>NC_141696.1:1253241631-1255641631 GCF_964263255.1 Lissotriton vulgaris
GACTCTGGCAGATCCCTTCAAACCAATGGCTCTCATAACTCTTCGCAAAGAGGGATGACGTCCCCTCAGCGGAGAGTGTACGAAGCTAAGGAAAGGGCAGCTAATCTGAGGATCGAAAGGGAAGAACTTGCCCTGGCCAAAGAAAGGCTTGCCTTTGCTAGAGAGCAACAGTTAAGTGGGGTAGTCCCCACTGGTGGCAGCATTGTACCTAGTAATAGGGAAAGGAGTTTTGATACGAAACACCTTGGTAAGATAGTGCCCCCCTTTAAACAAGGGGACGACATCCACAAATGGATTACTGCTTTGGAGAGGGCCTGCACTGTGCAAGGTGTTCTCCAGAGTCAGTGGGCAGCTATCTTGTGGCTCTCCTTTGAGGGTAAAGGAAGAGACAAGCTCCTCACCACAAGGGTAGAGGATGCCAATAATTACCACGTCTTGAAGAATACACTCGTTGAAGGGTTTGGCCTAACCACTGAGCAGTACAGGGTGCTGTTCAGGGATACCCAGAAAACGCAGTCTCAAGATTGGTCTGACTTTGTCGATTGTGCCACTAAGGCTTTTGAGGGCTGGTTGCTGGGCAGTAAGGTTACTGATTACAAAGGATTGTATAATTTGATGATGAGAGAACAAATTTTAAACAATTGTCAGAACCAGTTGTTGCATCAGCATCTTGTCGACTCGGATCTGACCTCTCCCCAAGAATTGGGAAAGAAGGCAGACAGATGGGTTCGTACAAGAGTTAAACAGAACCAGGGCCAGAATCAAGGTGGTCAGAAGAAAGCAGACCAGAAGGGTAAAGATTCTAAGGGGGAACAAAATGACCAGAAGTCTTCGACAGGTCCCCAACAACCCAAAGAGGGTGGGGGTCAGGCTCCCCAAAAGAAGAAAGAAGGCCAATCCAAAAGATGGTGCCAGTACTGTAAAAGTAAATCTCACTGGTTTAGTGAGTGCACCAAGAAAGGAGGAGGGCAGACTCCTGCCACTGCAGCCCCTAAGGCACCTGTGCCCCCTAGTACAGTCAGCAGTGGTAGTGCGCCTCCCAAGGGTTTAGTAGGGTTAACCCTGGGTTCTGAGGGGCGTGACAACTTAGTTGGCACACTCACTCAGACTGTCCTTGTCAGTACAGGGGACGTGGACGTGTCCCCTGACATAAGTCCCAATACTTTGGGCAAATACAGACAGACGCCTTTCATAAATGGAAAAATGGCTCAGGCCTATAGGGACACTTGTGCCAGCGTCACCATGGTGACGCCTAACTTTGTGGACCCTGGACAGATCATGCCAGGTACAGAGTTCCTGGTGACCAATGCAAGCAATGTCACTACCAATCACAGTATGGCAATTGTAGCTTTCTCCTGGGGAGGGGTAACTGGCCAAAAGAAGGTTGTAGTTAGTCCAGACCTCCCAGTGGATTGTTTGTTGGGCAATGATTTGAAGTCATCACAATGGTCAGAAGTGGAGCACCGGACTCACATGGAAATGTTAGGCTTGCCAGCACATGTGTTCGCTGTGACCAGGTCACAGGTCAGGAAATGCCCCACTGAACAGGTGCTGGATCCTGGAACAACGGACCAGACACCTCCCAAGAAAAAGAGCAGTAGGGTTAAGGCTGCGCCTTCCTCCTTGCCCCAGGTCGTGGATCAAGTCTCAGAGGAGGCTGACCTACAGGAATTGAGGGAAACTGAGCCTAGGGAGTTCGAACTTGATCAAGTTGAATTCTTGGGTTCAGGGGGACCCTCAAGGGAAGACCTGGGGAAGGACCAGTTAGACTGCCCTTCTCTTGAACCCCTCAGACAGCAGGCTGCTGCTGAGGCTGCTGGGAACGCCACAGGTACCCACAAGGTATACTGGGAAGATGGACTCCTGTACACTGAGTCAAGAGACCCCAAGCCTGGCATGACCAGGAGGCTGGTTGTACCCTTGTCTCAGCGTGGTTTCCTACTTACCTTGGCCCACGAGATTCCCTTAGCAGGTCACTTAGGCCAGACGAAGACGTGGGACAGGCTTGTCTCACACTTTCACTGGCCTCATATGAACGAAGATACCAAGGAGTTTTGCCGCTCCTGTGTCACTTGCCAAGCCAGTGGTAAGTCAGGTGGCACGACAAAGGCCCCCCTTATACCAATGCCTGTGGTGGGGGTGCCCTTTGAACGGGTGGGGATCGACATCGTCGGTCCCATGGAACCACCAACAGCATCAGGGCACAAGTTTATACTGGTGGTAGTGGATCATGCCACCAGGTATCCTGAAGCTATTCCCCTTAGGACCACTACAGCACCTGTTGTGGCAAGAGCCCTAGTTGGAGTCTTCTCCAGAGTGGGCTTCCCTAAGGAGGTCGTCTCCGACAGAGGTGCAAACTTTATGTCGAGCTACTTAACTGCTATGTGGAAGGAATGTGGTGTCAACTACAAGTTCACTACACCCTATCATCCACAATGCAATGGGCTTGTTGAGAGATTCAACAGGACCCTGAAAGGGATGATTCATGGACTACCGGAAAAGCTTCGGCGTAGATGGGACGTCCTGATCCCCTGCCTCTTGTTCGCCTACAGAGAAGTCCCACAGAAGGGGGTTGGCTACAGCCCTTTTGAACTTTTGTACGGACATCCTGTAAGAGGACCCCTGTGTTTGGTGAAGGAAGGATGGGAGAGACCTCTCAAAAAGCCTGCAGCCAACATAGTGGACTATGTGCTTGGCCTCCGCTCGCGGATAGCTGAATACATGAAGAAGGCATCTGAAAACCTTAAGGCCAGCCAAGAACTCCAAAAAGCTTGGCATGACCAAAAGGCTGTCTTGACTGTTTACCAGCCCGGACAGAAGGTGTGGGTGCTGGAGCCAGTGGCCCCAGCAGCACTCAAGGACAAATGGTCCGGGCCCCACACCATCCTGGAGAAAAAGGGAGAGGTCACCTACCTGGTCGACCTGGGAACTCCCCGGAGCCCCCACAGGGTGCTTCATGTCAACAGGCTCAAGGCATATGTCGACAGGAAGGACATGAGTTTGCTCATGGCCCTAGATGAGGGACAGGAAGAGGAGAGTGACCCTCTCCCCGACCTGCTCACTCAGAATCCTGACGATGGATCGGTAGATGGTGTTGTCTTTTGTGGCAGCCTCTCCGAACATCAACAGAGCGACTGTAAACAGGTTCTTCAGTCGTTCAGACATATGTTTTCTCTAACACCCAGTCAGACCAATTGGTGCACCCATGAGGTCGACACTGGTGACAGCTTGCCGGTTAAGAGTAAAATCTACCGGCAGCCTGATCACGTTAGAGACTGCATCAAGAGTGAAGTGCAGAAAATGTTGGAGCTGGGAGTCATTGAACCCTCGGACAGCCCTTGGGCTAGTCCCGTAGTTCTAGTGCCGAAACCTCACACCCAGGGCCGTAAGAAAGAGATGAGGTTCTGCGTAGACTACAGGGGTCTCAATGCAGTCACTAAGACTGACGGCCACCCAATACCAAGGGCAGACGAGCTTATCGATAGATTGGCTTCGGCCAACTACTTAAGTACGTTTGACCTGACAGCTGGGTATTGGCAAATCAGGTTAGCTGAGGACGCCAAGCCTAAGACCGCATTTTCAACCCCTGGTGGGCATTATCAGTTCGTGGTAATGCCCTTTGGTCTGAAAAATGCACCTGCCACCTTCCAAAGGTTGGTGAATCAAGTCCTTACTGGGCTGGATGACTTCTGTGCGGCGTATCTTGACGATATCGCTGTCTTTAGCTCCACCTGGGAGGATCACCTGGTCCACCTGCGGAAAGTGTTAGAGGCTCTGCAAGCAGCAGGCCTCACTATCAAGGCCACCAAGTGCCAGATAGGGCAGACACAGGTTGTATACCTGGGCCACCTTGTAGGTGGAGGCCTGGTTCAGCCACTGGAGAGCAAGATACAGTCAATCAGGGACTGGGCTCCTCCAACCACCCAGACTCAGGTTCGAGCCTTCTTGGGCCTGACTGGTTACTACAGATAGTTTGTCAGGAATTATGGATCAATTGTGACTCCACTTAATGAACTGACAAGTAAGAAAATGCCAAAGAAAGTTCAGTGGACAGCAAGCTGTCAAAAAGCATTCGATTACCTAAAGCAGGCCATGTGCACAGCACCTATCCTCAAGAGTCCAGACTACTCCAAACCATTCATTGTCCAAACCGATGCTTCTGAGTTGGGTGTGGGAGCTGTTCTATCTCAACTGAATTTTGATGGTAATGACCAGCCCATTGCTTTTATAAGCAGAAGGCTGACCCCCAGAGAGAAAAATTGGTCAGCTATTGAGAGGGAGGCCTTTGCTGTGGTTTGGGCCCTGAAGAAACTGAGGCCATACTTGTTTGGCACTCATTTCAAGATTCAGACCGACCATAAGCCCCTCTTGTGGCTAAATCAGATGAAGGGTGAAAACCCCAAACTGCTTAGGTGGTCCATTTCCCTACAGGGGATGGATTTTACAGTGGAGCATAGGCCTGGCACTGATCATGGCAATGCAGATGGGCTCTCCAGGTATTTCCACTTAGAGCAAGAAGACTCACCTGGTCAAGGTTAGTTTATTGTCCCAAAGTTTGGGGGGGGGGGGGGTCATGTAGGAGAGTAGGGTCTGCAATCCTATGATCACCCAGATTTTTTGCTTTTGTTTCACTGGTTTACGACTTTCTCTGGCTGTGGGCCTGCTAATCAGACCCACAGCCTGGCTGTTCTCTTTCTAAATTACGACATGTACCCTAGGTGCATTTACCAATTGGTACTGGGCCACCTTATCAGACCCCGTAACTCAGGGCATAGGTGTACCCAGGGCCACCAGGGGCTGCAGCATGTATTATGCCACCCCTGACTGGCCTCCTAAATTTGACACAACTGGCTGCATGACAGCTGGGGCGAAGTCGTGTAATCACACTTTGCTTTAGATATAGTAGCCCTATATCTAACCATACAATGGACACCCGAGTTCTTATCAGTCACTCCTATGGCAGGCCTTGACAATCCTGAAGGCAGAGTGCATGGGCTCGTGTGAACTAGGCTCTGGCCCGAGCCGAGCCCGGTTGCAGCTTGCGGAACCAAGATCCAATGGCTGTTCCATGGTAACGCGTACCACATCGGTAACTTCGGTGTCGCGTTATCAAGACATGTCGGGTAAGGGGTCATACGAATCGGGATGCTGCCCTCTCACCAACTCTGGCGACGAGGTTAGCATTCCGCCCTTCTAGAGGGACACGACATGTACGTAACTGTGAACCCCGGTTAAAGTTAACCAAAGCCTCAGCTCCACAAAATGGATGCTGCCACCACAGACACGAGTCTGACCTCCTGCTGCTGGGAGTCCTTCCAGCGAGGAGCGCTTGGACAAAGGGTTTCCTGTCGAGGGCGGTGTTCGCACCGTCCCAGACAGGGTTTGTGTATTCTGGGTAGGTAGGGCTTTTGCGAGAAGGTGACTGCGGAGTGGCACCCCGGTGCTCACTACGCATCTGCCGGTCAGAACCAGTTCCAGGGGCGCCAGCCCTGGCCTGGGGAAAGTCCGGCAGGGGAGAGGGGTGTAACTACCCCCCTTCCTGGTCCCACCCTTAGGGCAGGACCTAGTCATGTACCCACCCCTTTCTTTAGAATAAAGGCCGGAGCGGGGACCCTTCCAAATTAGATCATCTTTGAATCAAGAACTACTTTCTACGAAAGGACACTCAAGACTCTTCTCAAGATTTCTCCCTTGTGACTAAGGAGTAGTCACCCTGCATCAGCGGGCACCATCTAAGAACTCTGCGGTTTGCTGCAAGTCCTTCCTCAAGGATCCGACGGCCCAGCTCGACGAGAACCGGCTTCCCTGGCACCTCTGACCTCTACCCACGTCATCAGCTCAGCTGTGATCTGTGGGTGCGACGAGACCTCGAGGGACCGGCCATCATCAAAACCTGCACGCTTTCTTAACCAGCACGACCATCGAGGTAATTCTCTGGTGAGTGCTCTGGGGTCCGAGAAGCCCCGACCCTGAGCCGCTCCAGCACCGAAGTGCAGTCTCCCAGCATCTCCACAATCTGCGTGGGGCCCTTCTGCTCGCTGCTCAGCACGTTGTCTGGTCACTAGCCGCTGGCTTGTGCCCTTCTGTGACGACATCCGACAATCAACACTGCTGGTCTGGTTGCTCCAGACTGGCCCTTGCTTCCATCTTTGCGAGAAGCACCCCGGACCCTCCTGGTCCACTCAAGACGCCATCTTAGGCCCACCACGTGGCCCTGAGATCTGCCAAGGCTTGTTGCCCCATCCTGGGCCCAGCGACGCCGACAGCATCATCCTTCGTGGGACAGCTCGCACCTCCACCGTGGTCGCCGACAACGCCTCCTGGTCCGTGAGACTGCAGAGCCTAGCGTCGCCCACTCACCTGGTCGAGGTGACGGCCAACCGGTGCCCTCCTGGTACCCTCTGACTACTGGCTAGTAGCACGAACTTGGTCCCCTCTGCTTTCAGGTATCAACGATCTCTGATCCAGGCTTGGATTTCTACGAACTATTCATCACTGGTCGCCGGCCAGCAACTCTTTTTCTTCCGGCTCCTGGCTCGTCAGCGAAGACC
Organism: Lissotriton vulgaris; assembly: GCF_964263255.1. Taxonomy (NCBI): domain Eukaryota; kingdom Metazoa; phylum Chordata; class Amphibia; order Caudata; family Salamandridae; genus Lissotriton; species Lissotriton vulgaris. The sequence continues at coordinate 1,253,248,183 of NC_141696.1, forward strand.
CCGACGCCTGTAAGACTTGTGCAGCCGCAGCCCTCGTGGCTAGGTAACTCGGCATTTCGGGGCCTGCATAGCCTCTTTACTCTAGGGTCCTGAGTCCCTCGCTTCCGACTTGCCTTATCGGGTCCGCCCGAGACCTTAAACTTTCCGTGTCCTCGGACACTTGTTTTAATTGTGCACTTGAAGTATTTTCCTAAAGAGATTTGGTTTGTGCTTAGTACCCTGTCCTCATAAAGAGTACAGGGCTGTTGTGATTCTTAATAAATATACTGTTTATTTTCATAACACTTGTGTGGTGTCCTCTCACTTGGTGTTCAAGGGGTATGTGATGGTATAACAGCTGGCTTAACACGCCCTCTCGAGTCTTTAGCCTTAGACTGCTCGTATCCACGCTACTAGGATAGCTGGTCTATAGGTTGACTTACAACCAAACACCATAAGGGTCGTTGGAACGATACATAGCGGTCGCTAGAATAGCGAACGCTGCATATCGGGCCAACTTCTCACAGGGTTCCACTGGCACTCATTATTAGGAACCAGCATTTATTTCTCCTCATCTGACCTTTTCTGAGAGAAAGAGAGGAAAAATACAGAAAGGGGAAGGAGAAGAAAGATGTAAAAAAACACAGAGAAAGGGAGAAAGCAGGAATCTGTAGGAGTGAGATGATGTGGCAAGAAGTGTCTGGTAGCGGATTAAAGAGCCATGTGGTGGATTGCAGACTACCCAGAATTGATATCTGGCACCCTGACATAATACCGGATCTCCGGGCAGAGCTTTTGGCAAGGACACTACTTCTTTTACAAATTAAGCACTATCAGTCATATGCCAGTTGATAGTATCTTGTGCCTGAGCGTTGGCATGCATAAACCTATGGACAGATCGATCCAGAACATCATCCTCTGGGACATGAATGTGCCTGCTGCTAGGTGCCTTTAACCTAATGAGGACAGCTCGGCTTTGTTTTCACTGCTCTCAATTTTCCAAAGATCCGCGCCTGAGCAGCTCCACGTTTTCTTTTAGCATTCTCGGATTTGTAGTCCTCATTTTATAATGGAATCAAGAAGACTCCAGAACCAGGAACCTAAAGAGAAAGGCCTGGACTTGTATGCGGTGCCCACTCACGGACGTTGGTAAACCTGAGACCTCTGTTCCAAGGTCTTTTGACAGAAGTGCATCCCTAGATTGCCTGACAGCTCTGGCTGACTTTGTGAAAAAGCCACGTGCATTTCACACTGCTGGTCCCTTCAAGCTTCTTTAAACTCCTGCTATCATTCTGGCTCCTTGGCTCATTTGTGTCAAATATGTTTTACATTGTTCAATGTTTACGTTCACAGTTTATATAACATTTAATGAACATGCTTTTTCCAATTTTAAACTCTATAGGGAAGCAGTTCTTGAGTGTTTCCACAGTTTATATTATTCAAGAGAATAGTATATTTATGTCTTGTTTCTAAGAGGTGAGATCGGTTTCTGAGTCCTGTTGATGCTCCATCTAGATCTACACATCCTTATTCTACAGATCTTGCAAACCTTCTCCTCATACACTGTTATATGTCCATATTCTCTAACACTCTGTCGACTTATAGTCATTCTTTTCTGTAACAGGCTTTTCCCACATTACGTCTCTAGCTCAAGCGGTGACACACCAACAGCAACTCAAAAGAGCATTGTAAAGCCAACAAGTCTGGGTTCTAAAATGTGAATGCTTTTTTACAATAATTTTCATGTGTCAAGATGCAAGTGCATGCGTGCATCATACTACATGTGCGTATGTGCATCACAATGGGTTTGTGCACATGCGTCGTGACACAGGTGGCCATTTATCCTTTACTTGTGTAATATGGCTGATGGCCGTGTTACACCGGTATATGAAACAAATAAAAATAAGTCAAGCAAAATGCCAAAATGTGAGCGAGCAGCTTCAGGCTCACTTTCCAACTGCTAACTGTGTTAAAAGAAAAATAAAGTCTCTCCTACCCCCAACTACTCGTGTGTGCAGCTGAATCCTCCAGTAGGCAATCCTGAGGCTGCATCCAATGACGGTGTCTCAAAAGTTAACAACTTTGCAATGAGGTCTCCCTGGCGGCTCCAAAGGTGTCTGAAGTCAAAACTTTCTAAGTCCCAACTTTTAAGGGTTTCTGGAGAAAGCTTCTCTGGGTCATTTCGAAGGTTCTCATGACCTCAGGACTGAAGAGCCAAAATTCAATCCTGCAGAGGCCACCAGCAAGATCTAGTCGAGGTCCTGTTGGTACATGGTCACCTCTGAAAAAAGGTCTCTTGTACCTGTTTGTTTCCCTGTAGTCACACAGGAGGCCATCCAACTAACCTTTGGAATTCATTATCATGGGCACAAGAGGGAGCAGTTCCAAGTCGTTCAGGTCACAGACATCAGGTCCATCTTCTTCTGATCTTCTGAAGGTCCTCGAAATTTCCCATGGCGGGTGCGTGGGCGTGCCATATTTATGGTTGGTACTCTTACCCAGTTTTGCAGCGGTTCCTGTTTGCCCTACTGAACACAATCCCACAGTTCAGTTTTTAGGCTGCTGCAATCAGGCTACATGGGGTATTCCAGAAGCCCTGTTTTAAGGGTCCATTCTATGGATGCCACAATAGGAACAGCAGTCCACAAATGGCATTTACCTTACAGGGCCTGGTATATTCCCTACACCCTATATTAGTGACTTATAGGCAAGTTAAATATGTCAATCAGGGGTAAGTTCATTTAACCATGTTGAAATAGGAAGCACAGGCACCTCCTTAGGACATTTCCTCCTGTTTAGCAGGTGGAACAGTGACATAATTTTTAGTCCAGACAAAACAATTGCAGAAAAAGGGGAAAAATCTTGGGTAAGCAGTCAGAAAATGCAGCTTTCCTACAACCATGCACTGCTATCCCACTGTTTAGTGTATCAAACATCTACAGAGCTGTATCAATCCACTTATCTTTTGACTTGCCTTATACATGGGTCTCCAAGACCCTGAGTTGACTTACAATGAACCACCATCATTACATGGCCTCACAGATTAGTATTGGAATATTTACCCTTCTACAGACCCTGGAAAACACACCTCTTTCCTATTTTGATGTGCACATTTAACCCAGTACTGACATCAAATAGTGCTTACAATATACTCCTACCCTGATCTGCAGTATGCACTTATGTCCCTTACTGAGATAGCTACAGAATGCACCTTTACCGTGCTTTGCAGTGCACCCTAGTGTCTCTGTACTTAACTGTTTTGTCATACTGCATTTTCATCATAACCTGCATTGTGTGCTAACAAATGGGTAAAGTAACTTCCTAAATGCTCTCACAATACACCTCTTTTATGATTTCCAGTGTGTCTTGTTCTGCTATGGTATGTTCCCTAAGCAAACATACTGAGATGTCAGCAGAATTCTCTCAGAGCACACCTAGATGATGAGCACCAAGAACTAACATCTGGCTCAATAGCCATCTAGAGTTTACAAGGCCATTTTGTATTGAGCTGTACCATACAATGCTATTTCAGTACTTACACATTAAGATAAGCCTTACAATGAACTTTCAGTTTGAGGGGGCGTGGTTTGCAGCGCAGCGGAGTGGCTGCTCTGTGAGTGAGCTCGGCCGGCTGGGAATTAATCGTTTCAAGATCCTTGCATATGGAGACTTTCTGATCTGTTCTATAATACCTTCAAGCAGCAGAATATCTGAGGGCCCAGCCGCTGCTATCCCTGTGGCTGTCCCGTGCTCCGGGGCTGAACTACAAGCTGCCTGAAAAGTGTCCGGAAGCTCGAGAGTCTCTGGTCTCTGGTCGTGCTGTGGACACGCAGCCCTGAAAATTGAGACCGAGGCTGCTGCTGAGGCACAGGCCACGGATCTGTTGAGGTGATGCTGAACCCCTGCCTGTAGTGTGCCAGTGAATTGAGGTACGGGCATCGCTTGCGTGGCTGAGAGGAGTGGCTGTAAATTCTGTTGCACACGCCCTGTTCGGTGCTGTGTTACACGAGAGCGGAGAGGGAGGACGAAGTGCTCTATGGATTGCGGCCTACATTTTATGGCCGCGTTGCATCGAAGCTGAGACCGGGCGCGGCTGGGGAGGTCGGATGCCCTGGCGGACGGCTGTTCTTGTCACCGCTCCAGCGTTAGAGATCATTGAAGCTTAGCCACAGACGCCTGGGTTGGTACGGTGGGATCTGGGAGGAAAGCGGTGCCCTATATGTTAAGACCGCCATTTTGAGGCTGGGCGCGGCAGAGGAGGCTGGCTGCTCTTGCGGAGGGTTATCCCCACTATTGCTCTGCTTCTCAGCTGTGGCCGCGGAGTATATTGTCACAGATACCTTGCCTGATGCGACGTGCTCGGAGATGAGGGCAGGTGGTGCCCTGCACACTACGACTGCCATTTTATAGCCAAGTTCCATTTGGGCTAAGTTTGGAGGCAGCTGGGACTACTGCTGCCCTTACAGAGGGTCACATTTGCTGACGCGCAAACTCTTGGCTGTGGGCCCTGGAGGCCTTATACGCATCGTGCCTATCACCCTGCATTGAAGTACGTGCCACATTGCCCCTGTGGCCCTGATAATTGTGGAGTGGCATCTCTGGGGCAGTAATCTTAAGAGGTGAGGCCCTGAAAAAAGACATTGTTGATGTGCAGAAGAAATAAGAGGCCACTGGGAGGTTTATGTGCGTTGCAGGACTGCACGGCCGTGAAGGAGTGAACTGTCTGGTGGCAGAGGGGGCGAGCCCGGCCGCGGTCGAGACAGACGGCAAATCGGAAGAGAAGCATAGGCGCACGCAGTGCTGACCTCTGAGAGTTGTGTGGCAGGGTGTTGGGCTGGGTCCCATCTGGCCTCCCTTAAACTTCGCACACCTACATTGCCTTTGCAAATACGGGCAAACAGAATGCTAACCAGCCGAAACTTACCTTTGAGAACAAGCGAACCACACGACATACAGAATTGGACCGGATGCGCATATGGTAAGTCAGCATAAAACGCAAACGGAAGATCACGGCGAAGACCTTTGGACCCTTAGGTTGGAGATGCGCTCCAGCCTGCGAAATATCAACATAAAGCTGGATACTCTAACCACACAGCTGGACTAGGTCAAGACCCAAGTGGCGGCGCACAAGACCCTCCTCGACGTCCTGGAAAACCGTCACACCGAATTTCACGAATTGCAAGTGGAAACAAAGGAACAGTTGCTGCATATGGACAAATTGCTGGGAATTATCCGAGCCAAGAATGAAGATTTAGAGGCGAGGTCACGCAGAAACAACCTTCGCATTACTGGAATCCCGGAAACGACAGCCATATCTAAGATGGGTACCTTCATAACAGACTTACTTCATGAACTCTTTGATCCCCACTTGTCCTCCATCTTCGTGTGGAGAGGGCGCAAAGGTCTCTGGGGCCGAAGCTTCCAATTGTGGCAGCACCTAGACCTATACTGGTGAAGCTCTTGAATTATCAAGACAGGGATCTTATCTTGTGGCTGGCTAGGGAGAAAGGCCAAATTTCACAAAAAAGGCAATACCATTTTGTTTTATCCTGACTTTACTCCGGCTGTGCAGGCAGTACAACGTGAATTCCTCCCTGCCAAACGTATCCTCTTGCAAGCACAGATCCCTTGTTCCTTGTTGCACCCAGCCAGGTTAAAGGTCTCATATGATGGCATAGCCCATTTATTCACAGATGCGAAGTCCACCTTAAAGTTTGCCAACATGTTGGGGGAAAGAGAAACAAAGAAACCCGGGTAGCTGAAACGTCCATAGATGACCACCCTAGCGACAATGACTGACATGGGTATCATATTGCTCATTAGCCTGGATGTTAGAGATGCTATGATGCAGGCTTGGGGGGGTCTCAAACAATCAATCAATCAATCAATCAATCATAGGATTTGTAAAGCACGCTACTTACCCGCAAGGGTCTCAAGGCGCTACGGGGAGGGGGGGCTGCTACTGCTCGAAGAGCCAGGTCTTGAGGAGTCTTCTGAAGGCGAGTAGGTCTTGGGTATGTCGCAGGTTGGTGGGGAGGGTGTTCCAGGTTTTGGCGGCGAGGTAGGAAAAGGATCTGCCGCCGGAGGTGGTTCGTTGGATGCGGGGGACAGTGGCGAGAGCGAGTCTGGCGGAGCGGAGCTGGCGGGTGGGGGTGTAGAAGCTGAGTCTGCTGTTTAGGTAGGCTCGTCCGGCGTTGTGGAGTGCTTTGTGTGCGTGGGTGAGGAGCTTGAAGGTGATCCTCTTGTCGACGGGGAGCCTGTGTAGGTCTCTCAGATGGGGGGTGATGTGGCTGCGGCGGGGGGCATTTACGATCAGTCGGGCGGAGGCGTTTTGGATGCGTTGTAGTCGTCGTAGGTGCTTGGCTGGGATTCCTGCGTAGAGTGTGTTGCCGTAGTCCAGTCTGCTGCTGACAAGGGCCTGTGTCACTGTTCTTCTGGTTTCGGTCGGGATCCACTTGTAGATCCTGCAGAGAGTGCAGAGGGTGTTGTAGCAGGAGGAGGAGACGGCATTGACTTGCTTGACATGGAGAGGGAAGAGTTGAGGATGAATCCCAGGTTGCGTGCATGGTAGGTGGGGGTTGGTGCTGTTCCCAGTGTGGTAGGCCACCAGGAGTCGTCCCAGGCTGAGGGGGAGGGTCAGAGGAAGAGAACCTCCGTCTTCAGAGTTCAGTTTCAGACAGCTGCTCCTCATCCATTCTGCGACGGCCTTCATTCCCTCGTGGAGGTTGGTTTTGGTGGTGTGGGGGTCCTTGGTGAGGGAGAGGATGAGCTGGGTGTCGTCGGCGTAGGAGATGATGTTGAGGTTGTGGTGGCGGGACACTTGCGCGAGGTGGGCCATGTAGATGTTGAACAGCGTCGTGCTGAGCCCTGGGGAACGTTGCAGATGATGTTGGTGGCTTCTGAGCGGAAGGGATGTAGGCGGACGCTCTGGGTTCTGCCGGAGAGGAAGGATATGGTCCAGTCTAGGGCTTTTTCTTGAATTCCGGCTTCTTGGAGGCGTGTCTTCAGGGTGTGATAACAAAACAAATGCCAGTACTGCTCTTGTCATTTTGTCAAAGATACAAGGAGCTGACCCCTCTAGATAGAATAATCTTTTAATTTCTCCCCACGGTGACCTTGTGTCATCTGGCTGATTGAGATTCATCTAGGTTGTGCATACAGTGCATTCAAATTGATTTGACCGAGTATACATTCTTTTGGATTGTGTTTTTCATGTAGAATAGAACTTCTTTGATTTCTTCTGCTTATTCGAATTGTATATAGTAGATAAGAGTCTGTGTCCCTTGTACATAACCCCACCAATTCCCTCACTTGTCTTAGTGTTTTCATGTAGAATGACTGTAGTATGTTTGGTGAACTTGCGAATTTTGAGAGAACAGTAGTGGATATTTGTTGTGTCTTGTATATACTCCCGCATCACTCACACTTTATTCTCACTTGAGATTGTATTTTTTGTAATTCCCTTGCCCAATCGTTGTATTTGTTATTTAATCCTTCTTTTGATGTATATATAAATTTGAAAAAGCCTTTTGAAAAAAAGTACAAAGAAAATACGAATTCTTGGAAGTAGAAAATAAAATTCCTTCTTATAAACATTAGGTGTGGACTGAATAATTGGTCAACGAAGCTGAGAAAGGCACACTCAGCTCCTTGTATCTTTGACAAAATGACAAGAGCAGTACTGGCATTTGTTTTGTTTTCATACTAATTCAGGCGTAGCCTTACTGCGCTCAAGCCGAACCCTCGTTTGTTTCAAGGTTCAGGGTGTGATGGCATACCGTGTCGAAGGCTGCTGAGAGGTCCAGGAGGATGAGGGCACAAGTTGCACTGTTGTCTAGTTGGCGCCTGATGTCGTCTGTGGCGGCGATGAGGGCGGTCTCGGTGCTGTGGTTTTGTCTGAATCCAGATTGGGATGGGTCCAGGATGTTGTTGTCTTCAAGGTAGCGGGTTAGTTGTATATTGACGATTTTCTCGGCGACCTTCGCCGGGAACGGGAGTAGGGAGATCGGATGGAAGTTTTTGAGGTCCTTGGGGTCTGCCTTGGGCTTCTTGAGGAGGGCGTTGATTTCGGCGTGCTACCAGCTTTCTGGGAATGTTGCTGTTTCAAAGGAGACGTTGATGATCTTATGTAGTTGGGGGGCGATGACTGTGTCTGTTTTGTTGAATATGTGGTGGGGGCAGGGTCTGTCGGGGATCCTGAGTGGATGGAGTTCATGACCTTGCGCGTCGCGTCGTCGCTGATGTTGGTCCAGGAGGTAAGGTGGTTGATGTTGCTTGTGTTGGGGGGGGCGGTGGGACTGGCGTGGTCATGGTGTTGAAGCTGTCGTGGATGTCAGCGATCTTGCGGTGGAAGAAAATTGCCAGTGAGTTGCATATATCCTGTGAGGGCGGGATGTCATTGATGTTGGCGCTGGTGTTGGCTAACTCTTTCATGATGCGGAAGAGCTCTTTGCTGTCGTGTGCGTTGTTATCCAGGCGGTCTTTGAAGGAGGACCTCTTGGCTGATCTGATGAGGTGGTGGTGTCTGCGGGTGGCGTCCTTGAGGGCTGCGTGATTGTCTGGTGTGCGTTTGTGGATCCATTCCTTTTCTAGCTTCCGGCATGCGCGTTTGGAGGCCAGGAGCTCGTCAGTGAACCAGGTGGCTTTCTTGCTGGTGTGGTTGCTGGGGGGTTTCTTCAGTGGAGCGAGGGTGTTGGCGCAGTCGTTGATCCACTGTCTGAGGTTGTGGGCTGCGAAGTAAGGGTCGGTGGGTTCGGTGGGAGGGTTCTGGGAGAGGGTGGTGAGTAGCTGGCCTTCAGTGACCTTGCTCCATCCGCGGCGGGGCAGCTGGAGGGTGCAGTGGTGCATCGTTGGTTTTTTGTAGGTGAAGTGAATGCAGCGGTGGTTGGTCCAGTGGGGTTCGGTGGTGTGGTGGAAGGTGACGTGGTTGCTTGTGGAGAAGATGGCGTCCAGCGTATGACCGGCGGCGTGGGTCGGTGTGGTGACGATTTGTCTGAGGCCGAGGTTCGCGAGGTTGTCGATCAGCATGGTGGAGTTGGCGTTGTTGCTTTTCTGTATGTTATGCTACTGCTGGACTTGGGTTATACAGTCTACGTTCTACTTGTTGGATTTCGAACTATTGACATGGACTTGCAGCATACTCCGCTGTACTCCCGGCCACCCTGTACAAACAGGGGTGTTTACTGGAGTTACTGCACCCCCATGGGAAGGTACCCTGTATTGCTATGTGTTTATTGTTTTTTGTTTATTTTAGGGTGGGTATTCTACAACCTGATTGGGGGGTTGGAGTGGGTGGTGGGTGGAGGGCAGGGATGGTTTTCTTGTTTATTGCCAGTATGATTGTATCTTGTTGGTTAGATTGCACGGTTTGTAATTGGAAGACAACACGTCATTGCTCACATCCCTTCTTTCAGCGCACAATCCATGCCTTCACGTCAATGCACTCAATTTTCTTACATGGAACATTAGAGTGCTAAATGACAGTAGGAAATCTAGACTTGTGCATGCTTATTAATCTGCACTAATTTTGATATTAGTCTGTCCCCCCCAATGCCTATGGTGTGGTCCGACCATTACATGATCAAGTTTGCCTGGCAGCTAGATGAGGGTTTGAGGAAAACTCCTTCTATGGTACACCACCCCCGGATTAATGTGATGTCCTTATCTGAGTCCCTTTCCGACACCCGTCCGGCCCCAATGATGGAGCTAGAAGCGACTGTTGACGCATTCAATTCTTGGATAGCGAATGGTGTCGCTACCTCCACTAATGTGGGGGGTGTCCGGCGAATGCGGCCAAGACCCTCCCAACCATGGTTCACGCATGCCCTGCGAGAACAGAAGCTGGTCTGTAAAAAATTAGAGCGAGCATGGAGACAAGCCTACCTGCCTGCCGCAAAGAAATCCTTACGAGCAGCCCAAATGGACTATTAGGCTGCGATCAAGACAGCTAAAAGCAGGTATTACTCAGACAGAATTGAGAAGGCGGAAAACAACAGCAAAGAGATCTTCTCAATTGTCCAAAATTTTCTATCTCCTTGTGCTGCCCAACCCCAACTCCCTTCTTCCGCTCAATGGTGTGAAGAACTGTCCTGCTATTTTACGGACAAAATTGCAAAAATACAATTGGACTTAGAAATGGCTCAAAAGTCCTTTACGACTCCTCCTGTCCTTTTTGGATCGGATAGACAATGTCTAAAGGACCAATTTGTTGCCTTCCTCCCGGCCTCGGAACTGGACATACGGCAAATCCCGACTGCTTTAAAGTCTGGATCTCCCTCAGACCCCTGCCCAGCCAGGGTTTTGGGCGGGATAGCGGACACCATTACTCAAGAGGTGACGTATATCATTAACCTCTCCCTTTCCATGGCCACGATCCCGAGAAGTTGGAAGGAGGCAAAGTTGCTCCCTTTATTAAAAAAGGCCGGTTCAGACCCAGCACTACCATCGAGCTATCGGCCCATTTCATTGTTGCCAGCTCTGGCGAAGGTGTGCGAAAAGGTGGCCTTCAAACAACTGGACAACTTCATTGAGTCCTCTCACGCCCTACATCCTGCTCAGTCAGGATTCAGAGCTGCCTACAGTACCGAGACAGCTTTAGTTGAGGTTTCGGAGGCTGTTCGTGAGTGCCTGGACGGAGGTGGCAGAGCGGTCCTGATTTTATTGGACCTCTCTGCCGCCTTCGATACGGTCCCACATGCCTTGCTGATTGCCAGACTGCGTGCCGTCGGCATCTCTGGGTTGGCCCTTGACTGGCTGTCATCATTCCTGAGCGATAGAACTCAACAGGTCTGGATGCCCCCCTACTCGTCGGCCCCGAAGAGACTGTCAACTGGAGTCCCGCAGGGTTCTACGTTAAGCCCTTTACTGTTTAACGTTTATATGACCCCTCTACTTTATCTGGCGGAACATCTGGGAGCCAAGATAATAGCCTATGCTGACGACACTCAGCTGCTATTCACATGGCCTAAGGGTGTGTCCGATCCATCAGCAGTCCAGCATTGTCTGTCGGAAGTTTTCAGGTGGCTTGCACAAGTCCAACTTAAGTGCAACGAAGACAAGTCCGAGGTCTTATTCTTCGGCTCCTTCCCTGACAATTTTAAGGACCAGATTTGGCCCCCGGACCTGCCCTGTCCCAGTGCGACGGGAGGCCCAGCTAAGAACCTGGGGGTCTGGTTCGGTCAGGATCTAAAGTTTACGGATCACATAAAAAAATTGACCGGCATTTGCTTTGGCACCTTGCGTGCCCTGAGGAAATTTTTTCCTCTTCTGCCTAGGGCAGCCAAGGAGTCTGTCCTTCGAGCTCTGATCTTATCTCGGCTCGACTACGCCAATGCCTTATTTAGTGGTCTACCTGCGTACATGGTTCATCGCCTGCAGGTGATACAAAACGCTGCAGTACGTCTGCTTTTCTCTCTCCCTAGGAGGTCGAGCGTGCGTAGCCACTTACGCAGTTTGCACTGGCTAACAGTACCACATCGAATTCTGTTTAAAATTCTTGTGTTGGCATTCAGAGCAGTTCATGGCCAGGGACCAACATATCTGCAGAAAAGGTTTTCATTCTACACGCCCAACCGTGCCCTTCGATCGGCCAATCTATGTTTACTAACCACCCCTAAATTCAAATATGCCCGTCAGGGAGGTCAATCCATTTCAGTTAAAGCAGCCTCTGCCTGGAATGCTCTCCCCTTTTCCCTCAGAGCCTCGCCAACCATTTATGTGTTTAAGAAAGATCTCAAGACCCATTTGTTCAATGCCCCTCTCTTATAGTTCATCCAGGTTTTGCTCCAGCACTTATGTTCTCAATCCACTCACCGCGCCAGGATACCCCGTGGTAACAGAGCGCGCTATAAAAGTTTTAATAAACATAAACATAAACATTATTCATCCAGACATAAGATAGACGTGTGTTGATTGCTGGAGACACATCTCAATGTCACACCATCCCAGAGGCTCCGGCAGATGGGGGAACGTGTACTTCACTGAAAGAAGGAGTGATTCCACTACTCGCCGGGTGCACAGCTATAATATTCTAGGCATCACAAAATATGCCACCAAATGAGTCATTTGTTTTCTTTTCTTCTTCTTTATTTTTCATCACAATCATCAACGTTTAGTTTCATTCTTCTTATTTTTACATGTTTTTGCTCCTGTCACAAGGAGGAACGCTTACACTTTGGCTGTATTCTAAATGAGGCAGAAATGCTAATCCAAGCCTTCTTCTGCGCCACGATAGCACATGTAAGTTTTGTTCATGTCCATAAAATTCATATACCCAATGCATTTCGGGCCTATTTGTTTGGCCCTTCGTCAGGGGTTATCTACAATGCAAAATACATGATTAAGTCTATGTTTTACTCGATGCCATTACACCTCAAATACTAATAAAACATTTACCAAAACAAAGCTGTTTCATGAGCTAACGTTTTCCCGCTAATAAACGTAGCCTAATGCTACACGTTGCCATGAGTAACTCTATTCCCTTCCATGCCTTTCCATCTTTATGTCCTTCCCAGGTGCCCTAGAACCTTCCGCACCATCATTCAATCTCCCCTTGTCACCCCACCAAATTCCTCCTTCCCATATGCGCCTCTTTCCACATACCGCTGTTCCATTGTACAATACACACTCCCCCACTCTTTTTCGCCATTATTACATATGCGTACCTGTTCACAAAATGCCTGCGTTCTCGTTCTTTCGTCCGCTTCCACCCGGCGAGAAGTGGAATCACTCCTTCTTTCAGTGCGTTTCATTTAAGCAACGTGGTAGGGCTGTCCGCGTCTAAAACCGGGGAGTTGCACGCGACAGAGAGAACAATAGAGACAAATACAACATAATTGGAAAGAAAAGAAGGTGTGCACCGTGACCCTCTTCCAGTGCGGAACGTGTACTTCTCCATATACTCCAATTACACCCAGAGTGTGGCTGTGCTGCTTAGGTGAGGTGTGGACTGGCGGGAGGGTGAAGTTCATGGGATCATCACATACAAAGTGTCTTGGGAGGCGTTTCCCTGGTCATTGTAGCGGTATGTGGCCCCAATGTAGATTCCCCCAGCTTCTTTCAGGATATTTGGACCAGGGTTAGAGCAACTGGTTGCAGTACAATTTTGTGAGGAGGATGTTTTAATGGTATCCTAGATGATGAAATGGACAGGCGGGGAGCGGCTCGTTCCTTACACCCCGCTGCTAGTGCCGTCTTGAATGCCATATCTTTGATGGGGATTTAATCGACATATGGCGTAGGAGACTCCCTTTAGTTAGAGAAGGTACATGTATTTCTGATTACCACAGCGCTTGGTCCCGGCTGGACTTCTGGTTGGTCTCACAAGATGTAGCCACTTGGACCTCTGATGCCTTGCACCTACCACGTTCCCTATTGGACCACGCACCGTGTCTGTTGAAACTAACGCTCCCAGACTCACTTACCCGTGCTTTCTCCTGGCATCTCCTGCCATATGCCCTGCTCGACGAGACTTTTAAGGAGGAAATACGGACGGATATCACCGACTATTTTACTCTTAATATGGGTTCAGTGGATACTGAGGCCTCTCTCTGGGAGGCGTTTAAGGTGGTTATCAGGGGACAGTGCATTGCCCGTCAGGCAGGAGTATTGAAGGCCATTAGGGGTACGATCACGTCACTGGAAGCTCAAATAAGAGAGCTTAAAGAGCAATTTTATTCCACAAACAAGCCTGACATTATGGCCTTCCTGAAATCCAAATTGTTATACTGTGCTGAGGAGGCACAGCTTGAAGTTAAGTTCTTGGGGAAATACGCAGAGGCGTGGCGGGTATGGGGAGGGCGATAGACCCGGACGCACGCTGGCTGGTCTGATCCAACCCCCTAGATCCACTGCGTTTATTCACAAACTGCACACCACACAGGGTACTGCCATCAGGGGTCAGGCAGAAATTTTGGATGCATTTGCCAAGTTTTATTCTCACCTTTATACTGCAACCCAAGAATCATGCCCGAGGGAATGCAACCCTTCATTGACTCGCTAGCACTCGTTTGGTTCAATCAAAATCATAGAGATTATATGGATCTCCCGTTCACTGTGGAATACGTTGCCCAGGTCATAAAAAGTTTACTGCTAGATAAGGCCCCTGGGCCTGATGGCCTGATCACCTCCTTCTATAAAACATACATGGAGGAGTTAGAACCTCGATTGTTGGCACTGTATGGTGAGGCTCTAACAGATGGTGTATTACCTCCATCCATGAGGGAAGTGATAATTATTACCCTATTGAAACCCGGAAAGCCTGAAACGGAGATAGATTCCTATCGGCCATTATCAATGATAAATGTGGATGTTAAAATCCTTGCCAAGCTGATTGCCAACAGGTTGCAGCCTTTACTTCCTATTATTGCTCTCCCGACCAGTCGGGATTTTTTCCCAGGAGGTCGACCTCTCATAATTTGCGGACTGTCTTCTCGGTGCTGCACTATTTACACCCAGATGTACACGCTGCGTTAGTTTTTTTAGACACCACTAAGGCGTTCGATACGCTCTAGTGGCCTTTTTATTATGCTATATTAGGCCGTATGGGGTTTAGCCCGCTCTTCATATAACGCATTTTGCTGTTATACACTCTGTCCACCGCTCGGATCAGGGTGAAAGGCTTACTCTTGGATTCCTTCCCCATTACGCAGGTCACCAGGCAGGGATGTCCCCTCTCGCCTTTGCTTTTCGTGATTGTGATAGAGCCCCTGGCTGCAGGCATTAGGCAACATCACACAGCTCGAGGTATAGGGTTCAGCACTAGCAGTTTCCTCATTTTGCTTTACGCGGACCATGTAACTCTTTACATTGTAGACCTAGAGGTGAATCTGGACCCCATTTTAAGGGAATGTATCCGCTTCGGAGGCCTGGCTTTGTATCTTCATTAACTGGGCTAAGTCAGTGATATTTCTACTGATGGATGGTACACCCAAGATGACCTCTGAGTTCCCTTTGAAGTGGGAGGCCGAGGCGGTCAAATATTTGGGCGTATGGATAACCTGTGTGACGCAGGAGGTGTGGAATTTAAATTATGGGTGGGCTGTCATGTGGCTGGAGGAAAAGGTTAAACTATGGTGTACGCTTCCGCTATCCCTGGCAGGGAAAATTGCATTGGCTAAGATGGTCATCTTACCAAAGTTTTGTATCTATTTGTTAACATCCTGATCCCCCTTACGCAGCACTTTTTTAACTCCCTGAGGTCGTAGTTGGTCTCCCTCGTGTGGGCGGGCGGACAGGCCAGAATCTCCTGGCATTTATTGACGCTCCCATTGAGGCAGGGAGGTTTGGGTGCTCCGGATATGCAACTCCATACACTTTGCGCTCAGGCCCTAATCCTGCATTATTGGGTTCACCCGACGCCTTTCCAACCCCATGTGGCAGTTGAGACTGATGCGGTGGCACCTGTCCCGCTCAGGGTGGCGATTTATCAATCGTCACGATGCCCCCGCGGAGATATAGGCACCTCTGGGACACTGCGTTGGGCATGGGACGAGTTGTGCAAGAGAGCGAGTATTCCGATATTGTATGCCCTCTCCATCTCACTGGCACAGAACCCCATGCTACCTTGCATTCAGGATGGTGTTGGCAAGACACTGGTACAAAAGATGAAACTTGGAGAAGTGTGGCTCAATGGTTAGAGTGGCAGACCCTGATGCAGAGGTCTAGCCCGGGACCAGGGTTCGATTCCCCGCCACGGCGGGTCATGGGCTCAGAATTCCATGGACCTGATCATTCTCGCCTTGGTGCCTATTCCAATCATGGAGTCCCACTCTGCAACTCTGGGCAATAGCTTGCCTAATCTCCACAACGGCCCCCACAACGCTAAGGATGCCTGGCCTCCACCTTGGGGGTGCCCAGGAGTGGACACCTCACAGGGAAAGCCAGGATGGGTTCCACAGCGGTATTCGTACAAGTGCCTGGAGACCCTTAAAGGGTGTAGTGAGTATCATTTTACAACTTCACACTTTCGTGGACCTATACCCGGGAGACACGTTTAGGCCCCCCAGATGCAGCTGAGGAACAGGCAGTACCCTTTGGCGAGCTATTCATCTATCATAAGTTGCACACAGCCTTTCGTGCCCTCTGTAAGGGTTTCCTGATGGCCCCACCGCTTTTGTCCGTATTGGAGAACCTGTTGAGATCCCCATCTCCCCGTAAACTTATTGCACATCTCTATACACACATGCAAAACACTGCCCGCTGGTGAAACCTAGAGCTATCCAGTGGTGGAATAACAAGCTTCCTACTCCGTTGACATAGGCTCAATAGGACTTCTTCTGTGGGCAGCTTACTGAACTTTCCCCTAACTACAGACTTCGTTTGATTCACTTTAAATATCTTCACCGATTCTATAGGACGCCTGTTGGTCTGTATCGTATGGGGCTCAGGGAAGATGATAGTTGCTGGCGCTGTGGGGACACCCCAGCCTCTTTTCTCCATATGGCGTGGGATTGCCCGAAGATTGCTGCATTCTGGTCCACAATTTTTACATCAGTGAACCAAATCATCGGAACGTCAATTGCGCCATCTCCCACATTGGGCTTATTAGGCTATGTCAAAGACACCCCAGCCAAGTTGCGCAAACTACATGCACTTCTGCTGTTTGCTAAACGTCAAGTTGCAGTACATTGGGGAAGGAGGAGGGTGCCCTCAATTAAGGGGTGGATTAAAGATTTGCATACGGCCACACACAATTAAATACTTTCTGGGAGCTAATTCCGCCTACTTCAAGACCACGTGACATTTGGGAACCATTCGTAGTTTGGGCTTGGGAGAAGCACGACCCTACTGAGGAAGCACAGACAAGCGAAACTCCGACTGATGTTTCGATGTGATTTGATATTGGTTTTCAACTGTTTTTGCCTTGCTGCCTTTCTTTAATCCCTAGGATGAATGGGTTTGTTTGGATGTGTCTAACAAGTTTTAGACCCTCTATGTGATACTCTGCAATGCTTATTATTATTATTCAAGGAACAACTGGATGCATAACTCTATGCTCCTATGGGGTGTGGGCGTATGGAACGTGGGTTAATAAGAAATTGTTGTCTAATGTAAGGACTGTGACTGTTTCGAATCCTGATATACATTGCTAACATGCTGGTCTGTTGTGTTGTATGGTTGACCTTTTTCAAAATGTCAATAAACAAATAAAAATAAAAAACTTCCAGTTTGAAATGATTCATGCACTGCTGATTACTGACACATCCATGCGGTTCTGACAATGCACCTCTGTGCACATTTACGAATTCACAAATATCCTGAGGCAGCCACTGAGTTCACCTGGTGTATCCATTGTCTGCCAAGCAGTGCAAACTGTTACCTACATGCTGACACACTTATTACATTCTTACAAATCTACTTGGATTAGTGCCCACAGAGCTTCACTAGAGACCTCTATCCCATTTCCTTTGCTTTTCAGATATCTCAGAGTTTTGATGCACCTGCTGTAGTTATCTGTTGAAGCTCCCCAAATCACTAGTTCTGATCTCGATATGCTGACTCGGTAGTTCATCCGTTCTAAGTATGATAACATTCTTTCTTTTCAGTTGGGTAATATTGACCATGCTATCATCTGATTTAGAGGAAGTCAGTTTTAATGCACTAAGCCAATGGTTCGTAACTTGAGGTTTGCGGATCTCTGGAGATCTTTAACACTTCCTCAGGGGTTCCCTGAATGTTTAGAAAAGAAAATAGTTTAGCAGATTAATACATTCTATATAAACAAAAAACAAAGTGCAACATAGAATTTTTTTTAAATGCTGTGTGAAGGTGTAATAATTTGAAATTGGAGGATAACAATTAAGTTGATATCAGTAGCCTGATTCTTTGTTGTAGTGTATGATTGGTGGTCTCAAATTAAGCACACAGTTATTCAACGAAAAAAGTAGAGAATGAATAAGGAGCAAAGAAAAACAAAGTGCTATTCTAGAACAGGCAACTCCAACCTTTCGTGTCACGAGAGCTACTTCTGAACAATTAAAATAGTCCTGAGCTTCTGTCTTTAACAGTTGTTGCCATAGTGAACACATTAGAGACAATCATAGTAGTGACCGAACCTTGCAAGTTTACTAGTAGAAGCTACCCATATACATGTCACAGTACTGAGTGATGCCTGTTGGCCCTGACATCCTCGGCGCGGTTTTCACCAACTTTTTGTCTTCCTCCTCCTGTGTGTTACTGACATCATTTTTGCTGACCTCAGGACTCTGCACATTTTGCCACTGCTAACGAGTTCTAAAGTGCTTGACTGCTCACCCTAATACATGGTAATATTGGCTTCCACCTTATTGGCACCTTTAATTTACTTGTAAGTCCCTAGTAAATTGGTACCACATATACCCAGGGCCTGTAAATTAAATGCTATTAATGGACCTGTCCACCCTAAGCGTGGAAGGGTATACTCAGACATGAGTCCCTTGCTCATTGCACCATCAGGATTCAAGCAAACCGGGCCGAAGACGGCTGTAATGCCAGAAACCGGTCCCCGGGAGCTTGTTTCCTTCCCAGTGTAAGAATTGGCTTTTGTAGTTTGGTTTGCCCTGTTCCCATTATGCACTGGGACAGGAACAGACTAATTTGCATACAGCCAGGTTCTGAAACTGGGATGGTGCAGTGAGCTAAAAAACGGTGTTGGATCTAGCCCTGATCTCTTGACTGGGTGAGAGCTTTCTGCTTAATTCAGAGACTCTGTCCCTCACCACCCCTTGTTGTAAATATTTTTGTCCACCCTAAGCGTGGAAGGGTATACTCAGAAATGAGTCCCTTGCTCATTGCACCATCAGGATTCAAGCAAACCGGGCCGAAGACGGCTGTAATGCCAGAAACCGGTCCCCGGGAGCTTGTTTCCTTCCCAGTGTAAGAATTGACTTTTGTAGTTTGGTTTGCCCTGTTCCCATCATGCACTGGGACAGGAACAGACTAATTTGCATACAGCCAGGTTCTGAAACTGGGATGGTGCAGTGAGCTAAAAAACGGTGTTGGATCTAGCCCTGATCTCTTGACTGGGTGAGAGCTTTCTGCTTAATTCAGAGACTCTGTCCCTCACCACCCCTTGTTGTATATATTTTTGTCCACCCTAAGCGTGGAAGGGTATACTCAGACATGAGTCCCTTGCTCATTGCACCATCAGGATTCAAGCAAACCGGGCCGAAGACGGCTGTAATGCCAGAAACCGGTCCCCGGGAGCTTGTTTCCTTCCCAGTGTAAGAATTGGCTTTTGTAGTTTGGTTTGCCCTGTTCCCATCATGCACTGGGACAGGAACAGACTAATTTGCATACAGCCAGGTTCTGAAACTGGGATGGTGCAGTGAGCTAAAAAACGGTGTTGGATCTAGCCCTGATCTCTTGACTGGGTGAGAGCTTTCTGCTTAATTCAGAGACTCTGTCCCTCACCACCCCTTGTTGTAAATATTTTTGTCCACCCTAAGCGTGGAAGGGTATACTCAGACATGAGTCCCTTGCTCATTGCACCATCAGGATTCAAGTAAACCGGGCCGAAGACGGCTGTAATGCCAGAAACCGGTCCCCGGGAGCTTGTTTCCTTCCCAGTGTAAGAATTGGCTTTTGTAGTTTGGTTTGCCCTGTTCCCATCATGCACTGGGACAGGAACAGACTAATTTGCATACAGCCAGGTTCTGAAACTGGGATGGTGCAGTGAGCTAAAAAACGGTGTTGGATCTAGCCCTGATCTCTTGACTGGGTGAGAGCTTTCTGCTTAATTCAGAGACTATGTCCCTCACCACCCCTTGTTGTATATATTTTTGTCCACCCTAAGCGTGGAAGGGTATACTCAGACATGAGTCCCTTGCTCATTGCACCATCAGGATTCAAGCAAACCGGGCTGAAGACGGCTGTAATGCCAGAAACCGGTCCCCGGGAGCTTGTTTCCTTCCCAGTGTAAGAATTGGCTTTTGTAGTTTGGTTTGCCCTGTTCCCATCATGCACTGGGACAGGAACAGACTAATTTGCATACAGCCAGGTTCTGAAACTGGGATGGTGCAGTGAGCTAAAAAACGGTGTTGGATCTAGCCCTGATCTCTTGACTGGGTGAGAGCTTTCTGCTTAATTCAGAGACTCTGTCCCTCACCACCCCTTGTTGTAAATATTTTTGTCCACCCTAAGCGTGGAAGGGTATACTCAGACATGAGTCCCTTGCTCATTGCACCATCAGGATTCAAGCAAACCGGGCCGAAGACGGCTGTAATGCCAGAAACCGGTCCCCGGGAGCTTGTTTCCTTCCCAGTGTAAGAATTGGCTTTTGTAGTTTGGTTTGCCCTGTTCCCATCATGCACTGGGACAGGAACAGACTAATTTGCATACAGCCAGGTTCTGAAACTGGGATGGTGCAGTGAGCTAAAAAACGGTGTTGGATCTAGCCCTAATCTCTTGACTGGGTGAGAGCTTTCTGCTTAATTCAGAGACTCTGTCCCTCACCACCCCTTGTTCTAAATATTTTTGTCCACCCTAAGCGTGGAAGGGTATACTCAGACATGAGTCCCTTGCTCATTGCACCATCAGGATTCAAGCAAACCGGGCCGAAGACGGCTGTAATGCCAGAAACCGGTCCCCGGGAGCTTGTTTCCTTCCCAGTGTAAGAATTGGCTTTTGTAGTTTGGTTTGCCCTGTTCCCATCATGCACTGGGACAGGAACAGACTAATTTGCATACAGCCTGGTTCTGAAACTGGGATGGTGCAGTGAGCTAAAAAACGGTGTTGGATCTAGCCCTGATCTCTTGACTGGGTGAGAGCTTTCTGCTTAATTCAGAGACTCTGTCCCTCACCACCCCTTGTTGTAAATATTAATGGACCTGCAGCACTGACTTAAGTAGCCCTCCAAAAGTGTCTCAGGCCTGCCGTTGTAGCCTATATGCGCAGTTTAAACTCCCATTTCGACCTGGCAAAATACACCTCTTACCAGGCCTAAACCTTACTTTTTAATGCACATAAGTGACTCCTATGGTATATCCTAAACAGTTTCATAGGGAAGGGTGCAGTGTATTTAAAAAGTTGGAGATGCACTTTTATCTTTTACATGTCCTTGTAGTGAAAAATTCCTACATTTGTTTTTAACTATTGCCTGGCCTACCTCTCCCATAGGAAACTATTTGGATACCTTAATACATTTTAGTAGTAATACCGTTGAATTGGGAGCAAGTAGGAAAGTCGAGTTGGTTTTTAAAGAATTGTGATTTAAAACCCTCTTTAATCAGACCCCCCAGGATATAGCGCCATAGATTTGCAAATTTAGCGGCATAATATTTGAAATTTAGCGGCACTAAAGTGGAAATTTAGCGGCATTATTGCGGCACCTTATTTTTTTCGTAATCATTCCTTTTCAGCCTTTAATCAATGTAAACTGATTAAACAGGGTATTCCACTGTAAAACTGGCATGTTTAAAGTGTCTGCGGCTCTACGGAAGCACAGCTCCAATCTGCACCTCGTGAGAGGGGGCCCCATTTCTCCTTGGGTTGTTCTAGCACTCATGTATGCACTCCTGCCGGGGCACTACTGCTTCCTAGACCCGCCCATTTTAAACAACAGTAATTTCTATAACCCTTTTTTACATTGAAAATATATTGTGAATACAAATATGACCCACAGAGGAAGTCTTGCTTTGCTGCTAGAGCGCTTTACTAAAAAGGGTAGGGTGTTAAAATATCGATAACAAAAATATAGCTGACATAATTATCGTTGCAAAAATATCGTTTACAAAAATATCGACACCCTATACTTAAACAGGTAAGTACATAAATATCGACTCCAAAATATCGTTGTAATTAATATAGATGTAAAAAATATCGACTTTTTAAAATAATTAAAATTACATTAAATAATAAATAAATATAAGTACTATTAACAAAATACATTACATTACTTTTATTTTTTAACTATTTCAAACAAATTTACTACACTTTTTAATTATAAAATTAATAAATGTGGACATATAAATTAATTTTACACATTACTTTATATAACAACAATAATACATATATATAATTAAAATACCCCTTTACCCAAAAACATTTTCACTAAAAAAATCCTGTACACACACCTAAAATTAATTACAAAATTAACATAATTAATGACATAATTATTATTCAATTAACTAATTAAAATTAATTAACTATTATTTATTACACTATTTATATTTATTTAAAACATTAATTAATCTATTATTTCATTATATTTAAAAACCCCTTTACTCAAAAACTGAAAACTGACCCTGAACACAAAACATACCCCTTTACCCAAAAACTAAAAACTGACCCTGAACCCTAAAAATACCCCTTTACCCAAAAACTGAAAACTGACCCTGAACCCTAAAAATACCCCTTTACCCAAAAACTGAAAACTGACCCTGAACCCTAAAAATACCCCTTTACCCAAAAACTAAAAACTGACCCTGAACCCTAAAAATACCCCTTTACCCAAAAACTGAAAACTGACCCTGAACCCTAAAAATACCCCTTTACCCAAAAACTGAAAACTGACCCTGAACCCTAAAAATACCCCTTTACCCAAAAACTGAAAACTGACCCTGAACCCTAAAAATACCCCTTTACCCAAAAACATTTTCACTAAAAAAATCCTGTACACACACCTAAAAATAATTAAAAAATTAACATAATTAATTACATAATTATTATTCAATTAACTAATTGAAATTAATTAACTATTATTTATTACACTATTTATATTCATTTAAAACATTAATTAATGTATTATTTCATTATATTTAAATTACTTCCCACCCTACTCCCCTATAAACCCACAACCCGCTACGGAACTATTAATACTAAATTCAACTGAAAATACATTATTAAATAATAATATACTACTTAAAATAGTACTTTGACTAAAAATAATCATTAAAAACACTACATTACTTATAATTATTTAAAAAACGATATTATTGTAAACTATGTTTTTGTAAACGATATTTATTACAACTATATTAATGTTAACGATATTACTTACCTGTCTGTCGATATTTTGGTCAGACGATATTTTTGTCATCGATATTTCTTCCTGTAGATATTTTTGCGGCGATATTTATGTTAGGCGATATTTTTGCGGCGATATTCCTGCTCTGTACCACTAAAAAGTAATGCAGCGAATTAAGGGTGGCAATTTAAGTGCCTCTCTGTGAGCGGACAAAGGCAAGGCAAAGCATTTAAAAAAAACGATCCTCTTTTCTGAAACCCAATCATCTAAAAGGGGCCTTAAAATATCCCCAGCAGTTCGGAAGCGCTGCTGCAGGGTACAAAACTGCCAGGGTTTCAGATTGCTTATGTGTGCCATTTTCATAAATTCACTGTAAATATGAGTGACTTTCAATGACTGAGTGACACTTTCTCCTGAACAAAATCAAGCAATGAAGTTGGGGAAACAGATAAATATCAGAAATTACTCCAATTTGAGCAATTCGAAACTCTAAGAATATCTTGAAACTGCAGCAAAGTACCAGAAATGGAAGGTCTCTAGCCTAGTGCCTTTGTAACCTGATTCACGTACCTTGTAGCAGGCATAATAATCCTCTGCCCTATTTTATTATATATCACTGAGCTTGAAGTCTGTTGTACAGTCTGGCGAAGTTAGTTACAACGAAGCATGGCTGCGTTGTTAGCATATATGACGTATGCTTGCTAGTATCAAAATGAAATTGTCCTTTGTAAAAAAGAATCTGACTCTTAACATGCAATGGGTCTGTACGATTGGTAACCCCAACAGCAACCAAAAAAAGAATTGCCTCCTGATGTGGGATGATGTGATTGGCTCAATGAGTGTGGTGCCAGTGGAACACAGACAGAGGATTTGGCAAAGCGAGATGTTTACCTATCCAGGTCCTTTGGAAAGAAATATGAATGACTGATGCAGCACTGGTAAATCTGGAAAAACATATAACTGAAGGTATATTTATGTAGTATAACTGACAACTGTAGTCAGTGGCAGGTGTCTCGTCCTAGGTTGAAGGGGAAACAAGTATATTCTTGAAATGTTTTAAATATATTGTATTTTGATCCAGGACAAAGAGGATGAATACTTTTTGCTTCTCTCGCCTACCTCTGAGTACGTGTTAAAAACATAACTTATTTTAACAGCAGAGGAGAGACACTGCCGCACACCAACTCTTACTACAACAGATACAACGGTACATGTTGTTTTAGTGCTCCCATGTGACTGCTGATTTAGTGCCCGGAGCCACGGCTGGAAACGTAATCCTACAAAAACGTCATTCATTCATAGAATGAGGTGTCTTGCATTCCTCTGGGACCACCGGTAAGAAAGCGCTCCTTTCGAAAGCAAGTGAGATGAAGGATTTGACCTCACTGCGGACGCTGAACTTTTACAGTCTCCCCTGACACGTCATTTTACAGACCCCCACCTACGAATGTGGAATGGAAGCTCCGCCAAGCGCCGAGCCTATATCCGGTGATTAATGATCCTGCGCTTCCACAGAGCACCTGGGAGGCTGGAGAAGGCATGTTTAATGGCAGAAGAGACACGTGGACCCAGCTGGTCCGGGCGCTCGTGCCTTCTGCATGCGTGTCAAAGGCGTGTCAAAGCCAGCCATGCAGCAGTGTTTCCGAATGTTTCCGGTATTTCATTAATGAAGCCTGGCCTCAGCACATACAGGCCCGCCTGCAGAGGATCAGGGATACAAGCGCTGGAACTCTAGAGCAGAGAGGACGTGACAACATAGACACGGTGCGTTTTGCCAAAGTGGGGGGTTGTGAAAAAGTCTCTTAGCCTCAACAAACAGGAGAAATTGGTCAGGAAGAAGCAGGTATTGGACGGCTGGCCAGGATCACGTAGTGACGTGTGCACGCACAGCCAATTAACTGGCTTTGTTTGTTTTGCAGACACTTTCTAGCAAATATCGCGGTGATGATTGTATTTATCGCGGCCATTGCGCTAAACGGCCGATTTCGCGATTTTTTCGTGAATCGCGAAATCGCGAAACTCTGGAGGGTCTGTTTAATGGTAAAGTTGGATTTTAGGTCACAATTCTGAAAATTCCACTTGTAGAAAGTTTATTTTTACAAACAAGGGGGACCCAAATAAGTACCTAAGGACCTTGGGCAATCATTTATTTAAGACAACAGAGGTCCGTAGGGTTAAGTTATCAATAGGACAAATAGAAATATAGACTCCAATCAGTACTATATTTTGTTTTCAGTACCCAGCCGGGCCTGAGAATTTATTTCAAGATATCAACAAGTTTGAAAGACCCTCAGAGAGGTCTGGTGCAAGCACTGATAGGGTACAAGCCTGTACCTATCCAAAAGTACATTGAGAAAGGAATAAAAAATAGGCAAGAAAGCAAGAAAAAGAGGGTAAAGAATATCAGGCAAAGAGAACATGGGAGCCAATTGTCTCTTGCATCAGTGGCATATTTGCATGGCAAGTTAAGACAACAAATTCATGTAACAGTTTCAACACTGTGGTAAGGTTACAGAATTTGGCAAAGTGTCGGCGACGTTTCGATCCCCGGCTCCTAATGAACTGGGATCATCATCAGGACATAAACATTGTTTTGCCTGCATGTGCTTTTTTGATATTTGTGACATAGTACAAAAATGGGAAAAAAGGAGAAAAAAGAAGAATATGTTTAAATATGGCACTAAATAACATTGTTCTTTACAGGGAACACACAAACTATACATTAATCTCATACTATTGTGACCTTGATTTCAACCAACTTATCTTCTAATGTGCCAATTTCATGCTGCGCCGGCTGATTGGAGCTGATTCGGTACATCTTAACGTTAGAGTTTGGCGCTAATGTGGTTGTGACTACCATTTGGCTAGTGAGTAGTTGTTACATTGCGTGGGCCCATGTGAATTTATGGCTAATCGGAGCATGCCGATAGAGGTGCCTAATCGACCAAGAAGTGAAGAAACTAACACAGTGAGTGTCAGGCTCATGCAATATAAGGACGGCTGTGACGTGGGTCTCTATATGCCGCAATTTAGGTGAAAGGAAAATTTGCACACCTTATGCTAATGATCCTTACGAGTCTCCTGTGGGCAGGGAGACACTGTAGGGTAGAGGCTGATGCCTACAAAATACAAGGAGTAAATTAAGCCCTGGGCTTAGGTGAGTGTGCCCGTGAAGTTGTGGCGAGTGGGGATTATTACCGTTATACTAAGGATAGTATGGTGGCCATCGGTTCCTTAACCGTCTATGGCTTCCCGCTGTAGTCGGTCAGTATAATAAGTGACCCGTTAAGATGCAGCGCTGGATTTAGTTTCTGAAATTAGACAGTGATTCCAGTTAATGGAGAAAGAACCACGGGTCCGTGGCCGGAGGAGCGACCGCGAGGTCCGGATCCCTTACCTGCTGGTTGAGACAATGCTTCTTCATTCGGGATTCGACAGAAGAACGGGCGGTGTGCGCAATGGCCATCCGCCGGCTTCCCAAGATTGTGGAAGTGAACGTGGGGGTGGAGACGCGGATAATAACAGTCGCCGGATACTAGAGTGACGCGAGAATCGCGGTGGGAGTGGCGAGGGGGTGGTTTCCCGGTGGCGGCCATCTTAGAGTGGTGTTATTTTGCGTGATTGTGGTGGGCATGCTTCTTAAAACACCTAATTCATATGCGTGGGCATTAAAATTGCTGTACATTTGCATAGCATTCACATTGCATATTTTAGGTACTGATAAGCAAACAGTTTCATGGCATTTCGTATTTTAGGTACTGATAAGCAAACAGTTTCATGGCATTAGCATTTGGAGAAAAAAGAAATTAGCAAGTATTTACATGGCAATTGAGCTTGGTCAGTTTGTGCGTTCATATTAGACGAATACCTACAACTTGCAACTTATCAAAAAGTAGAATTAGTTTTAGATCTCAATTGAGAAACAGTCTTTGACAATTTACAGCAATCCAGCCCAGTCCTCAGTTCGATTGAGTCCATTTTGTATCGTGTCCAGCAATATAATGCATTTTAGTTCCTCCTTGTTGAGAAGCTGGGCCATACAACCTCCTCTGGGTGGTAACTTTAGAGCCTTCAGCACAGTCCACTTTAAATCATTTTCTGTGTGCTTTGCACTGATGAAATGTTCCACGAGTGGGGCATTCTGAATCTGGCAGCGAATGCGGCTCTTGTGTTGGCAAATCCTCGTTTTCACTTTCTGTGAAGTTTGTCCTACATATAATTTTAGACATGGACATTGTACCAAATAAATCACATTGCAAGTATTACAATTTGACAGTGAGGAACTGGTAAACGTGATGTTATTAAATACCCTGGTCTTTCCTTCAATAGTTATGTCACATACACTGCAATTGCCGCATTTCACATGCCCTACAATGGGGGACAGACCCCATGCAGTTTCAAGTGTGGATGGCTGACTGGTACTGGGTAAAGCGGCCCGGACTAAATGGTCCTTCAAATTTTTGCTTTTTTTGAAAGCGAATAGGGGACGCTCAATTTCTAGTGAGCCAGCATTAATAACAGGCCAGTGGCGGAGTATCATTTTCCTCAGTTTGTTTGACACTGGGGAGAACGTCGTGACACAAGCTATTCTTTCCTGCGTAGTTTTTTGGGTTGGAGTTAGCAAAGTTTCTCTCGGTCTGTACCACGCTCTCTTGAGGGCATTCTTGACAATGCGTCTAGGATAGCCCCTGTTTTTGAGTTTGGCTGCTAAGATGGCACTTTCTTTGAAGTAGTCCTGCCTACAAGAGCAGTTTCTCCTAATTCGCAGGAACTGCGAGAATGGTAATGAGTCCCGTAAGGCTCTAGGGTGATTGCTGGAATAATCTAATAGTGTATTCCGCTCTGTTGTTTTTCTGAATAGGCGCGTCAAAAGAACTCCACCCTGGTAAAAGATGGAAAGATCCAGGAAGTCAATAGAGATTTTGTTTGATGTGAGGGTAAAGTTGAGGCCACAGCAATTATTATTCATCCAGTGTTGGAAATGGCGCAGATCATTGACTTCACATCTCCAGATCATGAAGATGACGTCAATGTATCTGCGCCATAGTCCAATTCCCGAGTAGAAGGGATTGGAGGGCGAGAGTATAACCTCAGTTTCAATTTCATTCATGAAAAGTATAGCCAGATTAGGAGCAAAAATTGCTCCCATACTTGTCCCCTTAATCTGTTGGTAAAAGAGACCATTAAAGGTAAAGAAGTTTCTCGTCAGGCATATTTCAAGTAACTGTAAAATGAATGATGTAGGTATAGCATGAGGGCGTGGGCGTGTATCCAGGGTTTTTTGGATCACCTTCAGGGCCGTGACCTGGGGAATATTTGTATACAGGGACTCCACGTCCATGGTGCAGAGAGTGTCTGTTGTTGGGTCAAAGGGTAAATTCTCTACCAGCGAGATCATGGACATGGAGTCTCTGACGTAACAGGGAGTGGCGGGGACAAACTCCTTTATAAAGAAGTCTATGAAAGCTCCCAGTGGTTCTAAAATGGAGCCACAGGCTGAGACAATGGGACGTCCAGGAGGTGCAGTGAGACTCTTATGGATTTTCGGAAGAGTGTATATCACTGGAGTCCTGGGGCTTTTTATGTTCAAGTAGTTGTACTCTTTTTTGGATAGAAACCCTTCATTTAATGCATCCGTGGTGACTTTCTTTATCAATGCTTGAATTTCCTTTGTGGGATTGGACGCTAGCCTTTGATAGTGTTCCCTATTATCCAACTGTTTTAGTATTTCTGAAATGTAGGACTCACGGTCTTGTAGAACAATTCCCCCACCTTTATCTGCCTTTATCTGCCTCTACCCTACAGTGTCTCCCTGCCCACAGGAGACTCGTAAGGATCATTAGCATATGGTGTGCAAATTTTCCTTTCACCTAAATTGCGGCATATAGAGACCCACGTCACAGCCGTCCTTATATTGCATGAGCCTGACACTCACTGTGTTAGTTTCTTCACTTCTTGGTCGATTAGGCACCTCTATCGGCATGCTCCGATTAGCCATAAATTCACATGGGCCCACGCAATGTAACAACTACTCACTAGCCAAATGGTAGTCACAACCACATTAGCGCCAAACTCTAACGTTAAGATGTACCGAATCAGCTCCAATCAGCCGGCGCAGCATGGAATTGGCACATTAGAAGATAAGTTGGTTGAAATCAAGGTCACAATAGTATGAGATTAATGTATAGTTTGTGTGTTCCCTGTAAAGAACAATGTTATTTAGTGCCATATTTAAACATATTCTTCTTTTTTCTCCTTTTTTCCCATTTTTGTACTATGTCACAAATATCAAAAAAGCACATGCAGGCAAAACAATGTTTATGTCCTGATGATGATCCCAGTTCATTAGGAGCCGGGGATCGAAACGTCGTCGACACTTTGCCAAATTCTGTAACCTTACCACAGTGTTGAAACTGTTACATGAATTTGTTGTCTTAACTTGCCATGCAAATATGCCACTGATGCAAGAGACAATTGGCTCCCATGTTCTCTTTGCCTGATATTCTTTACCCTCTTTTTCTTGCTTTCTTGCCTATTTTTTATTCCTTTCTCAATGTACTTTTGGATAGGTACAGGCTTGTACCCTATCAGTGCTTGCACCAGACCTCTCTGAGGGTCTTTCAAACTTGTTGATATCTTGAAATAAATTCTCAGGCCCGGCTGGGTACTGAAAACAAAATATAGTACTGATTGGAGTCTATATTTCTATTTGTCCTATTGATAACTTAACCCTACGGACCTCTGTTGTCTTAAATAAATGATTGCCCAAGGTCCTTAGGTACTTATTTGGGTCCCCCTTGTTTGTAAAAATATACTTGAGCGCAAACGCTGGTTTGCAAGGGCTCTCGATTGTCCAAACCCCTAGTGGTTTTGGGTCCCCTAGTACCCCATCCTTCTTTAGACTCCTTCATCCCTCACCCTGTTACTCCTTTATTCTCTCTCCTTATTTTCTTTACGGCACTATGTCAGGGCATGCACCACTGTACACAGATGAATACCTAAAACAACTTTGCTCTGGCCCTTCCCTCCTGTCAGACAATTCAGAAATCCCTAGTCCAGAGAATACCACCATCCCTGAGCAATTAGAAAAACTCCGCAAGAAGCAGGTCCGCCTGCAACTTATGGTATTGATGCTAACAGACTATTTGAAGGCAGAGGTAATCCCTGTAGGACTACAAGTCCGCAAGGTGCCAGGAATCTTCACAGATAACCCCAAGTATATAACTAGCTTTAGCTACATTGGAACTACCTGTTCACGTCATTGGCTTGCACTCGGAATCGATACTGCTGTTGAGACACTAAAGTCACTTGAAACTGAGATCTCGGACATTCTAAAACAGATCCAAGACTCAGGCACTACTGAGGATAGTAAGAAACTCCTAGAGCAAGTTGACAAAACTATTGCAGAGTATCACAGAATAGAACAAAATAAAAAATCCAACAAAATCAAAAAAGACATAAAAGCATACAACACAGAAGTCACATATCCTTATTTACAAAAGGACTTTTATACCAACCGAACATATTCTAACCCCCAACAGTACAGACCCTGGGGCAGATACAATAGACGTAGAAATTTGGTTAATTTCTCAGAAACCTCAGCCGAATCCTCCGACAATTCGGACGCCGGCGAGGGCAGTAGCACGGCTCGAAGGGGTGGGTCACACCAGTCCGGTGGCACAAATCCTTTTTTACAGAGAGGCCAACAAGGCACACCTCAAAGAGGAAAAGTGAAGAAAACCCAGAGATGGGTCAACCCACCGGGGGAACGCCGGACGAGGAACAATTTCTATCAGTGGTAGAGTCCCCGTCCGCACCCATAGAAACAATCCCAATTTTTAACATCTCCAACTACTCCTTAGGAGAAGACGAATTGTCTCTTCTCAAAAAAGGACTGACTTTTGTGCCCACTACCCATACCAACTATTTAGAACTACAAACCGAATTAATGAGGTTCTTTAGACGGATCCGGTTAAAAGCATTCTTTCAATTACATCCTGGCCAAGAGAGTAATGCCCTAACCCCTTTCCGCCCACCATCAACTTTCTCACCTACTTCAGGGATGATTCCCCCTGAAATAATCACCTTCGAGAAGTTGATATTGAAAGACTTTTCAGTACTACAAAATTCTCATGCCTTCATTCCATACAATATCTCGCTCAAAGAAAAACAGGCCATTACCACACTCAAAATGAATGACTCGTTGATCATAAAGAGTGCAGATAAAGGTGGGGGAATTGTTCTACAAGACCGTGAGTCCTACATTTCAGAAATACTAAAACAGTTGGATAATAGGGAACACTATCAAAGGCTAGCGTCCAATCCAACAAAGGAAATTCAAGCATTGATAAAGAAAGTCACCACGGATGCATTAAATGAAGGGTTTCTATCCAAAAAAGAGTACAACTACTTGAACATAAAAAGCCCCAGGACTCCAGTGATATACACTCTTCCGAAAATCCATAAGAGTCTCACTGCACCTCCTGGACGTCCCATTGTCTCAGCCTGTGGCTCCATTTTAGAACCACTGGGAGCTTTCATAGACTTCTTTATAAAGGAGTTTGTCCCCGCCACTCCCTGTTACGTCAGAGACTCCATGTCCATGATCTCACTGGTAGAGAATTTACCCTTTGACCCAACAACAGACACTCTCTGCACCATGGACGTGGAGTCCCTGTATACAAATATTCCCCAGGTCACGGCCCTGAAGGTGATCCAAAAAACCCTGGATACACGCCCACGCCCTCATGCTATACCTACATCATTCATTTTACAGTTACTTGAAATATGCCTGACGAGAAACTTCTTTACCTTTAATGGTCTCTTTTACCAACAGATTAAGGGGACAAGTATGGGAGCAATTTTTGCTCCTAATCTGGCTATACTTTTCATGAATGAAATTGAAACTGAGGTTATACTCTCGCCCTCCAATCCCTTCTACTCGGGAATTGGACTATGGCGCAGATACATTGACGACATCTTCATGATCTGGAGATGTGAAGTCAATGATCTGCGCCATTTCCAACACTGGATGAATAATAATTGCTGTGGCCTCAACTTTACCCTCACATCAAACAAAATCTCTATTGACTTCCTGGATCTTTCCATCTTTTACCAGGGTGGAGTTCTTTTGACGCGCCTATTCAGAAAAACCACAGAGCGGAATACACTATTAGATTATTCCAGCAATCACCCTAGAGCCTTACGGGACTCATTACCATTCTCGCAGTTCCTGCGAATTAGGAGAAACTGCTCTTGTAGGCAGGACTACTTCAAAGAAAGTGCCATCTTAGCAGCCAAACTCAAAAACAGGGGCTATCCTAGACGCATTGTCAAGAATGCCCTCAAGAGAGCTTGGTACAGACCGAGAGAAACTTTGCTAACTCCAACCCAAAAAACTACGCAGGAAAGAATAGCTTGTGTCACGACGTTCTCCCCAGTGTCAAACAAACTGAGGAAAATGATACTCCGCCACTGGCCTGTTATTAATGCTGGCTCACTAGAAATTGAGCGTCCCCTATTCGCTTTCAAAAAAAGCAAAAATTTGAAGGACCATTTAGTCCGGGCCGCTTTACCCAGTACCAGTCAGCCATCCACACTTGAAACTGCATGGGGTCTGTCCCCCATTGTAGGGCATGTGAAATGCGGCAATTGCAGTGTATGTGACATAACTATTGAAGGAAAGACCAGGGTATTTAATAACATCACGTTTACCAGTTCCTCACTGTCAAATTGTAATACTTGCAATGTGATTTATTTGGTACAATGTCCATGTCTAAAATTATATGTAGGACAAACTTCACAGAAAGTGAAAACGAGGATTTGCCAACACAAGAGCCGCATTCGCTGCCAGATTCAGAATGCCCCACTCGGGGAACATTTCATCAGTGCAAAGCACACAGAAAATGATTTAAAGTGGACTGTGCTGAAGGCTCTAAAGTTACCACCCAGAGGAGGTTGTATGGCCCAGCTTCTCAACAAGGAGGAACTAAAATGCATTATATTGCTGGACACGATACAAAATGGACTCAATCGAACTGAGGACTGGGCTGGATTGCTGTAAATTGTCAAAGACTGTTTCTCAATTGAGATCTAAAACTAATTCTACTTTTTGATAAGTTGCAAGTTGTAGGTATTCGTCTAATATGAACGCACAAACTGACCAAGCTCAATTGCCATGTAAATACTTGCTAATTTCTTTTTTCTCCAAATGCTAATGCCATGAAACTGTTTGCTTATCAGTACCTAAAATACGAAATGCCATGAAACTGTTTGCTTATCAGTACCTAAAATATGCAATGTGAATGCTATGCAAATGTACAGCAATTTTAATGCCCACGCATATGAATTAGGTGTTTTAAGAAGCATGCCCACCACAATCACGCAAAATAACACCACTCTAAGATGGCCGCCACCGGGAAACCACCCCCTCGCCACTCCCACCGCGATTCTCGCGTCACTCTAGTATCCGGCGACTGTTATTATCCGCGTCTCCACCCCCACGTTCACTTCCACAATCTTGGGAAGCCGGCGGATGGCCATTGCACACACCGCCCGTTCTTCTGTCGAATCCCGAATGAAGAAGCATTGTCTCAACCAGCAGGTAAGGGATCCGGACCTCGCGGTCGCTCCTCCGGCCACGGACCCGTGGTTCTTTCTCCATTAACTGGAATCACTGTCTAATTTCAGAAACTAAATCCAGCGCTGCATCTTAACGGGTCACTTATTATACTGACCGACTACAGCGGGAAGCCATAGACGGTTAAGGAACCGATGGCCACCATACTATCCTTAGTATAACGGAAAATCGAGGTAATAATCCCCACTCGCCACAACTTCACGGGCACACTCACCTAAGCCCAGGGCTTAATTTACTCCTTGTATTTTGTAGGCATCAGCCTCTACCCTACAGTGTCTCCCTGCCCACAGGAGACTCGTAAGGATCATTAGCATAAGGTGTGCAAATTTTCCTTTCACCTAAATTGCGGCATATAGAGACCCACGTCACAGCCGTCCTTATATTGCATGAGCCTGACACTCACTGTGTTAGTTTCTTCACTTCTTGGTCGATTAGGCACCTCTATCGGCATGCTCCGATTAGCCATAAATTCACATGGGCCCACGCAATGTAACAACTACTCACTAGCTAAATGGTAGTCACAACCACATTAGCGCCAAACTCTAACGTTAAGATGTACCGAATCAGCTCCAATCAGCCGGCGCAGCATGAAATTGGCACATTAGAAGATAAGTTGGTTGAAATCAAGGTCACAATAGTATGAGATTAATGTATAGTTTGTGTGTTCCCTGTAAAGAACAATGTTATTTAGTGCCATATTTAAACATATTCTTCTTTTTTCTCCTTTTTTCCCATTTTTGTACTATGTCACAAATATCAAAAAAGCACATGCAGGCAAAACAATGTTTATGTCCTGATGATGATCCCAGTTCATTAGGAGCCGGGGATCGAAACGTCGTCGACACTTTGCCAAATTCTGTAACCTTACCACAGTGTTGAAACTGTTACATGAATTTGTTGTCTTAACTTGCCATGCAAATATGCCACTGATGCAAGAGACAATTGGCTCCCATGTTCTCTTTGCCTGATATTCTTTACCCTCTTTTTCTTGCTTTCTTGCCTATTTTTTATTCCTTTCTCAATGTACTTTTGGATAGGTACAGGCTTGTACCCTATCAGTGCTTGCACCAGACCTCTCTGAGGGTCTTTCAAACTTGTTGATATCTTGAAATAAATTCTCAGGCCCGGCTGGGTACTGAAAACAAAATATAGTACTGATTGGAGTCTATATTTCTATTTGTCCTATTGATAACTTAACCCTACGGACCTCTGTTGTCTTAAATAAATACTTGTAGAAAGTTGACAATATCTTGTTGTAACCATTTGGCGCCTGTATCCTGGGTCACATGACAAGGTGTAACTGGCAGTTAGTCTTTGTATACTACTTCCAGGCAGTGAGACAAAAGAGGACTAGTCTTCTGCAGGATGGACCATCTCTGTCAGGATGAGGGGGGGGGGGCTGTCACCTACTACACATGCACATCACAAAGGCTCTGCCTCAGCATACTCACAAAGGGTGTCACACTAGTCTTTTGTGCCCCAGACAAGCTGGTACCAGGGCAGTTAGGCAGGAAATTCCAGACACCCCTGCAGGGGAAGGGATCTTAAAGCTTCTCCAACTTCAAAGTGGGCAAAAGGTATCAATAGTGGACCCTCAGACCCAAATTTTGAGTACACTACTGGACCTCTGGAAGACTCAGAAGGACTGCTGTGCTAGCCTGCTGCAAAAATGACTTCTCTTCTGTCCTTTTACTCTGTTGCCCTACTGCTCTGTTGCCTGAGGGAGAAGGACTAGACCTGCACCTTGAACCCAGGACCACCAGAGTAACTCGAAGGGTAAGATCACTGGATTTCTGATCAGAGCCTAAGGGACAGGAACGGCTCCAACAATCTTGAAACCTGCACCTGGACTTGGCTGATGTGAGTCCTAACCCCCAAGTAGTGTCCCTTCAGTCCTGGACCCTTCTTTGTAGGGCTAAAACTGCTTTGCCAGGCCAGCTATGGCCTCATTAGAACTGACGCAGAGCAACACAAAGCCCACACGGCTATGTGTAGAACCTCATCGGAACTGTTACAGCATGAAGCAGCCCGATACAAGCCCATATTGCAGCCTGCGGAGCATCATCGACGCAGCCCTCGCAGCTTCTCATCAGAACAGATGCAGCACGATGCAGTCTCGATGCAAGTTCGCATCGCAGCCCAGGGATCTCATTGGAACTACGGCTTCATGACACATCCTTCCCGCAAGATTACATCGTAGCCCTCGCTGCTCACCGGATCAACAGCTGCATGATGCATCTTCATCACTGACCTCACAGTGCTTCTCAAGACTGCCGTTGCGCAGTGCAATGCTCTGGAACCAGGATTTACGGTACTTCTCAGTGGGACTAACTAGGTCTCTTTATACAGCCCGCTCTTCCTCAGGGACAGTCAGAACTTGTGATTTTGTCCCTGTCTGGTGCGACCAGATTTCCACAGTTGGCACTTTGTGCTTTTAAGCACTAATTTTATCTAAATCCTTAAAATTGCATATCTCTGATTCTACTAACTGGATTTTGTTGTATTGGTGTCAAATAATTTGTTCAATGTTACTCTATTTTTCTACATTGGTGTTGGTATTTTGTTGTGTTATGTTTTCACTTTATTACCATTTGTATGCTACATATTGCCTCTAAGTTAAACCTGACTGCTTTTGTGGTAAACTTCCAGAGTGGGAGGAAATGGGGAGCATTACATGGTGTGGGTATGATAAAGTACATGTTCTGCCAGTGACCAAACCAGGGACCAAACCACAGCAAAGGCTTCTTCTCAATGGCACTCCAACGCTGCTCCCTGGGAAGGAGTCACCTGCTAATGAAGGCAATTGGATGATCTTGGCACAAATCCTTTACTTGTGATGACACTGTACCTATCTCATTTTCAGAGGCATCTGTATGGGGAATAAACTATTTACTGAAAACAGGGGCCTTTAAGACTGGTGCTGAGCACAGTTCTTACTTGAGTGTCAAAAGCCTTTTGATACTACTCAGTCCAGATAACTTTTCTAAGCTGCTTTTTAGAGGCCAAGTTATTTAATGATGCTACTATGGTACCATAACCCTTCACAAATCTCCTATAGCATCCAGTCAGGCCTAAGCAGGTTCTGACCTGGGTCTGGGTCTTAGGAGGGTCCCATGCCAGGATGGCCTTGATCTTGGGATGGAGAGGTTGAACATGGACTCTACCAATGTGGTGGCCCAGGTATACAACAGAGCCCTGCCCTACCTGCCACTTACTTGCCTTGTTAGTCAGACCTGCCTGCTGAAAGGCCTGAAGCACTTTCCGTGAGGTGTACTAGGTGATCCTACCAGGTGGAGATGAATACAGTTATGTTGTCAAGATAAGCTGCACTGAAATTCTTCAATCCTGACAGCACAAATTCATCAACCACTGGAAGGTGGCAGGGGCATTCTTCAACCCAAAGGGTATCACTTTGAATTAAAAGTGGCCTTCAGGTGTGTTGAAAGCAGATTTCTCTTTGGTTCCTGGAGTGAGGGCAATCTGCCAATTACCTGATGTCAGATCAAAAGTGCTCAGATATTTAGCTGCCCTAACTTATCAATGAGCTCATCAGCTCTTGGGATTCAGTGGGTATCCGCCTTAGTGACTGCATTGTAGTCCACACAGAGAACCTCATATCAGTTTTCCCCCTTTAGTGTTGGGTTTGGGCTGGCCAATGGACTACTGTAGGTTCAATCACCCCCATCTCCAACATCTTGGCAACTTCAGCCTTGATCCTGACCTTGACCTGGTCAGACAATCTGTAAATTTTACTCTTGACAGGCTAGCTGTCACCATTGTCCACATCATGGGTACACCATGCTGTCAGACCTGGGATCAGAGAGAACAGTCCAGCAAACCGCTTCAGCAAGTGAAAGCAGGTCCTTGTGCCAGCTCTCCCTGAGACACTTCTCTTGTCCAGCTTGCTGCAGTCCTTCACCCTTTTCTACCAGTCTACCTGCTGCCCTCTGTTTGTCTCTCCTCTGCTCATTTATTGCTCTGTTTGGCCTTTTCTGCTTATTTTTCTGCCCTTTGCTTTGCCTTTTTCTGCTTGTTTTTCCTGCCCTCTGTTTTGCCTTTCATGCTTGTTTGTCTGCCCTTTGTTTTTTCTTTCTGCCAATCTCTTTGCCCTCCGTTTTGCCTTTTGTGCTCGTTTTTCTGCCCCGTTTTGCCCTCTACTGATAGGTTTTGCCTTTTCTGTTTGTTTTTCTGCTCTTTGTTTTGCATTTCCTGCTTGTTTTTCCACCCTCTGTTTTGTTTTTCTGCTTGTTTTTCTGCCCTCTGTTTTGCCTTTCATGCTCATTTTTCTGCCCTTTGTTTTACCTTTCTGCCAATTTCTCTGCCCTCCCTTATACCATTGGTGCTAGCTTTTCTGCCCCCTGTTTTGCCCTCTTCTGCTATGTTTTGCCTTTTCTGTTCATTTTTCTGCCCTATGTTTTGCCTTTGCTGCTCGTTTTTCTGGCCGCTCTGTTTTGCCCTCTTGTGCTCTGTTTTGCCTTTTCTGCTCGATTTTGAACCCCTGGTTTTACCTTTTTTAGCTTGATTCTTCTGTCTTCCCGCCGTTTTCCTCCTCCAGCCATTTCCACACTCCAGCCACCAAGCGTCCAGCTCTCCCACAAGGACCTACTTAATGTAGGCCTCAGAATTACCCTTTCTGCAGGTCCTCGTGCCACCTCCCTCTGTGACATTTCTCATGTCCAGCTTGCCCGCAGTCCACTACCCTCTGCTACCTGTCTTCCTGCTTCTCTCTGTTTGTGCCTCCTCTCCTTGTTTCTTGCTCTGTTTTGCCAATTTCTGCTGGTTTCTGTACTATGTTTTGCCTTTATCTATGCTCTGTGTTGCCCTTTTTCTGTTAATTTTTCTGCCCTTTTCGGCCTCTGTTTTGTCTTTTCTGCTCATTTTCCTGCCCTCTGTTTTGTCTTTTCTGCTTTGTGATTTGCCTTTTTCAACTCGTTTCTTCCCTCTTCCCGCCATTTCCTAAATACGTTGGGTTTTTTACGGAGACCTCGCACCCCAGCACCCAGATACCCCCAGGGGTGACAGTGCAGCGCTCTACAAAAGTTGATTGATTGATCGAGTCACTTTGTTGCTGGTCTGCCAGTGTGGGGGAGACAACTATTCATTCCATTGTTACATCTTGGGCATTAGAAGATAGGAGGTGTGGGAAAGTGTCACCTTCTGCTTCCTCGCCTCCTTTTATTACCATCAACATGGTAATGTCTTCCCGTTCATGGTGTGGCTTGAACCTGTTCACAAGGATCACACTGGAGGGTCTAGGGGGTACACAGGTCCACCCAGTATGCAACTTCACCCTTCTTCTCTAAGATGGGGCAGGGCCCAGTCCACTTGTCCTGTAACGCCCTGGGTGCTACAGCCTGCAAGATCCACACCAATTGTCCTAGCTGGTATTCCACCATGGAGGACTTCTGGTCATACATGTGCTTGACAAGCTTCTGGCTGACCATCAAATTCTTGCTTGCCTTTTTCATGTACTGAGACAGTCACATAGTTCACTAGTCCTGCTTAGGCTCTTTCGGGGGTATCTCCCATCCGTCCTTAACCAATCTGAGTGGACCTCTCATAGGCTGTCTAAAGAGCAGCTCAAAGAGACTCAAGGGATGAGAAAGTCCCATCTCCTCCTGAGTTTTTCATGAAAACCCATGATCATGCCTTTTATATTTTGGTTGAATCTCTCACGTAGACCATTGCCTTGGGGATGATATGGAGTGGTCAATTTGTAAGTCACCAGTATTCTTCCCACATTGCCTTCAGATAAGTGGGCATGAAATTCATGCCCCAATCTGAAATAAGCTCTTTAGGGAACGCAACTATGATGAAAATTCCAAGGAGGGCTCTAGCCACTGCAGAGGCAGTGACTGTCCTAAGTGGAATAGCCTCAGGATACCTAGTAGCCTGGTCTCCTACCACAAGGTAACCTGTGGGTAGGACTATGGGACTAACAATATCCATTCCCACCCTCTCAAAGATTGTCCCCACCACTGGTAGTGGTATAAGGGGAGCCTTTGGCTTGCATTCTGCCTTGCCACTGGCTTAGCAGGTCACACAGGAACAATAAAATTCCTCGACCGTCTCAGACATTTGAGGCCAGTAGATGTGGTTGATCAGCCTTTCCCAGGTGTTGGTCTGCCCCAGCCAAGGGGATATCATGGGCTAGGGAAAAGAGAAAATCCCTGTATAGTTGAGGGAGCACCAGTCTCTTGGATGCCCCTGGTTTGGGGTTCCTTGGCTCACTGTAAAGGAGCTCCTCCACCCAGTATACCTTATGGGTACCACTGGTATCCCCTTGTGCCTGTTTACCAACTGTTGCAGGTCCTCTAGAGGGGAACAGGTCCTATGTCCATTACTCAGATCCTCCCTGGAGGTACGCTAGAACCCTTGGAGTTCTACTAGATTTAATCAAACAGTAGGAGAAGTACACCCAGGAGTCACCTCAATGTCTCCGAGGTACTGGGAGAGGTGCACAGGAAGGAAAATTTCTCCTTTCTTACCTGCTCCACTGTAATCAGGCATTGAAGCACATTCGGCTATTCGGATGGGACCCCAATGATGAAGCATGTCACCAACTAGGTTTGTGAGTGAGGGGTCTTCTTAAGAAAGGAGAAATGTTCCTTCCTGTGCACGTCTCCCAGTACCTTAGAGACATTGAGGTGTCTCCTGGGTGTACTCCTCCTACTGTTTAATTAATTTGCTCAATTTGCTCAAGGAGACCTATACACACGAAAAAACTTTCTCTCTTCTTTGTTTTTGTGGTTCTACTAGATTTGACAGGTTTCCAGGGGTCCATTCTCTTCAGGGACATGACCTGCCCCCTGATGGTCAAGCTCCTTCTGGGCCTGTGGACCTTTGGGGGCTAGGCTGCCAGCCTTCCTGCCCCTCCTCTTGGCTGTAGAGACCTGGTCCATAATTTCAGGCTCCAGGATCCCTTGAACTTCTCTCAGGGCCTTCAGTTCGAGCTGGACTGTTTCCATGGCGATCAGTGTCAAGACTGATTTGCTTATGCCTTGGTCCAAATTGGGCGTGCATGGTGAGCAGAAAAACGATGGATTTAAGCCAGATCTGTAATTGAGGGTGAACATTTGACAATGTGAGCTAAAAAACGGTGTTGGATCTAGCCCTGATCTTTTGACTGGGTGAGAACTTTCTGCTTAGTTCAGAGACTCTGTCCCTCACCACCCCTTGTTGTAAATATTTTTGTCCACCCTAAGCGTGGAAGCGTATTCTCAGATGTGAGACCCTTGCTCATTGCACCATCAGGATTCAAGCAAACCGGGCCGAAGACGGCTGTAATGCCAGAAACCGGTCCCCGGGAGCTTGTTTCCTTCCCAGTGTAAGAATTGGCTTCTGTAGTTTGGTTTGCCCTGTTCCCATCATGCA
Source organism: Lissotriton vulgaris (assembly GCF_964263255.1). Taxonomy (NCBI): domain Eukaryota; kingdom Metazoa; phylum Chordata; class Amphibia; order Caudata; family Salamandridae; genus Lissotriton; species Lissotriton vulgaris. Next base: position 1,253,289,117 of record NC_141696.1, read on the forward strand.
CTGAGACAGGAACAGACTAATTTGCATACAGCCAGGTTCTGAAACTGGGATGGTGCATTGAGCTAAAAAACGGTGTTGGATCTAGCCCTGATCTTTTGACTGGGTGAGAGCTTTCTGCTTAGTTCAGAGACTCTGTCCCTCACCACCCCTTGTTGTAAATATTTTTGTCCACCCTAAGCGTGGAAGGGTATTCTCAGATGTGAGACCCTTGCTCATTGCACCATCAGGATTCAAGCAAACCGGGCCGAAGACGACTGTAATGCCAGAAACCGGTCCCCGGGAGCTTGTTTCCTTTCCAGTGTAAGAATTGGCTTCTGTAGTTTGGTTTGCCCTGTTCCCATCATGCACTGGGACAGGAACAGACTAATTTGCGTACAGCCAGGTTCTGAAACTGGGATGGTGCAGTGAGCTAAAAAACGGTGTTGGATCTAGCCCTGATCTTTTGACTGGGTGAGAGCTTTCTGCTTAGTTCAGAGACTCTGTCCCTCACCACCCCTTGTTGTAAATATTTTTGTCCACCCTAAGCGTGGAAGGGTATTCTCAGATGTGAGACCCTTGCTCATTGCACCATCAGGATTCAAGCAAACCGGGCCGAAGACGGCTGTAATGCCAGAAACCGGTCCCCGGGAGCTTGTTTCCTTCCCAGTGTAAGAATTGGCTTCTGTAGTTTGGTTTGCCCTGTTCCCATCATGCACTGGGACAGGAACGGACTAATTTGCATACAGCCAGGTTCTGAAACTGGGATGGTGCAGTGAGCTAAAAAACGGTGTTGGATCTAGCCCTGATCTTTTGACTGGGTGAGAGCTTTCTGCTTAGTTCAGAGACTCTGTCCCTCACCACCCCTTGTTGTAAATATTTTTGTCCACCCTAAGCGTGGAAGGGTATTCTCAGATGTGAGACCCTTGCTCATTGCACCATCAGGATTCAAGCAAACCGGGCCGAAGACGGCTGTAATGCCAGAAACCGGTCCCCGGGAGCTTGTTTCCTTCCCAGTGTAAGAATTGGCTTCTGTAGTTTGGTTTGCCCTGTTCCCATCATGCACTGGGACAGGAACAGACTAATTTGCATACAGCCAGGTTCTGAAACTGGGATGGTGCAGTGAGCTAAAAAACGGTGTTGGATCTAGCCCTGATCTTTTGACTGGGTGAGAGCTTTCTGCTTAGTTCAGAGACTCTGTCCCTCACCACCCCTTGTTGTAAATATTTGACAATGTTCAGCATTTCTTCCATCATCTTTTTGTGTTGCTGTGGTCTCCTTAAGTGGGAAGGGTATGCCCAGACGTAGGTCCTGTGCTTTCTATGCCACTGGCAGTTTGGGCTGGACTGCTCCCATGGTGAGCAAGGCCAAGACTGATTTGCATCTGGCTGGTTCCAACTTGTTCAGCAAAAAGCAATAGATTTATAGACGAATGCAGGCTGAAAACCCTGCTTAAAGACACCTCCCCCACTCTATCTCCCGACCCTAACATCGCTACTTCCCAACTCCACAACTGGGTGAGCTCAGCAGCCAAAGACTTGGTTCAAGTCAAACAACGGTCACGCAACAGATCTACCCCATTGGCCCCATGGTACACGGAGGAATTATGCACACAAAAGCAACAGTGTCGAAACAGAGAGAGACACTGGCGGAAGGATTACACTCTCGAAGCCAAATCTCTGTACAAAGAGTCAGTAGCAAAATACAAAAATCTCATTTTTGACGCTAAGAAAAAGTATTACTGTGACAAAATAGAAACTGCACAAAACTCGAATAAATCTCTATACGAGACCACCAAACAATTAGCAGGTCTCTCTGTCGATCTCACACCTCCCCCGTCCCAAGCTCTCTGTGATGCTCTGTCTAAGTTTTTCTTCAGCAAAGTTGACGATATCTATCGGATCTTCGCCAACAACGCAACCCCTCCCCACAGGCCTTCAACTCACCTTGACGGTCCAATCTTTCCTCAGTTCAGAGAGGTCACCTGTTCTCAGGTACAGAACATCGTATCCTCCATTAAATCGGGCTCGGCCCTAGACCCTTGTCCCCTGAAGGTTCTGCGGCCAATCATGGATGCAGTTCTCCCGGCCATAACTGATATCTGCAATTCCATGTTTAGCACAGGTACTTACCCAGAGACATTAAAGAAAACCCTTATAAAACCGCTCCTCAAAAAACCCACCCTTGACAAGGAAGAACTCAAAAGTTACCGCCCCATTGCCAGTCTCCCACTACTAGCGAAAATAGTGGAAAAAATCATGAATGCCCAACTCTCTTTCTTTATTGAGGAAAACAAATGTCTGGATGAATCGCAGTTTGGCTTCCGCCGATTCCATGGAACTGGAACGCCTTGGTCAAAGTGGTGGATGATAGCAGATCCATTCGGGATGCGGGAGGCACAGCTGTTCTGATCCTGCTGGATCTATCGGCGGCCTTCGACACGGTCGACCATGCCACCTTGGTCGACCGTGTCGAGAGCATAGGCATTCGAGGTAACGCTAAAAATCTTCTTGCCTCCTTCCCGGCTAACAGGACCCAGGTCGTCACTGTTGGACCTTTTGAATCCTCCCCCCTGTCACTGCCATGTGGAGTTCCCCAAGGCTCATCCCTAAGTCCGACACTATTCAACATTTATGTGTCGGACCTTGCCAAAGTCATCAGGGCACATGGGATGAGCCTCATGTCCTACGCAGATGACACTCAATTGGTCCTCGCCGTCAAGAATGACGGGCTTCAAATAGCCAACATGTTCAATCAGGGCATGCTGGCAATTGGGAGCTGGATGGCCCATAACTGCCTGATTATTAAACTCCGATAAATCGGAAGTTGTAATTTTTGGCAATCTTTCCCCGGAGTGGTCCCCCCCTTTGGTGGCCTTCACCTATGGGCCAGCCCCCAGACCCGGTCAACAAGGTGAGGAACCTGGGAGTCTTGTTCGACAATCGTCTGAACTTCTTACCACATGCTAACCAGATTTCCTCTTCAGCCTTTCATAAATTAAGGCTCATTAAGAAAATTCTGCCCTTCCTACCCGAAAATGCTGCCAAAACACTGGTGAGCTCCCTGGTACTCTCCACCCTAGACTACTGTAATGCTTTGTTTCTAGGTGCCCAGGAGAGAGTGCTATCGAAAATGCAGGCTATTCAGAACGCAGCCGCCAGGCTCCTAGGGCGAATCCCCAAATACCAACCGGTGTCACCCACCATAAGACAACTTCACTGGCTACCGGTGAAGATGAGGATTAAGTTCAAGTCTCTGTGCCTGGTATACAAGGCTTTACATAATGCCGGACCCGTGTTCTTCACTTAGAACCTAATCCCCTACTGCCCTTCTAGAACACTGCGCTCTTCCAGTTCCTTCGAACTGGTGGTCCCCCGAACCAAATCTGTCAACTGGGGTGACAGAAGATTTCTCGTAGCCGCACCGAAACTGTGGAACACAATGCCTCACTCAATCAAGACCAGTACCTCCCTCTGGTCTTTCCGCAAAAATCTCAAAACCTGGCTTTTTAATCAATGAACATCAGCTCCCCTTGCTGGCTAAACACTGCAGTAACTTAGCGCCGAAATGCCCGAGGGCCTTCGTTCGCGCTTTACAAATGTTGTTATAAATAAATAACCCAGATCTGTGACTAGGGGTGAATGTTTGACAATGTTCAGCATTTCGTCCATCATGTTTTTGTGCTGCTACAGTTGCCCTAAGTGGGATGGATATGCCCAGACTTGGGCCTCATGCTCAATATGCAACTGGATTCCAGCTAGCTTGGCACATGAGGGGTGATACCACGAAACCGGTCCTGAGGAGAGGATTCACGGCAAGGCAGACGCTGAACTGTTTTACTTTTTTATGCTGTGAATTTTAAAAAAAATCTTTTAAATTGTTTGGAGGATCTTTTCTGACCGCATGACTTTGCTTGACTATTGCGGAGGAAATCTAGGACCACATTTAACACTAAGCACTTTTTGACTGTCCTAACCATAGAGCTCCCAAAACAGGTTGGTGCTCTAGTGGTTGGACTTGGGCAGTATAAAATGACGGCAGGGCAGCTGGAGTGCAGTTGAGGAAAGGCTGCACCACCAGGCAGACCAGGATCTGTTTTACACATTCATGCTGTGAATTTGAAAACAAATGCTTTTAATTGTTTGGGGGGGGAATTTTCTGACCGTATTGCTTTGCTTTAACTATTGTGGGGGAAAACTAAGTACTTTTTGACTGCTTAACCATAGTGTTGCTAAAACAGGTCGGCACTCTAGTGGTTGGACTCAGGCCTTTTAAATGATGGCAGGGCAGTGGGCGCACAGCGGGTACGCCGCTGACGCACTGAAGGCACGCTAAAAGCAAGCCTGTCTGTGCCCGTCCGTGCCCGAATGGGAACAGGGGCTGAAACCCTGCCCCTCCCCACCCCCAATAGGAGCTTACTCCTGGGACTTTTTTCTGCTTAACTTAAGAGGGGCATTAAGCAATAATTGTGGTCCCTTGTTAGACCCAATCAAGGAGGATATGATATGTACGTACTGTTTCTACAGGTTTTCACCTGACTCAGTACTCAGGAACCCTCCTTTTTGTAAGACTGGAGGTGATATGTTTCGCTTTAATCGTAGAACCTTCCCTTGTCACACGGTTGATATAATTTCTTTTCAGAACGACAACAAACCTGATGTGAACTTCCTTACAGAAACCTGGCTCCATATGGAATTAGGATCAAACATTGTTCAGGCAATTTACCCCCAACTACCATATGGTACCCAGAAACAGAGAAGATCGAAAGGGTGGAGGACTTACCATTATTTTGAAGTCGACGTGTACTTGTCGCACTGATTCGCTCCCACTCATCCACTGTGAAAGCCTTATTTTCTTCATCTCTCTGTCCCATACATCCATGTTTTTGGGAGTTTTCATTTACCGTCTGACGGGCCCCTCAGGCCAATTCACTAAGACTCTTCCTGAGGCACTTGCGAGCCTGCCCACAAATTATATTCCTTTTATGGTTTTGGGAGACCTAACCCTCCACTTTGCTGAGCCAAAAGACACTCAAGCAACTGGTCCTATGCTAGACCTTGCTGCCATCCATTGTAGAAATGGTCCAGGGCCCCACCCACTCAATGGGACACCTGCAAGACCCCATTTTTACTAATAATCCCCTAACTCAGGTCTTGAATCGTGTACTAATCATAAGGTCTGACACCTGACTAGAATGTGCCTCCTAAGCTCAAGGCAATGGAAGACCCGTACTAGTCTCAATTAAATGGGGATAACTTGAGAATACCTGGAGTTTGAACTAATCCTGTTTGTGCTCTAATCCACAAGTTGCCAACAATACGATCTCAGAATGGCTGATCCATTCCATATGACAAAATATCATGAAGAAGACAATAATTCAAAAATCTAAAAAATCAGTCTGTCCACTGGGCCTCTCACCATCTTAAAACTATTAAAAACACTTCAAGATTTCAGAATGGGAATGGAGGAAAGGTTATGGGGAAAGCAAAAAAAATAATATATTGGAAGACAGTGAGGGTCTACCACAGAGAAATTCGACCCTTGGACCTTACCTTGAGCAGGTAGCGAGCTGGATGAACAAGACCCCTCTTAAGCTCAGCGGAGCTATAACTTAATTAATGATCGTTTGGAGAAATTCCTCTCTCCATCAAGTCCTGCACTGGCCAATATGCCTCACCCCCAACACCCTCTGGCTGTCAAAGCAGCTACAAATAGGTTGGGGATGTGGCTCAACAAAACCCTGACTATGGAAGTCCAGGCTACCAAACTAACGTCCAGTTGCTTTGGACTTTTGCGTATAGTGTGCAAAATTCTGCCCCTGCTCCCCTAGACCTCGAGGGAGATGGTGGTTCAGGGTCTGATTCTCTCCCGCTTGGATGAGGGTAACTCACTATATCTGTGCACTCCCAAGGTAGTCACTAGGAAGTTACAAGTTGTGCAAAATGCAGCCGTACACATGCTACTTGGTATTCCCAGGTTTTTGTCAACCAGGCAGGGGTTGATAGATCTTCATTGGCTACCCATTGCCCAAAGAACAGAATTGAAGTCTCTGTGCATTATCCACAGAGCCTTACATGGACAAGGTCCATCCATCTAATTAATGCCTGTTTGTTACCCCTGATCTTTTTAATAGGTGACTTCAGTCTTCCAATCTACACGTGGTCACCTTACCCACTGTTTAAAGAGTTAGAAGTGGAAGACAGTCCTTTAGCCTTGATGCAGCCAGCTTTGGAACTCTCTTCCCTTGGCCATCCAACTTATAGACATGGAGTTGTGCTTTCAAAAAGCTCCTAAGACCGGGCTTTTCTAAAATTAGACTCTCCAGGTGTTTCTCTGACCTCAGTGGTATACCCTCTTCCAACCAGCTCTGGGATGCCTCTGGGTCACCATCCGGTCTAAAAATGTATCAGTATAGTATAGTGTAGCTTAGGATGCATGTCTTCAGGTCCAGGAAGGACTTGCACTGGCATTTCGGAGTTGACTATTTCTATTCGGAGCAGGGTCAAGACTGATTTGTATGTGTCTGGGTCCAATCTGCGGTGGCTTGGAGGGCAAAATAAAAGATGGATTTAACCCCGATCTGTGACTGGGAGTGAATGTTTGAATGCTCCGTATTTTGTCCATCATCATTTTTAGCTTCTATGTTTCTGGATCCGAACCCCTAATGCATATGTTTGTGCTCCCTGTAAATTCACAGCTGAGCTGGACCACCACTAGAGTATTCTCTGGCGAGCAAAGATGGCCGATGATGAAGCATAACACTCGGTGGGTGTGAGGCCATACCTTTTGAATGTTTGAATTGACTTTCAGAGTATAACAAGAGTGTTGACTCTTTAGGGTCCTTTACTGACTAACAGAAACTACCAAGGAATATAGGGTCTTCAAAAATTGGGAAATTATCCCTTGACCTTAGTTTGTGTCATTTGCTTTGTTGTGCTATGCATTTTAGAGTGATGTAGATAACCCCGTTTTCTCCACTCGTTCCCCTGGACTCCTTCATTAGAGTGGTGTCCTCATTTTAGCATATAAATGAACATTACCAGGGGCAGAGCGACTTATGAGAGATGTCTGCCACAGTCATATAAAGTTCTACTTCGAATTTAGGATTTATATAATCTTTTAGCCGCAGAGTGAAAGAATAAACCTTCCATTATTGATCCATGACACATCTTCAAGAATAGATCATATGCTGCTGTTGGATGGGTTTAATTGGCATGAGGCAAAGTTTGATATATTCTGCAGAACCTTGTCTGATCATTCTCAGTCTTCCTTATTGTGGACCTGCTCGAAAACAGTAATAGACTCATCTCTGGTGATGTAAGTGCGCAACAACATTGGACATTGTTTTCCAAAACAAGATCAGCAAACATATTCTGCTATATTTTGGAAAAAAACGAATACTCTTTCTGTTCAGACCAGAGTCTAAAAAGTCTTGACAGCTTACGTTATGCTCTTCAAGGCTTTCCAGACTAGTTGATCACAAAATATTAGCAGAGGGCCATTCTCTTTAGCAATGGAAATGCCTATTATAATAAGCCTTCAAAGGTCTTATCCTCACCCATTGGCTTACATTTTGAGTATTTCCATTGCTATAGAGAATAGTACTAGGCTAACATTTTGTGGTCAGCTAAACAAATTGGCAGTCTCACTAAAACTGCCTGAATCTCACTATTAGTACTTCTATTGTGCTAAACTCTGAATGAATGAATGAATGAATAAAAGAATGACAAGATTTATCAATCGCAAGGCCACTCCACAGAGTCTCCTTGCACGGTACAATGGGGATATTCACTGCAAGCCCACCCTAGGGTAAGGCAAAAAGAGGATTTCAGTGCTTTCCTAAAGCATGATTCCTGAGAAATAGAGCGTGGTGAGAGGGGACGTAGATTCCACTCTTTAGTCGCGAGAACTGAGAAAGAACAACGTCCACTATTCACCCTATGGTATCCGGCACCGTAACCAGTAAGGCAGAAGCAGATTGAAGAGATTGAGATGGTTGTTAGAGCTGGATCGTATCAATCAAACACTTATAGAAGGCCGAATAAGTGAGGAAGAGAGCTTTGAAAAGAATCCTTTTCTTAACACGTAGCTCAGATGATGGGATATGGTTTCCCCCATGGGAATACCAAGAATGAAGCATGCAGCGGCATTTTGCACTACCTGAAGTTTTTTTAACCAGCTGTCTGGTATGCCTAGATACAAGATGTTAGCATAGCCGAGTCTAGAAGTCATCAGAGAAGGGACAGCTGTAGGATGGGCCGTCTGAGGAAGAAGATCAAGGAATTTCCTGATTGAATGAAGCCGGGCAAAGCAGGCTTTGGACATAGACAAATCTGTGGAAGGAGAGAAAGCATTTTGTCAAACCTGACACCATGGTTCTGAGCTGGGTGCTGGAGGAGGGTCAGGGAGGTCCTTAGGCCAAGAGGCATTGACCCAGTGCTCTCTCACGTGGCCAAATAGAAGAATCTATGATTTTTTTCTGCACTGCATTTTAAACAGGGCTGGACTGGGAACACAAACCAGCCCTGACAGTTCATCTGGATTGGCCTGGGGGTGGTGGGAGGTGAGGGTGATGCTGATATTGCTTTTGTTATAGGGGGTCGATATTGCAGCACTGCTGCAAAACCAGCTCCCAGCAACAAAAAACCGGCCTCCACCACCCAAAAACCGGCCCTTACCCTTCTGGCTCACCAGGAAAGCGCCTGATGCCCACTAAGGCCATTTCAGCCCTGATTTTAGATGACACTCACTCAGCCAATGTAGAACATCTACCAGACACAAGTTGAAACTAGTACATATGCCTGTGAAAGAAGAGTCAACACTGGGGTACAACTGGGTATCTCCAGCATGAGGGATGGCAACCACCAATGGGATTAACTGAGTTTAGATAGGGCCCGTCTAGATAATGAATAATGTTAAGCTAAAGGAAAAGCACTACGTGACCCCAGAAGCAAACAGCGTGCCAGACGAGGCAAAAGGAGCCTGTCAAATGTCTTGCTCTCTTGCTTCCAAAAACAGATTTTGACTAGAATCAACTCTGTCAAGTGCTGAAGCCGGATCTAATGAAAGAGGCGCCTTTACCATCTTGAAGAGCAAAGTAGATGACCTCTGCCACAAGGGCAGATTCCGTGTTATAATGTTGGTGAAATCCCGACGGTGTATGATAGAGACGTTTACTCTCTTCCAGATAGTTGAATAGTTGCGTGTTAACCAGTTATTCCAGCATTTTAATGACAGCAAGAAGCAAGGAAATGTGGCGAACAGTGGAGAATATGATTGGACTGGCAAAAAGTTTACTTCAGTCCTTTTCCAACAGGTGTGGACTATGCGGCTTTTAACAAACTGTTAAAGAGCTGATTGAGAATGCCGAGCTATAATCTCTGCGGAAGAGGCTGAAGGGGAGGGCCAGGGGTCTCTAGGAGAGCCTGGTTTACATTACCAAAGGGCCTGCTGTGTTTGAGTGAGGAATATGAGGCTAAACTTTGTCAAGGAAAATGCAACAGGGAAACAAAAGCATGTACAGTAGCTACTGCAGGTGTTGGATGGTGCAAGTAGGACAGCGTGAATCTTAAGAATCTTCTCTACAAAAATGAGGATAACTTCCCACATAAATCCACAGATGCAGGAATGATCGGATTGCTAGCTTTGGGATTCAGATAGAGTTTAGTGATGTTAAAGATCTTCCTAGAAGAATTCTCTGCCTCAGATACTTGATAGGAGTAAAAAGTACCTTGTGCGATTTTCATTGTAATTGCCTTGTGGTAAACATTGATGACTGCTTAGGAGAGTTCCATGTCTGCCTGGCTATAATTCGAGGCACCATTTGCGCCATAATGTTCAAGTATCTTAATGCTACAGGATAGACTTCTCTAAGGAAACTAGGAATTCAGAAGCCTGGAATGGGGCGGGGGGGGGGGCAAGGGGGGTAGATGAGCAACCCATAGAAAGAGGCCTTGGTAGAGAGGAACATGCAGAATGAAATGCTTTCTTCATTACTTAAGTTGATAAGCTGGAAGGTAGTACATTAGAGATCTCCCCATGCAATGATAGTAATTCCCCTGCTTTGTTTGTCTGTAAATGAGAAACCCAGACAGGTTGACAAATGTCAGTGTTGGAGTCAGGGCGCAGCCATGTTTCAGTAAGAAACATGGCATCTAGTTTGGAGGCCATCAGTAATTGCCAGATATGCAATGCATGTTTTGACAAGGAGGGTACATTGGCTAAGCAGGCTTTAAAAACCATGCCTGCGCCGGTTGCAAGATGAGATTTGGCTATGCTACTAATCACAAGTGAATTCTTATATCTTTAAAGTCTTATCACCAAGTGTTGATTCATGCAGGTCATGTCCACTTTAGCCACAGGGGAAAAGAGCATAGCCAAAGGCCATGTCCTGTGTATTTTGCCTACAGGACATGGATGCTGATCATCACGTTGCCTCCTATGTTTCATATCTGCGTATTTTACGTAATGCCAAGTAAATGAATGTTGTTTATTCATGACCGCGACACCCCTATTCTTCAAGGTTGGCCTTCAGCTGCGGCAATTATGATTCTAGCTGCAATCGAGCCACCAATATCCTGAAGATCAGAGATGTTAGTGCTTATCTTGTCCGGCTTATCAAGTTTTTTCTTTTTTTGTGCTCCACTTTACAACCCAGAGTATCATATTATGTTCTTGTATTTAAATTCCAGAATTTAGTACAACCACATTGGTTTAACGTACGGTTGAACCCCAGCAAAGGGTGCCATTGTGCCTGTATCACTTGAAGTTTCCACTGACCCAGCAAGCTAGGGCATATCTCTGCAGCCCGAAAGGAGATTCTGGTCTGCTGTGACAGGACAAGTAGTTTATGAAGGTAGCCAATGATTGGCTGGTCCAGTTCGATACCCGCAGAATGACAAGGCAGTCACTGGCAACTGCGTTGTTCCTCGATGAATGTATAGTGATATCCTTGAAGGATCAGTTAATCAGTCATCCACCTTCACCAGTCGTAAAAATCGGATCATGGGTTCTCATGAGTGAATTTTCAAAGCGATGCATATAATCTCACATTTAGTAAGCCTTACTAATGCAGGATCATTGTCAAGATATCTGTTTATCTCGGCCAGGCAGCAAAGTTCTCTGAAGAGCTTCCATGCCTGCATGGCTTATGGCCCACTAGCAACTTCTCAGTTGCTGCTATTATTCACCTTTTAATGAAAGTTTAGGTCTTCTGATAGGTGATAGCAGTTTATAAGTTTATTGTGTTTTATGTGCTGTTTAAGGCTATATTTGAGTATCTAACCCTCTAGGACTTCCTAGGGTAAACCTTGGCTGCTTGACTTGATTCTTATTGGAGAGTCAAGTGGCTAAAGAGAGTGACTTGGTTATTCAGTAGGACTGAAATCGTATTGGTAGCCCGGGGTCACCTGTTGCAAGCAACAACTGTTCAGGATACTGCCAGGTTACCACTGACTGCCTAAGAGTCCCAAGAAAAGGCCTCAAACACACCATGCTAGGAGTATCCTCAGGGGGTGTGGTGGGTAAGAATGAGTGGTTCATCTCCATTATTAAGCTGCTAGATTTAATCAAAAACAGACCTTTTACTTTTTAATTGCAGTAACCCGATTCTTTTTTTTCCATGAAGAAGAAACTGCCTACTTGGCCATATCTCTTGTTTAAAATCCAAGCAACATTTTTATTAACACCAGCACACAGCTCACTTTTAGAGAAGTTACAGGATGCTTTTTTTACACTAATGCACATCAAAGGACCAATTATATTCAGTGACATAAAACATTCTCTCACAATAGGAACCTAATTAGACATGGGATATCTCTTTAATATAGACTAGTTATTGGTCAACTATCGTGTCCCGGCGTGGTTACAATGAGCAATTATTCTTAATTAGTAATACCAACATAATGGTGAAGATTCCTACGCTAATTTTACTAATTAGTATACCTATCAACTTGACGGCTTAAAAAAGTGTGGAAAGAGAATGGATAATGGTGTGTCAAGGAACAGATGTGCAATATTAATAGAATGAAATAAAGGCAACACAACGTCACCAAAAGGTAGAAAGGTAGAGGACCAGCAGCCATATTCATCAATCTCCCGTTTTGCGAGGCCCTAATAGCGAATTATAGCGATTCTCTATTAAGGACTCGCAAAACGGGATTCATGTAGGATTAGCAAAAATTATTGCGATTCCTACTGATTCCTTATTTGCGATTAGCAAATTGCTAATCGCAAATAAGGAAAAACTACCCATTCATTCCTATGGGCCAAAAGGCCCATAGGAATGAATGGGGAGTATTCCTTATTTGCGATTAGCAATTTGCTAATCGCAAATAAGATTGCGATTTGAAGGGTGCCAGGGGTGTCCAAAGGACACCCTGTAGCACCCCTCAAATGCACATTTGAACAGGTGTTGCGCACACACATGTCCAGAGGACAAGTGTGTGTGTAACATGCAAAAGAAAAAAATGCACTAAAGTGCTTTTTACTCTTTTTTCGCAATTTACCACGAAGTCAGATTTCGTGGTAAATTGCGACCAAATATTGCGAATTCGCAATTTCAAAATGGGTGATGAATTGGATTTAAGGAATCTCTATTAGAGATTCCTTAAATCCAATTCCTCGCAAATATGCGATTTCGGTAATAGTGATTTTTGCATTTGGGATGATGAATCCCAAATGCAAAAATCGCACTCGCAAACGGCCACATTCTCAGAATCTGGCCATTTGCGAGCGCAATTCATGTTCATGAATATGGCTGTAAGTTCGAAGGGTTCTACTCAGAAAACACGGCAAGCATGATTCATAAACCTGCTCTTCTGAATATTTGTGCCGCATGCCTGTGTGAGGTGGGAATCTCCTGAGAATTTACTATGAGTAGTTTTGTCCAAGCAGAGTTGGGAATTAGCCATGATTTTCCAGAAGGTATGCCATACTTAATAATGCAAAACAGTTGGGGGATGAAGGGTTATGAGTACGCCACACCTAAGCTCGGAGTAAGACACATCTACCCACAGAAAATGGCTCGTGAAGCAGGCCTGGAGATTCGGGGATAATTCACATCCAGACGTGGAAAGGCACACATACATACAGCTTAGAATAGTACCACTAAATCATCTACAAATGTGAATTCCTGTAATGTAAACATCTTAGCTAATAACAAATATATACACAAACACGTTATCGTCTAACCAAGGTTATGTATTCATTGTGTGTAATTGTTTAATCTTTCCTCTAATATTCGTACATCCAATTTATCAAAAATGCGTGATTTCTAATGCATTGCCAATACTTTTCACTTTATATTTCTTGACTTTTCTTATTAAGTTGTTACAGTAAATTTTTCTGAAACACGTGTTATTACTATAGTCACTTTATTTCCATCCTAAACACACATTACTACTTGGGCTACCACAGCATGTCAATCAAGTGGGTGAGGTTTGAAACCAAAAGTGAGCAAAGGCAATTTCAAGGATGCAGTTCCTTATTTTCACTTCTCTTTTTTAGACCATGCACATTTTGTTTTCTGAGTGTGGTACATGAAATGTCAAACAAGAGGTGTAAACATAAAAGTAAATCACGAAGCTTGAACAATTGCAGGGAGAAACGATCAGCGATCTGACTGTAAAGTGCTCAGATCTCTCTCGAAGAAGAAAGGCCCTTGTTGACTTTTAGATCACCAAACTTAGATCTGATTAGCACAAGATCAAAGAATCACTTATAGTGATGGTAGATTTAGAGAGTGGATGGTTAGTAGAGAAGGAAGGTTCCCCATCAGCACCCAACAAATAATGCATAAACAAGTGCAGGTATGCAGAATTTCTGTGAAGAAATGTAAGTTTTTCTTTCATCTATCACCAGCAAACACTTAGAATAATGTTTTGGTTAAATGTCGTGTCACTTTAATGATGACTTTGTCACCCGAAGAGAATGTGCTCCCAAAAATGTAGCACCCAATTGTAATTACAATTACATCAGGTCATCAATGTCTTGCTTGAAATACATTTTGGCCCGTTGCTAATTAGAGAACCTTGGAGAAGGGTCATTTAGAGGTTGGTGGATGCAGAACATCTGCCAAAGTACACCGGATGCTCGTCATGATTCCCATGACCAATTCAGAGATGACAGGCTACAGGTGCTTTGCCAGGGTGGCCTCAGCCATCTTTGCTGGCAGAAACCAATAACCTGGGGATGAGCCGCCAGAGTTCCTGAGACAGAGTGGTGTTAGCCTCATCCTATTCAGTGACCATCACTAAACAAACCTGCATTACACCATCATGCTTGGCATGGTGCTGCAGGGCAGGGAATAATCAATGACAGGTGGGCAACTATAGCCAAATTTCGGGGGGGGGGGGGGGGCTGAAAAATATTTTGGGGGGGGGGGATAATTCTTCCAACCATAGACAGAGGCTTTTGTTGTGTGTTCACCCCTTCTTACAGCCAGTAAGTAGGGGTGAACACACAACAAAAGCCTCATTTACAAGTAAATAGTCTTTTAAAGACCTGTTAAGTACTCAGGTGCGGCTGCAATTAGCCTGGGAAGCTGTCACAGCCCGGGCTGACTCACACGACGGGGGGGCCGAAGCCCCGTGAGCCCAATGGGTGTTGCACGCCTGATCAATGACCCCCTGACGCTTAGGGAGAAAACTACCTCAGGGCCAGTGAGTTTTTCTATTTCACAATCTCGCCTGCTGAACCAGTGGGTGAAAAAACCCTCATCCGCAACCCTGACTTTCGCTCATCCTTAATTCCACCCACCGCTCTAGCAGATACACCTAAGGAAGAGAGATCCCTGCCACCCACGCATAGATCTCTTGACAAGGCAGGTGATCCTCTGCTGAAGGGTGCAGAGGCCTGGGTCTACGCTGCCCTGGTGGGCTGTCCACCAGTGTCCAAATGACCCCTTAAGTCATTGTTCTACCTTTTAGAAAATTATTTATTTGCTCTCAGCTGATACTTCATATTTCATTGAAATTGATAATCTGGTCCTATTTCTGTAGACCAGGACCAACCTGCTTGTCTATTAGTCCAAGGTACATTGAAAGTCGGTCGGACTTCGTGGTTGCCCCCATTGCGTTCTTCTATGCAGTAATAAATCCTATTCAGTGGTCCTTTGCTAAAGGGGTATCTAGATTTTTGACTTCCAAAAAAGAGCTTAAGACTGAACGTAGAAATCTTCACTGTGACTTCCTCCAGTGGTTCCCGACAAAGACGCTCCTTCCTCAGACACCACCTGCAGCCTTGCCCTGCTGAACTTTACTTTCTCAGAACATTTTCTTCAAAACGTCATCTAAGTCCAAATCCGCTCCATTGCTGTCAGACATATTTTTCGACTTTGAACCAGTCTCACATGATTAGATGTATGCGGTTGCCGCTCTGATCTTTTAGGCACTAGTTTTAACTAAAAACTTTAAAAATTCACAACTCCAGTTCTACTGATTGGATTAGGGCTAGAAACCTTAAAGGCAGTTCGGTGCACACCCGACCATAGAAGAACCGAGAAACCAGAACTATTGTACTGGATACTTGGGAAATCCTCAAGGTCACAGGACACTACCTATGTGGACATTGTAGCGTATGTCACTTGAAAGCGACCTTAAAAACGCTCAACTTGGAAGAGTTTGGCAAATTAGAAAACACACTAACTGTAACTCAGCCAATTTGGTATACTTGATAACATGCTTGTGCAATCTACACTATATTGGAATGTCTACAAGAAAAATCAAGACACACATCTGCGAACATCGCAGCAACATCTGTTGCAAGTGAAATACAACTACGAGGATGGATCACTTCTGAAAGAAGTCCACACCCTAATGACATGAAATGGGTGTTAATTAAACAACTGGAGGAGAACAACACCAATACTGAAAGGAAATTGTTTGAAAAGGAACAGCATTGGATTTATCGACATTCCATGCAAATAACAAATCTGAATGACAACATCCCATGGAACAGTATCCAACTATAATGGGAACACCTCCTAATATATGCTCTTTGGTTCCAAGGAGCTTACACCGCAATAAAGCATCCCTGTGACCATAAGTGGGCTCATGAACTCTCCTCTCTAACTGTCTATCCTTGTGGGATATATTTAATTTCCCATAATCGATGCTCTTTGCCTCCAATGAGCTTATACTGAGATATTGCCTCCTTATGAACACAATTTGTATTATGCACCCTACCCTGGAATGCTCTAATCTGTGGGGACATATTTCACAATACCTGATTCCCTCTGCACACTATAAAGCAATATGTCAATTTTGCAAGACGCCTCAGCAAGGTGGGAATATTACCTCAAGGAGGATTTTGCTGATATTTTGTCATTGTTTACAGTCCTGTAAAAACATTATTTTCCACATAGTATTTTCTTATTCTCTACTGTGCTTTCACAAACTGCAAAAGTGCGGCGCAGCTTCAGCAGATGTCCGTCAATGTTGCAATGGTGCTGCTATCAGCAGAGCCATAGCCACACCCTGTACATGTGATGCGTGCCGGCAGGCGCCTCCCTGGATGCTGCCGACATGCTCATATGCACGTGAGGTTGGCTGCATCACTCCCTATTTAGTCATCTAACAACACCTCAAATGCCAGTACTGATATCAATTCTTGAGTTCATTCATACACCATGATCACACACTTCAATTGTCATGTACATATCAATATTTATTCATAGTAGCTTTTTTTCTGAAAATATATTGTTCATCAATTACAAAGAGACATTTTGGCAAAATTTACATAATGTTTTTTTAATACACAGGGACATTGATAACACAATACTTACCACAATGCACACATCACATAGACAATACAAAAAACAAATAACATATTACGAATAAATATTACAAACCACTTTGTAAGCTCAGGGTCTGTTAAAGGGAAATCTAATTTAGAAACAAAAATCTACCCCTGTGACTCAATTTGTAGTACAATAATTCAACCAAACAGTGGCCCTACCGAGCTCATAGAAGGCAGTAGTAAATCAAAGTAATTAACAATGAGCACAGTGGTGCTGTATATGTGCAACGAATAGGACACGTTACACCGCATGATTTTACAACGCATGCCATCATAATGCATTTTGAGAAACAACATTTACAATGCAGACCATTACAACGCATACTATTGCAACGCATAATACTTGTAGGGCAACAGTAGAGTAAGTGTTGGATAGTGTAGGGGTAAAAATTACTATTCCCACTCCAGTGAGTGCAACAGTAGGGAAAGCGTTGGATAGCGTAGGGGTAAAAATTACTATTCCCACTCCAGTGAGTGCAACAGTAGGGTAAGTATTGATTAGTGTAGGGGTAAAAATTACTATTCCCACTCCAGTGAGTGCAACAGTAGAGTAAGTGTTGGATTGTGTAGGGGTAGAAATTACTATTCCCACTCCAGTGAGTGCAACTGTAGGGCTGGATAGTGTAGGAATAAAAATTACTATTCCCCATTACTTACCTTATAATGTGATTTATTGGCATGCGTTGAAGTGGCATGTGTTGTAATGGCATGCATTGTAGTGACATGCGTTGTAATGGTTGCATTGTAATGACATGCGATCTAAAGGCAGTTGCGTTATAATGGCTGCGTTGTAAATGTAGTGCGTTGTAATGACTGCGTTGTAATGGTTGTTTCCCATGAACAACACTTGTTCGGGAGTGAAAAAACAGTTGACACATTTCGAACCCATCTATATCTCCTTTTGGTTTCTCCTCAGTACTCAGAACACAAATGCGCTGAAAAATAATAAAATACAATCATAATTAGCATATTTATTCATTGCCAAACAACTCTCATTCATCACAATACTTCCACACCCAATTACCTCAATTCTCCAAAATGTTTAGGTTTTGGTCCAAATTCAACTTTTACTCCCTCTCCATCTAAGAACACAAAGGGAAAGGGGGAAGAAAACCAGTTGATTTTTCACCATCTAATCATAGATTACCAATATATTGAGAATCAACTAAAGAAGAACTTACATCTGCGAGGGACATTATTCCAAGAAAATCAATTGTTGGGGGTTTATAACCTACTGTAATTTCATAGCAACAACCCAGTAAACCAACAAAGGTAACAACTGTCACAAAGTAACACCCTAATCATTTCATCACCCAATTGTCTTCTCCTAGCTCGGTTCCTGCATACCGCTAGCTTTGTTAACGTAAACCTTAAAAATACCAAGTTGGACCTGTGGCCCTCCATTTTATCGCAAGACTTCAGAAGCCTAAATTAGCTTCACAAGATTATTTCAATCGGACCGTACCTCGTCTAGTTAGCTTTAGTTTGTCCAGGAAAAAGTCTTCTTCGGCACACCTGCTGCCAGAAAGGTTTCAGCATTTAATCACATGGGGTTAATTGAAGTACTTCCAGGGCTGCTGTTCCGGTTCGTCCTTATGGTTATATGCAGAAGGTGGTCTTTTAAAAAAAAAAATATATATATATATCTTTTTTGTTTTTGGTGGCACTTTTGATTAAGGTTGAAAAGTATTATATCTGAGCATTAAGATATATATCAACACGAAAAAAAGGATAGTAATAAAATGGACCTAATTGTCTATATCCCCTGAATTCTGGGAAATTAGGTTTCAGATGTTTTTTCAGTGTCCAAAGAGATTACTTCTTTGCAATACTGACAACATAGTGGGGTTTAGATCTATTCTGATGGCCTCGCGCCAACACTGGCGACCAGATCACAGGTGTTAAGCCATGGTGGAAAATGGGCTTAACCCAATCTTAATCAAAAATATTTTTTAGTACAACATTATATAATATCTTCAATATTTTGTAAAAGCAACTGGACCCTCCCAAGGATCTTTGTAGCGATTGCAGGTACCCATCATGTAATGCCCTTAGAACTGTTACAAGTTCTGGAGTTCTGTCATTTCATTAAGTCCATCGAAAGCTGTGTTAAATTTCACTATTAAAGCCTCTCTCTGAATCAGGCGTCTTTCTGGGTCACCGCTGTAATTCTCAGATTCTACTGATGATAAAATAGTCCATTGCAAATCACTTTCTAAATGTTTCTGGTTTATCCAATGATTACCCAATGGAGCAGTGAGTACCTTTTGGCAAATTCTGGACTTATGCTGAGCAATCCGTTGGTGTACTTGCTTCGTTTTCTCAATGTATTGCAGATTACTCTGTATACCACATTTTTTGTCTTACAGTTGGAAAGCACATTGTGCTTCCCAAAAATATTCATGCGTGCAAAACCACTCCCTTCAATGGTTTGATTACAGCAAGTGCATTTACCACAATTTTGATGTCCTTTGAATTGGTGGTAAATTAAACAATTGTCGCATAGTTGTTTTAACAGATAATGTAGGGTGCGCTGCACAAACCACTTGGTTGCCAACACTTCTTTCTTTTTTAAGTGCAAACTTTGGTTTTGTGCCATCCCAATCAAGATTCACAATCTAATCCCAATTTTGATTAATGATATTTTTCAACTGTTTAAATGTTGATACACAAACAAGGCGGTCCAACATTGGACCTTCTCTTTTACTTAGAAGTTCCACATGTGGTGTCCAGCACGCTCTTTTCATGGACTGTTTAAGGAATCTTTTGGGATATCCTTGTTCTTTTAGTTTATTCTTCAAGTTGGTTGCATGAAATTGGTAATCACTTTTGTGGGTGCAATTTCTTGGTACCCGTACCCATAAGGTAAATTCTCCAGAAGACTGAAAGGGGGGGTGCCTGCTATAATGTAAAGCTTTATTTCTGTCCATTGACGTACTGTAAAATGTTGTCATCAATAGACCTACTATTTAGTCGGCCCATCTGTGGGCAGAGGTGAGATGCGGAGCTCTGGTGGCCCCAATGTAGGTTCGGATACGGGTGATCACCCTTGGAAAAGTAAGCTCCGGTGATGGGGGGCTTAGCAGGAGTACCTTGTTTCTGGTAATACCTTAACATGGATTTTGGATCACTAATTGGTGTGTGATTTCTACAGTGTGTGACCACAGAGATTTCCCACCCAGAGTATACAGGTAGTAAGAGACTACCTATCAACAAGTATGGTAACCAAGTCTTTATAATATATCACACTGTATGTGATTATCTCTGTTATAAAATTAAGCACAAGCCTTATTACTAAATGCTGTACAGGCCACAAACATCGCTCTGCTGATACATAACAGTACATGTTGTTTTCACCTGGTACTGTGTAAAAACAGCATGGTGCATTAGCCAATCTCTGCTGCATTGTGTGTATAAATCACTGTTAAATTTCTATTTATGAACGTTGTTATTATAAATGATGCATGTCACGGACTTTGCACCTGCTGACATATAGCAGTGCATGTTGATTCACTAGGCACTGCACAGAAAGTATCACGCTGCAGGATACCACATGCTCATTTGAATAGTCTGCATGAGAGTTAATGCAATACATTGTACAGCAGCAAGGACACAGTGGTTCCAATGATGATGGGACCGCTTGCATGATGTCTTAAGCAAGCATAGAGTTCTTAGCCTTTGACTCTTGTTGTCTACCAAGGTACAACATGATGCGTCTCTCTCCTTTTACTTCACACAGCAACTCAAATGGAGTAATTCAGAAATCCATATGTTATGCACTGTAAAACTGTTGCATGCTTTATCGCACACACGATCTTGGTCTTGCAGAAGCACAAACACTATAGCTGAAATATGACAACATTTATGAAGGACAGGAGAGGTCACTAATTACTCGCCAAGCATCCAGCACTGATTTTAATCCTTGTCTAATTGTTAAAAAAAACACCACGTTGGTGGGAAATCCAGAAGACAATTTTAACTCACTTCCTCATCTCATTTGAGGTAAAGAAACACCACCCAAAAACCCAGTTCCACTGTAATCAGGTATGGAAGCACAACTGTGATGCAACACAAAGATGGACAGTGGGCGACAAAGCACTGATGCAGCACCAGTTTAGACAGTCTAACCAATATCTTACAAAAAATATATGTGCATAATTGATGTGTGCAGATTCCAAAAGCACCCCTTGCCCAAAGGTGCTTCCTTTAAACAGGAACAACAAAGCAAGCAATAGATTGGAACTGCACCACTTTTCTTAACATATATGTAAGAAATCCTAAATGTTCATAACATCCACTAGAACCGGTTAGTAAGAGAGAAGTTAATTATCCCATCAGTCGCTTGATAATTTATTTTATATCCAATCGAAAGCCATCAGCCAACACGTTTCGTCCTATTCTATAGGACTTCTTCAGGGCTGAAACTTTTAAAAAAACACACATACATAACCTTTACAAGACTCAATACATACATAACAATATTTAAATAATCACAAAACATATATATATATATATATATATATATATATATATATATATATATATATATATATATATATATATATATATATTCACTCCAAAATTCCCCTGCATCAGAGACGCACTCCTCCAGCCAGTAAGTTTCAAACTCTTTTCTTTGCCAGTAAGTTTCAAACTCTTTTCTTTGCAAAGGAACAGGATTGCAGCTCTGCTTTGAATGTCCATCTGCCTGGCGCGTTTCAGAGCATTCTTGCTCTTCCTTCAGAGGCAGTTTTAAAAGCACATCTCTTTTACATGTTCCCACAGTTCCCTGCGTGCTTAATTAATTTATTGGCCTCCGGTGTGCCATTCTTAGTAGAGTCAGTTCCGATGCACACCGGAACTTGTTGGCAATTCCATGCATATTTTTCACCTTTGGAGTGTCGCTGGATGTCTGCTCCGTGTGAATCCGGTTCCCTGGGTTTACTTTCCTCTGGTTCCTTAACACAGGTACAGCCTCCAACCAATCGAAGCGAGGCATGGTACTACAAAAGAGGGCGGGAAAAGCACTTGCTCAAATTCCAGGCTGCACTGAGGAAGTTTTTCATTAAAACGAAACGCGTCTGCACTGAATAAAAAAGGAATTTTCACTGTTTGTTGGGGTCCCGCGTGTGCTTTCCTTCTCTGCAAAGCTGGAGGAGACTGGTTACATATGTTGGGATGCTGCCACGAACGTCCCTAGAAGCGCCCACCCCCTTGGGAGTCCTGTGTTTTGGTGGCAACTTTGTGAAGACTACAAGCTCTGTGGTATTCCAGGACACGCCGCTTACCTGCATCTTTCCCGGCCTCTGAAGGTGGACCACGACTTCGTGGGGGACGTGCAGCTCACTGGGGCTTCATGCACGGGATGAAACTTGAAGGTGAAGTGGCGGGGTGAGGGACACGAGAAACTGTGAGAACCGCCCACTTGACAAGACTTGGTGTGCATTAGAGTGACAGGAGCAGACACCGCCCACATGGGCTAGTACTGACGCTGGGTGTCTGCTGCGTGTGAATCCGGTTCCCTGGGTTTACTTTTTTCTGGTGCCTTAACACAGGTACAGCCTCCAACCAATCGAAGCGAGGCCTGGTACTACAAAAGAGGGCGGGAAAGGCACTTGCTCAAATTCCAGGCTGCACTGAGGAAGTTTTTCATTAAAACAAAACGTGTCAGCGCTGAATAAAAAAGGAATTTTCACTGTTTGTTGGGGTCCTGGTGTGCTTTCCTTCTCTGCGAAGCTGGAGGAGACTGGTTACATATGTTGGGATGCTGCCACGAAGGTCCCTATAAGTGCCCACCCCCTTGGGAGTCCTGTGTTTTGGTTGCAACTTTGTGAAGACTACAAGCTCTGTGGTATTCCAGGACACGCCGCTTACCTGCATCTTTCCCGGCCGCTGAAGGTGGACCGCAACTTCGTGGGGAACGTGCAGCTCACTGGGGCTTCATGCACGGGATGGAACTTGAAGGTGAAGTGGCGGGGTGAGGGACACGAGAAACTGTGAGAACCGCCCACTTGACAAGACTTGGTGTGCATTAGAGTGACAGGAGCAGACACCGCCCACATGGGCTAGTACTGACGCTGGGTGTCTGCTCCGTGTGAATCCGGTTCCCTGGGTTTACTTTCCTCTGGTGCCTTAACACAGGTACAGCCTCCAACCAATCGAAGCGAGGCCTGGTACTACAAAAGAGGGCGGGAAAGGCACTTGCTCAAATTCCAGGCTGCACTGAGGAAGTTTTTCATTAAAACGAAACGCGTCTGCTCTGAATAAAAAAGGAATTTTCACTGTTTGTTGGGGTACTGCGTGTGCTTTCCTTCTCCGAGAATCTGGAGGAGACTGGTTACATATATATATATATATATATATATATATATATATATATATATATATATATATATATATATATATATATATATATATATGTATATATATATATATATATATATATATATATATATTTATATATATATATATATTCATATAATCCATTTAAAAGGGAGCGATGCATAGATGACAATCCATAAATGTATGCATATGATACAAAATATACATTTTAGCAAACACATCTTATTTAACTTCCAAATACCGCTATGTGCAAAAATCTGCTGTGATTAATATCACCCAGTTAGGTATTATATTTAAATCCAGATAAAAAACTAAGGACAGTATAGAAACAGAGAGGAAGAATAAACAAGGACTCCTATTCAAATTAGCTATTTCAGAGATAAATAGAGAAGCCAGAACAAATGAAAAGAATATAGGACTCAAAGAACTCAACCAACGTGAAACACACGAAATGAAGAAATGCCAGTATCCACCTCATGATACAGTATAGGGGGTGGTGATGGACAGAGTATCTGAATTAAGTATCCACCTCATAGCAGTGTCATCCCCATGCTAAGTGAATTGAATGGAATATACCAATTATTCCTTTCATGTTGCGCGTTTGATCTTGAGAACAGGATGATTTATAACTAGGGCTCCCGGTCTTATGGTATTTATTTTTTTGCCATTTCAGTCTGTATTTATCCATATTTCTTTTTCGGGCATTTTTTCTGTATTTATTCACATTTATTAATGTCACAAGCAAAAGACGACACTACAGCAAGTATTTTTCCACATTTATTTCAGTTCCAAAAACACATGTGCAACTGCTTGTACACAGACCCAAGAGCTGAGGGAACGACAGACTAAATGGCAACAAACTCAACAAACACTGATCACAATGCAAAAGGGCCACCACAAGCTTCCCTCACCCACATGAGGAATCATATGCAAGTCCCACGCCCATGCATCAAAATAGGCTTACAAACATCCACACACGAGTAAGGGTGCAAAATACAGCTGTTTAAAACAAAATAGAAATCAACGTGCAGTCTTTAATTTGATAGCGCATGGAGGCAAAAGAAAGCACAAATGCAGTTTGCCGGAATCAGCACACTGAGGCCTAACCAGCTATTATGCCAGTTCTCTATTCCAAGCCCAGCACTGTTGCTGTAATGCCATTCTACCAGATGGCTCAGCAAGTTTAGTGGTGGTTTCTGACATATCGTAAGCTCAAATGTCAGCAGTCACCTTAGTCTTTCATATTTTAAAGCATGGTCAAATTAAAGCCATAACGCTGGTTTGGTCTGCATTTCTTAGCTGAGTTGGTTTGCATTTGTTAGCTGAGTTAGCTGAGTTTGACCACTGCCTGGGCTCACAAAATGGATTTAGCCATCACATCATCTCCAGAAATGCCTGCATGTATCAAAACAGAATGAGCTGATGCTATCCGGACCAAGAGCCGAGGTGACTTGAACAAAGGAGGTAGGGCCTACCATACTAAGCCAAGGTGCAGATACTGTGTTCGTTAAAAACACCCGCACAAGGCAGCACCTGCTCAAACTGAGGAATCCAGAATTACTTCATGACAGTTTGCAGGAAGATACTCAAAATCAAGGGCACCAGAGACAATAGACCGCCAACAAGCATGGGGTGCCAGTTATCTCTCACACACTGGGTGCATCAAGGTGATGCCAAAACCTCAGTGACACAGAGCCAACGCCTGGATAATTCCTCCCTGGAAGAAGAGGAAAAAGAAGAAATGTTCCTCATATCATTCACGCAGGAACTGAAGCACCACAGGAGGCTGCAGCCCACCTGTGTCGTCCAAATAGCAGGATCAGAATAGTAAAAGCAGTCCTTGACACAGGAGCCTCTGTCACTGTAATGGGAATACAACAATACAACCGCATGAGACCCAAGCCCCTCCTAGTACCATTCCACACCAAAATCGTTGCGTATGGGAGTCAGAGCCGGTACAATCTGAAGATCAGGAAGTCATGACCACTTTTCATGTCATTGAGCAAGAAGCAGACATGGTCATCGGCAGCCACACAGCAAAGGACCTTGGCCTAGTGTCCTTCGCCAAGAGAGTAAAGTGACACCAAAGTCGGCAAACTGTTGGACCAGTTTCTAGAGTTATTCTGGGGACTAGGCTGCCTCAAACGTCCTCCAGCGAAGTTACACATTGATCCATCGTTCCATTCCATCTACTTTCCTTTGGAGGAAAAGAAGCTTGAGAGATTAAAGGATGTTAGAAAAGGTCTCAGGGTCCACCCCTTGGGTCTCCCCAATGGCCATTGCAGAAAAAAACGAACAAAAATCCACCTACGTATTGACATGCGACTGCCGAATCGTGCCATCAAATGGAAGCAGCATATCACTCCCATCATGGACGTAATTGTAGCAGATGTTAATGGCTCCGGCTGGGTCTCGAAGCTGGAACTCAATGCTGAGTATCACCAGCTACTACCAGTCGGTATATCACCACATTCAGCACACACCTGAGGCTAATCCAGTACAAATGTCTAAACTTTTGTATCTCATTGACCGCTTAAGTATTACAAAATGCAATGGGTGATACCCTGTACGGACTACCTGGTGTCCTGAATGTCAGCGATGACATCTAATCCATTTGTCCATGGCTGCTGAACACCATAAGCACCTGAAGGAAACACTTAAATGCTTCCAAGAACATGGGGTGGCGCTGCATAAAGACAAATGCTCTTTCTTTTACCTCTTTCTTTTACCCGTCCATTAAATTGTTTGGGTACGTCTTCAATCGAGAGGGAATACAGGTCGCTCCCCAAAAATCTATAACATTGAAGTGTGCGCCAGCCCCCATCACAGTCCAGATGTAAGGAGCTTCCTAGGAATGCCCAACTACTGCGGAGGTTCATCCTGGACCTGGCAACTATCGGTGAACCCCTGAGATCCCTCACGAAGGCAGATGCGAAATGGACATGGGGCTGTCATGAGGAGTCCGTGTTCTAGAAGATCAAAGAGACCCTTCTCGATAACACCACACTTGTCTATTTTGACCCAGAGAAACAGCCAGAACTGTTGGTTGATGCTGGCCCAGTGGGGCTGGGAGGTATTCTCGCCCAATAACAGCAGCCAGGTCGTTGGACCGCACTGGCATTCGCCAGTAAAGCATTGACGCCATTGGAGACAAGATACACCCAATTTAAGCGGGAAGCCCTTGAGATCAAGTGGACCAATGGACACTTCCAGCCTTTCAAGGTCATCATAGACAATCAGCCTCTGGTCCCACTGTTCCGAGAACGAATTGAGAGACATGGGCCACTCAGTTCCAACACTACCAGATGGAGGTAGTTTACCGGCCTGGTTCAAAGAACCCTGCCGACTTTCTACCACGCCACCCTGAAACCTCTGAGACTCAAGATGTTTGTGAGGGCATGGAAGATAAAGTTTGAATAGTCTTGACAGCTGCCTAGGCTTGAGAGAAATCAAATAGGCTGCGCAAGCAGATCCTGTCATCATGCGGGTCCTAAGCAGTACATGGTGAGACTTCCTTCAGGACACCAACGACTGGCCTGGAGAAGATAAAGAGAGCCTGGCAAAAATGTGGAGAGTACAAGAGGAATTCAGCACCACCCCAGAGGGGATCTTCCTGCATGGGTCCCGCATTGTAATTCCAAAGGCACTGAGACACCATGTGATGGAGTTAGCACATGGAGGACACCAGGGCACCACGAAGATGAAGGTGAGGAGTCAGGAGAAGATATGGTTTCCCAGCCTTGAAGAGTTGGTGGAAGATCTTCTGCGGAAGATAACTGGTAAGTCGGACAAGCCGGTGCAGGTGATTACAGAAGCCCCTTGCACCACTCCCTGGTGCAAACTCAGCATGGACTTTAGGAGCTTCCCAGACGTACAGATTGCCCTAATCCTAATGGACACCTACTCTAAGTACCCTGTGGTGGAGGTAATCGAATCACCGGTATTCGTGCATGTGGCCCCAGTCCTCAAGAAGACATTCACCATCTTTGGCCTGCCCAGTGAGATTAAGAGTGATGGTAGACTGCCATTCCATGTTACACAATTTCGAGACTTCCTTGACCAACTTGAAATAGTTGGCCGCAGTCCAACGGGGAAGTCGAACAATTCATGTGCACTATGATCAAGTCTCTGCGCATCACCACCGCCGAGCAGGCCAATCCCAAATGCCACTTAAAATCATTTCTGAAGGGAGTTTCGGAGTACCCCTCATTGTACGACTCACCAAGCACTGTGGACCCTGATGTTCAAGGCCCCCATCGAGACACCATTCCTACGTGCCCTGGATGGACGCCACCACTTTATGACATTCAAGGGACCCAAACACATTGCGAGGGGCGCAACACTCTCACCAGCCAGAGGAGATGAGCGAAGGCGCATTCCCTTCTGCTCAATGACGAGGTATTTCATTAAAGACCGAAAGCCTGGATGAAAATTCAGGACATCGTTTGAGGCAGGTACTTGGACCATTGTTAGAAGCAAGGGGACCATGGTAACAGCTACAAAGGGACAAGAAGTAGTATCTAGAAACATCTTGTTGTTCAAACTAATTAAAATGTCGCCACTCACCCCTCCTAAACACTCACATGGAGAGGACACCAGCTGGCTGGAGTATCTTGGAAATTACCCAGGATCCAGTGGGCTCGGGAGTCAGGACCCACGAGACCCGGATGAATGTCAGCAAGAAGACTCACAAACCAGCTCTCCTATGTGTGACCTGCCAGCGTGAAGTCAACCCCATCGATATAACCTCCGACCCAATCCACAACCCAGCCAGTGGCTCAAGGACTATGCTTGTCACATGAACTAAACTTTGGTCATCAAGAACTGAGTTGGGGAGGGATGTAGCAGTTTAGCGGTCCTGCTATTAATACACCGCCTGGATGAAATGCACCACATCCTCTCGCCAGAGGTGGCAAGAGGAGAGTAAATAAAAAGGAGTATAGCGCTCGAGGTCACACTCTGACACAGGCACTGTATGTGTATGCCTTGTGTGTCTTGGGCAGGAGAGGATTGAGCGGCGCAACCCCTCCATCTTCTGTAACACGAAACCCAGTCTAGGCTGCAAGCAGTCTTCAACTACCTCCTAAAACAGATGTGATTCAGAATTTTCCACAGAGGTGTAGGCAAATGATCCATAAACCGAAGCTATCACTTGGACGGAACATCCATCCCTCCTAACCAAGCAAAAGCGGGGTACTACCGTCAAATTAGAGTCCGCTGATCTTTATGCCCTGTTCAGATTGTAGGGCTAAAGCAAAGGCCGGAAACTTATGTGCGTCCTTCTTATTCATGATCCGGTGAACCAAAAAAAAGCTTTGAACGAGATACGCTTCTCGACGGGATATCAATTCAAGTTGTAAATTTGCTGAGAGAGTGAACAGAATTTAGACAGGTGATATAATAATCTCGCAGTCCCATTCTGGGCAATTTGCAGTCTGTTTTTTACCTGCCTGGTGGTACCTAAATACAAGATATTACAATAATCGAGGTTTGAGATAATTAAAGACTGAATGATTATCTTCTGCACCTGAGGACAAAAGAGGCCAATAATACTTTTAAGCATGGCCATATTTAGTGCTGGTGGAGCCCAGTGTTTATTGAAGCCCCCCAATGACCACCTTTGCCACGAATTCCCTCACTATCCCTTTAACAGTGCTCGTCACGTATCCATAACTACTATCTCTCACATGCATTTAATTAATTTTATAGCACCACTCATACCAGTGCAGGGCTTTACAACACACACACTACACAGAGACAATAAATCATCGGTGTGTAAATCAGTGTATTGGAAATGTTATGTAAGACAGAGGATAACTAGGTGTAGGATTCATGTCATCCACACTGGTAGACTGTAAAATAGTGCTTGGTCTGCAGAAGCAAAAACTCAGAATTTAAAATGTAACACCGTGGTTGGGAGTTCTCTTAATAATCAGAATTGATTTCTACCCACATGAACCCATTTTGCAACATTAGGATTATGAAAGCCTGGGGAAAAAATCATAAAGCTCTAATCCATACCTTGTAGTTTGCATACAGCTCTCTGATGATGGTTAGTAGCTCACTGTTCTATGCTAGGATTTTAACTGTAAGTAACAAAAGGATCTCTCAGACAAAAGCAGTAACCCATGGACCTTTTTACATTGTATGCAGTTTGTGATCTGCATGGTACATGTTTTTTACAGGAGGCATATGACCCGCTGCGCTACCTTACCATGAGTCACAACTTCCACTAGACAAACCTCCGCTCTCTCTGTAGGAAGAACATTAATCACCATAGTTATCTTGACACTTTTATTCTTGCATGAAATTGCTGGACTTCAGGAACGTGGCAGCAGGTTCTTTTCAAACCAAAATATATTAGCAAACACAACATGCCCTTCCAAAGTCAGTGCTCGGTGCAACCTCACCAGTCACACCACCCTAGATCTGGCCCTGCTTTTAAGGCTTCTAAGGGTGCCAAAGCAAGCAGAGCTCAGAGCTTTGACATGTGGCTCGAAAGATAAAGAATCGCCTAACTAGATGCTCAGATTTTTAACAGGAGATTTAGGCTTGGGTATAGATCCTAGCACACTGGGTCACCAATGATCACCCCACTCTTGTGAGTGTTTCCCTAGCAGAAGAATCTCCATTTTAGTGGCTTTTAAAATTAAAAACAGTTAAAATGCACCCATTTAGCAACAGCTGTAATACAGCTTTTAAAATTGACTGAACCAGCTTCAGTTCAAGCAGGCAGTGATATAAAAAACTGTGTATTATCTGCATAGATACCTAATGATAATCTTAACGATTTCACCACATCTGCCAGTGGCATTACATACATATTAAAAAGAGTAGGACTTAGGGCTGAGCATTGTGGAACACTAAACTCCAAAGTTGTCTCTTGGTAGAGGCTAAAGGTGGGCATATCACCTGGAAAGATAATCTTTTTAAAAAAGAGGCTAGCCAGGACCACACATTGCCCCTGATCCAAATCTCATACAGTTGGTTCAGGAGCACCTCATAGGACACTGTATCAAACGCTGCACTAAACTCTAACAGAATAAGAGCTGCGGACCCTCCATCATGGATAATTTGTTGAAGGGCTTCTTTCACTTTAAGAAGTACTACATGCAGATATAAAGCAGTTCTGCAAAGGGTCTAGCAGCTGTTGCTTTTCTAAGAAATCCACTAGAAGACTGTTTAAATATTTCTCCACCGCTTTCCCCATGAAGGGAAGGAGAGAAATGGGTTGATAGCTTTCAGGCAGGGAGTGGTCTAGGGTAGATATTTTAGAAGTGGGATGACTTTAGCGTGGTTTCACGCAGCATGCACCACCACAGTGGACAAAGGAAGGACTGCTAGGCTCATAAAGATGTAGATAAGAATCTCCTTAGCTTTATGTATCACATGTGGTTTAATAAGATCATCAGGGGAGCTCAACGTTACTTTACACATAAGGGTTTTGAAGGAAGTGTCATCCAAAAATACACCTTGCTGAATGTAAGACCAGACAGCCTTAACGTGGTCTTCCCCCAAACATTTTGCCCTACTCCTCCATTTTTGCTAATCTTGTTTTTGTTGGCCTTAGGACTCAGTGGACTTTACCACTGCTGACCAGTGCTAAAGAGTGTGTGCTCACTCCATAAGAACATGGTAATATTGACTTACACCCAATTGGCACAATCAATTGACTTGTAAGTCCCTAGTGGTACTACATGTACCCAGACCGGTAAATTAAATGTTACTATGTAGGCCTGTGGCACTCACTAGGCCACCCACTGGCGTAGCCCTTTAAACAGGTATCAAGCATGCCATTGCGGCCTATGTGTGCAGTTGTATACTGCCATTTCATTTCAACCTTGCAAAACAAAACTTTTGCCATCCCTGAATCTTCATTTTCAATACAGATGTCACTCCTAGGGCAGACCTTAAACAGCCCAAAGGACATGGCGCAGTGTATTTAAAAAGTTGGATATGTACTTTTCAAGTTTACATGCCTGGTAGTGAAAAACTCTTACATTTGTATTTCACTACTGCAAGGCCTACCTCTCCCATAGAGTTACCTTATTATATTTAATAAGTGATAACTTTCACTTGGGAGCAAGTAAGAATATCGAGTTTGGTGTCTAAATAAATGTAATTTAAAACCCTCTTTAATGGTAAAGTTGTATATTAAGTCCCAATTCTGAAAATGGCCCTTTTAGAAAGTTGGACCAACCATTTGGAGCTGGCGGCCTGTATCCTGGATCACATGACTAGGTGTAGCTGGAAGTAGGTCTTTGTTTATTGCTCCCAGGCATATTCCCTGACAGTGATACAAAAGGGGAATAGGTATTGGCAGGATGGACCATCTCAGACTGGATGAGGGGGAGGAGCTGTCACCTACCACACTTGCACATCACAAAGGCTCTGCCTGAGCATACTCACAAAGGGGCTTGACACTAGAATGTTGTGCCCCCAGACAAGCTGGGACCAGGGCAGAGAGGTAGAATATCCCAAACACGTCTGGCGGTGGAAACCTCCAGAACTTTCTTCTACTTCAAAGCTGGCACCAGATGTAAATATTGGACCCTCAGACCCAACTCTTGAGGACACATTTGGATCTGTGGAAGAATTAGAAGGACTGCTGCAAGAAGGATGGCTACTTGCCCTGCTCATCTGCTGCACTGCTGCCATGCTTCCTTGCTGCCTGACTAAACAGGACTGGACCTGCAGCTTGATCCCAGGACCATCAGAGTTACTCAATGGGCTAGTTAGCTGGCTTCCAGATTTGGGCCTTAGGGACAGAAAAGGCTCCAACCACCTTGAACCAAGTACCTGGGCTCTGTCTGATTTGAGTATGGTTCCCCCATGTGATGTCACACTAGTCCTGGACCCTTGGAAGTGGGCCTAAAAGTGCTCTGCAAACCTAGCTGTCATCCTGTGAGCAGAACCGGCACATCGCGATGCATCTCCTCGTAGCCTAGTGGAAACTGCTGCAGCAAAGAGTATCCCCAGCAAAGGACCTTGCATCTCAGATTCCTTTAACTGCTGCTGCACAATACATCCTCGAAGCAGGCTTTTGCATCGCAAGCCCCTCATTGAAGGCATCCTTGTCGATGACGCAGGACTTTGCATCACACCCTGCTGCTTCCTCTGAACTGCCTCAGCGTGAAGCATCCTTGACTCAGGACTTCGCATCTACGGTATCCTCGACAATAAAGCAGGACTCTATATCGCAGCTCTGCAGCTCCTGAGAACCTCTGCTGCCCATCGCATCCTTGATGCGAGAACTCGAAACACTCCACAACCAGAGTTTAAGGTTCTTCGTTCAGAGGTCCTGAGTTGGTCCCTGTATTTGGTCCACTCTCCTTTGCCATCGCACCGAACTTGTAAGCTTGTCCTTGTCCAGCGCGACCAGATAAGCACACTTTCTACTTTGTGCTTTTCGGCACTATTTTTATCTAAATCTTCAAAACTGCATATCTCTGGTTCTAAAAATTGGATTTTTGTTGTTTCTGTGTAAAGTACTTAATTAGAATATACTCTAATTTTCTAAAATGGTATGGGATTTTTCCTGTGTTCTGTTTTCCCTCTATTACTGTTTGAAGTGCTGCATAAATACTTCACCCATTACCTCTAACTTAAGCCTGACTGCTTATTGCAAGCTACCAGAGGGTTAAGCACTGGTTAATTTGGGGTTTTCTTGTGACTTCACACTGACAGGCATTGGGTTACTGCTTGAGTAGGATTTCACCTCTGAACCAGTAACCCAATTTCCTACACTGTACATTATAGCTATTGCAAGTCACTGAGGAGTTCCTTGGCCATATAAAAAACGAGTCTGAAAGCCGAGTTCCTTTAACACTTTATGAAACTCTGAGGTTCCTTGCAATATCCTTTTTAATATACTGCACAGAGAATCTTACTCTGAATAATACATGGGCACTTCCCCTCAAACTGTTGAAATCCTTTGGATCTTGCTCATTCATATAAAAGATTCAGGGGGTGATTACGAGAGGGGTTGGCCAGACCACCGACCGCTATTGTGGCAGTCAGTACACTGACCGCCTGACAAGAAGTCAGCAGTCCAACCACAGCATTAGGATGTGACCACCGGGCTGGTAGTCGCAAAGTGTTTTTTTTTCACAGCAGCGTATGCTGCGGCCCAGCTAAAGGTTCGCAAAACAAGTCGCCGTGAAAAGGATCACTTCATGCATGTCCATGGATCGTGTGCCATGCACCATGAGGTACATGGGGGTGAGTGGGGGCACTAAATGTGCCCCCAGGGCCACTTTGCAGTTGCCCACAAGGGACGGGACATGTTTGGGGCCCCAATATTCCCCTCCGACAGCCTGTACATCGTGGTGTTCCCACCATGAACAGGCTGTCGGAAAGGGATATCTAAATCCTGACGGGGGTGCCTGGCTCCGGCTCTCTGTCATTCTGGACAATGACTCCGACTGTCACCCTATTAGGATCTGAGAGCCTGTCAAAAGCGGCGGTCTAGAATCTGCCCACAGTAGGTCCAACTGCCAGCATTAAAATGCGGCGGTCAGACCAAAGGGTTATAATAAATGCAGAATCTGAAGCCCAATATAAGAGCCCTTGACTCATATTAATTAGAACTAAGATAGACATTTATATCTATCGTAAGCTCAAACCCATCTTTTTAACCATTATAAAAGGACCCAACAATTAAAATAGTTTTGGATCCCGACCTACACATCATATTCAACCTCACATCGGCAAACAAGAAAAGAACTCTGGCAAAGAGCCTACAACAGGGAGCTGCCGGATGATGAAGCATGACACCTTTGGGGGGGTGTGAGGGCCCTTGCTCCTAATAGGAGCATTCCTCTGGACTCCCCTGGATTCCCACATGGGAGATCTAGATCCCCACACAGGAGTTGCACACTAGTTCTCATACCTGATTTAGGGGTGCGTGTGCTGGACCTCAAAAAAGCCCTAGACCCTCTTCTTTGGTATTGTCCAATATAAAAGCACATTAAACGCAGTTAGTAATTTGTTGTAGAAAAATACTAGAATCAGTTTAACGTAAGTCAGATTTAAAAAAATGCTGTAGCCCAGAATGGGTGTAAGATGTATAGATATTCTACCCTTCCTGTAATGCCCCTTACCATGCCAAAAATGAACATGTTGCCATGAATATATACTTCCATGTTGATCACTGTTCATTTTTTTCAAACAGATCTAAAAAATTAAAAATCTCGATGTTTTTTCCTTTGTTTAAACTGCAGCTGTAATTTTGCTGTGCACACATCTCATCTTGGCTGCTGTCTCTGGCAGCAGGCATTATGACGTTTCAACTGTAATAACGTATTATATATGAGTAGTAAAGTCATTTTTTAGGTCGAGGACTATCGGTTCTGCCGTAAGGCAGAAACCGGAAGTCGGAGATTTAATGATTCTTAGAGTGCTGCATTTATCCCTCCCTCTTTTTGCTCGTTCTCCATTGGCTGGCTTCCTAAATGGAGGCCAGCCATTGCAGGAGAGAGCCATCACTCCAAATAGGCTCCGTCTTTTTCGGATTTGGGGGCGTCATTTTTGCTGTTCTTTAGCTCGTGACGTAGTCCGTCACTCAGGACAGCAAAACCACGCCCCCAAATCGGAAAAATATCGGAAGCTCGAGTCCGCCATTTTCCCCCGCAGTCTAGCCTGCACCAACCCGTCCCCTGTGAGCTCGTCTCTTCAGGGACCATTGGGCTCTCTGCTGACTTCGCTGAAACCACAGAGCCTGCTTCGCTGACCCGCCGCTGGACCCGCACTTCTGGGGCCGCCCTGAGACCCTAACTCGCGGACGGGAGGTCTCCCCGTGCTCCTGCTCGGCAAGGAGAAGAAGCCCGTCCCCAGCCGCCGCCGACCGGAGAAGCCCAGCAGCCCTGCCCGCTGCAAAGAGGAGCCGCCGCCTCCTCAAACAGCCGGTAAGTTGTCCGCCATTTAGCCCGTCCCCAGCCGCCGCCGCCGACCGGAGAAGCCCAGCAGCCCTGCCCGCGGCAAAGAGGAGCCGCCACCTCCTCAAACAGCCGGTAAGTTGTCCGCCATTTTCCCCCGCAGTCTAGCCTGCACCAACCCGTCCCCTGTGAGCTCGTCTCTTCAGGGACCATTGGGCTCTCCTGCTGACTTCGCTGAAAACACAGAGCCTGCTTCGCTGACCCGCCGCTGGACCCGCACTTCTGGGGCCGCCCTGAGACCCTAACTCGCGGACGGGAGGTCTCCCCGTGCTCCTGCTCGGCAAGGAGAAGAAGCCCGTCCCCA
Organism: Lissotriton vulgaris; assembly: GCF_964263255.1. Lineage (NCBI taxonomy): Eukaryota > Metazoa > Chordata > Amphibia > Caudata > Salamandridae > Lissotriton > Lissotriton vulgaris. The sequence continues at coordinate 1,253,324,472 of NC_141696.1, forward strand.
GCCGCCGCCGACCGGAGAAGCCCAGCAGCCCTGCCCACGGCAAAGAGGAGCCGCCGCCTCCTCAAACAGCCGGTAAGTTGTAGTCTGCCAGAGGGTGGTTGAAGGCCAGGGTCCGGTCTGAAATGCTGCCCGACGGTCCCGGTGTGTGAGGGGTAGCATCGATGCCACTGCGGCGGGTCACCCGCCGCGGCCTCTCCTTCTGTGCCCTCGCCGATCTCGCAAGCCACATCTGCCCTTCCTGTCGGCTTCTTGCTCTCTCTGCCCTGGTTTCTGCCCTGGTTTCCCCCGCCTCTCTCGCTCCCCTTCTGAGCCCCCTGTATGTGTAGCGCTCTCCCCTACGCCCTTGCTTCCTTCACCCCTCTCTGTCTCGTTCCACTTCTGATCCCGTTTGCACATCTCCCTCCTGCTGCCCTGTTTTCCATCAGACCCTCTATTCCGCTCCACTTCTGACCCTGTGTGTGTGTGTGTGTGTGTGTGTACGTCTCCCTCCCCTAGGTTATGTCTCCCCCTCGCTATCTTGCTGCACGCCTGGTTTCCGTCTCCCCCTCGCTTTCCCCCTCGCTTTTTTCTCCCACTTCTGAACACCTGTGTATCTCTCTCTCCCCTGTCTCTCTCTCCCCCTCTGCCCCCCTTGTTACCCCCCCCACTCCCTATCTCGCTCCACTTCCCTGTGTGTCTCTCTCTGCCCTTGTTTATTTTGTGTTCAGCACTCTGAGTATTCATGTGTTTTCAAGCAGTCTCCCTCAAGTACTTCTTTGCCCCTAGACTCCGGGTTGCTCTCTATCGTATGTGTGCTTCTCCTTACCCCCACCCCTCTTGTTGCACTCTCCCGTGTGCTTCTCCACATGGTTTCCTATGTCCACTGTGTTGCTTCCCCCAACCGCACCCTCCTCTCCCCCATTGTTACTTCCCTCACCCTGCCCTTAGTGTTGCTTCTTCCCCAACTTTTACCACCCTGCGTGTTGCGTCCACATCCTGGTTTACTTTCGCATGTGCCCTCGCCGATCTCGCAAGCCACATCTGCCCTTCCTGTCGGCTTCTTGCTCTCTCTGCCCTGGTTTCTGCCCTGGTTTCCCCCGCCTCTCTCGCTCCCCTTCTGAGCCCCCTGTATGTGTAGCGCTCTCCCCTACGCCCTTGCTTCCTTCACCCCTCTCTGTCTCGTTCCACTTCTGATCCCGTTTGCACATCTCCCTCCTGCTGCCCTGTTTTCCATCAGACCCTCTATTCCGCTCCACTTCTGACCCTGTGTGTGTGTGTGTGTGTACGTCTCCCTCCCCTAGGTTATGTCTCCCCCTCGCTATCTTGCTGCACGCCTGGTTTCCGTCTCCCCCTCGCTTTTTTCTCCCACTTCTGAACACCTGTGTATCTCTCTCTCCCCTGTCTCTCTCTCCCCCTCTGCCCCCCTTGTTACCCCCCCACTCCCTATCTCGCTCCACTTCCCTGTGTGTCTCTCTCTGCCCTTGTTTATTTTGTGTTCAGCACTCTGAGTATTCATGTGTTTTCAAGCAGTCTCCCTCAAGTACTTCTTTGCCCCTAGACTCCGGGTTGCTCTCTATCGTATGTGTGCTTCTCCTTACCCCCACCCCTCTTGTTGCACTCTCCCGTGTGCTTCTCCACATGGTTTCCTATGTCCACTGTGTTGCTTCCCCCAACCGCACCCTCCTCTCCCCCATTGTTACTTCCCTCACCCTGCCCTTAGTGTTGCTTCTTCCCCAACTTTTACCACCCTGCGTGTTGCGTCCACATCCTGGTTTACTTTCGCATCTCCCAGCCCTCCACAGTGTTGACTTGAGGTTCCATTTTGCTTCTGCCTCTCATTGCTTCCACTTCCCCACTCACTTTTAAGAAAACAAAAAAAGCTTGGCGCATTCGATTTTCCTTATAGTTTACTATCCAAACTGGATTGGGAACTAAAAAGAATAAGCTCCAACACTATTTTGTAGGCACATGTAACTAAACAATTATTTCTGGTTGCTCCGACAGAGGCTTTTTTTTGTTTTAAAAACTTTAACCATGTAGCACAGCATCGGGGATGCTGTGCAGCATAGTTGAAAACCATTGGCAAAGCTAATAGGTGCCAATCCTAGTTCAACTTGAGTCTATTGGTGTGCTCCGAGATTTATTATAACTAATGTGCTCTGGTGTTCTATGGACATATTACAGAACGGAGCCGTTGTAAAAAAAAAAGAGAATGTGGGCACAAGAGGATGATATTTATTTTATAGTTTGTCATATTAACGAACTGGTCATATGTGAAAGAAAAACATGGATTGAACATTTCAATCTGGATTGATCCAAATGCACTATCAGTATGTTTGATTCATAAATAATATTCAAATACAAACTTAATCTGTAGCTCAAAAGTCAGTGTTTCTATGACGAAACACACATCGTGTCTTCACGATTTCCATTTTGGGAGATAACCATGGGAAACTTAGTGTGACAGTCAAGAAAGGCACATTTTATTCTACTACATCCCTTCATGGACATCGCATAGTTTTTCATACATCCAGGAAAAATACACACTGTTCAATTTTATATATGTAATAGAATACTTAAACACAAAATTTCACAAACTGGAATAACACCTCCGTAGTTCGCAAAAAATAAACACTGAAAAAATTAACCACTATTCGTTACACCCACACATGTTTCTGCTGTTCAAAAAATGTCATAACCCCAAGTCCCCCTCTTCGCTCTCCCACCAATGCACTCAGGATTCCAATTGACAGCACAATCCGAAATTCAATTTGTATTATCAGGTTATGGGTTTCTCACAATGCTTTTCTGCAACTGCGCCTTTTTAAAGGAGTCCATACAATTGTTTTTAACGTACAATTGGGCACATAGTACAAACAATGCCACACCATGCATGTGTTACCTTAAATAGTGGGTAAATCCTATTGAGCTTCAAATAGGTGACTCATGAACATGATTTTTCAAACAATATCTCTCATGCTTGTACCTTAGCTTAGTTTATATTATGTGTGTGTGGGAGCAGATTCAGACGTCATGGTTTTGAATATAGTGACATAGAGTGGTGCAAAGAAGAGTCAGTGGCGCAGAGTAGAATGTTTCAGAGTAGAGTACGTCAAGTAAAGTGGTGCAGTGGCGTAGAGTGCAGTGTGCGCTCCGTTTGCAGTAGTGGCTTTCTCCGTGATGCAAGCTTTCTATGTTTCCCTGTATCCTGTGAGCTGTTTGTCCCGTCCGATTTGTTAGCGTCACCATCCCGTCGTGTATGGACCCCGTTTCCCGGTGTGCCCGTGTCCTGTGAGCTCAGTTTCCAGTTGTGGCTGTCCGGCTTTCTCCGTGATGCAAGGACCGGCAGGTAAGCCATTTTGTATTTTTTGCTTACATTTTCTCTTTTTGTGTTTGCTTTCTATGATTCCCTGTGTCCTGTTTGTCCCGTCCGATTTGTCTTCGTCACCACCCCGTCGTGTATGGACCCCTTTTCCCGGTGTGCCAGGTAAGCCATTTTGTCTTTAATTTTTTTTATGCTTTGAGATTGCGTTTCAGTTTTCTTCACTATCTCTCACTATACTACACTCTCTCACTAACTCTCTAACTCACTACTCAACTCTCTCTTTCTCACAGCAACACAATATCACTACAACAGTAACAATCTCTCACTCTAACACACTACTCCAAATTCACTCTCTCTCTATCTCACTACCTCTTTATCACTATATTACTATATCTATTTCTATCTCACTCTCACTACCTCACTATATCACCACACACTCTCAAAAAATAACTACATCACTCTATCACTACCTCACAACTTCACTCTCTCTTTCTAAATTACTAATTCACTCTCTCACTACCTCACTCTCAAATACACTAAGTCACTTACACTCTTTCACTACCTCACGATCTCACTACATCACTCTGTTTCTATCTTAATACCTCACAACATCACTAACACTCACTACTTCACTCTCTTTCAATACATCAATCTTTCACTATCGCACTACCTCACAACATCACTCTCCATCACTACCTCACTCTCTATCTACCTCACTCTCTCACTACATCACTCACTCTCTATTTCAATACCTCTCTATCTCGCTACCTCACTCTCTCCTAATGCAATATGTCTAATGCAATATGTAACACATATGCAAACACTTAAGCTATTAACAATAGAAATGACAATAACATTTACTTAGGGATAAAAAAATAAAAAAAATAATAAGCAATGCCAATAGCTCTACCTATAATATTGCCGAGACCATTGCATTGTAAATGCTTGTTTGCTTAAGACAACTAGAGGCATCACAACTCGACTGTGATTAGGATTGCATTTTCCCATGTTTTACATATTGGTTAGCATACCTTATCCAGTGGGTTACCAGCGACAGGTAATCTAACACCACAAACTCACCTGGGCCCATAAATTCATTCACAGCATACTGGCAATAACCGCTGGGGTCATGTTTTGTAATTTTCAAGATTAGTTCATTCTAGTCCCTAACTAATCTTTCAGCTGATCAAAGAGATCTTTCCTCTGGTCAATGGACCATTAGTTGAATTAGTTGATGGTGAAATGACATAAGAATGCAATATACTTACACATTGGAAATCATCACAGAGTCGGGATGTATTTTAAATCTTATCTCAGATTAAATTCATGCGAACCACTTTCACAGTACAGAACAAACTCCGTTTTTCACAGGAAGGAAGATTCAAATAATTGATCAAATGCATTCATTTATACTTAGCAATGCCACTGCATAGAAGGGAGAGGATAGAGAGAAAAGTATGTAAGAGCATACACAGATATATTTATAGTTACCTAGAATGGTGTGAAAACCAACTCCCAGGCCTAGGAATTGGAAGGGGTCCCCCAGGAAAGATCTGGCGAACAAAGACTTCAGGACAGGAATTTAGGACAGCAATCAGGACAGGACAGACGACCTCTCTATTACTGACGATTGCGTAGCTCCCCTCTCCGACACTCTCTTACTCCTCGAGATTCTTCTGCGACCTTCTTCTAAGTTAATGTGCTTAAGGTAATTGGTTCAGCAATTCGATTCTTCTTCAGCATCACTCGTCACTCTGACAGCATCCCGGTCTCTGTGCTCTGCCGTGCAATGCTAACTAACTAACTAAAGCTACCTCATTTATACCTTTCTGTAAGCTGGTACCACCCATTAATGTTTCAAACTTATGACTTTCTAAATCTGATTGGACATGCAAGGGGAGGTGATCATCACACCATGCTTATTTCCCATTATTTTCTTTCAGTTCTTTGTTTAAAATCCCACCCTTTAATCTTCATGCATAAATCTTTATTTTTATTTTTATTTTATTTTTTTTGTATGTTCTTATATAGCGCTCGACTACCCGGAGGCATCTCGGCGCTTGCCTTGGGAACCCGTCCTGGCTTTTCCCTGTGAGATAGCCCCTAACAGGCATCCCCATGGTGAAAGCCAGGCATCCCGCCGCGGGGGGCCGTTGTGGAGATTAAGCAAGCTTAATGCCCAGAGTTGCAGAGTGTGAACCCATGATTAGGTCAGGCACCGAAGCGAGAATTATCGAGTCCGTGGACATTTGAGCTCAAGACCCTGCCGCGTCGGGAATTGAACCCTGGTCCCGGGTCTGACCTCTGTTTCAGGGTCTGCCTGCTCTAACCAGTGAGCCACACTTCTCCACCCGCATTCACATTGTAATTGTCACAAATTATAAAAAGTCTGCAGGTGCTCATCCATTTCAGTGGACTGGCGTTCCGGTTCTCATGAAAGTATTCATTCGCAACCTTGGACGACTTTCAAGTTGACATCGCGTCTTCCAGTTTGGTTGCACTCCGCAGGTGCGGTAGACCAAGAGGGAATAGCTTGTGGCTCATGTTTCTCGGCCCATAATAAGCACCATTAAAAAGCCAAAAAGTCAAATGTTAAAATCAAAAATAAATGGTTTCTCTGTATACCACCTATCTCTACTCTAATCCCATTTATTTATTTTTTATTATTCCCACATTAGCATTAATTAAATGCTGGATTCAATTTTTCAGCAAGCAGGAGGCAAGCATGTGAGTTTCAAGCGGCCATTTTGTTAGCTACTGCGCAAGTGCAGAAAGTTCCCTCCAAGCGAAAAATACATCATACTACGTAGATGCAGTAGATGCATGCGCACTAAAGATTTTCGGTTAGCGGCCATTTTAGAATTTCACTTGAGTTACTTCTTAGTAAAACACAAAGGCAAGCTTCGTCTTTTCTAGTAAATGTTGTGTTGTGCATATTATTTACAGAATACAGGTTTAGTACGGAGTTAGAGCTTACATGAGACAAATGCTTTCAAGCAAGTCTCTTTTTCTCAAGTCCTTGCTCCATCAATCCCCTCTCTGATGGCAGCCCCTCTTCTACGCAACAACAAAATAATAAGCAGACCTCTCGACGCATGTTAGAACTGATTTATTTTTGCAATAATATTGACATCAAGATACCTAACAACACCCCATTGCCAGGCAGATTAATTAGTTATCACATTGAGGATGAGCGCTAAGCTCCTATGAATAAGAACATCATCTACCACCCAAACTTCACAGAGTTGCACAATTTATGTTCAGTTAATTCAGAAACAACTGAAAAGCCCATCATCTTGTGCTACTCCTTCCCTAATGTCTTTGATGGCATCACACAAATCAAAAATGCGCCTCAAAAATGATCAAGTTGTTCATCCCCAAACGGAAAGGATAAATACAACAAAGGCTTATTGTCCAGGTAAATACAATATTTCCCACTGCAGGAAGGCAAAACATTTCCTAGGGTTCAAATTACATGTCAGCTCCAGGGTGACATTATTCTCCAATAAAACAACCAAATGTTTTAAAGAAGTCAACATGTTCATTTTTCATAGTATTATTTTCATCATGTTGCACTTCATAGGAACTGTGTGAATAAAACATCAAAATCATTCATCCCTGGAGAGCAAAAAGGGCAACACTAACCAATCATTCAATTAAGCAGCCACTAAGACCTGCAACCCCAGTCACGTCTGTTAACATTCACACAAGACCTTCAGCTACATTGCTGTCCATGTGGTAGCATTGACATCATTGCAATGTGAACTGTAGTTCACTGACATTCATTCATTGAGTTACTTTTCCAAAGTAGTGAGAGAAGAATGATATTTCAGGTAAAAGGTCTTTGGTCGGAGAATAATTTTAAGTAAAATTAGTGATTGGATTGAAACCTTTTGCTATCCAAAGATTAGAGGAAGATTGTTTTCTGTGATGGATCCATGCAAGCCTGTTCTATAATTGAAAGAGAGAGGAAGTGAACCATTTCAGAACGCTTCAGTTGGCAACGGCCTTGTCATTTAGTACATTCAGCCAATGTCATACTCAACCACTTCAAAGGCTGAAGAGTGGTCTACGAGGACCCTAAATATAGGTGTCTCATTGAAGGTGGTTTGGCAGAGATATTCACCCTCTCCTGAATGATGACTGCCTCCCAGTCAAAATTGCAATCAAAATCCAGTCACTGCTGGGCTATGACATCTCTACTTACCTAGGGGTCCCTGTAAAGTCAATAAAATATTTGCAACTGATAGGAAAATCAGCTGTCAAGCTCATCACTGTATTATCGAAGCTTAATCACATCCCTTCCACACCCAATTATTTATACTAACTACCCTTCAGGAAACATACAAAAAATAAATGTGGTTTCCATCAAAAGCTGTATATCAGAACTCTCCTAACTGTATCACCCCAAAATTTCATTAGTGTGTTCCAGGCCGCCATTCCGTTCTGCTACGTGCACATTTCTCTGGGTAGCCAAATTCAAAGTTGCTCCCTATGGAAACGATGTTCATCACCATTGCTGGTTCCGAATCATAGATTTCTATCTGCAGACTTGTAGACCTTATTCTACCTGCTAACTTTCCATAGCAAGCTTATAACCTGGTAGTTAATTTGCTAATTCTACTCTTCTTTTTCAGAAGATATAATGTTCTACTGTGAGTTATGATTGCCATAATGAGACTTTGGTGAACATTCGTTATGCCAATAATGTTATCCTAATATAACAAAAGGTCAAATACAAGAAACCCATGGTTCACCACCTAAGGATCTCTTGCAGTTTTTATGCACAACGGAAAACACCAATGCACTTCGTACAAACATTTCATTTTCAACCTTCACTTATGATAAATGTTGAGGTGTCTTTCACATGGAAAGGGATTCAGGAACATTCATTCATATTATCCAGTGACTAGCACGGCCTGTTGAAGCAGTAGTAGAAGACTAAATATTCTAAACATTTACTTCAGTATTCCTTGGCAGATCCTTCTGTGCAAACCACTTTAGCTCTGGCCACCTATATGATCATTTATACATACTGCTATCATTATCCGGAACAAATGGTCAGGATATAGAGATGCATTACTTTGTGATTATATTAGAAATTATCTTATGTGTTTATTTATCTCAGAGGAGCCACAGCAAACAACTGGCCACTTCTGATAGCACTATCCTAATTATTTTATCATGGGTCAGCGCTAGAGTTTTAAGATTAGGGCAACTCCTTAGTGTTCAACCTGGAAAACCTTAAGTAGAAATTCATCCATGTTACCCTACACAACTCACCCCTTGCTTAAGGTTAAAGTCTTCTCTGATTTGACCATGAGCATTATGGTATTGGGCACCATTACCAAATTCAAAATGGTATTAAATAAATGGAATATTCTGGGAAGAAAAACTCCCTTGCTCTAAATGTGTTGAGCAGCAGTAGCTCCTCAGGACATCTACAAAATATAGTATCTCAGGTGAATGCTCTATATACAGGACTGATACATCCTGATTCACAAATATATGCACATGGCAAAACTGAATTTACATGACAAAATGTTCAACCCACAAGTGCTAATCCACTTTTGAAATTCATAGATTAAGTACTCTCCCAAGGTGTGAAGTGGGTATTCCAGAATGAGGATTGTGTGGTTCCCACTTTAAAACTCAAAACTTTGAGGTTATTCACAAAATATTCCACAACCAAATTCCGCCTTGGAAACATTTGAAGTGTTACTCTTGTCAATTCATTTCCAATGTGATAATGGGAAGGATAAACCAAAACTGGAAGTGGTTTAAACAAAGGGCTTTCCCCGATTTGGATGAAACTGTTTTCCTACAGAAAAAGTGCAACCGCACTAAAGTAAAGGTATTATAGCCTGCACAATTTTCCATCATTCATTTACATATGCAGAACTGCATTCATATGAAAGCAATAGGGAATCACAAAACTATTCTGGGAGTACTTTTAAAAAAATTGTGAATTATAAGCTTGCATAAATCTCCTCCCAAAGAGGAAGTAAACCTCTGGGTGAAGATTTTTTTTTTAAAGAAATGTGTCATTTGTGACTGTTTCAACACTGACTTTGAAGCGGTTATCAAACGTTACGGTCACATCTTGGAAGCGGACCAGTCATTTGATCACCTCTAATAGTTTGATTAAATGAGTACATCAAATATGCAGGATATTGTTAGCAAAATCCTATGATTGCAGCGTGATCTCAGTGAATCGCCTAAATATAGAACAGAAGTAGAATCCTGGTTCTAAACCTTGTGTCACAATTGCTGTTTTTTCATCCATGCCCCAAACAGAAACAGAATTTAGTTGACCTTACCCAAGACCGCTCGAGGGCACCTGATCAAACATTTGTGTCTAGGCCATGATAGAATTGAAACTTTAAGATGAATGAGTAGACATGTTTAACCCTTCTGGCATTAATAGAGTTATGAAAAATTGTGTCCGCTGCTTGAAGCAAGATAATCACCTGTTTAGTAATTACCAGCTAACATTGCCTGGAAATATCATACACAATGCTTGGGATTTTGCTTCGGCATTATGTTTCAAGGCACATGGGCCTTTTACCCTTCCTGGGATGGGTGCAGTTCATTGTGTCCCAAGTCAATGCTAATCTGCTTTATACTGTTTGTATCTGTTCAGCCTTGACAAGACCAATAGTTTTGCTCCATGGCACATGCAAATATAAAGATGCTGTGATATTTGTTTTGATTGAGAAAAGCCATAGAATGTTAGCAATTCTTGTTGGAGGTAGTGAGATACCTTTAGGAGACTGGGTTATACTATCTTTCACTTCGAAGATACCTTGTTCTGCCAACAGCACAGAACTAGTATGAGCAGTACTTTCGCCCCTAGTGTGGCAGGATTATTCGTACACCATCTAGAGAAACATAAAATCCTAGCAGAAACCAACCCTTATCTCCAACACATCACACTTTGGAAAAGTTATGTAGTTGACATTATGCTGATTTGGGGGGGTGACGAGTCCAGAGCTGATGAGGTCATAACCTGGCTGAATCTCCAGGACACGTTCCTTAAATTTACTCATACTATGAGCAGATCTAAACTGGTCTTCCTGGACCTCAACATTATTGCAGCTGAAGGCACCCTACAAAAAACAACAACACATGAGAAACCCACTGTAAAGAACTGCTTATTGCTATACGATAGCTTTCACCCCAGGCGTTTAAAAGACAATCTCCCCTTTGACCAGTTCCTTAGGTTAAGGAGGAACTGCACAGAGGTCAATGATTACAGAACACAAGCCGAGAAACTGACAGACAAACGTCTGGCAAGGAACTACCCAAAAAAGTTGGTGTCTAAAGCAAATAAACGAGCAGTGAGTAATCACAGAGATTCTCGGCTGGAAACACAGCAAAAAGAGAACACTGTTAAAGATAAGAGACCAATCTGCATAACTGCCTTCAACATAGCCTCTGATCGAATCACCAAAATCATTGGAAAACATTGGCGTATTTTGAATAGTGGGCAACTTAACATCCCAAAACCAATGTTCTCCCACAGAAGGGGGAGGAATTTGAGAGAGTTATTTTGCAACATACCCGCTCGAAATCAGGAACTAACAGAGAAAGGAACCAAACTTTGCTAGGCACACCACCTATGGGTCATTATCCCTGCGGGAATTGCAGTGTTTGCCATTTTACTACCACCGCCAAAAATGTATCCTTCAATAATGGAATTAATTGGGAGTTGCGAAAGCTCACAAACTGTAACACAGCAGGAGTGGTACATCACATCACTTGCCCATGTGGGGGTGTCCACGAGAAAAGTAAGCACCAGAGTGTGTGAACACCACAGTAACGTCCGGTCTCAGCGCATCACCACAAAAATGTCCTCACATTACAAGGAACAGAAACTCACACTCAATGATTTGAAGTGGGTTGTCCTTGAACACCTGTGTTATAGTGATAATCTGGAACACAGATTTCTGGACAAATAGCAGCGGAGGGTGTACAAACTCCAAGCTCACACCATGGGACTTAATGACAATATCCTGTGGGGCCTCTTACATTGAAAATGTACAACATTGAGACTAGTTGTGACATATTAAGGAGTCTCTATAACTAAGTATAACACCCTAGTTTTTAGAGTACACGATCAAACGAGGTCATAACAGTTCGAGACCCATCTAACAATAACCATGAAAAAGTCCCACACCTAAATATTGTGTTATAAAGACTAGACACTTTAAAACAGTGATCCCCTGAAATGAAATGAAATGAAAATGGATTTTATAAAGCGCAAAATAGCTGCCCGGAGGCGTCCTAGCGCTGAAAAACTAACATGTGTTACCCATGGGGCTGAGTCCAGGGAGGGTTACTTATTTATTAAACAGGAAGGTTTTTAAATTTTTCCTAAAGGAGGTAAGGTCAGGGTTGGACCTAAGGTGGAAGGGAAGACTGTTCCATAATTTGGCCGCATTCAGGGAAAAAGAGCGACCTCCTGATCTGGATCTTTTAACCATTGGTACTACCGCTAGTAAAGCATTTGTGGATCAAAGTTGTCTGCTGGGAAAGTAGGGAGTAATTAGGGGGCGACTAATCAGTGGTCCGGTTTCCCAGAAAGATTGATGGGCAACACAAAGGGATTTGAAGCTGATCCTGTCTTTCACCGGAAGCCAGTGTAATTTTTTCAGTCCAGCCTTCACAGAGGTCCTGCGTGGGAGTTGGAGCAGGGTTCGGGCCGCACAGTTCTGGATTACCTGCAACTTTTTAAGTGTGGAGTCAGGGGTCCCAAGGTAGAGCGCATTTCCAAAGTCCAGCCTGGCTAGTATCAGTCCCTGGACCACGATTTGTCTGGCCTCAAACGGTAGTAATGGAAGGATTTTTTTCAGCATTCTAATGAGGCCAAAACAGGTAGCAGATAATACAGTGGCCTGATGATTGAATGTTAGGGACTTATCTAACCAGATTCCCAGGCTCTTGATGGTATCTCTGGGGACTGGAGGGGTGCCCAGGCATGATGGCCAGATTTGATTAATCGAGGGAGGTGCTAGATGTCCCATCATCATGACCTCTGTCTTGTCTCCATTAAGTTTGAGACAAGACATGGTCATCCATCGATTAATCTCGCTCAGACATTTGGGCAGGTCCACTGTACCTCCAGGGTCTCCAGCCGGCGTGAGGGAGACCACCAGCTGGGTGTCGTCCGCGTAGGTAACGATCTTAATACCATACGGACGGACGACCCCGGCCAGTGGTCTCATGTAGACGTTAAACAACGTCGGACTCAATGAGGAGCCCTGCGGAACTCCACAGTTCAAGGGCTTGCTTGAGGAGATAGTTGCTCCCTCAAAGACCTGAAATTGCCTGCTGGACAGAAAAGAGCGGATCCACTCCAGTGCACCTCCTTGTATCCCAATTTCCCTGAGGCGCTGCAACAAGATAATGTGATTTACAGTGTCAAAAGCGGCACTGAGATCGAGGAGGACGACTGCCACCGATCCTCCCCGATCCAAGATGCCCCTAGTTTCCTCTAAGACCGCCAGGAGAGCCGACTCCGTCCCATGCTTGGGGCGGAAGCCAGTCTGCGAGCGATCAAGGAGATTGTTTTCCTCAAGGAACTTGGTCAAAAGGCCATTGATGTATTTTTCCAATAACTTGCTGGCCCATGGGAGCAAGGAGATAGGGCGATAATTGCTAAAATTGGTGATACTAATATTCGGTTTTTTAGCAAGTGCTTTTACCCTCGCTTCCTTCCACTTAGGAGGGACTATGTTGGTGGAGATGGAGGCATTAAGTACTTTTAACATGACCGGTAGGATGACCTGACTGACAGTCCTTAGGAATTTAGGAGGGGCCGAATCACTGGGGGAGCCCGATTTTACCTGGGTCATTAGGCTAGCTAATAGGTCCTGCTGTAGTAATGGGAAATTCTCCAAAATTGGCGTTTTATTTTCTGCTGCTACATAGTCAGAAAAGCTGGCAGTGGCTGCCTGATTCTGTGAGTGTATGGCTGGAAAAGTAGAGTAGATACTATCTATTTTGTTAAAGAAGTAGTCTGCCAACTCGTTGCAACGAGTTTGTAAGTCCTCACTATTTATTGGCGGCTGGGGAAGTACAGTAAGGTGTTTTACTATACTATATATTTCCCTTGAATTGGACCTAGCATCATTAATCTTTTGTGCGTAATGCTGGGATTGAGCTTTTCTAATCTCAAGCTTATAGTTCCTGATGGAGTTTCTATATGCTATTTTATCGGACTCTGTATATCCCAGACGCCATTTTCTTTCCAGCCTTTTGCACTTGCGTTTTTCCTCCCTAAGCTCTGTAGTGTACCAAGGTGCAGACGTCCTAGATCTTTTGGTGTGAGATTTTACTACAGGAAGAATAGTGTTCAAAGACTGAGTGATCCAACTGTTCAAGGTGTTGTTTGCTTCTGTAGGGTCAGTAGTGATTGAAGGGATTGTGGCTTGGAGTTCACGAGCCCACTCATCAGTAGATAGTTTCGGCCAGTCCCGAGCTTCCCGTAAACCTGTTGGGAGGATGGGAGGTTTGGGGATATGCCAGTTTAGCCGAATGAGTTGATGATCTGTCCATGGAAGGGCAATAGGAGGCTCTGTTACTAGGCCTGGACAGTTGCTAAATACTGGGTCTAATAAATGTCCTTTTACGTGAGTAGGTGAAGAGACAAGTTGGACCAACTGTAGTGCCAGCAGGTCAGTGATCAGTTCTTGGGCTGCATGATCAGCAGAATCTTCAAAATGCATATTTAGATCTCCCAGCAGTGTGAAATTGGCAGATGTAATAGCCAAGTCTGCTACAACTGAGGGTGCAGAATCTAAAAACTGTCTGGCCATGCCGGGGGGGCGGTAGGCCAGGATGCCAGAGAAATTTAGATTTGGTGAAAATTCTAAATTAAACGACACGCTTTCACAGTCGGAGAAGGAGGTGGAGTTACATCGACAGGTGTAAGTGTCTTTATACACTATTGCCAATCCTCCTCCCCTTCCTGCGATGCGGTCTGTTCTGGCTATTTGGTAGCCATGAGGTAGTGCCTCGACAAGATCGGGCACTGATGAATCGGTTAGCCAGGTCTCTGTAAAGAAAGCTGCTTCCGGATTATGCTCTTCGAGCAGAAGAGAGATTTCAGTTTGATGCTTAGGCATCGATCTGCAGTTTAAAAGAAGCATATTAAAGGAATTCTGATGATCCTTGGACTGAGGGCTTTTTAGACAGAGGTGGCAGTGTCTACATTGGATGGGCAAATTCAATGGATGGTATGAATAGGCGCACTCGTTATCTACCAAGGGTCTCAATCCAAGCAGGTCATTAAAGGTATATTTAGTAAGCGGGTCCGTGGAACGAGCAGGGGTCGTGGCCCCTGGTCCCGTCCAGTCGCAGACGGGCGCAGACGGGCCCGCCTTTGGCGCGCCTTCGGCGCGCCGCCGGCGCGCCCGCTGCGCCCGCCCGCTGCGCGGACGGGATGATGACATCTTTTTATGCTGATTTGAGGCGGGTGGGAGGCGAGCAACTACTCGAACGCCAACCCTAATTCCCCCCAATATGGCCTCCTAGACCCAGCTTCCCACAGCGTCAGCGCTGACTCGGCTGCGCAGGGGGTGGGGACGAGTTCTGTATAGTCCGGAATTAGGTAGGTTTGTTTTTTAAAATCAACAAATGCATAAGCAATCAGGCGCAAAGCAAAATTCAAAAGCACACAGTTAAAATGACAGCCCCCGGCTCAAGCCTCAGGGGTCAACACACACGCGCTAGCAATTCAGCGCGCTCGCGTTGTAGTGCTATTTTTATACGTGGGCGGGCGGGAGGCGAGCAACTACTCGAACGCCAACCCTAATTCCCCCCAATATGGCCTCCTAGACCCAGCTTCCCACAGCGTCAGCGCTGACTCGGCTGCGCAGGGGGTGGGGACGAGTTCTGTATAGTCCGGAATTAGGTAGGTTTGTTTTTTAAAATCAACAAATGCATAAGCAATCAGGCGCAAAGCAAAATTCAAAAGCACACAGTTAAAATGACAGCCCCCGGCTCAAGCCTCAGGGGTCAACACACACGCGCTAGCAATTCAGCGCGCTCGCGTTGTAGTGCTATTTTTATACGTGGGCGGGCGGGAGGCGAGCAACTACTCGAACGCCAACCCTAATTCCCCCCAATATGGCCTCCTAGACCCAGCTTCCCACAGCGTCAGCGCTGACTCGGCTGCGCAGGGGGTGGGGACGAGTTCTGTATAGTCCGGAATTAGGTAGGTTTGTTTTTTAAAATCAACAAATGCATAAGCAATCAGGCGCAAAGCAAAATTCAAAAGCACACAGTTAAAATGACAGCCCCCGGCTCAAGCCTCAGGGGTCAACACACACGCGCTAGCAATTCCCCTGCTTGCACATGAATAGTAATACGTGATAACACCGGGAATATATCATTGAGAGATTCTTCTAATATACATCTGTGTAACAATGGTACATCTGAGCGTGATAAGGGTGCGTTACTATTCACCTGGAATGCATCATTGAGAGAGCCTTCAGATAAACATCTGTCCGATAATGGGACATCTCAGCGGTAGAAAAGAACCTATGACGAAGCCATTAGTTGAATGTGTATAGTAAAATACTGACAGCTGCGTCCACGGGTACATGCATGCAGAAATAACAATAAAACTATCATACATGGGAAGCATCCGCTCTACATTATAAGCGAGTAGCCTGGTTGAAGTAATATCACACTTGGGTAGAAGCCAATACATCTAACCACCCCCGAGTAAGACTTGCTTTATGGGCATGGTAACGGCGAAACACTATACCTGTGTATTTCCTAACGTATTTGTATGTCTATTGCTTGATTCCATTCTGCATTACGTGAAACATTTTAATATCAACTCCTTTCCACATACATTTCCAGTAACTAAATACTTTTCAGGATGGGAATTCTCCCAACATGGAACTGCCACTACTTCGGCCACGGCACCCATTTTGAACTAACCGAGCTGTCTAGTACTACGAAGCAAAGCGACAGGGCATTTTTTCCCTGCTGCATGGTTAGGAAAGGGCTTTATAAACAGAAACAGCCCATGCACCAGTTAGTATTTGGTCTCCAGGGAGAGAAGAAGGTTACTGTACCAGAGGCGGCTTTGACGAAGTAAGTGGCGGGGGCTTCTTTTTTCCTACAGATGGAGTACGCTACCCACCTGTAAAGCAGCAGCAGAAGTACATAATAAATAGACCCCCCCACCTTTTTTTAGAGTGTGACTATAAGCCCCTCTACCCCTGGCTTTGACCATGATGATATAATATAGCATCTACAGAAGTACTTCACATGGATTATCTCTTCTATGTTTTATGTTGTACTGTCATGTGGTGTCTTGTTTCACGAGTGCTATTTTATGAGTGGTGTCACCCATTACAGTGTGTAGTATATTCATGACACACTATATGAGCACATAGGGTAGACCATAATGGCACCCACAATATACGGGTGCGATATTTTGATAGTTGCATGCACAATCATGATAATGCGACCAGCCAGCATGGTTGACAGGTCACTGTTTTTAATATATCTTTTTGCATTCTAATTACAGACACAGATTAATCACTAGAACCATATGTACATAGTGCACATTAGGTGTGCATGGTTTTTGTCCTTATTACAGTAATTCCCTAGGAGTGGAACACACGAGGCTGGACCCCGTGGAGTCCTGATGAAGAGCTATTTGGGGAACAGCTTGAAACATGTTGACAAAAACACATTACTGAGACAACCAGACTCATTAAGGTCAGGTTTCTTCTCAATAAACAACCCCTGATTTTTAACCATACCAACTAGGGGTGGGAATAAAAGAGTGGCCAACTAATTATGTACTTTTAGATTTTCTTTCCCTTTCCTCTCCACATCACTGCACTACACATAGTCTACAAAAAAAAGTGCTGCTACGTAATTCGTAAGTCACAGCATGCCTCACTCCGTAGAGGATTTAGAGGAACCCCAATGATGACGCATGCCACCTAGGGGCAACCCTGGTGGGCAAGGGTCTCTAGAAAAAAAGGTTTTTTTCTAGATAAGGGATTACAATGAATTCTTGCTGTGTCCTATCTAATTCCCTAAGGGCAGGTTTTCTTCGCTATACCCGATTTTGTCTAGCTATGTAACTGGCAGGATGATAAACCTAGCCTCTATCTCTGCCTCCCTCTCTACTTAGGTAATTATAATATACACACCCAGGTGTGTGTGTAGACAGCGCCATTATGCATAAAACACTGTATGAAGGGCTATAATGGCACGTTTAATTTATTGGAGGTACAAACCTAAGATTGACCCTTTGGAATTAGCATATTTGTAGTTTAGATCAACGTTTGTTTATTGCATCCATTATTATTATTTTCTTTTATTGCAAACATTGTTACTTTAATAATGTTTTATCTGTTATATATTTATGTAATTTTTTTTATTGACAGGATTTTAATTAATCAACAATAAATTTGAATTTGACTCACTCTTACTCTTCAGGAAATATCTACGGTGGGAAAACACCTGAAAATTGTTAGTTCATGCGCATTACTTAAAAGTCTGTTGGAGTTCGCCATCTATTTGATAATTTATGGGCCAGGACTGCTTCTCATTGGGGGATTATTCCAACAGACAATATGTATATTTGGACAACTGTATCTAGAGTATATCTGAAAATTTGTAAATGAAGTGGAAATGTCCACTGATCGTTAGGTGTATCGCTAATATGTTTTTGGTTATGGTTTGCCTTTGAATGTTCAAGAAGCTCTTATATTGTTATGTTATGTTATGTTATGGTATTAAATCATTTATTGAGCGCACTAACACTGATTAGTTTCTTGGCGCTAAGTTTAGACAGTAACACAACGAAGGTAAAGAGAAGGTAGATTAAAAAGCTTGTCTGAAGAGCCAGGTCTTCAGTGCTTTCCGAAAAGGTAGAAGATCTTCGCAGAACCGGATTTCCAGAGGAAAAGTGTTCCATAAGCAGGGTGCAAGTGTTGCAAACCTACGTCCACCAGAGCGTTTAAGTTTGAAAGGGGTGGTCTGAAGAAGGCCTAGGTGGAGTGAGCGAAGGTTGCGGGAGGGAACGTATCTGGTGATTAATTGAATAATGAATTTAGGGCTTCTGCCATGTAGTGATTTGAAAATCATACAGCCTGCTTTGAAGGCACAGCTCTGTATGATCGGGAGCCAGTGTAGTTTAATGAGAAGGGGGGTCGCTGCCTGCCACCTTGGTTGCTTCAAGATCATCCTAGCAGCATAGTTCTGTACCATCTGGAGACGCTTGAGTAGGTATCTTGGGAGACCCAAGTAGATGGCATTCGCGTAGTCCAGATGGGACAGAACAGTGGCGATCACAACCTGTGTAATAGCTTCTAGCGTTAGTAGTCGCCGGACCTTCCTGATTTTTTTTAGCTGGTAGAAACACTTGGAGACCACCTGGCCCACTTGTGCCTTTAGTGAGAGGTCGCTGTCCACAATGACTCCAAGCGTTTTAGCCGATGGTGATGGTTGCGGAGCTTGACCCAGATCTGAGGGCCAATATTGAGGACCCCAGTACTTAGCACTATCCCCAGTCAGTACCAATTCGGTTTTACCTGGATTTAGTTTTAGTTGATTTTGATCCATCCAGGATTTAATAAACCTCATGGTTGACTGGAAGTGACTGACGGATTTCTCAGAGTTGTCAACGGTGAAGAGTAACTGCAGATCATCTGCATATTTAAATACTCTCACCTGTTTGTCCCTCAAGGTTTGTATAAGGGGGAGTATGTATATATTAAAGAGATGAGGTGACAAGGTATAACCCTGTGGATGTTTAACACCGGTTAGGTCCCCCAGGCACACCGCTTGAAAGCGGTCCTCCAAAAAAGACCTCAACCAGCAGGCCGCCGCGCCCTGTATGCCGGCCTGCTCGACACGGTCGACCAAGATGTTGTGGTCGATATTGCTGAATTTGTTTTGGGATCATACATTTCACTGAATGTTTATATTTTAGATCTGTCTTTTCTAAGTGGAGAATCTCCCATCACTCTTTACTTTGGTTTTTATTTGGTTATAAACCATCTGTGTGGAAGTCCAATTGCACCATTTGCCAATCTAACATCTATGTATTTGTTCTTGGTAAGGCTTGGAACACAACATGCTGGCCATTCCTAAACCATCACATTGTTGAGTATGAGGTATTGGCAGGGGCTGACGAGTCAGGTCATTATCTACAAACAAAGGGTGGGTTTGCACTTTTTCATCTCTATGCTTATTCTGCCCAACTCCTCATTCCCTGCCTGACTCTTTCAATCACACCAAGACCCGCTATGCCTGAATCTCTCTTTTTCTCTTAACGCTATAAGTGCACAAGCACTTGCAATTATCATACTTTCTGTTCAGCTGTGGTGTACATGACTGCAAACAATTTGGTGGCATGTACATTGGTAAACACATTTTTGCTTGCCAAAACACAAAAAACATAACAGGAATGGTCAATAAATCAAGAAACATGAGAAGAAGAGAAATCAATTATTTTTAAAAACCTGGAGAAAAGGCATATACCTATGTTTGAGTTTTATGCACTACAACAGTAAAACATGATCTATGTTTTTTTCAGTTGTTTTTAGGTCTCACCTGCCAGATTGCACAATTTGCTTAGCTGCAAGGGACCTACTGTGGCTGTCCAAGAATCTACAGAGGGGTTAGAGCCTTCTTAGAGCCTGCCTATTGCTTACCATTGGTTGGCTTTATTGTCATATGCATGTGCTTCCTTCTTATTTGATAGCTTGACTTGTACCATATTGTCCATCTTCTGTTTGACTCTCTTCCGAAGCATATATCCTCTTTACCATCCTTTTGACTGGCTGACTTGGTTCCTGCCATTGCCCACTTTTAGAGAACTACGTTTTTCATTTTCGTTAAGCACTATATATGAGTGCATATGTTTTACAGCTTTTTCCCTTGCCTGCTTTTTCCCAGCAAAATATAAAGCCTCCCACGCTCTGTGGTGCTCTCTCCCTCATATGTTACTCGCTCTCTTCTGTGCTAACCCCTACCCTTCATGTTGCTCTTTCCCTCATGTGCTGCTTTCACCATCCCATTCCCTGTTGTTTCCCCTTCTAGCCTTTCCCCAATTTTCCATCCCCTGCTCCTCCAATGCTCCAAAAACATTTCAAGTATTTATTTTTATTTTTGATGGCCTGATAGAGCTTCTCTGCATTAAACAAAGTGCTTTTGTGCTAACAAATGTATTTATTTTTTATTTACAGATCCAAATGGCATCTGCAAAAAAAAGATAAAATGCTGCCTGCACCATTATGCTTGCACGCGCGTTCATGATGATGCATGTTGCCATCACACATGTGTGCACCATCGCAATGACATAGGGAGAATTTTCTCTGCATGATTGCACCTTTTTTAATATTTTTTTTTATTGCTGTTAGTGCTCAGCATCTGCAAAAAAACATTGCAAAAGTCAACAGATGAACCAGGGCCTAATCAGTGATCTTTTAAGTTTTTTTTAGTCATAGCGACTCTGAGTAGTACGCTTTTGGAGTTAATCAACATTAATAATCCGAAGCAAGTAGCTTATAATAAATCATTCTGGAGGTAATGAACGTTACCCCCAAGTCATAGCTTAATAATAAAGTGTATTTTGTCAGGGAACCTTCCCCAAGCTGTGAGGCACCAGTTACAATAAATTACAATTAAAAAGCATCCACTCTGAGTTCACACTTGTAAAATGTAAATTCTTCAAAACTTGTGAAAGCAGTACATACAAATAAATGGTTCCACCACGGTCAGGGTTAAATGAGGGTGTTTTTTTGCTACGTGATTAATGAAGAGGGCTTAGCCTATTTTGTGAATCATTGAGTTGTGTGCAACATTTGGCAGAAGTAGCATACAAGCTTATTTCCTTTTAATTCTTTTAATGATTTTTATTAAATTAGTGACAGAATTTCGAATGGTGCAGTAGTCGATAGGGCGTGTTAATCTTAACTACCCATTAAGCGTAGCTAAAATGAATCAATCCGCCATCACGGACTCTCATTACAAATCTAAAGCTAGGCTTTGTATGCTAATTCGTTTATTGGCTGGGCAATCCCTGACCAATAAACACGTTTTAGTGCTCAGGTCATAAGTGTTATTATATGTTAACGATATTCCCCCTCCCTCCCCCCGACAGCCATGGCTCTCTCGTCTGCTTCCATCTTCCCGCCACAAACCAACGACCGTGAAAGGGTACTGCGCTCTGACAACGGACGCTGCTAAAAACAGACACGCACAGCGTGACAGCCTGCTACCTTTTAAAGGAAAACGACGACGTGTGGTTTCTGCCCCAGTGGAGAAACCCTACATCCTGCCCACCCGAGGCAGACTGATACTGCACCCAGGCAGGAGGAAGTTAAATGACAAATGTGGACTTCTCTGAGTTATGGTCTAGCCTGTCCGTGTACTTGTTCCCCTTTCTCCCACAGAGTTTAACAATTCGGGAAACTAGTACTTGACTTTAACATCTCTGTTCCTCTTCCTGATTCCTTAAGCTGATAGAAAATGGAATAACATGGCTCTGGTAACACACCCGTCCGTTCGTTGTCATCGCCCCCTCCTGAAATAGAATGTTGTTTTCTTATCTTGAATGCACCTGAAAATCGAGACCTGGATAAAAAGGGCAAACAGAAACACAAGAGGGCAGAATGTGTGAGTGGTTGGTTAAGCAAAATGTGTAAAAAGTGTGATCATGTAGACAATAGAAACATCAATAAATATAGAAAATTCGAAAGCAGTATGTTATGTTACGTTCTGTTATAATGTTATGGCTGCAACCCAGAACTCGCACAATAGACTTGAAAACCTTAACTCGCAGATCGAATGCAATGCTCATGAAATCACCCTTCAAGTGACAATGCCAATTCCAAATTTAAATAATCATAAATATGAGGTTAACTATCATATTGATGTTAGGTATGGCATGTGTTTTTTTCTGCCGTGAACCATAACTGGTGCACTCAGCACTTTTACACGTTTGAGTCAGAACCATAACTCGGTTTTTATGTATATGTATTTATGTTTGTATTCATATATAAATCGATCCAGCTATATATCTAGACTGACACTGAAAAGAACCCGTTTACATTAGATCAGCATAGAAAAAATAATAACTAAACCTATAATCATAAGAGGAAACTCATGATTATCTAAAGTATGGATTAATAAAGGTAAATAACAAAAACAATTAATTGCTAAAGTAACAAAGCATTACCCTATCTTAAGGGCACACTATGACTAAATCACTAATCACATATAAATTCCCCAATAAAAGAAATTAATGAATACACTTCATCAAGTTCCTTTGGGGTGTCCGTTGAGTACAAAAGTGCTGGTTACATTAACAAGCGTCATCTTTGGTTCACATTTAATGCACCATGTGTTATACCACAAAAATACATGATTATCTAATGTATAAATTATTAATGGTAATCAACAAAAGACATTTCATTGCTGATCATTTAAACATTATCATACCAAAAGGGCACATTATGACTAATTTACTAATAACATGCATTTTAAGTTTAAGGTGATTCGTCAAGCGGGGGCCGAGAAAAAAGGGAGGTCCTTATATTATTCTAGTTTGTTGGTCATGTACCATTGAGAGATATATTTGCTCATCACCACACCCATAAAGAGATTCACTCACCCAAACAACTGTTAGAACATGTAGTTTTACCTTCACATATCTACTGAATCAACTATTCAAACATCTTTGGACAGTCACACACCCCCCACCGAACCACACACACTTTCACTCTCCCA
Organism: Lissotriton vulgaris; assembly: GCF_964263255.1. NCBI lineage: Eukaryota > Metazoa > Chordata > Amphibia > Caudata > Salamandridae > Lissotriton > Lissotriton vulgaris. The sequence continues at coordinate 1,253,347,552 of NC_141696.1, forward strand.
TACAAATACTCAGTTAACTAATCAATAACTAATATAGACTTTCACATACCTAGTAACCAACTGTAGAACCAGTTTACACAACAACTGACAAAGTGATACAGATATTCACACAGTTTAGTCACTATCCACTATATTTAGTGAGACACTATAAATTGGTCAAGTAAACAGTCAATTACACTGCTACTGATGTGCAAATATATTTCTCAATGGTACATGTCCAAGAAACTAGAAAAATAAAGGGCAGTGTATGTGTCAATTGTTGTATAAAAATAGGTATACATAAGACTCAATTATTGTGTGAGTGACTGTATGGATAACTGTATACTTGTAATAATGTTTTTATAATTCACTAAGTATGACTTACTATCTAAATGAATAGATGAAGTGGTGTTTGTATAAGTGTGTAGCTAAGTAAATATGTAACTATGATCCATTGTTTGCATAAGTGAGTATGATGACTTCATATGTGAATAGGATGTGTGCTGGTGTGTAATGTCGATAAGGGTGTATAAGTATTTTTGATAGTGTTTTATTGTTCATTGAAAGCATGTATGAGTGAATCTACAGGTAAGTGATTAGATGTGTGTATACATCTATGAATCACTGAGTTGGTTTTTAGATACTTGTATTGATGTGACAATTCATTCAAATATGATACTCTGTATTTTACAAAGAGTGATGAAAGATTTTACTAGTGTATGAAAAGGTGTATGTGATTGTCAGGTTGATGATGTCATCAGTGATGTCATTTGAGATGTCGTCAGTGATGTCACTGACCATGTGATGAATTATCTAATATGTGACATCATCAGCAGTGGATTGCGGGTGTACGAAATATAGTTAGTACAACTAACTATTTAGGAGCAATTTCAATGGTTTTGTATGAGCGAAATGTCCAGCTAACTATAACACCCTCAAACTTATAGTTTTTTGTGTGAATTGCAAAGGTTTTTTAAAAGCTAATTCCTAACTATATAAGGCCTGTAACCTATGGTTTTTCAGTGAATTTGCAAGGTTTTTTCAAATGCTAATTCCTAACTATATAAGGCCTGAAAACTATGGTTTTTTCAGTGAATTTGCAAGGTTTTTTAAATGCTAATTCCTAACTATATAAGGCCTGAAACCTATTGTTTTTAATTGAATTTGCAAGGTTTTTAAATGCTAATTCCTAACTATATAAGGCCTGAAACCTATGGTTTTTTCATTGAATTTCAACAGGTTTTTTAAATGACAATTTTTAAATGAATTATTTTTTTTTTATACTGATTTTCTACATTTTTGCAGGCAGGTGTTCTTAGGTGTTCATCAGGATGACTATGAATATGGCACAATTCTAACTTTTGCCAAAAAATATGACATTTTCAAACAACAATGGGGTGCGAACACCACAACAACGGGAGAACAGACAAGTGGTTCGGAATCTGACTTCAGCGAAGGCGAGCAAAGACGACCTGGAATTAGAAGATTCTCTTTTTTAGACGAAATGAAGTTGCTCTATCAGGAACAACACACACCACGAAGCAATACCAGGGGTCGAGGGCAGAACAGAAGCAGAGGAAGAGGACGGGGATCTCACCCCCAAGGAAAACAAAGCGCATAACAAGACGAAGTAAGCGATCAAGGGGGCAGATACAACCTGAGGAACCGAACAGTAACAAGGAAGTAACTGAAGCACAAAAAACAATTCCTAATTTAGTGATAAATCTGTCAAGACACACTAACATCTATGGAAACGAGACTACTAAATAAAGGACTTTCTTTTTGCCCAGAAACACATCATGATCTTACGGACATGAAAATCGATCTCTATAAATATGTGAGAAAATTGAAGTTGAAAAAATTCTTTGCCAAAAAAATCACAACACGAACCAATACCCAACATGAGCGTAAAGCATCCGATCAAATGAGTAATTACCAAACAATCGAAATACCAGAAATCTGAGTTGCTTATGAATTGGCGAATAAAATTACAACAACTCAGGTACCAGACACCCAGGTATTGAAAGAAATGGGCATAACCACAGATGACCGCCAAGCCACGGATTTAAAAAACAAATCCAAATTCTGCCCAATCCTCCAGCCAGGCAACAAGATAGACACCTTCTATGATCTGGTGATGAGTGAAATCGAAGAGATGCCGAAAAATCACAATAAAAAGAATAAAGAAAACCTAACTAAAGGTGAACGTATGGCAATACAAAGTCTCAAAAACAATATCAAAATCGAGATAAAACCCGCGGACAAAGGCGGAAACATTGTTGTAATGGAGAAGGAGCATTATGTGGAAGAAGCAATGCGTCAACTAAACAACACCGATAACTACACAATTCTCGACGAAACCCCACAGACAAAATAAAAAATGATCTAGAAATGAAACTAAACGTCTGGCAACAAAAAGGATTGATAACAGAAGTGGAAAGGAAATTTTTAATGGTTGAGGATCCAATCATCCCAACCATTTACTTCCTACCCAAAGTGCACAAGACTCTGAATAAACCGCCAGGACGGCCAATAATTTCTAGTTGTGGCAGTCTCTACGAAAATGTATCAAACTATGTGGATCATTTCATAGCCCCCATTGTACCCACATTAAGTTCCTACATCAAGGATACGGGTGATTTTTTACGTACCTGAATGAACACAGAATGACAACCAAACTACTTACTTGTGACAATCGATGTTGTATCCCTGTATACGTCAATCAGTCATAACATTGGGCTACAGGCGATTAAATATTTCCTGGATCAACAACCTATCAATCAAAGAGAACATTCCAAAATGATAATGGAAATTATTTCAATGTGTCTACATAACAATGTATTCCTCTTCAATAAGACCATCTATAAACAACGCTGTGGAACAGCGATGGGAGTTTCCTTCTCTCCAAGCTACGCTAATCTCATGATGGGGTGGTGGGAGAGAAGCGTGGCTTGGAGAGAAGAAAACGACCATCACATGGCCAAAGTGGCCCTTTGGCTACGATTCATTGACGACCTCTTCCTTTTGTGGAGAGGTACGGAAACAGAGTTCTATACATTCTTCGCTGTTCTTAATGACAATCAAGTGGGATTAAAATTCACATGTTCCGTCAGCATGAAGGAGATAGAATTCTTGGACACAAAAGTATATATTGCGAATGATAAGATACAAACCACCGTCCATAGAAAAAAGACAGCCACAAACAGCCTGCTTCATGGCTTGAGTTTTCACCCACAAAAATTAAAACAGAGCATACCGTATGGAGAACTATAACGGATGAGAAGAAACTGCTCAGAAGACACGGAAATGGAAATTAAATTCAAAGAAACCAAAAAACGTTTCAGACAGCGAGGATATAAAACATCTGACCTCAATAGATGTGAAACACAAGCAAGAACCAAAACCAGGGCGGAGACTCTCTTGAATAAAGGGGATAAAAGAAATCAAGCCAAAGATGGTACTCAGCAAATAACAGAAGAAAAGGAGGAACAACCACGAATGATAATGACTTTTAGTAAAGAAAGCTACAAAATACAGAAAGTATTCAAAAAATACTGGCATGTGCTATGCAAAGACCCAGATATAGGAACAGACTTCGGTGATCATCCTTTAATTGCATACAGAAGAGCGCCAAATCTTTCTGATCACCTGATTAGAAGTCATTTTGAACTTAAGAGACCGGAAACGTAGTTGGTAACAAGGAAACGTGGGTTTATTAAATGCACAACATGCAAGGCATGTAAGATAGGTCAAAACATTAAAAACCTCAAGGACCCAGAAGGTAAGAACTTCATGATAAGAACAAGCATTACATGTGAATCAACATTTGTCGTCTACATGCTACAATGCTTCTGTGGCAAATCCTACATTGGTAGCATGACATGCTCCCTCAAAACGAGAATCCTACAACATATTCATGCAGTCCAAAATGGGGATCAATCGTGCACCATTGCGAAACATATGGCCAGCCATGAGACAAAAACTTGGACGGATATAAAATATTTTGGACTGGCAAATATCCAGCCACACGAAAGAGGGGGGAATCGAATAAAAAAACTGAGACGACTAGAATCAAAGCTAATCATAAGATTCCGTACCAAGCAGCCGGCAGGCCTGAATGGGGACGAAGAACTTTATGTTCATTTATGATATTGGACAATCTAAAAACGGAATATGCCTCAATATTTGCAACATAAATCCGCTGTTAAGTTGCATAATAGGTGGTTGGTTGGTGACTGACTGTTTCAAATATGGGACTTAACTTGTTTAAAATGTGAACCAACATGCCACGAATTTGGATCGCACAATGCAATCTGTGATACACAGTGGGGACGTAGGGCACTCAGCCCATAATTGCTAGAGGACATGATGTCCAAAGTTACACACTAAGATCAAGGATCAGGCACACTGATTCACGATCAATTTCGCTCGTGCGTGTCACGATTGTGCACAGAAAGCGACGATATCCTATAACTCTGGGAACGCTTTCAGTGAGGTAACCAGATTTACACCCCGCTAATGTGTGCAGCCCCCAGAGCGCGATTCAATTCGAGTAAAAACTTGTGATAACTACAAGTCCCAGCATGCCCTAGATAACGATAGTGGTGTGCACCAGTATGAATACAGAAATCAAAAAAGGACTATTCACAATCACTATCGAGACCAGGAACAACGGTTCGAAACGCGTAGGAGTGTGGCACGTTTGAATAAAATAACTGCGTGAAGACCCAAGAAGTGTGCAGCGATTTCATTTTTTTGTATTGAATAAATCTTGAGACACTGTCCTGGTCTCTACGCTGGCAACTACTGGACAGTGCTCCCACTGCGACAGGACAATTTGTTTTGCCTATATATATATATATATATATATATATATATATATATATATATATATGGAAACCAGATCCTGGAAGAAAAGCACAGTCCACCTTCACGAACTGCAAACCGCCACACACCAGGAACGGACCAACTCGAAGAGGTTAGAATTTAAAGTGCAGTTTTATTTTTAGCCATACACAACATGACGCGTTTCAGCCGGGTTTCCCCAGCCTTGATCATATATATATATATATATATATATATATATATATATATATATATATATATATATATATATATATATATATATATATATATATATATATATAGAGAGAGAGAGAGAGAGGTAAGGATATTACCCAGTTGTGGTCTCCACTGTGTGGGTATATTTAGGACCTAGTGATTGTAGGAAATTGAGTTTTTGGGTTTGGCAATGGCTTTGGTGCTGTTTGACGAATCTTCCCTAAGCTTAAAAAAAATACATCCACCTCAGCTTCTTGCTGGAAAGTCATCACAGGACTTGGGGACTAGGGGCCAGATGTAGGTAAATACTATTTAGCTATTCTTAAATACCAAATTTTACTGATTCGATATTTAGGAATAGGTAAATAGTATGTAGGCAATTTTTTGGTAAATTTTACAGAATCTGTAAAAATCGGTATTTACCGAATCAGTAATTACCGATTCGGTAATTGCCATTCATTCCCAAGGGCCTGGAGGCCCAGAGGAATGAATGGCAATTACCGAATCGGTAAATACCGATTCGGTAAAAGGGGGAAAACATTGAAGGGTGGCAGGGTGTCACTTTGACACCCTGTTGCACCCCTCAATTGTGTATGGGTGCAAATGTTGCAGATATACATGCCCTAAGGGCATGTATATCTGCAACATGGCACTGAAGCAATTTGCATAAAATTGCTTTTTGTTTTTTTTTTGGTTATTTAACACCAACTTGTAGTTGGTGGTAAATAACGAATCCTAACATGGTATAAGCACTCATTTAAGTGCTCCCTACATTAGGAATTCGGTAATTTACCGAATCGGTATTTAAGAAATCGGTAATTTACTGATTCCTTAAATTACCGTTTCTGTAAATTACCGAATCTGTAATTTTGGCCCCTACATCAGAAAAGCCTAATACTGGTCGATAAATGGCCGAAATTCGTTAATTTCGTCCGTTACCGACCTGTAATAGCCTTCCTACATCTGGCCCCAGGTCCCCTGTCCTGCAAATAAGGGGGCATGGCAGGTATACCTTGACCCAAAGACCTTGTGGGTGGGTCCCAGAGGGACATACACTGGAACTAAATGTTCTGAAAAATTATTTAGTTGCAATCCCATGGGAGAAATGCAGGACACATCAAATCAAAAACATCTTTATTTGGCCAATATAGGCCATAAAAGCTTAATAAAACACCCAATGAACAGGTCAAATCACAGCTGTGCATATACATGGCTCCGGATAAAAATACAAACAAATGTATTGTTTAAAAAGGCACAGTGGACAAAAAAAAGGCACAGTTACATATCTATATAAGAATTAGCAGAAAATCAATGTGCAATATGCAAATATGTAAGATACAGGAGAGACAGTAAAAGTGGTTGATTGTATGGGAGCTCAACCATAAAGAACCTGGCCACATAAACCTCTTGCTAAGGGTCTGCTATGTTTACAGGAAATCATCGGGCCACCCTTAGCCATTTCTCTGAATATGTCAATGTGGGACCGGTCTGGACATACCTACGTCAGCCGGTCGTGTAAAGTGCAAGTGCATCAGTACAGTACCAAGATACATGAAAGTGCAAACACAAGGTTGACCCTAATACTGGACCCCAGTGGCAACATATATTAAGAAATAAAATTACTACTCGAGAAATAGATTTTTCCTAAGTCTAAATGCTCCAGCAAGGAAACTAGCAACCCCAAAACAAATTGAGGGGGATTATAGCATTTGTAGGTACGTCAGAGCTGGTCTTACTTGTGTGAAGTACCTTTTAGCACCAGTGGGAGAATATATCTAGATCTTAAAGCCTGATAAAAATCGCAAAAAACTTAAAATGTATAATGTCTTGGTCAGCAAAGATTTCTCAGGAACATGATTTTAGCTCACCCGGTTTGTGAAATTAGGATGAGCCTAAACCTTGTTAACAAAAAGCGGTGGTGGGCATTGGTGACAAATGACATATAGATTTGCCCCCGTGGACATGTTTTCAGTATGACCAACAGGTCCTATGCACACGCATATAAGTAAATTACAGTACAAAACACATTCTATTGGTCTAGGATGAAGATAATGATATCCTGATTTGGAGTGTTCCCTTTAATGGTATGTCCCTTAACAAGCCAACCAACACTTGTTTCATCAATAGGGTGTTGAACTCTTGACATTTTCAGGGCTGTAACGAGGCAAGTGGTTTCTTAGACCTAAAAACCAGTGATAATTCCAACCTGGTAGGTCATAAGTATTCCACAATGATGGTCTGAGTATAACTCCTTATCTTTACATCTTTACCTCAGTATGAGTCTTAGCTCAGGGTGTCACACAGTAATTCTCGACCCATTCCCGCGTTTCAACCGCATACTACATATTTTCATTAGGATTTATATTCTTACTGTGGGGATGAGTAACTCCCTGCTTTCTCACTTTGCCAACTGGTTAGGGACACATTGTTAAATGATTGCAGTTCCCCTGGCAGCACCTGCCTGGGGTTAGTAAATAGTTCTGTATGGTCCACACTCATAAGTGTCTGCTTGACATACCTCAGCCAAGGTATGTCAAGAGCGCCAGCGAGAGATCTACAGTCCTTAATTACTAACTGGCTTAATTTAAGGGCTGGATTGGACCAGATTCTCAGCCACCACAAGACACGTGCCAAGGCAATGATGTTGATAATATAATCTAGGCCCACTTCCTCATGTACCGAAAAAGATCAGGTGCTAGCAGGGACAGCAATGAGACTACGCAATAAATTATTTTCGAACACTTGGAGCTCTCCAGCATCTTAATACCCCCAGAGTCACATCCTTAATTTGCTATTGGCAGGATAAAAAAAGGCCACTGCTTGTATTTTCTTTAATTACCCCTGATGTGGGCCAGGGTCTGGGACTTGACAGGCATTTTCTTTTTAACTGGAGCGAGGGGCGTGAGGCGACCCCCATGCAAAGTTATGGCTCTGGGAACCCCCTCCCCCAGGGCCTGATGCTATACTGTCCCGGGGACCCCATTCCCTAGGACATTATTTATATTTGCAGGCCAGAGTATCCTGTCTGCCCTGAACACACGCCTGGAAATGCTGTTTTGCTCCCACCGGCTGGAGCAAAAGAAAACACTGCTCCAAGCAGAAGCACAAAGTCAAGGTGGCCCCGTCCTAGGTGGCCAAGGTAGTCGCTTGCATGAGGGGCGCCGTCGGCAATGGGAGCCTTGGAGCTCTCCCATTGGCCCCCAACAAAAAGAGAAGCTGTGAGTATCAAAATAAAACAAAGTAAGGAATGTAGCCAGAGGTTGTGAAAGGGAGCCGTAAATGAGTGGTCAGGGTCCTCATCATTCATTGATAAAAAAATTCCACCCACCACATCATAGAGCATGGGGCAGTGGGGCAGTCTTCTTCAGCCTTTGGCTAACTTCACTATGAATAATGGAATTCTCTATGATTGTTGGAATTCTACCCTTTCAGGCAGAGAACATCCACACGAAAAAACAGTTCTCTTTAATACCAGGGACTAATGGGCCGGAGTGTGATTTTAGTTGAAACAAAAAATGTTTTTTGTAATAAGCTTTTACAAAGAACAAAACAAAACAACAAATAATTGTTGCCAAAACCAAAATGTTGGCAGTAAACACCAGACCTGTCTTTTTCAATGCTTCTTTTTAAGCTTATCATAATAAAGGCTTCCACAAGTCCCAAGGTTTCACAGGTGCAACTGACTCTAGACAGCCACTGTATTTTCCTGAATTTTAGCATATGTGGATCAGAAATATATTAGCCTTATTGTTCTATGGATTCAACAACGTTGTGTTGTGTCTTTCTCTTGCATTTTCTATAATCTCTATTACTGGGCTATAAGCAGGTTTCCTTCCATCTATGAGTGTGCATGTGTGTTATCTTACTATTCTTTTTAAAAAACACACAAGAGTCGATGCTTGCAATAAGCCTAACCAATGGCAATAGGGTCTCATTCCAACCCATCGTTCTTTTGCCCACCATGCCAGCCATGAGACTCAGCCATATGTAAATTAGTGTTGGTTCTACTCCTTTAGATAAAAGTTTAGCCTAAACTGCCAAAACCAGTGGAGTAACAAGGGGGGGGGCAGTCTGCACTGGGCGGCACAAGTTTTAGGGATGGCGGTCTTCCCCCCCTCTTACATGTGTTTGCTGCGGGGACGGCAAACGCAGGAATCATCGCCAGCACCCAACCCCCCACCCGCTCTTCAGCAGAGCCATTGCGGGCAGCAAAGGCAGGGACAGCCATGGGCAGCAAAGTGCCTAGCTATGCCACTGGCCAAAACAGGTCCTCGCAGAACCAGAATACAAGCAATCTAAGACCAGTTTGACCCTGATTTGGGTTCTTTAGTCAGTTGTAGCTTGGTTCTTTTTCTGCAACATAACTCGACCTCGTGCAGGCTTAATTTTGAGCTGGGAAATAACTGAGAATCCTCCTATTGAGGAGAAAGTTACCACAGTGGGGGATTTCTCGTGTAGAATCTGCCAATTAAATTTCCTCTACAATTTGGATACTATTACAGAAGTAATATCACTGGCGGATTGTCCTGCAGAGAAGAATCCTTCAATGAAGAATTCAGTGCTCCCCCACAAATTGTAGAGTTTGTCCTTACAGCTCAACTCTGCATCAGGCACAATATTTCTTTCAGATTTGATTGGTTTAAGAGAAGCGCAGCTCTTTCAGGAAAGACTCCCTGCACTGATAAGAGCATTCCCTGACTCTCTACTTTTATTAGGTCAAATGTAAACTTATTTTTCTGTGCATATAAAGGGTTCATTAATTTGGATACTTTGTCTTTTGAAATGTTTGGCTGGATATGATCTGTGCAGTTTTAACAAACAAGTATTAGTTAGTTGTAATTGGTAGCAAGGCATGCGATTCCTGAATTTGTGCAGTGGAACACACACAGGCACATTTTTTTAAAGTATAGAGCTTAGACATTTTTGTTTCCCAGGGTAAAACAGTAGGTTTCTGTCCCAACCAGTCACACGAACAAGTGTGTGACTAAGGGTTGTGGCCTCTCCTTTTAAGATGTTAATGTGTTTCATTACCTGTTTGATCAGTCATATGGAAACTTAATTCACCACAATCATTCCTGTTTTTTTACCACAAACATCCTGATTCATGACCAAAGGCCACAGAGGTGTGTTACATTTCATTTACATTTCATGTTGGTGGGGGACTGCTTCCATAATTATAGTTTAAGTATTTCGTAGTCGTAGATGTTTAAAAAACATTTAAATAATTTAAGCAATAAGTAGCTGCAAAAATCGTTCTCTGTTAATGACTTTATTAAAGTAGATAATACTGCATAAATGATTCAGTCGTGCTAAAAGTTGGAATTTATGTGGAGTCAAAGTATGTCAATGTCACTTAATTATATTTCAGGACAAAACTATAAATATACTGTACTAATTGGGGTGTATTTCTGAGAAAATCGTATCACTAGAAGCATTGGATTGGTGTTATCCTCACTGAAAAAGTGTAATTCTGCACTTTGTAAAATATACTTTACCAGATTTTGGCTCGTGGTTTTAAAAAAACGGTTATATTAACTTAAAATTGAGACACTTAGGGGCATATTCACAAGCCCCTATCACCACCACAACGTCACTGAAAGTGACGTTGTGGCGGCGATAGAGGTCTCGCCTTATTCACAAGGCAGTGTTAAGCCACTTAACGTGGCTTAACCCTGCCTTGTGTATAGGCCCCCTTTCACGCTGTGTTTAGCGTGAAAGGGGCGTGCAGTGGGTGTTGTGGTGGGCGTTCCACTGCAACACCCATTGATATTTACGCTGCCCCCTATTTGCATGTGCAGCGTAAATAGGAGCTAACGCCAAACTTAAGACCAGGAAAACCCTGGTCTTAAGTTGGCAACATCGTTTTTGCATTTTCTATGTGTGCTGCCTCGTGCAGCAAACATGGAAAATGCAAAAGGCAATGGGGTTTTTTATATGCAGGAACGTATCCCTTCCTGTACATCAACATACCTTTTTTTTAAAATGCCGTTTTGTAACTTACATGTGTGCTGCATGAAGCAGCACACATGTAAGTTACAAACTGGCATTTTAGGTTTGTTTATGTGCAGGAAGAGACACCTTCCTGTACATACACAAACCTCCCTGCTTGCAGACACCCTTGCACTGTGGTGCAAGGGTGCCTGCATTGGCGCTAAGTTGTGAAACTTAGTGCCATTGCAGGGGGAAAAACAAGGATGCACCATGTCCTTGTGAATATGGTGCAGCATTGCTTTTCTGAAGTGGCAGAGAGAGGCATTAAGCCAAGAAGGCTAACGCCTCTCTCCGCCGCCTCCTTGTGAATACACCCCATAGTTTTCAATGAATTGTTCAAGGTTGCGTGCTAACACAGCTTCAGAAAGCTGGTCATGAAATGTATTGAGATAGTCAGAAGTGCTTTTCAAGTGTATCACAAAATTGTTCAGATCCAAATAAATTTTCTAGAACTTACCTGCAACATGTCCTCACATTAGAAACTGACACCTCACAATCAATATTGTTGTTGTTAAGGTGGTACAGAAATCCCCAGGAAACATGATGATTGAACTATAAAGATAGTAATTTCCCCATTTAGCTTTCCTTCAGCTATAAAATAATAATAATGAGACTGCAGTCTTTCTACAAATGCTCATCAAAGATAGGGTCCACAAATGAAAATAATTTATGAAAGCGAATACTGAAGGTTTCTATTGTCTAACGGTCGCGTTTGGCAGTGTAATCAGGGCTGGCTGTAGCGGGCACCGGGCATTCCCCCGGTGAGCGCAAGGGTGGGGCTGGTTTTGGGCCCCTGGGGGCCGTTTTTATTACATTCCATTTTTGCAGCATACTTGCAAAATCGGCCCCTGTAACGAAATCAACCGAAACCGGCCCTAGCAAACAGCTGACACGCACCCCCCAACCCCAGGGGGCATGCCGAGCCCTTTGCCAGTGCCGGTTTTGGTTCCCAGTCCGGCCCTGAGTGTAATGTGCGCTGAATGTCATTTTAAAATATCCATTCAATGCTGAACCTATCACTTAAGTCTGCCACCTCATTTCATGTCCCAAGGGCACCATGTTTCCAATACTTGACTTTGATTTGACTACCATATACAGTTTGGAGCCTCTTCGTGGCAATAATTAGTAGAAGAAACATACAGGATTTGGAACACCATCCCTGGTGATGTGAAGTTAGGTGACAACTCTGTTAAGGCTGTAGCATGAGTTATTGAGGGATCTGGTTCCTCGGAGATAATGCATTTCTCAGCTAGATGAAGAAGTTGGGGCAAAAGCAGCACTTTGAGAAAAAGGCAATCGGTTTAATACAATGTGGGCTTCAGTGGAAGCAGTGTAAAGTATACCAGGAAGGTTGTGGTGTAAATTTTGTGAAGTCAGTAGATTTGACCTAGCCTGAAAGACGTGTAACGAAGGAAAAGTGCATTTACAAAGTCCAGCCTGCACCACTTCCTGTAGGTTATTTTGTATAAGATCAGAATCCCAATTCAAATATGATGCTCTGTAATGTGAATACTTTAACATTACATTCAGTGGGCAGCAAAAGCCCGTGCAGTATGGGGAGGGGCCGCCCCTGAAGCTCGGGCCCCCACCTGCACTGGCCGGTCCCTGGCCTGAGAGCTCAGGACTAGGGACGGAGCGTGGGAGCCACCCTGCACGTACTTTCAGGGGGCCCCCTCAAGTTTTGTTAAGCCACTAATTGCATTGAGGAAGAATTTAGGAAGTTTCAGGCTTTGCTACTGCAGTCACACGCACCTAATGAGACTGAATCCAGGGTGAATCTTAGAGATTTCTCTGAGGTAGGAAAAATAGGGATATTAAACAAGTCAGTCATGCTAGTCTCAAGGTATAACAGTGGCACAGGCTTTTTTCAATAATATAACATATATTGCTGTAGATGGAGTACATTTTTGTTACTCGCTTGACAGTGGCTTCCAGTCAAAAAACGAATTCTTTTTAAAATATTGTGCCTAACCCATAAGCAAATGTATGGAAATGGTCCCTAATACCGGTCGCAGAAGCTATGCTGGTATCAACCATGCAGCTTGCTCAGATCCAGCAATGAGGCATTGCTCACTCCCCTTAGAATTCATGCTGCCAGAAAAGGGGGTTGATCTTTCTCTTTTCTTGCTCCGACATCTTGGAATAAGATGCCTTTACACCTGCACACCACCCCCGAACACAGTTGTTTCTGTAAAAAGCTGAAGACTTAGCTTTTCGAAAATTAAGTCATTATCTTACATCTTTGTCAAAGCCGTCTGCAAGTGCCATGAGCCTCTTGGAGTGAAGTGTGTGCGATACAAATATCCCTGACTTGACTTGACTTGACATGCTTGTGTAAAACAACGTAACACCTGTGTACTAGAGTATGTGTTGCAATAAGAAAATGATAAGAGTTGACAGTAACTCAATTTAATAAGATAAATGCTTTAACAATGCCGCCAGCTTGTCAGTACGAGACGCGACTGCTATCTCAAAATTCGATAGCAGGCGCGAGCTGTCAGAATGGTCAGTACCAAGGTACTGTGAAAGTGAGGGGAGAACGGGGGGAAGAGGGAAAGGAACAGTCTAATTTGCAACACATCATCCTCCCTAGGGGAAAGGAAGGAAGAGGAGGTGGGAGGGTAGGGGCCGAAAGGACAAGGGGTAGAGGCAAGAAGGAAAACACCCCACCCGCTCTCCTGGCCCATGGTCTTTCGCAGAAGACCATAAATAACTCTAATACTCTTTAAGTTCACACAACAGATCACGATCTCATTATGTATTGTTTGTGCCAGTGTGGGGAGACCCTTAGTCTATCACTCTTCCTGTCCTGTCTAACACCTCTGTTGATGTCTCCACCCTCCAACCTGCTTGTGCTTGACCTAGCTTCCTCCCCCCCAGCTGGCACAACCCGGTCATAGCTCCATACTTTTCCATCCTCCATGACCACAGTATTCCTCTTCGGCATTCTGATGGTAGTGGGGGCATAAAACTTGTCACCCCCTTTCCTTAGTCTCTCCGGGTTCCTGATGTAGACATTTTGTCCTTGCTGGAATTCTCTTTCCTTGACTCCCCACTTCTTGTCGTACCATTCTTTGTATTTCCTTTGATTGTTTTCGATCCTCCTCTTGATCTCTTCTTGATCAGTCTCTCCTATTTGCTTTCTTCCCATCCAATTGGGAGTCAGCTTCGATCCAGCTTTCCTCCCTCTCAGTAACTCGAATGGAGTGCGTCCAGTAGTGGAATTTGGCATAGTGTGATATACCCATAGCATGTCTCTTATTGCTTCCTCAATATTCTCCCCAGCATGATTGGCCAATTGCATGCACTCTTTCAACATGCGGTTTACTCTTTCCACCTTGCCGTTTGCCTTGGGGCAATACAGTGGCGTGCGGATATGAGCTATGGAGCAGTCTTTCAGAAATTCCTTCATCTCTTCAGAGACCAGTTGTACCCCATTGTCCGTAATCAACGTTAACGGTATTCCTTTTCTCGAGAACACTTCTTTTAGAAACTCAATGATTGACTTTGTGTTCACATTGTGGACGATCTTGCAGGTTATCCAGCTTGAATAGTAGTCCACCAGAACCAGTAAGTACCAATCCTGGGGCCCCTTGCCATCGATGGGCCCGGCTATGTTGAAACCTAACTTGTCCCATGGAACACTAGGAACTTCCACAGGTGACAATGGTGCTCGTTTAGTGACTTTAGACTTGTCACTTAGGCTGCATGCGTAGCAGTCCCGCACTTTGTCCTCCATCTCACTGTCCATTGCTGGAAACCAGTAGTCCATACGTAGTCTAGCTTTACTCAAACTACGGCCCAGGTGTCCTTCGTGCGCTAGCTCCACGATCTGACTCCTTAAAGCCTCCGGAGGAACCAGCTTCCCCGACTTGAGTATAAAGTTCCCTTCAACAGATAGATCATCCCGTACATTCCAGTACGGTTGGATCTCGGTCTCCATATCCTTGCATTTCTTTGGCCATCCAGTAAGAATGTGTTTCTTCACTTTCTTCAGTACTTCATCTTGTTCCATCTGGGTTTCCCATTCATTCTTTTCCACCGCAGCTAGGCTCACCTCCAGGATTGAGTCACCATTCAACTCTTCGACTTCCTCCCCTCCTGCTGGTGCTCTCGATAGGAAATCTGCAACCCGATTTTGTTGCCCTGGAATGTAGGTCACTCTGAAATTGTAGGCTTGCAGCCCCACAGCCCATTTAGCTATGCTGGGTGAATGCTTTCCATGTCCTTCTTGGTGAATAGTGAGACCAAGGGTTTATGGTCAGTCTGGACTTCGAAAGGAATTCCCCAGATGAAGAACTTGTAGTGTCGGATGGCCCAGTAGACTGCTAGTGCCTCTTTTTCAATGGTTGAATAGTTTGTTTCCGATGAAGTGAGAGTCCTTGATGCAAAAGCCACTACTTTGACTTTGTTCCCCTCTCTTTGCGCCAAGGTGGCCCCGATTCCTCTGTTGCTGGCATCAGTCGAGATGATGGTGGCTCCATTCGGGTCGAAATTCTCTATAAACGGGGCTTCAATGATCGCCTTCTTTATGCTCCTCATGGACATTTCTTGTTCCTTCCCCCATGCAAAGACACTGTCTTTCTTGATCAACTCTCTAAGGGGCTGCGACACCATGGCAAAGTCCTTGATAAATTTAGCCATGTACTCAGCAAGTCCTAAGAACGATAGTATGTCCTCTTTGTTATTTGGTGTGGGTGCGTCTCTCACTGCTCTGACCAAGTCGCACTTTGGCTTGATGCCCTCCTCCGATAAGGTGTGTCCAAGGTAGTCCACCGAACTTACACCTAGCTTGCACTTGCTTGGTTTGGTGGTGAACCCGACCTCTTTCAACTTCTCTAACACCTTCCTTGCCATTTCATTGTGTTCTCCATCACTTCCTCCATAGATCAGAATGTCGTCTTGAAAACACATCGTGTTCTTGCAGTTTTTTAGCACATGTTGCATGACTCGTTGGAAGGCCGCGGCCGCTGACGCCAAGCCGAATGGCATTCGCTGAAACTTGAAGTTGCCAAATGGAGTGGTGAATGCCGTTAGGATTTGCGAATTTGGATGTAGCTTAATTTGGTAGTATGCAGAGGACAGATCCAACACACTAAAATACTTGGCCCCCCCCGATTGTGCTTAACATTTCACTGATGCGAGGAAGGGGAAACCTGTCCACCAGGATATTGGCATTTAGATCTCTCAGGTCCACACAGAGTCTTATGCTGTTCCCTCCATCCTTTGCCGTGATCACAATCGGGGCCAACCATGCTGAACTCTCAATTTCAGTAATGACTCCCTGACTAACCAACCTGTGGAGTTCCTGCTGGAAAGGTTCCCTCATTCGCAAAGGTATGGATCTGGTCTTGTGTACCACGGGCACCGCCCCATCCTTAAGAATACTTTTGTGCATATAGTTCTTAAATACACCCAACTTTTCGCTAAATACCTCCTTATACTCTTCAGTGAGATCCCCCACTATACCTGCTGGGTTGATAAGTAACACCTGCTCCTTGTTGTTCGGGTCTAGTTTCATTCCCAACTCCTTCTGATGCTTCCAGCCCAAGAGAGTCGAGCCGCTAGTGGATACATACACTTTTCCCACTGTGTGCCTGTCCTTAAATGAAATTCTCATCGTCACCATGCCCTCTAATGAGATTCTCCCCTTGTTGTACCCCTTCGGGCTGATATCAGCTTGCATCATTTTAACAGGGTGATTAGCAAATTTTTCCTCAAACACACTTTTGTCTACCATTGTGTAGGGTGAGCATGAATCAGCGTACATACTGAACTTTACCCCATCAAGTAAAACATCACATTTAGGATAGATATCATCATTATTTTCATTTTCCTCACCCACTTGGAAAATATATGATTTCTCCCCGCCTCTTCCTGGAAAGACTCTTCTATGGCATGTACTGCCTTGCTGGGTGTCTTACACACCTTGGAGTAGTGCCCCTACCTGTTACACTTACTGCATTGTACATTTCTTGCCGGGCACTTCCAATTGTTGGCCAAGTGATTAGGACTACCACATTTAAAACACACCATGGTGCCTGTCTTACTGCGAACTATCTCCTTACTCTTGTCTCCTACTTTACAAATGGTTTCTCCCTCAGAGTGGGTCTTGTTCTCTGCCCTATCTTTGTTTGTCCCCTCCTGTGTTTTCATTTCCCTCATACACCGTGCGGTGTGTTCCAGGCCCTTTGCTATACTGATAGCTTCCTCTAAATTTGGGTTCCTGGTGAGCAATTCCTCTTGTGTCTTTATATCGTTGGTGCATCTCACGAGTTGATCTCTAATCAACGAATCTGCGAGTTGCCCAAATTCACATGTGGCTGATAACCCTCTCAACACTGCTATGTAAGCGCTCACCCTCTCCTCTCTCTTCTGCGCCCTCTTAAAAAACGTATGTCTCTCCAGCACCACATTAGTTTTTTCCTTGAAGTGAGACTCCAACTCCCTTAACGTGCACTCATATACATTGATTCCCTCCATTACTTCCTCTTGATCATCCTCCACCAACCTCCCTGTAATATCTTCATAAATCTTTCTTCCATGTGTGCCTAAATAGTGAAGTAGTATGTGTTGTTTTCGTATGTTTGAATAATTACTTCCTCCTATGGCAATGAGATAAGATTTAAATATGCCTTCCCACCTCTTCCAGGGAATGACCGGTTCTCCTAATTCATTCAGGAAGGGAGGAGGCTGACTCATGCCTGCTCCAGCCATTGCCATGAACTGCCCTTAAGTTCCCTATTCCCTAATGGAAGGATAAGAAGGTGGAGAGATAATTGCTTAGGTTCTGATAAGGAGTACACAGGATAAACTTTCACCTATCAACCAGCCTGTAAAACTACAATTCTCCCACAACAAGAGGAGAAATGACAATTTGAATCTACCACCCGAGAGGGATGCGTAAAAACTAGAATTTCACCATTTCCATGACCTGGTTATTTCTTCTGCTCACACCTATGTTGGTTCGATAGTCCCCTTTCTTTTCCCACAGTTTTTTGTTTGAGCTTCAGAGGAACCAATCAGGAATACAGCCCCTCCCCCTTGTTGGCGGGAACTTCCTGTGAGAAAGTCTCTGAGGAGAAAGTTCCTGTCAGAGCGGAGCTGCTGGTGGAGAGAGATTATCCCTTGGATCGCTGAGGAGGTAAAATCGTTCCGCTTCCTCCTTAATTTCACTTTTGCAAAATTCCGCTTTTTTTTTTTTCTTTCTCTTGAGTGATTTATGCGGCAGATACGATAGGAAAGAGATGTCGGGGAAAACGCTATGCCGACGGCAGGGAACCTGCTACAGTTCGCGCTGGGCCTCGTGTAGCTTTTATTTTAGAAGGGCGAGTCTCCTGAGAGAGCAGAGACTGGGGACCTGAGCGCCGTGAGGTGGCGATGGCGCAGCGCATGAATGGAAAGTCAAACACAGCCGGCCAGCACCTTGCCTCGCTGCTCTCCTCACGCTACTGTGCGCTGCCTCTATTCCGTCGACAACCCTTCTCTCTCATGAAGTCCATTTATTCCTATCCCTCGACGCTGCACACAATACGATCAAATCCACGCATGTGCCCGACCTGACACACGAGTAAACCTACTTCCCCGCTAATCCTTCCTTATTTTCCTCTCAGTGACTCACACTCTCCCGAGTCATCTCATTCACGATCACCTTATATTACACCTTCACCCACTTCTTAAAATTAGTCGCGTACTGTTCTGATAGCGTCTCACCACCACAGTTGTTTCTCTTTCAGCTCTCAACCGCTGTTTACGTGGGCTCTTTCCTTCATTTCTTTCTTCGACAAGCATTTAACTCCTTCCAGGGGGATGGCATCCACTGTCCCTGGCACAGTTTCCTCACCTCGTCGCCATTTAAGTGTTGCAATAAGGAAACGATAAGAGTTGACAGTAACTCAATTTATTAAGATAAATGCCTTAACAATGCCGCCAGCTTGTCAGTACGAGACGCGACTGCTATCTCAACATTCGATAGCAGGCACGAGCTGTCAGAACGGTCAGTACCAAGGTACTGTGAAAGTGAGGGGAGAACGGGGGGAAGAGGGAAAGGAACAGTCTAAGTTGCAACAGTATGTTAATGCAAGGGCATGGCACAAGGTCTGTCTGACCATACCTAGCAGTGGGGCACACGGGTTACGGATTGGAGGTTCTAGGATATATCCTCTTCAGAGGAACACATTTGGGTGGTACTCTTCAGAAATAAAGAAAATTGAGGGTAGTTTGCCTGATGACAAACCTAATTATAATAGGATATTGAGAAATCCCACATTCTGATTAGCAGAATCAAGGTTGTTGGAATTCTCTTGTCATAAATTTCACCAGTATGATGAATTTTCCATTCTCGTAAATGCAGGGGCAATAATGTCAGATTTCCAGTTGAGGGTGGCCCTCTATATTCATAGGGTTCTGGATATTCACAATATTTTTGCAGGAAGCTTCCCACCTTAGAAACACACAGAAAGCTATTTTGTGAATGTCAGGAGCAAGTGCCTTACTGAGATAGACATGACAAAGGGGAAGAGCGACCTTAAATTTCACATGGCTCTAGAGGAATGTGTTTCTTCAGAGGGAAACATATTTCCCTGTTGGGACAAAAAACACATATCCATGTAATTTACTGATGTAGACTTTTTCAACTGGTGTAAATTCTGTGTGCCTAAATTATTGACATGGGAGTAATCCTGGAAAAGATAGTACTGTCACCAATTTTCAGAAATACTTCTGTGATTTTTAGAGAATCTCTTATACATCAGAAATCTACCTCATGTGTAGGCGTAAGCTTACAGAAATGGATGCTTGACTATGACAAGTGGGCGTTTGTAAATTGGGTCTTTTGTTGCACTTGAAATATTGCTTCGGGAAAGGCGCATGAATATATGTCCTGGATATAGTGTTGCAGAAATTCCTGGAATATTTGTGGAGTGTTGCCAGGGTGTTATCAGGTAGTGTAAAATGGCTCTTTAGAGAGTTAGAGCTGGTAAGATAGGCCTTTGCCCTACTGCCCTCACTACTGACAGGGGCAGCTCATCCGCTAATGCAGAGGAGCTTCCACCACTGCTCTTTGAGCAGGGAAAATAAAATGATAATAACACTGTTTTTATCATTTTATTTTTTGCAGCTTTGGGGCTAGATTAGGACGGGGCTTGAGGCACAGGGGGAGGAGTGGTTTGAACACTCCAAGTGCGCATGACTGCTGGGCCGGCCATCTTGGCCCTGCATTGCACAGCCTAGTGGGGAACATGCCAAGGCCCTCAAGTCCCATCTGAGTGACGATCCATGGCGTTCAAGCCAATCACAACGTTGCAAGGCAGGGTTGTGACTCGTTTAGGGGAGCCAATCACAATGCTGCTTAGCAGCATTGTGATTAGTTATGGGGAGCCTGGGTGCTTCCTGGTTCCGGGACTCGCAGGAGAAGCGGAGGTGAGGCCCAGCAGGCGGAAGAGGTAAGTGGTATTTTTTTGGCCCCCTCCCTGCCGCACCACCCTCATTCCCTGCCAGCCGCTACTGACTACAGATATTTGTTAAGGGATTCTCAAGATCACAGATACTCAAATTTCAGTGTATTGACTCATCCATTAGTATACTCCGGTGTAAATGATTTGAATATTGTTGACTTGATAAATAGTAAACTCTGCTGCATATTTATTCTCAAGAATCAAGCGCTAAATTGCTCTCAAATGGTTTATATTATAACCTCGTAAGTTCTGCATATGGGAAATGTTGCTAAAACCATAGTTTCTAACAAAACGTATTAATATGATATGCAGTCGCTAGCAGCATAAAATGTGACTTCATAATTTGTGGAATGCCAATGTTCTTAAAAAAACTACACAGGCGTTATGACTCAAAAATGTCTAATTTTGGTTTGTCCTCCAGCTGCAATTATAACCCTGTCTTCAGATGCTGAGGGAAACAGAAATGAATCCATGGTCCGATGCTTTTTATCGAATCAGGGTCACAGTCATTTAAGGCAACGGGAAGTAACAGGCGTTCCTAAGGTAAACCAATTCTGATTTTAAAATATATGCAAGTGGGACACATACCAATAATATATATGACATTTTCAAAAACATGGGCATGAAAATACAGCTGAAATTACAAGTTGCGAGGCAGTCTGTCAGCCAAACAAAATGGAAAGAGTCTTAAACAAGCATTGATACAATCATTTCCGTATGCACTCTGATCTAGAATTTGTTTGTCTAGCAACATTATTTAACCTGAAATTCAGTGTCTAACTATCCTGGTTCTCTCAATGTAAGAAAGATGTAGTAAGGGTGCATAATACTAAAATATGACATATGCACCCAGCACATGAATTGTGGCTGCAATTGCTGGATATTAATAAACAAGTAACCACCCCGCCCTCCAAACATGACATTGTTGCTGCAACAGGGAAAATAAAACCACTGTTCCTAAGATTTTCATCTTTTAATCTGGTGAAATATGATAATTACTTTCCATTCCTTGCCTTATCCCTCCTCTCCTCTTTTTATGTGCGACTGTGGAAGAAAAATGGGAGAGGGCCTGAGACATGAGAAGGAAAGAGAGAGGCAAAGAGAACGGTAAAGTGACAGAGATGAATTACAGGAAGAAGGGAGGCAGAGAGATAGATGTGAAGTAGGTAGAGATCTAAGGAAAAGGAAGATGCTGCTACTGAATGGAGGTGGTGGGCGGGGGGAAGCAGAGTGGGGAATAAAAAAAAAATGAAAGAACTTACCTCTGTCCTGCCGGCAGCTGTCTCTCCTCCGTTGTCACTCAGCCTCCCAGAATCAGCTGGCCAATGACAACGCTGCCTTACAGCAACGTTGTGATTGGTCTGAGCGCCGTGGTTCGGCACTCAGACGGGCACAGGGAGGCTATGCATGTTCCCCACCAGGCTGTGTAATGCAGACCTGGTGGGAAACATGCAAAGGGCGCAGGACTGTTTGGCCGGTCCCATACGGACGGCCAAACCTTCCTGCACACTTTAGAATGTTCTTAACACTCCACCCCCTGGCCTCGGCTCTGGTCAGCCCTGCCCCACTCCTCGCACCTAAGCAGGAAGGAAAACGAAAATGATAGGAACACATGTTATTATCATTTTAGTTTTCCTTTTTAAACTGCTATCAGAGCAGTGGAGCAGAATTCATCCACCTTTGCAGAGGAGGTGGGGAGAAGGTGAGATAACCAGATATAAAGATGTAGAGGTAGGTAGAAAGAAAGGTAGAGCAACAGCTCAATCGATCAATCAAGCAATCAACAGAATTTTTATAGGGCGCTACTCACCCGTTAGGGTCTCAAGGCGCTGAGGTGGGGGGGGGGTTTCGCTACTGATCGAACAGCCAGGTCTTGAGTTGTTTCCTGCAGGAGAGATGGTCCAGGGTCAGCCGTAGGTGAGTGGGGAGGGAGTTCCATGTCTTGACTGCCAGGTAGGAGAAGGAGCTACGTTTTACAGAGAAGGAAAGAGCACATGTCAAGTAAGAGAATAGTGAGATAGAGAACTGCAGTGAGAGCATTGTTGCCCTCATTTTTTAATCCCACATTTTATCTAATTTTAGCATATGAAATGTGAGGGGGGGAGGGATGGAATATTGAGCAGGCATTGCTTCTGCATTACACATAATCCCATCCAGCTGGTCATTGCTGTTGCTGGCCAAATTGAAATAAAGACTACACTTGTAATAGGACTCTACATTCATTATAATTCAAAAAGAACCACTACATTGAGCATACGAATATTATTTTATAATACAGAAATACATTAAAATCGTAACATTAAATTGCATCCTTTATATTGCCAACACGGTAAGTCATCTCTTAATCATATTCAGATAGATTCAATAAAAAAGACCCACAGAAGAAAAGGGTGACATGAATGGGTAATCATAAGCCCAATACAACAACAAAACTACCAGATACATATTAAATAATGTCACATTGTATGTGTGAACCATCTGTTGGCTGTCTTTAAACGTCATTGAGCTGCCCGTGGTGATAGGACTGCTGGAGGTTACTACATATAGAGTGCTGGGCCTCAGACATCAATGATTTCCACTTGGATACTGGAACTGGCATAATGCCAGTGTCCATGTTAGCTTACGTATGAAAAACAAACCAAGGGATGTGTAACATTATGAAAGGAAGACGACAGGCTCCAAATGTGAACGGGTAAACCAAGTATTTATTTGACTTTGTCAGCGTATATAAATGACCCCAGCCACAGCAGGTGACAGAAAGGCTCTGTATCCCGGCGCTCGCCTTGGAACCCTGGTCGCGGTGACATTCTAAGTGATGTCACCGCGAGCAGTTCCATTACATGCTGAGTTGCCAGGGAAGGGGGGAAGAAAGAACGGGTGGAAGATAACACACATCCTCCTTCCCTACTGAATGAGACATCAGAAATGAAACATGTAAAACAGGTATTCAACAGGAAGTTACATCATCACATATTGCTCAAAGTGTCTGGGTGGTCTGATCACTCTCCGGCTTGTCCTACCACCCAGGTGCGGGACCGCCCCCTGTTCTCTGGGGGGGAACCCATACTCTTCTCAGGATTGCCCTCACGCCCTCCTACCCTACAGGAATCCTGCCCGGGGGGGGTGATACCTCACAACTCTTCCCAGGTTCCAGATTTTTCCTTCCTGGGTCTTTACAGCATTCCTAAACAATTTGGCAATCTTTGTGGGCCTACTGTATTCAGACCAACTTGCCCTGCCAGTTGGTGTCTCGATATTAATATCATCTACGACTTTGAACCCTGCCTCTTGTGTAGAGTGAAGCCTGTCAAACTTTTCTTTCCTCTCAATCATTGCTTCCCTCTGTCTCCCAAGTCCCTTTGCTTCTTTGGAGTGGTCAGACCATCCCTTGTTCCACCCCATCCAGCCTGGCGATAGTTTTGTGTTGGGTATTCTTGCCCGGAGCAACTCAAAAGGGGTGACGCCTGTGGTTTGGTGAGGTGTGAACCTGTATGCTTCTACCCGTCTCCATACTTCTTCCTTCCAGTTCATGCCGCTGGCTTTGGCCAACTTAATGCTCTCTTTGAGAGTCTTATTGAAGCGCTCGACCATGCCATTGGTCTCAGGGTGGTACAAAGCACAACGTTTGTGTGTGATTCCCCTCTCTTCAAGGAACTCTCCCATCTCTCTCGAACACAGTTGCACTCCATTGTCCGTGAGTAGACTTTTAGGTAGACCTTCCCTACAGAATAACTCTCGAAGGAACTCCAAGACGGTCTTCGTTGTGATTTCGCTTACGAACTTCACTTCCGGCCATCGGGAGTACAGATCCATGAGCACCAGAATGTACGGTGTGCGCACTTCTCCCGTCAGTGGGCCGACGATGTCCAACGCCAATTCTTCCCAAGGTCCTGATGGGGGTGGCCTACACACCATTGGAGGGGTGAGTTGTTTAAGTACTTTGTCACTGATGCTGCACGGGATGCAGTCTCTTACTTTTCTTTCAATGGCGAGGTCCATGCTCGGCCACCAGTAATCTTCTCTCAATCTTTGTTTGGTCTTGGTGATGCTAGGTGGCCATCATGAGCCATGTCCACCAGATTTTCCCTCACAGCCGCGGGAGGTACCAACCTCGTTCCTCTGAACAGGCACTCGTCGACCACAGACAGCTCATCTCTGATCATCCAGAAAGGCCGTAGAGCGTCGTCCCTCTTATCTTCAGTTTCCCATCTACTATTCACTCTTTTGCACACCACATCCAAAACCTCGTCTGACTTTAGTGCTTCTTTCCACGTTTCTTCTCCTATGGCTCTCTGTACTATTGCACACACATTTTCCTCTTGGTAGTCTTCAAATTCCTCTTCCACTTTTCCCTTCGATTCGTGCCCATCATTTTCCCTCACCAGTCGTGACATGCAGTCTGCTTCAAGATTTAGTGTTCCAGGGACATATTCGACACAGAATGTGTATTCTTGGAGACTTACAACCCAGCGTCTAATCCTGCTAGAGATCGCATCTAGGCCCTTCTTGCCGAAAACCTCCACTAAAGGCTTGTGGTTCGTTCGTAGAGTGAACTTTGTGCCCCATAGGAAGTCTCTGAATGTGTCCAATGCCCAGAACACCGCCAAGGCCTCTCTTTCAATCACAGAGTAATTGCTCTCTGCCTTTCGTAGAGATCTTGAGGCGAAAGCTATCGTCTCTTCTCCGCCTGTTCCTACTTGGGTGAGGACCGCCCCTAACCCCTTGGCACTGGCGTCGGTGGTGACCACTGTCACGCGATTAGGTATGAAGGATTTCAGGCTGGGTGCCTCTGCGAGTGCATTCTTCACGTCTTCAAACTCACTTTGACACTCGTCACACCATTCGAACACTGTGTTTTTTTTAGTAGCTGTCGCATTGTAAATGTTCTTCCTGCAAAGTTCCGTATGAATTTGCTGTAAAATTCCAGCATTCCCATGAAAGACTTGACTTCGTCCTTGCTCTTCGGGGGCACCAAGTTCATGATAGTGTTCTGAAGCTCAGCTTTCGGACGGATCCCCTCTGCGGTTACCTTGTGTCCCAAGAAGTTTCGCTCTTTGCAGCCTAACACACACTTCTCTCTTCTCACAGTTAATCCCTGCGACCTAAACCTGGTCAGCACTTGTCTCAACCTCTTGTCGTGTTCCTTTTGGTCTTTTGCGAATATAAGCACATCATCCTGGTAGCATAGAACGCCAGGGATCTCTCTCAAGATGTTCCCCATGAGTCTCTGGAACACGGCTGCCACCAATACCAAACCAAACGGCATCCTCCTGAATTTGAATGCGCCCATGGGTGTAACAAACGCCGTGAGTTCTTGCGACTCTTCGTGCAGCTTGATCTGAAAATAAGCAGAGGTAAGGTCGAGTGTGGAGAATACCCTTGCGCCATCCAGCATGCTCATCATCTGGGTGATGTTGGGCAGAGGAAACCGGTCGACCACAACCTCCTTGTTCAAAGCTCTAAGGTCAATGCACAAACGGACCGATCCATCCTTCTTCTGGGCTGCTACAATGGGCGCAAGCCACTCTGTCACTTCCACCGGTTCGATGACTCCAGCTTTGCACAGTTTCTCCAATTCGGCCTTCACCGCCTCTTGAATGGCAATAGGTAGTCTCCTTACCTTGGCTACCACAGGCTTTGCATTTTCCTTCAGTTTGATCTAGTGGCAGTAATTCTTCAAACACCCAAGTTATTCACTTAATACTTCTTTGAACTCCGTCACCAAATCTTCCTCTGGCTCTTGTACTTCTTGTATTAAGATTTGGGGATTACTATTTGGATTGAGGTAGACCCCCAACTCCTTCTGTGCCTGCCAGCCCAGGATGTTGTCGCCTACTGTAGATACATAGACCTTGGACACAGTCGTCCTGTCCCTGTATTCAACTGTTTCCCAGAAGTAACCCTTCATAGAGATGGGGCGACCTGCATACCCCCCGGCCTTACATCCATCCTTCTCAAACTGATCCTCCCCTTAGACACCCGTGTAAATTCCTTTGCACTGATGATTGTTATCCTTGAACAGCAATCAAACAATGCTTCTACTTCCGTGCCCTTTACTTTTATGGTGTCTTTAGGGCTGCAGACCTGACCTTCACCCACCTGCACGACTATCTCCTCACATACTGTGTCTTTTGAGCTGCAGATCTGACCCTCGCTTACTTGCACAACTATTTCGTCACACACTGCGTTTGTCCTGTCCTTACTCTGTTTGCTAAATCCCTGTCCACTCCTGCAGTATTGCCTGAAATGACCCTTCCTCCCACACTTGTTACATGTGAATTTGAGGGCAGGGCATTCCTTGTCGTTGGCCATGTGCCCCTGTTTTCCGCATCTATAACAGGTACCCCTGAACGACCATCCCATTTTACTCTCTTTCTGCTCCTTACCTACGATTTTTTTTACCTTTGACCACAGGCACAGCTTCACATTCAGTCACAACTTCGCCTACATTGGGTTTCTCTTCGTTTTTCTTCTCACCGCTACCCTGTTTGATTTTACTGACACACTGCAGCATGTGTTCCACCTGTTTTGCAACAATCAAGACTTCCCTCAGTGGTGGGTCGTCTTTCAACCATAGCTCCTCACGTACGCGCTCTGTCCTACATTTTTTTTTTTTTTTTTAAATATATTTTTATTGCAGAGTTACAAACCACAGGATACAATTAAACAGCCAGTGCACTTGTGGGCTCCCCCCGTCCAATGATAGTTCACAGTTGTACACAGCCATTCAGCCCGCATCCCGGAGGCCGGGCGGCATATCACATCGCTCAAAAGGAACACATCACAGTGCACGTCCCATTGGGACCCTGGCGGAAGGTCGTTTTGTGTATCTGCTTTTACCCCCCCACCCACAACAACAGTCCCATCAGCCATCTCCGTGATAATCAACGATGTCGCCCTTACAGGGCCTGCCCTAAACGATATGGGCCTACGCACCTGGCCGTTCCATCCAGTCAGTCTGCCCTCCACTCAGTGCCACCGTCCCAGTAGGTCCAAGGCCCTAACAAGCAACCCTCCAATGGCTTCCGGCCCTCCCCAAACCCCCTATAACCAACCCCCCCAACACCCCCCCTCCCCTGGCAACTGCTAAGGTGTGTGCTTCGCCCTATCGAATTGGATGGGTCCACTACAGTGCGTAGTACCATACTTCTGTGTTCGCCCCGCGGCGTCCAGCGGCTTAGTTCTCGCCTTCCTCATCCTCAACCAAAGAATCACGCAAAGCCTGTACCACTAACTCCCATGCTCGCGCCGCATCCAGTACCTTCTCATTCCCCAACTTTACTGCTTGCTTCATCCGGAGCACACTCTCACAGTCAGACCACCGCAGCAACTCATTCTTCCATCTACGCAGTGAGGGACCTCCCCTGGACTTCCAGTGCCACGATATTTCCCTCTGTGCCAATATCAGACCCAGGTCTATGAATTTACTTGTCACCTTGGTGTGCTTAGTATGCGGGAACCAGAGCAATAGGCACGCTGCCATGTCAAAGTCTACCTCCCTGTCAGTCACTTCATTCAGGAGTTCCCCTACCTCCGCCCAATAGGTCCCCAGTTGCGGGCACCCCCAAAACAAATGGTCCATGTCCGCCCCTAGGGACGAACACCGGGGGCAACAGGCATCCGGCACCCGAAAGTACCGCTGTAGTTTCTCAGGAGTTAAATAGGCCCTATGGAGCACATAGAAGTGGACCTGCTGAAAGCGCGCGTTCCTAGTGCCCTTCCACGTGCGTCGCAGGATATGGCCCCATGCCGTATCCGGTATGGGCCGGCCAACGCTCACCTCCCATTTAGCTTTGAGTCCGTGGAGTGGTTCCAGCCCTTCGTTCAGCATCCTATTATGTAGGCACGTTACAGCTTTGAATGTACCAGCCGCCATTACCACATATTGGCACGCCATAGTCGTCGCGGGTTCCGAGAGCCCCTCTCTCCAGTGCTTTTGTACGGCAGCCACAACTGCCGCATGTAGGAGAAAGCCCCCCTCAGGCAGTCCGAACTGGTCCCGGAGCACTTCGAACGGCGCCAGAGCCCCATCTATGTACAAGTCGCCTACCACCTGCAACCCCGCCTCCTCCCAATCCAACAACGGGGACCAATCTCCTCCGTGCGGCAATGCCGTCAACATCCCGATCGGGATCTCCGGGGCATAAGGCCGCGATGCCCTCGCTCTCCGAAGGCTCCTCTGCCAGCACAGCCGGAGCGTCCGCTCCTCCATGGTGAGGGCCCGTAGCTCGAGCCGCTGCTGCATGATGATGTATGACAGCACGTGGCGCTGTATCCCCCGATCCCGACCCTCCTCCGGTCCCCGGAACACCCTGGCTACGTTCTGCGTAAGGACCTGCAACTGCGCCGCCAGATAATACAGCTCCAGGTCGGGCACGGCCATGCCCCCTTCCAGCTTGGGGCGAAGTAGCGTGCTCAGGGCTATTCTGCGGCGGCCATGCCCCCATAGAAAGCCGGTTATCATTGACCGCAGTTCCCTAAACACCCCCTGGGGAATCCAGACAGGCAGCGTTCGGAAATAATAGAGGAAGCGGGGGAGCGCCACCATTTTCAACAGTGCTATCCTGCCTAGGACTGTCAGCGGGAGGGTTGACCAGAAAGACAAGCTGCCCCGCAGCGCCCGGACACAGCGGCCAATGTTACCCTCCAAAAGGTCAGCAGCCGAGTGGTAAATGCGGACACCCAAGTAGGTGATGCAAGAGGATTCCCATACCACACCCAAATCGCTGCTAGGGGCTGGCGATCCCGCTCTCAGCGAGAACACGCAAGTCTTCGCCCAATTGACCTTAAGGCCCGACAGCCGGCCGAACTCAGACAACAGATCCATCGCTCCAACCAACGCCCCCGAGGTGTCAGCTAGGTACAGGAGCAAGTCATCCGCATAGAGCGATATATAATGCCATTGCCCATCACTCACTATCCCCGCGTATCGGTCGCCTGACCTCGCATGGACCGCCAAGGGTTCCATCGCCAGGGCAAACAACAGAGGGGAGAGAGAGCATCCCTGTCGTGTTCCCCTGCCCACCGGGTACGCTGCAGACACCATGCCGCCCAATCGTACCCTCGCCGTCGCCGAGGTATATAAGACCCTCGTCCACCTTCGAAACCCGTCGCCCATGCCAAACCTCTCCAGCACTCCATCCAGGAAAGGCCATTCCAAGCTATCGAAGGCCTTCTCGATGTCCACAGACAGAACCGCCGGCACTCCCTCCCCATCCAAGATGGCGTCCATTATCCCCACCAGGCGGCGGAGATTCATCGCCGTGCTCCTCGTGGGTATAAACCCGGCCTGGTCCCTGTGCACCAGGCCCGTCATATGCGGGGCCAGTCTGGTGGCTAGGATGCGACTCAGGATCTTATAGTCCACCGTCAGCATGGATAGCGGGCGATAAGACCTCACGTCCGCGGCATCCCGGCCAGGCTTGAGGAGCGGTACTATCAAGGCCTCCCGCATGGAGCCAGGCAATGCCCCCTTCTCGAAGGCTTCCGTATACACCACCAGCAGCCTGGGTGCCAGAATGTCCGCATAGTGTTGATAGAACTCGATTGGCAGTCCGTCCACCCCGGGCGTCTTGTTACGGGCCATATGTTTAATGGCCACCCGAATTTCCGTAAGCGTGATCGGGCTACCCAGTTCCTTCGCGTCCTCCTCGTCCAGGACCGGAAGCGGCCTCTCCCCCAGGTACTCCGCGATGTCCCGAACCCCCACCCCCAGCTGACTCCGGTACAGTTCCTCATAATATCCCCTGAAGCGGTCCAATATAGCTGCCTGGGAGTACACCATCTCTCCCTGCGCATTATTAATGCTGAGGATCGGGCAGCCCCTAAGTTCCGGGTTAGCTAGTCTGGCCAAGAGGGTGCCCACCTTGTCCCTTTCTGCGTGTGCCCTGATAATGTACTGCCTATAGTCGTAACATCTCAAACGTTCCGTCTCCGCGGCTACCACTTCCTTCGCCTCCAACAACTGGGCCTGTAGACCTGGCCTATTTGGCCTGCGGCGCTCCAAGTCCCTCAAAGCTTCCTCCGCTTTCATTAGGTCATTCAGCACAGTCGTACGAGCATTCGTGAACCTGCCCAAACACACCCCTCTCACCACCACTTTCATTGCATCCCATTCAGTAGATCTACTCGCAGCCGTGCCTTCATTCACACCGAAATAACTATCAATGCCTTGCCGGACCGCATCGTCAAACACAGAATCCTCCAGCGTCTCCGGCCGAAGCCGCCATGTTGGTATTACTGAGCGCTCCCTCTGCCACTGAATATGCACCAATAGGGGGTTATGATCGGATATAGTCCTAGCCAGGTACTCCGCATGGGTAATCAACGGGGCTAGGGATCCCCCGCAAAGCACCGAATCGATCCTGACATGTAGATCATGGAGAGCGGAATAAAAGGAATAATCCCTGGTTCCCCTGTGCCTCTCCCGCCAGACATCCAGCAACCCCCATCGTTCTTGCCAGTCCTTCCTGTGCGTGGCCAGCCTGCGCACCGGAGAGTCTACTAGGGGGGGATGGGACCTATCCAGAGCAACATCAGTAATCGAGTTGAAGTCCCCCCCTAGCACTATCGGACCCGCCAGGAAAGAGGCCAAGGACCCCGAGAGGCCATCAAAGTATCGGCCTTGGTCAGTGTTCGGTGCATAAACACAACAGAAAACCACATCCCGTCCATATAACCTCCCCTCCACCGCCACAAACCTGCCATCCGGATCTACTGCCTGATTCAGCACCTGGAAGGGTACCCCCGCCCTCACCCAGATCAAGACCCCCCTGGCATACGCTGAGTAAGCGGTGCCAAAGACCTGGCCCCGCCATCTTTTCTGCAAGGCAGCGCACTCTTTTTTGGTGAGATGAGTCTCCTGGAGCATAGCAATCTGAACCCCCCTGCGTACCAGGTATGCATGTACTTTGTGACGTTTCACCATAGTCCGCAGCCCCCGGACATTCCACGTTAGGCATTTCAAGTTAGGTAATGTCCCCATTCCAACTCCGCACAGTCCGAATCAAATAACAACGGTCCATGGCCCCCCCAATGCAGTTGCCCCCCCCCAAACAGTCCCAAAACTGTAACATTCCCCAAACCCCACTCCCCAGGACAGAGCACACAAACCCAATGGCCGCCCCCATCCAAACCTTGATCCAACTCCTCACACACTTACCCTGTGGTCTCCACCACAGTCGACCTTAAGGGCCTAAGGGGGGTGAGTCGCCGCCGACCCCAGCTAGCGGAGCCCGCGTCCCGCACTTCATCCCCTCCAAAACACACAGCTCCCCCTCCCGGCAACCCGCCCCCCAGCAACAGGATAACACCCTACCATGAAGTCCCGATCTAGTCCCAGTTCTCTCTCAGCCGCAAAAAATAACCTCCGAAGTCTGTGGGGTTACTATCGGCCCTTTCTGGCTCTCCGCCTCCGAAAGTTCCTCTCCTGTTCGGCTGCCTTCCCCTCCCGAGTCCGTTTCGGCCCGTTCACTGTTCTGTTGCGACCCTGTAATGGCCGCCGTCGCTGCGAGTGCATCCCTCTTCTCCGCCGCCATTTGAGCCTCCCGTTTCTCCCGCTGGCGCCTGTTGCGGGATCTGATGCGTTGTGACTGCCGCACCCGGGGCTGCTTGGGTTGGTCTCGCCGACTTTGGTGTGATCTGTCCGTCCCCGCTCTGTACGACTCAAGCCATTGCCAAACTTCGTCCGGAGTCTGGAAAAAGTGCGTGGTGCCATCCATGATAATCCGCAGCTTGGCCGGGTAGAGCAAGGAGTACTGGATGCCTTCCTCCCTGAGCTCCTTCTTCACAGCAAGGAACGATGCCCTGTCCTTCTGGACCGCCTGCGTATAGTCCGGGAAGATCGTTACCTTGCTGTTCTCCACCTCATAAGGGCCCGACATCCTGGCCCGCTGGATGAGGAGATCTCGGTCCTTGTAGTGGAGGAGCCGCACCACCATCGGTCGGGGGGGGCGGCCAAGCCCCGGCGGGCGAGCGGGCACCCGGTGGGCTCGCTCCAGAGTGAAAAATGGAGTAAGCCCCTCCGGCGCCACCACAGTGCGGAACCAGTTCTCCATGTAGGCCACCGCATCCTCCCCCTCAATCCGTTCCGGCAGGCCTACGACCCGCACATTGTTCCGCCTATTGCGGCCTTCGGCATCCTCCGCCCTCCGCTCCAGTGTGCCCAGTCGGGCCAAAATGTCCGTGATCCTGTGCTCCGCTGTCACCACCGATGGCTTCAGGTCCAGCAACAGTTGGTCATGATCCTTGACCCGATCCGCCAGCTTCGCGTGATCCGCGCGTAGCAGCCCCAGGCCCGTGGCCACTTGGGCAATGTCATTGTGCAATGCCTCCTTAGTGGAGGTGATCGCCTCAAGGATGGCATCCAAACGCCGGTTCAGCCGCTGTTCCTGGTCAAGCTCCGTGGAGGGACTCTCACTCAGCCGAGTCGATGTCGCCGAGTCCCCCTCGCGGCTCCCGGGCATCGGCCCTCCGATCGCCGCCATGTCAGGGCGCTGCGTCACAAGTCCGGTCACCCGTTCTGCGGGTACGCCCGTGGGTCCGTGCCGGCCACCGGGCACCGGGCAGTGCTATGTCCCCGACGACGTTCACAGGAACAATGGCCAGGCGGACGAGCTCCGTTCCGTCACCCCCTTTGGCCTGCGGGGGGAAGTATGAGTCTTAGGGCGGTGGCCGACGAGGGCCCCCGATCTTCTGGGTGGATCGGGTCAGCGTCCCCTGGTCTCAGGGCATCGCCCCACCAATCCTAGTGCGTCGGGCAGCCGGGTGCAGGGTCCCTTGCTACTTGGCGACAACCGGGCTCAGGGCTGAAGTCCGGGACCGTCCGACCTCCTCGCCGCCATTTTCTTCACACCCTGGGCTACACCTCGGCCGCCTCCTCTCTCGATCTCCTCGGGGCCAGCAGTCCCCCAGCGACTCTCCGATTACGCCCAGCTGTCCCCTTACACTTCAGAGGGCAGGAGCGTCGTCTCCGGGTCGCCTAGGGTCCCGAAAAACAGGAGAATTAGCGGGATTCCGCGCGGAGCTGCGAGCTCACGCCGCCATCCCGATCGGCGTCCAAGCCACGCCCCCCGCTCTGTCCTACATGCTAACACAAACTGGTCCCTGATCCTCTCTTCATTTGCACCTCCAAACTTACATGTCGCCGCAAGTTTTCGTAGATCTGACACAAAATCCTCTACAGACTCACCTTCCTTCTGCACCCTTTTTCCAAAATGGTACCTCTCCATTATAGTGCTCCTCTTTGGAAGGTAGTGCAAATCTAACTTTTAAAGACTGATTTCTACTTCATTCAGGCCTCTCGCTTCCTGTGCTCCCAGTTCTGGTAGATGATCCAACACCTCTTCCCCCTCCGCCCCTAGGTGATATGCTAATCGGGCTACTTTTCTTTCTAACCCTAGATTTGGACCACACACTGTTGCATAGTTCAAAAACACTTTCTTCCACTTTTTCCATTGTATGGTCGGCTCCCCTAGGCTAGTCAGAAAGAATGGTGGTGGTGTCACACTTTGCATAGTGATGTTATAGCTAGGGGCCTACTCTTAATAGATGGGACGTGTTTTTTCCCTGAGATACAACCAGGGTTAGGAATGGGGGCCAGGTTACAGTTCCAAAAAGTTTGGAGCAGTTCTTCCCTTTATGAAAAAAACCCCCACTAATATTACATTAGCTGGGCAGGTGCAATTGATTTACAAACCACAAGGTGGCGCCGTTTCTCTACAGTCAGCTCTCCACAAGGTGAGAAGTATTTGCTGGTAGTATTGGTGTATCCGTTATCCTCTTTAAGGAACACTTCACAGTCTCTCTCTCTCTGTCTGGCAACACGATTTCCTCTCCTTTCCAAAGTCGGTATAGTTTTTCCTTGCAAGTTCCTTCAGCATGGGTATGTTCTTCAACCAGATTCACGTAGGCAGCAAAAAGGGTTTGATGAAAGGATCAGCATTGCCCACTCGAAACAAAAAAGGTGAAGAAATCCACAGAAACGCCGAGATTCATTCTTTTCGCGCTACTGACCTTTATTCTT
Organism: Lissotriton vulgaris; assembly: GCF_964263255.1. NCBI lineage: Eukaryota > Metazoa > Chordata > Amphibia > Caudata > Salamandridae > Lissotriton > Lissotriton vulgaris. The sequence goes on from NC_141696.1 coordinate 1,253,382,061, forward strand.
CCTCACAAGGAAATCCTTCAAGCGCACAGTCATACAGCGCAGCTCCTCAATCGCTTTGCTGCGTGACCCAGACAGAGTTCAACAAGGGTCGCGCTGTGACTCCCCGTCTTTCCCTTCACTTGTAGAGGCCCACTGTCGCTCCGCGATACATCACCACCGACAGCTCGCCACTCTCCCTGAATTACACCACGAACCTCCCACGACTTAGGCTGCTGAAATTCAAGTTGACAGCCAGTTCCTTATTCTCTGCAAATCGGCGCAGCACCAAAGTCCTTCAGTTTAATCACCCCAATTCGATCGTAAATATTCTTACTTATTTCACATCTGTTTTTCTCCACCGTGTACGCGATCCGCTCTCGCATACCTCACAGCAGTCTTCATTAATTCCTTTTCTCTGCGTGTTGGGGTCGCTCACCCTTCATGACTCTCGTCGCCAGTGTAACATTATGAAAGGAAGACGACAGGCTCCAAATGTGAACGGGTAAACCAAGTATTTATTTGACTTCGTCAGCGTATATAAATGACCCCAGCCACAGCAGGTGACAGCAAGGCTCTGTCTCCCGGCGCTCGCCTTGGAACCCCGGTCGCGGTGACATTCTAAGTGATGTCACCGCGAGCAGTTCCATTACATGCTGAGCTGTCAGGGAGGGGGGAAGAAAGAATGGGTGGGAGATACCACAGGATGGTAATCTGGATATTTTCGTGTATGAAAAACAACGCTGTTATGACACACCCCTAATTGTGGGATCATACAGAAGGTCGACCATCATGGCTTGATTTACATTGCCTCATATAAAGCATCAATGTGCAAAGAAGCAATGACCCACTTCTAGAAAGAAGATATTTTACGAGGAACAGAATATAGCACCCACAACCAAACCGCCATTCCCAGAACCTCCCATATTCTCACCTCAAAATTCCTGGAATCTACAAAAATACCCTACGTACCTCCTGAACACTTCTCTTTAACACAAAACCCAAGGCATTCACCTCTTTTTCACCTGCATACAACATACAATGCACAGCGTCTCTGCATTAGCAAATTTGTACACATTTACTTTGTGACATAATCCTTCAGGTATAACGGCCTGCATATACATTTTGTGGGATGAGCTTTTCTAAACAGGTCATTAGACTCTTTCATAGATCTACAATTCACTACTTGGTTAACAAACTCTTTTCCTTTCTTATTCAACTTCTTAAACACCATTTTTCTCATCCCTTGAGGAACACTCAATACTTGCATTCCTTGACCTCCGGTCATCCAGCATTGTGACATCATCGTTCACCTTCACTATTGTTTGGGTTCAGAAAATATTTTCTCTCAATTACATATACAACCTATTGTCTTACCCTCACAACATCTCCAACTTCCACTATCTATCTATCTATCTATCTATCTATCTATCTATCTATCTATCTATCTATCTATCTATCTATCTATCTATCTATCTATCTATCTATCTATCTATCTATCTATCTATCTGTCTATCTGTCTGTCTATCTATCTATCTGTCTATCTATCTATAGAGAGAGAGAGAGTGCAACATTGAGGCACAGATCTCATATCCCTGATTTTTGTCTATGTTTACCTGCCTATACCCCATTCACTCTTTCCAAGTACAAATGATGCCATCCAAAATATGTTTCCAAAAAAACCGCCCTGGTTCAACTTCTTCTCAAAACCAATTGCAGTGGAACTTTAATCACTCTATTAAGAACTCAACTAATCTATTGAGTCTCAGATGACTTCATATAACCTTCCGGATCTTCTGACACTATTAAGTACTATGTTTGATAACCAATTAATTGTAGGGAAGACTTGGAAGATCACACCCAATAATCCAAAACAGATCAGGAATATTCTTTTTTGGGGGGAAATCTATCGGTTTCCTTGGACTTGGTATTTGGACCTGTGATTTATCACACTCTGATAAATCCCTAACAAAATGTTACACCACTCTGGTGAGAGTATGTCACTAAAAGTCAACAAGTCCACAAGTCATGGGACTCATACCAATGTGTCTTTCATGGGCCATCTTAAGAACTCTTCCTCGTAATCCAATTGGCACTACAATTAGGTCAAAATACCTAATCAATCTTTTGTCAACTAATCCGCTGTATACCCATAAGCATCTTTTCAAGCTGTACCCAAACCGCATTTATATACCAGCTCACCGTGGATAGCACTGGGTCCTCATCCACACACCACTTCTATTCCTTTTCTGCCAATCTTCTGCCACATATAGCACTAACTTAGCTGATGGCACACTCTTCCTCCTTGTTATTATCAGCCACTATTCCATCCCATGCATCAGTGATTGGTATACAAAAAAATCAGCTGTATCATAAGTACTTTATTTTATAGAAATATTTCAGGAGTCTACATTGTCACTGTGTGATCTTCTCAGTACATTTAGCGCAGCATAAATAGGGTCTCAGCTGCATTCTGTACCCCATAATGTTCTTTGTGCAAAAGAAATATTTCTTTATGCCCTCTCTTCTAACAGCACTGGACATATTACATATCATCTTGCATTAGTCATTCGGTTTCTGTCATGTATTAAATCCTTTTAGCTGCCCTGCCTCTGCTCTATCATTCTTCATTTAAGTGAACACACTCACTCATTCTTAACCACATACACATTTATCAATCAATCAATCACTTTATTTTGCCAGTACAAAAGAACAGCATAAAAGTATTCTACGTACAATATACAATCATAAAATGATTAAAATACAAAATTATGTACAATTTCTTAGGAAAGTCCTTTAAAATATGTAATTAAATACAACATGGTTAAATTAGTATGAAATTACAGAAGGCATTTTCTTGTATTAAGAGCACAATGTAAAAACGAGGCTATACAATAACAAGTTGGTGGATCGAGTAATGATTGTAAATAATAAAGAGCAGGGCGACATTGCCTAAAATTGAGGATGCGCTTGAGTGGAAAAATATATTTTTTCCTTTCCTCAATATAAAACCTGCAAAAGAATAATAGATTGAGTTCCCCTTGACGGGAGCTCCTATCACAGGGGCATGCTGAGAGTGCATCCAGAGAATAAACCTTAGTATACACATTTATCAATATTTTTTAACAGATGGTGAAAGGACAATATATTCTCAGAATATACTTCCCCCAAGAATGTTTTTAGCTGTGGTTTCCTAACAGGGTTCAGGTCCCCTTATTATGCTAAAATTTGCATAGTCTCCCCACCTCAAGACATGTTACTCTAGATAATGTACAAAATTTACATAAAAGCTATATATTTCTCTCCTCAGAGTCATTATTCATTTAGACCTTTTTTTCAATGTCATCCTGGTGACACTCAATGACACCCAGCACTACAATATTATCCTGAATATATGCCACATTGCCCGCACCGTTGAGTATAATATGCTTCGCTCTTTGAAGAAACAATAGATCCTGATGCTAATCTGAAGAATGTTCTCTACAAGCACCTTCTGGAGTTACAAAAGTTACAAAGGATGTCAAGTTATATGAATATCTGTGACTGTCTAGTTGATAATATGTTGATGGCATGTCTAGTGTCATAAACACAGATGACCCCTTCAAGGCTGCAGCCTCTCTATCATGTTCAAGAAACAATGATGGTGCAACCAAATGTTGTTACTGGGGTCACTCAAGTCCACACACATCCTCAATATGCCATGGTAATTGCTTGCCAAGAGAGCTGGCACTTCCACTCAGAGCTTCTGATTATTCAATGACCTCCAGCTGGCATAGTTTCTGCAAATCTTTCTTGAGCTTTCTTCAACACAACCCACATCTTTCAGACTAATGCAGACACCGTTGTGCATTATCTTCTGCCATAATTTGGTAGTGTAACTTTTAGACCTGGCCCTTTGTGCAAGGCCCCCCCAGATTTTTGCCTTGTATTTCTGAGGCTGTATCGTATCTTATCAGAGACTTATATAGTGCACAATCTGTCACCCTATGGGTATCCTGGCACTGCGACTTACCAAGTTGGCACCGGCAAAACAGATTGCCTATTCGCCGAATAAAGAGCTCATTTTACTCGTCCATAGGGAAGAGCCAGGTCTTTAAAGTAGAGAATTAGTTTGTCTAATACTTGGGGCAGATCATTCCAGAGGTGTGAGGCTGCTGCACCAAATGCTCTGCCACCCATCCTGGTATTCTTAAATCTGGTGGTGGTTACCCGACTTGCACTGGAAGATCAAAGATTTCTCCAAGGATTACACATGGGGAGTTTCTCCTGCATAGGCACGGGGCCCAGACCATGTACTGCTCTAAACACAATACCGAGAGACTTGAATTGAATTCGCTCCTTGATGGGTAGCCAATGTAGGTCCTTTAAAGCCGTTGTTGAAGACCTGCGCTGCCTGTTTAGCACCAGTTTCGCTGCTATAGACTGGATTCTCTGCAACTTCTGTAGTACTGATTGTGGTGCTCCAAGTGCAGAGAGTTGCAGTAGTCCAGTCTACTCAAAATTATACTCCTCACTACGAGACGTCTAGTGGTGCTAGGCAGTAGTGGGAGAATCTGGCGTAGCGCTCTTAGCAAGGAGAAGCAGATACTAACCGTTTTATTGACTTTTGACTCCATTTGAAGGTTATCGTTCACTGAAACCAGTGGTTTGTCCTTAGGGGTGAGTCAGAACTCCAGCGGCAGGTACCGGGACATTTTAGCCCTGGAGCAGTACACAACCTCAGTTTTTCCTCCATTAAATTGTAGGGAGTTTGTCCTAAGCCAATTGGAGGTCTGTTGCATACACTCCTGAAAAGAGTCTATAGTTACTGCTTGATTCCCTTCCAGGGAATACTCCTGTTGGGTGTTGGCCGCATAGTTGACTAGGTCAACTCCAAAAGACTTGATAAAAGGGATCAAAGGGCGCATGTTGAATAGAATGGGGCTTATTGCAGAGCCCTGTGGCACCCCGTGGTGCAACGGGGTCTTTGTGGATGTGAACGGTGAAATGGTCACTACCTGTTGTCTACCCATCAAGTATGATTGCAGCCACTTCAGTGCACGTCCATTCAGTCCTATATTCTCTAGTCTTTTCAGCAGTATTATATGATTCACTGTGTCAAATGCTGGCGACATGTCTAGTGACACTAGGACAGATGGATTACCAATGTTGGCTTCCATTCTCAGATTGTCCAGTACAGTCACTAGGGCTGTTGCAGTTCCATGACCTGGTCGGAACTCAAACTGGTCCTTGTCTAGCAGATGGTTTTCTTCTAGATATAGGGACAAAGATTTGCTAACTGCCCTCTCCAAGATTTTTACTGGGAATGGCAGGAGAGAAATTGGTCTTAAATACATTGGACTTTTAGGATCAAGAGACAGAGCAGCGGGGTCGCCACTGCCTGCTTCCAAGCTTCTGGAACCATTCCTTCTTCCAATGACTGACAGCAGATCTGCCGCAGCCAAGGAAATAATTCAAGCCAAAACTCCTTCAATATCCCATGTGGAAGAGGGTCCAGAGGGGAGCCCGGGGATACTCTTTGAGCAAGGCTGTTAAATGTATCCTCGGTAAGAGGCTGAAAGCACTCTAGAGCAGGCGACTGACGGCTATGAGATGCTTCTATCTGTGGTTCTTCTACTAGTGTCTGAGATGATTAATTTTCCTGTAAAAGCCCCAACAATTTTAATAATCTTCTCATCAAAGTGGGCAGCAATGTCATCGCAGAGTTTTTGCGTTGCATCCACCTTATTGCCCATAGAGGCTGTTAGGCGCTTGCAGGATGGTTTTAGCATAATACTCTGGTTTGGACCTAGAAATAGCTTCCTTATACAAAGCCTGCAGTATTTTCAGCTCTTTTTTATCTGATTCTACATATGATCTTCTCCATTTCCTCTCAGCCTACTTGCATTTTTTCCGCATCAATTTTAACTCCTCGCTAAACCAGGGGGCTGAGGGTTTCTTTCTGTTCTTTAGTCTTTTTACCGGGACAGTCTGATCCAAGGAACAATTTATATATTTACAGTAGATTTGATAATTTTCTTCTACTGATTTGCTAGGGGCAATAAGGGTCTGTTCTGGTATTGTCAGGTATTGTCTATTTTTTACTAGCTTAGCCCATTTTCTTCCCTTACTGACCAATTTGTATCATTAGCTAGTCTGGGCAATGTTACCCTGAAATGGATTAGAAAATGATCAGTCCAACTTTGGGTCAGTACATCAATCACCTCTGTCTCGCTCCGATTAGCAAACAGAAGGTCTAGGGCATGCCCTCCTTGGTGGGTTGGCTGATGCACAAGTTGGTGTAGGTTAAGGCTTTCACATGCCTCACATCTCTCAGAGGGGGTCCTAAATTCCCATTATCCCAGAGATTAAAATCCCCCAATGTAACCATCCTTGAGTGTGTTATGGTCAGGTTGGCGAGGGTGTCAAACAGGACTTGATATTGGGTGTTTAGACCCGGAGGTCTGTAGCATACTATTCCTGTTAGTAATTTTCCTCTTGCCTCTTGCAGTGAAAAGCCTAGTAATTCAATACCCTTGACATCGTCGACATGTAAAGGAGTAAAATCCCATTTTTCTTTAAGAATCACCCCAACCCCCCCTCCCCTCCCAGATGACCTGGGTTTCTGAAAAATGTTATATCCTTCTGGACATGCGAATCCTAGCTCGACAGAGGAGTCGGTACTAGTCCAGGTTTCAGTTAAAAACAGGGCATCTAGGTCAAGGCACTCTGACATAGTTGGCATCTCTTGGTGATGCTTCATAAAGGACCTGCTGTTAATCAGGCCACACTTCAGTCTATCCTTGGTCTGGCCAGCAACAGTAGTGTTATTGTTACTGGCCATGGCTACTTGTGTCCCCCTCTTACCTATATGGAGAAGTTGTTCCCTGGGATAGCATATTCTACTGTGTCCTTGAATGGAACTAACAGCATGGCTGGTGCTGAGCGCAATTGGAGCGTGGATGGGCGCTGACGGGCTTGCCTCTGGCGCGCCTCCGGCACGCCATCCGCACACCCGCTGCACACCAGCACTTGCATCAACCTTCCTAAATAGTGAGGTGTGTGCTGAGCGACCAACCACTAGCATGCTAACCAAGATGGTGCTGACTAGGAGATGCGAGTGTCGTTATGATAATTCCTGCCCAACAGCGAGATGCAAGATTGTTTTAAAGTGCAAGTAAGTGGACTTATTGTTGTTTTAAAAGGCTAAAAAATTGTTTCAGCAATAAAAATACAGCGTCACAATTCCCCTATTCCCAAGTCCCACGTAGCAACAACATACGAAATGATAGAAAGTTTTAAAGAAAATGCATTCCAACAAGAGCGAGCAAATAGCGTTTTGGGCTGAAAGTCTAAGATGTTCTGTGTTTTTGGCAATAGGATTCAGTAGACTTCTCTGCTATTACCAGTGCTAAAGTGCTTGTGCTTGCTCCCTAAAACATGGTAAAATTGGCTTACACCTAATTGGCACATTTAATTTACTTGAGAGTTGGTGCCACCCACTAAAGTAATGTTTTAAAATATGTCTCAGGCCTGCCACTGCCACTGCCACTGCAGCCTGAACCGCATTTTTAAACTGCCATTTCAACCTCGCAAAATAAACCTTTTTAAATGCCTAATCCTTTTTAACACATATAATCACTTCTAAGGTAGGCCCTAACGGTTCACAGGGCAGGGTACATTGTATAAAGTAGAACAGGTGTACTTAAGTTTTACATGTCCTAGCAGTCATTTTTCACTGCTGTAAGACCAATCTCTAACTTGTGGTTAAGTTAGTACATTTAATAAGTGATCATTTTTGACTGTGACCAGATAGAGATATGCTGTTTAGACTCAAAGGAATTGTAAAATAAAATCCTTTCTAATTCTAAAGTCTGATTATCAGTTACAATTCTGAAATTACCACTTTAAAAAAAAGTTGGCATTTTGATGTTCTATTTGTGTCTTCTGCCAGTATCCTGGGTCACATGACTGCAAATAGCTTTGCTGTTGGGGTTTGTGTATTCCTGCCACACAGAGAGACAAAGGGCACTGGGTGTTGGCAGAATGGGCCATCCTGCAAGGATGCTTGGGGTGGATCTATACTAGCTCCATTTTCAATTCAAAGAGCTTTGCCTCCAGCACACACACAAAAGAACCTGGCATAAGTCTTTTTTCACCGCAGACTTCTCAGAGGCTTGACAGGGGACAGGAAAACAATTCCAGAACCAGATGTGGGGGTAGTTTAGGGAATCCCTCCACTCCAAATGCTGACACCAGGTATAAATATTGGACCTCCAGGGCTACTCTTTAGTACACTCATGGACCTGTATTCACTACAGAAGAAGGATTGTCCTGTTTCCCAGAGGACTGCCCTGCTGCTTGAGGATTGCCTTTCCCCAGAGGACTGCCCAGCAGCTTGAGGATTGCATTGTTCCCTAAATGACTGCCCTACTTCTAACAGGAGACTGTCCATATGCTCAAGGCCTGCCTTGTTTCCCAGAGGACTGCCTTGTTGCGTAAGACCCGTCCTGCTCTCTGAGAAGGAACACTGTACATGTTCCTTTCATCCTAGGCTAACCTGAGTAACTCCAAGGGTGAGTTGGCTGACCTCCTGTTCTGAGCTACAGGGATATAACATTCTCCAGAGGCCTGCAACTGCCCGCCTCACCTGCTGCAACTGGACCTGCATGGACCTGCAACTGGATCTGCTTGAGCCCTGCTGGCCTCTGCTAGAGTGAGTTCCTGTTTCCCGAGAGGTGCCTCCTCAGGTCCTGGGCCCTTGGCTGGCATCAGAGTGCACTCCTCTTCAAGGAAAAGGAAATCCTGATGTTTTGAGCTTTTCACGGCCATGAATGGGCCTGTATGTGCTGAGACTCTGCTGCCTCTGATGATCAGCAATGCGAGATCTGCACTTTGTTCTACAGCAATGACAGTCTCCAGTGCCTGCCAATGAAAAGCTCCAGCAATGACCCTGGTGAGGCTACTTCTGATCTGGAGGTGCTCCCTGTTCTGTCATGGAGACAGCGGATAAGAAAACTGCACCAGGTAGACCTCTGCATGACATAGACTCAACTCATCTACAGCTTTTACCAGCTCCTGTAGGAAGGGGGAGGCTCTAATTGGCGCAGTGCAACACTAGCGACAAGCAGGGACTCTCTCTTCCTCGTCAGGGCTGAGGGTTACCTTCCAGACAACCTCTGCTTACCCTCTAGGTAGTGTGGCTTAAGCAGTCGTAGGCTAATCTTTGGGGCACATAGGGTTAAACACTTGCAATATTACACCTTCACAACCAACCCACCACACAACGAGACCAGACTGTATTCTGTAAAAATATATATCTTTATATAGGTTTTTAAGCAGGCTTGTGAATACAGTCAACGTACTTTAAGGTATCGGTTTCAAGTCACTTAGTTCAGGTTGCCACAGTTCTTTCTAGCAATAAGCGTTCTCTTAGGGCCCTCAGGCCGGTGTCAACAAAGTTCTTGTGGAGCAGGCGGCTTCCAGGGGATCTGTCCCACGTCGCGTTGCCTTCCCGGGGTCGCTGTTCGTTGCGGCTCTCAGCCGAGCAGTTCACGGGTCATCCGGGGCAGCGGTGTTCTGTGGCGGCAGGGTCCTCTCCTCGTCGTCCGCTCTGACCCTGGAGGCGGCGGCGGTGTGATGGCGGCAGGTGGCAGTACGGTCCCCAAGTGCAGGACGTACCCAGCCAAGTGCCGGTGCAGCTGTGCGCTCAGAGCTGAGCTGTCGGGCAAGATACCGACCTAGTGGATTCTCACAGGGCAACTGTCCATCTTTACAAGTGGATTGGCTGCTCGTGGCGCAGTCAACTCGAGAGCTCGGACCGGACGGGTCCTCCTTCGCTTTGCTCTCGGGCTCCCGGTGCAGTTGCGGTCACGGTGTTCGGGCCAGCGGCGGCTGGTCCTTACTTTGCTTTCGCTGTTGCTTTGGGCCCCGGTCACGGTGGTCAGGTGGATGTCGTTGCCTTGGAGGAGATTCCTCCGTCGGTACTGCAGCGATAAGCAGCACACGTAGTCGCTTTCTTCAGGGTGTGGCGCACACTGGTCCTGGGGCGCTGGTCAGGGGGCAAGTTCAGTTGCAAGCCCTTGGAGATCTTTTAGCAGAGTTTGGCACAAAGTAAAGCAAAAGTCTTCTCGCAGTCTTTCCTTCTTCCTCTCCTTCGGCAGCAAGGCACCAGACCCAGGCAAGAGTCAGCACTCTTCCTTGTCCTTCACGGTCCTTCTCGTCGGGCAGAGTTCCTTCTGTAGCCCAAACAGGATCTAATTTTCAAGGAGCAGGGCTCCTTCTTTTATAGGCCATTTCTTTTGTTCTCGCAGGCCAGGGGGGCCTTTGCATAGCCACTCTCAGTCCTTGAGTACCCCGGTGGGTGTACTCCGGCTTCTGCTCTCAGTGTGAGGGGCAGGCGCATCAGACGCCCCACAGGAGGTGGAGCCAGCATTGTGCGGACAGGGGCTGCCAGAGTACCTTGTTGATGGGGGCTTCGCCCTTCCTGGGCCAGGTGCCGGCTGAGTCATCAGTCGCTCCCCAGGAGGGTGGAGCCAGCATTGTGGTGGCTGAGCACAGCTACAGTTCGAGTCAAGAGGCACTCCTACCTCCCACTAAGGTGTAATCTGCGCATTCACCACCTGTCATCCCCCCAGCCCTGTCACTCACACGTCCCAGACAGTCAGATACACATACCAGCAGAGGCGGGCTGAAATGGTTAGGCAAGCAAATGCTAACTTTCTAAAAGTAGCATTTGCAAACCCAGGATACTAAAATAAACTTTACTAAAAGAAATATCTTATCATCCTGAGTTCAGGCATACTAAGCACGACTCGCTACCATGCTCCTTGAGCCTGCTGGGATTATAGGGTGTAATAATTCCAGCAGCTCAGTCTGGCCTAATGGAGCATGTAGCCTTCAATAGTGAAATACGGTTTTGGTTGTAAGTCACTACTAGGACATGCCACACACATCAGGGCTTGTCCTACCTTACACCTACAACGCACCCTGCCCGCAGGCCTACCATAGGGGTGGCTAATATGTAGTCAAGGGAAGGTTCGGGGGCTGGCAAGTGGGTGCACTTGCCCAGCTAGCGTGACGGTACGAGACCGCACGCGGGTTCTGCGGTCGCAGTTCCCAGACACATCTTTCCGGCTGCTTCGGTGGGTGGCGCAACCAGCGCTGCAGGCCCACCAGCAGTATTGGCATCTACAAGCCCCGGCACTCTCTAGTGCACTTTACTAGGTACTAACAGTAAACCCAATGCACCAATCATGGATACCAATCGCATGTACAATTTACAGTAGGGAGCACTTGCACTGCTGCACGGGTCAGCCGTGGCGCAGTGCCCTGAGTAACGGAAAACCAGCAAAACATCGGAGGCACATCAGCAAAAAGTGGAAGGGAGACTCACGCCAAGGTGCCAGGTCTAACATGTGTCCCCTCCAGCTGAAATGTGGGGGGAACTACCCTTCCCCAGGGAGTTCCACATCACTAAGGCGGAAAAATCTGGACAGACCGTCAGCGTTGGCGTGATCGGTGCCAGGGCGGTGCTCCACCGTAAAGTCCATACTCTGTAGAGAAATGGACCACCTCCACAGTTTCGGGTTCTCACCCCTCATTTGCATCAGCCATCTGAGGGGCCTGTGGTCCGTCTGAACTCGGAAGTGAGACCCAAACAAGTAGGGTCTTAGCTTCTTCAGCGCCCAGACCACAGCAAATGCTTCACGCTCTATTGCACTCCACCTACTTTCCCGTGGAAGTAACCTCCTACTTATGAAGGCTACGGGTTGGTCAAATCCCTCCTCAGTCATCTGTGAAAGAACAGCCCCTACACCATGCTCTGAAGCGTCTGTTTGCACTATGAATTCTTTGGAGAAATCCGGAGCCAGGAGCACGGGCGCCGTGCACATGGCAGTCTTCAGGGTGTCAAAAGCCTTCTGACAGGTGTCAGTCCAAATCACATTCCTGGGCTGCTTCTTCGAAGTCAGCTCTGTCAAGGGGGTCACGATCGTGCCATAGCCCTTGACAAACCTCCTGTAATACCCAGTGAGCCCCAGGAAGGCTCTCACTGCAGTCTGGGTCTTGGGGGGTTCCCAAGCCAGGATGGTCTCGATTTTGGGCTGCAAGGGTGCTACCTTGCCACTCCCAACTTGGTGTCCCAAGTACACCACTGAACCCTGCCCAATCTGGCACTTGCTTGCCTTGATTGTGAGGCCTGCTCTGCGCAGGGCCATCAACACTTCCCAGAGGTGTCGCAGGTGTTCTGGCCAGGTGCCACTGAACACCGCGATGTCATCCAGATAGGCGGCACTGAACTCGTCCAGTCCAGCCAACACCTGGTTGACCAATCTCTGAAAGGAGGCAGGGGCATTCTTCATTCCAAATGGCATAACCCGGAACTGGAAATGCCCATCTGGTGTAGAGAATGCCGACCTCTCCTTTGCCCCATCGGTCAAGGCGATCTGCCAGTACCCAGACGTTAAATCAAACGTGCTGAGGAACTTGGCAGCCCCTAGCCGATCAATGAGCTCATCAGCTCTGGGGATGGGGTGCGCGTCAGTCTTCGTGACTGAATTGAGTCCTCTGTAGTCCACACAGAACCGGAGTTCGGGTGTGGCTCCCGGCGCAGCAGCCTTCGGAACCAAGACCCCGGGGCTGGACCAAGGACTGCTGGAAGACTCAACCACCCCAAGGGCAAGCATCTTGGAGACCTCCTCCTTGATGCAGGCCCGGACCCTGTCAGTCACCCTGTAAGCCTTATGCTTCACAGGTAAGCTGTCTCCAGTGTCCACATCATGGACACACCAATCTGTGACACTCGGAACCAGGGAGAACAGATCTGGAAACTGCCCCAGCAACTGGCGGCAGTCTTCCTGTTGTTCAGCGGTCAGGGTGGGTGAGAGGTTAACTCCATCCACTGACCCATCTTTCTCACAGGCCACCAAGAGGTCAGGAAGAGGCTCCGACTCCTCCTCCATTCCGTCATCAGTTGCCAACAACATGCCCACTTCGGACCTTCGCAAGTGGGGCTTGAGGCGGTTGACATGTAGGACCCGCAAAGGGTTCCTGGGCGTCTTCATGTCCACCAAGTATGTCACGGGGCTCTTGCGCTCCACAACCTCAAATGGGCCTGTCCACTTATCTTGAAGGGCACAGGGCTCCACTGGGGCCAGGACATACACCTCTTGTCCAGGCTGAAGCTCGACCAGAGTGGCATTCTGGTCGTACCACCGCTTCATTTCCTCCTGGCTCGCTTCCAGATTTGCCTCGGCAAGTTGTCTGAAGCGTCTGGTCTGGTTTCTGAAGGCCAGCATGTAGCTATATACATTCTGGGGAGGTTTCCTGGGAGATTGCTCCCAGCCTTCCTTTACCAAACTCAGCGGTCCTCTCACGGGGTGACCGTACAGCAGCTCAAAGGGGCTGAACCCTAGGGACTTCTGTGGCACCTCGCGATATGCAAAGAGTAGGCATGGTAAGAGGACGTCCCACTTACGCCTCATCGGACCGTCTAGGCCCATGATCATGCCTTTCAGGGTTCGGTTGAATCTCTCACCCAACCCGTTACCTTGGGGATAGTAAGGCGTGGTGAACTTATACGTTACGCCACACTCTTGCCAAAGGGACTTCATATACTTGGATATGAAATTGGTCCCCCTGTTGCTCACCACCTCTAGAGGGAATCCCACTCGTGAGAAAATTTCCATCAGTGCACGTCCCACCACGGGGGCCGTCACTGTCCTCAGAGGGATGGCTTCAGGGTACCGGGTGGCATGATCCACCAAGACCAGGATGAACCTGTTGCCCATGGCTGTCTTGGGGTCCAGAGGCCCAACAATGTCAATACCCACTCGCTGGAATGGCGTACCGACCACAGGGAAGGGTTGGAGGGGAGCCTTGTTCTTCCCTCCGGTCTTCCCACTTGCCTGGCAAGTCGGACAGGTTCTGCAATGAGCGTCTGAACTCTTATGCATTTGGGGCCCGTAAAAGTGGGTGACAAGCCTGTCATAGGTCTTGTCCATCCCCAAATGTCCTGCTAAAGGCACATCGTAAGCCAGACCCAGTAGGAAGGCTCTGAACTTCTGGGGTACCACCAGCACACGGGCTGACCCAGGTTCAGCAGCCTTAGGCTCTGAATACAGGAGGTCGTTCTCCCAGTACACGTAATGTGTTTTGGCCTGAACACCATTGGCCTGGTCTGCAGCCTGCTGCCGCATACCCACGAGAGAGGGGCATTCTTTCTGCTCCTTGCAGAATTCCTCCCTGCAGGGTCCTCCTTCTTGCTGCCAATGGGTCAGCTCAGGCAGGTCCCCCAGTTCGGCGATCTGTTCCCCTGTAGGCTCCAGGGCATCCCCCTCAAGGTCTGCTTCCTCCTGGACCGTGGGAACCTAAGGGGCCGGTTTCCCGCGCCCCCTGCGCCCACTCCCTAAGGCCGGTTCCTGGGCCTCTCCTTCAGGCCCCAGGACCTCTTGATCACCCCTACTGGCTGCCATCGACCGGGTGGTCACGCACGCCCAGTCAGGCAGACCCACCATCCGCAGGTGAGTCGTTTTCTCCACCTTTTCCCAAGGGGAGTGCTCCAAGTCATTCCCTAGCAAACAGTCAACAGGCATGGTTTTTCTTACACAGACCTGCAGAGTACCAGAGACCCCCCCCACTCGAAGGGAACTTGAGCCATCGGACACTGACTCTCAGAATTATCAGCGTTGATAACCCTACAGTAGGCATGGGGTACAACCTGCTCTTGAGACACCAGGTGCTGCCTCACTGCAGTCACACTGGCTCCTGTGTCTCTAAGAGCTTCAGCTTCCTTGCCATTGATGATCACCACCTGCCCATATTTCTTAGTGTTAGTGGGCAGGTAGTTCGTAGGGATCATCTCACTGTCTCCTAGCGAGACTAGGGTCATGTGAACGGGATCTCCACCCCCCGGGACCATCACTTCTTCTCCTAAGTGAACACTAGTCACTTGACGGGGCGGAGCACCAGTGGGTGCGGGTTTTCCAAACAGGCGACACTTGGGGTCACTGGATATGTGCCCAGGCTCGCCACATTTGTAACAATTGAAGGGCCCCTTTGGAACAGGCTTACCTGTCGGGGCCCCATTCTGCTTTGGGGGTGGGGGAGGCTGAGAACCCTGCTGCGGGCTCCCCTGGGAACTACTTTGGGGGCCTTTTTGGAACCCTTTCTGTTTTCCCCCCTTGTCCCCCCCACTCTTCTGCTGGGGACCCTGCCCACTCTTGGCGGAGTCTCCCACGGGACCCTTGTGGACCCTGGTGATGAGCCAGCGGTCCGCCTCCTCAGCAAGCTTCCTCGGGTTGGACAGCTTGCTATCGATCAGGTGTTGGTGTAACTCAGGAAAACAGTGATCAGACAAGTGCTCCCATGCAATTAAATCAAAGAGACCTTGAAAATCATTCACTTTGCTACCCTTCACCCAACCATCCAGTGCTCTGCAAAAATAAGTCACATACTCCACATACGTATTCCCAGGCCGCTAAGTACATCCCCTAAACTTCTGTCTATACATTTCAGGGGTAAGCCCGTACCTGCGCATTAAAGCTTCTTTCATGTGGGAATAGGATCTCTGATTCTCAACGGGCAAATCTAGCAAGGTATCTCGCCCTTCGCTAAGGAACCTTCCCCACAACCCCGCTCCCCAATCCTTGTCAGGGACCCGGTGGGAGGACATGGCTACCTCGTATGCCCTAAACCACTGTCCTATGTCATCCCCCTTAAAGAACTCCTTAACTATGTCCTTCGGGATGTGCACTCTTGACTCTACCTGCACTGGCGATGTGCTGCCACCAGAGGGAGGACGATCCAAGTCTCTCTCCTTGAGACTTATCTCCCTCATTTTCACTTCATAATCCATTTGGTGCTTTCGCTCTTCCAGCGCCATTCTTTTTGTTTCAAGCTCCAGTTGGATTTTCAATTCTGCCAGCTTTCTTTCGTGATTCCTTGTTTCCTTCCTGTCTGCCAGCTCCTCTGGCGACAGGCCTTTACCCAAGCTGTGCACGCTGTCTTGCCTTTCGAGATCCACCAGATCCATAGGTGCATTCTGCTCTTCAGTTGCATCTTGCTCCGCGAGGGCATCTTGATCCTCCGGGGCCTTTCTGGACTCTATCCAGGCTTTCAGGGCCTTGTAGAATTCTGGCTTATTCTTGCAACCAGCGTGCAGAACTTTGAGTTTCTTACAGAAAAACTTCAGCTCCGTCTTTGAGTATTTGTCCAGCTTTGCGGCGTCCCACTCCACCTCCAACACCTCAGAGGTCGTAGACTCCGCTCCATCCAGGCTCTTCGTGCCTGGCATGGTTTTCGCACTCGGAATCTTCTTTCGGCAAAATTCAAAAAGCAAAGTCTGTGGCTAAGTAACTGGACCGTAATCCCTGTGTAGTGGTCAGAAGCTCAGGTATAGATATCGCAAGTGTAAATTCGAAAATCCTCACCGCTGCGTCCAATGTAGGAAGGGGGAGGCTCTAATTGGCGCAGTGCAACACTAGCGACAATCAGGGACTCTCTCTTCCTCGTCAGGGCTGAGGGTTACCTTCCAGACAACCTCTGCTTACCCTCTAGGTAGTGTGGCTTAAGCAGTCGTAGGCTAATCTTTGGGGCACATAGGGTTAAACACTTGCAATATTACACCTTCACAACCAACCCACCACACAACGAGACCAGACTGTATTCTGTAAAAATATATATCTTTATATAGGTTTTTAAGCAGGCTTGTGAATACAGTCAACGTACTTTAAGGTATCGGTTTCAAGTCACTTAGTTCAGGTTGCCACAGTTCTTTCTAGCAATAAGCGTTCTCTTAGGGCCCTCAGGCCGGTGTCAACAAAGTTCTTGTGGAGCAGGCGGCTTCCAGGGGATCTGTCCCACGTCGCGTTGCCTTCCCAGAGTCGCTGTTCGTTGCGGCTCTCAGCCGAGCAGTTCACGGGTCATCCGGGGCAGCGGTGTTCTGTGGCGGCAGGGTCCTCTCCTCGTCGTCCGCTCCGACCCTGGAGGCGGCGGCGGTGTGATGGCGGCAGGTGGCAGTACGGTCCCCAAGTGCAGGACGTACCCAGCCAAGTGCCGGTGCAGCTGTGCGCTCACAGCTGAGCTGTCGGGCAAGATACCGACCTAGTGGATTCTCACAGGGCAACTGTCCGTCTTTGCAAGTGGATTGGCTGCTCGTGGCGCAGTCAACTCGAGAGCTCGGACCGGACGGGTCCTCCTTCGCTTTGCTCTCGGGCTCCCGGTGCAGTTGCGGTCACGGTGTTCGGGCCAGCGGCGGCTGGTCCTCACTTTGCTTTTGCTGTTGCTTTGGGCCCCGGTCACGGTGGTCAGGTGGATGTCGTTGCCTTGGAGGAGATTCCTCCGACGGTACTGCAGTGATAAGCAGCACACGTAGTCGCTTTCTTCAGGGTGTGGCGCCCACTGGTCCTGGGGCGCTGGTCAGGGGGCAAGTTCAGTTGCAAGCCCTTGGAGATCTTTTAGCAGAGTTTGGCACAAAGTAAAGCAAAAGTCTTCTCGCAGTCTTTCCTTCTTCCTCTCCTTCGGCAGCAAGGCACCAGACCCAGGCAAGAGTCAGCACTCTTCCTTGTCCTTCACGGTCCTTCTCGTCGGGCAGAGTTCCTTCTGTAGCCCAAACAGGATCTAATTTTCAAGGAGCAGGGCTCCTTCTTTTATAGGCCATTTCTTTTGTTCTCGCAGGCCAGGGGGGCCTTTGCATAGCCACTCTCAGTCCTTGAGTACCCCGGTGGGTGTACTCCGGCTTCTGCTCTCAGTGTGAGGGGCAGGCGCATCAGACGCCCCACAGGAGGTGGAGCCAGCATTGTGCGGACAGGGGCTGCCAGAGTACCTTGTTGATGGGGGCTTCGCCCTTCCTGGGCCAGGTGCCGGCTGAGTCATCAGTCGCTCCCCAGGAGGGTGGAGCCAGCATTGTGGTGGCAGAGCACAGCTACAGTTTGAGTCAAGAGGCACTCCTACCTCCCACTAAGGTGTAATCTGCGCATTCACCACCTGTCATCCCCCCAGCCCTGTCACTCACACGTCCCAGACAGTCAGATACACATACCAGCAGAGGCGGGTTGAAATGGTTAGGCAAGCAAATGCTAACTTTCTAAAAGTAGCATTTGCAAACCTAGGATACTAAAATAAACTTTACTAAAAGAAATATCTTATCATCCTGAGTTCAGGCATACTAAGCACGACTCGCTACCATGCTCCTTGAGCCTGCTGGGATTATAGGGTGTAATAATTCCAGCAGCTCAGTCTGGCCTAATGGAGCATGTAGCCTTCAATAGTGAAATACGGTTTTGGTTGTAAGTCACTACTAGGACATGCCACACACATCAGGGCTTGTCCTACCTTACACCTACAACGCACCCTGCCCGCAGGCCTACCATAGGGGTGACTAATATGTAGTCAAGGGAAGGTTCGGGGGCTGGCAAGTGGGTGCACTTGCCCAGCTAGCGTGACGGTACGAGACTGCACGCGGGTTCTGCGGTCGCAGTTCCCAGACACATCTTTCCGGCTGCTTCGGTGGGTGGCGCAACCAGCGCTGCAGGCCCACCAGCAGTATTGGCATCTACAAGCCCCGGCACTCTCTAGTGCACTTTACTAGGGACTAACAGTAAACCCAATGCACCAATCATGGATACCAATCGCATGTACAATTTACAGTAGGGAGCACTTGCACTGCGGCACGGGTCAGCCGTGGCGCAGTGCCCTGAGTAACGGAAAACCAGCAAAACATCGGAGGCACATCAGCAAAAAGTGGAAGGGAGACTCACGCCAAGGTGCCAGGTCTAACAGCTCCCAAGACAGTCATCAGGAAAATAAGAACATCGGTCACTAGCTGAGACACTATCATTCATCTGGTTGTTTATATCAGAGAAATGTTCAGACCTTCTCCTGACAAAAGTCTCCAGTGTGCTGGGATAAGGAGGTCTGGCTGGCCATTATGGAGCAGTCTTCCTTGCAAGTCACATTGGTGTGCAACCTAAAAGTCTACATGGATCCAGATCACACCTTTGACACTTTAGTTCCTTTTATCCTAATTGCTGAATAGAATGCTGCAGTACATTGATCACCAATGTTGAGCTAGGTGTCAATGCCCTTATTAAGTAGTTCCTGGTTGATGGAACTACATCCACCTAGCAGGCTCTGAAAGATTTTGTAACAATTAACAGCTATTACAAAATAGAATGATCCACATATTAGCTTGACTCTTTGAAAGAGAGGATATCTCAAATGTCATGGCCATAGTTCATCGAGTGGTTTATCAAATATCCAACAACTTTCTGAGCTCCACAATTCAATTGGTTGTTACCTCACTTCACTGGCACACCATCAGCCTTTCCATTATGGTTCACTAGTTTGGCTCTTCTTGCTGTACCAAAGCCAAATGTGACTTATACAGCAATAAAGTTTTTTTGGGTGCCTCATCCAAAGTACAGAACTCTCTTCCAGTCAATCTGGAAAATAAAGCACTCTGACAAAGTTCAGGAAACACTTGAAGACCTGTCTTTTTCCTTATGTTATTTTTGTTTTATTTTCAAATTTGTCTCTGTTCTGCCGAATGTTTGCGAATTTTATCCTACAGACCTATGAAGCATTGTGGAACATTGTCGTATGCAATTAAAACGTAACATAACATAATAGGAGGTACAGATAGTCTAGCAAAGTATATTCATAGTGCCTGAAAAGTTTGATTTGTTATGAAACAAGCTTTGTGGAAAGCTGAAACAGATCAGAGGTGGCAAGGTTAAAAAAATGGACGTTTAACTATTACCCACAGGAGAACTATTAAAGAATAAAGAAGATGGAGGAGAGTACTAGATTAGATGCTGAAGAGTGTATATATCAGAGTGGGGAGCACAGTCCACCATATTCCAAGGTTGAACCAGCAAATCTAGGTAGACTCAAGTATGAACCAGGTGGTAAATGTTTGAAGACTTCGGCATATTGTTAGCCCCGGAAGGAAAAATAACATACAGAATTGTACCTGGTATTCCAGATACCACATATTATCCCCCATTCCAGATGAAAAAGATGTGTACCTCTTGGGAGATACTGCCCAGCATCCTAAATTCTGGCCCTGGTATCTCCTCGCTCAGTTCACTAGGAAATAGTCATTGAGCCCTGAGTGGTATAAATACTTTGTATTCAACCCAGTAGTTCTTGAAAATATAATGAAGAGTAAATTAAAATCTAGAAAAAGGTAAAGCCCAAGTTATCGACAGCAGTGAAAGGTAAAGAATTTGAGGAAGGAAAAAGAAAATAAATTGGAAGAAGAAAGTTAGATAATTCTGGGAAAATCTATACCTTTGGGGGGTTTGATTTATAAAAATAAATTGTTCCCAACCTCTATTCTGTGGGAGAAAGTTATTACGTGCCCGTGTGAAAATGTGAAGAGTTTCTTTTTGACTAGGGATTTTTTTAATGAGTTAAATGCTGCCTTCCTTTAATCATTTGGAGCCATATGTATCCAACTTTGATTTTGCGATTCTCAAATTGCAATTTTTTGCAAATCGCTATTTGAGAATCGCAAAAGTCTATCCCCCACATGCATCAATCTAGGATTTTGCATTTCTTAAATAGCGAAAATTAAGGAATCGCTATTTAGGAAATGCAAAATGCTATGCATCAAGAAATCCTAAAAGTTTTTAGGATTTCTTAATTTTCGGAAATTGCGATTCCTTAATTGCGAAGTGCAATTAAGGAATGGCATTACATTGATTCCTATGGGCCTAGAGGCCCATAGGAATCAATGTAGTCAATTGGAAGGCAGTAGCAAATTGCGAGTGGCACTTAGAAAATTTCATGGGTGCAGGGGGGGGTCCAAAGGACCCCCCCCTGCACCCCTGAAATGCAATTGAAAGTGCATGTTTCACACAGACATGTCCTAAGGACATGTGTGTCTGTAACTGGACAGTTTAAAAAATGCATTTTCAAGCATTTTTAAACAATTTCGCAAATTACCACGAGGTTGAACCTCGTGGTAATTTGCACTTCCAATTTGAATAATCACAATTTTTTTTTTAATGATGCATTGCTTTTAAGGAATCGCAAATTTGCAATTCCTTAAAAGCAATCGCATTTTTGGAATTCGGTAAAAATACCGAATTACTCAAAAATGCTTGATGCATCCCAAACACATATTTAGGAAGTGCAAACGGCCGAATTTACCGATTCGCACCCTTTGCACTTCCTAAATAGGTTGATGCATGTGCCCCTAAGTATATAAGCTTTGCAAATAATTTTGCGAATCCTACATATTCCTTAATTGCGAATTGCAAATTGCGATTCGCAATTAAGGAATACCTCCCCATTAATTCCTATGGGCCAAGAGGCCCATAGGAATTATTGGGAAGATATTCTCGATTTGCGATTCTCAATTAGAGCATCGCAAATTGAGAATGAAATTTCAAGGGTGCCAGGGTGTCAAAAGGACACCCTGTTGCACCCCTGAAATGTGCATGTGTGCAAATGTGGTACACATACGTGCCCTAAGGGCATGTATGTGCACCACAAATGCACTTTGAAAAATGCTAAAAAGTGCATTTTTCCGAGAAATCGCAAATTACCACTGACTTGAAGTTGGTGGTAATTTGCTATTCCTTAAGGCCAAATTGTACTTTTTCTATGCTTCTTACATTGCATTTAAGGAATTGCAGTTTGCGATTCCTTAAATGCAATCTCAAAATAGGGAATTGCAAATTTTGCGATTCCTTATTTTGTGAGGCAGTTTTTCTTTCATACATACCACTGAGCCCAATTGCGATCGCAAACGCTGAAATTCTGCGAATTTTGGCATTTGCGATCGCAATTTGGAATGATACATATGGCCCTTGATGAAGAGCTCTACAGAAAATGTAATGTCAATTTCCTTCATTTCCTTGCCATCTGTTTACATTCAGTGTTATTGATACGGACAGAAAACATTAGGGTTATGTATTCCAGAATTGTCATTGAAGGTATTTTACCATCGAAAACTTTAATGATTACAAACTACCAGTAACTCCTTCCATAAATGAAATGTGCAAACGTTCCTCCTTGATGGGGGTGTTTATTATAAATCAGTGATTTTACATGGAAATTTAAATTTAATAAATGTAATCTAGTTTAACACTGCAGGTCCCAAACACCTGTACATTCTGACCCCCTTCTTTACATCTTACACTGACACTCACATATGGTATTATAGCAAAAATGCCCATCCCAGCATATCTCTCCACGTCTCTCTCTCTCTCTCCAGCCATGCCAGCTCACAATTACAGCTGTAAACAACATCTCAGATTGAACAACCTAGTGCAGTAACCAGCTAAACAGTCTATATATGGGACCTGCATAGCTGTTCATAGCTGACAGCATAATGAAAACCAGTTTTCATCCACCAAACTGCTACATGCTGTGTCTCATAACATGATAACCGCACCTCTGCAGGTCTTACTCACAACATGGAAAAACGTCCCACATAGGATCATAAAACAAAGAAAAAACCCTTCCAACCACACATCCCGCATTGTATAGCTTGCTATACATGTAGGTAAGAGCCTCAGTGTCCCACATAGTCTATATATATATAAAAACGAAAGTATGTCTGTTTGTCCTTTATGCATTACTACACCATTCATCCGATCGGCATGAAACTTTGGGAAGTTGTTGAGTACACTCCCGCAAAGGTTTCTTGCAAAAAAAAAAAAAAGAAAAAAGAAAAATGTGTTAAATATTGCCCGCCTCAGGGCCCTCATAATCTTTCCAATACTGAACCTTTACAGTTTCCAGTGCTACTCCCTTTTGCAATGACCATCAACAAAGCACAAGGACAATTGCTGCAAGTGTGTGGAATAGATTTGGAGAATCGAAATTTGCCTAGCTAGTGTGACGGTAAGTTTCAATTCTATTAAGGACACGGAGGCGAGGATTATGCTTTTCTTTCTCTGCCATTTATTAAAATACAAAACGCACAGCAGCCCAGAAAAGCTCTTATTGGAACATCATCATCGGTTTCAATAAAAGGAAGAAACATCAAATAAAATCAACATAGTGCAAATGTCCCAGACTTTAACTTCAAGTCCCAGCACTCCAACTTGTAAGGATCCGAGGGTAGTCCTTTCACAGTGTCCATTATCCTTATATAAGTAATCCCCTCTCTCCGTTCTTCCTCTTTCTTCGCGAATTACGCAACATCTTTACTGGTCCTGTTTGGCACCATCATTACCTAGTGACAAAACACAACTGCGTGAGAGTTGTACAACCAGATGCATGTCAGCAATACAACACGGACATCAACAGGCATGAAATGAACAGCATCAACTGGAAACCTACGTACTTACTGGCATACGGGCGGGACGTCACACGCGGACGATCTGGGTGGGATAATCCTCGCCTCCGTGTCCTTAATAGAATTGAAACTTACCGTCACACTAGCTAGGCAAATTTCGATTCTATGGCAGGACCGGAGGCGTAGATTATGCTAGTTTAAAGCTTACTCACCACCAACCTGGCAATGCCCACCACAGGTTTGAAGTAAAACTTCTTAAAAGTGGACTCTGAAGACCAATCCGCTGCACTCATCAAATCCTCCAAACGTGCACCTACTGCAAACGCCTTGGAGGCCATGGCCCCTCTGGCAGAATGTGCCCCAAAACGTTTAGTATCGATGCCTGCTTCTTCAATGACCCAGCCCACCCACCTGGCAATTGTGCGGGAAGAGACTGCATGGTGTGGCTTTGGCAAGGCAATCAACAACTGACGTTCACCCGGAGGGCGAAGATCCCAAGTCATGTCCTCATACGCTTTCAAACAGTTCACAACACATAATTTTGGGACATCCACAAACGCAGGATATGTAATGGTTCTGGAGCCAGACTTGGTACGGCGGCCAACCGTAAAGGTGACGCCCTCAGGCGAAAACACCCGTGCGGACACATCCAGAGCTCGAACATCAGACACTCTGCGACACGACACCAAGCATAACAGCATGGCCAATTTGGCCGAAAGCTCCTTCAAAGACAAAAATCTATTGGCCTGCCTGGAGAGAAACAAATTCAAAACCACATTCACGTCCCAGAGGTCGGAGTAACGCGGTTCCGGCGGCAAAGCCAACCGGACGCCTCGCAAGAGCCTGCACACAAAAGGATGTTCTCCCACAGGGGAACCATTCACCGGCAGGTGCGCAGCAGAAATTGCTGAACGCATGGCATTGATAGTGCGATACGCCAAACCCGCCGTAGGCAATTCCGTTAGGAACTTCAGGATGGGAACCACTCCTGCGACCAATGGATCCAGGTCATGTCGAAGACACCAACGTACCCACTTTTTCCAAGCGGACTTGTAGCGCTTCGACGTACTGGGAGCCCAGGCTTTGGCCAAGAGTCCTTCAGCCGGTCGCGAAAGGCCTGGGAGCGACCAGCGTCTCCTGAAAGCCTCCATACCATGAGGTGGAGAGAACCCTGCACACCGGACTGAGAAGCAGGTGAGGAAACTGGGGGAGTAGGATTGGAAAATCCCAGGAAAGTTCCAGTAGAACTGGAAACCACACTTGCGACCTCCAGAATGGAGTCACTAGGACCAGCTCCCCTTTCTGCCGGCGCAGCTGAGCTGCCGTTCTCGTTATCATGGAGAAGGGAGGGAGCACATAAGGCGCCTCCCGACTCCAGTCCTGAAGAAACTCGTCCGTGGCTTCCGCCACCGGATCCGGCCTCCAGCTGAAGAACCTCGGAAGTTGATGATCCAACCGTGAGGCAAAGAGGTCGATCGAAAAAGGACCCCAGAGGCCGTTCAGCCATCGAAAAACCGACACATCCAGTTTCCATTGACTGAAATCCCGTAGATACCCGGAGTGCCAGTCCGCTACCTGATTGGACTGGCCCGGCAGGTACTCTGCCTGCACCCACACATGATTGTCCAGGCAATAGGTCCAAAACTCTTTCGCTAGATTCGCTAGCGCATGGGACCGGGAACCTCCCAGATGGTTCACATACCGAACGGCTGAGATGTTGTCCATCTTCAAAAGGACACACGACTGCACCGCGTCTTTGGTCCAACACCGAACCGCAAAGGACCCCGCCAAGAGCTCCAGAAAGTTGATATGCAACTTCTGCTCCTCCGGCGACCAGGCGCCGCCTGTGGAAAATTCTCCGCAGCGAGCGCCCCAACCTGCCCTGCTGGCATCGGACTCTATCACTAAATCCGGGACCGACCCAAAGATCGCCCGACCATTCCAGGCTTCCATGTGAGAAAGCCACCACGTCATCTCCTCCTGCACCTCCTCCGAGAGAGGAACCAACTGATCGTACGACAAACCTATGCGCAAATGAAAGGCTTTGAGGCGCTGAAGGGCCCTGTAATGCAGCGTCCCCGGGAAAATTGCCTGGATGGAAGAGGACAAGAGGCCCACCTCCCCACCGTCTGCCGCAACACATGACGGATCTTCGACAACTTGCGGGCCGGCAGACTGAGGACGGACTCGACCGAGTCTATGATGAAACCCAGGAACTCTATCCGTTGAGAGGGAACCAGAACAGACTTGGACTCGTTTATGACAAACCCCAAGCTTTGTAAAAGCGACACCGCCATCTGCAGGTGTTCGCGCAGCTTCCGAGGACATTCATCCAGCAGTAAAATGTCGTCCAAGTAGACGATAAGCCTGACGCCCTGACCGCGCAAGAATTCTGTCACCGGGTGCCGGACTTTCGTGAAGCACCACGGAGCGGAAGACAGACCGAAAGGAAGGGCCATGAACTCGAACACCTGACCTTTCCAGAGAAACTTCAGGAAACGACGGTGCGGAGGATGAATGGGAACCACCAGATAGGCGTCCTTCAAATCCAACCGCACCAACCAGTCCTGCGACAGGAGAATGTCGCGCAACAGATGGATGCCCTCCATCTTGAAGTGGCGATACACCAGCCACCCATTGAACTCCTTGATATTGATGACTGGGCGACGACCGCCGCCTGGTTTGTCCACAAGAAACAGGTTGCTGATGAACCCTGAGGGATGCCGAGTTGAACGACGAATGGCCCTCTTGCGGAGCAAGTCCGCGACCTCCTCGTCTATCAACAACGCATCGGCCTCCGAGAACACCATCGGAGAAGGGGCACTCACCTGAAAGGGTTGGTCGTAGAACTCTATATGGAAACCGCGGACGGTTTGTAACACCCACGCGTCCCCGGTTAGACGTGCCCACTCCCCCCAGAAGGCCGCTAAACGGCCGCCAACACAAACTTGGTCTGCAGGAAGTACACTCACCGGAATTGGAGTTGTTTCCTGCTCCT
Organism: Lissotriton vulgaris; assembly: GCF_964263255.1. NCBI lineage: Eukaryota > Metazoa > Chordata > Amphibia > Caudata > Salamandridae > Lissotriton > Lissotriton vulgaris. The sequence goes on from NC_141696.1 coordinate 1,253,408,268, forward strand.
TTCTTGAATCCGCGACCTCCAAAACGTTGTCCTCTGGTGGGATAGAAGTTTGTATAGTTGGCAGAGGTGTTATACTGCCCTCGTCCGGAGCCTTGCCCTCTGTTGCCGGCACTTTGCCCTGCACGGCCGGTCGCACGGCCCCTACTGCGACCAGCCCCGGAGGAAAAACGCTGATGGAAAACACGCTTGATGCTGGATTGGGCTTTGTCCAGCGTGGTAAAGGTGGTGACGAATTTTCCCAATTTCTTAATGAAAGGCTCGCCAAAGAGACCCCCTTGGGCCACAGCCCCCGCCTCCGAAGAGGCCAGATCTCCAAGTTTCGGGTCCAACTTAATTAGAAAGGACCGACGGCGCTCTGTGGAAAGGGCGCAGTTGGCGTTGCCCAGGAAAATGATCACCCGTTGTGCCCAATTAGACAGCACCTCAGGGTCAATGGATGCACCCGTGACCTTTGCTTCCTCCGCCATATCTAAGATTTTTGTGACCGGACCCACCGCGTCTAACAACTTATCCTGGCAGGACCGCCAAGAACGGTCGATGCCCTTGCGCGGGTCCTTCATGAACTTGGCCAGAAACGTCGCCATCTTGGCATCCAGGTCCAGGGTCATGGCTACCTTGCCCTCCAATGATGGCCTAGAGCATTCCCCCCTCAGACACACTCTGGCCTCCTTCTCCAGAGGTTTGCGAAGCCTGCTCGCCACGAACTTGGCCACTTTGTCGCCCGGGGCCCAAGCCGCTGACCGCGGATGAATAATTTCATCCGGGTCCAGCATGCCAGAGCTATCCCGAGGCAACTCCGCGGCCGAGCCCGAAGGACGCCAGGAACGCTCCGACTCGTCATCGTCGTTGGTATCTGGGGAATCCCTATCCGGGGATGAAGGTGCAACCTCCGAAGGCGCCACCGGGACCGGGGCGGCGGGCTGCTCCGTGGGGGGCGTGGTCGCCTTTGCCAAGAAAGCGTCCCGAAGACGCTCAAAGGCGCCCTTGTCCACCCCATGGGCACACTCCGATGGCCCCTCCTTGCAAGGCTTCTTCGGTGCTGGGGGACCCTCCCCCGAAGGACCTGGAAGATCAGCGCGCGCCAACTTGGCGCACTCCTCGACAATACGAGCCAAAAGGCGGTCTTCCATAGGGCCGACTACCTCAGTCACACACCTATAGATAGAACTATCAACCGCCTGATAGAACTCCTCATCATTCAGGTAGGAATGGGGCTCCTCATAGTACTCGTCCTCCATAATGAGAGCTACCCAGATAGGCGACCACACCAGACTCAGAGACTCCCAACGATCACCACAATACAGCCCCAGACACCAGGGGGTACAAAGGTATTCCAACAGCCCGGAGGACCGTACAGCTTTTGGGCGGCAGGAACTGACCGCAATCAGGTCGCACTCGGACCCTACACAGCGCGCCGACCCACCACAAGGGACCAGGTCTGCCCCCCCACAGCGCGCTACCACACCAGGGCTAAGGAGTGCTCAAACCGGCACCACCGGCAGCAACGCGGTAAAACCGCAATACAGACCCTCAACCGGGCGTAAGAGTGACAGAATCACCGAAATGGGGCTACAGACCCGGCTTCACCGAGCGTCACTGAGGGGGCACGAGGGCAAAGGCTCCGCGTCCGTTGGATTCCTCAGCGCGGCTCCTCTAAAGAGAAAACCGCGCGAAGACCAACGAGACGCAGCAGTGCCCTATAGCGGCTGATACACGCCGCGGAACCACAATGGGAACAAGGTCGCGAAAGGAGCGGAAAACCCACCCCCGCGACGCAATCGGGACTCTGTGGAGAAAAAAAAAAAAACACCCACAACGCTGACACAGATCCCGAAAGCACAATCAATAAAAACCACAAAAGTGAGGTAAACACAATAACCCAAGAGCAAAGAGAAAACACTTAACTGGCTGCGGGAGCAGCGAAGAAAGAGGAAGAACGGAGAGAGGGGATTACTTATATAAGGATAATGGACACTGTGAAAGGACTACCGTTGGATCCTTACAAGTTGGAGTGCTGGGACTTGAAGTTAAAGTCTGGGACATTTGCACTATGTTGATTTTATTTGATGTTTCTTCCTTTTATTGAAACCGATGATGATGTTCCAATAAGAGCTTTTCTGGGCTGCTGTGGGTTTTGTATTTTAATAAATGGTGGAGAAAGAAAACCATAATCTGAGCCTCCGGTCCTGCCATAGAATCCGTGCTTCTCACATGGACAACTGAATGTGGCCAGCTCACGCATCGAAAAACCTTCTGATTTATTTGTGTACGCACCAGCCGGAAAAACAAAAAATACCGTGTATCCACAAGCACTCGAATAAATAAACAGAATTAAAACAACACCTTAAAATGTTTTCCATATTAAAATGAATGTTTCAATAAAAATGACGCAATGTAAATTGAATGTTATCATAACAAGTTTCCTTACATTTCCCTTCTTCTGAGATCGCAGCAAAGCGCAACGGGTAAGCTAGTGCTATGTAAATACTGCAATAGAATGCAATACAATTTGTGCATAGATAGTCAGACCTACTGCCAGAAAATGGCAATATATAGAAGATTCTACAGCTAATGTCTGGTGATGCTGCGAAGTATTAAATGCATGGTATGGGCCATTAAAAAAAATGCAGCTTCATAACTCAGTGCACATACTTCTGTTTTTTCAACATAGTTGCCAGACATTTGGAGTGGAGCAAAAGACCTTGACTGCAGAGGGAATTCTCTGAGTCCTGAAGGAATATATGAACCTGCTGGGACAATTGAGCTTGATGAGTTTGATTTTGCGACAATAAAAGTGATGACAAATATCACAGGACATGCATCATGTTATTGGTACTTTATGGGTCTTGCACATGAATGCAGTCTTCAATTTTACTTCGAAAACAAGTAAGTTAATGGATTTGTGAAACTTAACACAACCTAAAGTCCTCATGTGTCAAGGTCCAATTGTACATTCTGTTGCACAATCTGTTCATTTTTTCGCATACATTTATCGGCCTATTAACAATTTTTTTTCTATTCAAAATAAGACCTGCACCTGAAAAAGTTTGTAATTTCAGCATGCAAAGCCTAGATGTGATTTAAAAATTTAGAATGTGTATGCTTAGTATGCAGAGTTTGCCCCTTTTTGCATATTTCGTTGTCGATTTTGCGTATCAACATGCAAACAAAAACAAACATGACACTGATACACATTCTCCCTTTGAGCCAGGGAGATTCTACAGACCGAGCTGATGATTCCCTGAGTGCATGTGTATATGAGAAGCCCATTAGTAAGCAGGATAACAGCAGCAATGTTTCCATGTGATGACATCAACTCATTCCTATCAGTAGGGAGTCATCAAGTGAAGTTGGGTGCCACAACTCTGGTCATCAATACCCAAGACTATGCAGAGATGTAGTGTCTGTTGGTGCGACTAACTCGTATGGAAAGGGAAGGCGGGAGGAGGCAGGGTCACCCCCCAGATGTAATAAGTCAGGAAAGGTCTACGAGGGGTGAGCGCGTCAAATGCCTTACCACAATGGATCTTCTGTCTACTCAAATGCCTCTGCCTTTGTGGTATCTCGTCCATCTGTACCTCCCGTCATGGAGTAACAAAAGTATGCAAAAGAAGAGATCAAATTCCTGTCACACACTGTAGCTTGTGTGAAGCTTCTTTTCACAATTTTTTTTCATGACCTCAGCATTCATAACAGGAACTGCAAGGAAATTAGGGAGTGTAGAAGGGAACATAAAGGTGCCCTGAAACTACGTAAAAGGGAGCTTTAAAATAAGGCCTGGGCTGATTTACAAGAGGCTAGTAAAAACAAGGACAGCACCTGCTTTTTGGCGGGTTGAAATCCCCCTTTCTTGAATCCAACGAGAACCCAAGTATAGAAATTGCCATTGAGAAAGGACTTTGGGTGGAGCACTATTCTTGTATTTACAGACGGGCTGAGGAAGTGGAGGGCATGGACTTTAACCCTACTTTACAGGCCCTAACGCCACCTATAAATGTTCCTGTAGCCCTAACCTTTACTCTGGAGGAAGTACTCCATGCAGTAAATGTCAGCAAGGGAGGTAAGGCACCGGGACCAGATGGGGTACCCATAGATCTCTTCAAATCTGACATCGCTCTATGGTGCCCACTTTTAACGCAAATGCTTGCAGCTTGCTGTGAAACTGGCCTCATCAAAACTTAAACAGAATCCACAGTGGTCCCTATCATCAAAAAAGGCGATAGGCAGGATCCAGCTTGCTGGCTCCCTATTTATTTGCTTGATTCTCTGGCTAAAGTGGCAGGGCCGATAGTACTCAATCGGTTGCAATCATGGGGCGAGGTCAACAATGTCTTATCCGACCTGCAGTTTGGGTTTAGAGAGGGTCTTGGCACATTATAACAAGACCTCAACCTTAATATTTTAATTGGTAAATGTACAAGGTCAAGAAAGGAGAAGTTATTTTTGGCATATTTAGATCTCACAGCCGCTTTTGATTGTGTTATCCATGAGAAGTTATGGTACATTTTAACCAGTTTGGGTGTGGAGGAACTGCTATTCCAATTTTTGAGGCAGCGGTATACTAATGCGACTACCAGGGTCTGGTATGGCTCCAAGGGCGAATGTTCGGCATCCTTCAAGGTGGAGAGTGGGGTTAGGCAGGGCTGCGTTTTGGCTCCCTTTTTATTCACACTATGCACTAATGGGTTAGAACAGGCAATGGTAGAAAAGTGCCATGATCTACCAGAAATAGCCAGCCACCCCCTGCCTGCCCTCCTTTATGCAGACAACACCGTAATAATGGCTCGCACACTGCTGGGTATACAACGAGCCCTTGACATATATAATGAGTATATGAAAAATCTGGGACTGAGAGAGAATACCAATAAAACTTTTCTAATGAGCTGGGGGAAAGGTAGTATGAAGACTAGAGAAATCCACATCGATAGTAAAAAGGTAGAAACTGCCACCACATACCCCTACTTTGGAATTCTATTTGCATATAAGGGATCTTGGCGCCAGGCTTTTAACACCAGAAACCTGTATTTTATGAGAGCAACTTCTGCCTTGGTCAACTTTCCAAAAAGTTGGTCAAAAATACCCCGACTGAGCTGGTTCATATTTATAGAGCAAAATGTGTCAGTACAGCTATATATGGTGCAGGGATCTGGGGCTATTGTGATGTAAATTTAATCCAAAAGACTGAGAATACATTTTTAAGATTTCTGTTGCCAGTCCCATATAGTACCTCGTCTTACATTGGCCACGCAGAATTGGGAGTTCCGTATATAACTGATATAATAAAAGCACACCCGGTCCTCCTTTGGCATCTGATCTGGTCTACAGCCAACACAGCATTTAACCGTGAAATCTTAACAGACAGTCTTAAATTAGATTATGCATTAGAGATACGATGGTTGAATAATACAAAAGATTTCATGAGTGACTTGGGGCAACCAGGCTATTATGCTGATCCCCCCTCTATGGGCTCTATCTCCACTTTCACTGGGGAGGCTACGCATCCAACGGTACTCTCAAATCAAATGCTGCTAAGTACTCCTGGTATTCAGTTATAATTTACTAATATACCAAGTGGGTACGACAGATTAGTTTTGACCCTTTTAAGACTTAGTACTTTTCATCGCCTGGTCAGTTTCCCAACAACAAACAATTGGTCCAAAATGTTGTGTAAATGTCCGTGTGATGAGTTCTCCCACTAATCCACAGTGCATGTTGTTCCTTTTTGTACGTTCTACAAGGCAACAAGGAGGAGATGTATCATACCTATTTTAAGATTAAAGGGCTTAAAGCAATATCGTCCAGCGTTTATTGCAATGTAGATCTTGGAAAATGAATGTGTTACAAGAGAGATAGTCCTGTTCATATAAAGTATCATCAAATGTAGGAAAAATATTGAGAATTTTATCGATTTATAGTAAAATTATCTGATGTAGTATTAATTGATTTTAGTTTTACGACAAAATGACGCATTTGTATTTATAAAATTCTGTATGCTTTTATGATTTTTATGAAACAAAAATCGAATAAAGCTTGATTTGATTTGGTTTGATTTGACTACAGCATTCCTTTCTTAGTTAACTGAAAGAGTTTACAGTGTTTCAAGCAATCTTTTAGCCTTTCAAGCATTTTGTGCACATCTTTTTCACATTTTATTCAAGCCATTTGTTAGGAAGTTGCTTAAAGCAGGTTTTATGGCCTGCATTATTAAGTATGCCGGCAGCAAGTTTCACATTTTAAAGTTGTGTCACTTCGATATAAATTGCACGTCACTTTTGTATGCACCCTCTCAAGAAGGATTGCTAATTTGGTAACTCACTACTTTAGTTCACTACCATTTAATTAACTCATAATTACTGCTAAACTGATGGGACTTCAATACCACCCAAGTGAGCACAGAAGTGAATTTGGGTAACAGGTATTGGGTTATGCGGCATACCTTATGCCTCTGTACGAGAAAAATACTACCAATCCTGGTCCTCTTTTGAGTGAGTATTGCGTATCTGCTCTATCCTTACCTCATCATAAAGCCACCTCTGCATCTATTTCTATTTCACTATACCCTCACCCCATAATTCTCTGGATGCTTATCTTATCATTTATGCCCCTGCAAGCTATTGAATTCTCTTTCCTTCATGTTCCACATTGTAACAGCAAAAATAAATTTAAATTCAGTGTTCCAATACCTTATCTATCTACCTACTTCAATCCAGTAAAAGGTAGCACCAACACTTGCCTCCTGATCCACATCTAAAATTGGGAATAAATGTTTAAGCAACACCACTCTACCCTCCATGCTCACTGGTGCCTATCAATTGGAAGTCTCTAGTGTCTTCTATCACACACAATTCCTCAACTGCAGTGCAGCTATGTAATAACTGAACGATATTTATTTAGGTAAATTTAGCTCAATCTTTATCACTTCAAACCGTATTCCACCAACCTTAAAGCACTCACAAATGACCAAACCTTGAGAATGGACAGTGGATATAGCACCAAGATATAGCACCAATCTCGTATCAACCAAAAATAATAAGTAATTCAAAAGTAAGTCCTGTGTGACACTTGCAAAAACCGGTACCCTCTGTCTAGGGGCACCTCACGTAAAACATGAATCCAAAATGTTTATCATCCAGTTTAGGGCACCACTCCAATCATGTACAATCAATTCAAATTTCTCAGAGTCCAAATCCAAATTCAGAAGTCTTGATATTTTCTCAGTTCGTTTTTTATTTTCTTATACTCAAAAGAATCATCAGCCAACGCGTTTCGTTCTGACCACCAGAACTTCTTCAGGGCTGGAATAATCAAACATACATAAAGACAAACTGTCACATAGATACATATAAAAACTACATATAAAATTGTACATACAACCATATAAATACGTATAAAAGAGACGAAACATCTGTGTATATTAAAAACATGACCATAACATCACATGACAATAGATTAGCTGTGTGTTTAATTTTTTATAGGATTACAACCTCGTATCCCTTTATAAACAATCAAAGGTTTCTCAATTCTTCCTAAGGTACTGGACTCTTACTACAAGAATTGGTAATAACGAAATGTAAAGTATTACTATAAGGAATGATGAAGCAACATCACAGTGATTTCAAGCAGAACAGAAAAAAGGGGGGGGGGAGAGAGGAGTCTCTGCATACCCTATGGCCTACCATATGCGTGAGAATCACGTGAATGACAACAAAGTATGGTTCCATGGCATTGATCACATTCCCCCTAATCCACGAGGGGGTAATAGAGAATTGTGCCTTAGAAAGAGGGAAGCCATGTGGATTTGTCGCCTTAAATGCATAGAAATGGGCCATAACACTGATGATGAGATGCATTATTTCCTATAGCCCTGTATTGTCTCTACTGGTTAGTTATACACCATTCAGATCTGTGGTTGGCTCACTGCTCTCTCTCTTTAAGCATATACATTTACTGTTTATTTTCCATTCTTCAATGTAAAATATCCCTTATGAAGTACCACCTTAAGGATAGACTAGATGTTATAGTTCTGTATATTATAGGTTTTGTTCATTGATGAACTGGGGACAAGCCCTCTGTGTATGCCCAAATATATTGCATTGGGCTCAATGCAAAATTTGGTGCACTATTTTTACTGCTGTTGTTTAGGATGTGTGGTATGACTGCGTATTTTCCACATGGTTACTGTTGGGTGACGTTTTCTTCCGTCTTGGACCCGTGTTTTGCCCTCCACCGCCTCCCTTGCGCGATTCTCCTCGAATATATAAATTATATACCTTGCACTTAAGTTTGTGTTTATGTATGTTTGATTATTCCAGCCCTGAAGAAGTTCTGGTGGTCAGAACGAAACGCGTTGGCTGATGATTCTTTTGAGTATAAGAAAATAAAAAACGAACTGAGAAAATATCAAGACTTCTGAATTTGGATTTGGACTCTGAGAAATTTGAATTGATTGTACATGATTATCTCCGGCTCTCTAAATTCTCATGACGATTCAGAATTCTCCCCTTCCCCTCCCAATGCCTTGCTTGGGACACTCATAAAGACTAGATCCTCAATCAAAAATATCTAGGACATTCACAATTTCATCGCAAACAATGTTATCACAGAGACCTGGTTCAACAACTGCTCAGAAACTGACATAGCCAGTGTCCTCCCTCTCAGTCTCCTCCCTCTGACCTACAATGTTCCGTTGTAAAATTTACCTCATGGTAAAGGTGGCAGTATTGTTTTGCTGCATCTCAACTTACTCTCTCTCAGACATCTGCAGTACAATTCAGTTGAGTACCTTTCAATAGAGATGGCCTCAAATCCAACCACCCTCCCCAAGGCCAGAGCGACTGACAGTGGAATCTGGGTATCACGGTGCGATCCCAGGCGCCGGCGGCAGATTAGCCCAGCACCATGTGACTCTGGGCAATAGCTTGCTTAATCTTTCCGACGGCCCCCAGTGCCTGGAGACCTTTACGGGTGATTGATCGCACTTTACAAATGTGGATTATTATTATTATTATTATCTATGCAGTTATATGTAATTCTCAGACGAAATGCATTTCTGCCTTCCTTGATCTACTTGATCTTATCTAACATATACTAACGATCTCTGGTTAAGTTTTTCTTTTGAGCGATTTGTGCATCTGGGTCAAATATCTGTCCTACAAAGCCAAAACACAATTCAAGACATTGACTCCCTTGTATTTACCCAAGTGGTCAATGAGCAGCTCCACAGAGGAAGCCATTGTCTTGTTTTATTCTTCTCCTTTGTTTTGAAGAAAACGCTACCCTGGACCAATCACTATCTATCCAAATTGCTCATTGATTGTGAGATGCAATGTGCAGAGAGCAGACTCACAAATTTACATGGATATTTGCCAGCTCTCTTCCCGGAGAAACATGAACAAAATACATGCTATGACCTTCACTTAGCTGCTCTATGAAATGCCTTGGAAACTCCTGCTGATGTTCTAATTTACCTGCAATTGTTAAAGGTATTCTCCCTCCAATTTTCACCAAGAAATATTTCAATTTGGAAACAAATGGAATATTCTATAGTTTAATAGACCACAGTCTAATTAAATGTATTATTACTACTACTAATGATATATTGAAAACTAGCACTGATTGGTCAAAACCAAATTGCCTCTTGCTCATATGCCCACTTCTAGAGCAAAAAAAAACAATACTTCAGAGCTCACATTGTTTAATCTGTGTATTCCAACAAAGGACTGTTTCATATCCACAATGAGAAGGTGTGGGGCACAGCTGCTTCTTTAGCCTGGCGTCTCCCTCATCGGACGTTTGCAACAGTTTTTTCTCATTCATTACAATGAAATTGACACCCTGAGGTTTGTATTACAGCAATGACTCCAAAGATTCTGGAGCTTTGTCCGTACCTTCCTTTCCTACAACATATTTTTGTGGCTCTCTTAGTGAGTTTGAGTTCATCACTGAAACTGACAAGCAATATCTTGATCTACTTCAAACACTCCTCTCATCCATAGGTCATGGGTAGTGACAATGTAATTTACCTAGGGCTCAAAGCATTTACAGCAGCAATCACCATACTATTTAATACCTTAATCTAAAGTACAGTTATCTCTCTGACTCTCAAATATCACACCTTTCCTAAAAAAAAACCACAGCAGGCCCCTACAATTTGTCTAATTACAAGCCAATTTCTGGCCTCCCTAGAAACTAGAATCACCCAACAACTGTCATCCCACCTGTATTCCAGTTGTCTTCTAAGTTAGCTTCTGTTAGGCTTCCCACCCTACCAAGCTATGGGGACCACTTTATTAAACATCTGGAAAGAATTACTCAACTCTGGAGGCCAGGTCTCCCCTCTACTTTGACCTTTTTAGACCACTGATCTGCCTTTGACACGATCTTTCTCCTCTTCCTGGCTTTCCATCATGTTGTGGATAAATGTACCTGCAGGCATCCCAAAACACTGGCCTCCACCAATCCTGGATTATCAGTCAGTGAATCAGCACTGACATTTTGCACATGTATATTGCATCTTGCCACTCACTCTTATATGCCATTCCTACCTACTGGCATGTGGCCACTGCATAGTATTTAGTAGCACTTTTACAAAACACACAAATGCAACTCCAAAATAAAAATAAATGCCTAGTTCAGCTGTCCCACATGAATCTATTGCTTCAGATTCATAGCACAGGTACAGCCTCTAAGGACCAATGCAGCCTCCCTTCATACAGACAGCTCCTCTAATGTCCAATACAGTCTCTCCATGTATGTGCTAAGGCTCAAATTACAAGTGTAATCTTCTCCCACGCATGTACAGACTCAAATACCACGTGCAACCTCTTCAAGTGCTGGTGTAGCCTTCATTACCCAGTGTTGTTTCCATATGCTGATGTTGAGACTCAAATGTACGCAGCAGCATCCACAATATCACGCATAGCAAATATGCCCAGTACAGCTTCTCAAAATACATATTTAACCACAAATATCCAGTACAGCCATCCCTTGTACAAATGTAGACTCAAATGTCCAGCACAGATTCCCCTTATGCCATCTCCCAATGCTGAGGTTTAGCTTCTAGTGCCATGGACAGCCTCCACGTATTGAGAGATAGCCTCAATTATAGAGCGCAGCCTCTTTGTCAGCAGACGTAGCGCCACCAGTCGGATAAGTAACAATAACCTGATGGTGTGGCTCTGCCAAGCTGGTGCTGACCAGCACCATGCTATTCACTGGCCATCCAAGAAATTGAAGGAAAGAAATGGCAGCAGCCATGGTGCGAAAATGCTCTCAGATTGCCGTGTGCTCTAGATCTAGGTGGATGTCACTGTCTAGATATAAATGAAGGGCTCAGCACTATGTTTACCTTCTTTTAATGGTACCATAGCCCTGCAAAACCCCAGACCAGCGGCCACAATGGCAGTGCTGGAGGTACCAGACGGCATGCCTGGGATACCAACTGCAATGCCTTTTGTCTACGAAGCCTTTTGTTTATCTTATGGATGCCGGATGCCTGTCTAATAAACTAAGACTTCACTATATCCAACACACACAAGCCATGAAGGACATGCCACCTTGTCTTCAATCAAAAAATCCTATAAGTAAGGACCTCATTGTGTCTATGACAACACCGTCTAGGGTCTAATTCAAACCAGAGTAGCGTGAATAGACCTCATTATCCACAACAACCTAGTTGCATGGGAATAGGGCTGATTGGGTCAAGCAATGGATCACAAATAATCACAAATATTCTTGAACATCATGAAAGCTGGGGCTTCTCTGGACCCTTAGAGGGCACAATGAGTCACATAATAATCATCATAGCTGACCCGGACCAGAGGGTAAGGATATAATGTGCAAGTCCATTCTTCAACACTACAATAAATGTTATGTAACAAATCTTAAGCAAATAGTTTAATTCATCATGTCAAGAGAAGTGCTAACATTTTGGAATTAATAAATGCGGATTATGGGTTCACTGGACCTACCCAGTGACCAATCTAAATGATTAGTACAGACATTGTTTCATGTATGAGGTGATTTTACCTTGCAAGCCCTCGATTTATAACACCAAGTGTTGCACTTTGTTGTAGGTAACTCTGGCATGTGCCTTCCTTGCTCGTTGCCCCCTCACCCTCTCTATGTTGTTGTGTGCAATATCTTGTACATCCCAAATGTATGCCTATTTTCATCAAATGTTTTCACTCTTGACTATTTATTCCCTTTAAAAGCCTTGCTCAGTTGTTCTAATGAAGACTGTCTGATCTAGAAAACCCTCTACAAAGCGCAGTGTTTTCTGAGAAAAGTAACGTTTGCTTCCAGTAACTAAATATTGCCCTATTCCTCACTACACCCACTAATAATGCACTTTCATCTTTGTGACCATCCCATATTGCTCACTGTTCTATAACCCCCATCTGGCATAGGTTAGCACATTAAAAACTCATTTCCTCAAGGCAACCCATGTGAATATTGTGTAGAATCCCTTTTAAATCATTTTAAAATATAAGCAAACCACCTCCTTCTGAGATCAGTAATATCAGTAACATAACAGGTTACCAGTAACATCTGTTATTGCTTGGAAATGCTATAAAATTCTGATTAAGCTGTGGGTATTGCCATGAAGCTGTATTTCCAATATCCCTTGACTAGTCATTACCTTATTTACTATAAGATGTTTAGGGCTCTTCGTAGTTCACATTCCTCATTAGCATTTCTAACGTTTAACAGTTCCTAAACTGGTGCTGGACAAGATGCCGAGTTGAGCGGTGTACATTAGGTACTGCACTTTCCTTAATCACATTTATCTTGTAAATAAAAGCTGATTCATCACAAAGCACTTTATGCAGAGGAAAAAAAAACTAGGGAACCCAATGCAATGTTAGGTTCAGGAATTGCTGGCCAAAAGGCAGGGTAGCAAGCACCCCTAGGGTTATTACATTACTCTGGGATAGAATTCAGTCCTGGTTTGAGGGCATGATCTACTGATATATGTAAAAGCAACCTTAATGAAGACACACACCTGCTAAACGTTAGTATTTGCAAGGGTACTGTCGGGGATAAGTGTCACCCAGTGTAAGAAATAGAACTGACAGCAGGAGTCGACCATGCAGGTAATAGCGGCGGGGCGGAGGGGCCGGGTTGGTGGGGGGGGGATTCGACATACGACCACGAGGGAAAATTAAATAAATATTTAGTTTTCCTCGTCGTCGACTGTCGAAATCCCCCCCACCCGGCCTCACCGCTTTTCCCCGCAAGGGCCGCGGCTGACTGACAGTTTTAGAACTCGTTATTTAAGGTAGTAAATTCCATCCTTCTCAAGCAGTATTTTGTTGTGATTTGGGCACTGTTGGCAGTATTGCATTCATTTACCTAGGGAAGTAATGCATCTATTTAAGGCAGTAATGCATTTACCACCAGCTATGAATGTCACCCCTGTCAGTGAGCCAGTGGAGCAGACTTTACAGCTAAGCTGCAGATTGTTTAAAGAGCAGCATTTATTAGCATTAGTATATCGACTGCCTATTTACTCATATGGTGTATCTACTGTTAGTTTCAGGTCAAGGGCATAGAAACCAGTTACTTGTGGTTGCTGAGATTGTATTTTCTACAGTTTCAAAGACAGCACAATAGATGCATTCAGCAAGATTCACTAACATTTAGTATTACCTACTCAAGGTAGAAACCTTTGCGAATCAGACCCAGAATTCCAGTCAGGTCGGGTGGCAGCCCAATAGGTACATGCACACACCCCACCATTGGGCTAGTCAAGGATCATTGAATGTCTTAACCGAGCCCACTGAGATACAAAATATTTCTTTGAACTTCAGTATTTTAATACCCTTTTTAAAATAATTGATTTTGTTTACATTTGCAGTGCTTTTGTTGCAAAGGAGTTTCTAAAAATCAGATACACTCATGCTGGAGAATACAAACTTGCAATCAAAAATGAAATTCAGAACTACACAATCCGGTTCATGGTACGAGTACGAAGTAAGTACAAGTTTGGTTGGAAGGAAGACACTACTGTAACAATACGAGTATATTGATGTCTCTTCACCCAACGTCAAAGCCAAAGTTATTAATTTGATGTACTCCTGCTCTAAGCATAAACATGTGAAAACCAAGCTTTTATTAAGGCATGAGACACAAGAAGCTATTTATACACATAAGCTCCATTTCAGTGTAAAGAAGAGTGCATTTGCAGTGACAAAATCTTTATCCTGATTCAAAAAATCTTTAGGATTGAGTGAATTTTAACCTTGCAAATGGAAAGTCTATGGAAATTCTGCCAATATGTTCGAGTTTCCAAAATCACACATTTACGGATATGAGCAGGCTTTTGGGCTTTTCAGGAAGATCTGACTTACAAAAGTAGGAACAGACAATACATTGTAAATATACAATCTTTTAAGTGATTCCTACCCTGAAAATGGTAAAAAATATGTTCCTACCTAGTACAGGATTAGAAGCATTTGCAGTGTAGCATCTGCTGTATGACATCTTCAGATGTATTCATGTGTGGGCTAATGTTTGGTTCACCCAGAGGAAAACAAATTACTGTTGGAGAAAAAAAAAATTACATGACCCAATGCACATTTGACATATAATGGTAATTTCGTATATGGAAATTGTATTTGTGCGTAACAATGTGTGGCATTATTTCAAGTGCTCTCTCTGTATTAGAGAATTCAACGAAAGTGGTACATTTGTTCCAAATGCAGGAGTAATTCCATGGAGTTAATTCCTGAGTTTTTGCGTGCCATTTGCAAATTGGCCACAAAGTGTGCAGAAAGGGCTTCTGCAGTTTTATGAATTTTGCAATTATATTTGTAACATGTTCCCTGAAGCTTCGACCATGTGGGAGCATGAAACACTTAAGGTGGGATGAACAATGGAGGTATATTGAGGACAGGTGGTATTGATGGTGGGAGAGTAAATAGTGGACTTAAAAGATGTATACAAAAGCATGAAGAAACACAGAATTATAAAAATACTTTAGGCCTGAAATACAAAGATTTTTTTGTGACTAACTCTTTCCGTCCTCCAGGCTTCCTACTCAATTTCAGGAGTAAGCAAGAAGTATTACAAGAGTTTGTTAGACATACTCACAGCAACATTCTTGTGAATCAGGCCTTTTAAATCCTAAGTGCCCGATTCACAGGACCAAATACACAAAGGTGTTTTTGGCCATGAAGATACAATTATAGCTCATTATGACAAATTTACACCTGACTGGTATTCAAATGGGATTCTTGGGAGGGAGTTAGTGTATTTGCTCGTTCCTATTACTCTTTTACAAGTGAGGTTTAATCTACAGTAGTAAATCCCACGTATGTGCATTGCCAAGCTCCTCTCCGATCCCATTCCACCTTGAAAAGGTTGGGGTTTTACAGCCTTTCTTGGGGCGTAGGGGAAGATCCTTCTCCCCAGGAAAAAATGTGTTTGCTGCAGAGGAAACAAAAGTGTGTTTACACCTGGATCTACAATCCCACTCAGCATGAGTAGGGACCCGTAGTACTGATCACAATACTGTAGTTCTCCTTTACGTACTATAAAATGCAGTTTGTGAATCAGGCCCCATGATATTTAACCAATATTTTTGGCTAGCTCTGCCTTAACACTTTTCATTACAGTCAGCTGGCTTTAGAGCTACGCGACCCACATATAGTAGTGTTTGTCTTTATAAAACACCCATAATAATAATAATATTATTTTTACATTAGGTGGCAGATTGTTGAATATTAGTACGTTAAAACAACTCAAATGGAAGTTCTGCTGATGCACAACAAGAAAAAAATGTTAAGTCATACAATGTAAATGTGTCCTGTGCATAAACTTTGGGAATCCATGGGCTACACAGTGCTTCCTACAATCATAATGGTGGTAACATTGTTATGCGAGTTACTTTTGATAAAGGGCTTGTAAATATGCCCGTATTTTTACGTTTTTCATAACAAACGTTACATTTGGTTAAATGACTGCTAGAAATGTATATGGCTTGTTAACAAATACATGTTAATGTTGGCCTTATCCTTATAATATAGAAGACATTAGGAATACATGGAGGGGGTGGCAGGAAGCAGGGGACAAAACATAATTCATATTACTAGTTGTTTGCCTAATATTTTGTATTTTTATTTTATTTTGTGTTGATCCATTGATTGTTGCCTAACATAGCATTTAGTTTTCTCTGCTTTATGTTTTTCTTTTCAGTGCCTGGTATGAGAGAGGCAACTATCAGGAAGAATTGCCTATTTTATCACTGCATTGTTTGACACTTCCAAATGTTCAAGAATGTTGGGAAGAGTACAAGATGTTTAAAGGGATAATATAGCCATAGGCCTAAGGCCTTGATGCAAGAGTAGGCTGGGAAAGGGTGAGATATTTATGTCACGCTGTAAAATAATGATACTCTAGGGTATGGTATTTACTGTGTACTGTAAATGCCACTTATTCCAAGTTTTGCACTTGAAAATAAGCAATTAAATTAGGAATAAGCGGAAGAGTGGCACTGGAACTAGGTTACGACATTAGAAATTACCTGCTTATACTTGACTGGTTCAAGGTCCACAGTTACATCTAAGTGAAAAGGAAAATATTATCACCTGGCCAACCCTTCAGTCATGGGCTAATTTGGTCTACTCATGGCCCAGCCAGCTAAAGATCCCATTATCAAATATAGTATCTTAGGTGTATCACATTGAATATTTTGTGACTTTTCATTTTGTTGGACACTTTTAATATATACCTGCCATCCCTCACCTTATAAAATAATTTGCGTCAACGCTGTCCCCATATTCCTCTTTTTCACTTTCACACTTTTTGTGTAACAGAGTTACTCCATTTTGAGGGCTGTTATTCCTATTTTTCGTCTGGACATTATAGACTGGAGTGTACAAAAACATAAATGTTTTAACATTCAGAAATAATCCTACCTACCACACACATTTCCCTCTATCCATCTATTGTGGAAATCTACAGTTTTTAAATATTTTCATGTTTATCCTTATTTTCCCTAGATGTACTCCTGTGTATTAGCTATAGGTGTAGGGTTAGGCAAAATCTGCATCTGTACAATATTTTTTCTAGGTTCTTCTTTCACTCGTAAAATATATTTCTTCTTCCCGTAATCACATTCCCTAAAACACTTAAAATGGGCCATTATGGACTCTTTTCCACAATGCACTGACTTCATTTAGGCTAGAATTAAAAGTGCAATAATTTGAGTAACAGCTTTCAAATCTTTATGAAAACCTAGAGTGACAACTGTGTGGGAGGTGATCTCATTGGCACTGTACATAACTCTCCCTTAGGAAAATCCATTTCCCACCACCTGTTCACACATATGATTGTGGATAAGCCCACATAACTTGCATATTTCCTGCAGCCATTGCTAACATCTCTAATGGACATATGTGCATATCCTGACAAGGTAAATCAGGGCCTACAATTTCTAGCACAGATTCCACCTTTTCTGCAGACAAGTTATGATAAGGCCACCAGCCCAGAGAACCTTTATGCTGGGTCAAAGAAACAGGTTGGATTAAACTACGGAAGAGAGAGGAATTAGCCATGAAATGATATGTGGATCAGCTCCCACACTCATCAAAACCGTCTTCCGAAACTAAACAGGTTTCTAAGCTGAATATCAGCCTTTCATTGGGTAACTTGAGACAAGCAGCAAGTCCTTCCTCAGAGCAAATTGCATGTGATACCTAATCAGCAACAACAAAGCCATATTACAGTTAGGAAATAAACACAAAACTATTCTGAGACAACGATAGTTACAGAGAGATCATTATTATTATTATTTTTTCAGTTAAAAAATTATTCTTTTATTTTTTCATGGTACAGTGTCATAAAGTTTCATTATTAATTTGTTAAATTCAATGACATTACATTAAATAAGTTGTACTTAGAACAGATTGGATGCAGCAGAGGTATGTTTTTATATCAGTTCCCGAAACCCACTTGCCTGTGGTTGTTTTAGAGAGGCCAAAACGTACATTGCTTTTCAGTGAATTCATTCCTTGAAGGAGCCAAGCTTGTCTTGATCATTAAATAATCAATATGACACAAAAGTTAAAGAAATCTGATGTGGAAATTAAGAGTTTTAAATGTGGATGCTTTTATGTCCAAAGCAATCTTAGTAAGTCATTGTCAGGGGCAGGGGTGGACAGAGACTGAGACCAGAGCACTGTATGTCAAAAGCTAAGCAAGATTTATTAAAGGTTTACAAGTTTTATGAGGGGTTGTAGTTTTCCTTCCTTCTTGGGGTCGTTTTCTGTATGCAGGGAACGTCACAGTTTGATCCGGGGTCCCGGTTCTCGTGGCCTCAGGGAAAAGGAAAAAAGAAACGGGTTTTACTGATCGATTCTCAGTACTACTTGTAGTGCTACCTTCACCAAGTTAGAACAGGGGTTGTGATTTCAGTGCAAGGGCCACCGCGGGGCCTCCCGCCTCCCCGACCTTGCTACCTCCCCCCTCCCCAAACACCCCAACAGAACGCCCCTCTTAACAGCACTTGCCTTGGGCTGTGGCCCGACTCTCGGACCACAGCAGCAGGACCCGTGGCGTCTTCTCCCTTCAGCCCACCGGGTATGGTAGCAGTGTTGGTGACGTCGCTCCGCAGCACTCGCAGTGTACTCTCCTCTGTCTCCGGTCTCACGCTCTCCTCTCTTCTGATCTCCTCCGCCTCCGCTCTCACGCTCTCCTCTCTTCTGATCTCCTCCGCCTCCGCTCTCACGCTCTCCTCTCCTCCGATCTCCTCCGGGTGCTCCACAGCCTCCTCTCCGCCCTGGCACACCGTCCGTTCCACGCCTCTAACTTTTATGCTTCCTGGTTCCGTCGGCCGACGGGACTCCTCCCCCTTCAGCTGTTCAACCACTAGAGCGCGATTGACTTCCTGGTTCTGTGGTCTCGGCAACCAGGAAGTGGTGTTTCCGTCTTCTTCGTCCGCTTCGGAGTGTTCCAGCCTCTCTTCCTCCCCACACATCCTCCCCCTCAAGAACGGACGGGGTGGCCACTCGGGGTACGGATGACGGGACAGATAGTCAGCACAGACCTGTTTGGAGCCCGGAACATGCAGGGTCTGAAACGAAAAGGGTTGCAATGACAGGAACCACCTGAGTATACGTTGGTTGGTGTCTTTATTTCGAGCAAGCCAAGTGAGGGGAGCATGATCAGTCAACAAAGTGAATGTACGACCCAAAAGATAATACTGTAGCGCCTCCACCGCCCATTTGATGGCCAGACACTCTTTTTCCACCGTGGAGTAATGCACTTCTCTCGGGAACAACTTCCTGCTTATAAACAAAACCGGCCTCAGTTCACCTGTCAGATCGGGCTGTTGAAGAACTGCCCCAAGGCCAACACCAGAGGCATCTGTTTGCAACACGAAATGTGATTGAAAGTTTGGGCACCGCAGGATTGGCGTAGAGCATATCACGGATTTAAGTTTCTGGAAGCTGGTTTCATGTTTGGGTTCCCATACCCTAATGTGTGTAGGTTGTGTGTTGGCTAACAGGTCAGTAAGGGGTTCAGCGAGGGTGGAAAAGTGGGGAATGAACCGCCTGTAGTAGCCGATAAACCCAAGGAATGATCTGACATCCTTTTTCGTTTTGGGGCTCGGTATTGCTTTAATGGCTTCCACTTTACTCATCTGGGGTTTTAGATGGCCACCCTGAATGGTGTACCCCAAGTAATGGATGGAATCAGTGGCCAGTAACGACTTCTTAGGATTAATCTTCAGGCCAGCGTTCTGTATGGCTGTGAACACTTCAACAAGATGGTGTACATGGTCCTCCCAGGACGTGCTAAAGATCACGATGTCATCGAGATATGCAGCCGCATAAGCTCGGTGGGGTTGGAGGAGGCGATCCATAAGCCTTTGAAATGTGGCGGGAGCCCCATGGAGGCCGAAGGGCAACACCCGGAAATGGTAGAGTCCTGAGGGGGTTGAAAAGGCAGTTTTTTCTTTGGCAAGTGGGGACAAAGGGATCTGCCAATAACCCTTGGTTAGATCAAGAGTTGACATGTACGTTGCGGCTTCGAGTTTTTCTAGCACCTCGTCGACCCTTGGCATTGGGTACGTATCGAACTTGGTGACACTATTCACTTGCCTAAAGTCGATACAAAAACGTAAACTGCCATCGGGCTTTGGTACTATCACGATGGGAGAACACCAGTTGCTAGCAGAGGGTTCTATGATATTAGCTTCTAGCATGGCAGTTACTTCCTTTTCTACGGCCACCCTTCTTGCTTCGGGTATCCTATAGGGCCTCTGTTTGACAACGGTGTCGTTTAGGACGACGATGTCGTGTTGTACCATGGTGGTTAATCCGGGTTTGGAGGAAAAGAGACCAGGGAACTGGGCGAGAGTGGCCTCGAGTTGGATCCTTTGGGTGGGGTTTATGACCTTTCCTATGGGAATGTCATCTGGGGAGGACAAAGCAGTGGGGATGACAGGAATGCCCAGAGGTGTCTGTGTGGTTACCAGTAACGACGACTGTCCTGTCTCTACATTTTCAGGAGGTTCTACCCAGCTTTTCAACAGATTCACATGGTATATTTGCTTCCCCCCTGGATGTAGGGGTTGAAGCACGCTGTATGTGACCGGGGTTACCTGCTTCTCTATAGTGAAGGGCCCTTGCCATTTGGACAACAATTTATTGTCGGACGAGGGAAGCAGTAGCAACACTTTATCCCCTGGCTGGAAGGTCCTTAAGCGGCTATTGCGGTCGTACAAGTTTTTCTGGGACGCTTGAGCATCTTCCAGATGGTCATGGACCATACCCCATATCTGAGAAATGGAATTTCTAAGGTCAGCGGCATATTGGGGTAGGGGTTTACCCTCCTCTTCCTCCTCCTCCCACTGTTCTGCGGCCATATCCAGCAGGGTACGGGGTCTCCGACCGAACAGAACCTCAAAGGGGGAAAACCCCGTAGACCTCTGTTCGTGAGTCCTTATGGCAAACAGTATAAGGGGTAACTGGTGGTCCCAATTTCTCCCTGTTTCTGAGATGACCTTGC
This sequence comes from Lissotriton vulgaris, assembly GCF_964263255.1. Taxonomy (NCBI): domain Eukaryota; kingdom Metazoa; phylum Chordata; class Amphibia; order Caudata; family Salamandridae; genus Lissotriton; species Lissotriton vulgaris. Next base: position 1,253,429,283 of record NC_141696.1, read on the forward strand.
GGAGCATATTCTTTATGGTCTTGTTGTACCGCTCCACAAGGCCATCTGTCTGAGGGTGATAGGCTGAAGTCCGTATCTGCCTGACGCCCAGGATCTCACATATGCGAGACATTAATCGAGACATAAAGGGGGTCCCCTGGTCCGTGAGGATTTCCTCAGGGAAACCCACTCGGGTGAAGAGAGTGATCATAGCCCTGGCTATCACCGGAGTAGACACTGTAGACAAAGGAAATGCCTCGGGGTACCTACTGGCGTAATCAACAATCACCAGTAGATACTTATGTCCTCTTCCTGAGGGAGTTAGGGGTCCCACAATATCCATACCCACCCGTTTGAATGGTATATCTATAATGGGAAGAGGGTGTAAGGGAGCCTTTAGGACAGCCGCGGGATTGGAGTACTGGCACCGAGGGCAAGCCGCACAATGTTTAGCCACATCTCTATAAACACCTGGCCAATAGAATCGGGTTAGAAGATAAGAAAGAGTCTGTTCTTTGCCATAGTGTCCTCCCCCAGTATAATTGTGTGCGAGCTCTAACACATGTCTACGGAATGCCAGCGGTACAAGGAGTTGGGTTGATACCGTGTCACCCTTTCTGGTGGCCCTATACAACAAACCCCGTTGTACATAGAAATAGGGTCCTACCTTGTCTTGGTCCAGTTCTTGTACTTGCTCCCAGGCATGCAACAAGGTATTATCATCCAACTGAGCTGACCGGAAGCTACGAGCAGGTCCCACCGTATCTGCAGGGGTCATAGAAAAAACAGACAATAGCCCTTTCAACTGAGAGTACTCGGCTTTCTCTCTTCTCTTTTCCTTTCGACTCTTACGGTCTCTTCCTGCTATCCCCTCCACATCGCTGTCTACAAAAGGGGCCTCCCTCCACCAGTTTACGGAGTCTTTTTTGGCTTCATCGATGTATTGATCGAACTTTGGGTGATCGGTGCCTATGATAATGGCCTCTGGCAGGGAGGGTATAACGCCCACTCGGCGCATTTGGGGGTCGTCGGACACATCCAGCAAGACCTCTGCTACGGGATATCCTTTGGTGTTACCATGAACGCAGGTCACATAGACGGTCTCTTCTTTCTGTATCTGATGGGGTTGGACCAGCGAGGTGTCAACCACAGACACACGACAACCAGTGTCTAATAGGGCTTGTTGTTTTTTCCCATTAAGTAAAACCTCTCTTTTATACTGACAAGGTCCCTTGCCTATGACGTACACACGCCCTCTGGAATACCCTATCTCCATGGGTTCGGCCTGTTGGCTTCTGTGTGGGCAGTTTCGGGCGATATGCCCCCACTCCGAACAGTGATAGCACTGGGGTCCCTGTGTACCAGACCCAGATCCGGGGCTGGTCGGCCTAAATGGAACGCGGGGAAGGAGGGGAACCCTGGGTTCTGGCCTGCTTTGGGGTCTGGGAAGCAGGGGTCGAGGGCTGGGAACGGGTGCTTTACTAGGGCTTGTGCGAAACTCAGGCGACCTGTGATAAGCACAGGCTAAATCCACCGCTACAGTTGGGGTAAGGTTGGGATGTTGCCTAATCCAGGATCGAGTGGATGGGGGTAAGGCATCCAGGAATTGTTCTAGGAAGACCTTAGCCATCAGGTCTTCTATAGTGGAGTTCAGGGGTGTCAGCCATCTTATGCCTAAGTCTTGGATTCGATAATACAGGGCTCGTGGATTGTCTCCGGGGTTCCACCTTTCCTTCCTGAATTTGGCCCTGTAGTACTCTTGATCGCACCCAAGTCTCTCGAGGATGGCTTTCTTCACGTCCTCATAAGTTGTCCTGCCTGCTGGATTTGCTGCCTGGTATGCCGCCTGTAACTCGCCTGCTAGAAGGGGGGCTATATACTGACTCCATCTCTCCTTTGGCCAGGACGCAGTTGTCGCTACCCGTTCGAAATTAGTAAAAAAATAGTCCGGGTCCTCCCCGTCCTGGAATTTTTGTAGTACCGAACTGGGCACATTGGGATGTATGCGAGCAGTGGCTATGGCGTCTGTGAGGCGGAGGATAGCCGTATCCTGTACCTGCTGATTGGTGGTAAGAAGGATGGCTTGGTCCTTTAAGGCTTCTTGAAGTGCATCCCTTTCTGTTTTTGCGGTTTGGAGCTGTTGTTCGAACACCAGTTGAAGGTGTCTCTGTCCCTCCGCTAACTGAGTTATAATGTTCTCCACCGGGACAGGCACGGGCTGTGTCATGGCGTCACCTGTCTATCCCACTTCTGACACCACTTTGTCAGGGGCAGGGGTGGACAGAGACTGAGACCAGAGCACTGTATGTCAAAAGCTAAGCAAGATTTATTAAAGGTTTACAAGTTTTATGAGGGGTTGTAGTTTTCCTTCCTTCTTGGGGTCGTTTTCTGTATGCAGGGAACGTCACAGTTTGATCCGGGGTCCCGGTTCTCGTGGCCTCAGGGAAAAGGAAAAAAGAAACGGGTTTTACTGATCGATTCTCAGTACTACTTGTAGTGCTACCTTCACCAAGTTAGAACAGGGGTTGTGATTTCAGTGCAAGGGCCACCGCGGGGCCTCCCGCCTCCCCGACCTTGCTACCTCCCCCCTCCCCAAACACCCCAACAGAACGCCCCTCTTAACAGCACTTGCCTTGGGCTGTGGCCCGACTCTCGGACCACAGCAGCAGGACCCGTGGCGTCTTCTCCCTTCAGCCCACCGGGTATGGTAGCAGTGTTGGTGACGTCGCTCCGCAGCACTCGCAGTGTACTCTCCTCTGTCTCCGGTCTCACGCTCTCCTCTCTTCTGATCTCCTCCGCCTCCGCTCTCACGCTCTCCTCTCTTCTGATCTCCTCCGCCTCCGCTCTCACGCTCTCCTCTCCTCCGATCTCCTCCGGGTGCTCCACAGCCTCCTCTCCGCCCTGGCACACCGTCCATTCCACGCCTCTAACTTTTATGCTTCCTGGTTCCGTCGGCCGACGGGACTCCTCCCCCTTCAGCTGTTCAACCACTAGAGCGCGATTGACTTCCTGGTTCTGTGGTCTCGGCAACCAGGAAGTGGTGTTTCCGTCTTCTTCGTCCGCTTCGGAGTGTTCCAGCCTCTCTTCCTCCCCACAGTCATCCAATCATCACACCAATGAGTGGGCCGTGGATCTAAATAACAGGGCTCAGTGTTTCAGTTTTGACACTAAAACAAAGGAATGTCCCAGATATATAAGAGAATAGTTATTTCAAAATACTGTCATTTAAAACACAGTTTTAATCCCATACAGCAAATGTCCTTGTTTGGATCTAGCTGATGTATAAATGTACAAATCTTCAAACTGGTCCTTCAGACAAGATTCATGCTTTTAAGTTGCAACTCCTCCCCAATTTCAGGTCCATAACAGAATCCCCAGTTGGAAATGGAACATCGGTTCCTTCTGCAATTGCACACAGCACATGAGTATATAGGGGTTATTTTGCTCCCAATACACCAGAAAGAATTTTCATAAGGCATGACTCAAGAATATGTCCAGTTGGCACAGATCTGCCTGCTTTCCTTAAGGCTACCACAACTCACTGTGGATCTTGCACACTTACCTCGGTACAGGGAAATATGTTCCATAGCATGAAGGCTACCTACGGAAAAAACCTCCCCATCTCATCCTTGTGTGTCAGCGAGAGGCAAGACGCGAACCCCCTCGGGAAGGGAGCTGGCAAGAACCCAGCTTTCCTCCCTGGCCCTCATAGAGGCTTTTCAGGACAAGAGACTTGGAATACAGCAGTGGGTAGATGCATCAACGTTGTCATTTGCGATTCCTTATTTGCGAAAAATAAGGAATCGCAAATAAGGAATCGCAAATGGCAATGCATCATTCATTTCGCAATTTTATTGAGATTCAGTAAAAATCGCAATTTTTACCGAATCGAATAAAATTGCGAGTTTCAAATAGCGAATTCGCAATTCCCATTCATTCCTATGGGCTGAAATGCCCATAGGAATGAATGGGAATTGCGAATTCGCAATTTGAAATCGAAATTCAACAAAGCATTTCAAGGGTGGAGAGGGGGGTCCAAAGGACCCCCCCCTGCACCCATGAAATGCACTTTTACATGTAAGTTACATACACACATGTCCTAAGGACATGTGTGTCTGTAACTTAACAGTTTAAAAAATGCATTTTTGTCCTTTTTTAATCAATTTGGCAAATTACCACGAGGTTCAAACTCGTGGTAATTTGCACTTGCAATTTTAAAATTCGCTAATTTTTTAACAATGATGCATTCCATTTAAGGAATCGCAAAAATGCGATTCCTTAAATGCAATCGCATTTAAGAAATTCGCAAAATTAGCGAATTTCTACAAAAACTAATGATGCATATCATAAAGCATTTTTGGAGTCGCAAACAGCCGATTTTAAGGCATCGCACCGTTTGCGACTCCAAAAATGCTTGATGCATCTGGGCATAAGAGTTTGACCCCTCGGTTCTTCAGTAGACAGGCAGGAATTCGTCCATGCGTTCTTCTCAGTCTCAAGCAGCTGTCTGCCTTGAAAGAAATTGCCCCTGTTTTCACAGGAGAACCCACCTATGATAGCAGAATATTAATGAATGGAATAAATGAGATTTCAAACATATTCTCCTACTATCTTCTGTTTTGCAGATCACTTATGCATTTCCGTTCCAGCTAGGCACAGTGCTTTGTTTTCCAGTTGCACAAAACGTCAAAGCTGGGCATGGCCTAGGATTCCCTCTCTCTCCTTCCAAATGATTCCCAAAGCCAGCCTTATAGAATCAGAGCAAAATCCCACCTCCCCTAAGCACATCATCTATCCCAAGACGGATAGAGTATCTCCTCTAAGTGACCAGAATATCTTACCTTCAAAAGCAGCCAAGTGGCATGTGCTTCATGTGAAAGACAACTATCAAAACAGAAGGCCAGTGAGTGACAGGCTAGAAGGTTTTAGTTTATGGAGAGCTTTGGCCAGTGGTGTGAGGAATATCTTCCAGGAAGGGTTGTGATGTAAGGGACACATTACTCTCATGTGAGCCCTAAGAGTCTCTATTGTAGGAGAGAGATTAAAGGCAAGAGCAAGGAGTGGCTTCCTAAAAATAGAAAGAGAAAACTCATGAAAGCCAGATATACAGCATTCAAAATGAATTAAATGTTGACTTGATTGTAATTAGTTGTATGCCATTAGATAGAATGATGTTGTTTTTCCAATGTACCACCTTGACCATGCATACAAAATATTTTGAAACTGCACGTTTAAACGCGTGCAGCCTCATGTACAACATAACAGTCAGGCTCATGTTTGCTTTTCTAAGTGTACTGATTGAACAGATTACATTTTAGATTGAAGCACTGTGTAATTAGGAGTCGTTTTTAAAAGGTTCAGGTGCAGCTGATTTACACAGAGTTAAATATAGCAGGAAACAATTTCTGTTTCACTTTGAACATTCGTGGCTAGACTGGAGTACTAAATAGCTGTTCCACAGCTCAGTTTCCAGGGTGTACACCAAAAGTAAGAGGTGAAGATTGCGTCCCAAGCTTATATTTAGAATTAACATTTAAGAAGCTGGCTCTGATTGTGCTCACTTTTCAGCTTATTAGCAGAAATGTAACTGTCCAGCTTAATTGTAGAACCTTTTTCTACATTTCAAGGAAAGACTCGAGAAGTTAGGTCCTGTTAGACAGGCAAAGACTTTCACAAAGGTAAAGAATGCAAACTATCCAGAATAAAACATTTAGGAAAAACAGTGAAAAAACATTACTTTACACTGAGTTCTAAAACCTGCTTTACACAGATGTCAGACTTCAAACGACACCAAATGTCCAAACGAAAAATGGAGGCAGTACCTTAGAGACCTTTGCATATAGCTGGACTATGTTTTTGGGGAACTTGTCCAGAGCACATAAAGCATCTGCTTTATTTTCCTTTTCTGCACTGTCTGTAACTTTTTTCAGTGTCAACATTGTGTCCGATTCATGTTCACAATGCATGTACATCACAAGGGAATAATAAAAATGTAACCATCTCTTGTTTGAATGTTAGTTGTGCTGGTACAGACTATTTTACTGTAGACTGAAAGAGGACAGTTGTTGAAAAGAAAGCCAGATCTGGTGGATTCTTGATTGTTGGGCAGGTCACATTTGTCTCTGGGAATCAGTTCCTTCAGGAGAGGGGTCGAATGTACATAAGAGCAATGTCGTTTTCAGGTGTTTCTTGAAGGTACGATAGATGAGCATACCTCTCATTGCCTTGGCAGTAGCATTCCAGAGATGGCAACCTGCACCCTGATGAATGGGTCTTCATTTATGACCTTTTTAGGTCGAGCCTTCGCAGCGCGCATGCGCTGCAAAGGAAAACAACCTTTTCTGAGCGCTTAGGCTTTTCAGCCAAGCACGTGCACGCGCACACGTTCCATTGCCTTCAATGACAACGCGTACACGTCAGGATACTCACTCGTGGGAGCGCGCGGCCCATCTGGTCGCAATTATCGCTCCCACGAGTGAATCCCTCCCCCCTGCTGACGCGCGAGTGCTTTTTTTCTTGTTTTCTTTAGTGTTATTCATTGGCCCTCAGCCTTCTGAGAAATTATTTTTCTCGAAGGTTTTGCTGACTTTATGGAATGTTTTGGGCAAATGCTTGCTCCCGGCCGGCGGTCAGCGTTTATCTCGAGGTTAAAATCGTTTAAAGACAGAGGGTGAAGTCAGCACACACCAGACCTATAGTGGGAGGCGCCGACCGAGCGAGCCTGGGTGTAAGTGAATAGAAAGCTTCTGTTTGGGGCAGAGAGACTGGAATCACGGTTAACAGAAGCAACTGTACTTGGGCTCGGAGCTCACATGCCACGTACAGTGTGAGCTATAAAAAGCTCATCGGTGGCTCCCATCAGAGCCCGAGGCTCCTGCTGTAACGTTACATAACCAGCGCCTGGTCCTGTGGTTCGTTCAAGCGAAGTTAAAAGCAGGCTTGCTGAAATCTGCTCCTTCGCTTAACCCAAACCTCGTCGCCAGCTCGTCATGTCCACTTGCATTAGAACAAATCCTTTTGTTGCTTGTTATGTTAGGTATAAGAACTACAACCCACACTATTTCTCGCCACAGAATAGGTACTCAACCAGGGCCTCCATCCCCATGCTCTTCCCTGAAAGTACATTCGTCTAGATCAGGTATTCAAACAGTGTCACACAACCCTCAAGCGCTCTGAAGTTTCCCAAGTCCATTAGTGTGTAGCTTGTCCAGTCCAGGCACATTATTTTAGGTTCCAGAGTAACGTGCTACTAGCCGACAAGGGCTTCCACACCTCATCAGGAGTAGCAAGTTCTATATAAATGGAAACCTTCTCTCTTCTATACCCCCACCATCCTTTTTCAATCCAAATAATAGACTCACAATTCCACCACTCAAATTAATTTAATATTTCCCTATACTATTTCACACTAATCCTTTTCGGGTGCTGGAGTCGCGCTATTCGCTGAAAAGCACTTCGACGCCTTGTCAGGGGTAGTCAGCGATATAAATACAATTACAATTATTTGTATTCTAGTTCTGGTTTGAGATCAACAAACTACAAATTCCAGCATGCACCTAAAAAAATGGACTGAATGCACTACTCACGTATGGCACTGTGAAATTTGAGAGCTCTGATCCTGTGATCCACACAATTAAAACCTACTAATACCATGTACTCACCACAGTTCCTTCCAGACCGGAATCTAGCTTTCAAATTAACTGCCACCAAAGACCTTACGCGTACCACTTACAACGACTCTTTAGCGGTATTCCTCCACTTTTTAACAACGACACTCCCGTGATGCCCATAATCACGCCAACGCTTTCCTGCCCCTACCCCCCTCACGATAGTAGCTCTGGTCCAGAAACAAACCAGTATCTGCCAGCCCCATCCTTTACTCCACTCAAGTTCAGGTCATGTATGTACTTACTCAGTGTCTCAGTCCCGCGTCTCCCTTTACGGGCTCATTAGTGTGTGCACAGGGGTACAGGTGCGGCGCTGCCCCCCACCTTGAAGTTCAAGGCTGTCTTTTTTTGCTCTGTTCCCATCTGAACAGAAAACAAAGAGCTTCAAAGTCTGCTGGGAGGGACTCTATAAGCAGCCGGCTCTGAAGAAAGGCTCATGTTCACCCTTTCGCCGGTCCGTGGGAAGACAAGGGCAACTACAGTTAATCCTTCGCTGCACTCCAGGGACTCCAAAAGTAAAATCTACAGCCGGATTCAGAGAGATTTAATTTCACTTTTAAATGAGGAAATGCTTCATTTAAAATACACTGAATAAAGGCAGTTTTAAAAAATAGCAGGCAAGTTCCCGAAAAGCGCTTTGACGCCTTGTCAGGTTTAGTAAGCGCTATGTAGAGGCTATTACAATTAGACGCATGCACCTTCCTAAGAGAGACTTTAAGCAGAGATCTCAAGTTTCCCAGGACCATTCGAGAACATCTGATAATATCCAGATTTTTCCTTTGCTTTCTGGAACTCGTGGTCCTAAGTTTATGATGGGATAAACAAAACTAACAGCCATAGAAAATGCAATTAAAACAACGAACTGGAGGAGCTACCCACAGGGCACAAGTCCTAAAAAAGAGGTGGAGGGGGACTAACCTAGTTAGGCAGAATGCAAGTGACATCACAGCTCATAACATCACAGTGATTGACATCACACATGGCATCACAGGAATTGTCATCATAGAAATTGCCATCATAGAAAGTGGCATCACAAGCCACGACTTTACAGGACGTGGCATACAAGAAGTGACTTGAAAATTGTTATCCTTGTGCACTCAATTTCTTTTGTATTTTTAACAAAGTATACTTGAATTAACGTTTGGCGCAACTCATGTCACAAGGCGTCCTGCCCTTGTCTTGCAAACACAATATGTAGTGTGGAAAGAGGCACCCTCCCACAAATGAGTGCGCTCAATTTACAATGAAACACTCGGGTTTCTTCACCACATTTTTGAGTTTCATCCGTATTTATTCCAAATGTTTACAAATCAAAAATCCTTTTAGTAATCCATTTGATTATTGTTCAGTAACACAGTTCATTACAAGTTATCTTGCCAATGGTTAATACATCTTTAACACCCAATGCATTTCGGGTCCAAAGGAATAGACCCTTCGTCAGGGGATTATGAAAATGAAAAAGAAACAGGACCAATAATTTACTGTCCAATAGTCACAATGTCAATAAAGTTACAACAGTTACGAAACCAATATGACCAAAAGATTGCACATAGTCAATGCGGCGATGCATTCATGTTAAGCTAAATGTTATCTGCTAGGGTAAATATAAAATTCCTAATGAAAACACTATCGAATTTAGATGTCTGCCAAGTAACTAACTACCTCAGAGAAAACCTTATGTTAATAGTACAATGCATAATCGCCTAGCTGTAATGCTTACAGTCTAACGGCGAGTCTACTTACTTACGACCATCGGGTCTGCAACACGGAGTGTACTAACTGTTATCGTCTTGGCGTTCTCAAAGTTACGCGCTAAATGTTAATAAGTAAGCGGAAGAATTATAGCCTTTTTCCAATTTCAAGTAATGTTATTACAGATACGTTTTATTTTGATCATTGTTCGCCCATAGTATGTTTACATAGCTTACTTCCTTGAAGCCAGAGTAGACCTCGCCACGTGACCAGAGCATAGCACCTCCGTGATTGGAAGGCTTTCCGATCACGTGACCGGAACTATAATTCTTCCGCTTACTTATTAACATTTAGCGCGTAACTTTGTGTATACAAGAAGTGACGTCATATCTAAAGCCCTCACATATATGTTTAGCAGGTCTATCATGTGTACTTTTTAGTGCATTGCGAGGATAATAGCACAGTGAGCTATGGAAGTATGTGACTTCTACATCTTGCAATCCCCCACTTTTATGTAGCTCATCCTGTACATTCATTTACATTTCTCTAATTTTTAAATCTTTATTGTTCAGTTCATAGCATTCAAAAAGAAAGCCACAAAATTTAAAACAATAATAAAGTACATATCATAAACCATACGTTCACAATGAAAGTTCCAAATGTTGGAGCATTGGCTGCCATATCTTCAGCCCTAGTTGTTTTTTACTCACGGATTTGAAGCGATATAAGTTAAATTCTAGATGGAACACATTATAGAATTTAGCTCTCCACATTTCGAAGACCGGGGCCTCTGGTTTCAACCACATTGTAGCAATACATAACCTGGCTACCACCATTGCCATAAAAATAAAATATCGGTGGGGATAATAATTCTGTACACTTTCCATGTCCGTACCCACCCCAAAAAGCAGCAATTCACGACTAATATAACATTGCACCTTTGTTGTTGCAAACAGAAATTCCTCAATACGTAGAAAAAACTAAGAGAGTTCATTGCAATCACAAAAATACATGGACAATATCTGCTTCATCCATTTGACATCTAAAGCTTTTTCCATCATGAATATCGCCCCACTTCATCATTTTAGCTGGCGTATAATATAAATTAAACACAGTTTTATCATGTTGAGTACGTAAATTTGCAGACAAAACTACAGCTACCGCCATATCAATTGATTCTTGCAAGAATGACCCAGAGCTACCCAATCGATTTTGCCATTTCACATCTTGCATTTTAATATCGTCCGGTTGTTTTAAAATTTAAATTTCATACAAGGCCCCAATCTTAGCCCCTTTTAAAAGATGTTCAATAAATCCAATGTTAACAATACCCTGTGGTCGACAATGTTTATATAAAAAATCTTGTAATTGTAAATATTTTAAAAAATCATTCTTCGTGGTTGCACATATTTCCATTAAATCCATAAATGAAACCAGTGCACCATCCTTAAAAAAACCACAGACCCCTTTATCTCTCCAAGTTTGCATCTTTGTATCCCAAAATATCAAAGGTAATATGGCCCGGGAATCAAGAGGTGTATAGAAATTGATCCGTTGAATAGCCAGAATTTTCCGAAGCCACTTCCACCCCTTGTAGGCTGCAGTCATAATTTTAAATCTAGTACGCTTGAAATAGCTTGGCTCATAGAACTTCAACAAGGCTTCACACGCCTGATTGCCCAGTGTCATCTGGTAGATATTGGGTGACTCAAACTGCAGTTTAACTCCCCCAATTACTATGTACCTCGCATTTTGTATAAGACATACTAAATAATATAAAATAAAATTCGGGACCCCCCATCCGCCGCGTACCAATGGTAACGTCATATATTTTGAAGCACGCCGGGGTTTCCTCCAGCCCCAAATAAACCTTTCCGTAATGCCTTAAAGCTGCGTTAATTGTGCCCTTGACAGCTCTAAAGGAACCGTCTGTTAGAACTGGGGGTCTCTAGTTGGCAGAGGTAGGTACCAGTGTCCAAATAGGGACCCTTGATTCTAGTCAGGGTAAGGAGGAAACCCTTTCGGATAACCCCTGCTCACCCTCTAGGTAGCTTGGCACGAGCAGACAAGGCTAATCAGAAGGCAATGTGTAAAGTATTTGTACCAACACTCACAGTAACACAGTGAAAACACCACAAACAGACTCCACAACAGTTTAGAAAAATAAAGGTATTTAATCTAAACTACACAAGACCAAAACAACAAAAATCCAATATACACAGTTCAAGAATATGGTTTCAAAAGAGTTCTTAAGGTTACAATAAAAGTTCTTTAGGTTGCGATAAAATAATCCACAGTTGCGTGAAAGTTCACAGTTGCGTCACGTTTCATACACAGTACCTTTAGTTGCGACAAAGTTCCAAAAGCAGAAGCTGGTGCGGTGGAAAACAAGCGATGCGTTGCTCCTGAGACCCTGGGGGAGGCATTTGCGACAGCCCCGCTGCAGCAGCGGGCGTGTTGCGATGAATCCAGTCTGTATGGGGAGGAAGGCCACTTGTCTGGATTCCGGTGCATAGGTTCCGTTGGAAGTTTGTTCTCTCAAAGGCACGATGCGACGATCTTTGGAGGTGCGATGATCTCCGGGGCGACGATGCGCGGACCAGCGGTGATCTTCTCTCTCGCAGCTCCTCGATGCGTTGGCTTCGGCAATGACTCTCGCAGCGACGTGATGCGGTCCGCAAGCAGGCGGTGCGGCGTTCTCACCCAGCGACGACAGGCTCTGTGACGACACTCGCAGCGATGTTCGACTTCCCGCACCGATCGGGTGCATCCCGTAAACGAAGGATGCCACGGCTCTGACAGCGGCAACAGGCACTGCGACGATCTCGACCTTTGTAGCGGCGGGAATCTTCTCGCACTGTCAGGAATGCGCTCCGCTGCGAGCGATGCAATAACCTTTCTTTAGCAAAGTCTCTCAAGCTTAGTTTCCAGCTTCCCAACACAGGTACAACTTCCAGAGGCACCACACATGGGCCAAGCACTCCAGAAAGGACAGAACTCCTCTCTCAGTAGAGCTCAGGGGAAGCTGGGGGTGAAGTATTTTTGTTCCTGGGACTTCAGAACAGGGAGCCAACTCTTCTCAGGCCCTTGGAGATTCCTTCAAGCAAGGGGACACAGCACAGCAAAGTCCTTCCCCTCTCCTTGGCAGCAAAGCAAAAGCAGGGCAATCCAGCAGAGCAACAGCTGGACAATCTTCCTTCTTCATTTTCAGCTTTCTCCTTGGCAGAGGTTCCTTCTTGAATCTAGGATGATCTAATTTTCTGTTGTCAGGGGTCCTGTACTTATACCCCTAAAAGTCTTTGTTCTCTTTGTGCATGTGGGCCCTGAGCCCGTTCTGAACCAGTTCTGGGTGTTTCTTGAGCACTTTGTTTTCCTGGCTTCTCCTTTCCTTTCAGAGTGAGGGGCAGGGTTGTCAGCCGCCCAGCAGGAGGTGGAGCCAGCATTGTGGAAGGCAGGCACAGCCCAATTCAGGCCTAGGTGCTATCTCCTCCCACCACTCAAGTTGTAATGCAGTCATTCAGCCTAGTGCTGACTCAGCCAGACACCTCAAACCAGACAGTCAATACACAAACAGGCCAAGGCACACAGGAAGGTCAGACAAGAGAACAGCAACTTTCTAAAAGTGCTGTTCTCAAACACAGGATTCAAAAACAACCTTTCCTAAAAGATGTGTTATTAAATTCTGAGTTCAGGGATACTAGACTCTTATGTCCTATCTTGTTCCTATGGAAATAAATGCTAGTAGCCACTGTAGCCAGCATCCCCCATGTTAACCTATAGAGCAAGATAGCCTTACAATAGTGAAAAACGAAATTGGCTGTGATTCACTACCAGAGCATGTCACCTGCACCAGTACATGCTCTACCTTTCACATACACTGCACCCTGCCCAGGGGGGTACCTTGGGTCTTTCATAGGGGTGACCAATGTGCACAAAAAGGGAAGGGTTAGGCCTGGTCCGTGGGGACACTGACCAGGAGGACATGGCAGTTCACAGACTGCACACAGGCACTGCAGTGGCAGGCCTGAGACAACATTTTGGGGGCTGCTCATGTGGGTGGCACAATCAGTGCTGCAGGCCCACTAGTAGCATTTGTCATCCCCACCCCTGGCACACCCAGTGCACTTTACTAGGGACTTCTTGGTGATACAAGTATGCCAATCATGTATATCCAATCATCATAACAATTTACACAGGTAGCACGTACACTCTGTTGCCTCTCCATATTCATATCTTTCATTTTTATAAGCATTATACTGAGCAGCAATATCTTGACTCCAAGCCCCATTAATCCTAGCTTTACAACTAGCAACCTTAGTTTGTGCAGCTTGAGAGTCAGCATTGGACTGGATTAATGACATAAGTTCACACTCTGCCACTCTAAGTTCCTCAATCAACCCTGCTATCATAGCTTTCTGCTCTTTTTTGTATAGCCCAGCCATAGCTACATGTTTCCCCCCTGACACCCGCTTTAAAAGAATCCCACACCATCGGTTGACTAGCAGTGCCTCTATTAAGTTCTAGATACTGCCTAGCCCATAACTTAATGTGAGTTATAAACTTCTCGTCACTAATACGTTTTTTGTTGATAGTGAATGCTCGTATTACACGTACCGGCTGCAAACAGATCACATCTAAAACTACTGGGCTTTGATCAGAAGTAATTCGAGGCATAACTTGCATCTTTGCGCCAGCAGTTAAAAATCGGGGTAGAAAAATGTAGTCCAACCTCACAAATTTAGGATGGGGAGAAGAAAAAAAAGTATACCCTGGTTTGCCTGGATTTATCTTGGACCACCCATCAACTAGTCTAATTTGGGATATCAACTGATATAATGCCCGAGATACCTTCAGCTTACGGCCTTGATAACCCGGAGAATGAAATCCCCATGTATGGGTATCTCCATGTATATTAAAATCACCACGTAATATCAATGGCATTGGCCACTGTGCTAACTCCACATTCAGGAACTCAAAAATGTCTGCCTCATCGAAATTAGACCCAACACTGTACATATTGTAACTTTGGTGGCCCCTATATTACACTAATTTCGCCTCTGTCATTCGATCGGTAAAATCATTGCAGGTTTTTGCCAAGTGTCAAACTGTAGTTTGTAGCTTTCTACAAGCAGTGTGTGTCTTTAAGTGTTCCGTCAAGCCTCCAGCCGGTGGTCGTTGATAGACCTATAGATTTCCTCCAGCGATACTGGACTAGGCGTTTGGCTATATTCAACTGCATCAGCACCCCGTAAAATCCGTAAAATCATTGCAGGTTTTTGTCAAGTGTCAAACTGTAGTTTGTAGCTTTCTACAAGCAGTGTGTGTCTTTAAGTGTTCCGTCAAGCCTCCAGCCGGTGGTCGTTGATAGACCTATAGATTTCCTCCAGCGATACTGGACTAGGCGTTTGGCTATATTCAACTGCATCAGCACCCCGCTAGCTTGGCCTGAAAGATCTAGCCTCCCCAATACCTGCGTGCCCACAGAGAGATCCCAGTCGGTCATCTCCGTAGTGGTTGTAGTTAAATCTGCGCTGCCTCCCCTGTCCTTCTTTCGAATAGTAGAGGCTTAAACAGAGATGTCCGTGGAAAGAATATTTTTGCTAAGACTGTCCTCCAGCATAGTTGGGGTATTTTCCCCATCGCCGTCTTCTGGAATTGAAAGTTCTTCCATATCTGATCCTTCCGACTGTTCCGATAGCGAATAAAATTCGCCATCCTTGCTACTTGGCGGCTCTTGAGTTTCTTCTTCACTGGCCGCGCCTTCAACATCCTCCGTTGCCTCTGCAGCATTAGACCCTACTTCAACTTCACCGGAATACTAAGCGCTGCAGATACCAGTATGGATACGTCTGAAGATAGCTGCAATAAACCATCCTGCTCCATGCCTCCTCCATTACCACTTATGCCAGCCTCTACGCTAGATTTGGAAGCTGCGGTATTACTTTTCAGCAGCCCGATAGCCGACTGAAACATTTGAGGTATTTTAGGGTGGCCTGGTGTTGCATCTTTACCATGGCCGCCACTCCCAGAGTCTTGAAGACCGTGCATTTCTTTGTTTTTTGCAGCAAGTGCTGCAGCGTGCCAACTGCTCCTTCCCTCACAGATCTAGTTTTCCCACCACGTGCCGCCTTAGGTGGCATAGCAGATCCCAGCAGGTTGTACTGTTGTACTGTTATTAAATCAATAGAGCCATATCCAAAACACTATAACAGCCAGGTACTCAAAAAGTCAGTGGGCAAGTTTTTTTAACGGAATATATATATCAAGTTTCAAATTTTTTCGCTAAATAAAGCCCAGTAGTCCAGCATCACCGTCTTCAAAAATACACCTACATCCAATACAAAATTTTATAAAGTATTCTTACTGTCAACATTATTCCACGCCAAAATTAGACCCCAATGGAGTTTTCGAGGTTGCTCCTACTTGCAATAGCCCCAGGTGTGCAAGCGGTGCACTGACGAAGCCGGCATACAGTGTAATATGATAGCAAGCCGCCTGCGCTTCTCCCCAGTCTGTCAGCCGCTTTTCCAGATACAATATTGCCACAATGTTGCCACAGTGTTGCCACAGTGTTGCCGCTCACCTCCACATCTCAGCGGCAGCTGTAACTTCCAACAACTCTCCCAGCTCTCACACTGCGGCTTTAACCTCCGCGACCCCGGGAGCCTGTGCATTTGCCGGTCGCGTCACCCCACCCGCCGGCTCCGGTGTTCTAATGGTCGCACAAGTTCACGGTCGTTCAAGCGTTCAACTTCGCCGGTGCTGGTATTTTTAATCCCGCGCTCTCTCCCGCATATCCCCTTATCCTCCATCCGCCACCAAGGAAAACGAACAGCCAGACAGCAGAATCCTCGTGAAAAGGTGAGCCGAGTTCAAAACAGGGGAGCTCCTCACACACACGTCCGCACGGCGGACGCCATCTTGCCTAGCGAGTGCTGTACATTCATTTACAAACGTATATAATTTATTGTACATGTAATATGCACGTATTAATGTAAAGTGCTCTGACACCCTGCATTGCAAAGAGTAGGGCATTACAAGAAACAAGCATTGGCATAGCCAATAGGTTTCGCTTTTGGGACCTTATAAGTGTTTAGCCATGCAACACTTGTTGTTGCACCAAGGATAATGTGCTTGATAACTAAACACTTGTTAGGTCCCAAAGGCGAGACCTATTGGCTATGCCAATGCTTGTTTATTGAGGTTACAAATGGAAAGTCACCTGGCAGAGAGGTGGAAGGTTTTGTTGGAGTAACCAGCAGTTCACTGCACTTATATTTCCCCTGCTTTCCCCTGAGAGCCACAGGAAAACAGTTGAAGGTTTTTTGGGCTGGTGGTATATCTATTTGTATTTTCAGTATCAGAAAGTCTTGCTGCTTAGTTTTGTAGTATTTACAGGTTTTAGTTTATTTTTTTGGTAGGCCAAGGTGTACAGTATTACAGTAATATAATTGTGCCATGATCAGTGATCTGGTATGAGATACCAAATAGGCCAACTGCTCCTTCCCTCACAGATCTAGTTTTCCCACCATGTGCCGCCTTAGGTGGCATAGCAGATCCCAGCAGGTTGTACTGTTGTACTGTTATTAAATCAATAGAGCCAAATCCAAAACACTATAGCAGCCAGGTACTCAAAAAGTCAGTGGGCAAGTTTTTTTAACGGAATATATATATCAAGTTTCAAATTTTTTCGCTAAATAAAGCCCAGTAGTCCAGCATCACCGTCTTCAAAAATACACCTACATCCAATACAAAATTTTATAAAGTATTCTTACTGTCAACATTATTCCACGCCAAAATTAGACCCCAATGGAGTTTTCGAGGCTGCTCCTACTTGCAATAGCCCCAGGTGTGCAAGCGGTGCATTGACGAAGCCGGCATACAGTGTAATACGATAGCAAGCCGCCTGCGCTTCTCCCCAGTCTGTCAGCCGCTTTTCCAGATACAATATTGCCACAATGTTGCCACAGTGTTGCCACAGTGTTGCCGCTCACCTCCACATCTCAGCGGCAGCTGTAACTTCCAACAACTCTCCCAGCTCTCACACTGCGGCTTTAACCTCCGCGACCCCGGGAGCCTGTGCGTTTGCCGGTCGCGTCACCCCACCCGCCGGCTCCGGTGTTCTAATGGTCGCACAAGTTCACGGTCGTTCAAGCGTTCAACTTTGCCGGTGCCGGTACTTTTAATCCCGTGCTCTCTCCCGCATATCCCCTTATCCTCCATCCGCCACCAAGGAAAACGAACAGCCAGACAGCAGAATCCTCGTGAAAAGGTGAGCCGAGTTCAAAACAGGGGAGCTCCTCACACACACGTCCGCACGGCGGACGCCATCTTGCCTAGCGAGTGCTGTACATTCATTTACAAACGTATATAATTTATTGTACATGTAATATGCACGTATAAATGTAAAGCGCTCTGACACCCTGCATTGCAAAGAGTAGGGCATTACAAGAAACAAGCATTGGCATAGCCAATAGGTTTCGCTTTTGGGACCTTATAAGTGTTTAGCCATGCAACACTTGTTGTTGCACCAAGGATAATGTGCTTGATAACTAAACACTTGTAAGGTCCCAAAGGCGAGACCTATTGGCTATGCCAATGCTTGTTTATTGAGGTTACAAATGGAAAGTCACTTGGCAGAGAGGTGGAAGGTTTTGTTGGAGTAACCAGCAGTTCACTGCACTTATATTTCCCCTGCTTTCCCCTGAGAGCCACAGGAAAACAGTTGAAGGTTTTTTGGGCTGGTGGTATATCTATTTGTATTTTCAGTATCAGAAAGTCTTGCTGCTTAGTTTTGTAGTATTTACAGGTTTTAGTTTATTTTTTTGGTAGGCCAAGGTGTACAGTATTACAGTAATATAATTGTGCCATGATCAGTGATCTGGTATGAGATACCAAATAGGCCAACTGCTCCTTCCCTCACAGATCTAGTTTTCCCACCACGTCCCTCCTTAGGTGGCATAGCAGATCCCAGCAGGTTGTACTGTTGTACTATTTTTAAATCAATAGAGCCAAATCCAAAACACTATAACAGCCAGGTACTCAAAAAGTCAGTGGGCAAGTTTTTTTCACGGAATATATATATCAAGTTTCAAATTTTTTCGCTAAATAAAGCCCAGTAGTCCAGCATCACCGTCTTCAAAAATACACCTACATCCAATACAAAATTTTATAAAGTATTCTTACTGTCAACATTATTCCACGCCAAAATTAGACCCCAATGGAGTTTTCGAGGTTGCTCCTACTTGCAATAGCCCCAGGTGTGCAAGCGGTGCATTGACGAAGCCGGCATACAGTGTAATACGATAGCAAGCCGCCTGCGCTTCTCCCCAGTCTGTCAGCCGCTTTTCCAGATACAATATTGCCACAGTGTTGCCACAGTGTTGCCGCTCACCTCCACATCTCAGCGGCAGCTGTAACTTCCAACAACTCTCCCAGCTCTCACACTGCGGCTTTAACCTCCGCGACCCCGGGAGCCTGTGCATTTGCCGGTCGCGTCACCCCACCCGCCGGCTCCGGTGTTCTAATGGTCGCACAAGTTCACGGTCGTTCAAGCGTTCAACTTCGCCGGTGCCGGTATTTTTAAACCCGCGCTCTCTCCCGCATATCCCCTTATCCTCCATCCGCCACCAAGGAAAACGAACAGCCAGACAGCAGAATCCTCGTGAAAAGGTGAGTCGAGTTCAAAACAGGGGAGCTCCTCACACACACGTCCGCACGGCGGACACCATCTTGCCTAGCGAGTGCTGTACATTCATTTACAAACGTATATAATTTATTGTACATGTAATATGCACGTATTAATGTAAAGCGCTCTGACACCCTGCATTGCAAAGAGTAGGGCATTACAAGAAACAAGCATTGGCATAGCCAATAGGTTTCGCTTTTGGGACCTTATAAGTGTTTAGCCATGCAACACTTGTTGTTGCACCAAGGATAATGTGCTTGATAACTAAACACTTGTAAGGTCCCAAAGGCGAGACCTATTGGCTATGCCAATGCTTGTTTATTGAGGTTACAAATGGAAAGTCACCTGGCAGAGAGGTGGAAGGTTTTGTTGGAGTAACCAGCAGTTCACTGCACTTATATTTCCCCTGCTTTCCCCTGAGAGCCACAGGAAAACAGTTGAAGGTTTTTTGGGCTGGTGGTATATCTATTTGTATTTTCAGTATCAGAAAGTCTTGCTGCTTAGTTTTGTAGTATTTACAGGTTTTAGTTTATTTTTTTGGTAGGCCAAGGTGTACAGTATTACAGTGATATAATTGTGCCATGATCAGTGATCTGGTATGAGATACCAAATAGGCCAAAATTCTATTAAGTTGTACGTGACACCTGCTGGTCTGTATCAAACATAGTGGTTCACATAGCAACTAGATTGGATTGAAGAGAAGCCGAACTCGACGATGGGGACTACTGGCTCCAGGTCAAATCATAATCAAATACGGGCACCGTGTATTCCAATGGACCTGGGTAATTAAGGCCATATGTACAAAACACTGTTCCAGTAGGAATCATCTGAACATACTTCAAAATCCTTCTGCAGTGGCTAGCTTACTTAATGGCCCTGCTAACACAAGTAATGTGCACCACAATAATAAAGGCAGAGATTTGTTCATGTATCACCAAATATACATATATATTATTGCAACAGTTCCAAATGCTGAGGCACTTTGGTGTCGCAGAAAGGCCGCAGGCACTTGGGCGGCCCTTTCTGTGATTCAAATAGCACTGGCGCACATATTGTGGCAGTGCTATCACCAGAGGGTGTTCCCTCATTTGCATGGGGGTGTGGCCCCATGCAAATGAGGCAATCCCTTTGCCTCTGCGGTAACGCTGTATTATAGATGCGGGCGCAGAGGCAACAAAGTTGTGAGGAGGTGCACTGACAGTGCACAACCTAATAGGAAAAAGTTCCTCTCAACAGTGGAACAGAAAAATTGAGCACATTTTATATACTCATCTGTGTTTTCTTTTATAGGCAAGCCCAGTAAACCTTTTTTCTCAGGACGTTCCCGCAAAGTGAACTGTACATCGGAAAGTTATCCCCAACCAGTGGTTGACTGGCGCTTTTGTCGCACGCCCCTTGACAGGTAATACTTAATACTTGATGCTATGCTTTGTCATTGCCACACTGTACAAAAAGTACAAAAACTTTGTGCCACTAAATTACCTCTTTCCATGCTTGCATGTGGAGAATACCTGAGTGAATTGAGATGTTTAGGTTCATGAGGCAATTACATGCAAATGGAGAAAATAATATTGAACCACATCTCGGAAATCTATACAGTATGTGAATATCTTGTCTCAAACTTGGAATGGACTCAAAGGTTACCTATTAAAGGGGTTGTGCATTTATCATCATAGTGTTGTAGCCGTCCCTTGCTGCTTTTTTGTGTCCATATTCTTAACCGGACTGGCATCCAAGTGGCAGTTCAAATTTAACTGGGGCACAATAGTGAAATATACTGGTTTCAACTTTATTGTTTAAGAGAGCACAAAATAAATATTGTTCAATGTCGCAAATGTTAAGCAGGTACCTCCTCTCTCCACTAGGAACTTACCTGTGCCTGGTCCTTCGACCAGGCAAGGTCGCTTTCGACCCCGATCCAGTGGGTGAAAGGCACCCCCCTCGTTCCTTATGCCTCTCTTTGCCCTCTCTCTATATATATATATATATCTCTGTTTCTCTCAAAAGCTCATCCCTTTGAGGTCATCACTTATTTTCTGACTGTTGTCTCCGTTGCACAACTCCTTGGACTGTTTTTGCTGCTTTTGGCACTGATTTTGCCTGGATTTACTGATTGTGCCTTGCTGTTTCTGCGTTTGCCTAATTCTTCACTGATTTCCATTTCCACCATGCTCTTTTCTGTTGTTCTGCTTGCTATTTTACGATCATCTCTGGGCTCTTTGCTCTACTTTCACTTTCACTCTCGCTCACTTCTCACATCTGTAGTGTTTTATTGCTTTCACTTTCGCCCCTTTGGCCATTTTTCCTCAACCTACTTTTGTGGCACCTTTTTCTTTTGTTTAGCTTTTCTCTATGCTATATCAGTTTCTATTCCTTTTTCCATTCCATCACTGCTTCTCCTGCTCTTTACCTCCCTCATTTCCACGTGGGCTTCTGTCTCCTGTCTTCCAGCTCTCTCGCCTCCAGTGCTTGGTCCCTTCTTCACCCAGTGCCCCATGCTATCCTCCCCCTTTCAAGGATCTACTTAATGGCACCCATGTGTAGTGGGAGAGCCACGGATGTGCTGAAGATGTGCTAAAGGCAAGCCTATCTTTGCCCATCCACATCTGGACAATGCCCGGCACCAGGAACCCTGGCCCTACTCCCACTTTCCACTACCCCTCTGCAATCCTCCATGCTCGCAACCCTGGTCACATCTGGCTACACTGGTGCCGCACTGCAACACACCATGCTTAGGGAGCTTTCCCTTGTGCCTCTAGCAAGTTCTTATGCACTCACCCTAACCCACCTACCTCCAGTTCAGCACCAACCGCAATGACCAGCCATCATCCAAACAGCAACCCTTGTTAACACCGGCTCACTCAACAAACACACCACAGAATTCTGGGGCCTGCTGCATGACCATGCCCCTGACCTGCTGCTTCTCATGGAAACCTAGCTGAACCCCACGGCAGCACCACACATTACCAAAGCTAGCCCCCAAAGGGATGAAAAGTTGCTCAAAACGCAGCAACACGTTTTGCTGCACAGGGGAGGGTACTTACAACAGTTGACTCGTCACCTTTCAATTCTGTTTTGCTGTATTTGAGTGTTCAACTGTTACTCATGAGCGGGAACCTTTGCCGAAACAGTGTTAACATGTTAAAAAAGACGAAATAATGCAGTAATACTTTCACAAAATGTGCTGCATTGTGCCACATCATTTGCCTTTTCTTGCTGCATTATGTATTTAACCTTGCTGCAAAATTAGGTCCTCCTCTGTCTCTCAATTTCAGTGGTCCTGAGTATATGTAGATTTCATGATATTCCTTAAAACCACATGATGAATATGAAAAGGAATCTTTCTTTGCAATGTACCAATGTGCTATGGATTTAATCATATTTCCTCTGAATTAGAAGTAGTAAAAAGGAATTGGATGAAAGCACATTTATATACTACAGTGCTGAACATAACTTGACAGGTTACCAACAGCAAAAAGAAAACTATTTCACATTTATCAGCAGAGAATCCTAAACCCAGAGGTAACCATTCAGTATGTCATAATCACATTGGGATATTATCTGGATTTACACTGCTCTATAAGTTTGTTTGTGAAACTCTGATAACTGTGTGGTACCGGTTTTGAAAGTGATTAATTGATCAGTAAGCCTAGGATGTACCAGAATTGGCCATTTCCCACTGATAATGTGCACATTTAGAGCAGCTAAAGTTCCCTCCAACAATGTGTAGATTGGTGTCGAGATGGTGTGTATGTGGAATTTCGAGGGGAATTTATAAATTCTACCATTTGCATGTATTAAAACGGACAGCTTTACATTTTAACCTTTGTCTACAACTTGTGCTTTAACATTTCTGTGATTTGCGCTCCTGCAAGTCTTTGTAAAACAGAAACAATAACCCCTGGCCAGATGCTCTTTTTACATTCGAAACGCTTGCACAGCATCTGCGATGTGATCCGTGAATATTTTTGTGCTGCGACTTATGTACTAATCCTCAGCAGAGGAAAAATAACATTCAGTAGGAATCCTAGAATTTCTACCGGATAATTATTAATGAGGCAGAATTACATTTAGGAAATCATTTCTTATGGTCGTGAAGGCAGGGGTTGATGCCTTCGAGGAACAGCCAACCACCCGCCTTCCATCGGCTTCACAGAATGACACCTGGGCAGTCTCTGTTTCTTGCAGAGACACGAGCCACAGTGTTTAAATCAATTAGCATGAAGCAAATGGACAACAGTAGGAGCAGGATTCCTTTAAGGAGTCAGTATTCAAACAATGATTCGCAACTGCATCGTGATGGGGGCGCATTGGTACATATTCTTGTGATTCATAAGGAAACAGGGATGCCCTTTTTTTGCCCCTTCCTTGGGAATCGTAAGTAGTAACAATATGGCCACTGTGAATCGCAAACCCTTTTTTTAATTGTGGACAATAGGAGCCAGATGTACGACCGTTTTCAGCAGTAGCAAACGGAAAATCGGGATGTTTGCGACCACTAAAAAGGGTTGTAGCATGTACAACCTATAACCAACTCGCAAAATATGGTTTGCGAGTCGGTATTAGGAAGGGGCATGCCAAGGGGTTCCCTTCTTAATAGCGAGTTGCAGGGAGATGTACGATTGTTTTGCCACTGCAGGTGCAGGCGCAAACGCGAAGGGGTTCCTAGGGGACCCCTTCCCCTTTGTGTTTGGTAGCAAAAATATTTGTGACGAGCAGGCAGTGGTCTCACGGACCACTGCCTGCCCTTACAAAAAAAAATTTAAACTATTTTTTCTTCTTTGAAATCCATCTTGTTTTCCTTTAAGAAAAACGGGGTGCATTTGGAGAAAAAAACCTCGCTTTATTTAAAAAGCAAACACGGACATGGTGGTCTGCTGTCTTGGTATTCAGGCCTTTGATTTGGACCCGTTAGGTTCACAGGAGGGCGGTCGCCGGGACGCAAATGCTCCTGGCGTGAAGAATTCCCCCTGCCACGAGCCTAAGAGGCATCTCTTTTTTCTCGCACGAATACTGCATCGTTCACAAAGTGCAGGGAATACATGAAGAAGTTCCTATGCACCGATTACATACAAGTTTGTAATTATTGTGTTTTTCCCGCCTTATTTGCCAGTGACGCCTTAGTGTGCGTCACCGATGAGGTGAGGTCTATCTTGGTCCTGATGAATGCTGAGCTGAATTCTGGCTCTATATAGCAGAAACATGTCGACTTTTTTTGTATGTTTATTTGTATAGGACATTCTGGTTCAAACTAATTTAACCTCTTTTATGTCCGTCTATCACTATTGTTTTTAATGGAGTCAGAGCTACCCCTTTATTAAAAGGGTTTGGGGAGAAGCCTGTGCTCCTTTTAACTCACTTTCCATCACTATTGGATAGAATTTTTCCATACAAGAACCCAATGAAGACAACTGGCAACCGACTTTCAGTTGGTGCCTGAGGGTTCTTTTTCTACACTGTGCATGCCTAACCCACTGTAGTTTTGTCCTTTTTGGTCTAATACTCTGGCCTAGTTGGTAGTAATCTCGTCATTTTATGATTTTACTGCCCTTTCTTTGTTCCCTTTTCTATTTTTGGCTTATTCAGTCACTCATCTGTTGATTTGTATGAGTATTTCCAAGGGGTATAAGAATGTCTTTCTGACCCTATCTCTCTTGTTGTTTCATATGGTCTGCTGTCCCCACCAGGCCACGAGGCCTGTGATTGTAGCCCATTCCCAGTGGGTCACAAATTGCGACCTGACTCATGAAATTGATGAGGCAGGTCAGTTGTGATCCCATTGGACATCACTAAATGTGTCTGAGACAGATTAGTACATTCCATTTTGCGAGTCGCAAATTGCGAGTCGCAATAAATCGCAATTTGTGACCCGCAAAATGGAGTGACCGTAAATCTAGCCCCAGGAGTTTGGCTTTTGCCTTTGCAAAACAGCAATTGCTAAATAGTAGAAGAAATAGTACATTAAGTGGTATATTATTACAAATGTATTACCATTGCTAAAGTTTGAAGCTAGTGAACTCAGGCTACACATCTCATCGTTCAACCTTGGCAGGGTTAAAGGAGGAGCACTGATGTGTAGCAAGCACAATAACCCACTGAGCTATGAACATTTTACCAGTCAGCCACTGTGAAGGCTGATTTCCTCCTAATTGAAGTACAATGTTTCTACATGTGTGTGATGAAAGATCATTGAAAATCTGCTAATGACATAATATTTATGTGTCCTTACAGCTGTTCGAAGAAAGTAGGGAAAGTGTACAGTGAAAATGGTCTAGTGTCTGGGGCAAAAATAGTAACACATGAAATAGAATCAAAACATCTTTTTGATGAAGTCATATGGTGCTGTGCTACTAATCAACTTGGCAGGGAATGTACAAAACTTCACACAACAGGTAAATATTCCTAAGTGCTATGTAACTATCATTGTCACTATATCATCTCATCTATCTATGAATAAATATATACTGTTTATTTGTGAATGGAAATGGGAAGGGTGTGCCTAATATTGAAAGAAAAATGGTCAGCCGTGTAATTATTGATTGTTCACAAATACTACACAATAAATATTTTCAATGATCCTTTGGTCTAAGTTAGCATATCTAGGCCTGGAGTTCACATAACTGGGCTTCAGACTACCTATACTGCAGTGGTGCCGACACAATTGTAAGTGTGGGGGTGCCAGCATCAATCTTACATCACTGGTCATAATAATTGTATAAAATCCAAGACTTACACAAAGTAGCAAATCAGCCACACCCATTCAGCAAGACAAGGTATAGTATTTAGCTGGTGGTGCATTCTAGGGCACACTGTTGCACATATATTACTAATGCAGGTTGTGGTAGCACACTATAATTTACAAACAGCCGTGGCACATTTTCCATTGAATTGGTCACTAAATATGCAGACATGCATTTTTTGGGTAGAACTATATAGTGCACAAATGATAACTTGTGGAAATCGGGTTTTGGCAAATATTTATCATTCTTATCCAAATCTTTCTTCCCATCACACTTCAGAATTGAAATTGACCTTCATGTGTGCTTTCCTAACTGCCAATAGATTTTGAAATACTTACACAGTTCATTACATGTCTTTAAATTTTCATGTGTTATACAAAAAATTACATCCTACGACCTCTCCGTTCCTAAAACCTGCACACCAGCAAGATTGTCTCATAGTTGAATTAACAAAATCCTTTCACTTTTGCAAAGGAAATTAGACATTATTCTCCATGCTCAAAGAATAATTAGCAATTGTCAGAAGACATAGCCTGACATTTGACCTCTGCCTTTGAAAGCAGCCTAATGCGACAAGATCAAAACAAAATGTGCAGTCATCTTTCTTGCTCATTTACCTCTTGAACTCCTTGAATTGATATTTTTGGGGTGCTGCAGTACCCGGGCACCCCTCACTTCCAGCACATTTAAAAGGCCTACTGGAGTTAGAATCCATTCACAGAAAGTAATTTAAATACAATCTGTTTTGTGAATTTAACTTGTGCTTCGAAGGGAGCCATTTCGGTAAGTTTACAATAATCAAGGCTGTTGCTGCTGGCAGTCACAACTATTTATTTATTCATTTTTAATTGTTTATTGTTCAATTGTGCTAAGTCATTTCCCTTACATGTATAGTAAAGGGGCGGATTAGGTATTGAATAACTTGGGTGGCCTCTACAATAGCCTGTTTTATGTGACGCAATTTCAATGATATTGATTGGCTTATGTCCTATAGGTTTATTAGTTCAGCCTCATGGTGACATTTTACACCGTGCTGAGAGCGTGGTTTTGTACTCGAACCTATATATAAAATGTGCTTTTTCTGGGATGTGTAGCAGACCTTTTGCTCATTTATTCAAAAGCACTAAAGCAGACTTCCTGTCAGTCTGCTATTTGGCTTAACAGTTGGATTTGTCATTGTTTTCATACTGCACAGTTGCTACATTGGATTGTAATCTGACTTTATATTTAGACTAAGACTATTTCTCTTGACTTCTGAGCTACATTGATGCTAATTTAAACTAACTAATCAGGCCTCTATTTCTCTGGTTCACATCCACACACAATGTAAGTATACAAAGACCATGCACAGGCATAACATACACCAGGGGATGGTAGCACTAGGATCACGATTAGCGTATAGAAATTGAACTTTACATGAGTGGACCAGTAGGCTTCCATTCGAGAGCATATCATACAGTTGATGCAAGTTTGCACCTCCCTAGGTTAACATCCTACATTTCCAGGCACTTTTCTAGGCCCTTGTTTTATGTGATCTGAGCTGGGTATACAGACCACTCTCCTGCTTCATTCTGTGTTGGGAAATCATAATAGGAGGTAATTCCCAACCTGGTAAATGTCCTTTTCTGACATACCAGTAATTACCGGTAGCTGTAATTACCACCCAGATTCTCCACAATCAGAACTTGGTTTCCATATTTATCATTGTGCTTGTATCATGATGACGGTTTAGAAGTAAAACAGCACGGTGAAAGACAAACTGTTTGGGTACTGTTGTCCAAAAAAGGGGATCGCCGTAGCGGGCATCAGGCGTTCCCCCGGGAGGCTGGAAGGGTGGGGCTTTTTTTGTTTGTGGTAGGTGCTGCTTTTGTTACTGGGGGATGGTTTTGCACAGGTGCTGCAATATGGGCCCCCAGTACCAAAAGTAGCATTGCCCACATGCGCACTCCCATCCCCAGGGTTTCCCAGTCCAGACCTGCAGACATGATACAGCTTCGTCACAGATGCCGAACATTTGAAGATTAAGTCACAGAATGGGATCGAAGAGGATGTCAAATGTGGCACTTAAATCTAACAGGTAAAGAGCTGCTTTTCTATCCAGATCCAAAATAATCCTGAGGTTGCCTCCAACTGCAACGGCATCCACCTCACTGACATGAAGGGAACTTGGTACTTGCAGCGGAAGACACATGCAGAATCAGATTTAACACATATCTTGTGTGTTTTTTCTCCAAAGGATGGGCTTTATACATAAGCAGTAACTCCAACACTCCCCTAAACTAGGCCATGCATAGCTGTAACCTTCTGCTTCAGACTAAATCAGATTGCAGCAGAAAACATCGGAAGCCTTATTCCACTGTCAAATTAAGCATGTGACTGAATAAATCAGGTTTTAGTTTGAAACAGAATAGATTACCAATGCAAAAGCATTGCCCAAGGAAACGACCCTTCTTTTAACACTGTATTTTCCATAGACAAATCAGCGACTAAGTTTTCTCCCTGATGTGTTCCTTGGGCCAAATGCTTTGGTACCCCTCTCTCTAAAGAGTCCAATGCGTGGCTCACGCTTCTTGCTAGAGTTAGTATAGGCATTTACAAGCAAGATGTTAGACCTGGCAACCTGGGTTTAGCTTCCCCTGACCTTTTGCCTTCAGACCTCTTGTTTTTACTGTTTTTGCTGGCTTTAGGAGCCTGGGCACTTTACTACTGCTAACCAGTACTAAAGTAAGCCTGCGCGGTAATCTCTGCTCCGCAGCGGAGCTGAGTTTTTTTAATGTTTGCGATCTCAAAATGTGTTTTTGCGCGTGTGAGAGCAACTTCCTGGGATGCCTGAGATCGCCAATGAGAATTCCCATCTATTCCTGTGCGCCACGAGAACTGGTAGCAGGCCGCACATTCCCTCGAGAGTGTGCGATTGCGAACACGTCATTCGGGCGCGCCATCGGACTTTCAGCTGAAGTTTTGCTAAGATCACGATCCCAAACACGCAGAATTTGCAATCTGGTGAAGGATCTCTCTCGAGCGGAATTCCGCGAAGCTCGTTGAGTTTTTTTGCAACTCTGCGGAATTCCATGCAGTGCGACTCCACGAACTCCGCCCAGGGTTATACTAAAGTTCAAGTGCTCTATACTTAAAACATCTTCATATTGGCTTAGCCACAATTGGCATGTTTAGTTTACTTATAAGTTCTTAGTAAAGTGCACCACATGTGCCCACGGCCTGTAAATTAAATGGTACTAGTGGGCCTGCGGCACTGATTGTACCACCCACTTAAGTAGTCCTTTAAACATGTCTAAGGCCTGCCACTGCAGAGCCTGTGTGTGCAGTTTAAAACTGTCAAGTCGAACTGGCAAGTTACCTACTTGCCAGTCCTAAACCTTCCTTTTTTATTACATATAGGTCACCCCTAAGGCAGGCCCGGACAGCTCTGTATTTAAAAAGTAGGGCACATACTTTTAAGGTTCACATGTCCTGGGAGTGTAATTCCCTTGAATTAACGTTTCACTATTGCAAGGCCTATCTATCCAACAGGATAACATTGGTATTGCCTTATTATTTTTTATAAGTGTAATTTCCAATTGGGAAGAAATGGGACCCCAAATTTGGTGTTTCCGGAATCACAATTTAAAAAACAATTTACGGTGAGCCACTTTTAGAAAGTTGGCATTTTCTTACTGTAACCATTTGGTTCCGTCCGTCTGTCTCTACAATACACTTCTCGGGTAAATGACAGCTGGCTTTGGGTATTCCCTCTAGACAGCCACACACAAAGAAATGGTTTGATGTCGCGGAGTGGCCATCTGCATCCTGATTGTCCATCCTGGGCAGGATGGAAGGGAGGAGCTGACACTTACACCTGAAAGGGCTGTCCTATCCCCACACAAAAGGGTTGCATACCCCCTGTAGTGAGTCTTGAGCCAGGCTAGGAAAGAAAGGGACTTGTGCACTTCAAAGGCTTCTCTTTGAAGTCTCCTCATTTCAAAGGCCCAGCTGGGTATAAGTACTGGATCTCTGACAGAGTTGGGGGTGGTCTAGCCATTAACTTTAAAAATGTACTTCAGCTATCCCTTGTCAATAACTCTGGCTACTGCTCCTGCGAATACATGGAACAACTCAAAACTCCCACCCAATTCGGCTACACAACATCTATCGTCCCCCGGGACAACCCCAGCCCTTCATAGAGGACTTATCTGAGCTCCTGAAATCTCTTTCTAGGGTATCTAAACCTCAATTGGAACGATACCGATGATCCCACTATTTTTCTCCTCACTAATCTACTTGAGATCGATGAACTCAAACAACTATGTCTATCCCCGACTCACACCAAAGGAGCCATCCTTGACGCCATCCTTTCCACCGAAAATCTGTCCTCCATGACCAATATCGTCCCCATTGACTGGTCTGACCATCACCTTATACTGTTCTCCATTGCTACTACTGCAAATCTCCTCACCTCCAAAATGAACAGGCCTAAGAAATTGACCAGAAACCTAAAACGTATCCCCCGGGTGTTCTGGAGTCCGAACTACAAGCTCAACTTCTCCTCAGTCCCCCTCACAAAATGCTAATGAGCTCAATGAACACTTTAACAATACTGTCACCAGTATTCTTGACCAACTGGCCCGCATAAATTCAAAAACCAAAGAAACACCCCCTCAAACTCTTGCTTTAATACCAAACTCAATAACGAAAGATGGTCACTCAGACTGTCGGAAAGAACCTGGAGACACCATCCCTCTCCCTCCCATCTGGCACTCCTCAGTCGGGCTAGATCCACATACAAAAAACACATCTTCAAGGAAAAGGCATCCTTCTTCCACACTCAACTTGAACGTGCTAAAAACAGACCTAGGGAATTCTTCAAAATCATTTGTAACCAATCTTCCCCCGCACCTTCAAACCCGATCTCCTCCTCAGCCAGATGTGAAGAAATTTCCCACTTCTTCTCGGCCAAAATAGCCAAAATTGATCAATGCTTCCTTCCCACACAGCTCCCCTCCAACTCCCAATGCAAACCCGTCCTCACCTCTAATGCCCACTCCACATCCCCTCGACCAGTTGACCCCCTCTCTCTTCTGTCCACTATCCTACCGCTCCCCAGCAACTCTCCTCACCCACCCACTTCCTTATCCCCCCTAACCACTCCCCACACCTATCCCCCACCTCATCTCCGGAAACCAACTCCCCTAACTCACAATTAAAGAACAATGCCTCCTTGCTCAACTTCCTCCCCGTAACTGAGCTAGAAGTCCTTAAAATAATTGGTAATCTTAAACCGTCCTCCCATACAAAAGGCCCCTTACCCTCTAACCTTGTCCCTGCCCTGAAGCACATCATCACCCCATACTGGACCACAATCATTGACACCTCTCTCTCCACTGGCTGTGTCCCCACCTCCCTTCAACTTGGACACATCTCTCCCATAATCAAAAACCCCAAGGCTGACCCTAATGACCTTAACAATCTCCGCCCCATCACTAACCTACCCCTTATCTCAAAGGTCCTTGAAAAATTCGTCCTACTACAACTAGACAAACACATCGAAAACTTCAACCTATTCAATCCCTTACAATCAAGCTTCAGGAAAGGCTGCAGCACCAAAACGGCAATGCTCAAGGTCATCGGTGACATCCATCAATCACTCGATAATGGCGAGACCTGCCTTCTCATCCTCCTTGATCTCTCTGCAGCGTTCAATACAGTCAGCCATTAAGCCCAACTTAATGTGCTTATGACCTGTTTCGGCCTTAATGGCACTGCC
Source organism: Lissotriton vulgaris (assembly GCF_964263255.1). Classification (NCBI taxonomy): domain Eukaryota; kingdom Metazoa; phylum Chordata; class Amphibia; order Caudata; family Salamandridae; genus Lissotriton; species Lissotriton vulgaris. The sequence goes on from NC_141696.1 coordinate 1,253,460,810, forward strand.
TACAAATGGTCCGTCTCCTACCTACAATACAGAACGCAGCAAATCAACATTCTAAACTGTCTCTCTAACCCCACTCCTGTCTCCCTTGGAGTCCGCAAAGGATCTATTCTCTCTCCCTCCCTCATTAACCTCTTTATGGAACCCCTCACCCTCATTCTTAAACAAACAGGCATCAATTACCACCTCTACGCCAATGACACCCAAATCTACTACAAGATTAAAACTCATGCTGACATCCTACACCTGAACAACACCCTAACCAAGATCCAAACTTGGTTCAATTCCAACCATCTCAAACTAAACCCTAACAAAACTGAAATCATTCTCTTCTCCCCTAAAAATAACCATCTCCCCATTAAATCCTCAATATCTGATCTTAACACATTTAACTGCTCACTCACCTTGTCCAATTCCGTCAAATCTCTTGGTATTTCTATCGACAACACCCTAACCCTTAACATCCACATCAAAAACTCTGCAAAAGGAGCCCTCTTCACTCTCCGTCACCTCAAGAAAATCAAACCCTTTATACCCACCGATGACTTTAGACTTGTAGTTCAGTCGCTTGTTCTTTCACGTATTGATTATGGTAACGCCGTCCTCAACGGAATCCCAAAGCTCCACCTTGCTCCTATCAAAGCTGTGCTCAACCTTGCAGCCAGGCTCATCACAGACCGCAAACGCTTTGATCATATATCCCTGTCTCTCAAATCTCTCAAATTGCTCCCTATTGAAGGCAGATCTGCCTACAAACTGCCTGCATTACTCACAAAGTCCTCCACCAAAACACTCCGCAGTACCTCTCAAAGAAATTCTGTATTGTGGACACCACACGACCTCTGAGAAGCACCAACACCCTCCTACTAATTCCGCCACTGCATAAAAAGAAAGCCACACAATCACGCTCCTTCTCTGGCAATGCCCCTATTAGCTGGAATGCCCTCCCAAAAAACTTGCTCTGTAATCACTCCTATTTCAGCTTCAAAAAAGACCTCAAGATCCACCTCCTCAATTATTATTACGGTTCCTAAACTGTGACCTGCACTTGATCTCCAACTCATCATGTTATATTAGCTCAGTAATATTTGTCCATTTCCAGAACATCATCTACCCAACTACTTGTTATGTATAGCTCTTGCCCCTGTTTTATTTAATCTGTTTCTGCATATTTCGCATGCTGCTCTCATGATCTATTATTTAATTGGATGCCTTGTTTGACCCACTTATTTATTGGGGGTCCTAACCGGTGACTCGCACCTGATCTCCGATTACCCTGTTCTTATTTGTTCAGTAATTCTTGTTCATTACATGAACATCATCTGTCTAATTACTTGAAATGTATTGCTCTTGCACCTGTATATCTATTTAGTTTTCCATATTTCAAATGATGTTACATTATCTTTTAATCTACTTGTATGCCAGGTTTGTTTTTTATTATTCTGTCATGTAATGCGCTTTGATTCCTTTGGGTCTAGCCAGCGCTATATAAAACTTTTAAAATAAAATAAAAAAATAAAATAAATCTCTACTTGAAGGGCTTGTTGGGTTGCTCCCTATTTTCTGAAGTCTCCGGGATATAAAAGACTTCTCTCTTCAACCTGAAAACAGCACCTGGACACTGTCTGTTGTAAGTTCTACTTTGCTAAGTGGTGCCAATCCAGACCCAGGGACAGCTGGCCACGGGTAGGTCCGTCATTGGGCACCTCGAGGACTCAAAGTTGTCGCCCTCTCAACTTGAACAAATTTTCCGGCCTGTCCCTTTTGGGGTATCATTACCTTACTCTTTCAGTGCACCATTTTCCGGAAGGTGTAATTGTACGCCACTTATGAGTTTTGTTTTTTTACACACTAGAACTACCAAGGAATCCTGACATAAGGGGACATGACTTTGACCTCTTTCTTAACCTACTAACCACCCCCTCTTGAGGAGATGAGGGTTATAGGTCCTTACAGACTTTTATATAGGCAAGAAACATGTTGACCCTTTGCACAAACTACTAGAACTGACACAGGTATAATTTTCCCCTCTCAGTTCATGACTTTTCAGTCGGTTTTTACTCATGGCCCAAGTACTCCTAAAAAAAACTCCTTTTGGAGAATCCAGGAGCCATTTTTAAATCACATCCAGACAGTCCCACCTCTACTCACTTCACGTAGGGCTCCCCTCACACAATACCATCTAGCTTCATGATGGCAAAACTTAGAAGACGTCGGGCAAAGAGCCCCCATGCGGGCCCATTGAGCATTGTAGCACTGGCTCAACGAGGAGCTGCTCTATGATGAAGCATGACACCCTTTGGGGTGTGTGAGGGCCCTTGCTCCTTATTGTAGCTATCCCTGGATGAGCACTAACTACCTTGTCCTGTCTAGCACCTACCAATAATGGCCATTACTGACGTGGTCTGACTCCTTCTTACTCCCTAGGAACAGCATACCTTTTGTCTTTAGCAATCCAGTCCTGGGCCCTTAGAAGTGAGCTCAAAGTGCTGCATATGCCAGAGCCCATGCATCGGCATGGTTGCACCGAACTGAAGCAGGCCCGCCATTGCGGGAACCAGATCAATGCTTCTCGCTTGGACACGCTACATCACCTTCAGAACCATTGCATCGGAGACAACGCATCACCACCACTTGTGAAGCAGATCGAAGCATCGACTCTACAATGTGGAGAAACCCAGCACATTCCATTTGGAGCTGCCGTACCTCAGAACCAGCTCATCACTCATGAAATTGACACATCACCGCCGTTGCTTGGAGAAATCCGGCACATCACCCAAATGTGCAAAGATCACTGACGCATCTCGTTTTTTGTGACCAGGAACAAGGTACTTTTGCTCAGCAAGCCCTGCGTGGGGCCTGTATCTGGTCCGCACTCCATTGCAGTTGGCCTGATCTCTTGACTTTGTCCCTGTCTTGTGTGTCAAATTAACTCTTCAAACTATTACAGTTTCTAAGCACTATTTTTGCATTTATTCTTTAAAAATCATATCTCGACTTCTACTGATTGGATTTTTGTCTTGATTTATTTATAGAATTAGTCTCTATTTGTCTAAACTGGTGTGGAGTCTTAATGTGGTGTTTTCACTGTGCTACTGTTATGTAAATGTACAGGAATTTATATAGCGCAAATCACCGAGCGGTTTCTAAGCACTTGCTTAGGGAACCCGTCCCGGTATTCCCCTGTGAGATAACCCCGGCAGGGTATCTGCAAGGTGAAAGCCAGGCATCCCGCTGCGAGGGGCCGTTGTGGAGATTAAGCAAGCTATTGCCCAGAGTCGCAGAGTGTGAACCCATGAATCGAGTACACACCGAAGCGAGAATTGTCAAGTCCATGGACATTTGAGGACTCAAGACCCCGCCGAGCCGGGAATTGAACCCTGGTCCCGGGCTGACCTCTGCTTCCAGGTCTGCCTCCTCTAACCAGTGAGCCACACTTCTCCACTGTTGAACCGGTTGCACAAATGCTTTACACATTGCCTCTTAAGATAAGACTGACTCCTCCGTGCCAAGATACTAGAGGGTGAGCACCAGTTAATTTAAAGTGTGTTTATGACTTACACAGTGGTTTCTAATTGGAGAGGGTACATACTATTGCCAACCAGAAACCCATTTACTAAGATAAGCATTACAGAGAATTTGGTTATTTTCACCAAAAGAGCTTTAACAAAATTAATAACAAAATATGTTTTTAAAGCTCATTGCTCCTACCAGATTTAATTAAAAGATTGACATTTTATAATAGATTTGACACTGCATACTGAGAGTTTTAGAACAGATTTGAAATAAAATCATTGGTGGTGTTTTTATAATGTATTCTATTGGGGTAAACTCATCACAGACACTGCACAGTGGGAACACAGATGGAGCCTTCTATGTGTATGGGCTTGGGGGAATATTCCTATCGCTAGCATTTCAGAACACCGTTGTTTGCGAAGTTATTTCCTGGGGACTACCGTTTTGTGCCACCTCTTAAAGAACAGTTTTATGCCATTCTGGAGGGATATGGCTCAGTTACGCCATGTTTATGAGAACTGCTAATTGAGGGGTGCTAACGCTTTTTTTTTTTAGATATCTTTTTATTAAACAAAAACATTGACATTCGGCAAAGTAGTGTGCACTTACATGGTAAGGATACAAATGGCGAGTACATTTAGACATCAGAGTTTGCTGGGACACATATCGAGAGCCCAAGAGGGCTTCAAGGAGACAAAGGTTCATCCTCCGAGGGGATCACACGGGCCGCAAAAATATCTCCCCGGTAGGCATTCCACTTACACCATACAGCGGACCACTTCTTAGGACATCCCCATGCCACGTAGACTGTTTTCTCCCTAAACATACAGCAATCTAAGTTATTTTTCCATGTGTCCAGAGTCGGTGAGATTTCCGCCCGCTAACTCTTTTTTATTATTACATCTGGCTTGATAGCGTGCTATTGCCAAACTGTATGTGATCAATAGAAAAATAGCTTTTAGAAGCATTACTGAGTGCAAAGGCTTTGGCTCCATCCACTTGCTATTGGGCAGAAGTTGTGTGATGCCCCTGAAAAAAGAGCTTGAATTGCTCTTTTGTCCTTGTTAGAAAGCTTATGCTCAATACAACAATATTAATTAGTCATTTTGACAAGCCATTGATTGGAAGTTGGAAGGAGGCAAAGCTGCTCCCTTTGTTAAAAAAGGCTGGTCTAGACCCAGCAATGCCATCGAGCTATCGGCCCATATCACTGTTGCCAGCTCTGGCGAAGGTGTGCGAGAAGGTGGCTTTCAAACAGTTGGATGGCTTCATTGAGTCCTCCCACGCACTACATCCTGCCCAGTCAGGGTTCAGAGCGGCCTATAGTACCGAGACAGCATTCGTTGAGGTCTCGGAGGCAGTTCGAGAGTGCTTGGACGGGGGTGGCAGAGCGGTCCTGATTTTATTGGACCTCTCTGCCGCCTTCGATACGGTGCCTCATGCCTTACTTATTGCTAGACTGCGAGCCGTTGGCATCTCAGGGCTGGCCCTCGACTGGCTGTCATCGTTTTTGAGCGATAGAACTCAGCAGGTCTGGATGCCCCCCTACTCTTCGGCCCCGAAGAGACTGTCAACTGGAGTTCCGCAGGGTTCTACGTTAAGCCCTTTATTGTTTAACGTTTATATGACCCCTTTACTTTATCTGGCGGAACAGCTGGGAGCCAAGATAACAGCTTACGCAGACGACACACAGCTGTTATTCACCTGGCCTAAGGGTGTGTCTGATCCATCAGCAGTCCAACATTGTTTGTCGGAAGTATTCAGGTGGCTTGCACAAGTTCAACTTAAGTGCAACGAAGACAAGTCCGAGATTTTATTCTTCGGCTCTTTTCCTGACAACTTCAAGGATCAGATTTGGCCCCCGGACCTGCCCTGTCCCAGTGCGACGGGAGGCCCAGCTAAGAACTTGGGGGTCTGGTTCGGTCAGGATCTGAAGTTTGCGGATCACATAAAAAAACTGACCGGTACCTGCTTTGGCACCCTGCGAGCCCTGAGGAAATTTTTCCCTCTTTTGCCCAGGGTAGCCAAGGAGTCTGTTCTTCGAGCCCTGATTTTATCTCGGTTCGATTACGCTAATGCCTTATTCTGTGGCCTACCCGCGTATATGGTTCATCGGTTACAGGTGATTCAAAACGCTGCAGTACGCTTGCTTTTCTCTCTCCCCAGGAGGTCGAGTGTGCGGAGTCACCTACGAAGTTTGCACTGGCTACCTGTACCGCATCGAATCTTGTTTAAAATTCTTGTGTTGGCATTTAGAGCAGTCCATGGTCAGGGACCGTCGTATTTGCAGAAACGGTTTTCATTTTATACTCCTAACCGTGCCCTTCGATCGGCCAATCAATGCCTATTGGCCACTCCCAAATTCAAATATGCTCGTTTGGGAGGCCAATCTATCTCAGTTAAGGCAGCTTCTGCTTGGAATGCTCTCCCCCTGTTCCTTAGAGCTGCGCCGACCATCACTGTTTTTAAGAAGGAACTCAAGACTCATCTGTTCAATGCCCCCCTCTAACAGCTCGTTTAGGCTCTGATCCAGCACTCTTGTTGTCCAATCACTTACCGCGCCAGGATACCCTGTGGTAATAGAGCACGCTATAAAAGTTTTAATAAACATAAACAAACATAAACATAAACATTGATAAAGGAAACTGGCCTGATTGGTTCATAGAGAAAACGTATGTCAAATACTAGAAGTCTGATCTGTTCACTATGAAAATTATGGCATGAGCAGTGGTCCTCATATATTTTTGTTAAAGTCAATAGGCCTTTATGGATGAATAATTACCCTGTATTACATTCTGTAGAGAGTTATTTTGTTAAATAGAATCTCACAGATTGCCATAGAGGACAAGCGTGTTGGTCAGATCCTATGACAAATTCTGAAGGTCGAAGAGTTTCACTGAAAATCCTCGTTATGCCAGGGTAAGAGAGGTTGAATTCTTGTTTTTGATTTTACACACGATGTGAGGGCTCAGGAACGATTAGTTCCTACTTCCAGATCCGTCCACTATCCTACAGAGATATTTAAATAATAGTAGAAGAAAACTCACCCACCAAATGCTGGCATGGTTCATCGTTGGTGTCTTCCTTCATTCGGGTAGTTAATACCAACTGGATGGGCAAAATCAAAATGTGGGAGCATACAGAATCAATCTCTGTCTGTGCAGTGCTAAAATCAGGAACATGATATGGCCACACTGATGTAAACCTTTTTTCTATATTTTATTAATTTCAATATTCGTTTCATGGTATATATAGTGTTCAAATGTGTGTTTTTTCAATAAGTATATCACATTTGTACATTATTTATACCACAATGCATTAAAAATGCCTCAGTGGCTTTAGAAGATTTAAAGCACAAATAAAATGGCTGGTAGTTTCTACCATGTATTTTACTACCTTGTGTTTTCTTTTCTAGATTGGAGTGACAGAGTTGGAACTCAAGCACCTGCCTCAGTTGCTTTCTTGGAAGTTGGGGAGCCCTTACTTCTCCGCTGCAGAGCTGTTCATAAGAATTGGGAGTTCAATGTTGACTGGAATTTCAACAGCACTAAATTAAGTAATGTATGTCGCAGATAAATGCCTCAATAAGTTGAAATAGACATATATACATCTGAATATGATCTGCTGACACCAGCATAACTTTTAAAGCAATAGTTCTGGAGATTAGAACATTTGTGAGGAAACCACATACCGTTTTCATTCGAGACAGTATAGAGGGACCTATACCGTTGTTATTTTCCCTCCTAGTGCCATATTACACAAGTGCCCAGAGGGCGCAATGGGTGTGTGCCCCCAGTGCACTTTGGTATTACCGAAGGGGCTGCAGATGCTTGTACGATCCCTTCTGTAATACTGATAGTGCTGGCGCACATGCAGTGCCAGTGCTATCTCGAGAGGGCATTCCCTCATTTGCATTGGTATGCAAACGAGGGAATCTCTTTGCCTTTGCACCTGTGACATATTATGGATGTGGGCGCAAAGGCAAAGAAGTTCTCAGGAAGTGCACTGACAGTGCACCCCCCAGACATCAGTTTGCAAGTGGGGGCAGTCACTCACTATACCCACCTGCAAGGTGATCCCTGTACCGCCTCTAAAATGCAGGCAGGTGCCGCATGCACAGTGAAACTAGGAGTGGCTGATTAAAGCAACCGCTCTACATTTTCCTGAAGGCACTGCCCTTAGGGCAGCCCTGAGTTCATGGATACCCTGAGCGTAGCCAAGTATGGAGGGAGGTACCCTTTTGCTGGAAAAGGAATGGGTCACAATATTAAAACAACAAATTTCCTCCTCCAAAGTTTTTTTTGAGGATGGAAAATCCTGGCAAGTCGCTAAACTGTATAGCGACCTACCCTTCAGTGTGAAGAAAGTCTTTGCGCAGGTTACCAAATTTACAAAACTCTTTGTAATAATTATTTAACAGTGACACATTATCACACATGAGCTTAAAATTTCAATTATTTATTAAAGGTCTTGTTAAAATATCAGTGCAGTACTGGAATCATATTATGCATCATTTTAAAACAATTAGTCACAATTATAAAAACATCTTTAGTGAAAAAAACATTCAAATTCACAATTTATTGCTAAAAAAAATAAAAAAAAATTCTTTGGCCACACTACAGTTAATAGTAAACAAACAAATTGTCGACGCAGCGTTTCGGTGATCTACACAATCTTGCACCTTCTTCAGGACAATGTTCATTACAAGCACATCTAAAAGATATACAATGACAATCAGTTAAATCAATGAACCTGCTCATGTTTATGCTCCTAACACTGATGCTTTTATGCTTATATATCATTTATTCATTTCATATATAAATCTCTATCTATTACCCTATTATTTGGTAACCCCACAAGAAATTCTCACAGCTCCTATATTTCTGCGACAGTTCTAAAAAGAACCTTTATTGAAGTTAAAAATGACCAATCGGGCATTTAAAAAAAATGTTTTCACATTCCTATTGTGTCTCCTCAGGACCTCCAATAGTCTGTGCGATTATAAACTCGGCAGATCTCAAATAAATCAAGCTGTATTTAGGGAGAAAGAGAAATACTTAACTCTACCCTATTTCTTTGTTAATGTTACAGCTTGACCTTGTTTCTAATTTGTCTTACCTAGGGATTATTTCCTTCCTGGCAAGTTATTTGGTTATCCAAGTGCGTTATCTTCCTGTCTTTGGTTGCTACAGAAAAAATATAGGATACCAATGGACGTGGCTTTACTTTACTTCTCTTTCCTCCCACATTTTCTCCATGCATTCCCTCATGTGTACTATTTTAGAGAGTGACCTTAAGAGAAGCTCTAGAAAACTTCTTCTCTGTTATTTATGAAGAAGCGGTCTACTTTCCTAATAGAGGAAAAGGTTGTCTTATTATCACATATTCTCCCTACTTGTGTTATTCATTTCCTTTTTTCCCCAATTCTCTCTTATTCTTACCCCTGATAGTTTTTTAAAGGGTGTAGGGAGGACGTCTCTCTATTAAAAGATCCTGGTCTACTACTTGTGAATCTACAACAGAATATGGACATAAGGGTCACTACATTATTATATGTTCTTATCCTGCTCTATATTGCCAAATGAAGGTGTTCTTACCTTGGCTATAACCCAAACGGTTTTATTTGCCCTTATTGGTCCTCTTTTTTATGCTTTGGCAGAATCACTGATTTGGAATTTTTAAATTGTTCCATACTGTAGGAGAGTAAATATAGTCTATTAGTGTTTGGGTCCTAGAGTTAAAATTTCCCTCCCTGGTATCCTCCTGCCCAGAGTACTTACTTGTAAAATGGGTGATTCCAGCTCGACATCCTCCCTTCTCAGCTTCCTTTCTGCAAGTGAGTGTAGGGAGGATGTCGCTATCTTTTTATAGTAAGCCTAATTGGCAATTAAGCCCCCACCTGGCTGTCTTAGATTGAATGGTGAGAAGGACTAAATCTTTTGCGGTAAATGTGGCCGCCATCTTTTAATGGGTTCATACTAGCTTCAGTCTAATCCTGATTATGTCCACCTTCTTCCTTAATTTATTGCAATCTATTCTTTATGGAGTTATTTTCTTATTTTTAATGTTAAACCACCAAAACTAATCAGCCTTGATGTAAACTGGCCGTTATGAGTCTCAACTTTATTATTACTACGATCGCGCTTTGTTTCATAGGTGCCATTTTTGCAGTAAGCATCCCCCTTGTCGTTTAGTAGGTGACTATGGCCGCCATCTTATAGTGGGTTCACACTGGTTTCAGTCTGATCTTAATCATGGCCACCTTGTTACTCGGTGTGTCCCGGTTTTTCTACCAGGTGCTATTCTTTTAATTCTGGATGTTATATCTCCTAATACATATAGCCTTCGTTAAAACTGACTATTCAAGGTTTATAGCTTTCTAATTTTTAATAATACTACAATTGAGCTATATTTAATAAGCGCCATTCTGAGGGATGCATCCCCGCCATCTTTTAGTGGGATAGTACTGGCTTCAGTCTAGTGCCCTAAAATGGTACACATGAGGGAATGCATGGAGAAAATGGGGGAGGAAAGAGAAGTAAAGTAAAGCCACGTCCATTGGTATCCTATATTTGTTTTGTAGCAACCAAAGACAGGAAGATAACACACTTGGATATCCAAATAACTTGCCAGGAAGGAAATAATCCGTAGGTAAGACAAATTAGAAACAAGGTCAAGCTGTAACATTAACAAAGAAATAGGGTAGAGTTAAAGTATTTCTCTTTCTCCCTAAATACAGCTTGATTTATTTGAGATCAGCCGAGTTTTTAATCGCACAGACTATTGGAGGTCCTGCGGAGTCCCAATAGGTATGTGAAAAATGTATTTTTGAAATGCACGATTGGTCATTTTTAACATTAATAAAGATTCTTTTTAGAACTGTCGCAGAAATATAGGAGCTGTGAGAATTTTGTGTGGGGTTACCAAATAATAGGGTAATAGATAGAGATTTATATATGAAATGAATAAATGATATATAAGCATAAAAACATCAGTGTTAGGAGCATAAACATGAGCATGTTCATTGATTTAACTGATTGTCATTGTATATCTTTTAGATGTGTTTGTAATGAACAATGTCCTGAAGAAGGTGCAAGATTGTGTAGATCACCGAAACGCCGCGTCGACAATTTGTTTGTTTACTATTAACTGTAGTGTGACCAAAGAAAAAAGAAATTTTTGGGGGGGTGGGGGGTTTAGCAATAAATTGTGAATTTGAATGTTTTTTTCACTAAAGATGTTTTTATAATTGCGACTCATTGTTTTTAAATGATGCATAATATGATTCCAGTACTGCACTGATATTTTAACAAGACCTTTAATAAATAATTGAAATTTTAAGCTCATGTGTGATAATGTGCCCCTGTTGAATAATTGTTACAAAGAGTTTTGTAAATTTGGTAACCTGCGCAAAGACTTTCTTCACACTGAAGGGTAGGTCGCTATACAGTTTAGCGACTTGCCAGGATTTTCCATACTCGAAAACAACTTTGGAAAAGGAAATTTGTTGTTTTAATACCCTGAGGGTAGTGCATTCAATGTAACCCAACGCACTGTTCCTGTTTGCGCTGGAACAGCTCGCCTGGCATATAATACGACCCCAGATCTCTATTTAAATAAATTGTTATCCTGGACCGTATTGAAAGAGGTTATGACATGTCTTAGACAATATTTTGAGTTTTAAATACAATCTATTCAAATATGACTTGTTCAAGAAGAAAACATGACACATAATGTGGGAGATCCTCTTATTCATACTTGATGCATCTAAAATGAAAAGTTTATTATTTACTGGCCGCTTCCAGAACAGTTTAAGTTACATTTTAATCTAAATTCTCAACATCAATCTTCAATACTTCACCACTCTTGATATTCCAAATGCTAGTTATTGACTTAAGGCCTATTTTGGAGTCCTGAAGTAAAGTGGTCGAAACAAGAGTTTGTGCTTGATTCAGGATCAGACATAGTGCACAAATTGTACACTTTTTCCTGTAAAACATTTGCCAGGTAGGAGTTGATGGAACACTTTTTCGAGTAAAACATTTGCCAGGTAGGAGTTGATGGAGGTTGTACTTTGAAAAAGTGCAATATTTAGTGCTTTGTGGCTGAGAAAAATACAGTATTTCTATGTTATTCCCCATTCTGAGGTGTAGAATGAAAGGTATTATTGCATCCTGTAGCGTCTGTATTATCATACCAAATGACAGCGAAGTGAGAACACAGCAAAAGTAGTTCCACAAAGTACTGAAATTAGCTAAGTGGTTCCATAAAGAGCTGATATTAGCTCTTTTAGGAACACTGTGACCCAGTGACCTCTCTTTAGACACATTGTTTGCATTAATATTGAATCTGGTCTACTACATTTGGAGGTTTTTGACTTCACTCTGGGTGGAGTCTCCTCTTTGCACACATCTTGGACTATGCTAGGTCACATATCATTGTTTTACCTTCCTTGTACCCCTTATGTTGGAGTGTACCCAGTTGGATTTAGGTACGGTTTCTGATCTGTGCTGTCCAAATGCAACTTGCTATCATGTTTTACTATACTAAATTCTAGCAGATATGACGTACGTGTCTCGTCATCTTCCTAATATTTATGACTCTCTTGTGACCAGTGACCTGATATCATCATATTTTGACATTATTGGGAAACGATAAACCAGAAATTCTTTCAACAAACCATAGCAACTGCATTTCTCCATAAAGGTTATTTTCGTTTTTGGGGATTGGCAGTATCCACCGGCTGTGCCTGGCAACTACTCCTAATTCATTGCCCTTTGCCTGCTGTGAAGTAGGCCTTTTAGTATCCATTTGTAGGCTTTCTCTGGTGAATTAGTTGATAGGAATTGTTCTCGATTGAAGCTTTTTGTTTGTAACTGTGAATTCCTTCCCTACATGCATTCAACAGATTTTAACTCAAATATGTTTTAATTTAAGGCATCGTTTAAACCAACAATGGCAGGGATGAAGAGTAAATATTTCACGAACTCCAGCACACAACCTCCCCAAACTGACAGACACTAAAAGTAAAATTTAGTGTGCCGTTGTACTACTCCACCAAGAAGTCAACTTGACTCCTGGTTCAATAATGTCCACAGATCTAGGGAAATCCTATCTTTAGGGATGCAATAGCCCTCAGTTAAGTGGCATGCTTCATTATCGGGCTAGCTCCTTTCTGGGTGGCACTGTAATACCCAACGGGCTCCCAGAAACTCTGACTCTTTGACAGAGAACTTTTTCTCTCCCAGACCCAGTATCAGTCTGAGCTCAGGTTGCTGCCCTAGCTGTGTGATTGTGAGAGTAGGAGGTAAAGTGGGTAAGAAAAAAGGTTTAAATTGACTATTGGAATCTCCCATAACAAAATGTAGTCCTGGCGAATGTCCTTGCCAAGATTAAAAACATGACTGAACATTCAGGTGTAATAATGAGCCTTTGGTTACATTCAGTAAGAACAACATATTTAGTGCCCCTAAGTGCCTGAAGGGTCTTAGCATTTTATAAGGGCCATAATTAGACCTTAATCTACTTGTAAAGTTAGATTTCTAGGGGCGTGGCTACGACTGCCACCAAGATGGCTAAAAGCTTGTGAGACTCTGGCGGTGTAGGCCATACTTTACCCTTAATTAGCACCATCATTGCCCCATGCTGTGAATAATACCCCCAGATGCGATACTGGTGGATGAGGGCTGCATTCTCTGGCTCGGATTGCTGTTCTTGACTGCGAGGGGCAGCGCGGCCCAGCACTACCACCGAGGCCCGGCCGCGACAGGGTCTAAAGGTGAGCCTGAGGCCGAGCCCAACTGGGCTCACTGGGAATGCTCCCTCTCCCCTGGGCCCGCCTGGATTCCTGGTGGTCTGAGTTGTGGGGCAGGGGTTCATTGTTGGGGCTGGCCCCGGCCTGATTGCTCCCCTTTGGGACGTGATGTCATCTGCTGCAGCTGACTCCGGTGCAGTGCGGCCTCTATACCCCCCGAAGTTTGTGGTGTTGCGGCCACACTCCTGTGGACCTCTTCCTGGCAGGGACCAGACGTAGTGTGGGGCCCTAGGATTGCAGGGGCAGCGGGGACCTTGCCCATGGTCCCCCCCTTGGCCTTTCTGATCTGTCACTCGGCATCTGTGGCCCTGCCCAGATGGGCCCTTAATGCTGGATGCCTGCTGCTGCGGCGGAGGAGCCTTGTTGCGATGGGTGTCCTTTGAAAGGTTTGTAGATTGTGCAATTCCCTCCCTGCTGGGCTAGTTTTCTCCCTTTGCTGCCTGGGCCCCCGCCTGCCTGCCTACTCTCCAGGGATTGGCATTGGCCAGTGGGCTGGTGTGCCTGTACTCTCCTGGCCTGCGACAGACCCCTGGGCCTTTGGGTGGACTTCCCTGGTGACCCCCGCTTTGGCTTTGTTGAGAGAGGCCATTGGCCGGTCCACTGTGGGTACCCATCCACCTTCTAAGTGCAGATCATTGGGACCTTCTTAGTCTTGACTCTGCTGGTGCCCTGACCTGGGGGCTTACTCTGCTGTGACTCTAGAAGCTCCCATCTCTTCTTCACTATTGGGGTCATGTCCCCCCTCGTTGTGGTGAGCGGCCATCCCATCTTTCTTGAGGGGCGCCCCCATCTACACTGCATTCCAGAATTTGCTACTGCACGACCACTCCTGCCTGTCAGGGCCCTACATTTCTCTTCAGCAATTGGTCCATGCGAACCCTGCCAGAGACATTGTGTCCCAAACAGACGTGGAGGAGACCGTAAACAGCGATACAGACAACGTAGCGTCCATCGATATGTTGCCCATTATGTCAGAGTTCAAAGCGGGCTTCCTTGCAATGGATGCACGCTTTGACACTCTCGCTGGACGCATAGACAGGCTAGGGGAGCACCTGGATCGATAGGGGGTGAGAATAGATGGCAATGAGGAGCGAATATCGGTATTGGAGTACCACAGGACCATGCTCAAGAAGAGGCTCAACAAAATGGAACGTATCTTGAAGAATATGAGGACCTGTAGGCACAGTCCCGGGAAAATAATATACGCATATCTGGTATCGCTGAGACTAACATGAGGAGGACAGATGCCTTTGTGGAGCTATTCCTCACAGATCTATTTGACCGCTCCAGCTTTTCCCACACCTTTGCGGTGCAGCGTGCACATCAGTTCCGTGACACCCGCCCTCCTTAAGGCACACCTCCACGTTTCCTTATCACACAACTCCTTAACTTCATGGACCGGGACACTGCTCTCTGTCTGGCTCGTGAGAAGGGTCTTCTCCGCTTTCTGTGTGCTGACATCTCCCTTTACCCTATGGTCCAGGAGAACTCTCTTTGGAAACGTAACATCCAATATGCTATGCAATACCTGGCATGTCTGCGAGTGGAGTATGATGGCAAAACTTGAATTTTTCTGCATTTTGAAAGTCCATGCAGGCCAAGTCCCCTTCTCCTGGATAATCCACCCGGGACATTACTATACTCCCTGCTAGCTCGTGGTCTGCCACTCCGGATCGCCCTAGTTCCAGCTCTTCCTGCTCCATGCCTGATTGCTGCCTCCTCACCGGGGCCCCAGTATTGCCCATCTATCTATGTATTTATTGCATTTCTTGAAAGTGTTGCTGTAGCATAACTGTGGTTGATGAAACTCTACTATTGCATGATGATGTTTTTCAAAATGGGCCACTGTCCGCCTTGTTGTAACTATGCTCCCATGTTCTACACCATATGTTTGTTGTTGGGATTGTTTTATTTTTTGGTTTGCCTTGTTGGGTTTCACTAGATAACTTCTGCTCCACTGTGGATGGGGATTTAGGTTTTGACGGAATCTTTAGTCTATCTGCTTTTTAACTGCTGCAGCACCTCCAACGACGCCTTCACTTTCTTTTACCACACTTCTTCATGCACTTCCTCCTGACTATTGTCATGCCACCTACCCTGAGCAGACATGACGTTAAAACGGCCTTTTTTTCAGGAGACGCATTTGTCTCCCATAGCGGACTGTCCTTATGCTAGGCCTTGGGGTGTGCATTGATATTTTTCCTGCCATACTTCCTATTACCAGGGCACCTGCATTCTCATTCTTAAAAGAAAATCCCTTTCACTCTTCACTCCAGCTATTTAGATCCTAATGGTTGTTTCGTACTACTTCAGGGAACCCTTACTGGCAAGCAGGTGGTGTTGTTGAATGTTTATGCCCCTAATGTGGAAGATTTAAGTTTTTCATGTTCTCTTGTTGCATATGGACCTCTCAGATACAGATTATGTGCTATTGGGCTGGGACTTAAATATGCCGATGTGTGACCAAATGGACTTTACTATTACACACTCAAGCGGCAAGCCCCGGGTGCAAGATGTGCTGCAGCACATGGCGGATGCCTATGTGCTCTGAGACTCCTGCTGTTTCTGCTACCCCTCTGCTTCTGGATTTACTTATACCGCTCTTCAATCCTTTTGGACCAGACTGGACTATTGGCTATTCTCGGCCAATGTGGACTATTTGTTGTGGGAGGTCACAGTCTAACCACGCACATTGTTGGACCACTGTCCGGTTCCTCTTTGCCTGCAGGTCTCGTATGGCTGCGACATGTACATGGAGAATCTCTGGCGAGTCTCTTCGAGATCTGGCATTTTGCGTTGAAGTGCTTGCTGCTATCTTTGAGCTAAATCTGGGATTGGTAGAGACACATGCCACACTTTGGGAAGCCTTTAAGGCCCCATTCGCACAGTATGTTTCTCCAAACTCATCAGCATTTTACGAGACATAAGCACAATGCTTCATAGTGTTGAATCTGCTCTATGTGACATTGACGAAAAGGCCACCCCGTCCAGAGACCCCTGCTTACATCAATGTTCAACCTTGCTAACAGTGTTTCATGACCTGGCTGACATGGAGCTCTCCCATATGGGGAAGAATGCCAGGGCTCACCTGTATGGGGAGGGTGAGGGTGAAGGGGAGCACCGCGGTTGCACCCTGAGACAGAACCACTCACAGATTACATTACGGAACTGCGCTCGGACTCTGGACAACTGGTGACTGGCTGTGAGGATGTGGTGGCAGAACTCCATTGGTACTACCGGAATCTCTACTTGTCACATGTCTCTGATCTTTCTTCTAAAATATCCTTCTATCTCGAGGGCGTGGCGAAGGGTTGGCTGACTGATGGCCAAAGTCAATTCCTCGCCAAGCCTATTACCACCAAAGAAATTGTACAGGCTAAAGACACCTTTGTGGGCTCTGGGATAGGACAGCTTGCCAGGGGCTTCTACAAATCTTTTAAGCAAGTATTGACACCCCACGTACTGATGCTGTAAAGTAAATCCTGCCTCCATTCTTAAGTGAGACCCTTCTCATTCTCCTAACAAAGCCAGGAAAGGACGCTCTATTGTGCTCCTCTCATCGCTCTCTATTTCTTTTGAACCTTGACAATAAAATCCGTGCCAAGGTCCTCACCACTAGGCTGTCAATTTTAATTAAACACATTATATCACCTGTACAATCAGGCTTTGTTTCACACCGTTCCACCTCACTCAATCATCGGACCATCTTTGCTGTCCTCACCATTCACTTCTGCGGTCACAGCCTTGTTGGATGAAGAGAAAGCCTTCTACTCTCTTGAGTGGCCTTTCCTTAGAGCGGTCGTTGGTAAGCTGGCCATTCCTTCAACTTTCATTTCCCTGATTAGTCTTTTGTACGCCAACCCTGTGGCTCACCTCTGTGTCAATGGCTTGCTTTCTGAGATGTTTCCGATTAAGAGGAGGATGAGGCAAGGCTCCTCAATTTCCCCCCTTCTTTTCATTATTGCTATGGATCCCCTGGTTCGCTATATGCAGGACCGTCTTCTACACTGCGGCATTCAACTCACCCAAGGCCAGTTCCTACTTTTCCTATTCGCGCACAACATTTTGCTTTTCATCCAACATCCATCTGAAAACCTATCTCCCTTGGTACAAGAGGTGATTCGATTTGGTGATCTGTCTGGGCTCCAAATCAACTGGGCAAAATCAGAGCTGTTCCCACTGACCAACATGGCGCATCTGCCACCAGCCCATTACTCATTTACTTGGGCAGCGGAAAGAGATAAGTACCTGGGCATATGTCTTCATGGAGACAAGGTTCAAGTTCTAAACTATGGACCGGCAATGGCCATTTTGCCTCTATCCACTGGGGGTCGTGTATCCATCATAAAAATGGTCATACCATTACCTAAAACATTTTTCCGCTCCCTCCACAGTGCCCTCCTTCATCTTGTGTGGGCTAGTGGTAGGCCTCGCATTCGCTGGGACACTCTTACTCTCACCTATGAGCACGGCGGGCTCTGGATTCCCGACCTCTAATTGTACTACCTGGTCGCTCAATGTCAGTACTCATATTAGTGGTATCATCTAGATACCCGCATCCCCTATCTGCGACCTGAGCGGTCCTAGCTGGGCGATCTGCTGCACGCCTCAATCTTTTCGAAGGGCATCTCATTAGATGCGAAGGATATTCAGACAGTATCCACGACTTGTTGGGCGTGGAGCAGATTACAGCAGCTACTAGGTGGGGGCCTCCTCTATTCCCCTGCTCTTCTCCTTTTTTATAATCCTTGGCTCCCGTTGGCCGTTGAAAATTTTGCACCATGAGTGTTCCGCAATCATAACCTCTCCATCTTGGGGTATCTATTCCCGGACAGTCTTGTTGTACAGCCGGCTGCAAAACCTCCTTTACAATATTTACCTTTTCTGGAACGGTTCATTATTTGGAGACTCTATAACACATTACGATCTCTGCTTCTCACCTTCCCGCTGTTCCCGAAGAGTTCCCCCCATTGACGCTTGTGGTAGCTAATTAGCATGGGGATTGTTTAGTTTCACAACTATACTTCACTTGCGTCTCGGTCAAACCTGACACCACTGCCAGGGTTTCAGAGGCATGGACTGAGGAGTTGGGCATTCCCCTTACAGGAAAAATTATGGGCATATTGCTGTTTACAAATCAAGAGCATTTAGTGCAATCACAGACACAAATTATTGCATTTTAAATGTATCCATCACATTTATCTTTCGCCCTCAGATATTGCTTAATTTGTTTCCACCAGATCCGATATATGTCAAATGCTGTGCTCCTGGCGCTGACTTTGACATTTAACTTGGACCTGCCCTGTGATACACACGTATCAATCAATCAATCAATCAAAGCATTTGTATAGCGCGCTACTCACCCGGAGGGTCTCAAGGCGCTTGTGGAGGGGGGGCCTGCTACTGCTCGAACAGCAAGGTCTTGAGTTGCTTCCTGAAGGCGAGGTGGTCTTGGGTCAGGGGGAGGTGGGTGGGGAGGGAGTTCCACGTCTTGGCGGCCAGGTAGGATAAGGATCTTCCTCCCGTTGTGACTCTTCGGATGCGGGGGACGGCGGCGAGGGCGTGGCTGGTCGATCGAAGCTGGCGGGTGGGAGTGTAGAAGTTGAGGCGGTCGTTGATGTATCTTGGGCCTTGGTTGTGGAGAGCTTTGTGTGCGTAGGTGAGGAGTCGGAACGGGATTCTTTTGTTGACGGGGAGCCAGTGCAGGTTTCTTAGGTGTGCGGAGATGTGGCTGTGTCGGGGGATGTCCAGGATGAGTCGTGCTGAGGCGGTCTGAATTCGCTGAAGTCTTTTCTGGAGTTTGGCAGTGGTTCCGGCGTAGAGGGATTTGCCGTAGTCCAGTCGGCTGGTGACGAGGGCCTGGGTGACCGTCTTCTTGGTTTCGGTGGGGATCCACCGGAAGATCTTCCGTAGCATGCGTAGGATGGTGAAGCATGACGAGGAGACGGCGTTGACTTGTCTGGTCATGGAGAGGGAGGAGTCCAGGATGAAGCCCAGGTTGCGTGCGTGGTCCGTTGGTTTGGGTACGCTGCCCAGGGCAGGGGGTCACCAGGAGTCGTCCCAGGCGGATGGCGACGATCCCAGGATGAGGACTTCCGTCTTATCTGAATTCAGTTTCAGGCGGCTGTTCCTCATCCACTCGGCTACGTCTTTCATCCCTTCGTGTAGGTTGGTTCTGGCGGTGGCGGGGTCGTTGGTGAGGGAGAGGATCAGCTGGGTGTCGTCGGCGTAGGAGATGATGTTGAGGTTGTGTTGGCGTGCGATGGCCGCAAGGGGGCTCATGTAGATGTTGAACAGCGTGGGGCTGAGTGAAGATCCTTGTGGTACGCCGCAGATGACTTTGGTGGCTTCTGATCTGAACGGGGGGAGGCGGACACTCTGTGTCCTTCCGGCGAGGAAGGAGACGATCCATTCCAGTGCCTTCTCTTGGATTCCGACGTTGCTGAGGCGTTGTACTAGGGTGCGGTGGCAGACAGTGTCGAACGCCGCGGAGAGGTCCAGGAGGATGAGGGCCGCTGTTTCGCCGTTGTCTAGCAGGGCTCGGATGTCGTCAGCGGCTGCGATGAGGGCGGTCTTGGTGCTGTGGTTTGCCCGGAAGCCGGACTGCGAGGGGTCGAGGGATCCATTCGTCTCGAGGAAGGCGGCCAGATGTCTGTTGACGGTCTTCTCGATGACTTTGGCAGGAAACGGGAGCAGCGAGAAGGGGGCGGTAGTTCTTGAGGTCGGTGGGGTCGGCTGATGGTTTCTTTAGGAGGGCGCTGAGTTCGGCATGCTTCCAGCTCTCCGGGAAGGTTGCGGTGTCGAAGGAGGCGTTGATGATGTCCCCGAGATGGGATGCGATGACGTACTGGACTTTTGTTTTTATACATGTATCTGCAAGGGCTGACATGGAGTTCTCCCTGGACCCTCTATCCGCACTTTTGAGATATACCAAAAACATACCAATCTCCATACGCTGCTATTCTCCATGTTCTTCCTCTTGGCTAAACGAGAGATATTGCTCCACTGGGGTGGCACTGTGCTCCCTCCACTCATGCCTGGTTCAAAAGTATTAAGGTATATGAGAGGGTCCCATATGGGGTATATGGGTATATGAGAGGGTCCAAAACAAATGAGGGTGCTGAGTGTTTTTATTGTCACTGCACCAAAGGACATTCAATGTTCGAAGAATCATAAATATAGTACACAAAGTTTGGTGCGCCCACAGGGGGGAGGGGGGGAGTGAGGGAGGGGGTATGCTTCAATTAGTTATACATCACTAGTCAAAGGTTCTAAAGACATACATTCAACATTTAAAACATGATTGTCATAGATCCACAAAGGTGAGGTCAAGAAACAACACACATGTCCAACAGACCAATTTACATGAAAAAGAGACTCCCGTAATGATTATTATTATCAAGAATAGGGTGGAGAGTTCTTGATTGTAGAGGGTTGTCTACGTTTCGACCCAAAGGTGTAGGAGTGTAGATCCTTACTCGCGGGTCTTCATCAGGACGTGAGGGAGGGGGGTGAGTATTGTGGGGCTTGTTCCTGGCGAGGCAGGTAGAGAAGAACGGTCTGCCCGTTATCGCGGGGCGTTAGCCGTGTTCAAACGGTCCTGATTCCCAGTGCGGTGTGGCCTTATTAAATTGACACAGAGATGTAGATCATGCCATGGTGCCCGGCGTAATTTTAAAACAGCCGCTGACGACATCCGAGCCCTGCTAGACAACGGCGAAACAGCGGCCCTCATCCTCCTGGACCTCTCCGCGGCGTTCGACACTGTCTGCCACCGCACCCTAGTACAACGCCTCAGCAACGTCGGAATCCAAGAGAAGGCACTGGAATGGATCGTCTCCTTCCTCGCCAGAAGGACACAGAGTGTCCGCCTCCCCCCGTTCAGATCAGAAGCCACCAAAGTCATCTGCGGCGTACCACAAGGATCTTCACTCAGCCCCACGCTGTTCAACATCTACATGAGCCCCCTTGCGGCCATCGCACGCCAACACAACCTCAACATCATCTCCTACGCCGACGACACCCAGCTGATCCTCTCCCTCACCAACGACCCCGCCACCGCCAGAACCAACCTACACGAAGGGATGAAAGACGTGAGGTCAAGAAACAACACACATGTCCAACAGACCAATTTACATGAAAAAGAGACTCCCGTAATGATTATTATTATCAAGAATAGGGTGGGGAGTTCTTGATTGTAGAGGGTTGTCTACGTTTCGACCCAAAGGTGTAGGAGTGTAGATCCTTACTCGCGGGTCTTCATCAGGACGTGAGGGAGGGGGGTGAGTATTGTGGGGCTTGTTCCTGGCGAGGCAGGTAGAGAAGAACGGTCTGCCCGTTATCGCGGGGCGTTAGCCGTGTTCAAACGGTCCTGATTTCCAGTGCGGTGTGGCCTTATTAAATTGACACAGAGATGTAGATCATGCCATGGTGCCCGGCGTAATTTTAAAACAATTCACTTTACGGTCGTGCCATATCCGAAGTAGAAACTTTGCAACGTAGGCTATTGTGCTGGCGTCTGGGCGCGTCTTCTAGTTAAGGATAATAGTCCCCGTGTCAATGCGCTCAAGGGAATTAATCAGGCGCACTCGTCAATCATCCGAGATTAACAGGACAAAGCCTAAGAGCCGGCGTCTCTCCACATCTGGCGGCAAACTACATCTAGACCCATGTAGTCGATGGGACCTGGGTAATTGATTAAGGTATATGAGAGGGTCCCAGACCAAAAGCATAGAAATTTATTATCAATCACAAAATTATTTAATTAGAATCCAAAACAAATGAGGGTGCTGAGTGTTTTTATTGTCACTGCACCAAAGGACATTCAATGTTCGAAGAATCATAAATATAGTACACAAAGTTTGGTGCGCCCACAGGGGGGAGGGGGTGAGTGAGGGAGGGGGTATGCTTCAATTAGTTATACATCACTAGTCAAAGGTTCTAAAGACATACATTCAACATTTAAAACATGATTGTCATAGATCCACAAAGGTGAGGTCAAGAAACAACACACATGTCCAACAGACCAATTTACATGAAAAAGAGACTCCCGTAATGATTATTATTATCAAGAATAGGGTGGGGAGTTCTTGAAACTAGTTTGCCGCCAGATGTGGAGAGACGCCGGCTCTTAGGCTTTGTCCTGTTAATCTCGGATGATTGACGAGTGCGCCTGATTAATTCCCTTGAGCGCATTGACACGGGGACTATTATCCTTAACTAGAAGACGCGCCCAGACGCCAGCACAATAGCCTACGTTGCAAAGTTTTCTACTTCGGATATGGCACGACCGTAAAGTGAATTGTTTTAAAATTACGCCGGGCACCATGGCATGATCTACATCTCTGTCTCAATTTAATAAGGCCACACCGCACTGGAAATCAGGACCGTTTGAACACGGCTAACGCCCCGCGATAACGGGCAGACCGTTCTTCTCTACCTGCCTCGCCAGGAACAAGCCCCACAATACTCACCCCCCCTCCCTCACGTCCTGATGAAGACCCGCGAGTAAGGATCTACACTCCTACACCTTTGGGTCGAAACGTAGACAACCCTCTACAATCAAGAACTCCCCACCCTATTCTTGATAATAATAATCATTATTTTCTCCAGGTGATGGACATACAATATATAATAACATGCAAGGTTTATTGAAAAACTCGACATGATGATCTAAACTGCAACAATCTCATTATTATATCGCTCAATAGATTTTAACACCGTACATTTTGCAATTACAAACTCCGTGAGCGAGTATTCAGTAACTTTGTCTGTCCCAATTTTGTTTGATGAAGCCCCATGGTTTGTTGTAAAAACAATGCATATCGCAATACCCTTTGTGCAATCAGCTCTGTTCGTGTTCACTGACACACACCAAAACAAAGGGAATAGAAGAAAGACCTACACTGAGCACATTGGCATCCACCTAAGATGGCCGCCGGGGCATCACAGTCTAGTTTCCAAACCCGGAAACCGGAGTAAACAAAAACCGAACCCACGGACCACATTGTAAGATGCGGTCCGAGGGGAAGCAGCTAGGTAATACCACGCGGCATTGCTGATTAGGAAGTAAGTGTAACTATTTGGCCCCAAAAGCTAGGGAAGACAAGATCGAGTTTCCTACACATTATCAAGGTAAAATAGGCTCGACAACTAACCACGTGTTTTACAATCCTGTAACTTTTTTTAGCATTGTTTCCATCGAGGCGATACCGCCCCCCTAAGAGACCATGATGTGCCATTAAGCACCTGCAAATGTAAATATCTGGAATTTTTCTCTGGTTGTGTGTCAATAATGTATGTTCACTGTTCTTTGTCTAGTCACCTCTGTATGTCTGTCACGGATTTTCACGTTAATTTCACTTCCAGTGCAATTTAGCGAGCAGACACCGGACCTTGAAAGCGTGCACGCACCAATATGGTGAAACAACACCATATAGACTATGTGCATGTATGTACGTGTATGAATAACGTGCATTTTGAAGGACGAAAAGTCCCCGATCTCGGCTGAGATAGGGGCGAGGTGTTTTTTAACTTTGTTCTATTCGTCTCTTTTACAGGTTCACCATTGAGCAATACATTCGCCCAAAAGATCAAGCATATGTATTTTTGAACCACGCATGTACCAAACAGGAACAGCGTCATTCACTGTAAATACAAGTTTGCACTAACAGATTCCTTGATCCTAATTCTAGGTTTTTTAGGAGTGGCATTATACAGGGCTGGCCCCTGTATGGTCCTGACGAAACGCTAGGGGTTGCGTGAAACATGTTGACCATATACTGAACCCACCAACATTATTGGTTGGTACACAGTATAAACCCCATTTTTAACATGCCGGTCTAGGAGCAGAATAAAACATTGAGGCCCACTAGCACGATATTTTTAAAACTCACACACTCATCCACTCCACTTTTTCCACACCACACATAGTCCTTCACTTTAATAGTGCTCCTACGTAGTTCGCAAGTCGCAGCACGCCCCTTTTCGTAGAGAACTGGGATGACCCCAATGATGAAGCATGTCACCGTGAAGAAACTCCGGTGAGTGAGGGGAATATAAGAAAGAAATTTTTCTTTCTTCTAGGGCTACACTAAAACACTATTTGGAGGTAGCCACTACACGAGACAGGTCCCTGAACCCAGACACTGGATTCTTTTTCTACATATGTCTCTTTAGGAGGACGACCTGTTCTTTAGCACCTCCTTTTCCCTCTCATTGTACTTGTCTAAAGCAGTCTTCCGGCTGCGGGAAAAATACTGAACTTTGGACAGGTTCCCTGACACCTGTTCCATGAGAGCAGTGACATACACCAAAAACCCAACCTTAAGAAACTATTCCTACCGAAAAAATGGCAGAGATCACAGGCCTCTCTTTCTCGGAAGAGGAGGTCGAAAGAGTAATGGCCTCCATACCACCACACACGGGGGCACCAAATAAAGACAATGGGGATTCTAGTCAATACTGGGACGAACTAACGGAACTAAAGAGAATGCAAATAAAGACCTTAATCCACGGAGTAATGATGGCAGAATATCTTAAAATCAGTGCTGCACCGAGAGGCCTGATTGTCAGAAATGAACCCTTCATCTTTCAAAATGATAAGCAATTAAAAAAAGACTGGTCATTGATATCATGGCACTGTACCAGGGACTGGCTTGTTCTGATAATTAAGACGGCAGCTCGCCTGTCTGAAACATTGAAAGAAGAAATACACACTCTATAGGTACGCCTAAAATCCTTCCAGGCACCTGCTGATCTTAAGAAAAGACTTGATGAACTGAACAAAAGCATGACAGACTTTGAGATTAGCCTAAAAGATACCAAGTACACAAAATTGGATAAAGACAAGAAAAATTTCTCTCATGAGAAAGTATATCCGTACATACGTGATGATTATAAACCTAGCAACAGGAATCCTGGTTATAATACAGACAGTGATGGATCTGACAGTGGATCTGAGAATTCGAACTCCCCCAAATTTTATAACTACCCTACAAATAGAAAACAAAGAAGGGGTAGAGGAAACTCGGGAAGATACCGAGGAAACCAACCACAGATGTGGCCATCCTACCAGCCACCATACGGCCCTCCACCTCCTTTTTTCTATGGGCCACAACAATTTCCTCCAATGTACCCCCAACAACCTTTCCAAAACTGGAACAGCAACCAGAACAACCCAAACCGTCCTTTTTTAGGGAGAGGCCAATCGACCCAAAGAGTAAAAAACAAAACCGGCCAGCAGGTACAATGGGCCCAACCCGTGGAAACAACGGGACGCCACACACGCAGCAAGGGACCACCGGAACCAACGACGATTAACCACCAGATTTAGTGGTCAACCTGTCCTCCTTAACTCTATCAGAAGTTCAGACCAGGGTATTAAATAAAGGACTAGGTTTTGTTCCCACCCCAGTAACTGACAAATTTAAATTGCGTTGTGAGTTAAAGGAATGCTTGAGGAAATTAAAACTCCAGGTCTTTTTCAAAGATAAAGACCAAAAGACGACCAGAGACACGGACACGGGCCTTAAGAAGAAATCAACCTTTGTCCCACCGCCCCACAACTTACCAGTCGAACTGCTAGCTTTTGAGAAAGCTGTGATGAAGGATGTCAAAGACCTGGACCCGAATGCCATAAGGATTTTCAAAAACACGAGTAATTTGGAGTTTGAAGCCATCCATGATTTATCAAATGACAACACCATCACCATAAAACCTGCGGACAAAGGAGGAGCAATTGTCTTGCAGGACACTGTAAAATACAGACAGGAATGCCTACGTCTCCTTGCAGATACAAGGAACTACATCATTATCAAAGAAGACCCGACGGAAAGACTAAGAATCTGCATTGCACACCTCATCGAGGAAAGCTTAGTCAACGACTGGATGGACAAAAAGGAATCGGAATTCTTGATAAACCCCAAACCCATCATCCCCTACTTCTACACGATCCCAAAGATCCATAAACACATGGAACTACCACCTGGAAGACCGATAGTTTCGGGAATAGGCTCCATTTTAGAGCCTTTATCTAAATACGCTGATGCATTCCTTCGCCCAATAGTCCAGAAGACAGATACTTACCTCAAGGATACGAAGAATGTACTATGCCTACTAAAGGACATGTTTTTTTACCCCACATCTAGCGTTCTGATAAGTCTAGATGTGGAGAGTCTTTATACCAGTCTACCGCACAAAGAAACATTGGATATCCTGGAGGAACTGCTGTTTGAAGAAGAGTGGACATATCATACACCAAGACATGTGGTTCTTGAGTGCTGCCGTTTGGCCCTCACAGAAAACTTTTTCCGTTTTGAGGAGACATTGTACCGCCAACAACACAGGACTAGTATGGGCAGTACTTTTGCGCCGAGCGTAGCTGGATTGTATGTCCATCACCTGGAGAAAAAGAAAATCTTGACCATCAACAATCCATATACCAATCACATAATAATGTGGAAGCGTTATATTGACGATATTTTGTTGATTTGGAATGGCAAAGAGGAAGTGGCTTTGAGATTCTGCGCCTAGTTAAACGAACAAGACCCCTTTCTAAAATTTACGAACACCATGAGCAGAAGTCATCTGGTATTCCTAGATCTGAATATTTGGGCAAAAGACGGAACCCTAATAACCACTACTCATCATAAATCAACCTCGAGGAATTGCCTCCTTACCTATAACAGTTTCCACCCAAGACATCTGAAGCAAAACTTCCCGTTCGGACAATTCCTTCGATTGAGAAGGAACTGCTCCAATAAATCAGACTATCTACTACAAGCGGAAGAACTGAGCAAAAAATTGCAACAACGGGACTACCCAAATAAAATAATAAGGAAAGCCTGTAAAAGAGCAAGCAACAACAACAGGGATGCCCTTTTGGAACCAAAGGTACAACAATCTTCAACTAATGAAAGACCCATCTGCATAACAACTTTTGACAAAGTCTCCGACCAGGTCAGCAAGATCATTAAAAAACACTGGACCATACTAAACAGTGGGGACCTAAACATTCCAAAGCCGATGTTCAGCCATCGAAGAGGAATGAACCTAAAAAACTACCTGGTCCATACCCGACCAAAACCAGTAGAAAACACCAATAGACTCCAACCACTACCTAACGGGCATTACCCGTGTAACAATTGTAGTGTCTGTCAACTTACCTCAGTGACCAAGTCAGTTACGTTTAACAACAATACCACATGGCAACTCAAACATTTTTCTAACTGCAACACAAGTGGGGTGGTATACCTGATCACTTGTACGTGTAATTTACACTATGTGGGCATGACCTCAAGAAAGGTAAGCACTCGAATTGTGGAACACAGGAGCAATGTACGCTGCAAGAAGTCCACCACACGCATGACTAACCACTTCATCGAAAAAAACCACACACCAAACGATTTGAGATGGGTAGTCCTAGAATGTGTAAAGAACAAGGAGAACCTTGAGAAAACCCTTCATGAACGTGAACAACGTTGGGTTTTCAGATTGCAGACAGATACAACCTGGCTGAACGATGATATACCGTGGGGTGCTTTCAACAACTGATACCCCAACATGATACATACTTGAACTATGATTTACCTTACATAAATATATAATAACATGCAAGGTTTATTAAAAAACTCGACATGATGATCTAAACTGCAACAATCTCATTATTATATCGCTCAATAGATTTTAACACCGTACATTTTGCAATTACAAACTCTGTGTGCGAGTATTCAGTAACTTTGTCTGTCCCAATTTTGTTTGATGAAGCCCCATGGTTTGTTGTAAAAACAATGCATATCGCAATACCCTTTGTGCAATCAGCTCTGTTCGTGTTCACTGACACAAACACAAACAAAGGGAATAGAAGAAAGACCTACACTGAGCACATTGGCCGCCGGGGCATCACAGTCTAGTTTCCAAACCCGGAAACCGGAGTAAACAAAAACCGAACCCACAGACCACATTGTAAGATGCGGTCTGAGAGGAAGCAGCTAGGTAATACCACGCGGCATTGCTGATTAGGAAGTAAGTGTAACTATTTGGCCCCAAAAGCTAGGGAAGACAAGATCGAGTTTCCTACACATTATCAAGGTAAAATACGCTCGACAACTAACCACGTGTTTTACAATCCTGTAACTTTTTTTAGCATTGTTTCCATCAAGGCGATACCGCCCCCCTAAGAGACCATGATGTGCCATTAAGCACCTGCAAATGTAAATATCTGGAATTTTTCTCTGGTTGTGTGCCAATAATGTATGTTCACTGTTCTTTGTCTAGTCACCTCTGTATGTCTGTCACGGATTTTTTTTTTCAGAACAGATTTTTATTTTGGTGTTGACAAATTGCATAACAAGCACAGCACCCCGGAAATCGGAGGAGCTGTGAGCATCATAATGGCAATCACAGGAAAGCAATACGGTCAACAGTTCCAGAAAAAAGAAATGCAACCAAATCCCCCCCTTCCTCCACCCTCCCACATCCCCAGCCCAGAACCCCCCCCCCCCACCCCTAGCACAGCGTTGAAACAACATTCAAGTACAGAGACAAGAAGAAGCGTATTGTGTGTGTGCCTTACGGCCCGGGCCCAGCATCCAAGAGTTCCTCCACAGGCCTATCAGGTGGCGGCGGCTCCAGCCACAGTCCACGATAATCCGCCCATCGCTTCCAGATTTTATAATGTTTCCGGGGGCAGCCCCTAGCTGCGAAGATCGGGCGTTCCAGGCCCATGTAGAAGCCCAATCCCCTTTTCCACACTCCCACCAGAGGGGCCCTAGGATCCTTCCAGGCACGGGCAATGTCTCTCTTGGCCACAATAAGGCCCAGCAATAGCAGATGCCTTTTATAAATGTTTCCCCCTACCTGTTTCATAACATGAAGAAGACCCAGTGGAGGTGAGCGAGGGAGTTCCCAACCCAGAACCTCAGACAGGCAGTCCCACACACCAGACCAAAACCTCTGCAGCCCAGCACATGCCCATACAGTATGGAGAAAGGTGCCTACTTCTCTGCCACATCTCAAGCAATCTGGGGATCCAATCAGGCCCGCCCTCCACAACCTTTCCCTCGTGTAGTAAGCCCTGTGAAGGTACTTGAACTGAATGAACCGTAGACGTACCGCGATGGCAGCTCCTCTCGGGGCCTCAGGTGCTTCCCTCCAGTCCTCCTCCTCAAGTGGACCAACATCCCTTTCCCATTTATCGCGTAGTCCATCTAGGGAGGTCGAGCAATGCGTTCCTAGTATTTGATATGTAGTGGATATTTCTTTACTGTCCAGCTCCCCCATGAATACCTTGGCCTCCAGTGGGCTGAATTCCGGCAAGGAGTCCAAGCCCCTCAGGGTGGGTGTGATGGCGTGCCTAAGTTGTAGGTACTTAAAAAACTGGGTCTGGGGCATATCATATTCCTCACGTAGTTCCTGGAACGACTTTAGGGCAGTGCCCCTGACGACGTGTCCCAGGGCCGATATTCCAATTGCATCCCCGTGCCTAAATCCCGGGAGGGATGCCAATGAGGGTAAGAGCCCATTTCGCCAAAGAGGAGTCTCCCTTGTGAGTTTGTTCCACCACCCCATACGGCGAAGGGCGTCACGCCATACACGATATACCGTCTGTGTGACCATTGGGAGGCTTCGTCGCCTAGGCGCTGAGTAGAGTATGGTATGTAACGTGTCCGGGTCCATCAGATGCCTTTCCAGGGCATAGGCTGGATCGCTTCGGTCCCCATATCACCACTCATTTAAGATCAGAAGATGGGAGGCCTGGTAATAGGACTGGATATCCGACGTCACTAGACCGCCACAGTATGTGGAGAGGAAACATGTGCGCAGCGCCACTCTCGCCACTCCCCCGGACCAAAGAAACTGACTAAGCGTCGAGTTGACCTGTCTGAACCACTGCGGGGAAACGGGATATGGGTGGTTTTGTAGCTGGTACAACAGGCGCGGGAGGGCCACCATCTTGAAAATGGCTGAGCGGCCATATACGTTAAGAGGCATGCGGGACCAGGTGGACATGTCCGAGCGTACACATTCCCACACGGGCACAACATTACGCGACCAGGAGACACCGCCCAGATCAGTCAGAAACACACCCAGATATCGAAGGCCACCCGTCGCTGCCTGTAGTGTCTTCGCCCAGGGCCCTAGGCCACCACGCTCCCCCAACACCCACAGCACAGATTTCCGTTGGTTCAGATGGAGGCCCGATACCTCACCAAATATCCGCATTATGTCTAAGACTCGCGGCCCTGACCTGTTCAGGTCCGTGAGAAAGAATAGGACATCGTCCGCATAAAGTGCAATTCTATCGGAGGGACCCGCCTGCCACTCGACACCCCACATCTGAGCGTCAATTCTCACCCATGCTGCCAGCGGCTCCATGGACAGGGCAAATAAGTAGGGCGACAGGGGGCAGCCCTGTCTGGTGCCACGTCCTATAGGGAAGGGGGCAGATACCGCTCCAGCCACCCTCACAGACGCAGTCAATTCAGTATACAGTAAGTATAGGTATGATAGAAAGCGGGGCCCGAGGTTTAGACGAGACAGAAGTGCGCGAAGATAGACCCAGCTCACCGAATCAAAGGCTTTATCTACGTCGGCCAGTAAGAGTGCCGCAGGAATACCCGCCGCACGGGCCGCCTCCACCACTACCTGGGCGCGCCTGATATTATGCAGCGTTGCTCTATGAGGCATAAAGCCAGCTTGATCAGGGTGTACAAGGTCGGTTATGTACAGGAGAAGACAATTGGCCAGCGCCTTCGCTAAAATTTTGGACTCAGTGTTTAAAAGCGATATAGGTCTATAGGATTCAAGCAGGTCAGGAGGCCTACCGGGCTTGCAAAATACCACTATCTCCGCATGCCGCCAGTCCCTCGGGAGCTGGCCCCTCTCCCTGGCCGCCTCCAGAGCCCTACCGTAATGTGTACCAAGTTGAAGATGGAACTTCTTAAAAAATTCTCTGTGAAACCCGTTTGGTCCAGGGGCCTTGCCCGTATTCAATTCCCCGAGGGCTGTTCCCAGCTCCTCAGCCGACGACGGGAGGTCGAGACTATCACGGGCCTCGTCCGAAACCGCGGCGGAAGGTCAGCAAGAAATTTATCTACGTCCTCCGCTCGGAGAAGTTCCCGGGGAGCATATTGGGCCGCGTAATACTGTGCGAACCTGGCCGCCAGAGCCGCCGGGCTGTCACGGGTGTACCCTCCTCGTCCCGTAGGCACGGCAGGGACTGAGGGTGAAATGTGCTCTGGCAGAGCCTATACAGCATAGAGATGGATTTATGGCCCCATTGGTAGATCCTACTTTGAGTCACCAGCCGCAACTGCCTGGCTTCATCCAGCTGTAGGGAGGCGTATGATTGCTGCAATAGCAGTAGTTGACCAACATCCTCCTCACTCCCATCTTCATGGCAGCGTGCCTCCTGGGCAGAGACCCGGTCAGCCGCCTGCGCTAAATCCTCCCCGCGTGCCCTACGGGCAGCCACACACCACGCAATATCCACCCCTCGAAGTGTAGGTTTCAGGGCTTCCCAGAGAGTCATGGCATCTATGTCAGGGTTATCATTGTCGTTCCAGTAGCGGGCAATTGCTTCCCTCATGTGCAGTTGATAGGGTTCCTGCTGCAGATGCCACGTGGAGAGACGCCACCTAAACGGCTGTCTCCGCCTATCCAGGAGTAGGTCCATTGCAACCGGGGAGTGGTCCGACAGACCTCGGGGCAAGATAGACATGGAGCCCACCCTCCCGACCCAAGCATGGGGAACAAACAGGTAATCGATCCTAGAAAAAGACTTATGTACTGCCGAGACATACGTGTATTCACGACTTTGAGCGTGTTGGTGGCGCCACACGTCTACCCACCCCATTCCCCTCACCATGCCGTTGAGTTTAGTGGGTGTGTCCGAGAGCTGCTCGCCTCTGAGCCTGTGTCTATCTGTCCGCACATCCATCACATCGTTCCAGTCACCACCAACCACAGACATGATATCAGGCCTCCCGGCCCACACACCGAACAGCCTTTCGATAAGGGCTCCTTGCAGCGGAGGCGGGGCATAAACGCTCCCAAAGAGTACTGATTCAGAGCCGATCTTACCCTGCATGAATGCATATCTTCCCTGTGTATCGAGCCATTGAGTGTCATGAATGTAGGACACCCTACGGTGTACCAAAACAGCTACACCCCGAGACCCCCTCGCAAAACCAGCATAATACACCTGCTGAAAGCCATATCGCTGCAGGCTAAGGGCCTTAGTGCCCATGAGGTGAGTTTCTTGCAGCAACAAGACATCCGCCCCAACGTTCTTCCCCTGTTTGAGGATCGCCCCTCTTTTAATCCTGTCCAGCATCCCCCTCACATTCCAGCTCACAATATGCAATGAAGCCCTTTGCAGGCCATATTCAGGGGTAGTAACCGCCATCTAAGGACCGGAAAATAAACAGTTGGAGCATCCAAAGCCACACACACACACACACATCCCGCCTCAGTAGTTCAAAAAAGAACACTGTGCAAGTCAACCCCTCCCGCCAACCCACCCTCCTCAACCGCCAGCCCTCAACAAACCCCCCAACCCCCACCCCCTCCCAAGCCTCACCCACATCTTCCCCACTGCCCCCCACCCCATACCTCAAAAACGTTGAAGTACCTGTCGCGGTATAGGTCAATTCCTGCCCCCAACGGGAGGCCGGAGATCTACTATTCCAATGGATCCCCATGAACTCCCAACTTCAGTCCCTCGCAACCCCCCCTTAACAAACACCTCTAAGATGAGGGTTGACCGCCTTATAGTCCATCTCCCCCCAACCAACCCGCATCCCGCGACTATAAAAGCCACTCGTAGTTGCCAGTTTCAATGTTACCATAATCGTAGATCATCGCCATTCAGGCCTGGAATCGCCGCAGCGCAGCCTGTACCATAGTCAATCAGTCAAATAGGCGCCCCTCGTCGCTGCATTCCTCACGGATCCACTATCGGAGAGTCTGGGGGCCTAGACTCCTCTACATCTCCTGTCTTGGCCGGCGAGCGTTTCTTGGAGCGTGATCGCCAGTTACTTCTGCTGCGTGAGCGCCGGGGCGTCCGCGGGGACGCCGCCGAAGATGACGAGTCCGAGTCTCTGGCAGGCGGCGTGTGAGGTCTGACATGCACAGTCTCATCCGTCCAGGCAAAGACTTCTTCAGGGGAATTAAAGAAGAGAGTACGGGATTGAAAGACCACTCGTAGCCGAGCCGGATAAAGCAGAGCATATTGGATCTTGAGGCCCCGCAGGCGAGCCTTCGCGGCCACGAAGGACTGTCTTTGCTGCTGCACCAACCGCGTGTAGTCAGGGAAGATCATGATCCGCTGATTGTTCCACAGGAGAGGCTCTTTCAGCCGGGCCTGCTTCAGGATCGTGTCCCGATCATGATAGTTGAGTAGTTTGGCTATCACCGGCCGTGGACGTTCACCAACCGGTGGCTTCTGAGCGAGTGCCCTATGAGCCCGCTCAATGATGAAGCAGCGGGAAAGGGACTCCGACGGGATCCAGCCCTCCAGCCACTCTGTAAGGAAGGCCTCCATGTTTCCCTTTTCACAGTCTTCCGGAAAGCCGACAAAGCGCAGGTTGTTGAGTCGAGCCCGTCCTTCGGCATCCTCGGCTCGCAGGGCTAGGCCCTTTTGTATGCCCTCCATGTTGGCCACTCTTTTCTTCAAGGCCGCCATTTCACCTTCTACACCAGTGATCCGGGTTTCTGCTTCCGTGATCCGGGCCACTGCGTTGCTCAGATCCTGCCGCAGCAGAGTCACATCGGCGCCAACAGCTGCAATCTTAGCGTCCAACGTGTCCCGGGACTGGGTGATCACTGCCAGCAGAGTAGCGTTGTCTGGTCCAGTGGTCGACTGTCCACCCGAAGCTCCGGAGTTTCCACTCAGCCCCGTGAATTTATCAATTGTCCCTTGCTTCGAGGACCCACCACCGCTCCCGCCTCGGGTCATGGTGGACGACAGAGAGGTCAGCCCTTTGGTCGCACCCGCAGCCTCTCCACGGATCTCACCAACAGGCAGCAGGGGGTCCGGGCCACGGCCGCTGCGCACGGTTTCGAAAACTGTCTGTGGCGCCTTATCGCCTTCCGCACCAGGGCCCTCCAACTCCAGAGAAATGTAGAAAGGGCGCAGGCCACTGCTGGTTCGCCAAGTCTTCCTAGGCCGTCGCCGCCCAGCCCCGCGCCTTGCAAAGTGTCCACCTCAGGGGCCCAATGCGCTGCTAGGTGAGGCCCGTACGCCAATCTGTTGCTCCCCGCCTGCTGCAACTGCCAGTATAGTAGACCTCGCAGGGCGGACGCCAAGGATGTGCACCCACCTCAGGACCATCGCACACACCCTCTGACAGTGGGGGCCGGTGCGGTCCGATCTGACCGCCGTATCTCAGCAGGTTCCCCGTCACTCAGCAGCTCCTCGGGGCCACTGCCTTGCACCCCAGTTCACCCCCACCTCAGGGGTCTCCTCACTGGGCGTAGGGCTTCTGTCTGGGTCAGTGCTCCAACCCCCGGGCGGCCTGCCAATGTCCCGTCGGCGATCGCCGTCTATCAATATGCGGGGACCCCAGGCGCCGTACCTCCACCAACACAGGGTATCCGTAGAACGCAGCCTTCAGTCGCCACCCCTCAGGAGGGCCGGGTCCCGGCTCCGCTCTGTTCCGCAGTCCGCTGTCCAACCGCGCTCACCCCGGGCTCCCTCAAAATCGAGGTCCCGGCTTCACCTCGAGGGACAGGCCGCTCCGCCTCCTGGGCTGAATGCACCCACGCCGAGCCACCGGAGCGGCTGAAATTTTCGCAGCAGCCGCCGGACCCCCTCCGCCACCCTGCCCTGTCGCGGGATGGGTGTCAGCAGGGGCGGAAGGCAGGATAATCGGTCAGTAGATGAAACGGCGGGACGGAGCTATTCTAGGCAACGTCCGCCATGTTCTCCGCCTTGGCCACGCCCCCCGTCTGTCACACACCGGACCTTGAAAGCGTGCACACACCAATATGGTGAAACAACACCATATAGACTATGTGCATGTATGTACGTGTATGAATAACGTGCATTTTGAAGGACGAAAAGTCCCCGATCTCGGCTGAGATAGGGGCGAGGTGTTTTTTAACTTTCTTCTATTCGTCTCTTTTACAGGTTCACCATTGAGCAATACATTCGCCCAAAAGGTCAAGCGTATGTATTTTTGAACCACGCATGTACCAAATAGGAACAGCGTCATTAACTGTAAATACAATTTTGCACTAACAGATTCCTTGATCCTAATTCTAGGTTTTTTAGGAGTGGCATTATATAGGGCTGGCCCCTGTATGGTCCTGACGAAACGCTAGGGGTAGCGTGAAACATGTTGACCATATACTGAACCCACCAACATTATTGGTTGGTACACAGTATAAACCCCATTTTTAACATGCTGGTCTAGGAGCAGAATAAAACATTGAGGCCCACTAGCACGGTATTTTTAAAACTCACACACTCATCCACTCCACTTTTTCCACACCACACATAGTCCTTCACTTTAATAGTGCTCCTACGTAGTTCGCAAGTCGCAGCACGCCCCTTTTCGTAGAGAACTGGGATGAACCCAATGATGAAGCATGTCACTGTGAGGAAACTCCGGTGAGTGAGGGGAATATAAGAAAGAAATTTTTCTTTTTTCTAGGGCTACACTAAAACACTATTTGGAGGTAGCCACTACACGAGACAGGTCCCTGAACCCAGACACTGGATTCTTTTTCTACATATGTCTCTTTAGGAGGACGACCTGTTCTTTAGCACCTCCTTTTCCCTCTCATTGTACTTCTCTTCCCTCCAGCCAGCTATTTCAGGCCCCTGGAAATACCGCCTGGACTGCTGGATGCTGCTGACTTAATAGTCAACAAGCTGTATACCTCACTAGCACCCCGCCCCGGCCTTGCCCGGGGCAGAAAGGGGCTGGGGGCTGCATCGCAGCCCTCACGCAGACGCTCCTCCAGGCGCTCATGTTCTCCGCTTTCCTGTGTATTCACCCCATTGCTGTAGGAGCTCATTGGAAGCATCTTGTTGATTTGGTATTAGCATGATTCTTAATCCCCTTGGGATACGACGTACTTCCAATATTTGTTTAGGGTAATTAATTTCCAGGATTTATTTATTTATTTCCTGCTTAATTTCTCCCATTGTCTCAGTTTGCTTTTCATGTCCGTTGTTATTGATGTGTTTTGTTTATCTGGATCACTTGTTGTTGCAGCTTGTTTGTTACCTTTTTCAAACATTGTTGTCAAAAGCTCTTTCCTTTTTGCATCCCTTTTGTCCATGTTCGCCTATATTTGTTTAATGTTCCTTTCTTGCTTTTGTCTGTTACTGCTGTGCACGCAATTACTTAATGACAATCTGCGTTATGATTTTCAAATGTGATTGAAAGTTCGTGTTTTAATTAATACTTTGCCGTCTTTTATAAATGCTGGTTTACTTTTAAAATCACGATTGCATGTTTTATATTGCGCAGCCTGCCTAAAAGAAACACATATCTTTCACTATGAACCGACTGGTGATTTGGAAAAGTTTGCTTCGAGTTTTCAGTCTTTGTTGTTTAAATGCAGGCACATACACACAGGCTTACCTCGAGGAGTTTTCCATCGGGTGACGTGTTGTTCTGCTTCATTTACAATTCCTCAGTAATGAATCATTCCAGTCAGCGAGCACCGCAGCTCGGACTTTTAAAGTTACTTCTCATTTGGTTCACGATGCCGGATTTGCATGGCGCTCATTTAGGTGTGGGGCTTCAAGGCAGAACCACTGCCGTTTTTGTATTTCCTCTCCAATCCTATGTCATCCACAGGATCCCGAAATGAAGTCGCACTCCGCTCCGCAGCTTCTTCCTATTGCTGGTGAACGCAGCTCCTCCCCTCACGCAGACGTCCGGCCGGAACTACTTGCAAGGCACTACTTTATTTTTATTTCAAAATATTTTAAACAACGTTTTTTTTTAATTTTTATGTAGCCTATGTCCTTCTGCTCCCCCTGAGGTTTTCTAAGATGTCTTGGGTGTTTCGATTGGTGGTGTAGTTTTCGAGTTTACCTGGCTCAAAGGTGCAAGTTCTCTCTTTATAATAGTAGTATAGATATAGATTTGCCGTCCTGCCTCTTGTGTGGTTTCCCTGTAGCGTGGTCCGATCTGGGCATTAGAGTGCACAACTTAAAAGAACTAGTCAGCCTGCCTTCAGCTGTCACCTGCCCCCCTCTTATCAGCACCTAGAGCAGTGTGACTGTGCCAGCAGCGCTATAAATCGGCCTGCAATGCTGCCCTCGGGATCATGATCTTCAAGAGCAGTACACAGCAGTTTACATCCCGTGGACCCTCAGCACGGCCCCAGTAATATTCTCCCCGCTGGCAGTCTGGGAAAGCGAAATCACAGAGCGCACCGGCTGCAATATATGAACAGCAGAGCGACAGGCGCGCAACGCACATAGGGCTCAAAGGGCTTCAAGTTATTCCCCCCCCCTCTCCCCTTGTGTGTGTCAGCCCGGACTGAGACAGCTTACTGGGCACACACAGACAGTTTTTGTACTTTATAGATCTTTATAAAACCATTTACTTGTTGACGAGGCTTTGTTGTTTTTTTCACCCTTTCTTAGAGCCCATGCATCTCCACTCTGCCTATTGCTGGATGAATAATCCACCCCGAACATTTTATTAGCCCCCCCCCCCGAAATTGGCTCTAGTTGTGCCTCTGCAGAGTGCCCATTATAAAGTTGTCCCAGGAGCTATAAAAAGCGCGACTAACGTATATTAGTGCGGCGATGCAGACACCAGTACTAAAATGTCTAATACCTGATGTGTGGTACTTGGCAGAGTTGCACATCTGGATAGCATAAGTAAGTCTGTAAGTAGAGTGCTGAACTGAATGAAATGGG
Organism: Lissotriton vulgaris; assembly: GCF_964263255.1. Classification (NCBI taxonomy): domain Eukaryota; kingdom Metazoa; phylum Chordata; class Amphibia; order Caudata; family Salamandridae; genus Lissotriton; species Lissotriton vulgaris. The sequence continues at coordinate 1,253,499,029 of NC_141696.1, forward strand.
GCAATTCAGAGCGTGGGAGAGGGAGGGGAAAAGACATGTTGGAAAGGACAAAATAATTGTGGGGCATATTACCAACAACTAGCGCTAATTATCGCTATGTTGGTTTAGCAGCGATTTTTTTATCGCAGAGCTGCAGCGATTTTTATCGCTTAGGAACCTTGCTATTATCAAGGTATATCTCCTATGATATAAAAATCGGCCGAAATGCATGAATATCGCTGAAAAGTCCGTGATATTCATGCATTACCGAGCTAATGCTCTTAGCCATGTTATCCACATCCCATTGGATAACATGGCTAAGAACTGCTCAGGGCAGGTGTTAGCTTTTGGAGATATTCACACTTAGCGCGAATATCTCCAAAAGTTGGTAATAGGAGATAGCGATGTTAGCGACTGTTTCCAGTCGCTAACATCTTGGCACGCCCACTTTACATGTCATTAGTGATAAATATCACTGACATGCAAAGCGTGGCCCAAGATGGTCGCTATCTCCTACTAGCTGTCGCTAACTGGTGTTAGCGACAGCTAGGTAATAGGGAGATCATTTTATCTCCGCTTTCTTGGCTTTTAAACCCCCTTGATAATATGCCCCTGTGTCTTTGTTTTTGTTGGTCTTTTACCTTCAGATAACTACATATTAAACAACATTCACACTTTACATCAACGATACAAAAAAGGACAAATGATGGGTGGGAAATGCACTCTTTTACATTCTGCAACCCCAATTGGTTAATACAGTCTCTCTGTAGATGTCTGTCTTTGTGTAAACAGAGAGGAATCTTGGTTGAGAGAATGTACACTAGTGACTTTTTTACTGAAGTCTGTCTGCTCACTGTCAGTTGAGTTCAGAGTTACGGAGTCAGTCGCACTAATTCATTTTGGGATGAGCCTGGTGGCCCAACTCTACTTTTACCTTTTATCAGCACTCAGCATCACTAAGTCAGCAGTCTGCGTATCATGCACATCACAGAACTGTGTTTTATGTAGGTACCTCGCTGGGTTACTTCTTTTGTCCCACTGCACTAGGCTAGTGCCCTTCCATTTCTGGTGCTCTGCAACAGTTTCACCCTTCTGGACAACCTGGCCACTCTCGGACTCAACAACTTGTTGACACCCCCACCCACTTAGCCGGACACACGCTAGACCCTATCTTCACCCCCAGCAAACACATCTTCTTCAATCATACCACAGCTCTCCATTGGATGGACCACAGCTGTGTTCACTTCAGCTACACAACCACCACGACTCACAACCCACCACAACCTGCTCCTCGAAGAAACTGGAACAAAATCACCACCGACCAACTCCTCACATCACTCAACCAAAACCCTCCAGCCCTCTCATCGGACCCAAACAAAGCTGCCACCAAACTCAAACAATGGATCACTCACAGCGCTGACGAATTAGCACCCCAAAAAAACCACCAGATCAAACAAGGTAGCAAAAAGGCCCCCTGGTTCAACGATGACCTTAAGATTTCCAATAAACTATGCCGTACTCTCGAAAAAACATGGGGAAAAAACCCAACCACTGACAACCTGACCACCTTCAAAGCAGCCACCCGCAAACACCACCAACTGATCCGATCCACCAAGAAATCAGCATTCAAGGATCGACTCGACAACAACGCCCACAACAGCAAGGAACTATTCAACATCGTCAAATAATTTACCAACCCCACTGTAGCCTCTAACGACATAACTCCCTCCCAAGACCTCTGCGACTCTTTATCCTCTTTCTTCTACAACAAAATCGCCGACATACATAACAGCTTTAAGAACATTTCAAAAGAACAGCCCACCCCACCCACTTCCAAACCCGAACCGCTCTCTAACAACCTTAGTGCCTGGAACCCAATCACCACTGAAGAGACCATCCGCCTAATGAACTCCATCCATTCAGGTTCGCCAACCGACCCCTGTCCCCACCACATCTTCAACAAAGCAGACTCCATCATCGCACCCCATCTCCGTGATGTCATCAACTGCTCCTTCAACTCCGCTACCTTCCCAGAAAGCTGGAAACACGCCGAACTCAGTGCCCTCCTGAAGAAACCCACAGCTGACCCCTCTGAACTTAAGGACTACCGCCCCATCTCCCTCCTCCCATTCCCTGCCAAAGTCATTGAGAAAGCCGCTAATAGCCAACTCGCCACCTTCCTTGAATCCAACAACTCCCTTGACCCCTCACAATCCGGCTTTCGAGCCAAACACAGCACCGAAACCGCCCTCATTGCAGAGACAGATGACATCCGAACGCTTCTGGACAACGGAGAAACAGTTGCCCTCATCCTACTTGACCTCTCTGCCGCCTTCAACACAGTCTGTCATAGCACCCTCATACAACGCCTCAGCAACGTCGGAATACAAGGAAAAGCCTTGGACTGGATCATCTCGTTCCTCGCCGGGGGAAGCCAGAGAGTCCGACTCCCCCCATTCAAATCAGAGGCCACCAAAGTCATCTGCGGAGTCCCACAAGGATCATCACTCAGTCCCACCCTCTTCAACGTTTACATGAGTCCCCTCGCATCCATCGCACGACAACACAACCTCAACATCATCTCCTACGCCGACGACACCCAGCTGATCCTTTCCCTCACCAAAGACCCTAACACCGCCAAAACCAATCTTCATGAAGGCATGAAAGAAGTAGCCGAATGGATGAAAAACAGCCGCCTAAAACTTAACTCAGACAAAACGGAAGTTCTCATCCTAGGATCTTCACCTTCTGCCTGGGACGACTCTTGGTGGCCATCGGCCCTGGGCACAGCACCCATACCCACAGACCACGCACGCAACCTAGGCTTCATGCTAGACTCCTCCTTCTCGATGACCAGACAAGCTAACGCCGTCTCATCCTCTTGCTTCAACGTACTCCGCATGCTCAAAAAAATCTTCAGTTGGATCCCCACCGAAACAAGAAAGACGGTCACCCACGCACTGGTCACTAGCCGACTGGACTATGGAAACACCCTCTACACCGGAACCACAGCCAAATTACAGAAAAAACTCCAACGCATCCAAAACGCATCTGCCAGACTCATATTGGACATCCCACGCCAAGCTCACATTACCGGCCACCTGAAAGACCTCCACTGGCTTCCCGTCAACAAGAGAATAACGTTCCGTCTCCTCACCCACGCTCACAAGGCCCTCTACAAACTAGGACTCGAATGCCTCAACACACGACTGTCCTTCTACACACCCACCCGCCAACTAAGATCCTCCAACCAAGCGCTTGCCACAGTTCCGCGCATCCACAGATCCACCATGGGAGGAAGATCCTTCTCCTACCTAGCAGCCAAGACCTGGAACTCTCTCCCCACTCACCTCCGCCTCACACAGAACCACATTTCCTTCAGAAAGGAACTTAAAACCTGGCTATTCGATAAATAATGCACCCCCTCCCACAAGCGCCTTGAGACCCTATGGGTGAGTAGTGCGCTATACACATTTTTGAACTTGAACTTGTTATTTATCCTATTTTTCTGTTTCCATGGGCTTCACTGCTTGATTTTGCTCACGAGAAAGTGTCACTCATATTCGTTGAATGTCACTCATTATTACACTGAAATTATGAAAATGTTACACATATGCAATCTGAAACCTTGGCAGCTGTGTAGCATCACTATGGTGCTCAGTCTGCACAATGCCCTGTTTCCTAGCACCATCCCACACCTATTTCCCTTCCTGGGCCATGTCCCTCCCTCTACCCTTCTTTATGGTTGACGGCATGTCTGCCCATGTTCGAAAGTTGGGAGCGCTGGTGCAGTTATTGTGGAGAGGCTGGTGAGCAATAATCAGAAGCCTGCAAGATGGCTTTAAAAGTAAAGTTCTCTGTCCAACACCTGCTGTGATATACAGGTTACGAGTTCAAGTTGTGGGCCAACTTGGCCATCCATCATCCCACAGGCGAAAAGTTCATTTTGGAATAATAACATCAGATATTAACAGCGCTTAGGAAAGGCAAACCTGTCATATACATCAGTGTCTAAAACCAGTACCTATTACATCTCTATTTTATCATTTAACCCAAGTGGGGTCATGGTTTGTAATTTACGGATCCAATAGGTTTCTCTTTGAAGCAAAATTTTGACATTATCCATACCTAGCCTCTGTGGTATGAGTTCTATGATTTGAAAGCGTAATTGCGCTATATTGTGGTTTGCATCTATCCAATGTTGCGCCAATGGGGACGTGATATTTTTGTTTCTTATGCGACTCTTATGCTCTGAGAGTCTTGTTTTCATCTTCCTGTCTGTCTTGCCTATGTACAATAGGCCACATGGGCATTTGATGGAATAAACTATATGTTCGGAGTCACAATTTGTTGTGTGTCTAAGCGCTATTCTTTCTCCTGTTCTTGGATGTTGAAGTGTGTTGCCTGGGATAACGTTGTTGCAATTCTTGCAGTTAAAACACTTCATAGTTCCTTTATACACTTGTTCCTGTGGTGAAGCAGTCGGTTGATTGAGGAGTTCCTTCAAATTTTGAGCTCTTTTGTATGCGAACAATGGTCGTTCGCAAAACAAAGTTCCGAAGTCCTGCTCAGCAAGTAGAATTTACCATCACCAAATGCCCATAAAATAGAGATGGCGTGTTACCTTTGAATTCCTAGACTCCTCAAAACTATCATGGTATTTTTCATAAACATGATTCCCTTACTTTACACCATCTTTCACATATCTCCTTAAACTTGTAGACTTTTTTCTACAAAATTCACCACAGCAGCTCATTCTGTTGAGCTATAAACTATGAATATGATTCTTTGATTTCATATCATCCCTCGGATTTCACTATAATTAAAAGCTAGAGATGTTCACAGGTTGGAAATAGGCAAAAACTACTGTTTTTCGTGGTGCTTATATGTTGTACATGGTTTCTAAAATAATGCATACATCTTCACTATCAACAAACTGCCGTGTATTTAATTTTTGTAATATGCATGTAGATTGTAAATAGGCAGGAGTTTATTGTGTTCTAACCCCCCTCGTCTATTTTCTTCATCCTCTGTAGACATAGACTAGATCACATGTCCCGCCACTCCTTTCTGTCATCCATCTTTGAATAGGCTTTTCATTCATTTTTTGAATGGGGAATACATCAGTTGTCGGATATTTTGTCATGAGCTACTTCTCATACTTTATCTTTGGTCTCCCGTTGAGTCATCCGCTTTTTAAATACAACCCTTTAAGCAGGATACTTCGTTCCATGCTTCTTGAAATCGGACTTTATTTTTCTGTATCTTGCGTTTTAATAATATTCATACGGAAGATTCTTGATTTAGTGTGCCTGACGCACACAGATAATGTATAAAGTTTCGTTTGTTAACTATAGAAATCAACAAACAGGCACCTTTGAGTCCTTCAACGCTGTTTATCCTTCGTCGGTACTTCTTAGAAATAAGCGTAGGACTTTCTAGCCTTACACCACTGCTGGTTGGTCAGCATACTGCCGGTTACACACGGAAGCGAACAGATTGTTATAACGGACGGTGAGTCGGATTGTAGCCTTTTTCTTTGCATACGCTAAAGCCGATTTATGAAAGGGCAACCAGTAAAACCTTTCCTCTCTCAATTTCATAGAATCGTGAAAAGAGACTTTGGCGTGATCGATACGCTGTGACTTAGACACGCAGGTATTTAAAGCGGTATTATCTCTTTCGCTGGTCTCAGAGTGGTTAACGTGCAATGCACTTACTGCATGTTTGTTTCTACAGGTTTCTTTTTCATTGCGTACAAGTTATATAAGCAGGTGAGCTGATGTGATATTGCATTTTGGCACATATATAAAGCACTGTCTAAAGATTGGGAGACATGTAATTGTACTATCTTCTTTATAGATGCATTTCTGACTAAAGGACAGGTAACATGGATATCACATTTTGTTCATTTTCTAAATACCTTTTAAGACAGTATACCTTTTGAAATAGTTTCTTCAAAACTTTCATTTTTTTCTTATCCCTTTAGAAATTGTATGGAAAACTAATAGCCATTACACACAGGTCACCATTGTGCTTTCACTCGTTAGGTAAGCCATGATTTGAAATGAATAGGGTTATAAGTATTCACATTGTGATATATAGACATGTATTAGCTTCCTTATTTTCTTTTTCCTTTTCAGACCCCCGACGAAGGGGCCGTTGCCCCGAAATGCATTGGGTTTTTTGCTTTCCTTTGTATTTGCTTTATGATTGCATATTGCACCTGTGTTTTGATAAAATGTGATTTTTGTTTGTTACAAATCAACTATTGAATAACAAAGTTTGTAACCTTTATGATTGGAAAACATTGATTCAAATAAATCATGAGGACATTGAGATGTTTGTTTAAATAAAAGGTTTAAACTAAACTAATTGAGAACATTTTTTACAAATAATTTTTTTGTTGTGCGTACCGGAGTCCTAGTGACTCTCTGACACTAGGCCATATACATTTTTTAAAATAAAAAAACAAACATTTGCAACGCAATAGGTCTCGCATTCATGTGAGTTTGAGCTATTGGCATTGTAAATGACAATGCCTTTTATTTATGTTTTGGGTTTTAAAACATAAATAAAAGGCATTCTCATTTACAATACTAATAGTTTAAACTCTTGCAAATGTGAGACCTATTGCATTGCAAACAAGGGCCTTTTCGACCGCTTGTTAGATTGTAAATATCAGAGGAAGATACCGGCCTACAATGTTTTCAAAGCAGTGATGAATAGTGTTGTGAAGAAGATGTGTAAGTGTCGTAAATTACACAGACACAAAGTGTGAAGTGAGAGTTACATATGATCTGAGCTATAAACACCAACAAAGCTTTCCAACACCTTTCGCTCTGTGGTTACACTGTTGTGGCTCAGGAGGAAACGCAGGAGTGGGAGGGACTATTTCCTGTCCTCTTCGTGATTTGAGTGTTCAGTGTGGCATTGCGTGATGTCATTGCTATCTTTGGCCTAATAAAAAACACTCTAGCTGTTGTAGGGCCCTGGCTTCAACTTCTCGTGCAGAGCGGGCTGTGCTTTATAGCAGGCATGGAGGGAGGGAGGGAGGGATGGTCCCTGCTGCAGCTCCACCCTCATACAGTGTCCCTTCTATTACTAGTGATGCAGCGCTACTCCAGAAATCATTTCTAAAATCATATCACCTTTCCCTGATGTACCAAATCATACATCTACTTACCAGTGGGGCCCATAACACTGTGAGTTACTCACAAGACACTTTCATCCTACTTCATGGATGAGTGAAATTCAAAAGGAGTGTTGCTGCATCAAAGTGGAGCACCTAAATCAAAACTAAATATTTATACTATTTACACCTGCAGTTTAGATGAGTTTTACCATGGTTTTATACGACATTTATTTAGACACACCACCATTATGGTTGACGAATCTGCTAGTAAAAAATTAGGCGTAGGAAAATACAAGACCAGCTTAATTCTCCATTTATCTAATTTTTATTAAAAGCAAAATTTACCATGTCTAACAGTTAATTCGCTTTATTTATTTCTTTATTTCAAAAGTAACTTTTTAAAGAGGAAAATGTTATCTCAAACAGTTATATTCGTTTTGTTTAAAAGATTCAGAAAATAGACATTATTATTTAGGTTCAGGACATAGGTATTAGCAAAAGACAAATAGCTTCCAAAATTCATTTTCTCCTGACTTCCCTAACTGATAATCTCAACTAAAGATTCAGACCTCAGTCAAAATAATAAGAAAATTATTAAAGCATCTTACATCCCAGGGAAATCAGCATTCCGACAGCATCACAGGAGGAAATCGAAAAGGAGAGTTTTTTCTTAAGGAAAATCATGACTTTATATACCTTTTTCACTAACTTTATCTACCTACAAAAGTAACTATCAGCATAAACTCGAGTTCTGATTGGACAATTTGGGGGTGGATGAGCCTCACCTCATCATTCTAATATTCAATTTCCGTTGTGTCAGCTGACTTTTAAAGAGTCCTTTGTTTAAGAAAATGTCTGGCCTAGTCACATTCTCAATTTGTTATATCAGACTATTTTCCCACATTATACAATAGTGGCATCCACAATTGTTGGCAGTCAATTGTATTCTCTGGGCATGATGTCCTTGAACCTCTTTGCTCAGGCACAGTCAGCTCGCATTAATTTCTGTTCAAAATAAGTGCCCATGCGCACTCCGTCTTTCATTTGTGGTTTGGCACAGCAGCCATTTTATAGCTAGGCCTCACAGGCCAGAACGGGAACTATCATAGAAACAAACACAAATAAATGTTAATTATTGTATTTTAACCCTTCTGTTTACCTCCCCCTTACTAAGGTTCCATTGTTAGTTATTACCTAGCAAACAAGCAACATATATGCAATTTATACTCACTTATCCTTCGGTTTCCGCCACAAATATTTGCACAAAAAGCACATTTATGCCGCTTTTGTTTATTTCAAATCTTTTGCATTATTTCACATCACGACAACAACATTAATTAGTTAGTTATATTTTCGCCAAACAAGCAGATTAGCATTCCCACGTGTATTTGTGTGTGCATTCTATACTATGTTGATTAATGTTTTCCACACCATGCAATTAATAAAAATTACAGTTATGAGGAAACTATTTCGCGAGGGGTATACTAAATTTTGTTTCTCCACCTCGCTCCATCACTAGTGAGCGAGAGGCGCTGAGGTGATGGTATTGGTGATGGTGGTATTGGTGGTGTTGGTATTGGTGGGGTTGGTGGTATTGGTTCTGGTGGCCTTGGTATTGGTGGTGGTGGTACAGGTGGTATTGGTGGTATAGGTGCTGGTGGTGGTATTGTTGGTGCTGGTACTGGTGGTCCCAGTATTGGTGGTGGTGTTATAGGTGGTGGTGGAGGTGGCATTGGTGGTATTGGTGGTGGTGGTATTAGTGGTGATATTGCTATTGGTGGTGGTATTGGTATTGGTGGTCGTATTGGTGACATTTGTGGGTGTGATATTGGTATTGGTGGTGGCGGTGGTATTGGTAGTATTGGTATTGGTGGAATTGTTGGTGGTATTGGTGGTGGTTGTGGTAATCATGGTGGTGGTATTGGTGGTATTGGTATTGATATTTGTGGTGGTGGTATTGAAGGGGGGGTGGTATTCGTGGTGGTGGTGATCCAAGCTATAAACACTAACAAAGCTCTCCAACACCTTTCGCTCTGTGATTACACTGTCGTGGCTCAGGAGGAAGAATGGGAGAGGGGAAGCTATTTCCTGCCCTCTCCGTGATTTGAGTGTGCAGTGTGGCATTGTGTAATGCCATTGCTATCTTTGGCCTAATAAAAAACACTCCAGCTGTAGTCGGGCTGCGGCTTCACTTCCTAGTGCAGGGCTGGCTGTGCTTTATGGCAGGCATGGAGGGAGGGTGGGATGGTCTTGGCTGCAGCTCCGGCCTCGTACAGTGCCCCTGCTATTACTAGTGAGCGAGAGGCGCTGAGGTTGTGGTATTGGTGGTAGTGGTATTGGTGGCATTGGTGATGGTGGTATTGGTGGTGGTATTGGTAATGGTATTGGTGGTGGTGGCATTGGTGGCGGTGGTATTGGTGGTGTGGAGGTGGTGGTATTGGTGGTGATGATATTGGTATTAGTGGTGCTATTGGTATTGGTGGTGGTGATATTGGTGGTCTTAGTATTGGTGGTGGTGGTATTGGTAGGGGTGGTATTGGTGGTGGTGGAATTGGTGGTGGTGGAATTGGTGGTGGAGGTGGCATTGGTAGTGGTGGAATTGGTGGTGGTGGTGCTATTGGTGATGGAGGTATTGGTGGTGGTATTGGTGCATTGGTGGCATTGGTGGTGGTGTATTGGTGGAGGTGGTGGTATTGGTGGTTATGGTATTGGTGGTAGTGGCATTGGTGGTGGTTGTGGTATTAGTGGTGGTATTGGTGTTGGTTATGGTATTGGTGGTGGTGGCATTGTTGGTGGTGGTGGTATTGGTGGTGGAGGAGGTGATAGTATTGGTGGTGGTGATATTGGTATTAGTGGTGATATTGGTATTTGTGGTGGTGATATTGGTATTGGTGGTGGTGGTGGTATTGGTAGGGGTGGTATTTGTGGTGGTGGAATTGATGGTGGCATTGGTGGTGGAATTGGTGGTGATGGTGGTATTGGTGATGGTGGTATTGGTGGTGGTGGTGGCATTGGTGGTAGTATTGGTGGTATTGGTATTGGTGGTGGGGTATTGGTGGTGGTGGTATTGGGGGTAGTGGTGTTGGGTGTGGTGGTATTGGTGGTGGTATTGGTATTGGCAGTGGTATTGGTGGTGGTGGTATTCATGGTGGTGATATTGGTGGTGTTGGTGGAGGTGTTATTTGTGGTGGTGATATTGGTGATGATGGTGGTATTAGTGGTGGTATTGATGGTGGTGGTGGTATTGGGGATGGTATGGTGGTGGAGGTATTGGTGATGGTGGTGGTAATGGTATTGGTGGTGGTGGTGGTATTGGTATTGGTATTGGTGGTTTTGGTATTGGTGGTACTGGTGGTGGTGGTATTGGCAGTGGTATTAGTGGTTGTACTGGTGGTAGTGTTGCTGGTAAGGAATGTGCTTCTCTTGTTTCTACATGTTTCAGCGGGACCACTAAATATCTTTAGATTGTTTGATATGGATTATAGCTTCAACCAGGATTATGGTCTTCTCACAGGATGACTGAATATCTGAACAGTCCTTTTTGACTACTGCGATAGCCATTACTATCTCCAGCATGTGATGGTTCATGGTTGGACTATCTGTGCAGAGCTGTTAGGGGCAAAATGTTATTAACCCCTTTGCCACGGCACAAATGTTGTTGCGGTGCGAGGGGTGGGGGGTGAGCGCGGCACTTCCATGCTCCTGACGGAACCACACCATCATGAGTCACGGGCGGCGTGTGCTCATGACGATGTGGTTCTGTTATGGCCCCGCCCGCCCACAAATTCGCCCACACAGGCCGAGAATTAGCATTGTGTGGGAGGAGCGACAGCCACATGACGGAACCATGCCGCCCGTGGCTCATGACAGCATGGTTCAGTCATGTGCATTCAAGGGGTTAATGGAGTTGCCACAGAAGTTAACCTTGAGTGTGGCAGAGTTCACAGAACGGGAGGAGAATTGGTTGTCTTTGCAGGGCTGTATGGTGGTGGCCTAGAATGAGAAAATAAGCTGCGTGCTGCAGATCTGGTGGACGGGAAGCCTGATAGGGTCTCCATTAAATCCTCAATGGTGACAGTAAATCTGCATTCACATCAGAATGTTCATGAAGTCATAGTTAGTAAATGACATGTTTGTTCCACTAATCAATCCTCCAACATTAAGTTGAAGATACTGCCTGGCACGTGTACAAGAGCATCCTTGATCTGTTTCATCAGCCTGGCTACATTTTAGTCAATAAATAAACCTGGCAGTCAAACAACTACCCTCACTGCCTCTTATCTGCACCTGGATACATCTATGGGTGGCTCAAATGCATCTGATGTTTAGGAGTTGTGGGGAAGCCCTGCAGATAGGCAAAGTGGGTGGGTAACAAAATTTTAATGGAAAGGCAACTTTAGGAGAACAGTTATTTCCTATAATACCTTACTGCAGAGCATGCAGTTCATTTGATAATCTTTACAGAAAGCTGAATGCATGAGATGGATCAAGCAAGGTTGGAGGATGCTGTCTTTACAAACACTGATGAACTGAAAAGCAAAGGGGTGATGATGTTGAAAACAACTAACCCGGATTGGATTATTTTTTACCACAGAGGCTCCTTCGAAAATCTGGCACCATACTCTACTTAAGTTTGAAACGCATCAATGAGGCTTAGAGTCCTCTGGGATATTCAGCCATCTTCCATGATGACCTTAATTTATTTTTGGAAGGTTAGTGTAAACCCATTTACCTTGATGACATCATGCAAAGTGAACTTTATAGGGGCTCGTGAAGTGTGAATGACCAGTTAACAACTCACCGCTCATCGGCTGTCTGCTTGAGGAAAGCAGCGTGCTATGAAACAGGAACTAAAGAGGGGGGAGGGGCTGCCTACCACTGCCAGAAACAAACACAAGGAGATGATCGAAGGAGTGCTGAAATTTTTCAGACACCCACCGACAGTCACAGATCCGGGTTGAATCCATCATCATTCTTTAGCTTTGCCACCTCAGTTCAGACCCAGCTATATGCAAATCAGTCTTGGCCCTGTGCCTCATGGGAACAGTCCAGCCCGAACTGCCAAGCCAGGTCTTCCTTGAACTAGAAACAAGCATCCTGGGACCGGTTTCTGGGTAACACCCTTCATCAGCTAGGCTAGCCTGAATCCAGTGGCAAAGTGAGGACAGGACCCACGTCTGGGCATACCCTGCCAACTTAGGGCGAATACAGCAAACACAAGGAGATGATGGATGTAGCGCTGAAACATTTCAGACACTCGCCCCCAGCCACAGAATTGGGTTGAATCCATCATCTTTCTTTAGCTCACTTCGCCACCTCAGTTCAGACACAGTTATATGCAAATCAGGCTTGACCCTGTGCCTCATGTAAACAGTCCAGCACAAACTGCCAAGCCTGGTCTTCCCTGAATCGGAAACAAGCATCCTGGGACCACTTTCTGGGTAACACCCTTCATGAGCTAGGCTAGCTTGAACCCAGTGGCAAAGTGAGCAAGGGACCCCCTTATTGGCATACCCATCCCACTTAGGGTGAAAAGTGCTACGCAAACAAATGATGGCCGGAATGCTGAATAAATCATAAATTCACCTTGAGTCAAGAGATCTGGGTTAAATCCATCGTGGTAATACCCAGAAACCGGTCCCAGGATGCTTGTTTCTGGTCCTGGGAGGACCTGGCTTGGCAGTTTGGTCTGGACTGTTCCCATGAGGCACAGGGTCAAGACTGATGTACATATGACTGGGTCTAAACTGGGGTAGCATGGTGAGCAAAGGAATGATGGATTTAAGCCAGATCTCTTGACTGGGGGTGAATGTATGATTTATTAAGCATTCCGTCCTACATTTGTTTGCTTATACAGCTGGCCAAAAGGCACAATTCTAAGCAGATGCACCACTTTGTTTCACGTGATAAAATGTAATTGCAATGCATTGGGTTTCACATTTAAATATGAAACTTATGGCATTGCAAACAAGCGGCCGCCATTGTCCCGGCTCAATAATGAATAAGTGCACGTACTGTGTAACAACCAAGTAAAGGGGCCAGTAGCCATGGGAGGATACAAATGAGGACATGGCTGTACTAAGGAGGGACTAACTTTCAAAGAACAAAGGCACAAGCCAATGAAAGATATGGGCAGAGCTTCTCCTTCATACCCTACCTACAACAGATCGCCAGAGCAGCGCTTGCGTGCTGGCTCAGGCCTGACCTGAAAAGTTTGCTTTATCTAAAAGTGATTACAGACATGGTGGTCTATGGACCCCAGCAGGCTACCATCTCTCCTATTGACACCGGTAATAGAGAGTCGCAATACTTATTTAAAATGTTGTTAACCGATCTATTAGTGCATAGGTTGGTTTGTAGATTTCTTCACTGGTCACAAAAACAATGGTCAGTATTTTGTGACCAGTTATGCATACATCTATCCCATATTTATTTGAACAGTTTTCCTAAACCAAGTCCTTGAGTGCTTGCATTTACATTCATTTTCACTTCAAAGAGAAACAATTGGTCTTTGTTGAATTATAGAAATTCTAAAAATAGCTTTGACGATGTACTGTGTTTAGTCAAATTTATAGATCTTAACCCTATGCCTTATTCTTAGCCAACACAAGCACACATAAACTCCCCTCTTTACTCCTGAGAGCCTGTTCCCAGTAAATAGAACCATTCTATTTAGACAGATCTGCAGCAATCAATATGAATAAATGTACATTTTATTTGTTTTAATTTTTCTTTTGTCTTGAACCCTACTGTAGGAGGATTCATTTTGTGAAAGCAAGCAGGAAGGTGACTATGTAACAAAGGTGGTGTTTGCACATATGGCATCGGTTGGAAAAAGTAACAAAGGACTCTATACCTGCGATTTCCCATCTCCTTCTCAAACCAGAAGGTCGGCGACCAATGTTATGATTTTAGGTATTGTCAGCTTTGCAATGGTATTTATTATGTTTTTGTATTTACATTTTGTCAAGGTATAGACCCATGTGCTTCTTTCCAATGCAGAACAATATCTACATTAATTTTTATATGGAAAATGTTTGCAAAAAAAAATATATATATATATATATATATTTTTTTATCTAGTATGTATATAGTGATATGCAATTACTGTAAATATATTTATTGTTGATGATATATTATATATTTTTGTACTTGTATTTTATACCGTTATTTGTACAATATATTTGTTGTTATTTATTGATTATACAGTAATATCTGGATGAAATTACTAGCACCTTGTATTTTGCACATTTCAGCTGGTTTAATGGGGATTACCCCGCGATTTTCGATCTAGCTGAACAGTATATTATCTGTGTCCATTGCTCATGATAATAGCATGTGATTACATTCAACCAATCACGTTACAAACTTAATGGCACTTGCACTTTAAATTTTGCCTTCCCTCTGCATGCGTCATGTGACCAAGGCCTCTGTGAAGGCCGAAACGTTATGCTGAGGTGCGCCTTCCACACGATTGAATAAATCACTGCTCACCTGCACTTGGGTCTCCTTCTCTTCTTCTGCGCCGCTGGTATCCGTGAATTGGGCTCCTGGCGAGAGAAAGCTGAGATTGTTCTCATCAGCAGTGCGTGCTTTGCAAATGGAAAATAAGTTTTTCCTGCAGCCTGTGTCTTTCTTCTTGGAGGAAGAAATTTGTTTGCGAATATATATATATATATATATATATATATATATATGTATATATATATATATATATATATATATTTGCAAACATTTTCCATATAAAATATATATGTATATATATGAAAAAGAGGAAGTGTATCTATATATGTCTTTTTGAGGCTGCAGAGCATTGCCTCTAATGATCAAACTATTAATGCATTCTATTAATTGGCTCCATGTATCTACACATTCAGGTAACGTTTAAGAAACAGCGTAGTCTGAAAGAGATTTGTGAGAACCTGGTAATTTTAAAATTACTGAACTTTGCCCTTCCTTTGAACCCTACTAACAAGGTTACTTTATCAAAGACGGCAGGCAGATAAAATTGATGGTCACCGGACAATGTAGCTAGCCTTCTCTGCCGCGCAATGCTCTGACTATGACAAACTCTTTTGTGATGTTGGATGCAAAATCCCTTGATCTAGAGAGGGCTTCTCCTTGTAAACACAAATAAAAACACTTTTGCTAACTGGAGTTACAAAGTCGTACATACCCCGCATTTCAGTGAGCAAAAGTTATTTACATTGCCACCTTTAGAGAGTTGCCTTTGATTGACTGGCAGGTGGCAATCAAATGAGCTTCTGAGCGGGCTCTACTTTTCATTAGAAAATGTTAACTGTTGAAGAAAAGGTTCTTCAGTCTCAGAAAGTGACCAACCATAAAATGCGGTGCAATACATTATTTGTGTTATTGTTATGAATGCTGTTCAGAAAATATCTGCTAATTGCTGAGAAGTCACAAAAAGGTGGGAAAACAACAGGCATGGCTAAAGGGGCGGGACCAAGGACTAGAGGAGAGTGTGGAGAGAGGAGAGTAAGGGGAAAAGGGAAGGTGGATCACTAAACCACACGGGTGATGCCACATGAAAGCTGGAGAGTTAAGAAACTAAACTGATCTGGATTGAAGTCCAAAATGTGTGTATTGCTTGGGAGGGTGGGGGGGAAGGAGGGCTCCAGAGGCTGTTTCTCTTGGCGCTGATAGTAGACCCAAATTTGCTGTTGTTGAATTTGGAAGTGGATAACAGTGGTCTATGTTCTTAGTTGTGTTTTTGAAACATTATGTTTTATTTGATTATATGTAATGGGGCCTGAGAATGTTTAGTGAAATCAGCACAAAGGGGCGATTCTTAAAGATATGTACGAAGAATATATAATAGAGCACTCCTTTAGTAGTCTTCTTCATACTCTTACATGCCTTTGTGAATTGTCTTTAAATATTGAAAATGGGACTAGGATTAAAATGTTCAGGGAATATTCATGTAAGATTAGTGCAAATAGGACTGAGCAGTCCTTGCACTATAATAGAAGGAGTTGGACATTTCAGGGCTGATTCACAAATGTACTTAACAGTATGCTAAAAAAAATTATTCATGTTGTACTGTTTTACACTGTAGCTACTGGTGATTTCTGAATTTGGTGGGGCGCAACCAACTCATTCTAATTTACTCACATTCCTACTCCTTCACAATCAATATCGCATTCTAACTCTATCTACTCTCATTTACTCACACAAATATACTGAGACACTCACACAGTCGCAGCCAGCATGACTCGTGGGTGGGGGGTCACGCGGGGACGTGGTGGCGCACAGGGTGGTTAATTTAAAATAAAAAAATACAAAAGTTAACTTACCTTTGGCACCCGTTTCCACATTGTCTCTGCTACTCTCCTGCTCTCCTGCCTCTGACAGGAACAAACAGCAGGCAGCCTCCCTCCCCTCCCCTAAGCCAATCACAATGCTGCAATGGCAGCCTGGCGTCCATGGGGAGGCCATTTTCTCTATGTAGGCTGTATGCAGCCTACATGGAGAAAAGGCATAGAGCGGTCCGACCAAACAGTTAGCGCATTCAGCAGTGGGCAAGCCACTACAACCTGCCACCCACCCGCCCCCAACCAAACACTTCTGCTTTCTCGCAGTGCGAGGAGCAGAAACTTAAAATGGTAGTTTTACCATTTTATGTTTCTGCTTCTCGCACTGCAAGAAAACAGTGGGGCGACGCTTCTCCACCGTAGTGGAGGAGCCGCCCCTGCACTTACTTACATTCAGTCACTCGCAGTCTATTATACTCCCTCTTTCAATAATTGATTCCCACTCGGTTGCTTACACACACATCCTCTCACATTTCCTCTCTCTCTCCCCTTTACTCAATCATTCTAACTCACCCTCATTCACACTTCTTCACCCACTCTCACTACTTCACTCACACCTTCTCACTCACTAAAAAAAGAGGAGTAAGAGCAGTGGCAGTATGTGGCAGCTCACAGGGCCCTGACACCCCTTTGTTCCTTGACCCAAGGTTTTGAATGTCATCCAATTGGAAGGCACTTTGGGGCAGATGTATCATCTTTTTAGTTTGCAAGTCCTTAATAGCGAATTTTAGTGATTCACTATTAAGGTCTTGCAAAATGCAATGTATGTAGGATTCGCAATAATAATTGCGATTCCTACATATTTCTTAATTGCAAATTGCAAATTGCGGTCCGCAATTAAGGAATATCTTCTCATTCATTCCTATGGGCTCAGGAGCCCATAGGAATGAATAGGAAGACATTCGCAATTTGCGAGTACCCAATAAGTATTCGCTAAATTTTAATCCAATTTCAAGGGTGCAAGGGTGCCAAAAGGACACCCTTTTGCACCCCTGAAATATGCATGTTGGCACATGTGGCGCACATACATGCACTAAGGGCTTCATAGATCTGGACCTTAACTTCTAGTTTCTATTTAGAGTGTCTTCTTTGACATTTGAGTATTTAAGTTCGGGTGCCAGTTAGTTCTAGATTGTTTTTTAATCTAGTTTTCAATTAATTGTAGACCATCTGTAATATTTTTAGTATTCATGCTAAAAATGTCCACTTCCAAATATATCAGCATATCCTCTATTTACATGTCATGTGAAATGCTTTTGGATTTGATATTTTTTTACAAACCAGTACATATGTCTATTGAAGATTATTTATTTGGCACAGGAGATGGCAAAAATGGCAGATTTGAAGTGAGGTAGGTGAAACGTAATGAATCCTGTCTGAGAGGAATGAAGTCAGTGAATCTAGTGGCTTGTTTTTAATGCTTTTGGGTTGTTGTAATGTGTGTTGAAGTGTATTATTATGATTAACTGTGTTGTAAGCAACACTTCAATCTTGGAGGGTTAGTAAGTCCGGGTCGTTGTTGTCCTGCCCCATTAGCTGGTCCAATTTCACATCAAGCAAGATTGTTTCTATACAATGAAGCAGCTGGAAGTCTAAAGTTTTTGAGTTATGAGGATTTTTAAGATAGCAATACTAAAACGTAAGTTCAGTCAGGAACAACTTTGCTAACTACAGTGTAAAGCATCCAGTTCCTTATATCTATACTACTATAATAAAGGAAGAACTTTCAGCCTTTGTGGCGGGTAAACTCGGGAACCACAGCGCCAATCCACACACCCGATACACCGTTGGAATCGTCAGGGTGTGTAGATGGTTATAGGCTATATACATTTTTTTAAAAACGTTATTTAAAAAATCTACAGTAAAAAAAAAAGTAGTCCCTCCGAAGTAGCGCCAGCCGCGACGTGCGTACTCACGTCAGGAGCGTGGGGAGGCGCGGCGTCCAGGAGCGCGATGAGGAGCGGCGGACATGGCACGGGGGAGGGGCGGTGACGTGAGGAGCAGCGGACAGGCCAGCGGTGTTGCGAGCAGCGGACAGGTGGGAGGAGCGGCGGCTCAGGTAAGGGGACCCATGTCGGGCAGGCGGGGGTCGGGGCAGGCGGGGGACGGGGCAGGCGGAGGACGGGCCGGGCGGGTGCCCCGGGCTGCTGCACAATGTCGGGGCAGGCGGGGGTCGGGGAAGCCTGTTGCACCCGGACAAGGTCGGGACGGGCTGCTAGTATACATATATTATATATATGTTTATATATATATATATATATATATATATATATATATATATATATATATATATATATATATATATATTCACTAAAAAAAACATAGGTTTCACACCAGTTATAGTTAGCTGGAAATTTTACTGACATAAAACCATTGAAATTCCACGTTATAGTTAGTTGGACTCACTATAACTTGCACGTGTAATGCACTGCTGATGACGTCACATATTACATCACTCATGACATGGTCAGTGGCATCACTCATGACATCACTGATGACACCATCCAGTGAATGTGTGCCTTTCTGAAAAATAAATATGTTTTATATATGTATATGTAAAGGTCGATGGAAGAATAAGGGGCAGATTTATGAAGGCCTTGCGCCGCCGGTGCGTCATTTTTAACATGGGAAAAAGTGACGCACCGGCCGTGCAAGTCCTTCATAAATCTGCCCCTAAATGTTTAAATAAGTGTCTAAATGGATGTTTTTTAAATAAAAAAAATGATTGGTTAACTGGCTTATTAAGTGTATCTTAGTGAATACATATATTAACGAGTAATGTTTAAATATTTAAATGTTTGTATCAGTGTTTCACTTTGTGTATAAAAGGCTGCATGGGTTGGTGAGTAGCTACATGTGTGTGTATATGGGTTATTAGATGTTTTTTTTAGTATCAGTATGGGTTTCTGTATGGTTTGGTGGGAGTGTTACTTAGCACATAGATGCATCAATGACTGACTCACTGTTTGTATGTGTTTTGAAGGCGGCATATGTGCAGGACTGTATGGGTGGATGACTGTGTATATGCGTGTGTTAGTGAGTGAATGACTGTCTCATTAGTATCAGTAACTACATATGTTTTAATCTAGTATATGTGAGTATTGATGTATATGAGTGAGTATATGTGAGAGTGAGAGATTGAAAGAGTTCTTGTTAAAATAAGTATGTGTTTCTATAAGTGATTGTTTAAGAGAGTAAGTATGTGTAAGTTTCCTTAGAAGTAAGGTGGTTGTGTGTGTATAGCTGTATATGCAAATAAATGGATGTTCAATAGTTTATTTGCATGTGTGAGTATGTGTGTGAGTAACTTTTGGATGACTGTCGGTGTGTAACAGGATGTATAGGTGTATCACTACATATGATGAGTGAGTATATGTATGAGTGACTATATAGAACTGTTGGTGAATGAGTGAATGTATATATAGATGGTGGAATTATTGAATTGGTTGTTGTAACTGGTATGGGTATCTCCATTTTTTTAAATTTTTTAATTTATATTTTTCAATATGTGTTTCATGGGTTACATTACAGTGAAAGGAGGTCTGTCACTCTGTCACAAGGATGATGTCATCAGTGATGTCATGAGTGATGTCACTGACCATGTCATGAGTGATGTAATATGTGACGTCATCAGCAGTGCATTACACGCGCAAGTTATAGTGAGTCCAAATAACTATAACGTGGAATTTTAATGGTTTTATGTCAGTAAAATTTCCAGCTAACTATAACTGGTGTGAAACCTATGTTTTTTTTAGTGAATTTAATAGGTTTTTTAAATGCTAATTCCTAACTATAACTGGTGTGAAACCTATGGTTTTTTCAGTGAATTTCATAGGTTTTTTAAATGCTAATTCCTAACTATAACTGGTCTGAAACCTATGTTTTTTTCAGTGAATTTCATAGGTTTTTTTTAATGCTAATTCTTAACTATAAGTCTCACTTTATAAGTAAGACCTTTAGCGCTCTAGTTGTTTAGAACACTCTGGTACATTCTGTCATTGGGCTACAGTTGGGCTACATCTGGCTGATATTTGGGCTACATTTTTTTTTTGTCTCTGGTGGCCATCTTTGGGCTACATTGGGCTACATTGGGCTACATTTGGGCTACATTTTGGCTCTAACATATATAGCCCAATGTAGCACAATATATATTTTTTCAAAGTTAATTTTCGTAAAAACCACTTGAGAATAGGGATACCAGTCCCTACAATTTTTCCCAATGTTTTTTTTAATTTTTTTATTTTTTGCTTTGGAGCGCTCCCGGTGCGCACCCCAGGGAGAGCCCCGAAAAGCGTACTTTTATAAAGCGCCCCGGGGTTTTTTTATAAGCGCCAATATCGCGAACGAAAACATGATGGTGACGTATCGCGTAGCCGCGTCCGCGTGATACGCACGGCGTAAGCGCACCCGGAAGCACTCGAGCGAATACGATTGCGCAATGTAAACATCCGACGCGCTTACGCGGGGCGCGTAGCGTAAGCGCGTCGGGTCATGTGACCTGAAAATAACAATTTTCATTGGTTCATAACAGTTTTGGTTTCATAATGATGAAGCCCCTGGCCATGTGACCTGAAAATAACACTTTTCATTGGTTCAATACATGTTTTTTTTTTCAAAAGGATGAAAGACCAAACCTTTTTTCCTTATCCTGACTTTGTCCTTTGACTTAGGAAGACCACTTTGTAGCTCTCTCTACTTTTTTGCTCAAAATTATGGCTTCAGTAGTAGCAGCAGCTGGTGCATCTGCACCACCACCACAACCACCAAAAGGACCTCCTCAAGATATCATTGGTGGTCTTCAAGAAGAGGAAGAGGAAGAGGAGGAGGAGGGGACTTCAAGATGGCTGGAAGAACACAATACCCCATACCAGCCAAGACCACACATTATTTGGGAGTTTTTTACTCTCCCAAAGGGGGAAAAAAAAGTAAATGCACCCAAGGTCAGTTGCAAAATTTGTGGCATGGAACTTTCCAGGGGAACCCCAAATAAAAAATATTCATTTGGGAACTACACAATGATACGCCACATGCAGCGCAAACATCCTATAAACTATTTTGCTGCAGAAATGAGGGAACTGGCCAGTAACCCTCCCCGATCAACAAGAACCAGCTCAAAAAGGAAACAACCCACTGCGTCTGCACCAGAGGAAAGTGAGACGATGCTGTGCATTCAGCCCCGATTTGCAGATTTCAGAATTATCTGTAAATATTGTGGGAAGACTATCTCCTACGGAGAACAGAGCGTAAAGCTCATCGTCCTTGCTGGGGACAACCATAAATGCCCCAATCAACCCTCATTTTTTCTTTTCTTTTAGTGTTTTGCTCCAGTTGAGCCATTTTCAATTCGCAGTTTTTTCGTTTTTCCCCATGAAAAATACAAAAAAAATCTAAAACTGTACAAAATGTTCAAAAAACAATATAAAAAATATAAAACAAAAAGAAAAAAAACAGTTCTTTTTAGAACTACCTCCAATTTCTAAAAAAAGGCAACATTTTTAAAAAACTCTATCATTCATTTTTCCTCATGGTACGCTCCCCGGTCCGCTCCCTGGTGCGCGTACCGGGCACGCCCCCTGCGCCAAACCAAAAAAAATATATGTTTTGCCCCGCGGGCGTCAGAAGCAGTACCTGAATAATCCAGATTTCCGTGGGAGCGAGCGGCCAAGTCTTCTACGATGCTAATTTCCAGATTCCCAAACACCCCTGCACCCGGATTGCTCCAAGCCCAGGAATGGAAGGGAAAGGGGAAGTGGATAACAAACAACAAAGAGAGGCTTCCACACTGGTGTCTTCGTCACTACCTCAGGAATGAGTAGCTGGGGAACACCTGCAACAGTTAACAGAACATTACTAACGTTCTAACCCTTAATGGGGAAACACACTCTCACTCCCTCAACTCTCTTCACTCATACCTGGTTGGCGTGTGGAATTTGCTGCTCTCTTTCTGAGTCCAAATAATGTTCGTATGAAAGATTGAAGACTCTTAGTTGCTTGTGTTGCGTGACGGAAGTGGTGATGAGAAGAATAGAGGTGGTAGACAACAGTATTACCATATGCATATAATATATACTCTCATTTACTTGTTGAACCACAGAAGCTGACTGAACTCACAAAAGTCTTTACTGAAGCTCTGAATGTGTCATCGACAAATACCGTTCATAACAGAAACCAGGCTTCACTTCAGACTAGGAAGACTCTGACGCTGAAGAAAACCCAACTGGCACAGGACAAGGATAGCGCCACCAAGGACTTCGTGAATAGAAAGTTCTTACCACGAATATGAGGAAACGCGGGAAGGTACTTGCCCACTGGAACGGTACTCTGGCGGGGAATGCTGACAAGGACTAAGTCCGTACCGCCGAACACTGGCAAGCGGCAAATTGGCTTTCGCTCCGGAATGCAGGAATCCAACTGGAAAGGAACGAAAACACGCTCCTCAAGTTCCGAAATAAAGTCTCTGTGGATACTGACTGGGAAAAGGGCAAAACTAGGAAAATACGCGGTGACTTGACGGGAGCCGAAATCAGGGCGTCGAACTGCTTGAATAGAACAGTTGAAGTGCGCCACATAGAACGTGCGGGATAAGGAAATGGCGGACTGCTGGGAAAGACTAGAACGCTAACCTTATCAAATGGTGGCACAATCTAGAGGCGTACTAAGCCTCAATCTGGCAGTGGTCATGGACTAATTTCTGGATGGAGCCCCAGAGTGGAAACGGTTGCCAAGCAGGAAATCTTCTCCTTGCCGCAGGGACAGACAGAGGTCTCTTAATGGGGCCCGGCATGGTCCTGACAGCGGGACCCTTTTAAGCCCCCACATCAAACCTAGGGGGTCAGGGGGGATCTACCCTGCCCCCTTATGGTCATTTCCCCTTTGTTTTGGCCACCTCTTGTGTCTCGATACTACCGAGACACAAGATGGCGGCCGCTCCGGACTGTTTCGAATGTTTACAGACACCCGAGAGCCAGTCAGATTTCCGTGCGCACCTCGCGTGTCGCGTCCGGGGCGCTCCCCGCGTACCGGGGCGCGTCTAGTACAGATATATATATTTTTTTTAACCTAAATTACTCAAAATCCACTGGAGCACATATCTTGAGACATAGCAAAGGTACATCGGGCTACCAGTCCCTACAATTTTGCCAAATTTGGTTGAAATCCATTCAGCCGTTCGGGCTAAAAGTGAAATCGACCGCCCTATGGAAATTAACATGGGGAAAACGCGTTTTGGGACCCCCTTTTATCTCGGCCCCCGTTTGACGAATCCCCCCCAAACTTTCAGGGAAGGACCGGAACGCTGCAAGGCCATTTTGAGGAATTTTTCTGTCAGATTCGTCAACCAGCGCCAAAGTTATTCCAAATAGAATTTTGAGATTTAACATTGAAAAAAATCCTAACTATAACTACCTACTGGCGACCACCAGTAGGTTATATATATATATATATATATATATATATATATATATATATATATATATATATATATATATATATATATATATATATATATATATATATATATATATATATATATATATATATATATATATATATATATATATATATATATATATATATATATATATATATATATATATATATATATATATATATATATATATATATATATATATATATATATATATATATATATATATATTTATTTATCCACCAAAGCAGGAACCACTTTTGAAGGTGATGGGTGATGTAGTGAACCCATAAATGTTACCAAGTGGGTGCTTTGCCGCAATTTGTATTGTCCATAAATAATATCAGCACCTCTCCAAGGCGGGACCTGCCCTGCTTTGTGACTGCAAACCGCAGCTTGAATGAACCGGCATCCCCCTGCAAAGTTACCAGTTCATCTTTGTTCAATCGCGTTAGACACCATCGTGGTGCCGTCACAGACCCGCTCACCGTGGTGGGCTGTTCTTCACGACCGGGTCGCGGCCGTTATAAATCCACCAAAGCAGGAACCACTTTTGAAGAACTTTGTCACACAAAGATGAAATTACAGCTCACTTTTAATGGTACACAGCCTGCCAGCAGGAGCCGTCGAGGGGCAGCAACATTCAGATTCAGTTGAGCCAGACGCGTTTCAGGTGTAACCCTTTCCTCAGTGGCTTCTCAGGTAAAACAAATGCAAGCGTTGCTGGGAGTTCACCTTTATTTTCAAAACCTGCCCCAGTGGGCATGGCTATCTGCATAGCATTGTGGGTGATTTATATATATTTCCTACTGGCATTTTTTAATTTGCGAATAACTTTGGTGTCGTTTGACGAATCTTTGCAAAAATCTCCCCAAAAAGAATTTATCCAGGTCAGCTCCTACCCTGAAAGTTCAGGGGTGATTTGTCAAGCAGGAGCTGAGAAAAAGTGGGGTCCCAAAACGCGTTTTCCCCACGTTAATTTCCATAGGAAATTTAGCTACGAGCTACAGCCTGAACTGCTGAACGGAATTACCGCAAATTTGGCAGAAAGGTAGAGCTTGGTCCAGAAAGCAACCTTATTTTTAAATGGTGTAAATCTGTTCAGTAGTTTTTGAGAAATTGAAAAAATAAGAGTGAAAAAATCAATTTCCCATAGGAAAGTTTGTGCTGGGCTACAGCCGAAACTACTGAATGGAATTACCCCAAATTTGGCAAAAAGGTAGTGCTTGGATCAGAAAGCGACCTTTTTTTAAAAAATGGTGTAAATTGTTTAGTAGTTGCTGAGAAATTAGAAAAATTAGGATTTTGATATCTGGGCGGAGCCTAAGTCCTGTGCATGAGCTTCACTGTGATTGGCTACAAACACTCCAAACCAGGAACTGTTGGCAGCCATCTTGTGACTCAGTAGAAGCGAGTCACCAGAAAAGAGAGTAACAAAGGTATAAAACAAGAGAAGGGGGTAGGGTAGAATCACCCTGACTGCCTAGGCAAATATCATGAAAAGAAATTGGTCACTCCTGTTAGGAGATCCAATTATATGTCATTGGTTACCCAGACCGGCCTCCATCACATTTAGCAGGGCACCCTCAATGAAAGATTCCCTGGTACACAACAATGTAGGCAATTCACCAACTGGTACTTGGCTATCCCAGAGAATGGGTTTCCACAAATGTAAAACATGCAAAGCATGTCAGTTTGGGCTGAAAAAAGTACCTATCTGACACCTTTTAGTGAAGTGAACAAACCAATCACTAAAACTTTAACTTGCAAAAGTGAGTTTGTTGTCTATGTGCTGGAGTGCCCCTGTGGCCTACAATATGTAGGTAGTACTATCCTACAGGGGCACAAGAGAGTGCTCCAGCACATTACAGAAATAAAAAATCATCATCAAACTTACCCGGTGGCAAGGCACTTCGAGGAAAAACACAACGGAGACCCAAGGGATCTCACATATTTCCTGATTGATGCCATGCCACCTAACAAGAGAGGAAGAAACAGGGAAAAAGCCCTAAGATACTTAGAGACCCGGTATATCTTGGATCTCGACACGAAGGCCCCACAGGTCCTGAATGCCACAGAAGAGCTCTACACTTGCCTCTAGCAAGTTAAACACATCAAATGCAGTTATCTAGATAGTCTGTCACATCAAGTTTACTATAGTTAAAAGAGATTATTAAAATCAAAGATGAAAACGGCAGCAGCGCTTAACAAACCTACTCACTAACACATGTATCCACGGTTTTAGACAGGGTGTTCATCTGAAGATAATAGCACATTTGCACTTTACACTTTGAGGAATTTAAGAATTTTTACCACTAGCACTACATGCAAAGGAAAGTTTTTTTATCTGAATAAACAATTTCAAGACAACATGACTCAATACTGTAACAAAATAGCTATGCTGCAGTATAGCATGGAAGCAACAGAATGAATGTGGCAAATTCATGTATTCAGACCTGAACGCCAGTCAACACCCTAAGGGGAAGGGGTAATACCTATGCTCAAATCAAGGAAGAACATTACATGTAGATTCTCAAGACATAATATTGGCATATATTAGCAACTGAGGTATTATACACATAGGAACAAACAAGTAGCAGGGACCAGTGATAAACTTGAGACTGACAAAGATTTAGATCAGAATGTTTACAATCAATGTTCCAGGACAACTTATTAACAATATGGCATAGTTGGCTTGGCACTATTGTTGGGTCCTAGTAAGCCGATATGGAATAGTTTTACAACAATGGTTTTTAAACATCTAAATTATTTTAACCATGGTTTGTAATTTGTTGTTTATATTTAAGTATTTATACTGATATATGCTGCTTAGTGTATGATGTTTACAGAGAATTTGCACATCAGTTAATGCAAAGAGTCTTTTTATCATGTCAACTCTATGAAAACTACCATTGCACTGTCACTTTAAGAAAAAAACAGAAAAAATGTATTTAACCCCTTCCACGCTCATGACGAGCTGGGCTCGTCATGGCGTAGCATCCTCGCACGCTGATGACGAGCCCAGCTCGTCACGTAACATGCGCTTTTGAATATCTCAGCGCAGGAGCAGAATTCCGCTAGCGCGGATGCGGTTAAACTTACCTGTTACCTGAGAGCGCGTCATGTGATCAAGGGCCTTAGGGCTCGAAACGTGTCATGATGGCTGGTGTTGGAGGAGTTGAATAAAGACTTCTACTGATGCACTAAAACGTGGTCGGTGCTCCGTGCTCCGTTACTATTACTGGTAGCAACAAATGCGAGCGCAGTCTTTGTGATATATATATATATATATATTACCTACTGGTTGTCGCCAGTAGGTAGTTATAGTTACAACTTACAACCTAGTTTCCATAGGAAAAGCATTTTTTACTTTGCTAATAACTTTGGCGTTGTTTGACGAATCTTCGTGTAATTCTAAAAAAAAAGTCTATCCAGGTTAGCTCCTATCTTGAAAGTTTGGGGGTGATTTGTCAAGCGGGAGCTGAGAAAAAAGGGGGGTCCCAAAACGCGTTTTCCCCATGTTAATTTCCATATGAAATTTTGCGACGAGCTACAGCCTGAATTGCTGAATGGAATTACCGCACATTTGGCAGAAAGGTAGAGCTTGGCCCAGAAAGCGACCTTATTTTTAAATGGTGAAAATCCGTTCAGTAGTTTTTGAGAAATTGAAAAAATAAGAGTGAAAAAATTAATTTCCGATAGGAAACTTTGTGCTGGGCTACAGCTGAAACTACTGAACGGAATTACCCCAAATTTGGCAAAAAGGTAGTGCTTGGATCAGAAAGCGATCTTTTTTTTAAATGCTGTAAATCCGTTCAGTACTTGCTGAGAAATTAGAAAAATTAAGGTTTTGATATCTATGCGGAGCCTAAGTCCTGTGCATGAGCTTCACTGTGAATGGCTGCAAATACTCCAAACCAGGAAGTGTTGGCAGCCATCATGTGACTCAGTAGAAGCGAGTCACCGGAAAACAGAGAAACAAAGGTATAAAACAAGAGAAGGAGTAGGGTAGAAACACTCTAACCCCCTAGGCATGCCTAGGGGGTCTCAGAAGGACCCCCGGGGCCAAAGAAAGCATTTTTATAAAAAAAGAAAAGAAATCAGTGCAATTCGCGCTGGGGTCGCGTTTTATTTTAAGGAGACCCCGAGGTGGGCTGGATCTCGGGGGAATTTTTTGAAAGAAATTAGCAGGGGCTACCTGGGGCTGCAGGGGCCTACTTGGGTCCCCGAAGTCCCGGGGCTTCACTCATGATGGGAGGGGTGTTGCACGGCCCCTCTCCTGGAGCCCTCCATGTGCTTATAACTTTGACGTCTTTTGACGAATCTTTACGAACTTTTCCAAAACGTTTCTCGTTTTTGATCATCTCCTCTATTGAATGTTTAGGGGTGATTAGTCAAGGGGGGGCTGGGAAAAAGGGGGTGTCCAAACGTGTTTTCTCGATGCATTTTCCATAGGAAATTTTAGACAAGGCTACAGGTCAAACTGCTGAATGGAATTACGCCAAATTTGGCAGAGAGAAAGGTCTTGGCCCAGAAAGAGTGGTTTTGTAGAAATGGTGTAAATTCGTTCAGTGATTTTTGAGATATTAAAGAAAAAAATATATATATATATATCTGGTTGATGCCTAAGTTCCGAGCACGAGCACGAGCTTGCCTCTGATTGACTGCTAACACTTAAAAGCAGGAAGTGTCCTCTAATTGGCTGATTGGCTGCTAACCAGGGACTGTGTCTTGCATCGAGTGAATATATAAAATGAAAAAGGTTCTGGGACAATTTAATATACCAAAACTCTGTGTAATGATGATATGGAAGCTGTGAAGGTTTAAGATTTATTAACAATATAGGAGAAACAGGTGAGCACCAGGCAGCACGACTTCCACTCCAGGACACCAGTAGGAAGATAACCCTTTCAGGCTCCCTCTGCCCAACATCACCACTTCGCAGCTATGCCTTTAGAACTAGAAGCCAGTCTGTCGGCTCGCAGCTTTCTACCTTTGCGAGTTAGTGTGCTGCTGTCCCTCTACGTCTGCAAGCTACTATGCTGCTGTTCCTTTGGGAGCGGATGGCCCGTAGTTTTGCCTCTGTGAGTCGAGCCCACAGGCCGCAGTTGTCCCTCTGCGAGCCTGGGTGCGAACTGTTCATAAGTCACACTATATGAGCATCGAAAAGCCATTTTGTGATTCAGTCGATCAGCTGGCATCTGTCTGAGGCATTTCTGAAAACATACCGGAGCTCTGTCTGTGAGAGATACCCCTTTCATGCTGCGTCTCCCCACATTAGCAGGTAAAGCACCCTCTTCCCACATCACCAGCATACCCCAACAACCTTCTTGGGCCCGCAAGTGTCCCTCTGCAAACCATTTATAAGAAGATGCTTGTGAGGTTGGACAAAATAAGAATCTTAGGGCCAGATGTAGTAAGGCCATTACCGGTCGGTAACGGACGAAATCGGCCGTTAACGACCGGTAATAGGCTTTTCCTATGTAGGGGGCAAATATACTGATTCGGTAAATACCGAATCGGTATTTACAGATTCGGTATTTACCGAATCATCATTGAAATGTAGGCAGCACTTTGAAGTGTGCTTCTGTGCTTACAGAATTCGTTATTTACCACCAACTATTAGTTGGTGGTAAATAACGAATACCTCTGTAAATGCAAATATGTGCATTTACACCTGTGCGATGTGACAGACATACATGCCCTTAGGGCATGTATGTATGCCACATGTGCACACAAGCACTATTCAGGGGTGCATTAGGGTGTCAAAGTGACACCTTGCTACCCTTGAAGCTTTCCCTATTTTACCGAATCGGTAATTACCGATTCGGTAATTACCGAATCTTAACGGTTCGGTAATTTTTACCGGTTTTTTACCTACATAGGATTTACCGATTCTAAAATACCGAATCGGTAAAATTCTGTATTTTAGAATCGGTAAATCCAATTTACCTACATCTATCCCTAAGTCATGTATGGATTTACATATAAAACATTTTATTAAAACAAAACAACAACAAATAAAACTATGTACTGCCATGGAGTGTCATCGCTGGACCATTCGTGAATCACAGCCTGCAAGACAAAAAGAAAGATAAGAGGGTGCATCATGCATTCAGCAAAGGAGATAGAGAATGAAAGAAAGAGTGAGAGAGAGGGAGAAAAAAGAAAGAGTGAAAGAGAAAGGAAGACAAAGAAAGAGAGAGGAAGAGAGAAAGAGTGAGATACAAGGAAGAGAGAAAGCAAGAAATAGTGTGAGAGAGAGGAAGAGAGAGAGAGAGAAAGAGTGAGAGAGAGAAAGAGTGAGAGAGGAAGAGAGAAAGAGTGAGATAGAGGAAGACAAAGAGAAAGAGTGGGAGAGAGAGAGGAAGACAAAGAGAGAAAGAGTGAGAGAGAAAGAGAGAAAGGGTAAGATACAAGGAAGAGAGAATGAGAGAAACAGTGTAACAGAGAGAGATAAAGAATGAGAGAGAGGAAGAGAGAGAGAAATAGTGAGAAAGAGGGAGAGAGAGAGAATGAGTGAGACAGAGGAAGAGAAAGAAAGAATAATAGAGAGAGGAAGAGACGGAAGAAGAGAGAAAGTGTGAGAGAGAGAAATGAAGAGATGGAGAGGGAGAGGGAGTGTTGACACTGAAGAAAATCTTCGCAGCTCACCTTTGTGCCACTGGTGTGTCTCCAACAACGTGCCGGGACGTTGTGGAACTCTCAAGATTAGTGATCTGAAAGATAGTATAGAATTAGTAATTGCAGAGTACATACAACTGCACACGCGTAATTCTTTTTTTCGCCAATTCGCAATCAGGCTGCTGCACCCCATCCACTCCCACTGCTCGGAGGTGTCTGTGCGCTCTTGTGCGCCCAGGCTGCTGCACACTTTCCACTCCCACCACCTAGAGGTGACTGCCCACTGCTGCAGAAAGAAGTCTCTGCTCACCTTCTGCCACCGGCGTGTGTGTAAGAGGGTCCACCACGTGCCGAAGCAACTTTTTCAGGCATCGAGGATGGCCACGCATCATCGCAGATCGCGCTTTCAGCTCTGGTGGTGTTGGGGGGTGAACGTTGATTCGTGAATCACAGCCTGAAGGATAAAAAGCAAGATAAGATTGAGCGTCATGCGTCCATCAAAGGAGAGATGAAGAGAGAGAGAGAAAGAAAGAGTGAACAGAAGACAGAGGGAAAGAGAGAAAAAGTGAGAGTGAGAGGACGAGAGAGAGAAAAAGAAAGAAAGTGAGAGGAAGACAGAGAGAAAGTGAGAAATATGAAGAGGGAGAGAATCGGTGAGAGAGAGGAAGAGAGAGAGAAAGAGGGAAAAAGTGTGAGAAAGAGGAACAGAGAAACAGAGGAAGAGTGAGCGGAAGAGAGTGAAAAAGAGCCAAACAGTGTAAGAGGAAGAGGGAGAGAAAGGAAGAGATGAGGAGGGACACTGAGTGCCCACACTGTGGACAAAACCGTCACAGCTCACCCTTACGCCACCGCTGTGTCTTCAACTGCATGCCAGGACCTAGTGGAGCCCTGAAGCTCCCACATCTGAAACATAGTATAGAATTAGTAATGGCAGCGTATATACAACTGTGTACGCCTAAATCGCTGTGCCGTTTTTCTGCATCCAGGCTGCGGTACCCCATCCACTCCCGCCGTCCAGAGGTATCTGCCCGACGCTGTGCACCCAGGCCTCACTGCTCACTGCTCACCTTTTCGCAGACAGTTTACCCTCCACATCATGCAGCTCCCCTCTGCAAGCTAACAGGTCTCACATTTGGTACTGAGTCTTGATATCGCCATGGCAGAGGACATACTAGTGCACCTATCATCATCGCAGGTTGTACACCCACTCAGTGCTTGCGGTGCTAATAACTCATTGATAAGTGAGGTCTCGCTGTTTGGCCAGGCCTACACTGCGGTGCAGCAGAGCACACAAAACATGAGGGGTCCGGACCACCGGGCCGGGCCATCACCGCGGCGGTGTAACTGTGCCGGCCGCAGTGCGAGCAACTCTAAAATGACATAGAGCACGGGCACACAGTCTTTTTTGTTAGTAGGTTCACTTGTCCTGTGATGACTGTGCTGTATGGGTGTGGTGTGGGTGTCTACCAGCTTTGGGGGAGTGGCTGTGGCAATTCAGTGTTGCCAAATTGGGATAGATCATGCACAATTGGGCTATATTTTTTCCAGTTGTGCGGTAACATTTTGGTTTGTGCTAGTTGCCAGATTATAAATATATATACAGCGCTCCAGAAAAGTAGTATGTTAAAGCACTTAACTAGACAAAGATTTACTTGGCAGCCTGCTGCAACATCAATTCCAATGAATTCACCGCCTGCTTGACGCTGTCCCTGCCCTTCCTTCCTTAAAGTAGCAATATTGGGCTATTTTGGGCTACTTTTTGGTTGGCTTTGGGTTAGAGAATGCTTAAAAAATCTGGCAACACTGTGTAGCATACTTACAACTAGACCTGTGACCAGCAGATCACTACAATGAAAATCTGAGCCATGTATCGTTGTTGTCCTTCTTTGTAAGCGTAAGCGGTGTGGGCTGGCCTTGTGTTTGCCAATCTAGCGTGAGCCTGTGGAGAATGACTGCGGAGCTATGGGCGTGGCTCCGTCGTGAGGTCTATGAGGAATGAACTGATGTGGGCAGTTTTGCCAGATTGGGCTAGATCATGCACAAATTGGCTATATTTTTTGGCTTGTGCTAGTTGCCAGATTATAAATATTTATACAGCGCTCCAGCAAAGTAGTATGTTACAGCGCTTTATTAGACAAATATTAACTTCTGCAACATCAATTCCAATGCCTTTACTGCCTGCTTGACGCTGTCCCTGCCCCTCCTTCCTTAAAGTAGCAATATCGGGCTACTTTGGGCTACTTTTTGGTTGGGTTTGGACTATAGAAAGCTTAAAAAATCTGACAACACTGGATCCGGTTGTCCCTGTTGGAGTAGTGCTGTCAACCGGGTTGCAAAAGCCAAAGTGTCACTCTGTGAGCCAAGTCCCACAACATGGCCAACATGGAAGGTACGGGGAATCACTGACCCTACATTGATCCATAGTTCCACACAAGAAAGATGGTGGACATGAGACATCTGTGTGGATATGAATGTTTAGTGCACATTCAGTGGAGTTTTGCAGCTGAAGCAATACAGAGATATGGAAAGTTGAAGTTTCAGTTTTTGGCACATGGAGGGCAGCCAATTAGAGACAAGTTCATTGTCGGAGTTAGGCTGCGCCAACATATGTACGTATACAATCACTTTGCCAATCCCCACGCACTTATAAATTTACTATACACTCTCCTTGCAGTACTCTAATGATCCAGGGGCTAATTCACAGAACTAACTTACGACAAAATCCTAAACTTACTACTTTTGGTATTCACAGAAGGCATTTAGTAGTCTTAAGTTAGGATTTTGTCTTAAATTAGGATTTTGACTCAAGTTAGGATTTTGTCCTAAATTAGGATTTTGTCCTAAATTAGGATTTTGTCTTAATTTAGGATTTTGTCCTCAATTAGAATTTTGTCTTAAGTTCAGATTTTGTCCTAAATTAGGATTTTGTCTTAAATTAGGATTTTGTCTTAAATTAGGCTCTTGTCCTAAATTAGGATTTTGTCTTAAATTAGGATTTTTTCTTAAATTAAATTTAAGTTTAATTTAACACAAAATCCTAATTTAAGACAAAATCCTAACATAGGACAAAATCCTAATTTAAGACAAAATCCTAACTGAAGACAAAATCCTAATTTAGGACGAAATCCTAATTTAAGACAAAATTCTAATTTAGGACAAAATCTTAATTTAAGACAAAATCCTAATTTAAGACTACTAAATGCCTTCTGTGAATACCAAAAGTAGTAAGTTTAGGAATTTGTCATCAGTTAGTTATGTGAATCGGGCCCACAGTCTCTATGGGGCAGATTTATGACGGACTTGCACCACGTTTACGCCGCCGTTGCATGACGCAACGGCGCGGAAACGTGGCGCATCCCTGCGACCTATTTACAACGTGACGCATCTAGGCAGATGCGTCACGTTGTAAAACCCTGCGCCATATGAAACCTGCGTCAGGTTTTATGTGGGCGTTCTGTCGCAGGGTGGGCGTTCCCTTGTAGGAAAGCCCCGTAAAACTGACGCAGTGAAATCTTTAAGATTTCACTCAGTCAGTTTTACGAGGCTGCTGCGTCAAATCCTTACGCCTGCTTGAAGCAGGCGTAAGGAGTGACGCACCATGTTATGTATGGGTTGCCTCTGTACATTGCAGGAGTTGCGTCGCACTTGCGACGCTACTCCAGCAATGCGCCGCCCGTACACCACAAGATGCGTCACGCATCTGCCCTTCCTTGCACCATGGTGCCGCAAGGAGGGAATTGCGTGACACATCAGTTCTGGCGCATCCCTGCTGATTTGCAGAGATGCGCCAGAGCTCATAAATCTGCCCCTATGTACGTACTTGTACAATGACTGAGACAAAGAGACAAAGTTACGTAACTAAAGTTTTCCCCCACTGTCAAAGGTAAGATGGTTGCATACGCTGTCCAGAGCACTATGTAATATGGTAGGGCCCATGGCAGCATCTTGCATACATAATGAACACACTGACACAAATAGATAGTGGAACTGGGTACGGACACATGCGCTCAACTCCTTTTCATTACCAGGGTCACATGTCCAGTGACGTCTGTGCTGGATGCGTGTGGGGTGATTGTAAGCCAACTCTCCGGGAATGGTCGGTGCTGGCAACAAGTACAACAGTAATCATTGGATAAGACACAGAGATTCAATCATAAAAGGTCAATGATTTGTGCTGCACTAAGGTACGGAAAGGTGAGCGTACCTTCAAGGGATTTTGTCTATATTAATTAAAGCATAAAGCTCTCAATACAAATTCTTGATCAGGAGTACTTTGGGTCAATTTTGTGCAAAAAAGCAACAGTAATTACTTATGCAATTATTGAACTGTCACCATTAGGTGATATAAGAGCAAAAAATGGATAGAGCGGGTGTATATGAAAGATTTGTATTTAATACACTATACAAATTAAAAAGGGTACAAAATCAATATGAACAATGTTACAAGAAGTACATGTAAGATCAATACAAAACTTCATTGTGACAATTGTCACGTTCGTGTTGGGCTGATATTGTGACTGTTCTATAATTGAATAAGTAATTACTTTTGCATTTTTGCACAAATTGACCCAAAGCACTCCTGGTCAAGAATTTGTATTGAGGGCTTTATGCTTTAATTAATATAAACAAAATCCCTTGAAGGTACGCTCACCTTTCCATATTCTTTGCCCGAACCCTCAAGGATATATTGGGTTGCTCGCTTTTTTTGCTAGCACTAAGGTACGGGCACCAGAAAAGATTCTATTGTAAAGGGTTCATGACTTGTGCTGCACTGAGATAGGGGCATCATAAGCATGTAGCGTCTGCGCAGCCAGTGATGATGTGTGGTGCGGGCGAGCCACACCGGAAGCAAGGCCTGTTGACTACTGGACTGCATTATCTGCAATCGCAACTCGATGTGAATTGTGAACATTGCTGTCGGTAGTGTACATCGAAGGCAGTAGGCAGCACAGACATCGAGGAATGTTTTAAGTCACTTCTTCTTGACAAAGTTCGAGGACATAGAGTACAATTCTACTGTAATAAATAAATCATGCCTGAATTTAAATTGTGAGCTCTGTTGACTGCAGTGTAGATGTATGGAACAAAAGATGAAACATTTATGGAATACACTGAGGAAATCTTGGTTTTTCTGTGTACAGTTGTAAAGTACGGTATTCTGAAGCTAGAATGTGACCTGGTCTTTCATCATATCATCCACCTTTTCCAGTAGGGAACAGCTGTGGAAAACAATGACCATGTTCTTCCATGAGGACCAGTTCCTCCCACATGCCCATATGTAAACAGGCATAACTTGGTGAGAAACTGGCCCCCATGGCTACACCTCAGGGTTGTTGATATAGTTGGCTGCTAAACAAAAAGATGTTCTTGACTAAACAGAATCTAATCATTTAAATTAACATGATACTATGTTCCTTGTGTTCTGTTGATCTCTGCATTAAATAATGTTCAACGGCTGCCAGACCATCAGTGTGTTTAATGCTCGTGTATAGTGCGGTTACGTCTAATGCAATCAGAAGAAAATCATCCTGCCAAACAAATTTAGAGATTTTTCTTAAAACATAAGATGGTAAGTCATGAACAAAGTCTTGCAAATAAAAATCAATATATTTCGTCTCATGTTCCACTAGTCCATCCCTAGCACTGACAATAGGTCTTCCTGGTGGATTTATAGAGTTTTTGTGGACCTTAGGAATAAAGTACATGGTTGGGGTGGTTGGATTATCCTTCTTCATGTATTTACATATATATACATATATGCATGTATGTATGTATGTATATGTATGTGTGTGTGTGTGTGTCTAATTTACCCAGTGGCAGTCGCCAATGGGTAGTTATAGTTAGGGTTGTGACTGTAGGAAATGCCTTATTTGTGTAGCTAATAATTTTGCCACCGTTTGACAAATCTCAATAAACCTTTTTTTTAAACTGCTACTTTTTAGCACCTGGAGATTTTCGAGGTGGTCTGTTAGGCAAAGGTAAAAGGGGGGGGGGGGGTGCCCAAAATAAGTTTTCCACATACATTTTTCCATAGGAAGTTTAGACGCAGAACTACAGCCTGAACTGCTCAACGGATTTACACCAAATTTGGCAGAATGCTAGCTCTTGGTCCGGAAAGAGTGCTTTTTTTTTGTGTAAATCTGTTCAGGAGGTTTGGAGGAATTGAGGTTAAAAACAAATTAAATACATCACGCAGCGATGATCCGCAGAGATCTATTTGCATGCTACCACATGAATCAGGAAGCGGTGGCAGCCATCTTAGGACTTGAACTCAGTCCTATTAAAATGCAAAAAAAGATATAGGGGCAGAGTAGAGATACTGTGACCACCTAGGGCTTGGACCCCATCCGGGGCCAAATTTTTTTTTAATTGCAAGGTAACTGGATGGTGCACGAGACAGCCTTGTGGTTCAGCCCTGCACCCAAGATGCAATGCAGATGCACCATCCATTTCCATACAGTATAATTTTTCTTTTCTTTTCACAACTAACTACGATTTTTTTTTTAACTGTGTGGGTCCTCCCTATTTTGCATTTTTCCGAGCCACACATTAATTATATAATTGGGAGTGTGGGGGATGAAGGACTGTTTGCTTTTGGTAACTGAACTGTCATCCTCTTTCCACAACAGATGTAATGGGCTCATCGACTTCATGAATGTGGTATCTGTGTATTTCACCTTTCCCAAATTCCCCCTACCCATCCACTCATAAAATCCCTAACCCGCATCCCCAAGGTTTTATGACCAGTGAGTTGTATGTTAATCCCCACCATCAACAGATCTCATATTTGGTGGGGCAGATGTGGTTAAAGCCACACCAACTGTTACATGAGGTGATTAATAGTACCAAAATTGGCATTTGCCCACACCCTCCACTCCTATCCATGCATAAAAGGGACATCATAGTTAAATACAACAATACATGGTCAAGAATAGGTAGTGAGCACTTTTCCACACTCTATGCTCCGTGAATTTGTATTCTACTGAAGTAACCTTCTATTGAGTCCACCTGACTCCTCCTGAGACTAGGGGGTTCATTATGAATATATTGAAATATGCTTACTTTAGTAAGTAACTCAACACTGTGTTGCTAATTGGTGTTTTATCATGGTAGTCTCAGTCTTGGATTTTCAAATCATTCTGTCTTCTTTTAGTCTAGTAGATAGCTATGATGCACTAGTTCACCTCAGGACTAGATTCATTTACGATGTCCTGCAATACTTGTGATGTCATCCCTGTTAGTGAACTAGGTCCAGAAGGCTGTTTGCAAAACCCTGCATTAGGTATGGGCTGATTGTAAGAGAGGTGGCAGACAAGCTCGGGGACACGCTGGCTAGTGTAACCAGGCGCTATATAAGCTCAGTATTATTATTAGTATTATTAGTATTATTATTATCGCTTTGTTTACTCAGATAAGAAAAGAAGCTCTCTGGAAGGAGAGATTGTTGTTTTTGCTGCATGTTGACTGACACCATTAGCGCTCACTAGTTACAGAGTTTCGGGCATGGGCAGTAGTAGTATACAAATACTATTGACACTGGGAGGGTGGGTGCTGCTCACCCGCAACAACCAAGAGAGGGACGGTGTGTATGGTCAGGCAGATCACTCATACTCTGTTTTCAAACAGTGTTTGCAGGGAGGATTCTGGACTGGATGAGGTAAGGTAATTAACAACACATGGAAAGAGAGATCAGCTAGGGAAATATTAAAAACTTGAAAGTGGGGGGGTAAAAGAACACAGTGCAATGGGACAGGTGTGGAAAAAAAGAGCCTCTGTCATCAAAGCGCTGTTAGCGCTTCCTCTTTAATTGTGTGTGAGGCTACCATAATAATGCAACGATATATGCTCAAGATAAACACAATCCATTATTGATTTAATTAAATAAAAATTAAGGGGCATATTATCAAGAACGGTTTTAAAATGATCGCCGCTTTAGTGGCAGGAAACCGCTAAGGCAGCGATAATGGGCTTGATAATATGCCCTTGTGAATTCCCATAGAAGCCCATGTTCTGGTGTGAACCTGGGCTTCTATGGGAATTCACAAGGGCATATTTTCAAGCCCATTCTCGCCGCTTTAGCAGCGGTTTCCTGCAGCTAAAGCGGTGATAGTTTTAACGCCGTACTTGATAATATGCCGCCTGATGTGTAAAAGTTCTTGATATCTACCATCATATCGGAAACAACATGTAATTTGAGAGGCAAATCTATCAATGAATGACTAACAACTTGTTCTCACAAGGCAGCAATCTTTTTCTAGGCGACTTAAACTTACATTGGAGAGACAATAAGGATTCTGCAGCCTCCAAAATTAACGTAATTAATAACAACATCACTAAATGTTGGTCCGACCCACACTAAAGTCTTCAGTTATCACCTGATAATTGCTATAGAGGGGAAGATTAAAGTGGAGGACTCCACAATGGTTGATAGGCTGGATGGTTATATTGATTACATTTTAGTTGATTGTACAAATTCAATGTTCATCACTTTGCAAATCATTAAATTATTTCATTGATCTGATTTATAAATGCCTCCTCATTAGCCACAGTATAGTGAATTTCAGTGAATAATTTCTTGCATGAACTAGATGAATAGAAATCACAAATAATGTTTGCTAGATGGCAGGAATAAAGTAGTGTCAAAGGAGGGAGACACGGCCCTGGGTGAGGAAAGTGCTTCAGGATTTTGTAAACCTATCTATACTAATATAATAAAGAGAGAGCCCAAACCTTTGAGGCGGGTAATCTCAGGAACCACAGCACCAATCACAATACCCAATACAGCATTGGAAAGGACAGTTGCAGCAGATGGACATAGGCTATACAGCTGCCCACCATATACATTAGAAACATAAAAGAACCTTACCGGCAAAGTGTTCCTTAAATGGGTGCGTTATGCTGGGGGCGTGTGCTGGGGGCGTGAACAAGGGCAATGGGCGCAGCAATTGCAATTGCGCTGCACCAAGGGGTGTGGCCAATGGGCGCGACAAACGGCAACAATCGCGAGGCACATCCCCCCAAAAAAACGTGCCTTGAGGGCGTGTGGAAAACAAACGTTGGTGTTGAGCCGGGGGCGTGGCCAAGGCCAATGGGTGCGGCAATTGCGTGGGAGAAAGGGGCGTAGCCAATGGGCGCTGCAATTGCCGGGGCTTAGGCAGGGGCAGAGGCGATTGATCGTGCCTGCGGGGACACTAACTGCAGCGTCTCCTGCACGCTGTCACACACTGAACTCTGTATAAACAAATTGACACCAGGCGCACAACATCAACCAGGGCTGGAGCCGGGCTCAGGCGACGGATGACGCGACTAAGCACGCCTGCTGGGACACTAACCTTTGAACTGACTGCACTTTCTCACACGTGCAGTGTCTACAGCGCGCGCTGTCACCCAATCAACTCTCTGCATCAACGACTTTACACCACAAGCACAACATCAAACAAAACTGGAGCCGGGCCTCAAGCGGGGGATGTCGCGATTCAGCGTGCCTGCGGGGACACGGAATTTACAACTGAATGCAGTTTCACACACGCTTACCTACGGAAGTGGAGTACATACACACTAGAGAAATCTGCTAATACTTCTTACTCCGAAGTACACACAGTATCTGCACACACATGCCTAACTATTGTGACACTTCATGCTAAAAATGTTGTCTACCCCGAGATTTTAAAATAACTTTCGCTTGCCTATTACACACATTGCACGCATTCTATTTCATACCGGGACAACGTCGGAACGGGCTGCTAGTTCATTTATAAAATCAGCAAGAAAAAAGTATCAACGTTATGGCTAGAAATATGTATTCATTTGGTGTAAAGTTCCACTTTTTTAGGAATTCTTAAAGAATTGGGTATGGAGTACTCCTTTTGATTCTGCTACTGTTGCTGATTCCCTGGAGTAATTAGATGAAAAACAATTTCCATAGTGAAATGTAACAAGTGTAGATTTGTACATGCTGAAATGTGATGCAAATGTGAATTTGCTCCTAAAAACCTGCATTTTGTTTATCCATCAGGAAATATTGTGCCCCTGGTAGAACCTTTCTAATATAACCGATTCATGTTTGTTTGTTCCCTCTAAATTTCCATCCTGAAGATGCACTTGTTCCTGACCTTATATGGAGTACATTTAATGTGTATGTTTATGTGTAACCACGTAGAACATTTGGTAAATACTGACAAATTTGCTGTGTTTTTGGGTCATCACCAACTTAACGGACCATCGCAGGAATTCCTATCAACCCTCCCCTTGGGAGTTAATTTGCTCTAGCAACAATTCCACCGTAATAGCTGAATTTCTGTGTGAGCAAATCCCATTCATGAGGCCAACATCCAACTGTTCCTTATTCTATAAATTAGGAATGAGATTTTGCCCATATGATATAAATGAAGTTATTGGTGCATCCAAATATAAGGTATGTGTGCAAACAACTCGGTGAATCAAAGCTATTCACTGTAAATTGATTTCTAATCACATTATTTGTTCATATTCTGCATTTTATAAATAAATGCAAGTCGGAATTTGTCATATTTCAGGGCTTTTTGATAGGAGAAATTATTATTTTAAATGGCTGAAATTTTAATCGTACACTTCAAATGCACACCCTTAATTTATTTTAACCACATGCGTGCGGGGGTTATTTTTGCGCTACGCGGCTTTTTTCCAAAAGCCGCGTTACATGACGAGCTCAGCTCGTCATCAGCACACGACCACCGTGGCTGATGACGAGCTGAGCTCGTCATCAGCATCGAAGGGGTTAAAGTATAGATGATTCATTATCTCACCCACTCAAGGAAAACAAAATATAGGAGAGTTACTGTAATACAAAATACATATTTTTATACATTTATTAATTTTAGCACTTAAATATGTTCTCTTTTGTTCTTAGATAAAGGATTTATAAACATATCCGCATCAAATGAAGAGCATGAAATTGATCTGGATGAAGTATTCTGTTTTGAAGTTAGTCTTATGGCGTACCCAAAGCCGCGATGCATTTGGTCTTCACCACTGAAAGACTTTTTTTGCGAGATCATCGACAGTAATGATGGATACAGGTAAAATCGGCATTGTAAGCACTACAGATTAACTTTGCAAACATTTTGTTTTCTATAAGGAAACAATTACTATTCATCTGATGCATATAATGAAGTGCCCCCGACCAACAGCAACAATGTTCACCAATATATCCAAATCACATGAGCAGCTCCTTTGAGGCAAACTGACGAGTGTGGCCCATGGGATGCCCTTACTCATGGTCACAACCACCCATGAAAAAGGTTTGAAAATAATCACATGCCCCAGATACCTGAACCATAGACAGGCCACGTTTATTAATTTTATGTAATGCCAACTAACCAGAGCTAGAGTCCCAAGCTGCCCTCCATTAAACCTATAAAGCAGAAAACTGATCTTAAAGAATAGGTGCAGAGCTAATTAACATAGGGAATGATGTCACTGCATGATATAGAGGTCTGTCGCAAATGTGCCCTTCCCTGCTTTGTGGTCAATGTATAAACTTTGCATTGTGTATTATATATGTATTTGTATTTAAGTCATTCACAGTTTACGTCCGCGCAATGCACTGCTTATGACCTCACATATTACATTACTCACAACATAGTCAGTTACATCACTGATGACATCACAGATGATATCTCAAATAACATCACTGCTGACATCATCCAGTGAGTGTGAGTGTTTTCTAAACGTGTATGAGTGTTAAACATATAGTCTAAGGTACTACAAAAGTTAAATTACTATACTTTGTGTACTACTAATGAGTGATACTATA
Organism: Lissotriton vulgaris; assembly: GCF_964263255.1. Taxonomy (NCBI): domain Eukaryota; kingdom Metazoa; phylum Chordata; class Amphibia; order Caudata; family Salamandridae; genus Lissotriton; species Lissotriton vulgaris. The sequence goes on from NC_141696.1 coordinate 1,253,541,319, forward strand.
ACTAACATATGTATTATGTGAGTGGCTGTATGACTGTGTGTATCTGTGTGTGAGTGGATGTCTGAGTTGCAGAATAGATGTTTGAATGTGTATGTTAGTGGGTGTGTGAGTGGGTGTGTGAGTGGGGCAAGGGTGAATATGTGGGTGTGTGACTACCTGTATGGGTAAATACGTGTGTGTGAGTAATTATATGGATGTGGGAGTGACCGTGTGACTGCCTGCATTGGTGAGTGAGTGGGTGTGTGAGTGGCTGTATGGGTGAGTGGGTGTGTGAGTGGCTCTATGGATGAGTGAGTGGGTAGGTGAGGGTCTGAATTGGTGAGTGAGCGGGTGTATGAGTGGCCGTATGTGTGGGTGAGTGTCCGTGTGGGTCTGTGAGTGGGCTGGAGACAGATGAAGAAAATGCTGCCTCCACCCAAGATTGCCACCTTATAGGAGCCAGGGCCAAGGGCATTCTGTTCTTTGGAGAGAATGAGAAACATGCCTGCAACAGATCCTGTAAGCCTTAATATGCAGCCAAGGGTTCCAGGTACAACAGTGGCTAAGAATGCTGGGCATGAAGATGGCTGTGACTGTTCTGGTGCCATGGGCATGCCTACACTTGAAACAACTGGTCAGGTGGCTATTGATGGGCAATAGAAGGGGTTTTGGAAGCACTGGATGGTCCAGGTACTTCAGAACACAAGAATTTAAGCATCCTGCACCATAATGCGCAGGTTAAGAGCTGTGTTCTTCTTACCAGTGCTTTGAAGACTGTTGAAATTTAGATATAGGATACAGATGATGTCCCCCAATGACAGGGTTGTAAGGGGAAATCTGTAGGTACAACCACCATAGAGATGATATCTTAATAGAATAGCTATTTTAGGGTCACCAGTAATATCTTGGTGAATGCCTGCATTTCACCAGAAGGGCTGATACTTGTTAACCGCTCAAAGTCAGAGAAAGATACCCTAATAGTGTCAACATCCTCATACTTCATAATTTCTTTTAGTCTTCTACAGGGTATGCTTTTTATTACTCCAATAAAGATAAGCAATGCCTAACCTGACACAAATTTAATTCCATCAGTTCTGGACCCTAATTATCTCAATCAGTCCATATCAACATACAAATCTCCAATAACTTACATGGAGCCTGCTGCTCACCATGATCAATGGTCTCCATGGCGCAACCCAGACAATGAAGCATGCCATTGTTGGTGGCTGAGGGCTTGCTTCTATTTTTATAAGAATGATTTTTGGCACCCTGCAGAGCAATTCCAGAAGGAGTTGATACATAAGTTATTTTTAGAGGACACCATGGTGGTGAGTAGCTATACCAATTATCAGAGCCTGATAATTATGTAGCGTGTAATATAGGTGGCTATTGGACCAAGTCGCAGAACTACATGGAGGCATTTGCCCTGGTGACCTGGTGGTCCAAATTATGAAAATTGATTATTGATGAGATAGGTTTCATCTACTGTTAATGATCACCTTGGATCTTCCTTTCTGATTGTATTGATAAAAGTGGCAAGATGTGAAGCCTAACATTGGAACAATCTTGCTGCCCTTGCAAAGTTCCATGAAAGTTTTACAACTTTGCAAAGTGTAAACTTTATCCTATGGAAAGAAGTCGTTATACATCTAATGTACATTAAAAATGGTTCTGCATAAGATTTACTTTGTAGAAAGCGATTAGTGTTCTTCTCCTGCACATTAGCATTGTCTGCAGAAAAGCTCTGCAAATAGTAAACATGAAGTGAAAAATGTGTATGCATTTCCCAGTTCTGCTGGATTCAAATAATGTGAAAATGATCTTGTAGTGTTCAAAATACCTGTGCCTGGGCTGTAGTAGGCTAAATTGGGAAACTGGCAACTACTGAGGCAAATTAAAAAAACACTGTAAAACGTCTCATGCAAAAAAATGACTCTCATCTAGAATGGACAGTAGAAGATTTGTTCTGAACAAGCCAACTGAACCCTATATGAATTAGCAGCAATATACTGCTCCAGCTGTAGTGTAGTTCCTATATTCCCAATAGGCTCTGTGCATTGGAATAACATATACTATAGTTTAGACATAGAACTGAGGTCGACTAGGTCTCTATCGTATATATTAGACTTAATAGTGAATGCCAGCTAGCTCAGAGGTCACTAGAAACTTTCTCGAATTCACAAGAAGGGATTAGTTTCTGACAACCGCATAAACATGACAACTTTGTTTCCCAAGAATAAGAAATCAATCTCCAGAGTCGCAGAAACCATAGATAGCTATTTTACTCAGTCAATCGTGCATGCTTCGTTTCACCAGAGGTGCTGAGAAAATAGAGAGACGGGCGTTTTCAATAAAAAGTATTTATTGAACAGTCTTCTTTCTCAAACATAAGAAATGTACTGCTACAATCGTAATACTGGTTATAAAGTACAAGGTATATAATACGATGAGTATTATAAAGTAGTACTGTAAAAGCATGATATGGTTTCTAAGCCATAAAATACATAAAATACATACAGTGATAAAATAATGACTAAAAGTACTCAACTGGTGCTTCTAAAATACGCCTACTCCGGTGTACCTAACCTAAGTCTAGTACAAGGGAAGAAGTAAGTGAGGAGTAGCTTAAGTTTAGTAGTTCTCTGCCAAGAATCTATTCCAAGAAATCTCTAAGGGTCTAATCAGCTCTGTACCTTGGTTTAGAATGATGAGGTCTTGTATCTTTCTCTCAGGACTCGATTTCCCAGCAACCTGCAATGGTAGCCTAGAAACACTGGAGCTGGATTTCTCGGTAGGAGAAAAGACAGAGTCTCTCAGTGCGTCTGCTGGAGGGTCGGCTTCCTTCGGTACTTGCTGCTGCAGGGCGTTGAGCAAGTAGATAGTCGATCTGCTCCAAACCACCGAATGTTTGTCTGGGCAAATGTAGGCATATTGATACTTCTAAGGTGACAAGTTTGACGTATGATTGGACTTAATAATGTCATTGAAGACTCAGTTCTTTGAAAACTCCATGATTTCCTAGATAAATTAGTGTTCAGGCAAGGGGATGTCCCTAGCTGCTGAAGGCGGGTTTTTCTAAGAAATCGTTGTTGATTCTCGGAACTTAGTGGAAGTAGCCCTGCCGTATTTGGACTGCATAGGCTCGGTCTAAATATGGTAATGATTTCTATGCCTATATAAGGATTGGGTAATCTATACCTATATAAGGGCATGAATCGGGAAAATTAGCAGAAGAGCATCTATCATCCTTGACATCAGCTTCCTTAAATGGGAGAGGGACTTGATGAAGACCACACTAGACAAATTATTTCAATTCTCGTAATATTAACAATTACTTTCAAGAAAGGTTTCTGATAGTAACCAAAGCACGGCGAATGCCATTGGTAGTCCTGTTTGCCTCAAGAGAGGATGCACATCTGGAATCCTATGCACCTACCCCATTGGCAGGAGCATAAGGGTATATACTTTGTGCACTTCACTCGTCAAAGGGTGTCTTACATGGATTTCTCTAAATTTCAATGTTCCAAATGGAAGTAAGGGGTGAGCAAACTGGGCTGATTCTGATAGATGACTACTGGCTCAAAAACATTTGTTATTGTTACTTTTATAGTTGGTATTTAGCATCCGTCTAATCAATATTTCTCAATGAAATAACCATGCTGCCTCTGGCAACCTTTCTCCACGTTTGTTTGACATCACATCTACTACTTATTGTAGAGATTATGATATGAAGCACTGGGCTGGACTTGTGACGGTGTTGAACATCCTCAGAGAGTTAGAACTACAATAAGGAAGATGAGGGGACAATGACCCAAATACTTAACAAAAAACACAAATGTTTATGGGAATTTTCACCAAAATAACAATTAAAAACACCATAAAACATGCATCCATAGAAAATGTAACTATTTATAAAAAGGGGACCATCCTCATAAAATGTTTTGGACCTGCTAGAGAAGCTCTTACACACGCCAAGAATGGTATGTCCTTCCCAGACTCCTGTCATCCCTCAGGGAAAGCATTCTCTCTTCTACCATGGCTTTCTTTTCAAAAACAGTACCGTGGCTAACATGGCGATCAAACCACTGATATTTGCAAACAACTCCTTAAGTTCCCTTACTCTACTGATCCTTCTTCTGTTGAGTATTGGGGGCATTGCTCAGATTTCCCTTGACTGTTGTAGGTGAAGCGAAAAAACAGAAATGGTCAACTAAGACCTGTCCTGAGGTTCATATAGGCAGGACATATCACCCCTAACTACCCGCCAGCGCTGGTAGTTGCCTCATCATGAACTCGGTCTATACATTTCTTGTACCTAGGAAACATGTTTTGGCTCAAACTAACATGGTACTTGGGGCAATGTTGTACACATTCAGTGCATATGCAGTGGGTCGTTGGCGCATGGTGGGTGATGCTTAGTCAAAGAGGGAAAGAAGATAAATAGGGAAGATGGTATTCAAGCAGAAGGAGAGTTGATGGAAAACAAGAGTATCCAGGGTGGTCTAATGTTTGAAGGAGCCCATTTCAAACTGATGTATGGGCCCCCGCATGTACTATGCACCACATTCCAAATGGCAGACATGTAGTATGCCAATGCAAATAACGTTAAAACAAAGACAGAAAAAGGTATGATGGCCCCTATATTACAAACACAGTGTGAACACCTGTGTTGAGGAACAAACCACATTATGAATGCTTCTAGCTTCTAGCAGAGGTGCAGCTAGGGTTGCAGTCTCCAATCTGCTCCCCTCCTGGGGTGAGGAGTCTATAAGTAGAATGAGATGAAATGCCCTGATGATGGGCCTGAGAGGATCTCAAGGTATCTCCTGAAAGTCAAGAGAGAGGGGGCTGTCTCGAGTGGGGGGTGGGGAGCTCATTAAAGACTATATAAAGCTCCATAATAATTGAATACTTCACGCGAGAAGAAAATCACAAAAAGCAAGTTAAGGGCAACATGGAACAAGACATTGTCAACACAAATCATGTATTATCTCAAGTTTATTGCAAGGTCTCCTCGTGATCAAGTAATGTTGGAAAAGCCTGTTTGTGATTTAAATACATCTTTAACTATCATAGTGAGTGTTTCTCAACAATGTTATCAAATTACACGCTGTGTCGAAAATACCAAAAGCTAAACTTTCCAAATACGCTTTCTCCTGTCAGATTCCAAGTTTAAGTGACTTTTTATTTGGGTCTGGTGGCTCAGTCGACTCCGAGAATGCACACAGCCTTTCATAATTTTGAGGCTCATAGAATAAGTACAATACACATCTGTGGAGCCCTTTACTGGGCATAACGTGCCCTAAAACTCAATATGCTTGGGGCGGATCACTGAAACAATATCAATGCCAAAAAAAAAGAACTACCATAATATCGAGTAAAAAATATAGAATGCCAAAATATTGACTTCCTATCTCCAAACAGGTAAGTGCAAAAATATCGAATCAAAAATATTGATGTAAAAAAATATAGTAAAAATATCGAATTTGTTTAAATGCTTTAAAGTAATTAAAAATTAATGAAATAATAAATATAATTAACTTAAACATACTTAAAATACTTAAATAACCTTAAAATTAATAAATAATTAATGTAAGTTAAAAAACATACTAATTGATTTAATAATACATATATATATATATGAACGTAATATTAATAAAAAATATAAAATATTTTTACTGTAGGATAGCGGAAAGGGTAAAATTTACTATTACCACTCCAGTGAGTGCAACAGTAGAGAAAGCTTTGGATAGCCTAGGGGTAAAAATTATTATTCACACTCCAGTGAGTGCAACAGTAGGGAAAGCGTTGGATAGCGGGAGGGTAAAAATTACTATTTCCTTTCCAGTGAGTGCAACAGTAGGGAAAGCGTTGGATAGTGTACGGGTAAAAAATTACTATTCCCACTCCAGAGAGTGCAACAGTAGGGAAAGCGTTGGATAGCGTAGGGATAAAAATTACTATTCCCACTCCAGAGAGTGCAACAGTAGGGAAAGCGTTGGATAGCATAAGGGTAAAAATTACTATTCCCACTCCAGAGAGGGCAACAGTAGGGAAAGCATTGGATAGCGGGAGGGTAAAAATTACTATTCCCACTTCAGAGAGTGCAACAGTAGGGCTAGCGTTGGATAGCGTAGAGGTCAAAATTACTATTCCCACTCCAGAGATTGCAACAGTAGGGAAAGCGTTGGATAGCGGGAGGGTAAAAATTACTATTCCCACTCCAGTGAGTGCAACAGTAGGGAAAACGTTGGATAGCGTAGGGGTAAAAATTACTATTCCCACTCCAGAGAGTGCAACAGTAGGGAAAGCGTTGGGTAGCATAGGAGTAAAAATTACTATTCCCACTCCAGAGAATGCAACAGTAGGGAAGGCATTTGATAGTATTCTGGACACCACCCTAGACTCCGTGCTCTTCATGGCCAGCCAGTGCAGGAGCTTTTCTGACTTGTCCCCCCATTTGTATACCCTCTGCATGGAGGCCGTCCAACAATTGTAAGCCTCCCCCATGCACAGTTGGCTCAGAGAAGCCCTATAAATTGCCAAGTGGCGCTGCATCAGGGCCGTCCTACTACCTGGCTCCGCCCGATCTTGTGACAATATAGAGGTCTCTAAGTCAGTGATAAGGGCTGGGTGTTCACGGTTTTTGGCACTGGAATAAGAATGGGTGATACCCCTCACTGAGGCTTTACAGACCCCCATAGTATCCCAGTCAAATTCACAATGCTCTTGTTTAAGTCAAGGAATGCCTTCAGTTTGTCAGTCAGGAAGTCAGAGAATTGCTCATTTGCGAGAAGCCAGGGGTTAAGTCGCCATACTAGGCATTCTCCAGTTATTGGAGCTCCTAAATGTGTTAGCACTGGGGCATGTCTGAAATCTTATAGGGGAGGATGTGAGAACTTGTGGTGTGTAGAAGGGTGGAGGCTGGGAGGAATAGGTAACCAATGTGGGACTGCAAACCTTGTGCTGCATTGCTTGAGTGTATTTGCGTCTATCAGGGTTGCATATGCACCATGTGTCACAAAGTTCCAGACCTTTTGACCAGTCTGCAAAACCCCCACCCTGCCTCATGGTACCTTCCATGATGTCATTAAAATCTCCCTCCCCTATTGTTACTCTCCGAGGAAGGGCGATTACTAGCTCCCTGAGAGTCATCAGTGTAGCACAATGCATGGCTTAGGCGACGTGCACACTACCAAAAAGAACAAATGATGGACGGAATGCTGAACAATGCAAACATACACACCCAGTCACAAAGATGTGGGTTTAATCCAAAGCTTTTTGCTCACTACATCACTCCAGTTTAGACCCAGCCACATGCAAATCAGTCTTGACCCTGCTCCTCATAGGAACAGTCCATCCCGAACTGCCAAGTCCTCCCTGGACCGGAAACAATCATCCTGGGACCGGTTCTGGAGTGTCACCCCTCATCAGCCAGGCTAGTTTTAATCCAGTGGGGCAGTGAGCATGGGACCCATGTATGGACATACCATTCCCACTTAAGGCAACAAAAGCAAAAAGAACTAGTGATGGACAGAATGCTGAACAATGCAAACATTCACCTCCAATCACAAAGATCAAGGGACCCATGTTTCTTTCTCACTTTCGCACTCCAGTAGATTACTTATGGGCAGCAAGCCAACCCGTCGTGTAGGCGCAATGCCCCCTAGTTGAGAACAGGGGATGGAAGGAAAGAGAAGGGGAATGTACTCCTCCCTCTCACACACCTACTTAAACTCCGGTTGGGCCTGTAACGCTTGTCCAGACCCAGTGAGGCCCCAGTGTCAATTGCTCCATCTACCAGCGGCCAAGTGTAGCACGGCTTCCCCGCCTGGTAAGTCTGCAGGTTGCCCAGCCCTGTCACCGCAGTCTTAGGCCCCTGTGGTAAAGAAAGTTATTACCCTGTCATAATTTCTATGCATTAATAAGGAATAAGGATAGCTCATAAAATGAGAGGCAGAGTCCGTGGTGTCCGATTCAAAAGGGCTTTAATACAATGACTCGAGTCAATGGAGAATCGGGTTCCATCACCACTAAGGTTCAGGAAGGGTCGTCATCTAAAGTTTTATTCACATAACACATTATATATAGTAAAACCATACAATTGTAATGAATAGAGAAGGCGGAGCGCTCCAGGCGGAGCAAGTGAAAGAGAGAGATAAGAACACATGGGCATGAAAGAAGGCGTGTAAGGAGGCGTACACGTGGGTGTTCACTTGATGAGTCATAGGGGTGTCATAGGTGGGTGGATGCATAGAGGAGGTCTGCAGGGTCAGCAGGAACCTTTACCCTACTTTGTGCGCGCAAAACTGGTCATGACGTGTAACTGACGTGTAACTGGGGAGAGCTGGGGGGAGCTGACTTTAGCACTAGTAGAGGAGTCTGGGATGTCAGAACGACCTGCACCTTTGGCATATCTGATATCTTGTGTTTGGAGGATGTATTGTCTGAAGTAAAGGTTTCTCGAGCAAAAGCTGTTCATCACTAAACGCTAGAGTGTGCATATATTTCTTCGTGCATTACGTGGGGGCCATGGGCCTTCTATGGCAACGGGTTCAGTAAATCACTTGAATAGAGACAGGAAGGCTAGGCCCTATGTTCTGCAGGCGGAATTTGTTTACCCCTTTCACTAGACTGGAATGTCTTTTTGTGGAGCTGAGCAGATAACTGAAGGCAAAATACCGTCTTGGCAGGCCAGGCCGGGCACCTCTCGGCTGAGCAGGAAGTGAGGGAGAGGTCAGGGATGCATAACTAAACTGCAGCTTTCAGAGTCAGAAGAGGCTCGGAGTCTGAATTCGGGACCTGGCTCGGCTGGGCCACAAAAACGTGTGCATCTCGATTGTTAAACGTGTACCATGTAAATGCATTGGCAACGTAGGCCTCAGTGCGGAATTAACGTTTCATTCATGGAGGGCCTAATAACTGACATGCTAATGTTGAACGGAAATGCAGAGGCATTATTATCACAGGCACGAGATGGGAATTACATGATAACATGGACATACATGGGGCATAGGTACATGGATAGGGTGCGAGTGGGGGACACACTGGCCATATAAAATTTTCTGTTTCCTCATTCCCTCCTTGTCCCCTACTGTGCCCTTCAGGACACATCTATATTCATGAGACCATCTATCTGTTCATATAGCATCATTTGTTCGTCTCTTTTCATTTGTGCACGTGAACGTGGACGTGGACGGGGAATACAGGCAGTGGCACACAAGCCGCAAATCGCTGGACCACATTGCAGACAGAGACAGCAACTGAATACTACGAGCAGTATTATTCCTAGGAATGACAATACTTTCCATCCCCAGGCTGATATCACACTCCAGAGCCAACCGGACCAGGTCCAGGTGCCTGGATCCTGGTGTATCTTGTGAGCTATCTTATGGAGTCTTGTTATTGCTGCATACACTGATGGTGCGTTATTAGGAATAAACACACAATAACTGGAGCCGATCACTCTACAAGCTCTGCCCCTATCGGCCAGGATGACGTCAAGAACAAGGCGGTTCTGAAGGACAACAAGTCTCATAGCAGACTGTTCCTCAGTCAAGTTACCTAAGGCAGAAGTAGTCTCATTTACTACTGCTTCCAATGTTCTGGTTAATCTACGTATTAAATTACTGTTTTGGACAGGACCTATGAACCAAAAATATCCTTTAATAAAATCCTTGTACTGTTCCCATGTTGACTCAGTCTGATCGACAACTGGGGACTCGGTCTCCCTCTTGTGTCTTACATGTACGAGTCGGGAGTCTCGGTGATAATGGGATGGGGCTAGAAAAACAGGTGGCAGTAGGAACGCAATATAACACGTTCCCCCCAGTCTAAGGGCAGATGTACATAGGCTGTCTGGCCGCAAATGAAATAGGAATGACGGGAAGCTTTGAAAGTAGACTTTCCTTTATCATTGAATTCGACCACAGTATTACAATCACTGTGTCCCAAGTGCACTGAACCATTCTTTCCAACACATAATTCACCTTTTACTGGTAAGACTGTTATAAACGATGAACCTATATTGGTCTCGGACTGGACGTTCAAAATCATGAGGCTAAGGGAAACATTTCCTAATTCGTACACTTCGTTTTCTAGATCTGTTCCTTTCCTTTGGGGAAAACCATCTTTATCGGGAAAACATGCCTTATTCATTACTATATTCAGGTCCCCCCAAATCCATTCACTCTGGGAATCTGTGGACTTTCTGTCTTGTGTTGAGGACATTAAAGCAAACCAAGCTCCACACGAACCATTGTGCGAAAACGGATAAGGAAAGAGGGGCAGAACTCCCTTCGTTTTCTGATAAGGTGGGAGTCGGCCACATACCCAGCAATTCGTTACATTGCTGGCCTGGTGAGAATGGTGTAACATACGAATAAAAGTATTGTTGCGCAGGGTTAGTCGATATGACAGTTCATGGGGTGGCAGGTCACTGAATGTGTGCTCTACAGTGTCATTGAAGGAAGAATGTATATGCGAACCAAGAGGAGGAAAGAAAACATGTAGCGTCAAGCTTATACATATAATCGATATACTTAGCAAAAACATAATGATCAGAGTTACTATGCATCTGCTGCGTAAGGTTTTGCAGTATTTCTTTTTCATCTCTTTCTGCCTATCTCTCTGTCTATTTGGGTCTACGATCTTATACATGTCATGAACCTGTCTAACCGCTTCACCCGAGGGGGACTTAAACAATTAAACGCTATCTGACTTACTAGACCGTAGTTTCTGTTTATACTCTTGTTGCGGAGTCTTTTCTAGCAAAGGGAGTTTAAAGTCACTGGTTTCGAGGCAGTCCTTAGAGTCTTTTACCGAACCAAGTCCATGGAAGCGTTTCACGTGGTGGGCATGGAGCCAGCCCTTCCTCCCCTCGACCTTGACGGCGGTCCTCGTTGTGAGAAGAACCAACTTGTGTGCGCGCCAGCGGGGCTCCAGAGAACTTGAACGATCGAAATTCCGGACAAACACCAGGTCTCCCGGGACGATCGAATGATTATTCACCTGGGTGTTGTCGGGGAAGGCAGCTGCAACCTGTGAACGACAAGAAAGGAGTGCAGACATCAAGGAAGCCAGGTAATCTGTCAGCATAGTACTATCGACATCAGTGATTTTTTTCGGCATTGGCGTACCCCACATATTCGGCGGTCTACCAAAAACCACCTCGTACGGGGATAATCCGGTTCTGGAATGAGCTACCATACGCATGTAAAAGAGAGCAACCGGCAAGGCTACCATCCAATCCACGCCTTTTTCTGCACAGACCTTCGCTAACTTGGTTTTGAGTGTCTGATTGTGTCTCTCTACGAGACCTGCTGCCTCTGGGTGCCGTACGCAATGGAATTTCCACTGGTACCCTAACAGAAGAGATACTTGTTTCATTAGTTCAGAAGAGAATGGCTGCCCATTATCTGAGTACACAACACGGGGCAAGCCGTATCGCGGGAAGAATTCTCGGACCAACTGCTTAGCAGTGGTCACAGCAGTGTAATCTGGGACTGGGTATGCTTCTGTCCATCTAGATAGGGCACATACAACTACGAGGACATACTTGAATCCTCGACATCTGTCCATCTGGATATAATCAATCTGGAGAACTTCAAAAGGATGGTCAGGAGGATGAAATCCACCTTGTTCCACGGGAATGCCTTTACCTGGATTGAACTGACAACAGATCATGCAGGTACGCACTTTCTGTTTTGCTGCTGCACGTAAATGCTTGTTGAACCAGATGTTCTGCAAACTGTCTAACATGGCCTTTTCTCCTAAGTGTGCAGGACTATGTGCTGTATTAATGATAGCTTGAACCATGGAGTCAGGGAGGAACCACGTGGCTTTGCCCTTTGTCATCCAACCCTGATCTGTCTGGACCCCTCCTTGTTCAGTCCATTTCTTGATTTCGTTTGGAGTGGCATGTGTCTGTATGTCGAGTACATCTTGTGAGGGATCCCTGACTGTCATGCAATTTGTCAATGATGGTACTTCTGTCTTTGTTGTGTCAGTTGGAATGTCTGTTTGAGTCTGGGCTGTAAGTTTAGCTGTTCGATCTGCCAGGTCGTTACCCTGGGAAATGGTGTCAATGACTTTCGTATGTGCTTTGCACTTCATGATAGCTATGGCTGTAGGCAAGTGTATTGCATCTAACAGAGCTTGAATGAGGGGACCATGCTGTATCTTGGCCCCATGGGAGGTCAAAAAACCTCTCTCTTGCCAGAGGACTCCAAAGTCGTGAACGACTCCAAAGGCATACTGTGAATCAGTGTATATGTTTACTTTCAAGTTCTTGGCTCGTATACAGGCTTGGGTCAGAGCGATGAGCTCTGCTGCTTGGGCAGACAGGTTATCAATTCGATGTGTCTCTATTACTTCAGTATCAGTGGTCACTGCATATGCGGCCACTAACTCTCCTGTGCTTGTTCTCATGCATGAACCATCTACATAAAGTGTCAGGTCTGAGTCGGATAGTGCAATGTCTGTCAGGTCTTGTCTTGGCTTCGTCACTGTGTTAATTACTTCCACACAGTCATGTGGTGCATTTGGATCAGTTTGTTTAAGAATTGGAATGATAGGAGAATTACATACATTGGAGTCAGTCTCTACAACCACTCCCTTTGCAATGAGTTCGTCAACAATTTTCAGTAATGCAACTACAGCATCAGGTGGTAACTTGTATTGTCGGATTCGTGGTAGTACAACTCCTTGCTTGAGTGTGACACGGTGTGGTGTAATGTGCATGTAACCTACATCAGTCGGACCTTACGTCCATAAATGCTGTGGTACATTCTGGAGTCAAAATCTCTCAACACATAATGTCCTTTAAAATCACGTAAAAATAATCTCACTCCTTCCGGAGAACAACAAATCACTGCTCCTAGTTCTTTCAATGTCTTTATACCAAGCAAGTTTTCTGGACATGATTTAGTAAGCAACAAGTCTGTAGTGCGGGACAATGGACCGACTCCTAGGGAAACTGGCTTTGACACTTCGTTAATAATAGGCTTTCCTGAAAATCCCAGGGAAACATTCTGTGAGCCTGAGAGGGGTACCCCTGGAACCTCGTCATGACTGATGGTAGTTCTGCTCGCCCCTGTGTCAATCAGAAATTTTCTGTCTTTTCCCAATACACGACTATGTACATAGGGACCCTCTTGATCTACAGGTACCTCAATAAGGGGCAAGCCAACCTCCCTCTCTAGGCTGTTTCATGAGTACTGTTGATAGTCTGGATAGTCTGACTGTGCATACTGGTACATTTGTTGCGTGACATGTTGTGTGGCAGCAATGGGTTGGGGTACCGCTACTGTCTGTTGCGTGTTCTGTGGCGTTTGCGTGTTCTGCGGGACGTTATCCTGTCTAGGAGGACGCGTTCTTTCTTTTGTCTTGCCTGTAGCTATATTGTGTTTCAGGCCTGCACATTCATTTATATAGTGACCTGGCTGTTTGCAGTAATTACAGTTTCCCTTGACAGGTGCCGCGCCCTTTTTATTGCCATCAGCTGGAACTGATTGAGCAACTAGTACTTTCATTTTCGTATCTTTCATGCGTCTCTTTTCGTGTTCTTGTTCATCCCTAATTCGGTTCTGGTGGTACTGTAACATTTGCAACATTTGGGAAGGGCTATTTGCTTGCCAAGTACTCTCGACCTTCAGTGCTCTATTTTTGATCTGGGGTAAGGAATTCTCTACTAATTTGCTCACAAAAAGATGTGGGTACGATTCACTACTTGGCTTCAGGCCACTGTTAATAGTAAAACATTTTTCGAATCTAGAATAAAAATCACTAGTGTCTTCATCTTGTTTCTGTTTGCAGGCTGAAATAGCATCCCAATCTTCCTTTTTAGTAGTCAATAATCTTGGCAAAACCTGTATCAATAGTTCGGGTAGGTCTTTAGCTTTGTCCCCAAGACCAACACCAGGGCCTCGGCGTTTATCCTCATCTTCTAATTCTGTCCAGCTGATCTTTTTCTCTCCCACCTCCCAATCTTTTTCTTTAAGCTTTTCATAAATGCCTGCTGGTAACAATACTTTCAATAATTTAATGGTATCAGCATATGTGTAATCCCCCATGCGGAGCATGGGTTTTAATTCACGGTGGAACCCCCCTGGGTCTTTATCGTGACAGGGCAGTAATTTTTTCATTTCCAATAATTCCATTTTCGTCAAGGGTGTGTAAACATATACTCGTTGAAGCTCACCCCCTGCAGTTCTAATGGGATGAACCTCTCGTAGGGGGTTCTGTCTGTCTATGTGGAAGGTCTTTCTTTCTCGGTGGGGGGCAGGAATCAAGTGCGGGGTCAGAAAAGTCAAGTACTTGTGTCGTTGATCTAGAATGACATTAATCAACTCGGCACCTAGGCCTCTCCATCAAATCGTCCAGTAATTTATACATGGGACCTGGATCCGAATGCTGACTCTCGTACAATGTGATGAGATGTTGAACCATGTAAATACCAGCTAAACGCTGTTCTTCCGGAGGAAGGCGTAAAAATGTTTGTGCTACTATGTCATCCTTATATATGTTAGAATTACAAGCCGATTGAACTGCTGATCGGGCTAGTTCCTGTTCATGCATAGTACAAAGTTCACTACTCCCTACTCGTTTTTTCAGCGCATGTTCAGTAACTTGGAATAGGTGTTCGAGAGACTATCTTTCTGGTATTGGAGAGAGGGAACGTTTACTGTAATCTAGGCCTATGGGCCTGTCAAACGGTCTTGCCCTGCCCACGTAATTCATTTTATTTATTTCCTCTGATTCTGTATCTTCCTCATCTGTGACTACCTCGTCTTCTTTCTCGGCCTGCTCTTTCTTGTGTTTATTCAGAATTTCTTTACGAATTTTCCTGTACATGCATTCTATTTTTGAAAATGTATCATGTTTACCGACGGCTATTTTGTCACTCCAAGTAATCATACCTTTAGTTACTTCTCTAGTTGGCTGGTCTTGTTCCCTGATCAAGCAATTAATCAAAAATCATAAAAGCATGCTTTGAAGCTCCACCTTTCTATTTGCCATGGCCTCATGTATACTTTCTGGTCCCTCCCCCGTTCTAACGAAGTGGTATATTCTGTCTAAATGTTCCTTCATGTCTGGCAAAGTGACCAAATAGTCTGCAACACGTCTTAAACGTATTGAGTATGTGAGCATTGCGCCCACACCTGGGACTGGATCATATATACAATTGGAAAGTGATTGTCTAAGAGATGCTGTTGTCATTGTCGTTTTTGGCGTGCGTTGTAGTGCTAATTCTCGTAGTGTTCGTGATGGTGGTGGTGGGGTGTGCGGTGTGTGTGGTATGTCTCTAGTGGGCCCCCCTCCCGATGCCCCTAGACTAGAGTCGCCCTGACTTGAATCGTATGTCACTGTCAGTGTTACCGCTGGTGCGGGTTGATCTTGTGCTACGGATGGTTGGCGAAAAGGATTTGTAAGGTTGTTGACAGGAAGAGGGGGAGGAGAATCTGCATTTACATAATCCGGAGCAGCGTCTTCTAAATAGGAGGAAAGAAAAATGTCCGCAGCTGTCTGTTTATGACCATGGACTTTTGTCGGGATCAGTGGTGGCGGCAAGTTACTGGGTACTTCCGGGGTCACTTTAGGTAGGCCTTCGGCGAGGACAAGATACATGCCTTTAATAAGGGCATTTCTTTGTCTATCTATTTGTTCTGCTTTAACCCGTTCACCTTCTTCCTTTAGCTCTTTTTCTTTGGCTTTTTCTGATGCTTCTCTACTTCTCTCTGCTTTGTGGATTTCCTTCTCTGTTCTTCTATGCGCTTCTTTACGCCACAACTCTATGGCATCTTTCTGGGATTATCTAGCTTTCTTTTTCCACAGTGCTTCCTCTACTCTCGAATGCAATCAGCATCCCATGTCCCTGAGACAGGCCATCTATATTTCTCTTCCAGATCCTTCGTGTAATCTACCCATAAATCTAAATACAGTATGGCATCTAGCCCATGTTTCTGGTACATAAAATGACCAGGAGTGTCCCTAGGCGGGACGGGAATTGCCTCTTCGAGTATCCCTTTCCTGGTTCCTATCTGACGTAATTTCGGAAACATCGGCATGTTTGGACTAACTCGAACAAAAACACAATAAGCACAATTCATTCATTCATACCACGACATTAAAACATCAAAAACGGATACATCCTAACTAATACATAGAAAAAACACAATCCTGAATTACTTGTTACTGTATGTACTGCTAAACAGTACAGTCATACCGGTCTCATGAAGAGACACGTCTTTACCGCATCCACCTAAATGGACACGTCTGTACCGGATCTGTGTACCCAGACCCGTCTTGACCGGGCTCAAATAAATGAACCCGTCTCTATGCGTTCCCAACAACGGTACTAACCGGTAAGCAAAACTGAAGGCCTCGGAAAACTCAATACTGGACTGGACGGCTTCTGGTACTGCTACTGCTGGTTGCTGCGCATGCGCCTCGGAACAGGTGGGCCTCGGGATACCTCGGACCTTGCTCTCTCAGCTTGGGCTCTGGTCGGGATGGTCCGCAATCCTCACCGCCTCGTGTGGATGCTTAGTCGCAGTCTCAGTCTCCTCCGTGGACCTGAGGGAGTTGGCAGGAAATCCCGCTGACGTGTACACTTGAAGTCCGTCACGGCTATAGAAGGGGTCAGGGGGCTGCGCTTACACCGCCGGCGCGTGGGGAAGGGGACTAGTCCCTTTTCGGGTGCCAGATTAATGTGGTAAATAAAGTTATTACCCTGTCATAATTTCTATGCATTAATAAGGAATAAGGATAGCTCATAAAATGAGAGGCAGAGTCCGTGGTGTCCGATTCAAAAGGGCTTTAATACAATGACTCGAGTCAATGGAGAATCGGGTTCCATCACCACTAAGGTTCAGGAAGGGTCGTCATCTAAAGTTTTATTCACATAACACATTATATATAGTAAAACCATACAATTGTAATGAATAGAGAAGGCGGAGCGCTCCAGGCGGAGCAAGTGAAAGAGAGAGATAAGAACACATGGGCATGAAAGAAGGCGTGTAAGGAGGCGTACACGTGGGTGTTCACTTGATGAGTCATAGGGGTGTCATAGGTGGGTGGATGCATAGAGGAGGTCTGCAGGGTCAGCAGGAACCTTTACCCTACTTTGTGCGCGCAAAACTGGTCATGACGTGTAACTGACGTGTAACTGGGGAGAGCTGGGGGGAGCTGACTTTAGCACAAGTAGAGGAGTCTGGGATGTCAGAACGACCTGCACCTTTGGCATATCTGATATCTTGTGTTTGGAGGATGTATTGTCTGAAGTAAAGGTTTCTCGAGCAAAAGCTGTTCATCACTAAACGCTAGAGTGTGCATATATTTCTTCGTGCATTACGTGGGGGCCATGGGCCTTCTATGGCAACGGGTTCAGTAAATCACTTGAATAGAGACAGGAAGGCTAGGCCCTATGTTCTGCAGGCGGAATATGTTTACCCCTTTCACTAGACTGGAATGTGTTTTTGTGGAGCTGAGCAGATAACTGTAGGCAAAATACCGTCTTGGCAGGCCAGGCCGGGCACCTCTCGGCTGAGCAGGAAGTGAGGGAGAGGTCAGGGATGCATAACTAAACTGCAGCTTTCAGAGTCAGAAGAGGCTCGGAGTCTGAATTCGGGACCTGGCTCGGCTGGGCCACAAAAACGTGTGCATCTCGATTGTTAAACGTGTACCATGTAAATGCATTGGCAACGTAGGCCTCAGTGCGGAATTAACGTTTCATTCATGGAGGGCCTAATAACTGACATGCTAATGTTGAACGGAAATGCAGAGGCATTATTATTACAGGCACGAGATGGGAATTACATGATAACATGGACATACATGGGGCATAGGTACATGGATAGGGTGCGAGTGGGGGACACACTGGCCATATAAAATTTTCTGTTTCCTCACCTGCCCTTGTTAGTCCACAGAAACAGGGCTGCTAAGATGTCCAAGCCGCCCACGCTTCCGACAGCCGGCCTCAGCGGGATCGATCGTCAGGCCGCTAGAGTACCGCTGTTGCTGTCCACATGGTAGTTGGTGTCCCGTCCCTTGCTTCTGGCCTCCATATTGCTCACACGGTCTGCCCGTGATGTGGCTCGGGTCTCTCTCTCCCCCCTTGCCACTGGGGCTCACACACCACCACCTCCTGCCCAGTCGGGGAGCTCACTAAGCCCCGCACCGATGAATTTGAGCACACCAGTGCCCCAAACAAATTTACATTGGTCGAGACCCACAGGAGCTCAGAACAGCAACTCTGCCATCTTGGCCAACTGGGCCACACACCAAGGATTTAAATGGTTAGTGGGAAAAGTAGTGGTCTGGCCATGTATTAAAAGGTATAAACTACCCCTTCTGTACATGATAAGGATATTGCAAGTCACCTCAGAGTTCCATAACCTTGTAAAGGAACTTGTCCTTCAGCCTTGTTCTACTGTATGATTATGGAATTCCTCTCTGACTTTCAATATCCTTATAATATACGGTAGGAGTCACTTTATCCCATATATCATTTTACAAATGGCATTGAGTGTTCATCACCAGGAAAATATTACAAACTTATTACGACAATATGAGATGCTGGGCCTGCAGTGCTGGAAATGAAAAAAGTTACTCTGGAGATTCACTTTGTGAGGAGCGTGGTTGGGGGTTGCTGTGGGCATTATTATAGTTTCGTGGCTTCAGGCAGCTGATAGATTGTCTAGGGGAAATGTAAGTCTGGCATCCTTCAAGATCGCTATAAATCTTGTTCAACACCAACAACCCATTACAATTTCTGTATATATGACTTGCTAAAATATTTGAAGGTTGTGCTAATAATACGATGTTTAATGTGTTAATCTATCAAGAATGTTCATATATTTCTGTGGTATTCTCAATGTGCCTGACAGTATGGGTTTACACTAATGCAGCTCAGATATGCCATTGCTGCTTCGTGGTGTGGAAAGATGTGCAGAGTTGCTCAGTGCCAGGGGTGATGCTCATGGTTTAGGGCATGAGTCCTCTATGCATTACGTTTATGTTTTACATCATACGGGCCCAGGCCTTACAGTTAAAGTCAGTGTAAAACGCACATTGACACGTCAATATCAATATTACCCCACCTGCATGTAATCACAGATTGCCATGCCAATATTCACATGTGTTCACAATACATAAGATGCATATTGCCAGGCCTGTACAATGCAGTCCAATATGGGACTGGCCTAGTCCTAGTATTTAAATCTTCATTTTCTCTTTCCCGTGCATAAAGCGCTGTAGCTATAAGAGTTTCTCCTCAGACCCAGTACATAAAGTTCCACCTCCATGCACAAACCCTTCCATCACATAAACCCCACATGCCAAACCAGTTTTCAAAACAGCCGAGGCATGTAATGATCCATGGTCCTCCCTTTTGTTGTCCTACTCTTTCCTCTTCTTTTCTTGTTCTTCCTTTAATCCCATTCCATCACATTTAGGTCCTTCTTTTCCCTTTCTTTCTATCCTAGTCTTCCTACTCATACCTGGGGAGAGTTGGACTAGAAGAGAATGAGGGATGAGCAGGGACTTTCATGCTGACATAAGCATTTCCTTAACCTCTGCTCCTTCATCCGGTCCCTAAAAATAAATATTACAAATATAAGAAAGTCTTCCCTGCAGCTTACTACTTGAATGGGGCCGAAGCAAAGTGGCACATGGTTAATGGAGGGCCACTATTACAATATTGGGTGTAAACTACACCATTTAAAAGTCATGCTTTCACATGAGTGTTAGCCATGCCAATTTTCCCGAACGATCCAAGTTCTGCACTCATACCTCGCTAGTTTAGGAACAAACTTGTGAAAGTTACTGACACGTGCAAAGAAATTGATTTACACCTGCTTTCCAAACCGTATATGAGAATTGGAGCGGGAGGCGGAAGAACTAAGGAAGCCCACTGTGAGGGAGCATTATTTATCTATATCTATATCTATCTATATCTATATCTATCTATATCAGGTTTTAGACCTGGATACTCCACGGAGTCCGCGGTTCTTTACTCCACGGAGTGTATTCGCAAGATGGTAGATGAGGGGGAGACAGCTGCACTTGTCATGCTAGACTTAAGTGCAGCTTTCGATACCGTGCTACATGACACTCTGCTGTCCCGACTATCGGACATTGGAGTGAGGGATCATGCTCTTGCCTGGTTTAAATCTTTCCTCTCCAAAAGATCATTCCAAATACATTGCCCACCCTTCAAGTCATCTTCTCGCGACGTCAGCTATGGGGTTCCACAGGGCTCTAGTCTGAGCCCTACCTTGTTCAACATCTATATGGAACCCCTAGCTCGAGTCGTAGAGAACTTTGGGGTGGGCATTGTCAGCTATGCTGACGACACCCAGCTCATGTTCAAGCTTACTCCAGATAGCGAGAAATTTGCCACCAATTTCTCTGGCTGCATGGCTGCGGTCGCCACCTGGATGGATAATAACTGCCTCCGTTTAAATGGTGACAAAACGGAGGTGCTAGTGGTAGGGAACAAAACCTCAATATGGTCCCAGGCTTGGTGGCCTACTACACTGGGTGAGTGTCCCCACCCAGTCGAAAAAGTCAAAAACCTAGGGATAATGATTGACTCGGATTTGTCGGGAAAATCACAAGTCAATAAAACAATAGGCAAATGTATGGGCACGTTAAAAATCTTGCGAAAAACTATTGATCTTATTCCCATTGAAGCAAGGAAAACTCTAGTGCATGCACTAATAACATCCCACCTGGATTACGGAAACGTTCTCCTATTAGGTGTGAACCAAAAACAACTGCACCAGCTTCAATGCATTCAAAATGCGGCCGCCCGCATGGTACTGGGTTTACCAAAAAGAACATCCGCCACAGCGGCCTTGTCTACGCTTCATTGGCTCCCAGTAAGAGAAAGAATTAGATTCAAGAGTCTCTGCTATGCCCATAAAATTGCACACAACAAAGGACCTACCTATTTGAGAAATCTTCTCACTATCCATCGTCCTACCAGAAACCTCAGATCCTCGGGTATGTCACAATTTAAACTTCCCCGGATCTATAGAGCAAAACTGGGTGGCCTCTCCTTTCGATTCCTTGGAGCAAAACATTGGAATGCCCTCCCAGTTCATCTGAGAATGGAACCGTCAGAAACCCTTTTTAGAGCTAAACTAAAAACTCATCTCTTCCCCCATTAATATTTTTCTGTACTTTGTTCCGGTTGGCCGTAGGGAGTTTTGACAGCAACTAGCGCGGGGATACACAGCTGTGCAGCTATGCGCTTTATAAAACGCTTTATTATTATTATTATTATTTCTCTAACTATTCAATCATACCTCACTGTTGTGTCAATCCCGTTTCATCGCTGGTTATTGACTAAATTTAGATTTAACCAAATTCATTTTTTGCTAACTGATTCTAATGTTTGGGCAAGGCCCGAGGACGTGGCCCCATGTAAGTGCGATGGATACTCCCTGCAGGATACTTTGCATTTTACTTTCTTCTGCTCCTACTATTCTCTACCCAGAAAAAGTTCATTATTCCCCTGATAAAATGCAAGGGGTTTGTACAAGCGAAACCAGCATTGTTATTTTTAAAATTATTGGAATCTCCATTCACAATGTTTGGAGTCGCTAACTTTTTTGTTGCTGCTATTCGCCTTAGGAAACGCATTATGATGAGCCACTTAAGTTTAGCAGGTGTTGATTAATGAATTTACAATATCTCAAAATGTTTTAAAAACTGTATTTTTTTTAAAATCTCTTTTAAATTATGTCCCTTGCATCATGTCTATGTACCCCCCAATTTGTTCTATATAATGTACTTTTTATGATTTTAAGTAATCAAAATAAAGTGGTTTTGAACTTGAAAAAAAAAAAAAAAAAAAACGTATATGTGTATTCCAGACATTTTGTAAAAACATGTTTAGGGTCAGCAGATAGGCAAAAAGAAAGTTTACATTGCAGATTCTTCCTGTTTTTAAGAATCAACAATATGCAAATCGTATACATTGTCCAGTCATAGAATCAGATTTAGGGTTACAGGAGTGGCCATTGAGGATGGGGTGAACACCCAAAAAAGTTATTTCTCTTTCCTAATGTGTTCTTCTAATTATTTCAGCACAATTAAAGTTCTCATGAATAAAGTTGGTGCAAGTGTGCAAACATAGTGTTATCTTAGTTTTAATGACAGGATTTCTTCACCTATGCAAGCTACACTACTATATTGGCATGTATAAGTCTCTATTTCAAGACCATTCTGACACCTGGCTTTGCAAGGGAAGCTTTATACTTGCAGCACGAATTAATAGAAGGGTTTGCTTTTCTAGATTTTCTAGAGCAGACTTGTTCTTGCTCTGATTTCGGTTGCTTTTGAACACCCATTTGACCTCCAGCATTGAATGCTGAAAAGTTCGTTTGAGGGGGCCACCCATCAACAAAGTCCCGGCCCTCGGATCCCTCTGCTTGCAAATGTTCCAATTTGTCATTGACTAGTATTTGACAGACTGAGCCATCCATTGAAAGGGACCTTCTCCTAAAAGTGCAATTAAATATCCCCATTTTCACAGTAAAGCAAATGTCGTTTTCAAAATGTCGTTTCAGATTTTTACTTGGGTTTTCTGCTTCTTGCACATGTAGCCTAGAGTCGAGTACATCGTGATGGGTAGTGATGGATTCATGACTGTTATTTATCGCATTTATTTCATTAAATATTGAGATAACATCATACATTTGCCACAACATTAACATAAGGACGAAATATTTTATCCAGAAAATAACATTTTGGGTAATTGCATCAAAAGCCACGATGTCGTAAATCAGTGCTTGACTTCTGTTGAAAAGGTTACTTCTTACTTTACTTGTAACCAGTGACCTGGGCAATTAGTTCACAGAACCTGACACTGGGGGGCTGATTACAATGTCGGGCATGACACAGTATCGGTCTGGAGCTACCCGACCACAGGTCGGCGGTTCCGACCTCGCAATTTGGATGCGACCGCCATGGGCGGTCGAAAACATCCATTCCATTATGGCAGCTTGTTCGGCGGGCGGAAAAGGCCCGCAGCACAAGCTGCCATAGTGAAATTGATGTTTGTAAACAGCCCTGCATCATATGGTAGGCACCATACACCTGGTGCAGGGATGTTTTAGGTAGGTGGCAGGTGCCACCCAGGCCAAATCGCAGAGGGCCAGGAGGAAGGGGGCCATGCTAGGGACCCCCAAAGTCCTTTTCCGACAGTCTATCTATGTCAGAAAGGCAAACATGGAAAGGCTGTCGGAGATTAAAATCATAATCCCGACGGCGGAGTCGCTGTCATTAGGGGATTATGGTGTCTCTCCAATGCACTAATGGGCTTCTTGAGGCTGTGGGAAGCGCCGCAGGAGGACCCTCTTCCGATGGCTCCCCCTGCCGCATGGTAATGTGGCGGGAGGACCTCGGGGGCAGAGAAAGGTGGATCTGACACCCACGTGCTGTCAGTGTCAGACCCACTGATATCGTAATCAGCCCCACAATGTTTAGGGCATGCATTAAGAGTTAATCTTTTCCACAGAATCGGAACATATTGGTTCAACTCCATGAAAATAGTCCACACATTACATTTCTGGGAGGGGTACCCTTAACACAATTGTGATGTGTTCCATAGCGATTGCAAGTACCATTGGCAAGAAAGAGTTTCCCTTAAACGTTTCATTTTAAGAGAACATCAGTTAGTGTGGTAATAAGCATTATATTTGGGGATGTGTTACTACATTTTAAAGTGAAATCTATTCCACATACTGGTATCCTTTTTTCCATTATCTATAACAGCTTTTCTTCAAATTTCTGCCATCATTCCTATCAGTCTGGAGAGTACATATTCTATGCAGCAAACGAGGATGAGCACGTGCAGAAGAGGTACACGCTGTTTGTGAAACGTAAGTCTAACAGCACCATTCGATGAGTAACATTGCACTGTTACAATTACATTCTTTCATTGCTTTATAAGTAAGTATTAAACTAAAAAACTATTCATTCTTGTTTGCACTGATAATCACTTCGTATTTAGTGGGATTTGTCATTCCAATTCAGTGATTAGTTTGTAAAAAAAAATGTACCTGTGACCAAAATGTCTTAGAAGACTCCCTCTTTCACCACCTGCCACACACACTTTCACTTCCACTTCTAGCCAGATCTGCTTCTTGAATGGACATTTCCCAAAGTCTTTAGTGATCCACTATCCCTTAGCCAACATGTACAGTTAGAGGCAGGAAGGGGGATACTGTTTGCATGAAGTTGTCTTATAATGTGTAGCTTAGAGCCTGATTCCGAATGGAGCGTTTATTCTGATCTGTGCATAAACCACTATTTATGCATGAGTCGGAATTACGAGTTTTTTTAAAATTTAATGCATCCGATAATTATTGAATGCGTAAAGTAACTCAGCCTTGGTTGAATTTCGGCAGGTACAACCTGCCAAAATTTAACAGGGGGAATTGTATGGTATTTATCGTACCATACAGATTTTGGTGGGTCAAAAAAACATAATTTGCATGTTATTTCTCACAAACTAGTAACAGGTGTTATTTATTGCACACAATAAATATTGTATCCTGCGGTATTTTTATTTATCATGTGCAATAAATAACACCTAAACTCGTAATCAGTCCCTTGAGTGTATTGACCATTGTGCAGTGGCGGTTCTTCCATAAGGGCGTTTGGGCGCCGCCTCGCCTGCTTTCTCGCCGTGCGAGAAGGCAGAAAAAAATGGTAGTGTAGTTATTGCCGTTAATATAACTACCATTGTTTCTGCCTTCTCGTGCGGCGAGAAAGCAGGACTTCCTGGTTTAGAGTTTTACTCGAGGGCAGGGGGGAGAGGCTTGGGGGAGTGGCTTGCCCACTGTTGTTAATACTGACTGTTTGTGCAGCCTGAGGCCGCCCAAACAGACAGAATTAACAACAGTGGGAAAGCCACTCCCCCAAGCCACTCCCCCCTGCCCTCGAGTAACGCACCCAGTCCCTGACTCTCTGTATGCGGCAACAGCAGCATACAGAGAGAAAATGACGTAGCCTGGGGCAGTCAGCCGCACCAATCAACCTGCGGCGGTGGAGAGGGAGGCTGCCTGCCGTGCCGCCTTCCTGATGACCTGCTGCCTGCAGGACTTGAACCATGACGGCAGGAGTCGGGACGGAGTCTCTACGAACGGTAAGTTTACTATTTTTATTTTATTTTAAATATATTTGTTGTTGTTGTATTATGTTGTTGTTTCCAAACCCCTCCCGCCTCCCCCCTCATCCCCTCAAGTGCGACCTCATTTCCACCCCCCCCCCCCCCGCCCGTAATGCCGGCAGCGACTGCATGTATTGCCTATTTGCCTTATTTTCTGTCAATTCTTTGCCCACTTGATATTTGTGACAGTCCGCTTTGTGTGGTTTTCCTTGAGGGTGGCTGAAGGGGAAGTCTGGGTGGGAGATAATGTGGATGAGGGGGGAAAAGTTTCTGTGACCAATACGGAAAGGGGAGGGCACTCCACCTCTACGGCTGCCTGGTTGAACAGGGTTCGGCATTGTGAGGAGGGGCTCAGACTTCCGCCATAGCTGCTGCGCAACAGACCTGAGGTGAATGGGGAACCTGTAGATGGCTTGCAGCATGCGGGAAAGAGGGGACGTTACAGGGCACCGTTGGTGTTCACTGGCATAGCTGCGTGCTGAGCCCAGTACCACTAGACATATTGTCAGGTATTGAGTTCCCGCAATTCTTTAATTTTAGTATGACAGTAATTTTTCGTCCCACTACTTTCAAATGTCACCAGCCGCGACTGCCATTGGGCTCCAAAATATACTTACAAATTTGAGAAACATTAACCACAAGGGTGCAAATCCTGCTGGCCAAGTACACTGAACAAAATCTAGCATTCTATATCATGGTTGAACATTACATCTGACCTGTAGTGCAGCGAGCAAGTCTGCCATTCTTACTGATGTTTGGAATCGGGGGTTGTCCCCAGATAATTATTTGAAAAGTGAGGACAAATATGATATTTTTATAGAATCATGTTGGTATATATTAATTTGTTAAAATGTCATGGGCTCTAAATTAAGGAATATTCCAAAACTTTTCTGGTATATGAAATGTTTGAGCTTTTTCTGAATGTGCAATATTGGTTGACAAATTATTTTTGAATACTGATGATTTTTATGATAAATACATTCATAACCAATGAAGTATTCATGTTGCACTTGAAACGATTTTATTTAGAGGTTTAGAAGTGCGTTTATTAATGTATGCTAGTCGTGCCACATTTTTGCAATGACACCATTTTATTAAACTGGATGCTGTTTCTGGTGTTTTAGTCATCTTGCTCCTTCTCATTATCCCTCCCAATCAATGTTCCCATGCATGTCTTCTTCACCTAAAGTCTTCGCAGGGCACAGGACACTGTGAAGCAATTGGATGTTTTCCTTAGGGACTGTGTAATGTGAATTAAACTTGCCTCGTGTACCTAATGTTACATTCTGAAGGACATTGCTGGAAGTTCCAATGTAGGCCTGATATAAAACTGGTATATGAGACTTTGTTTGAAAATGTTTTGGATTGTGTTGTACCCCTCCTGACTGCACTGTTGCCGTAGAAGCTAATGGAAGATTTCCTCTGCCTTAGAAATGGGTTAGTGTTGTAATTATTATTGTGACAAGCATCAGTCTGATTTGCTCAATATGTGTTATCAATAGTCAAGCAATATTGAATTTGTATAGAAATGCCTGGTTTTGGGGGTGAGCCAGAGACTTTTTCTAATCTACTAGAGGCGCTGTTCATTTATTCAGAGTTTTCCCTTTTCCTATAGAGATGTTGACCATTCTATTTATTATTTGTCCTGCCTATTGGGACTTACAATAATTTTGATTTCTGATTACGTACTCTGTAACTGAGCTTTAACGGCATTCAAGTTTTTCTGTATTGCCTATTGTGAGACCTTGTAATAGAGATCATTAACTTTTAATTGATCTAGAACTCAGTTATTGAGTGGTCCCAGTCATTTTTTATTACTTTGCTATTTTATTGGGCCTGAAGCTGTGGAGGTTGGTGATCCTTATCCATGGATCGAGGGTGCTGGATTCAAGCTACCAGTGGTTAATCTGCCGTGATCAAAATATTGGGGTGCAGTAAAAATTTTGTGTTTGACTTCCACAAAAGCAAAGCATGACCCTGTTCAAAGGTGATGCAGGTTTACCCGCCACATGATTGCTTTTAGATAATGGTGCAAAATGCTGCTTTTCTCTGCACAAGAGCCCTAAAAATCTTTAAAATCCACTTGTTGTACAAGAACTTAAAACAAAGTCATTGTTCAAAGCTTGTTGATTGTCATGTGATCACCTACTGTAAATCCTCCTGCACATTGTAAAAAGAAAGTTTTTTTCAAGGGCCATGGTTAGAAACATGAAATTTCAATTCAAGTGAAGATGCGAATTAGTTAAAAAATATGCCTACATTTTTGCTGTTGTGTTGTTCAATAAAAAGAGTATTAAAAAAATACAGCTAAAATGTATGCTTTGTGCATTTTATATTCTTTTTCAAACTGAAAATGAAGTCGCAATTAAAAGACAATTATGAAATTGTTACATGTTTCATGGAAGACCTTGAAATATATTGAATTATAGATAGGTAATAGTGAATTACGGGGAATTTTTCATTGAGGGGTTCTGAGTGACATGAAATAGGCAATGAGAACGACCCCCCCCCCCCGCAAGCAGCAACCTCCAGCCAGGGGAGGGGGTCACACAGCCCCCCATCCCCACACAAGCCACTATTGACCCCGGGAAGCCTTTATTTTTAAAAGTGGAGGGAATGCATGCGGCCTCCTCCCCAGGCCACTATTAGCACTGGAGACCGCATTCGCTGGGGTCAAAAAATATATATTATTAGAGGAGGGGGATGTGTGGTTCTCTTCCCCAAGCCTTTAGAGGCTCTAGGGAAACCATCCCCCAGGGCCAAATGTCTACATTAGGGTAGAGGGTCACTTGACCCTCCCTAAGCCCAAAGGGCCTTGAGGACACTATCCCCTGGGGCATTTTTAATTATAGGCGATGAGGGAATGTGGCTCCCCTCCCTGAGCCTTAATGGGCCTTGGGGACCCCATACTCTGGGGCCATATTTAATTGATAGGGGAGGGGGCATGTGGCCCACCTCCTCCAGCCTTCAAAGACCATGGGGACCCCATCCTCCGGGGCAAATACTTACTATTTGGGGAGGTGGATAAGTGCCCCCTCAAACCCAAATGGGTCCCAGACACCCCATCCCTTAGGGTCATTTTTTAATTAAAGGGAAGGGAGAGCGTGCCCCCCCTCCCTTAGCCTTAAAGACCCCACGTACCCCATCCCTAGGGCCAATTCCAATTTATAAGAGGAAGTGGGCACACAGCTCCCCTTCTGAGCTTTAATAGGCCCGGGGACCCCATCCCCGAGGAAGAAATCCAATTTGTAAAGGGAGTGGGGCTCGCAGTTCCCTCCGTGAGCAATAAAAGAGGGAGGGGGTATTGTGCCCCCCTCCCCGAGCCTTATTACCGCCTGGGTACCCCATTTGAAAGGACAACATGTTTTATTTAGGGGAGGGGCTTGCAACTCCCTCGCGAGCCTTCTTGGGCCCAGGGGACCCCATCCTCGGGAGCTACAGATGGGAGCCCTGGTGCCCAACCAGGGCACCCACAAGCCACTAGATTGGGGCCAAGGGGGGAGTGTTACTGCTCTAATTTATTCAGGTTACTCCCTGTTACAGGGATATATTCAGCCAGGTCATAAAGAATTGGCACAGCTCAGAATATCCGATATACCCAATGACTCTTGGTACCAGCTGAAGTGGGAATTCCAAGGGTACACAGAATGAGGGCTTAAAAAGAAGAGTACAAAACAATATTTTATTCGCTGTTTTACAAAAATGACAGACAAGGAATCGCCTCCACTTAGACACTGACAAACAAAA
Source organism: Lissotriton vulgaris (assembly GCF_964263255.1). NCBI lineage: Eukaryota > Metazoa > Chordata > Amphibia > Caudata > Salamandridae > Lissotriton > Lissotriton vulgaris. The sequence goes on from NC_141696.1 coordinate 1,253,570,228, forward strand.
TCTGTGTCAATAAAACAGCTGAGTAAATAAACAGCACTAATATACTTTCTGTATATAATGTCAAGTCATAGAATTTGTATAGCGCACTACATACCCAGAGGGTTTCAAGGCGCTTAGGAAGAGGAGGAGGATTATTTGTCAAATATCGACGTTTTAAGCTGCTTTCTGAACGCTAGGTGGTTCTGGGTGAGGCGAAGGTATGCGGGGAGTGAGTTCCATGTTTTAGCAGCCAGGTATGAAAAGGATCTGCCTCCCATGGTGGTCTTGTTGATGCGAGGTACAGTGGCGAGGGCTTGGTCGGAAGAACGAAGTTGGCGGGAGGGGGTGTAGAAGGACAGTCTAGAGTTGAGGCAATCTGGTCCGATGTCGTAAAGTGATTTGTGTGCGTGGGTGAGCAGTCGGAAAGTGATCCTCTTATTGACGGGTAGCCAGTGGAGGTCTTTAAGGTGACCAGAGATGTGTTCGTTGCGTGGGATGTCTAATATGAGCCTGGCTGAGGCGTTTTGGATTCGTTGGAGTTTCTTCTGGAGTTTAGCGGTGGTACCTGCGTAGAGGGTGTTTCCGTAGTCCAGTCGGCTCGTGACCAGAGCGTGGGTGACTGTTTTCCTTGTTTCGGAGGGGATCCAGCGAAATGTTTTTCTGAGCATGCGAAGAATGTTGAAGCAGGAAGAGGATACGGCGCTGACTTGTTTGTTCATTGAGAGTGAAGAATCCAGGATGACGCCAAGGTTCCGTGCGTGGTCTGTCGGGATGGGTGCTTTTCCGAGGGCTTCCGGCCACCAGGAGTCGTCCCAAGCAGAGGGGGATGTGCCTAGGATGAGGACTTCTGTTTTGTCTGAGTTCAGTTTCAGACGGCTTTGTTTCATCCATTCGGCGACTTCTTTCATTCCTTCGTGCAGGTTAGTTTTGGCGGTGCTGGGGTCATTGGTGAGAGAAAGGATCAGTTGAGTGTCGTCCGCGTAAGAGATGATGTTGAGGTTGTGTTGGCGTGCGATGGCCGCGAGGGGGCTCATGTATACGTTGAAGAGGGTGGGACTGAGTGAGGATCCTTGAGGTACGCCGCAGATGACTTCAGAGGCCTCGGACTTGAATGGAGGAAGGCGGACTCTCTGGGTTCTTCCGGTGAGGAACGAAGTGATCCATTCCAGTGCTTTTCCTTGGATTCCGATGTTATTGAGGCGTTGTAGAAGGGTGCTGTGGCAGACTGTATCGAATGCTGCAGAGAGGTCGAGGAGGATGAGGGCGACTGTGTCTCCATTGTCCAGTAGAGTTCGAATGTCATCTGTTGCTGCGATGAGGGCGGTCTCAGTACTATGTTTTGCTCGGAAGCCAGATTGTGAGGGGTCGAGGGATTTGTTGGCTTCGAGGAAGGCGGCGAGCTGATAGTTGACGGCTTTCTCGATGACTTTGGCCGGGAATGGGAGAAGCGAGATGGGGCGGTAATTTTTGAATTCGGTGGGGTCTGCTGTTGGTTTTTTCAGAAGGGCGGTGAGTTCAGCGTGTTTCCAGTCTTCTGGGAAGGTGGCGGAGTTGAAGGAGCAGTTGATGACGTCTCGGAGGTGCGGTGCTATGACGGAATCTGCTTTGTTGAAGATGTGGTGAGGACATGGGTCCGTGGGGGATCCTGAGTGGATGGAGTTCATCAGGCGGATGGTGTCCTCAGTGGAGATTGGCTTCCAGTCGTTAAGGGTGTTCACGGGGGGAGGATGGACAGCAGACGGCAGGGTGGGTTGGTTTCCGGGTTGGTTGTCAAAGCTGTTGTGGATGTCTGCAATCTTGTTGTGGAAAAAAGAGGCTAGGGAGTCGCATAGGGTTTGAGAGGGGGTGATGTCGTTGGAGTTGGCCGAGGGATTGGAAAATTCCTTGACGATGTTGAAAAGTTCCTTGCTGTTGTGAGCGTTGTTGTCGAGTCGAACCTTGAATGCTGCTTTCTTGGCTTTTCGGATTAGTTGGTGGTGAGTGCGGGTGGCGTTTTTGAAGGCGTCCTTGGTGCTGGTGGTTGGGTCTTTTTTCCAGGCCTTTTCAAGGGAGCGGCAGAGTTTCTTGGACTTCTTGAGATCATCGTTGAACCATGAGGCCTTCTTGCTGCCAGGTTTGTTTTGACGTTTTTTCAGTGGTGCTAAGGTGTCAGCGGTGTTGGATAACCATAGGGTAAGGTTAGCGGCGGCTTCGTTAGCGTTGGAAGAGGGGGCTGGGGTGTGTTGAAGGAGCGATGCGGAGATTTGGTCCGTGGTGATTTTGTTCCAGTTCCTTTTCAAGGTAGGTTGGAGGTGGAGTCTGGGTTTTGGTTTGTTGTAGGTGAAGTGAACGCAGCTGTGGTCGGTCCAGATGAGGTCCGTAGTGTGGCTGAAGGAGACATGGTTGCTGGAGGTGAAAATGGGGTCGAGTGTGTGGCCTGCGATGTGGGTTGGGGAAGTGACTAGTTGTTTAAGTCCGAGGTTGGTGAGGTTGTCCACGAGGGTGGCGGTGTTGCGGTCGTTGATCTTATCGAGGTGAAAGTTGAGGTCTCCCAGAAGGATGTAGTCTTTGGAGGTGAGCGCGTGTGGGGTGATGAAGTCCGTGATGTCTTCACTGAATTTTGCGCGGGGTCCTGGTGGTCTGTAGAGGAGGGTGCCTCTGAGTGTGGTCTTAGGGTCGATGTGGATCTGGAAGTGAAGGTGTTCGGAGTTGGCGAGGTTGGCGTCAGAGCTGGTTGAGATGCGGATAGATTTCTTATGGACTATAGCGATTCCTCCTCCTGTGTGGCTGGTGCGGTCCTTGCGTGTGATCTTATATTCATCAGGGATGGCAATGGTGATGTCTGGTGCTGAGGAAGCATTCATCCATGTTTCCGTAAGGAAGGCGATGTCCGGAGAAATGGTGTCTAGTAGGTTCCATAGGTCAATGGCGTGCCTGTGGACTGATCGGGTGTTGAGAAGGATGCAATGTAGGTGGTTGGGGTCGGGTATCTGTGGTGAGGTTGTAGCGGAGATGTTGTCGGTGCCGATGAATTTGCAGGAGTAGCAGGAGAAAGGTCCATGGGTGTGTCCAGGAGCGGCTTGGACGCAGTTGGGAGCGCTACCGGGGTTAAGGGCTAGGAGGGTTGCGGCATCGTAGGTAGTGCGGGGGGGCTGGGAGGGACGGGGGCCAGGGGGTATGGCGCTGGGCGCGGTCCAGGCGCGGACGGGCGTAGACGGGCTTACCTTTGGCGCACCTTCGGCGCGGGTTGGGCGCGTTCGCTGCGCGTGGACGCTGCGCGCGGGAACCGCTGTCATATATGGATAGTGGAGGGGGAGGGGCGAGGGCGTCACAGCTGGGAGGCGGGGCGGGCACACGAGGACAACAACAAACAAAATGGAGGCGGAGGGGGGGGCACAGCGTAGCGCTACAGTTAAACGCGCTAACAGGACTGTAAGCAGTGTAGAAACAATGAATAAGTGCTAGCGAAGCAAAGCGGCAGTAATCAACACAGCAGGTGAAGAGTATCCAAGTGAACAAGTACAGTTAAAGCAGTTCAGGCAAGGCAGCGTTATGGAATAGTCAATACAGCAGCAGGCGGAATGTAACAACTCAGTTCAGACAAGGCAGCGCTAACAAATAATAAATACAGCAGGCGATATGAAATCAAATGAAAGACGCTTTTAAAATCAGAGTTTTAGCAATGCAGCGTGTTACAAACCAGATGCCTGCAAGAGACACTGGGAGCGACCACTCAGCTTGTAGGCGAGGAGCGAGTCACGAAGCATGTGGGGAGTGGAGCACTCTTTCTATTCTGTGGGAGGGCGTCACAGCTGGGAGGCGGGGCGGGCACACGAGGACAACAACAAACAAAATGGAGGCGGAGGGGGGGGCACAGCGTAGCGCTACAGTTAAACGCGCTAACAGGACTGTAAGCAGTGTAGAAACAATGAATAAGCGCTAGCGAAGCAAAGCGGCAGTAATCAACACAGCAGGTGAAGAGTATCCAAGTGAACAAGTACAGTTAAAGCAGTTCAGGCAAGGCAGCGTTATGGAATAGTCAATACAGCAGCAGGCGGAATGTAACAACTCAGTTCAGACAAGGCAGCGCTAACAAATAATAAATACAGCAGGCGATATGAAATCAAATGAAAGACGCTTTTAAAATCAGAGTTTTAGCAATGCAGCGTGTTACAAACCAGATGCCTGCAAGAGACACTGGGAGCGACCACTCAGCTTGTAGGCGAGGAGCGAGTCACGAAGCATGTGGGGAGTGGAGCACTCTTTCTATTCTGTGGGAGGGCGTCACAGCTGGGAGGCGGGGCGGGCACACGAGGACAACAACAAACAAAATGGAGGCGGAGGGGGGGGGCACAGCGTAGCGCTACAGTTAAACGCGCTAACAGGACTGTAAGCAGTGTAGAAACAATGAATAAGCGCTAGCGAAGCAAAGCGGCAGTAATCAACACAGCAGGTGAAGAGTATCCAAGTGAACAAGTACAGTTAAAGCAGTTCAGGCAAGGCAGCGTTATGGAATAGTCAATACAGCAGCAGGCGGAATGTAACAACTCAGTTCAGACAAGGCAGCGCTAACAAATAATAAATACAGCAGGCCATATGAAATCAAATGAAAGACGCTTTTAAAATCAGAGTTTTAGCAATGCAGCGCGTTACAAACCAGATGCCTGCAAGAGACACTGGGAGCGACCACTCAGCTTGTAGGCATTAAGCTGTGAACACCTCTAGTTATATTTCACTCTAGGCTTCAAGCAGGCAATATTCTTTTGTCTGATAAAGCCAGCTGTGCTTGGGTACATTCATGGAAACGTGTGAAAAAAGCCTTGTAGTGTTGCACATGTGAGATGCTAGATGATCTGTCCCCCTGGGTCTATGCGAGTAGGTTGGTTTGGTCCCTGATTTGGGCTTTAGCGGCCCGTGCAGCTAAGAGTAGTGGGTTGGGAGGGCAGGAGCCGATAGCTGACGACGTGGGAAAATAAAATGTAAAAATGAAAAACACTTCCATGCGCTCACCGGATCTCCAAATCGGCGATGCGGCGAGCGCAAGGTAAGTGTTTTTCTTTTTTTCATTTTATGTTCCCTTGTTGCATCTGTTGAATATCCATACCCCTCCGCCTCACCGCTCTTAGCTGCATGGGCCCTTCCTGGATGTAGGCCCCTTTATTAAATCAGTACAGCTTAATGTGCACTTTATCTTGGTGGCCATGAACAATCGTTGCACGTGCCCCCCACAAAAGACGCTGGTCCAGAAACAGATAGGCCTGACACCTGTGGTATTCTAGAGATAAAATGAAACCAATACAATTCCTCCTATAGAAGTCAATACCATGTGGCTTAGCAAACGAGGGCTCGATGTACTAAAAAAAAAGTTGTGAAAATCTGGTCAGAAGTTGTGACCACTATTTTATAAACTCACCTATTTACTAATAGGTCGGTTCTTAAAATTCTGATTCAGAGTGTGTCCCAATATAATTGTATCTCCATCTATCTCAAAAATATTATTTAGGAAAGGGGCAAGGTGCAATTCACTCAGACTGGTGATCATCACAGGAATGGTAAACATTGACTGACTCCTACAATGGCTTTAAGACATTGCAAAAAATGTTTTTCAACATTTGGACTGTTTGCAACTATAAAAACGTTTAGTACACTGCTCTTGGATTCTCCAGAAAAGAACCAGCAAATCTAATAAATTGTGTTTAAAGATTTTAATTTTCCAGAGTCTAAAGTCAAGGTTCATATGAAAGTCTTTAGATTTAATTTTTTTCCTTCGTGTTTGAGTTTTCTGGGCATAGCTGTGTAACAATGTAAATGTACATGTATTTATATAGCGCAAACCGCCCACATCGCAGGCATCTAAGCGCTTGCTTAGGGAACCCGTCCTGGTATTCCCCTGTGAGATAACCCCGGCAGGGTATCCACAAGGTGAAAGCCAGGCATCCCGCCGCGAGGGGCCGTTGTGGAGATTAAGCAAGCTATTGCCCAGAGTCGTGAACCCGTGAGTCGAGTAGGCACCAGAGCGAGAATTATCGAGTCTGTGGAATTATTGAGCCCAAGCCCCGTCGAGGCGGGGAATTGAACCCTGGTCCAGGGCCGATCTCAGCTTCCGGGTTTGCCGCCTCTAACCCCTGAGCCACACTTCTCCACAATGCAACTTATCATGTCATTGCTACTTCTTCTTTTAAGGGTTCACAATATAGGCCACTCTGGTAGCACCAGCAAATGGTTAGTTCCAGATTGGTGCATACTTGTTCACCTCTGCATCTGACCGCACCCTTGTTCTCTTTGGCCCACATGCATCATTGTGTCATTTTGCATTTCTTAATTTGCGAAAAATAAGGAATCGCAAATTAAGAAGTGCAAAATGCTATGCATCATTTTTTTCGGTATTTCTTTGTGATTCGGTAAAAATCGCAATTTTTACCGAATCCCAAAGAAATACCGAATTCTTAAGTTAATTTTCGCAATTCCCATTGATTCCTATGGGCCAAAAGGCCCATAGGAGTCAATGCAAATTGCGAGTGGCACTTAGAAAATTTCATGGGTGCAGGGGGGGTCCAAAGGACCCCCCCATGCACCCCTGAAATGTATTTTTCACATCATGTTGCACACACACATGTCCTAAGGACATGTGTGTCCGTAACATGAATGTTGAAAAAAAAGCATTTTCAACATTTTAAACACTTTTTCCAAATTTACCGAGTGGTTCAACCACTCGGTAAATTTGGAACCCTAATTGCGAATTTCCACTTGTCAAAGTAATGATGCATTGCTTTTAAGAAGTCGCACATCTGCGACTTCTTAAAAGCACCCGCAATTTTAGAACTCGCAACAATGTTATGAATTCTAAAATTGCTTCATGCATCCCAAAAAGCACTTTTGCATTCGCAAACGGCCGATTTTAAGTAATCGCACCGTTTGTGACTACAAAAATGCTTGATGCATGTGGGCCTTTATGTTTATTACTTTTTAGGAGGCGGTGTTCACCCATTTAGATAGTCTGCATGACATCTATTTGATGTCTTCATACATTAAGCCTGATTTAGATGTTGGCGGTCTTCACGCCTGCCTGCCATGGAGGTGGGCCTGAGTACTCCATCAGGCTGACAGCATACCGCCCGCCGTATTGAGATTTCTACACGATACACAGAAGACCGCCAAGCTGGCGGTCTTCTGTGCTGCCTCCATTGCCATTTTGATGGCGGGGTACTACCGAGTCTAATTACATATTCCCGTTGGGCTGGCGGTGTCCTATTGGCGGAGTCAGACGTCGGGTGACCGCAGTGGTGGGGAGGCAAGTAAGTCACACTTATTTGTTTATGTAAAGTAAATATATATAGTGTATGTGTACATATGTGTGTGTAGGATATATTTAGTGATGAGGAAATTTACATACTGCTGTGCACATCACCAGCATACACACACCATGCAATGCATACCCACACACATCACAAACACCTCCCTTCAATTCTGTTGAAATGGGGTGCCAGCCCATCGCTATTGCACACGGCGGACCAGGACAACAGTGAAGTGGAGGAAACTGCATGCCACAGCCCTGGAAAAGGTGAGTATTCACCCCTTTTGTTTCGATTCGAAGTAGGAGGGATTACTGCCGGAATTCCTGTAGAAGTAACCCAGATTCAAATCTGGAGGGCGGGAATCCAAGCTTGAGTCCCTCCATCGCCTGATGCAGCCCGTCCTGCTGTGAGGGTGGGGAACTAATTCCTGACAGAGTTGGTGGGGCTGCAGCAGTCTTCTCTCCCTTTGCCCACCAACATCTAAATAGGGCTGGAAAACCGCTAGGTTGGAGGGTGGGAAGACCACAAAAAAGTCACTCTTTTGGAGTCCTGCCAACATCTATATCAGGCCCTTAGTCTGATTATCTTTTCACTTGTTTGTACTATGACCAATGAATTATTTAATGTATAGGAGTCAATTCGCTAAAATGCTTGGGTTGGTAGAAGTGAGATCACACACATGTTGACCTCAGGATGGCATAAAACTGTTGATTCCTTGTTTTACCATTTGTCCTCAAACAGCCAGCTTTTTTGGTGCCTTGAGACTAGGACAAAGTTAAGAATAGGAAACTACAGAATGTTAATATCTCTCTTAAATTGCTACTCCTGACTTCTTGATTTCTGTCACATAGGATGCAGTGCTATACTAGGGGTAACATATGGCAAGATTGGGGTAACAGCTGCTGCCCTTAAATAATGTCTATGAGACACCCAAGTCGTTTTAGAATTTTCAGGGTTAAACAGAGGTGATCATATTAGAGCAAATTTAGGAATGATGGAAGGCACATATATTAGCAATGATGCATAAAAAACTTACAGCCTGATTCATGAACGGGCCGTTTTGCGAGGCTCAAATAGCGAATCATAAGGAATCGCTATTTGAGACTCGCAAAACGGTATTCATGTAGGAATCGCAATATTAATTGCGATTCCCACTGATTCCTTATTTGCGATTAGCTAATTGCTAATCGCAAATAAGGAATAACTCCCCATGCATTCCTATGGGCCAAAAGGCCCATAGGAATGGGATTAGCAATTAGCTAATCGCAAATGAGATCGGGAGTACAAGGGTGCCAGGGGTGTCCAAAGGACACCCTGTAGCACCCCTGCAATGGAAATTAACACAGGTGTTGCACACACACATGTCCAAAGGACATGTGTGTGTGTAACATGCAACTCAGAAAAATGCATTTAAATGCATTTTTCTGAGCTTTCGCAATTTACCACGAGGTTTGACCTCGCGGTAAATTGCGGGCCGAAATTGCGATTTTGCAATTGGAAAATGGATGATGAATTACATTTAAGGAATCTCAAATTGAGATTCCTTAAATGTAATTTCTCGCAAATATGCGAATTAGCAAATAGCGATTTTTGCATTTGGGATGTTGAATCCCAAATGCAAAAATCACACTCGCAAAGGGCCAGATTCTCAGAATCTGGCCCTTTGCGAGCCGATTTAGGCTTCATGAATTAGGCTGCTAGGGCATTATTACAATGCCGATCAGACGAGTGTGCGAACTGCATCGTGTCAGAAACAAGACCGCCTGACAAGGAGTCGGAGTTTCCGCTTTCCTGATAATGATGCAACCACCTTCACAGGGGCTAGAGAGTGAATTTTTCCTATTGCTGCTTGTGCTGCGAGCTGCAGCAGAAGCCACAATAGGAAATATACACTTTTTAAATATCCCTGCACTGTGTGGCCGGCAGCCTGAGATGCCAGCAACACAATGCAGGGATGTTTGGGGGGGCACCCCAGGTGCCCCCAAAGGCCTATAGCAGAGGCCCAGCAGGGCCCAGGAGCACTGCCAGGTCCACCCCCCCGCCCCCAAAGTCACTATCCTCTGACTTTTCAATGGTGGTCGGACTGCCATAGACAGGCAGACCGAAAGCGGAATTGTAATCCCTATGTCGGTATCTGAGCAGGCCCCACCCCTATTGGAAAACGTTGGGTGGTCTTCTGCCTGCTGCCTCCGACCTCACTCATTGTAATGCGGCGATTGGACTGCAGCAGCAGATAACGGGCAGGCCGGCACTGATGAGCAGTCGGATGGCCTTCCGCCCGACTTCGGAATAAGGGCCTAGGTTTCTCGACATGACATAGATTCCTCAAGGAAAATCGTAATACTAGTTGCTCCAGCTTTAAGAAAAGGATGCAATATTAACCCTAAAGCAAGTAACCATTACCGTGATGGCAGAGATTCTTAGTGCTACCTACCTCATGCATATTAATACAGTAGGTCAAATTGCGACCCTCTACCAATTGGAATTTTACGAACTAACATGTTTGAACATATGCTGGTGTACAACATGCCAATGCATTCCATCAAAATCGGTGCACAAATTACAACCACTTTTTTCGAATACTTTTAACAAGCATAAGGCCCCATGTCCTTAGATTGCAAACTTATTGCTGTGATTGCTTTCACTGAATACCTGTGAAGAATTAGACATTTTCTATGGGAGAAAAACAGAGAAGCTATGAGAAAAGCTATCTTGGGTGAAAAAATCAGTTATTACAATTTCCTGTATGTTGGTACATAAACATTTGATACAGGGAACTTGCAGATGCTACAAACTTCAACAGTAATACCTCAACTCTGAGTGGCGTACATTGGTTGTCCCTAGTTATGTGAAATGCACTGACCCATAGATGTATTAGCTATATCTCTAGTGCAAAAAAGCAAACGTATTTGGTTTTGGTGATTTTTAGGAAGCAAGGATACTTGCACATTCTGCAATATGCTGCAAATGAGTCTGTTTGCTTATTAATCTAGACTTTTACGGCCCTTTTTATCAAGTTTTAGTTCAATCCAAACATATTTAGTATTAATAATTTAGCATTTGTAAAGCCAGTTTGTAGTAATGAATGGGATGCAATGAATTATTTCCACCAAATATTTTCTTCATTAAATGAACAACTGAGCAAGGATTAAGAAGGACAAGAAAATAATCATTCCTAGCGATCAGGGATCAAAAAGAAGAGATATCACATTGTTGCTTGGGGACTTTGCTCAGGCCCAATGCGTGTGTGAGGCACTGGTAACAAGTACTAATGGCACTGACTATTGATTTTATGTTAATGTAATATTCTTGCAGCAATGTTGCACGTCTACCTTGGTAGAAGATAGATATTCAAAAGATGCTATCCAGTCATGAGGTGTGATGCCTCTTTTGACACTTTTAAGAATAGTTATTTTCACTGTAAGAATATATTAGGTACTAATTGTCCTCAGTTCATTTAACTATGTATTCCACAAGTACATTTCAATATGCATTTACATTTTAGGCTGTGTGCAATATTCAAAGTGTGATCTTCTTTAAATTATATTTTTGTAGGGAAGCCTGATGTGAAAATGATCATGAAAGAGGATAAAACAAAGTTGTTTTGTGAGTCTGAAGGATACCCTTCATCGATGTGGATTTGGAAGAAATGTGCTGAAGGATTTTCTAAGTAAGCCCTTCGCGTTTATGTCGATGCAAACAGGAAGTACATTCAGTAAAACATATCGCTTTATGAGGTAGTATTGCTACCTATAGAACTGCATATCAGTAGAATGGTCATCTGTAACACCACAACTTGAAACGTAGTAGTTGCATGATCTGTTTTTCTAAAATGTACAGTGATCACCAGAGAGGAGATATTTATGGCAACATGATTATTTTTTACAGAATCTCTTTGGATATTTCTGCATATTCTGAGACCCAACATATTTTAATCTGATTTAACTAAACTTATTTATTTCTGGAACAAATTACTAACTAATTTTTGGTGTGTTTAAGTTGCACTTCAAATTCTGGTGTATACATCATATTTGAAACCATAATATCTCTTTCCTTTAGAAGAGCAACACTCCAAGGTGCCAATTTAGCAGTATGTGATGCAGCACAACGGTGCAAGACAATGTGTTGCTCTGCACTGCGTCAAATGTAGAGGTATATTAAGATATGGCACGTTCCTGCTCTCTCCCTGCGGTAGTGCACTATGAGCTGCCTAGTGCTAATGCAGGCATTCTTGCACCATGTTGCAAGGGTGCCTGTGTTGCAAGCAGTATTGTTTTTGTGCAGCAAAGGATACCTTCCTGCACAAAACAATCCTGAGAGGGTTTTTCCTCTTTCTAACTGTGTTGCACACACACTTACAGAGAGGAAACCAACGAGGAGAAATAAAGATATTCTTCCTCTTTGTTCCTTTATCGGGAATGTGTAAAATTTGGATGCATTCCCAGGTGTACTAGCCTTGGTAAATCTGGAAATGTGCCAAAAATCATAGGTGGATGAAAGGGAACACCCAAGCTCCACCCATGTGATGCCTTCCAGCGCACAGTGAAGGAAGGCAGCAATTTGCGCTGCCGTGCATTACTTTGGATCAACCAAGCCACGAAGGCCCAAGCAAGGCAGCCTTAGTAAATCTGACTTGAGGATTGCGTTGCACTTGCGTTAACATGCGTGTCGCAAGGGCAATGCAATCTACTTGGACCCCAGAATGTAAGTGCTGTGTGGAAGGGCAGTGGTGAGATCATGTATTGGATCAAAAACCCCCTGCCTCCCCTCAATTGATCAAGGACATGAAGCTCGCCCTAGCTCCGCTATGGTGCAAGATCATCAACAGCTCACTGAGCTCAGGAGTCGTTCCAGACTGCCTCACGGTTGGCCAAGTCACGCCACTACTGAAAAAGACTGGGCTAGACACCGATGATCTTAATAACTTCAGACCGGTATCAAACTTACCCCTTCTGTCCAAGATCCTGGAAAGATTTGTACTCCCTCCGCTAACCAAACATCTGGACAACATCAATCTCATAGACCCCCACCAATCTGGCTTCAGAAAGGGCTTCAGCACCGAAACTGCAGTCCTGAATGTCATTGACGATTTATACAAATCACTGGACTCAGACCAATGCTGCCTTCTCATCCTCCTTGACCTATCGGCTGCATTTGATACAGTCGATCACAAATTGCTCATCAAGACTCTACAAGAAAGGGCAGGCCTAGAAAAGACAGTACTCCACTGGTTCTCATCCTTCCTCCACAACCGCTCACAAAGAATAAAAATTAAAAACTTCGAGTCCGACCTCCACCCGGTGAACAGGGGTGTTCCACAAGGATCAGTGCTCTCCCCTCAGCTTTTCAACATCTACATCGAACTCCTTACCTCCCTACTCAGGAAATCTAACATTCCTTTCCACCTATATGCGGATGACACACAACTCTACCTGGAAACTTCCTCCATTGATGACATCCAGAGACTCAACGACACGCTCAGGGAGGTACAAGTCTGGCTCTCAAACAATCACCTAAAACTTAACCAAGAGAAAACTGAAATACTCCTCATCTCCAATAAAGATGAGAACCCACAAATCACGGAATAGCTCAAAGCTATCGATGCCCTCAATGGCAACCTCATCCTGGCGGATTCGGTAAAATCCCTAGGTATTACCTTAGACCCCAAATTAAACATGAAAAACACATCTCAAAAGCCGCAAAAAGCGTCTTCCTCAATCTGAAATTACTGTACCTAATCAAACCCTTCCTTCCTCCCAAAGACCTTCAACAAGCCACCCAAGCACTAGTGCTCTCCAGAATGGACCACGGGATCGCAGCCCTGACTGGGACATCAAAATCTCACCTCGCCCCCCTGAAAACAACATTAAATGCAGCAGCCAGAATAGTCACTGGTACCAAGAAATTTTATCGCATCTCCCCTGCACTCAAAGAACTCAAATGGCTCCCAATTGAGCTGAGAGCTAGCTTCAGAACGGCCTGCCTTACCCATAAAGCCCTTCACACAGGCAAACCGGAATACCTGGCTGCCAAACTCAAAAAAGCCGGCCAGTCCAGAAACCTCAGGAGCTCCAACACTCTGCTACTCATTCCACTGAAATCTCGTAAGCAGAAAACCGCGACAAAATTGTTTGTCGGAAATGCCCTGAAAATCTGGAACTCCATCCCCCCCTCACATCAGAAGGATACCCTAATTTCCCAAATTCAAAAATCTGCTCAAATCCCTCTTCCTCGACCGCTCTTGAACGAACCGATAGAAGCCATGGATGCACTCCAGCCTGCACTCTCCCTAACCCTATACCGGGTCCAGTGACACCGACTCGGATCAAGAAAATCTCTAGGGTCTCTTGTCCGATGTGAACAATGCAACCTTAGGGGGCGCCCTGTGTGAACTTTATCCTCCTTGCCCGCCCACGCAACTGCGCCTGTGTTCTCCTACTCTAGGCCTGATCCGCATGGTTGATTTTAATTTGTACTGCATACTTGCTCCTAATTTACCTGTTGTAAAGCGCTCTGATACCCTTGGGTCCAGCTAGCGCTATATAAAACTCCTAAAATCAAAATAGACATTATAAATCCCGTAGGAATTTCAAGACTATCAGCCTTATTCATGAAGGCTAAATCGGCTCGCAAAGGGCCGGATTCTGAGAATCCGGCCCTTTGCGAGTGCGATTTTTGCATTTGGGATTCAGCATCCCAAATGCAAAAATCGGTAATTGCTAAATCGCTAAATTGCGAGAAATTACATTTAAGGAATCTCTATTTGAGATTCCTTAAATGCAATTCATGAAGCATTTGAAAATTGCGAAAATGCAATTTTGGGCCGCTATTTACCGAGAGGTCAGACCTCTCGGTAAATAGCAAAAACTTAGAAAAATGCTTTTAAAAGCATTTTTCTAAGTTGCATGTTGCACACACACATGTCCTTTGGACATGTGTGTGCGCAACACCTGTTTCAATTTGCATTTAAGGGGTGCTACAGGGTGTCCTTTGGACACCCCTGGCACCCTTTAAATCGCTATCTTATTTGCGAGTAGCAAATTGCTAATCGCAAATAAGGAATACTCCCCATGCATTCCTATGGGCCTTTTGGCCCATAGGAATGCATGGGGAGTTATTCCTTATTTGCGATTAGCAATTAGCTAATCGCAAATAAGGAATCAGTGGGAATCGCAATTAATATTGCGATTCCTACATGATTACCGTTTTGCGAGTCTCAAATAGCGATTCCTTATGATTCGCTATTTGAGCCTCGCAAAACGGCCCGATCATGAATCAGGCTGTATATAAAGGAATGTTTCCTTGAGTCTTCTTCCTCTATATGGTCATGGAAGCTCTCTGTAACTTGCGATCCCAGTGTAATATTCGAGGGCACTGGCAACTTTATTCCATACATGAAATAGTTTCTCTTTGTCTAATTCTCTGTATGAACAATCCATTTCCACCTCAGTGGAAAGTTCGGCTAATATTATTGCATAAAGTCGCTGCTTCCGAAGTTGTGGTCTGAGTGCTTTATAAATGCTCAATAAAGTCAACTAATGTTCCTCTACCAATGTCAAAAAACAAATCTAACGACAATGAAAAATTGGTTTAATTAAATTTTCTTTCCTTTTTTTCCTAGCTGCAGTGAAGTAATTGCAGATGACATACAGAGTGAAACTCCGCAGAGAATCAACGGGTTATGGAAATCAAGCAGTACTCTCGAGCTTAGCAGAGTGCTGGAAAGCATTTCGATTTCTTGCTGTGCAAATAACTCTGCTGGCTTATCATGTGCAGACGAAACCTTTAACCACCCAGGTATTCAAAATGTGCTATGTTCCCCTGTTAAACTCCGGTAGTAAATATAGATTGCCTGATCTGGGCACAGAGGCGAGGAAAAACCTCTTTGAAATTGTTTCCACCCATCTGGTGAAGATTGGTATCAAGTGCTGTCTTAGATAGATGGGGGATAGTTTGCGGATCACTTTCCTGGCAGATAGATCCTTAGTGGCAGCAGATTGGACCCTGTTTCCCTCCGTTTTCGACAGCAACTAGCGGTACCCGCTGCGCGGGTCCCGCGTCGGTGGGAGGTGTTTTCCAGCTTTTTCAGAGACACTTGGGTGCTGGAGTGAATGAAAGCATCCTGAACTTGCAGGGCTGCGAGCAGGCGGAGGCGCAGGACTACCTGTCCCAGGAGTACCCGCCCGCCTTCATTCAACCCACCTGGGCAGCTCTCCCTGCAGGCTCCTCCCCCACTGGCTGAAAGAAAAGCGAGCTGAACCGGACCTCCGGCGGGATAGTTTGCGGATCACTTTCCTGGCAGATAGAGCCTTAGTGGCAGCAGATTGGACCCTGTTTCCCTCCGTTTTCGACAGCAACTAGCGGTACCCGCTGCGCGGGTCCCGCGTCGTGTGGGAGGCGTTTTCCAGCTTTTTCAGAGACACTTGGGCTCTGGAGTGAATTAAAGCATCCTGAACTTGCAGGGCTGCGAGCAGGCGGAGGCGCAGGACTACCTGTCCCAGGAGCGCCCGCCCGCCCTCATTCAACCCACCTGGGCAGCTCTCCCTGCAGGCTCCTCCCCCACTGGCTGAAATAAAAGCGAGCTGAACCGGACCTCCGGCGGGATAGTTTGCGGATCACTTTCCTGGCAGATAGATCCTTAGTGGCAGCAGATTGGACCCTGTTTCCCTCCGTTTTCGACAGCAACTAGCGGTACCCGATGAGCGGGTCCTGCGTCGTGTGGGAGGCGTTTTCCAGCTTTTTCAGAGACACTTGGGCGCTGGAGTGAATTAAAGCATCCTGAACTTGCAGGGCTGCGAGCAGGCGGAGGCGCAGGACTACCTGTCCCAGGAGCGCCCGCCCGCCCTCATTCAACCACCTGGGCAGCTCTCCCTGCAGGCTCCTCCCCCACTGGCTGATAGAAAAGCGAGCTGAAACGGACCTCCGGCGGGATAGTTTGCGGATCACTTTCCTGGCAGATAGATCCTTAGTGGCAGCAGATTGGACCCTGTTTCCCTCCGTTTTCGACAGCAACTAGCGGTACCCGCTGCGCGGGTCCCGCGTTGTGTGGGAGGCGTTTTCCAGCTTTTTCAGAGACACTTGGGCGCTGGAGTGAATTAAAGCATCCTGAACTTGCAGGGCTGCGAGCAGGCGGAGGCGCAGGACTACCTGTCCCAGGAGCGCCTGCCCGCCCTCATTCAACCCACCTGGGCAGCTCTCCCTGCAGGCTCCTCCCCCCCCACACTCTGATCCTATATACAAACCAGATTAGTCCCGCTGTGCGGGAGCGACCGCGAGAAGCCCGGGACAAGGGCGGGACCGTCTGTGGCTGTCCGGGGGCGATTGGGGACGGGACGGGCCACCCCCCTTTCATCTGGATTTTGTGGATTTTGTGATTCCACGTACGTGATTTCCACCCGAAGGTATTCACCTTTCTTTAATACATTGTAATATCTTACCCCCTGCTTGATAAATACTTGCTACTATGTCTACAAGGGGTAGCCGGAGTAAAACTGCAGCTGGAGGAGTCAAGGTTACTGGTCCCATTGACAATTTCATCACGAAAGCAAATGAGGCTACAGACCATGGAATATCCTTATTGGAACGACGCGTTTCCCTAGAACTGGCAGAGGCGAAAAGGTCGTCATTGGGTTTGCTAGCATCGGCTAAAACACCCTATCGAGACTCTGAAACACATGTCACGCCTTGTGTAATAGTGGAAATACATAGTATACCAAATACTGTAGACTTATCTGCAACCCAGTCACTGTCGGAATTACAGTTGAGCTTGGAAAAATCATCAAATTTAGACCTGACAGATGATTTTAACACAGAACTGGGTATGGTGACTGAGTCAATTCCAACAGCAAGTCCTGTAATAGTCCCGGACTCTATCATGATAGAGGCATCTCAAGTTACTTCTAATATTGACATTGTAAGCAGTCCTATTGTCAATGATACCCCGACTATAAACCTGGACCGGGTAGTTTCAAACCCCATCCCTGATACACCTACTGTCATCAGTAATACACTGGATGACTCAACCTCCATTTCAAGAAATTTGAGAGGTTTAAGGGAGGGGGCCACACAGAAATGACCACCCCAAAGTTTAAATACAACTATCCCTAGGGAAAATCCCCAGGTACAGAAAAAGCAGGGGATAGGCTCAGCAAATAGTCTTAAGAAAGGGAATAAGAAAGGGAATACAGATTCTGCATGTTTAGGGGGAATGTCTAGTCTGGGTTTGATATGTAAAGATTGTACCTCTAACAGCCAACTAATAATGAAGGTTGGGGAACTTGTGAGTGCCCATCTAGCCACTATAGATGCACGATTGGGGTTGATAGAAAAGCAACTAACTGAATTAAGTACTATAATTAGAGGCCCCCCTGTAAAAACAAAACATTGTCCCCCTCCCCAAAAAACTGTTCAGCCAACATAAAAAACTATGCCAGCCCCCACCACTACTACCAAATCTAAGGCAGTTCCAACGGCTAAGGATTTGGTAATAAAACCAACAGTACCCACTCCAACTGCAAAATTGCAAGGTAATAACCCCAAAACCCCGGGGGAAAGCTCTAGTAAAGGGAAAGATAAAGTTAATGAGGGGAATAAGGAAAAGGAGTGGCATAAAGAGAAGAAAGGACGATTTGCCGCCAACCTCCCCCCAGGCTCAAGTCCTTATGTGGTAGTGATGACGGGAGTCCCAGAGACCCCGGATAACATAGACGAGCCATCATGGTCCCTACTAAACAAAGTCACTCACTGGCTGAGCAATAATAGGCCTTTACCCCCACACTGTGCAAGTAAAATCCTGACAGTACGGAGAGTACCCTGGGTAGGCCATGAGAAAAAGAAAGTACAAGGTGATTGTGTGATCATAAATTTCGATGACCCCCGCACAGTGGACTATATCTGCTCCTGGGTCAGTGAGGGATATAACGAGGGCATCGGGACAAGGCATCTTTCATATTTCTACCCACCAAGGGGAAATGTTAGACAAGAACGTTATGATCATGGATTGGATGAAGGATGGTCCCAGGTGGGGCAGAGGGACTTAGGAAACAACTGGGGAGAATGGGGGAGAAATGACCACAGGTATAATAATTATAGAAACTATCAGAGATGTCTTCCAGTAAGGGACGCTATTTGGGGGTTCCCTACATCTAACAGATTCAACAGCCTGGACATGGTTGACTGACTCCCATCACTAATTGAACCACAAAATACTACAATAGATGTTAGCGCTGGGGGAAAAGAGAGCAGCGAGGTTGAGCTGGAAAGTATACAAATAGATGAGGCACACCTTACACTAGTTCAGGGCTTAGTTAGCGTACCGGGTCACAGGTTGCCCCAAGAAAAGGAAGAACATGCCACCCCCTATGAGCCGGTGGCACAGAGGATTCAAGACCCGGGTTGTCACATTAGCACTCAGGACACCAACTTAAATATGGGCAGACAACACTCACAGGCGCCAAATAAGGAACTCAGAATCATAAGCTGGAATGTTGCAGGACTCCAGCAAAGGGTCTCTGACTTGGAATGGCTAAAGGTTATCTCGGATAAGGATATAATATTATTGCAGGAAACTTGGGCAACAACTGCGGTGCATATAGAGTGGTTTCATTGTAATTGTATTAAGGCCCAAAAGCCTGTTTTTGGCCGCCCGATTGGAGGTCTACTAATCGGGTTTAAGATAAATATAGGGGGGTCTATAAAACTGATTCCTTCTAAAAGTGCAAACATTCAGATAATTGAGTACACCCGTAGGCTTCCATATTACTTAATTAACTTTTATAATAATGATTTTAATTCAACTCCGAATAAGAACTATATAGAACTTTTCGGAGAATTATCCAAAATAGCGGAAAATTCTAATAACCAGGTGAGCACTAGGACAATTCTTGCAGGAGATTTCAATGCGAAGTTCTTAAAATCTAAAATGGATAATACACAAATAGACAGGGCTTTTAAACGCGGTGAAGAATTAGAACGCGTTATTAATGAACATATCTTAACAGATATAATGGACGTCAATAAAAACGAGCCACCTACTTACATCCCAACCTTTAGAGGTCGAGAACTCTCTAGCACAGTGGACTATATCT
This sequence comes from Lissotriton vulgaris, assembly GCF_964263255.1. Lineage (NCBI taxonomy): Eukaryota > Metazoa > Chordata > Amphibia > Caudata > Salamandridae > Lissotriton > Lissotriton vulgaris. Next base: position 1,253,589,567 of record NC_141696.1, read on the forward strand.
TTATGTCTTTTGACCTAATAGATAGAGTCACGAAGGCTGGGGTTCTTGAGACCACCTTCGGGGACCATAACGCCTTGGAGGTAAACGTTGGTCTAGGTTCTTCTAACGCCTGTGCTCGCACTTTGGGAGCTAGGGACATCATGGCCTCGACTAATAATTTAAGATTAAAATGGCGGGGGGTAGATAGTAGTCAAGTATTAAACACAATTATGAGTAACCATGGCTCGCTAGTCGACTCCTGTTCTCTTGATGATGGGAATCATCAGAGGATAGTAAAAGATTTTGCCACACTCTGCTATATTATAAAATCTCTCCTAAGTGTCCCCACTAAATTGACTGCCTCTGAGCCAAGGTGGTTTGATTGTTATTGTTCAGCAGCTAACAAAGCCCTTCGTAGGGCTCTAAACTGTAAACCTAGAAGTATAAGGGATGTACGGGCTGCTAGACAAAATTATAAAACAGCTATAGGATCAAGGAGGGCGGCTTTATTAGCTGAACAATGGGAGGCATTAACAACTGCTGCTGCAATAGGGAGCAGTACGACTTTCTGGCCTGCTGTTAAAAAGATGCAGGACATGGGTAAGCAGCTAACTCCAACTAGCTGTACCATAGCAAGTGAGCAATGGGAATTACATTTTTCCAAAATATATGCTAGCCCGGGAGCTGCCATAGGAGATTATGCCCCAGGAACATTGGAATCTCTAGAAATTACCTTGGGGGAAGTCACCGTGGCCATTAACCAGAGCCTTGGTAATAAGGCACCTGGGCCTGACGGCTTCCCAATAGATATAATCAAGTACAAGCCGGAACTCTGGGGACCGATTTTTGTCAACATTTTTAATAGTCTCCCGTCTGTCCCAATACCTGCAACCTGGTCCACGAGCATAATTGTGCCCATTTACAAAAAGGACGAAAGATCTGACCCTGTAAATTATAGGCCCATTTCGCTCCTGGACAATACACTGAAGATCTTGGGTAGGGTATTGTACAATAGAGTTAACGACTGGGCTGAGGAAATGGGGGTACTAGACCGTTGTCAAATGGGCTTTAGATGTAAGGTTGGGACTATCGAACAATGCCTAAATTTAAATCTATTAATAAGCAAATATAACATAGCTAAGGCATCGCCCATTTACCTTGCATTTATGGATTTATCGTCCGCATTTGACCTGGTAAATAGGTCAAAATTGTGGTCGAATCTTTTGTCCTACGGCCTAGATGCCCCCCTGGTACATTTCCTCGCCTACCTGCACAAAGATACAAAGGCGCAAGTACGGATTGACATGGAGGGCACAGTCTCCGGGCCAAGATTTGACGCATTTTGTATTTTTTTGCCCCTTTTTTGTTGAGGGGAGGAAAAAACATATTTTACCACTTCTGAGGGACAAGGGATTCAAGCAAGTAAAACCCGCGCTGTTGTTTTTACAACTCATGGAGACCCCTATTGTTATGTTTGGGGTTGCCAGCTTTTTGGTAGCGGCAATGCGTGCCAAACGGAAAAGAATACTGAATTCTACAATGATGGAATGTGTTTTGGATTAGCCAAAACTGGACTGATTAACTTTTTGCCATCATGAGTTGTTCATTTTCACCCTGCTGTGTCTAGACTGTCAGTAAGAAGTGATAAGATAATGAAATTAATATACAATCAATCTGATGATTTATAGGGTATTATGTATTTTTCTAAATGCTTAAATTGTCCCTGACTATTGCCCACACAATCGTTTTAACTGTTTTTATCTGGTTTTTATTTGCTTTTTTTTAACAATTGTTTGTAAATTAGAAAGTATCATTTGTGAATGTATGTAGTATACTTTTATGATTTTAAAATAATCAAATAAAGTATCTTTGACTCTGACTCTGACTCTACTCCTGTGGCAACCTACGGCGCCGAAATCTGGGGGCTAGTAAAAACCCCTACACTACAAAGAGAAGAGAATCGGCTCTGTAGGAAACTACTGGGGGCTCCCATTTCATCATCAGGGTACATTTGTCACTCAGAGTTGAATATACCGTATATCAGTGATTTTATTGCTGCAAGGCCCGCACTATTTTGGTTGGCTATTTGGGCAAATGACTATGCTAGTTTAACACAGGATATCCTGAGGGAGTGCTTAGCCTGTGGTAAATGGAACAGGATCCCATGGCTCTGTGCTATACAGGAAAGTTTGTCTAGCATAGGTAGAGGCGATCTCTTTGATAATCCATCTCACATTAAGAGTAATGATAAAAAGGAAGTCCAATTTGAATTATATGCCACCTATAATGAAAAGAGACTGTCAGATAAGATGCGGAAACAAACTGTTGTGTCCTATACTAACAATGGTTTATTTATTCAACAACTTCCATTGTATTTGATATTGCCAATGTGTAACTGGGAAAGATCCTTACTCTTCAGAATGAGAGCCGGAACTATTAAGTTTTCACTCTGTTTCCCTTTGGGACACAGCACATCTGGAAATATTCCGTGTCCTTGCAACGGAGTCAGTAAACAAAATGACTTACACTTCTTGTTTATTTGTAAATTTTATATGAAATATATTAAATGGTTTTTAGCCCCATATTTTAAAAAACATAGACCGCTCTCCTTGAATCAGTCCTATTTAATGCTCCTAAAACTAGAGGATGATGAACTTATATTCCGCACAAGCACTTTCTTAAAAGTTATTTTTAATGTACGTAAAACTATGGAATGCCCCTGATTTATTTGCACTTTTTATGATTGTTGACTTCCTTTGCACTTTATACAATGAAAATATGTTACTTTGTAATTGTATTGATATGCACTTTATAACATTTATTACATTTATTGTAATTTTTAAAAATGTTGAATTGTATTTGAAACTGTGCTTTTATGGATTTTTTTGCAATCCGAATAAAGATTTTGAATCGAATCGAAAGTGCTGTCTTCAAAGAATTAATATGGTAGATCCCGGTGGTGTGCTGTTTCATCCATGCATATGGGTATTTTCATTTACATGAGCTACTGCCCTACATCAAACAGCAGTCATCAGAAAATCATCCTCGAGGAAGTAGGACCTTACAAAGATTTTTTGGGAGCCGTAGGCCAAATGGCATTTTGCTGCCTGCACTTTTTGCAATTGGGACACATTTGATGTTTCTGCAAACTGCTCTAATTTTACCAGTTTTACTTCAGGTAGCACTAGCCATACCATTCCCTTAGACAGGAGTTTGCTTTTCAACCTTTTCTTCTGTGTATGTGTGGGAGTCAAATATGGTAAAATTGTCATAAATTAGAAAGATTCACATTCTTTCAAGTTGAATTTTTTTCCAGTAAGATACCAGTCGTATGTAATATTGATGTCTTTCTTGTTTACTAATTGTACTTCATTTTTGTTTCTCAGGATTCACAACTTCTCCTGAGGCTTCTGATAAAGTGACTTATTATGCATCTATTGGAGTTTGTCTTCTGTGTACCATCACCCTAATTGTTTTTATAAGTCACAAATGCAAAAAGGTAAAGGCTTTTGATGCTTATTAATGTCACAGGGGTGTCATTTTACTTACTTACTCCTTTCTGAATTATAACCTTTCTCCATTTCTTCAGAAATACAAGTTTGAAAGCCAGATGCAGATGATCCAGTTTGTTGGTCCTTCAGACAATGAGTACATCTACATCGACTTCAGAGTTTTCGAGTATGATGTGAAATGGGAGTTCCCTCGGGAAAACTTAGAATTTGGTGGGATATCTGTGATGTCAGTGACAATTGCCGAATTTGATCTATAAGCCGACACCTGCTTATTAATCCTGTCTTTGTCTGCAGGGAAGGTGCTTGGGTCCGGCGCCTTCGGGAAAGTGATGGAAGCTTCTGCCTATGGAATAACCAAACCAGGGGTCTCATTACAGGTTGCTGTCAAAATGCTGAAAGGTACCTGAAATCATAAACTCTTTCTAAATTATAAGTAGGGCTTAAATGTTATGGTATTTAGCATGTTTGACATTCATGTCATTTATTTTTGCTTATTTCATTTGTATTTATTTATATTAGTTTTTTCAGTTTAAAGATGTTATTAAAGATGTTATTGAGATCACGCAGATAGTGAATCTTTCCCTGGCTTCAGGCGAGGTGCCTCTTGGTTGGAAACGAGCCAAACTTCTGCCGCTCCTGAAAAAACCGGGACTGGATGCCACGGTCCCCGGGAACTATCGTCCCATATCCCTTTTGCCAGCACTCGCTAAAATCTGTGAGAAAGTGGTTCTTCAGCAATTAGAGAGCTTTGTAGAAACCTCCAATGCCCTCCATCCTGCCCAATCGGGTTTTAGGGCTGCCTATAGCACTGAGACAGCGCTGGTGGAGATGACTGAGGCAATTCGGGATTGTCTAGACGGAGGCGGCAGAGCGGTCCTGATTTTATTGGACCTCTCTGCTGCGTTCGATACTGTCCCCTACGAGCTCCTCCTTGCCAGGCTGTCTGCTATTGGTATTGGGGGGGTTGTTCTGGCCTGGTTGTCCTCTTTTCTTTCCGATAGGACACAGCAGGTCTGGATGCCACCCCACGCCTCAGAGCCTAAACCACTTCTCACAGGGGTCCCTCAGGGATCCACTCTTAGTCCCCTACTGTTCAACATTTACATCACCTCCCTGGTTTATCTAGCGGAACAGTATGGGGCTAAGATCATAGGGTATGCAGATGATACCCAACTGCTGTTTACCTGGCCAGACGACAACCTGGATACATCGGCAGTCCATCTGTCTTTGTCCTCGGTATTTCGCTGATTAACCCAGGCCCAGCTGAAGTGCAATGAGGACAAATCTGAGGTGCTCTTTTATGGTTCCTTTCCCCCCTCGTTCAGGAATACGCTGTGGCCCCCAAACATTCCCAGCCCGAAAGAGATGGGGAGACCTGCGAAAAACCTTGGCATCTGGTTTGCAGAGGATCTTAGATTTGAGGACCATATTAAGAAGCTGACGGGTACCTGCTTTGCCACGCTGTGAATGCTTCGCAAATTCTTCCCTTTGCTCCCAAGGGATGCTAAGGAGACGGTTGCTCGGGCCCTCATACTGGCAAGGCTGGACTACGCGAATGCACTGTTCAGTGTCATTTCGGCCTACCTGGTGAAACGTCTGCAAATTATTCAGAATGCTGCTGTCCGTCTTCTACTCAACATCCCTAGATGGAAGAGTGTGCGCTCTGATCTGCGCACTCTTCATTGGCTTCCCGTAGCACAGCGCATTCTGTTTAAATTTCTGGTGCTCGCGTTCAGAGCAATCCATGATCAAGGCCCCTTGTATCTGAGAAATAGATTCACTTGCTATGCCCCCGCCCGTACCCTCAGATCATCTACTCTGTTTAAACTGTCTCTTCCCCGCTTTAAACGAGTCAGACTTGGCGGTCAGTCGATCTCCGTGATCGTGGCTCGGGCCTGGAACGCTCTTCCTCTCCACCTGCGCTCTATGCAAACTGTGACGTTATTCAAGAAAAATCTGAAAACCCATCTATTCAAGAGTGTAATCTAAGCTGTCTTCTTGCTGCTCTGTTTCTCCGCCTCTCCCAACTCGCGCCAGGATACTCCCAAGTAACGGAGCGCGTTACAAAACGGTTTATACATACATACATACAAAGAGAAATTAGCTAAATACATGTTGCCATACATGAGATAAAGAACAAAATATAGTGCAATATATTGCAGAGGTGAAAACATTCAGAAAAAAATAATACGAGATTCAGATTTGTACAGAAAACTATAATACGATCAATTAATTTATTACATTTCAATAAGAAAAAGTGGAAAAGTATTTAAAAGGGAAAAGACAATGGAGCACTTAGCATAGAAAAACTCAAAGAATTTGTATACTAATGAGGTGTTTAATAACTGAACGATATAGGTCAATCTTGAATGAAACTTTAACATTCGGCGTAAATAGAGTATAAAGTAGGTGAGCATTTTTTATTAAACAATACAGTGTTATTAGGCAAATGAAACTTAGTAACTTCCTCTCTAGAAACCTGCATTTGATATGTATTCAACTGCACCTTATGAAGATAGGAGGTCAAGGGAAAGGGAAACCATAAACATTGATTTTTAACAGATAGACCCTTATGAGATATTGGAATTCTTTTCATCTTGTGGGTAAAAGAGACTTCATTTTACCAATCATTATGTATGTCGATAATACTCTTCCATATTTGTTTGCTCATTGATAAAAATGAAGCTACAAATCAATATATTTCCATATGTATTTAACTGATAAATATACATTTTTTTTATATCTGTAGCATTTTAGGAGCTTAGTATCATATACTAAAATGATATGTTCAACCATAAATCCCAAACATCAGTAACAACAGATGTGCAGATCTGCAGCTGTATACGATTCATTACTAACACTCAAAAGAAGATCTAATGCCTAAATTTGTCCACTTTTAAAACTAAATATTGGCAGGGAATCATTGTTTCTTTCTATATTTAAGGGTAAAAATCTGTAACAATGGAAAACTGGAACCTTATTCTGAATGAGATTCTTAGTAGAGTATGTCTTAGTAGAGTGAGAGGCGTAACAAAACTTGAGTGGGCCCCTTTGCCGCGTACATGGAGCCCCCCACCCCAAAGACCCAGCCAGGAGCTCTCAGGCCAGGGACCCACAGCCCATGCATAGGGTCAGAGGGGGCCACCTAGTGTTTGGGAGTCCGGAGGCCCCCTCTCCCCGTAAAAGGGGCTGCAGGGGCAAATATTACACCACTGAGTAGAGTGACATTGGAGCAACAGAAAAGGTACCTTTGAGCATCTGGGGTTTGCTTCATCCATTTGATTCTGTTTCCACAAAGACTTGCTCTGCAATAATTCAAGAGGTACCTCTGAAGTATTGTAGGAATGCACAGTCAGATATGAAACCCACAAAGGTCTGCTAAAGTACACCTTAAATATCCCCTCGCATCTCCAGTTTTGTTTCAGGGCAAATCTTATGTCTAAGGAATAGGGCTATAAGTGTAAACTAATCTAAGACTTCTCCTAGGACAAATTATTTACGATTTCTGCAGTGTTTGATTGCAAAGAAAGACCTTTGCAAACTTGCACTAACCTTTGCTCCGCCTGAAAAGTTCAAAAATAACATCCAGCTCTGGCCAGCCAAACCCAATATCTTGACCAGATATGTAATTTGGCCTTAACTTTGCCTAAATTCGCTCTAAACTAAATCGTATCTACGCTTATGAGCAGTATAGGTTTTTAGCAACATCTTCTGATAATATGTATCCCTGAGTGCCAGTCCCAACCATTCATCGTTGTTTCCACCCCTCCCCCTTTCCTTTCCGCTGCATTTGATGTTTTTAGATAGTTAAACAGACTTACACCTGTAACCTGTCTTTACCACCAAGTGACTCCAATAACACATTAACAGCACAATTACTCTGCTGCATTATACACTAGGGTGAATTCTGTGGCCTTTTTACCTTAGGTGCTTGTTACTCTTTGCAATCTTAAGTTTTATTTTTGTCTCTACTTTTAGGTGCCTTATATGAATTTTGTTTTATGTTTTCCTGGTTCATCATTAACTTTCTATCACCCCTGTCGTCAAATGAATTCGTTCTCCATGTATACAGATAATTGTGTCTGTCATGGAACCTTTATGTACTTTAAAACTAGAGTTTAAACCAATAAACCCATTAAATGTACTTCAATAATACATTTACGATTGGTTCATTCTCTTATAAGGCATTTGCTAATCTTTATAGTTAGACTAAAGATTCGCACTGATCCTTTTTCAGACACCGCTGGGGCGTCCGAAAAAGATGCTCTGATGTCTGAGCTAAAAATGATGACTCACATCGGAAACCATGACAACATTGTAAACCTCCTCGGTGCCTGCACTATGTCAGGTAAGGACCACTCATTAAACAGATATAAATAGCGGAGCATTGATTACTCGTGAAGAATAAGGTACTGACCAATCAGAATTTATTTTGGATCTTCAGATTGTAGCAAGATGTTTATGGGCTCAAATGTTCGGTAATCAGATTTCTGTGCAGTGCATTCTACTCGATACGTACATAAGTTGAACCCATAAATGGTGAAGATGAGAGGTATTTGGTTTAGTGCATCATCTCTTGTACATTCAGCGCCAACAATTCTTTCAAACATTGACTGTTAGAATTTAAAGAGGTTCGATCACCTCTCCTACCCCTTATTTAAACTCCACTGGCTTCCGATACATGTAAAAGTTACTTGTAAAAATGCCTGTATTCTGCATAGAACCTTTCTCAAATATAGCCAGATTCTTCTGACAATGAAGTTTTAGAAGTGTGTCCCTGCCTATCCACTCAATTTGAGCTCCTAGCTGCTCTTTAAAAAGCAAGGTCAAATATAAGTCATGGGGCGGTCAGGATTTTTGAGTCCAGGATGTCAAAAATCTGTTTCAGCTTTAAAAAAACGTAAACTTAGTTTTCTGCCTAATAGTTAAGATTCAGTGTCGACCATAAGACCAAGACTCTTTTATCTAGTATCATTTAGAGGTTTTTGTGCTTTTAGAAATAACCGTATAATAATAGCGTTTTGAGGTTCAGGGTAAATATGGAGTAGTGGTGCAATGCAGTAATTAGTTCAGCCTGTTAGCATTAAGCAATATTTCCCCAATTATGGATTTTGCACTACAATGGCTAATGACTGGTGACAGTCAGGTGTACTGTATGTTTTCTACATTTATGTACAGAACATTTACCAACAACTTTATGCTTGTTGTTATAGCCTGGTTCTGCTTATGTTCTTCATTGTAACAATAACTATTTCAGGACCTGTTTACCTGATTTTTGAATACTGCTGCAATGGTGACCTCCTGAACTACCTGAAAAGCAACAGAGAAACCTTTCACAGGACGTGGACCGAGATCTTTCAGCGACATAATTTCAGCTTTTATCACAATTGTGATGTAAATTCGAACACCCGGTAAGAGTTTTTGGTCAGATCCCCATGTATGGCTCTATGAGGCTATCAACCAGAAAATACAGCCTTTTGATTAAGGAAAAGGCAGCAAGGGGCATGAGCTAAACGCTTGGTGCCCCTCTCCGCTTTGACCTACATTGAGATCGGCAACATGTTTCCATCTACGTGGGCATTACAAATACTGCAATTACCTCTGCCTCATTTTGTTGGTCGTACCGGATCACTGACAGAATATCAGAAACAAAATTGCGTTGAGCGAATATTGTGTCAAAAATATCAAAGACCACAATAATCAAGAAGGTAAGTGCAAAATAGATAATTATAGATTTACTATTCTTTTTTTTATTTTTTTTAATTTTTGAAAACCTTTATTGTGCAAGTAGAAGCATACAAATACGGGCCTACAACCAATCAGGCCGGCCACGACACATTATAGGCGCACAAAGTCAGCATTAGAATTCCCCAGTAGTTTTTCAGCAGTATATAAACAAGCAATCACCATTAAAAGGCCAAGTATTGCCGCTAGGAGCAGGATTAAGGAAGGTTAATTTTTTAATATAATAGGAAGTATAGCAGGAGCAGTAGCAACTTTTGACATCTGACGTCCTATGGCGGGCAGTTGGTAAAGCATCAATACAAAGGAGCAGTGAGAAGCGGAAGTAATAGCAGCAATTGGCAAAAGTCAACATAGAGTCACCCCGTTTCAAATCAGTTCCCACCGCTGCCCACCATCCACCCGTCACCACCTGAATGTGTGCTGGTACAGTTCAGAGGAATCAGAACAGCAACGCTAAGATAGCCATCTACTATACTATCCCAAATAAAGGGAAAAAGAGGGGGGAAGGGCAAAAAAAGGAATATTAAAAACAGGAAAGAAAGAACGCAGCACCGCTATATGCGTCCCATGGCGAATAAAGTTCCCAGAGACCCACGATCGGGGTCGAGGCGAGTAAGACATGATATATGTGCTATCATTGTATGTACGTGAGGAAGTCATACCCCACACTGCCGGCTAACACTCCATGGAGGACGTGCGCAGACACAGCGTCGCGATAAAGGGATACAAAAGAGCCATAGAACCAAGAAGAATGGACAATATAAAGATCCCATCCCTCCCACACCACCCTGCACCCCTGCAGAAGGCTACGGCCAACCCCCCCAGCAGCGTGCCTGTCGCCCTAAGCGGAACCTGAAATATAGAAGAATCAGAAAGTGAGAAAAGAACACAACAGACAAAAAGAGAAGGAAGGGGGGAAAGAAAACCAGTGGGAGAGGAGGTCTGCAATCGTACATTCAGCTCCTACCCCCCGCCTTAGCACTGCTGAAACCCACATCGAAACGAGATCGACACAACCTCAAATATCAGGAACATGAAGAGGAATCGGTCATATTGTTACAGCTGCGAGCAGTCCGTATCTCCATACAGTAATTAGCAGTCTGCCGAAGCAGTTCTGTCTCACCCCTGTCCTCTCTTGGTCATAACTTTAGTACACAGTAAAATAGAATACAGCAAGCAGTTCGGCATGGAGTGTACACAGGATCGAAACAAGGCAGGCCAGGGGCACAGAACAGGGGATCCCAGTCTCGAGCAGCAATGCAAACAATGGCGGCAGAAGACCAAATTGTCAAAGAGCAGCATCAGGAGCAGCAAACAGACTGGGTGCGGTCCCGCCGCCCAAGGGGGCGAGGTATCCCCCGCGGGGCAGCCGTGGGGCCCCACCAAAGCAGTTCGAGTCAAACAGCACCAAGCTCCCCAGCCAGACTGACCTGGACGGGCCCCGACATGGGGCCCTCACCCACGTCCGCCACAATCAAAACTTCCTGGAGGTTCGGGGTCGCAGACATACGGTCTCCCAGATGAGCAGCGGCATCACTCTCTGCAACAGCCGAGGGAGGCAAAGCAGCACACTTCTTCAGTCGGGTCGCATTCACGGGGGACGGCCCAACAGGCATGGTGGCAGAACCGCTATCCTGCACAGCTGCGTTAAAGGCCATGGCCGCACGGCAAGAACATAGGGCGGCGAGAACATCGCCAATCGTGGGCTCACTCCCACTAGCTTCAGCCATCGTGCAGTTCGACAGACCAGACTCGCCGTCCCAAACAGGTCGGAGACCCAGGGCGCCGGCCGCCATTTTGTCAGTGCAGCAGGGACACTCCGCTCCTCAACTTTCAGACCGGGTCGTCGAATAAGGCCCACCGAAGTTCCGTCGAGCCCCGGTAATGGCAATCTTGGTGCAGAAAGATGGGCCGCCAAAAACAAGGGGTCGCCGGCGCCACCGTCTCACGGGCGCCGGCCGCCGATTCCGGGCGAAGGGCTTCAAGATGGCCGGACAGGACAACAAAGGGGGGACAAGCCTCCTGTACGGTCTACCCCCGTCCGAGGCGGGCCGCGCCCCGCAACAAAGCCCCCGGGCCACCAGACCGGGCCCGGTCAGTCGCCACCGGCACAACCGCACAATGGCCTCTTCAGCCGGCCCCCCTCCTCCACCTGGGGCCGGCGTCGATGTCCCGCTCCGGCCAAGCGTCACAGGCGAGTACCCGACCCGCACGCGGCGGAGGCTACGGAGCAAACAAGAGCACAACTCCAGATCCGCGGCACCCCGGAGCCCCCAGGCCAGACGGTAAGTGCGAGCAGCGTTTCACATTCCCATATTCCGCCAAATGTGTCTCCTCGGGGCAGGATGAAGTACAGGATATACGTTTCAGGCGGGAGGTTGATGGAGCCGAGCTACAATGCGGCCATCTCGGTCGCGAGCTTGGCTCCTCCCCTCAGATTTACTATTCTTAACTTCACATCTATGTACCTTGATGATATATATATATATATATATATATATATCATGTGATCAAAGCCCTACGCGGGCTGAAACGCATTATGGCGGCGGTGGTGTTGGGCATTAAATAAAAATATTGCACCATCGCTTTATCTGTTTCCTAGGGATTCTTACCTTGAGACAATTCCACTTCATATATATATATCTACAATCCAACTTCAACAAAGAAGAGGCACGTTCTCAGGTAACTAGGGATAAGGCTCATTTATTATAATTCAGGTCTCCCTCGACCCTGCATTGAAAAGAGAGACGCGTTTCGCCTGCACAGCAGGCTTTATCAATCTACTTGGCGCAAAGAAGTGCATGTTTAAATAGTCTCCCATTCAGGCATACATGGACATAAAGAATGGACTAAGCAATTGGAAACTGAACTGGTAAAACATGCTATTGACGACATAAATATAAAGTGCAAAGTGCCTAAAGTTAATAGATACAAATTAACAGCTTAGTGCACAATCTGCATGTTTTACCTCAGATGAAACTCTAAATTCTTTAGTAAATTCAAGCACAGGAATTATGTGTACATGTACTCTGCCCAGGGAGTAAGCATGTTGTAATGACAATCCACGGAGTTTTAATGTTCATCAGATAAATGGTGCCAAGACTCTCAGGACATGCTGCCCACACAAAATTAATTCATGAAATAAAAGAGTAACCAAAAGTGATACTGTGAGTAAAAAATCATGCTATGAATAACGATCACATTCTTTAGTAGACACCACACTGCCTCGTTGCTAACACAGAACATAGTTCCTCAAGTTAAGAGTACGGCCATGGCCTACAGAGCAAGACTGATCTGAATACATGAATGCATATGCATACTTGAACAAACAGGCTCGTAGCAATCCAATTACACCAGCTGCGTTCAACTTCAACCATCATGCTGGCCTCCGGGTAGAACTACTTCTCTCTATGGAACTACAAAGCCTATAATCCCCTGTAAGTGGCCTTGCAAAAACTATGGGCCATATGTATCATCCTGACCATTTGCGATTTCTAAATAGCGATTTTTAAGGATTCGCTATTTAGAAATCGCAAAATGGTATGTATGTAGGAAACCGCTTCTTTTTAGCGATTCCTTAACATTCCTAAATTGCGATTAGCATATTGCTAATCGCAAATTTCCCATTCATTTCTATGGGCCAGGAGGCCCAAAGGAATGAAGGGGAAATTTGTGATTAGCAATTTGCTAATCGCAATTTAGGAATATTTTCAAGGGTGCAGGGGTGTCACAGGAACACCCTGCTGCACCCTTGAAAATGACATGTGTTGGCATATGGCGCCCATACATGCCCTAAGGGCATGTATGAGCGTCAAATGGCACATTTCGATTTTAAATAAATTGCTTTTTTAAAAGAATTTGCAACTTACCACCAACTAGAAGTTGGTGGTAATTTGCGAATCCTTATGGGCATTTTTGCATTAATTTTCCGTTGATACATTGCATTTAAGGAATCGCACATTTTGCGATTCCTTAAGTGCAATCGCAAAATAAGGAATAGCAAATTTTGCGATTCAATATTTTGCTGCCAAAATGTGTCATACATACCATTTAGCACATTAGCATTCGCAAAGGCCGAAATTCTGCGAATTTCGGCCTTTGCGAATGCTAATTTGCTTGATACATATGGCCCAAAGTCCATTAATCCATATCAATGTGTGAGTTCAAAAATACAAGTGTTTGTTCTGTAGGCTCTGCCAAAGACCGAATAAATGTTCCTTAATGAGGGTCGCAAGTCTATAGTCAAGGTAGCAGTTGCAGAAAAATATCTTTAGTGTCAACAAGTGCGAATAGCATGAAAACTAGCAAAGTCATGGGCACATCTATTGGGTCGGAGGAGACCGATGAAAATAAATTCAATATGCCGAAACCAACCACACCGCTTTCGCATCTGCATCCACGGTGCCCAGTCACCAATGGGCGCCAGTATATTGGGGAAAACATTTCTGGCTGCAGGATTCAGACATACGTGCTGGCAGTCGGCTAGACCGCCCCAATCTGCAATCTGGAAACCCCACAGCCGTCATCTTCAATCCTCTTCCCTATATATATATAGGCGAGCCTCGCAGCATATATATATATATATATATATATATATATATATATATATATATATATATATATATATATATCGTCAAGGTACATATATGTGGAGTTAAGAATAGTTAAAACCTAGTTTCCATAGAAAAAGCATTTGCTAATAACTTTGGTGTTGTTTGACGAATCTTCGCGAAATTCTCTGGAACAAAAAGTCTATCCAGGTCAGCTCCTATCCTGAAAGTATTGAGGTGATTCGTCAAGCGGGGGCTGAGAAAAATGGGGGTCCCAAAATGCATTTTCCCCATGTTAGTTTCTAACATGGGGAAATAGGAAATTTTGAGACCAGCTAAAGACCGAACTGCTGAACGGAATTACCCCAAATTTGACAAAAAAGGTAGCCCTTGGTTCAGAAAGCGACCTTTTTTTTTAAATGGTTATATCTGTTCAGTAGTTGCTGAGAAATAAAAAAAATAAGAGTAAAAAACATCAATTTCCCATAGGAACCTTTGCGCAAAGCTACAGCCAAAACTACTGAACGGAATTACCCCAAATTTGGCAAAAAGGGAGTGCTTGGATGAGAAAGCAAATTTTTTTTAAATGGTGTAAATCCGTTCAGTAGTTGCTAAGAATTTTTTTTTAAAAAAGTTTTGATATCTATGGCCGCGGTGGAGTCGCGACCCCTCCCGACCACGAGCTTTATTCTTATTGGCTGCCAACACTCCAAACCAGGAAGTGTTGGCAGCCATCTTGTGACTCGGTCTTGTGACTCGGTGAACCGAGTTACAAGAAAACAGAAAAACAAAAGTGAAAAAAAGAAAAGGGGCAGGGTAGAAACACCCTAACCCCCTAGACCTGCTATGGGAGTCCCACAAGGACCCCCAGGGCCAAAAAGAGCATTTTTTTTTAAATCAGACGAATTTGCGCTGGGGTAGCAAATACAGGCGAGAAAATTGAAAAAAAATGAAGCTCGGGCTCCCATGTTTGTTGTATTTAAGCCCCAGGGTGGGCCAGGTCCCGGGGCACTCAAAAAAATGTGTGGGGTGGGGCCCAATCCCTCCCACACTGCCCCAGGGACTGCCACCTTCCCAGGGCAAGATTTATGAGTTGCAGGGGGGCACCCAGCCCCCCCGCAGCCCCGGGGACCCCCACCTCCCCGGGGTTAATTTCAATATTTAACCCTTTCGCTGCGGCGGCTATTCCGCCGCAGCGCTAACGGGGCGGGGCGGCCGTATGCTGGTGACAGAACCGCTCCGTCACCAGCCGCGGTTGAGCTGTGCTCGTGACGGAGCGGTTCCGTCATGGACCGCCCCGCTCAATAGAACGCGCCACGCAGGCGCGGCGCCCGGGCCATGACGGAACCGCTCCGTCATCAGCACAGCCCAACCGTAGCTGATGACGGAGCGGTTCCGTCATCAGCAGGGGAAGGGTTAAAAATTAAATAAAAATTTTACAATTGTGGGGAGGGTATAAGCCTCCCCACACGCCCCGGGGACCACGCCCTCCCCGGGGCACTGTATATTTAAATGTGGGGGTCCGTTACAGACCCCCAAGCCCCAGGGACCACCACCTTCCCGGGGCTCAGTTTAAATTTTAACAAATGTGTGGGGAGAGCACAAGCCTCCCCACAGACCCTGGGGACCGCCAGCTCCCCGGGGATTTGCACTTCTAGTGAGGGGGGCCGCGCACCCCCCTCGTGGAGCCCTTTTATGACCCTGGGACCGCTCCCCCCAGGGCTGGCTCCTGCAATGTCCCGGGGTGCCAACCCCCAGGACACTGCTGTTTGCTATGGCAAGGTGGGAGCCGTGCGGCTCCCGCCCTGTCATAGCAAGCACTGGTTTGGATTTTGTACGTGAGAGCAGGTTTCCTGCTCTTGCTTACAAAATCCAAACCAGATTGCTTTTCCACAAGGGGAGCGGCATGTCAGCAGCTCCCCGTGTGGAAAAGCAATGCCCCCACGGTCCCCAACAGAAAGGCCAGGCCCTGGGGGATAGGGTCCCTGGGGCCATGAGTGGCCTAGGAGGGGGGCCAGGGAGCTGCGTTGCAGAGAAGTGTTCAGAGGCCAAGGCCCTTTTTACACCTCTCTGTAACGCAGCTCTGTGGCACTTACTGGAGTTATCTGGCGGGCTAGTTGGCCCCAGGGACACTCAGGATTCTAAGGGAATTAATCCAGGGATCTTGCAGCCGGCTGGCTGAGATCCTTCTTGACTGGCCGCAACCAAACTCTACGCCTTGGCGACTTAATGGGCACCAAACAGGATATCTCCTGCGGAGTGCCACAGGGCTCCTCCCTATCTCCTCACCTATTCAACCTGTACATACTCCCTCTGATCCAGACCTTGAGAGACAATCAGGTGAGAGTCTTCAACTACGCAGACGACTTACAGCTGCTGTTCACCATCGATAACTCCGAAGACTCTATACGGCACTTCCAGTCCACAATGAATTTCATTAAAACCTGGATGGACCAAAACCAGCTTAAATTAAATCCGGGCAAAACGGAATTAGTCCTGACCGGCGAGAGTAGTAAGTTCTGGGGCCCGCATTACTGGCCTCCCGAACTGGGCCAAGCCCCAACACCCTCTTTGTCAGCCAAAACACTAGGAGTCACTGTGGACCGTGACCTATCCCTCAAAACCCAAGTTGATCAAGTGGTCTCCAAGTGTTTCTTCCAACTGAAGAAAATTCGGAAGGTACGCCGCCTGCTTACATCCGAGGCACTCACCCAAGTGGTGATCGCTACTGTATTGTCCCACCTGGATTACGCTAACTCCATCTACCTAGGTCTTCCCAACTACCTAGTGAAGCGACTCCAGATGGCACAGAATCATGCAGCAAGGTTAATTTTGAATCAACCTAGGCGCCAGGCAGCCACTCCCCTCCTTAAGAAACTACATTGGCTCCCTGTGGCCCAGCGATGTGCCTTCAAAACCGGCTGTATAATCTTCAAGTCCTTATACCACAAAAGCCCATTATTCATCAACAACCTGATTTCCAAATACACCCCACCCCGCAACCTTCGCTCACTCCACCAGAACCTCCTGCAGCCACCTTCTTTCAACTTAAAACGCGCAGGAGGCCGCAGGTTTGCCACCCTTGCCCCCCGCCTGTGGAACTCTCTCCCGTCGGAGACCCGGAATTGTCAGGATCTCCTCTCCTTCCGGAAAGCCTTGAAGACCTGGCTGTTCAGACAAGCATTCCAATAATCCTCTTCCCTCTATGTTCATGTTATTACTGATCATAGCGCCAAGCAACCAATTGGTGATAGTGCGCTCTAGAAATACTTTTATAACATAACATAACATAACATCCCCCAAATTAAAACCTGCCAGGGGGACGCATTTGCACAGTAGTGAAGGGAGGGGGCGGCCCTGATGTGACAAGTGTGTACTTATGCAATCACTCCGCCAAAACCCAAGCACTTCTAAATTCACCATGCCCTCTCCTTGCAGCACTCGAATCATCCAGTCACTACCCATGCACTCATGGAATGACCCATGCACTGACTCATGCACTGCTACAATACCCTGAGCAGTACCCATGCAGTCCAGCCATCGCCCTGTCACTACCCATGCACTCCTCCAATCACCCAACGAGCACCATGTACTGATCCGAACACTCCGCCAAAACCCAAGCACTTATAAATTCACCATACACTCTCCCTGCATTACTCTAATCTTCCAGTCAGTACACATGTACTCATGGAATGACCCATGCACTGACTCATGCACTGCTACAATACCCTGAGCAGTACCCATGCAGTCCAGCCATCGCCCTGTCACTACCCATGCACTCCTCAAATCAGCCATCCAGCATCATGTACTTATCCAATCACTCCGCCAAAACCCAAGCAGTAATAAAATCACCATGCACTGTCCTTGCAGCACTCTAATCATCCAGTCACTACCCATGAACTCATGCAATGACCCAGGCACTAACTCATGGCAAATTCAGAGGAGGTCATGCTAATTACAGGGGTACCCCAACATATAGTGTTCTCTAGTGTATGTAGGTGTTTTTGCTGTATTTTAAGTGTCTTTTAGCATTGCATTGGCTCCGGTCCTGGTTAGTCAGAGTCAGTTACCACCAGTACCCATCACTAAAAAGTTGGGGGCACAGGAGGACTTTCTGCTCCTCTGTTGGTTCTTTCTGCACATCTCTTGCTTCTTCCTGAACTTTTCTTCGTCTTTCTGGACTTCTGTTGCCTCTTTCAGCATTTGTCTTGCTTCTTTCTGCGCTTTTTTTCCTCTTTCTTCACATGACCTAACTTTGTAGGCATAGTTGGAAATTAGCATTTTAAAAACCATTGAAATTCACTGAAAAAACCATGGGTTTCAGGGACGTTATAGTTAGTTAGACATTTCACTCGTACAAAACCACAGAAATTCCCCCGTTATTGTTAGTTCAGCTAACTCTAACTTGTGCCCCCGCAATGCACTGCTGATGACGTCACATATTACACTATTCATGACATGTCAGTGACATCCCTGATGGCATCACTGATGACATCTCAAGTGACATCACTGATTACATCACTGGTGACATAATCCATGTCAAAATCTGATGCACCTCCTCACACTCTAATATAATCTTTGATACACCCACTGTAAAATACAGACTACCATTTTCGAAACCATCGACACACCAATACCAGTTACTACATACGCACTGACTGATTCCTAGGTCTACACACACATCCACTCATTCACCCATACAATCACTCATATATACAGTCACTCATCAATACAACACTATCATATGCACTCATACACCTATACAGACACTCACATACCGCCACTCATCCATGGAGTTACTCACACACCTAGTCAGTCATGCAAAGAATCAATCACACTCCCATTTCCTCATCTATACAGTTATACACACACCACCTCACTTATTCAAACATATACTAACACATATGTATGTTCTTATACAATCACTGATAAAAGTACACATTCATCCATACAGCCACTCTCACAATCACTGACTCTCACGTATAGTCATTTAACCTCATCACTGCGGTGCGAATTCCACCGCAGTGCTGAACATTCAAATTGCGGGTGTGGTCATGACAGCTCCCAGCCGTCATCAGCACATGCCCACTGTGACTCGAAGAGGCTAAATACTCCAACTCTCACATACACTGCCTTTTACATATGTAGTTACTTGGACATGTACCACTGACACATCTAATCTCTCACCAACACACCCATACACACACACACCCGCCCATACAGCTGTTTCCAAATGCACTCTTGAACCCATACACCCAGTGAATAAACCACTCACACATCTATGCACAGTCACACACGTCCCACCCACCCACACACACATTCAGTCTCCCATACAAATACTCAGGCAACCAATCAATAACCCATATACACTCATGTAGCTACTGACCAACATATGCAGCAGCTTACACAACAACAGACATACTGATACACACATTCAGACAGTTTAGTCACTAACTCATGCATTCAGTAAGACACATTTAATCACTCACTTATACAGTCAGTCACGCACCTTCTAAATCCTTCATCCAGACACTTATACACCCACTCATTCTTCAATACACCTTGGCATATATATAAAACATATTTAAACTTTACAGAAATACACAGTCACTGGATGATGTCATCAGTGATGTCATTTGAGATGTCATCAGTGATGTCATCAGTGATGTCACTGACCATGGGCCCGATTCACAGAATGAACTTAAGACTCAATCCAAAACTTACTACTATTTTGGTATTCACAGAATGCACTTACTACTTTTGGCATTCACAGAATGAACTTACTACTTTTGGTATTCACAGAAGTTAGGATTTTGTCTTAAGTTTGTCTGAAGACAAACTTAAAACAGACTTAAGTTAGGATTTTGCCTTAAGTCTGTCTTAAGTTTGTCTTCAGTTTGTCTTAAGACAAACTTAAGACAAAATCCTAACTTCTATGAATACCAAAAGTAGTAAGTTCATTCTGTGAATGCCAAAAGTAGTAATTGCATTCTGTGAATATCAAAATAGTAGTAAGTTTAGGATTGAATCTTAAGTTCATTCTTTGAATAGGGCCCCATGTCATGAATGATGTAATATGTGAAGTCATCAGCAGTGCGTTGCGGGGGCATGAGCTATAGTTAGCTGAACTAACTATAACAGGGGAATTTCTATGGTTTCCTATGAGTGAAATGTCTAAATAACTATAATGTCCCTGAAACCTGGTTTTTTGTAAATTTCTAAGGTTTTTTAAATGCTAATATCTAACTATAACGTGCCTGAAACCTGTTTTTTCAGGGAATATATATATATATATATTGTCAAGGTACATGGATATTGAGTTATATATTGTAAACCTTTACTTACCTATAGAAGCTTCCCTTCACTATATTGTTGCCCACGATATTCTTGACACAATATTACGTCCCACAATATTTCTGTTTCTGATATTGTGTCTAAATACCACTTAAACTGCCAGGATAAGGAGTTGGATTGGTAAATCATTCAGTTCGAGGTCATGTTTCTACATATTCCAAATGTCCTTCAACAGCCTCCAAGGAAAGCAGTGCTCTGTGCAAAAAAGATCATGAATCCATGTAGCAAAGTCCCAGCATCAGTCATAGGCGGTAAGCCATATCTCTTATCTTTACACGCTTTCGGACAGTCACGCCTTGAGGGCTGGGCGTCCACACTCATTCAAAGAGTAGGAGGACTCACCACTGCTCTGGCAACATCTGTGTAAGACTGAAAGAGCAGCTACCAAGTGCAGGTGCAGTTCCCTTACTTCAAAGGTGTCCCTCAAGACTGCAAGGAGGCAGGAGAATAATATGAGCATGAGGAAATGGCATCCTTCCCTCAACCCTGTGTAAATTCAGGAAAGTCAGCAGGGTTGAAGGGAGGAGACACAAGATAGTCATGCAATAGACCGGGAATAGGCAGAAAGTGAAGAGAGAACGTTAGTGTACCTGTCTCTCTTCTGCTTCCCATGGGTCTTGATAGAGTTAAACCTGTGATAAGGTGGAAGAGGAAATTACCGCATCAGCAGACGACTCCCCACCTTTTCTCCAGTTTGTGAGAGCAAGAGGTAATGGTATAACATTTATGTTACACAAAATAGATCTTGAGAATAGCTAAGACAACCCTTTTTGAGTGTAAATGCTTCATGAGTAAGCCCTGTATATCTTCCTACTCATTGCTTATAGTAATAATTGCTTATTTTAATATTTTACCTTTGTCTCTGGACCTGTTGGGACCTGCAACGAATGTTAGAAGAGGAAAGTCACTGAAAAATGACTCATACATGGCAGTGAGCAGGACAGATGAAGCTACTGATGAACGGATAAAACATGACTTGGATTTCATTCCCGGGATGGATGAAAGTATGTATTACTCAGAGGAAGGTAAGTTACTGTACGTCATTGAAAGAAAATCCAATTGTTCTATACATTTCAGTGTGAATGAATATTGGTTATTGTTGTCAAGCTAATTAAATGTACTGTCCAAACAGTGATGATCAAACAAACAGATAATGAATTTGTGGGGTGCAAAATATAATAAACTTTTAAAAACATCTTTGCGTTCACGATGGATGTGCGCTCAAATATAGATGAGCACTCAAGATATAGGTGATATATTGTTTTTATGTACTTTATCTGAAAAATACGAATTAACTCATTGTCTGGGGTTTTAAAAATAAATATAACGTGATGCACAAAAACAAAATTTTGGAAAGGAATAAAATAAATATTTTTTTATTCACAAACTATTTTTTAGGAGGCCAAACGCTGTGAATATCTGGGTGTTTGTAAAACACAGAAGATAGGGCAAAGCTCTGTAGGGTACGCTTAGTATTGGGAGACCTTGGTGCACTCCATTTCAATACTGTATCTGAGTCCAGAGCAATTTGAGCAGTAAGTATCAGCAGAACAATAATGATGCAGATCAGTCGAAGGCTGATGGAAGAGGTGTATTAGATTGAATAAAACTTAGCTAGAAAATCTTTTAAATTGAATCCATTCAAATATAACATCTAGGTCCTACTTAATATTTGCCCTTTCTTATTTAAACTATAACTATTTCATTGTTTACAACCCAGACCAGTGAATGGTACAGATACTCATAATGTATTGTGTTTTTGTAAGTGGGTTCCTGGTGTCAACGAGGAGCACATTATCACTGAATTTTCTGTGTAGAGAAGAATCAAACGGTAAATGATTTTTTATGTATCTTGACCTGTATATAATAAAGAAAGTAAACTAAGAAAGAATTAGACATACAGATATGCACAGATCGCCAAACTCTTCTCGGCAATGCTGCAAATGTTTCCTAGTGATTTGAACCTAACATCTGAAAGCAAGCAATAGGTTTCTCGAGCTTTCACCATTGGCAATGCACTGATTTTGAGAGTTCCTACAACTCCTACAAAAGAAGGACTGCATCATGCTCGTCTCTGCTGTCTAGATATGACAACATTAAGTATTCACGCTTAGGTCAGAATAATCATTTTGATTTGATATCTGTGGGGCACTTAATGCATGGTATCAATAGAGAAGGTGTATACACTGCTACATTTTCTTCTTATTTTTTCCTTATATATGTTTTTCCTTGTTCTAGCTGACTTCTGCCAAATGAAAGTTGAATGAAAGCATTGGTTTTATATCATTAGTGTTAATTGATTCATTATTTTATTGTTCCTATCACTTATTTGTTATTTTCTTATACTAGTGTTTCTCTTATGGCAAATTGAATAAAATGTAGTTTATTAGTCACAACTCCAGTATTCTGTGGTGGTATTGACCACACTTGTTTCTGGCTGTGGACCATTAACTCCAAAAAGAACATGTGCACACCTCCTATGGTGTGTATTTACCTTGTAAAGCTTGCCAGTGTGCATCTTGAGGATTGGTCAATAATCATTCATAAATATAGGGTAAATATTCCAATTCATCTTTAGAATGAGTCTGGAAATGTATTGAGGTTGCCCTAAACTATTAGTCAATCAATCTCAGTGAAAACAGTTTGAAGTGAAAGATGTATATTGGTCATAGTCGAAAATACATGCCCTGGGAGGCGGAGCTTGGGGCTGGCCAAGATGGCAGCTCCCTGTCAGAGCTCCATGTAGGAGCTGGCCTTGTACCTCCTATCCACCCACTCAAAGGGCTTGTTGCTACTGCTACCTGTGTACAGGGGAGATGTGCCATCAGCACTGCTGCCCTGAGGAACCAATTTCCATTCCGAATATGGTGCTGCCGCTGTTGCGTGGGACAATGACCAAATGCTAGGTAGGCACAGTGCCTGGCCCCCCTGGCCCTCTTCAGCACTCATCCAGCAGGCCCACCAAGTGGCCGGTTATCTATGTCACTCGTCTCCCTTGGAGCTGCACAGAGCAGAATAGACACGCCAAACAGTAAAGCAGTGATGTCAGTGGTCTGGGGACTCCATTACGCAACCATACATGGCTCTGCCTACATGTTGCTACGGTACTGCTGGGGCCTGTCAGGGGAGCTGGATAGCCACAGGTGAGCGCCTCTGTAGGACAAACACCCTTCTCCTGCCACCCAGCTCTGACTAGGCCATCCACAAGGCTCCTGACTTTTGATCATTGAGTGAAGGGGCCCACTGGAAACACTACTTGCTGAACTCATACTGTAGAGAGCCTCGTCTGGTCCCACTCCCACCGGATGCTCTCGGCCTTGAGGAGACTGTCCATGGGGATAAGAGCATCTCCTGTTGCCCTGATTTATTGACTCACACTGTTTCCTATTTGGACTCTGGAGCACATCGTGCAGGGGTCCCTGGCTTCAGACAACAATTGACAGTGCACAGCCTTATCTGGGGGGCAATCCTGTGTGCAGCATGCAGCAGCTTACTGGCTAGACTCAGATCCTGGAGGGGGGCCCCTGCAGATGCCTTTTGATGCCTTTTTGAACTGTGCTCCCTTTGTGTCCCTCAAGAGAAATATTGCCTGAGTTGCCACAGCTGTTTACTATCTGTCCTTGATTCGGCTCCAGGGGTGGTCCTATGGCTGCATTGATAATGGGCAGTCTTGGCTAGCACGTAGCCCCATCATGTCTTCTGAGAAGCAGCCAGCCAAACCATCAGTTCCATTTCTCTAAGGCTGTATGGTGCTCTCAACATGCCTCAAAACCCACCTCCAATGCCTCCCCTGACACCAGCATTGACGCCCTCTTCAAGAAGATCTCGACCATCTCCACAGTCTACACAAAGATGACAGACCTTATATGGAAGGTGAAATCCATGCAACAAGGGATGTCCTCCATACATTCACATTCGGGCAAGGCAAATCATAGACTGGACAAGGTGGAATCTCAGTACACTCGCCCGCTGGACTGGGGGCAAGACATCAAATCCATCCACAGTAAAATGACATACCTGAATGATAGAGCACAGAGAGACAACATCCAGGTGTACAGGGATCCAGAAAAGGCAGAACAGGGTGACAGGCTGGGCTATTTAAATATACTGATCTCAGCGTTCCTCCATCTACAGCTACGTGAACCTTTAGAATTTTAAAAAGCTCAAAGAGTCAGGTCACATCTTGCCTCTCAGGCCAACTCCCCATGACCAATCATATCTTGTTCACTGCATCACCTACATACTAGGGCCATCCTATCAGTGGCCAGGAAGCTACATAAACTTCTCAGAATGATGGGAACCAAATCTCTTTCTCTGAAGACTAGTCTTCAGGTACCAACGCCAAGTGCAAGAGGTTCCTGGCCCTTCACAGTTATCTGAAGCGCAAAGATAATGAAGCCTGCAAGGATGGAGGTGATGGTGGAAGGGAAGATCCAGGAAGTTACTGACCCAGGAGATCTTAATCTATTTCTGTTTCTCTATTATCTATGAGATTCTGCGATAGACACTACCATTAGCAAAACACCTGCACCCCCACATCTGGAGGATCCGCATTGGAAACCTCCTAGATACCAGCTCAGTCACTTGTATCTAGGGGGCACATTGAGGAGAGAATCAGATCGAGCTTGTCTGCAACAAGTGGTGGACGCATTATACAAGGACAGAGAAAGAGACAAATCGAGGTCTCCCTTGAAGCTGGGAGTGAGTGATGCCGGAAGCATAGGAGAGGCTTGAACGTACCCTTTGCATGGAAATCCATGGTTGCTTACTTTGCAGTGCTTGCCTTCTTTTACACATTATTTTTTCTACATATTGTCTTGTGTTTCTGTCAGTTTGTCCTTTTGTGATGTTCTCCCCTGTTTGGGGACTGTTTGATGTACTCGCTTAGCTAGCATGCTTCACTTGGCCTCTTAACACACACCTTTGTAAAGGAACTGATGTCTTGTAGGCTCTCTAGACAGACCGGCCACAGGTCTGAGGGTGTGTGGATTTCACTTTCCTGGGCCTACCCTGTAGACTTGCACTTGGGCCCCACTTGGTCGGCAGCCCCTCATTGACCCCCAAGCTGAGTCACGAACAACGGGTCTCAACCTACCTGTAGCGATACATTCAGTATCAATGATTCCTGCTCTTATTTGTAATTCTGGGAGTGGATGGAAGTGGCGCCCTGGCCACGCCAGCGCAGGCTCGAGCCCAGACCCAAAGCTTAGAGGAAGCTGATGCTTGGGGTAAAATCCAGGTGGGGTAGACCACACTAGGTTTTCACCACCCTTCCCCAGTGGGTCCCCTTCTCCTCTACCCGACTCTTCTCTAGTAAATCTCCTGAGTGTACCTCATATTATCACATGTTGACCGCACCACTTACTCTGATCTCCATGAACGTCAATGGCATGCTGCACCACAAGAAGATCCTGCCCTACTTTCACACTAAACATACTGATATAGCCCTGTTGCAGGAGACCCACCTGTTGCCTAAGCTTAAATGGGATTTGGTGGGTACAGTCATCAGCAGTAGCAGATTGTTCAAAGACCAAGAGAAAACTTGCTTAACAAATGTGGTGTGGCAATCCTTATAGGGAAAGGTCTCCTGTGTAAAACTATTAAAGCCTGGATGGATGGTGGGGGGCACTGGGTTTTGGGCAAGTTACCGATCCTGGGTAAAACATTCATTATGGGCTGCATATATGAACACAGCACAGACAAAGCTTGTTTTCTGATGCAGCTTTCCAGGCTCTTGTCTCCACTTAGCAAGTCACCTGTGCCTGTTGGGTGGGGATTTGAACAATTCTGGATAGGACTGAGTGTAGTAATGTGCATAATCGAAATGACTGGGCACTGCTCTGTGATCTTGCAGATGACCATGCGTTGGTAGGTGTTTGGTTTTAACTACACCTGAGCAACAACAAATACACTTTCTTCTCTTGCCCCATTGAGATTCAATTTTGTATAGACTATTACTTGCTTTTGGCCACCAAAATAAACTAAAGGGAATCCCCACTGGCCATTCTAGCAATCCGCGGTGTTATGAGGAGCCTCTTAATACACCCCATTGATATTGTGAATCGATTTATTTCATAATACACCACCCTCTAGAAGTTGGACCCAGAGGCCACACCCACTCAGGTAAGTGTCTTGCTGGCTCCTTTACGTCTTCCTGTGTTATCAGGCGGGGAACAAGTGCTTTCATAAGAGGCGTTCATGGATGAAGACTTGGCTGATGCTATATCTGCCCTCTCAACATGGGAGTCCTCCAAGGTAGCAGATGGGTCCCAAGGAGAATACTGCAAGATTGTGAAGGACCTCCTTGTGCCCCTTTTGACTCTGGCATTCCAGAAGCAGAAGTCCAGGGCTCTTTGGAGGCTTTAATTAACAAGGCCACTATTATTCTCCTCCCTAAAGACAACAAAGACCGGTTAGATTGTGCCAGCTACCACCCGATGTGCTTAAACAAAGGGGATTTGAAAATCATGGCTAAAGTGCTGGCAACATGCCTGGGTAAGGTAATCGCCCACCTTATCCATGGGTCTCAGGTGGGCTTTGTTCCAGGCTGTATTTCCCGCGACCACTTATGGACAATGGTGCATCTTTTATGCCAATCAAAGAATGCCCCCTCTGCAATGCTAGCACTTTCATTGGATGCTGAGAAGGTGTTTGCTCACATGGAGTGGTGCTGCCTCTTTCAAGTCACGTCTCGTGGGTTTAGGAGAGGGATTCATATGCAAGGTACGCCTTCTCTACAATATTCGACCTCTTCAAAGTTGGATGTGATACTCATAAGGAGTGCCCTTTGTCTCCACACCTCTTCTTAACAATCTTAGAACCCCTCAAGGCCAGCTCTTCTGCAGGTGCAGGAGGTGAAAGGCATTAACATCACAGAGAGAGAGGTCAAAGCCCTTCTATATGCAGATGATATTCTACTCTTATTTTCCCATCCCTGTGCCTCGACACCAGCAACAATATCTAATCTTGACGATTCCTTTCGGTTACATGGCTACAAAATTTAATTGGTCAAAATGAGAGATGCTCCCTTTGTCTCACTCTACTGCGACGGAGTTCATCCATAAGTATATGAGATGGGTCTTCGTATGGCCCTGCTTTCTGGGTGTCCAAATCAATGCAGGTCTCACGCACATGGTGGAGGCCAGCCTCCTTCCAATGATAGAAAGCACAAGGCAGGATGTCCGAGGTGGTAACACCTAAACCTATCCCTTTGGGGGAAGGTACAGACTGTTAAAATGGCGTTACCCACAGGTTCCACTACCTCTTTAGTATGCTTCCTCTTTGAATCCCTAGCAAACTCCTAGTGGGCACAGAGGTGAACATCAACTTCTATATCTGGAGCTGTACAAACCAAGGCTTTGAGCATCCCATATATAGACTGGGGTTTGTGACTACCCCACATGAGATCTTACGGTCTGGCCTTCCATTCATCGAAGCTGGCATTGTACCTGGGCCCATTATGTTATTTATTTATGTTATTTATTTGTTAAGCGCAAACAGCTGCCCCAGCAACGGAGCGTCCCGGCGCTGACCTAACCAATACCAGAGGGGAGGGGGGAACCAGCAGAGGAATTAGATGACAGAGAAGAGATGGGTCTTAAGTGCTTTCCGGAAAGCGATCAGATTGGTTTGGGCACGGATGTGTGGCGGCAGTGAGTTCCATAGCTTAGCTCCTAGGACTTTGAAGGAACGTCCACCCTGTCTACAGAGCTTAGTTCGGGGGACCATCACGAGGTGTTGTCCCAGAGAACGCAAGTTGCGCTGGGGCGTGTATGGTGTATGGGAGGCTCCCTCTGGGTATGCCCCGAACAATTTCTTCTCAATGTCCCATTTCCATCTTTGCCGACATACCTGACCACCTCAAACTATTTGGTGGCCTCCAATATAGTACTTGTGGCAATGGTGTTGTCCTAGAAAGAGGCACACAAACTTGTGGGTGCCCAACTGTAAGGCACTACTGTGGCACAATGCATCCCTCTGTATTGGAGACAAATCATTCTTTTGGGCATCCTGGCATGCAAAGGGGCTCAAGTGGGTGGATCGAATGTATGACAGTGAACTGCCCAAGCCATTCCCTGCTCTGTGGACGGAGTTCAGAGTGACGCTATCTCCAACTACTCCACTGCTTGCGGGACATCCTTGGCACTCAGCTGGTGGTGTTCCCCATCTTGGCTATTCTTCAATACCTCCATGCTCTGGGACGTAATTGTGGAGTAGTCTCTGAACTGTATGGAATGCTCACTAAATTCTTACACTCTGATCCTTCCAACAAATCGACCAGATTAGCTTGTCAACTAATATTGGGCAAGGCCTACTCACCGGAGGAGTGGACGAATCTACTGGAAGGCAATGACAGGGCACTCAAGGACTCCAGACTGAAGTTTCTCTACTTTAAAGTACTCCATGACTAGTATTTGGTTAGCATGGAAACTCAAACGGGCCAATTTACTACCCCACGACCATTGCTGGAATTGCAATGTAGATCGTCGCAACCTATATCATATTCTCTGGTTCTGTCCGACACTCTACATTTACTGGTCGGACAGTCTGGTTTCACTTTCATCTTTAAGATCCCTTCCTTTTTACCCCCACCCCACAACTAGCCCTCCTATATGATCTTTTGGGCATACTGGGCTTGATGATCTATGAGCATAGATAGGTGGCAGACTACCTTGCTGTAGCCAACCTATGCATTCTTAGACATTGGAGACAGCCCACCACACTTACAAATAATGAGTGGTGGATACAGCTTCACAGAGAGCTAGCCATGAATACGCCACATACAAATTGAATTCCTTGAATGAAGTGTGGGGACCTTTCTTGACAATAGATAAGACTGTCCCTGCCTGAGACTCCGCATTTCCAACCTTCCCTCTCTGGAACTGGCGGGATGTGCTTCTTATACTACTTTCGCTGTTCTTGGCAATCTCACTTGGCCCCTTGAGATGCGACCGCACCTTATCCCTTATCTCAATCTTCTGTTAAGACGCTACCTCACCAGGAATCCTCCCCCATCCTTCACCTCATTCCTCCTCCCCTTGTACACCCCCTCCATGGTACCATGCTGTCCCCACTCTTGGTAGTCACAGCAAACTTCTTGTCTCGCCTATGGTCACAACTTATGATGGTTAGTGTACTCTTACTGATTCTGAAGTACTTTATAGTGGTGCCTGTAGCAAATGTTAGTTTGGCTCCGGTTTCTGCCTGGTTTTTTACTTATCAATAATCCCTCATGTTTTACACTGCAAGTGCATACTTGTTTGATTTTGTTATGATCTCGAAAATGAATAAAGAAATGTTGCAAAAAAAAAAGAATGCCCTTATTTTTCAACACACACTACTACACACTAAAGGCCAGATTTACCAAGGGCCTCCACACTCAT
The DNA here is from genome assembly GCF_964263255.1 of Lissotriton vulgaris. Taxonomy (NCBI): domain Eukaryota; kingdom Metazoa; phylum Chordata; class Amphibia; order Caudata; family Salamandridae; genus Lissotriton; species Lissotriton vulgaris. The sequence continues at coordinate 1,253,619,090 of NC_141696.1, forward strand.
GGCAGAGGTCCCGCAGTCATGAAGGAGGGCCCAAACTCATGGCGGGAGGCCTGCACTCGTGGCAAGAGCTCCCCACTGCAGTTTCAAATTGATATCCAAGAATTTTATATGTCCACCAGGCGTTGCAGTTGATATTTCCACTTCATTTCTGATCTTCTTATGATTTCAACAGGAGTCAAACATAAACTTGTAGCCAACACGTGTTTCGTATCAAGCTCAATCTTCCATTGACTTCGTCAGGACTACAAAACAAATAATAAACAGCCTAAATAATAATCTTAAATGGTTCATTCTCACTCCTAATATACAACCACTGTGATTGTTAGTGATTGTGAAAGACTGCTTTGTCTTCAATTTTGGAAGGGTTGAGTGGCCGCTCCTAGTCCTTGGAGCACCGTTTATGAACTAATAATCTGGGACATTGTGAAACATGCTTGTGCACATATTTTACCCTGCCACTTCTTTTTCATGGATGTATGACTGTAGTTCAATTTATGAAGGAATATCCTTCAGACATCCGTTATGTTTGAAATGCTTAGGGGCATATTATCAAGGGGGTTTATCTCCGCTTTTTTGGCTTTAAAAGCCAAGAAAGCGGAGATAAAATTATCTCCCTATTACCAAGCTGTCGCTAACACCAGTTAGTGACAGCTAATAGGAGATAGCGACCATCTTGGGCCCCGCTTTGCATGTCAGTGATATTTATCACTAATGACATGCAAAGTGGGCGTGCCAAGATGTTAGCGACTGGAAACAGTCCCTAACATCGCTATCTCCTATTACCAACTTTTGGAGATATTCGCGAATATCTCCAAAAGCTATCACCTGCCCTGAGCAGTTCTTAGCCATGTTATCCAATGGGAGGTGGATAACATGACTAAGAGCATTTGCTCGATAATGCATGAATATCGCTGACTTTTCAGCGATATCCATGCATTGCGGCCGTTTTTTATCGCATTTGCGATAAACCTTGCTAATAGCAAGGTTTATCTGCGATAAAAATCGCCGATGTGCGGCGATAATTTTTGTCTCTAAACAAGTTAGAGACAAAAATTATCGCTAGTTGTTGGTAATATGCCCCTTAGTTTTTTTGTTGATAATTGTTTGAATGTTTAAATGCCTCATGCAATATATGGACTACTTGAAAATGAATTATTCAAAACCGATATTGCAGTTATGCAAACAGCTATGCGGTTTCTAAAAAGTATGGCTCTCTTCCACAGAAAGTATGACCTATGAAAACAGAAGGCCATATGAAGAGGAAGAAATAAATATACTCACGTATGAGGATCTACTCTGTTTTTCTTACCAAGTTGCTAAAGGAATGGAATTTCTTGAATCAAAACAGGTATGTTTGTTGGTGGGTTCTCATATTTAGGTCTAGATAAAGGATCTTTGCATCTATTCACATGCCTGCATTTTTTTGCCTGACTTGTATGCATCTGCCGATCTGTCTTGTCTCATCAACTGAATTTGTTTGCACTGTATCAGTCAGTTTGACTTCCTATTTCTACACGTCAGCTTTTGTTTTTTGCACCTAGCTCATAGTTTGTCCCACCAACCTAACTTAATTCTTTTATCTATCTGTGTCTCTTCATCCAATCATCTGTCTGTTGATCCTTCTCTTCAGTGTTTTCACAAACTGTGCATTCACCTATTCCACCCCACCTGAATATATACATGTCTGTCAATCTCTTCGTCGGTTGTCTGTCAATGTCACAATTCACAGGATCTAATTAAATGGTACTTTCGTGCTTGTATTTTTAAAGAACAGATTAGGCATGATCTAGATTGTTTCATAACCGTTGAAAATAATTGCTTTGGAACAGCACATCAACTTCGTGTGTTTAAATACCATTATCACATTTATCTTATCATAGTAAAATATTCAGTACTTGCTCTGAGCAGCAACATCAGTTACAATATTATCTAAGCTACTACTGTGACAGCAACCCTAAACAATAATAATCTGAATTACATTAAGAAAATATGACATCAACACAATCCGAACCATCCACAATGTCCATTGAATACTAGACCAAGAAAAATCTTCTCCCTTTGTTTCCCCAGGGCCAATAAGGTACTGAAAGGTAAAAAGATAATATTAGCTGAATAAATCAAGCCACAGTTTATTGAAAAAAGAGAACCAGATCTGATAGACACTTACAACCATCACATATATACCCATGATAACACAGTACCTTCAAACCGAGTACTGTGTACTTAGAGCTGTGCTAACTGGCAAATTATATGTTTGAAACTTGATAGGGCCTCCTGACAACTGCAGTCACCCAGGGAACATAACATGCGTTTGACTGATTTGCCTAATAGTACTATGTAATTTACAGGTCAACGAAATAACAAAAGCTAAGGAAAACCTATAGCCCCAAACTCTTATCATACCATCACAGTGAGTCCTCCAAACGGTGCTGCATTTTTCGGATGTTTTTCTTTTTAAAATGGTCAAAGAGTTTTAAAATATGTCTTGAAAAGGAGAGAAGATGTTGTGTTTTTATCAAATATTGGTTTCTCTGAAGTCTTGGGTTAGTTGTTCAGAAGCTCAGATTCTTTTTCCTTTAACAGAATTTCGGACAGTTTCTATAGTACATTTTTCCTTTAGGATTCTCATCTTTTGTCGGGTAGGTTCTCGTGATGGTGTCTGCAAAAGAGGCCTCCTCTACCCTCTGCACACTCAGTTGCAGACAGATGGATGATATGCATGTCTATAAAAGTATGTTGCTTGACAGAAAAACATCGCAAAATGTAGGGCCTTTGGTTCTCTAGATCAGGATTAGCTGTCCAAAGATGTAGCAGCAATCATATCATTCTAATTCACTCACTTGTCTCACAAAGTCTGCGGTGATTCCCTCCATAGACCTTATAAGCCAACCAACAATGGCAAAGCCAATAGGTCATCAGTGACCGCCTGCCTTTTGACTTTACCAATGCTGATTTTGTTTGTGAATGATTTTTGTATGAAGACACATGAAACATGAGAGAAGCCCTGTAGCACTGTTGGGGGATCTGTCGGTCTCTAGCCTAAGTAAAGCAAGCTTTGTCTAAAAGCCAATATATATATAGGCATATAGATAACTTTAAAAGCTCACATTGCACCAATGGTCCCTAACATTGAAGGGGACAACCTATTACAGACATGGGCACATTGTGCAGGAGCCGAATGCCATCACTCACATTCAGGTAAGCCAATGACTGATGTAGGACAAGCCTGTACCCCATGCTGTATTCTGTGATGGGTGGAAGTAAATGTGAATGGCACTACAGCACACCTGTGACTAAAAAAGGCTGACATAAAGCCCCATTAATTAAGTGTTATATATACATTTGGATATGAAAAGCAAAGGATTATGGCTAATACTAGGCCTAAAATGACAACGGACATTACCTTCACTCTTGTTGCACCCATGAAATAGTGTTCCTTTTATTATGCGCTAAGAAGGCTCAAACCCTCCCCTTTTTTGGATCCAAACTGAAGAATCTGAGGAATAGCAGTCACCCCAAGCAACTGATCGTGGGGCATTTCACAGTGACTCAAATGAGCATACCTTGGGCATTGGCGACTGCTTTGCTGCTGCTGTGTGTATTCTCTTGATGTTTACCGTAGGTTTATTAATGGTGTGACCATTTTATAGTCTTTTTATGAAACATTTGGTTTAAGTATTGTTGTGCTGCTAGGTACTCCCCACCAAAGTATAACAGCTCAATGGTACTATCATTCCTATGCAGCTATTTCTTTAGGATTAGGACTCCTAACTTTACTACTCCTAAACTGATAAAAATCCTAACTTTACGACTTTCGGTATTCACAGAAGGCATTTAGGAGTCCTAACTTTACTACTCCTAAACTGAGAAAAATCCTAACTTTAAGACTTTCAGTATTCACAGAAGGCATTTAGGAGTCCTAAAATTAGGACTCCTAACTTTACTACTCCTAAACTGAGAAAAATCCTAACTTTAAGACTTTCAGTATTCACAGAAGGCATTTAGGAGTCCTAAAGTTAGGACTCCTAACTTCTGTGAATACCGAAATGAGTAAGTGCCTTCTGTGAATACCAAAATGAGTAAGTGCCTTCTGTGAATACCAAAATGGTAGTAAGTTTAGGATTTTGTCCTAAGTTAGTCCTGTGAATCAGGCCCAATATTCATACACCTTGCCCATAATTCTCTATTTATTACTTATAGTGACTCCATCAAATTGCTTACCACAAAATCAGATTCTTTCTTCTGATCTAATGTTTGAAATTTGCCTTGAGGCCCAAACATATTTCAGTAATCCTTGCTCACTATGATGCTAAAACATACTGGGCTTCATTAAGATGGCGGTCGGACGAGTGTCTAACCACCATCGCACCGGGATTGGAACCTCCCGACAAGTAGTCGATGGCTCCAACCACTATATTATGATATGACCGCTGTGTAGGTGGTCGAAAAACATGCCTTTTTCTATTGTGGCTTGTGCTGTGGCCCAGAAAACGGCCACAGCACAAGCCGCAGTAGAAAAAAGGATGTTTTAAACATCCATGCCCGTGTGCCAGGCACCATCTGGTGCCTTGAACACGGGCCATAGATGTTGGGGGGGGCACTGCTACATGCCCCCAGAGTCCCTTTACGACAACCTTTCCATGGCGGTGGGACCACCATGAAAAGGCTGTTGGAAACAGACATTGTAATCCATATGGCGGTGCCTGTGCATGCACATCCTTCATTGTAGTAATTACTGTAGTAATTACTGTAGTAATTACTGTCCGACCACCGCCGAGAAGGGCTGTCCGAGGCAGTGGTCTTTCCCCCACCCTCTGGCTCTGACCGCGAGTATTGTAATCCCGTGGTCGGATCCCCTGGCCTAGATGTTGGACGGACTGTCACAACTTGTCGTGGCAGTCTGCCGAACATCGTAAATAAGGGCCACTATTCTGAATATTTTTAAATCTTTGAAAATAATCCAAGTCTCACATGAAAATCTGGAAAACAAATTACACTCAGCCATTATTCTTAATGATGCCTCTTATGTCACGATGTAATGGTCAGCAGTGACATTTCCAATTATGCAGGTCATAATTGTGTGTATTTTAATTCATGGTGAATATTTTGTATGTTAGGAAACTTGTATCTGTTGGATAACTGATTAAATGCGTTGTGTATGATTTTATATGTGTAATAAATACCTCATACCGTTTTTATATATAGTTGTACATTGTTTTTTGCTATTGTGACTGATTCAGAACTGTGATTTTTGTGGTTAAGGGGATACTATTGCTCCAGCAGGGACAGCACCAACTTCATGAAGGGTACTGTCATTTGAGGCTCTTTTGTTGTTCAGTTAACTGCACCAGAATGCTGAGATGATGGTTCCAACGTTCACTAAAGTTTTTGAAAGTTCCAGCTTATTGGTTCTTTTAAAACATGTTTAGTTACTTGATCAACAAATATAAGAAGTGTTCAGGTTTTAAAAATGGTAGCATATGCAATAAGGTAATGTGTTGTGATGATTCACATTACCTTTGCTTTTGATGGACGGGGATCATTCATGACAGACAGAAATGCGTGGCTTGTCTAAGTGGTTATTATTATGTACTATTTAGAACAAAAATCTTGTCATACAAAATTATCAACTTAAAAATATCCGCTACACAAGCATATTGGGTTTGAGTGGTAATGTAAATAAAAAAATATTGATTACAAAAATATGGTCCCTGTAAATTTCAAGTTAAACAAAATATCAAATTACAAAATATAGTACCTTTGAATTCCTATGTACATTATGGAATCATACAAAATATTGCAATGTTAAGCATCAAACATTTAAATATTGATATATTAAAACAAAATAAATACAAATTCTATAGATATCAAATCTATAACATTATAATGTACCTAAATTAGTGTTTTCAGTGCAAGGAACATTTCAAAGAAAGTATCACTAACGCAGAATTAGAAAGGCGATCATATTCAAAGTATAAAGTAGTTAACAAATCAGAAAAAAACTCCAAAATTCGTAAACAGTATAAATAAAAGTAACACTAAGGGCCTCATTACGATGGCCGAGGGACCGCCACCGACAGGGCGTAGGTGGCGGTCCTTCAGATCTACGTCCGCCATATTGCAATGGCTTCTGGATGGGTGGCGGTCTGAAACACTGACCACCCCGGTCCCGCCTGGCAGTCTTTATCCGACCGCCTGACGGATCTCCCTGAAGTCATTGAATGGCGTATTATAAGGATTCCTTTCTGCCGGTCGTTCTGCGGTGGACAAACCGCAGGCGGAAATTAATTTGGTGGCCCGTAGCGGGCCCCAATAACCCCCAGGGACATAGGCCCTGTGGGACACTTATGGTACTCCCTACATATCCCTACACCATGTTACTGCCGTGTAGTGCAGGGATATGTGTGGGATTTCTGTTTTGTCTTGCAGCAGCTGCTGGAGAGCGCAGCACAAAACATGGGCAATGTGACCGCCACAGTGGCGGTCACATCCTAATTTGCCCCATGCGACTGCCGCCTTGTAGGCGGGCCGTCTCAAATACGATTGAATGGCAGATTTCCGTCTGTCATCCTAATGACCCCTAAGCTATCCAAAGAAAAATTAAGGCTGTCACAAGGTATTTGGACAAAATATCGGATGAAAAATATTGTGATGTGAATATATTGTGTGAAAAATATTATGATGTCAAAAATATCGTGGACAGGAATATCGACGATATTAAAGACGATATTATTTTAAGTGTTATTTCAAATATTGTTGTAGAAAATATTGTTTTTGTAAATATCGCTGTAATTAATATTTTTGGGGGTAATTAATTTTTTTTGCAGTATATAATCAGTGTTTATGTGGAATTCTGTGTTGATAACTAGTTTGCAATTTCTTTAAATTAATTTGTAAATATCATAAATATCATAAATAATTATTTAGGTATTATTAGATTAATTTATTAATTTCTATAGATTTTAGTATTATAGGAGCAAGATGTTGAGTTTATAGAGGAAAAGTGTAGGAAGATTTTAAAAATAGGGTTGTAGTCATTTGTTTGCAAAATTTGGCATATGTAAATAAAATGTAATATTTTGAAGCTTACTTTGACAGCATTTCACATTATGTTTTAATTACAATGGGGTCGATTAGGATGGCGGGCGGATGGCTGCCGCCGGTCCGGCAGTAGCAACCGCCGAACCGGCGGCGGCCATTCACCCGCGATCGAAACCTGGAAAACTGCTGGTCCAATTCGCATCTCGGTCGTGACCACGGTGGTGTGATTTTCCACCCGCCACTTTTCCGCCGGTTGCAGTCCGCCCACTTGCCTGGCAGGCACAGCTGGCCTGCTACAATTGTTGTGGATGAGGGCCAAACACTGCCGGCAAGATTATGATGCCGGTGGTAGTCATCCTTTCCCCTGCTGTAGAACTGCCATGGAAAGGGTGGCAGAGACATGTTCCGGGGACCCATTGCGGGCCCCCAATATGTTGGGGGGGTGGGTGCACTGGGGGGTACCGATGGTACCCTCTAAATTTCTATGTGCCAGGTGGCAGGCACTCTTCAGTGCAGGGAGATGCAGGAGATGCAGGACATGCTGGACATGCAGGGCATGCTCCTTTTAACATTGCGGCGGAGCTGCAGCTACCGCCGCATTGTTAATCGCCCACATCCGACCGCCGCAGTCGGAATTCGACTGAAGAGCATCCTAACTGGACCGGCGGTTACGCTGCGGTCCTTGCAGGTTTTCTTTTCATGCTACCATGGCTGTCGGGGAGGTTTTTCGACTGCCATCTTAATCGGCCCCTAAGTTAGCAAAATTGTGCATTTGTAAAACAATTTTGTAATACATTTAATATATGTTTTCTATAATTTAAGTATATATTGTTACGTTAAATATGAATTGTAATTTTTATTTAAATTTGGTTTAATATTTAATTTATAAATTAAACTTTTCATAAAATATGTCTATTATAAATAATATTTTTAATATGTTTAATTGATTGAATTTGCATACAAGCATGTTGTACAAAAATACATTTAGATTAAGATTAAAATGTTAAAAAATAATGTTGATTGGTAATTTTCTATCAAATAAAACATATTGTTCTGTTAATTCTTAGAAATTAATTTGTTTGTTTGTACAGTTAGTTATTTTGGGAGATTTGTTATTTCACATCTGTTCCATGTATGTGATGAAAAATATTGTATATTATATATTTATATTATTATGAAATTATTTTATTTTATTTTATAAATTATTTTGAATGTAGGTTGTTTCATTTGTTAAAGTGATTTTTTTTTGTTTATTTTATGTACAATGTATATGTTCATGAATAATTTTTTGTTAATCAAATTAATAGTTAATTTATCATAAAATGTTTAATTTAAAAATGTTTTATTTACATGTTGTTTTTTCTGGTAATTATGTTAAACATTAGTGTCCAACACCTTCTCCTAAATAGCTTACACTGCAGTGAGAATAGTAATTATAACCTCTTTCGTGTCTAACACCTTCCCCCAAATGGCTGGAGTGGGATTAACAAATGTCACTCCTTAAGTGTCCAACATCCTCCCCAAAATGCTTATAGTGGAGTGGGAATGGTAAATACCATGCCCTTTAGTGTCCAACAGCTTCCTCAAAATAGTCTAGGTTGGTGTGGAAATAGTACATATAAGTCCTTTAGGGTCCAAACCCCTTCCCAATATGGCTTACATTCAAGTGGGAATAGTAAATGTGAACTTTTTAGTGTCCAGCACCTTCTCCAAATGGCTTAGATTTGAGTGTGAATGGTAATTGTCACCCCTAGTATCCAACTTCTTCCCCTAAATGGCTTAAATTGGAGTGAGAATAGTAAATGTCACACCTTTAGTGTCCAACACTTTACTCAAAATGGCTAAGATTTGAGTGGGAATAGTACATGTTTATCCTTTATTGGCCAACACCTTTTCTTAAATGTCTTAGATTAGAGTAGAAATACTAATTGCAATGAAGAAAATTATGACTAAAATAGTTTCAACAGAAGTGGAAGTTCAATTTTGTAACATGTTTGATTAAAATGTAAGTAGAAGATGTAAACATGTAAGTGTTGCATTTTTAGCATATATTATGGATATTAATATTTTTTGCACAGGAAATGATGACAGTTTATTATTTAATTTTAATTTTTACATTTTATTGTATTTACATATTTACATATCTTAAGCATATATAGTTTATGTATAAAAGATATTCTTAAACCAAACTTTTTATACATTTTTGAAATACAAAAAATTTTATATATGTTTTAAATAGTGTTTGATATTTTGCATTTTTACAATACTTTTGCAAATATGGAAGAATTTTTTTCATAGATACATTTTTTGAAGGTACTTTTTTATAATACAGTTTGCATATGTTTTTGAGTATATTATACATAATACTATATTAATATATTTGTTTGTATAGTATCATTTATTGCATAATTACATAACTTTATATATTTTCATTAAACATTTATTTACATTTTTGATATTTTTCAGAATTGATTTACACATTTTAAATATTTTTCTTAAAGTCACATTGTTTTCTATAGCGAAACGATGGCATCAATACTTCCAGGATTTATAAGCTTATAAGCTTGCTAAGGTATGGTTATTCTTCTGTCAAGTATTGTTTATTTGATCAGGATATCTCCAATCACTAGCTGTCTGGTGAAGGACGTGCACTCATACACAAAAGTCAAAGGGGCATATATGTTAAAGAGTTGCATCACCCTTGTGTAAATTAGATTTAGCAAGCCACACTTTTGTGGCTTGATAAATCTAGAGTAAAGCAACACTGCACAAATCTCTGCGTTGCGTCGCCCTGCCCCAGCGAGGCATTGCATGTCTGAATCAAGGGTGTTCCCATGCACCACCAATGGATTTTGGTGCTTTCCCTGTTTTACCATAATTGGTAGACCTGGGGATGCATCAAAATGCTCCTAATTGTTTCCTCTTTCTCTGTATGCTGCATATTGCAGCACGAATACAAAGAGGAAAATGATGACTCAGGGGATTGTTTTTGTGCAGGAAACCATCCCTTCGTACACAAAAACAATCCTGCTTACAATGCAGGCACCCTTACTCCATGGTATAAGGGTGCCTGAATTGGCGCTAGGGAGCACATTGTGCGCCGGTACTGGGAAATGACAGGAATGCGTTGTATAATGTTCAGTATTTGGCATTCCTGCCCTTTCCCAATCACCCAGAGCAGCGAGGTGGTTGCTGTGCTGCATGATGTTTTAATAAGTAGGCCTCTAAGCCCATTGCTATTCACAAACTGCACTTGCACCGTTACTACAGCAAGAAAGGAGCCAAAACAGTAGTAAATGTACACCAGCTCAGAGCATGAGCAATTCCAGCGATACACATGGTCAACAACTGATATTGCAACATTTTCCCATGGAACTCAGTGACCTGAGTGACTTAAAATAAAAGTCCACAGGAAACAATGTTAAATTAAAATAAAATATTTAAAATAGTAAAACATTTAAATAGATACAATTTATAGGTAAATAATTCTCTAAAAATAAAACATATTTCCTATTTCATTTTAAAATATTTTAATACATATTTTAAATGTTATAATTAATGTAACATAGGTTTTTTTATTAAAATATATTTAGTTTACTTATACTGTATTCTGTACATCATGTTTTATAGATTTTAGTGCATGATAAAAAATATGTTTTTTGTTTTCGGTGGTAAGATTTTTGATCTAAACTTTAATAATAATTTTAATTTATTTTAATACATTAAAAATTACATTTTCTATTAAAATTACGTTAAATCTGCTGTAGCATTTTCTACATTTTTTTCTACATTTAAAATACATACATAAAATGTGTTTACAATAGTAATTAACGTAAAAATATTCTTAACAGTTTTTTTTCAAGCTGAATTACTTTGTTTACTTTTGCTTTACCATAGAGAGAGCTGCAGCATTGAGGCAGAATTTCAAAACTTATGAATACACCTCCATATTCAAATGTGGCAGGTAAAATACGAAAGAGGCATCCACTGCTTTCCTGCCATGTTCATTTAGTAAACTTTCTGCTGCTCTAATTTTTTACATGGAAGCTGGAGGGACACAGCCCATGTGTCCCACTGACAACATTGCACTAGTGGAAAGAAGAAGGCCCCAATGAGATTACATTAAGACGAATGAAGAGGAGGCTCAGGTGATTGCTATGCCATGTAAGTGGTGGATCCATTGTTGGGCTATGGTTACCCTTGTGCATTCCTTTAGGAGTGCACCACTGAATTTTTGAGGTGTCTTGAAGAGATCAAGTACAAGGGCTCTGGTCTCTCTTCTGTCTCTGCAAATTACATGCTTATCTTGCTCTCCCAGATACAGAGCTTTTCCACAAGCACATATCTCTGGTGCAGAGTGTCAAAGGATAAGCACTGTCTTGAATTAATTCAGAAGTTTGCCTCCTTCACGTTCTGTTTGGGACAAGCCTGTATGCTCCTTTTCTTTCTTTAAAGTCTTACTTGACAGAGGCACTTTCTGACTTTACTTCTTGCTCCAAGATCGCTCCTTCTGCATGATGCTTTTTTCATAAGGATAAGGAAGGAAGGAAGAAAGGGCCTGATTTATATGTTGGCAGAGAGAGAACTCTGATACAAAAGAGTACCCTCCCCATCATCATTATGGTCCGCCCACCAGATTTAAAAGCAGGCATGATGATGGCGGAATGACTCTGTCTCCACAGTCATCAAACCCCACTGACGAAGGGATGGCTTTATGTCCTCCCATGTACTCTAGATGGCTGGACATAGAGCCATTGTAAATGTCAATCACAAGCAGAAAAAACCTGGTGGTAAGGATCATTGAAAAGTGCTCAATGTCCTTCTCAATGTGGGAGTAAACTACTAGTGTTAGGGGGTATTGTTTTTATGTTATTTTATAAAAGAAAATCCCACTTTGGGATTTTCTTTTTGAAAAAAAAAAAACTTTTATTAGGTTGGCATACAGCATGTCATTTTTCCATAGGCATAGAGCAAACACACAGTGCATTGACAAGAACCCCTGTGGCGGTGGTTTCTGCAAATGCTAGAAATTGTCTGCTGGGCCAGAGGACATTTCTAAAATTGGCAGGCATAATTAGTAAAGACTGCCAATCGTGGCTGACCAGTTTTCTGTGGCTCACGTCCTGATTCCTCTTCACACCTACATACTTTTCTCCCTGTAAAAGGAGCTTACCAGCCAGTACTATGCAAATGCTCTGGTTGCTTTATGTCTGTGGGTCCTTTGCCCCTAATCACACATTATTGTACATGTGATTTTTTCTTCAGGGATATTTTTCTAGATTCTAATATTCTGCTCCTTTTGGAACTGGTCCTCTCCTTCTGTTAAGGAGTCTGTGAGTGTTAGGTTCCTCTACAATTTTCTACCTTTGATATTCCAGTTTGCCTTGAGGATTGTTGATGCAACTTGACATTTTGTGCCAGTTGGTCACTAGGTTATTCTAATGCAATTCTCAGGCAGACATTGGATGTTCGTTATCTGTTTATCATTAGTCCAAATACTCTTTGATTTTCTAATGATCCAACTGAACTAAAATAATTTCTGTATTCTCTTCTGGTCTACTTTGTCTTTCGCCCAGGCCATTTTGCTTCTGACTGCTCCTAGGTCGGATACCTCATTGACAATCCTTCCGGAACAGCCTTGGCTTGGGTCCCTCCATTAATTGCAGATTCAATTCTGTACCTTGATGAATATGCAACCTTCCTTTGTTCATAAAAGTGGATGTCCAGGAGGCTTACAATGAATTCTCTGCTGAAGAGGGTACAGCAATATCGTGCAAAGAAATGGTGATGTACTCTCTTAGGTTAACCATTTTCATGACCACATTAGTGCTGGATGTAAAGAAATTAATTGAAACTTTTCCAGTGAGGATTTAAGGAAAAGATTAAGGGTGTATTAATATATTCAGCTTGATCCATGTCCTTGGCATAGTTAGTAGAATTACCCACTAGTTAACACTATCCTGGTTCCACTGCAACTTAAAATCAAAATCTTCTTTCACAAAACCGAATTATTGAAATGGTATAGACATTGTATAAGGTAAAGAAGAACAGATCTATCTTTGTGCTTCAGATGTGTTAGCGGTTAGAGTTAAAATACGTTTAATGCAACACTTTGCATATACATTCAACAATACTTCTTAATAATTCCTATCAAGGAACTCCAAGAGGAGGTTATGAGAATGTGCGATAACTCTGCTATTTCTGAATACAGGTAATAAGTCCACATTAGACTACGTTTGGAGGTCCTTCTGGTGGCCAACACTGATAAAGTTCATATTGCTGAACAAAAGTTCAGCAATAAGTTATCTGTTGTTTGGTGTGTGTTCAAGAGCAAACTCGATGAAATACTTTTTAGTTATATAATCCCTCTTTCAGTACCACCGAAACCATGGCAAACAATTTCTACAGACTTTATTATTGATCCCCTAACTTCTAATGTTTTCCAAGTGGTTATGGTTATGGTTACAGTAGATGTGTTTCCAAGATGGCCCATATTACATCATTCAAGAATGTTCCACAAGCTCCTAACATGACTCAAGATTTCATCACTGATGTATTTTGTCTTCATAGCCTTCCAACTGTTGTAAACTCCGGTCAAGGATCCCAATACTTTTCTTGCTTCTGGAAGGCTCTATACTCAGCACTAGGAATCCAATGGGCCATTGTTTCTACTTGTCTTCCTTAATCAGATGGCCAAACGGAAAAGGTGAACCGATACATAGAATAGTACATATGTTGTTTCTGTATTGCTACTCATAATAGTTGGTCAAATTATCAGGAATTGGTCGATTTTTATTGTTGTAATGTCAACCACAGTGACACAAAGGTGACTTCATTCTTCTGTCTTCTGTCTTTCCATACTTTTCAGATTCACCTAAGATTGATCATGTTGTTCTGGTTGTTTAAATATAATTAAATTATTTAAAAGAATTATGAGACAAGTTTGCTGAAAGTATTATAAAGGGTAAAGATGATATTTCTATGAGTGTCAATCAACTTCAACAACCTGCTCCAACGTTTTCTCTGAGAGATTGTGCCTGGCTGTTGTCCCATATCTTTTCTGCTCAATCTCTGCCCTTCAAACTTAGGCCATCATTTTTTGGACCATTCCACACTATCAGCCACACCAATCATGTGATTTTTTTGCATTTAATTAATTACATATTGGAAAGTCCATACAGTTTTCCATGTTTCTCAAATGAATCAAAATTTTACTGATCGCTTTAAAATAGAAGTTCCAGTTCCTTTACCGGTTATAGTTCACAATGATCTGGAATATGTATTCAAAGCAAGTTATGATTCTTGAATCATCAGAGGACAACCTCAGTTTTTGATCAATTGGAAAAGCTATCCTCTTAGGGATGTGTTTGTTAACCACTTCTTCTGTTCACACTCCTTCCCTTATCTGACAGTTTTTGAACTCTTTTCCTGCTGAACCTGGGGCTCCGAAAGGGGATGTACAATTATACCATGCAAGTGGTGGGTCCATGGGTCAGCTGTGATTGTCTTTGCACATTTCCTGAGGAGTCTGTCTCTTAGTTTGCGAGGTTACCTGCGAAGATCAAAAGTGAGTGCTCTGGCCTTCCTCCCAGTTCCATTAGTCATCGGGTCATTTTGCTCTCCCTCTGCCAGTGCTTTTATCCTGCTAGTGTCTCCCATTGGCAGAGTGTTGGAGGATGAAGCAGTCTTAAATGAATTCAAACCTTTGCATCCTTCATTTTCTCTCTGAGAATTGTCGGGGGAGGAATCATGTGCACGATTGTTTATTCTATAACCCTCCGACCTGACAAGTACACTTAGGGATTGATTACGGAAGTGCTCCGATTCGGATTCGGGTTTGCAGAATCCAATTCGGAGCCCTTGTTACTGACCAAATTGTACACAGTTCCCAATTACTGATTATGATGCCCGTAAACTGGTAGGGCTGTCCGAAACTGTTCCGAAAGACATTTGGATAAGTCAAGTCTTTCAGAGCCAAATCGTACAGCCCTATGGACTTTTTTTATGAGCGATTATGAGGACCGATTTGGACAGTCGATCTGCATCGGCTTCTCCGGAATGAATCGGCTGCCGGAATCTGTCTTTGGGGACTCATAGCAGGCCCCCTTCACCCAGGTCCCTCTGAATCAGGCCCATAGGGGTTCTTCTTTGGAATACAGGCTCCCATTGAAGTCCGACTGAATCATATCTGGCAGCATCCAGATACATCCAAATCGCTCGTTTGGACTCACCCTATCTGAGTCATCCGGAAAGCATTCCGGGACCGATTCAGTAGGAATGCTTTCCGGACGAGATCGTAATCAGCCCCTTAGTGGATTTTTCTGGCCTTATTTGATACAACATGCAATTTCCATGTCAACATGGGGTCATAGTAAAGAAATTGCCTGTTTGGTTCCCAGTCCTTCATGGCTGTCCATTGTCCTGTATGTCACATTCTGTTTTGTGTAGGTCACTTAATACTTCTTCTGCACATTTATTTCCTACTTCTTCCTATAAAAGGACCTGGAACAGTCAATGCTATGTGTTGCAATTGCTCCAGTAATGTTTTACCCCAACTTAATTATTTTTTTTACAGATTTTCTTTCTTCAGTAATATTTTCCTAGATCCTGGAATTTTATTTGTATGTGTTTTTATATTTTAACATGTGTACATTTGTTATGTTCTAACGTGTACATTTGTAAAGTGAAACTGCTACCCCCAAGAAAGGAGGGGCTATCCTGGTACTAACACATCATATAAAACAATAACAGGAAATGCGAAGGTAACTCAGGTTGAAAGCCCTTATGGTTGAGGAAAGAGCCAGATGTTTAGGTCCTGTCTGAATAATAAAAGATTGATTCTTCCCTCATTTTCAATGGGAGTCTGTTACACCTTTTTGCTGCAGCTATCAAAACCATTTGACCGCCCTGGGAAGAGCAAAAGAAGCACAGCAACCTTCAAAAGAAGTTGGGCATTATACTTAATAACCGAGGAAGAGGGTGCCAATTGAATCTACCTGTTAGGAAGGAACCATCAGACAAGTGCATCATCTTGTGCACCAAAGACAGCAATTTAAAAACGTCTCTTTCCTTCACAAAGAGGCAGTGCAGGGAAGCCACGCATCACACACTTTATAATTCCTATGATGTCCCCCTTCTTAGGACATGGCAGTCTTCCTATTTCCTCAAGGTGGTAGATTTCCCACAAATGGTTTTCTCAAGTAAGGGGTTCATTATGATATCAGGTGGAAACTTTCCCCCCGACACCGTCTTGGATTTGAGAACTGACCGACTCGCTGTTGATGAACCTGTCGACCGATTACGATGTGACCAAACACTGTTCAGGCGGAGTCCCATTGATCCCTATGGGAGCCCGACAACACAGGCTCCTATGGAAAAATAGGGTGTTTGAGGAAAACCCTGCAACCTGTTGCAGGCACCTTATGGTGCCTGCTACACAGTGCAGGGTTATACAGGGGGTCCCTTATGTACCCCCTCATCCCCCAACCAGAGGCCTCAAAGTGAAGGGGGCCCTGCTAGGGTCCCCCAAAGTCCCTTTTCGTCACCCTTTTCATGTTGGACAGGCTGACTAGTAAAGGCTGTTGGAAACCAGCATTGTAATCGCTCGGTTGGAAACGATGTCCGTGGAGCTGTACGATGCTGTTCCGACTGACACAAATATTCCGAGAGCCATTCGGAACAGATTCAGAAAGACTGTTTTGTTGATAGGTCGGGCACATTGTAAACCGTCCGACTCGGTTTGAAGAGTTCCGACACGGTCTAGGTGTATGCGACTGTCGGCGGAGGCTTTCCGTCTGACATCGTAATGCGCCCCTAAGAGTCTTACCCTTTCCCGATTGTATGTTGGCTGTACATCATGTGTTTACCACCATTGGGATATATACATGGAGGTTCCTCACTCCATTTCTAGTATTTAGGGAGAACATAAATCCCCAGTGCACATGTTAGCTCTGTCTATCCAGTAGTATCTTTGGATACGTGGGAGAGCAATACCTACATCATAGACCCTCAAAGTTAATTCATCCTTTGCCATAGCTAGTAGTGCATTGTTTCATTGAAGAGACCATACTCTAGGTTCTGCATTTCTGAAGAACTCCGTTGTCACCCGATATGGTGTATTTTAAATGACGGACAAGAATTCGGCTTGTGCAATCATTTTGTACTCAGTCATATGCCCCAATAGGGAAAGTTTTATTCTCTTCCAATATCCCACATTCTCGCTGAATGTTCTCAGGATTTTGGACAGATTACATCAAATTAACTAATCAGCATCACATCCATGTAATAGATATTTCATTGTACGTAATCCCCCTCATTCATGGGGAATTTAGCTATTAGTTTAGGGTCCCAGTGTAACAAAAGGTAGAAAATTAATTTCTACCAGTTAACACATTGGTCTGAGAATTGGCCAACATATTTACAATCAGCAATACCCTATCCAGGGTCATCTTTGTGTAGCAACATAAAGCAGGATATAAAGAAATTCTATTGTCCCTTGTGGTGTTTCATCCCTCGTCAATGCATTTTCCTAGATCCAGCAAGCCATGGGTTCAAGGATCAATGCAAATCTCATAGAAGAAAGAGGGCACCCCTGTCTTATACCCCTTTTTAATTTAAACAGATTTAATGTGGCTCCATTCACTGTGACGCTGGCTAGAGGACCTCAATAGAGGAGTCTAAACCAGCTTAAATAGTTTAGTTCAAATCCCATCTTCTGGAAGTCCTTAACATATAGTTCCTTTCCAGACAGTCAAACACCTTACTTTAAGGCCACATTAGGTTCTGTCGCCCTACAGTATCTGCGCTCCACCCATATATCTTAGAATCCAGTAGATGCTTCTGTTAGGCATAAAACCTGATTGGTCAGGGTACATAAAATTATTAGTTATCACTTCCAGAAGTCCGGTCACTGTTTTTGCCAATAGCTTTTTTCTTTATTAAAATGGGAAGTATGTCAGATTGAAGCACACTCATTCAGAGGTTGGTTCCGTTTGTGAATGGGCAACATTGTGGCCATTTTGAGGTAATTTGCTAAGGTGCCCTTGGTTATTTTGTCTAGGTACATGTTTAAGAGTTGCATTGCTAGCTTGCACTTGATCATTTTGCAAAATTCTATTGGAAGGCTACTAGGTCTGGCCTGTAGGTTTCCTAGACTGTTGATCGTTAATTGCCTCTTCGATTCTCCCCCCCCACTTCTGATTATGTTGGAATATAGGTTTCCTCTATCAGACAACTAAATGCCTGGCAACAATAGGCCCGTCTAAAAGACTTGTATGTCAGCATCCTCCAAGTCACTCTGCAAGGTATAAAGGGTTTGGAACTATCCAGAAATATATTGGTTATGGTCATGCTACCTTGCACCACAATTCCATTGGGACGTATGATTTGACTAACCTGTTTAATCTAATGTTTTCACCTAATGTGTTGTTCATCTTTCTCAGCCAGGTGAGGAGTTTACTCACTTTATTGCCCACCTAATATACCCCTCTGTTACATGGCAAGAAGTGGTTGTGTGCTTTCCGTTTGACAGTTGCCTGATATTCCTACTTATTTTAAGCTAAACCGGTGCTCTAATATCTCAGATTCATTATTCAAATATCTTTTTTTCCAAGTTGAGTTTTCCAGCTTCCATTTGGTTCACTCCAGTTCACTTTCCCTTTTTAGATTGCTGAAGGCAGGCTTCTCGTTTCCCTCCAAATAACGCTTGCATTCACTTCTTACAGCCCCACCCCTTGGTCTTTTGATTTCTGATTAGTCTTTCCGTGGCTTGGCTTATTTTGTGTGTTTGTACAATTAGGTGTTTTGCTTTCATTCTTGATAATGTCCAGTGTCATGCACCTCTGGGTCCTGTATCAAAGGGGAATGGTCTGAAATACCCTTAGCTAAGAACCTTTCATTGTTAAACCTGTGTATATGCCATCTCCATTAGATGGAGCATTTATGTGGGAGAAGGCATCATGGGCTCCAGAGTACAATAAATACTAATTCTTTTGGGGGTTATTTCTATCCCATACATCTTCTAGGCTAAGGCCTCCACAAACTGATGCAGGTGCGGGCAGCTCTGGGGCTTGCACCTCTCAGCTGGTCTGTGTCGTCCAACATTGTTAAATTAAGACTCCCTCCATTACCAACCATCCATTTGATAGTTGTAGTAATAACAGACCTAACTTGTTCTGGGAAGTAGACTGGAGTTTGGTTGGAAGATAAACAGAAAAGAGGATGAGCCTTTCACCATTCCATGTCCCTGTCACCACTACATATCAACCCTGTGGGTCCAGGGTGATCAATGATCAATTGCGTTGATTTTTAAACTAAAATAGCTATACTACTGTAGCCTGATGTAACCACGGCAGGAGCTAATAGTCTATCACATCTCCTACCTAGCATCTGGCAGTTAGCACTGCTTAGTTGTGTCTCCTGGTGTGACTTATCATATCTGGATTGTGTCTCTTAAATGCCTGGAGGAAACTTCCCCTTTTTATTCTATTTGTCAGACCATCTGTGTTTCAGGATAGAATTCAGATTGTATCATTTTGTTGGAATTTCTTGTTTCCTGTTGCCATCATTTGGATTATCTATAATTTCTGGTACACTTTCTTTTTTGATGCGACCTTGGGGGCGTGTATGACAGTGCTGTCTTGTACGCTGAGTGATTATAAGATAAAACTGCCCCTTTTTTTCCCCTTGAGCTCACCCCCAACACCATGCGCCGCAGGGTCCCACCTCCTCACATTCTCAGTTTGCTGGGAGCCTGTCACCCCCTCTAGTCAGGCCCTTAATTTTAACAACAATCGACGACTATAGTCAAACTGTGCAGACACCCACCCCCATATTATACCTATTTGAACAGCTTGCTGTTATACGTTTTGGTAATCCATAATCACTATTTTATTGATACATGCTTTGGATCGACCTTTCCTGTTCATGGATCAGTCTATATCTCATGTGTCCTTCTGGCTTTACTCACTGGACTTAAACGATGCGGGAATCAAGTGTCTGTTAGAGTTCTACTTCTGTACTCAGGTTCAGGTTAGCTCTTCTTGCACTTGACCCACTCAGGATCCTTTTTGTCAAGTGTATTTCTGCTGGGCAGACTCTGGAGTAGAGGGCTACCATCAGGACCACTGATTGTTCCTTGATGCTGTAAGTTGTTTCTGTGTTTGTTTCATTTCTGTCCCTCTCTTCTCTCTATCTTCTACCATTTGCATCTATGGTAATTGGTCTCAGGCTCGGACTTGTCTATAGGTCAATCATGCAGTGCCAATAGGCTGGTCTCACTGATCACTCTGTAGGCCGATTGTTTTTAGTAGTTTGGGGTTATGTCGCTTTGGGTGCACCACAAATAGTGGAGAATGCTTTTTTTAAATGTTTATTAGGGGTGCCTAACAGTACTTCAAATGCGGTGGTACATGAGGAACTGGGAGTGCAAGTTTTAAGTGATATATTGGCTCTACGTCCCATACTTTTTTGGCTAAACTGCTGGTTAAATAAGAAGTTAGTTCTTACCCATCAGATTCTTTCTGAAATAATGAGTCTAGATCATAGATTACGCATCCTGTGGGTAAGGTACATAAAAAATTGTTGTGAGGAGCTGGGGCGGCTGGATCTTTTTTACAAAGCTGACCCGATCATTAAACAAGATGTTGCCTTTACAAAGAATTATTTTCTTCTGGTAAGGTCTATGATTCAAGAAGAATTAGGCAAACAGAGTGTCCGCATTCATTTACTGCTAAAAACTGTTACAGGCATTGAGCCCTATCTCACGTACCCCATCTCTACTCAGGAATGTTTTCTATTGACAAGATTCCGGTTAGACTTTTTACATTTGTTATTAGCAGTACCAAAAGGTAGCCACAGAGGCCAAGTGTTAGCACCCTGCGGCTGCGACTACAAGTCTCCGCAGGATCTGCTTCACTTCATGTTTTTCTGTAATTTTTATGTGGGGCCACGTCAATATTTTTTATTTCCTCTTTAAAAAAATTGAAATTTTCCCAAGTCCGCCCAGCTCTCCTTTACCTACAGCTGCTTTACCCTGAATGTATTTTATTTGTGGTAGGATTTTTAAAAGCTGTTGTTAGGATTAGAAATAGTCTGCCCGATTGAATTGATCATGTATGATTCATTTGCTTTAAAAAAATAATGTATCTGTTGTGTGTACCGTGTAGAATCCTGTACAGTTTATTAATTTGTATACATTATGCTGAGTCTTGTCGGGATGATCTTCATGCTCGGTATACTCTTGTTGAACTGTTTTAATACGTTTTAACTATGTATCTTTTATGGTTTTAAAACTTAAAACCGAATAAAGTGTTTTGAAATTGAAATAGTAGTTTGTGGGCCTGTTTTAAGGCTCAGTGGGCTAATATTTTCTTGCTGATTTCACTGATATTGTCACAAGCATTGCCAGCAGTAAATACAGATTCATGCAGTCTCCCACACCTTGAAAATTACCCATACAGTGTGCCTTTACAGGCTCAAAACTGGCTTGATCTGCATAAGGGGGCCACTTTTTCAACTATATTGCTCTCTAATCGAGGCTACTTTTATTTTGGTGCCCGGGCCTATTTTTTATCCTAGTCCGACCCTGATTGGTCTCTACCTTTCTATCCAATCACATGTCCCCACCGCGGTTAAGAAGCTCCTGGATTTACCTTCAGCTGTTATATTTGCCAGGGAACAGCATCATATATTTTATATCTTTTTCATTGAGTAGTTTTGTGACTGTATCAAAACTGTGTTTGTGTTTTTGAACGGGTATAATGAAGTCCATGAAGATGGGCACAACTGTTTTTTCAAAACTTATGTCCCCATTTTTGATGTCCACTTGAAGGATTGCTTTGCCTGTCTCAATGAATGCAGATACGGGCAATAATCGCCCTTGGAGGTGCTCTGTGTTTTGGTGGGTGTATAGAAGCTCTCTTTGCCTTTTTTATGGGGATTATTTTGATAGTCCCTTTGATTTTAAGGATTTTAGTAGCCACTCTTCCAGAAAAAAGTTCTGTGCTGGGTCCTTCCACATTTTCTTGTACCCCCAGCAGTCCAATATGTTCCCTTCTTCATCTTTCCCTTGTGTCTTTAATCTATGCTTCCTTAAGCCTTTAACTGTGAAGTGTAGCGTTTTGACTTCATCTAATGATTTTGATTGTCATTTCCATTTGTTTCAATGCATAATTCATTTTTTTAAATCCATTCGGAAGAGATATTTTTGGAGTGCATGACGGCCATTATTCCATCCATGAGCAATGGGTTACATTTTAGAGGCATATTGTTTTTCTTTGCTGCTGTCTCTTGTTTCGGCCCCTCTCTGGGAGGGTTCATATTTTCAAGACTTCAGGAACTAGACATCTTGCTTTGCTTTTCTACTTCCATGCTCCTGACTGAAAATCTTCGGTTAACTGGGGCTGAATGTTGTGTTTTTAGTCTCTTTGTCGTGGATTCTTTTAGAGCCTGATTCACAAAGGTAAACTGAGACGAAAGTCTAACTTTATGACTTTCGGCATTCACACAGGGCATTTACGAGTAGTAAAGTTAGACTTTTGTCTCAGTCAAACTTAAGTTTTGGTCTTAAGCTTAACTGAGACCAAAACTGAGACAAAAGTCTAACTTTACTACTCGTAAATGCCCTTTGTGAATACCAAAAGTCGTAAAGTTAGACTCTTGTCTCAGTTTACCTTTGTGAATCGGGTCCGCAATGTTTTGCAAGGTCATACCAATGTAGGTCATATTCATTTAAATAAAAGTAATATTTGTTTTCACATATTTTTTAAAGATTTCAATGTGTGCCATATTCACTTAATCGGTCTCATATTCATTTCAACAAATGATATGTTCATTTCAAAGACTGTCACTGCCATTTCAATAAGCATAATTAATATGAATACTTGTCAAATTCATTAAAGGTGTATCATATTCATTTAAATGCATAATATGTATGTATAAACGTAATATTATTTCAAGATGTAATTAATTGTAATGCCTATTACAGAATTTTAGCATCATCCATTATCATTTCTAAGTAGGTCATATATTTTTTAAGCCCTGTCGTAATCATTTGAATTTTTACAAAATGAATTTCAGTGATTGCCACATTTTCAAAGACTTTCATATTATCTTTGAACCATGACATTCATTTCAACTTGTGACAGTCATATTTTCTTTTCTAGTGGGGATTATATTCATTTCAATGTGTGCCATGTTAATTTCTGGGCAAGTGGTACTTATTTTCATTTTTGGATCTAACATTAATTTTGGGGGGCAATGGTGATTAGTATGTTGATTTTGATGTTTTTGTGTGTTTCAAAAGGTGTCCCAATTGTATGGCTGCAATTTTAACATGAGCGTAACAAACATGATTCTTTAGTCACAGACCTTCATGCATTGCTGGCATCAGTGGATTTACAGACATATCAGAAGCGACAGTAGACCTGGGATGGGAGCCTATCTATGAGTAACATTTCATCAAAGAATAGACAAGAGACATGCCTTTCAATGCCCTAATAACCCATCCAAGAGTAATGACATTTCTAGAAGCATGTTGGAAGTGCTGATTACAGAATGAATGCATATAACGCCCGCAAAGTGCAGTCCAAATGTCATGGTTTATCTACTCACAGGGTTATATCCATTGATTATTTGGGCTTCTCCAGAAAAAGAGAATGTGAAAGATACTTTTGCAGGATTCCCCCCATGTTTTGAGTAACTTTTGGAATTTTATACATTTTTCAAAGGTTTCTAAATGTACACCTGGGAAGTAGTGACAGCCGCATAATCACAGGAGCTGCCCTGGAAAACACATTGGCTCATAGTAGAGATATTTCCCATGATGCAATTACACTTTGTAACGTTTTTCTTCACCTTTTCCCTGCAATAGAATCCTTCACTTACACACACCACCAGATTCTGAAGTATTCCCTTTCCATTCACATTTTGCCCGAGGAAAACGATTTACTCCTGCACTTGGAAGGAATAATTCTCCACCTCTTTGGCTGAGAAAATGTTTGTGAATATTCACAAAGTAGGCAGGACAGAGTCATGATAGAAAAAGATTTGTGGGAGTAAGCCTTATTTACTAGTGTAAAAGGAAGGGGCATATTAGAAAGAACCTCGTTAAAATTATCACTGTTTTAGTGGCAGGAAACTGCAGCGAAAACGGCGATAATGGGCTTGCTAATAAGCGGTATAGAATTCTAACAGAAGCCCAGGTTAGATGTCCTGCACATCTAACCTGGGCTTCTATTGGAATTCTATCACGCATATTAGCAAGCCCATTATCGCCGTTTTAGGGGCAGTTTCCTGCCACTAAAACTGCAATAATTTTAACGAGGTTCTTGCTAATATGCCCCTAAATGTTCTGAACAGGACTGACTTTACACTCGCAAATTGATTTTCTGGTAAATTGAGCTGTGCAAAGAACTTTGTGAATAGGTCCATTTCCCCTGTTCTGAGTACTGTATACAGACAAGCTTTGCGTTTCTTTTGTAGTGTATTCACCGAGACCTGGCTGCTCGGAACATACTGGTGACTCATGGAAAAGTAGTGAAGATATGTGACTTTGGGCTGGCAAGAGACATCATGAATGACTCCAACTATGTCGTCAAAGGCAACGTAAGATAATTCTTTCTAAACAGTCATTTTCTCACCTGTGTACAAGAAAAGCAGTAGAAATTAACATGATTCATAATATTTAATTCACATGAGAACTTTACCCCTGCTTTATAAGTGACATATTAAATTATGCTTCTGTGACGTGTTGAACACTGTGAAATCACCGCAACAATCAAAGTGTCCCTCAATAAATACCCTGAAGCATATTTAGCACAAGGCGTGCAGTTAGTGTTTCTAAGTTGAGTAGATAGTTGTCGTAAAACGAAATGGGGGGTTCTGACTGGCACAGGTATGCACCTTTGTCCAAGAAGGGACCCTTCCTACTAGTCAAGGTAAGAGAGTTAAACACTTTAGATGCCAGGACCCCTTGTGGCTGCAATCGCTGGATTCCTTCCATTATCATTTATGATGCAGATACACTCAAAAGGCTTAATGTTGTGGGGAGGGGAACAAACTGTATCTGCTTGGAACCTGATAAAGGCTTAATAACAAGTTCTTCGACCTGCCCAGCCTGCAAGATGCCTATTCCCGCAATCCTAATGTCCCCGATCCAGGCTTTGTTTAAAGCCAAAGAAGAGGGAGTTGGGGAATAGCGCAAAATTTTAAATCCCTCCTATTGAACGCTAGATCATTGGTGAAGCACAGCTTAGATTGTGCTGAGCTAATGCAGGATGAAGAGCTTAAAATTGCTTTCGTCACTGAATCCTGGACTGATGCGGCCTCTGGTCCGGATTTAGACAAAGCCACCCCGCCAGGTTTTCTCATCTTCACATTGGATAGGCCACAGAGGAAAGGGGGGGGATTGGCAGTAATATACCACAACTCTCTTAATGTTAATTTTCAACCATTAGTCTTGGATACGTGTGAAGCGTTGGCCTTTAACTTCACTCTCTTCAATCACCATTCCTTTAGAGGATGTCTAGTATATAGACCTCCGGGCCCGAAAAATACTTTTCTTAGCTCAGTGGGAAGCATATTGGAGGAGGGCTTGTGTGCCAAGGCCTTCACGGTATTAACGGATTTTAACTACCACTTAGTAAATCTTCTGGATACTGACACGAGAGCACTAACTAATTTGATGGATGGCGCTGAATTAAAGCAATTGGTGAAGGGACCCTCCCACAAGGCGGGCCATACCTTGGATGGTATCTTTTGTAACCATCCAGCCCTGGAATTTTGTAACCATCCAGCCCTGGAATTTACAAACACAATACCAGTTACGTGGTCAGACCACGCTGCCGTATTGTTTACTACATTGGTGCTGAGGTTACACAGAGGTCAGATCGAATACCTAAACCTGCCAAGACCTTTAGGGCCTGGAATAAAATAGATGGGACACTATTGGATGATCTCCTGACCGCATCCATAGAGGTACTACCTCTGGAGGTGGAGGCGGTGGCTCTGGCCTATACAAAATGGATTGATAAGGCCTGTGCCACTCTTGCCCCTCCCAAACTCTGTCTCCACACCAGGTCGCAGCCCTCAGCTCCTTGGTTCTCGGATGATCTTAGAAAGCAGAAATTAGGCTGTAAGAGACTGGAAAGGGTATGGCGCAAAGAGTATAAGGAAACTGATAAAAAGCTATTTAAAGAAAGCCTGCTAGTTTATAAAAATAAATGTGATAGCGGCGAAGCAAGGTTTCTTCACCAACCGCATTAACCTAGCTAAAAATTCGGCAAAAGAACTGTTTAAAGCAGTTTCATGTCTGGCCTTCCCTGAACCCACAGCTATGCCCCCTAGTCTTGAGCTATGTGAGGAGTTAGCGAAGTTTTTTTCCAAAAAGGTTGAGACTATCTTCAAGGCCTTTTCTGGCCTGGACACGTTGAACCGCCCACTGACCAGAGTGGAAAACACTACCGAATATCACCTGGGGGCAAACTTGGAGTGTTTTACCCCAGTGAAGGTTGAGGATATAAAGGGACTGCTTCAACTGATAAAATCAGGCTCACCCTTAGATCCATGTCCGGCAGCTGTGATTAAGTTGACTTCAACCCCCATTGCCACATCATTGGCAGCCATGTTCAATAACATGATTGCGACTAGAGACTTTCCGTCCTGTTGGAAACGAGCATCAATTTTGCCTTTATTAAAAAAAAACAAATTTGGTTATTAGAGACCCCAACAATTACCTCTCTATAGCGAGACTCCCCCTCCCAGCTAAAATCATAGAAAAGGTGATGAATGTCCAACTTAGTGCATTCTTAATGGCAACCCAGGCGTTGGACCCATCGCAACACGGTTTCAGAGCCAGCCGTAGCACTGAATCAGCACTAATCAAAGCTACTGAGGAGATCAGAGCAGTAACCGATGCTGGTGGGAGAGCAGCACTGGTCCTTTTGGACCTTTCTGCGGCCTTCGATACGGTCCACCACGTAATATTGTTGGACCGTTTGAAGACATGTGGGGTACAAGGGAAAGCATTTAACATCTTGGAAGCTTTCCTTACCAACAGAGTTCAGAGTGTGGCACTCGGTGAATACAATTCTAAACCTTTTGTTTTACCCTGTGGGGTGCCCCAGGGTTCATCCGTGAGCCCCACTCTGTTCAATATATATGTTACCTCACTAGCCCCAGTAATCCGAGCATTTGGCTTTGAACACACCTCTTATGCTGATGACAGCCAGATAGTGGTGTCACTGTTACCGGGCAAAGAGGAAGGAGTAACAAACAAATTTCAGGATTGTATGCTGGCAGTGGGAAACTGGATGGCCGGAAATTGCCTTAAATTGAACTCGGCAAAAACGGAAGTTATAGTGTTTGGTTCAAACCCTAATTTCTGGAGTCCAAATTGGTGGCCTGAAGGCATGGGCAAGGTCCAAGGTTAAGAACCTAGGGGTACTGATTGATGACCAGCTGTCCTTCAGGCCTCAGGTCAATGCGTTGTCCTCCTCCATCTTTTTCCTGCTCAAGACAATCCGTAAAATCCTTCCCTTCCTTCCAGAAAGCTGCAAGAAAACAGTTGTCACTGCGCTGGTTCTATCGCGCTTGGATTATTGTAACAGCTTGTTTCTTAATATACAACAGGGCATCCTGAACAAAATGCAGGTTCTGCTAAATGCCGCAGCACGCTTAATTATGGGCATTCCTAAGTATGCCTCTGTCACCCAGGAGCTTGTTAAACTTCACTGGCTCCCGGTGCGAAAGCGGATCTCTTTCAAAGCTCTTTGTACGGTGTTCAAGGCCTTGCGAGGTCTAGGCCCGTCTTTTCTTCAGCAGTATTTTCGTTGGTATCATCCTGCAAGACGCCTCAGATCATCTGAGGCAGGGCTGGTTGCGGTGCCTCAAATTTGGAAAGCACGGTGGGGGTGAGAAGCTTTGTGCTGGGAGCAGCCAAGGCCTGGAACGCCCTGCCCCTGGCTCTTAGGAAGGTTACGGATCTGATGGCCTTTAGAAGAGGTCTTAAGACTTGGCTGTTTACTCTCTAATCTCTTCTTGGCCTCTGCTTTGGAGTATTACTTAGCGCCAGGACACCTACGGGTAACAGTGTGCTGTAGAAATTTCAAAAATAAAAAAATAAATAACCCCTGCTAACCCCCTTGAGAGCCGGGCATGAGCAGACAGGATGGATAACCAATCATATTTGAATTTATACCGAGAGCATTTGCATTTTGGCACTGATCCGCAGTGGTAAAGTGCCCAGAATCCTAAAGCCAACAAAAACAGGTCAGGAAAAATAGGAGGAAGAAGCAAACAGTTTGGGCATATTCCTGCAAAAAGGGCCATTTCCAAAAACAACATATTTGATAAATGTTGATTTTCATCCAGGAAATGCACGCATATAGCACCAAGCCTGCAAAGTATAAATACAGAAAGGTAATACACATGCCAGCTAATGGGGGCTCTTTTGCCTGCGTTGAGCTAAAGGTGAATGATGCTACCACAAAGCTAATGGCTGGAGAGGACTGACTCTTTGCTGCATTCTATGTAGACTGTTGTTTGGATTGATCCAAAGTCTGACGACAGAACAACTGATCATAATGTCAACTGGTCTTAATTTGGCTGCCTCAAAGCCCCTTTTCACATGTATTAAAATTGTGAATATCATGTATTCATTGTGAGAAACTAACAGGTTGAAAACAGCAGTTTAAAGACCAGGCCAAAAATCAACTCATGCCTGGTGTAAGGGTTCATACATTCCATGGAGTTGTATAGCTGTAACAAAAAGCAGCAATACGATAGGGTGAGGCCCCTTATACAATCATAATTACAGACCATCATCTTCTTGTATCCATCATTGGGATTTAATTGACCATATGCAAGAAACTGGGTTCTTGGTTGACTAGGTGTGAATCCTGGTCAAGCAGTAAACACAATCCTTGTCAGGGTGAAGCACAAGCCAAACCTAAATTAACCTGTGCTTAACCCTCTGGTAGCTTTGCTCAAAGCAGTCAGGCTAAACGTAGAGGCAATCTGTAAAGTATTTATGCATCACACAAACAGTGATAAACTGAAAACACAACACAAGAAAAATCCCAAAGTAATTTAGAAAAATATAGTACATTGCAGTAAATAAAATGATACCACAACAATAATACATTTTAAAGTTTTCGATAAATAATAGTGCCAAGAAGCACAAACTACCAACTGAGGGTATCTGCTCTCACTGGACTGGGGCAAAATCACAAGGTCAGGCTGACAATGATGGAGTGCAGGCTGGGCACAGGCGCAATTTTAGCCCACTGGGAGTTGTACCGTGTGACAGGAGTTTGTTTCTAAAAAACAAAATCTAATGCCCCAGCACCCTGGTAGGAGGGGCCTTGCATTAATTTGTTTTCTCTTTGTGACCACCAGTTATTTCCTGCTGGTAATGGACAGGAGAAAGAGGACTTGTGCCCACTCTAAATAGGCTGGGAGGTGTAATGTCCGTACTTTAATGGCCCCTACACTATTGGCCCATTGAAGTCAGTTTCCTGACAGCAGTCAGCGGGGGCACTGAACTGTACTGCTAATGAGCTTGAGGAGCGCTGGGTTCCCCTGCTCACAACCAATCCTTGCTTTGCTCTCATTCTGTTTACTCGTAAAAACAGCATGACAGCAAGGCACAGATTGGTTGTTTTTAAAGCAGCAAGTTTAGGCTGCGGTGTTGTGAATGGAGTTATTGTTGCTTGGTGGAGATGGTGCTGGCAGCATGTTCGGCGTCAGCAACAAGAGGGCCAGAGGTGTTTGTATGATCTCCGCCACGCTCCAAAATGCTGAAAAATGGAACAGATGAACAAGTGGTACGACAGGGTACACTTTGGAGGTGTCGCATGTAAATTAATGGCAAAAGCAGAGGGTGGGGATTCGTCAGCTCACAGACATAATCTGGACTGGGACAGGTTTCATGCAATAGTGGTTGCGGCTCTTAAGTCGCTAGACACTTGCATTAAACCTGTGTCCCTGCAGAGTGAGTTTGTGAGTTATAACGCATAAGCGCCAGAGATGCTGACTTTGGGGCTAGGGAAACAGGTTTGACTCTTGGCGCCCCTTAACATCCTGCGATTCTGTAAAAATCACTTAATGGTCCAGTGCCCATAAAAAATGATGGTATCCCTGTGTAAGGTAACTGGTGCTTAAATAAAGCACTCCAAAACACTCGGGTCGAGTTCGCGCGCTAGACTGATTTTATAGTGCAAACTAAGAGGCAGTGAGCCTAAAGGCACTGCTAGACTCTCATAGTGCTTACCAAAATATTCACTTTGCTTGCTGTACTATTTGTATATGCCACCAACCGCCACTTTTAATGTATTATGTATCTTGATGATAACGGTGCTGATACTCTGGGTGTTTCAAATGTTGTCATGATAAGTCTTTATTTGCCACATGTCTAAATCTTGCTTACAGTGATATGATATTGTATGTACTCTTATCCAGGCTCGGTTACCAGTAAAATGGATGGCCCCTGAAAGCTTGTTTGACGGAATATATACCATCAAAAGTGATGTTTGGTCTTATGGAATAATGCTGTGGGAAATATTCTCTCTTGGTACAGTATGGTTCACATGACACGAGAAAATACAATTGTTTATATGTAACATAGCCTTAGCAATGAATATGTATCTCATTATTTATAGGTGTGAACCCATACCCAGGCATGCAGGTGGATGGAAACTTCTACAAACTCCTACGGAATGGCTTTAAGATGGATCAGCCGTACTATGCCACAGAAGAAATGTAAGTGGTTGTTGAACTAGTATGGTATAGGACTGCTTGTGCCATCAATGAGAACCATCAACAGCGTGGTCATAGTTAGGAAAAAAAGGTGCCAGAGATCACAGAGCCGTAAATGTTTTTTCATACATGTGGGTGTCCTATAAGTGTTACTTGTGTGATCCCACTTGCACTCAATGTTCATAAAGCGTAATCAATTGTTGCGTGCTCTAGGGTGCACTCTCCGTTATGAGTGCTTGGAAATATGAGTTAGCAGCGTGCCCCAGAATTGGGTGACGTCCCCTAGTCACAGCAAAAGTCCCTTTACTGAGTTGTGAAATTTCAAAACTGAAAATAATATCCTGTTCGATTTCATAGAGGTTGAGTTTTTCAAAATGTTTTATTCAACCATTAGGTATCAACCTTAATTCATGCGAGAGGTCCCGGATCCCGGACGAGCCCCCGGATGACATTTTGGGATAAAATAATGGATTATTTTGTGTGATATATTCACAACTTACCATGAATTAAGATTGATACCTAATGATGTTGCAGAATGCAGCAGCTCGCCTGATTCTGAAATTCCCCAAGAGATCTGCTTCCAAAGCAGCCCTTCAGACCCTTCTCTGGCTCCCAGTAAGGAGCAGGGTCGAGTTTAAGGCCCTTTGTACATGCCATCGTATCCTGACCGGGAAGGCACCAGCGCCGCTTCAGAGTTTGATCACCCGATACGCGCCTGCGCGCACCCTGCGTTCCTCCTGTGGAGGGCTACTAAAGATCCCCAGGATAAAAAAGGCACGCATGGGAGGTAGATCTTTCAGATACCTGGCTGCAAAAAGCTGGAATGCCCTACCACTGGACCTTCGCCTGGAGCCATCTGAACTTGGCTTCAGGAAGAAGTTAAAAACCCACCTTTATACACAGTAAGCCGAGCAGACCCTGCGGCACAACTATGCTGACTCCACTCGCCATAGCGCGGGGACACGCCATCTGAGCGTAACCAGACGCTTTACAAAATTCCCTAATAATAATAATTAAGTGAAAATTTGCATAATTGAAGAATATACGTTAACCTAGGATGGAAACAAATGAATTAACATTGTTATTAAGCTCAGAACTGACCTCAATTACAGTACTCCACACCTACAAGAACAAGCATTTGCAATGCAATAGGTCTCGCATTTACGTGAGTTTGAGCTATTGGCATTGCCACTGACAATGCCTTTTATTTTTGTGTTCGTTTTTTAAAACAATTAAAAGGCATTGTCATTTAACATGCCAATAGCTTAAACGCACGCAGATGCGAGACCTATTTGCATTGAAAATGCTTGTTTTTTAGTACCTGATCAGACATCAAAATAAGGGGGATATGTACAAGTTCTACTGGGAGCTCAGCTGGCCAGGCCTGAGAACAGAAGCCAAGCAGGCACTCCACTCCATCCTCAAAGGGTTGTAGAACCAGCAGGGGTAAATCAAGCCTAGTCCAATGACTCTGCACTAACCAAGGTGAGAGCAGCTTCACGCAGCAGAGGGCACCCCCCTCCTTTGGAGGCAGAGAGCCCTTTGCTCGGTGGAGGGTGATCATTGTCAGCGAGACAGAGGTGTTTGTCCCTGAGACTGCAGGTAAAGGAGGATGAATCGCATTTAAAAGTGAACTAAACGAAACACAGGGTTCAAAGCGCCCGCTAATTGATGCATTGTAATAAAACCAATAGAGCTCTCACCAGTAATTAGCCTGCTTTTGAAACTTTTCAAATGCACAGTCCGAGGAGATCAATAGGTGCTGATGAGGCTTGTGATCCGTGGGTAAGAAGCCCCGAACAGAGGACGCCGCCACCATATATCACCGCCTGGGAGGAGGCGGGCCTCTCAGAAGCGGATGACAGCTTTCTGATGGGAAAGCGAGGAGAAATCAATGACACTTCTCAAACAAGAGCTCATGATTATTGGAGATGTGAAGGCTGAGGCAACAATTTTCTCGACAAGCTGGAACTGCGGGCAGGGAGATAACTCACAATCCTACCCAAGATGTCTCCCTTTCACCAGCTCCTGTGTTCCTTAACAAGCATTGTGAAAGCAAATAGGTTTGGGATTCAACAGTGACTACTTACAGATGGACACAGCATATGGGCACACAAACCTAACATGCACATGCTCCCATGTAGACTCACTCACCTTAGCACACAGGTTAACTGCCATACAGGCACGCGCGCCAGGCACAGTCTTTTAAAAAAAGAGGCGCTCAGACTAACAGATCTATAGCCCCACACCCCCAACTTACCAGGCAGACACCCACACACAGAGGTCAAGACATATACAGGCACACCTGCAAATGAACAGTCATAAAATCCTGTAATGTAGGAGGCACAAGCCAATGTGCATCAGGGGAGCGGAAGGCAATACCCAGATGACGGCAGCACATTGTCATAGAAGCAATGGTTGAAACTGTGCAGTTCGTGGTGGCAGGCCTGTGCAGCTGTAGTTCGGGGTTATGTCTGAGATGGAAGTGTGTTCCTTGAAGAATCCCTACCCAGACTACGAACCCGCCTGCAGCCTGGACATGCCTTTCCACAAAGCTGGAAAGGTAAATAAAGCCCTTGGCAGAGGGCACGGGGACCTAGGAACTTTAGTAAAACAGGCAGACTGTAAGTAAGAGAGTGACCGAGCCCCGGAAGGTTTGAGGGCAGGACCGGGCGGCATGGAGAACGAAAACATGCGCAGCTGTCGGTATGAGGGAGTAATTACCACAAGTGAAATGTGGCGAGCCACCGTCAAAGTGAAAGGGCGCATGGTGTGTTGAAGGCGGCTTCTCGCGAGTGCTGTGTGGGGCAGAATTTAAAATGAGCAAAAGGCATTCTCAAAGTGAAAGCGCACATGGCACGCAGCAAATAAAAATAACAAGGTCGTGTGGCAGCAGGAGGAGGCGTGGTAGCGGGGGGGTTGAGGGAGGCCTGCACTTGCAGGAGCGATAATTGCTGCCATTTGGCGGCGCGCACTCACGCAAGTAGATCGCCTCACGTGCACTCGTTGCCATTGATGGCAATGCAACGCGTGCACGTTTTTGGCCCAAAAAGCAAGTCAATTACATGAGGTCCCCTCCTATGCAAAGCATGCGCGTTGCGTAGGCGAGACCTAAAAAGGAAGTGAAACTCCTTGGATATAGGCAAACTAGTATCAGCCACACATCTCACTGAGCCTAACATCATGATTATGGGACCAACGGCTTAACATCGGTGCATGCCGCCTAGAACACCTACTCACAAATTAAGCCCTGAGAATATTTCCTCTTCCAAGTTTACCACACTATTTATGTCTTTCAAAATATCTTTTACGTTATTTGCTGCGTTTGCAAAAAGTTTCATTCATTACATTTATTGTTGTATGTGAAGAGGAATGAGCAGATGTTCATGTGCTTTATGCTGAATTGGCCTCCTTGCACCTAGGGCTTTGTGCTCAGCCACTTCCCTACTCATTCTGGCCTGGTGGTGTAAGAAAGTACGATTTTGCATCTGATTTTGTTCCTTTGCCGCAGCCCACGCTGAATTGATCTTTTCATTGACACCAAAACCAACTGCTCAAAAAGAACCTCAAAGTCAGGAAACTGTGGAGGGCATTGTTGGGCTTTGTTATGCCACTACCACCTTGTACGGTCACTTAAAAACTGGTCCAGTGATGCAAAGAATGCCACAGAATAAACCAAAAACATACCTATCAACTCTGTGGCAACCTGCATTTGGGTTTCATTCTCATTACACCTCTAGAGGTATAGTGAGTGGTAAATGACTGCACACTCCTGACACAGGTGAGTTTCTTCTTGTGGGGTAACTAAATTTAGCTCTAGTTGGTTGGACTAACTATCAAAGCAACAACCATTTGCAATGCAATAGGTCTTGCATTCACGCGAGTTTGAGCTTTTGGCATTGTAAATGAGAATGCCTTATATTTATGTTTTGGGTTTTGAAACATAAATAAAAGGCATTGTCATTTACAATACCAACAGCTTAAACTCTCGCAAATGCGAGACCTATTGTATTGCAATAAAGGGCCTTCTCGACAGCTTGTTAGATTGTAAATATCAGAAAAATAGACAGCCTGCGAAGGCTTCAATAAAGTGATAAATAGTGTAGTGAAGAAGATATGAGAGTGTTGTAAATTACACAGACACAAAGTGTGAAGTAAGAGTTACATATGATCTGAGCTATAAACACTAACAAACACCTTTTACTTTGTGATTTCAATGTCGTGGCTCAGGAGGAAAAGTGGGAGGGGGGGCTATTTCCTGCCTTCTCCGTGATTTGAGTGTGCAGTGTGGCATTGTGTAATATTATTGCTATATTTGGCCTAATAAAACACTCCAGCTGTAGTAAGGCCATGGCTTCACCTCCTGGTGCAGAGCGGGCTGTGGATTATGGCAGGCATGGAGGAATGGAGGGAAGGTCTTGGCTGCAGCTTCAGCCTCGTACAGTGCCCCTGCTATTACTAGTGAGTGAGAGGCGTTGAGGTGGTAGTATTGGTATTGGTGGTGGTGGTATTAGTATTGGGGGTGGTGGTATTAGTATTGGTGGTGGTATTGGTGGTTGTGGTATTGGTGGTATTGGTAGTGGTATTTGTGGTGGCAGTATTGGTACTGGTGGTGGTGGTATTGGTGATGGCGGTATTGGAATTGGTGGTGGTAGTATTGGTACTGATTGTGGTGGTAACGGTATTGGTGGTGGTTTTGGTGGTGGTATCGGTGGTGGTAGGGGTGGTGGTGGTATTGGTGGTGTTGGTATTGGTGGTGGTATTGGTATTGGTGGTGATATTGGTACTGGTGGTGGTGGTATTGGTGGTGGTGGTATTGGTGTTGGTGGTATTGGTATTGGAGGTGGTATTGGTGGTGGCAGTATTGGTATTGGTGGTGGTGGTATTGGTATTGGTGGTATTGGTGATGGCTGTATTGAAATAGGTGGTAGTGGTACTGGCATCGGTGGTGGTGGTATTCGTTGCGGTTTTGGTGGTGGTATTGGTGGTGGTGGTATTGGTGGTGGTATAGGTGGTGGTGGTAATGGTGTTGGTGGTGATATTGGTGGTGGTATTGGTGGTATTAGTTGTGGTATTGGTGGTGGTGTTTGTGGTATTGGTGTTGGTATTGGTGGTAATGGTGGTATTGGTGGTGGATTTAGTGGTGGTATTAGTGGTGGTGGTACTGGTGGTGGTATTGGCAGTGGTATTGGTGGCTGTGGTATTGAATTGGTAGTGGTATTGGTGGTGGTGGTATTAGTATTGCTGGTGGTGGTTGGTATTGGTGGTGGTATTAGTGGTGTTGGTATTGGTGGTGGTGGTATTGTTGGTGGTGCTGGTGATGTTATGGTGGTGGTGGTATTGGTGGTGGTATTGGTGGTTGTGCCTTTGGTGGTGGTTGTATTGGTGGTGGTGGTATTGGTGGTGGTGGTATTGGTGGTGGTGGTATTAGTGGTGGTGGTATTGGTGGTGGTGGTGTTAGTGGTGATGGTGGTATTGGTGGTAGTATTGGGGGTGGTCATATTGGTGGTGGTGGTGGTATTGGTGGTGGTCATATTGGTGGTGGTAGTGGTATTTGTGGTGGCATTGGTGGTGGTGGTATTGGTGGTGGTGGTATTAGTATTGGAGGTTGTGGTATTAGTATTGGTGGTGGTATTGGTGGTTGTGGTATTGGTGGTATTGGTAGTGGTATTTGTGGTGGCAGTATTGGTACTGGTGGTGGTGGTATTGGTGATGGCGGTATTGGAATTGGTGGTGGTAGTATTGGCACTGATTGTGGTGGTAACGGTATTGGTGGTGGTTTTGGTGGTGGTATCGGTGGTGGTAGGGGTGGTGGTGGTATTGGTGGTGTTGGTATTGGTGGTGGTATTGGTATTGGTGGTGATATTGGTACTGGTGGTGGTGGTATTGGTGGTGGTGGTATTGGTGTTGGTGGTATTGGAGGTGGTATTGGTGGTGGCAGTATTGGTATTGGTGGTGGTGGTATTGGTATTGGTGGTGGTATTGGTATTGGTGGTATTGGTGATGGCTGTATTGAAATAGGTGGTAGGGGTACTGGCACCGGTGGTGGTGGTATTCGTTGCGGTTTTGGTGGTGGTATTGGTGGTGGTGGTATTGGTGGTGGTATGGGTGGTGGTGGTAATGGTGTTGGTGGTGATATTGGTGGTGGTATTGGTGGTATTAGTTGTGGTATTGGTGGTGGTGTTTGTGGTATTGGTGTTGGTATTGGTGGTAATGGTGGTATTGGTGGTGGATTTAGTGGTGGTATTAGTGGTGGTGGTATTGGTGGTGGTATTGGCAGTGGTATTGGTGGCGGTGGTATTGAATTGGTAGTGGTATTGGTGGTGGTGGTATTAGTATTGCTGGTGGTGGTTGGTATTGGTGGTGGTATTAGTGGTGTTGGTATTGGTGGTGGTGGTATTGTTGGTGGTGCTGGTGATGTTATGGTGGTGGTGGTATTGGTGGTGGTATTGGTGGTTGTGCCTTTGGTGGTGGTTGTATTGGTGGTGGTGGTATTGGTGGTGGTGGTATTGGTGGTGGTGGTATTAGTGGTGGTGGTATTGGTGGTGGTGGTGTTAGTGGTGATGGTGGTATTGGTGGTAGTATTGGTGGTAGTCATATTGGTGGTGGTGGTGGTGGTGGTATTGGTGGTGGTCATATTGGTGGTGGTAGTGGTATTTGTGGTGGCATTGGTGGTGGTGGTATTGGTGGTGATGGTATTGGTGGTTGTGGTGTTGGTGCTGGTGTTGGTAGTATTAGTGGTGGTGGTGGTATTGGTATTGGAGGTGGTATTGGTATTGGTGATGTTACTATTGGTTGTGGTATTAGTGGTGGTGGTATTGGTGGTGGTGGTATTGGTGGTGGTGTTGGCGGTGGTACTGGTGGTGGTGATATTGGTGGTATTGGTGGTGGTGGTGGTATTGGTGGTGGTGCTATTGGTGGTAGTGGTATTAGTGGTGGTGGTATTGGTGGTTCTGGCATTGTGGTGGTGGTGGTGATATTGGTGGTGGTGGTATTGGAGGTGGTGTTGGTATTGGTGGTGGTGGTATTGGATTGGTGGTGGTATTGGTGGTTTTGGTGGTGGTGGTATTGTTGGTGGTAGTGGTGGAATTGGTAATGGTGGTATTGGTGGTGGTGCTAGTATTAATGGTGGTGGTTGTATTGGTGGTGTTGGTATTGGTGGTGGGGGTATTGGTGGTGTTGTTATTGGTGGTGGTGCTATTGGTGGTGATGGTATTGGTGGTGGAATGGTAGTGGTGATATTGGTGGTGGTGGCATTGGTGGTGGTGGCATTGGTGGTGGTGGTATTGGTGGTGGTGATGGTATTGGTGGTGATCATATTGGTAGTGGAATTGGTGGTGCTGGTATTAGTGGTGGTGGTATTGGTGTTGGTGGTATCGGTGGTGGTGATATTGGTGGTGGTGGTGGTATTAGTGGTGGTGGTATTGGTGGTGGTGGACTTGGTGGTAGTACTATTGGTGTTGTGTTATTGATGGTGGTGATATTGGTATTGGAGGTCTTATTGCTATTGGTGGTGGTATTGGTGTTGGTGGTGGTGGTATTGGTGGTGGTGTTGATGGTGGTGATATTGGTTGTGGAGGAGGTGGTGGTATATATCTTGGTGTTGATTGTGGTGGTGATAGTGGTGGAGGTGGTGGTATTGATCTTGGTGGTGGTGGTATTGGTGGTGGTATTGGTGGTGTTGGTGGTGGCGGTGGTGGTGGTATTGGTGGTGGTATTGGCGGTGGTATTGGTGGCGGTATTGGCAGTAGTGGTGTTGGTGGTATTGGTGTGGTGGTGGTATTAATGGTGGTGGTATTGGTGGTGGTGTTGTTAATGAAACCACCTTTTGAAAACAACCTGTCAGGGGGCTTTAGTGCAGTTGACATGAGATAATGCCGGGTTAAAGTGATTGAAAACGGGTGCCCATGTTACGGGGCGGCCGGGCTGCTTATAAAAACGAAAGCAGTTTCAGCTGAAGCAGCGCATGTCCGGCCTGCAGTAAGCTAAACTCAATAAAATAAATAGTGTTTACAGACTTACTAAATAACAGGTCCCATTGTAACAACTGAAGTAAAGGGGCCAGTAGCCAGTAGCCATGGGAGGGTACAAATAAAGACAAGGCCGTACTAAGGAGGGACTTACACAGCGATTAACGAATTCAAAGGCAGCATTTACGAAAGACAATGACACAAGCAGACAATTACACAAGCCAATGAAAAATATGGGGGGAGGGTAGGCGCGGGTTCTCGCCCATACTCTACTACAGCAGTCTCTTAGAGCGAGCAGTGCATGTGCGCTGCCTCTAGGCTCGACCTAAAAAGCCACAGGCACCTGTGACATCTCAGAAAACATGGATATGTTAGCACAAACTTATATGATCATCTGGGTAATGTGCTCAATCCAATATACATGTCCTTGCCCCTGAAATTTGATCTTCATGTTTTCTTTGTGCAGAAGAATATACTGGGAAAAGTTTGTCAAGAACTAAAATTAACATAATTCTCGACCAGTGCTAATATGCTAATTGTTATGTAGTCAGTAGTCTAGTAGTTGGGTGGGTGGAGCTAGTTGGGGACCAGGGGAAGAGGAGGAGCGTAGACAGGAAAGGGGCAGATAGAATAGAGACATGGACGGAGAAGGATGCAAGGAATAAAGCTCCTTATAAAACATATAATCGTGTCTGTCTTCCTTGAGCCAGGACACGACAACTGGCGACAAGGGTGGGATGAGCAGCTTGCTCTCTCGGTAACCCTAGAAACAGCGTCCTGTCCCGGGGACACTGGTGAGGAACCGTCGCAGTCGCGACGTGTGTGTGTGCCCCAAAGAAGTTGCCGCCCACTGAAGAGGCCAGCAGTGAATGTCCCCACTCCGCGATGCGGCGATTGTGTGGAGCCATGTGAAGGGAGCGCGGTCGAGCACCTAAGAAAATTTTGAACCCGGTGCCGTTTCGCGCCCAAAAGTGAGTGCGAGTTTGGGGGTCGTGCGGGACCAACAAAGAAGTCGGGAGCCCACCCCAGACTTCCTGAGGAGTCCTGGAGGTCACTACTGTCTGCATTGGTGTGAAGAGCCGTGGAGACGTGTAGGGAAGTCTAATACCCCGTGCGGAGAGCGCTGAGAGTCGGAGCTCACCCCCGATGCGTGGGGTTTAGCAAGCTACAGATCGGGAGCTGATCCCGAGCTCACCTGCAAGTGCACGACGGCGAGATGCACGAAGGCGACCAAGGGAGACCTGCTGCCCGCCAGGAAAGCTGCCGGTGAGTGCTGCATGAACCCCGTGAGCCTGAAGAGTGGGTGCAGCTTCGATCCTCGTGGTGTCTGAGAGTGTCAAAGAGTCGGCCATCTTGAAGTCAGGCTGCTGAAAGGGACACCCTGTGCAGTGTGGGAGCGGCCATTTTAAAGTCAGGCATGTCAGTTGGCAAACAAGCACACGGAGACTGCTGAAAACAAAACAAGCATGAGTTAATGCAAGACACTGATGTTAAACAAGCACAAGCAAATGTAACAGTATGAACAAGCATGAGTTAATGCAAGACACTGATGCTAAACAAGCACAAGCAAATGTAACAATACAAACAAGCACGAGTTAACGCAAGGCAGAAATAACAAACAAGACGCAATTGATCAGCCTGAGCATCTGAAAAAAAGAAAAAGGGAACAATAGGTTAACCAGAGTCAAAGGAAAGAGAGAAAAGTACGTGATATCACGATGGTGACCCCAAACACCTCCCCACAACGAAATGAAGTCAAACCGATCATCACGGGAGTGTCGCATCTGCGGCCCCCCGGAACCCTTAACACTGAGCACGGGAGGGAGCATGGGCCCCAGATGGCAAGAGTGGCTTGAGGACTTTGAAGATTAAATTAAGGGGTCCAAGGTAACCATTGATGAAGAAAAATTGATTGCCCTCCGCAATTTAGCGGGCCGAGAGATCAGTATTATAATCAAAGACCTTCCTCCTGCAGATGTAGGAACCTATGACAAGGTGCGTGAAGCCCTGAATAAAAAATTCCTTCACAAAAGGAATGTGGACTATGAAAGGCATGCATTTCATCAAGCGCGTCAAGGAAAAGATGAAGCTATGAGTTCATTCATCACCAGGCTGCGGCGATTATCGAGACACTGCAAGTTTGACACTTTTTCAACAGATGCTGCCATAAAATCACAAATCATAGATGGTTGTCACTCAGAAACCCTCCGGAGACGGCTGCTGAGGAAACCTCATGAACTAGATGACATTGAAGAAATGACTCGCATCTATGACCAGGTGGAGGAACACGCTACAAACATTGAAACTGGACGCAATGTAAGCTGTGAACAAGCGTGTCGAGTTCAAGCGAGCAGCAGCAGTCGTCGAAACTCAAAGGAAAAGCAATGGAGAACTAGGCCATCATCCCGTCAACGACACACTGAGCATAGGAGGCGAGACCCTGGTCGGAGGGAAAGGAGGCCGGAAAGGACAGAAAGATGCTATAGGTGCGGATATGACTATCCACACGTCAATGCCTGCCCTGCCATGCGCCAGCGATGTAGAAAGTGCGGACGAACGAACCATTTTGAAGTGATGTGTGGGGACTATCAAAAGGAGAGGCGGAGCGGAACGACGAAGTCATCTCGCTCTGATACCAGAAAACATCACATAAGAGCAGTCTAGGACAAGTCTACGTTGTCCTCAGGCTCGTCACACTCCAACCGGGAGTCATGAAGATCTCGATGAGAGCGGGGGTCACCATCTCAAGACTCTAGATCATCATCCAGAGATTCTGAGTACACAGTGGAATATGTGAATATGATTGCAGATCCTGACCAGCTCAAGAAATATCCACGTCTGGACATAAGTGTAGGGAACCACGATACCAAATTCGTGCTGGACAGCGGAGCTTTGCTAAACTACATTCCGGTCACGGAATATGAGAGAATGAAGCCTCCGCCACCATTGACTCCCGCACATGTCTGAGTTTTCACCTGGATGGCCAAGAAGCCACTCCCTTGCTTGGGAAAATTTCCAACAACACTCAGGCATAATACCGTGACCATACCAGCGGTCATACATGTCATCAAAGGTCCGGAAGCAGACTGCCTACTCAGTCTACCGACTGCAGAGCGCCTCCGGTTTGTCGAGATTCTATTTAAAGTCAGTGATGACCAGGACATCATCAGTAAGTTTCCCAGGTTATTTCAGGGATTAGGGAAAATGAAGGGGTGCCAAATCCATCTTCACATTAATGAACAGATCAGACCTGTAGCACAACACCCTCGACGTGTGCCATTTCATCTAAAAAAAGCTGTGGAGGATGAACTTCAAGAACTCCTATCAGCAGACATCATCGAAAGAACTGACGGTCCAACTCCATGGGTGTCGCCGGTGGTCATTGTACCAAAGAAGGGTACTCCTGGCAAAGTGAGGCTGTGTGTTGACATGCGACTACCCAACACGACCATAGAAAGGGAGCGCCACCCTGGGCCACATCTCAGCGACATGATTTCTGCGTTGAATGGAGCGAGGGTGTTCTCGAAGCTGGATTTAAAAAAGGCTACCACCAGTTGGAGTTGGATGTCAAGTCTCGCTACATCACGAGATTTGCGACCCACCTTGGACTCTTCAGATGCAAGCGATTGAGTTTTGGTGTCTCCTCGGCTGCATAAATCTTTCATGAGGCAATTAGACAAGTCATTCAGCACATCCCCAACACTCTGAACTACAGTGACGATATCCTTGTGTAGGGATCGGACGTTCATGAACATGACAAGGCTCTTGATCGTATTTGCCATGCCTTGCTGGAGGCTAACTTGACATTGAACAAAGACAAGTGTGAGTTCCACCAGTCCACTTTGAAATTTATTGGTCACATTTTCTCGGTGCCGGGATGAAACCCGATCCGGAAAAGATAGCTACTCTGAATGAAACCAAGAGCCCACAAGATGTTAGCGAGTTGAGATCATTTCTGGGCATGGCCAGTTACTGTGCTCGCTACATCAAAGACTATGCGACCATCAGCCACCCTCTTCGAGCTCTCACGAAACAAGGTCAACCGTTTGATTGGCCCTCCCAGTGTGAACAGGCATTCAGGGAGATCAAGCTGGCGGTAGAGTCCGCTGATAACCTCTCATACTTTAATCCTCGACGGAAAACAGAGATTACAGTGGATGCCAGCCCTGTGGGGTTGGGGGCGATTCTGGCACAATACGACAATGACTCTGATCAGAGACGCATCGTTGCCTATGCCAGTCGCAGTCTTTCTGATCCCGAAAAAGCATATTCGCAACCTGAAAAGGAGAGTCTTGCGGTGGTATGGACGTGTGAATATTTTCATGTCTTTATTTATGGCAAGCATTTTACCCTGATCACCGATCATCAGGCGCTGGTCACCATCTACGGCAACCCGAGATCCAAGATGCCACAGAGGATTGAAAGATAGGGTCTGAGACTCCAAGAGTATACCTTCACAATCATCCACAAACCCGGGAAGTCTGAGAACCCGGCAGACTACATGTCACAACACCCGCACGCATCGTCTCAATCCAAGCCCTCTATTGCTGAGGAGAACATCCACTTCGTGGCTGATCAAGCACTGCCACCTGCCATTCCCATGGAAGTCATCCGAGATGCCACTGCGCAAGACGTCATCTTACAGAAGGTGCTACGTCGGATTCAAACTAACCAGTGGAGACATGAATGTGAAGAAGACGCCAATGATCCGACTGTCAAACAGGAAATGCAAGCATTCCGACACGTCTGTGACGAACTGTCTGCCACCACAGATGGGTTGATACTGCGAGGTCAGCGGATTGTTGTTCCCAGACAACCTCGGCAAGGTGTCATCAACCTTGCCCATGAAGGCCACAGAGGAGTAGTGTCAACGAAACGAGCTCTCCGGGAACGGGTGTGGTTTCCTCTTCTCGATCAGATGGTGGAGTCAACTCTGGAAGTCTGCCATCAGTGTCAGCTGGTCAACAGGGGGGATCCTCCTGCTCCATTGCAAATGACCACCCTACCCAGTGGAGTGTGGCAAGAACTCGCCATGGATTTCTACGGACCGCTACAATCTGGAAAATATGTCGTAGCCATAATTGATGAGTACTCACGATTCCCCATTGCGCAATTTGTGTCGTCCACAAGTGCCTCCAGCACTCTCAAAGTGTTGGATGAAGTGTTTGCAGCATGGGGTGTTCCCAAAGAGTTGAAAACAGACAACGGACCTCCTTTCAATGGA
The DNA here is from genome assembly GCF_964263255.1 of Lissotriton vulgaris. NCBI lineage: Eukaryota > Metazoa > Chordata > Amphibia > Caudata > Salamandridae > Lissotriton > Lissotriton vulgaris. The sequence goes on from NC_141696.1 coordinate 1,253,663,079, forward strand.
CACGAGTTCAGTGCCTTTGCAAAGCACTTGGACTGTAAGCATAGGAGAGTTACCCCTCGATGGCCGCAGGCAAATGGCACCATTGAAAGATTCATGGCCAAACTTAAAAAGGCGTTTCAACAAGCCACTGCTGAAAAAAGGGATCTGCAAGCAGCCCTAAACGACGTCCTTAGAGCATACAGAACAACCCCTCACGCGACCACCGGAAAGTGTCCTGCAACACTAATGCTAGGGCGTCCCATAAGGAATCGCATTCCGACTTTGGAAGGGGCCTTGCGAGCGTTGTCACCCCTCCGCAGTCATCAAGAGGTGATGGCGACCGACAGCCGCAACAAGGACAAGATGAAATCATACGCAGATGCAAAGAGGAGAGCGAGATCACCGTCCTTGCGTGAAGGAGATTGCGTCGTTGTCAAACAAGACCAACAAAGAAAGACTGACTGTCGCTTTCGAGCTGAACCTCTGCTGGTCACCCAGCAGAAGGGCACTATGATAACAGCGGAGTCTGATCAACGACGGATCACTAGGAATGTATCACACTTTAAGAAGTGCCCTCCAGACATGAGAGAAGCCTTAACAAGAATGACTGGAGTATCCGCCTCTGAAGGACCTGACCAATCTGACCAAGAGAGCGGGAGTCAGATAAGAGACCATCCGGTGGACGATATGACTGGAACTGGAACCATGTCTATGCGGCCCGCCGAGATATTCAACGACCAAAAAGACTCATTGAGGAAATCTGAACTGGTTTACTGTCTTGTTAAGAAAGGGGGAGATGTTTTGTAGTCAGCAGTCTAGTAGTTGGGTGGGTGGAGCTAGTTGGGGACCAGGCGAAGAGGAGGAGCGTAGACAGGAAAGGGGCAGATAGAATAGGGACATGGACGGAGAAGGATGCAAGGAATAAAGCTCCTTATAAAACATATAATCGTGTCTGTCATCCTTGAGCCAGGACACGACAAATGTTCTATTTGGCACTGATCCATCACTGATAGGAGAATAAAGGATCGTTCTTCATGATACTACACTAATGGGTAACAAACCATGTTGACTAGTACTGATCAAACCTACTACCATATAGCATTCAGTCAATCTATTTGTTGGGCTCTAGAAAGGATCGAATGAAGACATTTGAATACATCTGAGGGAACTCCGTGTCTGTCTATGTTATGAAACAAAGGTTACTTATCTGTGACCATCTATTATGGTGTAGATTGCATCTAGCAGTTGCAGTCAGAATTACCACTTGTTTTTCTCAAAGATTACAGTTCACAGGCATCGATCTGAGTGCAGACATCCTCATAATGCCACAATACTAAAGAGGTCCTGCTCCCTATTCTACAGCTAAGATTAGTTGTTTTTCAAGGCAGGAATTACTTCACATGCAGTACAGCTGCAATAATTTTGCTTAAGAAGGACTGACATTGGATATATTCTTCACTGTACAAACTGATGCCTCTGCAAGGGCATTGGTATCATCTTGGTGCAGTGGAACAACATGGGCAAAGATCACCAAGTGGCGTTTAACAGTTGTTGGCTCCTATCCAGAGAGAACTGTTTTATGAAACTAAGATTTATATTTCAGATGTATTAAAAGATCTGAATTTATAGAAATTCGAAGATTGGAAGTCAATAATTAAGTGAAGTTGTTGATTATGCTGGCGATATAATGCCTGTTTCCTTCATCTGTGTTATTATGAGAAACTCAATATACATCTATAAGAATGAAATAAGGATGTGTAATAAATAAAAGACAGAATCTCATGAAATTGTTGCCTAGAATATCACAAAATAAAACCTTATTTAAGGGCTGCCATTTTATTTTGTGAGGGGGAAGAATGTAGATTGAGGTAGCTCATGGAAATTTGATTCTAATTCTTTGAAAGCTAGAGATAGATACACTTTATTTGGGACGATTGATGAGAATCATTACTATGATCGAAAAAAAAGTTAACGTTCATATACATATGTACACATTATAACATATAAAAGTTCAACACTAATCGATGCGGAGTAGCAAGCATAAGAAGCCCCAGAAAACACTTTGAGACCTCAAAATGGACATAGAGTTCGCTTTCTTACTAAGGTCTGCCATTTCTCCAATAAAACTGACAGCTGAGTAAAACATTAAAAACTAATTAAAGGATAAGATATAAAATACTGTAAGATTACAATTTACATTTATACTATGTCATTAACTACAGAATTTGTAATAATAAAGTTAAGGCCCAATCCAAGAACTAAATAACTGAAGGATGTCACTCAGGTAGTAAAAATCAAGATTTTAAAAACAATACCACAGTATTTTAAATCCTAACTGAATCATTCATAAAGTTAATTATTAACACCAAGTCTCAAGGTACTTGTTACATTAATCAGAAATTTCAAGAATCTTAATGTTAGTTGCGTGGATTATCACTTTAGGCAGGTTGCCAACGCCTCGTTATAAGAGTGGATGGTAAGTATTCTAAACATCGGCCATAACCAAACTTTTATGTGCGGAGAAAGCTTTTCACAGATGCACACATTGAGGATTAGTGATTCTGTAGGATTATTACATAAGCAGCATGCAGACTCAGTAAGGGGCAGATGTATCAAGATACCCATTTGCGATTCTCAAATAGCGATTTTTTGAGAATCGCTATTTGGGAATTGCAAAATGGTATGTATCTAAATTTTGCAATTTTTTAGCGATTTCTTAAAATTCCTTAATTGCGATTAGCAAATTGCAAATCGCAATTAAGGTATAATTTCCCATTCATTTCTATGGGCCAGGAGGCCCATAGGAAGGAATGGGAAGTTATTCTCAATTTGCAATTCGCAATTTGCTAATCGCAAATTGAGAATAATTTCAAGGGTGCAAGGGTGTCTTAAGGACACCCTGTTGCACCCCTGAAATTTACATGTGTGCGCATATGGCGCACATGCATGCCCTAAGGGCATGTATGAGCGCCACATGGCACCTTTACAAATGCCAAAAAGTGCATTTGTAAAAGAATTCGCAAATTACCACCAACTACAAGTTGGTGGTAATTTGCGATTTTATATTGTAAATTCGCAATACTTAATTGCTTCATACATAGCCGAACCTTCACATGCATTTTCTCATCCATTGTGGGCCATCTTTGCTTCCCTGCAGTAAGATAGAAATCTAGCGATAAGCATTACATTTTCTCTCGAGGGATTAAATTCTAGTCGAATTTGAGCTAACCCGGTTTATGAAGGCCGATAGAAAATTTGTCAGTAGAAGATGCACTGTTCCCTGACCATCCAAGTGGCAAGTTTGTTTGGCAGTGCGACGGTGCCATATGATAGCTAGAGAGATATATTTGTGTATTAAACAGAGGAAAGCTTTAGGATCACAAATTATAGATGAGATGCCATATAATAGCTCAGTAGACTAATGCTTAAAATATTGAGATCTGTGTCTAAGATCGAGATTTCATGCTTGAATCTAGGGCCTTGGTTCACAAAGGTAAACTTTCGCTTTTATGCAATTTTATGAATTTTTCCTATTCACAAAGGTATTTTACATGGACGAGACTCTGCACTTAATATTATAGCGTAGTCCTATCTTTTTATGTGTGACATCTCTGCCACGAGTGCAGAGACTCTGCAGTCATAAAGATACTACTCAGAAAATATATATGGGAAAAGGAAAAATGTGTCAACTTACACAAAAGAGTGAGTTTACCTTTGTGAATTGGGCTGCAGGTGTGTCCACACAACCAGTTTTTCAAGATCAATAAAATGCTTACTGTGATACAGTTTATAAATGTGCATGGCTAAGATCAACTTAAGTGGAGAAAATGGGTAGCACTGATGAATCAGAATCTGTGTGTTACCAGACAGATGAAACGCTGCATCACGTCCATTTTATTTGCCAGGTCCTAGGCCACCAGTGGAGAACCCTGTTGAAAAAGGAATTTAATGCATTAGGGATAAGAACATGTGGGTCAGCAGTAATTGAGTCCCTGGACCCAAGGAATACAATTCTTAACATCCTGGATACCTTAAAGACCCTTGTCAAGGAGAATTCTCAGATCCAGTAGGAGGCCAAGGCTGTTGGCCAAGAGAGGCTCGCCAGGAGTTCATGGAATCCATCCATGTTATGCCGGGCTGCTAGGGAGAACCTGCTCTCTTTGTCTCCCTATTCCACCAGGCTGGATTTCTGTCCCAGTGTCACTGAATATGTGCACTGTTATGGTGGGTTACTAGGGAGTCCTAGGGTTATTGGCTCCCTAACCTATTCTACCTGATCTCCTCATGACTTTATTCCTGCACTTTTGCACTTTATGTGCAATTTTACAGGCAGAATAGGGCTTTTTTAACCTTACATTATTACATTGTCATGGCGGGCTGCTAGAGAGAAACAGGGTTTATTGGTCCCTGATCCCACCTTATTGGGTCTAGAGGTTACCAAGACTGAATATCTGCACTGTTGCACTTTATGCGTTATCTTGCAATCAAGTGTAATTTGAAATGATTATTTGCCATATCCCTCAGTTGTATGTGCATATAGAAATGTAACATTAATATAAATATGGAGGTAACCTATTTTGGGGTCATTAACTGTTGGTTCTGAGGTGGAATGTACTTTGGAATTTCCCAAACAGTAGGCACCCTGGCCCTATAATTATGAAGGCTTTACGGGTAAGGGGGCCCAGTCTATTAGAGTTTTTTTGAGGTGCTTGATGGTTGATTTTTTTAATTTTCTCCTTTCTTCCTTTTTTTCTTATCTATTTGTGATGCTAATTGTTTATTTTTAACTATGTTTATGGTTTTTAATGACTAATAAACAAATCTTAATACTAATATCTACTATTGTTAGTAGATAGAGTTTGTGTCAAAAACTGTGGATGGTTACACGAGAATGCCAATGCACCACTCATGAAATGCACCCCTCGAAGCAGAGGAATGCAAAGCAGCGATTTGCACTGGTTTGCATTATTTTTCTTACAAACCAACACAAATACCAATTTGCGTTTGTTTGCAAATCCTGCAAAGGATTTTGTGTTGAGTCTGCGTTATAAAAGTAATTCAAACCCAACGCAAAACCTTTGTAAATCTGTCTCACAGCCGTATTTTCCAGGAGTTTACAGTAAAGAACTTCTCCACAAAGAAACATAGGGTCAGATTTACAAGCCCCTTGTGCCACTAGTGGGTCAATTTTTGCGCATTTTACTGCTTCATATTTACAAAGAAAGGAAAAGCCACCCTGCATGACTTTTTCTGTCCTTGTAAAAATGGCTCCTTTGCACGCAGCACTCTGTGTGAAAGGGGTGTTCTATGTGTGTTGCTGTGGGTGTACACACGCAACACCCATGGAACCAGACACATTTCCAGATTTACGAGGAATCGTAAATCTGGAAATGCGTGTGAATGCTACGCCTCCCCAGGCGAGGAGAAATTTATTCATTTCTCCTCGTTTTCTTTTCCTCTTTCTATGCATGCTGCATTCTGCAGAACTCATGGAAAAAGGAAATCTCCTCTAATGATTGTTTATGTACAGGAAGGGTTCCCTTCCTACACATAAACAATCATTGAAACAATTACGTTTTTCAACTTCTATGTGTGCTAATGCAGCACACATAGAAATTGAACAGCATTTCAGATTATTTTTGTGCAGGAAGGGAACCCTTCCTGAACAAAAACAATCTCCCCACAATGCAGGCATCCTTGCACCATGGTGCAAGGATGCCTGCGTAGGCGCATGGCAGTAGTTTGTGCGCCAGCGCAGGGAGAAGCACAGAGATGCGACATATTGTTGTAAATATGTTGCATCCCTGCGCTTTGAAAGTCTTGTAAATCTTCCCCATAGTTTACAGGTGAAGAAAAATAATGTGTATTTGCACCTTAGTCATAACTAAACCAAACTGATTGACAGACACATGGAAATGGACAATTATTTGTAGATTTCCATGTTTACGCCATTGTATCTTAATGAATCACCAAAAATGAATACACCAACGACCCATTAAGTTTTTAGTTGCTTCCTGAATGATACACACAATTAGTATATTGTTATCATCATAGAAGCTTGACAAATAAGTAGACTATATCACATTGTTCTAAGACCACCAAGCAATACAAAACCGAGTAATGCATATATAGTTCACTGGATCTGCCATAGTTAATATAAATGAAAATGCTGATATGTTTCAATATTTTTATGCTTCCACAGATACCTTGTGATGCAATCGTGCTGGTCTCATGACAGCAACGGAAGACCCTCATTCTCTCAGCTTGTTTCCTTTCTTGGATGCCAGCTGTCAGCCATTGAGGCAGTGGTATGTCACTAAATAAGCACATGCAACTCTGGATTTTCACGGATATAGAATTTAGACACATACACCTACTAGTGTAAAGAAGTCTATCCATTGTACTGTTTATTAGCTTGTGGTTAACTAACTTTGAGTCACAAATTAGATTATCAAAGCATGTAAGAACGTACTCATGTTCAATACAATTTTCAGAGCCCCACAACTTGACAGGGTTTAAGCATAGAAATAATTGAAACACAGTGGCTGGGCAACGGCGCACACTCCTGTTGAGTCAATAGTTGTCCATATATTTCTCAGAACCTTGGTGCTTCAGGAGGAGGGAGAGCCATCCGATCTCCCACTCAACAAAAGAAGAGTGGTGTCTTCTTCTTGTACAAATTCTTTAACAGGCTCCCAGCACTCTGTTGTATAAACACTATTCTTAAGTAGAGTCGTTATAGTCCAATGTCTTTTCATTCGGACATATTTCTCATTTATAACCAGTTCATAATTTTCATCTGTACATAGATTTCTTCACTTGTTTGGCAACACCTTTGGTCATGCCAACGCGTGTTTCGTCCGTTAACAGTAAAACTGGACTTCCTCAGGTGAGGCATGTTCTTGGACCACAAAGCCACACTAAGGGAATGGGGCATCCGAGCGTACCCATATCACACCCCAGGCTACCCCACCGCCCTACTAAACCAGCCAACACCACCGCAAAAAACTGGAATCATAAGACTGAAAGACCACCAGAAAAATATTCAATCTTAAAAAACGCGTCGGGCCAGAGGAAGATCAGAATATCCTTCCCACAGTGGTCACTAACATCGACACCAGCCAAGGATGGGATTGGCTTCCAGCCATTCTATCGACCAAAAGCTCAGAATGACCACCCGAACCAGAGGCAGTGGCCCTTGGCCTCATACGCTTGACAACGCCACCTCCCCCAGAAGCAGCATTAAATACACAAGCGGACTCTACCATCTCATTATGTTCCTGGAATATAAGCGGCCTCCAGCAAAAAATTAAGGATCCTGATACCTTTTCTTTCCTGTGTGAACATTCAGTAATAGCCCTGCAGGAAACTTGGGCCACACAAGGGTGCCCAGTCATCGGGTACATCGAGTTAAGGAATCCAGCACTTAGGGGCAGCCGCTTTGGTCACCCCAAAGGTGGCCTGTCAATATATATTTCAAACACCTTAAAAGGTCCAATCTCACGACTGCCCCTTGCCGAAGATTGGCTACTTGGGGTTAAAATCAATGCTTGGCGGAAACATCGTCCACTGCTCCTTTTAAACGTATACATCAACCCCAGCACTCGTACAAAAAAAGAGCATCTGACACACTTAACGGAAATCATGAACGACATAGCCGCGGAACACTGGAACTCAGACTGTATTGTTACGGGGGATTATAATACCTACTTATTTCAAGGGAACGTAGCAGACATTGATGGGCCCTTCCTACTTCCAATCACCGAGGCTATAAATCAAACCAAACCACCCATCCAAACTCAAAGTGGACTGGGCGAGCTTTGTGTGATGAAATTTTACAGTGCAGGTTACCTTGTCATCAACGGCAGAACAGTAGGTGACACCCCGCCAAACTGGTCCTGGACAAACGGCACCAAGCAATCCTACTTGGATTATACCATCTGCAATGCCGCCCTGCCTCACTGTTTAACCAACTTCCGAATTTATCCAAGAACCGAAAGCGACCACAGGCCCCAGGTTATTTCCTTTAATATAAATCCTGTGAAACACAAAACTGCACCATCAGCATGCCGGGGAATACATACCGAAAACCTAAAGCGCCTTAAGTGGACTGAAGAAATTAGCCCGAATATCCTCCAAGCAAGTGTGGACATCATAAGAATAGGAACCGAGCAAGAGGCAATCCCGACTGTAACCTGGACAATGCTCTGTTCCCACCTGACTCACCTTTTTCCAGCAAAGTATCAGGCCGAAAGGGTAATTCAGACACGTCTATTTACAATTTCACAGCATACCAAGTCACTTAAGAAAGCCAGAAACGCAGCCCTGCGGGCACTGGCTAAATCTCCGGGGAACAGGGAATGTACAATTCACTATCAAACCACTCAAAGATCCTTCAAGCTGGCGATCAAAAAAGATAAACGGTCTCACGAAAACCAATTTTGGTGCAAACTGGTGTGGGAGAGTAAGCAAAAAAACTCTAGAAAATTTTGGGATCTTATTAACCACACTAATCCTAGCACACCGAGCTTTGGATCTGCAAACATCCGGGAATCAGACTGGGTAAGATGCCTATCTGACCACTTCAAGTCTCCAGAATACCCAGATTCCAATGGAAGCAGCTCTTTAAATGAGATAACCATGGGCCTGCCACCATACGGAGTCTACCCGCCGACTGCTTACACCCCGCCAACATGGACCTTGAGGTAACACAAGAAAGAGTAGCCACAGCAATGATAAAAGCAAGATCTGATGGGGCTCCGGGCCCAAATGGCCTGCCACAGAGCCTGTTTAAATCTGACATTGCCTTCTGGTCTGGAACACTAAATAATCTCTTCAATTACGCTCTGAGAACAGCAACAATCCCAGACTCATGGCGGGGCGCCATAATCCACCCAATTTACAAATCAGGATCACGTGCCCAACCGAGCAATTACAGACTCATTGCCCTCCTGGATATTGAAGCCAAGCATTATGCAGGCCTCCTACTGGAGGATCTAAGGTTATGGGCAAAGGACTATAAACTGTTGCCAATGAATCAAACAGGGTTTGTTGCAAACTCAGGGACCAGCACTAATTTGCTAGCAATTTCAACTATAGTCGACAAGGCACTACTAACATCTAGGTTAGTGTTTTGTTGCTTCGTCGACTTCAAAGCAGCATTTGATAGAGTCCCTAGGGAGGCTCTATGGGTAAAATTAAGAAAGTGGGGGATTCCAGAGATTCTATTACAGGCAATTATCGAACTCCACTCGCGTACATGGGTTCGGGTGAAGCTCGGGTCCGGCACACATCTCTCGCGGAAAATAATGACAACTAGGGGCGTGAAGCAGGGATGTGTGTTGGCCCCCCTTCTCTTTAACCTGTTTATAGCAGATCTGTCGGCGACCCTGGACGATACCAACAGCCATTCTCCAAAAGTCGGTGGCTTGGGTCTAAGCAACCTTTTGTACGCCGATGAACTTGTCCTTTTTAGCCTCACTAGGGTTGGCCTACAAAGGCTCCTTGATAAACTGCATGACTATACGACTATTAACCAATTAGAGGTCAACTTTAAAAAAACGCAAGTCGTTCCTTTTGGTAAGAAACGACACACAGGTGGTGGTTGGTCATTCAACAACATAAGCCTCGTAACAGGCCAGTCATATAAATATCTAGGCGTCCACCTGGATTCTAAATACAATTTTAGAAAGCAGCGTAACGAGATCGCAGTCAAAGCAATAACCCTTGCGGTATCACTAGGCAAGCTTGCAAAAAATCTCTCAGGCCCAACCCTAGCGCCTCTTTTGGAGGTGATGAGAGCAAAAATTGGCCCTACTCTATCGTATGGCATAGAGTTATTTGGGGGAAAATGAATACAGCCTTGAACCAGCACACAACCAAAATTTATAAAAAGGTTCTCCAGCTGCCAAAATCCGCATCTGCTGCACAGATAAGGCTGGAGATGGGACTGATAAACTACGATGCCTCCAACATCGGGCCATATCTTAATCTCTGTCACAAACTAAGACAAGCGGACCCCAATACATTAGAATCCCTAGTCTGGGAAGAAATAACCCAGAAAAATCCAGGTGGAACATACGGCCGTCTCTTTAAAGACGCCATTCAGCAAATGTCAGCAAGTGATTTGTGAGCCCTGAATCCTAGTCAGACAGCATGCAAAATAGGGATCAAAAAGGGTGTGAGAATGAGATCAAGTATCATCGATAAAGCACTCTTTTTGAAACGCAGTCACGCCTGGGCTCTTGTAAACTCTTATAGACGGCTAGCCCCCACCTCCTATCTGGCCTGTACATATTCACTCCATCTAAAACGCAGCCTTATCGCCAATAGAATGGGCGACTGGCGATTCCTGAAAGATTTACCCTCCTGGCGACGCACCGCTGAAGATTTAACTTGTAGAGGGTGTGGCAAAAAGCTGAAACTATGTCGCATGTGATCTGCCTCTGCCCAGCTTTTAATTCAGAACGCAGGCGGAGACTAAAACCAGAATGGAATAGGCTGGGTGCCAGGACTTGCAGGCAAACTATCATGGTAGCTTTAAATCCGGAAAACACATCCCTAAACATAAGACTCATAAACTTCATTCTGCAAGCATACCGTAATTTCAATCAAAAGAGGCCCTGCTAAAGTGCCCCTCCCACTGTCCAACTCTTAGGGAGGTTAAAATAAAACGACCAGTAACCTCAGGAATGTCGGCTGCTTCCTAAAAGTAGGATACCATTGAGCCGAGTATAATATAAAAGGGAGGAAGAGACGACTTTTTTCCCTATACATCATGCTTCAAGCTACTCTATTTTATTTAAAGAGGCTTAAGAGAAGACAATTTCCGTTTTTATAATGACTGTTAACTGACCATGTTTTTATTCTTCAAGATTTTTTAATCTTATTTATTGATACACAATGTGAATTTTGTAACCTTCTTTTAAACATATATGTGTTATATCTAAATAAAGATAATTGATTTGATTTGATTTGGACTTCCTCAGGGCTCATAACATTTGATATTCTCCATTCAGCTGAAATACACAAAATCGTGTAATGAGGAGATGAAGGACTTAGTGTGTTATAATGCGACCACCACCAGAACACCTGGTGTCATCACATGAGTGGGCAAGATCATTAGTATATGGTCCGTGTCATAGCAAGTCAAAAGCCTGTGTTGTTAGAGGATCACTGTGGTCCATGCAAGTAATTTATGAAAAAGAACAAAAAACTTTAGTGTGAACTACACTGTGTGCAAAAAATTCAAGTTTAAAGATAATGGTTAAATAAAGTAAGCAGAAGATGGAAAATAAATTAAATTGTCAGTAGTCGCTCTTCTATCCTAAAATACTGTGTCTGTGTCAAGCAACGTTCATCTCACCTCATATCAAATATAGTTAGACCAGATATTTCATTATCCGTCAGTTTCTAAATTCTGCAAAACGCAATAATAGTATTGCACAACACATTCTACTCAACCAAAATTGCAACTATGTCCTGTTATGTATCTATCTCAAAGGTAAAAGGCTTACCTATTTATAGGTCCGAAATCGTTCTGGACTCAGAGTAAAAATGGTACTCCCTTATCGTAACCTATGGATTCAAATGAGTAATATGTCACTAGTATACCAAAAACAGATAGCCATCCAAACTGTAGACCGCTCAGCGGTGTACAGTTAATAAAGCGTTCCAGCTTTCGCGTTTGCCCAATACATTACTTGCACGGCTCGGGTCGCGTTACTATCAAAATCTTTGCATCAAGGCACGTGGCATAGTATATTATCTGGTTCTCAGAATCATCCCCTTTGCGACCGGTATTTTTGCATTTGGGATGCATCATCCCAAATGCAAAAATCGCAATTTAAGTAATCTCTAAATTGCGATTACTTAAATTGCAATTGCATTTAAGGAATCACAAATTGAGATTCCTTAACCCTTTAAGTGCTGCGCACGTTCAGCGGCCGATGGCACCACTACCTCCGTAGTGCTGCCGTCGGCCGTTGAACGTTCGAACTGCACCTGCGCAATGGAACGTCCAGCACTGGAGCTTGACGTTCCATAGCTGTTAAGGTGTTAAATGCAGTGCATTAAAGTAAAAGTATTAGCGATTTCGCTAATAGGGGGCACAAATTACCATGAAGTTGAACTTCATGGTAATTTGCAAAAACTTTGAAAAATTCACTTTTGTGCATTTTTCAAAGTTTCATAATGTGCACACACATGCCCTTGGCCACCCTCATATCATACCGTAGTGTGTAGTCCTGTCGTTGGTCAGGCGTCTATCGGCGTTGTACGTCCGCGCCACCTTTGCACTCGTATTTTTAAGTTTGCCGGGTAGGAAGTACCCAGACCGGAAGTAAGCCTCACTCTAAGTTGGCAGCCATCTTGTAGTGTGTTGTATACCTGTGGAGAAGTGTGGCTCAATGGTTAGAGCGGCAGACCCTGATGCAGAGGTCTAGCCTGGGACCAGGGTTCAATTCCCCGCCTCGGCGGGTCTTGGGCTCAAAAAATTCCACGGACCTGATAATTCTCGCCTCAGTGCCTATTCCAATCATGGAGTCCCACTCTGCGACTCTGGGCAATAGCTTGCTTAATCTCCACAACGGCCCCCACAACGCTAAGGATGCCTGGCCTCCACCTTGGGGGTGCCCAGGAGTGGATGCCTCACAGGGAAAGCCAGGATGGGTTCCACAGTGGTATTCGTACAAGCGCCTTGAGACCCTTGCGGGTGAGTAGTGCGCTACACAAGTATCAATTTACATTTTACCCAAGTACAATAATGCAGTAAAAATTCAAACTGCTAAGTACATGACACTCTCTCTATATTATTCCTGCAAACTAAGTAAATCTCTCGCTTATAATATGTCTCAGAGTATCCACTATAAATATGGTTTGAAAGCGTACTTATATGTGATAATAATATGATGCAGTGAACGCTATGAGTTGTACGTATGCCGCTTAACTATCAGGCTCTTTAAAGTATTTGTACAGCCTCAATACTTCACATTATATAATACTTTTCTAAATTGCACAGTGATCGCTGGTGAGGCAAGAGAAAGACTTTTCTTCTATGAAATTAGACTGTATGTAAACATCATAATTTGCGTCTTAATGATTATATGGTGTCCATAAAGGTCGTGTTTGTCCCTCATATTATTTTTGGTAGGGTGAAAGGTGCTGTTTGTTAGTGTTGTGATAGATTTTTAATTGCTGATTGCAAGCATTATATAATCGATAGTCCATGTTATTCCAAAACTAAAAAAGTAATAGAATAGAGTGAGAAGATATATTATAGAAGGGAGAACTGTCATGTAGTAGGAGAAAGAACAATATATTATTATTGGCATTGCGCCATCAAATCCAATGACCAACATTATTTGTAAAAAAACAATTCACGTTTTGCATCTTTTGTCAAAGATAGTTCCTATCACTTCATACAAATTTATATTAATATTATGACATGATGTTAAGGGATCCCATATATTTACATTCAATCAAGTCTATTGTGACATCTTGTCATGGAATCCCACTGGGCTTCCTTACACATCAGTATTTATAAGATATGTCAAAGCAATCCTTTTCAACATTTCTTTTCACATCTGTCAAATCAAAATTGATAATCATAAAGGTAGATCATTTATCCATTAATTACTAAAGTCAGAAAACATATACATATAGTACATGCTATTTGGATTGGCGAGCACAAAGAAACAAATTGATAAAAATACCGAACCAGATCTGTACCTCATTGTTCAGTAACCTATGAGCAGATTATTTATAGAGTTATTCTCCTAAGAAGTAATGTAATTCCCTATCAATATTGAGACCATCATCAACCGCTCTAAGGCACATTATCCATACAGCTTCTCGACAGCGTAATCTTAAAACTCTATTTCCACCCCTGACTGATGGTGATACCATTTCAATTCCATGAAAGTGAAACGTCCTGTGACGATCCTGCTTGTTGTAAAGCATTTTAGGACCCTAGTGTAATTTTCCCGATTAATGCCCATATATAGGTATAAATCAACATGTCCTTATATAGGCATAGAAATTATAACCATATTTAGGCTTAGCCCATGCAGTCCAAAACCAGCATGGCTACTTCCACTAGTTCTGAAAATCCACAACGATTTCTTGCAAAAACTCGCCTTCAGCATTCAGGGACTTCCCCTTGCTTGAATATTAATTTATCCAAGAACTCATGGAGTTTTCAAAGAACTGCAAGTCTTTGTTGAAGTTATTATGTCCAACCTTACGTCAAACTCGGCACCTTCAATGTATAAATATGCCCACACTTGCCGTAGCAAACACACAGTGGTTTGGAGCAGTTAGACTATCTACCTACACGACACAGCTCGCCGCAGCAAGTGCAGAAGGAAGCCAACCCTCCAGCAGATGCACTGAGAAAGACGCTGTCTTTTCTCTTGTCGAGAAATCCAGCTCCAGTGTTTCCACGCTACCCTTGCGGGTTGTTGGGAAATCGAGTCCTGAGAGAGAGATACCAGACCTCCTATATTCTAAACCAAGGTAGGGAGCTGATTAGACCCTTAGAGAATTCTTGGATAGATTCTTGGCAAAGAATACTAAAACTCAGCTACACCTCACTTACTTCTTCTAGACCTAGGTTAGGTACACCAGGGTAGGTGTATCTTAGAAGCACTAGTTGAGTACTTTTAGTCTTTGGTATTTATGTATGTTATTTTATATGGCTTAGAAACCATACCATGCTTTGACAGTATTATTTTATAATACTCTTCGTACTGTACGCATTGTACTTTGCAACCAGTATTACGATTGTAGCAGTTCATTGCTTCTGCATGAGAAAGAAGACTATTCAATAAATACTTTTATTGAAAATGCCTGTCTCTCTAGTTCTCTGCACCTCTGGTGCAGTCAATCGTGGAAGCATGCACGATTGACTGAGGGAAATATCTATCTATTGTTTCCACAACTCTACAGATACGTTTTAATCTTGGGAAACAAAGTTGTCATGTTTATGCGGTTGTCAGAAACTAATCCCTTCTTGTTTATTCGAGAAAGTTTGTAGTGACCTCTGAGCTAGCTGGCACTCACTATTAAGTTTAGTATATTCGATAGAGACCTAGTAGACCTCAGTCCTACGTCACATCTATAGTATATACTATTCCAATGCGCAGACCGAATTGGGGATATAGGAACTACACTACAATCGCAGGTCATTGTGTATACTGGAAAGGGATACCTGGGGTCACCTTGTTTGACTGCACTGAAATGTTCTTGAATCCTATCTTTAAGCATCCTGATGGTGCTCCCCACCTAAATACAATCACACTTACAGATTAGGATGTAAACCACAAACTTGGTGTAATAATTGATATTAGTAGTAATTCGGAACTGTGGTATAGTTGGTTGTGTGGCAAAGTATTTCTTTAGTTTTAATTTTCTCACAATTTTAAATGAAAACTAAAGAAATACTTTACCACACAACCGACAATACCTGAAGAAGGGAGCAGACCAGTGTTACAAAGCACTATGTCAATACAGGAATCTATAGATACTGCCTTATTATTATCACTTGACCCTGAAGAGGGTACTCCTAAAGATGAGAAGGGCTTTTTATACCAAATGGGCATAGAATTTGGACATACCATTGAGAGTGGATTAAAACATAAATCTAAATGGACCCCAAATTTTCCTTCAGATAATTGTTTTGATGTGTTCTATAAAAATGTATGTGATGATCTGGATCGTGTACCTGCTAATAAGGTTAGAAACAGACATCATGGGATAAAAAATCTGACTGCACAAGAGAATCACGCACTTCTACAATTAAAATAAGACGAGTCTGTGATCATTAGAGAGGCTGACAAAGGAGTCTACATTGTGGTCATGAATAGGTCAGATTATAACAAGGAAGTATATACACAGTTGGGGTACACAACATGTTATTCAGCTCTGAATGCCAGTCCGACATTAAACATCACTAACTCCATTAACATTGAACTCAAACACTGGTATGAACAAGGGTTACTTTCTGTGGAGGAATACACATTTCAAACAAGATGACCCCAGGTATCCCTTTGCAGTATACACAATGACCTGCGAGAAGCAGAATCGTCACAGGACATTTCATTTTCATGGAATTGAATTGGTACCACCATCAGTCAGGGGTGGAAATAGAGAATTAAGATTACACCGTCGAGAAGCTGTATGGATAATGCGCCTTAGAGCGGTTGATGATGGTCTCAATATTAATAGAGAATTACATTACTTCTTAGGAGAATAACTCTATAAAGATTCTGCTCATAGGTTACTGAACAATGAGGTACAGATCTGGTTTGTCTTTTTTATCAACTTGTTTCTTTGTGCTGGCCGATCAAATAGTATGTACTATATGTATATGTTTTCTTACTTTAGTATTAAATGGATAAATGATCTACCTTTGTGATTATCAATTTTGATTTGACAGATGTGAAAAGTAATATTGAAAAGGTTCGCTTTGACATATCATGTAAATACTGATGTATAAGAAAGCCCAGTGAGATTCCATGACACAATGTCACAATAGACTTGATTGAATGTAAATATATGGGATACCTTGACATTATGTCATAATATTAATATAAATCTGTATGAAGTGATAGGAACTATCTTTGATAAAAGAATGCAAAATGTGAATTGTTTTTTTACACATAATGTTCGTCATTGGATTTGATGGCGCAATGCCAATAAATAGTATATTGTTCTTTCTTCTAGTATATGACAGTTCTCCCTTCTATAATACATCTTCTCACTCCATTCTATTACTTTTTTAGTTTTGGAATAACATGGACTATCGATTATATAAAGCTTGCAATCAGCAATTAAGAATCTATCACAATACTAACAAACAGCACCTTTCACCCTAGCAAAAATAATGTTAGGGACAAACAGGATTTTTGTGGACACCATATAATCATTAAGACGCAAATTATGATGTTTGCATATAGTCTGATTTCATAGAAGGCAAGTCTTTCTCTTGCCTCACCAGCGATCACTGTACAATTTCGAAAAGTACTATATAACGTGAAGTACCGAGTCTATACCAATACTTTAAAGAGCCTGATAGTTAAGCGGCATACGTACAACTCGTAGCGTTTCCCTTAGTGTGTTCACTGAAAACCTACAGCGCTGCACTCAGAATGAGGCCGTAAGTGTTTACACTTTGCACTGAATATTACATTTCTTATATGGAAATTATACAGGGCCAGATGTATTAATCTTTTTAGCGGTTGCAGACCCACCTATTCTTTAAATAGCTCCAGGCTAGATTATGGCTGCGCAACTCTATGTGGGCTACCCAGGTACAAGTTGGCTCCGCTCAGGGCTTCCCTGAAATCTGCAGCAAGGCTCATCACAGGTTCCAGAAACAATTGCCACATCACACCAGCACTGAAATACTTAAACTGGCTACCTTTGGAGCCTAGGATTCATCTCAAGATTGCGTGCATGACGCACAAGGCCCTTCACTTTAACACCCCTTTGCACCTAGCCCAAAAACTGGAGCTCTCTGGCAGGAGCCGATCTTCTAGAAGTTTCAACACTCTGCTTCTGAAACCTCAAAAGTTCTGGAAAAAGAAAACTTCTAACCGGGTGTTCTTGGGTATTTCCGCCAGAATTTGGAACTCCTTGCCTCCCCACATCAGACTGAGTTTCTCTTCGGTATCTTTAAAAGAAGAGGTGAAAGCCCTTTGAATGAATACACTTGTTTGATGGCATCTACCTCCATTGACCATGCCCACTCCGCTGGTTTGTGCTCAAACCCGCTATTTGTTTGTTCCATTTACATGCTACACTATTTCCACTTGCATATTTTAGTGCTCGTTTACCTTGCTTATCATTGTTGTTGTTATTTTACCTGCAACTCTGTTTGTACCTATGTACATCTGTAAAGCGCTTTGAACCCGCTTTGGTCATGTTCGCGCTATATAAAACTTTATAAATAAATAAATAAATAAAAATGATCACATATAAGTACGCTTTCAAACCAGGCTACATTTATAGCGGATACTGTGAGACATTACAAGCAAGAGATTTACTTTCTTTGCAGGAATAAAATAGAGAGATTGACATGTAATTAGCAGTTCTAATTTTTCCTGCATTAATGTACTTGGGAATATAACACACTACAAGATGGCCGCCAACTTAGAGCAAGCCTTACTTCCGGTCTGGGTACTTCCTGCCCGGCAAACTTAATAATACGAGTGCAAAGATGGGGTGGACGTACAACGCCGATAGACGCCTGACCAACGGGAGCACTCCACTGTACGGTATGATATGAGGGTGATACTGTTTAATTTATTTTCATTACTATGTTTAGATTAAGTTGTGGGATATTTCCAAGTTCTTTTACTATTGTGATTCCCAAGTATTTTATTTTATCTATGGAAAAGGGCGTATTGGGATTAATATTCCAACTCATTGCTTCTGTTTTTTCTTTATTGGTTAGGTATTCTGAAACTTTGCCGAATTTTATCATCGTGTCTTCTATTGCTTGACTAGCTTCTTCATAGTTTTTTGTGAATATCATTAAATCATCTGCGTAAAGAGCCACTTTTTTTGACCAGGTATGATATTTGAAAGGTGTTTCTGATCGAACAAGCTCGAGGTTCAATGTAAAGGTTGAAGAGTAAGGGTGATAGAGGGCAACCTTGCCTCGTACCTCCTTGAATATCGATATTGTTAGTTAGATTTCCGTTTACTATTATTTTTGCTCTTGGGTTTTTATAGACCTCCCTTACCATATGACCAAAGCAGACTCCCAGATTGTTTTTTTCAATGATTTCATTTAGAAAGGACCAGTTAACTCGATCAAAAGCTTTAGCCGCGTCGTAAGTAATAATGGTTAAGGGTAGTTTTTTACAGATAGCAATATCGACGGCTGCAAATAGTTCATGGGTGATTTCATGAATTTGTCGTCCTTTAATAAAACCTTTTTGATCTAGATTAATCAGAGTTGGCATGATCTTGGCTAGTCTTTTAGCGATGACTTGCATAAATAACTTATAATCACAATTGAGTAGTGATATAGGTCTGTAAGACTCACAAATTTTAAGATTTTTACCTGGTTTTAAAATAATACTAATCGTGGCATCATTCCATGATTTGGGTATTTTTTCATGGTCCAAATATGTGTTATTCATGATTTCTGTTAGTTGGTTGATTAGGGACTATTTTAATGTTATGTAGAATTCGTTTGGTAACGCATCAGGGCCCGCTGCTTTTCCTTTTTTTAGGTCTTTTATTGCTGCTCTAACTTCTTCAGGTTCAATTTTCCTGTTTAATTCTGCTTTTTCATCTTCTGTTAAGCTTGGGAGTTGTATAGTGTCCAGGTATTTCGTAATTTCTTCTTTCGTTGGGTTTGAGCTTTCTTTGTATAAGTTGGAAAAAAACTTCGTAAACTCTTGTCTTATTACATCATCATTCGAACTTTGCGAAGTTTGGTTTTGAATCTGTATGCATGGGATATTGTTCCTTACCTGTTCAGTTTTCATTTTCCAGGCGAGCATTTTCCCGCATCCCTCTCCATATTCATAGTTTGACAATTTGCTGTTTTCCCATTTTTCTTGAACTATATTTTCCAGATAATCATTCAAAACCTCCTTAAGTTTACAGATCTTTTCTGTTAACTCTTCCCTTGCTTCTGAGTAATTTCCACAAAGCAGTTTTTTCTCTATTGTATTGTTATGTTATGTTATGTTATGTTATGTTATGTTATGTTATGTTATAGTAAGTTTATATAGCGCACAGCTACTCTAAAAGAGTGTCCCGGCGCTTTCCACAGGCAGCTCAATGTAAAACAACATAACAAGAAAAAACAGATACAGGAAAAAGAAAGGCCCACCAGAAAAAACTATCGATTAAAAAGCCACGTCTTCAGGCTCTTCCTGAACTGAAGCAGATTAGAGGTGCTGCGTAGCGCCAGTGGGAGCGAATTCCACAACTGGGGTGCCTTGAAGCTGAAAGAGCGCCCCCCAGTGCGGACCTTCCTCACACGTGGAACCACAGCAGTGAATAGAGATTCAGACCGCAGTGAACGGGCTGGGCGATAAAACGCCAGCCTCCGCTGCAAATACCCAGCGCCTGAGCCATGCAATGCTTTATGCATCAGCGTTAAAGATGTAAACATAATCCGCTTCCGGATGGGCAGCCAGTGGAGCGTCTGCAGCAACCCGGAAGCACGTGCTCGTCTATGTAGGCCAAAGATGGCGCGTGCAGCAGAGTTTTGTGCCACCTGCATGCGCTGGACCAGATAATCAGGGGGGCCAAGAAAGAGGGCATTGGCGTAATCCAACCTGGATCCAATGAGCGCTTGCACAGTAATCCGCCTATGCTCCACAGACAGCAATGGAAGGAACTTGCGGAGCATCTTCAAAATGCCGAAACAGGTGCCGGCCAGACCGAGGACATGGGTTCTCAATGAAAGCTTGTTGTCAAGCTTGACACCAAGGTTTTTGGCAACCAATGATGACTGTGCGGGAGGACACATGTCAGGCGGCCACCATTGTCGCCACTCAGGGTCGGTGGCACAACCAAAGAATAAGACCTCCGACTTACTGGAGTTGGCTTTCAGACTGTTCCTTTGGAACCAGTCGAAGACCATTCCCAGACAGCCCCGAATACTCTCTCCATCCCATGTCTGGTCTTTACCGCACGTGAAGAGGAGTTGCGTGTCGTCGGCGTAGGACACGATCTGGGCCCCATACGCCTCCACCGCTGCCGCCAGAGGGGACATAAAGATGTTAAACAGCGACGGGCTCAACACAGAACCCTGTGGAACCCCGACTCCCAATGGCGGCATCTCGGCGGAGCTCTGGGAGACCCAGATCATCTGGCGGCGGCCTTCAAGGAAGGATGTGAACCATTTGAGCACCGTCCCTCTAATGCCGATGTCAAATAGCCTGGCGAGGAGCGCCTCATGGGGGACGGTGTCAAAGGCCGCCGACAGGTCCAACATGACTAACATGGCCTTGCCACCAACATCCAAGGTCTCCCTGATGATCTCCGAGACCTCCAACAACGCTGTTTCCGTGCTGAAATTAGGACGGAATCCGGATTGGGATGGATGGAGCAGATTGTTGTCTTCTAAAAAGCTCGACAAGACGCCATGGACATGTTTCTTGGCCAGAGCCGGGAGAAGTGAAATTGGCCTATAGTTGGCCAGAACCTCGGCATCAAGACCAGGCTTTTTCAGGAGGGGGATTACCATCGCCCTTTTCCAGGTGCGAGGGACACTCCCCTCCCTCAGGGAGGCATTGAGGATGGGATTGACCAGGGGGTTCACCACCGGCGCCATCCCGGCCAAGAATTTGGCATGGCATGGGTCGAGTGGCGAGCCTGATTTAAGGCTGGCCAGCAGCCCCCGAGATGCCTCGCTAGAGACTGCAGGAAAGTCTGACAGCACTGCGACAGGCGTGGACGATGACCCATGCCCCGCCACGGGGCCGCAGCCACCCTCCTCCGAGCTCTCCACGAAGGAGGCCTGAATCGCCTTGATCTTGTTGGTGAAAAAACTGGTGAGATCACACGCCCACGCATCTGATGATACTGGTGGGGGTGAGTGGGAGCTGGGGGTCGTGAACTCCTTCACAATATTGAAGATCTCCTTACAGGAGTTTGCCGACGCCTCAATCCTCCTAGCAAGATATTCTTTCTTAGCTCCTAGGATGTCCCGGTGATAGGCCTTCACAGCCGCCCTGTAGGCAAGTTTGGCCTCCCCATCGTACTGAAGGCGCCAGGCCCGCTCAGCAACCTTACATTAGCTGCGGGCAACACGCAGCGCCTCCGTAAACCACGGCGCAGATTGCCGTATAACCGTGGACCGAGGGGCTGCCTTTGGGGCAAGATCATCCAGCCTTTCAGTCAGCCACAGCTGCAGAGCCTCAGTGTCTCTTTCCAGATCCCCCGAGAGGTGACAGGGATGTCCCGTAAGCGCCTGCTCCAGCATATCAGGCGTCACTCTGTGCAACGCTCTCGAGGCTGATCTAGGCACCGTGAGGGCGCTGTTGTCCGGCCGCCCATTCTCCAGCACGGAAAACCGAATCAGCCTATGATCCGTCCAGAGCACCGGCAGGGTTTCGATATCAGCAATCGGGACTGACGAGAACACTTGATCAAGGGTGTGCCCTTTCTCATGTGTAGGACCCGACACAAACGGTGCGAGGCCCAGCGGAGATGTAATGTCCAGGAGTTTAATAGCGTCCGGGTCATCTGTCACGTCAAGATGGAAATTGAAGTCGCCTGCCACTACACAATGCTGTGTAGACAGCGCCAGCTCGGAGATCGCTATCGGCAGGTCCTCGAAGTAGGAACCCGTAGGGCCTGGCGGCCTGTAAACCAGCAGCCCCTTAAGCGCATGGCCCGGGGACAATCTGAGTGTAAAAGCAAGGGACTCAGAGCCCCCGATGGGATTCAGGGGGAGAACTGAGCAGGAGACGTTCTTCTTCACCACCACAGCTACTCCACCACCCCTTCCCTTAACTCTGTCCTGCCGGAGAATGTTGTATGCCGGAGGAATGGCAGAGAAAATGTCCGGATTGGACGCCTCTCCCAACCAAGTTTCAGTCAGGAGAAGACATAAGGGATTTTCCCTGACAAGGAGATCATATAAGTGTAGGGCATGGCAACCTACTAACCTCGTATTGAGCAGCAGGCATAGATGTTTAACACGAGCCTCAGCAGGCCTATGGACGTTGACCGGTGTCCAAATAGGCGACCAGCCGCAGCCCGGGCAGCGGCGTTTACCCTTGAAACGCCCCGGAAAAACCGAGCGGCAGGAGCAGGAATATGTCTGCATAGCACGCAGCGTCGCAGCGTATTGATCTCTTCTTCAATTATTTTGATTTCCTGCTTTTTAATTTTTGTTTTATGTGCTCCTAAGCTAAGTAGTTTACCTCTAATCACAGTCTGATTTGTTTTGACGTCCCACTTGTGTTCTCTTAAAAATATTGCTTAGAAGCTATTTCAAGTTGATTCACACTTTGTGCATCTTTCAGTATGGATCGTTCTACCGTCCATCTAGGGCGGTTTTATTTTCTGGTAATGTGAGAGTTAGTTGTACGCCGGAGTGGTCTGATTGGTGAGCCGGGATATGATCAATTTTTCTTACACTATCCTGGAGGAGTCTATTTACTAAAAAAAAGTCAATTCTTGATCTGTGACCTAGCTTTTTATTGTGAAAGGTGTAAGGACGAGTTTTCTCCCCTTTTTGTCTCCACATGTCTTCTAGGTCAAGGTCGTTTTTGTATATTCCTAACCACTCTCTCATTTTGGGAAGGTTCATCTGTTTATTTGGGGGTAACCTATCTAGTTTTGGATCTGGAATTATATTATAATCCCCCCCTACTATTATAGGAGCGGTGGTTGTTATCAGTTCTGTGTAAAGCTTTTGGAGGGGTGTTGAGTCATCCAGATTCGGACCATAATATCCAGCTATTGTTAAGATGTTATCTTCAATCCTAATTTTAATTACTACCCATCTTCCTTTATTATCTACTACCTTTTTTTCTATCTTAGCTTTTAGAGATTTTTTTATGATAATTGCTATACCTTTTATGTTACAGTCTTGTGTAGTATAGATACAGGTGTCCGCCTATTTAAGATTTTTAACTATTTTATCCCACTCGGAACTTGTAAGGTGAGTTTCTTGGAGGATGATAATCTCATTTTCAGATTCTTTTATATATTCCAGGATTCTTCTTCTCCTATTAGGAGTTCTAAGCCCATTTACATTCCATGAGAGGACTTTAACTAGTTTTCCTATTATCTATGTAAGTTTGTTTTTACTTCTTTCCCTACTAATTTGGGGCGTGTATTATATAGTTCAGTTGACTCCCAATTTACTCCTTTATTTTTGTATTTTGAGGATATTTTTTCAATTTTTTTCCCTATTTTGCACCCCACCCGTGTCTCCTCATTTCTAACGTTTTTAAATAGAAGTGTGTTTTCCTGTTCCCACCCTGAGGAAGCCTCCCCTTTTCTTCTTTTGGGTACAATTTCCCACCCTGTTCGTGCTCCGATGTCACCACGCTAATATGCCGACTTATATGCAATTTTTTAGTCGCTTTCCTTTTATTTATTATTTATTATTTTTTTATTCTATTTTGGGACTCTTTTATATTTTTGTGGTAGTTTATAACTTATTTGTAGTTATTTATGCTTGAAATTTCAGGGATTCTTACAGACTCTAATTTACCTTCTAAAGTCTTTTAAGTACCTTCTTTAATTAATTTTTTTCAGCTCGTAACTGGTCTTTAATCAGTTGTATAAGATTCTCAACTTCTTGTGGGTCTTTAATATTATGCATCTTGTTGCGCCACATAATTCTTAATGCTGCCGGGAATTTCATTTGTACGGTTGCTCCCAAATTTTTCAGTTCCTGCAAGGGCTGTCCTAATTCCCATTGTCTATCTTGGGCGGCTTTGCAAATGTCCGATCGAATCCTGAATGACCAGTTATCTTTGTTTAGAGTTCCATTTTTTAAACCCTCGCTTAGAATCTTTTCTTTTAGGGTATAGGTTTTGAAATTAATTAGGATTTTTCTCGGAGCTTTTCTGTCCTTACTTTTCCTAAAAGGGTCTCTATGAGCCCGCTGAATATCTTCCGCTAGATTACAGTCTAGTGTCCATGGAAAAAATTCTTCAAGTAAAGAGATACTGAAGGTTTTTATGTCTGTCCCTTCCAGGTTTTCGTGTACATTTAAGACCCTGAGGTTGTTCCTTCTGCTTTGATTCTCAAGAGACTCTAGTTTCTCTTTGATGGTTCTATCACTTTATTTCAGATGCCTTATGTCTTTTTGATTTATTTCTATCTTTTTGCTGAGTATTCCAGTTGTCATTTCTACTGTAGTGACCCTTTCAGCCAGGTCGTTTAATTTTTGATCCAGGTTTTCACATGCTTCCTGTATTTTGCTTTGATTCCCCTCAGAGATAGAAAATTTCTCTCTCATCTCTCCCATCATTTTATCCATGAATATTGCCATCATTTTTCCCATTTGATTTTCTGCCATGGAGTCAGCCATGGAGTCTGCCGTAGGATCTTTACTCACTTGTGTCGGTTGTTGATCAGATATCTCTGCTTGCGACTGCATAGGAGTAGTATTTTCAGTAACTGTCTCCATAGGAGGAGTTATATTCTTTGAAGTATATGGTGGCTCATTCGCCTTTTTTATTACATCTTCCTGTGAGGAGTGATTTGATTGAATAGTTTTCAATTCCTCCATTTCCTCAAAGTCCTCGAAATCCTCCTCAGATGTAGTAGTTAGGCTTCGATCCTCTGATTTTACAGATGGGGGATGGACTTCTACTCGTGATTGGCCTCCTCTCACTTGTACTGACTGTTGTACTTTAAAGTACGATCTTAAAGAGGGGGTCACTCTGATTTTCTGTATTTGTTTTAAGTCATTTGTCCCCTGGTTCTTTAATTTTGCGGTCCTTGTTTTTATATTTTTATGTTTTCTGACAGCTCAGTAAAGTTAAGTAGCACTTTCTGCTTTCTTTTTGTGCTTTTAGGGGTCACGCTTTTCTTTTGGGTGGTAAAATGGTTTTGTTTTAATAGCTGGCAATTTCTGAGACAGTATGAATATCTACCAGCGAGTCCCAGTATTTTTTCCGATTCTGGTTCTATTTGTGTGTCAAATTTCCCTTCGATCTTTCTGGTTTTTATGTCATAATTGGAATTTTCTGCTTTTGCTAGTTGCCAAAGCTCACTTTTTTTCTTGATCTTTGTTATATATTGGGTCTGCCTGGTGCTGATTGGCATTTTGGTTGGTATTTTTCCTCTTAACGTTTGTGCTTACAGTGGCATTATCAATGTTGATGACAGGCACCACCCCCTCACAATACTGCAGTGGTTGTATACCTTTACACAGCTCTGGTTCTTTCACCGTATCCTTTTGTAATCCAGTTTGTACACGAGGTGATTTAGGTTCTTTAATTTCTTTTGCTGCAAGGTCAGCGCTTTGATTACCTGACCAGATTTCAAGATCTGGTCAGGACTTCCCCTGAGTTTTTTAGGAAGATCTAACGCTGTAAAAATGACCATTATCCCTAAATTTACTTATCTATTCAACACCATCCCACTAGAATTTAAAAAAGAAACTCTAAAGAAGATACAAGGAGATATAGCTAGTTTCATATGGGCATCGAAAAGCACAAGGATTGCTTGGAATAAACTAAGGAGAAGGAAAGAACAAGGCGGAATAGCATGTCCGGATATATATGAATATTATAGATCGTTTCAATTTAAAAACTTTAGACCTCTCCTAAGAAAACATCAAACATATCCAAATTTCCTACAAACTATGACCGAAAAGAGAGACCACTTCCTATTTAAATTTGGCCATCCCAAATACTTTAAAAAAATAAAACTAAAGATTCTACTTAATGCAGTGAAACTTTGGACCCAAATAAGAACAGCAGTAAAAATCCCGTATTACAGTAACACAGCTCCAGTATGGAACTCACCCGGGACACCGGACTGCTTAAAAGACTCTTTAGCGATCCCACTCAAAAATGCAGGAATTGAAAGTTGGGGACAGTTACTGACAGAAAACACTCTAACAACGTGGGATCACCTATTTTTAATTACCGAAGGCCAATTATCAAAATTTAAATTCTACCAACTAAGCAGTTGGTCTAACAGTCTACCAAAAGATAAGAGTAACTATGAAAATCTTGAAAGCGAAATGATCAAAATAATACCAATAAAGAAAGAAATAGCGAAATGGTATTGGGCTCTTATCGAAGCAGGTGAAGAAGATTTTTTAATCACGGAAAACATATGGAGAAAAGACATGCCAGAACAAGACTTGGATTTAAAACTACTCTGGAAGCAATCTATGGAAAAATGCTGGTCCTGTGTAAAACCTGCTTCACTAAAAAGGAACCACTATTTCTCACTACATAGAGCGTATTGGACCCCAAAAAGATTATCTAAATTTAAAGGTACGAGCCAAAAGCAGACGACGTCCATATGTTTCAGAAATGCCCCGCACTTGACACTTACTGGAATGAGATTGGTAAGACACTAACTACAGTATTAGTAATCAACATAACTGTAAGTACCTCTCATTATTTTTGGAATACATAATAACAGTGCTAATAGTAAGGATAAACTAAGTATAAGACAAGAAAGCTTGATGTTTATGTTAATCCTGCTGGCGCGTAGAGAGATTTGTATAAATTGGATAAAACCGGGATCGCCTCCACATGATAACTGGCTAAACTCCATAATAAAAACAAATAAACTTGATAGAAAAGGAAAAAACACCAAGAGAATAAAATATTGGGAAATTTGGGAACAACATTTTTAGAGATGCCATAAACTCCTTTATAACATCAATAAATAAAATCCAATGATTAAAGCGGTGACAATAACTCCAAGCAGGATTGAATACTGCTGAGTAGCCAAATAGGCTAGCTCCCTCTCCAAACCATGGAGTTATTGGTAACGATATAAGGTTATAGGAGCAAAATGAATGGTCACAATACACAAGGGTATACTCCCCAAGGAGAACTCGATAATGGGGCAGTGAAAGACTAGGAACCAAGAACCATTTGACTCCTTAAACCTCATTATCTATACTACTGCAAGATGAGGACACACACAAAAAAGATACTGTTTAATTTAATAGATAAGGGAGTTGTGTTTGGCCGCCCGGTTGTATGGAGACAGGTATAGTGTGTTTTGCGGGCTGGTCATGTAATGAAATAGAGAGTCACACGGTGTCTAGCTGGGTAAATTATGTATCAGGCATTGGAGGACTGGAATGATTCTGTGTGTAGCGTTAATAAAAACTGCAGCAAGGATATAACGATAAAGATATATAGGTAACAACTTGGATAATATAGTATGCCACGTGCCTTTCGGGCCGGTGGTGCGGAGATTTTGCTAGTAACGCGACCCCGAGCCGTGCATGTAATGTATTGGGCAAACGCGAAAACTGGAACGCTTTATTGACTGTACACCGACACTGACTGCAAAATCTCCGCACCACCGGCCCGAAAGGCACGTGGCATACTATATTATCCAAGTTGACTGTACACCGATGAGCGGTCTACAGTTTTTATGGCTATCTGTTTTTGTTATACTAGTGACATATTACTAATTTGAATCCATAGGTCACGATAAGGGAGTACTATTTTTACTCTGAGTCCAGAATGATTTCGGACCAAAAAATAGGTAAGCCTTTTCCCTTAGAGATAGGTACATAAAGGGACATAGTTGCAGTTTGGTTGAGTAGATGGAGTTGTGCAACACTATTATTACGTTTTGCAGAATTTGGAAACTGACGGATAATGGAATATCTGGTCTAACTATATTTGATATGAGGTGAGCTGAACGTTGCTTGACACAGACACAGTATTTTATGATGAGAAGGGAGACTACTGACACTTTGATTTATTTTCCATTTTCTCCTTACTTTATTTTACCATTATCTTTGAATTTAAATTTTTTGTGCACAGTGTTGTTCACACTAAAGTTTTTTGTTCTTTTTCATAAATCACTTGCATGGACCACAGTGATCCTCTAACAACACAGGCTTTTGACTTGCTACATCACGAACCATATACTAATGATCTTGCCCACTCATGTGAATACACCAGGTGTTCTGGTGGTGGTCGCATTATAACACACTAAGTCCTTCATCTCCTCATTACACGAGTTTGTGTATTTCAGCTGAATGGAGAATATCAAATGTTATGAGCACTGGTGAAGTCCATTTTTACTGTTAACAGAGGAAAAATGTGTTGGCATGACCTAAGGTGTTGTCAAACAAGTGAAGAAATCTATGTACAGATTAAAATTATGAACTGGTTCCAACTTTAAAAAAAAATAAAAAAAAATATGAACTGGTTATAAATGAGAAATATGTCTGAATAAAAAGACATTGGACTATAATGACTCTACTTAAGAACAGTGTTTATACAATAGAGTGTTTCAGCATTTTAACGTTATGACTGTTTCATAAATGCGAAAGAATCCTGAAGTCTTAGTACTTAAAAATGTGGCCATCAAAATGAATCTGTGGGTGATAAAAAACACAAAAGAGGCAACCTGTATTTGCAATGTATCTGTTTGTTGAACAAAAGCAATGTTACTCAAAAAACCCTTGAAAATATTATTTTGTGTAAGAATTTAATAAAAAATTGCCGTGTTCCAATAAATGTTTGTGATAAAATATCAGTGCTAAAATATTCTTAAATATATACTTTGTACAGTGATGACGAGCCTACAGGGACCCTTTTTGTAAAATGAGTGACCAAGAAAGAGCCAATCTGCCCATACACTTTCAGTATGCAGATAATAGGGCTTTCACTGAAACCCACATTTTAAACTACCGTTAAAGGGTACTTTAAGAAGGTCTATCCATGACTCAATTTTATGACCCTATGGACATTCTAAACACTCTTTTCAAACAGAAAACTTTTAAGCTCCCTACATGTAATGTGGTTCAAAAGAAACACAGAAAAGACCATATTTAAAATTTACTCTCAGAAAGGTTCCTCAAAGTAACTCAAAGTAGCATTTTGTGCTGTTTTGCATTACTCCCTGGAATAAAACCTCTTTGATCAGGATGGATTATAGATTTTATTATCTTCGATAGTCTGGTAGCTAAGATTCCGGAGTAAATTTTCACATCTGTATTTAAAAGTGAAATTGGTCTGTACGACTCTATTCTCTTAGGGTCTTTATTAGGTTTTACTATGTGGGTTATAGTGGCTTCGGCCCATGAAGGGGGAATAGAGTAGCCGTGGATTAATAAGAGGTTAAAAAGTGCGCTGAGTGTAGGTAATAGCTGATCTTTATAGTCCATGTAGATCTCAACCGGCAGCCCATCTGAGCCTGCAGCTTTTCCCCGTTTCATTTTCTTTAGTTGGTTTAATATTTCCCCTTCTGTTATCTCACTTTCCAGGTATGTTTTATCCAGTTCAAGTCAAGTCAAAAATAAAGTTTATTTAGACCATTTGATCTATAATCCAGTTGAAATTTGAGGTAGATTTTTCAAAAGCAACCAGGTTTCTATATCATCCACATTGGGGTCTTTATCTTCCGTGTAGAGGCTTCTCATGAAGCACCTTGCTTCCTCTCTAATCTCGGCATCTGCCTCTATCAGGTCTCCTGTCTGTCTTTGTAGTAAGGCTTTAATACTGTTCCTCGTTCTCTCTTCTCTAGATTTCCAGGCTAGGAGGGCTCCACATTTTTCTCCGTATTCGAAATTCTTTAATCTACTGGTCTCCCACTTTTCTTTAAGAATTTTCTCGTCACAGACTTTAAGCTGAAGTTGTAGCTCAGTAAGTTCCTTCTCTATCAAATGAACTCTATTGGAGTTGGTTAAGATTGCATTTTGTAACTCAAGATCCTTTCTTGTTATTGCCGCCAGGTCTTCCTTTCTTTTTACTTTCATACTCTTTCTTTTATATGTCATTAAAGAGCCTAAACCCCCTCTCAGAAAGGCCTTATAAGCCTCCCACACTACCTGGGGGGTGGAGGTGCCTGAGTTTAATATAAAATATTCTGCAGTTTTCTCTTTAACATCTCTTTTTACTTGGTCATCTAATAAGAGTGATCTTTCCAGGGTCCATCTTATTTTTAAAGGACATAAATTCAATACAATTACCATTTCCAATACTGCATGATCTGACATCCCTACCGGTGTGAAGGAAAGGTAATTGATATCTGTGAGGAAATGCTGATCAACTAAGAAATGGTCAATCCTAGAGTAATTCTTATATTTCTTGCAATAGAAAGTAAACCCTGGTAAAGTTCTGTATTTTTTCCTCCATACATCTAGAAGACTGAAGTCCTTCATTATAGCATCTAAGGTAGCGAGTGATTTTGAGGGAGCGTGATATTTAGCTTTAGAGGTTCTATCTAGCTTCTGTTTTTTTTTTTTTTTATATATTTTTATTGAGAAGTTTTTTTCCCTTTTTACATACAGGGCACGGCAGTATTTACATTAAACAAGACATATCATATATTGAGAAAGGTAAGGGGTAAAGAGAAAAGAATAAAAATAAGGAAAAAAAAAGAAAAAGAAAAAAACAAAATAAAAAAAGAGAGAAAGATCACAATCAAAGGAGGTAAATAAGAACACAGATATTTAAAGTCCAAGCAAAATTACAATCTTTTCCCCCCCGGTTGGGCCAGCATCAACATACATAAATGTAACTTAGATAGTGCAAAACATCTTAACAAGATATATTATTCAAACATTTCAATCCATACTCTCTTCTTTCCAACGAGTAATGGGATCCCAGATCTGTCTCCCAGTTTTCCTTCCCTTTTTCCCTTTCCTTGCATAGATCTCAATTTCCAGGTTATATATTGATAGTAATTTAGCCAGCCATTGGTGAAATGACGGTGGTAAAGGATCCAGCCATGCAGATGCAATACAGAGTCTCATAACTGACATAGATAAAAATAAGCAGGATTCCCCTCTGTCCGGATGTTGACCCTCCTCCTCCCTTATCTCCAAGAGAATTATTGAGGGGGTAAGGGGAATATTTGTTCCTAATACTTGATTCAAGAACCCCTGTATATCTTTTATAAGTGGCTGCAGGTGAGGACATGTTGCAAATACGTGTTAAATCTGCCTCTGAATTTCCACATCTAAAGCAATTAATTCCTGCTGTTCCACCCCATTGGGCTATCTTTGCAGGCGTATGTTATATATGGTATAGTGTTTTATAGTGTTGCGCCTGGAGAGGTGCTGAGCATAGCAGTGTATACCCCATTTCCAGAGACATATAAAAGCTTTCCTCCCTGACTTCCAAGCTGTCTTTCCATTTATTTGCCCATTTTTCAATATCATCCTCTTTTGAATTTAATAACTCAGCATAGAATCTCTTTATAGTGCATTCCTCACCAGCTTCGATCACTTCCATGATTGCGTTTTTGCTAAATCCTGACACTCCACCTTTTTTGTTGTGCAAGGAACTCCTTATTTGTAAGTACTTAAAAAATTGTCTTTTATCTATTGCGTACTTAGCTTGTATTTCGGAAAACTGGTAAACCCCTTGCTGTCCCATAAGGTCGCCTATCCTTCTAATTCCTTTTCTTTCCCATTCTGCAAATGTAGTATCAGAGACTACTTCCACAGGTAGGTTTGGATTTCCTCTCAGTCTAGTGTATGAGTTATACCGCCCCAGCCCGAACCTTTTAGCGAAGACTTTCCAGACAGTGTAAGCCGCTAGGAGCGTTTTAAACCTTGTCCTTTTGTAGTAGCTGGTTTCAGTATATTTTAGAAGAATATTTTCTGCTTCTGGACCCAATAGTAAACCATAGATTGCTAGTGATTCCAACTCATTCCAGCCTTCAAATTCTCCTCCCCCCACTAAGCCAACCATATTTTGTAGAGCTGCTGCCCAATAGTAGAGCTTTAAGTCTGGCAGTGCCCACCCCCCCCTCTCCCGTGGAAGTGTCATAAATCTAAGTGCTCTCCTGGTTTTCCCCTTTGCCCATAAGAATCTGTTAATCATATCTTCTATTTTCTTGAACAATTTAGCCTCGAATAGTAAAGGTATTGCTCTAAAAAAATAAAGAAACTTAGGTAAAACCAGCATCTTTACTACATTTGTTCGTCCCACAATTGATAAATGTAAATTATCTAGTCTATCTAGGTCTCTCCGTACTTTGTTGATTAAAGGTGTTAAATTCTTTTCCACTAGGCAGTCTAAATCAGCTGAGATAGACACTCCCAAATATGTACCTGCCTGAACAACTCGGGTATCTGTGCACGTAGTGTTATGGTTTTTAATTATCTGGGTCTTATTGGTATTAAGTTTGTAGCCTGAGATTTCTCCAAACTTCAAAGCCTCTATTTCCACTTGAGCAATAGCCTCCATTGGTGTTGGTGTGATTACTGCGACATCGTCAGCATACGCTAGTATTTTGCAATGACCAATTCGAGTAGGCAATGGTTTAATTATATCGCACATCTCTATTCTCCGAATTAGTGGGTCCATATACATTGCAAATAGCAATGGGGAGCAGGGGCAACCTTGTCTCGTACCTCTCCTTGTCTGGAATTGTGTTGTAATCCCCGCATTCACTCGCACGGAGGCCACAGGGTCTACATATAGCGCCTGGATTGCTTTAATAAACCTTTTTTTGACTCCTGATCTTTCGAGAGTATGCCACAGATAGTCCCAGGAGACCCGATCAAATGCTTTTTCAGCATCTAGCAACATAATCGCCATTGGGTCCCCTGAGACTGCTGTGGCATCAAATAAGGTTATTACCTTGCGTGTGTGGTGCGTGGTGCTCCTTCCAGGTATAAAACCATGTTGGTTATTGCTCACTACTCTGTCTATTATTTTGGCATATCTTGTTGCTAATACTTTAGAGAAAATTTTAGTATCCGTGTTCATCAAAGTAATGAGCTTATATGACCCCGGTTCTTCCGGAGGTTTCCCTTTTTTTAAAATTATCACTATTTCAGCCCCTCCCCATGACCTAGGTATTGAATCTCCTATTTGTGCCTGTTGCAACGTCCTGACCATGTCAAATTCTAAGATATCCCAGAATACTATATAAAACTCTATTGGAATCTGGTCTGGACCTGCAGCTTTTCCAGAGGGGAGATTCGAAATAGCGTTTTTAATTTCCTCCCCCTGAAAAACTTCCTCTAAAGTATCTGCCTCTTCAACCGAAAATCTAATCACCGGGATTTCCTGTAAATAATCTCTAATTTGAGTAGCATCTCCCCTTATTGGTTCCTCATATAACTTCTCATAAAAGATTCTGAACACTTCCCTTATCTCCCCTGCCTCTGTATGAATCCTACCAGAGGTATCCCTAATCTCCCTTACGGTTCCTAACGCTTCTTGCTGCCTTGTTCGAACAGCTAAGGTTCTGCCCACTGTTTCACAGAATTCGTGACATTTTTCTCTTTTTGCTGTATATAGTTTTACAGCCTTTCTAGCGATGTCTCCCTCTGCGTCCCCTTTCGCTTTTAAAAGTTCCAAGATTGCATTGTCTAATGGGGTACCACTTACTATACATTCCTCTAATTTCTCTTCAGCCTTGAGCACTGCCTTTGCGAGTTCCATATTTCTGATCTGCTCCTGTTTTCTCTTATAAGAATTAAAGCTCAAAGTTTCTCCCCGGACCCCCGCATTAAAAGCATCCCACACTACCCCTACAGTAGAACTATCTCTATTAATCTCGAAAAATTCTTTGATCCATACTTTCATGTAATCCACGTATTTTTCTTCCTGCAGTAATCCTCTTTCAAAAGTCCACTGTCTTCGCTCTCGAGTATTTGCCGGTTTTGGTAGTGTAAGGATTAGGGGATTGTGATCACTCAGGATCCGTGGGAGTCTTTCTATTCTTGATTCCGGTATAAATGCATTTGATATAAAAAAATAATCCAATCTTACACAGATTTTATGTGGGGCCGAATAGTATGTATACCCCTTATTTCCTACCTTTTTTTTCCCCCAGACATCAAATAGGGTATTGTTTGCCACTAATCCCTGCAAAGCATGGCATACACGCCTCTTTCTACCAGAGTATTTACCGAATGAGCCTAAGCCTAGACCATCAGCGCCATTGATATTCAAGTCCCCTGCCAAAATGATTCTGGGTGCCCAAGTAGCTAGCTCCACGTCTAAAAATTGAAAAATCTCCGGGCCATCCTCGGTTGATCCATATACAGTTACCAACGTGGTCCATTCCCCATCTATCATACATTCAGCCGTTGCCCATCTCCCCCATTGGTCTTGTGCTTTTTTTCTTAGGAGCAGATTTTTATTTCTGGATAGTATAGCTACCCCCCTCTTTTTGACACCTTGCTGTGAACTTACTAATACCTGAAAGCCCAATTGTTTTAAATAAAATTCTTGTGAGGTCATGACATGTGTCTCTTGTAGAAAAATAAAGTCCACATTCATTTGTCTTAGTAACACTGAAATTTTTGACCTTTTCTGAGCATCATTTAGCCCGCACACATTCCATGTTACATATCTAGTTCCCATAAGTAATTCATTTTTTTGTTACCATATATAAATTCATATTATACAGTTTATTTCTTTTTACCATATTTCCCATTCTCTCACATCTATACCCCTCACCAGGTAAATTTTTCCTTTCTTTCGTCCCCAAGTCTCTTGTCTTGTCTCCCTTTTCCCCCGCCTCTGCCTTTGCTTCTGTGAATGATTCTATCATTTGGTGCCATACCGTGCCCTGTGTTCCCACCCCCCCTCCCCCTTGACCCCTGCCCTCCCACCCTCCCTTACTGGCAAACAGGTCAATAATGACCTGTGTCTGACAGCCAATCTCCCCCAGGAGGCCTCTCCCCTGCCACTCTCCCATAATCTCAGTATCCTTTAATTTAACCTACATTGTCGGGATTATTTATCCATGCTACTCCCTCCCTCATTCGCTTATTCTAAATTCTCCATTTCATTTCTTCTTTTTTTGCGTCACATGAGCAGTTTGTCTAATAGCTACAGCTCTCTCACTTTGCGCTTTCCCATCTCTTTGTGCCTTCCCCTCTTTTAGGTAAGTCAGATATTCCTGTGCCACTATTTCCGAAAAGAAGACCCTAAATTGGCCATTAAAGCCAACCTTGAGTCGACATGGAAACATCAAGTATACCTCACATCCCACATTCTGAAAAGGTGTTATTAGTTGCCTCATTCGCCACCATCTCTCCACAGTAGTGTGGCAGAAATCTGGACGGGCAAAGAATGTTGTGTCCTTGTAGGAGCACTTAGCTGTTGGCTTCGCCTTACTGATCACCTCCTCTCTCAATAAGAAATTGCCCACATATACTAGGATGGCCCTTGATTTGGTGCTTACATTATTTATTTTTTTGCGTCAAAGGAAACCTGTGTGCACGTTGCACTTCCTTATCCCAATCCCATTTATCCATTTCTGGGAAAGCTCCTTTCAACAATTCCACCGTAAAAGCACGTACATCCGCCCCCTCCTTCCCTTCCTCGATCCCAAGCAGTCTGATATTGTTGCGCCTCTGTCTATTCTCGAAATCTTCGAGTTTCCATAACACATCTGATGATATTTTCTCTTGTTCGTCTCTGTACTCCTGTAGTTTTACGACATCATCTTCTACTTTGCCTGTCCTCTCCTCCACCTCCACCAATCTACCAGCCATTTCTGCATACATTTTGTCAACCTTTCGTAGAGACCCTTGTATTTTTTTATTTGCTTGCTTGGCTCTTTGGCTCTCCCGTCGAGCCTCCCCCTGTATCTGCTTTAGGGTTGAAAACAAGAGATCGAAGCTCGCTGCGTAGTCCTTGCCCTGCATCTGGGCCTGAGCTTGCGGTTTGTCAGCGCCACCAACTGCACCCTCCTGGTACAGCTGCGAGGTGGCTGCATAATCCCAATCCAGTTTTTTAGCCACACCTGCTTGTATAACACTCCCGCGTTTCTTTGCTCTTCTGTGGGTCCTTCCCTTGATTCTACTTGACTTACTCACTAAGTTTCGCTTTAATACGGTGTTATGTTCTGACTCTGACTCAGTGTCTAACTCTGAGGTATCTATCTGTGATACCTCAGAACCGCTTTCCGTGGATGTTGATGTGTCACCTAAATCAGCAGATAGGTTCTGACTTGATTCTGATTCCTCGGCCTCTTCCTCATTATCATCCCTGTCATCGTCATTCCCAGTGAAGAAACAGTCATCACTGGGTGAGCCAGTAGTTGCAAGCATATGTTCAATCCTACTGTTCATATTCCCCTTATCCACACCCTCAGTTCTTGCTTGAGAGTCATCTGATACCCCCCCTGGGACCCCCTCGTAAGTATTGTTTTTGTTAATACCATTTTTAGCATTGCTCGTGTTATCCACCAAGATATCTGCAAAATTATTAACTGGACCGATTATGGTAGGCATGTCTACTATCTTGTTACCGGGAGAAATCTGTATCAATTCAGGTGTAGAAATGCTCTCGGCCCCTCGGCTCCCGCCCCCTTGCTCCTTACCCACTTGGGCCATTGTATTTTCACGCGGCTCTGTTTCTCCCATTGAATCACTTATATCGCCAGGCACTGTGTTTGTCTTCATTAACACTTGAGGTTGAGTATCAGGCATTGTTACTGTTGATAGCGATGGCATAACCGCTGGAGGGACTTCTACTACAATTATATTTTTACGCGGGTCTGTTTCACCCATTATACCGCTTATATCGCTAGACACTGTGCTTGTCTTCATTAACGTGGCCGTCTGCTTTGGGCCCGTGGATTCCAAAAGCTCATTTCTACTTTGCTCTTCTTTCCCGGCTCCGTTCACAGGATCCAGGGCTGACTCCTTGCCGGCCGTTAGCTCACTGCTGATTCCCGCCGCGTCGCTTCCTTCATCCATCTGACACATCACAGCTGCTGCCCCGGATTGCTCGCTCCTTGGCTCGCTGACGTCATCCTCCAAGCTCCTCGCAGCCTCTAAGCGTTCAGCCTCAGTTACATCTTGCAATCCAGGCCGCTGCTCTGTAACACTCTCTGACCTGTTACAGCCATTCAGTCCTGCAGCGTTCACGCTCACAAGAGCATCCCCAGCGCTCTCGGCTCTCAGCTCCGGAAATGACTCGAACAGAGTCGGTTGCCGCAGGGTAGTTTCTCTCGAGGATTCAGAACCGGCATTGATACCTTTCGTAAGTCCTTTTCTGATCGATTCTTTCTTTTTCCTCTTTTCAGCTTCTTTATCTTGTTTTCTCCTTTCTGTGGCAGCTAGTCTCTCTTCTTCTCGAGCCTTAGCAGCCTCCCTCCGCAAATGGGCTCTATGCCGTGCCTTCACCCTTACGTTTGGTGGTATCTCAGCATCGCTAGCTCGCAAATCTTCCTCCTCACTTCCAACCATATCCTTGCCTGTCTTCAACACCTTTGGAGCCATGAGTTGCCTCCCAATACGCCAGCTATTCTGAAGTCGCTGTATCGCCTCCACAACCACTGCTCCAACCGTCTGCCAGAAGGTATATGGCTCTCTCTTGTAGTCAAAAGTGGATTGTGTGATGGGCCACTCGATGAAATCAAGCCAGCTGAACAAATCCTTAAACATCACGCTATGTAGTACCTTAACAGTTCAGCTTCTGCTCATTATTTTGGGCTCAAGCTCGGACACAGCTTCATTAATTTGATTGAATTTCTTAACTCCGCTGCATATTACAAATTTGTAGCGTATCCCGGTGTCCTTCTTATCAAATCCAGGTCTCCCGACTTTTCACCACGGGAGAGTGATCGGGTGCTGCCACCTCCTACGGTCTGTCGGCGGCCATCTTGCCTCAGACTCCTCTATCTAGCTTCTGGTCAAAGACCAGATTGAAATCACCTCCCAAGATTACCGGGCCAGTTGACCCTATTAATGCTGTCGCTAGCTTAGATAGTGGGCCCGGGTTATCATCATTCGGACCATAATACACAGCCAGTGTATACGGGATGTTTTGAATATGTATTACTGCTACCAACCATCTTCCTGATTGGTCTGTCTCATATTTTTTCAAACTTATCCCACTATTTGCTCGAATTATGATGGAGACCCACCTTGTGGTGCCAGATTGCCTGGAGCAGATTATTTCCTGAACCCACCTTAGTTTCTTAAAAAGAGAACTACAAATATCTGCCTCTAGATGGGTTTCTTGAAGCATTATAAGATGTGCATCTGAGTTTTTTAAGAATTCACAAATCCTATTCTGTTTCTTTTTTTCCCCCATGCCATTGATGTTCCATGAGAGGGCTTTAAGCTTATATAGATTACTCATAACCCTGCTATCATCTCGTATCCATCCATAGCTATATACAAAATATATTTACCTATATATGAGGATTTTTTATTTTTTATCCTTCTCCCTTTGCTCCCTCCACCCAGTGAACACCCTCCCCCCTGAGGAACCCCCCCGACATACCAGACGATGGCTTCGCCTTTTGGAACACCTAGGAGGATCCCCTGACCGAATCAACTATATTATAGCGAGTGAAAAGTGGGACGTTAAATAAGTCGTGTTCCCTATGCCGTGATTTAGTGTTTCAGTGCTTCAATTTATTCTTTATTTAATCCCTAATATTTTTTTCCCCCTTTTTGTATTTTTTTTTTTATTTTTTTTTAGGTTATATACTTTTAAGAGTTGTCACAAAATCTGCCCATTATTGATCTTCCTGATCGTTTCTCATACGGCCTAAAAGATTATCAACCTCTTCAGGCTGTGAAAAGCTATAGGTCTTATTTTTCCACATGATTCTGAGCAAGGCAGGAAACCTCATCTGCACGTGAGCTCCCAATGATCTCAAGTCTGGCATCCTGGTGCCCAGCTCAGATTCAACTGTTGTTTTTGCATTTGTCACCCCGAGTGGGAAGGGTATGCTCAGACGTGAGTCCCGTGCTCACCACACCACGGGAGTCAAGCTACCCTGGCTGATGACGGCTGATAGCCAGAAACCGGTCCTTGGATGCTTGATTCCGGTCCAGAGAAGACATGGCTTGGCAGGTTGGCCTGGACTGTTCCCATGAGGCACAGGGTCAAGGCTGATTTGCATATGGCCATGTCTGAACTGGGGTGGTGTGGAGTGCAAAAAAACGATGGATTAAGGCCCAGATCTCTGTACTGGGGTGAATAAATGACATTGTTCTGCATTCTGTCCATCAACTGTTGTTTTTGCATATGTCATAAAGGACAGCGTGTTCCATTAATTTATTTAAGGTTTAGTATAAAGAAACACAGTGTACTCTAGGGGTTGCCACCCTGGTTTACCTCATCAGACCCAATTGAGCTAAAATTCTAGCTTCCAGTTGTATGCTGAAATTAGGAAAGAAACATTTGGCTGGACTACAGTATTCCTTAATTCCTTATGACACACATTCATTTGATATCCTTGCTGTTAGAGATAGGCAACATTCTCATCCTTTAATATATTTATGTAATTATTAAAGCATCTGTATTCGATTCACAGAATCATCAAAGCATCACAAAATACTAAGAAAATTGTTTAAAAAAAGCATATACAGTACATTGATCCTCATGTTGGATATTATACAGTACATAAAACCTATTATTTACAGTTAGCACCAATATGATGAGTTCCATAAAGTGCAAAGTGCAGAGTGCAATATCATCAAGGCTTCTTTAGCAGTGCATAATTAAGAAATTAAAAGTAGTTTTACACTATCATTGGCTATATACATCATGGACACTTAAAATTCATATGACTCCCATGAGGAATGAGATCCAGAAGATTTTAAAATTTTAGAATTTAAAATTTAAGCCCTTTCTTCCTCCTCATAAAATGTATAGCCAATATAAATCTACTGACACCAAATACAATAAGCTTGGAGCTATCCGTTTTTAATATACTCAGCATTTCAGTGTATTTCCTAATACTCAAATTCCTGCCCAAAGATTTTATCAATTTTTTTCTAGGATTTGCATAAGCAGGGCAGAAAATTAGGACGTATGCAATGTCCTGCTTGCTTCCCAGATGGAACTGGGTACACTTACAGTCTTGTCCCCCTTCCTGTATCATTCCCCACTTAGATATAAAAGCCTTTATCTGGAGAGTACCATATCTGAACTTCAGATACAATACCTTAGCAAGTTGAAGTTCTAATTAATCTAAAAAGGATACAAAAATGGGGGTTATTTTGAACATCAGGAATTGAGTTGTGAGTGTACCAGAGTTACAATTTAAAGTGACACTGTGCCAAATAAAGGGTTTTAAGTTCCCGCTTTGAGTCCGGGGTCAGCTTACTCAGTTGTTCCCAGAATCTACTCAAGCCCAGATCCAAAAGCCATTTGCAAATATGGGCCAACCATAGGAAGGTGACATGAATGTCAAGAACCAATAATTCACTCAATGCTTGTGTATAGGTTTGCAATTCCTCTGTGGTCCATATTCTAATCCAATATTACAAGATCATCCAAACCACCCTTTGTTCAATTCATTTTATGCCCAGATCATACATTTGGGGGATCACAGGTGTATTCTGAGGAAGGGCAATCTTAAAACCATCTTAAAACCTTATTTTCCCCCACAGTTAGAGGGGAGAGTAGATTCCCCCCCCCCCCACACACAACTCTGAGCCATACAAGGCAGCAATTTGAGCCTTAGACTTGTAGACTTCTAGGGCTGGTGTAATAGCCTTTGTTTTAGTTGCAAAAAGTTTTTTTTATAACTGGTGCTGAGTTTTGCAATAAAATAGATCTCGATTCCTTTATCTGAAAGTTTTGAATCAATGGTTACTCCGAGATAAACAAAACTGGAAACGCACTCCAAAGTCGCTCCATTCAATGTTATATCATTTTTAAAACACTTTTGGGGCCTTATAGACATGTATTTAGTTTTTACTGGGTTAATTTCCAAGCCTTTTAGTTTGCAACATTCATTAAGAGTATTTAAAAGATTTTGCATACCCTTTGGCGTTTGCGACAAGATTGTGTTGTCTGCAAATGTTAATGTGCAAATATGGTTCCCTCCTAATTTCGGGGAATCATGATTAGATTTTTGCAGGAGCTCAACCATATCATTAACATATATGAGAAACAAAGTTGGCACCAGGACACAGCCCTGGTGCACGCCTCTCTTAACTGGTATCTCGTCTGTGAGTTCCCCCCTTTGCCCCAACTGACTTTTGCTAAATTGTCCTCGTGAAGCCTAATCAACTGAACAAAAATATTTTTGGGTACCCCCCACTGCAATACATTTATCCATAACAGATCTCTGGGGATTGAATCAAATGCAGCCTTTAAATCAATAAAGGCCACATATAAGCGGCCAGATCTCAGCCTGGTGTATTTCCAGGCTATAGTTACAAGCCTGAACACTTGATCTATGGTACTAGTTCTCCTTCTATAACCCGCTTGACACGGGGAAAGTACACCGTTTCAATCATCCAGTCATTTAACTTATCTAAGATCTGTTTGGCATAAACATTTTGCATTATGTCTAACAAACTGATAGGTCTATAATTAGCGGGATCGTCCCTGCTGCCCTTTTTGTATATCGGGACGATCTCTGCCCCCTTCCAAGAATCTGGAATGGGCTGCCCTCTAGCAATTGCATTGCATAAAAGATTAATATATGTGGCCCTAACCTCAGGCGCATGTTTAAGGAGGTCCCCAGGTATCTTATCGGGGCCTGGAGCTTTCGATGACTTAATAGAAGCTATGGCCAGTGTGGTATCTTCTATGCTGAATTGTAACGGTGTAATCTCATTTGAGGTCATGAGCTCCTCAATACTACTTGTGGGATCTCTGACTATTGCAGCCAGAGGGGCATATAGATGGGCAAAATGTCTATGTCAAGTGCAAGGGTCCAGATTATAATCTTGGACCGGATTACTTAATTTACTACCATTAGCAATGATCCGCCAATACAAGAATTGGTCACCTGACTTTGAGGCTGTTATCAAGTCTTCCCTACTAGCATCCTCCCAGTTTCTACGAGCTACTTTCAGAGCGTTAAAATATGTGTTTCTTTCTTGCCTAATCATAACTATCTCCTTAGATTGCAAAGCCCTAATGAGGCGTTGTTTGGCCGCTACACAATCTTTGTTGAACCACGGGTTAGACAACTGCATCTTGTTACTATGTTTGGCCTTCCCAGTCTCAGATTTGGTTAGGTAGAGTTTTATATTTTCTACTAGCTTCTGATGGATCTGTGTTATAGGTATGGCTTCAAGACACACTTTTAAAAAGAGCGATACAAGGTCACTAAAAATATTATAAATACAAGTGAGGGGTTCTGCCTTTTCCAGTATAGACGGACATTTTACTGCCTTCCTATTATTGTTCACTATAGGCTGCATAACCTCTGTGCTTGTTCCAGGTTGAATCAATGAGTGTATTTCCCTGCAAGATCTAAACACAAAGGAAAATTATCGCTTTCTCTTCTGTCATCGACTTTAAAGTCCTGCACGTACGCCCAATAAGCAACACTTATCATAATGTAATCTATTCGGGAAGAAGAAAGACCTCTCAAGAAGGTATTAGAGCATTCAAGAGCTGAGGGGGATCTGCTGTGGCAAGACCTTAATCCTTTCTCTATAGTAAAATTAAGTAATTGCATTGCAGAGACAGAGCATCCCAAAGTCTTTTCTGTCCTCAGGAGCGGGATACCCATTGCTAGGTCTTCTTCCTCAAAAATTGTATCTAATCCCAACAAGGGTTCGTAGCAGTAGTTAAAATCGCCTCCAATTATAATGGGCCCATTGGATTTAA
This sequence comes from Lissotriton vulgaris, assembly GCF_964263255.1. NCBI lineage: Eukaryota > Metazoa > Chordata > Amphibia > Caudata > Salamandridae > Lissotriton > Lissotriton vulgaris. Next base: position 1,253,706,230 of record NC_141696.1, read on the forward strand.
TAGGATCAAGGACTTCTTCTAAATGCTGGTTTAATGGTGATTCTTTTGAACAATCTCTTGGTCTTATATATATTGAATAAATACAGCCAGGACTTATTTGGGAATTTTAAGCTTCAACCCAGTATGTCATCTGTGACAGTAGGTAAAATTTCTATGGACACATTTACTTGATTTTTTTATCCATATTAAGAGGCCTCCTGATGGTCTTCTCCTATTTGATTGTTGGGCCTCTATACTAAATGTTCTATAACCTACTTTAAATAGTGGTTACCTTGCCCAAGTCTCTTGAAAAAGGTAGAGATCAAAATTATCAATATAATCCTGCCAGTTAGGATCTTGAAGATTTTTTGAAAGGCCGGCTATATTCCAAGACACCATCTTCACACAATCTAGAGTTTGATATGTTGGTTTATTAGCGGGGAAGCCACAATCTGATGTTATGTGTATTGGTTTATCGGCGAGGCAACCTTCATTATTTATACGATTAAACCTTTCTGACTCCAGAATATTAGTTGCTTGGCTTTCATCAGTGCTATGCCCTTCATAAAATGCATCCGCATTAAGTTAGTCATCCATTTCAGTTACATCTTGGTCCCCAGCCATTAGGTACGATTTATCCCCCCCTGGAGAGTACAGTTTTCACTCCTGGTTCAGTCACCATTGCTTTGCCCCCCTGAAGCGTGTGTGGCAGTGCTTCATCTGTCTATACTGGTTTTGTTTTGCCTGAGACAGATTTTAAAATTAAAAAAAGAATGAATTCTCAGGTTCACAGTTATTAAGTTCTCAGCAATAGTTTTAGAATAAAATGTTAACCTTATGTCATCTAGATCCCCCTCATCTTGCTGTATCCGTTCAGCACTTTTTATGTCAGATCTTATTATGGATAGGCACTGTCGTTTCGTCCTTATCCAATGTGTGACTTTATTTACAAGAGAATTCCTGTCTTCCCTGGTACCCGGCTTTAATCTTGGGACATTGGTAAGAAACACGTTGTAAGAATTTAGTTTCTCCTTAATCAGATGGTGAGGTCCCTGGTATAGTCCATGTTTCCACTCTGGACCCCTATACTCCCTCCCTACGTCTAGAGCGCCCTCTAATGTTCTATTTGGGTGTAGAATTCCTGGGTTTGTATATGTGCATTGCAACTGTTGGTGCAATGTAGATTGTCTAGGATGCTCACGCATATTAGTTGCATGGCTCCCCAATGTAGGTGGGGGGTAGGGTATTGAAGTTGTATTGTTGCTCTGGTTTAAAGTTTGGTTTAGGGGATGATTTAACGTTGCTTTAGATGGCATTCTAGTGAAAGTATTCTCTGCGTTGTTATAATGAGATTTCTTATCCATATGTTTTCTGTCCCCTAATGCATTAATTACTCCTCCCGGATTTATATGTAGGTGAGTAGTTAGTACCTCAATCATCCTTTTAATTGTCAGAACCTCTCCTTGGAATGCATTTAGTTTCGTATAGAGGTCAAACACAAGAGTATGGGTGTCATGTGGCTGTACCTGAGTGTGAGCCCCAATTATACTCAGACTAATAGGGCTACTTACATCTTTTCCAATTATTTGCGCTGCTTGCGTTCCCTCCAAGCTATCTACTAAGGGTAAGTGTCTATTAGAGCACTCTACATTTATAGTCTCTCTATGTGTTGGGCTTCCCTGGTTCCTATATACATTATCTATGTTATCTAATCTAGGGGGGGATGTCTTGCCAGAAGCCAATCCTGTCTTTAAAGGAGGTATAATTAGTGATTGCCACTGTGTTTTATTGTGGGCTTGGTGGACTATAATAGTTGGGCTGTTGGGCCTTGCTGAGGTCGCTTTGTCTCTTCTGCTATAATAGGATGAAATTTTACTTTTCCCCTTGGTGCTGGGCTCTTTACCATTAGACAGCATATTTTCTAACTCTTCCATTAAGTTGTCAATAGCAGCTAAAGTACAGTTCTCTACTGCAGATTTAGCCTGTTTTTGTGTTCTAGCTATCTTTTTCCACCCTGTGATTGTTTCCGCTGCTTTCCTTTCCCCATTGTTGCCCAGATGCTTTGGTATTGCAGCTATTCATATAGGGCTATAATTGATATAATAGCCTAAGCGGGGTTAAAGCTTAGGCAATCAAGCAATATCTATCAGCAGCTTGTGCAGTTTGGGACAGTGTTAGAAGCTAGAGCGACATGTACCAAGCACAGGTACGTTTATATTCAATAATTTGACCACAGTACAAACAATATAGGAATAGAACAAAATAATAACCCAGAATTAGCAGAACAATCTACCCATATACTTTGATATCCTCAATTTGCATGCTTATACATGCTTGTACCATACTAATGCCATAAAAGTCTTCAGCAGATAGTTTGTTAAAATGATGCTTTATATAAAATCAAACTAACAATTGTTCAGAGGTCAAAGTTCGGTGTAGGTTAAATCCGATGTAGTTCATGTCCCACTTAAACATAAATGAGTAAACATACTGCAGGAATGCAAGCATACTGGGAAAGAAACAAGAGGGGTGGCCCAGCCCAGCCTTATCCAATCTTTGGCGGGTGCAGACGGGCCCGCCCTTGGCCCGGGCTTAGGCCAGGCATGCCTGCGCGCGTCCCTTGCTGTGGGAGCCTGCGTCCGTTTTTGAAGTGCCTCCAGGCACTGTTTGTGACGCTGTTGGTGGGTGCCAGAAAGTGCAGGCAGGCAGTGTAGTCGTTGTGGTCCTCTTCCTAGGAACAGAGTCAGCAACGAAGGACTGGTGGTGGCAGAGCAGCAAAGACGGGACCCGTGCTGCGGGAGCCCGCGTCCGTTTTTGAAGCGCCTCCAGGTGCTGTTTGTGACGCTGTTGGTGGGCGCCAGAAAGTGCAGGCAGGCAGTGTGGTCATTGTGGTCCTCTTTCTAGGACCAGAGGCAGCAACGAAGGACCGGTGGTGGCAGAGCAGCAAATATACAATATACTTTCAACTCATGCAGGAGAAGTGAATCAGAGGAGCTATCAATGAATACTCTGTCTGGTGTATAGTTGATACTGGCATGGCTACCTGCTCTAGGGGGGCAGGGTAGACAATGTAGTAGTTCATGCTGCAAATACTTCTGAAGTAGGACATTTTCAAAGCTTTCCTACATTTTCAAGAGATTATTTGGGACCTCAAGCTTGGTCATCAAAACAATTGGAGCAACAGAGGGAATATAGCCAGGTCGCCCTCCACTCACAAAGTCCATACAAAAATGGCCTGGTTACATAGAACACCATAACTCTTTTTAGTGTTATATAAAATTGGGGTTATATACTCCTAGGTAAGGCCACCTCATTTATTAGTCATGCCCACCAGCAAGTGTTTGTTTGTTTGTTGTTGCTGCAGCGCGGACCATTCCTGATAAGCATTGCCTGTTAAAATCTGATATCTGTTTTTAAATTATTGTTCTTAAAACTTACCCGAATCGCGTGTCAAGGGGGAATTTTTCTCTGTCCTTGAGCTGATCCCCTCCCAGCGGCCTCAGCCAATCGGCCGGGATGGGGTGGAGCTTGGAGGCAGGACCGGGCTTTAAATCAGAGTGTAGTGCGCGGAGCGAGCAATTGTTTGTTTGTTGTTGCTGCCGCGCGGACCATTCCTGATAAGCATTGCCTGTTAAAATCTGCTATCTGTTTTTAAATTATTGTTCTTAAAACTTACCCGAATCGCGTGTCAAGGGGGAATTGTTCTCTGTCCTTGAGCTGATCCCCTCCCAGCGGCCTCAGCCAATCGGCCGGGACTGGGTGGAGCTTGGAGGCGGGACCTGGCTTTAAATCAGAGTGTAGCGCGGGGAGCGAGCAATTGTTTGTTTGTTGTTGCTGCCACGCGGACCATTCCTGATAAGCATTGCCTGTTAAAATCTGCTATCTGTTAAATTATTGTTCTTAAAACTTACCCGAATCGCGTGTTAAGGGGGAATTGTTCTCTGTCCTTGAGCTGATCCCCCCCAGCGGCCTCAGCAAATCGGCCGGGACGGGGTGGAGCTTGGAGGCGGGACCGGGCTTTATATGTACGCCGAAGGCGCGCCAAAGTCAAGCCCGTCTGCGCCCGTCCTCGCTCGAACGGGTCCAGTGGCCATGAACCTTGGTCGAATTATTACCTACTCCCCGGCGGAACTCAGATTGCTAGAGCAATCTCAAGCTGCATTAACCAATGAAGCTCTTGCTCGTATTAAAGCTCATGGCATTTTCCATGAACAAGTGGACCATCCCATTCCCTTGTCCGTGACGCCCTCTGTTTCCCCCACTAATCACTCAACTGCAGGTAACTCGACCTCTCTCCGGGTCCTGTATCTTAATATCCGTTCTTTGGTGAAGCACCAATTGGACATATTTCTGCTGTTACTATCTGACAAACCGGATGTCCTCCTGCTTTCTGAGACCTGGCTCACGCCGGACTCTACGCCAGATATCTTAGCAGCACCCCCCTCTGACTATTACATCTTATTAGCTAACCGGCCTGCAGGGAAGACGGGAGATGGAGTTGCTGCTATTATACACAAAAGTCATAAGTTCAGCACACTGACCTCTCTGGTTCTGCCAGAGGTGGAGAACATCATCATTAAGCTCGATACTAATTTGGGATCTTTGGCTTTGGTGCTTTTTTACCGCCCTCCCCAGTCCATGCCATCCTTTCCCCTATCCCTCAGTGAACAGATAGCTAATCTTATCATGAAGCATGCCAGAGTCCTACTTATCGGGGACCTGAATTATTGGTTCAATGACGTATGCGGGGGCCTCATTTGGCTGAACTCTCTGAACTGCTTTCTAACATCAATCTGGTCCAACATCTTACTGCCCCCACTCACGATAAGAGCCACATCCTGAACCAAGTCTGGTCTCTCAACCTAGAACTCTCGCCACCTATTACCTCTCCCTGTATATTGTCTGACCACCATTTGATTGAATTTACAGCTACCTTCAGCGGCAGGGCGAAGACTCCTAAGGCAGAGGGAGGTCTGACCAGAAAGTGGAGAACACTTGATACCCAAGAATTAATTAACACACTAGCTAGTTCCCTTCCCACCGTTAATTCCTACTCAAGTGTTGACTCCAGGGAGAAAGATATCACTGACTGGCTATTGGCGGCCAGTGATATTCATGCTCCACTTATTAAATTCTCACGGGCCAGACACTCTGAAGCCCATAAATGGTTCCCCAGTGAACTGAAAACTCAAAAACTATTGCTCCTTCAGTTGGAGGCATTGTTATGCCAGCAAAGATAGACAGCTTTATCTGTCAGCTCGCGGAGCCTATAAGAAAATCTTATTGGCCGCTAAGGCCTCGTATTTTTCCACAAGAATCCTCGCTGCCTCTAATAAATCTAGAGACATTTTCAGGATTGTAAATGACCTCAGCATCAATGACAGAATCTCTCCCTGTCGGGCCCCCACTCAAAAGCTGTGCAACTCATTAAACAATTTCTTTGTGGAAAAAATTTAAATCATCAGGGCCAGAATTCCCATCACTGTTCATGTGAAATCATTAGATGACAATTCTAGCAACTCTTCGACTATGAACCAATTTACAGCTATATGTCCTGACATCTTACTGGAGTTAATGGCCCGAGTTAAGTCGGGCTCTCCTAAGGACTGCTGTCCTCCCTCTGTTCTGAGGGATACTTTCTCGACCTTTCCTCACAGTATTCTTCCTTTCCTTAATGAATCCCTCAGTAAGGGAGAAGTACCTCGATCCTTCAAAAATGCCACATTGGTCCCTCTTCTTAAGAAGCCAGGAGCAGATCCCTCTAATTCATCAAATTACTGCTCTATCTCCCTCCTCCCCTTCTTTGCAAAAGTCTTGGAGACCCACGTGGCTAGGTGCCTCTCTAATTTCATAGAGAAAACCTTTTACCTTGAGCCTAACCAAGCTGGATTCTGTCCTGCTCACTCTACGGAGACAGTTATCCTGGCGGTGATGGACACCTTGAGGGCCAATGCTGATATGGGGATCCCGCAGGCACTTGTGCTCCTGGATTTGTCAGCGGCGTTCGACACGGTCGACCATAACATCTTGTGGAACCGTGTCGAACAACCTGGTATCCGGGGCGCTGCCTTTAAGTGGATAAAGTCCTTTCTTACTGACAGGTCCCAAGCAGTTCGTCTTGGGGACTATACTGCCCCCAATCTGTCCACTTCTTGTGGGGTTCCACAGGGCTCTTCCTTTCTCCACTATTGTTAAACCTTTATATCAGGCCTCTGATTCACTCACTTAAAGCTATGAGAACCACTGTTTTCAACTATGCTGACAATCTCCAGCTTGTTTTCTCTCTGGAGTCCCCTAATGCTGCTGTCGAATTCCAATCCACAATGCTCCACATTCAGCGTTGGATGGACTTGAATCAACTGAAGCTCAACCCAGGCAAGACAGAATTGGTGTTGCCTGGGAAGAGCTCTACTTGTTGGGGACCTCATTTTTGGCCAGGCGAATAAGGCCCACCCCCAGTCCCTTCCTCATCAGTAAAAAGTCTTGGGGTGACTATAGACTCTGATCTCTCACTTAGAGGACACGTGGGTGCCGTGGTCTCCACCAGCCTTTTCCAGCTGCGTAAAATAAGGAAAGTCTCACACTTGCTATCCCACCAAGCTCTGGTTCAGGTGGTTATAGCTCTGGTGCTCTCACGCCTTGACTTTTCTAACTCCCTTTACACCGGCCTCCCCCAGGGTCTGCTCAACCTGCCTCCAAATATTACAGAATCAGGAAGCGAGACTGATCTACAAACAATCGAAATGGCAATCAGCCAGGCCCCTATTGTCTAAATGACATTGGCTGCCTATAGTAAAATGCACCGCCTTTGGAACTCATTTCCACTCTCTGTCAGGAACAGTGACAGCTTACTGGGCTTTAGAAAGGCTTTGAAAACATGGCTCTTCGGGCAATCTTAATAATCTGGTCTCTTGTATTAACATTCATCCGATTAGCGCCATGAAACCTTTTGGTGTCCGTGCGCTTAATAAATTCATCTTAACATAACATAACATAACGTTCCCGGTGTGTGCATTCTCAGGAGGCATTGGCGTGGAAGTATGGCCCCGAAAGTGATGTCGAAGACGGCCGCGGCGGCTGGTGCGAGGGCACGGTTTGTGGCGGTGGCTGTTGCCGCAGCGTCTCTCAATAATCCTGAGGTCCAGGTCGGCGGGGGAGGTCCGCCACACAAAGCGCTGGGCAGCGAAAATGCTGCTACAGAAGGAGGTGCTGCTCGTAATGGCCCTAATTCCAAAGGAGCTGGCAAGGGGAAACATACAGTGCCGGCTCTTTTAAAAAATCTGACTGCAAAAACCAAGACTTCTTCCGAACGTGGAGCAGCTGGGACAGTCGAGGCAGCCGGGGCAGCTGAACAAGCATCGGCTTGTTCTGCTGTTGTAGTACTACAAGCAGTGGGGCATTCACCTTCAGTTGTATCTGGCTCCTTATCGGCTGATAACACACTTTTAGGTCAGGAAGACTCTGTGGAGCAACTTGTGGCTAAGCAACAGGGGTTTAATGTAAATGTAGCATATAAAGATATATCAGGAAATGGGCATCCGCTACCTTGCTCGAGTATCCCAGTGAACCGAATTATGGGTGATGTAGTTCAGGGTAATGAGAATTTTGCAAGTCCTGGGCTTTCTCTCCCTACAGCCAATATTTCGGTCTAAAGGCAATTAACCCTTCAACTTGCTACGTTGCTGACGATAATGAATCCTACAAGGAACCTGATGGGGATAATTTTTTTTCTCTGTCGGAACATACCGGCTCTTCCCTGAATGAAGAGGATGAGCCTGATCCTGAATGGACTGATGATGGCAGTGATGTTGGAGATTGGTGGCTGAATGAGGTTCTAAGCGAGGAGCTAACTTCCCGTCGCCCCTGTACAGTACGCAAAATAAATGGGCCAAACTCTTGGGATCCTGTGAGAGAGGGTCTTGAAGCTACGGGACTATCACTTTGCGACAACTCTTTTGCTGCTCAGCATGGTCCAGGGGGCGGCATAGTGGCCGGCTCTTCAATGTCATTTAATCAGTCTGATCTGCCACCGGGAGAAATCACACTTGCGCTTATTTATCAGACGATGATGGTGCATTGGGAGGAGGCAAGGCAGGAAAATGTTCGCACTCAGGGGGCCTGCCGCAGAGTTCAGCCAAAACCTGTACTCATATTGCTACTAGAATTGGAGTGGCCGAGGAGAGGATCTCTAATTTAGAGGATGCCTTAGCAGCGCAGAAGTGCGCAACTGATTTGATGGGTGCTCAGAAGGCTGACATTCTTTGGAAATTGACTGACTTAGAAAATCGAGCCAAAAGAAACAACCTCAGGATCCTAGGGGTTCCTGAGGGTCGTGAAGGTGGAGATATGAGGCAATTCGTTGTTGAACTGCTTTCCAAGGCTTTTCCGGAAGTAAATGAGTGGAATTGGCAGCTGGAGGTGCTGCAAGCTCATCGATTTCCGTTCAAGCAGCGGCAAAAGCCCGGAACATCAGGGGACAAACCTTGTGCAATATTGATATACCTCAGCAACTTTTTGGCAAGGGAGAAGATATATGACTTAGCAAGGCCCGATAGAAAGAGACGGGCGAAAGACTGTGTTTTTTTTGTGCGGCCGGACTTTTGTCCTGCCACAGTTGAGCGGAGGTAGCAGCTCCAACAGTTGATATCTCTTTTCCAGGCAAAGGGTGCACAAGATTTTTTGCTCTTCCTGTCCAAATTGAAAATTCACATCAGGGACAGACAAGATTTTTCTTGTCTGAAATCCAGGCTAAGGAATATCTGGGCACCATATAGCCAAGGATCACCTGTGTTTTTCTAGAGGTGTCTTAATGTAATAGTTCTATGTGGGTTTGGGGGCTGGAGCGGTGGTAGACAAGTGAGATTGGTCTGGGTACATACTTTTGGTTTTCTTTAAAAAGTGAAAAAAATAATAATATCTTTCTTTTCTCATGGCTTATGAATATATATGAATGTAAATGTCTCCAGTCCTGACCTCTTATGATTGAGGGGTGAGGGAAGCCAGGGGAGAATGTTCAACCAGCTCTCCCCATCACAAGGACCCAGGTCCTGTTGCCACATAAGGGTGTTGTAAGGGTTGGGTGGGTCAAGGGGGAGGGGTGCTTCGAGGGTGGGATGGGAGTGGGTGGGGGGGTTCGAGAGGGTTTATGGGCATATTGGTTCTGGAAAGATGCTGCAGTGATGGCTTCAGTTCTTGATTTATGTGATTGCACATTGGTTTTCTTGTTTGCAAATTTGGAAAAAAGGGCAGTCTAGGCGGGAATGTTTTTCTAGGACTCATGGGGCAGGATAGACTCATTTTTAGTTCCTGGAATATATGTGGTCTTAACGATCCAAAAAGCGAGCATTATTCTCCAAAATTGTACATACAATGCATGTTGACGTATTATGCATACAGGAGACACACATACCATGGGGGAGGCGCGATTGTTTGAAGTTGCCAGGCTTTGATTTAATAGCGCGTTCCAAACGGGCTTCTATGATCAGAGGAGTGGCCATTCTTTTGAAGTGAGGAGTAGGGGTCTGTAAAAAGTTTTGAGAGGACAGAATAGGTAGATGGATTATATCTGAGATATTAGTAGGCCAAAGGTTGCTAACTATCTGCACAATCTATGGCTCCAATATTGACGACCCTGAAGTACTTAAATATTTAAATGTAGAATTAGCTACATGGCCATATCCACTTTTCATCTGTGGGGATTTGAATATTAATCTACCCAGTAATTTTAATTTGGCAGCTGACTGTAACTATAGTGGTAGGAAACCTAAAGTGTTTGAGGCACTTCAGGCCTTAGTACAAGAGCATGGGGTGATGGATCTGTGGTATTGACTTAATAAAATGGAAGATGGGTACACGTACTATTCAGCTCCCCACAATAAATTGGTCAGGCTTGACTATTTTCTTGTTGCAGATCAGCTTGCCGAAGTTTCTTCTATTTCTGTCTCTCCTAGGATCCTATCAGACCACAATTCATTAATCATTGAGTGTCCTTGGCCCCGTATCAGGAAGCCTCCCAGGCAGTGGTCTTTTGAAAGGAAGCTTTTGTTTGACGAGATTTACCAGGCATATTTAAGAAAATGGTTAACCGAATTTCTCGACATTAATAGGGGTACAGCCCCTGATTAGGTGGTCTGGGATGCCCTAAAGGCCGCAGTGCACGGAGAGACTAAAAACTTTTCTTCATTTCCGCAGAAGCAAGGGCAAGAGCAGTTGAAGGGTCGTCTAGAGGAGCTTAGACTGGCAGAATCAGAATTAGCCTCCAAAATTAAGAATGGCCATGATGTAGAGGACTGCCAGCAGGCTGTCACTATAATAAAATCTAAACTCCTGGAGTCTTTTGGTTTGGACCTTGCCGCTAAGTACCTTCAATATCGTACGACGATGTTTGAATACGGGGAAAATTCCGTTAGGCTCCATCAGAAAAGTGTACAGAGTCGCATCATGAGAAAACAGGATGAAAATGGTACGGTTCAGGATACCCAGGAAGGAGTGAATGGTGTGTTCCAAAAGTATTATGCCGAGCTTTATTCTGAGGATATTGAGAGTGCTCAGTTAGAGTCAGAGATTGAAGCCTTCCTATCGGGCCAAGACACTATGAAGATATCACCCGAACAGAATAAAATATTATTGGCCCCTATTTCATGGGAGGAGGTGGTGTCAGCGGTCAAAGCCTTGGCCAATGGCAAGGCCACAGGCCCAAATGCGGTGCTCTTTGAGTTCTACAAAATATTCTTAGCAGAGATTCGGCAGGATCTCCTTACTGTTCTTAGGGCCACATAGAAAGGCACGGTTCCTGACTCATAGCGGCAGACTACAATTGTTTTGTTCAAAAAAAAGGGGAAGCCGGAGTTGAGTCTCTCATCCTTTCGGCCAATCTCTCTTATTAATAGCGATTCTAAAATATTCTCTAAAATTTTAGCCTCCAGATTAGCTGAGGTAATAGTTCCATTGGTATCTCTGCGTCAACACAGATTTATTCTGGGCCGTGACACAGCAGACCATGTCCGGCGTGTGATTGCCCTTCTGGATTGGGTTCTGGTCACGGCCTCTCCCCTCTGGGTGATCCTGTTGGATGCTGAGAAGGCGTTCAACAGGGTATCCTGGGGGTTCTTGTGGGCTGTGCTTAGGTGGAAGGGTTTTAGCACTGAATATATCCAAGCTATTTGGGCATTGTATGCCTCTCCGGAGGCAGCACTTCGTATTTCTGGTCAAGAGACTGGTTATTTTAATATTAGCAGGGGCACTAGGCAAGGGTGCCCGTGTTCACCCTTGCTGTTTGCCTCATACATTGACCTGTTTTTTGAGCAAAATCGAAGGGGATCGGAGCATAGTACCCATAAGAGTTGGGGACACAGAGTACCGGGCCATGGCCTATGCAGACAAAATCGTCGTGTTAACATCGGACGTTTCTTCTGCATTTCGGGTACTTAAGGTGTCTGCTGAGCAGTTTGGCTTAGTGTCTGGTTATAAGTTAAACGTGGCCAAGACCCAGGCTGTTCACACATTAGATATGCCACACTCTCGGGCCCCAGTGGTTAGCGAAGCAACGTACCTTGGGGTAAGGATCACAGCGGCAGTGGAAACTATTCCGGATTTAAATATTCGTCCGGTAATAGATACAGTAAATACTAAATTAGAACGATTGGGCCATTTACATCTGTCGCTCTATGGCCGTTGCAGTGTTCTTAAAATGCTTATACTGCCGAAGTTCCTATATCTTTTTAGGACAATACCTTTAGTACTTTCGCAAAGTAGTTTGGCAAAGGCAGACAGGATCTGCTATAGGTTTTTGTGGGGGTATCGGCGATCTCGTAGGGCTGCTAAGTGGATGTGCCTTCCTCGGATTCGATGCGCGTGGGCGGTACCCAATCTGGTGTTATACTATTGGTCAGTAATGGTACAGTCTTTGGGAGTGCTGCTTCTAGGGGATAGTATCAAAGTCCTGCTATGCAATCGCTCTACTATCTTTGAGATTGGGTTAGGCACTGTGGCCAAGGGTATCCTGGTTGAAATCTTAGAGCCGAGTTATTTCAAAAGAACTAGATTCAAGGTAATCAATGCTATGTTCCTAATCTGGCAGAAAATTTGGCGGAAATTGTCTATTCATCAGCTCAATGTATATACTCCACTCAAAGCATCCCGACTTCTCTCTCCCCCTATTTTCCAAGATCAGACAAATGTATAGATGGCAAGCACATGGACTGCGGGTTATAGGAGACTTGGTGGGGGATGGTCAATTACTATCTTTTTTATCTTTGAAGGATAAATTTCAGTGCCATACTCACGATTTTTTTAAATATCTTCAGGTCAGAAGTTTTTTGTACAAACATCTTGACGGAATTCCCCCATTATTTGATAAATTAGCTATATTCGAACTTATTAAAAAAAAAGCCAGAATAGGAATGGTGTACCGGTATCTATTGTCCAGTCTCCCGGATGACTTGAGTGCACAAGGATTAAGGTGGGCAGACAAATTGGGAAAGACTGGTGTTGATTTAAACTCGGCCCTGGAGCTTGGTAGCGAGGTTTTGGTGTCTGGAGGTCTCCGGACCCAAAGCTATATGTCGATGTTCGACTTGTATTACACGCCTGCAAGAATTGCAAAATGGGGTAGCAGAAAGGGGGACCACTGTTCAAGTTCTGGGTTGTATGCAGCAAATACAACTCATACGTTTTACTCTTGTCCGAATTTGTCTGACTTTCTATCAGACATAGAGCGTTTTATCAATTCTACGCTTAAGATTCAGGATACCTTGACTCCTGAGATGGTGATAATGGGCTATGATGGTGTAGCGATAACGGGTAATTCATGGTACACCTCTGCGCTTTTGTTTATCGCTATGTCTATGATTCGGTTGTGTATAACCTCACAATGGCTCTCCCCCGAGGCTCCGACATTCATGAATTGGAGAGCTAGATTGCTTGCTATTTATAAGTTGGAATTCTCAGTATATTCATTAAAGGGTAGGCGGAGGCGGAAGCTTGCCTCTAAGATATGGGCTCCAGTGGAGGCATGGATTAATAGTGGGTACGATTAAAATGTTCTCACCGCCCCACTGTGATCGGTGGCAGTATTATGAAATATTTGGCCTTGGTTCCATAGTGTGGTCCTCCTCTTATCCTTCCTCTTACCTTTTTCTGCCCCACCATAGCTCAGTTTATTTTGTTGGGTACTTTTGATGCTGTAATATCTTGTCTCAATGTTTTATTTTCTGTTTCTTTTTTTTTTCTCTGGTCTACTTAAAATATTCTGAAATTTCTTCTTATTTCTTCCTTTTTCCATTTATTGCCATTGAATATGAGATATAATTTCTACTGTTTGTGCACATTTGTACTGAAAGCCATGACTGTATTGTTCTACATAAACTTGAATATATATATTAGTTAGCTAGTGAGCAAGGCGGAGGTTGCCGCCGAAACGCGTCTGAGCAGAAGTTGATGTAAAATAAACACCCTTGAACTAAGATACACGGAGTCAGCGCCTTCTTGGATGGTGAAGTTTGGTGTGGTATTTATATATATATATAGAGAAATGTAACAAGATTTAGAAATAAAGATTAGGCTCTCTGAACTCAGACTTTAATAACATATCTTTTAGTAAAGATGGTTTTAAATTACATGTTTGAAAGTGCCACTTTTAGAAAGTAAACCAAAAAGGCACAAGGCTTGTGCACCCCTCTGTCACACTGCTAGATGCAGGAAACTTTTCCACACCATAGGCCACTCCTTGCTGAATAATCCATTCTGAATAGTAAAACCATATTAGAACAATTCTTCATTTCACATTTAATCCACTACTTTTTCTGAAAATCACTGTGGAGACAGTGTGATGTCACCATGTTTCTTTTATTGAACATTTTCAAATGCCTCCTGCTCGCCCATTCAGGCTTTTAACAGCGACACTAGAGAAGAATCATTGATACGAGCAGCCTCATATAATTTAATTTCAACCAATGCATTTCGAGCCAAGTGGCTCTTCGTCAGGGGTTTACTGAAACAAATAAAATAGATAGCTCCACCAACTGCTCTAAACCAATAGAAATCATTATGTGACTCCCCCTGCATCACCACCCTCATCAACACTCACTCCCTGCGATTACCAAACTGTAGGGGCTGGGGATGTGCATTCAATGTAGACATCCACTTGGGGAGTTGAGGTGTGCCTGGCCCTTCGAGAGCTGGGCTGAATATACCCTGTCGGAATTTAGAGCAGTGGGAGGAGATTTCCTTGCACCTGAATAGGGCCTGTCTTCCTTGCACAATGCTTTCTCCACCCCCTGTGGTCATACTGCACCAGTCAGGACAGAACTAATTTGGACTGAGTCTCAGAGATACTTGCACAAAGAGAACAAAGACATTTTGTGGTATACGTATTAGACCTAAAACACCAGAGAGTTAGACAAGTACTGGAATCAAGCGGAACCTTTGCCAAGGAGAAGAGCTGGAGAAACTGGAGGAGGAGTAATGCCCCTGTGCTGTGTGCTGTCATGGGTTGGCCTGCAGTAGCTGTTTCTGCCAAGGAAAGGACAAGGACTTTGCTGTGTGCTGTGTCCCCCTGCTTGAGGAAGATCTCCAAGGGCTTGAGTAGAGATTGCCTCCTGTTGTGAAGTCTCAGGGACACAAAGACTTCGGGCCCGATTCACAGAACTAACTTAAGACAAAATCCTAAACTTACTACCATTTATTCATTTTGGTATTCACAGAAGGCACTTACTCATTCTGGTATTCACAGAAGGCACATGCACATTAATGAGTAAGTGCCTTCTGTGAATACCAAAAAGTGTAAGTGCCTTCTGTGAATACCAAAATGGTAGTAAGTTTAGTATTTTGTCTTATGTTAGTTCTGTGACTCGGGCCCTCCACCCCCAGCTCCCCCCAATGTCCTTGCTGGGAGTTCTGACCTGTCAAGAGGGGCCTGTGTCTGTGTTGGGACTCTGGAGGTTGCTTCTGCTGTTGGGAGCTGGAAAAGCAATGAAACTGCAAGAAAATTGATGCATTGCTCTTCGTGTGGCTGTTTCTGTGACACAGCACCACTGCACAAGAAGAATCTCCACGCATTGCCGTACGGCTGCAATAACTGATGCATCGAGGGATCGCTGCTGAAGAAACTGACGCAGCACCACTCGACGCCACTGCATCGATCGCCGATGCATCCCGGATTTCCACGCATCATACCCGTACACCAAGTTTTCCCGATGCATCACACGCAGACCAGAACCATCTCCGAATCAAATCATCACTTCCCCCTACAGACCGGATTCGACGCATCACTTCTCCTGCGTGCCGCAGAAATGTCATATCGCCTACCCATGGTCTCAAGAACTGACGCATCTCTTTGTTTTTTGACACTTCCCATATCTACAGCTGTTTGGCCTTGTGAATTTCTTTGCAGCTACAGGTACTTTGAGAGAAATCATGCATCCCTGGTTTTCTATGGGCCAAATTGTTTGAAACCTTTTTAAAGTCATATTTGTATTACATGTATGTAAGATTTTTGTGGTTTTGTCTTGTTGAGTTTAGATAAAGATACTTAATTTTTCTAAACTGGTGTGGTGTCCATTTGTGGTGTTATCATTATATTACTGTGTGCTTTGAGTACCAATACTTGACACATTGCTTTTGGGATGAGTCTATCTGACTAGAAGCAAAGGTCTCTCTTTGGACAAAGGTACCTACCTCTGCCACTAGAGACTCCCATTTCTAACACACCCACAGCTACATGTTGCTTTCAAGGGATGTAAACTACTTATTCTATTACCAGAAATAACTATGTACATAAATAAATCCTAATTCATTACCACGGTAAACAAAGTCAAACATTATATGAAGTGTAACTCTAGTTCTTAGAAATATGCTTTATTTTCTATTGTTGGGGATCTGCCAGATTTACTAGCCAACACTGGCTGTTTAAAGCATGTCACATGACATAGGCATTTCAATGCGTATACTTAGAATTTCTTTGTCCTTACAACCTTTGCCTATTGCAAAGTAATTTATTTTTGTCTGAAAGGGAAAAAGTTGAATTTTAGTAAATGCCTAATATGCAAAACACTCATTTTAAAAAACAGATATGCCGAATTCATTTGCAAAAAAATCACTTTGCTTCAGAAACGAATTGATTAGTGGTGAAGACAGATATGCTCACAAAAAAAGTCAATATAAAATCTGCCCATATTACCCCTACAAGTAATTATAACATTAACTCACAAACCATCTTTAGGAGACAAATTTGAAATGATTTGTCCTGGCCTTCTACTTAACTTACTGTAAACGTTAAGATGGATGTATACAAAATGCCATAAGCTGCCTTACGTTTTTAAGTTGTAAAACTTTGGTTTGCTTTTCAATAAAATAATCAGTTTCCCTTTCACGTGTTAGGTTTTTCAAAAGGAGGACCACCGATTTTGCCGGACCCCCTCTGAGTACAAAAACATTCAAGACTGCAGTACTGCTGATGGGCCCACGTCCACCTACCGGTCAGGAGAGGATGGACAATCATAAGACAGAAGATTTGCAGTGACTCTTTCTTGCACTGTGTGCTCCTTGAACATTGCATCCACTGAAAACATTTCCTGCTGCTGCTATACCAACTCTACTGACATGGGAGTGTCACTTTGAAGCTGTTAGGAGTGTAACCGCTCGTCATTTTTGAGAGATACTTTGCAGTTTTTCCCTAAATATCCAGTATGTTATGTCATTTTTTTCATCTGATAGGTTTAAGGGGTTCGAAGTGTAATTATACTTGATGATACATGCAGGGATGCATTGGGATACAGCTGCAGCTAGATTTTAAACTCTTGCATATCCACCCCCACACATGCTGCTGTAAACCAGCCACACATCTGCATGGGTGGCTTTAGGTGCCAGGCACAGCTAAGCATCTTATACCATGCAAACAAGCACATGCAGTAATCTAACCCCAAATACTCAGCGGACAGGCCCCTGGAGGCTTTAGTGAAGCTGGCCGACTTGATATTTGCCCCATGCAATGCTTAATTTGAGCTGGTGGTCTACGGTGCCATTAATTGCCCGCACCAGCACTTGACAGTCTGCCGCACGGTTGCGCTGTTTGTCTAATTAAGAGATAAACACAACAACTGAGGGTTATTACTTCAATATACATTAAGAATGACTAATACCTGTCGCCCATGGCGCAAGTCCTAAAAAACAGAAATGGGACTAACCTAATGAATCGGTATGCAAGTGGCATCACAGCACGTGACATCGCTGCGCGTAACATCACGGCGCATGACATCACAGCGCGTTACATCACAGGAAGTGGCATCACAAGAAGTGACATCAGATCTTAAGTTCTCAAATATATGTTTAGCAGGTCTATCACAGTGCTTAATTTGTGCCGGTGCTTTCCGGTGCTTAGCACCGGCACTTATCGGTCAGGGCCGGGTCTACACTGGGCCGGGTCTACACAGGATATCAGCTGCTGCCTGCTCACTGACTTCACACAAGTCTTCGCAGTGGCGGCGAAGAGCTGATAAGCGTTAAGCCATAATGGGACACTCCGCATACTGCTCCGAGACGCAGCTGCTTGCAGGGCTCAGTAAAGTCATAAATACTTAAAAGATTTCTGCTCTCAGCTCTGGACCGGCTGAGAGAGCAATGTAACGAATCTGTCCAGCCAGGCTACCACATATATATTCCTGCGGCGCCGCGCGATGACACACTGCTACAATGTTGCAATTCCCGCACGTTTAGCTCTGGCTGTCACCCTGACGTCACAGGTATTGTGCTAGTACTTGCTGGCGCCATGGTGGACCTTCGTCACATCCTGTCTATCTGAGGTAGGGAGGGAGATGTCTGGTTGCTAGATTTGCCGCCCGCAAACCATTCATAGATTTCGCAGCTTCCTGCTGCAGCTTGCACCTGCCGAGGGACGCAAAAGAAAGAGTCAGTGACCCGAGTTGCACAGTTGTTGCAGGACAGCCTGTCAATGGACAGTCCCGCTCTGGACTCGCATCTCAATTAGGGAACGTGAGTGATAAAAAGCAACTTTTGCATTTACTTTCATTTGCCGTTTTTTTGTGTGCTAAATGTCAATACAGAGACATTTAAATACTTCCTGCCGGATTCATGTGTACTAAGCGAGGGAAAAAAATAATCTATTCTGAATCCCCACTGAGGCCTGGCAGAGACAGGCAGGGGTCATAGCTGGTTTCACAGCTTCCCCCTCCCCCAGCAACCAGCAGCACACGGTCCATTAATCCAGCCTTTGCAGAGGTGAGCAGCCCTGGAATTGGCGCTCGCATCCTCAAAGTAAATCAGTGCCTCTAAACTTTAAAGTAATCTCTCGCTGCTGAATTAGCTTGATATAACTCCAGCCGCTGCCTTTCCAATATACACGTGTATTTTTTTATGGGGTGGTTATGTTTCACACTCGTGAGCACACCTCTGATGCACGACTATAGAGGTACTGAGTGTTTACCTCCCCACCCGCCTGCTAAACATACAGCGGGCTCGTAATAGCTGCAGGCAAGTATTTGTGAACAAGCATTAGAAATGCAATAGGTCTCGCAGCATTAGAGTTAGTGCTTTTAGAATTGTTAATGGGTTTTTTTGTAAATCTTTAGCATGAGGGTGAGGGTGGGTGAGTGAGGGTGAGGGTGAGTGAGGGTGGGTGAGTGTGAGTGTGAGTGAGGGTGAGTGTGGGTGAGTGTGGGTGTGTGTGAGTGTGGGTGAGGGTGAGGGATTGAGGGTGAGGGGTTGAGGGCGAGTGAGGGTGAGGGGTTGAGGGTGAGTGAGGGTGAGGGGTTGAGGGTGAATGAGGGTGAGGGAGGGTGAGGGGTTGAGGGGTTGAGGGTGAGTGGGGGTGAGTGAGGGTGAGGGGTTGAAGGTGAGTGAGGGTGAAGGTGAGTGAGGGTGAGTGTGGGTGAGTGTGGGTGAGTGTGGGTGAGGGATTGAGGGTGAGGGGTTGAGGGTGAGGGGTTGAGGGTGAGGGGTTGAGGGTGGGTGAGGGGTTGAGGGTGAGTGAGGGTGAGTGAGGGTGAGGGGTTGAGGGTGAGGGGTTGAGGGTGAGTGAGGGTGAGGGGTTGAGGGTGAGTGAGGATGAGGGGTTGAGGGTGGGTGAGGGTGAGTGAGGGTGAGTGAAGGTGGGTGAGGGGTTGAGGGTGATTGAGGGTGAGGCGTTGAGGGTGAGTGAGGGTGAGGGGTTGAGGGTGAGTGAAGGTGAGGGTGAGGGGTTGAGGGTGAGTGAGGGTGAGTGAGGGTGAGGGGTTGAGGGTGAGGTGTTGAGGGTGAGTGAGGGTGAGTGAGGTGTTGAGGGTGAGTGAGGGTGAGGGTGAGTTAGGGTGAGGGGTTGAGGGTGAGTGAGAGTAGTTGAGGCTGAGTGAGGGTGAGTGAGAGTGAGGGTGAGTGAGGGGTTGAGGGTGAGGGTGAGGGGTTGAGGGTGAGTGAGGGTGAGGGGCTGAGTTAGGGTGAGGGGTTGAGGGTGGGTGAGGGTGAGGGGTTGAGGGTGAGTGAGGGTGAGTGAGGGTGAGGGGTTGAGGGTGAGTGAGAGTGAGGGTGAGTGAGAGTGAGGGTGGGTGAGGGTGAGTGAGGGTGAGGGGTTGAGGGTGAGTGAGGGTGAGGGCGAGTGAGGTGTTGAGGGTGAGTGAGGGTGATGCTGAGGGGTTGAGGGTGAGTGAGGGTGAGGGGTTGAGGGTGAGTGAGGGTGAGGGATTGAGGGTGAGTGAGGGTGAGTGAGGGTGAGGGGTTGAGGGTGAGTGAGGGTGAGGGATTGAGGGTGAGTGAGGGTGAGGGGTTGAGGGTGAGTGAGGGTGAGGGATTGAGGATGAGTGAGGGTGAGGGGTTGAGGGTGAGTGAGGGTGAGGGGTTGAGGTTGAGTGAGTGAGTGAGGGTGAGTGAGGGTGAGGGGTTGAGGGTGAGTGAGGGTGAGGGATTGAGGGTGAGTGAGGGTGAGGGATTGAGGGTGAGTGAGGGTGAGGGTGAGGGGGTGAGGGGTTGAGGGTGAGTGAGGGTGAGGGGTTGAGGGTGAGTGAGGATGAGTGAGAGTGAGGGGTTGAGGGTGAGGGGTTGAGGGTGAGTGAGGGTGAGGGTGAGTGAGGGTGGCTACGGTATGGGATGTCTCATATTAAAATTACGTGTGACCTGTGAAAACGTGAGTGAGATACCGGCATGCCATGTTCTCTTGTACAAGCGCATTCGGGTGTTCAACAATGCCATAGTGGGCCGGTTCATGGCTACGTGTTGTATCATAAAAATAGTGCAAATGCTCATGTTTAAAAACGTCAAAGCCAAAGGAAAGTGCGATTTAATTTTAAAATCAAATAAGTAGAAAAAAATATATAATTAACAGCCATTAGGTTTAAAACAGAACCAATGCAAGGAAAGGTGTATTTTAAAAGGAGAATAATGATGTTAAAAATCGAACACAACACATAAGGAGGTCCAAGCCCAACGAGCGTGTAATACAAAATAGCAGGTAGCCAAGCAAAACTATCAAAAGTCTATTGTCATTTAAATGAACCCCGGCTGATGCTAGAAAATGGCCAGGTGCTCGTGCTGTGATTTAGCGCTGGTATTGAGTTCCATGAGTGAGGGTGAGTGAGGGTGAGTGAGGGTGATGGAGTGAGGGTGATGGAGTGAGGGTGATGGAGTGAGGGTGATGGAGTGAGGGTGATGGAGTGAGGGTGATGGAGTGAGGGTGATGGAGTGAGGGTGATGGAGTGAGGGTGATGGAGTGAGGGTGATGGAGTGGGGGTGAGTGGGGGTGAGTGGGGGTGAGTGAGGGTGAGTGAGGGTGAGTGAGGGTGAGTGAGGGGTTGAGGGTGAGTGAGTGAGGGTGAGGGGTTGAGGGTGAGTGAGGGTGAGGGTGAGGGGTTGAGGGTGAGTGAGGGGTTGAGGGTGAGGGGTTGAGGGTGAGTGAGGGGTTGTGGGTGAGGGAGGGTGAGTGAGGGTTAGGGTGAGGGGTTGAGGGGGAGGGGTCGAGGGGGAGGGGTTGAGGGTGAGTGAGGGTGAGTGAGTGAGGGTGAGGGGTTGAGGGTGAGTGAGGGTGAGGGTGAGTGAGGGTGAGGGTGAGTGAGGGTGAGGGTGAGTGAGGGTGAGTGAGGGTGAGTGAGGGTGAGGGTGAGGGTGAGTGAGGTGTGAGTGAGGGGTTGAGGGTGAGTGAGGGGTTGAGGGTGAGTGAGTGAGGGTGAGGGGTTGAGGGTGAGTGAGGGTGAGGGGTTGAGGGTGAGTGAGGATGAGTGAGAGTGAGGGGTTGAGGGTGAGTGATGGTCAGGGTGAGGGTGAGTGAGGGGTTGAGGGTGAGTGAGGGGTTGAGGGTGAGTGATGGTCAGGGTGAGTGTGGGTGAGGGGTTGAGGGTGAGTGAGGGTGAGTTTGAGGGGTTGAGGGTGAGGGTGGGTGAGGGGTTGAGGGTGAGTGAGTGAGGGTGAGGGGTTGAGGGTGAGTGAGGGTGAGGGGTTGAGGGTGAGTGAGGTTGAGGGTGGTTGAGTGAGGATGAGTGAGAGTGAGGGTGAGTGAGGGGTTGAGGGTGAGTGAGGGGTTGAGGGTGAGTGAGTGAGGGTGAGGGGTTGAGAGTGAGGGTGAGTGAGGGTGAGTGAGGGTGAGGGGTTGAGGGTGAGTGAGAGTGAGGGTGAGTGAGGGGTTGAGGGTGAGGGGTTGAGGGTGAGTGAGGGTGAGGGGTTGAGGGTGAGTAAGGGTGAGGGTGAGTGAGGGTGAGGGTGAGTGAGGGTGAGGGTGAGTGAGGGTGAGTGAGGGGTTGAGGGTGAGGGGTTGAGGGTGAGGGGTTGAGGGTGAGTGAGGGTGAGGGTGAGTGAGGGTGAGGGGTTGAGGGTGAGTGAGGGTGAGTGAGGGTGAGTGAGGGTGAGGGGTTGAGGGTGAGTGAGGATGAGTGAGAGTGAGGGGTTGAGGGTGAGTGATGGTCAGGGTGAGGGTGAGTGAGGGGTTGAGGGTGAGTGAGGGGTTGAGGGTGAGTGATGGTCAGGGTGAGTGTGGGTGAGGGGTTGAGGGTGAGTGAGGGTGAGTGAGGGTGAGTTTGAGGGGTTGAGGGTGAGGGTGAGGGGTTGAGGGTGAGTGAGTGAGGGTGAGGGGTTGAGGGTGAGTGAGGGTGAGGGGTTGAGGGTGAGGGGTTGAGGGTGAGGGGTTGAGGGTGAGTGAGGGTGAGTGAGGGTGAGGGGTTGAGGGTGAGTGAGGGTGAGGGGTTGAGGGTGAGTGAGGATGAGTGAGAGTGAGGGTGAGTGAGGGGTTGAGGGTGAGTGAGGGGTTGAGGGTGAGTGATGGTCAGGGTGAGTGAGGGTGAGTGAGGGTGAGTTTGAGGGGTTGAGGGTGAGGGTGAGGGGTTCCTCTCGGAAAAGCTAGCAAATGCCCCCTGGCCGCATGAGAACGACACAACGCTGTGGCCTCCGCAGAGGGTGTTCCATACACACAACCACTTGCTGTAGTGCTTTGTCCACTTGTAACGGAATCTGGAGAAGGCCGGGGGTGAAATGTCAACAGAGGAAAGAAAGCAAACTCAACCTGGGGGCCGGAGCTGGAAGCCATTTTATTATCATAACACCCCTCTTAGCGCTGTATAGACAGATAAGACAGAAACGGGGCTCCAGTTACGAGACGCATGTCTTCAAAATTGCACCCATGACATTTTGTTCTAGTGTTCCTGGTGTCCCGGGTACATGTATTGACACAGCCCCCTGTATTAAACTGAAGTAGCCTATAATTGGGTACATGCACTGAGCTGTCATGAATCCTACCCCCACCACACAAAGGTGGTCTCTTACCCCTTAAAACGGTTCAACACACTGTGTAGAGGAGACGCCAACTTCACGCATATCTATGCGAACAACAAATCTATGGTTCCAATCGTGGAGTTTAAGAAATTCTTCAAAATACACCACATGGGTTCGTATGGTGTTCGAATTCTAAAAAGTCAGAAAAAAAAACGATCTATTAGTAGATCGATCCCAGTACTGAAAGCTACTTATCTAATTCAAGTAGTGTCCAAAAGATATAAGATAAAGTCCGCAATATAACACCAACCAACCGTACCTGTGTAGAATCACCCTCGATGAGACTCGCGTCCTCGACCCGGAAGTGACTACCACCCGACCCGGAAGGCAAGGTTATAGCCTCCACAGGTAGAGAAAGCCTAGAATGCGAACCTCCGTTGTGGATGGCGAGATAAACAACGGGCTGAATTACCGCTGCGGAGGTTAAAAGTCCCGAAAATATAATTAGGGAGGTTCGGAGTCTCGTTAGTAAAAGTGAAAACCGACAAGTCAAAAGTATAATGAAGCGGCTCCAACTAAATCTTAAGGCCGTATTACGGCTATCCTGACAAAAATGCTCATGTACATAAAAGGCCACCATTAGTAGCACACAAAGGTCCCCATGTAACACAAAGAAAGCGGAAAAGAAAGGGCATTGTGAATAACGAGAAGTTGTAAAACGAAGAAAGAGTGTTATAGCAAGGCAATATGAGAGGCAGGCATGGGAGGAGAGGAGGAGGGGGGAGGAGAGTAGGGGAGGCACGGCCTAGCGGCCGTGCAATCAAGTAGTGAGGGGGCGGAGTTGTGGGAAGGCTGAGAGAGAGAGTAGGCGGCTGGGTGCATGTGCACGCGCATTTAAGCTCAATGCGCATGCGCATTGAGCTTAAATTTATCGTGCACTGCAAGGAATCGCCACGATTCCTTGCAGTGTGGATAAAGAGCCGATAAGTGCCAATACTCTCGCCTTGCTCGATGCGCATGCGCATCGACAGGCGAGACCTAAAAAGTCCTCCTTAACCCCACATCGCCTTCTGGCAGAAATCTGTTTATTTTTAGAGTCTGCCTTTGATTGATGGCAGAGTCCCTAGAGTGTAAAAGAGCACGGATGGGCGCAAATCCTGCTAGAATGTTCTGCAGGTACGTGTGGACAAGTGGTGACTAATGTAAATATGCCCATAAAAGCTCGTATTCGCCAATCAGTTCACCCGATGACCTGGGATCTCTACTATTTTACCCTGACCTACTCAATGCTTAGGGGACATCCTTAGGCTGCTTGAAAACATATGAGATTAGATTCAGAGAGATAGAAGGGAAAAGAGGAAAAGGGAATGTTGGTAAAATGTGATGTTCGTATAACAATATGTCATGTTACGTTTACTTTGAAGTGCTGGTGGTGAACAGAATTGTAAGGGAGTATAGGAAAGAGAGAAATGTTCTGGAATATTGGGTAATGAGACATAGGGGTGGCGCCATAGGCGGCTGTTTCATATTGCCTTTCCTGCACTGCCTAAGGACGATTCAGTATGCAGAATTGTATATATAAGTGTAGCAGTAATTGTGAACGCACCATTTTCGACATTGACACACAGTATTACTACACGGGGCCGGAAGAGATACTTGTAAAGCTTCTCCTCTGCCGTGTAATCCCACGACCGGACCACCCGACAGGTGGTCCACCGGAGGAATTATTAATTGCCCTGCTGAAGAGGACACATAACGGCGCCAGAGAGAGCCCTTTAAATCAGCTGGGCCTCTCCCTGCCTGCAGAAACGAATTTAAGTGTTGCAGAGAACTATTGCATTGTTTTAGTTTGGAGGGGTAGGTGCTGTGGACTCGCTGACTCAGGCTGGCAAGGTTGGCAGCCGGGCTCAGAGCACGCAATAATAGAAGTCATTAAGTGCCATTACCAGCCAGAATACAGCACTTCTTGCAGACTTCTTGCAGTGAAGACATGCTGCTTAGCTCCGGTGACGTCTCTGCTCAGGCACACTCACACATTCTGTAATTCAAGTTCACTTTTAAGTTGTTATAGGCTTCTCATATTTTATATTTTGGTATATTGATTATTATAGCGCACTATTCACCCAAGAGAGTATCTGGGTGCTTGGGCAATTGGGTAGGTGTAAGCTACTCTAGGTGCTTATGTGAAGAGCCAGGGCTTCAGCTTCTTGTGGAACTCAAGAAGTGATGAGGTGGCTCTGATGTGTTGAGAGTTATGAATGTCGGTCGACCCAACAATGGAAGTGGGTGGAGCCGGGGAAGTGGGTGTGGCCTCCTAGAAAAATGTTAGCACCTGCACTTCATATTTTACAAATTAAGCACTGGTCTATCATGAGTACTTTTGAGCACATTTCGAGCATACTTGCAAATCCTCTTGATTTAGGCAGAAGATTCACACTTTTGTCAGCTTCACATAAACCAAAGTTGCCATTTGTCAGTGTAAAGCTTCCTCTACCCATTGTGCTTTAAAAGAAAAAAAGTGATATTTAAATTATTACAGTACCTCCTCAGGGGTAGTAAGCGCTATATAAATGCTAATTCTTTTGTGCAAATATTGGGAAAGATCAACACACCTGACATTCTTACAGTGCATGCTTATCTCCCAAACAGAGCCTGAATAAAGTTAAAAGCTGCCTCTAAGTATGTGTGAAGTGCTAGCAAGGTGTGAACCTTTGTTTCCCCTCTGTTGCATTTGCTTCTAGGTGTGAGGCTCCTGACTGCTGCCAGCCAGGAGACTAACAAAAGGAGGCCTGACGACCCCTCAGATTCAGCCATTGTTATTGGCCCAGCAGGAGTCAGAAATAAGAGAGCCCCATCCCATCTCGCCTGCACATTGTTGCGGATCGAAAGCAGACAACGTGCAGTCGCTTCTGAAAGTGTCCCGGTGTTTGGAAATGACACTGGGACGAATTCAGCATCTCTTTCAGTAGAACCCAACTTCTTGGCAGGGTAGAAGGCATCCACCCTGTGAAAAAAGTGGGTGGACGCCGTCCACCCGCATGTACCCCCGACTCATGCCCTGCTGTCGCCCAAGCCATTCCTATATCTTTGGGGGAATGGAATAATCAGAATTATCACATTCACATGTGGCATAGCAGGAAACTGGGAGATGACAATGCACAACTACAACCACACATCCGTGATGGCGTAGAAATGTCAAGAGTCCCGCTCCAAATAGGCGTTTCCTCATAAGCAGACACAATGTATATGCATTCTGACGGTAAACATGTACAAAGCGTGAACATACATGTGGACATATTGCCAATCTGCCTTTCCCCTTCACATTGCATAGGGATAATCAACTCCTCCTGCAGAGCAGACCCAACAACTCAGCACTGATGATGAAGAGGACCCCGAGGCACTGCAACAGCTCAGGGACAGCTCCGGCACACCCCCTCCTGGAGCAGGGCAGACCAGCTGCATCCATGAGACCCCCCTGCACAGACCACGGAGCAGGAAGCACCCACCAACACAGCTGTCTCCCAGGACCCCCACGACCAACACATGGCATTCCAAAGCCATGTGCCACTGTGCCAGGAGGAGATGTCGGACCAGCTGCGGGTGGGCCACGACCTCATGGCTGTCAAACTAGATGCCATACGTGGGTGTCCAAGTCCCATCGGGGACCACTCACAGACCCTAACGGATACCCACTGTCCGCTCCTTGCTCCACAACAAGCCATGGCTGACATCACTGGAGTCATGACTCTGTGCCAAGAATTCAGCTTGGTTCTGCCGTCTGCATCATGTCCTGGAATGACACCTCCCACTGTCTCCCTATACACTGTGCAACACTCACCTGGGACCTCAACATGGACTGCCATATTTGGTTTGGTTACCAATGAAACAGCAATCACACTGCGGACTGTAGTCTTCCACACCCTATAAACTTGTCAATCCCAAAAGGACTCTGGCTGGCCCTTCACGGACCAACAACATACAATGGGGTTTGCATGGGACTGTACTGGTCCAGTTCCAACACTCCACTAAATGTGAAAGAAAATTACATTTCACACAGATGTGTCATGGCCATGATCAATCAAGAATGGAAGTATGGACGAATGTAGGGACTGTGATTCCACAGCAACCTACTCCCTGTATCATGCTGTCATTGTGCATGTATGGCCATGACCCAGGTAGGCATTGAGACACACATTGTCATTCAAATCAACACTCATCACAGTTGAATACAAGTGAAAAAAAGTGAAGGTGCTTAGACTTTATTAGCATATGCGTGTTAGTACGGTCAAGATAAGTGCCACAACATGCAGACCAATGCAGCAGAATGTCAGAATGAGGAACGTTGGCGAGCGCTGCTGTCCACTCCGGGGGAGTGCCTCACCTTTCACAGGTGTGTGTTAAGCTGTGTTGTTGTCCGCTCATGTTTTCGTAGTCCAGGTGAATGCAGCCATTTCCACTGTTGTCGTGGGATATGTGACCAGATCTCCAAGTTGCAAAAGGGTGTCGGGACATGTGCAATGTGTTCCAATCTGTTGTGGCTGCAGACCATGAAAGCGATTGCAGCTTCGTAGGCTAACATTTCCAACATGAAGTCGTTTTTTACTTCATCAAACAGGACGGCGAGTCCATCAATCAGCAGGTCCAGACAGATGTGCTGCGTCCACCCCCTTTCATCAACTTGCACTACGGCCCAATAGGGGAGCAGTTCAATATGGTCATTGCACATGAGGATTTGTGCAATCTCCCAGGTCCAGCTGCCAGCATGTATGCCAAGTATCAGGGCATCCCATAAACGGGTATCACGGTGACACTCCTGGTCGTTTGCCAACAGGGGGTGTACACACATGTCAAAATCCAGTTCATCTACCATCC
Source organism: Lissotriton vulgaris (assembly GCF_964263255.1). Classification (NCBI taxonomy): domain Eukaryota; kingdom Metazoa; phylum Chordata; class Amphibia; order Caudata; family Salamandridae; genus Lissotriton; species Lissotriton vulgaris. The sequence continues at coordinate 1,253,733,761 of NC_141696.1, forward strand.
TGTTGGATAGGCAGACATCCATGGACCACTTTAATATGCACTATCGACAATGCAAAGGCTGAACGCAGGTGACATTGGCAAGGCGGCAGCTAAGCCGGTAACTGATTTGCATCACCGCCATTGGGAGTGCCCCCATTAAATGCAGCATTCGTGCAAGGCACAGTTCCTCATGACAGGGGTTGTGCATGTGTCTGGGTTGTGCTACCATTGCGTCAGGGGTTGTAGTTGAAGCAGCACTGGTCTGATTTGCGCCAGTCCTGTGGATGGAATGCCACATCTCGGATCAATGAGTTGTTTTAGTGTGCACCGGTTGTATGCCTGGAATGGTGTGTGAATTAGTGTGAAGGCCATTCCATGCAAGTTAACCTTACGCAAGGACTTCTGTCTGTGGGGTGTGTATACGCTGTTCCTTTCTCAGGCTCTGCGTAGTGTGGGAGTAGGCATCAGCTGCAATGGTACCTGTCAGGGGGTGCCGGGCACATACAATTCGAGGTCAGAGGTGCAGATGTGCTCCCGCCTGATAGTTCTAACAAAGGGGCTTTCATGCCACTGTAAGTTTTTCCTCTGCTTACATTCAGGGAATGTAATGTGCCGTGTTGGGGATGGGGTTTGGGATGTGTGCTACTATGGGATTCATGTTTGACATGTCTTGCATGTGGCAAATGTGCGGCATCACTGTGTGTTACATTGCCTCACAGTTGCTCCTTACTCCCTCGAGCCGATTTACTTGTGTGACCTGCGCAGTCACGTCACCTGCATTCCTAAGACACACCATTGTCATGCCTGTCTGCGCATGTCCACAAGCCTGACAGCGACACTGTGATGTTGGCCATTGTAGGTGGTGGGCCACGTGAGTGTAGACCTATGGTAAGGATGGGGCGGACACAGATGTGGAGTATATGCCTGGCTGAACTGGCGCAGCTAATGTGTCTAGGCAATTGGCTCATGCAGCGGAAATATAGTAACACAACACTTGGCAGGTATGTTCCTGAACCCCCAGCGTTCTTGTGCTCCTTCATTGCTCCGTTAGGCGGAGCCCGCCCTCCGGGTGCATGCTACAATTCGACATTTTCGCTTACAGGGGCCAGGGGACTTAGCTACACGACCAAGGTCTTCCCCACTGCCTGAGGTAACATGGTTTTGTCTGCTGTCCACAACACTACAAACACCAGCAGTGTATGTCCACATGGACAGGTCTGTGCTCTGCTTACTGAGGTCTGTCCAGCACATCACTGCCATGCTTGGCATTGTGTGCATTCCAATTCATGGGTGGCTTGGCTCCCACCTCTGCCCGCATTCTGCTATTGTGTGGCTTGGACCATGCCATTTTAGGGACATCAGCTGTCCTGTTCTGCGTTGCCTTGGTGGTAGTCCAGAGGGGGCGTGAGGGAGGCGGAGGTTAGTGTTGTGGTCCTCTTCGGTCTCCGAGCTGCATGATCAGTGTCTTCATGCCATGTGTTGGTCTTCAGATGTGTCTCTGGGCTGGGCTCCCTTTCATACTGCAGGTAATCGTCCTGCTTAACACCAGCAAAAAGCAGGTGTTCGATCTCTGTTGATAACGGGTCGTATCTTGTGTTTTTGGTTCGCATAGCAGATCTGGCTGGTCGTTGAGAATATCGCGAAGTGGTGTTTTTGTGTGTTTTTGCACTGGAGTGCCTACTCTGCATCTCATTAGAGTTAGATTTCTCACTCATCCGTGGCAATGTTTCTTGTGATCGCTTTCGCTGAGAAACTGGGGCTATGGGCAGTTTGCACCAGCTTGTGAATGGGGCGATGGTTCTTTCGCCCTTTCGCCACATGTGCTGCGCTAGTGTGCCGTTGACTCGGCGATGTGTCCTTGTGAATATGCCTCTATGAACCACTGGGTCTAAACATCAAGTGGCCAATAGCATGCTTTTTACACTGTCAGATAAAAAGGTCCCTACTGTTGTAGGCTTTTAGAGAGAGGGAAATAACATTTTGTAATTGTTGGCATTATTGATATCACGGTTTATTTTCAAAATCAAAAATTGACGGGCACATTTCATTTGATATGGGTCATTATATTTTTATAAAGATATATATAGCGATTTTGTATAATTTTCAGTTTGCTGATTATTCAAGAATATTTTAAATGGAAATAGTACAATTGTATGCCTTAGGCTTTACTAATTCTACCAAGAAACTTAAATTGGAAGCACTGTTATTAGATAACATGTTCAGAGAATGCAGCTAACTGTAAAACATACATTTTTTAATTTACAAAAAATATTTGTGAAGTGTGTTAAAAGTTTTGTTCTGAAATTATTCCAAATGAGAATCTTCACCTTGTAAATACCAATGTCACATGGGTATTTGTAACAAATTTCAAATCAATTTTGATAATCAGTTCTGTGTATTATTTTCTTTGTACATTACATTTATGTTTAATATAATTAAAGTTCCCAGTATTCCTTTTTTACAGATTTTTACAGCTAAGTAAAGACAGGAAAACATGTATTTTTGTGTTTGTGTTTCCTATTAAATATGAATAACTACAGAGAACGGGTCTTATTGTGGATGATTCTAACTACTGTCAATCATTAGTGCCAGGTTAATTGGTGTGCAGATTAATAGGTAGGGGAGTTACAAAAAAGAAAAATATTGTTCTAGTTAACAAAAAAATAACTAAAGATGTACAGTTGGGGGTGCTGTTCTACACTGCATATGCTTTCAGATATCTGTCATGTACTATATATAGCCAACACCTGTTTGACATTCAAATGTGAGTATGTATTTATTGTTTTAGAAATTTGGAACTATACCAATTGTATCTTCATTTTTACACTAAACCCAATATAAAAAAGGTAGATGCAGATAAAATGAGCTGTGCGAGGTTGTGCTAGCGCTGAACACAGGGGCAGCCATAGGCATGCGCAAGCTGTGCACCTGCACAGGGCTGCCAAACCCAATGGGCCGCCACGCCAATATATTTCCTTAATATAATAATCCTCTGAGGATGGATACATATTTGCATGGCGGCCCCTGGCAGGGATTTGGGGGCCTCCAGCTCTGTTCCACTTCCAAACACCCTGACCCCCCCCCCCTCTTCACTGGCCTCTTCCCCTCTGTTCCTCCGGGGGCCCCTACCTACGCTCCCTGCCCAGGGCCGCCATGAGCCTAGAGCCGCCGCTGCTGCACAAAGAGGGGAGGAGCTAGAGAGTTCCGGCAGCTGTAGCTGCGTAGCTTCGGGCGAAGGACGCTGAACCGCTCATTGCATTTTCTGCTGTGGGTACTGCCATCAGACATGAGGGGAACGGTTGTCAAGGCCGTTGACGAGCACCGATGGGCAGGAGCTCGGAGTCTCCCACCCTAAGTCTCCTGAAGTGTTTTCTTCATGGCCACCACCTTCTGATCCAATTGAGGGTGAGTGCGGTGGCTGCAGACAGCCACATCTGACAGTGATACCCGGATCCCCGCAGAAGTGGCCCAGCTAGAACTGAGTTTGGCTTGCAAGGACACCCAGCTAGCACTGCTCGACCCACCTGCCAGCTCTCTTCCTCAATGCCTGGCGTCAGTGCTCAAGGTATAGCAGACCTCAAGTGGTGCTATGACCGACGCCAGTAGAAGCCAGAGCACGTGCCCTCTCCCCACGCCAAGTTGTGCATCTCAGGAGGGACGTCTTGGGCAAGGAAAGCTGCCAAGAAGGTGGAGGAAAAAGACATTGAAGGACCCTGGAAGGGCTGTTACTTGCTCCCACCTTCCCTGGAAGGTAAGGGAGTCCCTCCCCACAAGCTTAAAGCACGAACCCGAGCCTGTGTTTGCCAGCATAGACACTGCCATAAGCCACCATTCTCACTGCCCTTGGCTCACTTCCCACCTGATTTGTGCCCGGCCTGCCTGACCATGGTGGCACCAGGAGGTCATGGCCCTGGGAGGCTCAACTTCGACTGCCCCAACCTAGCACACTACAAGCTGAAAGCTAGTGGGGGGTCAACCCTGAAAGATCCAACAGTATGGCCATGTGCCTAATCCTCCTGGATTACTTCAAGCTCCGTCAAAACTGATGAACCAGAAGACAGGCATCAGCAGTCTCGCCTCAAGCTCACCTGTCAGCCGCAGCACTCGGGTAACAGTTTCTCAGAATCACATAACAGAGGAGTGCATAGAGCACAATCCCAAAAAACTAAATCATGCACAAAAGGAAAACAATCGCCCAGTCTAAATCAGCCACACAGTAAAAAGCTACAGCCACCAACCACCCTGAGTCCTTGGAGCGCTGCCCAGGAGCACTCAGCGCCCAAGTCATCCCACTAGGCTACTACAACAGGCCTCATCATACAGTTCTTTCAAGCCCCCACTCATAACGGGGATTCATTGGTCACACCCTCCACTAGCAATCTTGATGGCAAGGAATTGGTACTAACCATGAGCAATCCAAGCAAGACCCCAGCCCCGCACAAACGTCACGCATCAGTCGGGAAACACAGGTCTCATTCCTGCCCTAGGGTGCACAGTGCATCCGGAAACAACATATTGAAACCTCAGCAGTCTTTTAACACTCTTTCCAACCCTCAGGCATCGGAGTCCCTGGATCAGGAACCAATAATCTCTGAAATTGTGGTGAACCCGGCAGAGTCCTAAAAAAACACACAAGCAATCACTGCACAAATCCATCACCATTCCACACCTGCATTACAGCCCTTCCTTCAAAACCTAGAGTCCAAAATAGAAAGAAAATTGGAGCTCACCCTGAATCTGTTCAGAACACCAGAAGTAACAAGGTAATCATTACCGGACCCACAAGACACCAACAGGACGGAGGTTTTGCATTCAACTGCCATTAGTGCAGCACACAACTCCATAGCTAGTGCACTAATATAGCAGGCTGCCAAAATGGAGTTCGAAATATATCTTCTCCAGTCAATTGCACAGCGCCTAGTGGACATGGGCGCCAAGATTGTCCTCACTGGAAACAAAGTCAAGGTAGCCTGGAAGATATGTCGTGATTGGTTCATTCGCAGCAAGCAGTGTCAGATGGGCAACTCTTCCTGTCATCTTAAATGAACTTGTTGCCAGTCAGGGGCAAAGTTGGCAGCCCTGCACCAAGGAGGTTACCCACCCACTACAACAAAATGTGTGACTGCAAACTCAGAAGGGTCACACTTCAACTCAATAATAAATTGAATAGACAGTCTCCAGCCAAACCCTGGCACCCTCTGCTCACCTTCTCAAGACAACTCATCTCCGACCTAAATGGTGTGTAGTCCCCACATCACTGTCCAGCCATCTGGTTAGGACTAGATGGAGGCCCAACTCAGTTTAATGCAGTCAGGCGCACCTCTCTCCGGGAGGGCTAAGATAAATACCAAGAAAACAACACAAACAAGCCACAAAAACCAAGAGTAGCATCTCTGAAAACCACTAGAACTGGTTGTCCTTGGCAGCAAACGAAACGACCATGCCCCACTGTATCCAATTTTCACTTCTAGATGAGGTACCAACAACTCAAGAAGTACAGCAGGAGTAGGATCTGACATCAAGACTCTCCCTTCTTTAAAGAATATAAAGGATGGTCTGGACCCTGAAATTGTATGCTTGGCACCTGAGCTCCTACTGGGGAAACATCCTTTACAACGCAACTTTTACCACGCAGTGCCTTTACGACGCAACTTTTACAACGCAAACCATTACAACGCATTGCGCTGGGGGGCGTTCTAGGATAGGGAATAGGTTTAATTTACTATCCAACACCTTCCCTACTATCCACGGGGACTGGAGTTGGAATAGTAAATTAAACTATTCACTATCCAGCGCCCCAAAGCACTATGTGTTGTAAAGGCATGCGTTGTAAAAACCGCGTTGTAAAGGCATGCGTGGTAAAAGCATGCGTTGTAACGTCATACATCCCTCCTACTGCTTCAACCGAACAGGAAGGAGAGGATGGTGCCAGTACCCAGGCCGCTTTCACCTATGATCCAAGCACAGACTTTAGTGGGCACACTGCTTGGGTCTCACCAACACATTCATGTCCCTGCCTCATCATCCCAATGCTCTGATAACTTTTGGCCCCATCAAAAATGCATTCCCAGTGATGGAGACTTTAAGCACCACACCACCAAGCACCGGTACACAGAGCTCACACACTAGAACCAATTGCTACAAAGGTGGGGACGTGTACTCAGGAGGTACTGCTAGCCCCTAGATATCACATCAAAGGACCAGGTGACATCTTAAACAGGGGTAACATACTCTGTCCAGTCAAACACATCCCAGCCCTGGCCCACATTCATTCAGACGATCTTGCCTGGGTCAGGCTCCAGAATCTCCCCGAAGACACCCATGGTGAGTCAACATTGATAGTCATCTCTTGGAACATGGCAGACCTTAAGAAACTCATTGAGGAAGACTCAGCCCTCGACTACCCTCATACCAGAGACATTTTATGTCTACTGGCGACTTGGGCTACCGAACCCATGTTGCTGGCAGTGTACTACACATTTTACACTTCAGCTATAAAGTGTAATATTTTTGGCTGTCCATTCAGCGGACTTTCCATCTTCATCAAACGCCCGAAAAAAAGAGCCCTTGAAATACTCACTAACATGCACACCCTTCAAGCACTGCTCCTCAAAGGTCTGAAGTGCAAATCCCAACCCCTTTGACTGCTGCTAATTAACTGTCGCGGCATCAGAATAAACAGCCTCTGGATTCTTTTGTAACCACAACTATTACACAAATAGGTCTTGTCTGCCAAATATAATTTGGGACTTTAGCATGAGGGCTTTGGATAAGCTCTCTATTTATACTCGTGAGACTTCAAAAGCCACAACGCAATGAGTCTGATGGTGCAAGCCACCTTTCGTGACGTCACTTCCTGTGGGGACGTCAGCCCCCCCCCCCCCCCTCACTTCTTTTTTTAGGACTTGTGCCCTGGATGACAGGGAAAGAGAGTGACTATAGGCCGCTGCATGCAGCCCTGCAATTAAACATCGAGGGCTCACAACTTCCACTCTAACTTGAGAAACCAACTGGGGAAGAACGCCACAAGGTCCTTCCCAGAATCAAATGGTCTGCAAACTTTGTAGAAAACTCTCAGCCTAGATTGCGAAAAAAGTGTCAATCACTAAACCACCCAGTACATCTGCACCTCTGGGGCATTGCGAGGAACTCGTTGCAGAACTTCAACTGGCTCTGGAGTGTGGTCCGAGGAACCCTTTGAGAAGGGCACCCCCTTTCCCCCTCCCCCCCACACACACACAAACTGTCCCTTTCAGCATAAGAAAGGAGCTGGTCACAAGCAAACACATTCTCCGAAGGGCCCTGGTCTCAGAGGAAGAGGTTGCAAAAACTATCACAGACAAACAATTTCAGCACTGAGAGCAGCTCACAGACGGAATGTATGGCAACTAAAAAAGGAGATTACTGAAGCGGAATGGCTGAAGATCTTCACCCTCTTAAAAGAAAAGAATAATTCCCGTCTTTGGAAGTGCATAAACAGTCTCAGCAACTCTTCCCAGACTATGGAGAACATCGTTGCAGAAAGTGAATGGGTCATTGATGTCAAGCAGTTATACACGGCTGACCAAGCCGCAGAAACAACATTTCTTCCACATTCTACCGCCTCAGTCCACCCTGCTCAACAACTTCTCCCATGTCAGAGGCAATAGTAACAGGTGCCATCAAGAAAATGAGGAATGACGGCGCTCCGGGACCGAGCGGGATCCATGCCTATAATGACGTTTTTTGTTACTACAATGATTCTGATCTGATGTAGAGGGTCAATTCTCTTCCCAATTCACAAAAAGGGAGACCATTTAAATCCGGCAAATTACCGGCTAATTAGGCTCTTTGATCTAGAAGCAAAAGCCTAAACCCATAATCCTATAGGAAGAGCTGTAATCTTGGACCACATAAAACAGAATCCTCCCTTCCTTTCAATCCGGATTCGGGCATGAAAGTTCCACAATGGACAATATCTCAGCATTAGCGTACCTATCGCACTCAGCAGCACTTAGCAAGCAACCTCCATTGTTCTGCTGCTTTATTGACTATAGGGAAGGCTGTGGGATAAATTGACTGTATAGGGCATGGGTCTCCAAACCGGTCCTAGAGGGCCGGATCCATGCCAGATTTTTTAGATATCCCCATTGAGATACATGTAGTAATTTTAAAAATCTGGCATGGATCCGGCCCTCCAGGACCGGTTTGGAGACCTCTGGTATAGGGGGTCTGCATGCTGGCCCCCTCCTTTTTAACCTCTGCACGGCCAACCTGGGCACTGCACTGGAAGGCGTAAATTTAATCTTACCAAGGCGGGGCAGGTGGGGCCTTCCAATCCTGCAGTATACAGATGACATTGCAACCATAGACCATGCCAGAGCTGGCCTACAAAGAACCCTCAGTGCTCTCCATCGTTAATAACAACGACTTCAATCTACAACTATTTAGGTGTCTGGTTTATGGATGGGGCTAAACAGCAGCTCACCTGGGTATCTTAGAAGTAAGAGCACCGGAGTCATCCACAGCCTGAAATGCCTAAATTGTGGCCTACACAGTCCAACAGCTGAAGCAAAGCAGAAAGTCCTGGGAGCAAAATTTATCCCAGCTCAAAATTACAGGCATGTAGCCTTTCCCGGTGCTTTTGACATGCATCTCAAGAACTCTCAAATCTTTGCATACACAAAAGAATCCTTGTCACTCTCCGGCAGGCTCACAGAGCAAGGCTGAGGCTGAAGATGGATCTCGGAAGTCCAGACCTCATGTTCCAAGGGGACCTACTAAAATCCTATATTAGGACCCTCTGGGCCTGAGAGTTTACACTTAAAACACAGCTTAAATCAATCTTTGAAGAGCGGGGGGCGGGGGGTTCCCCATTGCAAACAGAGTTAGAAAAGGCAATCCGTTGCTTGAAAATCGAGGCTGTCAGCCTGCACACTCTGGAAATATCATTTGCAACCTGGAAAAATACACTGTGAATAGGCAGGCCATGAGAACCTAATTCAAGTGGGATATCAAAAGGCTAAGGTTCAAATCCATCACCAAGACCTCGGATGCCTTTTATACTCCGGGAAATGGTCAGACCTACTTCCAGCAAGCGCTCACTCTCCAGGAATGAACCTCGCCCTACCTATCATAGACTTCAACCCTGATAAGGAGGGGCAGGACGAGGCAACATCATGCACATTATCTAACTACTGCAGAGACTTTTGATGCCCCAAATTTGCCAGTGATCGTCACTATCTGCTATTTCCTTTATGCTGGGCTGGCAGCACCAGACAGTGCAGAGCCTAGTTAGGCTGGGAGAATTCACAGACGCTATCCGATCTGCACTCCTCACTGTCTCAACAGGGCAATAATGGCATAGTCGAGGTACGCCACATGTATTTTTTCCTCTTCCTCCCAGGGGACTTGAGACAGCCCACATTGAGCATCTCATATGACAAAAGAAAAGTCATCCCGGCCCCTGTGGTCTTGTGCACTGGAAGACGAACACTTCACTTTGCCCAGTTCCTTGCAATAACCTTGTGGACCCATTATACAGACGAGACAAAACACATAACGCTCTCTTCCACTAAGAATCCTGAAGCTGTTAACACATTAGCAAGTCCTCAGTGTGGGAGGGCTCATCAAGGTAAGTGAAGTGCGCCTCACTCAGCCATAATAGTTAGTTTGAATCCAAGTATTCGAGCAAGCCTGCAGTTGAAATGTCGTTGGTGGAGGCATAAAGTGGAGCATAAAAGTCTGCAAGGAGATCATGTATGGCATGCGTTCCTATGACAGGGCAAGAATCCTAATCTAAGAGCTCAATAATACGATGAAGCCCGTGGGCATCTAAGTATTGTGGCCAGGGTTCTGCCAGGGCAACCCCCCTCACCGAAGGCCTGGCTCTAAAGAATTTGCCTAAAAAACAGGTCTCCCAATGAGCTTCCACCCCATACTCAGTGATTTTCCCTCGAAGGATGACTAAGTGTTGAGGTCTACCGATAATATACCAGTTTGGTGTCTTGGATGTCATGTTCCAGTTGTGACAAGGTGTGTCTAATCGACCTTGGTATGCATGTACCTCTGATCACAGCCTTGAAAGCTTCCCAGAGCACTGAAGGGGAGGACTCCTTGTTGAGTGAGAAATACTACACTATTACATTGCATATCTCTTCCCTAAAAGCCGGGTCTAATAGAGCGTTTGGGGGTAGTCACCAGCTTAATGCTCAAGGGACTGCCTGGTGTAATGACCACCTGAGGATGACAGGGACATGGTCTGATAGCGTCCGCGGCATATGTTGAGTGTTGTTGGTCCATGTTGCTACGTCTCCGATTACCAACCAGAAGTCCAGCCTGGACCAGGCGGTGTGATGCAGTGAAATGCAAGTGCCCTCTCTTGCTTCTGGGTGCCCTTTCCTCCAAATATCTATTAAACCCTGTTCCTGAGTGATGGATGTCAATTTCTGATTTGCCCTGGGATGCAGTCTGCTGGAAGAGATCGAGCGGTCAAGGGTATAGTCTAAGATAGCATTGAAGTCTCCGCCCCATACTATTGTGTCACATCCCATCAAGGTGTTTTTGGACCAGATAGTGTTGAAGAAATCAGGGTCATTGACATTAGACCCATATCTCGCTACCAAGATAATTCGAGTCATTCCCAGTGTTCCACCTATAATGACATATCTCCCTTCGGGGTCAATGATAGATCGGGATGTGGTCCAACTGAGCCCGCAATGTATCAATATAGCTCCACATCTGGCGTAATTTGAGTATGCGTAAGAGTACACTTTCCTACAGCGACTATTATGTCATTTGGAGTTAGATGTATTGTTGAGATGCGTTTCTTGCAAGAGACAAATGTCAATCTTGTGCCTGAGTAAGTACGAATGGGTGAGTCATGTTTTCCTGACGTTGTTAAGCCCTCTAAAGTTCCAGGTGAGAATATGATCGAAGTAATCTAGGCAGTAGTTCGAGTGGATCTCGGATGAGGTCAGGTTTGATGTTCCACGTTGTGTTATATTGCTGGGCTGTGCAATAATGATACAATAGGGAAAGTGGTTGCCTGCATGCCTCAGCGTATAGGGTGAGAAAGTGCTGATGTGTTCGATCCGTCTCCAATGCCAGTGTGTCCACCCTCCCCAAAAAACTGTTATACCTATACCATCCCTCCCTCCTCTCCAAACAACCCACCCAACTAGGTTGTGAATCCTTCCACTCCAGCCACCCCAAACAATATATCTCCCCAATCAGGATGAAAGGTGGGTTCTCCATGGGGGGCCTGCAACGCCGGCAAACTTCCCTGCCTTAAAGGTGGCGTGGTCGAGCAGTGTATGTGTAGAAGGCTATACCGAGTATGGAAGTTTCAAAACATTTGCTAGCGGCCAGGCGATAATAGCTTGTAACAATGATAGTAATATTATGTAGTCCACAGGGGTTTCATGTTACCAACAGTTCAGGCATCTAGAGCTATAGGAAGATAGGTAGGAAATGTGGTGGAGCATCGTCAATCATTGTCACTCATGCTAGGCTTAGCCCCATTACGTAAAGGCTGACCCAGGGGAACGTTTTCGCCATCTGACATGTTTTGCAAATTTAAGGGTCGATTTCGCATCTGTGAAGAAGAGGGACTGTACTTCAAAAGTTACGTTCAGTTTACCTGGATAAAGCAGGGTTTAGGGGCCTCCACCTGTTGGAGAATGCGCTTTGGAGGTATGAAGTCTCACCGGGCTGCTTGCACCAGAGGGATGAAATTAGGATAGAACGAGATGGTATTGTCTTGATGGGTTATAACTCCGCACTCTCTGGCAAGATGCAGGATTGTGTCTCGGTCCTGATAGTTAAGTTGGAGTGCTGTGATGGGTCTCAGTATGGCCCCCACAGGTGGTCTGGTGCACTCGTTCCACTGTAAACACAGGCAAAAGTTCTGGGCAAAACAGGTAACACAACAGTTTCTCAACATAGGGTTCCATCTTGGAAATCTCTGTATATTCAGGAATGCCTGTAGCACTGAGGTTGTTTCATCTTGAGTGAGCCTCAAGGTCTTTATTCTTGGCTTTGATTACATTGAGGACCTTTGCCATATGAACAATATGTTCCTTAGTTTCTACCTGATAGTCGTGTGTGTCAGATGCGAGATTTTCAAGCTGGTCCAGCTGGGTTTCATGAGTGTCTTCTTATTTTTTCTCCTGGTCTAGCCTGGAGGTCAAGGTATCTAGTTTGGAGTCGATGGTTTTAAGGCTCATTCTGATCTCCAGTAGAACACTGAGAAAGTCGTTCCCCTGTATCTCCCCGTCTTCCCTGGTGCAAGAATCAAGTTCTGAGTCTGGCCCTGCTTCCATCAGGCGAGTGACTCTTTTGTTCTCAAATGACAGCTTTGATTGTTTGGGATCATTTTTCCCCAATTTGTTGTGTTGTAAGTAACTGGGAAACTTGCTAATTGTCTATTGGCCGAGTAGTGGCTCAGTTCGATCTTTCCCTGCTGTCTCCCGTGACTGTGTGGCCCTTTAATGATGATGTGCTATTGGACTGAAATTTATGCTGCTACTAGGATTCGAGTTCTTTCCTGCCAAGTGACGCCTAGACTGCGGAGAAGAGCTGCTGTAGCTTCGCAAAAGTCGTAGTGCCATGGGCGTCTCTCTGACTCTAGGAGGGTATGTGGTTGAGGATCTCTGGCTACGTGACCGGTGGTGCACCTTTCACACAGTGACCTTGGTGCCTTGCCCAGCGTCTTACTCTCCGCCGGTCCCAGGGAACAACTCCAGGCCCCAGCAAATGCAGGAGACTCGCTGCTTGCCAGCCCGCCTGGTCCCCGCCGTATCACTGAGTCCCCACTGAGTCTCACCGTGCAGAACAGCAGCGGCCAGCCAGCAGTGGCACCCACCTGGTCAGTCTGCCCTTCCACCCCCGTTCGGGCCCCCGGTCTCGCCCCCGGCCTAGGCCACCATTGATGCAGCCCCCAACAGGGGGATTGGCCAGCGGCCTGTCCAAGGAGTGCCCCAGCCAAAAACCGACCGGCTAGGCACATGTCCACCACTTAGTCGATCTCTCCACAGACCTCACACAGCTCCTGCCATTATGCGTTGGATCTCAGCAGTCCAAAGCAGCTACACGAATCTTGTCAGGTGGGTGCCGGAGATTGGGGCTCTGGCCTCCAGATCTTGAGGTGCCCTCGGTGTTGGGTCTGGTGATCACATGTGGGTTCTGGCCTGGGGGGGTCTCAATTCCAGCATTAGAGCTGAAGCGTTCGTGGTCTCCCTGAGTGCAGTAGGCCCAATCCACCGGGAGCATGCAGCTTGCTCACCGGGGGCCCCACCATTCAACTCTTCAGTCAATCGGGAGCACAAAGTCAGCAATTAAATTACCCCGATTGCCTTACATAAGACAGATTTCTGCAGGATTGTGACTTGGCCGCAGAGCCCTCTTAGCGAGCGGCCATCTTGCTGCTCGGTTAAGCCATGCCCTGAGCCTATATATCTTCTACCAAAATAGCATATATGAATACTTATTTTGAAAACTCTTTGAAGACTGGTGTTTAAAAATTCTCTTGATTAGCGGACTAATTGCCCCAATATCATATATATTTCTGCGTCCTGATGAGGACCCCATTTTAAATAATTTAAGTCCAGGGTTCAAAACGCTGACAACAATAACAAATGTAGACAGTTTTACAAGAAACTGATGGTGGCTGTCAACACTCGCTTAGCGTGGGTGGATCTCTAACACTCTATTATCCTCATCAGCTCCATGTATATATTTCTGTACACAGCACGTTTGCACTTTCTGTACTTATAGTCACTTTCACTGCTCCATCATTCATTCCTTTTTTGGAGCACCTTGTGTTCGATAGAGTAAACATAAGTTTTACTTTTCATGGTCAACAATCAAAACAAAAGTTGCTAAAATGAAATAAAAAGATAAATATGTAAGGCTGAGTTATTTGTGTTAGAGGTGTTTATACTCCCCTTTTGACACTTTGCCGTGGAAGTCAAGAGCTACACTTTCCCCATAGGATGTAGAAGCTGGCAGCAGGTCGGGTCCTGTGCCCACGGAATTCTGCGCACTGCCAAATGCTATACACATCTGGTTTATTGGGACACATGAGCTGCTGAAGGCTTCTCCTAGAACCTGCTATGCTTGGCCAATGATAGCGAGGGTTTGGCACATGGGACATTGGCAGAGGACCTGGCCACATGCCAGGACATGCATCATCCCCCACTGTGCTCAGTCAAATGTTGTGCACATCAGGGTTTGTATATATGGAAGGACGGGGGCAGGGCCTGTTCACAGTTCTGTACCTATGCCATGTCCTCCAGGATCCCTGTGCATGGCCAAAGTGTACATTAGACATGGGCATACAGGTGAATAAGTAAAGGGCCAGGCCAAATACCAGGACTTTGGTCAGCCACCACTGCATACAGCTGAAGCGCTGCTCCACAAGGTTTGACACACTTAGGGCCCGATGTAGGTAGGCCGTTACCGATCGGCAAACGGCCGAAAATACCGATTTTTGGCCCTTACCGATCGGTAAACAGCCATCGAGATGTAGGGAACAAAAAAAAATCAAAATCGGAGTGAAAACCGAATCGGAATGAGTACCGAATGGAAAAGAATCCGATACGTACATACCGAAAATCGGATATGTAACGAATCGGTAACACACCGAATCGGATGCAAACACCGATTCGGTCAATGTACCGAATCGGTAGACACACCGAATCGGAAAATAACCGATTCGGTCCATGTACCGATTCGGTAGTGACACCGAATCGGAAATTATCCGATTCGGTCCATGTACCGATTCGGTAGTGACACCGATTCGGAAATTATCCGATTCGGCCCATGTACCGATTCGGTAGACACACCGAATCGGAATGAAGCCGATTCGGTCCATGTACCGAATCGGTAGATAGACCGAATCGGACATGAGCCGAATCGGAGAACATACCGATTCGTATGAATCACCGATCAGGAAATTGCCCGATTCGGACAGATGGGGAGATGTAGGGAGGCACAGAAACACCGAAATCGGCTCAGAATCGGTAGAATTCACTCGGTATTTACCATGGATTACAATCAGGTGGTAACCAACTCCAACCCATTTAAACAGCCCCAAAATGCATTGCAACTTGCAGGATGGCAGCTTTTTTTTTTTTTTTTTTTTAAATTTTTGAAAACCTTTATTCGGAATCAGGACACACAGCTATTTAGCCTAACATCCCGGAGGCAAGGCAGCATAAGCAAAGGAGGGCATTAGCGTCCAACAGTAGGAACATACTCATCAAAGGTTAATTTTATTTTTATAGAAAAACAACAACTAGCGCCCGTGGGCGCGAAAGTGGCAGTACGTAAAGCATGACGCTGTGTGTCGGGGATGGGTAGGGAATAGGGCAGGAATACGATCAAGAAAGGAAGAGTTCAGGACGGGAGGGAGGGAGGTGGGGAAGGGCATCAGGAGAAAGAAGCACTTCGAAGTTCAGTTGGCGTCACAGGTCAGGGGAACGCAGCCTCCTGTTGGTCAATTGGTGCAGGTGGTTGGCAAATATCCCCCCTATATTCGTTCCATGCTCCCCAGATCTTCGTCCAGTTCTGCGGCCTCCCCCTGGCTACATAGACCGTCTTCTCCCGAACCATACACCAGTCCATGTTGGCCTTCCACTGCACCAGTAGAGGGGCCGCAGTCGCACCCCACCGCTGGGCTATGTCCCTCTTCGCCACCATGTTCCCAAGGGTGACCCACCTAGTCTGTGCAACATTATGATCTGACGGTTCCCAGACATTTAGGAGGCACCGACGGGCCTCCGCATGGGCGGCCACGCCAGTAACTTCCGCCATCACGCGGTGGATCCTCCTCCAATAGGAGGCGATCACCGGGCAATCCCAGAGGATATGTAGGAAGGTGGCAGGAGCCCCACACCCCCTGCGGCAAAGCCCATCTGAGGAGAAACCCATGCGCATCAATCGGGGCCCAGTCACGTACACTCGGTGGAGAATCTTAAACTGCACAAGGCGGAGACGGGAAGAGATGGCAACCTCCTTAGGAGAGGAAACCGCACTCTGCCAATCCTCGTCGTCCAGCTCAAGGCCATCCGCCACCCACCGCTCTCTCAGGTCAAGGAGGAGGTCCGCGCGTGCATTTATCAGTTTCTTGTACGAGAGGGAAATCGCACTGTCTGGCACATGCCCATCCAGGATCCTATCTTCCAGCGGGGAACTTTCAGGAATGGCGCCGTCCGGCGGGGAGGCCGAAATCAGCGCATGTCTCAACTGTGCATAGCGGAAGAACTCCGCCGCGCCCAGCTGATATTCAGCCTGTAACTGGGAGAAGGTCTTAATCACGCCCCTAGCAATCATATCCTCAACCCTGCTGATGCCAATGAGGTCCCACTTGTCAAAGCCCTTGGTGTGCCACAGTCTACCCAGGATGTCGGAATCAAAGAGGGGAGTGAACCTCGTGAGTCTGCCCTGCCATCCCTGCGCCTTGGTAACTGCTTTCCAGATACGAACCGCCGTTAGAGTGGGGCCCGTCAGTTTGCGGTCAAGGGACTTGGAGTATAGGGCACGGTAGTAATTACCGCCTCCCATCAGCCATCTGTCCATGGCGTATCCAGGGTTCTCCACTGGGCCGTAGAATCCATGGTTCAGGGCAGCGAGCTGGGATGACCAATAGTACCGGCGCACGTCGGGGAGGGCTATGCCCCCATCATACCAGGGGAGCGTGAGTTTGTGGAGGGCCACACGAGGGCGGCCCTCCCAGAGGAGATTACGGAGAAGGCCGTCAACGTCGCGAAAGTAGCGGGCAGGGACAGGGTCTTGCGAATTCTGTAGTGCATAAAGGAACCTGGGAAGAGCCATCATCTTAAAAAGGGCCGCGCGGCCTAGGAGGGAAAGCGGCAGGTGGCGCCAGCTATCGACGTCACGCCGCAGCCGCTGAAGTGGAGGGAGCAGATTGTTATCATATCTGAGCTTGGCATTACCGGATATGTATATACCCAGATATTTGAAGCCGCGCGAGGCGATCTGGATACCGCAGCCCCCCGGGAGGCGCGGGGTATCCCCTTTAAGGACATAGAGGGAAGACTTGGCCCAGTTAATGACCAGGCCGGAGTATCGCCCAAACAGTCTGATGACATCACAGGCCACAATAAGGGAACTACCCGGCGAAGACATGTACAGCAGTATGTCATCAGCGTAGAGGGAGATCCTGTCCTCAAATCCGGGGGCCCATTCGATACCTCTCAAGTCGGGATGGGACCGTAACTGCGCCGCAAGGGGTTCGAGAGCCAGGGCAAACAACAGGGGGGACAAGGGGCAACCCTGTCTGGTGCCACGGCGCAGGGGGAAGGATGCCGACAGGCGACCATTGACCGTCACATTGGCCATCGGGTCCGCATAGAGGAGTTTCACCCAGCCAATGAAGATCGGACCGAACCCAAGTTTAGCCAGAACCGCCCATAAATAAGGCCATTCCAGGGAGTCAAAGGCCATGGTAGCGTCCAGGGACGCCAACACCGCCGGGTCCTTAAGAGTGTGGGCCCGGGCCATAACCCCGTGGAGGCGACGCAGATTCAGGGCAGTGTTGCGGTGTGGGATGAATCCCGATTGATCGGGGTGGACAAGGCCACTAATCACTCCAACCAACCGATTAGCCAGCAGTTTGGCAAGGATCTTAGGTTCCACGTTAAGGAGGGAGATGGGACGGTAGGAGCGACAAACGTCCCGTGGTTTGCCCTCCTTGTGGATGACCACGATGGTAGCAAGTCGCTGGTCCAGGGGAAGGGAGCCTCTCTCAAAGGATTCAAGGAACATCTTGCGGAGATGCGGGGAAACCGCATCCGATCGGATTTTGTATAATTCCACTGGAATACCATTGGGCCCAGAGGCCTTGCCCGAATTAAGGGAGCGAATCGCAAGGTCGATCTCGTCCGCTGTAATGTCCCTATCCAGGTCCTCCCTCTCCTCTTCGGAGAGACTAGGCAGGTCTATGTCAGCGAGGAAGGTCGTATTATCCGCCTCCGAGAACTCCGAGACAGACTCATAAATACCACGGAAGTAGTCCGCGAAAGAGTCAACAATGGCGCTGGGGTCCGTAAGGAGCGTACCGTCGTTTCCGAGGAGCTCCGGCACCACTCGGCTGGCCATCTCCCTCCTGTCGAGCCAAGCCAACAGTTTCCCGGCCTTATCGCCCACATCATAGATGCGGCCCTGCTGTTCTTTGGCGAGAACAAGGGCGGCATTAGTGGCCAAGTCATGATACTCCGCTTGTTTCAGCGAAAGAGTATGGAGGGCCAGGGGGTCCGAATCGGAACGCAGCTGGGCCTCGAGGTGTAGCACCTCCTGTTCAATGGCCAGCATAGCCGAGTCTCTATCCCGGCGGGTGGCCGCGATGAGTGCCTGGGCCTCACCACGGAGCACCGTCTTAAAGGCTTCCCACAGTGTAACGGCCGAATCCACCGAGCCCACATTTTCGGTAAAATATAGGTCAATAGACTTGGCCAAAAGGGTGCGGGACTTAAAATCTCGAAAGTACCAGGGATTGATCGCTGCCGGGCGGTCCGACTGAGTCACGCCAAAGTCGAAAGAGACCCACAACGGGGAATGATCAGAAATCCCTCGGGCAAGGAAGCGGGCCTCCGACACAGCTAGGGCATCCGAGGCCAGCGTGAGGACATAGTCAAGGCGCGAGAGACTCCCGTGCGCACCCGACAGAAAAGAAAATTGGCGAAGCGTGGGGTGCAAAAGCCGCCACGTGTCCACCAGCCCAGTAGAGTCAAGGAAGGACGGCAACCACATCTGTGGTCCACTCAGGTCGCGAGGTGGTTGGCGGTCGAGGAGGCCCGAGCAAACCGCATTAAAGTCACCCCCCACGATCAGACGACCAGCCGGCATAGACAAAATGGCAACACCAAGGTCCTGGAAAGTACTAGATTGAAGCCCTGGAGGGACGTACACAGACAACAGCGTGAGGGAACGCCCTTCCCATCTCCCGGATACGGCTGCGTACCTCCCCCTATCATCTATCAAGGTGGTCCCTATCTCTAAGGGAAGGGATGCGCGCACAAGAATCCCCGCCCCCCTGGAGCCGGAAGAGAACCCCGAATGAGCCACCATTTTGTAACCTTTGCGATTCAGGGCTTTACAGGCATTGCCCACCAAGTGCGTTTCTTGAAGAAGTACAACATCCGGCATATGCCGCTTAACCAGCTGAATAACCACCCCTCTCTTGATACGATCACCCAACCCGTTAACATTCCAACTGAGAATTTTCAACACCCTACCCCTCATCCCTCCACCACCCACCCCACCCATCACCCAAAGACACGTGCATCAGAAAAAGTCCAGGATCGCCATTGTCCGTGTGCCACAATACGGAGAAAAAAAGAAACAAAACACAAACCAAAAATGTACCCAACCAACCCCCCACCCTGCACCCCTGCGTTAGACTAGAAAGCCCCCCCAACTTGCAGTGTGCCTGTCGCCCCATTAACTACTCTACCGAAGACCCAGAGGAGGAAGGAATCCCCGTGGAGTCGTCCCGCCACCCACCTTCAAAAGAAAGGAGAGAGTAATCACACCAAAACAGTAGTCCGACGGTCCTTCGAGGCAGGGGTAGCCCCGGCGCCCAGTTCATTCCTGCCGCTCCGCTCCGCCCGAGGCCCCTCCAACATCTTCCTCACGCTCCTCCCGTTCTGGTGTGACAGTGTCCAGCCACTCGCTCACGTTGTCCGGGTAATCAAAGAAGTAGGCACGGCCCTTGAATTCCACGCGGAGCTTCGCAGGGAATTGCAAAGAGTATTTGAGTCCCATATCTCTGAGGCGTCTCTTGACCCCCGCGTAGCTCAGTCTTTGGCGTTGCACCAGCCTGGTGAAGTCCGGGTAAAAATGAACCTCCGCGTTCTGATATTGTAGTGGCCCTTGCGATCTGGACGCCTGAAGGATCGCATCTCGATCTCTGAAGTTAAGAAGGCGCGCCACAATGGGTCGCGGCGTCGCCCCTGTTTTAGGTGGACCCCCGGGCACACGGTGGGCACGCTCCACCGAAAAGAAGTTGCTCAGCCCAGAGGGCGCCAGATGTGTCTTAACCAGTTCCTCAACAAAAAGGTCCGCTGCGCCATCCTCGGACCCTTCCGGAACCCCCACTATGCGGACGTTCTGCCGCCTGGCTCGCCCCTCAAAATCCTCCAGCCTTTTAGAGAACTGATCGGCGGTCGCTCTCAAGTTCCGGACCTCCGTTTGTAGTTCAGAGACATCCGAGGTCAGACTAGTGGTCTTAATGTCCAGCGCTCTCACACGGTCATTTGTCTTCCCCAAGTCAGTCCTGATCAAGGCAATATCAATGGCCATGGAATCCACCTTGTGGGACAGAACCTCATGTTGGTGTTGTCCGTCAGTACGGAGGCTGGTGATGGCGCCCATAATGTCCACCAGGGTAGGATCCGAGCCGTCCGGCGGGGCAGTCACTGGGGTTCCCTTGGGGACAGCACCCGACGCAGGTGGCGAGTTGAGATTGACATACCGCTCCATACGGTTGTTCTGCGTCTGCGGTTTGCCCCGACTTCCTTTATTCGATGCCCTCTCCGGAGCGCCTCTGCCCGCCATGTTGGGTCCCCAAGAACAAAGGACCGGTGGTCGCAGGTCAGGGTCCACAGCCAGGAGTCAATCAGGTCAGAAAGACAATCAGGTCGACCAGGGCAGGGCTAGATCACCGCGTCTTCACCAGGGAGGTGGCAATCAAGGCCCTCGCAGCACGATCGAGCGAAGTGGCGAAGTGACGAAGTCCGGATGGACAATGGCACCGTTACGGAGCGGAGTTCAGCTCGACGTAACTTCGCTCAGGAGCCACCGATTCGGGAACCGATTGCAGCCCCCGCCTCAGCAGGCCGCCAGCTTTACAGTGCCACCAACGTGGACCAGGATTTCAAGCAGGATAATTGCGGTGGATCGGACGGTCCACGGAGCTCCGAGCTTACGCGGCCATCTTGGTCGCCCGCGAAGCTCCTCCCCCTCAGGATGGCAGCTTTTTATGTCATTGCGAGGCGGCTACGGCTACAGCAGGAAGGACAGAGGGAATGGCTAAGAAATGAACAGGTCTACAGACAGAGGATAACCCTGTTCATGCTCACAGAGGCAGAGATCCTACAGAGATACAGGCTGGACTCTGACAACATACTTGAGCTCATCAGGGATCTCAAACCATTCTTGGACCACCACACCCCAAGGGCACACGCCATCCCAGCACACGTCCAGGTGCTATGCAGCCTACACCTGCTAGCGTCTGGCAGCTATCAAAGTGGAGTTGCAGCGGCAGGAGGGGTGAGCCAGAGCAGCCTGTCAAGGTTCATCCACACATTCCTTGACGCCATGATACACAGGATGGACCAATACATCTCTTTCCCTGCAACCCACGCAGAACTGCTACAAACTAAAGCTGACTTCTACCAGATGGCACAATTTCCCCAAGTCATTGGTTGCATAGATGGCATGCACATTCCGATTTGCCCACCAGCGGACACAGAATACATATACCGCAATCGGAAGTCTACACACACCATCAACGTGCAGGTGATCTGCAATGCGAAGTGCACCATCACAGACCTGGTAGCAAAATTTCCAGGGAGTACCCATGACTCCTATATTTTCCAACAGAGAGGCATCTATGCACGGCTGATGGCTGGCGAATTTGGCGAAGGATACCTCCTAGGTGAGACACATCATCAGACCCCCATAACACACAGTAGCTAGGTGGAATACATGTATGCATGTGTGTAATGTTACCCCTTTCTCTTCCAGGCGACAGTGCATATGCCCTCCGCTCATTCATACTCACCCCCTACCTCAACCCCTCCACACCCAGCCAAAGGAGGTATAACCGGGCCCACATACGCACAAGGAATGTCGTCGAACGGACCTTTGGCATCTGGAAAAGTAGATTCAGATGCCTACACAAGAGTGGAGGTGCAAGGCAGTATACCCCCATCACCTGCTGCAAGATCATAGATGTATGTGCAATGTTACACAACCTTGCGGTGAAGAAGGGCACTGAGGTGGAGTTGTCTGACTACGAGGACCATGACGACGACGAAGCTGTGCCACTGACACAGCCAGCTGGGGTGTGTACGCCAAGTGATGGCAGATACAGACGTGAGGAGATTACAGAAAACTATTTCTGAGTGAGTACAGATGCAAAGACAGCCAAATGGTTGTTGTGAAAAAACAATTTTTAATACTGTTGCAACACAGTTACTGCACTGATGTGCAACAAAAAAAAGGTGTAATGGCAAAGAAAACAAAAGTCCAAGGTCCAGGTTGCCTCACCCGCCCTTGCAAGGCTATTTCTTTGACCGCTTAGCAGCCCCACTGGGGTGTCCCTCAGCCCCCTCTGAATGACCAGCGGCATCTGCGGAGCGCCTGGTGCTCCTGCGTGGCTCTGACGCAGCGCTGGCCGGGCTGCTGCGGCTGCTGCTGTCCCCAGCATCCCCCAGGTCCAGGGCAGGATTTGTGGCAGTGTTCGAGATGATCATGGCCTCCATTGCAGTCGTGATGCGGGCCATTCCCCTTGTTAACTCTGCCGTATTTTGTGTGAGGCTAGACTCCATGTTGGCACTGCGCTGGCAGAGTTGTGCCGTTGCCGCAGCGAGGCGGCTCATGAAGCGGTTCTGCACCCGGGCATCCCGCCTGCGCACCAGCTCCTGCTCCTCCATTCTGCCACACAACTGGGTTATGGCAGTGGTTAGCCTGCCTAAACCTGCTGCTACCTCCTTGTTTGAATCCACGAAGGCCTGAAATCCTTTTACCATTTCCCCCATCTGCAGGTTGTGCTGCAGGAGCTGGCGTTGGCAGGCCATCATGGATTTCGCCTGCTGCCTTTGTATCTTTACCATCTTTCCTTCGAGGCCCAGGAAGACACTGCCCTCCCGTGATGGTGCTGCAGTGGTGGGGATGGCACGGCGCCGGGTACTGCTGCTGCCGGCCTGCTGAGTGGGCTGGGGTGCCACTGGTGGGGGTGTGGTGCTGGCCGGGCCCTGAGCCCCTGCTCCCAGGACAGGTTGTACTGGTGTCATAGCCATGGTCGTGGCAGGAGCTGGTGTAGGTGGAAGGAGGGCCCTTGTCGGGGAGTTCTCTGGGGAGAACTGCAAGGGGGGTGTGCTGGGCATTTGTGGGGAGTGCAGTGCTTCAAAGTCTATTACCAGGTCTCCCTCCATACCAAGCCCTATGGTGTTTTCGTCCTCCTCCTCCTCGGCAGCCTGGCTGGTGCTCGGCCCTGCGAGTGCAGTGTCAGATGGTGCTGCTGCCTCTGTTGACATTGTTTGTCCGCCTGATGGTGCCCCTAGGTACAAAGAAGCATTTGTAAATTGAGTGCCGATGTATTACAGTCAGTACAATTAAAGCATTCCACATGTCCTTGCATCTCCTTAGAATGTGTTCCACTGTTTCCTGTCTTGTGATTCTGCACTGCCATAGTTTGCTAACTTCTGCTGACTACATGTACCATGATGCTTGTCTCTTGTATGTTGGTTACAGTACTGTGCTGGGGTTTGTCTATGCATTGTGTCTAATGGGGAGGTGTCTGGTAGGGTGTGTCATGATGCGCATGCTTCTTACCTGTAGCTGTAGCTCTGGCTGAGCTGTCCAGGGTCCCAATTCCAGTTACGCTCTCCCTCTCAATGGTGGTGGACACCATTTCCTCGAGGTCTGTGAGGGGTGGCGCCGGGTTCCTGCCTCCACCAGTGACTCCAGCCTGCCTCTGGATGTCTGCCATCTTCCGTTTTGTGAGGCTGCGGATGTCATAGAAACGCTTCTTCAGCTCTTCCAGGGACCTGGGGGTGACACCCACAGCTATCACCTTTTGGGCGATTTCGCTCCAGATCCTCCTCTTGGTGCTGTCTGGAACATTCAGGGACAGCTTTCCAAATAGCTGCCGGTGCACCCTCACCACCTCCTCAACCAACACCTTCAGCTCGGTGGTGCTGAACTTAGGCTTCCTCTTCTGGGAGGACTTCTGGTTCTCACTCTGGTTTGCCATCTTCTTCAGTACAGTTCACAACCTCCTACTCCCACTGCTGCTAACTGTGAGTGTTCAGCTCAGGCTGGCTCTCCAGAAAGTTCTTAATTAGCTGCACCTGCCAGGGTTGCCACTCCCTGTTTGGGTGGGGGAGGGGGAGCCACCTCATTGGCTGAATCGGCTTTTGCCGAATCGGATTTTACCGAATCGGATATTACCGAATCGGTAAAATCCGAATCGGTATTATCCGAATCGGATTTTACCGATTCGGTTTCTTCAATGCATTCCTATGGGCTTTTTGGCCATGGGTGTGTTTTCATAGCTACGATTCGTTAATTGACGAATCGGATTTTACCGAATCGGATATTTCCGAATCGTTGGTAGCCGATTCGGCTATTTACGATTCGGTGGTAGCCGATTTGGTACTTTCCGATTCGGTCCGTGCCGATTCGGAACGTACCGATTCACATTACCGATGCCGACCGAATCGGTATTATTTCGCCGTTTGTTTGCTACATCTCGTTTTCCGATTTCAGAATACCGATTCGGCCCGCCTCGGTATTTTGAAATCGGAAAATCCCTTTTACCTACATCGGGCCCTTAATGTTGAAGGAATGTGTGTTTATCACAGGACCTTGCCAAATACAAGGGCCTCTGCCAACTGTCAATGTGCATGGCCAAAGGCTGTGCGCCGTGGGTGATAGATGCATAGAAGGCTAGCCTCAAGCGGTACTGGAAGCAGGGCCTGGCCAAAAGTTACACCCCTCCGTCAACCCCTGCTGCACACAGAGAAAGACCTAGTTCAGGAGGTGTTTGGTACATGGGAGATTGGGCGTCAGGCCTGGTTAAAGGGTGCACCCTCCAGCCATCCCGTGCTGTGTACTTCTAATAAGTGTGCACAGTTGAAATACGTTGTATAAAAGGAGACTGAAGTATGTGATAACAAAACAAGATTTCACTGAAAAATCTTTTAAGCACTAGTTATGTGTTCTTCTGTTCTAAACATATTGGCGTAAGTTTAAAAAAATCAATAATTCCCTTGAAAACCTCAAACATATTGAAGATTTGGTTACAAAAAAAACCCAAAAACCTTAAATTGGCCACTTATGCTCTACTGCCATACCACAACTCAGGACTACACATTTACACCAAACAAATAGCAATATTTCACAACACAATATCATTAAATAGCAACACATTTCAAACAGATAAATGATACTGTATCCATACTGATAATGTCAATAGTAAAGTGAACTGTACTGTTACCAGTGATGTCATCAATGTGATTTGTGATTGCATCTGACACATCATGATTGTGGCCACGAACAGTCCAAGATATGGTTGTTGATTGTAAAATGAAAAACCATTGACAGGTAGTCACAGACCTAAGGGTAGATTTACAAGCCCCTTGCACCTTCTTGCACCACCATTGTGCCCCTTTTTTTGACGCAACAGCGGCACAAACAAGGCGGCCTATTTACAACGTGACGCATCTAGGGAGATGCGTCAAGTTGTAAAGCCCTGTGTCACATCATACCTGTGTCAGGCACATGCAGGGTGGGTGTTCCCACGCAGGAAGGGCTCGTAAAAGTGACACAGTGAAATCTTGTAGATTTCACTGTGTCACTTTTAGGACACCACTACGTCAAAACCTTACGCCTACTTGAAGCAGGCGTAAGGAGTGACACAGTACAGTAAGTATAGGCCCCAAAATATATTGCTGGAGTTGCGTCATGCTTGCGACATAACTCCAGCAATGCGTGACTTTTGGGCCAACAGATGCGTCAGAATTTCTGACGCATCTGTTAACCCTTGAGCCATGGAGCACTGTATTGTAAATACAGCGCATCCATGGTGGCGCAAGGACATTTGACGCTGGCGCAAGGAAACTGACGCATCTATGCAGATGTGTCAGTTCCTTGTAAATCTACCTCATTTATTACACTATCTGGGTAGTAAGGCGATTGATAATAAATATGTTCCCCTCATTTCATCACACAGGTTGTGATTAATTTGCTTAAATTACGAGGGTTAATTGTCCCCCAATAAAACTGAGGCAGCATAAAAAATTCCAACTATTGTCTATGCTGATGTCCTACTGCTGTTGGATAAATCTCATTAGAACTTCAACACTTCTTGGACTTCACGTTCTCAAGCTGTAGGAGAAAAATCTTTGAGTAGGAACAAGGCCTAAACCAAAATTATGATTTTTGGTAAGTCATCTCATACGTTTTTTTGGAGGGTAGATAGTGCTAGCTTAGCTAATTTAAAACCTATGATTATTTAGCTATCTGTATTTCAGCTAATTTGTCATGGGCTCCACAGCTGTCTTCCTTATTTATTAATTTTTATATCTGTTTATTATGCTCAATTAGGTGTTATTCAACAGGATTGTAGATACTGTGAGACGTTGGCCTGGTATATGCTGTCCACTAATTAAAGCGGGCACCATGTACCTGTCCAAACAACCCTTATTGATGATTAGGTCAAGGATAACCTTTATGAAAGCTATCCTAGTGGTAGCTATGGAGAGCAGCCTTCAGGCTAAGTCTTGAAGGAATGTAAAGCAGCTTGTTTTACCAGAATAAAACCTCCTGAATAACCAAATGAAAGGAGAACCACACAGAGATGTATAAAATATATGTATTTATTGCTAAACAGTCTTTACAACGTCTATAAGAGATGAAAGCACAAGGCACACAATACTCAATCAATCGAACAACAGTAAATAACACAATACACAGCGGGCTCCGGGGGGAGTCCGAACCATATACAAAGAAAATGGTATAACAACAATGACTTCACTAGACACAGTGCCTAGAGCACGTAGAATCGCTGGGACCCCAAGGAACCACCCAAAGTAGTGACACAGGGGACCCATGGAGGACGGGTGCAGTGTGTGAACACAGACACGAGTACCGTACAACTCTATGGGAAAGTCACGGTTTGAAAATTTGAGTTTAAGGACACTTCAGAGCAAATCCTTTGGAACATAGATGGTTCTAAGGCCAGCACCCTTGTGAGTACCGGTATACCCATGTTACCTATCCCAGAGGAGCCGGGTGCATAGGGATCAAGTGGTGTTGGAAACCTTTGTTGTTTTCAATGGTGTGACTCAAAGAACTGCTGCTGCCGGGAGGATGAAAAGTGTCCGGTGGAATCCAAGCCTGGATTTGAGGTGAGAAGAACCTGAAAGCAGAGGGGACAGAGTCTGGGTCACTTCAGGGTGACCAGGGGCTCGGTAGACGAATGCCCACCGATGTCTGTTGCTTCAGGTGTGATGACAGGATGCTTGAGGGGACCAGTAGACGTCAATGATGACCAAAGTCTGGAGGTGGGCTGTCCCATGAAGGATGTCAGGTGCTGAGGGGTCAGTATCCAGATTGAACACCAACAAGCCTTGGCAAATGTAACCCATGCAGGCAGAGGAAAGCAGTCACAGTGAGGACCACCAAAGTCCTGGAGACTCTCCAAGGTATGGGGAGTCAGGGCACATCAGGAGCAACTAGGAAAGCCCAGTAGAAATCAAAGTTACCTTCACAGGGACCCACAGGCCAACGAACCATGGATCGCAAATGGACCTCGAGCTGAATCACGAAATACCAGCCCACGGAACACTCGTGGAGTGTAGGCCAGAAATCTTCAGTGCAACTACTGCTCAGGGTCAGGACTACACGTAGCCCAAAGCACAGCCTCAGGGACTGCCAAAAAGCATATGCTGCTGCATAAGTACACAGTGCACAGGGGTTCGGGTTGCACGGTCCCCATAAGGGACACTGGTCTCAGAATTACTGAGAGGTCAGATCCACCTCAGGGACACTCAGGAACCCACCTCCTATGTTGCTATCAGGAGCTTGGGGGATGGAAACCGATCAGATGTGTTAAAGATGCCTGCCTTGGAGGGGAGTAACTCCTTTACTCCAAGGAAGATTCTTCAGTCATCCAGCGTGGTGTAGATCATCAAAGTACTTGGTTTCTGCGTGCAGAGTTTAGTCCAGGGAAAATCTAAAGTCCTGTAGTCAGGGTTCCTACTTCATACCCAAAGAAGGGGTTGGACAAACTCTGGGGACCCTCCTAGGGGAGGGACAAGACAGAGGGGTGATTACACCCATGTCCTTTGTCCAGTTTTACGCCAGAGCAGGATCAAAAGGCTCCTGCTAATGGTTTGAGCTGGACTATGCACAGGGACACCAAATGTGCCCCCACTGCAGACTTTCAGGCACTTTCAGAGTGCACCCACTCAGCCCCAATACACTAAAGCCTGTCTGGGAGGTGGTCACACCTCCCTGTGACAGGAAACCAATTGTCAAGCCTTCCCCTGCTCGAGCTCAGCTCAGCAGCAGGAGGGCAGACTCGTGTCTGTGGCTGGCAGCATCCATTTTGTGCTGCCCAGGTCAAGAAAGCTGGTACCGGGTAGACCGGTGCCCCACATTAGTGGTTCTACAAGGGAGAAGGCATACCTCCCACACAAGTTACTGGTGTGAAGGTGTGGTTCCAAGATGTTTGACACCAAGCACGACATGTTTCTAAGCAGCTGTTTTAAAGTTAGCATTTACTGTGAGGTTATACTGCACTTAAGTATGTATGATTAGGCTGCATCGCAGACATCCCTGGAGAATAGATTCCGAAGGCTGCAGAGGGGCTCGGCTCATGCAGGGGCACCCTCTCACACAAAACCCAGCACCCTGCCTTCAGGATTGATAAGGCCTGTCATAGGGGTGACTGCGAGGTTTATATGTGCAGTGATTTATAATAGATATAGGTAACCTATATTTAAGTAAGAGATTCATGCACTACCTTACACAGGCTGCAGTTGCAGACCTGTGGTGCCATTTTGAATGGTCTCTCAGGGGTGGTATAATACATGCTGCAGCCCCTGGGAGGCCTCTGGGGTACCTAAGACCTGGGTTCATGCTGCGCCATATACTAGGGACTGAGAAGGGTACCCCAGTATGCAATCTGGAGTACATGCGATCAATTTAAGGGAGAAAGCAGATAGACTGGGGTCCTGGATAGCAGGATCCCAGTCAGACTAGTCAAAAATCAGCAAAACACCAGGAAGAAATTGGGGGTAACCATACAGTCAGATTCCACCTTCCTACAGATACATCATACAATACATAGTTGCAGAGTTGCCCTTACAGGGATTAGGGAGTCAGTTGAAGCCAAGGCCACCTCTCAACGTCTCACCCAATGGCCCAATGGCTCATGATGAAATTCAAGACTGTCACTGCTGCAGCATATAAACCATTTGTAAACAAACCTACAAACTTAATAAAAAGAAAAAAGTTAACTGCCCTTATCTACGCTAAGTGTTATGGCATATGGTCTGGTGATAGCAACTTGTGTGTGTCATTTTGTGTCAGCTGTTCAGAATTTAGGGTGACAGTCTCTATGTCAGTGGTGGATGTATGTTGCAATAGGCTAGTGGGCTAGGTCTGCTCTAGATTGGTGATGGTCATGAGGATTTCACTCCAGGACTCCGCAATGAGATGTCGCCTAAGTCCTTGTCCTAAATGACAACATCACCAACATCCTTAACACACGTGAATTAAAATGGATGCTTTATTTTGATTCCATTCAGAATGGCCTCAATGAAACTGACAGTTCCGTCTCTCAATTGGCCACGCTTAATTAATTTGCACAATACCAATCAATACATCTCTGCTATACTCATACTCTTGCTTACCAACGTCTATGAACTATGACAGTGCTGTCTCTATGTGATGTGGCATTTTCCATCTTACGACAGGTACGCCACAATGTGATGTCCGTATGTATCAGTGTGTATCTAGACACACAATTCATTGTCAAAACTACACAATGACATAATGTTCTTAAGTAGAGATGTGTTTATCTATGATCCTTAAATAATCTATTGGTATTATATGCTATATCTATAATTTATGTCATTAACATTGCATATGGTTTGCTAAATGTTTCTCTGTGACGTGGCCTTTACCGCCATATGACAGTTACGCCGCATTGTGCTGTTCCAAATGTCATTTATTGTGTGTTGAGATATATACAATCTGGTTGCCTTGGGTACCCTCCTAACAACAGGCAGCCGATCGCCATTAACGAACGTGAGTCGGCTAGACCGGGTTCAAAGTTTATGGCATTTGCGTTTATTCAATTTTTATATTGAATATCCTCCTAAAATTATAAATGACACTCGCAACTCATGGAGTTTTGCCAAATTTCTAGCATCAAAACAACTTTATTAAGTGACACTTGCATTTATTTTATTTTATTTTATTTTTACGTTGAATGTCTGTCGAGTAGAATGAATATTTATTCTTCTACGTGACGTTTTGTCAAAGCCCTGTTCTTTAGTCTTTCTTCCCTGCCTACACGGACCGTCAGAGGTCACGTGTTCTGGTTGCCTTGGGTACCCTCCTAACAACAGACAGCCGATCGCCATTAACCAACGCGAGTCGGCATGGATGCGGATTAATTCTGCGTGTTGGTAGGTTCACGATAGCCATGTCATTGCTTAACCTACTACTGGCCTCAATTCAAAATTGCGGTTTCAATTCCCGTCTTTAATTCACAGACGGTCAATTTCCCGACGAACAGAATAACGTGCAGCGGGACGCTCGGACATGCCTTGCCTTTCGGCCGATTTGATAGGAAGACATATGCTTCAAAGTTTTTGTAAGTTGTCTCCTTTTTCTAATGGTTTATGACCCGCTACTCACAACCCAATCTCGTGTTTGGTGACAGCCCATGACTAATGTTGTGTCACCTCTCGCTTTCTTCTTAGACCTGATGGCTGCCCTAAATCATCATTATATGTGAGTGTATCCCTTTTTTTATTAACTCTAATGTGGACATAACTTTACTGTTAGGCTGCTAATTACAATTCCCTCAATTGTAGAATCTGAAATACCACCCTCACTGAGAGCGCCCTCCTCCTCATCCATCCTGGGGACAAGCAACCTCTGGTATGTCTTTCCTACTGTCTATGTGTGCTCAATTTATAAAATATCTTTGATTTACGCAATATATGTGTTAAATGCAAATATATTGTTTACTAAATAGGTTGTCTGCCCCACCCCCTCCTGATGAAGACCCCGACGCAAGGACATAATTAATGCCTGCTAATAATACTAGAGGGTCGATACGTCGACAGCTTTCTGTGTTCATTCAGCTTCACCCCAAGAATGGCTCATTCATTGTGATATGTGGAGCATGATTAATATACAATGATGTATTGAACCAATGGTCTTTTGTTTTGTCTATGTTTGAACTTGGATACATAGTACAGTGAGGCCCTTTTTGGCTGTTTTTTATTGTCACTATCCCATACCCACACCACCCTGCACTATATCACTTCCCTCCCTACCAGGGGCACTATGATGAACTGTGTGATTTTGTATTGAAATTGGTGAGAATTAACTTACACCTACATTGTGAATAAATAACAATGCCGGCTCATTAAGCTTTCTCTTTATTATTATTTACCTGTTTTCAAATGTTCCTACTTTATTGCTGGGACCCCTTTCCTCTGATTTCTTCCATATGGCATGGGCATGTCCACATATTGCTGCTTTTGGGGAACAGATATTTATGGAACTGGGGAATATTGTTGGTACTCCACTTACTCCGGATCCCTTATTGGCCCTGTTGAGAAACACTAAACCACACCCCAAATGGATTATGAAGCTTCTGGGATTGGGCCACCTTCTGGCCAAAAGGCAAATAGCTATGCGCTGGTCACGAGGTCCTCCTCCCTTCGAATTACAAAGGGAAAAAGATTTGATTTTCTGTACTACGCAGTTCGAAACATACAGCGAGTTAATGTCCCTACGGAGTCACCCCAATACTTTTTGGGGGCTGTATAAACAGTATTTGCTGTCAGGGGTAGATGCTGGAATAGGCAGTGTTTGAATTTTCACTATGTAGGAACATGTCTTCTCAAGTGTGAAATGCCAACGGAAGTGTAAATGTTGGATATGTTCATATTTCCCTTTTTTTATTGGATTTATCTTTGGGGCTGGTATGTCCATGTTGGTAGAGTGTTATCAATACGGGGATTCTGTCTTCTCTACATATCGAAGGGATATATTTTTTTCTTGTACTGTTTATCCTTATCTATATTTGGCTGACTCCATGATAATCCTCATTGTTATAATGTGACTAACATTGTGTAATGTTCACTGCTGTGGGTTGTTTAATAAAACTAAAATAAAATGTAATTTTTTTTCTCAAAATATCCCAATTCCGTTATATAACAGCTTCTTCTTATCTCTTCGAACACTGCTGATACAATTGGTGTGGGACAGTAAACAACTTTGTATTTGCTGGTACACCATAATGCTGCCATATGAGAGAGGAGTGTTTGGGGTACCAATTTTTCATATCTATTATCTGGTAGAACAGGAGAGCTTCACTCCCACTGGTACCATGCGGATAGTCGGATTCCCTATATCAGGTCGCAGGCTGACATGGTGCTCCTGGCGCCCCTTGCGACCCTGTTGCCGGTTGGGTTCCCGCGGGACATTCAAACACTCTCTACAACTAGTTGGGCTTGGCACAAATTATTAAATATAACTAGATCACGTATATTGTACTCACCCGAAATATCACTAGCGGGAAATGGCTGGATCCCTATTCTGCAGGAGACACTTGTAAAGCGTACACTAGCTAAATTCCATTTGGTAACATTTGGAGATCTATTCCCTAAAGGGCGCGTCCTCTTGCGCACAGAGGACCCCCGCTTTCGCGCGGCTACAGTCATTTACCACTTTGTCTTGCAGAGAACTCAGAGAGCCCTGAGAGCTAATCTTTTCAGCTATCCATTAGAACCCCCTGAAATCCCAATCCTGACAGGGGATAGGACTCACCTTATGGCCAGAATGTATAAGTCTGCAGTGGCATTGCTGCTGTCCCGGGACTCTGAGGTGCGGGCGGCTTGGGAGCAGGACTTTGGCCATCCTATTATGGATATACAGTGGGGTAGATGTTGCACACAAATACACTGTATCTCACCCAACCACCAGCACAAACTGCTGCAGTTCAAATCTCTTTTGAGGGCGTAAGAGACACCTAGTGCACTACATCGTATCGACCCATCCCGATCACATTCCGGCCCCAAATGTCGCTCCCAGATGTGGACTTTGCACACATAACGTGGAGGTGTGCTAAAATAATGGGTTACTGGACAGCAGTTTTTGGGGCAATCTCTCGAATGATAGAAATGGTGATTACACCCATATCACTAATAGTGCTGCTTGGATACACACATGACCGCCTCAAATCCAAACGAAGTGGCCATTAATTGGGGTAGTAAAAGCACGCCCACAATACATTCATGGCTTCCCAGTAAGACCTATTGCAACACCAGCAGTGATACTTATGCACAGTTACAGCCACCCACTGCTAGGCCCCTCGACATATGGCAACTATTCCATTCCTACCTATGGGCCTTACGGGACACTGGTGACATTTCAATACTGCCACAACACACTTCCGCATCGGATGGGACGGAGGAGGGTACACTCGAGACAGCTGGGACATCACAGGGTTTGTAACCTTAATATGTATGCTTTCTACCCCCTTGTAGGACGGGTATATTGTACTCAATGTTAACCTTGTATATTTATGTCTGCACCTTGACATTTATTTAACTTTTAATAGGTCATACCCTATACTGCACTGTAACCAAATTTCCAATTTGTGAAAATCAATAAAAAGAATAAAACATTTTTTTTAAATAAATGAAAAAACTTCCTTGTCCCTCCTCCCACAGGAGTGTGTGCTGTTTACTAATGGCCCACTTGTTCACGTTGCACTCCCATGTCTCTAGGGCTGGGGCTAACTTTGCCTTTTAGTGTATCGCGATGTACGGTTTAGCAGGAATCAGGACCAAGTCCATGGATCTGGCTTGATATCTATTTGCAGCTGTTTTTTGGAATAGAACCAGAAGAAAAATGCCGGGAGTGGGGCACAGAACGGTTTGTGCCAGCCTGTTGAGGGCTGCGATCACCTGTTCCCATTAAGGTTGAAGGTCCACACAGTACCACACCATGTGTAAAGTGTCTGTGCTAGGCTCCTGGAAGTATGGACATGTATTTGTGTTAACTCGCATCATGAGATTTAACAGTTTGTGGGGCAGATAGGTGGAATGGAAGTAATTGAATTGTGTAAATTTTAGTCTTGCGTTTCTGGATACACATATAATCTGTGATCTCGTCGCACTCCCTCTTGGT
The DNA here is from genome assembly GCF_964263255.1 of Lissotriton vulgaris. Lineage (NCBI taxonomy): Eukaryota > Metazoa > Chordata > Amphibia > Caudata > Salamandridae > Lissotriton > Lissotriton vulgaris. The sequence goes on from NC_141696.1 coordinate 1,253,767,916, forward strand.
GAGGTTCCTTCCCAGGTATTGTTCCCACCTGTCTCTAAACCTCTGGTAGGGTGGGCTAAGTCATGTGTATTAGGGATATGTATAACCAGGAGATCAATTTGGTGCTCCACCCCCATCGATAACAGTAGCTGCAATGCTTGGTAAGCCTGTGATTCTGCCTGCATATCTTTGACAGTATGGTGGAATACACATTATATGTTAGTAAGTGTGCCTCTGATAGTGGTAGTTCAGTCACCATCTCTTCCATTGTCAGGATTTTCCCTTCTCAGTAACAGTCTTCTATTGTAAGAGATCTGGTGCCCACCCAATGGTGTAGGTGGTCTGCCCATTCCTGCGATCTTTCCCAAAATATTCATGCTAGAGGGATTGGCTGCGCTTATATGGGCACTCTTTAGGTTTCAAAAATACATCTATGCCAGCATTTGATAGCCACATTCACTAATTTGGGTAATTGGTGGTGGCCCGCAGTTCTGCGTGGGTTATCAAAGTGTTGATCATCTTAATACTCTCCATTAGCGCCAGTTCCCCTCTATGTCTCGCTTCTAGCCACTGGGACAACCATTGTACATGAGATGCCAAATAAGCTTCAAAATCGGGCCCACCCTTTGCTATGGGCACATTTAAAGTTCTTGTGTTCACACTGCGTTGTTGTGTGCCCCAGACTAAATCCCCCATTAGGCCATTCAGGTCTCTAAATCACCAAGGTTTAATCCATATTGTGGATTTGCAAAGTGATAAAGCAATTTTGGAACCATTATCATTTTGGACACTGCGGTGTAACCCATCACTGAGAGTGCCAAGATTTGCCAGAAGATGCTACAACTAAGAACCTGCAGCGCTGCTCCCAGCCACACACCGCTAGATATCGGAAGGTGTAGGAGCACTACTAGACGCACCAGAGTTCAAACTTATCAGGTGGGTGGATGGTGCTTGCGTCCACTGCAAAGGCACATGTGTTTCCCAAGTTACTGCATAGTCCTGACAGGGCCCCAAATATGTCCAATAGAAGCAGCGCTCTCTCAAGTTCTGTGCCTCAATCCTTGAAGAAAATTAGCACATTGTCTGCATACAATGGATAATGTGCCCTTCATCACACACCCGGATCCCTCTGCATTCATGTTCCCTATTGCTGCAAAGAGTTCTACTGCCAATGCAAAAAGCATCGGGCATAGTGGGCAACCCTGCCTGATTCCTCTACATATTTCAGAAGCGGAGGAGATAATGTTTTTAGTGCGGACCCATTCAGTGGGATGGGACCAAAGTAACTGGATCCATTGGGTCCACCTCTCACCCATATTCATGTGGCGGTGGGCCCCCAGGAGGAATCTCCAACTCAGGTTGTCAAACGCCTTTTCAAGGACTATTGACAGCTCCCTGGCTTTCAACCTGTCGATGCATGTCGTCTCCTCTAGCACCCTAAACAGGTGCTCTTATTCACTGAAGTGTTCCTGCCAGGTGTAAATCTGGATTGGTCCAGGTTAATTTGGACTGTCATCAAGTGGAGTTGTCAGTTAGCTAACACTTTACTCGATATTTTGTAGTCTATATTTAAGAGAGACATTGGCCTATAGGAAGCTCCATCGGGAGCTTGGGAAGCAAACCCAGTATAGCCCCACACATGGACAGTAGTAGGCTTACCTCCTCTGGCGCAGTGGTATATAATTTGGCTAAGTGTGGGACCAGGATGCCTGAATACATATGGTAGAATTCTACTGGTAGCCTGTCGGACCCCTAAGTCTTACCTCTGGCCAAGTCTTTAAAGGTTGCTTGGACTTCAGCCTGCATTAGCGCTGCACCCAGTCGGTCCCCTTTATCAGCAGAGACCCCATTCAGTGCTCCCCCACTGTAAGTAATCCTTCATCACTTGCTTGGGACCTTCTGTTGCAGCACAGTGGGTGTCAAGTAGCAGTCAAGAAACACTTATTTGATGTCAGCTTGAACGGAACGAATAATGCCCTGCGAGTCCCGAATGTGTGTAATGGTGGTGCTCCCCAGGTGAAGCTTGGTGAGTCAGGCCAGTAATTTGCTCTCCTTGTTGCCCTCTGTGTGTTGTTGCTGCTAATATTCTGTGTGGAGTGTACACCGCAATCTCTCAACTAGTGTTGCGTTCCGTTCCCTGGCTGCAGCCAGTGTCTCATTTACTGCATTGTCATGGAATGAAGTTATTTCTACGTTTCTGAGTTCTATTTCCATAGCAGTCTTCTCTTTTTCTAGGGTTTTATGGCTCCCTAATGTCACATTTATACAATGGCCCCCAACTACTGTCTTGAATGCCTCCCTCTCAACTTAGACTGAGGTAGCCATGTTGGTGTTTTCCTGAAAGTAGTGTACGATCACTTCTCGCAGTCCTTCTCTGAATACCTCGTCTTCCACCGCGGCCCCCTGAAGGAGGTGTGGGAGTGCCCCAGCACAGACGTGTCAAAAGTGGATTGTGGTCTGAGATCGCACACCCTAGATTTTGCGCTCAAGTGAACGTCAGGCCCCACCCCCCCATGTAGGCCAGATTTTATGATGTTGTGTTTGCTGGGGGGTATGTTCGGTCTATTGTCACATCACACACACTTTGTGTCAACATCTAGTACCATACGCATGTCCGCCTTATCTGTCAGTTGTGCCGACAACATGCCGTAAAATTGCCAGGGTCATACACCACTCCCAGCACAATGGCCTTCCCATTTAAGTTCCCCTTGATCAAGACATATCTGCCCATGTTATCAATATCAGTGGAGTTGACCGCAAAAGGGCACTCCTGGGTAGATTCATATCAGCACCCATAGGGCAAAGGAGGAGTATCTTGTTGCATATCCTCGCCCTTGCTACTTCCTCTTATACTTGTCAGCTTCCAATCTTGCTAGCCCCTTCCACGCGGGGCTTATTCCCCCGCGGTGCGGGGGAGGGGGCCGTGCGCGGCACCGCGGTGCTCGTGACAAGCTCAGCTCGTCATGCTGCCCACTCAATGGAATGCACAGGCGGGGAATTAGCCCCGAGTGGGTGTTCCGCGGCTGTTATGACGAGCTCAGCTCGTCATGAGCACAGCTCCACTATGCCAGGAGTGTCAAAGGAGTTAAATGTGTCTCCTGTAGGAATGCTATCTGGACCCCTCATCTCAAGAGATATGCATGTATTTTGTATTGTTTTGGTGCTGACCCCATATCTTTGACGTTCTATCTCATGAGGGTGTAAGTAATAGTGGTATGTTTAGTGCCACCACCTCCCGCTCAGTCCCATGACACCCTTTATTCCATGTTGACATACTTACCGAGACCGCTGTTTCCCTCTTACACAGGACTTGGGCCGTAGAAGACAGTGGCAGACATAGTGTAACAAACGTAAAACAGTCCCCGACTCCACTTCACCAGGGCCAACAGCAACTGGCAATCGCCCTGTAACATAAATTAAAAAGTACATTTGCTCGTCAACACTCCTCTCCATGCTAATGGGAGGAGTTCGGGTTTACCAACTTGTGTTTCTGGAGTGCTCCATGAAGCCCACCCAGCTGGCCACAGTCTATGACAGTTGGCGAAGCTTCACCCTCACATAATTCCATACCATGCAGGTTTGTGTATAATTGAGATCTATAGGTCATCTGCTGCATGAGGTGTTATGACCGGGAGGTTGTTATTGTTGGACATCTGAAGTTCAGAATCAGTTCCATCTCTGGATACCTCCAAATCTGTTCCATCCAAGCTTAGAGGCTTGTCTTATTCGCTCAGTAGTATTGCTGTTGCCAACGACGCTGCCTTGCCCTCTTATTCCCGTCCCATCATCATTTTATTTGTGCCTCAACTTCAGTATCGGGCGGGTACATGTGTTTCAGTCTATTTTTTTGGTTTTATTTGTTTTTCCCTTCTGCCCAAGCTTCTGTAGCATCGGTGAAGAAATAGGATTTGCCATCTAGGAGTACTTTTAACCTGGCTGGGTATAGTAGTATATGTTGCAGTCCTTCGTCCCTTAATGCCCTTTTAATTTCTACCAACGAAGCTCTCATCCTCACCACTGCCAGGGTGTAATGTGGAGAAATCATAACTGTGTGGTTGCCAACTGCAAGGGTGCCAGTCAGTCTGGCCTTCCTTAGGATCATACCCCTGTCCCTGTAGTGCAAGAGGTGTGGTACTCGGGGTCGTGGTGTGGCTCATGGGTGGGGTGTCACCTATCTGCCATGAGGAGTGCTCTTTCGAGAGCAAGAAACTTTAAGAATTCTTGGGGTGCTAATTTCTCCTTTAGCCAGGCTTTAATGTGCTGTACCATGCCCCAGCCTTCCTCTCATTCAGGTAAGCCTACAACCTAGATTTTGTTCCTTCTGTTGCAGCCTTCTGCATTCCACCCTGCTTTCTAATATGCATACGGTGTCTGCTAGAGTTTTCATTGCCTTACCCAAGTCATCTCTAGGAGTCAGGTTACCCAATGTTGTTTCGGCCATGCACACTATGTCAGCTAGCTTCCGTTGATCTTCTCGCAAAAGCCCCAGTTTGACCGCTGTAGTGTCCATTTTTTTATTTTTACATCTTGGCGGGATGTAGTAATGGCACCTAATATTTTAGCGAGGCCTGCCACCTCGGAGATGGCTAACAGCATCTCCACCACCTTCGCTTTTCAAGTTGTAGCCATCTGTGCCAGCTGCTGGGTTGTGTATGGTCATTGTCTGGTGCTCATCTTGGCACTGGGAGGGTACAGTGTGATGATGAGCCTCTATTTCAGGCAGGCCTCTGTTGTAATCTTTGGTATTTGTCACCCATCATATCGTTCTGCAGTGTCCACTCCAGCTTGCAATACTGGATGTGCTGCCCATCCATTTGCTTCCCAGCGCCGGAGGGGCAATGGAACCAGGGCCCCCGCCACCAGGTACGGTCGCGTAGGTCCAGGTTACTCTTTATGGGCTTGGAATGTAGCGGAGCACCGACTTGTGGGTATCTATCTACTCCTGGCACCAGGCATGGGAAGGTCACCATCCAATCCTTGTACTCCTAAAGGCCTGTGGCATTACCACTAAAGGCCATTCAGCGGATGGCCCGGCTGCACTCACCAATGCAAGGTGCTGGTTGATCCAATTGCCACCATCCTCAGGGCTGCTGCTGCAACACAGCACACCAAATTGCTGCCTCATCTGCCGCTTCAGACCTGTTTCACTTTTTTGGGACTCAGCTGGGTCCCCTAGCTGCAACAGCTAATAAGAAGCCTCTGTCTCCCCTCCCCGGAGCCACGTTCGAACTCAGCAGCAGCCATCTTGGGCATTGTCGCACACTCTCCACTCACGGCTGGGCGCTGTATCCGCAGTGCCCCCCCTAGTGGTCTCTCAGGGTCCATGCCCATTCCCAGGTCACAGGTCACACCGTCTGCAAGATAACCACGGTTTCCAGCTTCGTTGGCGGCCACAATTAGTGAAAGTACTGGCCAGCCAGGGCAGGAGCACGGAGAGATGCAAATTCACTCCATGCTAGCTTGGCCACACCTCCCATAGCTGTCTTCTTTAAAAGATAAAAGTTCTAAGGCACTTACTCATGTAACATTATTTTATATGATATATAATATGGCGTCTTATACTACAACTTTAAATGTTTTCAATCCAGAGATAGCCCCACGTAAATGCCGTGAGTTGGCTATTTCTGTGTGGAAAATAATGAATTAGTGGAAATTAAAGCCTCTCTCTTGAGGAGTCTGCTTAGATTATGACAAGGCATTTCTTTTAAGAGCTTGTGTTTAGAATTTGGTACAACATCATTTGGCAAATTATATTATCAATATACCCTTCCGTAGTTTTATACTATATGCAAGGTGGGAGGAGATTGTACAGTATAAAGTACTTACTGGTGACATAACCCTGAGTCCAACTCCCTCGCTTTAATTCAGTACATATGAGGCATCACTGCCTCAACTAGACCCAATCACTACACACGCCAAAAGAAAAAATAACAACCCCTCCCCGCCATTCATCTGGTCAGTATTCATGCTTACTACCAACAATGCATCAGTTGTACAGACTGGGTGGGCGGAAGGGAACATGAATTAAACAAGCATTAAAAATGCAACAGGTCTCGCCTTTTATTAAGTTAAAGTCATTTGCTTTGCTATACAATACCATTAGCAAAGCAAATGGCTTTAACTTAATCAAAGGCGAGACCTATTGCATTTTCAATGCTTTTTAGGTCTCGGCTAGAAGCGCGCGAAGCGCAATCTCGCAGAGAACTATAATCGTCGGCTCAGTCGACAAAGGAGACAAGAGCTGGTCACGCGCGCAGCAACGTCAATGGGAGAAGGAGCGACAAGAGCTGGCCACGCGTGCATCGGATTTGGTCGCGCACGTGAGTCAGTCTCGGAGCTACCGATGTGCACGCTCACGGCGACGGCGTCTCCGCCGCGCGCCACAGCCCCATGATGAAGGTGACGTTGCCAGTTCAAGTGAGTGTCTAAATGTAAGCCAACAGATTTATAACGTGGCTCAAATATGGGAATTCCAAAAAGAAAAACTTCAGCGTTACAAGTCAGGGAATAAATGACAATGTATTTACACTTATGGCAGGTTTTGACAGGGCTCGGTTCTTTTGCATCTTTCACGTAGGGGGTGAAGGGGGAGAAACTCAGTATATGGACTCTTCTCCTCGCGCTCGTCTCTCCTCTCCTCCCCTCCTCACTGATGCCTGCACTCGGAGGATGGTAGTCTCTCGCACCTGCATTCCACCTCCCGCCGCCTCGGATCACGCCTGCCCCCTGCCGGGTGGGGTTGAAGCCCGGGCTCCCGGGGTGGCAGAGGGTGGGAGGCCAAGACCTGCCCCGCGGCCGTCTGTCTGACCTGAGCCTCATGCGAGGCTGCAGGAGGGCGACTCGAGAGCTGGACAGAGAGCAGCCCTCTCAGTGGAAGAACAGTTAGTTATACCTGGGCAGTGGCGCCCCATCCCTGCCCCCTCCCCCGGTAAAAGGGTGGGTTGTTTTCCAATGCTTCTTCGGCCCTTCATTATAGATGCACTACTCTTGATAACTAAGACCTCTCGGTGGGTTTGTGCGCTTGAAGCAGCGATCTTTGTGTGTGACATGTATGTCATCTGTTCGAATTGCCTCAGGTTGTCAACCTCGTAGAGTCGACTGTATGGGTACCCTTGGCGTGTTGGCATGATCACACCTATTGTTTAAGTAAGGGTCACCAATGTTGGTGCTAGGCGCCTCATTGTATGTAATCCCTCCCTAACGCCTACCCTTGAGCAGTGAACAGTGCTCCGCTGCCCGGGTGCCAGATCCCCCTCTACAACATCAGTAAAATAAATCACACTAGACGTGGCCACTTTCTGCATTCCATTAATGGTGAATGGTCTTATATAATTGTTAGAAATGAGGTGCCAGCCCCCCTCCCGTTCTGAGCGTCCATGGCGGTGCGTGGAGGAACCTGGACGAGGCGATCGGAGGCAGTAGGTGTGACCAGGCAGGGCAGGAGACGTGCCAGCACACATCCTCGTCACATTGGACACTTGAGCCTATAACAAAATATTTGCTGGTGCGAGAGGGTCCGTCTGGACACGATTGGATTGAACATAATACAGTCATCGGCGCACTTACCCACTCAGATGCCTGCAAATGAAATGACATTAGCGGCCATTAGGGTGCAGCAACTATACAGCAGTGGACTGATGGGCACAATTATTTAAATAAGTACAACCAATGACGGCGTAAAGAGGAACCGAATACCCTCCACTCCAAAAAAAATAAGACAAATGACCAAATCCCTGCAGCCTCGGAACCCACGCCCACCTCTCCAAATCACAGAGGAGCCTTAGAGAGCAGAGCTCCCCACCTCCCTCGATGGACGAGGCCAAGTCAGCACCCATAGTTTTGTACCTGTCATTCCAACGGCTCTTGTTCGCAAAATAATTTTTTAAAGAAATACTTTATTTAGTATGTTGTTATGCTTCAAAAGACTTAAAGGGAAAGTCTCCTGGTATTTTATTTCATACAAATAGACTGCACCACCCAGCGTGACCTCTCCTATCTTCATTACTCTAAAAATATTGGTTTTTGGGGTGGAGTCATCTCACGTCATTTAATGTTATTTCTCTTCAGATCCTAGCACTCCAAGCGCTCCATTAAACAAATGTAATGCTTGTAAGAGGACCTCTGACACAGCATCTTTCAGCAGGCTGATCGCTCGCATTAAACATGTGAGAGTGAAAGAGGCAGATTTAGGGCAAGGGACACTGACACTATAACACGTTGATGACCATACTACCCTCCACACATACAGTTTGTACTTTGTATGCTCTTGTAACATACACATGTAATTTTTTCCTCTTGTAACGTATCGTTTGCTACCTCTTGTATTTTGTTTGCTCGATACATGCACAATTGTCACTATTGCCTCATGTAACGTAACGTTTGCTTTTGTAAAATGCTAACTTGTAATTTTTCTTCATGTTTCACTACTGTTCCTATTGTGAAGCGCTCTGACACCTTCGGGTAAAGTCTGCGCTATATAAAAACGCATAAAATAAATAAAAAGTTATGGGGTGGACGTAGGACAGAAGGGTCAAAATTGCGTGAGGTCACTTCAGCTGGGTGAAACAAAGTTCATGTTCCCTGTTGTCTGTCCTGAGTCTAGGAGTGACAATGGGGAACTGGCACACATTCTTAGATATCTTGCAATGGGTCTCTAGGTGGCTTCATTGCCTTAGTTATACAATCTGCAGAATAAAGGGAGGATGGAGAGACCTTAAAAGGGGGAGTAATGGCGCCTGTCTGATAAACTTGCATGCAAATATGATATGACGAAAGTTGTGGGTGTTATCTATGTTGTGTGTATGCAGTTGGGTTTTTTTTTTCTTTTTTCCTCATTCATAAATAAGCATTGAGAGGTGATGTAGGCGTTGCAGGTTGAGTGGTGCTGTACGCGGTGGGGAATGAGTGGTGCTGTACGCGGTGGGGATTGAGTGGTGCTGTAGGCGTTGCTGGTTGAGTGGTCATGTAGGCGTTGCGGGTTGAGTGGTGATATAGGCGTTGCGGGTTGAGGGGTGATATAGGCGTTGCAGGTTGAGTGGTGCTGTACACGGTGGGGATTGATTGGTGCTGTATGCGGTGGGGATTGAGTGGTGATGTAGGCGTTGGGGATTGAGTGGTGATGTAGGCGTTGAGCGGTGCTGTAGGCGTTGGGAGTTGAGCGGTGCTGTACGCGGTGGGTATTGAATGGTGATGTAGGTATTTGGGGTTTAGTGGTGCTGTAGGCGGTGCACGTTTTCAGCAGGCACACTCCTCCAGCCATCAGTGCACACTTTCACCAGGCACACACCACTATCTGGCATTGCACGCTTCACCAGACATACACACCACCAGTTGTCAGTGCACGCTTTCACCGGGCACAAACACCACCAGCCGTCAGTGCAGCTTTCACCAGGCACACACACACACATCACCAGCCGTCAGTGCGCGCTTTCAAGTTGGCAGTGCACACTTCCACCAGGAACACACACCACCAGCCATCAGTGTACAATTCCTACAGGCACACACACCACCAGCCATCAGTGCTCACATTATTTGTTATCTCATCCACAATTAACTATTGTAGCAATCGCAGTATGGCGCACTTTACTTTTAAACATATTCATCTAAAGCGCAGCATGCCACCCTTGCTACAAAAATAAATAAACATTTTTTTGCCAACAATTTATAGACTTTTGTTGCAGTTGGTGTTGCAATATTAAGCAATGCCAATAGCTCAAACTTAATTAACCCGAGACCTATTGCATTGTAAATGCTTGTTCTGGACTGCAGTGACACTAGGCACATCGATGTGCGCATTGTTACACTTCTCACTAGTGGAGAAGTTACAGCATACCAGGTGAGCACCTCGATGTGCGCAAGCTCACACTGCTCACTTCTAACTAGTGGAGAAGTTACGGCATGACGTCATGCCAGGTGAGCGTTGTAGGCGAAGGGAAATCCTTTAAAGAGTCATTTTCTCTCTGGATTTTACTTCTCTTTTTGAAACTCAGGAGCAGAAGCATTGTTGTGGTGTCACCAGGGCTGTAAGTGGAAGCTTTTTCAATATTATATACAAGCCATAGTTGCTGCTTATTTATCTTATGCAAGTAACAACCATTGACAAAGCCAATAGTCCTGACTTGTTGTAGGTTTGTTACTTGTTGTATCATATATATGGATGCAATGACAGAAACAGTAAAATACAAGTCGGGCAACACACTATGCTAAGCACAGATTTTTAGCTTATGCGTTTTTAATCCACATCCTTAATTACAATGACCACGCCCCTTTAACAGACCCCCGAGATTTTCAATTCCCCTTAAAGCATGCACAATGTAACGAAGTGCTTACAAGCAGCATGAATCTGAATTCAACTACATACTGAAACGTGCAGAAGTGAAAGCAAGCAGCAGCATGGGCAAGCCAACCAGCACAGCGGAGGTCGAAAAGTACTTCAAATCCTCATTAGCTTCTGTGCTGTATTTACCTTGCAACCTCAACTGGCCCTCTTCAATCACCTCGTTGCAGCACCACTTCCAAGCCAATGAATAGAGCTGCTGTGTTGCAGTCCGTGCACGAGCACACCAGTACCTCGTGTGCAAAACGAAATTCGTTTTGCTTTTTTTATTTCAAATCGCACGCAGGTCCCCATCAATGAAATAAGCCCCCACCACAGAGATATTAGCCCCTAGCTCAGCAGCACACACAACTGCCCGGTAAACAGTCCGGCCCTGCCTGTTGTTATTCAATTCATCTCGTGCTGCCTAAGTTTAAAAGCTATGTGCCTTCTCCTGCCCTGGAGGCATACTTCTGGCACACTAACCCAGCAGCCACACTAACCCACACCCTGCATAAAGAAATCATATCTGTCAAGCGCACCTCTCACCCCATGATGCACAGATTCACTCGAGCTGCACAAAGTAATGAACTCCCACTGACGGTCAAACGTGAAGCAGTTTTTAACAAGACTTGAGAGCTGCTGAAAATATAAAAGTAATAAAAATAAATTACCGTAATGCCAATCCTAGGTCAGAGTTATAAAACACAAATTTGGAAGCATGTTCAGTAGTATTTAATAGCAGCAGCGAAAGACGAGAACATACCGATACAGCTGCCTGTGGAGGCTTTATGTAATGTAGACAGCGTGCTCAGCAGAACATAGGAGGGTCAGTTTGCGACATTCTTTAATCAGTGCCCCTTGAAGCATGGCTCTTAGTTGACAGCACGTTGGGACTAGGGCCGCTGATACGTGGGGGCTGGAGGGCAAATTATACAGGAGAAAAAGGATAGGAAAGCTGATGGACGAAGCGAGATGTATTCTAGAGTATTTCAATGCAGGGACATAACCGCAGCACACTAAAGTACGGAAAAGCCATCAGGCCCATTGAGGCTGCGTAAGTCCGCATACACTGATTCCCCAAAATGTTGTCCGTCCTGCAAGTAGTGTTGAAGGTCTGTGGCTCGATCTGTAGTGCTCTGCTCAGGATTTCAAATGTTTGTTGTTATCAGTTATGCTCCTGCCGAAGAAGCGCCTATCTTGAATTCCAGGGCAACTGTTCTACATTAATTTCTAAGTGATATGGAGAGCACCCATAGAGATCATTCTCTTAACGAGGATGACTTTGCCCACATGTCCAGGCACTGAAATGACTATTGGTTGGTGGCAGCTGATGAGATAGTTGTGGGTTAAAGGCCACTTCACCAAAAGTCTGGGAGGTTGCCCATTCACCCTCCCTTATACAGGTATATATTTAGCCACAACTGGAACACCTCACTTCCCCCAGAGTGTCAGTGTCAGGGGTGTTTTTCAGTGTGGGAGGGGGAGAATATGGTGGCCGGCTGATGAGTCCGGTCGGGAGCGCTCACCCGCCCGAGCGAGACGCATGAGGATTCGTAACTAAATCTTTCTCTAACTGTTTGGAAACAATGCTGATAGCTCGTACAGGACATAAAGCGTATTGGATAAAATAAAACAGAAAAAAATCAGAGACCTGTGGAAGGGAGTTGTTCCGCCCGCCCTGTTCGTTGGAGAGTTCGCCGCACCCAGTTGGTTCAGTGGAAGCCGAATCTCGGGGGCCGGGAGCAGACCGCTGAGCAGATCACCAAGATTGAGGGAGTGCACACGCAAGGTTGCAGTGTGTGTGCAGAGGCAGCAGAGAAGCAGCCAGAATTATACCAAATCGCGGCACTCGCGCTTTACTTTTAAAATGTTATAAATGAAGCGCGGGTACCGCGATTATACCAAAATGAAAGAAATAGATGTTTTTCTATTTCTTTCATTTTGGTATAATGGCTGCACCCGTGCTTTACTTATAACATTTTAAAAGTAATGCGCGGTTGCCGCGATTATACTAAAATGAAAGAAATAGAAAAAAACATCTACTTCTTTTATTTTGGTAGAATCGCGGCACCCGCACTTTACTTTTAAAATGTTATAAGTAAAGCGCGGGTGCCGCGATTATACCAAAATTAAAGACATTTCTTTTTTAGAGCCGTCCCACTTGGACGGACTGCCCTGCTGGCGTAAAAGGTTTCTTATCTTCTTTATGGGGCGAAACAGATGGCCCCAGAAAGAAGATAAGAAACCTTTTACGCCAGCAGTAAGTCTGGGAAGTCCGCCCGAATGGGATGGCTCTTAAAGAGAAAAGAGTACGTCGCTGTGACCTCTTTTCCAATGACTGGCCACCGTTTAGCATGAACGGTGATGCCAACCAATGGAAAAGAGGGGCGGGGCTTAACCCTAGCTAGTGAAAGTACTTTTAAACAATAAATCTCACTAGCGAGACTGCGCATGTGCGCAGCCTACGCTAGCCGAGATCTAACGAGGGAGTAGGACTCACAATAATGCCATTACCTGTAAGTAATTTAGACATTACTGGAACGTCCTTACCTCATTTTAATTCAGTACATATGAGATGTACTAAGCTCACAAAGATGGACAACTGACCATTTATGCAGAACGAACTCAGCTCTATTGAAACATAAAACATGCTCTCCCCTATTCCTTCATAGAAGGAGAACTTTGTATCCAAACACATCAGGAAGGCACTGATTCTCTGCCAATCTGTAGTGCCTAGCAAATGTAGAGGAATCAGACCATGCAGGCACTTTACATATTTCGGAAAGTGAAGCCCCATTCAACTCAGCAACAGCAGGTGCTGGTGGCCTTTGCGTACAAACCTGCGATTCTCTTGGTGCCTTCTTTGGCATTCCGCCATCTCATCCACATCTTAAGCGCTTGCACCCACATGGCCTTCTGCACACACTTTCAGTTCATCATGGTCTTGGGTATGTAGGGTATAGAGCTCGACACCTTAGGTCACCTCTTTGAACAGAAAATTATAGGGGGTCTGAATGCTGGTGAGTCATTAACAACAGTATGAGATGGGAGGGGAATACTGGTGAGTCTAACTCAGCTGCCCAGTCACCACCGACAACAACATGAGGCTGAGTCATCCTCAGCTGTGAAGTTATCCACAGCAACAACATGAGATGGCCGGCCAACATATCGCAAGACCTCAAAGTCTCTGTGGCCATTTTAGAACTCTGAACTATATGTAGCCTGGCTCCTCAACATTTGATGCTCACATCAAGGAATCCTGACTTGACACATCTCCTGTCCAGCCTCCGAATTTGGATTACTCATCTCCATCTGGATATGATATGTACTCTATTAAAGTGCTCTCCTGCTTTGATATACGTCCCGCTGCCACCACTCTCATTTAGAGGGACTTGCCACCTTGCTTGGGCCTCTGGCCCTGAACCTGGCTAAAGGAAAACTTGGTATCTCTCACCGCCGGAGAAAACCCTGCGCATTCAAGCTTCCAAACATTCTAAAAACAGCTATACTAGGGTTATTAAGCTGGCAGCTAAGTTTATTGTTATTATTATTATTATATGAAATTTGTAATGCGCTCAGCTTACCCGGGGGCATCCCGGCGCAACAGACCAAAGAAGGAGGAACTCGAAAACTCACTACTGTGGAAACAGGTAGGTTTTAAGAAGTTTCCTAAATATTAGGATCTTGTGCTCTGAGCGAATCTTAAGGGGCAGAGAGTTCCACAGAGATGCCACCTGAACCGAGAAACGCCTGCCCCCCGTCCGAGCTCTCCTGACTCTCGCAGATTGCAAAAGATGTTGCTGGTCTGAGCGCAAAAGGCGTGGAGGTTTATAGGGACGGGCCATATTAACAAGGATGGGGGGGCCTTTGCCATGTAAAATTTTATGGGCCGTACACAACGCCTTAAATTTCACCCGCTCCTTAACGGGGAGCCAGTGAAGTGCTTTTAGGGCCGGGGCAGCGGACTGCCTTCTAGGGATCTCCATCAAGACTCTGGCAGCTGCATTTTGCACCTGTTGGAGGGTTTTAAAGGTAGCTTCAGGGGCACCAAGAAACAGGGCATTACCAAAGTCAAGCCTAGAAAGGATTAAACCCCGCATCAAAAGCTTCTTAGCTGGATCCGGAAGCAGTGGGAGTACCTTTCGGGCTGACTTCAGTAGACCGAAGCAAACCCCCGCGGTCTTTCTGGCGTGGGTCCTGAAGGACAGATCTTCCTCCAACCATACTCCCAAGGACTTGATCTCCTTCTTGGGAGATGGAGGGTCGCCAAGAGACCGGGGCCAGCAGCTGGCAATGATGGAGGGACTGGAGTTGCCCAAGAGCATCAACTCAGTTTTACCTCCATTGAGCTTAAGAGCCGAGTTGGACATCCATTGGTAGACATTAGCCAGGCAGTCATGCAACAAGTTGGGTTGTTCCGCCAGCTGAGTGAGGCCCACCACCAGCTGAGTATCATCAGCATAGCTGATGATCTTCAACCCCGAAGGGGCTACCACTCTTTCAAGTGGAGTCATATATGCATTGAACAAAGTAGGGCTCAACGATGAGCCCTGAGGGACTCCACATTGAAGAGGGAATAGGGAAGACTGCTCTGCCCCTTCCCAGACTTGGTAGAAACGGTTGGAGAGAAAGGATCCCAACCATTTCAAAGCCGTCCCTGAGACACCTACCTCTGAAAGGCATTGGAGGAGCACCTGATGACTCACGGTGTCAAAGGCAGCACTCAAGTCCAGGAGGATATTGTTTATTATGAATATTGCTTTCTCTTTCAACCACATTAGGAACTCTTTATTTTTATGCAACTGTTGTGCTATTGTATGAGGAGAAACACTAAACATTGGTGTGCACTTTGTCAGCGTACTAATCACACATCTACTAGGTACGCAGATTGATACTCTACACGAGTTATGTGTTGTGATGTATATCAATCAAGCAATCAATCATAGCATTTTAAAGCGCACTACATACCCGTGAGGGTCTCAAGGTGCTAGGGGGGGTGGGGATGCTGCTACTGTTCGAAGAGCCAGGTCTTGAGAAGTCTCCTGAAGGTTAGAAAGTCTTCGGTCTGCCGCAGGCGGATGGGGAGGGTGTTCCATGTCGAGGCGGCGAGGTGGGAGAATGATCTGCCACCGGCGGTTGCTCTTCGGACGCGGGGGACGGTGGCGAGGGCGTGGTCTGCGGTGCGGAGCTGGCGGTGGGAGTGTAGAGGCTGAGTCAGCTGTTGAGGTATGCTGGTCCGGTGTTGTGGAGTGCTTTGTGCTTCGTGGGTGAGGAGTTTGAAGGTTATCCTCCTTTTGATGGGGAGCCAGTGCAGGTCTCTCAAGTGGGGTGTGATGTGGCTGCAGTGAGGGATGCCGAGGATCAGGCGTGCAGAGGCGTTCTGGATGCGTTGGAGCCTTTTCAGAAGTTTGGTCGGGGCTCCTGCATACAGTGCGTTTCCGTAGTCCAGTCTACTGCTGATGAGGGCCTGGGTGACCATCCTTCTTGTTTCGGTGGGGATCCACTTGAAGATCCTGCGAAACATGCGGAGGGTGTTGAAGCAGGAGGAGGAAACAGCGTTGACCTGCTTCGTCATGGAGAGGGTGGAGTCGAGAATGACCCCTAGGTTGCGTGCGTGGTCGGTGGGTGTAGGGGGTGCTCCTAGTGCAGTCGGCCACCAGGAGTCGTCCCAGGCCGAGGAGGTGGATCTGAGGATGAGAACCTCCGTCTTGTCCGAGTTCAGCTTCAGTCAGCTGTTTCTTATTCAGTCGGTGACGACCTTCATTCCTTCGTGGAGGTTGGTTTTGGCGGTGTGGGGGTCTTTGGTGTGGGAGAGGATCAGCTGGGTGTCGTGTGCGTAGGAGATGATGTTGAGGTCGTGCCGTCATGCGACGTGGGCAAGCGGTGCCATGTAGACGTTGAATAACGTTGGGCTGAGGGATGAGCCTTGGGGTACGCCGCAGATGATCTCTGTGGCTTTGGAGCGGAAGGGGGAGAGGTGGACGCTCTGTGTTCTGCCAGAGAGGAAGGAAGTGGTCCAGCCCAGGGCTTTCTCGTGGATTCCGGCATCGTAGAGGCGTGTTCGTAGTGTGCGATGGCAGACCGTGTCGAAGGCGGCTGACAGGTCCAGGAGGATGAGGGCCACAGTTTCTCCATTATCAAGCAGGGTCCAGATGTCATCAGTGGCTGCGATGAGGGCAGTTTGGGTGCTGTGGTTGCTGCGGAACCGGGACTGGGACGGGTCCAGGATGCTGTTCTCCTCGAGGAAGCTGGTCAGTTGTTTGTTGACGGCCTTTTCAATGACCTTCCCCGTGAATGGGAGCAGGGAGATGGGTCGGAGGTTCTTGAGGTTCTTGGGGCCCGCCTTGGGTTTCTTGAGTAAGGCGTTGATCTCTGCGTGCTTCCAGTTCTCCGGGAAGGTCACTGTTTCGAAGGAGATGTTGATGGTTTTCCAGAGATGGGATGCGATGGTGCTGCTGGCTTTGTTGAAGATGTGGTGTGGGCAGGGGTCTTCCGGGGATCCGGAGTGGATGGTGTTCATGATCTTGATGGTGTTGTCGTCTTTGATGTTGGTCCAGGCGAGCAGGCGGTTGGTGCGGGCGGTGGTCGAGAGGGCGGGGGTCTCAGTGGTTGCCGGGGTGGTGGGGGCATTGAAGCTGTCGTGGATGTCTGCGATCTTGCGATGGAAGAAGGTGACCAGCGAGTCGTACAGGTCTTGTAAAGGTGGGATGTCGTTGGTGTTGGAGCTGGGGTTGGAGAGTTCCTTCATGATGTAGAAGAGCTTTTTGCTGTTGTGTGCGTTGTTGTCTAGGCGGTCTTTGTAGGAGGTCCTTTTGGCAGATCTGATGAGGTGGTGGTGTCTGCAGGTGGCGTTCTTGTGGGCTGTGTTGCTTTCCGGTGTTTGTTCATGGATCCAGTTTTTCTTGAGTTTTCGACAGGTTCGCTAGGAGGCCTGGAGGTCTTCGGTGAACCAGCTGGCTCTCTTGCTGGTGTGGGTGTTGGGGGGCTTCTTGAGCTGGGCGAGGGTGTTGGCGCAGTCGTTGATCCACTGTCTGAGGCTGCGTCAGGGTCGGGGTCGGTCGGGTCTGCGGGCGGGCTCAGAGCGAGAGCAGTGGTTAGTTGGTCCTCGGTGACTTTGCTCCAGTGGCGGCGAGACATCTGCTGGGTGTGGTGGTGTGTAGTGGGTTTCCGGAGGGTGAAGTAGATGCAGCAGTGGTCGGTCCAGTAGCGTTTGGTGGGGCGGTTTAAGAAGACGTGGGAGCTTGCTGAGAAGATGGGGTCAAGCGTGTGACCGGCGGAGTGGGTGGGTGTTGTGACGAGTTGTCTGAGTCCGAGGTTGGCGAGATTGTCGATCAGGGTGGAAGAGTTGGAGTTGTTGTTATTCTCGAGGTGGAAGTTCAGGTCCCCGAGGAGGATGTAGTCCGTGGAGGAGAGGGCGTGTGTGCTGATGAAGTCGGCGATGGAGTCGCTGAACTGCGGTTGGGGTCCGGGGGGTCTGTAGATAAGGGTACCGCTGAGGGTGGTGTTGGGGTCGCCGTGGATCTGGAAGTGCAGGTGTTTGGCGACGCTGAGGGTGTCGTTGGTGTCTGTCGAGATTTTGAGATTTTTCCTGTGAACGATGGCAATTCCTCCTCCTACTCCGTTGGTGCGGTCCTTGCGGATGATCGTGTAGCCTTCCAGGATGGCTGTGGCGATGTCTGGTGCCGAGGAGGGGTTCAGCCAGGTCTCTGTCAGGAAGGCAACTGTAATGATATCCAAGCAGGTTCCGCAGGAGCGTCAGGAATCCGAAGAATATTCCACAGCCTTCCCCTACGGCCTTCCGACTCTATCAAACACTAGAGTTATGAAAGGCTCGCCAGGGGAAAACAGGGAGACAAAACAAGGAAAGGTTGCTGGAAAAAATGAGAGCTTGCTGGAGGTCTTCAGAGTGGATGCGTGGCAACTCAGAATTGGGCACGTGGCAACAGGTGGGCTGTAAAGAAAGGTACATGTACAATCTCTCTGGGTAAAACACAAAACATAAATACACCCTGTCTATAGTATGTATATGACTACTACATACCACATTTGTTTTGTCTATGTCGCAGAATGGATATGAAGGATAATGGTAGGAATTCGTCTTGAGCTGTCACAAAGAAAATAACAGTAAGCACTGTCTTCTGACCTTGTACACATAAGTGTTAAATATCTAACTTGTTAAACTCTCACTCTGTGTGTGGTAGAAGACTACTGGATAACATCCACTATTCTGATGACAATGAGCTAATACCAACACCAATGATCGTTGCATGGAAATCTATGAAACAAAACACACACACAGGTTTCTATTAGGTTCATAACATTAGCCAACATATATGTAGGCAGCGCATAGCACTGTTACCGTGATTCTAAGTCGTGAAGGTTGAAATCTGCACCCCACTCCGGTCCACGCAAGAATCCCAAAACACATATGAGGCTTGCCAAGGAATAAGTAAAAACGATGATATGCTCAATAAGAAATTCAGCATAGAGTGAAGGATATATATGGAGGGAAAAAACAAATGGTTGCCCAGCCGGATGACGGAGAACCAGCCCGGTCGCCTGGCGGAGCACCAGATGAAGGAGGATAAAGGGAGCAGGAGGGAACCTAACTAACTAGGAGGTCCCAGTGTGCCCAGCCGGACGGCGGAGACCAAGCCTGGCCGCCGGGCGAAGAAACTCAGGTAAGGGAGGGAAGAATGAGTAAGGAGACCAGCCGGGCGGCGGAGAACAAGCCCGGCCGCCGGGCGAAGCAACGCAGGAGAAGGAAGGGGACTGATTAGGAGCCGAGCCGGGGGGGCGGAGAACAAGCCCGGCCGCTGGGCGAAGCAACACAGGAGAAGGGTAGCGTACCCGTTACCGGAACTACAGTAACAATACACCATCGGACGTCAGGAACAGAGACGTCCGCTAACCTAGTAGACTCTGTGAGGAGAAGGGAGAACCGGAGCCCGCTCATGAGCGCGAAGGCCGGAAACACTCCCACAGAGGTAACGAGGGCGGAAAGGCAAAACAGGAAGTCAGGCAAACAGGAATAGGACGGAACACCGTAACCATAGGAGCTCAACGCACAACGTAAAGCGTCGCTCCAAGAGTCTTGGTGACTTAAATAGCGGTCTAATTAAAGGGGCAGTGTGTAGGGAAACTCGAGGCATGACAGCAACGTCTGGGGCGTTGGTGTCGAGTAGGTCTCAGAGTTCGACAGCGTGTTTGCGGGCGGAGCGGGGGATGAGCAGGATGCATCTGAGGAAGTTGGGTTCTTCGGTAGGTGAGTTGGCGGGCCGGATGCTGGTGAAGCTGCAGTTCCGGCCGGAGAAGGGTCCTTGGGTGCGCCTCGGGCGGCCAGGCAGCAGGTTCGTGATCGTCCGGCGTTGAGTGCATGGAGGGTGCTGGAGTCGTAGCAGAGGCGGGGGTCGTGGCGTGTGCGGGGGCCAGGGGGCCTGGAGCCAGGCGCGGTCCAGGTTTCGGACGGGCGCAGACGCGCTTGCCTTAGACGCGCCTGCATATGAGAGGATGTGGGAGGGATGAGCAGCTGGAAGGCAGGAGGGTGTGGTGAATGGGAATGCAGGGGGGCGGGGCCACAGGGGATGCAGCGGCGGGAAACACGAAGGGGGGATCGGGCGGGGGTCACAGAAGACAAAATTGGGACACAAGGAGAAATGGGCGCCCAAGGGTGGACAACAGAAAAAACAGAGGAAGCACAGTATTTACAATAAGTCAAAAAATGCAGGCAGGAGAAAGCGGGACACAAACCAATACGGGCAACAGTAGCAGCGGGCTTAGGTCACACAGGGGGGCTGTGTGGTGGTGAGGGGAGCGACCTGTCAGGTGACACGGTCAGGGTCGCTCTCTCTCCCGCTGCGCAGCCTCCCTATGAGCAGGTGTGGGAGGGAGGAGCAGCTGGGAGGCGGGAGGGGGTGGCGAATGGGAATGCAGGTGGGCAGGGCCGCAGGGAATGCAGTGGCGGGAAACACGCAGGGGGATCGGGCGGGGGTCACAGAAGACAAAATGGGGACACAAGGAGAAATGGGGGCGCAAGGGTGGACAACAGAAAAAACAAAGGCAGCACCGTAATTACAATAAATCAAAAAATGCAGGGAGGAGAAAGCGGGACACATACCAATACGGGCAGCAGTAGCAGCGGGCTCAGGTCACACAGGGGGACTGTGTGGCGGTGAGGGGAGCGACCTGTCAGATGACAGGGTCAGGGTCCCTCTCTCTACCGCTGCGCCGCCTCCATATGAGGGGGTGTGGGAGGGAGGAGTAGCTGGGAGGCAGGAGGGGGTGGTGAATGGGAATGCAGGGGGGCGGGCCGCAGGGGACGCAGCGGAGGGAAACACGAAGGGGGGATCGGGCGGGGGTCACAGAAGACAAAATGGGACACAAGGAGAAATGGGCGCCCAAGGGTGGACAACAGAAAAAACAGAGGAAGCACAGTATTTACAATAAGTCAAAAAATGCAGGCAGGAGAAAGCGGGACACAAACCAATACGGGCAACAGTAGCAGCGGGCTTAGGTCACACAGGGGGGCTGTGTGGTGGTGAGGGGAGCGACCTGTCAGGTGACACGGTCAGGGTCGCTCTCTCTCCCGCTGCGCAGCCTCCCTATGAGCAGGTGTGGGAGGGAGGAGCAGCTGGGAGGCGGGAGGGGGTGGCGAATAGGAATGCAGGTGGGCGGGGCCGCAGGGAATGCAGTGGCGGGAAACACGCAGGGGGATCGGGCGGGGGTCACAGAAGACAAAATGGGGACACAAGGAGAAATGGGGGCGCAAGGGTGGACAACAGAAAAAACAAAGGCAGCACCGTAATTACAATAAATCAAAAAATGCAGGGAGGAGAAAGCGGGACACATACCAATACGGGCAGCAGTAGCAGCGGGCTCAGGTCACACAGGGGGACTGTGTGGCGGTGAGGGGAGCGACCTGTCAGATGACAGGGTCAGGGTCCCTCTCTCTACCGCTGCGCCGCCTCCATATGAGGGGGTGTGGGAGGGAGGAGTAGCTGGGAGGCAGGAGGGGGTGGTGAATGGGAATGCAGGGGGGCGGGCCGCAGGGGACGCAGCGGAGGGAAACACGAAGGGGGGATCGGGCGGGGGTCACAGAAGACAAAATGGGACACAAGGAGAAATGGGGGCACAAGGGTGGACATCAGAAAAAACAGAGGAAGCACAGTAATTACAATAAATAAAAAATGCAGACAGGAGAAGGCGGGACACAAACCAATACGGGTGGCAGTAGCAGCGGGCTCAGGTCACACAGTGGGGCTGTGTGGCGGTGAGGGGAGCGACCTGTCAGGTGTTGAGCTGTGAAAAGTAATGTATGTACACATGTGATATTCTTGTTTGTGTGTACACCTTCATGATGTCATTGTGTAATGTCCCTTCTCCAGCGTGCTTATGGGAATATAGTCACCCAGTCCAAGCTCCTATGCAAAGAAATTCAAGCGCAATTAGTAGCTTTTCTAGCTAGTTATTGCTCCCAGGCAGCAATGGTAAATGAAAAAGAATTTCTTGCAACTATGTGGATGCCTAAGAGATTCTCTCTCTACCTGTTTTCAACAATTTAACTTTCACAAGGCCTTGATATGACTGACAGCCACAAAAGACAATATTTTCATGTTGCAAGTGTTTCACATTTTAATATAGGTAATCAGTAAAGGACTGGTGGAGGATAAGGAGGTCACTTATAATTTGGTAGGCAGGCCACCAAACTTCAGATCAATGGAGACCTTGCCTCTGCCAGCTCCATGACTACAGATCACAAATATTTAATATTCACCACCAGGTGGGAACTTTTAATGAAACTAGTGAACACTAGCTGGCCCACATTTTCCTAAGACAAAGTCCCAAAGCTGGAGGTTTTGGAAAAGTTTAAACTCAACATCCACCCCCTTTTCTGAATCATTTTGTCCACCATAAGCGTGGAAGGGTATACTCAGATGTGAGTCCCTTGCTCATTGCACCATCAGGATTCAAGCAAGCCGGGCCGACGACGGCTGAAATGCCAGAAACCGGTCCCCGGAAGCTTGTTTAATTCACAGTATAAGAATTGGCTTGGTAGTTTGGTTTGCCCTGTTCCCATCATGCACTGGGACAGGAACAGACTAATTTGCATGTAGCCAGGTTCTGAGCTGGGATGGTGCAGTGAGCTAAAAAATGGTGATGGATCAAGCCCTGATCTTTGGACTGGGTAAGAGTGGTCTGCTTAATTCAGACACTCTGTTCATCACCACCCCCTTTTCTGAACCACATTTTCCTAAGACAAAGTCCCAAAGCTGGAGGTTTTGGAAAGGTTTAAACTCAACATTGCTGATGCACAGACAGTGATCTTTTATTTCTGCCCATGCATGGTGGTTCCTGGGATAAAAAACAGCATTGGAAGTCCCACCCTAAGTAAGCATGGCCTTTTGAAGCCAAGCAAATGGCACTTCTGCTGTGGTTGGCCCACTGCAAAGATGTTTCAGATGATTTATCCCACTGAGGCCTCCATCTTGGAAGCAAAGTGGTTCATACGCCTCTAAATAAGGTGGAGGAACCGAGAAGTGGGTGACCGCATATACCCCGTTGCTATCCACCTCTGAATGAGCTTCTAAGTTCTTTTCTCAGGCTTATCTGTGAAGTGTGAGTTGAAAGGATTGAGGTATCTGACTGACTCTGTGCAACTGTCCCACCTCTCCATTTTAAATTCGTCCCCAACTGTCTCGTTTTTCCCTTCAATCAATCAATCAATCAATCAATCAATCAATCAATCAATCAATCAGGGGGTTATAAAGCATGCTACTCACCCATGAGGGTCTCAAGTCACTAGGGGGGGTGGGTGCAGCTCCGGATCAGTCAAAGAACCAGGTCTTTCTGAAGGTGTGCAGTGTGGTTGAGCGTCTGATGTTGACAGGGAGCTCGTTCCAGGTCTGCGACGTAGGAGAAGGCTCTTCCACCTGCTCTGGTTCTGCGGATGCGCGGGGTTTCTGCCAGGACAAGGTCAGCAGAGCGGAGGTTCCTTTTGGGTCCGTGAAAGGAGAGTCTTTCATTGAGGTATTTGGGTCCGATGTTCTGGAGGGATTTCTAGGCGTGGATGAGTAGCTTGACGGTTACTCTCTCGTCGATGGGGAGCCAGTGGAGGTCTCAAAGGTGCTGGGTCATGTGCTTGTGTCTGAGGGGTCCCTTTGTAGAGAAATTTGGAGCACTCTAATTCTAAGGAACCCCTACATTAATAGATATGATACTCTCTTAAGAACCCCGTGGTGTACGCTTGGATGGGAGACTCTAAACTGGTCTCCCCTTTGTAGCTTCTAGATGATCAGCATTGCAAATCCTGGCCTCTGGCAGCATTTGTATAATTTTGGGGTGCAGTAGCGGCATCCAGGGTAATGCCTACTGGCTCTCCTGTTTCAAATAATTCCATTGACATCTGGCCATTGGAGCTCTTTATGTTCATATGTTTTATACTGATGAGTATGTTTGCAGCTATTGTGATCACAAATGGGATTCTGGTAATCTTCAGTACACTTTTTGTTAGGGTTACACTTACATGATCACAAATATCTTTTGGTAGGAAAGCTTAATGTAAGTTTGATGAAGCGGCTTCTTCCCACAGAAAAACAACAGGAATGGCCCACCCCCACTTTCTCTTCCTTCTGAGTCCCTGGGGTCGATATGAAGGCAATACACAGGCTTTTCCACCAGAAATGACCCTGGGAATGTACACGCCTGGTGTCACATAGGTAGGAACCTTAACCATGCAATATGACGCCATATGCATCTCCTCACTCAGGTGTACAAGTCTGCTCCCCTCCGAGTGGCCGTATTTTCAGACCGTGAATGTACACTGGCACGGATTGGCAGAAGGGTGCTGACTAACTACCAACCACTCTGCGTATAAACTGGAGCACTGGCCAAGCAAACGTTTCCTGAGCTCCATCAGTCATCATTTTTAGCTTCATCGTTGTGCTTTCTGAACTCGAGCTGTGTGCTGCATGCTTTTTGGAGGCTGAAGATTGGTGCCATGCTGAAGCTCTGCTAGCAAGCCAAGAGGCTAATCTTGCATGCATGGAAGTTGCTAGCCACTGCAAGTTGTCCAAGGACACAGATGATGCGTTGAGTCAAGAGGCTCTCTCTCCCCTCACCGAAGGCCTGAGGGGCTGCTCAAGTTCCAACCACAAGTGCATGCAAACTAAGAGGTGTCTCTACCTCAGCCTGGCAAGCAAATTCCATGCCTTTGCCATCATTTTTGTTTGATCATCTTTGTGAACTCTCTACTTGTCTATTTCTGGTCACCACTATGGCCTAAATGCCCTAGAAGTGCCTCGAAGCTACACGAGGAAGCTAAAGTTGGTTTTCCAGGCCCATAAATTTTAACTGCAACAGTGAGACCAGGGCAGTCACAAAGGAAAGGCAGTGTGGGCATTATAATACAGGCCCTGTGCTTTTAGGGCCCGTCATTCCTGTAGTAAAATGTATTAATTGATTTTTCATTTTAAACAACGCTGCTGCCTTTATTAATAATGAAGGAGCTTACATTTCCATAGCTAAGAGATGGTGCTAGATACTGCAGCTGCTGTGTGCTCTCTTGCCCTGGATGACACATTTTTCATATTAGAAATCAGGTGCAAATGGCACCTGGAAAACATGGAAGAACCATCGAACAGCCTCTACATGAAGTTTTTGAATCAGGCCCCACAAACACTTCAGATGATCTGACTGAAAAACATGGTTTTATCTTCTAGAATCTTGTTGAGACACCTGGGTTAACCTTTGTTTTAGAATGTTGTTGCTTTTTTTAAACCGTGTGCATTAATGTAATCTTCCTAGTGACCCTAATCCACTGGTGATCATGAACAGTGCATTAGGAAAGACGCCCTGTTGTGGTGGAAGGGTCAGAATCCGCTCAGTTCTTGTAAATGAATTATAAACAGTGCAGCATTCGCAGCCAGTTAATGGTTCTGAGCAGTGTGCCCTTGATTATGAGCGGTCTGTGTTTTTATGATCCCCATGAAAACACCTATGTGCACAGAGATCACAAATACCGGAGTTTAATGGATGATAAAAAATTAACCTGGAAATGCTGCAAAGCCCACGTTATTCCACATTTTTTAAGAGAAAACTCTTAACTAGAAGTAATTTTTGCATCTTACGATTCAGAATCCAGCTGTATCCGATTTTATTGTGTCTGCTATTTTTCGCATAACCCTCCTGCCCACTTGTAATTGGGGTCTTTGAGTAACATGATTCTCTAGCATTCCAACTCGACTTCTTTTGTGGAATCTTGTTGCACTCGTAAATAAACTGATTTTTATTGTTTCACTCGTATATTTATTGCACGTATACCTATCTATTTAAGGCGCTATTAAAGTGTTGTTTTATTTAATAGAAAATGTCAATTGGACTGGGCATTTAATGTTTACTGCAGCAGTGACTGCCTGCTGTGCTATGCTGAATTCAGTCTCAACCTTAACATCACACTTGTTTTCTAGGGCTAGAATAGGTGCTCTTTATCACACCCGATAAATAACGATACCCTGAGGTACGTTATTTGTCGGTGCAATAAATTATACCTATTCTGAAGAATTGTAGGAATTTAGGAGATTGGTATGATAAATACCATACAATCTTCCCTGGGGCAGCACACAGACAATGGGGGAGGGGGGGGGGGGGGAGGGGGCAGGAGGGGAATGTGAGAAGAACACGGAGTGGGGAGAAGGACACAAGAGAGACAGATGGAAAACACCCACACTCTCATAGAGTGCTTAAACAGAAAGAAAACAGTAGTACCCGAAAAAGAGAGCACTGAAAAGAATGTCCATGCTCCAGGGGAGGGACAAACACAAAAAAAAGATGAAAGCCTACCAAATCTGATGAATAAGAATCAATTGAGAGTGACAGTGCAGCCAACCAATGGTAAGCAATGGGAGGCCTCCAAGCCCACTGCAATGTAGAAAAAGGTATTGCAAGAGACTATCTTAGGCAAGAACAAAAAATGCATCAACAGAAAAGTAAAATGTTTCTTGTGTTTGCATTTTTTTTAAAACATAACTTTGTATTGCGCAGCTGAATATAGATGATTTGAATCATTTACAGCTACATTTAAAAAGTTCATTTTGTATCTTGAGACTTAATCTTGGCAGAATTCAAACTCAATGTGAAATATTTTTAATGTATTCCACGCTTCTGAGTGATAGAGTGGTATGAGGCCAGCACAAACTGTACTTACTTACACTGTACTTACGGATCTGTCCTTCGTTTAATGTTGATTCAAAAACCTGCTGAATCAGTGTTTCACCAAAACAAGCCCTCAATCCAAAGTTCAGCAGCAAGTTTAAACAAGCGCCTGTAAGATCGCCCCAGGGACCGCACGTCATTTCCCTTGCAAACTCGGAACCATGGACCTAGCAACAGCCAACTCCATGACGTACGAGGAATTTATGGACGTTTTCGGCAACATTGTAGAGAAATGCCCTCTTATTACGGCTGCCGTGTGGTCCAAACGACCGTTTGCTAATTTTCTTGACTTGGAAAGCAGTGTATTTGAGTTCGTGGACTCGCTGTCTACATTCGGTAAGTTCGCTTGACTTGTTTATATGCAGCTAAGTAAATGGCACGTTTGACGCACCATAGTACACCCCTGACGTGTGTCGATAACATTCACTACAAGGTGCTAATGTTTCACACCACCGTTCTCTACGAAACTACATATTAACATAGCTTTTGAAAAGGTTGGACGGATCGAAATGAAAGTCGTGTTGGAAATGATACCTGCTATATTAAATGCATTTCCACTGATTTATTTAGGGCTCTGATATCCCGCTTCAGGACCCTGGGCACAGTGTGGCCGAGTGCTGTACAAAGAATGGCATAGAATTAAAAGTTAACATGCAAAAATCTACTTAATAAATACAGAAGTGTAAGTCTTCCGAAAAATATTGGGATCTTTGTAGTGCTGATTTGGTAACACGATGCAGTAGGCTGCATAGGTAATGCCTGGGCCAGTTGGCATAGTGTAATTGTTTGATAGTGACTTCTTCCTAAATCATTTTATGGGTCGGTTTGTACCATTATGCCCAAGGATGTGACACTTGCGTTTAGGGTGACCAACTGGCATGGGTGCAAATTCAGGACAGTGAGCGTAAAAATTCAGGACAAAGGCTCAAAATTCAGGACAAAAATTCAGGACAAGAAGTCAAATTTCAGGACAAAAGGTATATAAGTAAGTAAATAGACAACCACTAAAGAACAAGTGAAAATAAGTTTATATTAGGTTGAGACAATTGTGCACTTCATGGTTTGTCAGTATGCACGCAGCTTTAAGCAAATGTGCAGGTCTTTTTGTGGTAACAAACCCGCCCCCACCTTTCCAGCTCCCAGAGAAAACGCTTGATGCCCGGTCCGGCCAGTCTGGCCTTGCTACCACCCTCCAATGGCGCCCCTCATCTTCACATAGACCCTCTCTCATGTGTATTTAATTTCTTCTATAGTGCTACTCATCCCAAGTATGCGGGGCAGAGTGTTGGAGTGCGTTACAACACACACATATTATATAGAGACAATCACTCATATAAATGGGAAAATCAATGTATAGGAAATGTTGCTTATGATAATGGGGCTTACAATATGTAATCATACTTTCATCCATCATTCAGTCTTTCACCATTCATTCTGTCCTTCCATCTGTGTGCCCATCCATGTCCATATTCATCCATTTACAAACCTATCCATCACGGATCCTTCCATCCATCCCTCAATCCACCCTTTTACTCATCCATCATCCATCCATCCACCCTTTCACCCTATCCATCCATTCACTCATCCATCCAGCCATTTACCTATCCAGCCATATTTCAGTTACTCGTTCATCCATCCAGTCACTCATCCTTCCACCCATTCACCCTTTCAGTCATCCATTTACCCATTCCCCCTTCTCTTTCAATTCCCCTTTCACTTAGCTATCCATCCTTCCATCCACCCACCCATCTATCTACTCATCCACTCCTGAATCCATTCATTGAACCTATCATTCATCCATCCTTTTACTCATCCATCCATCCTTTCTCTCATCCATCCTCCCTTTCACTCCTTCACTCATCTACCCTTTCTTTTGTCCATCTACCCGCCCTTTCACTCACTCATCCAGACTTACATCAACCCTTTCACTCAACCATCAATCCATCCATTCACCCTTTCACGTATCAATTCATTAATCTACCCTTTCACTTATCAATTCATCAATCCATCCATCATTTCACTCATCCATCCACCCATTCACTCGCCCATAATCCACCCTTTCACTCATCCATCCATCCATTCATCCATCCATCATTTAACTCTTCCATCCAGCCATGCATCCACCCATCCCATCCCTTCACTTACTTACTCACTCACCTTTTCACATTAATTATGAGACCCATCAAGAACTCCACCCTCGCTGTAGTTCCTAAAGCAAGGGGTGGGATGGGAGAGGATTCACTATGCCCTTGCACATAGGCAATCTGGAAAAGTGAAAGGCATGAGTCATGCATGATGCACAGTGCCTGGACGTGGGTGTGTGAGAAGTTAGCCTGTCATATGATGTCCACTAGTTCTAGTGGGTACCTTGCACCAGTCTATCAACCCTTATTGATGGTGGTTGTAAAGTCAACCATATAGAAAGCTATCCTAGTGGTAGCATGGACCAGCAGTCATCAGGCTAAGACTTCAGAGAGCGCATTAAGCAAGTTGTTTTACCAATTATAATCCCTTGAGTACCCAATGAAAGGACACCAAACAAGGTATATATCAAATATATATGTATTTATTCTAAACACAACCCCTCTGCACTCTTTATGAGGTCAGAGGTAAAAGTACAATACAAGTTACTTAATTAGCATACGATAAGTTGCACAGTATACGTTATGCCCTAGGGGCCTCACAAACCATATACTAAAATAGTGGTATAAGAACCACGTGAGAATTAGAAAGCAGGCCTGGGGCCTGTGGAATCGCTGGGGCTACTTCTAAACAACCAAAGGTTAGGAAGTAGGAGGCCCACGGGAGACGCGTGCAGTGTCTAAACACAGAAGCGGGTTACCATTGACTTTCTATGGGAAACAAACAAGTTACAAATTTACAATTTAAGGATACTTCCGGATGGACTACGATGGAACCCTTTTAGACTTAGACACTAGGAGGGCCAATACCCTCGAGACTACCAGAGTACTCGTGTTACTTTACCCACGGAAGCCGGGTGCATAGGTGTCTTTTGATGTCGGGTTTCGTCGGCGATTTCAATGGAGATATGCAAAGAAGTGCTGCAGGCGACCAGAGGAAAAGTGTCCGGGTGGATCCAAGGGTGGATCAAAGATCTGAAGAACCTGAAAGCAGAAGGGACAGAGTCTGGGTCACTTGCCAGTGACCAGGATGGCGATGGAAAGCTGCCAGCCAATGTCAGGTGATTTCAGGTGAAAAGGTGAAGCTTGTCTCTTCAGCCACGAGGACCAGGAGGCGTCAACGAAAACCAGGAGCTGGATTCGAGCTGTCCCACAAAGGATCTAGTTGACTGCGGTGTCGGTATCCAGATTGGACCCAACAAGCCTTGGCAAACGCAACCCACACAGGATGTCAAGATTGGCTGCGGTGCAGACCAGCAAGGTCTGAGGTACTTCTCCTTTGTTGGAAAGTTGGAGCAAACCTGGAGCAACCAGGAAAGTAAGTTAGACTCAAAAGAAAGTCTTCGGGGGGCTCACTAGCCAACGGACTAGGAACCGCGAAGACGCGCGAGCTGAAATGCAAAAGTGGGGCCTGCGGGTCACTCGTGGAGTGGGGGCCTCTGAGCTTCGGTGCAAACGGTGCTCGGGTCTGGGGCTTCAAGCACTCCAATGCACAACTTCGAGTTCACTCGCGCAGTGAGTGCAGCTTGCAAAATGCAGGATGACCAGGACTCCCGGTCCCACGTCTCTCCTGTCCGCCATGGGTCTCAGCTTTGCTGTGAGCAAAGGTCGGGGTCAGAGATGTCTGGAAGTCCATGTCCTGTGTCGCAGATTCTTCGGGATCCGGCGGGAGCCTTGAAAATGCAGACCGGGGAAGTTGCTGTTGGTGCCTGTTTGAACAGGGTGGTCACTCCTTGACCACAAGGGAGATGTCTTCTGCCTTCTCGTCGAAATGGAATGTCGAAGGTCCAGGATATATGTTTTATAGTTTCGTTCAGGGTAATCTAAAGTCCTAGGGACTGGGTTCCTATACTTATACTAAGTTTAGGGGCTGGACTACCTTTAAGGTCCCTCCTATGGGTGGACCTGGGAAAGGGGTGGTTACACCCCTTTCTCTTAGTCCAGTTTCGCACCAGAGCAGGGGCAGAGTGCCCCAGCAACCGGTTCGAACTGGGAAATGCATGGAGCACCTTGTGTGCCCCAGGCAGTGTCTGGAAAGCATTCACCGAATGCAGCCCTCCCGGCCCCAATACCCAAAAGCCTGTCTGGGGAGGTGCCAGCACCTCCTTGGACAGGAAACCTATTGTCCAGGCCTCCCCTGCGGGAGTTTCGTCCAGCAACAGGAGGTCAAACTCGTGTCTGTGGCAGCAGCATCCATTTTGTGATGCTGAGGCTCTGTTTAACTTTAACCGGGCAAACCAGTAACTACATGTCTTCTCCCTCTAGAAGGGTGAAATGCTACCCACGCCGCCAGAACTGGCGTAGGGGGGTAATATTTCAAAGTGTTTGACACCTTACACAACATGTTTTGATAAAGCCAAACCAAAATTAGCATGAACCGCGAGGATTATAATGCACTTAAGAGTATATGGTATGGCTATATCATAGAACAGCTATAAGGAGATGGTTCTGAAAGGCTCAGCTCATGCTAGGGCACCCGCTCACATAAAACCAACCCCTCTACCTCCGGGACTGTCGAGGTCTGCCTTAGGAGTGGCTTATAGTTGTATATGTGTCTATATGTATATAAAAATATAGGTATACTATAGCTAAGTAAGGGGTGATTACACCAACTTACCCAGGCTCTGTGAACAGACCTGTGGTGTCGGTTTGGAAGGCAAACCAGGGGTGGCACAATACATGCTGCAGCCCATGGTAGGCCTACGGTGCACCTATGCCCTGGGTACCTATGGTACACTATACAGGGGCTCACAAGGGTGACCCAGTAACCAATCTGGTATGTACCTAAAGTACATGGTATCAATTTAGAGAGAGAACAGCTGGGCTGTGGGCCTGATTAGCAGGTCCACAGCCACACTAAAGTAAAGTAAAAAAACAGAGAATCACAGCAAAAAGTGGGGGTAACCATAGGAAGCAGACCCTACTCTCCTACAGGGCGACTGTGACATGGGTTTTTTTCCAGAGCTTTAAGTGGGATAAAAAAACCAGGGGGGTCTCTCCAAAGGGTGTTTGATGTAATAACATGTGTGGCATAAAACACATAAGCTAAAAATCTGTGCTTAATATAATGTGCCGCCCGACTGGTATTTTTGTTGCTTCTGATCCAGCGTCACTATAGAAATTCTGTCTCACATGCGTCACCATTTACTACCTAATACTCACCATACTAATCAATACTAAGGCCCATACAACTATGACAGAAAATCATGGAGCTGAATCATGTGGCCTAATTAATCACACTTTCAAATTTATATGTACATTATTTACAACTGCAGTATAACATTTATATTCATAGATAATTAAGAAAACATTTAATTAGACCACTATGACCAATGAATCAGCTAATGGTAATGACTAAGTAATCAAGACCAGCTTGACGTTTTAAGTCTTTTATTTTTAAAGTTTCAAAATCTTTATTAGCTCATTTATTAATTTCAAACATTTTTATTAAATTAATATTATTCATTAGATTATTGGCACATAGGTCTGGCACATCAAAATTGCACAAAATTAATGAAACATCAATCCTAAAACCCTATGTTAAACTTTCTGACCTGAAAAGAAAATTATTTATTATGCATTCAGAATCCTTACGTGCCCAAAGGAAAATCGGACAGCACTTCGCCCTCAGGAACAGTCAGCCCCTCTCCCTTCAAGAGGCCAAGTTTTTATACCTTTTCTTACTCACTAATCTAACTAAAATGATATTTTAGTAAAAATGCAGCAACCTAATTGGTTGTTGTCCATCAGACCACCGAGAGGCCAACACATCAGTTCTCCTAACATCATTATGTCATTGTCCATTGACACGAAGCGACACTGGCTTCCTAGAGTTGCAACATTAAACTAAATGTTCGTAGCAATTTCCTCCAGGATTTTAGCCAAGCTGCCTCTACACATTTCCTTGACGCATTTACTTTCGAAGCTTGTTGCACACATTGTCCATTGTTTGAGCTCTTGCACGTTTCCGTGGAAGTATTTTATTAAAAAGCATCAACACTGCTGTGCTCAGCTTCTTTCAGTCTGGCCAACCAACTTCCATCAGAACTAGGCCTCAAGCCTTTCTCTCGAACTAGTATTTAAACAAACACAAAAAGGTAATTAATTCAGGTAAAATAAACCCTACTGTTACCCACCCTCCATTGCTAATTATTAACCCATTAATATATGTCACCTAGCAGAAGCACACAAATAAAGCAGCACATTTAATATCTACCATTCTTCTTAAAGTCCAGCTGGATTCTTTATATATCTGAAAAAGTAAAAAGATAGACAAACAGAACATGGATAAACAGGCACAACAAAGACAAACACATAAGCACACATAATGGAAGCACATGCCTCTAGATAATCAGCCGCATTTAACAATGACAAGGACAATAGGACAAACAAAACAATATTAATTATGTATTATAGAACAAACTCGCAAATGCAACATGAGCACATGAATATTAATCCCACGTGTTTGTGAATGCAATTTTTACTCTACGTTGGTTTAGTATTACAAATCATGCAATAATTCATTAATAAATTAGTTCATGTTACAGAGAATTAATTTCACGAGCCAGAATAAAATGAATTCTGAAACTCGCTCCATCAACTCCCTCATCTGGTGATTTATAAATCACCAAAGAACACCCAAAATTTAGAAAATTTTGAACCCAATTTTGAGACGTCACAATTTGAATTCTTTCAGTATTAGTCTCCCCAAAGCCCTGTTTCTGCTATTTGCTCAACACTTTCAAACTGAGCCCTTCATATCTCTTCTAAATCATATTCCTTCTCCTGTTCCTCTCTGAGTTTATAAATCCTCCTTTTTTCTCTCTGATGCTTCTTTCTCTTGTGAATCATGCAACTAATTTTTTAGCAGCAATATCACTATAATGATGACAATTACTGGATAGAGCACTTTGCCAATGATGGAGGCACCAATTTCTGAAAACCATTCTTTTATTGCCTCCATTCTTTTGCCTATTCGTTCAGTGAAACTTTCTTCCTCCAGGGGTTCTATTTCTTCGTGAAATTCTGTAATCTATACTACTATTATAAAGAGAGAACTGTGTCCTTTGAGCCAGGTAAACTCAAATAGTACACCACCAATCGCAACACCCAATACAGCGTTGGAAAGGGGGGGGGTCCTGTAGATGGACATAGGCTATAAAAAAAATAAAAATAAACGTTATTTAAAAAATAAACAATAACAAAAAGTAGTCCCTAAGAAGTAGCGCCGGCCGTGTGCGCTAACAACGTGAACGTGCGTGCTGACATCATCTAGCGCGGGGGGAGCGGCGGACAGCAGCGGTGAAGTCGGGCTGAGATACATGAAGCGCGGGGAGGAGCGGAACGTGTGCGGCTCAGAGAAGCGATGGGAGGAGGCGGAACGAGGAGCGGTGAAGTCGGGCTGATGGGAGGAGGCGGAACGAGGAGCGGTGAAGTCGGGTTGATGGGAGGAGGCGGAACGAGGAGCGGTGAAGTCGGCCTGAGGTAGGTGAAGTGCGGGGGCGCTGGGAGGAGGCAGAACGTGTGCAGCTCAGTGAAGTGCTGGGAGGAGGCGGAACGTGTGCGGCTGAGTGAAGAGCGGGGAGGAGTGGAAATGTCTTGGCGGGCGTGGGCCGGGGCGGGAGTGCACACAAGCATGAGATGCTGCCCCAGCCCCATTCTGCCCCGGGCAACGCAGGGGCGGGCTGCTAGTATTTTTAATAAGCGACTCTATATTCCGACTCTTATCAGGAATATAAGTACAACAATGCTGGACATGTAAGACCCCACATACTCCTCCCTCTTTTGCAAGCAGAATGTCTAATGCAAGACGATTCTGCATGACCATACTTCTGGTAGCAACAAGTTCTGTATTAACTAATTGAAAACCACTTGCTGTATCTGTAGATAATCTATCTACAATTGTGGAAACTTTTCTAATTTTGATTGAATTCATGGTAATTCCTACCATAGGAATGACAGCACCAAAGATGTCTCCCAGGACTTCTGTAAAACTTTCTCTTTTGTACCTATTCAGGTGTTCACCAAATTCGAAAGTACCTTTTTCATTTCTGTCAACATGAAAAAAAATTGGAAAAACTAATCCAAGATAGCACGTCCCATACCAATGGTCTGGGAGGCTAAAGTATGCTTTGTTACCACAGATAAAATAAATTCCAGGAAAAATTAGATCTTTTCCACCTTTAAATCCCCATCCCCCTACGATACGATAGGTATCCTCACATTGACTAGCACCCACAAAAAAGTTATCATAGAGTGTGTTATCTCTTCTAATGCAAAATTTACCACTAACTGGTTCATCTATATGAATAGCTGCATTTGTGTTAACACCATTAAGTTTAGCATCTTCCATTTGCCAGTACTTGGACTTAGCATGTTTAAGCATCTCATTTCTCTTGTAAACAGCCCTTCTCTCCTCAACCATATTCAGGAAAGTCTTTTCTTCTGCTCTCATTTTGCATGTTAAATTATTTCTATAAGCATATTCGTAATTAAGTTCATTAGTAACTAAAAAGAATTCCCTCATTTGTTTTGCAGGCCTAACTTTGTTTAAGCTATTTACAACTTTGAGATTTGCAAAAACCTCATCAAAATCTGAGTAATAATACTCCAGACGACCAGTTTGATAAAACAGACTAGCAATTACACTGCAAGTAATGCCATAGGTAAGAGGTAACATATTACAAGTAACTCCCTCTGAGACCGAAGCAGGTAGCTTTACACAGACATAGCAGTCTTTTACATTCATTACTTTAACATATTCAGACAGAAGCCTTGAAAATGAATTGCTAGAAAAATCTCCAACAGATCTATCTTGATGGATCTCTGGATTATGCTCAATAACTCTTCTAGACTTGACAGCATGTTTCTCATGTTTAGTCTCTACCTTACTTGTTATATTAGTCTTAAGTTTCTGTTTGTCAATACCAAAAGGGTACACTACAGCTATTATTAACCAGACTAAAATTAATAAAACCACACAAATTGAAGACATTTTGCAACATCTTCTCAAAATGGAGCACCTTGAAGTATCTGAACTAGGCATTTTGAAGAATAATCAAAATTGAAAAACAAAAAAATTTAAAATAATGTAAGTTGTAAGTAACTAAAAATGACTGTAAACTAAAACTAAACTATTTAAAAATGACTGTAAACTAAAACTAAACTATATTCCCCCCTTTTATTTTTTTTAATTTTTTTTAAAAGAAACCCTAAAACAGCTTTTCTTCGACCTTGTGTCACATGAATATGTGCTTTCCAACTAAACACAATTTCTTCGACCTAAAGTCACCTAACACATTTTCTTCAGCCTTATGCCAGGAACTAAACCCTATATCTAAAAATTAAACAACTTCAATCATTCTCACTTGCTTCTTCCAAATCCTCTTGACTGCTACTCTCCACTTCAACAATCGGTGGGATTATAATATAAGTCCACTCAGGGGACTTATATTTTTGATTTGGCTTAATCACTCTTTTTGTCTTACGAGTAATTACTTCGATTTTCTTTTTTTTCTCTTCTTTTTTATCAGAGTCACCTCCCTGACTAGACACTTCGTTGATTTGCTCCTTTGACTTTTTCACCAGTTTGAATTTCAAATTATCTTCTGGCCAAATATCTCCTTTTCTCAAGATTTTCTTTTTTGGCACATTTTCATTACATTCAGCTTTCCAAGCTCTTTTTCTGAATTTTCTGATTTCATATTCTTCATCACTTCCATCAGTATCTGTATCTGAGACTTCAAATCTGTACCTAGGAACTTCTTTACTCGGCAGCTTCACTCCATTAGGAACATCATCCTTACAGCTGGTACTTGGTAATTCTTCCTCTTCTTCAGGGATCACCTTTAGCTTCCCAGTTTCAGGTTTCTTGCTCCTGCACACAGAGCTACTTCTTTGCCTTTCAATACTCTCCTGGATTAGATTTCTGTCTTGCTCAGAGTCTTCTGCTTCTGGATCTCCTTTTTCTTTTTGAGATTCTTTTTCTAACAGGTCTTCATCAACACCTTGATCTCCAGTTTCGATACCCAGATCTTCTTCATTCAAGTTCTGATTCTCATCTAGATTCTCCAGATGTTGATTTTCTTGCTGATCGTCAGATTCTGGATCTTCAGGGTCTCCTTCTGAATCTGAATCCTCAGTTGTTGTCTCACTTTCTTCATCAGAATTCTCAGGAGGTGGTACACGAATAGTATGGCTCGCATGCACCCACCTTTTCAGCCCTTTGCATTTAACTGCATTTGTTGTGACCAAAATGACTTGTCTTGCTTTCTGCCACCTTGGTACTAAACAATTTCTTCTTCGATGAACTTTAGTCCTCACCCAGTCTCCAGGCAACAAATCATGAGCTTGTTCTTTCTCTTTTGTAATTACATCTGTTCCCACCTGATGAAATACAAAATTAACTACATCAGAAAGATTCTGGCAGTATTCAATGATTGCACTATCATTAATACTCAATAGTTTGCCAACTGGAACAAATACTTGCCTCATTACTCTACCCATTAAAATATCATGGGGACTAAGGCCTGTCTTTTTCTCTGGAGTGCTTCTCAAAGACATCAAAACAAGTGGAAGAGCAGCTGTCCACTTCATTCCTGTGGCTAGACACATTTTTGAAATCCTGTTTTTGATAGTTCCATTTATCTGTTCAACAACACCTGATGCTTCTGGTCTGTATGCACAATGCAGCTTTTGCTCAATGTTTAAAGCCTCACAAACCAATTTCAGCAATCTGTTTTCAAAATGCGTTCCGCAATCACTTTCAATAGTTACTGGAAATCCGTACCTAGGTATGATCTCCCTCAAAAGCAATTTTGCCACAGTGACTGAGTCATTATGACGAGTTGGGAAAGCTTCCACCCATCTTGAAAACAGACAAACAAGCACATATTTGAGCTTGTTGTGCTTCGGCATGTCAATGAAATCCATCTGTAATCTGGTAAATGGACCACCCTCCCGTCCTATGGTTCCCATGCTTACAACAGTTTTTCTATTCAGATTCATTTGTTGACAGGTCAAACATCTTTGGCAAAGTGACTCTGCAATGATTCTAAATTTTGGACTGAACCATGTTTCTCTGAATAGTCTGATCATTGAATCTCTTCCTAAATGCCCTGGACCATGGTACATCCGTGCCATGTCAGCAATCATGCAGTTTGGCATTACAGGCCTTCCATCTTTGTAAACCCAAACTCCATCTTCCTCTCTCTGTCTGCAGTCTGCTTTTAACCATGTGTTTTTCTCTTCTTCTTCTGCCTCATCTTGCAATTCTTTTCCCCCTGCCATGTTTCAACTACAAAAATTAGCATGAGAGAATTCAACATGTGACTTTTGTCTTTTTCCCGATTGATTGAATAATTGTTTTTAGCACAGTACCTTGCAATCTCATCTGCGTATGCATTACCTTTAGTGATGTAATCTTCTCCCTTTTTGTGAGCTGCACACTTGACAACAGCAATTTGTTCTGGTAACTGAATGCCATCAATCAATCTTTGGATCAATTTTGCATTTCTGAATGGCGTACCTGCAGAGGCCAAATAACCTCTTTGAGACCATAGCTGTCCATAGTCATGAACTACGCCATATCCATACTGACTATCAGTCACTATGGTTACCTTTTTGCCAGCTGCCTTTTAACAAGCTCTAATTAAACCAATTAGCTCTGCAATCTGAGCAGAATGAATTCCATCAAGAGGTGAACCCTCTACAACATCTGAAACTGTACACACTGAATATGCTGCTCTCAGAATTCCCTCATCAGTTCTTAAACAGGAACCGTCCACAAAATACACCAGATCAGATTCGGGTAAAGGAACATCTTTTATGTCCTGGCGAGGTTTTGTGCAGTAATCTACAACATCCAGGCATTCATGATCAATGTCATTTTCATTATTTACCTCAGTAACAACCCCATATGGCAATAATGTGGAAGGATTTAGATTCACACATCTTGCAATAGAAACATTATCTGATCCCAGAATTGTTTTCCCATATTTTGTCAGTCTGCTGCTTGTCAAATGCTGAGTTTTACTTCTGGTAAGAAGAATTTCAACTGAATGAGGTACATATACTTTTACAGGAAATCCCATAATGATACCCTCACTCTGTTCAAGACTTACACTTGTTGCAGCCACTGCTTTTAAGCAACCTGGCAAAGCTTTTGCAACAGGATCCAAAACAGCTGAGAAATATGCAATTGGCTTTCTCAATTTTCCATGTCTCTGAATCAAAACAGACAATGCACATCCTTCCCTTTCGCTGCAGTACAGCTCAAACTCTTTCTCATAATCTGGCATACCCAAAGCTGGAGCTTCACATAAGCTTCTTTTTAATTTTTCAAAAGCTTCTAGTTCAATTTTTGACAATCTGATTGGATCTTTTATGTCTGCTTTTGTTTGTCTTTGCAGTGGTTTCGCAATTACCGAAAATCCACTAATCCATTGTCGACAGTAACCAACCATTCCCAGAAACATTCTGACCTGTCTTTGTGTTGTCGGAGGCTGTATTGCTTGAATCATTTTAATTCTTTCAATTGTCACTTGTCTTGTTCCCTTTGCAATTCTGTGACCAAGATACTTTACTTCTTGTTTACAAAACTGCAATTTTGCAGGTGACACTTTATGTCCCTCATCTGCCAATCGATTTAAAAGAGTAATGGTATCAGTTACACAATTTTCTCGTGTTTTTGCTGCCACGAGCAAGTCATCAATATACTGAACCAATGTTTAATTTCCAGGCAATATCAGATCTTCCAGAGATTTCTTTAATAACTGATTAAAGATAGATGGACTCTCAGTGTACCCTTGTGGGATACAACACCATGCTAAAATGCGATTCTAGAACCTAAATGCAAAAATTTGCTGGCTTTCGGGATGCAATGGAACTGAAGTATTTCGGGGTTCCCAAGGCCTACACGCTCCGGAGATAACCCACTCACACTCAAGAACTGTTGGCACGGAAACTGTAAAAGGCAAAGAACAAGTTTATTAAGACCCCATGGGGTGGTGGTACACTCAAACAGCACCCTTCGGTAATGCAAGAGGTATCACACCGAACATCGGGGCAACCTCATATTATATACAGTTTTGGGGCAATAAAAGATAGGCGGCACAAGTTAAGACACATTTTCGAGACATATATGGTCATGTTTTGGAATACTGCCAGCTCATTGGAGGGGGCACAACTCCGCTGGTCAGTTTGGTGCACATTCCTGAAGATCTACGGGTCAGTGGGAGCTGCGCATGTGCGGCTTGACCAGTACTAAAAATAGCCTGTTGCTGGGCAGACAAGAGTGGTCAGTGGAACGGACAACGGACTAAAGGGCACGTCGGCCACGAGGCCGCTCATGATCTAAGATGGCCGCCGTAAAATTCAAAATGGCGTTTATCATATATAGCCAAGTTAAGGAGGACAACGTGTAGGTTCAGCTAATCGCTAATGCGAACGGGCCAATTACGACAGACGACCCTTTTAGCGCTTAGCTGATTCTACCTCATAATGAACATAGTCAGGATGTTCGTCCTCGATATCTATTAACATAATTTGTGTCACCTCTTTGTGTAGCATCATTTTGTCGTGGGCAAGAGCTCGCCTCGATGGTAAGCAAGCTGATAGACACATTGAACATAAGGCGGGGCCACATTGAATACATAAGCATATAAAGAACATTGCTCCCACAAGTATACAGAGAATTGTCAACAGTTTCCAGCCCCAAGTTGCAATCATGGAGCAGAACCATCCTGAAAGTGTCCAAGTCCCATTGTCCGGGTGTATATCAGCAGCTATTTTATGCAGCTTGGAAATAGCATCATACACAGATGGAGAATTGTCCGGGACGTATACACAACAGCTGCTTCCGATAATTCTACATGCCCCCCCGCGATCAGCCAAAACAACGTCCAAAACCATTCGATTTTGGAGGGTGACAATTCTGGAAATCTGTAGTTCCTCGGTAATATTCCCCAGGGCAACGGCAGTGTCATTCGCAACAGCCTCGACAACGCGTGTCAGTCGTCTTATTTTCCGGCTGTTCAATGCAGCCCCCACAAAGAGAATAGTCCCAGATTAAAATCCACATACTGTTGTAATGCAGTGTCCGTTTGATCAATGTCCTCTAGGGCAACAGTTCGTTTAACCCTGTTCAAAACGAAATCGTGGTACAATGTGTAATCGTTGTGGTACATTGGAGGGGCAATGAATACAGGAGGTAGCACAAACGATACGTAACACGTGCCCAACCACCCCACTGGAAGCTGATGGTACCCCTTCGTTCCACAGATAAAATATGTGTTTCGGGATGCAACAAATGAAATGCCATTCGGGCTATCAAACGTGAGAGTAATGTTACATTCACTTTTCCCCACTGCAATCGTGCCCTTGTTTCTAATACATAAATCGGCTTTTGTAGCAATGACATTTATGACATGAGCACTAGATACATTCACATTTCGCTGATTGCTATATACACGTGGAGCAGATACATTGTCAGGCCTGTACTCTTCCCATTCGAAACGTGTGCCCTCAGCCCGGGGAAACCCATCCTTGTCATGGGGACATACTTTATTCAGACGGAAAAGCACCCCCCCCCCCCTTAGTTGGCCATCTCAGAGTAAAAAGGAGGGTGTACCAGGCGTTGCACGACCCATTGTGTGAAAACGGGAGTGGAATAAGTGGGGTGCCCCCTCTCTTCTGGTGCCCAGGCAACATTCCACACACCCAGCAATTAGAGGTATTGGTCATATTATGCGTGTGGTGAAGAATCTGAATGAAGCTGTTATTTAAATACGTTTGGCGATGGCGCTCTTCATGGAAAGGCAATGTAAAATGAAAGTGTTCAGACGGTGCCGGGGTAGTCGGCAGCAAATGTTCACGTACAGGTACCACAAGTTCGACTACCCAGGCTATAACAGCTATCACCACAATGGTCAAGACAAAGA
This sequence comes from Lissotriton vulgaris, assembly GCF_964263255.1. Classification (NCBI taxonomy): domain Eukaryota; kingdom Metazoa; phylum Chordata; class Amphibia; order Caudata; family Salamandridae; genus Lissotriton; species Lissotriton vulgaris. The sequence continues at coordinate 1,253,809,501 of NC_141696.1, forward strand.
GAAAGGCACCCAATATTTTCTTGTCACGAGATGCCGTTGGTGCCATAGTTCAAGAAAGTTTGTGCAAAGTCTCAAGTGGCACAAATTGTTCACAAATTGTTCACAAATTGTCCCAGATACACGTGCGTGTATACCTTAAAAAAAAAAGAAAAATGCGGTGCTGAACTCCGAGGTAGCCGTTGTTTTCTTCTCCGGGCCAAGACGGGTGTCACTACTCTGGCAGAACTGATCCCCCCCCCTTGGAATTCCCGGTTTCCGTTTCACAAACCTGGAGCGGTAACCAACCAGTCATTAAAAAGGAACAAAAATCTTCTTATCGTGGACGTAGATCGTAGCGCTCTCTTCCGGTAGCAGATTGGTCCGGGAAGGCTCCCTCCACTTCGGCCGACGTCACAGCTGGGCTCTTTTCTTTCTCCAAGATCTCCTTATAATCAGTCAACACAGCAGGAGTCACCAGATCCGGAGAGACACGGCGACAGTGTGTCGAATGCACCCACCGCTTCCTGTTTGTCACTCGTACTGCGGTGCGGGTCGCCAGGAGGACCTGCTCGGGGCCCTTCCACCTGGGCTCCAGACTGCTTGCTCTCTCAAACGAGCGGACCATTACATGGTCACCAGGACGAAGATCGTGGCCCTCTCCAGTAGAGTTATCAGGGAGCGCTTCTCGAACCTGTTGATGAATAGAGAGCAAATCATTTGTTAATCGTGCCAAATAATCATTCATCATAACACAAGGCACATCATGTATTAATCGCGGCTTGGGCACCCCCCAGATATTCATAGGGCGGCCAAACACCACCTCATAGGGCGTAAGGCCAGTTCGTGAGTGGGGTACTGATCTAAGAGATAGTAGTGCTAGCGGCAACGCATCTGGCCACTTCAACGATGTAGACGCCACAATTTTGGCCAGCTTAAGCTTCAACGTGGCATTGTACCGCTCGACCAAACCTGCTGACTGAGGGTGGAATACAGCGTGGAACTTTTGCTGAATCCCTAACCCCTTCAGTACATATTCCACAATCTATCCAACAAAATGGGGCCCATTATCGCTCCACAAAAATTTGCAAACTCCAAAGCGAGGAAAGAATTCCTTAAGCAACACCTTAGCTGTTGTCAAAGCCGTATTGTCTTTCGTGGGGTAGGCCTCAACCCATTTGCTAAAAGCGCACACCACCACTAGGACGTACTTCAGGTTATTGCAGCGCTCGAGTTGGATGTAATCCATTTGAAGCACTTCAAACGGTGCAGAAGGTGGAACGAACCCTCCTTTCGGAGTATGGGTCCCCTTTCCAGGATTGTGTTGCAAGCATACCAGGCAGGTCTGCACTACTCTCTTTGCAGTATTCGCAATCTCGGGATGTTCCCAAACTTGTGTTAAAAGCCGAGTGATTGCAAGAGCTCCGACATGGGCCAGTCCATGAGTCATCTGGACCATCGCCTGTAAGTAAGCCGCAGGCAATTTCCACTTCTCCATGTCTTTGCTTCTCCAACAACCCTCGTCATCTAGTACCCCATCTGCTGCCCAAGCCGCAAGTTCAGATTCTGTGGCTGATTTTTGAATATCCCATATCTCTGCTCTAGCATCACTCCATCGCTCAGCCTGTGATTGTACCACGTACATGGGGGAGCTAGTTCGGGACATAGCCGTTTGCCTTGCTATGCTGTCTGCAAAGGCATTTCCTTGACCTACTTTATCCGTAATCTTCTTATGGGCACTGCACTTCACTATCGCTACTTTTTTAGGACTAAGCAACGCATTTAGGAGATCACGCACTAGCTCTCCGTGCATAATGTGCTCCCCGTGTGATGTCAGGAACCCGCGTTCCCTCCAAAGAAGCCCGAAGTCATGGGCCACTCCAAAAGCATACCGGCTGTCCGTGTAGATGTTCACACATAAGCCAGCACTCAATTCACAGGCTCTTGTTAAAGCTATCAGCTCTGCTGCCTGAGCCGATTTTTGTGGTATTCTAGCTGTTTCTACCACCGTCTTAAGAGTCGTGATCGCATATGCTGCGAAAGTCGTACCATCTGGCAGCCTTAAACACGATCCATCAACCCACAGTTCCCCATCCACATCAGGAAGTGGCACATCCTGTAAGTCAACACGACCCTTTGTCTGTTCCTCAGTCAGGAAAACGCAGTCGTGATGTTTTTCTTCCTGACCCTCCTCGGCCGGATAGGGCAATAAGGTGGCAGGGTTCAAAGTAGCGCATCTTTTCAATGTTATGTGTGGCGCTAAGAGTGTCAGCTCGTATCCTGTAAGTCGTGCACTCGTGAGGTATTGGGTCTTTGTTTGATTTAGCAGGGCATCTACTGCGTGAGGGACTAACACCAACAATTTGTGTGATAACACTATGCCCTCACTCTGTCGTATGGCTACTGCTGTTGCCGCTACCGCTCGAAAACACCCAGGCAACCCTCGTGCTACAGGATCCAAAATGGCAGAGAAGTATGCACATGGTCTCTGCTTATCCCCGTGTAACTGCACTAACACTGACAACGCGCACCCATCATTCTCGTGCACGTACAATGTGAAAAGTTTCGTGTAGTCTGGTGTTCCTAACACGGGTGCGGAACAAAGGGCCTGTCTCAACTGTTCAAAAGCTTTCTGACATTCATCTGTCCACTCAAGAGGCATCGGTGTAGCTTTGGACAGTAATGCTAGCAAAGGTTTTATGATATGTGAAAAACCCATGATCCATTGCCTACAAAAGGACGTTAACCCTATGAAGGCACGCACATCTCTCTGCGTGCGGGGGACTGGTGTGTCTAAAATTGCTTGAATTCGATCAGATGTTAATGCCCGCCCCTCCTTAGACAACAGATGACCGAGGTAGGTCACCTGGGGTCTACAGTATTGAAGCTTTTTCTTGGAAACCTTGTGATTGTTTTGTGCCAAAAAGGAAAGCAGTGCAAGCGTACTCTGTTCACATTGTGCATAGGAGTCGGCGGCAAGCAGAAGGTCATCCACGTACTGGATGAGCGCAACGCCAGACTGCAATTTAAAGGAATCTAGTTGTCGTTTCAAAGCCTGGCTGTAGATACTAGGGCTTTCAGTATATCCTTGGGGAACACGACAAAATCTATACGATTTATTATTGAGCGTAAAACCAAACAGATATCTGCTATCTGGGTGCACAGGGATGGAAAAGAACGCATTCTTCAAGTCAATAACGCTAAAGGTGGTGGCCGTCGGTGGGACCAGAGTAAGCAAAGTCGTGATATCAGACACCACCGGGTATTGGGGAATGACAATTTTGTTGATCTCACGCAAATCAATAATAAATCGATAGATCTTGCCATCTGAGTCTCTCTTAAGAATCGGTAGAATAGGGCTGTTACAAACATTATAAGGGACCTCCTCCACCACCCCTGCTGAAATCAAGTCCTGTACAATATGTGTCAGTGCAATTTCACCTTCTTTCGAAATCTTATACTGGGGCACTCGTGGTAGAGGGGCCCCCTCCTTAACAGTAATGCGTATTGGTGGAATGCGCATCTCTCCCACATCCGTGTCTGAAATCGCCCACAACGTGTGCGGCAGGGAAGCCAAAGCAGGGATGTCTAAAATGGCATAAAATCTGTCAGGGTCAGGGCAATCATCAGGGTCAGGATAATTATCGTTCAGAATAACCCGCACTCCCTCTGGAGCGCAGCGTATTGTTGCTCGAAAATATTTAAGCAAATCAATCCCCAGGATATTGTCCGGGGTATGAGGTGATAACAAAAATTGGCCAAAGCTAAAGTATTTGTCAATGCATAGTGCAAGGGGCTTGGACAATGGGCTGGGGGAGGGTGTGCCATCAAACCCTACACACGTAATCATTTCGCCAGACAGGGGAGCCCTCGGAACCAAATTTTTCGACAGAGCGCTACGAGTAGCTCCTGTGTCGACTAGAAACTGATCAGTAGAACCCAAAATACCCGCTGTTACATATGGACCTTGCTGATCTACCGGCACTTCAACTGATTCCTTACCCCATCCTACGCAATCCTATGCATGCACATAATCCTGATGTTCCACATTCTCTCCTTCCGAAATCTGATATTGATTCCGTCTGTCAAACGTATTTCGTTCGTCCTGGCCACGGCCCCTCTCCTCAACCTGTCTACGATCACCTCCGCCACCTCTCGTTCCAGTATAACCTCCTCTGGACCTTCCACTTCCTCGACCACGCTGACTACGCTGCTCACGAAGTACCGGACAATCTTCGGCCCAATGCCCAAACTCCTTACAATAAGCACACTGATCCTCCGCAATGTCCGTACGACCATACGATGCGTTTCCTCCACCTCGTCTACCTCTATCATTCCCTCTACCCTGTGTTCCCCGAACCTGCGCCAACATCACCTTCGTTTTCAATTCCTTCGCCTTTTTCTCTACACTTTCTTTAGCCTCCACTTCCTGCCGCTCATAATACTGAGCCATAGTTAACAAGGACGCAGGGGTCGCCGTGGCCCAGGAACTTTCACTCGACTTCAATCGCTTTGCAATCTCCGGTAGGAGATTAGCTACATACTTATCTACAAACAAATGCCGACCCGTATCGTCAGTTAAAGATTGACCACTGTAATCATGAAACGCCTCTTCGAAGCGTGTAAAGAAATCTGAGACCGTTTCATCGGGTTTCTGCTTGCACGACGTTAACATGGTCCAATCAATCTTTTTGGGGGGGACGAGCGTTTTTAATTTATTCAATATAGCTGCCGGAAGGTCTAGAATTAACTGACAAGGCTTACATGCTGGTTCTCTGTCCAAATCTGCAGCATTTATGTCTTTCCATGTCCCCCCCAATATCGTTTCATCATTATTTTTACGAATTTGCCTCCATATATCAGGTGGTAAAATTAGTCCAAAAAACAATTCTATATCCACAAGAGTCATCACACAGACGATATAGCCCCCTCCACCCCCTCATAAAATGCCGCCGGATTCTTTCGAAGATCAGGTAAAGTATATATATATATATAAAGAATTTTTCAATGCCATGACATCTGCTCTATTCCATGGCGTATATACCCAATTATACACAAAATACCCTTTCGCATCCTTTGACAATTTATCATCATCCGTACCTTCCCCTTTTGGTGGAACATACAAAGGCGCGGCTTCACGCATAGGCATAACATGCAACGCAGAACTCTTATCTGAACCACGGAGAGAACACTCCTTAGCCTGCCCGTTATTTCCCAAGTCGGACTCCTTTTGCCTCCGTTTTCGTTCCTCCCGCAATTGGGTTGTCTCATCCCGCAGCTTGATCAATTGCTTGAACAGGTCGTCAACATCTGAAAGATCAAAATCACCTTTAGCTAAATTCTCCCGATACACTGACAACACTTTAGGCTCTAACGTATCAGAAAGTTCACGATATGCGTTTACAACTTCATCCGCCAGACTGGACAGAAAATACATTAATTCAAGATCCGACCACCCTTTCTTTTCTGTTAACAACTGCTCCTGAGTAACACAATGCTTATTCACTTTACGAGCCCAACTGCGTAAATGAGCGGACCTCTCCGCAGTAAACCTGAGAGCCGATACCCCCTTCTGACTCGACTGATCCTGTCCATCATCCTCGGAATCCGCAGCCGGAGCCGTCGGTGAAACGTACGGAGGCGGTGACCGATCTAACAAAGAAAAATCATCAATTTCATTATTAAGGACAGGATAAAGTGGTCGGCGAATAGGAAACTGACCAGTCGTTTGCAAATTACGTTCCCGTTCCTCCCTTTCTTTCTTCCCCTGAGCCTCTTTTTCCTCAAGCTGTAAAGCCTTATCCCGAGCAGCCTTGCGCTGCTCTTTGTCCGCCAAGGCAACCTCACGCTTCATTCGCTCACGCGCCGCTTTCTCCCACATTCGCACGCAATCAAACATGTTTTGTCTAGACCTGCGTTGAAACATACACTGCTCTACAAATTGTATTTTACTCAAATCATACGACCCGTGTAGAGGCCATTGCAATTCAGGATCGGCCTTGGTGTATTTATGCCATAATTTACTGTACATAATAGGGGGAAGGCCAAGCTTTATGTACATGTCCCTATTTGGAGTTCCCTCTGGGGGAGCCGGCTGTGATTCCGCTAACCTAATTGAGGTACCTTCTCCTAGACAACACATTCCTCGGAGTGTGCTGAAAACAGGCATGTTCAAAAAGTATCACGAAAGCGTGACACCGGACAAAATGGCACTTACAGTTCTCCACACGATTGTGCCGCTCAAAGGAAAAAAACAAAGTTAGAGAAACATCTCTACATGCCTGCCTATGTGAAGGGTACTACACATATAAGTTCAAAGATCACAAATTCACAATGTTAGCTAACTCAAATCAAAGTTCATAGGACTCGGCAAGCGTCCGAAGACTACCTCACCGATCACAAAGCACAGATTGTCAGTAAGCGTCCGAAGACTACCTTACCGAACACAAATCGCAGAACTTCAGTAAGCGTCCGAAGACTACCTTACCGAACACAAATCTTACCAAATTCCCAACTGTCCAGATTCCAACTGCCAAGGTCTTGTAAGCCAAATCAGCCAAACGGCACTTTCTCAATAATGCAGACACTTCGAAGACTCAGTCGGAGACCGGCGCCACCTGGAAGGTCAGATCGGAAGGAAAGGAAAAAACACCGTGGCAGCCAAGACTCGGGTCACTCGTGGCAGCGCGCGCCCATGGCGGGTTTCCAAGCCTTCGTCACGACCTCTCCTTCGGGCATCCGAGTCGCCGATGAGTCCCTTCGTGGTCGCCAATTGAAGTATTTCGGGGTTCCCAAGGCCTACACGCTCCGGAGATAACCCACTCACACTCAAGAACTGTTGGCACGGAAACTGTAAAAGGCAAAGAACAAGTTTATTAAGACCCCATGGGGTGGTGGTACACTCAAACAGCACCCTTCGGTAATGCAAGAGGTATCACACCGAACATCGGTGCAACCTCATATTATATACAGTTTTGGGGCAATAAAAGATAGGCGGCACAAGTTAAGACACATTTTCGAGACATATATGGTCATGTTTTGGAATACTGCCAGCTCATTGGAGGGGGCACAACTCCGCTGGTCAGTTTGGTGCACATTCCTGAAGATCTACGGGTCAGTGGGAGCTGCGCATGTGCGGCTTGACCAGTACTAAAAATAGCCTGTTGCTGGGCAGACAAGAGTGGTCAGTGGAACGGACAACGGACTAAAGGGCACGTCGGCCACGAGGCCGCTCATGATCTAAGATGGCCGCCGTAACATTCAAAATGGCGTTTATCATATATAGCCAAGTTAAGGAGGACAACGTGTAGGTTCAGCTAATCGCTAATGCGAACGGGCCAATTACGACAGAACTGTAAAGTAGGTATTACACAGATCAATGACCGTGTACCATTCTGCATCATGCGGAATCTGATAAAGAATTACCGCAGGATTTGGAACAATTGGGCAACATGAAACAACAATTTGATTAATTTTCCTTAAATCCTGAACAATTCTATATGTTCCGTTTGGCTTTTTAATACCCATTATCGGTGAATTACATGGGCTGCTCTCAATTTCTTTTAGCACACCTTGACTTATAAACTTTTCAATCACTGGAATGACACCTTCAATTGTTTCAGCTTTCATTTTATATTGAGGAACATTTGGAAAATCTATTCCCTGCTTTACAGTCATTTTTACTGGATCTACATTTTTCATAAGACCCATGTCATTTCCAGTAAGATTCCACATTTCTGGATTAACTGGCTTTTTGAGCTCTTCTGGCAAATCATTTTTGTCAAAAACAGGAAACAATAATTTCTTTTCTTCATCAACCACCAACATTGTCAATTTATAAAGCCCATCTTCTTCTGAAGTTTGCATTTCAATGCCATCTGGTGAGCAATATATCTTGCAATTCATTTTGCATAATATATCACGACCCAACAGAGTCACAGGACTGCTGTCACAAACTAGAAACCTGTGTTTGTCCTTGTAATTTCCAATCTCCACTTTTATTGGTTCTGTCAGGCTTGTTTTAATTTGCTGATTAGCTACTCCTACAACTTGGATGGACTCACCAGAGAGAGGAAGGTTTTCTATTTCTGTTGATCTAACAGTAGAACGGGTAGCACCTGTATCCACAAGAAAAGTGATATCAACATCGTTCACTTTACCATTCACAAATGGACCAGACTGATCTACCTCAAGAGTGGGTCCAAGCACACACTCTTCTTCCTCTCTCAGGCACCGTCATGAATAATCTTCTGACGAATCACTCTCTTCCTTATTTTTTAGCCAAAATTGAGAAGCATTTGACATGTTAACTCTTCACACATTATTTACCTGATTACCTCCACAGAAACCTGTTTCGGGTGTAAACCTCTGAGCATTAGCACTATTTGGAAATGGTGTTTGTGGAATCTGGCTCTGCTGAATTTGACTCTGCTGAATCTGGTTCTGTTGAATCTGGCTCTGCTGATTCGCTACCTGTCGCTGTAGCTGTCGCTGCTGACTTAACTCGTTTAACTGTTGCTGTAGCTGTTGCTGCTGTTGCTGATTTAACTCACACTGCACCTGTGGATTCAATGAATTATTTTTAAAATTTCTGGGCGGGTTTTTACACTCGCGTTTCCAGTGTCCAATTTCGCCGCAATTAAAACATGGGAGCTTTTGTTTTATCTCTTCAACATTTACATTAAATTTAGGCTTATTATTATTATTAAAATTGTTCTTAAATTTGCCTTGATTCTGCTGCATAGAAGCCAACTGCTGTTGTTGATGCTCTGCTACCTTCACTTGTGCCCACATTGCCTTCTCCTTCAGGTTCTTTTGTTTTGCATCTATCTGGTCACTGCAATTTTTTGCCTTTCTCAGGATGTCATCAACTGAAAGTGATTGCCAGCACACAATTCCATTTTTAATCATTTCACCAATTTCAGGTCTCAGGCCATAAACAAATCTGTAAATAAAGTGGATCATGTCCTTTTCACTTAATTTTTCATAGCCACTATACTGTTTGAAGACTAACAGTAACCTTTCATAAAATGAATGTACTGATTCTTTTGGTTCCTGATTTGTTCTGTCAATTTTAACCCAGTCCACTTCTTTCGGGGAATTTTCCCTTTCAGCCAATAGATTACTTTATTATAAATGTCCATAACATCTTTTGATGGGGCACCTGTAATTGTGTCTCTGGGAGGTTCTTCTTTTGGCCAATCCACAGACATTTTGCATTCTGTCCAAAGATCTGATTATTTTTTTTTTTTGTAACATCGTTTTTATTGCAGTACCAAAAGTGATTGCATAGACATTACAATGATGAATAACATATCAATACAACAGTATGGCATACAATCATTCTGCTACCATTAACATTTTGCTCGAGCTTCCAGATAGAAAGCCGATCAACAAGTGCAGTGAGTCCATTCTCTGCTCCATCGTCCAATGTCCGTTTCCGAAAGCACAGGAGGACGCGGACTGCTTTTAAGTTTTCGCCCCTCCCCCACCCCCTGTCAACTACCCCCCCCAAACTCCCCAACACCCTCCCCCCCCATGGCAGCGCTGCAGTAGAATCATAGAGAAAAGTAAGGTCTGGTGTGTGCAAGGAGGAGTGAAACATCCGCTAAAGGTGTGCTCCTGGTGCGCTAGTGGGGTCAACCACTTCAGAATCCGTATCCTCTCCTTCCCCCTCATCATCATCATCCCGGAGTGCCTGCACTATCATTTCCCACGCTGTTGCCCTCTCCATGGCTTTCTCATCAGCAGCCCTTCTAGCCATCTGGTATCGTAGAGTGCTTTCACATGTCGCCCACCTCAAACATTCACCATACCAGCGTTTGTATGTGGGTCCCACTTTCGATTTCCAATTCCTGGTTATTTCCCTCTTCGCCAATATCAAACCCATGTCTATGAGCCTGCTGGTCGTCTTATTTTTAGGCGTGTGTGGAAACCAGTGCAGCACCCCCACTGCTTTAGTGTATTGTATCTCCCTATCCGTGGCATTGTTTAAAGCCCTCCCGACCTCCTGCCAGTATTCCCCCAGTGTAGGGCAATCCCAGAGCATGTGTCCCAAGTCCGCCCCCAGTGTACCACACCTAGGACAGGCCGCTTGTTCCACTCCAAAGTACTGCTTCAGTTTCCCTGGCATGAGGTATGCCCTATGAATGATATAGAAATGTATAAGTTGGAATCTGGCGTTCCTCGTGCTCTTCCGTGCCCTCCGTAATAGTTGGCCCCAAGTGGCGTCAGGAATCTCCATTTGGAGGTCCAGTTCCCACTTAGCCTTTAGGGCAGTGAGCGGCTGCAAGGCATCCCGCAACATTCTGGAATACAAACAGGTCACCGCCTTAAAGGTTCCCGCCGCCATCATCGCGTATTGGCACGCCATAGAGGTCGCAGGTTCCTGCAGGCCCTCTCCCCAGTGGTCTTGCATGGCGCCCGTCACCGCCGCGTGCAGGAGATAATCGCCTCGTGGAAGGTCGAAACGCTCCTGTAGCTCTTGGAACGGAAGCAAGGCTCCGTCCTCATAAAGGTCACCCAGCATCTGGACCCCAGCTTCCTCCCAGCCCAGCAGTCTCGACCAATCCCCACCATGAGGCAGGGCCGTGACCATTCCCAGCGGGATCTCCGGAGCATACATGCGGTGGATTCCCGCCCGTTTACGCGCCCGGTTCCAGCAAAGCCGAAACGTCTGTTCCTCCACTGTCAGATCTCTGAGCAACAGCTTCTGATGAAGCGTGATATACGCAAGCACATGCCGCGGAGTGCCCTCATCTCTAGTGTGTTCTGGGCCTCGATATACTCTCGCGACCTCCTGTGTAAAAGTCTGCAGCTGAGCCGCTAGGTAATAGCACTCAAAATCAGGCACCGCCATGACTCCCTCATCCTTGGGTCGCAAGAGGGTGTCCAGCGCTATTCGCCGCCGACCCGTGCCCCACAGGAACGCTATAACCAGTGATCTCAGACGTCGAAAGACTGAGCCGGGTACCCATATCGGGAGGGTCCTAAAATAATACAATAACCTAGGTAATGCCACCATCTTCAGCAAGGAGACACGACCTGCCAACGAGAGTGGCAGAGTGGCCCAGAAATCCATACATCCCTTCAAGGCGTTAATGCAACGAGTGATATTACTGTCCAACATATCTGCAGGGGTATGATACACATAAACGCCCAGATAGTGCAGGCAATGAGGCTCCCACCTGAGTTCCTGTGCCGTGAGAGGGCATGGCTCTCCCCGTCTCAACGGGTACAGGCAAGACTTGGTCCAATTGACCTTCAGGCCCGACAACCGCCCGAACAATTCTAGCAAACGTCTCGCTCCCATCAATTCCTCCTCCGCATCGGCCAAAAACATCAACAGGTTGTCCGCATACAACGAGATGACGTGTGGCCTGGCCCTGTAGACCAATCCCTTATAATAGCGGCCAGACCTGGCTTCCGCTGCAAAAGGCTCCATTGCCAGGGCGAACAAAAGGGGGGAAAGTGAGCACCCCTGCCTAGTGCCGCGTCGCACCGGATATTGACTCGAGATCAGCGAGCCCACTCTAACTCTAGCCGTGGCTTCAGTATACAGGACTTTGGTCCAGTTGATATAGCCCTCCCCTAGTCCGAAACACCTCATCACTTCGTATAGATAATCCCATTCTAGGCTATCGAAAGCTTTCTCTATGTCTATGGAGAGCACTAAAGGAGTAGCCCCCTCCGGCAACCGAGTTCCTAGCAGCCTAGTTAATCTACGGATGTTGTGGGTGGTGTTTCGCGTTGGGATGAAGCCGCATTGATCACTATGGATCAGGCCTGTCATGTGGGTCAACAATCTATTCGCCAGTATTTTGCTCAGTATCTTGTAATCCGTCGTGAGCATAGATAATGGATGGTAAGAGGAGAGGGCGTCACTCGCTCTACCAGGTTTCAACAACGGGATCATAAGGGCCTCACACATTGACCGCGGCAGTCTACCTCGCGACTGTGCCTCGTTGTAGACCAATTGCAATTGCGGGGCCAAGTGCTCCAAATATTTGCTATAGAACTCAATCAGCAAACCGTCAAGCCCCGGGGTTTTATTCCTAGCCATCTGCTTCACTGCGCATCCTATCTCTCCGACCGTTATAGCTCGACCCAGCTCCTCTGCCTCCGATTTCTCTAGCTGTGGCAGCTGCAGCCCTCCAAGGAAGGTGTCCAATTTCTCCGCCCCGCCGTCGGCCCGCTCTCATACAGACCCTCATAATACGCCCTGAACCTATCCAGGATCCCGGCTTGGGTGTGGCAGAGCCCGCCTCCCTCCTCCTGAATAGACATGATTGGAACACCCCGCCAAAGCGGATTGGCAAGCCAAGCCAGCATCGCCCCCGCCTTATCGCCCTCCGCATGCGCTCTCGTCAGATAGACCTTGTGATCGAAACTACGCAACCGTTCCAACTCCACCGCCATTGCTTCTCTGGCGTTACTAACCCCCTCTTGAAGTTCAGGATGATTTGGGCACTCTCTTTCTTTCTCTCTCAACCGCCGCTCCGCTCTATCAAGGTCATCCAACAATGTTTTACGAGCACCTGAAACGCTCCCAATACAGTGCCCCCTGACCACTACCTTAAACGCATCCCACTCCACAGCCCTAGTGGAGGTGGAGCCACTGTTCTCTTCGAAATAGCGCGTCACTCGCTCCCCCAAGGCCTCCCTAAATAGCAAATTATCTAGGGTATCAGGTTGTAGCCGCCAAGTTGGGACACAATTGACTTCCACCATCCAGTTCAGGGACAACAACAGAGGGTTGTGGTCCGACAACGTGCGGGCCAAGTACTCCGTGTGAGAAGTTGGCCTGATATATAATGCTCACTAATTCTTAGTGATCACTTTGTATCAGGCCAACTTCTCACATTGGTGAGCAGCGGATTGGGATCTGAGCTTGCTGTTGTTTTACCATTACAATCTTTGAGATTATCATTTGAAAGATCATACAGGTACCTGCTAGGTACATATAAAACAAGACTAGTATACTTAAGTTCTACTGAACTTAGTTGTTGTAGAGCAAAGGGAGTAGCACACCCTAGCTACAACTACTAGATAGGTTTAGTAGGTAAACACCAGTGTAGGTAGATTGCAACACATCCACCCACACTAGAGCAATGTCGGGAACAGAGGGGTCCAGTGGACTTACTCCTGTTGAGAGTGACCCTCCAAGGGCACCATCCCAATTTGCTATTTTTCCCTTTAAGGAATTAAGACAGCTTTGTGTCTTAAGGGGTCTGAAGACAGGGCCTTCCCCTACTACAGACCACCTAAGAGAGCTCTTGGATCAGTCTGAGGCTCTAAAGACCTCTAAAGCAAACCCCACAGGGGATGCTGAAGGAGGCCATCCTTCAGAGGATGACACTGTAGACACCCCTGCCCCTATCATCCTGGTAGATGAGGAAGCCTCCACCACTGGAGCTCCTCAGGTAGATGTAGAGGAAGAAGAAGAGGAGGAGGAGGTGGAAAGCAGTGAGTCAGATGATGACAGAGATAGTCAGGTGCTGGTCAGTAGACTGAACCAGGCTAACTTAAGTCAACTTGGGAATGAATCAGGTAACAACCCATTCAGACCCCCAGGTGGACTTAACCAGGGCCATAGGAGGAGGAGGCATCACTCAGGTGAATCCAATACCTCCCATGTCTCTAGAGGCTCTCATGGTCACTCCAGAAAGGAGATGACTAGCCCTCAGAGAAGGGAACATGAGGCCAAGATGAGAGAGGCTGAGCTTAGGATCCAGAGGCAAGAGTTAGAGGTTGCCCTGGCTAAGGAGAAACTTGCTAGAGCAAGACAGCCTAGAGAGAGTGGGGTAATAGAACCCACTGGTGGCAGCAATATCCACAAGGATAAAGACAGGTCTTTTGATAATAGAAACCTGAGTAAGATTGTGCCCCCCTACAAAGCTGGGGATGATATCCATAAATGGATTACTGCAATGGAGAGAGCCTGCAGAGTACAGCAGATCCCTCAGGAGCAGTGGGCAGCAATCTTGTGGCTCTCCTTTGAAGGTAGAGGCCGAGACAAACTCCTCACAGTTAGTGATGGGGATTCTAGAAACTACCTGGTCCTGAAGAGTGCTCTGATTGATGGGTTAGGCTTAACCACTGAACAGTACAGGTTAATGTTCAGAGATACCCAGAAGACACAGACTCAGGACTGGTCTGAATTTGTTGAGTGTGCCACTAAGGCTCTGGAGGGATGGTTGCTGGGAAGCAAGGTTACAGACTATGAAGGATTGTATAATTTGCTGATGAGAGAACAAATTTTGAATAATTGTCAGAACCAGCAGTTGCATCAACATTTGGTTGACTCAGATTTGACCTCTCCCCAAGAATTGGGAAAGAGGGCAGATAAATGGGTAAGAACCAGAGTTAAGCAAAAGAACCAGAACCAGAACCAGGGTGGTGACCAGAAGAAAACAGACCAGAAGGGTGGGGAGCAGAAAGCTAAAGACCAGAAGTCTTCAACAGGGCCCCAAACTGAGACAGAGGGTGGGTCCCAAACTTCCAAGAAGAAGAAGAAAGAAGGTCAGAAGAAACCCTGGTGTAAAACTTGTAAGAACACCTCTCACTGGACAAGTGAGTGTAAAAAGGGTGGAGCCCCCAGCACTGCAGCCCCTAAGGCACCTGCACCCACTAGTACAGTTAGCAGTGCTGGTCCTCAAGCCAAGGGATTAGTGGGAATCACTTTGGGAACTGAAGGAGATTCTGACCTAGTCAGAACTCTTACACAGGCTGTTCTGGTTTGTGAAGGGGACATAGATTTGACCCCTGACATAAGTCCCAGTAACCTGGGCAAATACAGACAGACACCTTTGATTAACAACAAAGTGGCTCAAGCTTACAGGGACACATGTGCCAGTGTCACTATGGTGACACCTAACTTTGTGGACCCTGGACAATACATGCCAGGCGATGATTACCTGGTGACCAATGCCAGCAATGTCACTACTACACATAGTGTGGCACTTGTTAACTTTTCCTGGGGAGGGGTAACTGGCCTAAAGAAAGTTGTGGTTAGTGCTGATCTCCCAGTAGAATGTTTGTTGGGCAATGACCTGGAGAACTCTCTATGGTCAGAAGTTGAGTACAGGACTCATGCAGAGATGTTAGGGATATCATCACATGTCCTTGCTGTGACCAGGTCACAGGCCAAAAAGTGCCTCTCTGAACCTCAGGTCTTGGATCCTGGAACAATGGACCAAGTACCTCCCAAGAAGAAGAACAGGAGGGTTAAGGCTGCGCCTTCCCAACTGCCTACAAGTGAGGATCAGGCTTCACAGGAAACTGATCTGGAGACCCTTGAAGGAACTGTCCCTGAAGAACTTGAACCTGATCAGGTTGAGTTTCTGGGGACAGGGGGACCTTCTAGGGCAGACTTGGGGCAGGCTCAGTTAACCTGTCCTTCTCTTGAACCCCTCAGGCAGCAGGCTGCTGCTGAGGCTGCTGGGAATGCTCAAGGTGCCCATAAAGTATATTGGGACGATGGACTCCTTTATTCAGAGGCTAGAGACCCCAAGCCTGGTGCTACCAGGAGGTTGGTTATACCTCTGCAATTTAGGGGCTTCCTACTCACCTTGGCCCATGATATTCCTTTAGCAGGACACCTAGGCCAGAACAAGACTTGGGACAGGCTTGTCCCTCACTTTCACTGGCCTCACATGTCTGAAGACACCAAGGAGTTTTGTCGCTCCTGTGAAACCTGCCAAGCCAGTGGTAAAGCAGGTGGAACAACAAAGGCCCCCCTAATACCACTACCTGTGGTGGGGGTAGGCATGGGCGGAAAATCCGTTCCGCTCGCGGATTTTGCGGATTTTCGGGAAATCCGCAATCCGCGAGATTTGCGAATCTCCCGCAAAATCCGCAAATCCGCGAGCAGCGGATTTTGCTCGCACTGCTCGCACTGTTCGCGTGAGTTCGCGTGAGTTCGCGCCCCGCGAATAAGTGCAAAATTGCAGAAATACGATCTTAGCAAAACTGAAAGTAACTACTTACCAGGTTCAAAAGTTCAGGCTCATCATTAGTAGCCATTTCCTGTAGTGCTTCCTGAGGGGCCCCTCCAGAGTTCAGTTGCCAGTTGAAACTATTATGTGACCCTGCTCTGAACCTCAGAATAGTTACACATATGCCACAAAGGTCCTGAATTACAGCTAAGGGAGACAAGCAGGAGCCAGGCTGGAAGTTAAAATCCATTAATCAGCCCCTAATTCATTATTGTCAGTTGGGGCAGGGCAGGTGTTGTAACTAATTTTGCAACAATGAAAGCACTTAGCAAGTGCAAAAGATCACTAATCAGGGCGCACTAAGGAAGCAGGTGCCAGCTAAAAAAATATTCTGTGACACATTAATCAGCCCCAAATTAATTCAGGTCACTTGAGGCAGGGAAGGTGTGCTTTGCTTTACCGAAAATAATGTACACTGGACAACCAGAGGGTGTGGTGATGAAACAGAGGGTGGCATGGGTGGGCCAGAGGGTGGCATGAGTAGTCAGAGAGTGGCAGTGGTGACAGAGAGTGGCAGTGATGAAGAAGAGTGTCCCAAACAGGCTGGACACGTAGAAACAACAAGTTCGCGAAACTTGCGACCCGACAGGTAAGTTCGCAATTTGCGAAAGTGTACAAAACCCTCGCGAACTGGCAGAAACACGGGCGAACACAAAAAAAAAAAAATCCGCAAATTCGCGGGAATTCGCGGATTTTGCGGATTGCGAATCCGCAAATCCGCAAAATTCGCGAACGCGAGATCCGCAAAATTCGCTCATGCTTAGGTGGGGGTTCCCTTTGAGAGAGTGGGGATTGATATTGTTGGTCCAATGGATCCCCCTACAGCATCTGGGCACAGATTCATACTGGTGGTAGTGGATCATGCCACCAGGTACCCAGAGGCAATTCCCCTTAGGACCACAACAGCTCCTGTTGTGGCCAGGGCCTTACTTGGAGTTTTCTCCAGAGTGGGGTTTCCTAAGGAGGTAATATCAGATAGAGGTGCCAACTTCATGTCTGGATATTTGACAGCTATGTGGAAGGAATGTGGTGTAAACTACAAGTTCACCACTCCTTATCACCCACAATGCAATGGGCTTGTTGAGAGATTTAACAAGACCCTAAAGGGCATGATTAAAGGATTACCTGAAAAGCTCAGGCGAAGATGGGACATCCTTCTGCCCTGCCTTTTGTTCGCTTACAGAGAGGTCCCACAAAAGGGGGTTGGCTTCAGCCCCTTTGAATTGTTATTTGGCACCCTGTAAGAGGACCCCTGTGTCTAGTGAAGGAAGGATGGGAGTTACCTCTCAAAAAGCCTAAACAGGACATAGTGGACTATGTACTTGGTCTCCGCTCCAGGATGGCAGAGTACATGGAAAAGGCATAAAAAAACCTTGAGGCTAGCCAAGAATTACAAAAAGCTTGGCATGACCAAAAGGCTGTCCTTGTTGAATTTCAGCCTGGACAGAAGGTATGGGTGTTGGAGCCAGTGGCCCCAGCAGCACTCCAAGACAAATGGTCTGGACCCCATACAATTCTGGAAAAGAAGGGAGAGGTTACCTACTTGGTGGACCTAGGAACTCCCAGGAGCCCCCACAGGGTGCTCCATGTGAACAGATTGAAGGCATATGTCAGCAGGGCAGACATGGGCTTGGTCATGGCTACAGATGAGGGACAGGAGGAAGAGAGTGACCCTCTCCCAGACCTGCTCACTCAGAACCCTGAGGATGGCTCAGTTGATGGTGTGGCCTTAGGTGGCAGCCTCACTGAACATCAGCAACATGACTGCAGACAAGTTCTACAGGCATACAGGCATATGTTCTCATTGACACCCAGTCAGACTAACTGGTGTACACATGTGGTGGACACTGGTGACAGTCTTCCTGTAAAGAGCAAAATTTACAGGCAACCTGACCACGTCAGGGACTGTATAAAGACTGAGGTGCAAAAGATGCTGGAATTAGGTGTCATTGAGCCTTCAGAGAGCCCCTGGGCTAGCCCAGTGGTTCTGGTCCCCAAACCTCACACCAAAGATGGCAAGAGAGAGATGAGGTTCTGTGTGGATTACAGAGGACTCAATGCTGTCACCAGGACAGATGCACACCCTATTCCAAGGGCAGATGAGCTCATTGACAAGTTGGCTTCTGCCAAACATTTGAGCACATTTGACTTGACAGCTGGCTACTGGCAAATCAGGTTAGCTGAGGAGTCTAAAGCCAAGACAGCATTTTCTACCCCTAGTGGGCATTATCAGTTTGTGGTGATGCCCTTTGGTTTGAAAAATGCACCTGCCACCTTCCAAAGGTTGGTGAATCAAGTCCTCACTGGGTTGGATGACTTTTGTGCAGCTTATCTGGATGATATTGCTGTCTTTAGCTCCACCTGGGAGGATCACCTGGTCCACCTGAAGGAAGTGCTTGAGGCTCTGCAGAAGGCAGGCCTCACTATCAAGGCAACAAAGTGCCAGATAGGGCAGAGTAAGGTTGTATACCTGGGCCACCTTGTAGGTGGAGGCCAAGTTCAACCACTGGAGAGTAAGATCCAGACCATCAAGGACTGGTCCCCTCCAACTACCCAGACTCAGGTCAGAGCTTTCTTGGGCCTGACTGGGTACTACAGGAAGTTTGTTAAGAACTATGGGTCCATTGTGACTCCTCTTAATGATCTGACATCCAAAAAGATGCCCAAAAAGGTTCAGTGGACAGAAATCTGTCAAAAGGCATTTGATGACCTGAAGAAGGCCATGTGCTCTGCACCTATCCTGAAGAGTCCTGACTACTCAAGAGAGTTCATTGTCCAAACAGATGCTTCTGAGTTGGGAGTGGGAGCAGTGCTTTCACAGCTTAATGTAGATGGCCAGGACCAGCCCATTGCTTTTATTAGCAGAAGGCTGACCCCCAGAGAGAAACGTTGGTCAGCTATAGAGAGGGAGGCCTTTGCTGTGGTGTGGGCCCTGAAGAAGTTGAGACCATACTTATTTGGCACTCACTTCAAGATTCAGACCGACCATAAGCCCCTCCTATGGCTTAATCAGATGAAGGGTGAAAACCCCAAACTACTCAGGTGGTCCATTTCCCTACAGGGGATGGACTTTACAGTGGAGCACCGCCCAGGGACTGACCATGGCAACGCAGATGGTCTTTCCAGGTACTTCCACTTAGAACATGAAGACACAACTGGTCAAGGTTAGTCTAATGTCCCTGCGTTTGGGGGGGGGGTTATGTAGGAGAGTAGGGTCTGCTATCCTATGGTCACCCCAAATTTTTGCTTTTTGCTTCACTGGTTTCTGACTTAATGTGGCTGTGGGCCTGCTAATCAGACCCACAGCCTGCTGTACTCTCTCTAAATTGATGCCAATGCACTTTAGGTGCATTACGAATTGGAACTGGTTCACCTTATGAGCCCCTGTATTAGTGCACCCTAGGTGCCCAGGGCATAGGTGTATCCAAGGCCTACCAGGGGCTGCAGCATGTATTATGCCACCCCTGGCCCGGCCTCCATATTTGACACAACTGGCTGATCACTCAGCTGGGGTAAGTCGGTGTAACCACCTCTTACTTAGGTACAGTATGTCTGTGCCTAACCCTAAACTGGACACATATGTTCCTATCAGCCACTCCTATGGAAGGCCTCATCAATCCTGGAGGCAGAGTGCTTGGAAATATGCGAGATGGTGCTCTAGCATGAGCTGAGCCTGTCTGCAGCTGTCGGGAACCACTCCCTAAGCTGTTCCGGGATATTGCCATACCATATACTCTTAAGTGCATTATAATCCTCGCGGTTAAATGCTATCTTTGGTTTGGCTTTATCAAAACATGTCGAGTAAGGTGTCATACGAATTGGAATACTATCCCCTCGCCAATTCTGGCGACGGGGATAGCATTCCACCCTTCTAGAGGGACACGACATGTGCGTAGCCTTAACCCCGGTTAAAGTTAAACAGAGCCTCAGCTTCACAAAATGGACGCTGCCACCACAGACACAAGTCTGGCCTCCTGCTGCTGACCGAAACTCGGCAGATGGTGGCCTGGACAAAGGGTTTCCTGCCTTGGGAGGTGCGAGCACCACCCCAGACAGGATTTTGTGTATTGGGTAGGACAGGGCTGAATAGAATCAGACATGCCCGGGGCACACAAGGTGTCCCCGTGCATAGGCCAGTCCAAACCGGTTCTGGGGCCTTCCAGCCCCAGTCCTGGCGCGGAGCTGGACAAAGGAAAGGGGGTGTAACCGCCCCCCTTCCTGGTTCCTCCCAGAGGAGGGACCTAGTAGGTGATCCACCCCCAGTTTGGGAATAAGAGGGGGAGCAGTGCCATTGCACAGCAGATCATCCTGAAATCAACTTAAAACAAGAAGAAGACTGGACTTCGACATTCTGCTGCACAGAAGACTGAAGAGAATCTCCCTTGTGGCCTAGGAGTGGCCACCCTGTGAACACAGGTACCAACCAGCAACTCGACGTCTGCTTTGCCGCTGCCTCCCGCCGGAGACCGAGCCCAGAGCCCGACAAGAACCAGACTCCCAGACCTCTCAGAGCCCGATCCACAGTCCCTGCGAAGAAGGGACCCGTGGAGGCACCGAGTGACGTGGGACCGGACCTCTTGAAAGACACTCGAAAAGCTGACTGCGCAGCTTCTGAGGCATCCTCGACGTTGTGCTTTGGGGATTGAGAACCCCCACCACCGAGCAGCCCTTGCACCGAAGATCAGCCCTCCAGCATCTCCACGATCTGCGTGGGGCCCTTTTGCATTGTGCCACTCGACGCGCCATCCCGGCCACTAGCCACGTGGTCAGCGGCCATCTTGGCGACGAACCCGAAGATTTACACAGCAGGTCTGGTTGCTCCAGACCTACCCAAGCTCCTGTGAAAAGGAGCACCTGCTCTGACCTTGCTGGTCCGAGTGAACAGCATCTTTCGACTTCTGCGTGGCTTGCATTTGCCAAGGCCTGTTTGCTCCGATCAGGTCGCCGACACCGCCAACAGCGAGAAGCCTACGTGGGACAGCTCGTGACCGACTCCTGGACGTCCTCGACCCCGGGTATCCGCGTGGCTGCAGAAAGAAGCTACCCGACAACGCCTGTTTGCACCCGACATCGCCTGGTTCCAATCTGGTTCCACGGTAGTCACTGGCTAGTGACTTTGAACACTGTCCCCTCTGCTTTCAGGTCTTCACATCTTCAGATCCACCCTTGGATCCACCGGAACTCTTCTCATCGAGCCGCCTGCAGCATCTTCAGCTCCAAGCACCATCGACCAGCGTGACGAAACCCGACACAACTTCGACCCTGTGCACCCGCTTCCTGTGGGTGAGGTAACTCAGCTCCGCCGGTGCTCCTGCACTGGTACACATCCCAAGGGCCTGTGTTTTAAGTTTCAGCTCCGTAGGTCACTCGGAAGGTTCCTAACTTTCTAACTTTGTGCTTTTTACGCACCATAGACTTTGTATTGAAAAGTGCGTGCACTTTGAACACTGCACCCGAGTCCCGTGGGCCTTTCCCGACTTAGTCATTGCCAGTCTCGAATAGCTCCAGCGATTCCCAAGGCCCTAGGCCTCTTCACTTTCCTCCTGGTATCTCTTATACCACTTTCTTAGTATATGGTTTAGGTGGCCCCTAGGGCTCATCCATATTGTGCAACTTTTGTGTATTTTAAACTGTCTTGTGATTTAACGCTTGTGCTTCTGTGCTCATAAAGAGTCCAGGGGATTTTAATAGTTAATAAATCAATATATATTTTCAATATATATCTGTGTGGTGTCCCTTTCATTTGGTATTCAAGGGGGTTGTGTATGGTATAACAGCTGGCTTCACATGCCTTTCAGAGTTTAGCCTAAGACTGCTTTGTCCACGTTACCACTAGGATAACTGGTCTACAAGGTTGAATTACAACCATCATCATAAGGGTTGCTTGGCATGATACAAAGTGATCACTAAGAATTAGTGAGCATTATATATCAGGCCAACTTCTCACACTCCGCACTTCCCACCGCTGCAAGCACAGGTGAAGAGCACAAGAACACATCCAACCTAACATGAAGGTCATGTAAAGTAGAATGGAAGGAGTAATCTCTCGTGGTAGGGTGTAGTGCCCTCCAGGCATCTCCCAGGTCCCAACTCTCTTGCCAATCTAATCTTCGTTTCGCTATTCTATGTATCGGTGAAGAGTGCAATGGGGGATGAGACCTATCCACCACCGAGTTGAAATCCCCTCCCATGACCATCGGCCCTGCCAAGTAACTCGCCAGTTTGCCCAAAAGCGCTGTCAGGAAAGCGGGCAAGTCTACATTCGGAGCATACACACTGCAAAGAGACACTATTCGGCCCCTAAGTCTCCCCTCCACAGCCACAAACCTGCCCTCTGGGTCTACTACTTTTTTAGTGACCTGGAAGGGAACCCCAGCCGTATCCAAATCAAGGCCCCCCTCGCATTGGCCGAATATGTCGTGTTAAATAGTTGCCCCCTCCACCCTCTGCGATTTACAAAAAGGGGGTGGTGATGAACAGAGTGTCTGAGTTAAACAGACCACTCTTACCCAGTCCAAAGATCAGGGCTTGATCCATCACCGTTATTTATCTCACTGCCCCATCCCACCCTCTGCAGCGCTACTCCCTCCTGCTTGGTGAGGTGCGTCTCTTGAAGAAAAGCTATATGCACTCCCCTACGTTTCAGATACGCATGGACCTACGCATGGACCTTGTGTCTACGTACCATGGTGTGGAGACCCCGCACATTCCAGGTCACACATTTCAGAGCCCCCGTATTAGCCATACCTCCCTGCACCCATAGATATAACAATAATATCCTTCGACCATGCGCTCATGCCAACATAATACTGACCCCCCCTCCCTCTCCAAACATATGAACCCCACATCCCTCTGAACCCAACCTGAGCATCCCCAACTACTCTGGGTTCCCACCCCCCCAGGACAGGACCCCCCACAATTGGAAGTGAACCCATCCAAACTGTTGCAACTAAATATCTCCCTCAAAGAAAGACACTAGAACTCGCAGTCTCCACTGCGATGACCTTAAGGGCCAGTAGGGCGCGGACCGCTACCGAAGGAGTTCGTTAAACCAAATCAGTCCCGCATATCCCGCCCCAAGATCCCCCCATGAAAAACTCACGAAGTCCCATATAGCGAAAAGCTGTGCACACGGGCACAGCGCCCCAGTGTCTGACCATCAGGCCGTTCCTCAAGTCCAGCGTCTCAGGCCTCGACGATCTCTCCAGACGTTTGAGGCGTGACGACGGGACCCTTGGCCCCCCCGAATTCTGAGAGTTCCGTCTCCGATCCCGTACCCTGCTCCTCCGAGTCCGTGCCCTTCCCGGACTGGCTCCGCGCCGTACCAGAGAGATCCACCACCGCCTGTAGGGCAGCCTCCTCCTCCGCCTCAGTCTGTGACACCGATGGTTTCCCAGTCCTCCGCCTATTTTTGCGAATGCGTTGTGACTTCCTAATCGGCTGTTTCTCTTGAGCCTTCTCCGCCCTGGCCCCGTCCGTTCCAGCCTTGTACGTGTCCCACCAGGCCCAAGCGTCAGCCGAGGAGGCAAAGAACAGCGACTTGTCGTCCGCCACCACCCTCAGCTTCGCTGGGAAGAGAAGGGAGTATTTGATGCCCTCTCCACAGAGCTCACGCTTGAGCGACAGGAAACTGGCCCTGAGTCTCTGGGTCTCAAAAGTGTAATCCGGGAACAGGGTGACTCTGTTATTATCAACTTGGAAGGGTCCTGCTTCCCTCGCCCTCTGCAGTAGCCAGTCTCGATCTTTGTAGTGAAGCAGCTTAATCACCACCGGGCGAGGTGGCAGGCCCGGGGCTGATGGCCGGGCCAGAACCCTGTGGGCCCGTTCCAGGGAGAAGAAAGGAGAAAGCCCTTCTGGCGCAACTTCAGTGCGTAGCCAATTATCGAGGTAGCCCACCATGTCATCACCCTCAATTTTTTCTGGAAGGCCCACCAGGCGAACGTTGTTGCGCCTACTCCTATTTCCCGCTTCCTCTGCCCTCCTCTCCAGCACCTTCAACCTGTCCAGAGCATCCGCCATCTGTGCCTTCACCGCTGCGTGATCCGGGGCCAATTCTTGTATGGATATCTCCATATTCTTGACTCTGTCCTTAAGCTTATCATGGTCCGCTTTCAGGAGGCCCAGGCCCGTCGCTACCTGGGCGATGTCCTGCTGCAGGGCGTCTTTTGTGGTCGTGATGGCCTCCAGTATGCGGTCTTGCATGCGCTGGAGAGCAGGGTGGTCGCGGTCCGCTCCATCCAGCGTTTCCGAGTCAGCCGCTCCGTCCCCCTTCCCCTTTGGTTTCACCATCTCGGCTGCTGCAGGTACTGGCCCCCGGGATCCCTATCAATCTCCTCGCAGTCGTCCGCAATGCAGGACCTCGCCACTGGACATTACCCCGAACAATGGGACCGGGGATCTAAGACACCCGCAGGGCACTGAGCACTGTCCTGATCTCACCCGTGGGGCCAATTCAATTCTCGGAGGCCAACGGCTATGACGGGGTCTCGAGGTTCTGGTCTATGCGTGGAGAGTCGGAGTCGCCTTCACAAAGCCGTCGCCATTTTGGGGACCTCCCCGGAGAATTTTCCTTTGTCCTCGTGTCCCCGTCAACTCGCCGCCAAAGCGAGGAAAAGGGCATCCGTACTTGCTTACAGGGTTGAGAGAGGCCCTCCGGTCCGGCAATCACCGCTAGTACTGGGTCAACAGGAGAACCAGGCCACAAGCCACCTCCGCCTTCTGCGACACTCGTCCAGGCCTCAGGGCGCCATCTTAGATCAATGTCTATCACACCCGAGGCACTTGCTAGAGGTCGATTTTCAGGACGATAAGCAGCCACAGGTCGCCCACTCTGAACGCCGTTGCCTCCGTGACACCTTTAGATCACGGATTTTTCAATTTTCGTTGGAATTCGCGTGGATAATCAGGATGATATCTGGGATCGGGCGCGGAGCTCCGGGCTCACGCAGCCTACCTCCTCAGCATCCAAGCCACGCCCCCTGTCCAAAGATCTGATGGGACAACAATGTCAAAGAATCCATCCAGATCAATCCACAGAACTTTTGACACTTTTATAAATCTGTCTACCTGTCGATACCATTCAACTGGCTTCTCTCTTAAACGAGAGAAATCATTGGTAAACAACAGAATATCCTGTCTGGACCAAGGAACATGTACATACCCTCCTCCTGCTATTTCCCTCATTGGAAATTCTGAAACCACTTTGTTTCTCACTCTTTTATCCTGTTCTTTATTCTTTGACCATTTTATTCTCCATTTACCTAATTCACCTAGTTTTCTGAGAATTAATTCTTTTATATGAGTCATCCTTCCAGCAACATTGAGATTGTCAATATCCTTCTCTGAAAAATCCACTCTGTAGTGTTTCTGCAAATTTTCTGTTTACTCAAATCAATTTCTAATTCAGCAGCCATTTCTTCCAGTTGCTCATACCTGTTTTTCGCTTTCCACTGAATACTCTTACAAATAAAAAGAAGTTCATCATCTTGATACAATTTCAAACTGTCAGTACCAATTGTGCCAATAATTAATTCTTCTAAATCAGCCTTTAATTTTGCAACATCAAGCTTTTTATAATCAGGAGCTTCTGGAGACAATGCATTTTGTGTTAAATCTATTCTGTTTAAGCTTCTCTCTGACAGACCTGGATCTGATTCTGCAACAGATGGTGTCTGAGAACCTGACAGACTCCCATTTAACGTTAAATTTGGCATCATAGATTTTTCTCTATGTATTTCTGAAAGTTCCGAATAAAATTTCTCAGCCACTTTTTGAATTTCTGCATTTAATGGAACTGTCAAAGCAGAATGTCTATTTTCTCCTGGATCGAAAACTAGAACAACAGGACCAATAGTTACTGGCACTGTCACTGCTTCCATGCTTTTTGTCATTTGTTGAATTAAGTTTTCCTTCGCTTTATTACAACTGGAAATTTCTGGCATGTCAGCAAGTATTCTTTCCTGACTTCTCGTAAAATTATTTTCCTGTTGAGAAAATCTATTTTCTCTAGGTGTAGTAAAATTATTTATTGACCCTACTCTTTCAGGTAATTTTAAAAATCTGGGAGAACCTTCCTCCACTTCCCTAGGAGGTGCACTTGGAGAAGTTCCTGTAGAAACTCTCGGGGTAGATTGAGAATCTATTTGATAAGGTGGCGGTTTGCGTTTAGTAGCATAAATGTCTTCTAAATCTGCATCATCTAATTCCTCATCAAGTCTCTTCTGAGCTTTCTTTTGTTCTAGATCTTCAGTTATCATTATTCTCACTGGATACAGACCATCATACATGTCTGCTTTTCTCCAGCGTCTCACTTTGTCTTCATGTGTTTCTCTATTTAAAATATACTTTGAATTTCTAGGTGCTAAACATTTGCTTTCACGTTCAAGTTCCATCATCTCAACTTCCCATTCAACCAATGCCTCAAATTGTGTAGGTCTAGGCTTCGGTACCAGATCCATAATTTTTCCTCTCAGATTTCTCAAAACTTTCATATTAAATGACCCATCTTCCGGCCATGCTAATACACCGTCATTTTTTGTATAATGCATCCAATTGTCAAACCAAATTACAGTATGATAACCATATTCGCCTTCCATATAGGCTGCGGGTGTTTTGTACTTATGAAGTAATTTACCACCACGCGTTTCAATTTTCTTGTCAGGTTTAAACAAATGTTTCACTTTCTGAAACCATGAAGGCTTCTTTTTCTCACTATCGTTCCAATAACTCATGTTTAAAATCAAAATTGCTTATTCCGAAAACTTCGAAATGTTCTTTTAGTATTCCGCTATTCTAGCCAATCCGTGCGTGAAAGACACCAACAAACCAATCAGGTTAAGCTACGTCACCACCTTGCTCAACCAATAGAAATACAGTATTCAGAACGGACCAATCTGGTATCAGCTCGTCACTGTCACGTGAACCAATCAGTGCGCTTGCTGTGACGTATGTTAGCCAATCACAGCGCGAACCGAAGTGACATACACTGCCGCTGCAGCTTCTCTGTGTGTTACTCCGTAAACTCACCCCTCCTTCACAATAATTTTTCACAGCGCCTTTTTAAACAATGCTTTCCAATGAATTTTAATTAGTAACCACAAATAAACAAACCACTTGTCTGTTTCGCTATTAAAGTGATAGTTTTACAAACATTCAGAACTCTCTTCCCATAAAATAGACGACGCTATTTCTATACAATCATTCACGCATTCATACTAAAACCCTAATCATACACGCACGAAATCTTGGCAGGACTTGAACCAACCACAGAAAACGTCAAACGTTAATAAGAATAGACAACGCTATCTCACCTGCTCTCAAGCTTGGATAAATCCTATTACTCTTTTCACAAAAAGTTTTAAAACGGGCTCACCAGGTCCCTATGCTTAATGCTACGATTTCATAGACAGTCCTCACTATTACATTCAACCAGTCATGTCTAAGGTCCCTAAACTTGTGTTGTACGTCCACAACACTCTGCGATATATTCTATACCACAATTTTGAAACAGAACAAATGCACTGTGTAACTCTTCTAGTCACACTACTCTTTTGCCGGCAAACAACCAGGAATTTTTCACACTGCTGGAAAAATCCTTTCGACTACATTCAACAACTGAACAAACTCAACAATATGTTTTAGACATGTATCCTATGTAATTAACATGTAACATGTATGTTACCATAGCAACCAAACTCTGCTACCAAATGAATTGATCCAGCGTCACTATAGAAATTCTTTCTCACATGCGTCACCATTTACTACCTAATACTCACCATACTAATCAATACTAAGGCCCATACAACTATGACAGAAAATCATGGAGCTGAATCATGTGGCCTAATTAATCACACTTTCAAATTTATATGTACATTGTTTACAACTGCAGTATAACATTTATATTCATAGATAATTAAGAAAACATTTAATTAGACCACTATGGCCAATGAATCAGCTAATGGTAACGACTAAATAATCAAGACCAGCTTGACGTTTTAAGTCTTTTATTTTTAAAGTTTCAAAATCTTTATTAGCTCATTTATTAATTTCAAACATTTTTATTAAATTAATATTATTCATTAGATTATTGGCACATAGGTCTGGCACATCAAAATTGCACAAAATTAATGAAACATCAATCCTAAAACCCTATGTTAAACTTTCTGACCTGAAAAGAAAATTATTTATTATGCATTCAGAATCCTTACGTGTCCAAAGGAAAATCGGACAGCACTTCGCCCTCAGGAACAGTCAGCCCCTCTCCCTTCAAGAGGCCAAGTTTTTATACCTTTTCTTACTCACTAATCTAACTAAAATTATATTTTAGTAAAAATGCAGCAACCTAATTGGTTGTTGTCCATCAGACCACCGAGAGGCCAACACATCAGTTCTCGTGACATCATTATGTCATTGTCCATTGACACGATGCGACACTGGCTTCCTAGAGTTGCAACATTAAACTAAATGTTCGTAGCAATTTCCTCCAGGATTTTAGCCAAGCTGCCTCTACACATTTCCTTGACCTTTACGTATTTACTTTCGAAGCTTGTTGCACACATTGTCCATTGTTTGAGCTCTTGCACGTTTCCGTGGAAGTATTTTATTAAAAAGCATCAACACTGCTGTGCTCAGCTTCTTTCAGTCTGGCCAACCAACTTCCATCAGAACTAGGCCTCAAGCCTTTCTCTCGAACTAGTATTTAAACAAACACAAAAAGGTAATTAATTCAGGTAAAATAAACCCTACTGTTACCCACCCTCCATTGCTAGTTATTAACCCATTAATATATGTCACCTAGCAGAAGCACACAAATAAAGCAGCACATTTAATATCTACCATTCTTCTTAAAGTCCAGCTGGATTCTTTATATATCTGAAAAAGTAAAAAGATAGACGAACAGAACATGGATAAACAGGCACAACAAAGACAAACACATAAGCACACATAATGGAAGCACATGCCTCTAGATAATCAGCCGCATTTAATGATGACAAGGACAATAGGACAAACAAAACAATATTAATTATGTATTATAGAACAAACTCGCAAATGCAACATGAGCACATGAATATTAATCCCACGTGTTTGTGAATGCAATTTTTACTCTAGGTTGGTTTAGTATTACAAATCATGCAATAATTCATTAATAAATTAGTTCATGTTACAGAGAATTAATTTCACGAGCCAGAATAAAATGAATTCTGAAACTCGCTCCATCACTT
Organism: Lissotriton vulgaris; assembly: GCF_964263255.1. Taxonomy (NCBI): domain Eukaryota; kingdom Metazoa; phylum Chordata; class Amphibia; order Caudata; family Salamandridae; genus Lissotriton; species Lissotriton vulgaris. The sequence goes on from NC_141696.1 coordinate 1,253,838,692, forward strand.
CTGTCATTGCATCCAGATTTTTCATACAACAAGTAACGTTACACTTAGAACAAGTAACGTTACACCTAAAACAAGCCAGACATTTTGGCTTTGTCAATGCTTGTTAGTTGCATAAAATAAAAAATCAGCAACCATGGCTGCTATACTATAAATATTATCCTTTCCTTTGAACTTCTTTCCCCGCCTTCCTATGGTTAACTGGATTCTCACCTAGCAGCAGCATGGGCGTTTTTGCACTTCCATGCGACAGAAATGAATGCCCTGCCCTGGACTGAAGCTGGAGCAGGCCACCACATGCTTTGCCAGCCCAGACTGACCCATTTTCATCCTGTATGTGGCAATCAGCTCCACACAGAATGACAATGGGCGGGGTGGGGCTGCTCTTGTGCTCAGAGGAGTGCGAGGCGGCCCAATCAGGGAGCGGAGTTCTTGCGCAGGGCAACTGCTCTGTTCCCTGAAAGGCCCAAAATTGCGGAAAAAAGGCGTCCGTAGAAGGGATCCTCACGGACAATGGATATAAGGTCCAATTTTTGGACTGTCCTTGAAATTTACGGACGGTTGGTCACCCTACTGACGTTTGTTTCGTATTGTTGGGGTGTACAATTCTCCATAGCTAAGTTTCAGGAAGTTGTTTTGTTTTGAGGCCTCCTTGCTCGCCATATAAAGTGAATTGTTCGCCTTTACATTCACGGACTTTTTGCTTATATTTCCTTCAAATTATCTCCCGTTTTCCTGACTCATTTCCTACTCGACATAGGGTACAATTTGCCTGTGTTATTTAAAGACGGCTGTGGTGCCCGGGGCCTGGAAACAAGTCAAAGTGATTCCTCTACTCAAGAAACCGACTCTTGATCCAGCCAGACCAGAGAATTTATGCCCTATTTCCTTGCTTCCATGGGCAGCTAAGATCACAGAGGCCTATGTGAACTCCATTCTATCAGACTATCTGACCACCAATAACCTTCTGGATCCCTCTCAGAATGGTTTTAGGCCGGGTCATAGCACGGAATCAGCACTCCTGGCGGTTACGGATTATCTCTGATCAGCTGTTGATGAGGGTCGAACGTCGGCACTAATTCTGTTAGATCTGAGCGCCGCGTTCGACACAGTGTCGCATGACATATTGCTGCGATGTGAAGGCCGGAATTATGGGCTCAGCTTTGGAGTGGTTGGGTTCATTCCTTCATGAGAGGTCATTCATGGTCTTTGCCCCGCCTTTTACCTCTGGCAATCATCCAGTTAAACAAGGGGTGCCTCAGGACTCCTCCCTCAGCCCCCCTGTTGTTTAATATTCATATCCAACCTTTAGCGGCAGTTGCCAGCTGTAGGGGTCTGACCATGGTCTCCTACGCTGATGATACGCAGTTGGTGGTGGCACTCTCTAATAACAATGAGCGGGACACCCTCAAGTTTCAGGGCGACCTAGCGGCAGTGGCCGAGTGGATGAACAGCAATTGCCTCCAACTGAACTCTAACAAATCAGAGGTATTGTTAGTAGTAAGGGACCATGGTCAGTGGAGCGATCTCTGGTGGCCAACCAGTCTTGGTAAACCCCCCTCCCCCAAACAAGCAGTAAAGAACGTTGAGGTATGGCTCGACTCTTCCTTAAACTATCGAGTCCAAACAAAAAAAAACAGCCGGACATGCTTTGGACTCCTTCGGGAGCTTAGACTCCTGTTGGGCTTTTTTGATGCCTCAATGCGTCAGATCATCATTCAGGCAACGGTTCTGTCAAGACTCGACTATGCCTGTTCCCTGTATTTAGGGTCCAACAAGGTGGAGGTCTTGAGGTTGCATAGGGCACAGAATGCAGCGGCCAGAACACTTTTAGGTCTACACAAATCTTGCTCTGCGTCTAATGCTATTCGCCGCCTGCACTGGCTACCGGTGGCCATACGCACTGAATTCAAAACCTTATGCATTGCTTTTAAGGTTTTGAAGCTGGCCACTCCTCCCATTTTGGCTGATCTCCTGTTGCCCTATGCCCCCACGCGTTGTCTCGGCTCACTGGGTCAGCATATGGCGGTGGTTCGCCAGCCCCATAGAGCCCGGGCTGGTGGCCGCTCTTTTCGTTATAGAGCAGCCACTCTTTGGAACTCGCTTCCTGAGCAGATCCCTGACCTTGACAACTACTTTGCATTTAGAAAAGCCATCAAGACCTACCTTTTTCCAGCTCCCTAGTCTTCCACATGCTCTCTGCCGTGTTGTCTTTCCTGCATTAGCGCCGGGACACCCCTTTGCTGGGGCAGCTGTCGCGCTCTACAAGCTAAGATAACATAACATAATGAACAATTCACTTTACCTCATTCCCGAGATTTGACTTATCTGAGCCTTCCTGAGAAGGGCAGATCTTTCAGGCAGCCTCAACTCAGCGAGGGACACCTAGGGATACTTCTCGCTTGCTGGGCTGTCTCTTGTCCCGAAGAAGACCAGCTTTGACACCATACTAACACTTTATCAGGGTGGAAACGTGGACGATAACACATGGCTCAGTCTTAACACTAATGAGCGGCCCCGCCATAACCAGAGATATTGGCTATGTTGTTGTTCTGACCATTCTTCAACTTGTACATATTTGTATATAGCTTCACTCTTGTATATACGCACTGCACCATTAGCACTGGGCACCATTGTCACTTTGAAACACCTGTCACTTTACAGTTATGCCTCACCTTGACAGCCCTTGAAAAATGTGTTTTCAATATGTTTGATGAAAAACTCAAAAATATCAAATAATAATAATTTTTGCAAACTAATTTGAAGTTTTTTGTTGTACTGTTGTGTTCCATTATATTCACCTTGTTGCGCCCTGTGATTTAGCTCACTTTTACTCTCTGGTATAATGCTTATGCAGGGAGTCGTAAAATATTGGTAACAGGATTATTTGTCATTTGCAAAGTGTTTGTCTTCTCCCCGGCAGAACTACTCTAGCTTTACCTAAGGCAACATTTGAGTGGGGAAGTGTTCTACTGTGATAGATTAAATCTTCGCTAATCAGGAGCTGGGTGTTTGGGTTATGGGAGCCAAAACAGACGAAAGACCTCATAGCGACCACAACCTCCTGCTTGTGGAATTATGGATCCCAAAGAGAATGGGTGACGTGCTGGTTTCGAACTCACAGTCCCAAGAAACCGAGACGCAAGGGCAGCGTTTGGTGTGGAGGAATGTGGACATGGTGACCATTTTAGAGAAATTATGCTCTAACCATCTTCCCCTGGTTCTTGCCTGCCTTAACCCTCCCGATTGTTTTCAGGTAGTGTATACGCATTTTGTAGAACTAGGTCTTGCGGTGAGCAGCATATTAACTAAACCTAGTAGAACAAGACTTGCTGAGTTTAGATTGTTCGAACAGGCTTACAGAAAGGCCTCAAAGTGCCTGCATGAGGCCTTAAAAGCCAACTCAAGGGCAGAGCTGAAAGTACCTAATTGCAAACAGGCATATAGGGAAGTGAAAAGGGCCAGGCAGAAGAAACTACAGGATGAGTTCTTGGGAGACTTGGTAAAGGCTTGCAGGTTGAATGACACCAGAGCTTTTTGGGTGGGCATAGGAAACATCAAGACAGTGGAGGTAAATTCAAACTTTGTTGTTACCACCTTAAATCAGGAAGTCTTGTGTGAGCAATTTTAGAAAATCTGTGGTTCTGCAAGTGTCATTGGGGCTATTGAGGAATAGGTAATCTACCCTCTATCAGTTGAGTTTTCTGTTGATGAAGTAAGGGATGCAATTGCTAAAAGCCCAAGTCGAAGGCTCATAGCCAAGATGGGGTCCTTGTGGACTGTTATAAAACCGCCAGGGCTCTGGGCCCCATTACTTTGTAACAGTTTTAACACACTCTGCAGGACCGAATTACCACAGTCTAGGCGTTCCCCCATTATTGTACCCGTCTTCAAACAGGGCAAACCCCAGTCTCTGAATTGTTACTGCCCAATTTTGTATCTGGAATTCGCAGTCAAACTGGTGTGCAAAATAGTTTAGGCATGTCTCCTGGACTGTTTGGGGCTGCTGGCGCTTTTTCAGAGGTGCAGTATGGATTCCATGAGGGGCTAGACACATCGGAGCAATGTTTAAACCTGCATTTGCTGATAGGCACATATACCATTACAAAGCAGGGCTCAGGATGCCTGGGTTTCATGGATTTGTCCTGCACCTTCGATAGTGTGGTAAGGTCTAATCTCTGGGAACTGTTGGCTGACATGGGGATTGATGTCGACTTAGTCCAGTTCCTGAGAGTGCTTCACTTTGCCCTCCTGCCTCAGTTCGGTTTGGTCCCTCAGGTGAGAGGACAACGAGTTTTAATATTGGACGGGGGTAGGATAGGGGTGGGTTATAGCCCCCATGCTGTTTTTGTGATATATAAATGTGCTTGGTCCACCAAGGTTTCCGAAGCCCCCTCTTTAGGTGGCAAGAAAGTCCCCGTATTATTATATGCAGATGATGCCGTTTTGTTATCTAGAACCCATAGTAGATTAAATAAACAATTCCAGAAATATGTTACTTTTATGGGCTCCCTGAGTTTGGCCACCAACCGGTCCAAAACCTTTATGGTGACCACTAATCCTGTTAGGGTTCTGGAGTAGCGTGCTACTTGCAGAAAAGTACTTTGACACCTCATCAGTGGTACCAAGCCCTATATAAACGCAAACCCTCCCTCTTTTATCCCTCTACTATATTTTTCAACCCAAATAACAGACTCACATGTCCACTGCTCAAATTAATTTAATATTTCCCTATACTTATTCACCACTAATCCTTTTTAGGTTCCAGAGTAGAGTGCTACTCACCAAAAAGCGCTTCGACGTCTCAGGGGTCGTAAACGCTTCATAAATGCAATTACAATTGCATGTAATTAAAAGCAGACCAAGATACAGGGAATAGAGCTGCAAGGTCATGCATTGGCACTCACTCAGGATTTTTATTACTTGGGTGTAGTTTTTGATTACAACGGGTTCTCTGCAGCACACATAGGAAGAGAAAAATGCCTCAGGGGATTGTTTTACTACCAGGAATGTATTCCTGCCCTTTACCTGTCATGCAACGCAGTGCAGCAAGGTGACTTGCTGGGCTGTGACTTCTACATTAACATACCCCTCTTAGGATATGTCTTGTTTTATTTTCCAAGTTTCGCTGCTGGCAGTGCAAAATAAATTGCAAATGTAATCACTCTCTTCACACAAAATAACAGCACATCCTTAACAAATGACCAAAAGTGCTCTGTTGTGGTGTGTGAGTGGTAGACTATCCCCTGAATCCTGGGCGTGGACATTGGAAGAGTGGTAGGCAAGGACTAGACTATTTCACGGAAGACTGAGAACTGAGGAGAGGCATGAAGGAGGTAATTAAAACGTTTAAAAGCCACAACAGAAATATCAAAGAATGCAAGAATGTTTAGTAGGATCGTGGGACCTGGAGGTGGCTAAGAAGGATATATGAAAGGTGACCATGGTGTGCATGTCCAGCTTGCAAAGAAGTTGAAAATGGTACTGTAGGAACGTGTCCCTTTTTGACATGGTTGCCCCAACTTTTTACCGGATATCTGATATGATAACAACTGAAAGTGCACTGGGTCCCTGCTGACCAGATCCCTAGTGCCAGACCTCTTTCCCAGAGCAGTACCATTTTTTCCCCAGTGGCGGACACATCCTGCATGTTAAGCATTGTGGCGGGCGGTGCTCTCAGCACCGCCCGCCACAATGCTTAAAAAGCACTTTTGCATTTGCATAATCAAAGCGGCAGGCACCGCGCGGTGCCTGCTGCTTTGATTATGCAAATGCTGGGGAGTACCACAGGTACCCCCCCGGGTGCACCCCCCTACTCTCCTTCATTGTGGGGGCCCGCAGGGGACTCCCAGAGCGAAGTCTGCATGCCTTTCCGTGGCGGCAATGCAAATTGAAAAATGCCTATCTTGATATGGCTGGCGGTGTCTGACAGACACCACCACCATATTATTCCTTTTCCGCCCCGGCCTCAAGGTGACCGGGGCAGAAAAGCGGCGGACGGTCTTTTCATCCACCGAGGTCCCCCCGCCATACTAATATGGTGGGGGGGAAATCAAGAGTGGATGTCGGGCGGGGCCACCGCCAGCCTGGCGGGGGCAATCCGCCCAACATCATAATGGGCTCCTTAGTGTCTTGGTGCAGACAAAACTGAAGAGTCGACACGGCACACAGCCTTGTGTGCTATGCCTCCAAACACTGCATGAGATATACTTAAGTCACCCTTACCACAGTCCTTACAGCCACAAAATCAATGTGCACTATATCCCCCGTGTGTAAGTATCTGCCTGATCAGATGTGACACTAAAATACCGAAGTCCATTCGTAGACATTGTAAGTGAACAGGTAAGCTGTAATGAGTATATATCATTACGAAGTCCCCAGCTCCATGATGACTTCACTGTAACCTAAAATGTTTGGGACCCAACAACTCATCTTAATAAACCCGCATTGATGCCAGTGTCGTATTTATTAATTGGTCTGGCTTTGGATACTAGACACCATTTAGGCATCGATTACAAGTGTAGTTAATATTTATTGCACTCATTGACTATCAATACCCTGGGGTTTGAAATTTACAGGGTCTGATAAATAGCATATTTTTTGGAGTGACCCCCACATAATGCAGAATGACATGCAATGAGGTGCTTTCAATACCACAAATCACGTCTCAGCATTTATCAGGCCTTTTCGCCCTGTAAATACATGCGTAAGCACCGCCCCCCTCATAATTGCCAACAGGGGTTTGAACCGGGTGCTGTAATTTAGCACAGTCGAGGCCTCACAGTCTACTAAATGGACATGACTTAGGACAAGAGAAATGCAGGCTCCATCAGCTACATAAGGCAGTGTAGCTGATGGAGGCTGCTCCTCAGGTGAAGAATAACCAGTATCAGAGAAGAAATGTTGATGCAAACATAATAAAGTGGTATTTTATTTGTGCATCTCTCATCTTGGACTTGATGGTTTGCAACTAGGGAAGCGTGTGGGACGTGGAGACACCAACTTGAAATCCCATAGCCACAGCTGACAGCTCTGTACTCCAGGGGCAGCTGGTGACATTTGAAAGTGGTGAGGCGTAAAAGTTCTGGATGAGTGGCTGGTGCGAGTAAGCATAGCGAGCGCGCCTCAGTGTCATAAAGAGGGTTCAGGGGAGTTCAACCCCTGGGAATTTTATTTAAAAACGAGTGTGCAAACTGTGCATTTTCAAGCAAATTTGAGAAAGCAAGAAGGTTACTAAAGCAATTTTGAAAGTGTAGTTATGCAGTGGTGTCAGTTTGTGAATGTGACATGAAGTACCACATAATCCATCTTATGCTGCATAATCATCAGATTTGAACTAAAAACTAATTTATGGCTTTTTTACACTGACCCTGATTTATGAGGAATCGTAACTGAGGCAGTGCCAAAAACATACGCCTTCCCAGAGGAGGCATAACGAAGTCGCAATGAGGAGAAATACCTTTATTTCTCCACATTTTTCCTTTTTAGGTCGAGGTACGATCCGGTTCTGCCAAAGGCAGAACCGGAAGTACCGAGAAATTATGTTCCTTAGAGGGGCTCTTCGTCCCGCCTCTCATTTTGGCTCTCTCCCATTGGCTGGCTTCCTAAATGGAGGCCAGCCATTGGAGGAGAGAGCCGTCCCTCCAAATAGGCTCCGTCCTTTTCGGATTTGGAGGTGTGTTCGGTGTTCTTCTTTCCACTTTTTAGCCACGCCTACTTTTGAACACCGAACACGCCCCTAAATCCGAAAAAAAACGGAAGCTTATGTCCGCCATTGTTTGTCTCTTCTGGCCGTGAGAGGACATGAGGCAGCCCGCTGCCACTTTCACATGTTTTTTCTTTTAAACATTTCTTGTTTTCTCTCTCACCCCCCACCTTTCCCTAACGCGCTAACAATTAAAGTTGACAAGTGGGAGGTGGGAACCTCATTTTGTTTCGCCCGGGGCAGTATCTGAGCGAAGGCCAGCTCTGCCTGTCGTCCAGCTGTTAGACTGCAGCTCAGGCACGCACAGACTCTGCGACGCGCTCTGCTCTCTTTCCTCCATCATCACCGCGCCCCCGGAACCCCTCAACCCGTCCTCTCCTCGCACCATTAGCACATGCTCTGGCGCCCCCTCAGCCAGCCAGGCTTGCTTGTAATGTTTGAGGGGGGCTGAGGGAGCGGAGCTGCACACTGGAGCGTCACTACCATCCAACACACCCGGGGCCCCCTCATCCCAGCCAGGCAGAGTTGCACCGGCCCTCATCACGCTGCTTAATTTAGGAAATTGTGGGTATAGAGTAAGCATTATTAGCGCATGGCTTCTGAGTGCACACTTATGGGAAGGAGTGGGGTTGTTGTATAATAATTTGAGCGAAGTCCAGCTCTGCCTGCCGTCCAGCTGTTAGACTGCAGCTCAGGCACGCACAGGCTCTGCGACGCGCTCTGCTCTCTTTCCTCCATCATCACCGCGCCCCCGGAACCCCTCAACCCGTCGTCTCCTCGCACCATTAGCACACACTCTGGCGCCCCCTCAGCCAGCCAGGCTTGCTTGTAATGTTTGATGGGGGCTGAGGGAGCGGAGCTGCACACGGGAGCGTCTCTACCACCCAACACACCCGGTGCCCCCTCATCCCAGCCAGGCAGAGTTGCACCGGCCCTCATCACGCTGCTTAATTTAGGAAATTGTGGATATAGAGTAAGCATTATTAGCGCATGGCTTCTGAGTGCACACTTATGGGAAGGAGTGGGGTTGTTGCATAATAATTTACTAAAAAGGGGGCCTAGTGCCGCAGGGGGCCTAGTGCCGCTAACACCCACAGTGGCATTGAGACCCAGCTCGATGTTTACTCCGTGAGTGCCGCCTCAGAGAGCGCTCATAGCTGTTTTTTTTTGCTGGGGAGATTCCCGTGAACTCCGCATCCAGAGAGAGGAGTCCGGCCACAAGAACCACGAGATCCCACAGCCAGTGAAGGGAGCCGCCGCAAAGGAGCCCCCGCTACAGCAGCCCGGTGAGTGTGGGCGTCAGGGGGGCTCAGCAGTAGTGTAAGACCTGCCCCGGATGGTAGAGGGCAGCTCCATCTTCCGGTGGCAGCACCCAGGGGGCATTACGGTTGTAGAGCCCTGAGAAGGTTCCAAGGGCATCTACGTACTTCAAGTCCCCCGAGCAGGACTCCCACGGAGGTGGACTGCTTTATTTTATCGAGGCTCAGGGAATTTGCAATTTCGAGCCACGGAGGCTCCTCCTGGGCAGTGTTTATTTAGAGCCCTGAGAGACTCACGCCGCACCGTTGCTGGATTCAGAGCCTCGGAGGGGCAACTGGACGGGGACGACCGGGATGTGCGTTATTTGGTATGGAGTATGCTTTGGTATGGAGTATGCTTTCGATACATGTCATCTTGGTAGGGGAATACTGGGACATGTCGTTTTTTGAGGAGTATGCCCCTTTTTTTAACAAAAATTGCATGTTGCAAGGACACAAGGAGGCACAGGGAAGCATGGAGAGCCAAAGGAAACAGAGTGCGATAGAAAGCACATGGAGGCACACGGAAGCATGGAGAGTCTGCGTTACGCCCCTGGTGCTACAAGGAAACGCAAGGTGGGCGTGTGCACAAGGCGGCAGTGTGACCAATAATAGGTCAGATGCGCAGAGAACTACAAGGAAGTCGCGAGAGGTACAAGGACACATGTACAGCGACGAGGTTTTTACTGTCGCCACTCCTAGTATGACTCGCCCCCCCCTGTTCACTTGCCCCATCCCATTGCACCCCCAATGCCCTGTTTATGTACCTCGGGTTACGGTATGCACCACTGAATGAATGAACTGGAGGCTGTGTATGTCCACTCGAGGGTTCCAAACACTCTGAGCCCTCAGTGCGCATGCGCGGGTTTTCTAGGCGCTCAATGCTCCCGGCTGCGGGTGAGCGGCTGCTCCCAGCTGGGCCAGGCATCAGCTGCCCCCCTCCGCTGGGATGTTTGATTTAATCAGAGCCGCTGCCCCCACCCCGGGCCCCGAGGATTATCCGCTCAGCCTCCTGAGCCATCTGAGAAAACCCCACGCCGCATTAATCGCAGCCGGGGGTCTGCCAGGCGCCCGCTGGGGGGCAGCAAGGAGGGCTCTGCTGACGAGGAAGTTTAAAGAGTTTCTTTCTTTATTTTTATTGCCATTTATTTTATTTTTGTTTATTCACGAGAGGGTGTTAGGCCAGCTGTTCACTGTAGTAACTTCACTCCTTAGTTTCACTAGGGGGTTCCATGGCGCCCCACTCCGTTCAGCCAGTGTGACGGTGGCAGAGAATGCATTCATGGCTTAAACTGTGAAACACTAAGTGCCGGGGCACAAAGTATTTCTCAGAAGCCCATGCTGCTTTATTTATGTTTTTTAAAATAAAAAAAATTTAAAAAGTCATGAGCAATGCCAATAGCTCTACCTTTAATAATGCCGAGACCATTGCATTGTAAATGCTTGTTCTATGTGTGCTGCAGAAGCAGAAAAAAGCCTCTTGTGATTGTTTTTGTGCAGTAACGTTCCCCTTCCTGCACAAAAACAATCATCCTGCAACGCAGGCACCCTTGCATCATGGCGCAAAGGTGCCTGCATTGGCGCATGACAGCCCATTGTGCGTCAGCGCAGGGGAAAAGGACTTGAATGTGCCATATCTGATAGATACGACGTATTCCTACCTTTTCTTTTGCTGTAGGGCAGCACAACAGGAAGGCCTGTGCGGCTGCCCAGTGGCAACATCTTGTAAATAGGGTCCTATGCTTGCAAACCAAAGTTGAGGGTGCAACTTGGGTAACCGTCTGTGTAAGCTTTAGGCACAAAAGGTCGCCCCCATAGCTGAGATAACAGCCCTGTTTGACATTACCACTGTCAGGATGCACGACCACGGCTGAGACGGCCATCTTAGGGTGGTATTCATGCCAGAGGCCCTTTGAGAGCAGTCAGCAACATCTCTCCAGAGCAACAGATCATGCATGAGCTCGACAAAGCTATATTGCCGTGGCATTCTCACAACCAAAAAGACCACCGTTATTTTTCAATGAACAGGTCTAATGAGAATTACATGCAGTCCTTATATTAATCTTGTTAATATATGCTGTTCTGAAGAGGAGCACAACAGATATAATCGAATGTAGGAGTTAAACAAGTGAGTGAATTTATGAGGTATGCTGGCTCCCGCCCCACCCATCCTGAACAGCATTTATGCAACGAGGTAGGGAATAAAATGAATGGTGATTTAATTACACCGTGTGTAAGATAGGTCCCTGACCAATAAGCTACTGGTTTGTTAGAAATTGCCAATATGTGAAATTGTACATATTGATTCAACGATTCATATAATCCTGAAGAGACCCATGTAGATTATAGGCTGCGTCCTTCAGAATTTGCTGTGGTTGCAAATGCGATCATACGAATCTTACATAGAATAAAAGGTACATTCTCACAAGCACAATCCTTTTTTCAGTGAGTAAGCATGTTTTACGCCGGTAAATACATAAATCAGATTTTAATCTGTCAGAAAGCACAATGACTCTCAGAAAAAAGCTTTATGAATCATGCCTGGCGCTTCTGGTGTAATTCAAATCCAAGACATAATTTACTATTCACAGAAAAAGCTTCGTGAATTCTATTAGGCGATAGATCTGAATGAGGAGATCTTAGACACACACATCTTTGTGCATGATTCTTTGAGGTGCACGTACAAAGACTACAAGAGTCCTAAACAAACCAGTCCTGCAGAGGTTCGAGCATCAAAAAGCTTTAAGGAACCAACCAGCAAGTTTTTTGTAACTTTCCTTTGAGTCTTTTCTTTTTCAGTTTACATTTCGGAAGTATAAATATTCATGGGTAGTAAGCGCTATATAAATACAGGTTACTATGACATACAGGTCTCACTTGCACAATTCTCTATTTAAAAACAGGTTCGAATTTTGGGTTATTGTTGACTGGACCGTTGTAGCAACGTATTTCTAAACACAACTGAGGGGGATATTTACAGTCCCCTTGCGCCCCTTTTACGCTGCTGTTGCGTCACTTTTGTGATGCAGCGGCGGCGCAAAAGAAGCACCATGGTGCGGGGTACTTACAACGTGACGCATCTCGGAGATGCGTCACGTTGTAAAGCCCTGCGCCAGAAGGAGGCGTTCCTGCGCGGGGTGGGGGGGGGGGCGTTCCGGCACAGGAACACCTCCTAAAAGTGGCTGAGTGAAATCTACAAGATTTCACTCAGTCACTTTGGAGCCCATGCTGCGTCAAAACCCTGCGTCTGCTTGAAGCAGGCGTAAGGATTGATGGAGCATTAACAAGATAGGCCCCCCCAGAGCCTTGCTGGAGCTGCTTCACGCTTGCGACGCAACTCGAGCAAGGCGCCTCTTTTACGGCACAGATGCGTCACGCATCTGTGCCGTTTTTGCCCTTTGATGCGCCGCATTGTAAATGCGGCGCATCAGTGGTGGCGGAGACATGGCGCACAATAAGTGGAGCATCCCAGCTGATATGCAGGGATGCGCCACTTATTGTAAATCGGCCCCTCTGTCTTCCTTTCTGTCTCTCTCTTCCTTATGACTGGCATTCTCTATCTCCATCCTCCTCTCTCTTCGTATCCTTCATCTTTCCCGTGCACCCCAGTCCCCTCTCTCTTTTCCCCTCCTTCTTTCTCTTTTATTTTCTCTTTTCGTTCTCTCTTTCGTGCCCTGTATCTTCTTGTCTCATTTGTGACCCGCCACTTCACCAGACACTAGGACTGTTTACATGCCCGACTTTGGTGCTGCAGAGAGGAACTATCTGACACGATCATTTGCGTATTTCACGGGTGTGTTATTCTACATCTTCTAGCAGCAAAAAAATGTATTTATTTGCGATAGTAACAGGTACGTGAATCATTCTATGATGTAGAATTCGTCCTAAATATGGAGAGCAAAATATCTGTTTGTACACTGTTTGTTAATGTTGACGCTAGGTGGCACTCTAAGATAGGTCTTTAAGCCCACGCTTGAGAATTGCAAGTTCAAGAGTTAAACCAAAGAAACCTTAGTGTGAAAATGGCAGTGCGTAAATCGTTATAAGCGTACACGTCTGAGAAAGTAACCCTTTCAGATATTATATCAGATTTATCATTAATCGTTGGTGTTAAGGCAATTATCTGTTAAACGGGGTCGGTCATACTGAAAAGCTTTGCTAAACTAAGCAGATCAACAGGCGAGGTACTGCTTCTGATAATGACAAGGACAGATAACTGAAAGAGTTAATACCATAGGAACCTAAATGTGCTTGTGCGTACTATATTATATGATTTGTACTTAAAGACCAGCCAACCTAAAGCTTTCAGAGGCCAAACTTCCTCCTGGTTCTATCAGACTTGTCATCAGCCTCACAGGCACTGTCACCCAAAACATGCGTATAAAACTTTGAATGAAAGCAAGGGCCTTGAAGAAAATGTCCTGAAATGATCCTTGTGGTATCTTGGGCCCTGGACCCACATGCCTAGCTATAAGAGAACACATACACTGTAGTGTAGTACTGGAACTGGCCCAGGGCACGTGCGCCCAGCCCCTTTTATTTGCAGGGTCACCTGACGGGTGACGTCTGTGATGGGTGTGTTTAAATTGTGGGTTACAAACAGGCAGAACACTAGAACGTGTCCAGCAGGACACTACATCCCTCCCAATCATTAATGAAAAAGAAACAAAAACACAAGTCCAACCTATAAGGAAAACAAATAAGCAATACACAGCACCAAACAAGTCTCTTCAGGCCACCTGCCAGGCAGCTCAGGAGCTCTGGACTGCATGGTCAGGATGCTTTAGTCCACCTTGATGATGTTGTTCAGACCGGCCTGGTATCGCGGTGTGGAAGTCCATTTACATAGTTCTAATAGCAGTGCATCTGAAGCGGTGGTGGAGTCCACTTTGGAGATCTTGCAGGCGCTCAGATTCTGGTGGACGACAAACCTACAGCTATTGAGGATGACCTTGGTGGATGAGGCCCTTCCTTGGAGGCAAGGCACTTGATGATCTTTCTAGTTCCCGGTAGCCGAGCAGCTACAGACTTGCCTCTCCTGCCTGGACTCCCCTGTCACAGGAGTTTCATGGAGGGTCTTCCTGCTACACTGCCATGGGATCGTGTGGACTGTGCGGGCTTCGTGTAGGCTGCGTGAAGACGTCACTGAGGAACTGCCAACTGGACCACAGCCAAGACGCTCATGTAGCCGCAGAGTGTCTCTGTCTGGGTGTTCTATCCATCAGGACTCAGGTTCTATGCCTTACTCAGATGGTCTCTGGGTGACCAGTCTTCATCTGTGACCTCCGTGCTTCCAGGTGCCTGTTGTGGAGCTGCTGCCGAAGCATCTCTCCAATCCGGAATTCCATTGAGGCCCTTGCCCCTGGATTGCCACATGACCGCGTGGGCTGTGCAGGCCTATCCTAGGCCGCGCCAAGGGATCGCTGCAGAACTCCCCCCAACAGGGCCACTGCCAAGCCTCATGTGACCCCAAGGGTGGATGGTCCAATGATCGGGAACGCTCTTTGTTACGGTTTACAAGGACACACAGAAGGTTCCTGGGTGGCAAGCGTCCCAGAGAGCCAGGAATGCCTCGTTGAACTCCGGCTGTCTCGAGTGATTGGATCCACTCTGGTGGTACAATGCTCCTTTGATGTTGTTGGTGATGATGCACTTTGGATGATGAACATGGTAACTTTTCCCTCAGTTGGGCAAACAGGCAGCAATCTCTTGCTTTCGGTGACCTCATGGATAGAGAGGGACTGGAGGGACTTTGTGGCCACTTGCAGTTATTTTCCAGCAGGTGCACTTGCTAGGCATGGTGCTATTGTTGCCAAGCAGCCGTGACACATGAGAGGACGGTCGAACTGTGAAGCCTGGGACCTAGACGAAGATCGGGTTGCTAGTGGCTTATGGTTGGTCCTCTCGCGGAGCTGTCTCAATTGACGTCTCTGCACCCCGGTGGCTGGCTTGTGCTGATGAAAATCTTCTCCAGTGCTGGCACGAGTCCTCTGTCCTGTCGCTCTTCAACTTTTCCTTCTTGCACGCCTGTGATGGTTGTTTGCCCTGTGGCATAGTGCCACTCTCCTTTCCTCCTTCACAGAGTGGAGTCATGCCACGCCCTTCTTCTTCAGACCAGGCTGTCACATGTCCCATGTTTGCGCCACATGGACATCTCGCTGGGCGTGTCTAGTTCTTGGGACGATCTTTACTTTGCTGCTGACCTGTCATAGGTCTGTCCTGTTGGTAGGACATGCTTCTTCTCTTTGAGGACCTCTTTCTGGCCTCTTCCCATCCTCAGGGTTTTTCACGACGCTCCTCTGCACTTCTTAAGAGGGCGTTGTGCTTGTGCCTCGAGGCTGCGCCGTCGTGGCGCTTGATCCTGCCTCTGGTGAGGCATGCTTGGTGAGGTTGGTCACTTCGGATGACGTGCTGCTTGCTTGCGGTGCAAATATGGGGTCCGGACACATGTCGCCTGTCGTTGGTGCACATGTTGCGGTGGCAGCTTGCCACATGGAGTGTGTGACTCTCCTCGTGTGTCTTGGGTCATTGGTGACTCCGTCTTGAGGCAGTGTGAGGGAGGACACTCTGATGCCTTTGGCCCACGGCGGGGCTTCGCTGGAGCATTGGAGATGTGGATGCTCTTGCTGCATTTGGCAGTGCTTCTCTGTGGAGATGTCTCTATCTACCGGGCGCCTGCCCGTGCTTTTATGTTCGCCGGTATGGCCTTCTGCACACCTCTGACCTTGTGAGTTCCGCCCTCTTCTTGGGTGCCCTCTTCTGGCACTTGGTGTGGTTGCTCTTCTTCCCTGTGTTTGTGGTCGTTCACCGCCAGGGGTGTGTGGCTCAGTTTCTTCGCTTGTGGTGGCATCAAACAGCCACTGGTGGGTGCGTGTACAGTGCACTTTCTTTACTGCTGCAGTGGGTGTTATTGTCTGGCTCGAGCTGCCAGTTTGTATCCTGGGTGCTTTGGACTTCTTGGGTTCTTTGTTGGGGCATGGAAGCATTAGCACTGCAGCTAACTACTTCTCCTATGCTGCTTTGGCTTCGCTGACTGTGCAGGTGACTTTAATGATCCTCAGTAGCTTTCCGCCTGCTGTGAGCGTGGTGCAAGCTGTGTTGATGTGCTGTGTCATGCACCACCACTAGGGGCGCTGTAGCTATTGTTCAGGTGCTGGGCTGGCTTACTGCCACTGCAGAGTCATGCTGGGGTGATGATGCAGGTGTGGGGCCTTATGCAGTGCTGGTGGTCCCCAGTCCTCACAGGATGCTCTCTACTGTTTGGCTTTTCCCTTCAGTAATTGGCGCTGCCTCTTTGACATTGGATGCCAGTCTTTTCTTTTGTTGCACCATTCGACATGTTCCAACTTGCTGAGGTCGTGTCTATCTTGTTGACTGGTGGCCTGTGGAGCGGGGCCCTTGCAGGGACTGACTGTCTTTGGCCGCAGTGTGGGAGCTGGGAACACTGTATAATTCAGTTTGAGCCAGTGTGAAGGTGACAGCACCCTATACTTGTGTGTGGTTACAGTTCCTTTTTTTTCTTTTAAAAGTGTTTCACCTCAGCTGCTAAAACACTGCCTGCAAATGGGTACTGATGGCCACCTTGCCTCATGGGGAGGGCGCTTGTACACAGTATGAGTGATTTTACTTTTTTTTCTTTTTATGTGCAGTACCGCTCATCATCACTGGGTGGCACTGCAGGTGATTTCAGAGAGGCCCAGCAGCTCTCCTAATGCTGTGGGCCAACTTGGCTCTATTGGTGCCACAGGACTTGCAAGAGGGCACTGCGGACCAGCGGTGCCACTCATGCTGTGGGCTCCCTCGTGTTGGGAGGTGCAAAGGTCGGCACATTGGAGGGACCGCATTTCTGGCTCCTGCATAGGACAGCAGCTCTCAGATAGCTGCACTGCCATGAGAAGTCTCTCTTCCCAATGCAGTTGCCGGAAAATGGCCACTAGAGGCATGCAATGCCGGTCAGGCCTCTCCTTGTCTGTTGTCATGGCCTACACCGCTTCTCAGTCTCTAATCGGGGCATAAGAGGAGCAGCTCGCAGTGAGAACAAGGAGAGACAGGCGCTTATATTGGCAGGTTGCTATATATTTTTTCTTTTGTGCTTACCGTAGCGCTATATCGTAGCGCTATATCGCATTGCCTGAGTGATTGATTCGCCTGGTTTCGCTTTTGTTTCTGCTGCCATTTTGTTGTTTGTTTGCCTCCCAGCCCGTCCCTCCACCCCGCTCCCGCCTCCCAGCTGCTCCTCCCTCCCACAGATAGCATAGGAATCGCCCTGCCTGCCCTAGCGCTGTGACCATCCTAACTCCTGCAGAGGAGGTCGCTCCCCCACGCTCCCTGTTATCACAAGTCAAGTCAAGTCAAGTCATAAAATTTGTATAGCGCACTACATACCCAGAGGGTTTCAAGGCGCTTAGGAAGGGGAGGAGGATTATTTGTCAAATATCCACGTTTTAAGCTGCTTTCTGAACGCTAGGTGATTTTGGGTGAGGCGAAGGTAAGCGGGGAGTGAGTTCCATGTTTTGGCGGCCAGGTATGAAAAGGATCTGCCTCCCATGGTGGTCTTGTTGATGCGAGGTACAGTGGCGAAGGCTTGGCTGGAGGAGCGAAGTTGGCGGGAGGGGGTGTAGAAGGACAGTCGAGAGTTGAGGCAATCTGGTCCGATGTCGTAGAGTGATTTGTGTGCGTGGGTAAGCAGTCGGAAAGTGATCCTCTTATTGACGGGTAGCCAGTGGAGGTCTTTAAGGTGACCAGAGATGTGTTCGTTGCGTGGGATGTCTAATATGAGCCTGGCTGAGGCGTTTTGGATTCGTTGTAGTTTCTTCTGGAGTTTAGCGGTGGTACCTGCGTAGAGGGTGTTTCCGTAGTCCAGTCGGCTCGTGACTAGGGCGTGGGTGACTGTTTTCCTTGTTTCGGAGGGGATCTAGCGAAATGTTTTTCTGAGCATGCGAAGAATGTTAAAGCAGGAAGAGGATACGGCGCTGACTTCTACATTGCCTGCTTTAATATTGAGGCAGATTGGTATAGTAGCGTTGTGCTGAATTGTTTACATTGCCTGCATTCAAATTGTGCCAGATTGATATCGTAGCACTGCGCTGGACTGCTTCATTGGCTGCATTTGAATTGTGCCACATCGTAGCGCTATATCGTAGCGCTATATCGCATTGCCTGAGTGATTGATTCGCCTGGTTTCGCTTTTGTTTCTGCTACCATTTTGTTGTTTGTTTGTCTCCCAGCCCGTCCCTCCACCCCGCTCCCGCCTCCCAGCTGCTCCTCCCTCGCCCCACCCCCCTCCACTATCCACTTATGACAGATGCTTATGCGCGCAGCGGACGCGCCCTATGCGCGCCGAAGGTGCGCCAAAGGTAAGCCTGTCTACGCCGGTTCGCGCTGCACCGCGCCTAGCGCCAGACCCCCTGGCCCCCGCAAAACCCACTCCACCCGCATAACGTACGACGCCGCAACCCTCTCAGCACTTAAACCCGGCCGACTCCCAAACTGCAACCAAGCCGCCCCAGGACAAACCCACGGTCCCTTCACCTGCCTCTACTGCAAGTTCGACTGCATCAGGATCCACACCAAATCCACAGACTCCACACAGAACTCCAACACTAACCACCTGAAGTGCATCCTGCTCAACACCCGCTCGGTCCACAGACACACCATTGAACTTTGGAACCTACTCAACACTACATCGCCGGACATCGCCTTTCTTACTGAAACATGGATGAATGCCTCATCAACGCCCGACATCGCCATAGCCATCCCGGAAAGCTACAAGATCATCCGAAAGGACCGCATCAACCAAACTGGAGGAGGCATCGCCATCGTCCACAAGAACACTATCCGCATCACGACCAGTTCCGATGACAACCTCACATCCGCCGAACACCTTCACTTCCAGATCCACACCGACCCCAAGACCACACTCAGAGGCACCCTCATCTACAGGCCACCAGGACCCCGCACACAATTCAGCGAAGACATCACTGACTTCATCAGCCCACACGCCCTCCCCTCCGAGGACTACATTCTACTGGGAGACTTCAACTTCCACCTGGAAAAGAAAAACGACAGCAACACCACCACCCTTCTGGCCAACCTGGCCAACCTCGGACTCGAACAACTTGTTGATACCTCCACCCACTATGTCGGGCACACGCTCGACCCAATCTTCACCTCCAGCAAGCACATCTCCTTCAACCACACCACAGCTCTCCATTGGACGGACCACAGCTGCGTTCACTTCAACTACAAAAAGACCATGACCCACAACCTCCCACAACCAATTCCCCGAAGAAACTGGAACAAAATTACCACCGACCAGCTCTTCACATCGCTTCACCAAAACCCTCCTGCCAAATCATCGGACCCAAACCAAGCTGCCACCAACCTCACACAATGGATCACCCACAGCGCCGACGAACTAGCACCCTTGAAAAACCATCAAATCAAGCAAGGTAGCAAAATAGCCCCCTGGTTCAACGATGACCTTAAGAAATCCAAGAAGTTCTGTTGCACCCTCGAGAAAGCCTGGAGAAAAAACCCAACCACTGACAACCTGGCCACCTTCAAGAACGCCACCCGCAAACACCACCAACTGATCCGATCCACCAAGAAATCAGCATTCAAGGATCGACTTGACAACAACGCCCACAACAGCAAGGAACTTTTCAACATCGTCAAAGAATGTGCCAACCCCACCGCCGGCACCAACGACATCACTCCCTCTCAAGACCTCTGCGACTCCCTAGCCTCATTCTTCCACAACAAAATCGCTGACATAC
Organism: Lissotriton vulgaris; assembly: GCF_964263255.1. Classification (NCBI taxonomy): domain Eukaryota; kingdom Metazoa; phylum Chordata; class Amphibia; order Caudata; family Salamandridae; genus Lissotriton; species Lissotriton vulgaris. Next base: position 1,253,858,470 of record NC_141696.1, read on the forward strand.
ATAACAGCTTTGAAAACCAGTCCGAAGACCAATCCACTCCACCCACCTCCGAACCAAAACGCCCTCCAACAACCTTTGCGCCTGGAACCCAATCACCACCGAAGACACCATCCACCTGATGAACTCCATCCACTCAGGATCGCCAACCGACCCATGTCCCCACCACATTTTCAACAAAGCAGACTCCATTATCGCACCCCATCTCCGAGACATCATCAACTGCTCCCTCAACTCCGCGACCTTCCCGGAAAGCTGGAAACATGCCGAACTCAGCGCCCTTCTGAAGAAACCCACAGCAGACCCCACTGAACTTAAGAACTACCGCCCCATCTCGCTCCTCCCATTCCCTGCCAAAGTTATTGAGAAAGCCGTCAACAGTCAGCTCGCCGCCTTCCTCGAATCCAACAAATCCCTCGACCCTTCACAGTCCGGCTTCCGAGCCAAACACAGCACCGAAACCACCCTCATCGCATCAACAGACGACATTCGAACACTACTGGACAATGGCTAAACAGTTGCCCTCATCCTACTTGACCTCTCCACAGCCTTCGACATAGTCTGTCATAGCACCCTCATACAACGCCTCACCAACGTCGGAATACAAGGAAAAGCATTGGACTGGATCATCTCGTTCCTCGCCGGAAGAACCCAGAGAGTCCGCCTCCCTCCTTTTAGATCAGAGGCCACCGAAGTCATCTGCGGCGTACCACAAGGATCATCACTCAGTCCCACCCTCTTCAACGTATACATGAGTCCCCTCGCATCCATCGCTCGCCAACACAACCTCAATATCATCTCCTACGCAGACGACACCCAGCTGATCCTCTCCCTCACCAAAGACCCAAACACCGCCAAAACCAACTTACACGAAGGGATGAAAGAAGTAGCCGAGTGGATGAAGAACAGCAGTTTAAAACTGAACTCGGACAAAACAGAAGTCCTCATCTTAGGATCATCCCCCTCTGCCTGGGACGACTCATGGTGGCCACCGGCCCTGGGAACCGCACCCATACCTACGGACCACGCACGTAATCTGGGCTTCATCCTGGACTCCTCCCTCTCGATGACCAGACAAGTCAACGCCATCTCATCATCATGCTTCAACATCCTACGCATGCTCAAAAAAATCTTCCGTTGGATCCCCACCGAAAGAAGAAAGATGGTCACCCACGCACTGGTCACAAGCCGACTGGATTACGGAAACACCCTGTACGCCGGAACCACAGCCAAACTACAGAAAAAACTCCAACGCATCCAAAACGCCTCAGCCAGACTCATACTAGGCATCCCCCGCCAAGCTCACATTTCCGATCACCTGAAAGACCTCCACTGGCTCCCCGTCAACAAGAGAATAACGTTCCGTCTCCTCACCCACGCTCACAAAGCCCTCTACAATCTAGGACCCGAATGCCTCAACACGCGCCTGTCCTTTTACACCCCCACCTGCCAACTACGATCGTCCAATCAAGCCCTCGCCGCAATTCCGCGCTTCCATAGATCCACCATGGGGGGAAGATCCTTCTCCTACTTAGCGGCCAAAACCTGGAACTCTCTGCCCACCCACCTCCGCCTTACACAGAACCACCTCTCCTTCAGAAAGCAACTAAAAACTTGGATATTCGATAAGTAAAGTACCCCCCCTCCCTCAAGCGCCTTGAGACCCTCTGGGTGAGTAGTGCGCTATACAAATTTTTGAACTTGAACTTGAACATGAGTAATTAACTAGATGCGGTGTACACAGGCGACCGCTAGGTGGCAGTAGAGTCACTTCAGGAGGCCACAGCAACTTTAATGACGCTGCGGGCCTCGCGGTGCACTGAAGATGCCAGTTAGTCTCTGCTGGCTTAGGGTGGCAGGGCCACAGCCACACTCTTCCTTTTCTGTGGGCAGCGACCACCCGTACCAAGCCACGACTACCGTGAGGGCTTCCTTCAGTGCAGGTGCTGCGTCTTTTAAGTGCAGGCAGCGTTAGCCCTCCTACTGCTGTGGGCCATGCCTTTTCCTTGCGGGCTCTTTGTAGATAGCTGCAGGGGTCAGTGGATGACTTTAATGAACTATACAACAGGTTTGATCAGTGCTCCCCTCATCTTCCGGCACAGCAGCAGTTACAGCGTAGGCACTGCGATTTGCTCACTCACTTCAGAGGCAGGGGGTCTGCCTCTTGCGGTCTGTGTCTGCTGGGTAGACGCAACACAAACATGGCATACACCTGGCCGCTCCTACCCTTCTCTAGATCGCTGGCCCCCTGGCTGGTCACTACAGGCTGGAAGACTACTGGTAGGGGCTGGAAAGCATGCAGGCAGGTGCTGTAGGGCACCGCAGTTGGGCGCCAGTTACTTCGTGTTGTGCTGGCAATAGGTGCAAAGGCACCGCAGACTCAGGCCATCACACCCCCATGACGAACCACGAAATAGCTGACAGTACACAAGATGGGATCGACCCGCTCATTGCCATTGTGGTATCTTGGGCCCTAGGCCCACATGCTTAGCAATGAGGTTACACAGACACTGAAGTGTAGTACTGGAACTGGCCCAGGGCACGTGCGCCTGGTCTCTTTTATTTGCAGGGTCACCTGACCATTGACGCCTGTGATGGGTGGGTGTAAAGTGTGAGGTACAGACAGGCAGAACACTAGAATGTGTCTAGCAGGACACTAAAGTCCAAGTCTTACCTATCATCGGAACTCAAGGTGTAAAAATAAACAGTTGTAACTGAGGTGAGACCCCACTAAACTGCAGCGTCTCCAGTCAGGACCGGCACCAGTGCTATCTGATGCCTTTAATGCTTGTGTCCATGATTACCTTGGATAAACTTATAAAAGACCATATAATACGAAGCCAATGCAGGACAAGGCTCTTATTATTAATCGTGTGGAGCAAAAATAACGCACGGGTTTCATGCATTTATTTTGTGCCACACGATTACAAATTTAACACATGCAATTTTTAGGAATTCATATTTAGGAATGAGAAAAATGTGCACATTTTAATTATGAGTTGTATGGAACGCAGTTCCTCATAAGGAATTACTACCCAAAGACTCCTCCTTTGGAAGCAGGTGGTGATTGTTATATATTCATTCACAATATTAGGAGGGCAACCTAATTTCCATGTTCACATTGAACTTTCGAATTCGAATTGCATTTACCTGTTATCACTCTTTTGTTTTCAATTACTTTCCATATCGCGTTTTTCAATTCATTTCCAGACGTTGGTGTCTTTTTCCTTAAAAGTTCTTTTTATTAAGTATCCAATTTCATCACACTTAAAACAGACCCAGCCCATCCTTACTTTATCTTTCCCAGTCGGGACGTCACCAAATTGCTTTGCGAATTTAAAGACCCTGCCATTGGTATAGTCCCGTTCATCCATCCTGATTTTTACTAACTTCCTTTCCTTTAGTTCCTCTTGGTGTGTTTAGATGATTTTATTCAAAATGACATTTTTTTTCTCTGTTAACTCCTTTAAATTAATCTCTCTTATTTCTAACTCCAATTTGTCTATCCATTCTTTCAGTATCATTACCTTCCTATCACAGTTTAGTATTCACCCTGTTAAATGAAGCATTGTACAAATTGTCCTCCCATTCGGTCAACGGTAATTGTTATATACTAAAGAAAAAATATTTTGATAGATTATAACCCAAAGTACCTTCTAATTTCTTGTTAATCATTAATACAGTTAATGAAATACTTATGCATCCAAATTTCCTAAAGAAATAATATTGGGAAATATGTAGACATACACCCAATGCCCATCCTGCTTCACTAACGCTACCTACCTCTACCTTATTCTGTTCCCAGTAATAGACGTTGTAACCCCATCATCCACAACCTCACTAAAGAATACAATAAAATGAAAAATTCTAATAAAAAATACATTTTTTTCAAAATACTTTGATACTTTGGAGTAGAGGGTCTGAGCCAACAGATTAGCTTGGAGAGCCGAGCAAGAGATGAGCCAGGGGGTCTGGCTGGACTCTAACCAGCCTGTGCACGAGCTGAGCCATGAAAATATTTGCATTGCTGCCAAGTTTTCAGATTGTTTATGTGTGACATTTTCATAATTTCAGTGTAATTATGAGTGACATGTAAGAACTATGAGTGACATTTTCTTGCGAACAGTATAATGTCACCCATACCTAGTAGTAGCATGGCATAGCTGCCAATGATTCTGATTCCATAAGTGTGACATTTCTGTATTTTCATTATGTATGACGTTTGATTGCCATATGTGTGACACTTTCAGTGATATTTTAGGGTGAGTGTAGTCAAGCAGTTTTATCCATAGCATGTCCCTAGCACCACCCTGTCCACACACTGAGCATAAGCGCAGTTCAGCTAAGTTGTGTAGACATGCCTATGATGGGCCAAAATGTACTGACTGTAGTGTGGGATGTACCAGCTGCACATAAATGCAATTCGCAAGGCTGTTTTAAACCATGTTTATATTCATTGACATTAATATAGCATGTGATCTAATGCAGCGAGGATGTTCTAAACCAGCATATAATATAGCCAGGCATCTTAAAGGATTTTAGCCTGATACAGTTAATAGGTAGGCAATCGGATTGCAAAGTCAGAACTGGCAGAAAGATTAAATCACATGAGATACAGCCACTTCGCGACCACTGACTCGCCTAGAAACACAAACGCTGCAAAATATAAATAGTGTTTCTCATTCAATGGCATTTCCCACCTGCAGGAATTTCAGATATGCAAATTATTTTCATTTACTGAAATTGGACCGGCATACATTAATACATCGGATTTATGTTGCACCCCCGCGCTACAGTCAGCATCTGTTAAACCACCCATCTACTTGGCCCCAATACTTTCTCTTATCAGCAGCTGCGACATAGTTCTGGAACACGCTCGGTCCTGGTTGGGTAAGAGCGCCTCTCCTCAGGTGCTTATGTAAGCTTGCCCATGTGTCAGCAGAGCTCTTATGGCTGTTTTGATCAACGGAGCTGGCTGCCACTAGGTGTCACTGTCTGACAGCTAATTAAAAGAGTAGAGCCACCCCAACAAGGAAGCGGAAAAAAAGAGATATCCTGTTTAGCTTTCTATTGTTTGCGTGACAAATTACCAATCATGCGGTAATGCAAGAACATAACGTTTAAACATGCCTGTAAATCAAAACAACAAACATCAAGTAAAAAATGTTTAACGTTTCTTCAGAATTGAAACACGCGTGTTTGTCTACCACGCGGAAGCGTTTTACCTTCGTATATCCAATTATAATTCTGAATTGAGGGGCATTTATAAAAAGTGATATTTTTTTAGATTGCTGTTGCCTCTCCCCGCTCTGACAACAATGCCGTTGGTGTATTAAAGGGAAAGTCCGCTGTCATGTGCACGCTATAATATGAGGCCTAGATGATTCTCAGGAGTAACAATATAATCTATTGAATGAAACCCAAGATGTTTCCATAAATCATAACGTCCTAAATATCACATATTTCTAGGTCTTCTCATATGAGATGATTTAAACAAGCATTGGCAAAGTCACTAGGTCTTGCCTATGCACGAGCTATTGGCCTTGCCAATATGTTTCGGCCATGTTGTACACCAGTGTGACTGCTGTTCAGCATGGCTAAAATGTTAGTGGGTAAAGGAGAGTGGCATGGAGTGGAGTGTGGTAAAGTTGAGTAGAGTGGAAGGGCGTAGCGTGGAGTAGAGTTTAGTTCAGTGGTGTAGCTAGACCTACTGCTCCGTGGGGCGGACCATAAGTTTGCTGCTCGGTGCAGGTAAAAGGGGGGAGATAATGGCGGCCGACAGGCCGACTGAAGATTGAGTAGGAACCAATGCTCATTTAGAGTGATTGCATTACAAAGTACAAAGTTCCAAATTTCCTTTTTATTTAGTCGGTCCTTTGCAGAAATTGACAAACGTAGAAGTCATGCAACTTCAAAACATTCATATAGTCGTTATTCGGCTTGCGTTTTTCAAAAGTAGGTAAATGGCGTTTGGAGCATTTTGATTTATATGATGCAATGTTTTCAATTTATCTATCCTTCGCCCAGTACTGCTTCCCTTCCCCACACGTTGTGTTGCTTCTTCCCCTCAGACAGTGCTCCTCCCTTGTACCCTGTATGTGCACAGTTCTCCACCAAGACACCCTGTAGATTGACAGTGCTCCATTGTACCTTGTATGTCCACAGTGCTCCTCCATTGTACCCTGTATGTCCACAGTGCTCCTCCATTGTACCCTGTATATTGACAGTGCTACTCCGTTGTATCCTGTATGTCCACAGTGCTCCTCCATTGCACCCTGTATATTGACAGTGCTCCTCCATTGTACCTTGTATGTCCACAGTGCTCCTCCATTGTAAACTGTATGTCCACAGTGCTCCTCAATTGTACCGTGTATGTCCACAGTGCTCCTCCATTGCACCATGTATGTCCACAGTGCTCCTCCATTGCACCCTGTATATTGACAGTGCTCCTCCATTGTACCTTGTATGTCCACAGTGCTCCTCCATTGTAAACTGTATGTCCACAGTGCTCCTCAATTGTACCTTGTATGTCCACAGTGCTCCTCCATTGCACCCTGTATGTCCACAGTGCTCCTCCATTGTTGTCCACAGTGCTCCTTCATTACACCATGTATATTGACAGTGCTACTCCATTGTATCCTGTATGTCCACATTGATCCTCCATTGTACTTTGTATGTCCACGGTGATCCTCCATTGTACCCTGTATGTCCACAGTGCTCCTCCATTGTACCCTGTATGTCCACATTGATCCTCCATTGTACTTTGTATGTCCACAGTGATCCTCCATTGTACCCTGTATGTCCACAGTGCTCCTCCATAGATTGACAGTGCTCCTCCATTACACCCTGTATGTGCACAGTGCTCCTCCATTATGCTCTGTAAGTCCACAGTGCTCCTCCATTACCCCATTGTACCCTGTATTCACACAGTGCACCTTCATTATACCCTGTATGCTCCCAGTGCTCCCCAAAATACCCTATTGTCTCAGAGTCTTCCTCCATTGTACCCTGTATGTGCACAGCGCTCCTCCGTTACACCCTGTAGATTGACAGTGCTCCTCTATTGGGAAACAGTCGGAACTCCGTGGTCTAAACCACAAGTGTTCCGACTCCGCAAGCTTAACCATGCTTGCCTTAACCACACATATGCCTTAACCACGCATGTGCGTGGTTAAGGCAATTCGCAGTCTAGCTACTGGCTGCATTGGACAGAAGCAGGAAGCAGGGAGAGATCCATGATGAGGTAAGTGGGACTGAGGGGCAGGATGGGGGCTGGGTCAGGTACTTTTGTGGTCTGGGGGTTGGTATTGTTTTGTGGGCTGGGGGTGGGTTGTGGGTTGTTTTGTGGGCTAGGGGGAGTTGGGGTTGCTTTGTGGGCTGGGTTGATTCAGAATTGTTTTGTGGGCTGGGAGTGAGTCGGGGTTGTTTTGTGGGCTGCGGGGTGGGTTGGGTTGGATTGTTTTGTGGGCTGGGGGTTTGGTCTGTTAGTGATAAGAAGGGGTCCCAGTTACATAGGAACACAATTTACACGGTACACTATAAATCAAACCAAAATGTAACTTGAACCACACTGTTTTATTCACAATGTGGAGGCATATTCAATATACACAATTCAAAACAATCAGTGGTTATTGTACAGTGCCCCAAAGTGGTAGAGAAGAGGGGAGGGTGTGATTGTGTAAGGAGGTAGTGAAGAAGGAGGGGAAAATTTTTAGATACTGGTGTAATCAGCAAATATGACAATTATTTACATATGTTACATAGAACTGTACATAGAAATAGGACCGTTAGGTTCATGTAACTAATTTAAGCAAAAATCATCCTCCACAAGGTTCATAAATGAAAACAGTTTGGAGTGGAGTTGATATAGACAGACTGGTCGTAGTCGACGTTTCGACCCTTAAGAATGCAGACAATGATATTCTTGCTGTAGGGTCTTCATCAGGACATGGGTAAGGGACACGGAACCTATTTAATGATAAAATGGATTTAGAGTCGGGTAAATTATCCCTATGTTAAGTAAGGACAACTAGCACAACAGCAAATGGGAAATGGCATAATCACGCCCGAATATTACTAGGGCCAGGAAAAACCACAATTTGATAACACCTCATAATTGATAAAAATAGTTTAAAATTTTTGAAACTTTTCGCCTAGACTCTGCAACGCTAAAGTTAGGAAAAGGCTAACATAATCGCAAAAAAGTCAGTTATTTAAATTTCTGAGGCCGAGGGCCGTTGAGGAAAAGGGCTGATCGTTATCGATGAATATGGACAATACACTTATAGAAAGAAAACAATTAGGGGTTAGAGCCAGTAACATCATAGATAATATAACATCCGAGTAGGTTTAAAAATACTCAACCACTCATCAGATGTCGCACTCACCACGAGGTGGTATGATTGGGAGCTGATGCCGTCTGATTTAAAGTCGATCTAGTAGATCTGTGGGTTAAAATAGGTAGAGGGACGATATAATCGTAATAAAATACTACCGGATGTAAGTCAGTCACATGGTTGGTCTGGCAGGGTAGCGATGACTCACCATTGTGCAAGGTCTCAGTTGTTGCAAATGTAGGTCATAGTTCGGATTTCCATGATGAAACAAACTCTGTCAAATACAATAATTGGCCATTTTAGGGGAACCGGAAAAATTCCAGATAACAACTCGACATTACGCAGGCAAGAAAACCACTCACCCTATCGTCGTAACGCTGCACGTCCGACGGGACTGGGGTTGGTTTATTCAATTACAATCAAGAGATGTCTGAAAGTAAGGATTAGATTTCAGTTAGGGACATGGCGAGTATACCCGTGAGACAGGACTCTGACTAGCTAGTACGATGGTTTAGGGATTGTTAGTGATGCTTACCAAGTACGGAGTGAATCACGTCCTGATCGCTGCTCCAAATCGCAATGGCGAAATTGGGTTCCGGCTTGGGAGATATCACCAAGGGAACGGGATCACGTGATCCAATGGACCGTATAGACATGGTAGACAGACTATTTGGGATTGCTACGTTACAAAAAATCATCTGTAAGCATGGTGAACAGACTGTGCGCGTTGCTCACAATCATACACACATTAGGAACATATAGTCAGAAAGAATTGATATAACGTCTAAGCCTAGACGAGATATTTTAGATGCAAAGCATGGGTCAGCATTACGTATATTGCGCGGTAGTTTGCAGAAGATGGAACGCACCAGATGTATTGATACTGACATTTAAGATCGCATCTTGTCAAAAATGATCATTGGAGAGGAAACATAATAAGTGTACAAAACATGAAGGACCGCTCAGATGAGGGTATGGGCCACATATTGGATCCACAGTGGTGTACCTCTCCCATGAGGGTAAAAGACCACATCATTTAACAGAAAAAGCAGGGAATTGAATAACATAAGTATCAGTTGTTTAAAAACCTGTAAGATGTGTTACACAGGAGATCTGAAATAATTATGTAAAAGTACAATATCCCAAATTCCGAGAGTTGACGTACCTCTCACACGAGGGTAAGGTCAAATCACAATATGATCAGGGTTCATTAAGATAGGGTGGCTAATTGGGAGAAGGAGCTATCGAGTTCATTGAGCCCAGATTCAATTGAGTCTAATGTGTATATCCATTTTAGCTCCCGGGTGTTGAGGATGTTGGCGATATTACCTCCTCTCGGTCCCAGCATGGCCTTTTCAATAATAACCCATGTGAGGCTCTCAGGTGAATGTCCAACTGTGGTGAAATGATCAACCATCGGGGCCCCTGGCACTTGGCACCGAATTCTGCTCATATGTTGCAATATTCTTACTTTCGCTTTCTGCTGTGTCTGGCCAATGTATATCAAAGGGCAGGGACACAGGATGGCGTAGATGACATTGACTGAATTACAGTTGGTATGCGTCTTCATTTGGATCTTATGATGACGATAAGTGAATTCTTTAGTTTGAATGGTGCTGTCACATGCTTTGCAGCTGCCACATCTGAAGTGGCCGACTATCGGAGGTAGGTTCCACAATGTAGCAACAGTAGGATCCATCGGAGTTTTAAGAAAGGAATGGACCACATGATCTTTGATGCTTCTCGCTTTTTTGAAAGCATGTAGAGGGGTTTTTTTTTGCTTTATATCATCGGATATGAGTTCCCAATGGTGGTTGATTATACGTTTTATTTGATTGCTTTTAGTATTGAAAGTAGTTACACATACTATTCTCTGTTCCGGTTGATCTGAGTCAACTTTGGGGGTCAACAAGTCCTCTCGGGGGTAGAACCAAGCCCTTTTCCTTGCTCGTTTGATTAACTGCTTGGGATAACCTCTGCTTACGAGTCTCTGTTTCAGTTCTTCCGATTCCCTGAAATAATCATCTTTGTTTGAGCAATTTCGGCGTATACGTAGGAATTGCCCGAAGGGCAAGTTGTCTCTTAGGGCCCTCGGGTGATGACTGTTGTAGTGTAACAGTGAGTTCCTTTCCGCTGGTTTGCGGTACAGTTTTGTCAGTAAGTATCCAGAGTTTTCATAGATGGTAAGGTCAAGGAAATCTATTTGATGGTTGTCGGATTGAATGGTGAACTTTAAAAATTGAGATTGTGAATTCAACCAATCAAAAAACATTGTTAGTTCCTCCAAAGTACCATTCCATATCAGCAGGATATCGTCGATGTATCTTCTCCAGAGGCCCAGATGGTCCCGGAATAGATTCACCTGATTTAACACAGTATCTTGTTCGAAAGCAGCCATGTATAGGATAGCTACGTCCGGTGCAAAGGGAGCTCCCATTGCTACTCCCGATGTTTGGATATAGAATTTATCCCTGAAGATAAAAAAGTTCTTGGTCATAGCTCCTTCTCCCAATTAGCCACCCTATCTTAATGAACCCTGATCATATTGTGATTTGACCTTACCCTCGTGTGAGAGGTACGTCAACTCTCGGAATTTGGGATATTGTACTTTTACATAATTATTTCAGATCTCCTGTGTAACACATCTTACAGGTTTTTAAACAACTGATACTTATGTTATTCAATTCCCTGCTTTTTCTGTTAAATGATGTGGTCTTTTACCCTCATGGGAGAGGTACACCACTGTGGATCCAATATGTGGCCCATACCCTCATCTGAGCGGTCCTTCATGTTTTGTACACTTATTATGTTTCCTCTCCAATGATCATTTTTGACAAGATGCGATCTTAAATGTCAGTATCAATACATCTGGTGCGTTCCATCTTCTGCAAACTACCGCGCAATATACGTAATGCTGACCCATGCTTTGCATCTAAAATATCTCGTCTAGGCTTAGACGTTATATCAATTCTTTCTGACTATATGTTCCTAATGTGTGTATGATTGTGAGCAACGCGCACAGTCTGTTCACCATGCTTACAGATGATTTTTTGTAACGTAGCAATCCCAAATAGTCTGTCTACCATGTCTATACGGTCCATTGGATCACGTGATCCCGTTCCCTTGGTGATATCTCCCAAGCCGGAACCCAATTTCGCCATTGCGATTTGGAGCAGCGATCAGGACGTGATTCACTCCGTACTTGGTAAGCATCACTAACAATCCCTAAACCATCGTACTAGCTAGTCAGAGTCCTGTCTCACGGGTATACTCGCCATGTCCCTAACTGAAATCTAATCCTTACTTTCAGACATCTCTTGATTGTAATTGAATAAACCAACCCCAGTCCCGTCGGACGTGCAGCGTTACGACGATAGGGTGAGTGGTTTTCTTGCCTGCGTAATGTCGAGTTGTTATCTGGAATTTTTCCGGTTCCCCTAAAATGGCCAATTATTGTATTTGACAGAGTTTGTTTCATCATGGAAATCCGAACTATGACCTACATTTGCAACAACTGAGACCTTGCACAATGGTGAGTCATCGCTACCCTGCCAGACCAACCATGTGACTGACTTACATCCGGTAGTATTTTATTACGATTATATCGTCCCTCTACCTATTTTAACCCACAGATCTACTAGATCGACTTTAAATCAGACGGCATCAGCTCCCAATCATACCACCTCGTGGTGAGTGCGACATCTGATGAGTGGTTGAGTATTTTTAAACCTACTCGGATGTTATATTATCTATGATGTTACTGGCTCTAACCCCTAATTGTTTTCTTTCTATAAGTGTATTGTCCATATTCATCGATAACGATCAGCCCTTTTCCTCAACGGCCCTCGGCCTCAGAAATTTAAATAACTGACTTTTTTGCGATTATGTTAGCCTTTTCCTAACTTTAGCGTTGGCAGAGTCTAGGCGAAAAGTTTCAAAAATTTTAAACTATTTTTATCAATTATGAGGTGTTAACAAATTGTGGTTTTTCCTGGCCCTAGTAATATTCGGGCGTGATTATGCCATTTCCCATTTGCTGTTGTGCTAGTTGTCCTTACTTAACATAGGGATAATTTACCCGACTCTAAATCCATATTTTATCATTAAATAGGTTCCGTGTCCCTTACCCATGTCCTGATGAAGACCCTACAGCAAGAATATCATTGTCTGCATTCTTAAGGGTCGAAACGTCGACTACGACCAGTCTGTCTATATCAACTCCACTCCAAACTGTTTTCATTTATGAACCTTGTGGAGGATGATTTTTGCTTAAATTAGTTACATGAACCTAACGGTCCTATTTCTATGTACAGTTCTATGTAACATATGTAAATAATTGTCATATTTGCTGATTACACCAGTATCTAAAAATTTTCCCCTCCTTCTTCACTACCTCCTTACACAATCACACCCTCCCCTCTTCTCTACCACTTTGGGGCACTGTACAATAACCACTGATTGTTTTGAATTGTGTATATTGAATATGCCTCCACATTGTGAATAAAACAGTGTGGTTCAAGTTACATTTTGGTTTGATTTATAGTGTACCGTGTAAATTGTGTTCCTATGTAACTGGGACCCCTTCTTATCACTAATTGTCCGCCCAGGTCCCAGTGACTTCAACTGGGTATAACCCCCCTATTCATATTGTACTTCGTGCAGAAAATGCTCTGCGAGGTTTCATTTCATGTTCAATTTATTTGATCCTAGCACATTATGGCTGAACTCTTATCCTACTCGGAGGATTACATAGATAAATTACTAGAGGATCCCAAAAACGTATTTATTTCCTCTGATATCTCTACTATTGATTTCACACTTAAAGATAAAATTTCCCGTCTTGAACGGTTGGAAAAGAAGCTGGTCCGGACTCGGTGGCATGGTCACCTCCTCACCAAGTACCTGAAAGAAAACATTATCCCTATCGGGTTACAAATAAAGATCGAACCTGCCATATTTGTGGAAGTACCAAAATTCAGAGAGGGATTCAGTCACGTTGCAAACAACTGCTCCCGTCACTGGATGGTCCTTGGCGTGGAAACCGCCGCAGAACAAATCCATCTAATCACTGCAGAAATAAAGACCCTAAAAGAAGAAATAGCGGCTGATGCAAACTTTGCAAGCGCTAAGGAAACTTTGACTACCTTAGAATCAACACTAAAGGATTTCGACTTAACAACTCAGAATCGAAAACTGGAGAAATTGGCTCGCGACATTAGGTTGTACGACAAAAAGAAGACCTATCCTTATCTCCAAGAGGATTATTTCCGACAAGACAACCAGGGTAGATTCACAAACCGAGGCCGTGGTGCACCGAGAGGTAGACGAAATTACTACACCTTCTCGGACTCCTCCTATAGCTCGGAGGGCGAGCAAGAACAGCCGGCACCCAGTTTCCAGCAAAACTATCCAGACTCCGCTTATCAGCAGCAATATCAGTATCCAAACCCCCCTTTTTTAGGGCAACGCCAGGGGACATGGCGACCCCCTCGCGGCAGAGGCAATACTTGGCAACGCGGCCAACAACGTGGGTCTCAACAGAACACAAATACATGGAATGGCGGGCGTGGCCAACCACAAAAGCAGGTACATTTCCAGTCCGAACCCCAACATGGGGAACGTGTCACCAGGAACAAAACCTACAGATGGTAGGCAACGATGAGAACTATCCTCGATTAAGACTATTGGGCGGCGCCCCAGAAGCAGCCGCGAGCCCTGTTGTAAATATATCCAATCACACTCTGAATGAGCATGAAATCAAGGTACTGGGCAAAGGATTATCATATGTACCCACCAACCACCCGAATGACTTCACCATCCGTGCGGAATTATTCCAGTTTTTCCGCAAAATACGGTTAAAATATTTCTTCCGTAACTCAGTTCCAACTACGCAATCTTCAGTAACTGGGCTAAGACCTCCATCAACCTTTGTACCATTCAACAGCGTCATGTCTCACAAAATACTGGCCTATGAATCGGTGGTATTACGCGATGTACTACAGCTACTTGCCACGAAGTTCTTTACAAGATACAATACTAGTAAAGATGAGAAATTGGCCTTGCAATCGCTAGCTCGCAATGAGCAATTAATTATCAAACCTGCGGACAAAGGTGGTGCCATCGTGGTGCAGGACGTCACTTCATATGAATCTGAAATTTATCGCCAATTGAATGATGGTACAAGCTATCAACAACTACGAGCAGACCCATCCAAAGCCATTGCACTAGAAATTCTTGAGATCACTAAGGCCGGCCTGGACTTAGGCTTCCTATCGGATTTGGAATTTAACTTTCTTAACAAACAGCACCCCCGTCTGGCTACAATTTACACCATCCCAAAAATTCATAAATCCATGACAGACCCTCCGGGTCGTCCAATAGTTTCGGGCTGTGGATCCATACTAGAGCCTTTGGGAAAATACATCGATTTCTTTCTCAAACCGCTTGCAGAGGCCACACCGGCATACCTTCGTGACACCATGCACACCATAAATATGGTCGAAAACTTATCCTTTGATGTACATAAACAACGTTTGGCGACCTGTGACGTCGTATCTTTATACACGTGCATTCCTCAACAGGAAGCCTTGATGGTTATTACTCGCTGCCTGCAACAACGACCAGCACCTGTTCAAGTGCCCACTGAATTCATTGTGGCTCTACTACGTATAGCTATGACCAAGAACTTTTTTATCTTCAGGGATAAATTCTATATCCAAACATCGGGAGTAGCAATGGGAGCTCCCTTTGCACCGGACGTAGCTATCCTATACATGGCTGCTTTCGAACAAGATACTGTGTTAAATCAGGTGAATCCATTCCGGGACCATCTGGGCCTCTGGAGAAGATACATCGACGATATCCTGCTGATATGGAATGGTACTTTGGAGGAACTAACAATGTTTTTTGATTGGTTGAATTCACAATCTCAATTTTTAAAGTTCACCATTCAATCCGACAACCATCAAATAGATTTCCTTGACCTTACCATCTATGAAAACTCTGGATACTTACTGACAAAATTGTACCGCAAACCAGCGGAAAGGAACTCACTGTTACACTACAACAGTCATCACCCGAGGGCCCTAAGAGACAACTTGCCCTTCGGGCAATTCCTACGTATACGCCGAAATTGCTCAAACAAAGATGATTATTTCAGGGAATCGGAAGAACTGAAACAGAGACTCGTAAGCAGAGGTTATCCCAAGCAGTTAATCAAACGAGCAAGGAAAAGGGCTTGGTTCTACCCCCGAGAGGACTTGTTGACCCCCAAAGTTGACTCAGATCAACCGGAACAGAGAATAGTATGTGTAACTACTTTCAATACTAAAAGCAATCAAATAAAACGTATAATCAACCACCATTGGGAACTCATATCCGATGATATAAAGCAAAAAAAACCCCCTCTACATGCTTTCAAAAAAGCGAGAAGCATCAAAGATCATGTGGTCCATTCCTTTCTTAAAACTCCGATGGATCCTACTGTTGCTACATTGTGGAACCTACCTCCGATAGTCGGCCACTTCAGATGTGGCAGCTGCAAAGCATGTGACAGCACCATTCAAACTAAAGAATTCACTTATCGTCATCATAAGATCCAAATGAAGACGCATACCAACTGTAATTCAGTCAATGTCATCTACGCCATCCTGTGTCCCTGCCCTTTGATATACATTGGCCAGACACAGCAGAAAGCGAAAGTAAGAATATTGCAACATATGAGCAGAATTCGGTGCCAAGTGCCAGGGGCCCCGATGGTTGATCATTTCACCACAGTTGGACATTCACCTGAGAGCCTCACATGGGTTATTATTGAAAAGGCCATGCTGGGACCGAGAGGAGGTAATATCGCCAACATCCTCAACACCCGGGAGCTAAAATGGATATACACATTAGACTCAATTGAATCTGGGCTCAATGAACTCGATAGCTCCTTCTCCCAATTAGCCACCCTATCTTAATGAACCCTGATCATATTGTGATTTGACCTTACCCTCGTGTGAGAGGTACGTCAACTCTCGGAATTTGGGATATTGTACTTTTACATAATTATTTCAGATCTCCTGTGTAACACATCTTACAGGTTTTTAAACAACTGATACTTATGTTATTCAATTCCCTGCTTTTTCTGTTAAATGATGTGGTCTTTTACCCTCATGGGAGAGGTACACCACTGTGGATCCAATATGTGGCCCATACCCTCATCTGAGCGGTCCTTCATGTTTTGTACACTTATTATGTTTCCTCTCCAATGATCATTTTTGACAAGATGCGATCTTAAATGTCAGTATCAATACATCTGGTGCGTTCCATCTTCTGCAAACTACCGCGCAATATACGTAATGCTGACCCATGCTTTGCATCTAAAATATCTCGTCTAGGCTTAGACGTTATATCAATTCTTTCTGACTATATGTTCCTAATGTGTGTATGATTGTGAGCAACGCGCACAGTCTGTTCACCATGCTTACAGATGATTTTTTGTAACGTAGCAATCCCAAATAGTCTGTCTACCATGTCTATACGGTCCATTGGATCACGTGATCCCGTTCCCTTGGTGATATCTCCCAAGCCGGAACCCAATTTCGCCATTGCGATTTGGAGCAGCGATCAGGACGTGATTCACTCCGTACTTGGTAAGCATCACTAACAATCCCTAAACCATCGTACTAGCTAGTCAGAGTCCTGTCTCACGGGTATACTCGCCATGTCCCTAACTGAAATCTAATCCTTACTTTCAGACATCTCTTGATTGTAATTGAATAAACCAACCCCAGTCCCGTCGGACGTGCAGCGTTACGACGATAGGGTGAGTGGTTTTCTTGCCTGCGTAATGTCGAGTTGTTATCTGGAATTTTTCTGGTTCCCCTAAAATGGCCAATTATTGTATTTGACAGAGTTTGTTTCATCATGGAAATCCGAACTATGACCTACATTTGCAACAACTGAGACCTTGCACAATGGTGAGTCATCGCTACCCTGCCAGACCAACCATGTGACTGACTTACATCCGGTAGTATTTTATTACGATTATATCGTCCCTCTACCTATTTTAACCCACAGATCTACTAGATCGACTTTAAATCAGACGGCATCAGCTCCCAATCATACCACCTCGTGGTGAGTGCGACATCTGATGAGTGGTTGAGTATTTTTAAACCTACTCGGATGTTATATTATCTATGATGTTACTGGCTCTAACCCCTAATTGTTTTCTTTCTATAAGTGTATTGTCCATATTCATCGATAACGATCAGCCCTTTTCCTCAACGGCCCTCGGCCTCAGAAATTTAAATAACTGACTTTTTTGCGATTATGTTAGCCTTTTCCTAACTTTAGCGTTGGCAGAGTCTAGGCGAAAAGTTTCAAAAATTTTAAACTATTTTTATCAATTATGAGGTGTTATCAAATTGTGGTTTTTCCTGGCCCTAGTAATATTCGGGCGTGATTATGCCATTTCCCATTTGCTGTTGTGCTAGTTGTCCTTACTTAACATAGGGATAATTTACCCGACTCTAAATCCATATTTTATCATTAAATAGGTTCCGTGTCCCTTACCCATGTCCTGATGAAGACCCTACAGCAAGAATATCATTGTCTGCATTCTTAAGGGTCGAAACGTCGACTACGACCAGTCTGTCTATATCAACTCCACTCCAAACTGTTTTCATTTATGAACCTTGTGGAGGATGATTTTTGCTTAAATTAGTTACATGAACCTAACGGTCCTATTTCTATGTACAGTTCTATGTAACATATGTAAATAATTGTCATATTTGCTGATTACACCAGTATCTAAAAATTTTCCCCTCCTTCTTCACTACCTCCTTACACAATCACACCCTCCCCTCTTCTCTACCACTTTGGGGCACTGTACAATAACCACTGATTGTTTTGAATTGTGTATATTGAATATGCCTCCACATTGTGAATAAAACAGTGTGGTTCAAGTTACATTTTGGTTTGATTTATAGTGTACCGTGTAAATTGTGTTCCTATGTAACTGGGACCCCTTCTTATCACTAATTGTCCGCCCAGGTCCCAGTGACTTCAACTGGGTATAACCCCCCTATTCATAATGGGGGTTTGGTCTGGGCTAGTTTTCTGGGCTGGGGGGTGGATCAGGATAGTTTTCTGGGCTGGGTCGGGGATAGATTTGTGGGTTGGCGGTTTGGTCAGGGCTAGTTTTCTAGGCTTGGGGTGAGTCGGGGAAGTTTTCTGGGCTGGGGGTTCGGGCTAGTCTTCAGGGCTGGGAGGTTGGAGGTAGTTTTCAGGGCTGGGGGTTTGCGACTAGTTTTCAGGGCTGGGGTTCTGGGGATAGTTGTCTAGGCTGGGGGGTCAGGGGTAGTTTTCAGGGCTGGGGGGTCGGAGTAGTTTATAGAGCTGGGGGGGGGGTCGGAGTATTTTTAAGGGCTTGGGGAGTGTTGGAGTAGTTTTTTTAATTAGGAGTTAGGGTATTAGGCCTCAGAGCAGGGGGAGGGGAATCGGTAGTCGGGGTCGTTTTTAGGTCTCAGCCTGCGAAAGACTGCGCACATGCGCAGTCGAGCTGGCGAGATTTAATGATGTAGGGAGAGTTTCACTAGCGAGGTTAAGCCCCGCCCCTCTTCTCCATTGGCTGGCCTCCTAAACGGTGGCCAGCCATTGGAGAAGAGGTCCTAGTGACGTTCTCCTTTCTCGCTAAGCCCCGTCCTTTTCAGACTGGGCTCCTTGACTTCCTGCTGGCGTAAAAGCTTTCTTATCTTCTTTATGGGGCCAACAGATGGCCCCATAAAGAAGATAAGAAAGCTTTTACGCCAGCAGGAAGTCAGGCGCTTGTTTTCCTATAGAATTGCGTCCCGGCACGCAAGTGCTTGGAGAGCGTTGGGAGTACTGGATTTCTCCTGGGGTTTTGGAGTTCGAGCGGGTCGACCTTTATTTCTCACGGAAACATGGCCATGTCTGCACGAATAATCTCCCTGCCGTTGTGTCGTAACGGTCTTCTGAACTGCACAGGGACCTACGGTCTCTAGCGCAAGCACCTCTTCTGCACCTCGGTATCAGGTGAGCCTCATTTACCCGCCCCGCGTGACCCCTGGGTTGGCTCGTGCCACCCTGCATAACTGTCAAGTGCCTTCTGGATAATCGCGTGCAGGGTTCTCATTGTAACCGTTTTTTTCTCTATTTCCTTCCGTGTTCCCTGCCCTTGTCCCAGGCGCGACACTGCTCTGCCTCTGCGGCTTCTCTCCGTCACAATTCAGTGATTTTAAGTGATGACTGCATCAGAAAAAGGCGCTGGGGATTGGAGGAGAGGTTGGTGGAGAGTACGAGACAAAAAAATATAATTTAAAAGAAAATCAGTGTGCAACGTTTGGTTTCTCCGTACAGGAGAGATGTTCTTTGCTGATTGCATGTGCCTCCGCGACAGTAGCCTTCAGTTTGTACTTCCCGCGCGTCTGATTACATGCATTATTTAAAGGTTGAATCGTGCGTGCTGCCCATCACCACTTGCTGCCTGGCTGTTCCTTTGCATAATTTTCGTCTACTTTCTCGCTATTCTTACCCTAGAGATTGGTTTGTCTTGCAACTCTTATTGACACTGATTGGAAAAATATGCAGCTGTGGAGTATACTCAGCGGCTTCAACCATAATTTCTTATAAGACATTAGCAATTAATATGGTTTCCAAACTGCCTTTCGAAAAATATTATTTTTGTAAAAGTTCTTACACGATCGACCTGTCTTCCTGTGACACGAAATTGGAAGGTATGGTTGTAAATCTTAATGTAGTTGTAGATTTTTTCTGGGCCGCTGCCTCCCCTTCCTGGCTCCTCCCGCCCAGGGGACCCGCCAGCAAGAGCAGCGCCGCTGCTGCTTCCCCAGCACTGAGCATGGCAGAGGCCGGGGAGGACACTGGAGCCGGGCCCTGCTGTGTCTGCGCTCAGCCCCCTGCAGCCCGCTGCGCAGCTCGGCCGGCGGCGGGGTGTTCGAGAGCCCGGCCCTGGCCCGCCTGGAGGGTCGCGGCCTGGAGTTTCTCATGCGGCAGCTGGCCGTCACTGTAGGCCCCAACTCTTCGCAGGGCTCGGAGGACGTGAACATGGGCCACTCGAGCTTCATCTCTCGCCGCCACCTGCAGCTCTTCTTCCAGGAGTCGCACTTCTACCATCACTGCCTGAGCAAGAACGGCATGTTCGTGGACGGGGTGTTCTAGAGGCGGGGGGCACACGCCCTGCAGCTGCCCCAGCAGTAAGTGACACGAGAGAGTGGTGGAGGGTGGCCTGGGCACGGGTGCTGCTGGCCTGGCAGGCGGTGGACCGATAATCTGTCAGTCGTGGTTTGTGGGTGCAGTGGCCCAGGCAATCTGTGACTTGTAGGTGAAGGGGACCCCTCCAATCTTAACTTTTGGGTGCAGGGTCCCAGGCAGTTGTGACTCGTGGGTGCCTTCTCCCAGGCAGTCTTCACTTGTGGGTGCAGGCCCCCAGGCAGTTGTGACTTTTGGGTGCAGGGGCCCAGGCAGTCATGACTTGTGGGTAAAGGGGTCCTTGTAATCGTGACTTGTGGGTAAAAGGGGCCCTGGCAGTCTCATGGGTGCAGGTGCCCTTGTAGTTTTGACCTGTGGGTGCAGGGGACCTTGCAGTTTTGAGGTCACAAATGTGCATGCAGCCTAGCTGGAATATGTTATGTGTAAGTGTTTGTTGGGGTAAGCTTTAAGGGCAAAGCATAGTGTCATATGGGTACGTTACTTAGTAATAGATGGTTAACGTGAAGAACATTGGCATAAAATAACGGAAGTTGGCACTGACAAATACGTTTAGAAGTCTACTTAAGTGATGGTGATTGGGCTGTTAGCAAGTGGTTGGTGATAAGTGTGGGTGCAGTGTGTGGTAGGTGGCAATGTGTGGGCTTAGTGCCAATTGAGAGGTGGGGATGTTGAGGACTGACAAAGCGTTTAGTGTGAAGTGATGAATGTTGGTAGTTAAAAGTGGACATGCACTAACTGTTAATAATTAATATAAGTTATGCATAGACTGGACCAGGTGATACATCTCAGTTGTTTTGGAAAGCATAGCTGGATCTTATTTATTAAACAAAGTGTATACATATGCTGTTGTATGGCCCAAACTTAGACTAAAGACAAACCTCATGAAATAATCACATAAGATAAGGATCTGCTCAACAGGTGGAGTTTTTGAAGTTTGTTGTTTATTTAAACCGGATTTGCAAGTCTCTGAATTTAATTTATTCTGTCTAAAAAGCCACGAGTAGCATGGTGTAGGCTGTTTATTTGATGGTAATGCAAGTTTAACCTACGTTACCTATCCCGAATAACTTACGTTCCTGCACATTTCATGTCAATGAACATGACGTGTTTTTTTCTCATATGTAGGATTATCCTGTGAGTACTACTTTCGCTATATGTTTGTCTTTCCTTGTAGTCTCCAATCCCTAGCTATGTCATTCTCCAGAGCAGATAGGTATTGCTCTGTGGCTCTGTGTGTGTGTGTGTGTGGCTCGGTGTGTGTGTGTGCGGCTCTGTGTGTGTGTGGCTCTGTCTGTGTGTGTGTGTGTGTGTGTGTGTGGCTGTGTGTGTGTGTGTGACTCTGTGTGTGTGTGTGTTGCTCTGAGTGTGTGTGTGTGTGGCTCTCTGTGTGTGTGGCTCTGTGTGTGTGTGTGTGTGTGGCTCTGTGTGTGTGGGGGGGCTCTGTGTGTGTGTGTGGCTCTGTGTGTGGCTCTGTGTGTATGTGTGTGTGACTCTGTGTGTGTGTGTCTCTCTGTATATGTGTGTGTGTGGGTGCAAATGCAATAGGTCTCGCATTTGCGAGAGATTAAGCTATTGGCATTGTAAATGACAATGCCATTTATTTATCTGTTTTCAAAACCAACACATAAGTAAAATTGTTGTCATTTACAATGCCAATAGCTCTACCTTTTGCAAAGGGGAGACCGTTGCATTGTAAATGCTTGTTAGGCTTTAGGGGAGGGTGGGCAGTTTTTAAGGCTGGGTCAGGACTGGGCTGGGTCATGTCAAGGGTTTTAGGCATCAGGGCAGGGGAAGGGCAGAGCATGGTGGTTGGGAGGGGGTAGGGGTATATGCACCTCCGGGCAGGAAGGGAAGTTTGTACCTTCGGGTGGAGGGGAGGGGAGTGGCGACTTTAGCCACGCAAACCCCTTTACCATTCATTCTTTTACCATGAAAATTAGTGGTAAAGGTATCTGTAGTATATGAATGTGTGGTTAAAACGTGGTAGTTATTAAGACCGTATTATTTAGGCACGTGGGGTTAGGGAATTCGTAGTTCCATCATACAATCTCCTCCAATACACCCTATATACTCACACTACCCCTTCATTTCTCACCCCTACCAACCCTTCCTGCCCAGCACAAGCAGCAGGTGGAGAGGAGGCCGACCATTTGAGCTCTAGATAACAGCCACTGTGGGAGGCCTCTAACAACCACCCTGGCCGTAGTGTTCCACAGTCAGACACCATACTCCAAGATTACCTTTTCTGACTCCTCTGTATTATGTTTAGGAGATTTGCATTATGCCTACAGTGTCACTGTCCTGCCTGTTCACTGCAGGCAGGACACACCTAGTTGTGTAGGAGTACAGAGAGGTGTATCGCCCCTTAGTACATTTGGTCTGATTGAATACTGCAGATCGATTGGGGGCAAAAACGTTTACAGCACAGTAGAGTTATTAGCCCCGCTGTTTTTGCACCTGATGCAGTGTTCAATATTGGAGCTAGTGCTTGCCATGCAGAACAGAGAAGGCTTTAAGTGGGCTGGGTCCTGCCGGTGCTGAGCACCGGCAGTTCTAAAAAGCAGGTGCTGAGACACGGTTCCTATCGGGCTCTCCATTTTTGCCCTTGGGCTGAAAAAATCAATCTTAACTCTGCAGCAATGCCACCCTTCACTGCGTTTTATGTAACTTCAAAGAGACGTGTTATAGTTCTTTCACAGTCTCATCATGGCCTGCTCTCCAGCTAAAAAACAATGTGCATTGGTCTGACTTTGAGCTAATGTCGGAAAATGAGGTCTTTAGTATAATTTCTAACCTAAACCCTTCCTCCCACACTATGGACCCCATCCTATCCACAATTATAAAAGAAATCAACCACACCATTTCCCCTTTCTGGACTAAAATCATCAACGTCTCTCTCACCTCAGGCTGTGTCCCAGACTCCGTTCAACTAGGACAAATCACACCCACTCTTAAGGTACCAGGGGCTTAACCTAATGATCTTAACAACCTCAGACCTATCTCCAACCTCCCATTCCTTGCAAAAACATTGGAGAAATGCGTTCTCCACCAACTCAACAAACACATTGATGAGTTCAACCTCCTCGACACCTTTCAATCAGGATTCAGGAAAGGCTGTAGCACGGAAACAGCTATGCTCAACGTCTCTGACGATATTCACAAAGCTTTAGATGAAGGTGATGCCTGCCTACTCATCCTTATTGACCTATCTGCTGCATTCAACACAGTAAATCATCCAGCACTTCTGGAGACCTTGTCGAACCGCTCCGGCATCAATGGCACAGTACTAAAATGGTTCACCTCCTTCAACACCGCTCGCAACAAATTAAAATCAACTCCTGTCTATCGAAGCCATCAAAAGTTACACTTGGGGTCCCGCAAGTCTCGATCCTCTCTCCGTCCCTCTTCAATCTCTTCAAGGAGCCGTTTGCAATCATCTTGAAAAAAGATGGAGTGAATTACCACCTTTATTCTGATGACACCCAAATCTATTTCAAAATCAAGTCTCCCAGCGACATCCGTCACCTCAATGCCACTCTAACCGAGATCCAAACTTTGTTCAATGCTAACCACTTAAAGCTCAACCCAGATAAAACGGCCCTAATCCTATTCTTTCCAAAAAGCAACCATTGTCCAATCCAAGAGTGGCTCAAGAATCTGTTCGCACTAAACTGCCCCATCGTCCTATCCGACTCAGTTAAGTCTCTAGGCATCACCCTTAACAAGAACTTATCTATGGAGGTCCACATCAAAAACTCTGCAGAAAGTCTTCTTTTCTCTCTAAAACACCTCAAGAAATTGAAACCAGCGCCATCCCCTGATTAAATGCGGAAGGGGAGGAGCGCCGGTTAGAGCAACTAGAACGTCAACCCTCGTAATGGACGCTATGAAATGGCCAGGCGGGAGAGCGCTTGAACCTAGCCGGTCCACCCTCCACTCAAACAGCCTAGAAGAGCTGTGGTGGAACGGGGCGGAGCGGAACACACAGAAAATAGGTAATCGCCCAAGTTAAAAAGAATTGACAGGCAACTTTAAAAACAAGCGGCAGGTCCGCTATTAAGGCAAGCGAAGCTCGTAAAAACTGCAAAACAGAATCAGAGTGAAAAAAGGGAACACCCTCTACGCAGGAATCACAGTCAAACTACTGAAAAGACTCCAGCGTACACAGAACGCCTCCGCTCGACTCGTCCTGGACATCCCCCGCCACAACCACATCTCCGCCCACCTGAGAGACCTGCACTGGCTCCCCGTCAGCAAGAGGATCACGTTCAGACTCCTTACCCATGCACACAAAGCTCTCCACGACCTGGGCTCCAAGTTCCTCAACAACCGCCTCACCTTCTACACGCCCACCCGCCAGCTGCGATCGACCAGCCTCGCCCTCGCCACCGTACCACTCATTCGCAGAGCCACTGCCGGAGGAAGATCCTTCTCCTACCTGGCGGCCAAGACATGGAACTCCCTCCCCATCCACCTACGGCTGACCCAGGACCATCTCACCTTCAGGAAGCAACTCAAGACCTGGCTTTTCGAGCAGTAACGAATCCCTCCCCACCCCCTCCCCCATCCCCCCCCCCCAGCGCCTTGAGACCCTAGAGGGTGAGTAGCGCGCTATATAAATCTGTTTGATTGATTGATTGATTGAAAAAGCCATAAAAAGTCCCCTAACCGCAGCCGTTACCTTCTCAAGCTCTAAGCATCAGCGCCATCCCCTGATTAAATGCGGAAAGGGAGGAGCGCCGGTTAGAGCAACTAGAACGTAAAATCTGTGCAAAACAGAATCAGAGAGCAAAATGCCATAAAAAGTCCCTAATTGCAGCTATTACCTTCTCAAGCTCATGATGACCTCAAGACAGTAGTCCAATCCCTAAGTCTCTCTAAAATCGACTACGGAAACGCCATCCTAACAGGGACCCCAAAAGCTCACCTAGCCCCTCTAAGGGCAGGGCTGAACATGGCCACTCGACTCATATCTGGAGTAAAAAAAATCACTCCAGCTCTCAACTCCCTCAACTGGCTTCCCACTGCCCCACCCAGTTTTTTCAGCCCACTTAAAGCCCTGAGAACAGGCATTAGTGGACTATAGTCCACTCAGCACAATGTTTTGGTTGCCTGGGGTCCATCAGGTGCCAAGTAATATGTGGCGTTAACTGTGCGGGCAAACTTTGGGAGAAGTATAGTGTGTGCACTGCTCACAAAGTGAAACCTGATGATCCCTTTACAATGACACTTAAACCGGGGCAGTTAGAGTCCAGCTGAGCAAGGTTTGCCCCCTATTCAACTTTCTCACCTGACTGAGAGCAGGCAACCGGGCCTCGGGTTTTTCCAAATTACGTGTTGAAAAGGCCAGTGCCTGATACTTTTCTGTGCGCTCATCTGTCCTGGCATTAAGTGCCCCGAGACATTATCGAAACTGCGCTACACTAGTACATTTCTTCAGTAATTGATTGAGACATTTATTAACCTAATGTCACATTTTGGGCTGTTTTTGTTACAATGTGAAGAAAATGTTTTTTTTATGAATGAATACGCACCCACCAACCATCTGCGTGAACTCACATGCCCTCTACCAATGATCACATCTCACTCCTATTCCGCTAATCTACCACGAACCTGTGCTAAATGCACGAAAAGGTTTCCTTGAGAACCTTGGGAGTGCTGCCCAGCTAAAAACGCTTGAAAGCCCAGTCAGGGGCAGTAAACGCTATTTAAATGCAATTACAAAACAAAACAATAAATTGCAAGACATACAGATAAATGGCAAAAGATTCATTTTTACCCGAAATGTAGAAATTAATAATATCATTTTTTGTTTGCTCGGTAAAAAAAGTTTCCAAAAATACACACGCGCAGCGAGCCCAGTGGGCGCCCGTAGCCCCCTTGCATTTCAAACCGGCACAATGCCTCCTTGGGCCTCCCCTGGCAAATGTGTAAGAAAGGAGGAAGCAGAAGGGGGGCCGATTCAAGAGCTCCTGGAGCCTGTGAAGTTCCCAGCACTACAAATTATCCTTGTAAAAGCTGATAAAAGGTCAAAGCAATTCTTTGAGCACACGCTGCCACTGCTGTAGATAGGCAGATATTAATGGCCGATAAGGCCCGCCTCTGCCGTCCAGTCTGCCTTCGCCTCTGTCTGCTGTAAAATCTCGGTTCCTCCCTAACCTTCCAGCTCTGCCTTTGATCTCGCCGCCTATTATTCCCTGCTCACTCTCTCTCTCTAGCCCAGTCTTTTTTGTGTCCCGCCCACCTCCGTCTCCCTCCTTCCCCCTACTCCCCAACCTCGTCTCTTTTGCTGGAAGGTAGTTGTCGCGTGCTATCGTCTTCTGTGTAAATCTATAGTGTGTTCACTCCAACAGACCCCTCTGACACGTCATAGACCATGGTTCCCTAATTTCAGTAAGGTGCATCTATTGAAATATAATTTTCGTAGGGATTCAGCTGCATAATTCCTGCCTCCATTCTCTCTATTTTTTTCAGATTTCTTAATTTTATTCCAGGGGTTCTAAAATACTTTTCCCTGTAATGCCAATCTCATTAAACATTCCTACATTTTGTAAGCCAAAATACCAAAGATGCAAAGCAACATCTTATTTTTACATTTGTAACCATCTAGAATTTATGTGACCCCACAATCCCTAACATTGGATGCCACTAATTCGATTCTGTCTCGATATGGTGTACATTTAGCCAACTGTAAGTGTGGCTCAATGGTTGGAGCAGCAGACCCTGATGCTGAGGTCTGGCCCGGGACCAGGGTTCAATTCCCCGCCTCGGCCGGTCTTGAGCTCTAAATTCCTCGGACCTGATTTCTCGCCTCGGTGCCTATTCCAATCATAGAGTCCCACTCTGCAACTCTGGGCAATAGCTTGCTTAATCTCCACAACGGCCCCAACAGCGCTGGGATGCCTGGCCTCCACCTTGGGGGTGCCCAGGAGTGGACATTTCACAGGGAAAAGCCAGGAAGGGTTCCTTAGCGGTATGAGTACAAGCGCTGGGAGACCCGGTCCGGGTAGCTGTGCGCTATACAAGTACAAAACAATTACGCCATCCAATGTCTGAATGTTGCCTCAAAGATGCTGGGTTAATGCAAGACGTATATTTATATATTTTAATCAAAATCACTGCCTACGTGCACGGTGTCTTTATTGTGTGTTCACTTTTGTTTTATAATTGTATTTATATAGCGCTTGCTGCCCCAGATGGGGTGTTGAAGCACTTTTTTGGGAATAGCACGCTACTATGATACCCAGAAAGGATTAGTGCTGAATTAGTATTGGGAAATATGTTGCTAATTTGAACGGTGGTCATGTGTGTCTGTTAGTTTGCTTGAATAGGATAGTGGAGGGATAGAAGAGGGAAGGGTCTAGAAAGTGTTATTTGCGAGATCATCTTAAGAAAGATGAGGTTTGAGATGAGTGAAAGGATGAATAGAGAAGAGACGGTCTAGCAAGGAATTAGGAAGATCATATTAGTAAAATGAGGTTTGGGTTGTGTCAAAGGAGGGATACACGAGGGGAGAACCTAGAAAGGGTTATTTGAGAGATCATCGAAGTAAAATTAGGTTTATTATTTATTTATTTATGTTATTATTATTGAGTTTTCTATAGTGCTGGCTCGACCCAAAGGTAACAGAGCGCTTTACATGATTAGAGGTTAAGTTTACACAAGTACATGGTGAGAGGTAAAAAGGCATCGCATTATGCATAGTGAAAGTCAATAAAGTTGTTTGTTGCTTGGGAGGAGGAAAGAGGTGGAGTTCGCTTGGTAAGGAATCCGACTGGAAATTGACCGGGAGAGTTGGGTCTATGGGAGGTGAAAGTACTTTCATGCTCTACTTGAGGTACTTGGTGAGCAGTAGAGCCTTGAGGTCTCGTTTGAAATAGGAGAAGGAGGGGTTGCAGCGTAGTTCTTTAGGGAGTGAGTTCCAGATATTAGGGGCATTTCCTGAGAAGGATCTTTTCTGGGATTATTTTTGTTTTAGTTCAGGGGTATGAGGAGGAGCGCGTTGGAGCTTCTCAGAACCCTGTTTTCCGCTGCTCGCATTAGTTTAGAATCTAGATATTTGGGGGTTGCAGAAGGGAGAGCTTTGTGGGTGATACATGCAGTTTTGTAGATGCACTTTCCTCCGATGGGGAGCCAAAAGAGAATTTTGAGAGCTGGGGAGATATAGTTGAAGCGTTTGGTTCCTGTGATGAGTCTGGCAGCCATATTCAGGATTGAGGTTAGTGGCTGAAGGTGGCATTTGGGGGTTCCTGTTAGGATGGCATTTCTGTAGTCCAGTTTCGGGAGGACTAGAGATTGAACCACTGTTTTAAAGTCTCCAGGTGGGGTGAACTGTTTTATTTTTTTTAGATGCTTTAGCGTGTAGCATGCAACTTGGGCAGTGTTTTTGATTTGATCATTCATTGATAGGTTTGCGTCTTGGGTGATACCTAGGGATTTAGCAGATTTGGATAGTGAGATAGGGTTGTTTAGTGCATCAAGGGTTTGGGTTACCCAAGGAGGGATAGAGGAGGGAAGTGGCTTGAAAGGCTTATTGGGGAGATGATATCAGTAGAATGAGGTTTAGGATGAGTCTGAGAGTGGAGACAGTGGATACATTGAGAGAGGTATAGGATGAGACATAGAGTATGACTGAGTAAGCACTATATTAAAGCTAAATATGAAACAAATACATAATAGCTTTATTGGAGTGGTTGATAAAGAGATGGCCTGAGACTATGTACACTGGAATGGGGCAGGTGCATTTATAGTCTAAGTAAAGGTAGGTGGAGTCCTTCCGGATCTTCTTGTGTGTGCGATATGAGAGGAAGTGTGACC
The DNA here is from genome assembly GCF_964263255.1 of Lissotriton vulgaris. NCBI lineage: Eukaryota > Metazoa > Chordata > Amphibia > Caudata > Salamandridae > Lissotriton > Lissotriton vulgaris. The sequence continues at coordinate 1,253,887,857 of NC_141696.1, forward strand.
TCTGTATGGGAAGGTCTAACGAGAGCCCGGTGAAGAGACAATGGATATTCCCAAGACTGCTCAGGAAATAAGCCTTAGAGTTTAAAGGCTGGATGAGATGAAAATCTCATGCAGTAGCACCTGCCAATCAAGATAGCTGATGATGAGTGCCAGTCGCAGGAGTCTGGCCATAGTCCTTTAATATCTTTTTCATAGGGCTCCTGATGCAGAGTGTGTATCATCCTTGCAGGACTGTCTGTAATGCCTTCATTACGTGTTGCCCAGAAGGAAATCTCTGCTCCTGACAACTACAAGCATACCAGATGTAGGTTTATTGGGCTCAGAGCCACAAAGTAAAGAGAAACATAGGTGAAGAAGGGCGGAGCTTTAGGAACGAACAGAGCTCAGCCCCCGCACTACCACCTTTAGCACCATGGGGAAGCAGACAACACTTCACCGAGTGAGGCCACAGCCTCCCTTATATAAGACTCACTCCAACCACGGCAATACCCCATCCAACCCACACCCCTACTACCCACTGATATATACTACCAGCTGCTCAAGGCAGAAGTTGAATATCAGCAGGATATTCACCAGGCTCGAAGAGCAGGTCTGTCTGTTCACCCAGAATTTCCAGATCTGCATAGTTATTCCCCATTATGGACACTACAACTGGTAATGGGCGGATTTAGGAGTGAGCCTACCTGCTGGAATCATAGATTCTGTACTGTGCTCTTGTATCCTAAGACCTAAATCTAGTCAACCACGGTCTGTGCAGGTAACAGCGATGGGGCAGTGAGGCTGTATAAGGGGGGATTTCGAGGGACAATGCAGAGGGGAAATTACATACATAATTAATTTTCCCTCTGCATCGTCCCTCAAAATCCCCCCAACGCCAGTCCACCGCCCTACTGCTGTTACCTGCACCGACTGCGGCTGATCAACCGGCATTGATGGGCAATGGCTTTTAACTGTCCTTAACTTTCTGCAAATATGGCCGAAACAAGTGAACACATTGGGACAGTCGAGACCTTTATGGTCTGTAAATCGAATAGACAACTTACAGGTGCTTGAGATCAACAATCTACACCTGCCTACTCCCCAACTCAGGAACTTAATGCTTTTCCATCCCAGTTGAAATGCCACAGTACAATTACTTGTTTTAAGGAGAATCTACATTGAAACACCATGAATGCCCTTTCTGACTCAGCCAACAACATACAGTGACGAGAGATATATAAATGCAAACCTTTTCCCTCTTCTATCCCTCCCCTACCCTTCTCAATCCAAACAACTGACTGACATATCCACCACTCAAATTACTTTCATATTGCACTATACTAATTCAACACTAATCCTTTATGGGTTCCGGAGTAGGGTGCTACTCGCCAAAAAAGCGCTTCAACACCCCTTCAGGGATAACAAGCGCTATGTCAATGCAAACTTTTCCCTCTTCTATCCCTCCGCTATCCTCTCAATCCAAATAATTGACTAATATACCCCACTCAAATGACTTTCATATTTCAGTATACTAATTTACCACTAATCCTTTATGGGTCCCGGAGTAGCGTGCTACTCGCCAAAAAAGCGCCATCAGGGGTAAAAAGCACTATATAAATGCAAACCTTTTCCCTCTTCTATCCCTCTGCTATTCTTCTGAAGCCAAATACCTGACTAACCTACACACCACTCAAATTACTTTTCATATTTCACTATACTAATACAACACTAATCTTTTATGGGTTCCGGAGTAGCGTGCTACTCGCCGAAAAAGCGCTTCAACACCTTGTCAGGGGTAGTAAGCGCTATATAAATGCAATTACAATACAATACAATACCTGAATTACCCAGCGGGGACTCTCCGCTATGGGGAGGAGTGTCACCCCCCCAGGACAGTCAATCCGACATGCGCACTGAAGATGTCACCAACCTGAGCTGTGTGGACAGGTTGGATGCAGCAGGCACAGGCTCCCATTCTCACTAGGAGCTCACATTGAGGGCGCTCAGGCCAATCCTGATGCTGCTTTCAAGCTGCTAGCAGCATGAGAGCAGCATCAGGATTGGCCGCAGGGTAGTCTGGGAGCTTGTGCCTGCAGTGGACTGGAGCCAGAGAGGAGCGGAAGACCGGTGATGTGGCAGGTAATTTTGCTAAAGTGTGTCATGAAGCACTTGACAAAACATATAATATACACATTATTTTTACATAATAAATTAACAGCGCACACATGGATCTCAGTAAATGGACATAGAAGGTCAAGCCATAAACTTACAATTGTATACACTGGGCTTTAAGAAAGCTTATGGGTAAAGTCAGTGTGACTCTCTTCCCCTAAAGCATTCCAGGATTCGTCAGCAGGTTGTTTTGAGGTTTTCGAAGGTGCTGTTGTATACAGAGAAACCTGCCAGCTGTTCATATTTTCCTGGGATGGGGAGACTGGTTGGTGTGCTTTATAAAGTTTGAGAAAATATCCCAGTTAATATTTTTTGCATATATGTTTCCAAATCTAAAGTGTGGAGGGTGGGTGGGGGTTAATGCTTTAAAAACAGACAATTGCTCAGTTGCCAAGGGCTTTAAAGACCGGAGCATGAAACAATCCAAGATGACTCGTCTCTTAACACAATTTGTTGTCTTTAAGCTTTGTAGCAGCCTAGTGTTTTGCCATTGGGTAACCAAGCTTAGTGCATGTGGCTATTGCTCACTTGCAGCAAGGTCACAATAGACTTTGATTTTTTAGCAGGTGGTCTATAAGCGGATAGTATCCATCTTGGCAGGTCCCCTTTGCCCGCCCCCCACAGCAGAAACCATACAAGTGGTGCAAGTTTTGAAAACCACAGACTGTATCTCATATGCAAATGACTGAGCACAGAGACGCATATGATCTAGACACTATTCTGTCTCAATGTATAGATATCAGAAATTAAATGCTTCCACTGGTCACTGAACTAGGTCTCCCTCACAACCAACCCATCTTCCCATCACATCCTAAGAACAAACCATAACCTCATTGCCCTCTGTCCCCAGACCTGGCTTTTCAGTTATCCCTGCCCCAGGAAGTGCTAGGCACACACACCTGCTCAGCGGAAGTATACATTTGCAAGTGATAGTACACTCTGCAAATATACATACCATAACACAATGCACACCCTCACTCTATTAATGCTACATGACCACCCCTTCTTCACCGCAGGCCTTGCGTACACGAGGTTAGTCCCAAATAAGTAACTACTGGGTCGAGGAAGACCTGTAATGGAGTACTGTAGGTCACTGGTGAGTAATTGCAGTGCTCCCCACAGTATGAGGCCCCCCCCCCCCCCCCCCCCGGCCCTATCACACACAGCTTTTACACAGCACTTCCTCTCGTCACAGGGCATTAGGCCTAACTGTGCTGTTTGTTTCCCAGAGTCCTCCACTTCCTCTCGTCACAGGGCATTAGGCCTAACTGTGCTGTTTGTTTCCCAGAGTCCTCCACTTCCTCTCGTCACAGGGCATTAGGCCTAACTGTGCTGTTTGTTTCCCAGAGTCCTCCACTTCCTCTCGTCACAGGGCATTAGGCCTAACTGTGCTGTTTGTTTCCCAGAGTCCTCCTGGCTCCACAGGTAGCATATGTTCATCTACTGCCTATGGGCACGAGGCCTCCTGTCTGGGCCGGCAGCACTGCACGAGCGGAAGAAAACCTCGGCGCAGCAGCAGGTCCAGGCCTGGGGCCTCCGCCCCTTCCTGTTGGTGTGGTTAAGTGATCCTTTGATGTGTCTGCCTTCCCGAGGCTAGGGTATGGTGATTACCCCTCCCCCTGGCCCTGGACGGAGAACACTGCTGGACGTATCGATCAAGAGGCTGGCGTCGCCGAAAACAGGTAAAAAACTGGAGATAAACCAAGCGTTTTAAGTGAACTGCAAAATATTAACATGAGCACTGCCCCCTAGACAAGTCTGGTGCATCATAGCACGTTCAGGGCAGCATACAACAGTTCCATTTATTTTGTATTTATTCATTGTTTATTTTCTTCTCTTTTACCCTGCACCCACGTATTGCCTTCCAGAGTTTTACACTATCATTGTAAAAGGGAGGGGCGTATTTGTTGCACTCTCACGTGTTCATATACAGTACCGAACAATGCTGCCACTATTGACCATTAGGCCATCAATAGTCTGAAACCTTTCTGGTTCTGACATGATTAACAGTCAGTTAGCATAAATGAGGAAATATATTTATCAAATGTTATATAAATACAAACATTAATTCATGAAATCCATAATTAAAAATATCTCATTATTATACACAAACTGTAGAATGTGATTAATGCTCTGAATACAATTTCAGTATACAAAATATTCACCAGTATGATAGGAATTTCATAAACCACATTCATTCACACTCACATTCATACTTCTTTGCAAAAAAATAAAAAGTCTATTTCATTTTATGCAATGTGCAGTTCTTATTTTCAGTCACATGCACTGGTTTCAGGAGGTCAGTAGCTACACTAAAATGTGTTAGCGTATGCTTCGATGGTCATAAAGGGATTCGCCACCATCTGCTTCAGGACAGCAGGCACAACACATTTCAAGAAAATAGCAAAGTGGAGAATCATGGGCTGACTGCAGTAACACCTGGAAACAATGATAAATAGGGATGATAAACAAAAATCACAAAGCTTCCACCAAATTCAGAAACAAGAGAACCACACACAGGTCCTCCAATCAAAGCTATCAGGAACTTCACTAACTAAGAAAACATCCTCTTTATGCATATTAGTAGTCACAATGAGATCTGGTCACTGCAAGTCTTGTCAGTGCGAAGCTTAGAATGCTGCAGAAGGCACCCTGAGGATTGATTTATCAAGGTGGGAAGGGAGTGCGAATACACCATTATCTTCATGGGGAAAAACTATTTCCAAATGGAGAAATTAAAAAGAGCTCGTAAGTGAAAATGTACTTTACCTTCACATTTTCATACGTTGAAATGTATATCTTTCAACGGGAAACATCATTTACATTGCATGCGATACATCACAAACCATTACAACATAAGTTGTTACAACGACTTGCTTTCGGGGGCAGAAGGTGTTGATTTGAAATCCAACACCTTCCCCACTGTTGCACAGACTGGAGTTGGAATAGTAAATTATACTATTGCAACATCCAGCGCCCCCTACAGCAAGTCTTTGTAATGACTTGCGTTTAAATGGTATGCGATGTAACAACGCGGTCGTTGTAACTACCACATTGTAATGGCATGCGATGTATCGCATGCGTTGTAACGCATCCGTATTTAGCAGGTGTAGCCCACTATTCCCATATTCTTTCACCTTTACCCTAACAAGTCAATGTGTTTCACCAGCAAAGGCTGATGGGCTTTAGATGCAAGATGACCACATGAGGACAGCCTGAAATCAGCCCCTGTCCCACGCAGGCTAGGCAGTGTGGTGCGCCATCAGTGTGAATGTGATTACAAGACACCATTGGTACAAAGCACCAATATGAATTAAGGGCTGCACTACAGCACATCAGGCTTTTGATGTGTACAGGCATCCGGAGTAGGCCACTAAAATGATTGAATAACCTGGAAATGCCGAATTTACACATGTTGATTATTCATAAAAACTAAAAGATCAAGATGGACAACGTACGCTTTACATAGACGGCCTTTATAACTTGAATGGGGGAGACCACCAAGCAGGAGGGAGCCTGTATCGCCCTCAAAAGGGGAATCATTGGGCTGGTCAGACTTTATCAATTCTTATGACATCATTTGGTTTCAGGAAACCTGGTGTCAGGATCTGATTAGCTACGATGGTTACGCCTCCTATAATTTACCAGCGGTGGCCTCTGTTTCTGGCAGAGCCAAAGGTGGCCTTTTGACACTGGTATCAGTTAACCTCCCAATTATTGTGAAGCGGCATATGAAGCTTGGGGCACATTCACAGGTTCTATGGCTGCTAGAAAAACAAGCCCACAATGTCCTTTTAATTAATTTCTACAATAATGTTTTTGATAATACGCGGCACCTAGTTGTGAAGGATTTAGAGATTGCTCTAGGTGAACTGATAGCAGGGGAAAATGTTATTTTTTATTTTATCTAGATGGGTGATTTTAACATTCCCACTTGTCCCCTGTCCAACCATGGGGTGTGTGGGTTAAGAGGCAATCTAGAGGAGGATGACTTGCATTTCCCTCATAACCTGTATGGTGAGTCTCTTAACAAAATATTGGCGGACCAATATCTGGAACTTCTGGCTTATGGTAAAAACGATCATGGTGATACTATCCCGACATATACGGGGCGAAATGCTAATACGGTGATTGACCATAAATGTGTATCATCCAACATCACTTCGCTATGTAAAGCTCCAAAGATTTTTGAAACCCTGTTGAGTGACCACAACTGTATTATCTTAGAAATTATTATATGGAAATGCAGACCACCACCCATCTCACGTATTGTGACGAATATTGAACCCCACAGACCCAATGGTGTGCGATTAAGATGGAAGGGAGAAAAATTAGAAGAGGTTTTAAAATCTATTGTTAAAGGTTGCACCAGGGAAATAAACGCCATCCTAAATACTGATCCTGATTGCATCCTAGGAAATGTTATGTTTATTAACAAAGTTATCAACACTATGTTCACGAAAACTGGCCTGGGGACAACCACTCATAATAAAGGGTGGTTTGACCATGCCTGTACAGTACTGCAAACTGCACTAAAGCGGGTTCTTGCAGTGAGGCTGAGAGATAAGATAGCGGTAAGCCAACTGAGATTTGACTATAAAGTAGCCCTCAAACGCAGAAAGGCAGAGCTGCAACAAGAGGCCTGGAAAAAACTGACAGAGGCCGCAGATACTTCTAACAGCGCGTTATTCTGGTCAACAGTTAACTCCCCTTTTTTAAAAGATGATTCGGTCCCCGAACTTTTATCCAACGTTACCAGTGAGACATGGGTAGCCCACTTTTTTTACCATATTTAAGTCAGACAACCCCCACCTTGTCAACAATAGCTCTTGGCTTGTAGTCCCTCTGGATTTCACAATCGCAGAGGTAGAACTAGGCATCAATTCTAGTAAAGGGGGGAAGGCCCAGGGGCCGGATGGGGTCCCTGTTGACGTGTATAAAACTGCCCCTAAGTTGTGGAGCCCTGTGTTAACTATTCTATTTAATGCTGCTGTGAATAATGGTGTCCCACCGACCTGGGGGGGAACCATCATAATCCCGATCTATAAAAAGGGGGATAGGGGGAGGCCAAAAACTACCGCCCTATTTCCTTGTAAGACTCCTCCATCAAAATCATGTGCAGAAAACTGCTGGCTCGGTTGGAAGAATGGGCAGAGGAGAAAGGGATAATGGCCAGCTCCCAGTATGGCTTTAGGAAAGGGCGAGGAACTCTGGTTCAGTATTTAAATTTAAACTTGATTATCGGAAAGTATACCCAGGCCAAACAGGGCTCTCTCTACCACTGCTTCGCAGATTTAAGCAGCGCCTTCGACCTGGTTGATCATTCTATCCTTTGGGCGAAGCTGCTTGAATTGGGGGCACCAGAAGGTATTATTTTCTTTTTAGCTCGGCCGTATGATAACCTTCAAACTAGTGTCCGTTACGGGGTGAAGAGGGAATGCACTCCTAAATTTAAGGTTAGGAGTGGTATAAGACAAGGTTGTGTCCTTGCACCCCTGCTTTTTACACTTTTTATTAATGAGGTAGATTTAGTTTTACGAACAGTTAGTGCCGATGCCCCACAGGTTAATGGCCTCGACGTACGGTATTATTATATGCAGAAGATGCCGTGTTACTGTCTAGGACTCCCATTGGCCTTCAACGCTTGATTGACAGATTCTCCATTTTTATTAGGGATAGGAAACTGCTTATAAATAAAACCAAAACCTACACTATGCTCTGTGGGGGAGGCCGCAGGAAATCCCATAGCTTTTTTATTGATGGACAGAGAGTGCTCCAAGTTGAGAATTTCTGTTACCTGGGAATTAGCTTTGCCACAGACCGAACCTGGGCACATGAATTTACCAACGTGCGGACAAAAATGGCTAAGACTGCCCATGGGGTTTTTAGATTTGCAGTCAAGATAGGCGATAGACGCATCAGGGATATGTTGCAGATCTACTAATCACGATGTGTGTCGATCACCCTTTATGGGTCTGGGATCTGGGGACATTGTCCTAATGGATGTTTGCAAGTTGAGGAAAATATTTTCCTCAAAAGACTTCTGTGTCTGCCAAATTCCACCCCTAATGATTTAACCCATTGAGAACTAGGGATCTTCCATCTATCAGACTTGATAGCTCTGAGACCGCTTATGTTATGGCGCTCGATCTGGCTAAAGGAGGAGACAGCTATGAATAGATCTGTAATTAGTGACTGCCTCTCTCTGGATAATTATTCCAAGATCCCCTAGTTAAAATACGTCATAGTTAGTTTCCAGGAAATCCTTGGTATAAATATCTTGGCTGACCCATGTGCTGCTGCAGCGATGTCTAAACATGAGTTGAAGACCATATTTATGAAATATAAAGCAGAGAGGCGGGCGAGCAACAGTAGTTTAAAACCGACTTGTATGTTCTATAATAAATTTGCAGGAAACAGGGTTTTTTAATTATATCTGAGCCAGGTGACTAGACCCTCGCATAGATTTGTCCTTACGAGGATGAGGCTTGGGTTAGTACATCATCTGGTGGCCTTCCCATCTCAGAAAAAACATCAGGTGGGCCCGTGCCGCTGTGACGGCCAATCTAAGCAAAGCACTTGGCACTTTCTCTTGCTATGTAACCACTGTATGAATTACCGCATTGTTTATTTAAAACCTATCTTTGTGAAATATGGAGTCCGCACTGTCAATGAGGCGATGAATTTGCTTTTTAATATGCATAACTTGGATGTATGCTTTTTTACTGCTACCTTTTTAAACAAATCAATTCATGCGAGGAAAAGTATGATGTTTTAATATTCTTTGCATTAACTGATTTAATAACCCCTGTCACCTTTGCCTGTTTGTATTTGTATGTTATCCTGTGCTTTTATGGTCATTTTTTATATGTACCGAATAAAGCTTTATGAAATGAAATGAATGATTGAATAACCTGCATAAGTATTTGAAAATTGTGTCCAAAAGGTTCTCTTAGGGCTTGTTGAAGTCATCAATGACAAATGTCTCAATAATGTATTATCCCATACGTATGGTAATTTTTTTCTGGTTTTAATTCATTTTTTAAAATAAACTTAAACTTACCATGATGACACAAGTTCAAGCCGCCTCCATCAACTTTCATAATAGCAGGCTCAAGCAGTATCCAGAAGGCTAAGGTTCCAGAGATTCATTCTCCAGCGACAAAAATGTAAATTTCTCAAATATGACATCAACTTCTGTTTATATTTCTTCTCAAGCTCGGGTGCTGCAATAGACCTGTAAAAGTGTAAGAGCTGGTGAAGGCTGACCCTGCCCGGCAACCAGTATGAGCAGGAGCTTTCTGGAAATGGTCAATTATTTTGATTGTTCTATAAAAGAACCTTCATTTTAGCACCTATGCTAACATTTAATGAAGATCATTTACCACAATCCATTTTAATGTTAGACAGTTTATCATTTAAATTATATGTTTGTATTCTTAGAGGAGTCCCTAGTCATTTTAAATTTCAACCACTTCATACATTTTTATGACTATTTGAACCTCAATTTGATTGTAATATGACTCCAACAATTCCAGGTAATCGAAAAAATTTCAGTATTTTCTACACTTAATTTGTAGCCCGAAAGTAGTCGATTCGAAAAGTCTTTATTTCGATACACATATTATAAAAGATAATACATTAAAAAGCATTGGTCACTCCATTCTCATAGGAGTATCAAAGCCACACAGTAAGAAAGTGAATCCGCAAGTTACTCCATCTATATACACAATAATTTAGGTTAAAAGACACAAGATAAGAACTATTAAAAAGCCTGAAAGCCTAAAAAACAAACAAACCCATATGGCCGTGAGTATCACAGAATTGATGTGACTAGGTTTATAATTACATTAAAAGGCCTTTATATCAAACTTAGCTTATGTGCATGGATTGCCTACATCCAGTGTAAAAATTTGGCAACAGCAATAGCTATAGGTTCTGAACAATCAGTTTTTAATATCCTTAGCGCCTCCTTGCCTGTTTTAATACCCTTCAGTAGGCAAATAGGCTTCAGCCATGTGTGCCTCGGGATTTAGTACACTGGGCAAATAAATAGAATGTGTGCTATATTTTCCAGCTGTGACGGATAGAATGGACATCTCGTGCTAGCCATGGCGCGCCATTTACTGGTAAATGAATTGACTGGGAGCGTACCCACCATGAATTGGTGGTACCGTTTCCTATCACAAGAAAGTGTAATAAAATCCCAGTACCCTTCATAAGCGTTATCATTAGGTGCAATAATACTAATTCCCAGGTGAATTTCCCATTTCTATCAGTATCCTTGGAGGAATATTCAAAATTCCATGGTAATCCTGTGTCTCAAATTTACCAATGCCTGCAGTATTGATCATTGGAGGTGTAGGAGTTCCAATGCATTTTTTTCGTCAACCCATATAATGGAGGCCAATGGAGATAAAGAATAGAGTTTGGTGAGCTTATAAATTAACAGGTAAGGCTGAGCATGAGCAGAGCCATAGCCGAGCCAAGGGTCTAGCTCGGCTATGGCTTTTAGAGCTGGGCCACAAGCCCAGCTCTAAAAAAAGGTGTCATGTAATTTGTGCGACAAACATAATTTTGGATTAGGATATGGTGATTTCCAAATTCAATAAAGTGTACTTCTTTAACACATAAATGTTTTTCACTTTAGACATCAAATATTTTAAAATTATTGAAAGAGAATTTTTAAACATGCATTGAGAAACATTCCATCCCCTGCCCTGGTGACATTGCAATTAGAGATGAAAGTGGCCAGGATTCACAAGATGCTGAACTCCGACCTGTTCTAGAAGACACATGGTTGGCAGCTATAGCTGTGAGTCCACATCGCCTCCTTTGAAAGCTCTGCTTTTTTTGGACTCAAGGTTCTAAGAGGATCTCGAGCTGAGCCAGAGCCAAGCATCTTACTCGAGCCTAGCTCCAGTATTCAGAGGCTCTCCCACCTCTAGTTAACAAGCATATGAGATATGTCCTAAAGTTCATAATGCTAGTGGTTAAGTCTTGGGTATCTTTTTTACAATTCGATAGCATTGATAATATGCTAAGATTTGATAATCAGGAAATGCTTACCCAGCTACACCCTGACAACTCAAATAGAGCAAACCCTTGGAAATCAATTGTTTTAAATTACAGTATTGCTGGCAGCTATTTAAGAATGCAGCAGTTGTCTAAAAAACACCCATACAGAAGACTGGAACCAAGATTTACTTAACCTGGCTCTGTGCTTAACTTGAGCCGTCCTGTGAGCATTATTTTTTCTTCTGATATCCTCTGTCTGGTCCCTTCTAAGTCTATCCTTGCAACATATTAATTCTGCTATCACCTCTAAAAAGAGGTATTTGATCTAAAACAATACTAGCCAATAGGTGTAGTTTCTTGTCCTAGACAAATTGTGATTCAACTCCAAATGGAAGTTTCGACCAGCAGTTAGTTGATTGATTGTGATGGATATTGCAAGTTTGCCCTTGAATAGCAGAGCCCTTCTCTGCCTTATCCTTCTAAGAACTCTGGTCTTGGGCCTTACAGGCAAATTTTAGGGAAAATCAAACTACCTGTTACTACTTTAACGCTGGCTGCAAAGTCTTGGGTTACACTTGCTGCTTCCTGTGCATTTAGACCAATCCTGCTGACCATTCCCATCGCAAACCTATAACCAGGAATCTATCTTTACCAGCATTAGAAGGTGAAAGTGTGCTGAGCTCTGCCAGGCACTAAAAATCCAAATACTCCCATCCATTGTATGAGTAGTTGCAATGTCTCGGACTAAGCTTACTTGTTCACGGGTATTTGGTCCCTTCCTGCTGAACCATTGCACCAATATAACCCACAATCTACCTTTATTGAAAAAGGAAGATGAAAGTATGCTGAGCCCTTCTAGCCAGAAAAAATGGTGGTTATATTGGTGGTCTATGTGGGGTTGTTGTTGAATAGGTGTTATTGGTATTATAATAGTAGTGGTGGTATTGATATTGGTGTTATTGATAAAGGTGGTGTGGTATTAGGGTGGGGATATTGGTAATAGTAGTATTGGAGGTGATGTTGGTGGTGGTGCTACTGGCAGTACTGGTAGTATTGGTGGTACTGGAGATGGTGCTGCTTGTGATATAACATTGTTAGTTTCGGTGGTTGTAGTAGTATTACCAATGTTGGTGATATCTGAGGTGGTGGTATTGATGGTGATAGTATTGGTGGTAAATGTGTTTGTGGGTCATGGATTTATGTGTGGGTGGTGTCGGTTGTGCTATAAGTATTGATGGTGTTAACACTATTGGTGCCATATTTGTGAGGTGTTATTGGTGGCAGTATTAATAATGCTGCTATTGGAGGTGTTATTGTTGGCGGTCATATTGGTTATGGTTTGGTATCAGTGGGGTTTGTTATACACCCGAGTGGGATGGGTATGCTCAGACGTGAGTCCCGTGCTCTCCACACCACTGAAGTTAAGCTATCCTGGCTGATGACATCTGATAGCCAGAAACCGGTCCTAGGATGCTTAATTTCGGTCCAGGGAAGACATGGCTTGGCAGTTCGAGCTAGACTGTTCCCATGAGGCACAGGGTCAAGGCTGATTTGCATATGGCCATGTCTGAACTGGGGTGGTGTGGAGTGCAAAAAAATGTTGGCTTTAGGCCTAGATCTCTGTACTGGGGTGAATGTATGACATTGTTCTGCATTCTGTCCATCAACTGTTGTTTTTGCATTTGTCACCCTGAGTGGGATTGGTATGCTCAGACTTGAGTCCCGTGCTCTCCACACCACTAAGTCAAGCAATCCTAGCTGATGAAGGCTGATAGCCATGAACCGGTCCTAGGATGCTTGATTCCGGTCCAGGACAGACATGGCTTGGCAGTTCGGGCTGGACTGTTCCCATGAGACACAGGGTCAAGGCTGATTTGCATATGGCCATGTCTGAACTGGGGTAGTGTGGAGTGCACAAAAACGATGGATTTAGGCCCAGATCTCTGTACTGGGATGAATGTATGACATTGTTCTGCATTCTGTCCATCAACTGTTGTTTTTGCATTTGTCACCCCAAGTGGAATGGGTATGCTCAGACGTGAGTCCTGTGCTCTCCACACCACTAAAGTCAAGCTATCCTGGTTGATTACGGCTGTTAGCCAGAAACCGGTCCTAGGATGCTTGATTTCGGTCCAGGGAAGACATGGCTTGGCAGTTCGGGCTGGACTGTTCCCATGAAGCACAGGGTAAAGGTTGATTTGCATATGGCCATGTCTAAACTTGGGGTGGTGTGGAGTTCAAAAAAACAATGGATTTAGGCCCGGATCTCTGTACTGGGGTGAATGTATGACATTGTTCTGCATTCTGTCCATCCATCAACTGTTGTTTTTGCATTTGTCACCCTGAGTGGGATGGGTATGCTCAGACGTGAGCCCCGTGCTCTCCACACCAGTGAAGTCAAGCTATCCTGGCTGATGACGGCTGATAGCCAGAAACCGGTCCTAGGATGCTTGATTCCGGTCTAGGGAAGACATGGCTTGGCAGTTCAGACTGGACTGTTCCCATGAGGCACAGGGTCAAGGCTGATTTGCATATGGAGTGCAAAAAAACGATGGATTTAGGCCCAGATCTCTGTACTGGGGTGAATGTATGACATTGTTCTGCATTCTGTCCATCAACTGTTGTTTTTGCAAACTCATGAAGGGACCACATTTCAAGATATGTAAATATTGGTGATTAAAGGTGACAAAAGACTACCAAGGAGCATATCTAAAACATGCACAATTCTAATAGCTCGCCACAGTGTGCAAGAAGAACTGTCTGTATCTTCAGGTGGGCTGATCCTGTATAGTCAAAGTTCATAAACTCATCAAAGTGATCCAAACACACAATGAACCCATATTTCAAGGAAGAGGAATTGCAAAATACCTGGCTTGGCTAGCTATTAAACATATTAAGATCACTCTGCTCTATTGTCAGACACATGAAAAGTAGAATGTTGAATGTTCATTTTAAACACATTGATTTAAATTGCACAAGCCAGAAAAGAGTGGAACCAGCAATCCACACTTTTTGTGTGAGGATAACAAAAAATACTATCAGTCAACTGCCAATTGCTCACCATTGCCTTGTGCGTATATAGGGTGGATGTGGCAGACTCACTCTCTGATCTTTCATCTTGAAGTCTTATGCCCCCTTAGATGTAAGCCATCCCAGCAAATGAGCAGAAAGAAATCTGATGTAAGCACCCACAAAGAGCAAAACTGAGCAACGCCCAAGCAGGGGTGCAGCTATCAATGGTGCAACAATTGCAGTGTCACAAGGAGTTTGACTGTGGGGTTTGACTGGACCCCATTTTCCACTACAAAGCCAAAGGACCATTTCCTGTGCTCGCATTAGGGTACATGGCACTCTTGCAGCGTCACTGCTTCCAAGTTAGTGACTTGGCCTTTATAAGAGATTGACATCCAGGATGAAAATTCAGGCTTCCTTTTAAAATGCATCCCTGAAAGATAACTCTTCATACCTCTTAGGGAGGAGGTGTCATGGGTACCAAATAGCATCCAAAGAAAAGTGAAGCATCCAAAGGGTTTCCAACAAGTAGCTCAGGAGCTACTGGATGTGTGCCTGCTACACGCTTGAAGTCACTCTCCTAAGTGAAGCTTAGTCCAGTGCATTATTCAGAAAGTTTAAGTACATTAAAAAGTACAGAACTTCTCATCTCAAGACCATTGCAGTGGTAGTCAGTCAAACCTGGGCTTCTATTGGAATTCTATAATGCATATTAGCAAGCCCATTATCACCGTTTAAGCGGTAGTTTCCTGCCGCTAAAACGGCGATAATTTTAACAAGGGTCTTGCTAATAGGCCCCTATGTCTTTTGGGCTGATTCAGCTGTTATTTCATTAGTTATGTGGAGGCGTTATAAATTGATAACATTTTTCCTGACATTTTTGCTGGTAACCCTGGATGGAATATTTGGGTTTTACTAAGGTATCATTAATATATGTGGTCACTGTCGTACAGTGCTAAAATGTGTTAGTCACCGGAAATAATTTTTGTTGAGCAGAAGTAGCTCTCATTGTAGAAAAGGTTAGCAAGGAAGGGTAAAAATATGCAGTAGTGTGTATTAAATTATGCAGCAAGATATTTCAAAGTATGGGGCATAATGCATCTCATTTTGCGATAGTGTTAGGTCACTATTTTGTAATGTTTACACATTAACACTGTCTAGACAACAGTTTCAACGAGTAGTAATAGTTTAACACTCAAATACAGCAATATGCAACTGAAAGGTGAACAGTCCACCTTTGCAAAGTGCCTTCTGCTGTACAGAAACACGCATTGCTGCATTTTAGATAACTTTTTATCCGTTTGAGGTAGAAATTTTTTTGTTGTTAAAATCCGCAAATTGTGCAGCAGCAGATGGATTAAGTGCCAAAAGCAGGAACTCCATAAGTATGTGAAAAACAATGCGGGTGCAGAATCGCATTATTCTAGTAGCCCTGTTAATAGGCCAATCCGAACCAGTGTGTACACAGCTCCTCTGGAATACAAGTCAAACTTACTCACACACACATGAGTAAGCAATAAAGTCTGCCCTATCAACAGGCATAAACATAGCTTTGAGTAAATTACTGTATTTTGCCCTGAGCATTATGAATTTTCCCTTAGGGGTGGGCAGAATTGGCGGCGTTTCATTCTGTGGAATCACACAGAATTACATTAAATTTCCGCAAAATTCCACTGCGGGCGAAGTGGGCATTTAATGCTAATTTCATAGCGCTAAATGCACCCTCGCTGCAAAAATGGATGCAAGGATGCATTTTCACTGCACATCACTCAGCGCCCTTACAATACTCTGCAGTGATTGAAAGTTAATTACCACAGAGTATTCAAGGGTGTCGAAAAGTATGTAGTGGGTTCTGAATTTTAGAAACCACTGCATACTGTAATCTCACCATTGGAGAGGCGGACTTTAATTAATGAAGTGATTCTGCAATACAAGACTAACCCGGAATTACTAAAATTCCGCAGACTCCGCCTACTGAATTAAAACCCCCACCTGTGCCTATTTTCCCTTACGTGTGTTATTCGTTGCTGACTCCCACATTTAACCTCGCTGTTCCTTTTCTTTGTGTGTTTTATCTGATTAACTTGCACTGTGACTTTGAACTTACATTGTGTCCCTGCTTTATCCAGTTGTTCTGGCTTGTTATAAGCCTCCCAAACACAACAGTTAGAAAGAGGGTCCAAGGGCAGGATTAATGACCAACATCTAGACACATGCCCCAAACAGTAGTACTAAAAACAAACAATGTCTAGGGGTCAAATTAAAAGGAACTCGACTATGTGAACCATTCGAGACACAACTAATTGCTAATAAAGTGGAAAAAAACAATAAGTGTGTGTATGTGTGACAAACCAATAGACAAGTCTCAAGGGTATGGGAAAAATTCCCATCAGTTGCCACTCAGTACCGCCCTTTTACATCATATGGGTTCTCCTTACCCAGGAGAAAATGTCCACAGCCTAAAGATATTGTCATGGCTGGAACTTAACCATTGATGAGTATGTGTGCAAATGGGTGGTACAAAAAGTAGTATTGTGAGTAGGTAACTGGATAGCAGTGCAAAGTGAACGTGAAAAGTATTAAAATTGGATAGGACTCAGTAGAGAATGAATTTTAATAATTTCTCTCAGTTCGTCCAAGTTTAAAATTTGTGTGACATACCAACAGATTTAACATAATATCTGTTTACAATCGGGGTCGACATGTTTCAGCATAAGTGACAGTTACGCCACTGCTTTCATCAGGACCAGAATGTTTACTACTGCAACAATAGTGAGAGTAAAAAAAGTTTTATCACCTGTTGATTCCAGGTTGTTCTAATTTAATTAATCCACCACATCACAAGTAGGTATGGAGATAAAGCATCACCCCACCTGGCTGCAGCTCAGGTAAGAGGAGCACCGCTCTGTCCGTCGGTGTCTCCCAGCGTCCTTCTACGCTATAAGCCTCTTCATAGTGTCTACATGAACACACGTGTCAGTTCATAGTAAAAGAGGCCATTTTGATTGGTTCACGAGTGCAGCTCAGTTACAGACTGTGGGGCTTAAGTACAAGGCCATTGCGCGGCAGGTGCGTCATTTATTTTGATGCACCGGCGGCGCAA
This sequence comes from Lissotriton vulgaris, assembly GCF_964263255.1. Classification (NCBI taxonomy): domain Eukaryota; kingdom Metazoa; phylum Chordata; class Amphibia; order Caudata; family Salamandridae; genus Lissotriton; species Lissotriton vulgaris. The sequence continues at coordinate 1,253,905,141 of NC_141696.1, forward strand.
TGAGCTTGGCCATATTTACAAAGCCATGTAAAGTCGCCCTTTGTGACTTTTCACGGCCTTGTAAATATGGGCCCCTTTCACGCATTAATTACTCTGTGTGAAAGGGCCGTTACATGGGTATTGCTGTGGATGTTCCCACGCAAGATCCATGGAACTTGAAGTATTCCCAGATTTACAACATTTGGTAAAACTGGAAATGCGTCAGAATCCTATGCCTTCCCAGAGGAGGCGTAGGAATGGCACAACGAGGAGAAATACTTTTATTTCTCCTTGTTCTTTCCTCTTACTAAGTTTGCTGCATTACACAGCACGTATAGAAAGATTAAAATGCCATTAATAATAGTTTTTGTGCAGGAAGGTGTCTTTTCCTGCACAAAAACAATCATCTCCGCAGCGCAGGCACCCTTGCAAAATGACGCAAGGGTGCCTGCGCTGGTGCATGGCAGCCAATTGTGCACCAGTGCAGGGGAAAAGCACAGGGATGCGTTGTATTGTTGTTAATTCGACGCATCCCTGTGCTTTGAAAATGATGCAGCACGGCGCAGCTAAATGGCTTGCGGCGCCACGCTGCATCATTTTCTTGTAGCGGAGGCCCTATATTCGCATATAACATTGGCGCAGCAAGGGGGCCCTGGCTGCTAATGCCAGCAAAGAAAACGTGCCCCTTATCCACCGGTGTGGTACAAAAAAACCTTCCAAATTAGAATACACGGGGGCCTAAAACTCCTTTGCCCGGTGCCACTGCACCTGCCGCACCCGTGAATTCCTCACCCCTGGGCCATGGCATGTGTATTGTCCTTGTTTACTTTGGCTCTGTTTTACAATCAGGAAGGATCAGAAGACACCGTATTGCGAGCCAGATCTTCCTTCCCACGGATTCCCACGGTATTTTACTGCCGGGCCGGTCATGTCTTTACCCGCAGCGTTACTGTGAGATTTCATCCCTTTCATTCTTAAAGACAGCGCTGCCAAAGTAACAACAACACTAGAAGTTCCTGGCAGATCCCAAGGTATGGCCGGAAAATAACCAGTTATTTGTCTGTACGTCTTGTTCAATTCTGCTGCCTGCTCCGTGTCGCACTGCCCTAAACTTTCACTCACCTTTGCCTTTCGTGTCCCTCCCAACTAACACGATGTAAATGTTTGTTGTGTCATGTTTCCCCCTTCCCTTTGATGCCATTGTCTTCCCTGCCCGGCCTTTCTCTCCTTGATTAGCCAGCGGGGGTGCTGGGGGCGCCTTTGCCGCAGTCTCCAGGGTGGTGGGCCGAGCAATCAGGCACTTTGTTGTATTTCTTTGTTGTTTTGCTGACTGCTCTTCTGTGTCATGTTTGCCCTCACATTCGGTCTGTGTCACCAATACCATCGGATGCAATCAGACCTTTAATACACAGTAACTTTGAAAGAAAAACAGAGAATCACAGCCCTAGAATTCATTAACACACTTTTTAACCATTTTTAAACAAATGATAAAAACATCTTACATGTAGTGTGCTTCGTTGCAGCATTTATATAGCGCTTACTCTTCCTATGTGGGCCACAGAAGTGCTTACTTACATGCGCAGCACGCTACTCCTTGTAGACTGCAGGGCTCGAGTCGGGGTACCACGCGGGTGGACGGCATCCCTCCATTTATTTTACCAGGAGCTCGATAACTATAAACTGCAACTGTGTGCAAGCCACCTTTCGTGACGTCACTTCCTGTTGTGACGCCAGCGTCCCCCCCACTTCTTTTTTTAGGACTTGTACCCTGTTGTAGAGTGTGCGGCTGGGAGGATGTCTTGTTAGTTTTTTGATCCAGTGTGGGCAGTGCTTCCATGTTGTGCATGATGACCACCTAGGTGCAGTTATTGTGTTATGAGACGCAGCGAGTAGCAGTGCGGTGGGTGAAGAGGTGTGAGATATAGGTGCACAGTAAATGATTTTCAGTAATCTGGCAGCTTTGAGCAGTTCTACTGGCCCCCTTATGGGATTTATTATGAACATAGCTAATTTAGCTGGCTACTTCAATGGGTTGTCCAACCTGATATTTTGTTTAAAGTGTTTTTTGGTCCTGAGACGGCATTTCTGTAGAGAGGTGGTAAAGAGAGATCTGCTGGAATGTGTTTTGTTACTTCTATGCATGTCTTGAATGTCATTGTGAGATGTAAGAAAGTGGTCATAGTGTGTAGCTGGTGGGGACCTGCAGTGGTGCACTAGTATAGAATCCTCCGATTGGCCAGCAGTGTACAACAGACCTTTTTAGTTATTTCATGTAACAGACCTCATCAGTTGTTCCATGCATGTTCAGATGGTGATGTCTGGTTTATTGGCTGGTACAGTACTGGGTGATGGACAAGAACCATAGCAGAAATGTCTTATGTGAGTGAAAGAGGATTAAGCTGCAGTTGGCTGTCCTCTGAGGCGGAAGCCGGAGGTGCTGTTCACTCGGCATTTTAAACTTACTTGCATTTGTGTCAGAATCTATTTTTAAAACTTGTAATTGCACCCTGTGCTCATCCCTGTGTGAAGCGCCAAGCAGGCACCCCACATTCAGCTGTTCTAGCGCTGTTTTCGTGGGACACTTCACCCGGCCGCCATCGCTGCTACATGCGAGGCCACGCCCCCTGCCAGGCCACGCCCACCCTCACCTATTAAAGCGCTGACTGATAGCGCATTCGCTGGTAACTGAGTCCTCTGAGGCGGAAGCCGGAGGTGCTGTTCACTCGGCATTTTAAACTTACTTGCATTTGTGTCAGAATCTATTTTTAAAACTTGTAATTGCACCCTGAGCTCATCCCTGTGTGAAGCGCCAAGCAGGCACCCCACAATCAGCTGTTCTAGCGCTGTTTTCGTGGGACACTTTACTCGGCCGCCATCGCTGCTACACGCGAGGCCACGCCCCCTGCCAGGCCACGCCCACCCTCTCTCTCCACAAATGTGCTTCCCACGCAAGCGCAGCGGACGAGCGCAGCGGGAGCGCCTAAGGCAAGCCCGTCTGCGCCCGTCCGCGGTCGTACGCGGTCCAGGGCCACAACCCCTGCTCCACCAGATGGCCACATACGATGGAGCAAGCAGGATCTACTGAACTTATGCCACAATATCGACGATTCCTGCAAGCACAGTCTATGCGTGGAAAACGATATGGGTTGCGAACACTGTCATTTCTCATTTGACCTTGGTAAGAATACAACCAATATGGGCTATACCTTACACTGCGGACTGCTTAATGTACGCTCACTGAGAAAACATAGGTTAGACCTATATGATCTACTTACTGAGAACCAATGGGATCTTGTGTTTCTAACAGAGACATGGTTAGATAATGAGTCTACACCCTACGCCCTTGAGGCAATTCCAGGAGGGTATACTATACATAGACAGGATAGACCCACAGGCAGAGGAGGTGGAATCGCAATTATAGCCCGCGAAAACCTACGATGCCAGCTAGACAGCTCTCCCATCCTGGACAGTGAAGCAGGGAGCTTCACTGTCAAAGTGAATAATAACTACACGCTAAAGGGCATACTAATTTACAGACCCCCAGGCCCCATAGCCAGGTTCGAGGAGAGTCTAGTTGAAGGAATCATGGAAACCGCACTATGCAATGACAAGTTTCTGGTACTCGGGGATCTCAATTTACATCTCGATAACCCCTCAGACAACGTCAGTAAGAATTTTGGTCAGGCACTGAAAGCCCTCCAACTTACCCAAATCGTTAGAGGCCCTACTCATCAACTAGGTCATCTGCTGGACCCCATATTTGTCAACTGGGGGGAAGCGGAAGCTATGACCCCAATTCCCATTCCATGGTCGGACCACTATTTGGTCCCTTTTTCCATACGAATCCCTGGAAGCAGACCCCCACAGCCACCAGTCATGTACCACCTCAAACGGAAATGGGCTACATTCTCTCAGTCTAAATTCTGTGCAGAATTAACGAAAGGAGGAAGCCCAGGAGGGAAAGATGCTGACACGGCCAACGCTAACCTCTGCATGCGCATTAATCAGGCACTAGACTGCACAGCTCCTCTGTTAAAAACCAAATCTGGGGGACGCATAAACAAAACTGCCCCGTGGTTCAACGCTGAACTAAGAGTTCAGAAAACCGCACTAAAAAGAACCGAAAGAGAATGGCGCAAGACTCTCTCTGAAGAACCCAGAACTAATTATCTAATCGAGAGACGAACCTACCATGGACTAATCAGAAAGATGAAAACAGCATACTTTACGACTAGGATCAATGAGGCTGGTAACTCGACGAAAGAGCTGTTTTCACTTTACAAAACTCTTTCAAGCGGAAACTCAGCTATTGTCCCCGATGACTGCTCGCCAGAATTGTGTGACAAAATCGCAGATTTTTTCTCAGATAAAATAACAAAAATCTACTCAGCATTCCCTACACAGCCCAATACCGGGGCAGACTTTGTTGAAAGCCCAAGGGAGTGGGGAGATAAACCAAGACTCACCAACTTTGTTACCCCTCCCACGGAAGATCTTCTCAAAATCTGTAGGTCGGTGAAGTCGGGCTCTCCTCGAGACCCAACCACACCCAAACGTCTGACGGATAGTCTAAGGGTACTAGAACCATACATCAGACATCTACTCGATGTATCTTTTAGCACCAAGACAGTACCTAGGGATTGGAAAAAGGCGGTTGTTCTGCCCCTCAGGAAGAAACCTACCATCAGTTTTGAGAAACTTGACAATCTCCGCCCAATTTCACTCCTGCCCTACCTCGCCAAGGTGGCTGAAAAAACGGTCAATATACAACTAATGGACTTTGTGGAAAGGGCTGCCCTATTGCACGACACCCAATTCGGATTCCGCCCTCGCCACTCTACAGAGTCCGCACTGCTTACTGCAGTTGAGACCCTACGTCAGGGGGTGGATGAGGGACACACCATGGCCCTCATCCTATTGGACCTGAGTGCAGCTTTCGACACTGTGGCGCACGACAACTTGCTACAGTGTCTGAACAACGGAGGAATATCCGAAGCTGCACTCCAATGGCTACAGTCCTTCCTGACAGGGAGAAGCTTCCAGGTTCGCCAGGGCGACCACTACTCGAGAGACATAGGTTTGGGACAGGGCGTCCCCCAGGGTTCGTCCCTGAGCCCAACCTTGTTTAATCTCTATGTCTCCCCAGTGGCTTCAATTGCCGTGAGTCACGGATTGAGCATCGTGTCATACGCCGATGACACACAGCTGGCTATCTCCCTATCGCGTGCACCCGGTCTTGCGATGGACAGTTTCAGGGATTGCATGCAAGAACTTGCAACCTGGATGTCCACCAACTGCCTTAAATTAAACGGCAACAAGACCGAGGTGCTCGTTGTGGGGAGGAACCCATCTGTTTGGTCATCGGCGTGGTGGCCTCCATGCCTGGGTGAAGCTCCCAGACCCCGCCAGGGAGTAAAAAACCTTGGCGTCTGGCTCGACGCTGACCTATCTTTTGGACCCCAAATAGACCGAGTTGCAGGTGTCTGTTTTGGCGTCCTAAAAACCATAAGGAAGGTCCTTGACCTCCTTCCTATGTCAGCACGGAAAACACTGGTACACGCCCTTGTGACATCACGCCTAGACTACGGCAACCTACTTTACCTGGGTACCACCAGCAAAGCTATGAACCGCCTTCAGGTAATACAGAACGCAGCAGCCCGTCTCATCCTAAAAACCCCTAAACGATCAGACACCAAAGCCGCTCTCAAAACCCTCCACTGGTTGCCAGTAAAAAGCAGAGTGGAATTCAAAGCCCTCTGTACATGCCACCGCATCCTGGCTAAGAAATCACCTATCCCACTCCAGAACTTACTGACAAGGTATACACCTGCCCGCGATCTGCGCTCCTCATATGGGGGCCTACTTCAGGTTCCTAGGGTCAAAAGGGCCCGTATGGGCGGACGCTCCTTCCGTCATCTGGCAGCGAAAAGCTGGAATTCCCTCCCTCTCCATCTCCGTCTGGATCCATCCGAATCCAGCTTCCGCAAGAACCTAAAAACATACCTGTTCTCCACATAACAGTTCACTGGTCTCCAACCTCTCACAAGAGTTCTTCAGTTGCAGCGCGGGGACACGCTTCTGCGTAACCAAGCGCTTTATAAGCTACCCTTAATAATAACCGCTGAGTATGATCGTATTTGTATTAGTGTGCATCAGAGAGGTTATACATGAGTTGACATTACTAATTATTAATCAGGGTAACCATTGATCGGTCCCTCTTAGCTGACTAAGGTATAGGACATAGTGTGCTGTGTGTGAAGTTCCATATCTGTTTCATATCTTCTCACTCATCAAAGACTTCACCACACCTGAGCTGTCACTGGAAACATCAACTCATCACAAGACACCCTGGCCCTCTCCAGAAGAATCCCAGTGATAAAGGAAGTCAATGCTATCACCATATTGGACACCATTAGCACAGAGGCAACCTCAACAATCATGAAGTTCATTGGCTCCGGTGCTCCGGCAGACCCCTGCCCCCACTGTGTCTTTGACAAAGGAGCGATCAGTGATCATCACCCCTATACTTAACACCTCCATCTGTACAGCCACCCTCCTGGAACCATGGACACATGCAGCTGTCAACCCCCTCCTAAAGAAACCCTTGACTGACCAGACCAACTCATCAATTACCATCTGATATTCCTCCTTCCCTAACCAACCAAAGTGCTGGAAAACACCATCAACAAGCACCATTCCGAACATCTCACTAAACACCATCTTCTCGCCACCACACAGTCAGGATTCAGACCCAGCCACAGTATGGAAAGCGTCCTTATAGTAGCAAGCAGGTTCACGTAGATGTTGAAGAGTGATGCCATCTGGATGATCCTCGACAGGGGCAAACTGCAGTCAACATCCTTCTAGACTTATAAGCAGCCTTGGTCTTCATCACCCACCCCATCCTAAACCAGTGACTCTGATAAGTGGGCATCCAGAGACTTGCCCTCAAATGGATCTGCTTCTTCCATACTGGAAGAAGTCAAACCGTCAACATGCCCCCCTATGACTCTGAAGCACAAGTTCTTTTTGCGGAGTCCTGCATGGCTAGTTGCTCAGCCCAACACTCTTCAACATCTGTATGGCACCACTAGCCAACATCAGACAAGCTCACAACATAAACATCCTCACTTACACCAATGGCAGACGACTAATATTGTGCCTCTCGGACAAAACACCCAACACCAGGAACAAGTTCACCACTTGCATGCCAGCTGTAGCCATATGGATGACATCCAATTGCCTGAAATTAAACTCAGACAAGACCAAGGTGGAAGAATTTTGGAAAGATCTCCTTGCCATGGGACTACACGTGGTGGCCCACATACCTTGGACCTCTGCCCATTCCCTGCTAATAAGCAAAAAAAACAGAATCGTCATCAACAACAAACTGGACATGATTGCCAAGTCAGTGCAGGGGTCTCATTCTACTTCATCCGACTAAAGATGCTGAAACAAATCTTCAAGTGGCTACCAGACAGCACCAGGAAAATGATCACCCGAGCACTCACCATCAGCAGACAAGCCTATGGAAACACCCTGTACACAGAGATTACGAACCACCTCACAAGAAGATTGCAGACCTTCCAAAACATAGCCGCCAGACTAGTCCTCAACCTCCCACGCTGAGCCCACATCATACCACACTTTAAAGAAATCTGCTGGCTCTCTATACATAATCCTGCACACTTGAAACTCCTCACCCACACCTACAAAGCAGCTCTCAACAACACTGGCTCTATCTACCTTAACTGCTGCATTCACTTCCACCAACCTTCCAGACATCTCTGATCTGCTAGACTCTCAATAGCACGTACCCCAAGCATATACAACAGCAGAGCAGGATGCCACTCCTTCTTTTACCTGGCCACCAAAAAAGCCTGGAATGACCTTCCACAACACATAGCTTCAGGTCTTCAGTTTTACAAGAAACTGAAGACCTGGCTTTTCAAGAAAGTCCTGAGGGCTGGCCTCAGACACCTGCGAAAGAGCACCTGGTTACCTTCATGGGTAATTAGCATGCTATAAAAACACTGATTACTTAACATAACATACCAGTGGGCTGTAAACTGTAGATTGCACTTGAATGTGCAATTATCTTACAGTGTGAATGTGTGATGGATGTTTGTAGGTAGGATGTTGCACAAATCATGGTCTCTGTAGGTCTATATCCATTATGTGTTTTTATATTTAAAACTGAATTATGAATCTTGAATACATTGTTTTGTATTTTTCTAATTACTAGTGTCACAATTTTTATTTGACATGTTCTGATAATTTCATTGTATTGAAGTTGCCCTAGGTTGTTTACAATATGAATTCTAAAGGATACATTAGAAGAACCAGAGCTCAGTAATTCAGTTTAAACAGGCTACACAACCTACCAATGCTTACAAAGCAGGTGCTAACCTGCATTTGGAAGCCATGGCAACCATTTTGGAAAAAAACACCAATCCCCCATTTTGTGCGGCATTATTGCATACAATGTGTAGCAATGCCCAGTTGACCATTTACCAACAATTACTGAGCTTTCATTCTGTTGAGAAAGGCCTGCTGTAATGCACATTCTAATCTCAGCTGGTATGCAGAGGCTAGTAATTAGCTACCATAAGGCACATACAAGTTGGCTAAAACCCATGTAGTCTTTAATAACACATTGTCTGTTTTTTTAATTCAAGGAAAGCAAGGGGTCTTGAGATGCCACCCTGACCTTGCAGGGAGAGAGCTCATGAGCGGGACACTGACTGCAGAGTCAAAGAGGGAGCAGCACCAGTCCGGCCTGACATCCCTTCGACCAGAAGAGAGACAAAGACTGGACCAGCTCAACGCCTGCTACAAGGAGAAGTTCGGCTTCCCCTTCGTTATCTGTGCCAAGCTGAACGACAAGGCCAGGATCCTCCAGGAGCTGAGTGACCGGTTTGAGAACTCACCCCATGAGGAACTGCAGAATGGCATCGAGGAAGTGAAGAAGATCTGCCACCTCAGATTACAGGATATATGGGCCCAAGTCATGCCAACAAAATTGTGAAGACCTAAAGCCACAATAATGAGAATATATTGAAAAAACAAATCAGAGCATTATTGCATAGTAATAAAAGTAGTGTAATTTCTTTTGTTTTTTTTAGACAGTGGATTATATTGTGACATGCAAAAGGGGGGCCCAATTTACCATGAGTGTCCAAAGCAGGTCCAGGCATGCTGAATACATGACATATTTTAGGGATTCACGAATAAAATAAAATTGCATTCAGTGATTCGTAATGTTAATTTACACTTATGTGTCTGAATATTAGAGGCCACTGTGCTACAAAAAGATATTAAGAAATTAATGCCATGATTGGGGTGCTATGTCCATTCAATGCTCCACGAAATCTCAAGGTTTACCTTTATTTTCACAGAATTCCATTCCCTACATCTGACCCCAGGCTTTTTATAATCTGTGTGTGTCTTTTCTCTGTCACAGACATTGATAGACAGATCAATGAATGTACTTCGTGGTTCAGCCTAGTCCAAAACCACCTTGTCGTCACATTCCTCTTATAGAGCAACACCCATATTGTTGTACAATAAAAAAGGGTGGTTCAGAAGAGCTCTGTTGGACCGAATCCCTATCTGATTATCTGGATAGCTACACAGAAAATGTACATAATGAAATTGAATAGAACTCCCTTAAATGGCTGTTAACCAAAATATTTGGCATAGATGCAGCCATGCTGGAAATATGTACTGTATCCCAGAACAGCTACTTGCAAACATCGTCATGAAACCATTACCATCCGAAATGAAACTAATTCTTCAGTTCTCTTAATTGATCAAGTTGCGTTTGTTTTGCTTTATATCTCCTATTTCCAGGTTACTTTTCTTCCATGATATTATTAAGCTGTGCTTATTTGTTAAAATTGCTATCCTTCCTGTTCATATTGCCTGCTTTTGTGTACAGCGCTCTGATACCCAGACGGGCCGTGGTCACGCTTTACAAAACTTTTCAAATAAATACATACATTAATTCCCTGTAATATCCATATACTTTACACTCTTAGTATGTATCACAACTCTCATGTTTGTGTTTTCCTCATTGTTCTGAATATAAATCCTCTTAGCTAACTAGTTAAACAGCAATCGCAGTGCATGTACTATTTTTGTTGCCCTTTTTTGGTCCTATCTAATCTAAGATTTCTTCCTATGGCTTATCTCATTGGTGGCTGGTACTTATAGCAGAGAGGCGGGGCGGAGGAGACACAGAAATATTGACTCACACACATGCCTTTAAAAACGTGCACACACACACATATCCATTCACAACACTCACTCCTATATATTCATGCACACACCAAACATTAAAATGAAATTACACTTATCTGCGCAGATCTGCCTCGGAGGACTCAGGAGGGTTGGGACTGTTGCCTCCCCTCATTGGCTGACATTAAGTCAGCCAACAAGGGGAGGCAGCAGTCCCAACTCATCACAGAGAGGGGTGGGGACAGTGAGAGCTGCTGACCCCACCCCACTCTGTGACGAGGTGTCAGTGATTGATACTTGCCCCTGGAACATAAGGGCTTAGAACTGGATTGGATAGGTCCATGGCAATCAGTGACACTCCCCCTTGTCATGAGGGGGATGGCTTTGAAGTGCTTTGCCAGGCTGAAGATGTCCCGCCCACTGAAGCTGTGACATCTTCATCCCGGCAAAGTTTAGCTCAAGCAGCCAAGTTCCTGCGCATTTAGCGCATGACTGGCTCCTGGCTGCCTGACTTGATGATAAAGTTTGTCTGACAGGCTGATCTTTGCTCAGCCTGGCAGACATTCTTCTTTTTAAGAAAAAGGTGAGGGGGAGTGGACCCTTCTTCTATTAGGATGGTTGGTGGCTGTCTTACCTTCAGAATGCCCCACTCGTGGACCACACCAACAAATTTATGTGGGCTTTGGGCCAGTCTGTTGCTTACCATTGATGTTTTTCTCTTCACTCTCATTTGCTTATTTCTTATTTGATGGCTTTCCCTCCTTTTTTTGCGTTTGTCTCTCTTCTGGAGCCTACCTTCTTTGCCATTCTTTTGATTGCACATATCCTTCCATTGCTTACATTTAGGAAACTACTTTTTTCTTCTCATTTCACCTCTCATTGAAAGTATTTATTTATGTATTTTTTAGCTCTCTGCCTCTTTTGTTGCTTCCCGTTGCAAATTCCTGTCCCCGTCACTTTCCATTCGGCTACCGCCCCCAGCTCTTTCATTACACCCCATCCGATTCGTATTTTTTTAAATGGCACATCCTCCAGCTTCTCGTTGATCTCTTGCTACCCAAAGTTCCTTTGTGCAACTGCACCTCTCTTACAACCACGCACACATCCTTCCCTGCTTGGCCCATCGTTGCCCCCCAATGGCTCCTACTCTGCAGTTTGCCTTCCCTCTATATAACATTCATTTTTTTTTTTACTGTTTGTCTCCTTTTTAGGAGGGCCACCAAATGCAATCTACTGCTTGGGCACTCCTTTTTCAAAAAGTGCTTTTGCTCAATAACCTATTTATGTCAGTAAATTAGAAAAAAAGGATGGTTGTGTCATGGTTCATATGGGTAATATTTTAATTTTTCCATTTGACGATACTAGACAGCACCGGCAAACAGCATTGGTAGAGTCAATAGGTCCACATTGGCAGCCTTAAGGCAAGACTCTGTGTCTTTGCCAATGCTTCTTCTTGAGGTGTGTGGCAGAATTCTAGGTGAGTCCTCTTTGATAACACATACAGTGTCCAGAGTGTGTTTGCTTGTTGTACGTACATCAACAGTCCCAATAAAAGGCTCGTCACACTGTCTGACCACTTTGAGGTCATTAGAAGAAATTAATGCAAGACACATGTCCTCTTTTGTTCTGCAAATACTTTATCTCTTATATTACCCTCACCCCATGTTCCTGAGCCCTAAGTTATTGACTTTTCAATGGCTGCAAAAACGCTTGCCTGCAACCTTCCTGGTTGGTGTTAAAACTGATCGTCGACCAGGGTTTCACCGCACATGTTCTTTTGCTTTCTAATTCATTACATTGAAAAGGCAACAATTAGAAATGGGGTACCTTAGAGACCCTAGGGTGCCGACACCTGTCCCTAACCTCTGTGAAAAATGACCATAAGGTCGAATCCTATAGAGGGTCACTTGAGAGTGCAGGAAACACTAAGGTGATGGATACAATCCTTACAAAAGTCTCTAGATAGTTAAGCAGGACCAGTGCATGATTTTGGTGCATCTGCTGGGATAGCCTTTGTGGAAAACTGTATAAAACAAAATGACCCTGCAAAACTGACCAATGCAGAAAACAGGTCACAATGTCCCAAGGGAGCAGTAAGAATGAATGCTGAGAAGACCCAACATCCTTTGAATGCAATGCAGCATATGCCATCACAGTGGTCCATTGGTACTGAAAAACACTGGAGATGGGGTGCAACACAAAGGAAGTAACTATTGAGTGGCAGAACGATATCCAGATGCTTCCTGAATGCCAAATCATCATTTGAGAGTCATTGAAAGAAAATTCCATAGTTTGACTTTCTGGATCGTTGATATAAGCTATGGATTTTCTTTTTCAAATTTGTGTTTTACCATAATGTGGAAAATGAAACAAAATAGGTATCTAGTGCAGTACAGTAAATGTTGTCTGGTTGAAGAGACGTCAATGCACAGGCATAGGGCCTGTTTTAATGTTTAGTGGTAATGAGGTATTGAAATAAACTTTTTTTGTCAGTAATGCTAAACTGGGATAAAAATTCACTGGTGAGATTTCCAACACCGTACAGATAGCATGGTTGAGGCAATTCTGCCAGTGGGTTATCCTCAGGATTTGGTATTTCGACATAATGTGGAACTTTTTCTGTTACTTTCAAACTCAAAATCTGGCAGCAGTCTTGCGACATTACCCTGTGTACTGTCAGGCAAATGTAACGTGCTCAGGGTTTAAAATAGGTTCTTTGCTAGCAACATATGAGATTGTTGCCGGGAACATAGAAAAGATGTCCTAGCCAGTGTGGGGTGTTTCTTCCCAGAAGCCCTGCCTCGCGAACCCAATGGATGCAATCAGTGAAGCGCATTCAGCAGTAATGTCTTGCAACTGGAGGTGGTAAGTTGCTGTCTATTCTGGAACTGTTGCTGATCTAGATGTAGTACCCAGGAATCTACAACACAGCTAGAGTAATACATTGAGCAGGTCCTTATGCATTTATGTTATACAATTAGTACATATGTTTTCAGGCTTTCTAATTATTAATATGTGTTTGAACTCACATGAATTCACAATTATTTGTTGAAATGTTCTTATATACATTTTAGCAAATGCCTTGCTGATCAAAGAGAAATGTATGTTCTGGGTCATAGTACACTGTATGATGAGATAATTGGATTTTAAAAAAGTGACAGGGAACCGATAGGACATCAGAGTTGTAATGTTTTGCAATTGGATGAAAGATCTGATCAGACCTTTGTTTCGCGTCCATAGTTTGAGTATTCCAGATGAAATCAAAAACTTTGGTTAAAAGAGCAGCACATAGTTTGATGAAGTTATAGGCATTGATGGATCATATCAATGTTACATCTATAGAGAGTAAAACCCCACTGGCTAGTGAGATTGAGAACATACATCTAAAATCACTCCTTATTCGTGGGGGGGAAGGGAGTGAGGGGGGCAACAGGGGGAGCTGATGGGGGATAATGAGACTGATCTGCCAAGATGCGCAAATAAAGCAATGATTAGGGTGCATGAAGCTCGTCTCCTATTTTCAAAAACCTGGTGATAAATCCGTGCATTGGGGGTGTTCAACAAAGTCAGAATGTATTCATTATTTTATTTTCAGTCACAGGAATAATGCCCTGCAGAGGCCAGAACAATAGATTTTTGCTTATTTTCCCAATGCATTGGTTTCAAGTTGATTATTTGTTTTACAGGCTTCCACAGCAGTTTTAACGTTAAAAGAGCAACGTTATACCCATCCTTTGAAATATTTTGAAACCTAAAGATTGCTTTATGTTAAAGATTAGTCCGAGCCAGCTCCAAAACGGATTTGAATCTAAATAAACATGTAATCTTAATGTGTCAGAGACACACATTCCAATTATACCACCAACTGAGAGGCTACATAACATTTTGGTAAGTGCTAAAATGTTTATGTTAATCTAGGAAATCAACCAAACTATAGTTTTAGACACTGAAGACATGATTTATTGTTTTAAAACTGTACTAAATGCATAATTTTATTGACACACCTTAAATGTTTACCAATGTATAAGATAAAGTTGGTAATCCTTCGTGACACACACAATAAGAACTGAAGCAGGATGAGTGTGCTTTAATAAAGGTGGTTATTTTTAGGTCGAGCCTGACCCAGCGCTTGCGCTGCTCTGGCCAGACCTTAAGTAAGAAGGGCTTCAAAAAATGCTACCCAAAAAATGCGCCGGCTACAGCTTGCAGTGCATGTGCACGGGCGCACGCTTGAGCAGAGGTGCCATATGGCATTCCTCATGCTCATTAAGCGCATCTCTTGCCGCCCGCTGGATCGCGATCACTTTCGCAGCTGCACGTTTGTTTTTATTTTTTCTTTGGATGAGGGGAAATGGAAAGGTCCAAACAGCACATCTCAAGCATTCATTACAAAATCCATGGTCCAGTCAAAGACCAAGTTGTGCATTCTTGTTTTTAAACCTGCGTGAATTTTAAATGATGCGAAATGGACATGTTTCCAGAAATGGCCAATTCAGGCAACATTAAGAAATGGAAACAAAATATTTTTTCCCATCAATTTGCTTTAGCTTTTTTGCTTATTTTTTTAAAGCAAAGTACAAAACATTGCCAGAAAGTCGCATGCGGCTGGTTCGTTATTAGCCCCGCCCTCCCGCCCATCTTTAATTGACGAGCAGTGGTGGGGGATGCGGCTCCCCCCACCTTCCTGGCTGCTGTTATTTACTCTTTATTGCTCGATGCGCTCTTCATTCGTCTTCTTAATTACCTCTTTTCTCGACTTCAGCCCCCGAAATCTAATCGTCTGAAACATAAATCTCACCTTGCCTCTTACAGTCACACATCATTAATGTAATTCATTTCTCCTTCATAAATTCTTTATAATAAGCAATCATTAGCCACACGTTAACCCTTTTGATGGAGCTGTAAGAGTTTTATAAGACTCTAGGGCTGTCTCTCTGTAGGTTATCTCGTTTTGAGCTAATGTCCTCTCTTTGCCTCTTGAGGTGCCCGTTATATTTTTGGAACATCGCATCATGCTCATTTTGATTTATTGTCGCCCACTGATGCAGCATCTTTTAGCCCGGCCTCTCACGGTGGCTTGCCCCTGAACATTGACCGGGTTAGAGACGCTGTAGACCCCGCTGCTCAGGTCTTGTCTTTGTTCCACAGCTGCAGTTTCGTGCGCAATTGTGATCTTGTTCGGCCTCTTACCGCAATACTACGAGCAACGGCAAGCAGCGGTTACATTTGCTATTCATAACATAGTAACTCAGGCCGGTTCTCCAGCGGATGAGCTATGACTTCTGGAGCATTAAACCTCTTCCTGGACAGAAGTGGGTGGATGTCTGGTCTTTTTTGGTGCGGGACATGGTGTTTGTTAACCCAATTGAAAGGCGATCAGGTGAGCTCTTCCTAACTCCGACTCTTAGGTTTCCAATCAGTTTCAAAACAACTTTCTGGTTACCGTCACACGCCTTCTCAAGTTATAGTTTTCCGAAGGTCTGAAGAGAAGCAGAAGTGACAGATCGGATGTTTAAGACCACATTTAGAGGTAAGTGCCATGCTGGATAATCTCTTGGTTGATTACCCAAGATATATCATAACATACACAGAGTTGCTGATATGTTTCTAATTCCGCTTTACTTTTATTTACGACTGCAGCCAAGGAACTACCCGCAAATGGCCAATTGGAAGTGCTAAGTGACTACCCTGTTCTTTTTTACACTCGAGCTCCTTGCATGTGCAAGCAAGCATTGGCAAAGCCAATAGGTCTTGCATACTCCACGGGAGCTATTGCCTTTGTCAATGTATTTTAGCTATATTGTACAGCAGCGCAGCATGGTTGAAAGTAAAGGAAACAAGCTTTGGCATAGCCAATAGGTCTCACTTTTCGGACCTTATAAGTGTTTAGCCATGATGTTGTTGCACCAAGGATATTGTGCTGCATAACTAAATACTTATAAGATCCCAAATGCGAGACCTATTGGCTATTCCAATGCTTGTTCTAATTTAGAAGTGAATGAATCACACCCACAGAATCTTACAAGAACCAGGAAAGAGATACATATTTGAAAAGGGAGCACAGTTATCTAGGTATGAGGATTAGAGCATTGCCTGCTAGCCCAAATTTAATTCTGCAGGCCATGAAGAAACACACCGCAGCGAGCATGTGCTGGTTTTATTGTGTTATTAATTTTGCATTTATACAACACAATCTTTCGAAATTGGACCAAAAGAGTTACACCAACTCAAAGTCTGTGTCACCCTAAGTTGGCAGGGTATGCACAGATGGAGGTCCCTTGCTCACTTTGCCACTGGATTTAAGCTAGCCTGGCTGAAACCAGTCCCAGGATGCTTGTTTCCAGTTTAGGGCAGACCTGCCTTGGCAGTTCGGGCAGGACTGTCCCCATGAGGCACAGGGTCAAGACGGGTCTGCATACAGTTGGGTCTAAACGGAGGTGGTGAAGTGAGCTAAAGAACAATGATGGATTCAACCCAGATCTGTGACTGGGGGTGAGTGTCTGAAAAGTTTCAGCGCTCCGTCCATCATATCCTTGTGTTTGCTTTGTTCGCCCTAAGTTGGCAGGGTATTCCCAGACTTAAGTCCCTTGCTCACTTTGCCACTGGATTCAAGCTAGCCTGGCTGATGAGGGGTGTTACCTCGAAAATGGTCCAAGGATGCTTGTTTCCAGTGCAGGGAAGACCTGGCTTGGCAGCTCTGGCTGGACTGTTCCCATGAGGCACTTCATCAAGACGGATTTACATATAGTTGGGTCAAAACGGAGATGACGACGTGAGATAAAGAACGATGATTAATTCAACCCATATCTGTGACTGGGGTGAGTGTCTGAAAAGTTTCAGCGCTCCGTCCATCATCTCCTTGTGTTTGCTTTGTTTGCCGTCCATCATCTCCTTGTGTTTGCTTTGTTCGCCCTAAGTTGGCAGGGTATGCCGAAACGTGGGTCTCTTGCTCACTTTGCCACTGGATTCAAGCTAGCCTGGTGGATGTGGGGGTGATACCCTGAAACCGTCCCAGGATGCTTGTTTTCGGTTCAGGGAAGATCTGGCTTGGCAGTTCGGGCTGGACTGTTCCCATGAGGCATAGGGTCAAGACGGATTTGCAAATAGTTGGGTTGGAACTCAGGTGGCGAAGTGAGCTAAAGAATGATGATGAATTCAACCCAGATCCATGACTGGGTGAGTGTCTGAAAAGCTTCAGCGCTCCATCCATCATCTCCTTGTGTTTGCTTTGTTTGCCCTAAGTTGGCAAGGAATGCCCTGAAGTGAGTCCCTTGCTCACTTTGCCACTGGATGCAAGCTAGCCTGGCTGATGAGGGGTGTTATCCAGAAACTAGTTCCAGGATGCTTGTTTCCAGTCAGGGAAGACCTGGCTTGGAAGTCCGTGTGGACTGTTCCCATGAGGCACAGGGTTAAGACTGATTTGCATATAGTTGGGTCTGAACTGAGGTAGCGAAGTGAGCTAAAGAATGATGATGGTTTCAACCCAGATGTGTGACTGGGGGTGAGTGTCTGTAAAGTTTCAGCGCTCCGTCCATCATCTCCTTGTTTTTGCTGTGTTCGCCCTACGTTGACAGGGAATGCCCAGACGTGGGTTC
Source organism: Lissotriton vulgaris (assembly GCF_964263255.1). NCBI lineage: Eukaryota > Metazoa > Chordata > Amphibia > Caudata > Salamandridae > Lissotriton > Lissotriton vulgaris. The sequence goes on from NC_141696.1 coordinate 1,253,922,954, forward strand.
CTTGCTCACTTTGCCACTGGATTCAAGTTAGCCTGGCTGATGAGGGGTGTTACCCCAAAACCGGTCCCAGGATGCTTATTTCCTGTTCAGGGAAGACCTGGTTTGGCAGTTTGGGCTGGACTGTTACCATGAGGCACAAAGTCAAGACTGATTTGCATATAGTTGGATCTGAACTGAGGTGGCGAAGTGAGCTAAAGAACGATGATGGTTTCAACCCAGATGTGTGACTGGCGATGAGTGTCTGAAAAGTTTCAGCGCTCTGTCCATCATCTCCTTGTTTTTGCTGTGTTTGCCCTACGTTGACAGGGTATGCCCAGATTTGGGTCCCTTGCTCACTTTGCAACTGGATTCAAGCTAGCCTGGCTGATGAGGGGTGTGACCACAAAACCGGTCCCAGGATGCTTATTTCCAGTTCAGGGAAGACCTGGCTTGGAAGTTCGTACTGGACTGTTCCCATGAGGCACAGGGTTAAGACTGATTTGTATATAGTTGGGTCTGAACAGAAGTGGCGAAGTGAGCTAAAGAACGATGATGGATTCAACCCAGATCTGTGACTGGGGGTGAGTGTCTGAAATGTTTCAGTGCTCCATCCATCATCTCCTTGTGTTTGCTGTGTAATGCAGATCCCCATTGGATATTTTCAAATGCAAACTTCAAAATAAATTACTTGTAATCAGCTATATGATTTACATGAAGCTCTAAATTAGCATGCATGGAATATATGTATACCCATACAATTACTAATCCAGCCACTCAATTACTTATATATATATATACTCACTCACCTACCTAGTGTAGGAGAGACCACATACTTTCCCATACAATCTCTGTCACAGTCACTTGCTCAGCCGGACAACAACTCAAACACCCATTCACACACACATACAGCCACTCACTCACCCATACACCCACTTACACATCCATTGATGCACCGAGATAGCCACTCATGTACTCTGTCACTGACCCATAGATATTTACGCATCTGCTCAAACACCCATCAGCCACTCATGCACCCTTTGATTCACCATTTGCAACCACTGATACAACAACTCAGTCAGCTATACAGATACTCACACAGCCACTCACTTACTCATACACACACTGACACACCTGTTTGCTCACCTATACAAAAACTTACATAGCCACTATCTCATGTATACAGCCTCTTATATACCCAGTCACTCTTCTGTACCCATACAGGCACTTCCACAGCGAGTTACCTTAGTTTATATGTTTAATATTCAGTAGCTTTAATAAAACACTCTCAATCACTGGAGGATGTCATTTGAGATGTCATTGGTGATGTCACTGACCATGTCATGAGTGATGTACTATGTGAGCTCATCAGCAGTGCATTGCGGGGCATGAGTTACTTAGCTCAACTAAATATAACTGGTGAATATCTCTGGATTTGTATGAGTGAAATGTCAGCCTAACTTTAAAGTCCCTGTAACCTTTGTTTTTTTCTATGAATTTCTAAGGTTTTTTAAATTCTATTTCCTAACTATAATATCCCTGTGACCTTTTGTTTTTGCTGTGAATTTTTATGAAAGTTTTTTAAACAGCAATTCCTAACTATAACGTTCCTGTAACCTTTGGCTTTTTTAGTGAATTTCTAAAAATTATTTTGTTCTATTTCATAACTATAACGTCCCTGTATGGCGACACACAGCGAATATTGCATGTTTTTTACAAAGTGTAAAACACATATATAAACATTTTTTACATAAAGTTTCAGTTTAGCTGTTTAGTAAGATATTCATTTAACTTTCCCCTTTGTATTTATTTGTCAAAAAAACTACATCAAAATGGTGACACCGAAGGTCACGATGAAGAGCAGTACTCGTGAATACAAATGACAACGTTTAAAACACATATATAGACATTTTTTACATAAAGTTTTACTCTATCTGCTTAGTAACATATCGGTTTAACTTTATTTTAAGAATGCATTTGAAAAAAACAACTGTTTGAAAAAATTACTCTCAACAATGGTACTTAAAAATATTTCATAACTACTAAATAAGGACATTTCAATGGTTTACACAGTTTCTTTTATGAAAGGAACTACACAACGAATCTCCCTTCTTGAACTTCCCAGGTACAGGTTAGTTTGTTATAGGAGTTCACCCAAATTGGCTTTGAAAATTGTGCTGGCTTTTAACTTTTTTGCTCTATTTCTACAAAAATAAAATGGCATCAGAAGAACTAGAGGAAGACTTACAACTAGTTGAAGTTGTTGAACACCAGGAGGACTCAGCTGCATAGCAACAGACTTCTGATGAAGAAACAGCAATGAAGAAACAAAGAATATCTTGGGATATTTTTTCTCGCTTCCATCTGGTAAATCGAAGACCACAACCAAATTGGTGATATGCAACAAATGTGAGAAGACATTATCTCAGGGCACAGCAAATAAATATTCATGTGGCACAACAAGCATGTTGTACCACTTGAAAACATACCACAAGAAGCAACTTAAAATTGCATAGTGGAAAAAAAGGAGAGGGATCTAAGTCTCCAGCCCCTACTACTGACGACAAAGTTCCAGCTTAAGTGGAGAGAAAATGCAGGGAAATCTCACCAGAACTAAAGCATTTTGCTACCCTCTGCATGAACAATAACACCATTATACCAGCCGGGGAATAGTCTGTGGATGTAGTTTGCAGAATGTGAAAAACCATACATGATGATTTTATTTCCTTTTTTACTGCAGCAGTTCAGCACTGTGAAAAAATATAAACAAATAAAAATATATTAGGATTTTATTTTGAACATTAGGCAACCAAAACAAGATACAGTGGTGAAGTGGAGAAAATATTCCTTAGATGCAACTTAAGGCTGCTGGTATTATGGTGTCTCCATTTAGTTTTTGTCTGTATTAACAGACTGTACTCCTGTAATGTTTTATAAAGTCCTTTCCTCCAGTTAAACAGAGTCTTTCATTTCTAATAACTTGCTGTAGACAATACCCCTAATAGGCTGAATAATGTCTCATAAACTCATAATGTATATTCATGTCAACACAATACCACAGTTTGTTATCCTAAATCATCCTTAAAGTTCAGTTAACTATATTGTGTAATGTGTAGAGGTTATATTAACTCCTTCATGAAATATGATTGCTATAGTTTTGAAACTTCTTTTCTAAATGGAAATTTGTCCAGCTATAAAGTTTGTAATTTCAGTTTCTGATTTAGCAACATCAACTCTGCATCATTGTAGCATGACTATGGCATATTTCCCATACCTTTATAGGTTCAATATAGACCTAAGTTCTGATATGCAGCTTGGACAGGTCATATCTTGATGGGCGTTTTTTGTTAAATTTACAATCTGGTAACGTCAAGTAGAGGAATCTTTCTGAATTATATCAGTGCTTGAGGTGAATTCATAATGTTCACAGTTATGATTTCACCAAATAATTCATTAATAGTCACAGCCTCTTCCTCTAATAATCCTAGCATTACCATTAACAATTCTTGAGCATCCTGCTGAACATTTTGAGAAAACACTAGTAATCCAGTACACTATTCTACCTTTTAGATATTCCTGCAGCTCTGTTGGTGGTAACTTGCTTTCTTTGGCTCCATACAGAATATAGCCTGAAATGGTAGTGTACTTTGGATAAGAATTGACTCATAAACATTTAAACCTTGAAGTGGTTCTGAATTAGGAACCAGTACTAATTTGTTATGCACAGCTGTAGCAGGAATTTTATTATTCTTTAATTTATTGTAACAGTACTTACATATAACTTGCTATTTGGACAAGACAAAGCGCTACTCTACAAATAAGTACACAGCAAACCTTTGCCAGTTATCATTATTTTCTTTTGTCCCCTTTTTAAATACAAGTCAACAGTCCATGTTTGAATCTTGTAGAGAGTGTGTTGACAACATATACAAGCATACTCTGGTTGTTCAGAGCACACTATGTTAACTTTTGTAATCTGCTATCAGCTATAATACCTGTGTTCTGTTCAGCAACTCCTCCTGTTATCAACTCTTCATTTCCCACTGAGTCCTGTTCTGGACAAATGAAACAAAACTGCACATCATCACAAACATTTTCTACCTCTGCCCCAGTAGTATGCAAAAGTGCTCTATTTATTGCTCCTAAACTTTGTCATGAAACATTGTACATACACATTTACGCAACTGAGAACTGTATCACAAATCTTGATTATGTATTAATGTGTTCCTTTTGTTTCCTACTCTCTAGTCATGTACATCACTCTGATAACCGCAAGGGTCATGTTCGCGCTAAATAAAATCTTAAAAATAAATAAATAAAGCAGGAGTTTTTAGATAGTACAGCCTCTTAACTAAAGTTTGCATTGTTGAGAGGAATATATCTTACATCCTGAAATGATGAGAGGTGCTTTGGCATGCTTTCTTTGATAAACAAGTTAGTGGGTGTCCATCCACATGTGTATGCTTTCTAACCTTGCAAGGATTTAATCCTTGTAAAGTACTTCTTTTGTGTTTCATTCTTCGCCTTGGAAAGATATGTAGAAATGTTTGATGTTGAATACTGTAAACACTACTACAATTCCATTTGTATACAGGACCTGACTCCGCCTTCCCTGTACCTCTTCTGCACTTTCTTGTTCTACATTTCTAGATACCATCACCTCTTTCGCTATAGGAATACCATTTTTCATTTCATAACATTGTCCTCTTTCATCAATAGCATGAACAAATATGTTATCCTGGAGCTAGCTTTCTTCATTAAAGAAAGGTTCTGTAGTAGAATTATGTATTCATTTTCCACAAAAAACTGTACAAAAGGTACTTCTAATCACTAATCGTTTCTTCTGGTTTTGTCTCCTCATGTACAGCACCATTTTGTCAAGAGTCTTCATTCTATCTATAACCAAAATCAAAAGCTTCCTCTTCAAAACAAAGACATTATTAACTACTCCCTCAACTTGTTCTTTCTGTTTCAGTTCCTTCCTCCTTCTTCTATACTTTTTCATATTTCTCAGTAGATGTACAACCACTCTACAATGAAGCATCCTGGCTCTGATTTCCTTCAACTGTTTCTATCTCATGGTTAAGGTGTGTCCATCTTTGTTACATTCTTTCCTGGTCTTGTAATATATTATCCGCTTTTATTGTGAGATTTCCAACACCGTACGGATAGCATGGTTGAGGCAATTCTGCCAGTGGGTTATCCTCAGGATTTGGTATTTCGACATAATGTGGAACTTTTTCTGTTACTTTCAAACTCAAAATCTGGCAGCAGTCTTGCGACATTACCCTGTGTACTGTCAGGCAAATGTAACGTGCTCAGGGTTTAAAATAGGTTCTTTGCTAGCAACATATGAGATTGTTGCCGGGAACATAGAAAAGATGTCCTAGCCAGTGTGGGGTGTTTCTTCCCAGAAGCCCTGCCTCGCGAACCCAATGGATGCAATCAGTGAAGCGCATTCAGCAGTAATGTCTTGCAACTGGAGGTGGTAAGTTGCTGTCTATTCTGGAACTGTTGCTGATCTAGATGTAGTACCCAGGAATCTACAACACAGCTAGAGTAATACATTGAGCAGGTCCTTATGCATTTATGTTATACAATTAGTACATATGTTTTCAGGCTTTCTAATTATTAATATGTGTTTGAACTCACATGAATTCACAATTATTTGTTGAAATGTTCTTATATACATTTTAGCAAATGCCTTGCTGATCAAAGAGAAATGTATGTTCTGGGTCATAGTACACTGTATGATGAGATAATTGGATTTTAAAAAAGTGACAGGGAACCGATAGGACATCAGAGTTGTAATGTTTTGCAATTGGATGAAAGATCTGATCAGACCTTTGTTTCGCGTCCATAGTTTGAGTATTCCAGATGAAATCAAAAACTTTGGTTAAAAGAGCAGCACATAGTTTGATGAAGTTATAGGCATTGATGGATCATATCAATGTTACATCTATAGAGAGTAAAACCCCACTGGCTAGTGAGATTGAGAACATACATCTAAAATCACTCCTTATTCGTGGGGGGGAAGGGAGTGAGGGGGGCAACAGGGGGAGCTGATGGGGGATAATGAGACTGATCTGCCAAGATGCGCAAATAAAGCAATGATTAGGGTGCATGAAACTCGTCTCCTATTTTCAAAAACCTGGTGATAAATCCGTGCATTGGGGGTGTTCAACAAAGTCAGAATGTATTCATTATTTTATTTTCAGTCACAGGAATAATGCCCTGCAGAAGCCAGAACAATAGATTTTTGCTTATTTTCCCAATGCATTGGTTTCAAGTTGATTATTTGTTTTACAGGCTTCCACAGCAGTTTTAACGTTAAAAGAGCAACGTTATACCCATCCTTTGAAATATTTTGAAACCTAAAGATTGCTTTATGTTAAAGATTAGTCCGAGCCAGCTCCAAAACGGATTTGAATCTAAATAAACATGTAATCTTAATGTGTCAGAGACACACATTCCAATTATACCACCAACTGAGAGGCTACATAACATTTTGGTAAGTGCTAAAATGTTTATGTTAATCTAGGAAATCAACCAAACTATAGTTTTAGACACTGAAGACATGATTTATTGTTTTAAAACTGTACTAAATGCATAATTTTATTGACACACCTTAAATGTTTACCAATGTATAAGATAAAGTTGGTAATCCTTCGTGACACACACAATAAGAACTGAAGCAGGATGAGTGTGCTTTAATAAAGGTGGTTATTTTTAGGTCGAGTCTGACCCAGCGCTTGCGCTGCTCTGGCCAGACCTTAAGTAAGAAGGGCTTCAAAAAATGCTACCCAAAAAATGCGCCGGCTACAGCTTGCAGTGCATGTGCACGGGCGCGCGCTTGAGCAGAGGTGCCATATGGCATTCCTCATGCTCATTAAGCGCATCTCTTGCCGCCCGCTGGATCGCGATCACTTTCGCAGCTGCACGTTTGTTTTTATTTTTTCTTTGGATGAGGGGAAATGGAAAGGTCCAAACAGCACATCTCAAGCATTCATTACAAAATCCATGGTCCAGTCAAAGACCAAGTTGTGCATTCTTGTTTTTAAACCTGCGTGAATTTTAAATGATGCGAAATGGACATGTTTCCAGAAATGGCCAATTCAGGCAACATTAAGAAATGGAAACAAAATATTTTTTCCCATCAATTTGCTTTAGCTTTTTTGCTTATTTTTTTAAAGCAAAGTACAAAACATTGCCAGAAAGTCGCATGCGGCTGGTTCGTTATTAGCCCCACCCTCCCGCCCATCTTTAATTGACGAGCAGTGGTGGGGGATGCGGCTCCCCCCACCTTCCTGGCTGCTGTTATTTACTCTTTATTGCTCGATGCGCTCTTCATTCGTCTTCTTAATTACCTCTTTTCTCGACTTCAGCCCCCGAAATCTAATCGTCTGAAACATAAATCTCACCTTGCCTCTTACAGTCACACATCATTAATGTAATTCATTTCTCCCTCATAAATTCTTTATAATAAGCAATCATTAGCCACACGTTAACCCTTTTGATGGAGCTGTAAGAGTTTTATAAGACTCTAGGGCTGTCTCTCTGTAGGTTATCTCGTTTTGAGCTAATGTCCTCTCTTTGCCTCTTGAGGTGCCCGTTATATTTTTGGAACATCGCATCATGCTCATTTTGATTTATTGTCGCCCACTGATGCAGCATCTTTTAGCCCGGCCTCTCACGGTGGCTTGCCCCTGAACATTGACCGGGTTAGAGACGCTGTAGACCCCGCTGCTCAGGTCTTGTCTTTGTTCCACAGCTGCAGTTTCGTGCCCAATTGTGATCTTGTTCGGCCTCTAACCGCAATACTACGAGCAACGGCAAGCAGCGGTTACATTTGCTATTCATAACATAGTAACTCAGGCCGGTTCTCCAGCGGATGAGCTATGACTTCTGGAGCATTAAACCTCTTCCTGGACAGAAGTGGGTGGATGTCTGGTCTTTTTTGGTGCGGGACATGGTGTTTGTTAACCCAATTGAAAGGCGATCAGGTGAGCTCTTCCTAACTCCGACTCTTAGGTTTCCAATCAGTTTCAAAACAACTTTCTGGTTACCGTCACACGCCTTCTCAAGTTATAGTTTTCCGAAGGTCTGAAGAGAAGCAGAAGTGACAGATCGGATGTTTAAGACCACATTTAGAGGTAAGTGCCATGCTGGATAATCTCTTGGTTGATTACCCAAGATATATCATAACATACACAGAGTTGCTGATATGTTTCTAATTCCGCTTTACTTTTATTTACGACTGCAGCCAAGGAACTACCCGCAAATGGCCAATTGGAAGTGCTAAGTGACTACCCTGTTCTTTTTTACACTCGAGCTCCTTGCATGTGCAAGCAAGCATTGGCAAAGCCAATAGGTCTTGCATACTCCACGGGAGCTATTGCCTTTGTCAATGTATTTTAGCTATATTGTACAGCAGCGCAGCATGGTTGAAAGTAAAGGAAACAAGCTTTGGCATAGCCAATAGGTCTCACTTTTCGGACCTTATAAGTGTTTAGCCATGATGTCGTTGCACCAAGGATATTGTGCTGCATAACTAAATACTTATAAGATCCCAAATGCGAGACCTATTGGCTATTCCAATGCTTGTTCTAATTTAGAAGTGAATGAATCACACCCACAGAATCTTACAAGAACCAGGAAAGAGATACATATTTGAAAAGGGAGCACAGTTATCTAGGTATGAGGATTAGAGCATTGCCTGCTAGCCCAAATTTAATTCTGCAGGCCATGAAGAAACACACCGCAGCGAGCATGTGCTGGTTTTATTGTGTTATTAATTTTGCATTTATACAACACAATCTTTCGAAATTGGACCAAAAGAGTTACACCAACTCAAAGTCTGTGTCACCCTAAGTTGGCAGGGTATGCACAGATGGAGGTCCCTTGCTCACTTTGCCACTGGATTTAAGCTAGCCTGGCTGAAACCAGTCCCAGGATGCTTGTTTCCAGTTTAGGGCAGACCTGCCTTGGCAGTTCGGGCAGGACTGTCCCCATGAGGCACAGGGTCAAGACGGATCTGCATACAGTTGGGTCTAAACGGAGGTGGTGAAGTGAGCTAAAGAACAATGATGGATTCAACCCAGATCTGTGACTGGGGGTGAGTGTCTGAAAAGTTTCAGCGCTCCGTCCATCATATCCTTGTGTTTGCTTTGTTCGCCCTAAGTTGGCAGGGTATTCCCAGACTTAAGTCCCTTGCTCACTTTGCCACTGGATTCAAGCTAGCCTGGCTGATGAGGGGTGTTACCTCGAAAATGGTCCAAGGATGCTTGTTTCCAGTGCAGGGAAGACCTGGCTTGGCAGCTCTGGCTGGACTGTTCCCATGAGGCACTTCATCAAGACGGATTTACATATAGTTGGGTCAAAACGGAGATGACGACGTGAGATAAAGAACGATGATTAATTCAACCCATATCTGTGACTGGGGTGAGTGTCTGAAAAGTTTCAGCGCTCCGTCCATCATCTCCTTGTGTTTGCTTTGTTTGCCGTCCATCATCTCCTTGTGTTTGCTTTGTTCGCCCTAAGTTGGCAGGGTATGCCGAAACGTGGGTCTCTTGCTCACTTTGCCACTGGATTCAAGCTAGCCTGGTGGATGTGGGGGTGATACCCTGAAACCGATCCCAGGATGCTTGTTTTCGGTTCAGGGAAGATCTGGCTTGGCAGTTCGGGCTGGACTGTTCCCATGAGGCATAGGGTCAAGACGGATTTGCAAATAGTTGGGTTGGAACTCAGGTGGCGAAGTGAGCTAAAGAATGATGATGAATTCAACCCAGATCCATGACTGGGTGAGTGTCTGAAAAGCTTCAGCGCTCCATCCATCATCTCCTTGTGTTTGCTTTGTTTGCCCTAAGTTGGCAAGGAATGCCCTGAAGTGAGTCCCTTGCTCACTTTGCCACTGGATGCAAGCTAGCCTGGCTGATGAGGGGTGTTATCCAGAAACTAGTTCCAGGATGCTTGTTTCCAGTCAGGGAAGACCTGGCTTGGAAGTCCGTGTGGACTGTTCCCATGAGGCACAGGGTTAAGACTGATTTGCATATAGTTGGGTCTGAACTGAGGTAGCGAAGTGAGCTAAAGAATGATGATGGTTTCAACCCAGATGTGTGACTGGGGGTGAGTGTCTGTAAAGTTTCAGCGCTCCGTCCATCATCTCCTTGTTTTTGCTGTGTTCGCCCTACGTTGACAGGGAATGCCCAGACGTGGGTTCCTTGCTCACTTTGCCACTGGATTCAAGTTAGCCTGGCTGATGAGGGGTTTTACCCCAAAACCGGTCCCAGGATGCTTATTTCCTGTTCAGGGAAGACCTGGTTTGGCAGTTTGGGCTGGACTGTTACCATGAGGCACAAAGTCAAGACTGATTTGCATATAGTTGGATCTGAACTGAGGTGGCGAAGTGAGCTAAAGAACGATGATGGTTTCAACCCAGATGTGTGACTGGCGATGAGTGTCTGAAAAGTTTCAGCGCTCTGTCCATCATCTCCTTGTTTTTGCTGTGTTTGCCCTACGTTGACAGGGTATGCCCAGATTTGGGTCCCTTGCTCACTTTGCAACTGGATTCAAGCTAGCCTGGCTGATGAGGGGTGTGACCACAAAACCGGTCCCAGGATGCTTATTTCCAGTTCAGGGAAGACCTGGCTTGGAAGTTCGTACTGGACTGTTCCCATGAGGCACAGGGTTAAGACTGATTTGTATATAGTTGGGTCTGAACAGAAGTGGCGAAGTGAACTAAAGAACGATGATGGATTCAACCCAGATCTGTGACTGGGGGTGAGTGTCTGAAATGTTTCAGTGCTCCATCCATCATCTCCTTGTGTTTGCTGTGTAATGCAGATCCCCATTGGATATTTTCAAATGCAAACTTCAAAATAAATTACTTGTAATCAGCTATATGATTTACATGAAGCTCTAAATTAGCATGCATGGAATATATGTATACCCATACAATTACTAATCCAGCCACTCAATTACTTATATATATATACTCACTCACCTACCTAGTGTAGGAGAGACCACATACTTTCCCATACAATCTCTGTCACAGTCACTTGCTCAGCCGGACAACAACTCAAACACCCATTCACACACACATACAGCCACTCACTCACCCATACACCCACTTACACATCCATTGATGCACTGAGATAGCCACTCATGTACTCTGTCACTCACCCATAGATATTTACGCATCTGCTCAAACACCCATCAGCCACTCATGCACCCTTTGATTCACCATTTGCAACCACTGATACAACAACTCAGTCAGCTATACAGATACTCACACAGCCACTCACTTACTCATACACACACTGACACACCTGTTTGCTCACCTATACAAAAACTCACATAGCCACTATCTCATGTATACAGCCTCTTATATACCCAGTCACTCTTCTGTACCCATACAGGCACTTCCACAGCGAGTTACCTTAGTTTATATGTTTAATATTCAGTAGCTTTAATAAAACACTCTCAATCACTGGAGGATGTCATTTGAGATGTCATTGGTGATGTCACTGACCATGTCATGAGTGATGTACTATGTGAGCTCATCAGCAGTGCATTGCGGGGCATGAGTTACTTAGCTCAACTAAATATAACTGGTGAATATCTCTGGATTTGTATGAGTGAAATGTCAGCCTAACTTTAAAGTCCCTGTAACCTTTGTTTTTTTCTATGAATTTCTAAGGTTTTTTAAATTCTATTTCCTAACTATAATATCCCTGTGACCTTTTGTTTTTGCTGTGAATTTTTATGAAAGTTTTTTAAACAGCAATTCCTAACTATAACGTTCCTGTAACCTTTGGCTTTTTTAGTGAATTTCTAAAAATTATTTTGTTCTATTTCATAACTATAACGTCCCTGTATGGCGACACACAGCGAATATTGCATGTTTTTTACAAAGTGTAAAACACATATATAAACATTTTTTACATAAAGTTTCAGTTTAGCTGTTTAGTAAGATATTCATTTAACTTTCCCCTTTGTATTTATTTGTCAAAAAAACTACATCAAAATGGTGACACCGAAGGTCACGATGAAGAGCAGTACTCGTGAATACAAATGACAACGTTTAAAACACATATATAGACATTTTTTACATAAAGTTTTACTCTATCTGCTTAGTAACATATCGGTTTAACTTTATTTTAAGAATGCATTTGAAAAAAACAACTGTTTGAAAAAATTACTCTCAACAATGGTACTTAAAAATATTTCATAACTACTAAATAAGGACATTTCAATGGTTTACACAGTTTCTTTTATGAAAGGAACTACACAACGAATCTCCCTTCTTGAACTTCCCAGGTACAGGTTAGTTTGTTATAGGAGTTCACCCAAATTGGCTTTGAAAATTGTGCTGGCTTTTAACTTTTTTGCTCTATTTCTACAAAAATAAAATGGCATCAGAAGAACTAGAGGAAGACTTACAACTAGTTGAAGTTGTTGAACACCAGGAGGACTCAGCTGCATAGCAACAGACTTCTGATGAAGAAACAGCAATGAAGAAACAAAGAATATCTTGGGATATTTTTTCTCGCTTCCATCTGGTAAATCGAAGACCACAACCAAATTGGTGATATGCAACAAATGTGAGAAGACATTATCTCAGGGCACAGCAAATAAATATTCATGTGGCACAACAAGCATGTTGTACCACTTGAAAACATACCACAAGAAGCAACTTAAAATTGCATAGTGGAAAAAAAGGAGAGGGATCTAAGTCTCCAGCCCCTACTACTGACGACAAAGTTCCAGCTTAAGTGGAGAGAAAATGCAGGGAAATCTCACCAGAACTAAAGCATTTTGCTACCCTCTGCATGAACAATAACACCATTATACCAGCCGGGGAATAGTCTGTGGATGTAGTTTGCAGAATGTGAAAAACCATACATGATGATTTTATTTCCTTTTTTACTGCAGCAGTTCAGCACTGTGAAAAAATATAAACAAATAAAAATATATTAGGATTTTATTTTGAACATTAGGCAACCAAAACAAGATACAGTGGTGAAGTGGAGAAAATATTCCTTAGATGCAACTTAAGGCTGCTGGTATTATGGTGTCTCCATTTAGTTTTTGTCTGTATTAACAGACTGTACTCCTGTAATGTTTTATAAAGTCCTTTCCTCCAGTTAAACAGAGTCTTTCATTTCTAATAACTTGCTGTAGACAATACCCCTAATAGGCTGAATAATGTCTCATAAACTCATAATGTATATTCATGTCAACACAATACCACAGTTTGTTATCCTAAATCATCCTTAAAGTTCAGTTAACTATATTGTGTAATGTGTAGAGGTTATATTAACTCCTTCATGAAATATGATTGCTATAGTTTTGAAACTTCTTTTCTAAATGGAAATTTGTCCAGCTATAAAGTTTGTAATTTCAGTTTCTGATTTAGCAACATCAACTCTGCATCATTGTAGCATGACTATGGCATATTTCCCATACCTTTATAGGTTCAATATAGACCTAAGTTCTGATATGCAGCTTGGACAGGTCATATCTTGATGGGCGTTTTTTGTTAAATTTACAATCTGGTAACGTCAAGTAGAGGAATCTTTCTGAATTATATCAGTGCTTGAGGTGAATTCATAATGTTCACAGTTATGATTTCACCAAATAATTCATTAATAGTCACAGCCTCTTCCTCTAATAATCCTAGCATTACCATTAACAATTCTTGAGCATCCTGCTGAACATTTTGAGAAAACACTAGTAATCCAGTACACTATTCTACCTTTTAGATATTCCTGCAGCTCTGTTGGTGGTAACTTGCTTTCTTTGGCTCCATACAGAATATAGCCTGAAATGGTAGTGTACTTTGGATAAGAATTGACTCATAAACATTTAAACCTTGAAGTGGTTCTGAATTAGGAACCAGTACTAATTTGTTATGCACAGCTGTAGCAGGAATTTTATTATCCTTTAATTTATTGTAACAGTACTTACATATAACTTGCTATTTGGACAAGACAAAGCGCTACTCTACAAATAAGTACACAGCAAACCTTTGCCAGTTATCATTATTTTCTTTTTTCCCCTTTTTAAATACAAGTCAACAGTCCATGTTTGAATCTTGTAGAGAGTGTGTTGACAACATATACAAGCATACTCTGGTTGTTCAGAGCACACTATGTTAACTTTTGTAATCTGCTATCAGCTATAATACCTGTGTTCTGTTCAGCAACTCCTCCTGTTATCAACTCTTCATTTCCCACTGAGTCCTGTTCTGGACAAATGAAACAAAACTGCACATCATCACAAACATTTTCTACCTCTGCCCCAGTAGTATGCAAAAGTGCTCTATTTATTGCTCCTAAACTTTGTCATGAAACATTGTACATACACATTTACGCAACTGAGAACTGTATCACAAATCTTGATTATGTATTCATGTGTTCCTTTTGTTTCCTACTCTCTAGTCATGTACATCACTCTGATAACCGCAAGGGTCATGTTCGCGCTAAATAAAATCTTAAAAATAAATAAATAAAGCAGGAGTTTTTAGATAGTACAGCCTCTTAACTAAAGTTTGCATTGTTGAGAGGAATATATCTTACATCCTGAAATGATGAGAGGTGCTTTGGCATGCTTTCTTTGATAAACAAGTTAGTGGGTGTCCATCCACATGTGTATGCTTTCTAACCTTGCAAGGATTTAATCCTTGTAAAGTACTTCTTTTGTGTTTCATTCTTCGCCTTGGAAAGATATGTAGAAATGTTTGATGTTGAATACTGTAAACACTACTACAATTCCATTTGTATACAGGACCTGACTCCGCCTTCCCTGTACCTCTTCTGCACTTTCTTGTTCTACATTTCTAGATACCATCACCTCTTTCGCTATAGGAATACCATTTTTCATTTCATAACATTGTCCTCTTTCATCAATAGCATGAACAAATATGTTATCCTGGAGCTAGCTTTCTTCATTAAAGAAAGGTTCTGTAGTAGAATTATGTATTCATTTTCCACAAAAAACTGTACAAAAGGTACTTCTAATCACTAATCGTTTCTTCTGGTTTTGTCTCCTCATGTACAGCACCATTTTGTCAAGAGTCTTCATTCTATCTATAACCAAAATCAAAAGCTTCCTCTTCAAAACAAAGACCTTATTAACTACTCCCTCAACTTGTTCTTTCTGTTTCAGTTCCTTCCTCCTTCTTCTATACTTTTTCATATTTCTCAGTAGATGTACAACCACTCTACAATGAAGCATCCTGGCTCTGATTTCCTTCAACTGTTTCTATCTCATGGTTAAGGTGTGTCCATCTTTGTTACATTCTTTCCTGGTCTTGTAATATATTATCCGCTTTTATTCTTTCTCATAGTTTGTTTTTTATTTTAATTATTTTGTAATATTTGCAGATGTCCACGTATATTTGTAAGAAATTACTTTGTCCTCTTACCAGTAGCTCATTTTTCTTTCACCACGTATTCTGGATTTTGCCCCTTTTGTCTCTCAGTTCTGCAGAGATACTGTAGTTGCTTCTGTTGCTTTTTCCTCCAAGCTTTTCTAGGCATTCTAACTGTCTGTAGTTAGGTAGCTGTTGTTCTGTAAAAAAATTAAGTATATTTAAATTTTTACTCTAGCCAACGTGCCAACTACTTTACAATGTTGCAGTTTTAAATCTACAGATGAACCTAGCTATATAAGACCATGCACTTACTTCAATATACCAAACCCAAAGCAAAACACAAAACTGTATTTATTAGTTACCTTTTAACATTAAAGAACACTCTCTTACAACACAGCTGCACCAATTAGGCCTGGGCGGTGAACTCTGCTCCATTCATGGATTTTGCGGAGTTTTCTATGCTCTGCAGAGCTCGCAGAGTGCAGAAAACTCCGATCTGTGTAGTGCAGAAGAGTTTTTTTCCTGCTCGCTCTCGCTATTAGTAAGTTGGCGAGCGCGAGCTGCCACTTGATGAGTGCATGGGTTGTAAGTGGGTGTTTGGATGAGTGCATGGGTTATGCCTGGGTGTTTCGAATGACTGCAGCCTTGGTGATTGTATAAGTGAATGGTTATTGCTTGGGTGATTTGATGAATGCATGGGTAGTGCCTGCATGGTTCAATGGCTACAAAATTAGTGCATGCATGATTGGAAGAGTACATGTGTAGTGCCTGGGTGATTGAATAAGTGCATGGATAGAGCGTGAGTGATTCGATGACAGACTGAGTAGTGGCTGGGTGACTCTGAAAGTACCTCCATTACTGTTAGATTCATAACAGTTGTGACTATATCTGTGACTCATTGTATAAGTCCTTCTGTCAGTATCACACTACCTATTTCAGTGTATCTATCCTTTTCTAATGAGCTATGTGTGAGTGGTCTAGATATCACACTTGATATATTATTGGATACATGGCTGTCTAGGAGTATACATTGCTCTGTTACTCAGCTTGCACTTGCATCAGTAACTTTCTAAAACTGAAAACAATTCTCACTTTTTCAAAGCAAAAAACATTTTTTAATGGCATGCCTATATAATTTCTCAAATAATTCTTGTGTTTTTAAAACATATATTCAGCATTTCTCAAAGATACGTTACACACCAAGTGAAGCTAGCAGAAGAACTATCAACAGACATTCTGCACTATTAATTCTCCTCAATTTTAAAACATGTGTGTTTAAAGAAATACACCGCCCTTAGCATATACATGAAATTTTCAAGAGCCTTTTAAAACATAGATCACCATGTAAACATATATGTGATTTCATAATTGATGTACACCTTCAGGCCATCTTTCAAAAAAGTTATTTCTCTCTACATCTTTAAGTAAACTCAAGAGTCTCATCGTACATATAACTATCTGCAGCCAGAAAAAAACATCTCAACATCTAAACATATGCAAACCGATCATATAAGTTAAAAGTCACATTGAGAAACTCTTCCTAATACATACGTATTACTACTTTATAATTCATATACAGCAAATGTTCTTATCTTTTATTCGTGTTTACTCATGTTTAATAATGTGACTAAAAGTACTACAATTCCCAGAATGCAAATAACATAGATCTGTCTGTACTTTATATGTTGCTTAGACATTTAAAACATTGTCATTTTTAAAGGCATTGCCCATTGTAACTTTCAACACCCTCTGCCAGATACAGCTAATTTGATATATTTTTTTCATATCACTGTGATACTTTTTTTTATCAAACTCCCATATACAGCTCCATTTCTAATGTAAATGTTTTAAATATTTAAAAAGTTATATTCATACAAATGAATTGAGTTTGTAGATTTTATTGTTGTTTTAGCTCTTTCTGGATAGTTTTGACACTGCTAGGATTTGTAGAAACTAAGCACAAGAATGGTACCCCACTCATACAAAGCAAATATAAAATGGCAACCTCTTCGATGTTCCACTCTATGATCATGAGAAAGGCAGCAAATGAAATCATGTCTTTCAATTTAAACTACTGTATTTCCACTTCTGAATTGTTAGCATCTGTTAATCCTTTCCCTCTTTTTCAAAAAGAGGTCCCAGTCTATGAGATTTTGCGATATTTTTGCAATCATTACAGTGATGTGGTAAAACAAAACGGGATTCTAAACCTATCTTTAGCTTCAATTTTTTAAAATTAAATACTAGACAACAGTTTATTGCATAGTCCTTAGTTGGAAATTAAACTTTATCATTATTTAAATTGTGTCATAACTCCTCAACTTTAAAAACAATGTTCTGTCTCTTTAACACCCTTCCCCTCAATACACGTAGCTCAGTGTATCTAGCAACTCAGTGGAAACAGTAGGTCACAAGTTCACAGCACATTCTAGAAGGAACATGCTACTTCCAAATGAAATAGAGCAGGTTTGGTTTACTCTACAGATTCAAAAGCATATCCATATCTGTATTACATCTCATTTATTTAAACAACAGCCAGTAATATAACTTCTTGCTAATGCATCCAACACACTACATATTCACTTACATCCTAACATCATCCAATGAAATATAGTTAATTTAAATAAAATAAAGAAAACACCTCAATTTTGACTGCTTCTCATTTGGAAAACCATCCCATTCAGCTCCTGCCTTCTCCGGACTGCTATTGCTCATTCACTACAGAACGCGTAGAGTGTGGATTATTGGCCACAGCTATGTCATTTGGCTACAGAGTAAAAAAAAGAGAGGTATTGGCAGGCACTTTGTTTTGTCAAATGTGAAGACTGCTTGTTTTGGCCAGAGATGGTTAAAGTTTCATCTTTTGCTGGATTTTGTTGAAACCATTGTGGATTGCCGAGCTCATCACCTCATAATTGTGCACCGTGATGGAAATGACCTAGCTACACTAACTGGGGTAGGGCTTGAAATCCTACTGAAATATATCTTTGAGGAACTGATGTCCCTTTTCCCCTCACACTGTCTTAGTGTACTCTTACATATGCCAAAGACAGAAATGGAAGTAGTCAATTCTGCCCACAGATTGACAAAGCCAGGAAACATGTTAATAAAACTGTTACTGCATTCTTGAGAGACCATTGCATGGGCTTTATCTATAACAAGAATGTGCATTTTGACATGCATGGAATCTGTAGAAATTATGAAGTGCACTTTACAGATGAAGGCAACAGGGTGTCGGCATACGAGTAGCCCTTTACTCGTATGCCGACGACACGCAAATAATTTTTTCCTTGTAGGTTATGAAGGAAGGTTCCTTGTCCTCCCTTCAGGTGGGGCTACGGAGGGGGTCGGCGTGGATGTGTGTCAATCTTTTGAAATGAAATGGAGACAAGACCGAGGTTGTTATTTTAGGTAAACACAAGCATCTTTGGGGTCCTCAACATTGGCCTCTGGAAATGGGCATTCTTCCTCAATCTGTTACCCAAGTTCGTAATCTTGGGTTTATTATTTATAACAACCTCTCAATGCGGCAACAGGCGGTTAGCGTTGCCGCCACTTGTTTTACCATTCTAAGATGGCTGTGGAAGATCATCTGGATGCTTCCAGACTCCACTAAAAGAACGGTAGTCCAGGCATTGGTCACTTCTCGCCTGGACTACGGTAATGTGCTGTATATAGGTGGAAGTCAGGAGGTGTTGAGGAAACTCCAGGTGGTCCAGAACTCCGCAGCTCATCTCCTATGTCATGTCCCAAGGAAATTATCCATCTCCCCTTTCCTTCGGGACTTACATTGGCTCCGCATTGACAGTCGTATTAAATTCAAGACCCTGTGTCTTGTTTTTAAAATCAAGCAAGGAACCGCCCCAGCCGACCTTCAGGAGCTTGACCATCCATATGTTCCTTCTCGGTCTTTACGCTCAGCCACCCAAGGCAATCTTGTTACTCCTAGTTGTAGACTTACCAGAATGGGAGGTCGCTCCTCATTCCTTGGCCCTAGATTATGGAATTCTTATCCTAGTCTCATGAAACATGAATCTCTCTATCCCAAGTTTATGCGACATCTCAAGACCTGGCTTTTCTCTCAGTAACCAGCTTGCCGTCCACTTAGTCTGCAGAAGTAGACACGCCTGCGCCGGGAAACCCTGTCTAGGGTAGCTGTGCGCATTACAAATTCCATTAATAATAATAATAATAATTTCTAAGTTACCTAGAACTCTGCATTCGGTCTTATGTGTAGCTGTCATAAACACACAATCAACACAAAGGTTCTTGTCAGAACAACCCTAGTACTTCCTATATATTTCCTATATAAAGATCCTTGAGTGGGTCTGTGCGTGGAGAAGGCTTGTATATAGATATAGATGTTTTTTATTTTATATTTCCACAAATATTTGTGGTGTCGCTGTGATAGTCACGGCTTCCCTGCAACGGTACACGAGGGCTGTGCTGGCAGTTGCGTCATCGGTGCAACTATTGGGCATGATGAAAAAAAACAATTTTGGACACATAACTTGTGCCCCTAACACCTCCATTTCTAAAACATGGGGACAGAGTATCTCCACGCTAACCCTCTTATGTTACCTTTCACAGAAATTTTCAGCCCCGGGAACTGTTCCCGATCAATAAAATGGCAGCCGCAACTTTCTGTTCAGGTTAAGCCCAGCCAATCAAGGCGATTTACCTTGAAAACGACGTGAAAATACCACGGTCATCGCGAAATCTTTGTGAAATATCCGCGGCCAAAGATATCACTATAATGTCCAACTTAAGAATATTAAAAACTACTAAACGGATTTGCACTATATAACAAAAAGTTTAATCAGCGTAAAAACATCTACTTTTCTGCCAAATTTGGTGTAATTCTGTCCAGCAATTTGGGGCATTAGGTTCGACAACACGTTCCTTTTGGAATTAGCATTACAAATGCATCCTTATTTTGCTCCCCCATTTCTCGGTCCCTACTGCAGAGATCACCACTCAACTTACCAAGACACACAGAACCTACCTTGACACTTTTTTTGAAAATTTCATGAAGATTGGTCAAACGATGGCAAGGGTATATGCAAATCAAAAAGCACAAACACTTTTTGACTTGCCTATAACTTTGGCGTTGTTTGGCCAATCTTCATGACACTTTAAAAAAAAGTGTGTGTATATATATATATAAGAATGTTATTGTATTGCATTATGATATAATTATACCCTCTGACGCGGAGCTGCCACCTATTTGTAGGTATGATAAGTGCTGTACAGCTTATGCATTGATACAAAATTGTGTATGAACACCGCTACAAGATGGCGCTCATAGCGTCTTAGAGGGGTTAATGTCCTATGTCTATGTCCATGCTATATTGTGATGTAGAAAAAACTTTATTAACATGCCTGATATCGAATGCTTTACACACTGACGAAGGCAGCACGCCGAAACGCGTCTGTGTAGCTCCTACATGAAATAAAATATGTGGACATCCATATCCTCTTGAGTGCTGCTATTTTTTCCTGAGGAATGAAAGGGAAACTTTGAGCGTAGTGTTTGGCGGCGTCCTCACGAGCCGCTGGCAGCACCCGCCCGCGAGTTGCACGGGATATCGTGGGAAATTAGAGTTTTGGAATAGTTCTCCCGAGCACCGCCGCAACTGCTACAAGTGGATTTATTCAAGCTGAAGAGAGGAGGACCGGAGGACGGTACGGAGGAATGCACTGGGGGTTCCTGGAGGCTTCCCGAGTCTTCTTCTGGTGAGCGAGCCTCTTCTTCTTTCCACTTTCTAACGCATAAATATTTACGAGGCATGGCGGCGATTTAAGGCAGAGCGTCAAAGAGGAGATAAGGGTGCACGCAGGCAGGAGCTACATTCTAGCAGTTGTGTCGCGTTTCGACTGAGACGTGGGCGCATACGAAGCGAGGCATGTTCTCTGACACTGAGCGCCGCACAGAGGCAATGGGCATGTTCAAAGGGCGAGATAAGCGGGACAAGCCACCAGAAACAGCGGCGAAAGCGGCAGAACCAGAGAACAGTAAATTGAGTGATGCCATGCTCAAACTGGAAAGGTTGCACGAACGAGAGGTTTGTAAATGGTGGGAGGCAACTAGTCTCACCAGTTACATTGAGGAACAGCGGGTACCGCGAGGACTCAGAGTACACACGGTACCATCATACGAACATCCAGATCCGCAATTACTGACAGATTGGCCGGAACATACAGCCTCCTATTGCGAAGAGACACTAACATTCCTGGTCAAATACGCCTGGAGCGACAGGGAGAAAGCGCTAGCTGAAATTAAATCATTGGAAGAAGAGCTTGAGAAGGAGCCAGACCTTGATCAAGTCACACAGCTGAAGGCGCAAATGAAAACCCGCCTCATCAAATATGAACAAAAAATAAGATCTCGCAAACAAGAGAAGTTTGAACGAGATGAGGACGATTACCTAAAAGGGCCGTACTAACGTACGCGAAAAGATTCAATGCACCCCCCAAAGCACTCCAAAGCAATGCCAACTCTACGAAGATGGCGGAAGTAGTCACCTTGGAATCAGAGGTCACGGAAAACGAATCCAGTGATGATCAAGGGGAGCCTGGAAACCCCGAAAGCACTCGGAGAAGACATGTCAGTGCCACTTCCAGCACCGGACGAACCCGTTTTCACGAGGAGTTCGAAGTCATCAAAAATCATGGCTACGGGGAGGGAAAAACAAACCCCCAGATACAACACAACCAGGATCACCAGAAGAACCAGGAGGACAAGGAGGCCGGGGGGCGCCAAGAGGAGGCAGAGGAAGAGCAAAATCCTCGAACTGGGCCAACCAAACCTACACCAAAAAGAAGTAATGCCTGATGACACCACAGAGAAAACTAGTCTAACGGTAGTCAATCTAACTGAAAGATTCCTGACGGACTGTGAAATTGATTTATTGAGCCTGGGCCTAACATTCTGCCCGAATGACACTATTGAGTACACGCAGACACGCATTGACTTGTTCTGCTTCACGAGAAAACTAAAACTCCACAAATACTTTAAGCTTCGACCACATCTAAAAGATCTAGAAAGTAAAGGCTCTAGAATAACTGCTACGGACACACTAATAGGGAAGGATATTCTAGCCCTAGTGACTCTCAAAGATTGAAGAACTGGACAGTCTCCCCAAATTGAAATTTGGATCTTGCTCAACGAGCGGAATTCCAGGGCATAGAGCAAGAAAGGGAGGAAAGTGGATACAAACCAACTTCGGTATTTGTCCCACAAGCCCCATGGGACGCTGTGGATGTTTTTGCTGAAGCCATGAACAATGACCTCATGAAATACAGAAGAGCCAATCACCAGATACAAAGCACCTGATAAGGGAACCTCCGGGTCCCGAAATGCATTGGGCACCATGTTCTCTGAAAACTCAGCATGTCGTCTCTTGAGCAACTATCAACTATGATTTTTTGATTCAACATGAAATTTGTAAACAGAACAAAAGTGCAACTAACCACTTTAGTTTGAAGTATAAAGCAAATGCTCTTTTGTTGACTCTTATGACAAATGATTGTTATAGACCAACAACAATGATGTTTGTGTATCTATGAAACGTTTGATTACGGTTTTTTTCCCAGTGAAAATTAAACAATACAAAGTGAAATCTTATATCGTCTAGTGTTGTAAACTATTGGTTTAATTAACAATAACATTTTGGAAAAGGGATTCTTTTCCCATAGGAACAGTGCACACTACAAGGAGGTTGTTTCCTTCTTATTCATCTTCTTGTATTTTCTGTGCTAGCCATCACATTTTTGTAGTGTAGCACCCTTGTACAGGCAAATTCAGAATATACTTAACGTTTGAGTGCTCCTCTTTTTTCTATTTTTCTTATTCACTTGGCCCCTTAAGGTAGCACCACTGTTCAGCAGAGTTATTTTTCTAGTTAAAAAAACATGGCAACTTTCCAAAGCATAACCCATATCACTGAAAATAGAGCTAACACCTTAGCGTACACGGCAGAAGAAGCTACAGACATATACGCTCTTATCAACGAGATTAAGTTAGTAGACACTAAAGGGGGATCAACCATCCAACGCCTACAACAATTAGAATATTTGACCAGAAGACAACTTAACCAACGTCTGCATGCATCAACCCTTGTTCAATATCATCGAGCTAAAAGAATACCAAGGGGACTCAGGAAAGCACTAAGACCCATGCTATTCAGATTTCATCTAAATCCGCAGTTCATGGACAAATGGTTTTCCATTTTAAATAAATGCTCCCTAGACCTTATCCTTCTGATCATTGAAGAACATCCCATACAATTAAAGATTTGGACGAAGAAATTTTCAACCTAAAAAGAGATTTATCAGCAGCCATTGAACCAACTATTTGGGAAACCGCCATGGAGAAACTGAACGCAAAACTTGACAGGTACAACCAAGAACTCCAAGAAGGCAAAATAAGAAAATATCGTAGGGATACTATAGACTACAAATTAAATGAAGTCTACACCTGGGCGGAGATCTATGCTAAACGACGCTTCATTCCACGCAAAACGATGACTTCAAGCGAAGAAAGCATCACCACGGATGCAGACATATCTGCATCCAGACCACCCCTGGCCAAAACTGGCTTACCATCTACATCAGCCTGTCTGTTCCTGCCACATGTGCTTTAACCACAAAAATGTCTGATACCACCACCACAGGTTCTTCTTCTTTTTTATCACAGGCCATGACGGAAGGGCAACCTCCACCATCGAGTGCTACAGTGCCACCAGGAACAACAAGCGTCCCACCAGGAGAGGGAGAGGGAAAACTACTACGAAGTGGGAAAAATCTACCCTCATCATAAATATATCATCCTTTGAATTGTCCAAAAAACGAATTATGACTTTGAACAAAGGCATGTCTTTTGTACCAACGAATGATAACACATCTCTCTAAACTAACATAGCATTTTTCAAATTCATGCGCAAACTTAGACTGTGCCACTATTTCAAGAACATAATGGGATGTCAGGCTGATTCAGACCAATCACTAGAAGATACAAAGTTCAAGCCAAAAAGCAAATACATGGCCCCCACATCTCACAAGATTCTTGACTACTTTGAGGACACTGTCAAAAGAGATCTATCCAAGATTAGGTACAAGTCAATGAAGCAAAAAAACTTCACGGTTCATGATTATCACACTGTACAATCCATAACTCAGAATGCCCAGATCACTCTCAAGCCAGCAGACAAGGGAGGTGCCCTAGTTATCTTGGACACGGAACACTACAACAAGAGAGTCAATGAACATGTTCAAGACCAACACACCTATCAACTTATTGATTGTGATCCCACTACACTTCTACAAACTGCTTTATCAGAACTACTACTAGAAGCGTGCACAGCTGGCATTATTTCAGAGGCACAAAAGATGTTTCTCACCACGCACAATCCGAGAAGAAATTCACTCTACATGATACCGAAGATACATAAACATCCCACAGATCCTCCATTCCGCTCAATTGTGTCTGGGTGTAGTTCTATTTTTGACCCTATCGGGAAGTATCTAGACCATTTCTTACAAGATTTCGTGCAAACTTGGTGCACCTACATCAAGGACACCACCCATTTTTTGACCAAATTGGAATCCATACAAGAGTATTTGAAAGAGGACTGGACATTATGTACCATAGACGTGACAGCACTTTATACATCTATCAACCACCAACAAGGGATGGAAGCTGTTGAATGGGCACTCTTGCAAATGAATCTAACCCAAGAAAAGAGTCTTTTCATCCTAAAGCTGTTACATTTTTGTCTAAATAATAGCTATTTTAAGTGGCAAGACCAATTTTTTGGCCAGATGATCGGAACCAGCATGGGATTCTCGGGGGCTCCTGCCTATGCGAATATTTTTATGTCTTTTTTTGAGCATGAACACATTCTCATGAATGACCAGTGGAATGAAGGAATAGTAATATTTGGCCGGTACATCAATGACATATTCTTGGTATGGTCTAAAACCCAGGCAGAGCTGGAATCTTTACTAAAGGATCTTAACATGAAGAATCCAAGAATCCAGTTTACTCATTCCATAAGTTCCAACGCAGGACACTATCTAGATGTCCTTGTCATTAATGATCGGATGCGGAAAAGAATCATGACAGACATTTACACAAAACCCACCGACAGGAACAACACCTTGATGTACACCAGTTTTCATCCGAAAAGTCTAATCACAAATTTACCATATTCCCACTTTCTAGGAATCAAAAGAATCTGTGCATCACAAGAAACATATGACAAACAAATACCGGCGCACCGAAGAAGATTTGAAGAACGCGGTTACCCTCCTGAAGTCCTCAATCAGTGCATCGACAGACTTGCCATAGTGGAACGCCAGACATTGCTGACACCGGTGAGCAAAACGTCCAAAGGAGCATTTACATTTGTTTCCAAATTCTCAACATCAGCCAGTCATATCAAACGCAGCATATTGAAAAGATGGGAAATACTTCAAAGCGAGTCAGACTTCCATGGTATTTTCCAAGAGAGACTCATATTTGCCTACATGAGAGGCCGCAACTTGATGGACATAGTTCGCTCACCCAAGAATATCCACAGTGACCAAGAGTTTAAAGGAACCATGAAATGCCAAAACTGCGTACATTGTAACAACATTATTATTGGAGAAACTTTAACCCATCCAATGACAGGCAAAACCATTAAGCTTAAGCACACATCGGATTGCAACAGCATGAATCTAGTCTACTGTTTAAAATGCCCATGCGGCAAACTGTATGTGGGCAAAACCGAACGAAAATTCAAGGTCAGGCTCACAGAGCATAAAAGTAACATCAGGTCCAAGAAGAAAAACACACCTATAACCATCCATTGGGATGAGAATCACCACACCATTGCTCAATTACGAGCTCAAATTATTGAAATTGTACCTAAAAAGGAAGGTCAGGATAACTCAGCTAGATTACTGCAGTGCAAAACATATTGGATAGATTTCTTATGCACAGGGGTCCCCAATGGGCTCAATGACCGAATAGATCTGGCATGTTTTTTATAGGCCATCCTTCCTTTACCATTCTGTAAACATAGTGATCCCCACAAGGTTCCCCACAGTATGTATTGATCCACCCATCCACCTCTCCACACTAACACTCCTATTTTTTATGTACAAATCCATCCATTCTTGTTCTTCCCAACCTAGGTACACCGCTTTATAACTTCCCCTTAGTAGATAACACATGACAATGTATAAGATTTCACGGCATGTTTTTATGTTTCGTGCAACAATTATGTGGCTGTGATGTTAATGTTAAAAACATATCCATGTGCACAAAAATATGGACCTCTGGTTCTTTTGGGAAGCAGGTTCATCAGCAAGTGTATAATTAAACAGGGGAACTCATTTAAATCTTTATTCCAATGGATGTTATTAAATGCACATCATCAAGGTTTTCTTGTAAATATGACACACAACATTGGGGGATTGATAGCATTTTGAATAATCAACAGAAACAACGTCAAATTTCTTCACTGTACTTTTCTACAGGAGAAATGCTATACACTTTCGCAACACATGTCTATTGATACTTTGTAAATTATTTTCTATAAATTATTTCTGGTGCAAACAAGAAGATGCGTTTATCATTTCCCCTCCGCATATATTCAACTTATGTTGGAGAGATACCGTCTCTATAGTCACCATTGTGTTTCGTATACACGCAGTTATGTCATTATTACATCTCACACGCCCTCATTTTTGACAACTTCTACTCGTGGAAGCAAATTCAAGAGGCGTGTCACAGTACACGAAATATTAGCCGCACCAGACAAACAACCAAGTATCCATGACCACCTTCGTTTATATTTCCGCATTTGCGCACAGAACGTCTTGTCATACCATCTCTAAGCAGGTCATTCGAAATGTACCATGTCCTAATACTTGAGTACGTTCTGAACTATAAGACTGGGTTCCTTATTGAACTCCAATTCCCATCAGCATTCCGGAACACGTTCCCCGAAAGGAACTCTTTAAATTCCTGTGTTGTATCCTTACGCGCATCCGCGATAGGAGTGTCCAGACTCATTTGGAATCGAAGCATCGGAAACAAAGGTACATAATCAGTAGGAACCATTGCCCTTTTCACCGAGCAAAGATCAGTTAGATCAGACGCTCAGTCGTCTTTTGCTTGAATCATTCGCACATCATCACAATATATTATACAGATCACGTTTTAAGACTTGGTTGTTGTTTTTTTCCAGTAAAGAAGCGCATTGACATCCCCCAAAGCTCTGAAACTACCCGGGGATCTTGACAACATACAGACACCCACGTCTTTGTCTTGCATCACTAAGGTATATATTTTTTGCATATCGTTTAATGATTGGCAACATTACTGCACAGTTACACAGCCGTCCATGACCAGTCCTTTACATTTCTGTTTTTCCATTAAAGAGGCCCGCCGGGACCTTTTACATTGGTGTTTTATATCCTCGGTTCTGTCTATTGTGCCAGCACTGTAAGACTCAGTCAGCCACTACAACACCGTTGTTTTAGGTATGAGTCTACTTCAATCCACCTAAATATGTAAACTATTCTTAGCAACAGTTATTTTAATCCCCTTCCCCCACCCGCTTGATTTATTGTCTTACACAGTTTTCCGCTGTCGGAAACACACGGCTTCCCTAGCAAGATTCACGTTTGAAAAGCTACACACCAGGCCGTTTACTACAGTCCTCAAGCACACAATTATTTAGGTAAATGTCGGATCTCCAAGTTCTGTCATATAATCCTGTGTACCAGAAATAGGCGTGCCCTCAACACTCATTCTTATTTTTCAGCTGTTTAAAACTTATATTCCCCTGACTGAAATAGAGAATACGAGCGGTTCCACACTCTTATTTTGAATATAGATCTTCATTCAAGAGCGATACACTACAATAAAGGTACATGTTTTTCAGCACCTATAATTGCAGCTTTTGTAAATACGGATTCACATCAGGGAAGGCCAACGCAGCCATTATTTCATGTTTATTTGCAATGTTGATATTAATCTATACATGTTGAGGTTGGTTACCAATGAACATGTTGTACACTGTGATAACTTGTCCACTATTACCAGTGAGTGTACCACCATACTGTGGAGCTGCAGAAATCGATCAGAAATGGGCGTCATATTATTTGTGACTTTGTTGCACATACTAGTGAGGCACAGTGCTATGTGAGTTTATTTGTGATATGATTGTTTTACCAGAGTATTATTGCAGATGTCGTCACTACTAGTTGTTTTCTCCCCCCTTAAGTGTCTGTAAACTATTACGCTTCTTCATAATTTGACATACAAACACATAGAGTATTATTATTCATTGTATTGATCATATGTCCATATATATTTTCTAGGATTTTTCCCCTGATGAAGGGAACCTCCGGGTCCCGAAATGCATTGGGCAACATGTTATCTGAAAACTCAGCATGTCGTCTCTTGAGCAACTATCAACTATGATTTTTTGATTCAACATGAAATTTGTAAACAGAACAAAAGTGCAACTAACCACTTTAGTTTGAAAGTATAAAGCAAATGCTCTTTTGTTGACTCTTATGACAAATGATTGTTATAGACCCACAACAATGATGTTTGTGTATCTATGAAACGTTTGATTATGTTTTTTTCCCAGTGAAAATTAAACAATACAAAGTGAAATCTTATATCGTCTAGTGTTGTAAACTATTGGTTTAATTAACAATAACATTTTGGAAAAGGGATTCTTTTCCCATAGGAACAGTGCACACTACAAGGAGGTTGTTTCCTTCTTATTCATCTTCTGACATTTAGCAAAGCCAGATCATTGGGGGACCTACTAGTTACCAGCCATCTTGAGAAACCAATACCAAGAAATAACACACTCAAAGAAATG
Organism: Lissotriton vulgaris; assembly: GCF_964263255.1. Lineage (NCBI taxonomy): Eukaryota > Metazoa > Chordata > Amphibia > Caudata > Salamandridae > Lissotriton > Lissotriton vulgaris. The sequence continues at coordinate 1,253,952,198 of NC_141696.1, forward strand.
AAGGGCTTTTATCCTTGCGGGCGATGCAAGGCCTGCTCAGGTAGCAAGCGGGTCCTGTCATATGACATACCGGACACAGGTAGGACGATGCACATAAAGAAGTTCATCACCTGTAGCACCCCTTTTGCAATTTACTGTCTGTTGTGCCCATGTGGCCTTCGCTACATAGGCAGTACCATTAACCAGCTGAAACTGCGAATTTTAGAACATCTGAGGGCCATCGATAAGGCTGATCCATCGTACCCGGTGGCCCGACATTTCGCAGAGGCACACAACAGAGACCGAAGTAAGTTACAGTACTTCGGTCTAGACACTATTCAACCGAGTGTAAGGGGTGGAGATAGACTAAGACGACTACGAAGACGCAAGTCTAGGTATATCATCGACCTATCTACTAAACACCCAAGGGGTCTAAATAGCGGGGAAGAAATGGCTTTCCATTTGGGCAAATAATGTTGGACTGTGATATATGCGAACTGCCGAATATGCTTAATCATGATTCTGTATTGTACCTAGTAGCAGACACATAAATTCTTGAATGTATATATGATCACAATTGAGGATAATGAGATACACAATTGCATATTTGTATTTGGGAACCTGAAGAGTCTGTTGGATATGAATCACTCAATACTGTATGAATTAATTTGAATAGGAGTAATTTGCTATGATTTTGCTGGTTGCTTTCAGCCGAGCTGATTTTTTGAAGTTCCATTTAGTTTCTTTGAGAAATTTCAAGTTTTCTTGAATAGAATATGTATTAGATGGCTTATTCCACTTCAGCCATTATTAGCACTAAATTGAACTTTTTTTGGATTTTGATTTTTGATCTGTACTTTTCTGATCTGTACCTGTTTCTGTCTCAGTGTATACCGAAAAGTTACATCTACATGGGCTTTGGTTGAACATGGGACATAAGCCAATCCACGGCTCAATAAGAATGTTATTGTATTGCATTATTGTTAGAAATGGGATCCCTGGCTGGAACTCCATTACACTGGTAACATTAGATGTTGAAAGTCTCTACACCAGTATTCCACAGGACGATACCATCAAGGTCCTAGAGGCCTCACTGGATGCACTAGATTGGAATTACCAAACTCCGAAGGCATTCATCATCCAGTGCGCAACTATAGCACTAAAGGAGAATTTCTTCTCCTTCAAAAACCAACTATTCCTTCAATGCTCGGGGACATCTATGGGCAGTACATTTGCCCCCAGTGTGGCCGGACTTTATGTGGCAGACTTTGAGTCCAAACATATTTTACCAACCTCCACCTATTTTTCTGCTTCCATACTACTATGGAAGCGCTACATTGATGATATTTTACTACTATGGACCGGTAGTGATAAAGACCTCCAACTATTTCTAGTTTGGATAAATACTCTTGATCACAATCTAAGATTTACTCACACTTCGAGCAAAACTGAAATCATTTTTCTGGATGTGGTAATCTCTGTTTCTGGTACAAGCCTTATTACAAGAAATCATTGCAAACCTACTGCAAAAAACAACTTACTTGAATTTACAAGCTTCCACCCTCGCCCGTTGAAGGAGAACCTTCCATACGGACAGTACCTCAGACTGAGACGAAATTGTAGCACCCTTGGCAATTTCAAGGAACAAGCCTCAGAATTAACTGTAAAACTACAAAACCGGGGCTACCCAGATTCAATTCTCAACAAAGGGTTCAAAAGGGCAAGAAATCAACCAAGAAGTGCTCTGTTGGAAGACAAACCAATCGCCCCAGACGCAATACCTCTCACATGTGTCACAACCTTTAATAGCTTGTCAAACATTATGAAAAAAACAATCAATAAGCACTGGAAGATCATCAAGTCTGCCAAAAGAGATTGGGAAAAGCCTCTATTTTCTTTCAAAAAAGGTCGTAGCCTTAAGGACGCTTTGGTCCACACTCGCCCCAAAGAAAAAATCCCTCCTAAAATCCCGTCAATCACAGAGGCTTGGGGCTTACCCCAAATCACAGGACATTACCCATGCACAGATTGCAGTGTATGTCATTTGACAGAGACCTCGAGAACACTTAATCTGGAAGAAGGCAAAGTATGGAGGCAGATGTCACACACTAACTGTAACTCAATGAACGTGGTGTACCTAATCACGTGTCCTTGTGCCCTTAGATATATAGGCATGACTACCCGCAAAATCAAACAGCGGATTTGTGAACACCGTAGCAATATTAGGTGTAAAAAAACAACCACAAAGCTCAGCAGACACTTTCTTGCCAGTAATCACACGACTAATGACATGAGATGGACGATCATCGAAACAGTCACCGGCACAAACAACATTACGAACAGGCTGTTTGAAAAAGAACAACGGTGGATTTACCGTCTTGGTACTAATGTTGAAGGACTGAACGATGATATTCCTTGGAACACAGTCCTCAGACACTGAACCTAACCTGTTCCAGACCAAGGCTACCCTCTGTCATATGCTTTCACTCTCGCTCCTGAGATATGAGACACCACACTTTTAGGTTGTAAAAAATCTATATGTGTTCACCCCCACACGTGGGGCAAACACATCTGCTCCACAGAGTACGATGTACAACCAATAATATAGGGGATGACACATCTGCTTCATTGATTAAGATTCATAATCAATGTTTACCCTTCTTTTCATCATAAATGCCAAGACCAATATACTATTAATGACCCAGATGTCTTGGTAACTTGTTCCAATCTATTGGGCTCTGTATTAACATAACACAGATAGGATTGATGCGGTCTACCAACACTGAATACAAAGTATGTTCAGCAAATCACTGCTAAGACGACGTACCTGATATAATTAGTCATGGAATAGTGGGGTTGACCTATATGTGGGTTCGCTATGCTTGGTTTCCGATATCTGTACACTGAACATTTATTCTGTCTGTTGCACTCCTTTGGTTGCACTTCACTCTTCTAATTTATATGCACTTATTTTTGTGCTTAATGGGAAATACTTGCTGAATTCTTTAGTGTTTTACATCCGCTAACCCCTGTGTTAATTGTGACCTTTAATTCAATAAGTATCCATAGTAACTCCCATTTGTCCAACTCTGATTGGATCCAACTTCCAAGCCGCGTTTCTTCCTTAGTAACGCATGCGCGAGATGCGTCTCACGCACTCCAAGCCTCTATCTCAACCAGGCTATGCTCACCAGGAAGCGGGCTCGATAATTCTATCAGCCGCTTTCCAACAGATATCCATGGCAACATTCACTTGCCATTTCGGATTGGACCTGTGATCCAAGCCTCCATTCCGCGAAGCTAGCGCATGCGCAGGACGCATCTTATGCGCTCCAAGCCTCGCTCCCAATCAGGCCATGCCCACCAGGAAGCGGGCTCGATAGCACAACCTCCCTTTAAATAACATCGATGGACCGGGACCTGGATCGTCGGGGTCCGGTCGAGAGCTGAAGCTAGGTGCTGACGAGGGTAGCAAACGCTGAGGGCGTAAGTCTGCTTCATCTGCCCATGGAACGCGCTACATTCACTAATGGAAGACGCTACTACAAAATCTGAGCTAAGTAACTAGCTAACTGATGGCTCTTCTGTCTGATTCATTTTCTGTTTACAGGATGTGCCAGGGACGTTTCTACCCCCCTCCCGAGACCCATGGTGCATTTAGCGCCAAATTTTAAAGTGAGAATAACTTCTGATATGGCTTTACACACATGAGTAGGTCACCCGACCTTTGGTCCATTGATTTCTCATAGTGTTAACCATCACCTAGCCATTTTTAACCTCCCCATTCCATATGTGTATTTTTACACAGTTTTAGTACTGCTATATAGCACTGTTTGGCACCTCACTTCCTACTGTTAGTGGTATAATCCTCCTCGGGGTTATATGGATGGTGTTAACTTGAGTGTTAATTAACATACACTGCATCGCCACTTTACGGAGCACCTTAAGACAGATCATTAAATTCATACTCTTTATTGACAACATATCCATTTTGTATGTCTGTGTGTGTCTGTCTTTTCTTTCCCGCAGGTGCAGATATATCCTAATTCAGGATTTTAGGGATGTGACAATTGTCCACCCTCCTTTTTTGCACTTTTTCACCTTTTCCTTTTTCACTTTCACGTCCTCAGGTAGGGTGGATGATTAGAGAAGCCATACCACCGGGGTTACACTAGTCCTGACGAATGCCGAGGTAAATTCAAACCAATTAAAGGCTGAAACATGTTGACTGACTATCCAATTTTGAATTAAACCAATCCATTACTCTTGGCTTTAAATTCAATCACATAAGTCCTATTTTTAATTGTGCTATAGGGATCTATCAATAAAGTTTTTTTGAGATACCCATTAGACACTTTTAATTTATCTTTCACTACACGCCTAATCACACAAACCTGCTCCGCAGTCTTCTGGCGTCGTAGCACACCAAGGAGGTACTCGGCCTCCGAGGTGGGGCCCTATGATGAAGCATGACACTGACTAGGTCGGTGTGTGAGGGCTTTCCTATCCTCCCAAATTGGGCTGGTTGGTATATTCTTTACTTGACTCCGTCTCTGTGGCTCCTGAGACACATGTAAACCTCTCTTCTGTTGATTTATAGCCTGAAACCGGGGAATAAGAGAGAGTTTCTCAATCTCCCTATCTCTCCATTTGTTTCTATGGCCAGGGCTTGCGCCAAAGTCAGTCAGAGACCACCACTCCTAAGTCAGGGCAAGGGAGTTACACGCCAAGATAACCCCTGCTCACCCTCTAGGTAACGTGGCGCGAGCAGCAAGGCTAAACTTGGAGGCGATGTGAGTTAAGTATTTGCGCACGCACCCCAGCAACATCACCCAAAGCCCACCACAAAGGAAACTCCACACAAGGTTATATATAAAAATAGCCTTTGTATTATACCAAAACACATTAGATAAAACACACACTTTACAATGTGCCAACAGGCATGGGCAGAATTTACAGGGGATATGTACAAGACAGGGCCACATGGACCACTGTCAGGAATCAGCATTTTTAGAACTTAGAATATAAGTCACTGTAGCACAAAATAGAACATAAAGCACACAACCAGTAATCACTGGTAAAGGTTAAGTACCACCTACGCAATCCTAACCACCTTAGGAACAGGTCACGCAGGGAACTAGGACCTCACTAGCACCACCTGTACTAGCAAGAACAACCACCTAAGTATCACAATACCTGTAGGGGTATAAGCACATAACACATGATGCATAACCACACATTCAGAGGTGTAAGAACAAGGCACATGACGCATAAAAACACATTCAGAGGTGCAGCACAGGAGAGCACATGATGCCTAAAAACATTCAGAGGTGTAAGAGATCACATGATGCATAAAAACACATTCAGAGGTGTAAGAAACAAGGCACATGATGCATCTACAACACATTCAGAGGTGCAGCTAAGAACACTTCGCATAAATCGCATTAACACAGAACTTACATTAAAGTCCAGGGTCTAGGTTGCGCCACTGCGCCAAAACCTAAACGTAGCAGCTGCCCACAAAGTGCTGGGCAGCTGAGGGACAGAACAGGGGGCCTAAACGCTGCAGCTGGCACTAAGTGCTGCGCAGCTGGGGAAAGGCCAGGGATGAAGGAGTGCGCCTCACTCCTAAAGTCCATAGAACACATGTCCCTAGGAAGGAAAACCTAAACGGTGCAGCTGCCCACTACTTGCTGGGCAGCTGGAAAACAAATCTGCGACAGGGGCTCTCACTAGCCCCTCAGGAAGCAAAACTGCGCAATAGGTTGGAGCCCTCTGGCTCTGAAAACAAATATGCCCCTGGTTAGAGCCATCTAGGCTCAAGAAACACTACTGCCCAGCGTGGGGGAGCCCTCTGGCTCCTGAAAGAAATCAATGTCCCCATCGTTGGAGGGAGCCTTCGTGGCTCTAAATACAATAGGTGCCGGCTGGAGCCTCTCGTGGCTCCTCCACACATGGGGCGCCTTGAGCCCCTCGGCTCGAAATAACCGAACTGCCCCCGGAGCCTTTCATTAGGCTCAAGAGCCGGTAAGGCCCCCACGAGCCTTCCATTTAGAGGGGAGGGGCGGGCAATGGGCCCCGACGCCCCCCTCCCTTCACAGGCACTCACCGGTCTCGCGGCGGCTGGGGGGAAGGAGAGCTCCCGCTCCTCGGGGCCCTCCGGTGCTGCGGGCTGGACTCCTTGGCCGGGGCTCCCTCCATTACATGGGAGCCCCACAACACCGGCGCTGCAATTTGCTGGCTGCCCCGGGCGGCCATCGCTCAGCCTCAATCCCCTTCCGGTCGGCGGCGGTGGGAAGCCAATCACAGCGCGGCAGCGGGCGGGACTTCCTCCGGCAAACCGGAAGTCCCGCCCCGCGTCAGGCACCGTAGTGCCTGGCTTCCTGTTTTGCGGCGCTCGGGCCGCGGCGGTGATTCTGGGGGGCATTTAAGAGGGGTGGACACCCTCGAGACCAAAAGAAAACAGTGAAGCGAGGTGGGCACTCGCAAAGGGCGCCATAATCGGGGTGACACCCGTCAATTAAGGATAAAGTGCAACGAAGCACTCTGGGGCACTAAAAAGGGCAGGAGCGCTTCCCTCAGAGGGAAAACGACAGCGCTCTGCCCAGGCAGGCAAATGAAAGCGCTCCTTGCGCTAGGAGGGGAAAGGTCAGCAATTCAGTCCTTCAGGGGTCCATCAGCAAGCCAGGGCGTGGGCAGAGCCCAGGGGAGGCAAGCCTTCCCCTGGGCCCAAGCAGCAGCACGCCCCTGGTAGATCCAAGTCAAAAACAAGAACATCTTCATGGGGTCACAGCCCCTCTTTTATACACCTTTTCCCTTTTGTCTGTGGGTGCAGGGTGGGGGCAGAACCAGTCGCAGCTGGTCTGAGAGCACTGTTGATGGCTCAACCACCCCTTTCATTCATCAGGCAGGCTAGGGTCATCAGTCGCACCACAGGGGGCGGAGCCAGCATTGTGTGGGGAAAACCCAGCCCCATTCAGGACACAGGCGCAGCCCCTCCCTCACATCACTCATGCTAATCTCTCCATTCACCACCGAGGCAGACCCACACAGACTTCCTGGAGCCTGGCATCCCAGCCAGCTCCAGCCAATCGCACGCCAGCACCTTCACAGCACATACTCAGCCATGTCTAGAAGTGGCGCTTCCACACAAGACACATACACACCGCACATACCATTGCGCAGCATTCACTCTCACGAGTTCGCACATACCAGACTTGACCATGCACGCCTCACGCATCAGGAACTATCAGGGACACAGACATTCCCCATGCATTCCTATGGGAGAGCAGGCCAATCTCACACATGCACTCAGGGAGAGGACGCACTTTACACTGCGCCACAGTGTCAAGGTGCGCAAAGACCGGAAATCACTAGGCAAAAAGTTCAGGGGTGAACCTGCCAGAAGGGCCAAGTCCAACAATTATGATATAATTATACCCTCTGACGCGGAGCTGCCACCTATTTGTAGGTATGATAAGTGCTGTACAGCTTATGCATTGATACAAAATTGTGTATGAACACCTCTACAAGATGGCGCTCATAGCGTCTTAGAGGGGTTAATGTCCTATGTCTATGTCCATGCTAAATTGTGATGTAGAAAAAACTTTATTAACATGCCTGATATCGAATGCTTTACACACTGACGAAGGCAGCACGCCGAAACGCGTCTGTGTAGCTCCTGCATGAAATAAAATATGTGGACGCCATATCCTCTTGAGTGCTGCTATTTTTCCCTGAGGAACGAAAGGGAAACTTTGAGCGTAATATATATATATATATATATATATATATATATATATATATATATATATATATATATATATATATATATATATATATATATATATATATATTTTTTTTTTTCTTTCGTCTTGCAGACAGCAGCTGCTCATCAGGACTGCGGGCACGTCGTCGACTCGGACCTCGCAAGCCCAGTCCGTCACATGAACACCACACTCCTTCCAAAACAAGGAAATGACGACGCCGTGTCTCGAAAGTAGTTTTTAGATTATTTTAACCGATTTAAAATAATCAAAAAACTACTTTCGGGACCCGTCGTCGTCGTTTCCTTGTTTTGGACGGAGTGTGGTGTTTATATATAAACATCCAGGGCTAAATTTGTATATAATCAACTGCAACACAACTTTGGCAACGTGTAACCATGTGAACTGATGTGATTTTCACGTAAATTTATAAGTGAAACTCACACTCGTAGGTACCCGCGGCATAACTACCATCTAGACTTATGGTCAAAAAGCGAGAATGAATATTAAAGTAAATCCTTTTTTTCAGGTTTCAATTTATGTGATAAATGAATCAGTTAATTTAGTTTCTCGCGCCTTGTATATATGTATATATGTAACATAGCAGATTGCCCGTTCAAAGATGGCCGCCGCAATAACAGTGAATGCATTGCTGTATGTACCTTTTTTTATGTTAACCTACATGAAGGTAAATCACGTGATTGATGATGATCACAGTGTTTGATTTAAATGCAATTTGAAAACAATGTCAGTTACACTGACGAAGGCGGCAACGCCGAAACGCGTTTGTACACTGACTACCGAGGAGATCTTTGATTAATAAAAGACTTGGCTGACCTACGCCGTATTGGCCTTGAGTGCTCTCATTTCTCAAACCCGAGAGTCTGGGGTTTTTGCGTTTTGCAAATACATTTTGCATTCCACCGTGCGAGAGAGGCACCCGTGTTCGAGTGGAGCGGAGGCTGGTGGAACCTGAGTGCCGTAAAATTGAATTGCCGTCTGGCCCCGCCGGAGCAGCGTGCGAGGAGCACGACTTGGGAGTAAAGCGAGATTCCGCAAACACAACCCGGAAAAGAACAACCGACCGTGAGGGAACTCGGCGGCCGGAAAATTCTGAAACGGGTGAGTGAGCGACGCTGTCATTATTTTCAAAATATCCGGCGAGAACACGCACAGCCTGAGCGAGAGGTAGAGCCACGCATGGAAATATTCAACTCCTCGGCAAAAGACATGTTCACAGATAGCGAGAGGGAGCAAGCGGCAGACTCTCTGTTCATTCCCCAAACAGGGGCACGGAAGAAAACCACTCCATTGCAGGCAGCAAGTGCACCCGATACATTGACCAAACTTTTTGCCACCCTTGAGAAGACATACGAGCGAGAAATCCGCAAGTGGTGGGAGGCCACCAGCCTTCAAAAATACTTAGAAGTTGGGAGGGTTCCCAGGGGATTGAGAATCCTATTGGTCCCCTCTTACGAAAAACCCAACAATGAACTTTTAAAAGAATGGTCTGAATTTATGAACGATGTCATGCAAGGGATGCTCAAACTGCTGGTGAAACACGCATGGAGTGACCGAAACAAATTGCAGGAAGAAATCAAGGCAATAGAAGCTAAGATTGGCGAAGAGAAAGACACAAAAAAATGCGAGGAGTTACGAGAACAAATGAAGAAAAGGTTGATTGATTATGAGAATACCATAAAATTGAGGAAGCAATCCAAGTTCATTCGCGATGAAAAGGATTATGCAAATGGGAGAATATTGACATTTGCACGAAAATACGACGCCCCTAGAAGGAAGTTACAACAAGACAAACTTAAGAACAGAACCCCAGCCAGTACTGAAGAGTCTGAAATTTCAGAAGACGAGTCAGTCAGAGCAAGAAGCACCGTGGAATCTAGAGGTGCAGAGGGCGGTGAAGCTAGAGACGACCTAATTGAAGACGATCCTTTTTTCGAGGAGTACGAGGTCATCAGAGGACTCAGAGAGCGACCCGCAGCAACAACACACCCTCCAAAAACACCAAAAGGAAAACGAGGAGGGGGAGGCGGGGCCGCCCAAGGAAGATCAACTCCGGTGGTAACAAGGAGCACCCGAGGGAAGACCTGGAAAGGACCACAATGAATACGACAGAAAATACAATAATTAATCTTTCAGACCGGATACTGACCTCCAAAGAGGAAGAACTATTGAAACTTGGACTCACCTTCTGTCCGACTCCTGCATTCAATTACACACAAACAAGGATAGATCTCTTTAGATTTATCAGAAAACTCAAACTTCATAAACTTCATACTCTTAACCCGAAAACAGCTGATGGAATCAACATTGAAGGAGAAGATCCACTAACAATAATAACAGGCAAAGATTTTGAAGCCATTGTGGTAGGACAAACACTTGTTGGAACTAGTCATTCCCAAGATTGGGAGATTCAACCGACACAGACTTTGGAGGACTGTGGTATCATTCAACAAGGTTGTAGAAGTGGAATGACTATCAAATCTAAAACAAATCCGAGAACACCACATGACGGAATAGACACTTTCCAGGAAATGGTCATTGAGGAATTAAAATATCTCCAAATGGAAGGTTTCAATGCCAGCAAGAAAAAATTGAGCAAGGAGGAATGGGCAGTAATTCAGAACCTGAAAGAAGATGACAATATAATCATCAAACCCAGTGATAAAGGGGGAAATATTGTCATTCTGAAACGAGGACAATATGAGGATGAGGCCCTATCCCAATTAAATAACAAGGAACACTACGTGGAGATAAAACGTACGAAATATACTGAAAGCATTAAAGCATTCAATGACCTAATCAACAATTGGAAGGATAAAGGCATCCTTGATTTTAAAGACTGGAAAAACTTGAAGTGTGACTACCCACAAATAGCGACATTCTATCACCTGCCAAAGGTGCATAAGAGCAAAATTTGGCCTCCAGGCAGACCTATTGTGTCTGCCAAAGACAGTTTACTAGAAAAAACATAGAGCTATATCGACAGCTTCATTGCCCCTTTCGTGAAGGATCTCAGCTCGTATCTTAAGGATACGAAAGACTTTTTGAGAATCATACAGGATGTGGTCTGAGAAGAAGACATGATTCTTATAACTTTAGACATTGCCAGCTTATACACATCCATCAAACACGAAGATGGCCTAATGGCAATGAAAAGCTTCCTTGAATTAAGACCTATCAAGTACCGAAGCCATAACAAGATGTTATTGGAACTCACAGACTTTTGTCTCCGAAATAACATTTTTCTATTTGCAGGAAAACTGTATTTACAACTGCAAGGGACCGCGATGGGCACGTGCTTCGCCCCCAGCTACGCGAATCTATTCGTGGGCTGGTGGGAGAAGCACGTGGCCTGGGCGGGGAACAACGAACGGTGGATGGACAACATTGTTCTTTGGGCCCGCTACATCGAACACTTGTTTTTGTTGTGGCGGGGTTCACGGAATGAGGCTGAGGAATATATTTCTGATTTGAATAGGAACAATCTAAATCTCAGCTTCACCAGTGATATGAGTCAAAGTGAGGTTTTCTACTTAGACCTACGGGTCTTCGTGGAAGACAACAAAATACAAACCGCTGTCTATAGAAAACCCACGGCGGGTAATACTATACTACACTCACGCAGTTACCATCCCCGTAGCGTTATTAATAACATCCCCTTGGGAGAGTTTTTGCGAATGAAACGCAACTGCTCGACCACTAAGGAATTTGTGAGCTCCAGGGAACAGTCTAAAACAAGATTCTCTCAAAGAGGCTATGGGAAAGGGATTCTCACACAAGCAGAAGTGAGAAGTGATTTGGTCGAAAGAAAGGACCTATTAACTGACAGAATTAGGCCCCGAGATAACAAGATCAGGCTAATTACTGACTTTTCCGAAAAATCTCCAGAGGTCTTCAATATAATGCGGAAGAACTGGAAGATTCTAAAAACAGATTCTGTAATCGGGAAGTCACTGTCTGACCATCCTCTGATTACTTATAGAAAGGGGAAATCTTTCAAAGACCATCTTGTAAATAGCCATTATGAAAAAAGAAGAAAGAGAAAATCATCTGTTTCAGGCTTCTACCCTTGTATGAAGTGCAAGGCCTGTAAGAATTCCCAGAAAGTCAAGGAATACTACATTCCTGGTCAAAAGAAGAAAGGCAGAATAACCAAATTGGTGAACTGTAATTCTGACTACACAGTCTATTGTCTAACATGTCCCTGTGGGAAGAGGTATGTAGGGAGTACGGTGAAACAAACGAAACTCAGGGTCCTTGAACATATGAGGGCTATCTCGTCAAAGGACCCCAACTACCCAGTAGCCCGTCATTTTGAGCAGGAACATGATAGTAATAGCAACTTATTAACCTATTTCATCTTGGATCAATTGGTCAGAACAGAAAGAGGGGACAATTGGGTAAAAAAACTGAGAACATTAGAATCAAGATTTATTATCCAGTTGCAGACCAAGACCCCGGGAGGGATGAATAATGAAGAAGAGATGTGGACTCACATCTGAACATTCCTCTTACATTTCCTTTCCTCTTTTTCTCAGAACCAGAAATGCAGTCATGTATATAGTTTTTCTTTAAAGCAGAGCAGTCTGACAAGTTACCATTAATGTTTTGTGTATCATTTCGATAATTTTGGTGAATGTAAAATGCAGTTGTAAATCGGGTAGAATAGATTCAGTCTTTCATGAATTGAATATGCCGATTCAGGGCTAGACTGTTGATAATGCCAACGCCCATCTAGGGCTAAATTTGTATATAATCAACTGCAACACAACTTTGGCAACGTGTAACCATGTGAACTGATGTGATTTTCACGTAAATTTATAAGTGAAACTCACACTCGTAGGTACCCGCGGCATAACTACCATCTAGACTTATGGTCAAAAAGCGAGAATGAATATTGAAGTAAATCCTTTTTTTCAGGTTTCAATTTATGTGATAAATGAATCAGTTAATTTAGTTTCTCGCGCCTTGTATATATGTATATATGTAACATAGCAGATTGCCCGTCCAAAGATGGCCGCCGCAATAACAGTGAATGCATTGCTGTATGTACCTTTTTTTATGTTAACCTACATGAAGGTAAATCACGTGATTGATGATGATCACAGTGTTTGATTTAAATGCAATTTGAAAACAATGTCAGTTACACTGACGAAGGCGGCAACGCCGAAACGCGTTTGTACACTGACTACCGAGGAGATCTTTGATTAATAAAAGACTTGGCTGACCTACGCCGTATTGGCCTTGAGTGCTCTCATTTCTCAAACCCGAGAGTCTGAGGTTTTTGCGTTTTGCAAATATATATATATATATATATATATATATATAATCACCTCCACAGCGGTTCCTTCTCGGGAGTTGATGCAGCGCTCTCGCATGTGCGGTATCCTGCGGCAGAACCAAGCCGTTATTATCCCAACAACTTTTTCCCCGAAGGGGAAAACAACGGGTCGCACAACCAGCTTGGATTTAAACAGCAATCCTTTTTATTTTTCAACTCAAAAGGGCAACAAGCGCATTGATCTACGCGTTTCGGTTTTGGATATTTTGTCACTTTCTTCTCCCAAGAAAGTGACAAAATATCCAAAATCCTCCGAAAAAACTGGAAACTTTTACAATTGGACAACACCGTAAAGGAGTTCATGGGAACGCACCCTACAATAACATATAGGCGTGCAAAAAACCTGAAGGATCACTTAATACACAGCCACTTCCAGAGGAAACGACAGGATGACTGGCTAAAAACCAAGGGATTCGTGAAATGTCATGGCTGCAAAATGTGCCAGATAGCGAAACAAACTAAAGAGATCACGTTGGCTAATAAAAAGAAATGGCAAATTAGACAATGTATAACGTGTAAAACACCATTCACTGTATACGTAGTGGAATGCCCGTGCCCTATGCAATATGTGGGGAGCACAACTGTGGAACTAAAAAATCGCATTTTGCAGCATATGCGGGCAACAATCCATAAGGACCGCTCAAATGCCATAGCCAAACACATGGAACAATCACACCAGGGTGATTGGCAAAAACTGAGATTTTATGGCATACAAACAATAACCAAAGGTGAGCGGGGAGGTGACCGAGCGAAAAAATTAAGGCAAGCGGAATCAAGATTTATCATTAACCTGAGGACCGTGCACCCGAATGGGTTGAATCAATCGGAGGAATTGTATGTGCACCTATGAAAAGACATTGCAATGAGAACCCAATGTACATTGTATAACAAAAGTTGCAAGCCTATTGGGAGGCAGCATAATGACAGAGACATCAGCCTATTGGAAGGCGTATGAGTTCATGCACTGAATAGTCACCAACAGATCTAAATTTGATGACTGGTCTGCACATTGATTAGTATTATTTTGTTTAAACAACCGGTAAAACTACAAGGACCAGAATCCTTAGTAGAACATGTGACAGGAAATACCTAATTTTGAAAAAAATGTGTTTAAATGTTTGAGGGTGATCGTGAGCAAGGTGGAGTGACACCGAAACGCGTAGATCAATGCGCTTGTTGCCCTTTTGAGTTGAAAAATAAAAAGGATTGCTGTTTAAATCCAAGCTGGTTGTGCGACCCGTTGTTTTCCCCTTCGGGGAAAAAGTTGTTGGGATATATATATATATATATATATATATCTATATATATATATATATATATATATATATATATATATATATATATATATATATATATATATTCCAGTGAGGAACAGATAAGTTGCATACTCACAGGCCGTTTTGATTTATTTAAACATAGACAAACGCGCTTTGGCTTGACGCCTCTTTCAATACCATAGCGGAAGGGCCATTTTTGCTCATTTATACAAAGGCCGTTCAAAGCAAATCATCATCACATCGATGTAAACAACATGGACGAAGGACCATTCCTTAAAATACAATCTTGATTCCTAAATTCATGGTGGCCATCTTAGCCTCTATCTTGGCCAGTGGTATTTGGAAACAATTAATGCACTCCTTACTTACAATGTATTGTAGCACTACAAATTAAGCACCAAAATTAATCCAAACACTATATACACATAGCAACCAGGTAATCATCTCATCAATTAAGTGTATTGCAAATAAAGTTCACAGCGGTTCGTGTGATATGTCAATAGTCTAATCAAGTTACATTAATCATGGTAACCAACACCCCCTCCATCAATGGAAGTCATAAGTATTGAAATACATTTAATTTTAAATTCATTGTGTATTCTAGCAATAATTTGAGGCGATAATACAGTGAGGTTCCTCATGTGGTGACTGTTACGTTTTGCACAATTATGCCCTGAATGGACTCATCACCAATATGTTTAACCTAATGTTTTTTTCTGTAATGCACACAATGCAGTCTTTATTTATATTGACTATTATTTAAAAAGATTAATAACGTTCTAATAAAAAAACATGTCAGTGATGTTTTCTTTTTACATAGTTTTTATCATTACATTTTGTGGGCGAAAAATGTTACAAAAAATAGTTAGAGACATATTGTTTTTTTGTTAAAAAATAATAAAACTAACATGTCTGTGAGACTTTTTAAAAACTATTTTTGGTCCAGAAAATGCAATTATAAAAAAAAACAACCACAAGAGGATCTGAATGTAACAGATACCTCCAACTAGAAGTCCTTTGAAGAAGCATGGTAAGGTCTCCTGAGGTAATGGAGTTAATTACCCAGGAGACCTGCAGGTTTTTATGGTACTGAGAAAGGGGATATGCTGGAACCCTTGCATCCCCCAACAATTTTTTATTAAAAAAAGGCTTTGTGGTGCCCCTCCCTATTTCAAGGGCACCACTAAGCCTGAAAACAAACAAAAAAAAAGCCCTTGTAGATGATAATGGGGCACTCCTTCAAAGGAGCAGTAAATACCAGCTCCAGCCGCTCACTTATTATTTGTTTTGGTGTCCCTGCAGCCACCTGGGAGGTCTTTTTTTATACTTATTGGAGGTCTGGGAGCACCATTCCCTAGGGTCCTTAAGGGAAAGGAGCGCATGGGCCCTCTCCAAGAGGTAATAGTGACCCACTGGGTGCTGCAAGAGCCTGCATTGCTACTATCCAGTGGAAGCAGCTGTTTCTGCTTGCTCCCGCCATGCTGGAGCAATCCGATTTTACCTGCCCATAAGAGCATATTTGCAAAGCTCCCACCTGGTGAGCGCAGACAAGTTTCTCTGACCGCGCTCTTGCGGGCGTAGAAGCGGTGTCTCAGGCAGTGGACTCCCCGGGACACCACAGTAGATCCAGGTGTTGTTCCCAGGGCCATCAGAGGTCCCTTTATAGCGGGCCCATCCCCTATATTTATGTGTCAGTCCTGAGGGATGGGGACCCAAGGGCCTTTACAGGCTTAAGGTGGGGAAGGCATGTATCCCCTCCTCCTCAATTTTCAGTTGTTTAATTTGTATTAAACTTGCTGATTATTTAAAGGGCTACCAATTTTGTATTTGTCTGGTGTTTAAACTTGTGAGTCAAATCTTTACACCTGATTTGCAATTTTATATGCTGTGGGGCTCATTACGATGTTGGGTGGAAAGTCTCCGCCCAACAACGTTTCGGATTCGGGACCCGCCGACTTGCGGTTGGCGGTTCCTTCTGCCGGATGACGATTACAATAGGAGCGAACACTCATCGGTCGGATTCCCGTTGTTTCCTATGGGAGCTTGTGCTACGCCCCAGAACCGGCCGTAACAGAGGCTCTTATGGGGAAATGTGGTGTGTGTTTAAAACCCTGCACCCTGTCGCAGGCACTCCTTGGTGCCTGCTACACAGTGCAGGGTTTTATATGGGGGTTACTTAGGTAGCCATCATCAACATTGGGCTATCTTTTAACCCCAAAACCAGTGGCCCAGCCAATGTTGCATTTGCAAATATCTCATGAAATCGTTCCATTTAAATGGAAGTATTGGGGGATAGAGATGGGGGTTGATTTGGGTGATGGAGTTAGTGGATGGAAGTCATTGATCAAGTGAGTGGGAGTAACGTACTAATAGGAAGAGTGTAGTAATACTGATTAATGAAAAGAATCAACTGGTTTAGAACTTCACAGAGGGCATAAGATGTTATAGTTAGCGGAGTGTAACTTGTACCATTAGCACAGTTTCATGAGATTGATTGTACATATATCTGGAGGTTTTTTAACGTACGTTTTATTGTCATTTTCAGTTACCCCCTGACGAAAGGCCCCTAGAAGCCCGAAATGCATTGGGTGCTAATTAACTGCTTTTGATGAATTTCGCCTTTGTACGTGTTTTTTGGAGAAGAGGTACGGATGACCCACTTAAACATGAAAAACTCAGAAAATTGCATTTCCTTGCATGTGGATTTGATTTGTTTACAGTGAAAACGAAAAAGAAGAGGAAAACATGGAATTTAAAGAAGTACAAACGTTGAAGAATTGAGACTATTTGCAAATGCAACATTGGCTGTGCCACTGGTTTTGGGGTTAAAAGATAGCCCCATGTTGATGATCTTTAGTTTACACGTGCGTTTGAGCTAGGCACGTCACCAGTGTTAAAGCACGCAGAAGATGGATTCGGACATTTAAGATACGAGGAATATTGGTTTAACAATAAGGTGTGCAACCCATCCATATATGATGTTGTCGAGTTACTTAGGTAGCCCCTCGGCCACCAACCATAGGCCATGGGGGCTAGGGGACCCTGCCAGAGGCGCCCATAGTCACTTTCCGACAGCCTTTTCGTGTCAGAAAGGCCAGCGTGGAAAGGCTGTTGGAAACTGACATCGTATTCCCGACGACGGAAACACCAGCCATAGGGGTTATGGTGCAGTTCCGACCAACAGGAATACTCTGCGAGTCGGTTGGAACCGAGTCAGAATGACCGGCCGGTTTACTTTCTGACCGCGAACATCATAATCGGGCGGTCGGACTGTAAACCAACCGAGTCGATCCGAAGGGCTCCGATGCAGTCGGGAAGATTCCAACTGTTGGACAGAGGCTTTCCGCCCGACATCGTGATCAGCTCCAATATGTTTACCTGGACAAGGGCTGAAATAATTTTTTAACCACACTGAGGCAACACTGACTTGTAAGTTTTGCTCTGTGAAAACTAAATTTGATAACTATGGATGGCCAACCCCAAAGATGGTTGAATGCAGGGCAGTGTCAAGTGGTCACAGATGTGTAGAAAATTTAGGGCAATCCTGAGGAAAAAACTATTTTAGCGCATGACTCACAACTTGGTGCCTACTCACAAGTTCATCAGAGGCAATATTAGATGCTCGATTCGATTACCATTTTGTGCATGACTCGCAAGCTGTTTCCGAATTGCAAGTTTCATACACTGTAAAAAAACAAAAAACAAATACTAAAATGAGTGTCTGGCTTTGCTTGGAGGGCAAGATAAGGGCCACAAGTCTTGGGTACAGGCCCGGCCCTGTGGACAATCACTGCTGAGAAGCACACAGTGCATGCGCCCACTTAAAGTTCTGTGCAGGTGAAAGGGTGGGCAGCTCGGTGGTTTGTGTGCAGTGCCTTGTTGAAAATTAAGTAAATCATAATAAAACAATTATATTAACTGGAAAAAACTCATTTAAAAACCCAGTTATGTTTCAGACTGAAACATGTAAAGCCACTGAAATTCATCAGTTATATGTATAAATTCGCATATCACATTACATAACTCACAGTCGACAACCATGCACAAAAAACATATTAGCCAATGGCACAGACCCACAAAACATAACTGGAGAGCTGAAGAGCAACTAGGTGGACAACCGTGAGTTATGTCATTTGCTATGAGCTATATATATATATATATATATATATATATATATATATATATATATATATATATATATATATATATATATATATATATGAACAAAAAGGTTTCTCCCCAGCCTGCTCTGCGTTCGCAGACACCGCCTCCACGCCAACAAGGAAGAGGACCGGACCAGCCAATTCAGCAAGATGGTATTTTATTTCAAGATTTAAAACAGAACCAGCGACGCGTTTCGGGCAGGAAGCCCTTGATCACGCTGCAACATGTTTACAATCAATTATGCTTTTTTATACGTGTATGCAGTGAAATAGACGCCACCCCCTGGTGACGCCCACCATGATCATGTGATTGGTAATAAACAGTAACAACGCACTACCGCTGATACATAGTTGCCATTGCTGAATAAAATGCAATAATTCATAACTGGTTAAATCCAGGAAACCATCCGAATACATAAACATATATTCAATTATAATGATATTTCAGCACAATTCTTCAATGTTAAAATGCGGATGGGAAAATATATCCGTTGTGTGCAAATGAGCAATCCAGAATATATAGCAGCAGAAATATAAAGTGCGTGTACAGAAAAGTGCATAAGTGATAAAAAAATGTGATAAAGTGCAAGAGTTAGCGGAAACATATGGAACTACCACTGGAACAGTAATCAACAATTAGGCATCATATCTCGATGTTTATATACATGAATTCATCCCAATCATCCTAATCCATAATTAATTCTATTTAAAAGGTCAAATAGAAAAAGAAGAACCATTTTTTCAAGAAGCTAAAAATGACAATATGTATAAATAGACTTATAATTCATATATATACATACCTACACACACACCCCCACTCCTGCCCACCACCCCACATACCTGGCCCGTTATATCAATGTGATTAATCCACTGGATTATAAATCCCTATGTGCTAGTAAAGGACAATACAAAACAATACAAATGACCCCAACTATATACACACACAACTCAAAAACCCTCACATGAATATTTACAAGTGTGCATACCTGTGCGATTCCATATTTACACTTCTTTGTGCAAAGCTAAGCCCACGGTCAAAACAATATCAAAATTCTATACATAATATCCACATAATATTAAAATCACTGTACAATTAAAAGATATCACAAAATTGACTATCATTAAGATGTTGTACGTGATATGTGAATAGGACTGTATGAAAGTGTATATCTAATGATGCCTAGTGCCTAATATTTGCCAAGTAAAGTGCATAAATTATGTCCCCATAGGTGAGAATCGATGTAAACTTCACCAGTTGTAATTACAGAATATGGGACAAATGCAAGGGACTTCTAATAGGGAACCTAACTAGAAGAACCAGAAACCGGAACACAGATAAAGATAATATCAGACGCTGGCGGAGCCAGATATATCTACAGAAAATGATGCATCTCCTCAATATTATTGAGCCCGTTAGGCCAACGGCTATCGAGCTCCAATATAAATTTAGACTCCATTTTTCTGAGTTGGGACTCACGATCACCTCCTCGTCTTGATAGTGGAACTGCCCCTATCACAAAATAGCTCAAACAACTGAGGTCTTTGTTGTGCACTCGTTTAAAGTGACGGGCGACAGGGTAAGAGGGGTCACTATGAAGAATAGCCCTGAGATGCTGCAAAATCCGGGCGTGCACCTGGAGCTTAGTGCTTCCAACATATCTAAGCCTACAGGTGCACGTCAGAACATATACAGCATGATCAGTTTTACAGTTGTAGTTGCCATTGATGGTTTTGGCAACTTTACTGAACGGGGTGTTGTAATGGGTAGTAGTGACTCCGAACTTACAAGCCCTGCAACTGGAGCATTTAAAGAAACCTCTGGACGGGCGAAGCCATGGGACTTTGGATTTTAATTCAGGTGCTGCTTTGTCCAGATGGTTGCCCATAGTTTTGGCTCGTCTGAACGTCACAGTAGGAGAAGAGGGCAACCTGGTGTTAAGAATGTGGTCGCTCATGATAATCGGCCAGTGTTTGTTCAGAATTGACCTGATTTTTCTATCTTCTCTACTAAAAGTAGTGATCAGACGTGGGCACTCCAGTTGGGGTGTGGTGGTGAGAGGAGGTTCGGTTTCCAAAGTAGAGTCAGGGAAGAGACTCTCCCTAGATCTAGACAAAGATTTGTTTACTGCTGTATTTAATATCCGCTCGGAGTAACCTCTAGCCCTCAATCTGGCCAAGAGTTCTTCCAAGCAGGCATCAAAATCAGAGGGAGAGCTGCAGATTCTCTTTAATCTAAGGATTTCCCCATAGGGGATTCCTGAGATTGTGTGTTTAGGGTGCATGCTGGAGGCATGCAATGTGGCGTTGCCAGCAGTCTGTTTTCTATGGAGGGTGGTGTTAACTATTCCGTTAGAGACATACACCTCCACATCCAAGAATTGGATACGATTTTCATGGATATGAGCCGTAAAGTGAAGATTAAGCGAATTATCATTGATGTCATCAATAAATCGTAAAGCTTCCTGTTTACTACCCTTCCAGATGATGAAGACATCATCTATATATCTTAAGAAGCACCTAACGTACCTATCCATCCATGTTTTGTGGCGAACCCTGAGGACCCGCTCCTCCCACCAGCCAACGTCCAAGCACGCATAGCTGGGAGAGAAGCAGGCCCCCATGGCCACGCCCCTTAGTTGTTTATAAATTTCCTTTCCAAATGAAAAGAAGTTGTTATGGAGGCACCATGTTATCAACCCCACAATCACCTTATTGTGTTCATAGTACTGGATAGGTCTACTGGAAAGGTAGTGTTGTACAGCAGATAACCCCTTATCGTGATCTATGCTGGTATACAGCGATTCGACGTCAAGCGAGATCAATAGCATATCATTTTCCCATTCAAGCGTAGATATTTTAGATATAAAATCACTAGTGTCTCGAGTGAAGCTGGGAAGTTGCTTGACAAATATATATATATATATATATACTCACATGTATATGTGTGTGTGTGTAATTAGGCAGTAGAAATCTATAGCTACCTAGAGATACTTATCTTTACTAGATGTGTGTTGTGTATATATTTGCAGAACAATATTTAGGGTTTCATTTTCTGGTGGTAAACACATTAGGGCTACTTCCAAGCATTCATTAAATCAACGTGGCGACATTTACAAACAGGTAGACTAAACAGAGCCAGGACAGGCATCACCCCCTCTAGCAGCATGAGCAAAAACTAAAACATACGCTTTCTTAACATGAAAAGTGAGGAATACTGATAACACGCAGTGGGAAAGACAGCAAGGCGAGTTATATTTATGGAGGTAAAAGTATGAAATATGTCATTCGAAATTCGAGCCATTATGTTACTGCCCTGTGCAAGTAAAATGGCGGCTGAGGAAGCTCTGTGGGTTACGTTATGTGTATTTGCAGGTTAAAGGCTTGTTGTCCACCACTCTTCACTTTTGGACTCCTAGCTGCAGAGGTATGCGGTACATTGCGGCCTCCTGCAAATACCTTTCATGACCCCAGCTAATGCTCTCCAAAAAACACTCATTTGCTACATCTTTCATTTTTTAAGTGAGGTTGAAGAGGCACCAGGTGATGGGGATACATTAATAGCACCAACATTTTTGTAGCTCTATATTCACAACTGCAATTCCTCATCTTGGTGTTGACACATGGAGTGAGAGATTTTTGTGTGCATCTGCAAGGTCAAATTTTGAGGAATAAATTCACTCCAAAGTTAAGGGTTGAATACTATTTAAATTCCTGCTTGTACACAGGCGTTTTGCAATTGTTAAATTGTTAACCTAAAAGGTTGGCTACGTTTTCTGTGCTGAGAGGTGGCTAGCAATGCATACAGTGCCCCCCCACCATCCTTGCCTTGACTAGTTTCATTGACAGAATGTGTTCAATCATTTTTTATTTATGTACTGTGCACTGATTCAAACTATTGTTTTGAGCAATTCCGTTTAAATTAGATGTGCAAATGACTGAATTGATTTGCAACTGCAATTCGCCAAACATAAATCTTTAATGGAAAATTGATTTATTCCCATATAATAATATATAGCAGTGTATCTGCCTGTAGAGTTGGGCAGTGGGACTTCCAGAGGTGGCAATACCATCACAGACATTTGGTAAACATCCACAAACTTGTGAGTTAAACTTATAAGTTTGTGGTTGGACATTAAACACATTATGTTGTAAAAAGCTTCAGATTGGTTGCTCGTTACCGCCATGTTTATGGCTCATGGTAACTATGTTGATCGGATGTAGCCGTCTCTGAGGTGAGATGTGAAGCTCCTTGGCACACAAGGAAAGGTTTAGAATTCAACTTGCTTGGCTGAAACTGCACTAATGTTGTTACTGGTCAAATGCCATTTACACCCTCTTCCATGGTCTCACCCATCCACAAATCTAGTCATGTCACTGCCACTTAGGACCTCATTTAGATATAGGTGGCCGGCCCGTGGGTCCGCCAGGGGGACATAGTAAATTACTCCGGCCCCATGGTGGAGAGGCCACACACCTAATTCATAACTGATAGCCAAGCAGGAGGTCAGCTATAAAGACATTGATAGGAACTGCCTTCACTGCATTTTTTGTCAATGCATTTTACTGTTTGTTGTAGGCCACATTAGACAATGGGAGGCTGCTCCCATGGCCGGGTAGCATTAGAATGGTTTTATTGTTCCTTATCGCCAGATCTGACCTGGCGGTAAGGAATACTAAAAAATGACTACATGTCCACCAATCTAAATTAAGTGTGTGGACTAGTAGCTATTTTAGCCATTTCTCAGACGGCCCTTCTGACAAGTTTGGCCACAGCGGAGACACGTGGCCAAACTTAAGCTCCGCCCACAATTAAATTTAGCCGCCAGTCCACTATATGGGCAGGGATGGAATTCCTTGCCCATATAGTGGTACCCTCTCTTCGAATATGTAAATCAGGCTCTTAGTTCTTTAAGTGAAATAAAAAGGGTATGGAATCTCATAAAGGGGAGCAACCGAAAAGGCATCCTTTGAAATGTAAACTTAAAACAGTAAATGCTATAACAAAAGTTTCTAAAAGTATTTATTAGCTGCCTTGAGTATTCTTAAAAAAATATTAAAACAACCAGAGTCCGAGTTGATATGTTACAAAAGAATAAAAATTACTTTACAAAAACACTTATTTGAACACCAGGTCTTGCCCCTTTAGTAATCTTAAATCACAAATGGGTGATATTTCTCGCTGACAATTGTGCCAACTCTATGCCAACACATGGCCCAGAAGGAGGAGAGCAGACTTAGACCAACATAGAGCTCAGAAAGCTGATAGCAGGCTCTGACAAACACTGGTCCCCGGTGGGGTCAGCAGGCACCCATAAACACTTTCAATGGCAATCTACGCAGAGAGGCCAGAAAATCAATAGGCACAGACCCTATACTATATAACTTATTAAGCTTCAGAGCAAATATGGTGTACCCAGAGGACAGGGTGAGGAAGCTTTCACTTCAACTTTAACCTCTCTGTACATTTCAGTAAGCCTTACATTACATAAGTGTCAAGAATTGATGCGGTTCACACCTATGGTTGCTACGAGAAAACCTTCTTTGGGAAAGTGGTGTAAGCTTCTGAAGACAAGGGTGACTATTCCTGTTATCTCACACATTCTGCATATCCAGACGTACATTAAAAATGTACTTAAACAGGGACTTATGTGCAGCCTCTGCCTTGTGCATCGGCAAGCTACATTCCTTGACATGCCTGGAGTTGAAACCTCCTATCTCCCTGAATTTCATCTTATAGCACATGCACGTCAGGCACCTTCTAAAAACAAGCATTAGCAAAGGCACTTGGTCTTGCCTTTATAATGTGAGTACCAAGCTATTGGCTTTGCCAATGCTTGCTTTTCAAGCATTGGTTAAAAAAAGTAAAAGCAACTAATTCAGTAAACTAGAAGAAATAAAACCACATATCTTTAAACTGTACATTGAATCCCATATTTTAATCTTTATAATCAGCATGATTTTATCATGCAGGAAACTGAACAAAATTTTAAAAAACCTGTTTCATGCAAGTCAGCTTAGAAAACAAGCACTGGCGTTGCCAATAGGTCTCGCAGTAGGAAAGTTGGAGCTATTACAATTGCAAATAACAATGCCTTTTATTTTTTTTTTTCATTTTAAAAACATAAAGGGCTTTGTCATTTACAAAACCAATAGCTCCAACTTTCCTACTGCATGTATGTATGTATGTATGTATGTGTGTTCTTATATAGCGCTCGACTTACCCTTGGGCATCTCGGCGCTTGCATTGGGAACCCGTCCTGGCTTTTCCCTGTGAGATAACCCGTACTGGGCATC
Source organism: Lissotriton vulgaris (assembly GCF_964263255.1). Taxonomy (NCBI): domain Eukaryota; kingdom Metazoa; phylum Chordata; class Amphibia; order Caudata; family Salamandridae; genus Lissotriton; species Lissotriton vulgaris. Next base: position 1,253,977,039 of record NC_141696.1, read on the forward strand.
TCCAAGGTGAAAGCCAGGCATCCTGCCGCGGGGGGGGCGTAGTGGAGATTAAGCAAGCTATTGCCCAGAGTTGCAGAGTGGGAACCCATGATTCGAGTAGGCACCGAAGTGAGAATTATCGAGTCCGTGGACACTTGGGCTCAAACCCTGCCGCGTCGGGAATTGAACCCTGGTCCCGGGTCTGACCTCTGCTTCAGGGTATGCCTCCTCTAACCATTGAGCCACACTTCTCCACTACAAGACCTACTGTGCTCTGCACAGTGTGGGTGAAAGTGGCACAGCGTGGGTGTGAGTGGCTTTGAGTGAGTGGCCTTGCGTGGGTGAGTGGCGTTGCATGTGTGAGTGTTGTTGCGTGGGTGAGTGTTGTTGCGTGGGTGAGTGGCGTTGTGTGTGTGAGTGGCGTTGCGTGTGTGAGTGGCGTTGCATGGATGAGTGGTGTTGCGTGGGTGAGTGGCGTTGCGTGTGTGAGTGGCGTTGCGTGAGTGAGTTGCGTTGCGTGTGTGAGTGGTGTTGCTTTGAGTGAGTGGCGTTGCGTGGGTGAGTGGCGTTGCGTGTGTGAGTGGCGTTGCGTGGATGAGTGGGGTTGCGTGGATGAGTGGGGTTGCGTGGTTGAGTGGCGTTGCGTGAGTGATTGGCGTTGCGTGAGTGAGTTGCATTGCGTGTGTGAGTGGTGTTGCTTTGAGTGAGTGACGTTGCGTGGGTGAGTGGCGTTGAATGTGTGAGTGTTGTTGCGTGGGTGAGTGGCATTGCGTGGGTGAGTGGCGTTGCATGTGTGAGTGGCGTTGCATGTGTGAGTGGCGTTGCATGTGTGAGTGGCGTTGCATGTGTGAGTGGCGTTGCGTGGATGAGTGGGGTTGCGTGGGTGAGTGGCGTTGCGTGTGTGAGTGGCGTTGTGTGGGTGAGTGGCGTTGCATGTGTGAGTGGCGTTGCGTGGATGAGTGGCGTTGCGTGGATGAGTGGAGTTGCGTGGATGAGTGGGGTTGCGTGGATGAGTTGCGTTGCGTGTGTGAGTGGTGTTGCTTGGGTGAGTGGCGTTGCGTGGGTGAGTGTGGTGTTGCGTGGGTGATGGTGGGCTTGCGTGGGTGTGAGTGGCGTTGCATGTCTGAAAGTGGTGCTGTGTGGGTGAAAGTGGCACAGAGCCTTTGATGTGGCCTGGAGCAGGAGAAATGCTGCTGCTGCTAATTAAATATAAAAAGTGTTTAGGGAGTCACGGCTGCCGAGAGTAGCAAGGCAGTGCTGGGAGGGGGGCTGCGCACCAACTGAAGTGCTTGGGGGGGGGGCTGCGCACCAACTGAAGTGCTCTGGTTGCACGGCCTGCGGCCGTGTGAAGTGATAAGCCTTTGAAGTACACAGGCATGTGCGTTGCGTGTCTGAAAGTGGAGCTGTGTGGGTGAAAGTGGCACAGAGCCTTTGATGTGGCCTGGCGCAGGAGAAATGCTGCTGCTGCTAATTAAATATAAAAAGTGTTTAGGGAGTCACGGCTGCCGAGAGTAATAAGGCAGTGCTGGGAGGGGGGCTGCGCACCAACTGAAGTGCTCTGGTTGCACGGCCTGCGGCCGTGTGAAGTGATAAGCCTTTGAAGTACACAGGCATGCTGTGTTGGAGGTGTGAGAGGTCTGGCAGGGAACAGATGGCCTGGCCGTGAAGCAGGGGGAGGGGCAGCGCTGGGGAAGCCTGTGGGAGGGTGATTGATGCCTTTGATGTGGGGAGGGAGGAGAGCCTTGTGCAGGAGAAATGCTGCCGATGCGCGTGCATGTTTAATCACGTGATTCACGTGAACTTAAAGAAAACCGCGGCTGAAAGCCCGTGGTTTGAAGACGATTTTGCTGACATGAATTCTCGCTCCGCTCAATGCGCTTGCGCGCATTAATAGGTCGCGAGACCTAAAAAGATAATACCGGGGACTGTGTGCAGGTACTCAAAAGACCATAACAGCTGTTTGAAGGATCAGATTGTAAAGGAAAAACATTGCTAAGGATTAACTGACTTTCCTCAGGACTCAGGGCTGAAACACCCTTTCCTCTCAGACCATACTCCAACCACCTGCGGAGTCCCGCCGGGTTCCTCTCTCAGCCCGACGCTCTTCAACGTCTACATGGCTCCCCTCGCCCCCATCGTCAGAAGCAATGGACTCAACATTGTGTCATATGCCGACAACACCCAACTCATCCTCTCCCTATCCGACGAACCCAACACCGCCAGACACAACTTCCGTGAAGACATGGAAGCCGTCGCCGAATGGATGAAAAACAGCTGCCTACAACTAAACATGAACAAAACAGAGTCATCATGGGCTCAAACCCCGATGCCTGGAACCACACCTGGTTGTCCCCTGCCCTCGGAAGCATGCCCACCCCCCACGAACCACGCTCGCAACCTGGGAATCATCCTGGACTCCGAGCTCAAAATGGACCGCCAAATCAACTCCGCCTCGTCCTCCTGCTTCCACACCCATCGGCTCCTATGCAATACCTTCAAATGGATCACTCAGGCCCTCGTCACCGGCAGACTCGACTACGGCAATGTACTCTTCACTGGAATAAACAAAAACCTCACCCGCAAGCTACAGCACATCCAGAACGCCGCCGCAAGGCTGGTCCTCAACCTGCCAAGACACTGCTACATCTCCCAGCACCTGCGCACTCTCCACTGGCTTCCCATCGAGGCTAGAGTCACCTTCAAGATGTTCACCCATGCACACAAGGCCCTCCACGGCACCGGACCAGCATACCTGAACAGCCGACTCAAATTCGACACACCCCAAAGGACCCTACGATCAGCCCAGCTCTCCTACGCCGCTGTCCCCTGCACCACAAAGACCAGATCAGGAGGCCGCTCCTTCTCCTTCCTTGCAGCCAGAGCCTGGAACGCCCTTCCTCTCAACCTCAGACAGACAACATCGCTTCCCATCTTCGCAAGAAACCTCCTTGAGGGTCTGCAACCTGCACCTAGCTCCTTGAGACCCCGACAGGTGAGTAGTCGTGCTTAACAAATACTTGATTGATTTATTGAAACAAATAAACTGCCCATTTAATGCACTGCGGCAGCCCATTTAGCATATTTATGAGCCTCCAGGAGAAGTTACATCTCCTTTCGGTCAGCTAAGGAAGTGGTGCCGCCCATCCTTCCCCCAGCACCATAAATGCTGCCTTTGTGTGACAGCACAGAAGCTTTCATGCGACTTGTGAAACACAGCAGATAAAACAAAATCAACCCAATAACGTTTGGTCTTTAGTAAAATCTTGCCTAAAACTTGGTGTAGTGCTCCTAGGACAAGCTGGGAAGAGTAAAGAGTAACATGGAGAGCGCAGGGGAAGGCATTTGTGGGGAAGCAGTCCATAGGGGAGAGTGCAAGAAAACACACTCACGCCCATGGAGTGCTCAAAGAAAAAGACAAGCATTTACAATGCAATGGTCTCTGCATTATTAAAGGTAGAGCTATTGTCATTGCTCATGAAATGTTTTTCATTTTTTGTTTTTTTAATATATATAAATGGTATTGTCATTTACAATGGCAATAGATGAGCATTAGAGAGTAGTAGAGAGTATTCGCGGACACAGAGCCACACACACAGAGAGCCACACACAGAGCCCCACACACACACACAGAGCCCCCCCCACACACACACACAGCCCCACACACACACACAGCGAGACACACACACACACACAGCGAACCACACACACACACACAGCGAGCCTTGATTGCCACTTTTAGCAAACAAATGTTAAAACATTTGGGGCTTATAGCATTTCATTATTTATGATATAAAAGTGGGTGTGATTTGTGAAGGTACAGTGATGTAATTTCTAATGTCATTGCTATGTATAGCGAATAAAGGCTGCTGCAATACTACTCACTTGTATTACATCTTCTCATGGCTAGTAATTGCAAACGGAGGGGTGCAGTACCGTTTCCAACATCCACATGTCTCTTTCATTGATAGATACAGAAATACTTTATTTCCCAAAAATATACTCTTATAGAAATATTACACACATTTCAAATTCATAAAATTAAAAAATTGAATTGCCTAAAACAACAATGCATGGTTTCATCATTGTCACGCCTACTTATAAATTGTACAATTAGAACTGTATAAACATTAAAATTATTCTCTTGCCAGACCCAATACAATCCACCACCCAAGGTCTCACATGTATTTAAAACGTTTCATTCTAAATAATAATAAGAATTTGACAAATAGAAAACCAATTAATTCTGCCTCAATCAGCATTTTAAGTGCAACGTGTGTTTAACTAATAGCAAACAATAAATATTACCCTAATCAGGATTCTAAAGTGCAATGTGCATAACAGCTTATCACTTTCATTGATAGATACAGAAACACCAGTTATATCGATGAGCTAGGATGTCGTTTTAAAGACATGAGGCCACATCTACGAAGCATTATAGGAGGGGCTACAGCAGGTACAATGAATGTTGCCTTGTACTAAAGGCAAAATGTGACTCTGTAACTTGTTACCGAATTGCATTTTGCATTTGCGATTCGGTATTATGAAGGGGTGTGCTTAGGGCACCCCTTCATAATGCTGAATAGCATTGGTATGTAAGAATGTTTTGTGACTGGAATGTGGTTACAAAACATTTATAATTTACCGACTCCGTAGAAGAGGCAGTTACCCATTCGCAAATAGCTAGGGGTCCCCGAGGGACCCCTTTCCTTTTTTGAATATTTGTTGAAAAGACTCTTAAGAGCAACCACTGCCTACTCTTAAAAAATGAAAAGAAAACTTTTTATTTTGTAATGCCTTCAAGGAAAACAGGCTGCAGTACAAAAAAAATATTGCTTTATTTAAAAAGCAATCACAGACATGGTGGTCTGCTGACCCCAGCAGGCCACCATCCCTGTGATTGTAGCCTTTCCCAATCGGTCGCAAAGAAGCAGAGAAGTGTCTGGAGAAGCAGCGGTGGCCAGCAGAGCTGTGCCTAGAGAAGCAGCGGTGTCCTGCAGAGCTGTGTCTGGAGAAGCAGCGGTGGCCAGCAGAGCTGTGCCTAGAGAAGCAGCGGTGTCCTGCAGAGCTGTGTCTGGAGAAGCAGCGGTGGCCCGCAGAGCTGTGTCTGGAGAAGCAGCGGTGGCCTGCAGAGCTGTGTCTGGAGAAGCAGTGGTGGCCTGCAGAGCTGTGTCTGGAGAAGCAGCGGTGGCCCGCAGAGCTGTGTCTGGAGAAGCAGCATTGGCCTGCAGAGCTGAGTCTGGAGAAGCAGTGGAGGCCTGCAGAGCTGTGTCTGGAGAAGCAGCGGTGGCCTGCAGAGCTGTGTCTGGAGAAGCAGTGGTGGCCTGCAGAGCTGTGTCTGGAGAAGCAGCGGTGGCCTGCAGAGCTGTGTCTGGAGAAGCGGTGGAGGCCTGCAGAGCTGTGTCTGGAGAAGCAGTGGTGGCCTGCAGAGCTGTGTCTGGAGAAGCAGTGGTGGCCTGCAGAGCTGTGTCTGGAGAAGCAGCGGTGGCCCGCAGAGCTGTGTCTGGAGAAGCAGCGGTGGTCTGTAGAGCTGTGTCTTCAGAAGCAACCATGGCCTGCAGAGCTGTGTCTGGAGAAGCAGTGGAGGCCTGCAGAGCTGCACATCTCTCATGGAAATGCATTCTTACCTTCTAAGTTCCTTGCACCACTAGCACCATTGGTGGCTCCACCGCTAGTGCCTGGCCTATTGTCCCTGTGCTTCTTGGCGCTCTTGGGTCTCAGAGAGTTAAAGGTTCAGAGTAACAGCATTACTGGTGCAGGAGTGGCGCCTATGCACAGTCAGTGCCTGCAGCGCCGACATGCTGCCTGGATAAGGGTGGGGGGCTTTCGATGCTCTAATTTTTGGCCCCTCCGTACAGATGCACCGACATTCATCATATCCTCTTGTCAGAGCTGTGCCCAGACTGTGGCAGCCAGAGGTGTTCCAACCGGACACAGCACCCCCAGAATGGCATCCCATCAGGGGAAAGAAATACACAAAGGTGCCTGTCCCTACATCTGTGCATGTATGTTAGCAGGTGTATGCAAATATAGCAATAATCGCATTTAGTATAGTACACAGTACCACATGGATTGTTGTTTGACATCTAATAAATAATGTTAAATGTTACCAGACCCCACGGTCTTAACCCAGAAGAACGGCACATTTAGTTAAAACCTGCAGCAATGCAAATGTGTGCCTTAAATAAATGTCTGCTTCGCAGGCTGGAAGGATTTCTGAAACAAATGCACTAACCCACTGAGAAACCTCGCAAGGACACAGCCATTCATATCCCTGTTAACTCTTTAAGCTACTTTATTACGATTTAAAATAAACCTTTGACAAAAAGATTTAAACATAGATGCACCCTCTAGGCATATTAACCAACTGAGCTACTTACAATTTTCATACATTTATACACTTTGAGTAAACGTGTTGCTTTCTGCTTCAGGTGCCTTAACCCCTAGCGCTATACTAAAATGTACCCTTTCTGAATAATGAAGTAAGTTAAAGAGCAGCTGTGTTGTACAAGTAGAGGCCTCTGATATACATCATGACTTTGTTCTGTTGCTGTCGGAGAGGTGTGCCCTACGTAAGTACTACTATATAAAGCCTATACGTGGTATTAGAAGTAAGGGGTATTTGAACCAGTTAACAAATACATGTACTCAAGTCAGACACACACACAATACATTCACATGATATCCTGAACTTTCCTTTTTCCAAATCACTATTTTCTAGAGTGACCTTCCAAATAGTTCAATTGAACTAAACGAAGACTACAACTCCCAGAATGCACGGCTGTGGTAAATGAAAGCCTGTGACTGGAAATGAGCCGTCTCGTGTCATGGAGCCAAGTGGTAACCCTATCTCGAGCTGTCACTGACGCGTCTGGAAATGACCCAGTTCACAGGGTTCACTATACCAAAAACTCACCTTTTCACTCTCACTCACACTCACTCACCTCGGTGGGAGAGATAGCGAAGACCTCCGCTATTTTGGCATAGAGCTCCTTGACTTTGGTGAAGCCCTCGATTTTGCAGGTGGGCCTGCCACGGGCCAGCTGGGTGTGTAAGACGAGGCGGGGGCAGACGCGGGGCTGGTGAGAGGCAGTTGCGGGGCCCACAGGTGCTTGCACGGGGCCCGGGGCCTCGGCGCTCGGGCCCCAGCCTTCTGCTCCTGGGCTGCTCCGTTTTCCATCAGCTTCGCCGGCGGCTGCTTCCCCCGTCTGTCCTTCCTGCCTGATGCATGCAGCATCCTGTGCTTGTCCGGGTGGGGGCCTGGGGGGGCAGGACGTGGGAACGACGGAGGTGGCCGGGTCCGGACGGGATCTGTTGAATTATAAATGCCGGCGCTCTCTCTCTCCCCGTCGGTAATCGGAGCCAGGGTGTTACTGAGAAATTATGGAAACCGCAGCGCCAGCTGAGTCACTGATGCTGGGCCCAGCAGACTGAACGCGACAGACAAAGCACAGGCCGGACGAACCAAAGGCAAATATTGACCGAGAGTAGGAGCCCGGAACAGAGGCCGCGCGGACACCGGAAGAGGATGGACGTGAACACAGAATACAGAGAGAGAGAGGAGCTGAACACCAGAGGGATGGAAAGAACAAGGGAAGACAAGGCAGAGGGCAGAGATAGAGCGACGGGGAGTGAAAACAGAGAACAGTACAGGCCGTGCTGGCCATAACGTCATCTCACTGAAGGCAGTGGGATATGGCAGCCTGTCTTTGATAACATGATAAATGGTGCTAGAAAAAAAAACATTTGAGTTGCTCATTCTTAGGGCACAAGTCCTAACAAGAAAGAAATAAAAACTTACCTAGAATGGCAGTGGGGCTGTTCCTGACAACAACAATATCAACAATAACAAAAAAATGGCTACCGCAAAGGACCGAAATTTCCGGAATCGGGGGCGTATTTTTTGCTGAGTGACGGATGACGTCACAGATAGAAAGAACGCAAAAAACACGCCCCGAATCCGAAAAAGACGGGGCTTGAACCGAGTGACGCCCCTGTCCTCCAATGGCTGGCGTCCGTTTAGGAAGCCAGCCAATGGAGAAGAGGGGCGGGTTCAAGCCCCCTAACTAAAAAACATTAAATCTTCGGACCGAACTGCGCAAGCGCAGCCTACGGTCCTCGACCTAAAAAAAGAGGCTCACTGATGTGTGCCGTGGAAAGATATAAGTCACCCATTCAAAAGGATTGTAAAGAAACTATGCTCCAGGGAACAGACAAACACAAGAAGAGGAAGGAAAGTCATTGATTGAGAAGCAAGCATATACAATTGACAAGAAAGTCAAACAATAATAAGCAATGGTCTGACTTAACCCCTTCCATGCTCATGACGGACGGTTCCGTCATGAGCGTCGGTTAGCCTGTGCTCATGACGGAACCTTTCCATCATGGTTCCATAAGCCTAATGGAACGTTTAGCACAGCGCAGGAATTTGCGCCGCGCTGAAGCGGTTAAGTCCCCTCTAAGTATTATCATTGTAGAAAGTAGGTTTTTGACAATAGACAGCTAAAGCTGTCTTTTTTTCTTTTAACATAGAACCCACATTTGCTCATTAAAATACTTTCATATACTTAAAGACAAATGTGAAAATGTTTCTGAAAGTTCAGCTGAAATGTGTCTGATATATCATTTGAACGTAGGCTTCTTGCATTTTGCATAAAGGAAGGAGGGGTCACAGCCTCTCTGGGAGCTGCAGCTAATTGATGCCCCTCATGTGAGCGCTTTCACAGCAAGGGCCTCATTTAGCTGAAACATTTCACTTGCTTGATGAGGAAGCTGACAGCAGGCAGAACAGTGGCAGCATGCATTAGTAGTGCAGTCACGGGAGATCAGTCGGTGTTATAATAGTTATAGGTACAGGTATGTAGGGCCTGGTAGAGATCTGTTTCAATATCTGCTTCGCACTGGCAGTGGCAGCGGTTCCACCTCACTTAAAGCCCTGTCAACACTAGAAACTTTTGCAATGGGGTTTATATGTTTGTTCCGCCTTGCCTTTTGTATCTTGTCTAAGTTGCACTTCATAATAGGATCCTCTTGTGGTTTTGATTGTGATTCGCAATTTTTTGCAAGAAGCACTTTTCAGACTCAACCTAAAGTTGAAGTTGGAGTTATCTTACAAAGCGGATAATTGCAGGCTTTTGCATGGTCCATTCCTACCCTGAACATGGAGACTTATTTGTCTATGGGACAAAAGTAAATCCCTGTGGAGGGTGGGACTGGGAAGAGAATACCCCCTCAACTTGTGGAAGTGTAGGGGTTTCTGCATGGCAAATAAATATTTTCACAGTGAGGAATTAAAAAGGAGGCAAGTGCAAATGCACTTTAGTTAAGCATTTACACATGCAAATATGTACACCATGTACAAATAGGCGTGCTTAGCCAGTTATGCTTGTAAATACTACTGGATAGCTAAGATAGCTTCCTAGGAGTACTCCTGGATATTTTTTTTGAGAATTCCAAAAGTATATAAAAGTACACTAAGCATAGGTGCAAACCTACAGGAAAAACAGTTGTTTGAAAAACTGGTCCATTAGTTAAGTTCATGGAAATTGGTGAATGGGATGCAAGGGATACTGTTTAAGACTTTACATTTTGTTTTGTTGTACGTGATGTGACATATATGTAAAAGGATTGTGTTTTAGGGTCTGCTATTTGTTTTACTCATCAGAACTTTGCGGAGCAGATAATGAGGGGTGTCAGTATGATGTATAGGAAGAGAAACATTTCAATGCATGACCAAAACGAAACACATTGATAGATTGGCCAATCTGGGACACTTTTGGGGAGAATAGAAGGTAATAAAGTTGGAATTAGAACATGCATGCATTGCTTGTTGAAGCATTTCAAGAAAAACCTGTGAACATGTGAGAATTAGCAAATGTTCATAACGTATTTAGTGAGACAATAATACCATGCCCAGCGTGCTCTTGTTGTACAAAGAAACTCACAAGTGTCACATACTAATTTACATACATTTTGGCACATATGATAACTGGTGAATGCCAAAGGGTATTATATTTTGAGGGACTGGCTGGATAACTGCATTTATATAGTGCACACAACAAATGCGGTCTAATGCTGTGAATCTAAAAAATCCATAATTTTTATCATATAACAAGTAACTCTCCAGAGATATTTTAAAAAATTGACAGGATATCAGATTGGCAAAGCTCCATGGACTGCAACTTCAATATGCCAGGACCATGGAGATAGAAGGTTTTACCATCTTTGGAGATGTTCTTGTTTAGAAGGGCTTTGAATAGTTTATTATCTTTATTTCTAAGATTCAAAGTGGGAATATGTGCACAAATTTGCTATTTGAGGTAAAGTTGTTTAAGCACTTAGGGCCTTAACTTTACGAGTGTGAAGTCACCACAATAATGACAGAGATTTCGCACATAAAAAGATAGGCCAGTCCTGAACTCTAAAGTGTAGGTTTACCTTTATAAATCAGGCGCTTAAGGGTTAAGAGCAGATTTTAATGTTGATCAAATCAGCAGAGTGATTTTCTTACTGTTGTGTAAGGTCCATTTTTATGAGTTCTAGAATGGAGGAGTGGACAAAGTCGTTTTGTGCACGTTTAATTTCAGTTATGTAAAGGAATGTATCAAAAATAAAAGTTAAGAATACAAATATATACATCAAATCGGTGAGCATCAGTGTTATAGCTCATATTCGATAAATGGGTTCAATAACAGTTTAAAATCCATCCAATAGTCCCTGGTCATATACATGAATATAGGTTCCTATCTTTAGTCTTACAATTCCTTACCACTAGAGTTTCCATTAACATGCCGAAAAAGCTTGGACATCTTTATCTGATCATTCTGTTTGTAGTATATCAACTTTCAATGCATAAAAGGTTTCTATGTGGCAACCTCTACAGACCACCATTGCTTGAGCCAAAACTACCATCACAATTGATGACTCAGAAAACATTACGTTTTCACTGGCCCTAGGGTAAGATGTAAAACCATGAAAGTGTGCCACCAAAGCTATGCAAGGATTACTGAGTGTTTGCTTTCTTGACAAAAAGTGACTTGCAAAAGTTCTCCAGCTTGGGCATGAATATAAGATATTGTTTCAGTCGCCTGACTCAATACAACATTGAATGCATCTGTCAGCAAATCTAGCTCAAAATGTACATATGTGCACCAGTGTGCAATATAATTGATATGTATTGAAAACAAACAGATTCCTTCTTATGTCATAGCTAATGGCAAGCACATGATTGTTTTGGTACTTTACACCCAAAATGTTTTAGTAAATTCTACACCAAAAGCCTACACTCATCCTACTTGAATTTTCTCATGACCAATTTTGGTGGGTGTGTTAAGTTGTTCATTAACTTAAGCGATATGACCTTTGTTGGAAGGCTTCTGAAATTCCGAATTCATACAGTGTTCCTTTATCAATCATAATAGGACCAAATTAAGCCACTGGATATATTTTTTAAAAATCCCTTTAAAGTTAACCCATTTTCAGCAAGTAGTTTCACTACCTCTGGCAGCATTGTCATGATACCTCTCTTATGCTGTGGCTTTACATTCCAGTGCAAATTGAGTGAGGGCTCTGTGGAATTTGGAGTTCCTCCACAATGGGGGGATCCATCTTTCTCGATATGGTGTAACTTCCTAAGCCAAAAGTCATAGTTTTGGCACAGCATCTGGGGTGTAACAAATGTAAGCTGCCTACGTAGCCCCCGCTATGAATTATGGGAACAAAGCTGTACCTTAAAGGCCCATCATTTCAGTAAGGATTGACACAGTAAACTGATGATTTTCACCTGTAACATCTAGTCAATAAATAGTCTTAGACACTGCTGCCAGGTAATAAGGTGTTACATTTGGCAGGTTCCTATACCCTCCCTTTAGTATGGCACACTGCCTGAACCTTGTGATGAGGGGGACCTATCAGCCAATATGAATACAGTAACTAATTTATTGTGCATGGTATGGAGTGCAAAAGGAAGACACTCTCCCAGAGCCTCATTGCTTTTCTAATATTAATACACCCAACTAGCGGGTGTGAGATGTGCCCCCACAACATCAAATCCTGCTTATGCTTGGAAAAATAATGTCATAGTTCTTTCCTCCTCCATGTGATTCTTATACCCAGATATCTAACTGCAATGAATGGTTTCTGTCTCGTAGTTCTACAGGTTGTGTTTCCTCTGTAGGTTGGAACAAAAATCCATATATGATGGATCGTGGGAACCTGGCCAATGAGAAAATGTAAGGTTATCCCCAAATTCTGGGTTTGTCTTACCAGAAAAGAACATTTCTTTTCTTGAGTCCCCTCACTCACCCAGGGTTGCCCCTAGGTGACATGCTTCTTCATTGGGGTCATAGCAAGCATCTACTGCTTGGGACATGCTGCGACTTGCGAAGGATACGTAGGAGCACTGATTTTGTAAAACTATGTGTGGTGCAGTGTATGGTGGAGTGGTGATTGGTGCTAAATTAAAACTACCTAGCTAGTGGGCTCCATTTTTTTTTATCCCTGCTCCTAGTTGGTATAGTAAAAAGGGGTAGATAAAGGAAATATAACTGTTATGTGGTCATAGTCCCTAATATCCTGTCGACATGTTTCAAGGTGTCCCCTACACCTCTTCTTCAGGACAACATGAGGGCCAGCCCCATGTATGCCACTCCTGTGAATAAACCAACATTAAGGTAGGATAAGTATAGAACACACCTAATGTGTGTGTCTCTCCATTATACATATGGTTAACGCTGTACCCGCAGTATTTTTTAGTTAGCAATGTTATGCCCCATGGTCCGCCAGGGTGGTGGGGCCTGTAGACTTTATCTCGACAGCCCACCGGCGATTCAACCTGCTTAGTCCCTGGCTTGACCGCATTCTCTGTAGGTTGAACATATATACTTTCTATCTTACGTGTATTGATATGACATTTAGAAATATCCAAAAAGTCGTCTATCTGCTTTAACAATTGCTCACTAGTCTCTGCCTGGGAAGCAAGGACCAGGCTATGTCATCAGCATACTGTGGAATTTTAGAAGCACCTGGTATACTAGGTCTGGTATAGATGTTCCCTCGATCATGAACGGAGAAGTATTATACATGAGAAAGATGGTAACCTTGATGAGTTTCCTGCTCAATTCTCACTGATCCCATTCATCCACCATTAAAATATATCTCCAAGGTGACCTTATGATATAAATACATAGCCATCCTGGTGAACTATGACGAAAAGTGAATTCCACACCAAAAGATGCAGATACGCTGGAGGTATTGATTCGTTATTACATACATCCACTATCTCTATGAGAGAGAGTTCGTATTGGATACCAAAAAGTTTGCCATGGGTTCATTAGAAAAGGGATTAGATCCTCCAACTCCAAAAGTATCTTGATAAAAAGTTTATAATCAATATTAAAAAATGTGATTGTGCCGTATGAACCAAAGTCCTTGGGGTTCTTTTCTGGTTTTAGAAATGACAGCAATCTTTCCTGACAGAAGATTTTAGTTATAGATACACCCACGAGAATGCCATTAATGACAGTAGTTAACCTGCTTGTATTCTTCAGAAGTGTAGCCTTGGGGCCCAGATAAGTCAATAATGTTAGTGGCGTATGAGGCTGAGATTTCCCAACAAGCAACGAGGTGTACCCAACTAAAAAGGACAGGGCAGGGTGACTAGCCAACAAGGAAGACCTACAGCGGTCTAACTGTCAAGAGCCCAGGGGCAGGTAACATACCCTGGATTAAATATGTAAGAGAGACACTGGGAATATCCCAGGGGACTAGTTTACTAAACAGAAAATCGGAGCTCAAGAGGTGTTTCAGGAACTTTAACCACGGCCTGCTCTTGTCAAGCCTGGCCCTGGGGACTCTGACCAACTCCTTTCTAAGGGTAAATGACTTTTATCAAACCGATCAGTTCATAGATGAAGTCAAACCAAACCTGGCATGAAAGCTGTATGTTCAGTTTAGGCATCGGTCATTACCACTCTGCACAAACATGTTGAGATGGATGAGTTCAGATAGACCGGATGAGGCGGCTTGCCCATCATGTGGCCTTGACAAACAAACAATGACTAATGGCCTGTATTTTTGTTCTGAGTCCAGTAGGGTCAGAACTAAATGGGTAGTCCCAATTTGCAAGAACCTCTGGTGTAGCCTGTAGAATTCTACGATCAGACACTAGCATGCTCATTGCTTTTGCCAACTCTAGGAATCTATTTTCTGTGTGGCAAATGAGGTGGAAAAATGTCTTACTACTAACTGCTTGATAGGATGCTGTTGTTGAAAGGCCATTATGTGAACCTCTTATGTGAGAAGGACAGCCAGGCTGACACCGTAAGAAACACATATTACTAATATATTAGCTTGCTGAGAGCATTGGTGTCTTTTATTAACCCGATGGACTTACAACTTGACCTCCGAAAATCAATGCTCCCGTTCTAACCATAGAAAGCCACTTTTGTATTTATATGATGTTTTATTGATTTTCTTAAACAACTTTTAAAGTATTTATATGGTGCTTGTGGGCCCATTTTTATTCTTTTTGTAAAGCCTATATGGTCAATATGACTGATGTATTTTAATGTATTTATTTGTAGGTTTCTTTTATGGCCCATGGGCGAAATAAGGACTATCGAACAAAGGATAGGGCAGGGTGGTAGAAATGGATGGTGGCAATGGATAGGGTTAGGGGTGCTAGTTTTCCGTTATTTGTTAGAGTAAGGCCAATCAGCTTTGGGCCCCAATGAGGAAATCTAGATTATGTTGTCCACTGTAGTCCAGCTCCACCTCACATCAATGTAGGGCAGAGAGGTCAAGGACAGCAGGCTAGCATAAGCCCATACCAAACAACAGCAGACCAGGCTGAGGATGAGCTATGAGAGCAGGTCTTTCAGTAGCCCATATTGCATGTGCATAAAGTCTGAACACCTTTATGAAACAATGATAGACTCTGTGAGGAATTCACAAAACCGTCAGACTAATCTCCTGTGACCTGTCATGAAAACTCACCCACAGTCATAATTCACCTAGACACCTAGTAGCAACTGGGTTGGCATGAAAGAGTCACATGTTGCATGAAAAAAACGACAGAAACTTAGCCAATTATACAAGTCAGCTATCAAAAAAGCTAAGAAAGGGTACTATTCAGATAGAATTCAAAATGTTAAATGTGCAAATAAAAAATTCTATAAAATTGTCACTGAATTTCAAAAATCAATTTGCCTAGAAGCAGCTCATCCCATTACTCAGGTTTTCACAGAAAACTGGAAAATAATTACACAGCCAAAGAAACATGTTGGACTCATATTTAAAACAAAGAAACAGCACCAGCAGTGACCGTTTTCCAAAACAACAATACAAGAATACACTAACCCAGCCTCTCCATTCCTTCCAACAAATTGTGCATAATGAATTTATGGACCTGATCAAAGCAAGCAGGTATACCTGCAGCCCTTCTGACCTCTGTCCACCACAAACCCTCAAGATAATTCTTCTAACTACCTCTGCTGCCATACCAATAAGAATTCCTAAACTACCAGAATATTTCCAGAAGAACTCAAAAAGTCATACATACATCCATTACTGAAGAAAATAAACCTGGACCCGCTGAACCCCAACAACTACAGAATGATTACAAATTGACCTTTCCTGGGCAAACTGATAGAAAGAGCAGCATTCGCCCATATGTCACAATTCATTAAAGATAATACAGTACTTTCAGACTTCCAATTGAGATTCCGTCCATGAAGAGGCATAGAATCTGCCCTTATTGCCATCTGGGATGACTTTAAAATCACAATTGACCACAACAGGGTTGCTGCGCTACTTCTCTTGGAGTTCTCGGCTGCCTTTGACACAGTTGAACATGACACTCTGATACAAAAACTCTTCGAAGCCAGCATAGAGGGGACTGCTCTAGACTGGATCACATCCTACCTTCACAACAGAACTAATATCATTCATACCTTCCTTTCTCATCCAAACCGTACTTCACAAAAGCAGGGGCCCCTCAAGGTTCTATCATCTCACCCATGCTTTTTAACATCTACATGAAATCATTACTTGCACTGATCAATCAATTTCACCTCATGTGCTATAACTATGCAGATGACAAGCAAATACTCATTCAACTGGAATGCCCCAAAGAAATTGGAAACTCACCAATTTTCAGTTATCTCAGAGCTGTGGATCAATGGATGACATGGAGACATCTCAAATTGAATGCTTCCAAAACAGAAATACTCATGTGTGGCAATTGGGAAAATGATGACCTACTCGCCACATGGCCTGATGATCTGGGAACACTGCCTCAAGAATTAAAGGTAGTAAGAAACCTCTGAATGACCATGGACTCCAAGCTATCAATGAAAGCTCAAGCGGGAAAACTAACGAGATCAAGCTTTGTTACTATGAAAACTCTGCGACGCATTGGGTGACCAACTGTCTGTAAATTTCACCGACTGCCCGTTATTTGGGTCTCTTGTCCGTTGTCCATGAGGAATTCTTTCACAAGCGCCTTTTGTCTGTAATTTCAGACCTTGAAGGGAGCTGCCCCCTGCAAGCTGCCTGAAACTCTCACTGCAGGGGCCAGCATACGCTCCTGCTGTGGTCAGTGGCCTGCAGTAGCCCCTCCCTGACCTGGCACAGACTGCTATCGGCCCATTATCATTCTGTATGTCGGCCTAGTTACATGCAGAATGATAATAGGCCTCTCTGCGCCATGACATCATTTGCTGGGCCTCCTCCCTCCAGAGCCCAGGACATAGCAAACTGCTTTTGTTTATGGGCTCCTGTCACCTCACCAGGGGCAAACTCTGGGGAGGTGGAGGTTTCATTTTGCTGCATGTTACCCAGGCTCATCCACTGTTTGCCTCCTAAACTGTCACACAAGCAGTGATAATGGTACAAATACAATTGTCCTTTATTGTTTATTTTGTTTGCTCCAATAGTGCAACGTTTCTGTATTTGTGCTGTTATTATTTTCTTGTTTACCATGCCCCCCGCCCAACAGCCCCATTAGTATTTACACATCACATCCCCTTGGTACGATTGATCGGATCGGGATTTTTGGGGAATGGGAGAGAGGGGGCATGTAAGATCTGAGAAGCCTTCAGCTTTGATCTTTTTCTTCATTATTTTGAATATGCAAATGCAGGTGTTTAAGTTTCACTCGCTCGCACACACAACAGATGCAGTTCATGGTTGTCTCAACCTAATATAACCTTATTTTGACTTGCACTTATGTTGGTTGTCTATTTACTTATGTAATATTGGGCGACCTCCTCTGATGTGTCTGTAAAATGTACTTTTTCCCCCAAATTCTTGTCCTGAATTCTGACCTTCTTTCCTGAATTTTTGTCCTAAATTTTGATCCCCTGTCCTGAATTTTTACACTTACTGTCCTGAATTTGCACCCATGCCAGTTGGTCACCCTGGCGATGCATCTACCCCCATCTGGGATTTCCACACAAGGTCCAGGCTACCATCTCTCTTGTTCTGTCCAAACTTGATTACACCAATATCCTTTATTACTGATCACCTTTAACAACTATGAAAAGACTACAACGGATTCAGATCTCAGCTGCCAGACTAGTCTTACATATGAAGCTGTAAGCCTACATCTCCTTGCATTGATAGTCCTGCATTGGTTACCGGTTGCCAGAAGATCCACATTCAAGCTGCTTTGCATCACTCACAAAGCGATTCATGGAACAGGACCACTCTTCATCAGGAATAAAATCATAAAATACATTCAACAAAGGAACCTCCAGAGAGGAACCTTGGCTCAAAATCCCACCGTACAAGAAAATAACATGGGTGACACATCCTTCTCTGTTCAAGCAGCCAAACTATGGAACTCTTTACCCCCGAAGATCCACAGATAACCACCTTATCTTCAGAAGACTACTCAAGAGTTGGCTCTTCCCCACATAACCACCATATGCAAACATAAATTTACAGCATATCCCTCTGTATATAAGCATTTATT
Source organism: Lissotriton vulgaris (assembly GCF_964263255.1). NCBI lineage: Eukaryota > Metazoa > Chordata > Amphibia > Caudata > Salamandridae > Lissotriton > Lissotriton vulgaris. Next base: position 1,253,994,989 of record NC_141696.1, read on the forward strand.
TGGACTATAGATATGTACCTACATATGTGTATTGCTTTGTATAAATGAGTATAATAATCATAGTTTCAAAAATATAGATATTCGTTAGTTCTGCTTACAAATCAATCAATCAATCAGTGACACTTATAAAGCGCGCTACATACCCGTAGGGTCTCAAGGCACTGGGGGGGGGAGAGGGGGGGGGGGGGGTGCCGCTACTGCTCGAATAGCCAGGTCTTCAGCTTCTTCCTGAAGGAGAGGTGGTCTTGGGTCAGGCGCAGGTCGGTCGGGAGGGAGTTCCAGGTCTTGGCGGCCAGGTAGGAGAAGGACCTTCCTCCTGTAGTCGCTCTTCGGATGCGGGGGACGGCGGCTAGGGCGTGGTTGGCTGATCGGAGGTGGCGTTTGGGAGCGTAGAAGTTGATCCGGCTGTTGAGGTAGCTCGGGCCTTGGTCGTGTAGGGCTTTGTGTGCGTGGGTGAGGAGGCGGAAGGTGATTCTTTTGTTGACGGGGAGCCAGTGAAGGTCTCTCAGATGTCCGGTGATGTGGCTGGTTCGTGGGATGTCGAGGATGAGTCTGGCTGAGGCGTTCTGGATCCGCTGGAGTCTCTTCTGGATCTTGGCGGTGGTACCGGCGTAGAGGGCGTTGCCGTAGTCCAGTCGGCTGGTGACGAGGGCCTGGGTGACGGTCTTCCTGGTCTCGGTGGGGATCCACCAGAAGATCTTCCGTAGCATGCGTAGGATGTTGAAGCATGCCGAGGAGACGTTGTTGACTTGCCTGGTCATGGAGAGGGAGGAGTCCAGGATGAAGCCCAGGTTGCGTGCATGGTCTGTCGGTTTGGGTGCGGTGCCCAGGGCGGGAGGCCACCAGGAGTCGTCCCAGGCGGAGGGTGAAGAGCCCAGGATGAGGACCTCCGTCTTGTCAGAGTTCAGTTTCAGGCGGCTGGTCGTCATCCACTCGGCTACCTCTTTCATCCCTTCGTGCAGGTTGGCTCTGGCGGAGGCGGGGTCGTTGGTCAGGGAGAGGATCAGCTGGGTGTCGTCGGCGTAGGAGATTATGCTGAGGTTGTGTTTGCGTACGATGGCCGCGAGGGGGCTCATGTAGACGTTGAAGAGGGTGGGGCTCAGAGATGATCCTTGAGGGACGCCGCAGATGACTTCGGAGGCCTCTGACTTGTACGGTGGTAGGCGGACTCTCTGTGTTCTTCCGTCGAGGAAGGAGATGATCCATTCCAGCGCCTTGTCCTGGATTCCGATGTTGCTGAGGCGCTGTACTAGGGTGCGGTGGCAGACCGTGTCGAATGCCGCGGAGAGGTCTAGGAGGATGAGGGCCGCTGTTTCTCCATTGTCCATCAGGGCTCGGATGTCATCGGTGGCGGCGATGAGGGCGGTCTCGGTGCTGTGATTGGCTCGGAAGCCGGACTGTGAGGGGTCGAGGGATCCGTTCGTCTCGAGGAAGGCGGCCATCTGCTTGTTGACGGTCTTCTCGATGACTTTGGCTGGAAACGGGAGGAGCGAGATGGGGCGGTAGTTCTTGAGGTCGGTGGGGTCCGCTGTTGGTTTCTTGAGTAGAGCGCTGAGTTCGGCGTGTTTCCAGCTCTCAGGGAAGATGGCGGTGTCGAAGGATGTGTTGATGATGTCTCGCAGGTGGGGTGCGATGACAGCGTCGGCCTTGTTGAAGACGTGGTGAGGGCAGGGGTCGGTCGGTGATCCGGAGTGGATGGAGTTCATCGTGCGGATGGTGTCTTCGGTACTGATCGGGGTCCAGGCGTGGAGGGTGGTGGTGGGGGGTGGTTGTTCGGTCATGGTGTGCGTTGGTTGGTTGTTGAAGCTGTTGTGTATGTCCGCGATCTTGTTGTGGAAGTATGAAGCGAGGGAGTTGCAGAGGTCTTGCGATGGGGTGATGTCGTTGTTTCCTGCGCTGGGGTTGGAAAGCTCTTTCACGATGTTGAAGAGTTCCTTGCAGTTGTGTGCGTTGTTGTCCAACCGGTCCTTGAATGCTGTTTTCTTGGCGGCGCGGATCAGCTGGTGGTGCTTCCGGGTGGCAAGCTTGAAGGAGGTCCTGTTGTCCGGTGTCGGTTCCCTTCTCCAGACTTTCTCGAGGGCTCGGCAGTTCTTCTTGGAGCTCTTGAGTTCGTCGGTGAACCACGGGACTTTCTTGCTGCCGGGTCTGCTGGGCGGGGTCCTCAGCGGGGCGAGCTCGTCCGCGCAGATGCTGATCCACTTCGTGAGGTTGTCGGCGGCCTGGCTGGGGTTCGCTGAGCTGGCAGGAGGGTGCTGGCTCAGGGAGGTGGCGAGCTGGTCTGCTGTGATCTTGTTCCAGCTTCTGCGGGCGGCCTGTTGCTGGTGGTGGTGGGTCGTCGTTCTCTTGAAGGTGAAGTGGACGCAGCTGTGGTCCGTCCATTGAAGCTCTGTGGCGTGGCTGAAGTCGATGTCTGTGCTGGAAGAGAAGACTGCGTCGAGTGTGTGTCCGGCGAGTTGGGTGGGGGTGGACACCAGTTGCTTGAGTCCAAGATTGGCGAGGTTGTCGAGCAGGGTGCTGGTGTTGCGGTCGTTGTTGTTCTCCAGGTGGAAGTTGAGGTCTCCCAGGAGGATGTAGTCAGCGGAGGGGAGGGCATGCGGGCTGACGAAGTCGGCGATGTCCTCGCTGAATTGTGTGCGTGGTCCAGGGGGTCGGTAGATCAGGGTGCCTCTGAGGGTGGTGTTCGGGTTGGCGTGGATCTGGAAATGCAGGTGTTCGGCGCTGGTCAGGGTGTTGTCGGTGCTGGTCGTGAGACGGATGGTGTTCCTGTGGATGATGGCGATGCCTCCTCCCATCTGGTTGGTGTTGCGGTCCCTCCGGACGATCTTGTAGCCCTCTGGGATAGCGATGGCGATGTCGGGAGCTGAAGAGGTGTTCATCCAGGTCTCCGTGAGGAAGGCAACGTCAGGGGCTGTGGCGTCTAGAAGGTTCCAGAGTTTGATGGCGTGTCTGTGGACGGAGCGGGTGTTGAGCAGGATGCACTTGAGGTGGGTGCTGCTGGTGTTCGACTTGGCGGGTGCTGGTGCGAGGCTGGTCCGGATGCAGGTGAACTTGCAGGCGTGGCAGCTGAAAGGTCCGTGGGTACGTCGTGGAGTGGCTTGATGGGATTCTGGGAGTCGGCCAGTGTTGAATGTACATATTACTTATAGTTACATTAGTCTATGTTTTAACATGTATAAAAGTGATTGCATGAATAAGTAAATCTTTTATCATAACTATGTATCTACAATTGCTTCACTATTGGATTACAAAAATATATATACATATTCATTTAAAGTACAACAACACTTGAAAGCCGGAGTTTATTAAATGCAACTTAAACTACATATATTACCTTTATTATGCATAAATATACCATCCATTTACTCATGTATCTATATATTTATTACTTTGCTTCTAATTCAGCATAACCAATGGACTACCATATTTCTCACCATATACTGCTCTCAGTATATACTCTTCCTCCACTGTCTCATTCATCCCAAACCCCATACCACTACTATGATCCCCCCAAAAAACCTTTTTAGACTCTTCCCTCCTCTACCCCTGCTTGGATCATCTCATACCTATTAGTATTCGGATCTACCAAACAAGCCTTTCTGAACCCTTCCCTCTGACTATTCCCCATCCACCTCCCCTTTACTCATCCCAAACCCCCTCCTACTGCTATGAATGCCCAAACAAAATAATTATAGACCCTTCCCTATTCTATCCCTCCACTATTCCTTTTTAGTCCAAATAACAGACTAACATGCCCAACGCTCAAATTAATTTCATATTTTCCTATACTAATTCCCCCCTAATTCTGTTTGGGTTCCAGAGTAGCGTGCTACTCACCGAAAAGCCCTTCAACACCTCACCAGGGGTAGCATGCGCTATATAAATGGAAACCTTTCCCCTATTCTATCCCTCCACCATCCTTCTCAATCCACATAACAAACTAACATATTCACCACTCAAATTATTTTCATAATTGACTATACCAATTCACCACTAATCCTTTATGGGTTCCAGAGTGGCGTGCTACTTGCCGAAAAAGCGCTTCCACACCTCATCAGGGTTAGCAAGTACTCTATAAATGCAAACCTTTCCCCTATTCTATCCCTCCACTATCCTTCTCAATCCAAATAAAAGACTAACATATCCACCACTCAAATTACTTTCATATTTCACTATACTAACTATACTAATTCACCATTAATCCTTCAGGGGTTCCGGAGTAGTGTGCTATTTGCCAAAAAAGCGCTTCAACACCTCATCAGGGGTAGGAAGCGCTATATAAATGCAAACCTTTTCACTCCTCCATCCCTCCACTATATTTCTCTATGCAAATAACAGACTAACATATACACCACTCAAATTACTTTCATATTTCACTATACTAATTCACCACTAATCATTTATGGGTTCCGGAGTAGCGTGCTACTTGCAAAAAAAGCGGTTTGACGCCTCGTCAGGGATAGTAAGCATTATATAAATGCAATTACAATACAATACAATATGGACAACAATAAAATACTCTTAGATAATACACAATGAAGTTAAAATGTAATGTACACAGAAACTGCATTGGTACTATGGATTACATCAAGAATTTCTGCAGTCATTTTGGAGAATTCAAGTATTGTGTTTGCCTGTACAGGACATGAATTTCGGTCCTGATAGGGACTGAGTTCAAAGTGTTTTAATGCTGCGCACCTAAGGCCTGCTAAGACCCACCCCACTTAAAGCCATGGATGGGGCACGCTGATGTGGGTGAATGATGGGAAATGGCCCAATCAGATCCATGTCCCCGACCCTATCTGCACATCACACACATCTTTGTAGGTTAATCTGCAATCCCAGACCCAGAGGTGGAAGAGCTACTGAAAACTCAAGCAAGATGCCTTGCTCATGTTGTTGTCCTTTAAGAACCTTGAATCAAATCTTGCTGAGCTTTCAAGCCTGTCCACGTTTTAACCTCATGCACCAAGTATTAGTGCTAAACAGTGACCTTTGATGTAAAATTGGCATGAGGAAGAGATGCCCATCAAGTGGCTGAAATGCACAATAAGAAACCAGAATATCTAGGGTCAATCCCGGCTTCCCCACTTGAGCAAACTGTGTGATCTAAAGCAAATATTTTATTTCACCTAGCCTCCTTTATCTTCATTATCACAGATGAGAGTACCTTCAAGTGTGAGACTCCAGGAAGTGAGATGTATGAAAACCGCTTACGTTTAACACACTATAGTGTTGCTCCATCTACAATAAGAATCTAGGCCACATATGGAGTACACATGACAAATGAATTGCCTCTAATTTCATTAGTGTCATTGTTGTCAGGGTGAGGAGTTCAATCAATATTTTCAAGTTTATGTTTTAAAACTATTACATTGAATTAATGCTTCTCAGAGCAGTGATATAATGTGTAGTACTAATATGAAACACATCCTCATGTAAAGAAATACACTTTTTAATAAGTGACTTTCTCATATTTCTACATGATGTTTGTTGCAGGCTTTACATGCCAAACATTTCCATGTCTCGGCTTGTGCGCAAGAATTTAGAGGCAAACCAGACCCTTAGCTCATTTCTAGCTCGACTGTTCCTGTTAATAGCATGTCTCGCCCACTTCTACCAAGTCGGCAGCAACAGTGAGTTCAGTGACTTGGTGTCATTGTTGCTGCAGATAGTCAATTCCACTGACACTGCAAGGCCAAAACCAACTACTTAAATATTATGGGGGTCTCGCCCCACACACACCCACACATACCCACTGAAGATACATCTATGTTGAAGCCATACTGCCTTTAGGTCTCAAGTTTGGTAAAGATATGATGGCCACCGTTGTTTCTTCTTTTATGTTAAATTTGCTAAGTTAGGTCATTTTTTACTAGTGGATTTTTTAAGATTTGTGGCATCCAGAGATTATTTATCTTGTCCTGGTCTGGAGTGAGAGTTTTTGGATAATTGCTTTTGAGATAATTGAAAAAATCCTGTGCCATATCATGTTGGCGTGTCCACTATTGTTGCAGTGTCCATGTCTAATATTTTCCAAATCTTATATTGAATCTTCTGAACCTTAGTGTTTCATGCTAATAGGCAGCCAATCATATTATCTTCCTGGATATGCTGTAGTCTGTCCAAATTTCATGGAAGGTACCTCTGCCTGACATCATTATACCCAAAATACAACTCATCCAAAATGCTGCTGCAAGCTTCTTCTCCAACTGCACCCAAGAAAGTGCCTGACTTCAGTTCTGGAATCGCTCCCCAGGCTACCTATAGCTAGATGGGCAAGGTTCAAGGCACTCTGTATTGTCCACAGAGCCTCCCATGGAAAAGGACCACTATACCTACAAGTTAAATGAAAGCAATACAAACCAAATGGAACACTGCGCTCAAGGTTTGTACCACTTATCATCATACCACGTTACCGTAAGACATCCACTGGAGGCACTGCTTTCTCAGCATAAGCTGCAAAGCTCTGGAACTCAGCCAGTGTTAAAAGCATCTGGAGCACATACTCTTTCGAAGACAGTTGAAAACCTGGCTATGTCCTAGAAAAATGCACCGACTAAAGACAGGCAACAAAGCCCTCACACCCTGAAGCACCATCTTCAGATGACAACCCACAAACTACAACTCAGCCAGCAAACTGCTTTCATTATGCAGGTATGCAAAAAAGGGCTGATTTGTAGGTTGCTGTGACATCATATAATTATGTACTTCCATATATAACTATTATGGTCCACAATAATACCAAACCTATACTACGCAGTGGTTCAGGCGATCCGAGTCTGGTGAGGATGTCATCAGTGCCATCTTTCTGATAAAAAAGAAAATACCAGTCTGAAGAAAATACCAACTGCAGGAAACTGAAAATAAACTGTTTAAAATCTAAGCATTTGTTTATAAGTATTCTTCTTTTTGCTTTAATAACCATTTAGAGTTACTTTAAATAGCTCTTCAAATATGCTTCATTTCTTCATGTACCTGGTACTTAAAGTTTATAAGCCAAAAATATAGACCAGAACGGTAAAATACAGGCCAGACAGCTAGTCTACTCTCTGCACCGCACCCCATCCACAGCTAACCTGATACAACCTGTTCAAAGGGAAGAAATGTTCAGCAAGGTAAGTTGGCAAGTTCCGAGTTCAGGAAGTTGCTACAGAGCTGAATCGGCTAGCGATCTGAACGAGCTGCCTGGGAAATCTGCTTCTTATCAACTCTGATATATTTAACAAGTCTTTTGGCAGTTTCAAAGGCAGGGAACCAAGTTCTCGAGTTGTCAAGAATATGCATGACCTTGCTTTAACACTGGAGCCGTCAAGTGATACACTGAAGGAAATAGTGCAGCGGGCAGATACTCACAGGTATACTGAGTACCTGCACTGCTTTAATTTGAGAAAGGAGAGCACCACCACTTCTCAGTGGGCGTCCAATACTATTAACGAGAGTGTACCAGCACTTCTCAAAAACCCACATCCAGGGAAGTTGTGAACCCAAGCATTAGCAGCTACAGCAGGGCTGGGCTCTTTAAAAGCCTCTTCTGTCTGCTACTTGGCAGACAAAAGGTCATAATTCATGCTATAGAAGAATGCAGCCTCAATAGAAGAGCAAGGAAGATTGAAAGATGGGTAAACAGGAGAGGGAAAGATGGAAGGAATATTGAATGGAAGGGAGGAAAGATGGATGGATAGATGAGTGGGTGGACGAATGAGTGGGTGGAAGAATGAGTGGGTGGGTGAAAGAACGAATGAAGGGATGGGAGAAAGCAAGGGGGCTGGCATAGAGGAGTCAAAGTACACAGGACCACACGGAGGTGAGAGGAGACGGAAAGGATAGAAGGAGTGCAGAGCAGCAGGCAGGAAAGAAATTGGGTGCAAAGAGGAAAAACAGAGCAAAGAACCGAAGCTTGTCAAACACTCGAATAAATAGGCCTCACACGAAAATGTAAAAGGCAAAATGCGGTAAATAAATTTTTCGTAGTATCTGTTTTCGTATGTGTCTTTGGCTATTTTGTGTGTGTATTTGTTGGGCGTGTTTTATGCTTTCAGTGCGTCTGAAAATATGAGTATGATTGTGTGTGTTCGTTTTAACAGCGTGCGAGTAAAACGGTGTGTTTGTCAGCTCGAGTGTGTGTTTTTGGAGGTGTGTATAGTTGTTATGAACGAGTGTGTAGGAGAGCGAAAGAGCAAATGTTTATGGCGAAACTGTATTTTCCTCTGTGATAGTCCGTTAAAATTGTTTGTGTGCTTGTGCGTCGTGTTTGTTTAAGTGCATGTGTTTACATCTGTTCTTAACTGTGATGCAGCGGGCATTTTACTTAATCACTTGTGTGTGTTTAAATACGCAACAGTGGCCCTAGATGCTTAACCAATAATGTATTCGAGCAGCGGTGCACGTGTTTATGTTCAAGTTTCCTACATTTCGCATAAATGTTAGTTTCAACCTCATGTAGAATATTTGCATAACATAAAAGGTCACAGACGTGCTCCAAGTCACACAGGATGGCGTGTTTTCAAGTAGTGCAAGAATGCGTTAGAGTGGACAGACAGGTAGCAGTGAACGGTACCCCAGGGTCAAATCTTCCCTACGTCAACGGTGTCTCCTTCAGTGCCCAATCACCTTCCGATTTCGTCTGAACTTTTGTAAAAATCGCGGCATTTTTACAAAAGTGCCGATTTCGCAGGCACTTTTGTAAAAATCGCGGCATTATTACAAAAGTGGCAATTTTGCAGCAAACCGCAAAATTGCAAAATCCTGGAAAGTCTGAAAAGTAGTGCCCGCAATAGAAAAAAAACAGTTACTACATGAGCACTACTTTTTCTACTGTACTTTCTGCAGCTCCCACTTCGACATTAAACTGAAATAAATAAGTTCAGCAGTGCATACACACTTTTTAAAACACATCATAAAATGACATACATTTTAGAAAGAATACACGTTTTACTTGCTTGAATTGTTCATGTGAGTGCATGAACAATTATATATTTTTGGGTGTTTTACTACTAATATTAAAGTTTCAACTACCATTTATTTAAAATTGTTTTTTTTTTTTTTTTTTTTTTTTTTTTTTTACCTGACAACTCTAAAGCTAAAACTATCTATTCTGGGGTTATTCACGGCGAGAAGGAAATGGAAAAGGAAAAGACTCCTAGTGAGTGCTTTTTCTCGGTTACAGAGGAGGCCAACTGGTCAGAAGAGGATGACGAGATACATAGCTCAGATATTGATGGCAGCAATCCGGAAACAGAGAGTGACAGTGAAGCTGGGTTACCTTCATCTATCATAAAAAATGCACCACCACAAAGAGATCATAATGCATTGGCTTGGGACCATTCCCCTACGACATCTCTCCAAGGGAATTTTAATTCGGAATCATGCTACGTAAATCCCAATGAGCCCACAAAGTTATCATTGATGACGATGATGGAGTCAATCCATCAAGGAATAACGGCTCACAGAGAGGAAACCCGAGCAGACAGTATCAAATCCCAGGCGGCAATGAGAAAGATGAAAGCAGTGGTTAGAAAGCTCTCTAAAGCCTGGGTAAATGTTGGCGACAGGGTCTCAAATTTAGAGGAGAGGGTGGTCGCCACTGAAGCCGAGGCGGCCGCAGCCACGACCAAAGTAGAAAATCTCGGAGCCCAAGCAATTGACATCCAGTGGAAGCTAGAGGACCTTGAAAATAGGCAAAGAAGGAACAACCTCAGAGTCCTGGGTATTCCGGAAGGGGCAGAGGGACAGGATGCTAAGTTGTTCATAGTCAAAACATTTGAGAAAGCTTTTCCTGACATTGCCGGTTGGAACTGGACCACTGAAATACAGAGAGCACATAGGACACCCTTTAGAATGAAAAAAAAATGCCAGAGAAGGGGACAAGCCTAGAGCAATCTTAATTTATATAGGCAATTTTCTTCTCCATCAGTCCATCTCAGAGAAAGCCCGGCCAGATGCTAAAAGGACATTTGAAGGAGGGTCCTTCTTTGTCAGACCGGACTTCTGTCATTCCACCGTGGAACGTAGATGGAGATTAAGGCAATTAATCAAGCCTTTTCAGGACAAAAAAGTCCAGGTCTATCTTATCAATCCTGCTCAGTTAAAGATTATCCATCTTGGCAAGACCTTGTATTTCTCCTCGGAAATCAAGGCCCAGGAGTTCTTGAACTCTATTTAGCATACGTTGTCACTGAATGAAGGCTTAGGTTTAGATTAATTTAAGGTTCAGTTAGGGTATCACTTAGTAAAGTCTGTTACTGTAGGGAGATCCGTGGTGTGATTTGGGGGAGTTTTGTAGGTTAACTGTGGTTGTATATAAGCCGAGGTTGACTTTGGGTCTATTAATTGCACTGTGTTCATTGCCGCACCCATCACGTGCACAGACTCCGTCTGCGCGCCTCACCGGGGGGTGAGTTATGGTCAGGGGGGGGGGGTTGGGAGGGTCCTTCGTGGGAGGGGGGGTAGGGGGAAGAAAAAGAAGCAAAAAGAAAGTTCATGCATTAATGTTTGTTGATACACTGGAGAAATTGAAAGTGGTTATACATGTTATTGTTAGATATAAGATAAAAAGTGATTGGTTAGCTTGTTGGTTGGTTTCTCTCCAGGGCTATGTCAAAGATTAAGATAATTAGTCTTAATATAGGTGGACTGAACGACTGGAAAAAAAGGGAAAAATTTGTGGAGTATGTTAAAGTAGTAAACCCCGATATTGTTTGTCTACAAGAGACTCATCTGTCATGGAAAAAGAAACATTGCTTAAATATAAGGGGGTATGAAATATTCTCGTGTTCCTCGCAGACCTCAACTGTAAAGGGGGTAGCTATCATTGGTCGGGTTGGATTGGGTGGGGTCAAAAAATCAAAAGCTGACCCACTGGGAAGATGGGCTATATGTGAACTGGGATTAGGTATTACTCTCTGCTCAGTGTATGGGTCTAATTTGGATGATGCTGGGGTGATGAATCACATTGAAAGGGAGCTTACCAACTGGCCATCACCTGTGGTATTATGTGGTGACCTTAATATCTCGGCAGATTTTACAGGCAATACCCAATATAAAGGAAGAAAACCCCGGGTATTCAGGGCAATCTCTTCTATAATTCATTCTTATGGCCTGAAGGATGTCTGGGGCAATTTAAAGAAAGATGATCCTGGGTTCACATACTTTTCACACCCATTTAATAAATACACAAAATTGGATTATTTCTTAGTAACAGCCACTCTCCTCAGCACCGTAGAAATTTCTATGCTCCCAAAGCTAATCTCGGATCATAACCCTCTTGTCTTGAATCTGTCTATTACTAATCCAAGAGGAAAAATGAGACCATGGTCCTTCGATAGAAAACTTCTACTAGATAGTAATTACATCGCACATATAAAGAGGTGGTCTCAATCATTTTTTGATGCCAATAGATATAGTGCTTCTCGTGGTATGGTTTGGGATAGCTTCAAGGCGGGTTTAAGAGGAGAGACTATTAGCTTTTCTGCACGGTTGTGGAAAAACATAAAGGAAGAAAGGGAGGGACTCCTGGATAGGTTGGCAAAGGCCGAGGAACAACACAGGAGAGATGTATATAACGGGATTCAGGGTCCTCAGAGTCTAGATAGTTTAAATACAATAAAAGCAGATATTCACCGGCAACTAGCAAGGAAAGCGGCAGCAGAATATCATACCCGCAGATTGGGAATGTATGAAACAGGTGAGAATGCTGGAAGGGCCCTAGCATTAAAAATAAGACAGGCTACCTCAAAAAATATTATTACTGAAATTAAAGAGGGGGAGCATATCTATAAAAAACCAACAGAAATCCTAGAGGTCTTTAGGCGTTTCTATCAGGCTCTTTATAAAGAGGATGCAGATACAACCTATCCAAGCAAGAATTGGCAGGATACGGGTAAAAATTTGTTGCCCAATGAGAGGGAAATCTTAGAACAGGATATTACTATGGAGGAGCTCCGACAAGCACTGAAAGAATTATCAGCAGGAAAAGCAGCAGGACCGGATCTCATACCCCTGGAAGTTTATAAGTATCTGAGTGAAGAGACGGCTCCTCTCCTATTAGATCTATTTAATGGGGTTATTAATACAGGCATCATACCAGAGTCCTGGACCAAAACTAATATAGTGGTCTTTCATAAAAAAGGCAAACCCAAGGAGAGCCCAGGTTCGTACCGGCCTATTTCATTAATTAACAGCGACAATAAACTTTACGCTAAAATATTGGCCACTCGAATGGGAAGGTTTATTGCAGGCCTCGTCTCCTCCTGGCAGCATGGTTTTATCCCCGGAAGGGGTACCACCGACCATATAAAAAGAGCTATAACCCTGTTTGATATGCATGCCAGGGAGGGGGAGGGGATCGCAATGATCCTCCTCGACGCCGAGAAGGCGTTTGATCGGGTTAAGTGGAGCTTTTTATGGAAAGTGTTGGAGAGCAGAGGATTTGGCCCCCGATTTCTTCAGGCAATCAAGGCCATGTATCACACCCCAACAGCTAACATCCACCTAATGGGCGAGGGCTCTAATCCGATCCATATCTCGAGAGGGACAAGACAAGGGTGCCCATGTTCACCTATCCTATTTGCACTGTATATTGATCCCCTGATTTGTCACATTATGGGTAATATAAATATTAAACCAATTATCACGAACGGATATGCAACCAAAATTCTCGCTTACGCAGATGACCTAGCCATTACTACTGTGGATCCTGCTAGCGCTATGAGGGAACTAATTAATGTTACCTCTGATTTCGGTAGTGCATCCGGATATAGATTAAATGTGGCAAAAACACAGGTTCTATGCTCCAGTAAGACAGTCAAGTTGGATAATAGATATGTGGACTCCGTTGTCTATCTGGGAATCACAATTAATGCCCAGACACAGGAAATTATTAAGGATAATTTCTCACCATTATTGTCGAAAATGAAACAGGATCTAAAGCGGATCGATACTCTGCATTTATCAATTATAGGCAGGGCGAATGTCATTAAAATGACAATGTTTCCAAGAATTTTATATAAATTCAGATCGATCCCTTTTAAAATTGATGATATTTTGATCAGGGAAATTGAGGCAATTTTTATGAGTTTTATTTGGCAATATGGTAAGGTGAGGAGATCAATCAAATTTATGTCTCTCCCTCAGGAAAAGGGTGGCCTGGGTATACCAAACCTAAAATTTTACCATTGGTCTTGTCTGCTTTGTCTGGCTATACTTTTCTTCCCTGCTAACACGATGAATTCTCAAAGTGGTATTCCCTCTATCTATAAGCTATTATTAGGGAATGAAACCGATGGAGTACTTCTAAGACATTTTGACAAACGCTTCTTCAAGTCTCAAGGGCACAAAATGTTGGAAGATATTTATACAATTTGGGTGGGGATACAGAAGAATCAGAATATTCCGAAGTACAATAAACACACTCCACTTTGGAACTCAGGGTTATTCCCCCACTTGAGCACAGACGGGCCCTGGAGATACTGGGAAAGACAAGGAATCACCTCATTGGGTCAAGTGATGGTAAAGGATGTCCTGAGGCCCCTAGATCTCCTGGTGTCTCGGTATGCACTTCAAGGCTCTCAAGAGCTTAAATACATACAACTGACTAATACAATTAAATCCAAGAGACCGACCATAGATGTATCTAAAGAATGTGCACTCTTAGACTATTTGAAGGGAGGTGGCCGTCGCATAAGGAAATTGTATGTATTATTTTTGGATACACTGTTGGATGATTTGCTCAAGACAGAAACCACTTGGGCAGGGAAATTAAATGATCCTGATATCGATTTAGATAGAGCCATCCTTATGGATAAAAGGTTTTTAAGATCTTCAAATCTAAGAGCGCAGCATTTTAAAACTTTATTCAATCTCTATTATACGCCGGCAAAATTATTTGACTGGGGCAAGAGAGTAGATCATAATTGCCCCAGATGTGGCAAGGGTCCGGCAGATCTGCTCCACATGTTTTGTGGCTGCGAGAAATTAGGACCAATTAAAAGTGAAATAGGAAAGTTTTTAGAGGGGCTGCTAGATACTAGGATTGATCTATCCCCAACTCTATTAATTCTTGGGGCTGATACCAAAATGGGGTTGAGTGTAGAGATGGAGGCACTGGTTTTTATAGCTACAGCAGTCTTCAGGATATTAATTGCTGCTGCTTGGAAAGACACTGAGGCCCCAACCTTTCAGATGTGGATGTGTAGGCTATTAGGGATTCACAACATTGAATCAGAGCTGTACGCATTGAAGGGGGTGAAATCCAGAGATATGGGACTTAGGATCTGGTCACCTGTGGCAGCATGGAGGCGGTCAAAAACCCTCGGCTTTTAATTTGTCAAACATCCACAGTATTACTTCCTGCATAATCTTAATATATTATCAGCATATGTATCTTCCGCTATATTAATGGTTTTAATTAGCTCAAGTACTTTTTTAGAAGGTGAAAATTTGTCATTTTTACTTATGCCTTGATATGTATAACTACTTGGTAACGTCATGCCAATTTGTATTCTCTGTTATGTATTTGTTATGATATCGACATGAACTTTCAATAAAAAAATAAAAAAATTAAAAAAAATTGTTTTTATTATGGTATTTTATTGTATTAATTTTAAGTGCAACTGTTAGATTTATTTTTGTTTTACAAATATTATTAAAATATGAATTGTTTTTCAGTAGTTGTTTTTTGGGGGTATTTGTTTTTAATTTATGTAATGTTAATTATTTTGTGATTTTTGCTAGCTCTTATTTGTTGCTTATTTGTTTAAATGTTTTATAAATGTTTTAATTATGTATGTAAATGTATTGGCATTTATATAGCGCACTACTTACCCTACTACTACTACACTACTAATATATCCACTTCCCCTAATATTTTTAAACTAAATTTAAAACAGTAATGTTCGCTTTTCATGCAAGCACTTTCCCTAATATATATATGAGTGGTGTTAGAAAAGTAAATCAGCACTCCAATGCATGCATTTTGTCTAATGTTTTTTGGACATAAATTAGAATATTAAATCTAGTCTGCCCCCCAATGTATGCAATTGTGGCAGAGTTCATTCGACTGGGGTTTGTATTTTTCCACAGTGTTTATTCTTAGGTTAGCAGGGTTAATCTCACCCTCCTATGTAAGCACTATCCAGATGTTTTGTTAATCTGGAGTTAGAAAATTAAGGGGAATATTTACAATAAAATGTCAGCGTGCAGTGCTGCGCCAAATTTGACAGTGCCACACTTTGAAATTTTATAAATGCAGGGATGCGCCATATTCACAAGAATACAGTGCACCCCTGTGTTTTCCCTATCACTGGCGCAAAAAAAGCTGCCTAACACCATCGCAGGCACCCTGCCACCATGTAGTAAGGGTGCCTGTGCTGCCGGGAAGATTGTTTATGCGCAGGAAATTACACCTTCCTACACATAAACAATCAATAACGGTGATTTGCACCTTCTATGTGCGCTGCAGAATTCAGCACATATGGAAAGAGGAAATAGTTAGGTAAAATCAATAATTTCTCCTCGTTTTGGCATTTTAATGCCTGGCATTCCATTATGTTACTTTTTGGCGTTGCCTCAGCCTTGTAAATCTGGGGCTGCATCAAAAAGCTGTGGATGTTGTGATGGAACACCCACTGCAACACCCATTGCATGTCCCTCTGCCGCAGAGGACTGCAGTGGAAAGAGGCATATTTACAGGATGGTGTTCAGTCATGCAAAGTGGCTTAGCGCCATCTTGTAAATATGGAAAGTGGTGCGGCACCGCCAGAGCATCAAAACAAGTGATGCTCCGGTGGCGGGGAGGCTTGTAAATATGCCCCTAAATCTGACCCTCCTAATGTATTTTGGTCTTTACACTTTTTTTAATATGCCAGTAAAAATGATTAAAATATGGGCAAACATGCACATTAACAAAGGAATGGTCCACCAGCAATTTGCAGCTTCCCTGGTCCCATATATGATTGAGATGGATGGGGGAGATGAGGAGATTAATGTGTTTTTTTTATAGCTGGGGTAGACATAAAGAGCATGGAGGAATTTGAGGTAATAAGTAGTACAAGAGGTAGAGAGCAAGAAAACCAATGCACTACCATGCAATGTTAGAGGAGAAGAAAAAAGTAGTTCCCTTAATGATACATGTAGTGAAAGCATAAAACCAGAAAATCAGACCTTAGTAAAGAGAATGTTCAAGAGGCAGGACAAACAAAGAAAAGGGAGAAAAGCCATTAGATGAAAAATATGGAAAGGAGATAGACAAGAAAGGCTTCAAATCAAGAGCCATGGGATGACCCCTAACCAACTATATGTATATATTTTTATTTATATTAAGACTAGGTCTTTGACAATAGCCGTCTTTTGTCAAGATCTAAAAAAGTAAGTATACAGGACTCATTGACCCTATACTGCAAACTATGAGAGATTTCAGGAAACAGCAAACATTGTCCTAATTCCGTAAAAAACTCAAACATCCATCCTAGGACCTTTACCTCACTACTTTCTTCAATCTCCCCAAAAAAACTAAAAGCATGTTCTCTGCAGTTGTCACCTTTTTGTGTAACTTACTGATGCCTTTGTGGTGAAACAGAAACTGCTCCACATATGATATCTTTTTTCCCTGCCACCTTATTCAATAGCATAACCGGGCCTGACCTCGCTTACTTCTCCTTTAAAACGAAGCCCCTCCCTTTTATATGAGTTTCAATAACGTAGAAAATATCGAGTCTTCCCTAATGGACAATAGTTAGGTCAGGCCTAGACACTGCTTTAGCTGTTCTCGCCTTCCTCTTGTAATAAAAAGAGCGTAAATAAAGAATACCTACATAGATTTATTTAGAGAGGCTCGAGTCCACCCTCTTCATCCACCCATCTGTTAAATAGCCATTCACATTCTGCCTACGCCCACTGCAGCATTCAGCATGGGGGAGGGGGTCAACGCACTTCAGTCATTGGCTAACTTCACTGTGAGTGACAGCATTTTCTCTAATCACATTTACACAGCCAATTCTTTACTTTGCCTGTGACAATAAGGGCCTTATTAAGAGTTTGGTGGTCCGTGAACTGCCATACTTGTGGCCTGAACGCTGTGAGCGAAGGATTTGGGGTCCATACTCACCCCTTTCATGTTCTTCCCATCAGAGTTTGATGTGGATCCCTTTCTTCAGGACTCCGCTTCACAGCAGCAACTTCACCCCAAGGATTATGACCCTGTTTGTGCTGATGTACAGGTGAGTCCTTTATGTACCATATACCTGGACTGCCCACATATTGGCCAGACTCGGGCAATGGGTAGGTGGTATTTTTCCATATGTATCATGCATGCATATGTGTGCATTCAACACATATACAGTCAAAATGCTCACACAGGCATCGATACATATGGAAAAGTAATCACCACCTGTGCAACATCTCCACAGCCGCACCACGGTTAACTCATATAACATTGTTCGGAAGACCGCTGGTGCTGGGGGTTCTTGGCAGCCGTGGTGTTCGGACAGTCGGACCGCCAAAAATATAATAAGGCCCTAAGTACTGGACGTCACATGCATGGTGCAGATATTCTTCTCTAAGAAAAGCCAATGTTCACCAGTTAGCTACAAAAGATTGCATGTAAAGCCCATGCATTCTGCACTTTTGTTCTGCGGAAGTGTGCTTGAAGGTGTCCTATTGCTTTTAATACTTGTATTTAAAAATTGCTTCTTTGGGGGGAGGAGCCAAGATGGCGATCGGAGCGGACCTGTAGGCTCCCGGCTCCGCCGGTCCGTTTTTGCCGTGCCGACATCCTGATCACAATCCTGGCACACTCGACGGCAGACTGTGTGCGAAACGGCGCCGATCACGGCGGTGTTCTCCCGGACCCTGGAACTGCCCGGCAGCCGAAGAAATCTGCCTCCTAGCTCCGGCCCTGGACCCCGCTTCCGTGGGCTCCTCCTTCCGTGCCTCCTGAGCCTGATGCCGGCCGGAGTGCTCCGCCGGCGCAGACAGTAGTGGACCCGGCGTTGCCCCTGCGAGGCGCTGCCCGAGCATAGTCACCTGGGATGGTGCGACGTGGGCAGAGAGAGGGCAGCGTTCACGGAGCCGTGGACCCCCATCATAGCGGAGCCTTTGTTTGAGGCGCCAGGTACGAGGAGAGGACGGTCCGGCCATTTTGAGTCGCACTTCGTTTGCTGACCCCATGCCTCGCTGCCCGGGACTGCCAAGTGGCATCTAGCTGACACGCATTGTCTTGGGGCACGGAGCGTAATACTCAGTCAGCGGTAACAAGGGGGTGCGCTGGCGCTCTCCTGCAACCGGTGCCCGTCGTGGAACCTGGTCGAGATGGCACGGTGCGCCGCCATGTCTTGTGGGGAACTGAGCCCTTCCAAGCCAGAGACCAGTGCCGCCCTGGCTATTGGGGTACCCGAGATTCTGGAGATCCCCCGGGGACGCAAGACCCAGGGACTACAGCCTGTGATTTCTCTCGGTGCTGTCCTGTCAGCCCTGCGCGACCTCCGCTCAGAAGTGCGACGCAGCTACCGAGAACTGGGGGAAAAGCTGGATCGCATGACATCTACGTTGGGCTGGGGCACCGATGCCTCGGAATTGCACAGCTGCCGACTGCCATTGCCTACGACGAGTGGGGCGCCGACGATCTCTCCTGTATGCTGCACGTCTGAGCTCCCTGACTATCTCGCAGACGCCCAGGATTATCAGCCTGATGACTCCCCTCGGAACACTTTGTTTCCCCTCCAGGAGATGTGTGCAACATTGTGGCCAGACTCTCTATTGTGGATGCCTCGAGAACTGTTTGCAGCGTCGTGGCTGCCTTCTCTTCCTGCGCTGCACCTCTTGCCTATCCTGATTAAACCATCGTGTACTCCTGGTGTACTTATGGAACGTTCTGCTGCACTCGACGGACTTCCTGCTGGCTCATCGTGGCCATTTTGTGCTCCCTTTCTGTTGTCCTCTGTCCTCTCGCCATTTTGCTCCTTTGTTCGGTGGTGGGCGGGCCTCTCTTGGGCAAAGCGACTGAGTGAATATCCGCGGTCGGGTCAGGGCTAGGTTGCTTTTCCTGAAGTTGGCTGCTGGGCTGGTGGGCCGGGATTTGGGACTGTATTTTGTGTCCAGTTTACGTGATCGCTATTGATTAATGCTTCGCCCCTATAATGCCTTGATGCTTGCCGTTTATCCTGACCTTGGGGTGGAGGATATATTACAACTGGTGGGGACCGGGTTGCCTGGAATTGAACCTCCTCCCTCCCTCTCTTTTTGTCTTTGAGAGTTGAAGATTAGGGTGTCCTTCTCTCCCTCTCTATATCACATGGTACGTTTTGTTTCTTTTTTCTTTTCTTCTCTTCCTTTCTCTCTCTTCCTTTCTTCTCGCTATATTTCGGGTTTATTGGGCGACAGACACACTGCTGGGGGGGGGGGGCAGGCCGTAGCCTCTGCATGCGTGTAGGGTGGGGGGTTAGTAGTTAGAACTTAGTCATTATTTCTATGGTGCCTTCTTTTATTCCTATTTTTTATTTTCACTTTTGATCTGGGTCCATGTCTAGTTTCGCTAGGGGTTAGGTGGCGGCAGGGTTCGGGTGGCGCACGAGAGGGGTCTTCTATCTGACTCTGAGGATGGTTGCCTTACTGCCCGGGGGGGAACTCACTGGTTGGCGGTCATAGCCTGCACATATGTTTGGAACTATGGTTTTGCTCCTCCCGCATGGATCCTTCTTTTTTTCTTTTCAAAAGACTTGGTGCAGTACGACTTGTTGTAATGCTTGCTTAAAAAACCTTTTAAAATTAACCTTCATTGATTCTGAGACATGGTACTATGATGAATACAGTGTAACTGAATGATCGCCTAAAAGTGGGTAATGCTATGTCGCCGTAACGCTGCCTTGATGCTCAACTGTGTTCGTGGCCGGCCGGTAGGTTGTAGGCCCGTATTTGTCCTGCTTTAATGCACAATAAAGGTTTTCAAAAATTTAAAAAAAAAAAAAAAATTGCTTCTTTAGTTATGACAGTTAGAATAGTTACTTGAAATAAAGATTTTTGGGTGAATAGTGTAAAAATAAAATGACATAGCACAGATGCACTAAATATACAGCAGCACTATTTGTCAAATACCAACACTTTATCAATAATATATTTTGCAAATATACATTCTTACCTTAAAGGAGACTGTCATGTACATGCAGCAATAACCTCATTTCTTTTGTCATCAACAGAAGAAAATATTGCAACAAGTTTTTCTATTTCCTGCAAGGGTTTTTCCCTCTGTGTTGATATCACCTACTCACTGCTAAATGAGTTGTGTTTATATAGTGTATTTTCAAACCACGTATCTTTTTTCGAATTGGGCACCTGCTCAGGGGAGAACAAAATCAAACAGATTTAATAAGGAAAACAGAAACAATTGCTGCAATAAAGGCCTGTTATCATCCTCTCTGCCATTGAGGTCTAATTTGTCACCCTTTGAGTTAGAAGCGGCTCCCTCTGTGGGGCTCTTTCAGTTTACATTTACAAGGCCTAGTTGTAAAGCTCATGCCTGGAGCAGAGAGGCTTGTCATTTTAATGGCCCTGTTTAAGTTTATGGCGCCATCAAACGCCATCAAATTCACATAGCCAAAGAGCTGCTGAGATGAACAGCTACCATGTGTGAACCGGGAGGTGGTGGGGGAGGGGGATCTTTCAATATCTGACACACTCTACTCACATTAAACAATGTGATACCTGGTCGGGTCACAGTGGACAACCTCGAAAGAACTTAAACTGATGAGAATGGAGTGAATTTGAACAAAAACAGCGGCCATATTTAACACAGTTTATGCATGGGAACAGCAGATGTAGGGGGATAACTGGCAATATCAGCTGAGTGAGAGGAGGGAGAGAATGTAAGAGCAATGGTTCTGATGAGAAGGGATGAATGTGGAGAGTGCGAGTACGATTGTTGATGCATTTATGTGTTGTCTTATATAGCGCAAACTCAAAGCAACTGCTGTGCAGTGCACATGTGTGAGAAGAATGGGGCTTAACGGCTAGAGCGGCCGAATTTCAAGCTGGTGAACCAGGTTCGAGTCTGGCGGAGGCTTAAGCATTCTGGTCAAATCACCAGACCCTCTCTATGTGTTTATTTAACTCTTGCAGATTATATTTCCTCGTGCGTCCATCATTGTCACTGTCTTTCTGTCTGTATCTTCCTCCTTTTTTCCTTGTGTGTTTTTACTCTGTTCTGGATCAAAGTCTGATAAGAAAAAAATAAGTTCTAGTCCCCAGAAACGAGTTTGGCATCATCATGCATAAATCGATAGAGAGCTAAGCAGCAGGTAGCTTATTGGCCGAGTAGGGGTAGGTGGTGAGCAACAGATACAACAGACAAATCAGTGTGGCTTGTGAGAGTGTAAGTCGCTAGCATAGGAACAGTGGAACAATGTATCCTAATAGTTTTTATTTTTTAACAGAGAAGCATTGCTGAAGTGGTAGACCATTGGAATAGCAGAATCAGTTGAATAAGGTACATACAGCAGTAAAACAGAGGAATCGCTTTATCATGGTTCAGGAGGTCCTCAAACAGCAGACAGCAAGTTCCTGAAGTGGGATAAGAAGCTTTGAAAGCAGAGGCATGTCTGATGAGAAGAGGGAAGATGTCCCCAACTCTTGGAGTGTTTCCGAAGAAATATCTGTGGCGCGCTGAAGTTTCATGAAATGTTATCAAGATAAAGGAATATGAGAGAGGACTGTGAGAATTGAGAGACAGGATTAAGAGAGGAGTGCAAATGAGAAAGGTCTGTGTGAGGCTAGAGGGAAGAATTAAGTAATAAGCGAGGGTGTTGGTGCATAGGTGTGCTTCTGGTGGAAGACAACTTGGGGATTGCACGCTCTCACTCATTTTGCTTTACTAATGAGACACCCAGCTTTAGTGAAGCCTGGTATGCAGAGCATCTGATTCTCACCTCAAATAGTCTAATCTCGTCTTTCTCCGTAGTATGTATTCTAAACCTGTAATTTTTCACTCTGCCTACTTGTATACCTGATATGCTTACTTTACTTCTCTAACAAGGGCCTGACTACCAATTCTTCACCATATCAAAGTGACCCCAACCAGTATTCAGTAAATCCCGATTCCCAATCCCACCAACCACTGAATAATAACTAATAACAATACTGAGTAGACCCTACCACACAATACAAGTATCACGGTATGAACCACTTAAAGACCTCATCCAGGAATAGTTGTGGGGGTGGGTGATCGGGAAAAAGAATACAGAAGTATATGAGAGGGAAAATCCTCAAGACTAAGCAAAGTGAATCAAACACTCTGCAACACATTTAGAATTATGAGTATTGGCCTTTGGGAAACATAAGACAATTGAGGTGCAAGCAAATACAGGTGTGTATGGACATATGGTCATGACTCGGTGCTTAATTTGTAGAAGAATGCGTACTGGTGCCCAAAGCTCTGTTCAGAAGCCCACAGCTCTCAATGCACCCAATACCAAGGGTGCGCAGTCTCGAATCCAGCTCGAGCCTCTTCGATCCACTACTCGACACCCCCAGACCCTTTATCTTTATCTGGCAGGTTCCTGCCTTCGCTCTTTATTACTTTTTTCCAATTTTCTCTTCCTTTGTCTTTCCATTTTGTTTGGTTTTCCCTCTCTTGCTCTTGATAAATGTCTGAAAAATAAGAGCGGGTCCCCAAAAATGAGTGATCCCCATTAGAAACCACAGGCTCAAATTAAGCACTGGGTCAGGTGGAATACTTTTCAGAACCCAGAAAGGATTAATGTTCCCAGTCCAAACTATTAAATAAAATAAACCTAAGACCATATCCAAAGAAAAGACCAAAAAGAGAAGGTCTCTCTTTGAATATATTAGCTTTTGACTCAGCAAAACAGCAACTACACAAGGGTCAGTAGCAATTTACACTGCCGTATCCCATCATCAGTGCATTCATCCATCAACACATATTAAAATGGCATGCAGTGGAAAGCTGGGCATTAATCTTTCTTTTATACTTACATCATATTTATCATATCTCAATCTATTTCCTCTCTGGCTCCATAACAAAGCAGTAAACTGTCTTTGGTCCTCCAATTGATCTTTTGTGTGAGCTAACAGGGACTTGGATATTTAAAGAACTTGAGGCAAATACGTATGAGGACCTGGAATAAGAAAATGCCAAATTCATGCTAACAACAACCAACCATTTCCATAGACACTATAATAAGACTTACGAAAAGAAGGTTCACACCAAGAAGGACTCAAATAAGATAAAGTTTGCTTATGTAAACTATTTATCTAAGCTTCAATTTGAATGATCAAGAACATAAATTACATTTATGATTCAATTTAATAGAAACCGTTTAATACAATTAGACACACAATGTCACACAGATTCAATAAAATAAACATTTGCTGATTACCTAGGAAAAGAAGGAGGGTGAACATGGGAAAAGTCAAGTTTTCAGCATTTGCGTTATACAAACCAAGAATGCAGAGTTCAAGTGTAATGAGTCACAGGAATGATTCTGTAAACTCTTCAGCCGAAGAGCTATAACTGCACACTTTACCAGCTGGCAAAGTGCAGGTTAGAGTCAGTTCTGAAAGTTCAGTTCAAATGGGTTTGGCATAGAAAAGGAAATCAGAGTTCGATCCGACAGCATGCCAGGCAAGGAAATTGCAAATGATAACCAGCCTCCTGCTCCAAGGGGACAATTATACCTTCAAAAGTTCTCTGTTGATGCCCACAAAGTATCCTTTCCATCATACAATATGGTTTACATTGGTTGTCCACAGTGGTCTGCTCATGGTGTGATCAATGCCTTGATAAGAAATCCAAAAGCATCAAGTAATCCTTTGCAAAATCAAAACTTTCAACAAATTTATAATTCCATCCTTTCCTCGGAAATAAGAAAATTCACTTTGTTCTCTGTCTGTCCGTTCCCAGACTCTCTCTGGGTTTGCAATTGTATTGATGCATTTCTGTCAAATGTGTTGCTGAATCAGAAAAGACTCTATTGTTCACAAGCATAAAAGAAACTTCATGCTCTAAACTAAACATTTTAATCGTTTTCAAATGTTTCATTACGTAAGCATTAGTTTCATTTGTCACATTTAGTAATCATGAGAAGCATAAGCAAATATCCTTTTCTCTCTCCTTATTTACATCTTTTACATTTTCACTTTTCGAAACGCTTCTGCATGCTTTTACGATTCAGTAGAAAATCTCATGTTTTTCGTTTTCAACCATTTTGCACATTTTTATCACAAATTATAGTCGTAATTCTCATTTAATGTTGAGAATTAATAGAGGCAACCGTTATTAAACTTTTATGCTCCATCAAACATTATCTGCCCAAGCAGTACTGGTCTGTTGAAATACCAAGTGAGTGGGTCCAGGTCCGTAGGACAACATTGGCCAGATGTAGGTCGCCAAATACCGGTCGGTAACGGCCCAAAATCGGTAAAATCGTCCGTTACCGACCGGTATAGCGAGAAAGAGATGTAGGTGGCCAAAAAATACCGAATTGGTAAATATCAATCGGAAAAATTCCGACTCGGAATTCTCCGAGTTCATATTTACCGAATCGGTATTCACTGATAGGAAAATTACCGAGTCGGCATACACCGATTCAGTAAATAAGGAATCAGAAAACATGCCCATCGAGATGTAGGAAAGGCCAAAAATACCAAATTCATCGAAATTCGGTATTTAGGAGTCGGTATTTACCATGGACTGAAAGGTGGTGGTAACCATGTGGATGCTATAAAAAAGGTCCCAAAATGCAACCCTCCAGTCAAAATGGCTGCACTCTATGTGATTGCGAGGAGGCGAAGGCTACAGGCAGAAGGACTGAGGGTATGGCAAAGGGAGGAGCAGGTGTACAGGCAGAGGATCACTCTGTTCCAATTGACTGAGCTTGAGATACTCCAGAGGTACAGGCTGCACCCCAATACCATCATGGACCTAATAAGGGACCTCCACCCATACCTGGATCATCCAACACCCAGGGCCCACGCCATTCCCCCCCATGTCCAGGTGCTGTGTAGCATATACCTGCTTGCCTCTGGGAGCTACCAGAGTGTGATAGCGGCAGTAGGAGGTGTATCCCAGAGCTGTCTGTCCTGTTTCTTCAGGAAGTTCCTGGATGTCATGACTCAGAGAATGGGACATTACATACAGTTCCCTGACACAACTGCGGAACTTTCCAAAACTAAAACAGACTTCTATGGACTGACTCACTTCCCGCATGTGATAGGCTGCATTGATGGCACCCACATTTCCCTATGCCCACCTGTAGCCACCGAACACATATACAGAAACCGTAAGTTGACGCACTCCATCAACGTGCAGGTGATATCCAATGCAGGGAGCATCATCACTGACATAGTTGCCAAATTTCCTGGGAGCACGCACGACTCTTACATATTCCAGAACAGTGGAATATACACACGGCTACTGAATGGCGATTTTGGAGATGGTTATCTGCTAGGTAAATATGTTGTACACACCCTGAAATGGATCTCAGCTCAATGTGAAATGTGTATGAAACTCATGTACCTCTCGTTCTCTCCCAGGTGATAGTGCATATGCCCTGCGTTCCTTTGTGCTGACACCGTACCTGAACCCTACCAACAGAGCAGAAAGGAGATACAATGTGGCACACAGGTCCACCCGCAACGTTGTGGAGAGAACCTTTGGACTCCTGAAGAGCAGGTTCCGTTGCCTCCACAAAAGTGGAGGTGCGCGACAGTACACCCCCATCCTGTTTTGCAAAATAATAGTGACCTGTGCCATATTGCACAATCTTGCTACCAAGGAAGGCACAGAGGTGGAGTTGACACATCATGAGAACATAGATGAGGACCAAGAACATGCAGAGCCCCAGCCAACAGGGTCAGCCGCACTAGATGGCAGATTGAGACGGACTGAAATTACACAAAGATATTTCTAGGTAAAGTATGACACACACACAGGTACACTTCAGGACATGAGTAGTTTAATCTGCACTACTTCATGATTGTCACATGAATGTATGTCAATGTCACTGGCTGCACATACTCAGTTGCTCTCACTGTGTGCAGTAGAGTCAGTCTCCTGCATAGTTCAGTGCTTGCGTCCTCGCACTACATTGCGGGATTTAGGTGCCTGACCTTCATGTTCCCTGCTGGTGCCTGACTCTGCATGGCTGTGCCTGCCGCTCCTGCGCACCTCCTGGACAGGTGTACTGCAGCCACTCCTGCTAGTTGACCCCTCAGTCTCCTCCACACCTGTGTCACCAGCATTGCCTGTGTTTGAGGTCAAGATCTGCTCCATTGCAGAGGTCACTCTACCCATGCCCCGTGTTAAGTCAGTGCAGCAGTGCTCTATTGCTTCCTGCATTGAGATGGAGCGTCTGCAGAGGAGAGCTATGGTGGCGGCGAACCTGTTCATGGCCTTGGTCTGTTGGCGCATGTACTGCCGTTCCCTGGCACGCTGGAGATGTTTCCTGTCAAGCTTGTCGGAGAGGACTCCCATGTATGTTGAAATGTCAGAGATCCCTTGTGCTAGCATGTCCAGGCTAGATGCCATTTGGGTTATGCTCTTGTCCATGTTGGACATTGTGGCGCTCATACTGCGCACCTGCCGATGCATGGCTTGCAGTGATCTGGCCTGCTGGCATTGAACTTTTACCATCGTGCCCTCCAGCCCACAGAACACGCTCTCCCCATCCTGGCCCTCCCCACCATCACGTGCCCTCCTGCCAAGGACAGTAGTGCACGCTGAGCCTGCAGACATAGTTGGTCTTGGCCTGTCAGCCACTGGCGCACTCTTCTGGGGGACATCTTCCTCATCCTCTGAATCAGAGGTCTGCAGGATCCTCTGCGGGGGCTCCGCCTGGCTACTGTCTCCTCCCGGCATGGGTGTGTTTGTGATGTCAGGAGACCCAAACAACAGAGGGGACATTGGGATAGGTGTAGGGGGTGGGTCTGGTGATGAGGGGTCCTGGGTGGGGTCGTCTCCACCTTCTCCTGCGCTGTGACGACTTTTCCTCTTTTCTTTATCCCCTGTTTTAGTTGGTGCTGCCCTCTCCTCCCTCCGTGGTGCAGAACTGCGTGACGACTCTCCTGTGGAATCAAATTGACATAGGGTCAATGTTGTTATTTGTCTGTGTGTGTTTCTTAATTAAATGGTCTGCACACCTTTGCACAGTCCACATTGCTTGTTTGGGGATGTGTGTGGCATGCCTTGCTGAGTCATGAGTGGTGTACTTTGCATCTGTGTGTACATGACTACGTCTACCATGATGCATTGCTGGCACAAAATTAGAGCTCCCCTGCTGTGTCATGTGTGTACACAGTGGGGTGCAGGGTTGAGATAGCTGGGGGTGCATGTGGGTACATGCCTCTTACCTTGTTTCTTGGCTGCTTTCGCTGTGCTATCCAGGTCCCCTATCCCATGGATGCATTCAGGCTCCATGGTGGATGAAACTTGCTCCTCTATTGGTGTCAGTTTTGGGGCTCTGCTCCTGCCACCTCCAGTCACACCTGCGTCCTTTTTCAGTGCTGCAATCTTTTTCTTGGTCACTATGCGCAGGTCATACCACCACTTTTTGATGTCCTCAATGTCCCGGTGGGTGACTCCTATGGCATTCACTTTGCCCTGAATAGCTAGCCAGATGATCCTCTTCACAGTCTCTGCAACATGCAGAGACTGCCTCCCAAATATTTGGCTGTAGTGGCTAACTATTTAATCCACAGCCACCTGTAGTTCCTCTGGCCTGAACTTCAGCTTTCTTTTCCTCTCACCACCATCCTTCTGTCCTTCCTGTGCCTCCATTCTGTCAGTCAGCTTGCCAGTGGATGCTCTGCTCCTCTCTCTTCTGCAGATTTGTTTGTTCAGTTTGTTTCCACCTGCATGGGTGTGGCCACTCCCAGGTACTGGGGTGGGGTGCTTCTCTCTCATTGGTTGGATTCACAGGGCCTTGGCTGTGGGGTGTGTAGGCTGTCCCTGATTGGTTGACAGGCTCACATGGCGTGTTTCAAACTCCCGAATCGGTAATTACCGAGTCGGTAAATTCCGAGTCGGTAAAATCCGATTCGGATTTTTCCGATTCGGTGAATCCCATTCATTCCTATGGGCAATGTGGCCCATAGGATTGCTTGGGTTTCACCGACTCGGATTTTTCCGACTCGGTTAATTCCGATTCGGTAATTACCGATTTGGCTTACCGAGTCATACCGATTCGGTAACTTTTAACGATTTTTTAGCTACATACCATTTACCGATTTAGGAATACCGATTCGGTATGAGTCGGTATTTATGAATCGGTAAATGGAAATTACCTACATCTGGCCCAAAGTGAGGTGCATGATCATGAACTTTGCCAAAGTATGCTCATAACCTGCGGCATAGGAATGATGCAACATGGAAGGACCAAATGATGCAGCAGGGTTTGCTAAATTATGTAGAAAGAGAAGACAAATAATCCACTATAATGCGGCATATTTTGTGATAGTGTTGCCTCATTATTGAGTCATTTGTATTCAAGTCAAGACTATCGGGCAAAGAATTAACTCAATTAGTACTAGTACTGACACCCACATGCAGCAAAAAGAAACATGACCAGTAAACCTTTGCAAAGGGCCTTCCACTATGTAGCAAAACGTTTTGCTGCGATTTTAGTAACTTTTGATCTGTTT
The DNA here is from genome assembly GCF_964263255.1 of Lissotriton vulgaris. Taxonomy (NCBI): domain Eukaryota; kingdom Metazoa; phylum Chordata; class Amphibia; order Caudata; family Salamandridae; genus Lissotriton; species Lissotriton vulgaris. The sequence continues at coordinate 1,254,023,630 of NC_141696.1, forward strand.
AAGACAGAAACAATTCTTTTGTTAAAACCTGTAGATTACACAGCAGAAGATGGATTAAATCGCAAATGTGGCTAATCCAAAATTATGTAGGAAATACTGCAGCAGCAAAATTGCATAGTTCCTGTGACCATGCCCATAACTCTCACAAAGTCTAGTTCAATATAAGTTATTTTGAAACGTCCGTAAAATTTGCATGTAATCATATTTCAACTCTACATAGTGAGATGATAATCTGATACGTAGACAGATATTAAAGGTATACTTTTGATACAGTGTTACATTATTTCTAAGAAAAACATAAAAACTGATCCTTTTCATGAATTAACATAACAGATCACAATATACTGCACTGTCATATAAAGACTGCATTTCGGTGTCTGCTTTCACACCTTTCATATGTAATTGGCTGTGTTGAGTGCCAATATTTAAACAGTCTTTACATAATCTTAAAGCCTACTTTCTTCTCCATAACCTGTTCCTTAACACCAATGGTGTTAGCCAATAATTTCTCAGCTTCATTTAATAGGAACCATAAAATAAAAAGTATGTTTCCTTTATCATGTCCACCCATCCTACATCGGCATAATCTGTCTTAGTCTTCAAGCCATTTATGGATGAAGTTCCAGAGAGGAGAATGTAAACTCTAAATTTCAATTTGGGGTCCAATTACAACCTATATGGAAGTTCCACATTGCTATTCCTGAACCCAGAAGTAGTAATACTGCATATAGCTGCAAGTGGCACAGATCAATACGTGGGCATGCACGGGTGGGACCAGAATGCAACTGAAACCTCAACAACTGAAAATCCCATAGAATCACTGCAGAAAGTGAAAAGCAGTTTCAATATCAACCTCTGCTAACAGTGCCCAATTCAAACTTTCTCAATGTCCCGTCTGCTGGATCAGTATAGTGCACTAAACTTTAGCGGAAACATATAAGAATAAAGACAGATAGTCCAATGGTAAAATGCAAACTGGAAAGAGGGCACTTTCAAACTAATCCGCAGATGTTTCGTGAAGGCTCAAATAATCGCCAAGACCTAATTAAACATCTTCATTTCTGAGAGTTTTGCAATTTGATTGATTGATTATTATTTTAAGATTTGGATCTCAAAAGAGGTCAACAAACATATGTCAAAATAAAAACCTTATTGCATTTCAATACAAATATGAAAACCTTTTTGAATTTCTAAAAATATGTAAACAGATAATTTTATTTTTGGTTAAAAATAACAGCTGATGAAGATTTTCAACAGAACGAGCATTTAGTCTTATAAAAAGAAGCTTTAAACATTAAAATGTAAAATTTAATGCAGGACATACAAACATTACATGATTGAGATCTTGTACACCATTGTTACATAATTCACAAATCTTTTCTTTGACAGGCGTATTTTGCCAAGCACCTGTTACACTTTTTAATGTAGCATATTCATTCTCAATAGCAGAATCAAATGACATATTACCTGATCAAGGTTCTATATTAAGTATGGATGTGGTTTTTCCTAAAGTAAATGGGAGTAGTTCGATTCTTTTTTCTTTTTAGAACAGAATTGAGTATCTAGCCTAATGTTAATTGTACACGAAAACTGTTTTAACAAGCATTGAACCGCAACATATACATAGCTTCAAAATCATCTTGCCAGATCCTAAATAACTTTAGTGAATAAATACAATTTCTATTAAAAAACTCTGTTCTTTTTTTTGTTTAAATATTTTTAAGAACGTTAGTTTGCATAAGGCATTCTTTTGCTATTAAATTGGCAATGACCCGAAAGTAATACTGCATCTCAAGCCAGAACAAAAGTACTATTAGACTCAAGCTTAAGCCGAACAGGTTGAGTGGCAGCAAGGATATTCAGACTGAACAATTTGCATAGGATTTGTCCTTCAATGACATTTATCTGCTTCTATGATCTCTGTGGCGTGGAGTCAGGGGGACTTTAAAACAATATACCAGCACTAAATTGATAAAATGTTTGCGTCATAAAGCATTGTAGAATGCTCTTAACCCACCGCCATGGAATATTGCTTGACTAGCTGTATATACTCATTTTTGATATCACAAGAGAAAATTTCCCTAAATAGGAATGGGTTTTTATGACTTCCAGCTTGTCTTTATCGAGACTCCATTTAAATGGTATTTCCTTCCGAAATTGTTTGCCCCTTCACTTTGACTTTCTCATTGCATTTATACTCAGAGAGGCTACATAACAACAGGCATGTTTGAACTTAGACAGAAGCGGACTTCCTGCTGTGGACCAAACATGCCCGCTGTCTTTCCACCATGATCAGCATATATGAAGTGAATGATGTGGCTGACAGTGTCTCTCACTGACGTCTGGTAGACTATCTGTCTTCCTAATAAGCAAAGCATCCATCCCAAACTCTCTATGAAGCTTAATGATATTACCAATTGTATGGCAGTTGTGCCCCCAACTTTGATATCTTCTCTAATCATACCGTCAGACAGATCACAAAATCCAAGAACCGGTTTGTCAAATGCTCAACTCAACACTGTATATCTTATTCTAAACACATGAGTGTTCCCTTTCCTGCCAGCTTTGTTTGTGGCTTTTTCTTAATAAAAGGCAAGTTATCAACAAAAGAACCCTTCCAAGTACCTCTTTTGTGTTAGGCAACAAACTCCAGGCAGCCTAACTCACATTGACCAATAGTACATGCAGCATTGTAAAAGTCCAGTAGGTTGGGCGATTCTCACCTCACTTACAGTTCACTGGCTCTACAGAAGTAGATCTTCTAGAACCTTCTTTGCCATAATTAATTTTTTGTATCTTTGCTCAGCTAGTGATTCTGATAATGTTGGATTCCATCATATGCTAGTGGTAGTCTTCTGTGGGGCAGAGGGGATTGTTGCTACGACATCTATTTTGTCTGCTTAAGCTGACCATCCACTTCAGGAGGGAGTTGTCCAATGCTGTCCCCTGATTATAGATAAATGAGCCAAAGGACATAGCCAGTTGCTTGAGGGCTTTTGCTAGACCAGATCAAAAGATGGAGAAATCAGCAGTCTGCCTCCACATGGAAATTGTGCCACTCTGCCCTGATGCCAGAGAGAGACATCTCGCCAAGTCCAACCACTTGGTACTGTTGGAGCTGGGAAATTAAGATGGATGGATATCTTAAGGCTTTTCTGAGGTGGAAAACACAGTTTGGCATCACTGGGGGAAGAGTGGGCGCATGGGATCCCTCTTAGATCATAACTAGATAACGTTCTTGGGCAAATTAGCTGCAAAAAGGTCCTGTCGGCGTCCTTGACTAGCCCACGGAATATCCCCCACTGTGAACGAGACAAAGCGTCCGCTATGTCATTGCCCACTCCTGGTAAGTGCAAAGCTCTGAATGCTATGTCATGGCGCAAACAGCCCAAAGCAAACACTCTCAACCGCTTCAAAACCTGCTCTTTCCTGGCTGACTGATGGTTCACGATCTCCACCACAGCCATGTTGTCAATTCTGAAAGTCACTTTCTTGTGTGCCAGCTGTTCCCCCACAAGGCCACCGCTACAACCAGCGACAAGAATTCCAAAAATGCAATACTCCTACCGCCTCCTGCCCAGTCTGATGGCCAATGTTCAGCACACCGTTTCCCTTGCCAGAAAAGGCCAAAACCCTTAATGCCTGCTGCGTCTGAAACAATGTGTATGTACCAAACGAAATCCCCCCCCCCCCTCCTCGCCAGTGGAATGCCATTAAATTTGTGCAAGAATACTCTCCACATTCCCAGGTCTTCCCTCACACCTGCTGAAAGTCTCACATGGTGGAGTGGTGGTCTCTGTCCTGCAAGTGCCCTACCTAGCCTTCTACAAAAAGTCCTCACAACTCTCACCACTCTGCAGGCAAAAATAAGATGACCTAACAGTATTTGAATCTCTTTGACCGTGACTGGGCCCCATTGTCTCCTCAGGCGCCAAAGGCACCCCTAAATCCCTCATCAGCTCTTTGAAGCTTTCCAGAGCCGCCTGGCAATCTGTGCAGCCTGAGGTGCCCACAAAAAAGAAAGCAGCCAGATAATGTGTAACCAATTGGTGACCCATGCGCTTTGAAAACAGTCACTGGGGAAATGTGCTAAAGCACTCAAATAATGCGCATGACATAGAACAGACCATCGTTAATGCTTTGTTCACATACCATCTTCCATTGTTATGGATACCCAGAAGAGTCCAATCATCTGGATGGACTGGAAGCAAATGGAAAGCTGATTTTTCTGTCCAATGTTTCCATTTCTGCTGTTGCTCCCGCCATCACAAACAGTGACATGGCCACGTCAACTGACGAATATGAAACAGTAGCCTCTTTCTCATCAATAAAATCATTCACTGAGCTCTCTTCCGGTCATGACATATGTTGAACAAGACGGAACTGTCCCTGTTCCTTCTTTGGAACCACCGCAATCGGTGGCACAATCAAATTCTCCAAAGGCCAGTCCATGAAGGGTCCGCCATCCTTCCTTCGCACACTTCTTTGTCCAATTTCTCCTGAACTATTTTAAGATGTTCTTTTGCTGACTACAAATTTTCCACCCATCTTCTGCTTCATCTTCCCCCATACCCTAATCTAAAACCCCATCTGAAATCCTCCCTCAAAACCTCTACAGCCTTCTGCTTGTCATAATTCTGTATGGTTGCCTTCATCCTGTCCACCCTAACCGGTGTACGAGCCCTTTTGCCCAGCCCCCTTAGCCCCTCGCGCTCCTGTGAAATGAAGTGACTGCTGCCCTCCTGTGCCACCTCACCATTTGGCCCAGCCCCTCGAGCGCCTGTGAAATGTTGTGACTGCTGCCCTCATGTGCTACCTCCTTCTTGCTGCCACTGCTGCCCTCCCTAATGGCGTCCCGAACCCCACCCCCCAAGCAATTGACCAACGGGTGCCACCCCAGCATTTTGAGCACTCGTGTCTAAATTGACAAAGTTCCTGAGTGCACAATCCCTTGTTAAAGTCCCAGCAGGACCCTCCCAAACCTGTCTGTCCTCTACCTGTTCCTCCCACCCCTCTCCGGGAGGGCTTTCCCTGAAAGGGCCGGTAGACTATCGGAAGACCACTGGGTTTCCCCGCCATGGAAGCCCCCATTGTGTGCTGCCTCAGATCCGTGTCTAACTCCCCCCATTTTGTTACGGGATCCCAAGCCATACATGCCCTAAATTCCTCGTTATACTGTTCCCACGCGTATACCCCCCTGTGATCTGGGCCTTCCGGATCACATCCATATATTTGAAAAGGGTCACACAGCGTTCTGGGTACTTCTCTGAGTAAACACTTGTGTAAATTAAAAATACAGCTCTCCAGTGGAACCCTTGGCCTCTTGGCAAACTCATATTCTTCTTCTTTTGAACCCTCTTTTGCGTGCACTTCTCTGTGCAACAGCTTGAGCATTTCAACATACTCTCCCTTCCAAATGCGCTCTTTCGTTGCCAACATTAGATGCGCATCAAGCGGCTTAGTCACCCCATGTAAGGTAATTCTTTTATTTTCAACTCCTTACTTTCGACTTTATCCTTGCTCTATTTGGTGGCTTCCTCCCCTTTGTCCGACTAACCCAGAATTTTATTATCCTCACTTTTCATTGTGGCTATCTTACCGTTATCTTCTGAGCCCACACATATATTCAAAACAGATTTGCCCTTCCTCAATGTACCAGCCTCCCCCCTTTATCTTCCTCCCCCTATCCCTACGGAGATCATTTTCGGCTTTCCCCCAATCCCTTGTTCTTTACCGGGCTCTAAGGAGGGTGCCCGTGCAGTCCGCCTCGCCATGTGGGTCATGTCCTGAGCCGACTTGGCTATCCTTTCCGTAGGCTCTGCTGCCCGACGTGTAACCTGTAACAAATTACAAGACATATTACGCTGCCCCCTGTGTCCCCATCATCAACTTCTCTTAATTCGCCCTCTTCAAGGTTTTCCTCATCATAGTCTAATTTCTCCCGCCACTCGCTACATTCCTTTTGCTGGCCCCCAAAGTACCCCCAATTCCTTCCTTCAGGGGGCCGACTGCATCCGCTGGTAATCCCTGGCACCATTCATTGGTGTATTTTGGTGTCCTTGTCGCTCTGTACACCACTGAGGTCCATCGGGTGTTGGGGCTAGTGAGACTTCTTGGGGACTACTATTGCCAGCCGTGACGGGAGACCCCGCCAGTACTGAGCCCGCCAAGCGAGGCTCTACCCTCCCTTCACCTCGGCGCCTCTGAGCCACTCCCAGCTCTGCCAAGTCTGACCCCTGATGTTGCTCCTTCACCTGAAACAACAAGCATTGGCATAGCCAATAGGTCTCACCTTTGGGACCTTATATGTGTTTAGTTATCCAGCACAATATCCTTGGTGCAACAACATCAAGTGTTGCATGGCTAAACACTTATAAGGTCCCAAAGGCGAGACCTATTGGCTATGCCAATGCTTGTTTCTTATGGCAGGTGGGTTTGACAAACAGGGAGGGTGGGATGCAACAAGATGGTATAAATAAATGTTATTACGTGACCAGTGCTGACTGTATCAAAGCAACTTTTTTTACTTATGGTGGGGGATGGTTGGAGGGAAGAAGCAATGGCATGGTGGAGGTGGGGGGGAAGAATTAACACGGATGAGCAGTGGATGGACAGTGGAAGGAAGGAGCCTCATCAAAGTAAATAAATCATTACTTGGTACATGCGCCAAACAAAAGAACAGAAAGGGACATCGGCAAGCACTGGCTAATTAGTAGGTAACAAATAGGAGTGACAATGAAGCCAACGATTGATAAGCAATGGGTGAGCTCCAAACGCCTTACAGTGAACACTACCTCTTGCAGCAACAGTGCATAAGCTCTCGGCAGACGAAACCTAAAGGTCTCATTTTCAAGCAGGCTATCTCAATTGAAATTAATTTTGGAAAAGTGAAATAAAATTAATTTGTATTTATTTGAACACACATATATATATATATATATATATATATATATATATATATATATATATATATATATATATATATATGTGTGTGTGTGTTTGTTTGTCAATAACGTTCGTGGGGGGTGCGAATGAAGGGTGCTGTTTACAGTCATTATGAGAGGAATTACCTCCGCAACTCCAAAACAATATCCAATAACACAAATGGAGGATTCTCTCAAATATCTCTGATCGTGTCCTATGTGTATTTCACCAAAAACACATTCTAGTTCTTTTCTAGACTGGAAGAGAGACCCTCAGAGCAACATGGAGCTGCATTACGATTGACGCCAAATGCATGACCTTGCGCAAAGCGCTGCTTGCTCACAGATTCCATCCAAGTTGTTGTGATTCATTAGTCAAAAAGGGTAATCAGACAAATTGCGGGTTTGTCTGAAACATCTCCTATCTCATTTAAACCAGTTTTGTATTAATGACTAAAGAGGGTGTTCTGCTGTACTGAGTCAAAGCAACCCCCACCCCCTTCAATGCACTCTGCCACTTCCTGGATATTTACGCAACAGCAGCGTGTTTCACTTACACAACAGGGAAACGCCCATTACGAAATTATTCCGGACAAGGACACGAGTATACCAGTACTGCAGCCCTATTGGTCAAAGAAACATACATAGTTATAAGAAAGGTGGAGCTTGCACTATTATCTCCTGTATCCACGGCGTTGCTGTGAACAGAAAGAGCTAACCAGACTGATGGCAGAGAACCGAAAAATGAGCTCCGTGGATCTGGCACGAGTGGGGCCAAACTTAGTGAAAAACGTGGTCACTGCAGAGGTGAGGCTATTCGGGTAATTGTGAGAATTCCAAAACAAAATCAAAATCACATGAACACGATGTTTCTGTTTTTGGAGCTAGTATGTGCATGACAGGCTTAAATCAGAGGTGCGATTTGTGGGCTAATGGCTATCAGTGTAGGGAATCGGCCAATTGGAGAAGGAGTAAAGTGCTGTTTGTTTTCTATTGAATGGTGACGGATCTTGCTACACCAAAGATGGCCACCGCCACTTGTGAGTTGTATAATGCTGGCTGCAGAAAAAACTTGACTCCCAAGGCAAAGGGGAATAACCACAGTTCATATGCGGAGTTGATCGGGAAGGGCGGGTTCCCTCATCTTCTCAGATACATGTAGAGTTTTAAGCAAGGCAAACGGTATGTGCAACAGTATTGAGTTTTGTGAAAGTATTAATTTGCAGTACTTGTTTTGACAGGTACAAGCGGTCTTCAACATGGACACGGACAGGGCTGAGCGAGTGGGCACGCGGCTACGAAAGTGAAAGCAGCTGCAGCGTCCACACGCTTTCTGATGCCTGCGAGTGATGCGCTTAGCGCATAAGGAGAAAGGCGGTCTAGACATGGACAGGGCGGAACGAGTGGGCGTGCAGCTGAAAAAGTGACAACAGCTGCAGCGTCAACACGGTTAATGACACATGAAAGACAGATGGCGGCTGCGCACGTGCACGCTCGGGTGAACGCAAGCGCTAGGCCAGCCAAAGCGTGGGGTAGCACTTTGAAAACCCACCTACTAAATATCTCGCAGAGCAGCGCATGCGCTGGTTCAGCGAGACCTAAAAAGGATTGGTCTGGTGCGCTGGGCCTAATTGACCTCTCCCCTACCTCCCTTCTCCTCTTCTTACTGACCCCCAACGTACTCTCAGCCCATCTATGTCCCACTTTAAACAAATCCTCCGACCCCTGCTCCCTAAATTCTCCTTTCTCCCCTTCACTCCATTCAAGGCCTTCCATTACCCCTGCCTGGGAACAGAATGGCCTGCCCCCAAACCCTGCCCTACCCTTCCTTTCTTTATGCCCCCGTCCCCCTTTTTTCTGTGCCAACCCCAAGCCTCCAACCCAGCTGACCCACCTTGAACCATATAAGCATCTACCTGCCCCAGCCTATTTAAACCCCTCACTTCCTCGTTCCGAAGTGAAAATGTCAAGGCCCTCCCTAGCTTGACTCCTGCAGATGGTTCTAAATTCCCAGGTACCTCCTCATCATCCCCCTCCCACTCTAAACTGGCTGGCTCCCCATCCACTCCCATCCTGCCATCACTGTTCTCTTCAATTGAGGATACGCCTCTTCCCCCTAAGAACTATCCTGCCCCTGCAGGCCCCATCCAGGGTCCACCTCATCCCCAGGTCCCAAAAGAGACAGAATCAATATAATAGGCCGCCACCCACTCCCACCATGATACACAAAATGTAGCCTCACACTCAAGACACTAATTCCTATTTATTATGACGATAACAGGGTTTTCCCCCAAAAAATGTTAAACAATACCCCTATGTTTGTATAACCCAGCTACTCTTTAAAGTCACAGTGTCACGTTTCGCAAAAAATTGAATAAAACTGTCCGCTACCATCCACACCCCACAACTTCCATCCAATGAAAAAATGTGGGAGAAGAGAGAGAGTACCTCACGGTAGAACCGCCAACGGGGTTACTGGCTAACAATTACAAGTGTACCCACTTCTCATCATAGGTAACTCCCTCTCTTTTAAGTGAAAGAAAAAAATGACAGAAAAAAGTGAAAGAGACAAAGCAAAAAAAACAGTGCTTGTTCTCCGTCTCGAGAGCCACAAGCAGTGCCTGTCACTCATGTAATAGTAAGGTAAGATAAATAACACTTACTGTCATGTGTGCATATATACCAATAGAGCTCCAGTGAGAAATAATAAGTGTAGTTCTCACCACTGAAATTGCAGGGCTTGCTGGCCACTCAACCTTTATTGTTGGCTGCAAGCACTCCAAATTAAAAATGGTTCATATTAAACCATATCTTAACAATTCATTGCCGTTGCCAACATGTTTTGTTGCTATATTTTGCGCAACTTCATCAGGGCCAACATGGGTTCATCTTCTCATTCTTTCACTCTTGCATTTTATTATAATACCTAGGTGTTGCGACGTTGCGGCGTACCTGCTGCATGTTGGCAACGGCAATGAATTTTCTCTCATTTTTTTCTTTCACTTAAAGGAGAGGGAGTTACCTATGATGAGAAGTGGGTAAACTGGTAATTGTTAGCCAGTAACCCCGTTGGATTTTATTCAATTTTTTGTGAAACGTGACACTGTGACTTTTTTTACTGAGTAGCTGGATTATACAAACATAAGGGTATTGTTTAAAAAAAATTTGAAAACTCTGTTATCGTCATAATAAATAGGAATTAGTGTCTTGAGGGTGAGGCTACATTTTGTGTATCCCAAAAGAGACAGCCCAATTCCCCCATGCCCTCCTAATTCTACTACTTGTCGGCTGGTCCATTAGGCCGCACCCCCCTTTGTTAGCTGCGGGCCAGTCTGCCTGACCAGCCGGCTTCCTTTCAGAGCTGCGCTCTCCTGAGCCACTGCCCCTTCCCTCCCTGCCTCCCCGCTCCGTCTAACCACCGCTGCTTCTGGGGCCTCTGGCTCATTCAGGCCTTTTCCCCGAGCAGGCAGGACGTCTGTGAGGCCCGCTGCTGAAGGAGCGCATTATGCGCTACTCTGGCGAGCCCAACCTCCCCGCACCTTCGCCAGAGCCTCGTCGCAGACGTGAGGCTCCGGCTTGGCACCCAGGGACAAGGCCGGAGCCTCAGCGTGAACACGAGGCTTCGGCTTGACAGCATCAGACGGGCGGCTCTCCTGGTATAGGAGCGCCCCATGCACTGACCTTCGGATACGAGCCCGCTTCCGGGATGTGCAGGCTGCGACGGCAACCGCCACCCCAGCGGAAATGCTCCGTTGGAGGCGCGCACCTCCCGCAGCCTCCGACAACAGCAGGTTGAGGAACCGCACCGCCTCGAGAACTCGGTAATCCTCCATCTTTTCTATATCCTTATAAAGCACCACACTAATATAACACACTCAACCGGTAAGCCTAAAGCTACTAACTACCACCAAACTAACGGACCTAACTGTAAAAACAACTACCACTACTCTGCACTGCTCCCAGCCACAAGGTCACCAAACCTAAAATGGTGGCCGAGAGCGCCCTGACCAACCGTTTATAGATTGGACTATCGTGGGCTAGATTCAAAAGTAGCCCAAAATGCACAAAATGGCCCTTAATCGGCCAGCCCTGCCCCCTCCTAATCTGCCCGGGGGGCAGACCTCACCTGCTTCGGCTGCCCCCCAAGACCCCAAACTGCTCCTGTGTGGACATCTGGTCGTCTTGTCCGATCCAAAAGTCGGTCGCAGGCTAAATTCCAGTGACCGCCATATAGTAAATCGGTGCAACCAAAGGCTAGGCGTCTACGAGAGAGATCAGCTAGAAAGCAGGTCCTAGTAGTGCCGCGTGAATAGATGGAGCCCAGGATCAGCGTCTGGTCGAGAACACACAATTTAGCAAAAACCCATCGGACCTTGTTGTCGGTCCAAGACTGGAATACCTTTCAAGGGAGATTCCGTCAAATGATTAGCCAACCAACACTTCTTGGAACAGACGCGGGGAGGGACATCTGTCGTTCGGGTACGACTACTAATAATGACACTCACCCATTCACCTTTAAGTTTCAGTGGTTCAGTGAGGTTCAGGTGAGTTTCTTGAAGAGGGAAAATGTTCATTCGCTTAGAGTGGAAATAATGGCGGACTTTCTTCCATTTGACGAAGTGGGAAAGGCTGTAGGCATTCAGTAAGGCAACAGTGAGTCACAACGGCATCTGACTCATAAAAGTACGGAAGGGGCAGATGAGTAAAGAGGTTAACTCTCTGCTGAATAGGATAAGAGCAGGGATCTATAAAGTCTGTGGTGATGCGAATGGGGGTGATGCGAACTGGGAAGGAAAGGGAAGAAAAAACTCTCTTTTGTGTCTGGAGCCTAAACCTGTGCCATGTACGCACTATGCTTCTCTGGGCCTGTGGTAAGTGTATTAGGAGCAATAGAGAGGGTGGAGGTACCCCACACAAGGAACCACGGAACACAACTGGGGAGCAGGTAGTAGCAAACCCTCACGTTGACAATGAAGCAAAAGCATGGTATTGACTCAGGAGTACAGCAGAAGGGAAGCTCCTGGATGAGGCGGGCCAGGAGATCCTTGGGGCGTGCAGATGGCTGTAATCCTTGAGAGAGGGTCTCAGCAGCGCTGTTGTCTCAGGCTCAGGGCTTAAGAAAATGTAGTAACACCAAATCACTACATGGGGTAGAGGTACATCAAAGAGAAAGTTGGAGGGGAATCCACCTACAGGGTAAGGCAAAGAGGTGGTCCAGCGGAGAGAGCAGATTCAATCAAGTAGAAGGTGAACCCTCCAAGACCAGTGTCATTATCTGCTGGAGCAGTAAATGGGACTCGTCTCACTCCCATCCTCTGTTGAGGGCGTCAACCACCTGGTTGAGACCTTGGCGGTCCGACTCCCTGTGCCACAAGCCCTGGAGATAGTGTTGTCTCTGACCTGAGGGGCCAACACCTGCCACACTCTGAGCGCAATGCTTCTGTCGTGGCATTCTGGGAGGATCTCGTGACCATGGAGTCCTCGAAGTCGGGGTGATGAATCCGCTCTCATAGATTAGCGGTGCTAGCACTTGCTTTGCTGATGAAGGATGGCTCATGCATTGCTGGTGGCAAAGAAGGTAGGCAGTAATCGGGTGAGGGGTGTTTATCCTGTGCTGTTTCACAGGAGAAGACTCTGTGTGCCCTTTGAAACTTAAATAATTAACAAAAGGGTTTTGGCTGAACCACAGTAAGGCTGTGCCAATACAGAATGAACAAAAAGGATTGCCAGTACTGTGCAATGATTTAAGCGTTTGAAACGGGGTTGAACTCACTATCGCTCAGCCCAAGGACCACTCTTTCAGTCAAGGTTTTTTTTGCAAAAATAATTGATTAATTTTATTGGATTTTTTCTTTTACTTTTTATTTTTAAAGAGAAAATTTCGAGAACACAATTTTTTTGGAGTTCGTAGAAACAAAAATGTATGACTACAACTCACAACTGATACATTTATCAGTATAATCCAGGAGGATAACTAAAGGGTATTTAGACTAACGGTTAGACACAGAAGAAAGGGCAAGAATGCCAAAGATTAAATTCAAAAGGTAGTACATATAACATATGACACTCATGGACAACAATTTGACGACAGACAAACAAATAAATAAGATGGGGCAAGAGGGAACCTTTCCTCTATCATGATATAATTTCTTCCTATTGAGGGGCCCTATAAAAAATCCTGTTCAAAATACAACAGGTACGCCTACTCCACTAAATGGAGGGATAGACTAGTACAAATCTCATTTAGGAGAGCGACCATCCAACATTATTGTAATCCAAACATTTTTTGAAAAGGATTGGTCTCAAAAACAGAATGAATCAGAAACACTGGGGGGGTCGACGCGTTTCGAATCCCAGGGGTTTGGGGGATTCTCTTCAGGACCAAACAGACAAAATCTGAAAAACATAAAATAAACAACGTACTGTCAGACATTCAAATGGACGACCCTCAACTTACATATGGCTCAGCAAGTTCTTGTTTCATACCTGAGTTATCTTGTGTTGTTGCCTACCTGTTGTATTTAGAACAGGATTTTTTATAGGGCCCCTCAATAGGAAGAAATTATATCGTGATAGAGGAAAGGTACCCTCTTGCCCCATCTTATTTATTTGTTTGTCTGTCATCAAATTGTTGTCCATGAGTGTCATATGTTATATGTACTACCTTTTGAATTTAATATTTGGCATGTGTGCCCTTTCTTCTGTGTATAACCGTTAGTCTAAATACCCTTTAGTTATCCTCCTGGATTATACTGATAAATGTATCAGTTGTGAGTTGTAGTCATACATTTTTGTGTTAAAAATTAAAAGTAAAAGAAAAAATCCAATAAAATTAATCAATTATTTTTGCAAAAAAAACCTTGACTGAAAGAGTGGTCCTTGCGCTGAGCGATAGTGAGTTCAACCCCGTTTCAAACGCTTAAATCATTGCGCAGTACTGGAAATCCTTTTTGTTCATTCTTTGAAACTGAAAGGCTTCAGAGAAGCAGACCTCTAGCAACTTAGATATGAAATCTATTAGAAAGGCCAGCATGTGGTCCCTCTCCATCTCTTTTGGGACCCCAAAGATATGGATATTGTCCCTTCGGGTCTACCTTCGAGGTCTGTAAGTTTGTTGAGGAGAAAATAAATGTTTTGACCCAATCCGGTAGGGCATTGCACTGAGAGTCCAACTGGTCTACCTGTGCAACCAAGGACTCCAAACGACTGTGAAAGGCAGTCACCTCTGTTCGAAGGGACTTTACCTCCATGGCAAGCTCTGTCATTTTGTCATTCATGGTGGAGAGGGTAAATCCAATAGCATAGATCTCTTTCAACTAGGCATCCGTATTCTTTGAGGAAAAAGGGTGTTGCTCTGATGGTGAATCGCGGGCGGCATGGGACTTAGAGTGTGCTACTGCCTCCGAGAATAGCAGCTGGCAGGTCACCGGATTAGGTTACGGCATGAAGGGGTGGCAGAAACCCACCCGACAGCCGTATAAGAGGAAAAGCGTCAGGCTGGTGGCAGGAAACAGGTGCCCTTGCAGGAAAACTTGGGACTGGGAACTCTGAAATCAGAGGGGCAGGCAGGTGTCTGTCATCTACTACGTGGGCCTTCTGTACAATATCACATGGGGCACCCCCTCATCGTCCACTGCATCTGCTGATGGCCTTAGTGTGTGCATGACACTCTAGCAGGGCAACCAGCAGTAGGTAATCATGAGTCCGAAGAGTCTCCAAGGCAGTACTTTAGCAGGAGTCACAGCCGATATGCTTGGAGAAAGGAACTATAAGCAGCAAGGAGCAACCCTCGATTATGGGGTGTATGGGTGGCATGCCCTGCAGGGCAAGGCCTGTACACTCACCACCTAACACCTGGGGTGAGGAGTTGCCAGCCAGGTCTCCATGAAGGTAGCAGTGAGCGTATGTCAGCTCCACGAAGGCTGATAAGGCCTCTTGGTCACCAGTCAGAGAAAAGATTTGCAGGTGATACTGCAGGAGGAAAGGAGGAGCCAGGAGAGGTCAATGAGTGAGAGGGCCAAGGATGTAGTTAAAGCTGCAATGAGGGTGCACGCCCAGGCCACAACTATTCCAGGTGAGGCCACGAGAGAGTTCATGCAGCCTCCAACTAGGTTGAGTGGGTCCCCAGTCATCTCTGCAGGAGGTGCAGTCCTGAAAGTATGCAGGCGATGAAGCAGGGCCCCATGTCGGGCATCCGGGCACTGTGTCAGGCAGCAGCCAGGGAACTGCTGGACTGTGCTAGTCAAATCTGTGGCGTCTTGAAAGAGCTGAGTAAGATGTGGCCCCATGGCCAACAGCGGTGAAAGAGGCGGCTGCTGCAGCCATCAGGAGTGCAGGCAGATCTAGGCAGCGCAGCCAGTATGGAAGAAGGTGGCTGCCGCAATCATTAGGAATCGCAAGCTGGTTGAGAGGCATGGTCATAATAGCAGTGTTAAGCTGCCTGCTGACTTATTGGGTTCCGTATCAGCCCCAGTGTCTCTGATGCTCCCCGGGTCATCTCCAGCAGGGCATTGCCTCTCCGAAACGGTAGGGAGCCAGAAAGCCCCTGGATTGACTATGCTGGAGGTCTCAGCACCAGTGCCAGGCGGTAGCTTTAGAAGGGCGCGACCATCTTGGTCCGCAGTAAGCTCCCCCTCCTTTCACCCATATCTTATTTTGGGTGAAAGGGAAGAGGAGCAGCTGACAGTTTTCCTAGCCCATTCACACCAAGAGGCAGAAATGGCTGCAGCTGGAAGACGAGAGCCTGCCAACTACCGGCCCATTTAACTCCCCTTTTTCTAGGCACGGTTCTAGAAACTCTTGTGAATAAATAACTCTCCTCATATTTGTATGAACATCATCTACACGTCTGGCTTTACAGCTTTTCATAGCAAGGAAACTGCACTGGTACTGGTAGCTATTGTGGATTACATCAGACTATCACTAGATGCTACCATGCAGGCTATGCTGGTACTTGACCTCTCAGCCGCGTTTGACACTACCTCTCTTTCCATCTTGGTTCATAGACTCTATGAAATGGGCATCCATGGGAAAACCTTAGACTGGTTTAAAGACATTTTGGAAAACAGGACCCGGATGGTCAAACTAGACTTTTTTCAATCTTGGACCGAGCTCCTGGACAAGGGGGTCCCCCAAGACCCATCTTTGAGCCCCACTCTCTTTAATATCTACGTTGTGCCCCCTTCCCAAGGTAGTCAAGTCCTGTGGATGTGAAATACTATCCTTTGCATGTGACATCCAATTAATCATCTATTTTGGGCATAATCCAGAAAATGGCAAAAACAGGTTTATAGACTGCATGAAGAAAATTGCTAAATGGATGAATCTGAACTGTCTACAGCTAACGGGAGACAAGGCCCAGATTTAGCTGTTAGGTAAGGCACAGGCCTACTGGTCGAATGATTGGTGGTCTTCTAAGTTAGGTTAAGCCCATTGACCCAGGAGGGCTGTTACAAACTCTTGGTGTTCTGGTTGATGAGAACCTTTCTATGAGAGAACAGGTTATGTCTATCCGTGATGCTTGTTTCAGCAGTATGCGCTTGCTTAAAAAAGTATTTCAGTGGCTCCCACTAAGGTCAAGGAGAACTCTTATTCACGCACTTATAATGAGTTGCCTTAATTACTGGAAAGTTTTGCTGGTAGCGGCCAATGAGACGCTCCTCTGAAATTGCAGGTCATTCAAAATATCATTCAAAATACGGCCATGCCCTTCTTTAGTAATATTCCTCCAGACTCCCCTTCGGCCCCCACACTCAAAGCTCTGTACAGGCTTCCAGTGCGAAAACAATCCTTGTTCAAATTTTTCTGTCTCATTCAGAAATCTTTGGTTGGTAAGGGTCCAGCTTACCTACTGGAGAAACGTATTCACTACTACTCTACCAGAAACCTTAGCTTTAAGGATAAATTGCTGCTGTGCCCCTGCGCATTTGCTCTTTGAGATATGACAACCAGTCATTTTTCTACCTTGCCCCTCACCACTGGAACAAGCTTCTCCTTCATATTCAATCTTGCTCAGACTTCACTATCTTTGAAAAAAATTCTGAAGACCTGGGTATTCTGATTGGTTGTCTTGTTATGACTCAGCGAAGCACCGAGATACCCCCTCAGGGTGAGTTATTGAGCTATAACAAGTTCCACTAACATAACATATCTGTTGATATGGCTTCCAGGCTAGGAGTCTTCCTGTCACTGGGAGGCTGAGATAGCTATCTTCAGCATGGCATACAGTTTCATTTCCATGGACTAGGTATTTCTACTATGCTCATTTTCTTCTATTCACTTATCGCTTTTGTTTCAGAGACTTAGAGAGTCTTTACGCACATGCACACAACTTTGTTAAAGTAGAAAATAATGTGGTTCTGGACTCAACCCCGAATCCATGTTTACAATTGGGGGACGCTCCGGTGCCAAGAAATAAAATATTTTGCCTTGTTGATACAGATAAAAAGAAAACAGGTTTTACAGCTATCTAAGACTAAATGTATGTTGACTGATTTTGTTAGTCCATGATGTTGCAAAGTTGCATCCATTTTATTATCTGGACGTATCACTTGAAACTCAATTTAAATATATGCTTTCATTGAAATATATAGCAAGTGGCTACATCTGTTGTTTTCCATGAACGTTCTAGATCTTTGAGATGATCTATTCCTAAATGGTGTAAAGTAACAAGGATCTGTTTGATGTGGTACGAGTGTCCTGCTCTACCAAATAAAATCAGGGGTCAGACAATTATTGGGCAGTACCGTTGGATAAAGGTTTCCATGACCCTTTGGCCAGGCTGGAAAGCTAGCTAAGGGCATGTGCTAAAAGTGTTTAGGGACTCCCATATTGCCCTCCAGCCACTGCACTAGGCCAGGCCAGGGAATTGTTCAACTGATGCTGTCCAAACTAGCAAAGTAAACAAGCATTGGCAAAGCCAATAGGTCTCGCCAATGCGAGAGCTATTAACTTTGACAATGTCTTTTATCCATGTTGTACAGTAGAGTCGACTTCTGTGCAACATGGCTAAAAGTATTTTTAATCCTACGACACTGCCAGTGCTGGCCGCATCATATAGCTATTTTTCTTATGGCATGTAGGGGGCAACTCTGACAACGAGAGGGTGGGTGATCCTTACAAGCAATGTAGACAACTGGAGGAAAGAAGCAATACAGGAACAAGCAACACTACAGAAGAAAGAAAACAGTACCTGAATCACAGCACAAGAATTGGGAGGACACAAATCGAAATGAATCAATCAGTACTTGGTCCATACTCCAAACGAAAGAAGAGGACGTGAAATCGGCATGTGCTGGCCAATTAGAAGACAGCAAATAAGAGTGACAATGAAGCCAACAAATGGTAAGCAATTGGGGGGCTCCAAGCTGCTTTGAGTAAACAAAATTTCTGGCAAGCAAGAGCGCATGCGCTAGCAGATGTGCTGTCTCAGACGAGACCTAAAAAGGTCCTCTATTTGTTTCCATCCCTCCCCGGCAACCACTTTGTTACTAGAGGGCAATAGAGTGCTCATGGCACAGGAACAGTGTTGGTCCCCAGCCCATAAGTGTGGCTGGAGAGTCTAAAGATTTCCTTCCTCTTAGGGACCCTTTTTTAAAAGATTTAGGACTCAATAGTTGGCTGTGTGACTTACATAGCCCATTAATTATATTTAACAGCTAAGACATAACTAAAGTTTTGCATTTTTATTTTGGAAAGTTCTAAATAATAACTGAATGGATTTACATTAAATCCACAAAAGTGTCAAGTCGAACCAAGGGTGTGTCCATGACATGTTTTCTGCAATTTGCTCCAGTAGTTTTTGCTGAACGCTTGAGCAAACGTTTCTATGGGAATTTCAATGGGAAATGAAAACTTTGGGTTCCCTCTCTAACTAACCCTGTACCAGAACAACCTACACAAAACCTTCTAGGGTCAATCTTATGCAGATATTAACTTTTGGGCCGTATATCCAATTATTGATGATAATAACCAGACTTAGGCACTGGACCCAACAAGGTTGTACACATTGCTCCTAGATGTAACCCAAAAACGCCAAGTTTTTTTAGTAAAGTTTGAGCTGTGTTTTTCATATTCTTCCATTCTGTACAAAAGAATTAAAGAATATAAGGACATTATATGTAATATAAATCTAGACAAAATTTCCAATGACATTTTTAAAGAATGCAGGGTTATTATTGCCCAAACCCCAAGCCACATCTCACAATTTTCATCTAACATAACCAACTGACACATTATACCCACATAAACACCACTTATTCTTAACTTACAATGGCTCTGTTGTTACGTTTAATTAGTCCTTTATTCTTAATTTGTAACAAATAAATAAATGAAAATAATAATGATAACTGGTGGTGCCCAAAGATTTACGTAGGAGATGCCACAACACTGCAAATAAACTTAACTGGAATGGGGCGTCATCTCGCCCCTAGCAAATGCACAGCTAATTATGCCTCATTGGCAATGTATGTGTATCTGTTGGCAATGTATCTGTTCATAGTAATCAATGTTACTCAAAGTACACCTTGTATTCCATTTTTTTCACTTTTCTCCAGCTTTTATTCCAATCTACACGCGGAGTGTTAATGCAATTTCCATATTCCTACTGTTCCAACTGTATCTATCCAGACCTTTTGCAAGAACATGACTGAAGCATAATTCATTCCAGGCAGCCTTTATTCGATAAAAAATACCCAATGCATTTCGGGCTCAGAGCCATTCTTCGGGGGTAACTGTAAATAATCATACAAAAAACACAGTCACAAACCATGATCTCCACTATAATTTATCATCCCTCGATGTTCTACCCTTTTTAAAGAATACTACATTCAATTATCCCAGAGAACTTTGTTACTAATTGAAAAAGTATGATTTTACATTTATACAACACTGCAAATGACATGGTTGATGGCTACCAAAGCTGTCTTCCTTACCATAGCATGTGTATTTGTAAAGCACACGTTCACCCAGAAAGGGATCTTGGCACTGAAAAAACAGATGTTTATTGTTACCCATCTCAATGGTACTCATTTTATCGATCTCAGAAGAATGAGACGCTGAGTGGCCCACGGATTTGAATCAAGGGCAAACACAGGCCCCTACAGTGGACACATTAGTCCACTAAGCCACCAGACTCGGCTGGTCTGGTGAGATTCCACCCTCAAGAACCTAACTTTTACCACCCTACACTTCATGTCTCTTTATCGCTCTTGTTACATATTCCTTTTCATCGCCTTTTTCTCCCCTTTCCACTGTTTTGAGGTTGAACGTGGGCAGCGCGTGCGCTGCTGTGAGGCAAGCAGTATTGTAGTATGACTTTGAAGCTCCACCCACTCTCCACTTTTATTTTTGATTCACTTGTGTTAAACGCTGGCTTCTAAGTCGTTATTAGGCTTGTTAGTCCCTCCTTGGTACTGCCTTGTATGCATTTGTTAACTCCCATAACAACTGGATATTTTACTTGTCTTGTTAAACAGTCTGCTTTAGCTTGGCTGTGAGCACTATTTTGTTTCATGGTTTGCCCCTATTCCAGCCACTAGGTCGCAGCACGCCCACTTTTAATTTACTTTTTACTAATGGTGGTCCACTTTAACTATAGCAGCCGCGTTTCTTTCTTTCTTTATTTTAGAAGTGCGGTCCCCTTTATTTATTTTTTTGTTCACTCTTGCCCATGTGGTGCTTTCACATTCATGGAGACTTGACAAACCTTGTCTAAAGAAGCGTGTGTGGCTGCAATTAAAGTGAACGTGTGGCATGAACGCTTTGACAACACAAAATCTGTTTGTCAACTTTTCAAGCAGAAGCTTTTTTTTGGCAAAGCACCCCATGCCGGAGTTTTACTTTCTTTAGACGCGGCTCGTCTAAATAAATGGGCGGTCTCCATAAATGTGAAAGCGCCGCATGAGCGCTAGTAAAGAAAAATATATTTCAAATGCAATAGGTCTCGCATTTGAGAGAGTTTAAGCTATTACATTGTCAATAGCTCAAACTCTCGTAAATGAGAGACCTTTGGATTGCAAATGCTTGTTCTATCTTGCTCTTCTGCATTCTCTATCACTGTTCTGCCTTTTTACCTCTTGCAACGAAGCACCTGCACAAATATAATGGTGATCCTCCTGTCCACCAATAACACACTTATGGATACACACACACCAACTACTCACAATAAGTCGAAGTGTGGCAGTAGGGAGAGCGGGAAGGCACCAAACCACGTGATCTCCAGGTCGCTGCCAATATTATCAGACATAAGTTAAGAGAGGGGAGGAGACCCACTTTCTGGCCCATCTAAACATGCTGCCAACTAGGGTGATCACTCACTTGCCTTTCTTAAAAACTGATCAATAAAAGAATGGCCGACAAACGTATGATCATCTGAGGATAATTGTTATGTGCAAATACATATATATTCCCTTGCCACCGAAAATACATGTGGACCAATAACATGGTTGTTAGAATATGCATATTTGTAAACTTTTATTGCACAGAAAATAGTGGTTTTAAAATGTATAGTTCACACATATGATGTAACTTCATGGATACGACATCAATCCCAGTCTCAGTCTAGTGATCTTGTCTACCATCCAGTTATTTGATGTCTGGGCAAAACAGTGCATTTAGATAATGATAGCCCACAGCTAGGCAAAGTTTCATCATTACTTCTCCACCCCTCTCTCATTGTTAGCGGAACCTTAAATACAGCATCTTCACAAATCTCTTTATTTTACAGGCAGAAAGTGCTGTATAGGAAAGCAAATGTGTGTCTTTTTCTTAAAAAAACTTTTTTTTTAAAAGAACCTTTATTTTGTTGCTCCTTTTCATACTAAAGACAACCAAACAGAGCAGATCAGTTTTTCACTGCAATAAAAATTTCATCTTTGAAAAAAAAGCCCTTTACTTTTTTTAATGCTAATTGCACCACGATAAAACGTGACAAAAAAAATCAAAATTGGTAACACGTGCAATATGGTTCCATATTGCAATTGCGGGGTTCAGGTGACATTTAAAAAAACACCTTACCTTCAGCCTACAGCCATTCGTTGGTTTACCATGCCCGCAGAGCCCTCCAATAGAAGACCATATTACACATTACACCCTGTGAATAAACTGCACTTTGCTTCACTAGTGCTAATAGTTGGCGTTCCTTTCCTCTATACCGAGACAAGAAGTTGTTTTGATATAGATATAGAGGTATGTAATCAAGACCATCGAGGTGGGCTAATCACGTCATCCTGTCCATCCAATCTCTAATTTTTATTTATTTGTGTTTTATAGAGGGCGTACTTGACCCGTTAGGGTATCAGTGCGCTGTACAGGATTAACAAGTTGTATACAAGAGACTTAGAAGGGGGAATGGAAACATCTGGGATAAAAACACGTAAATAAATGCGAAAAAGAGGTCCCAGATCCCAGGGTGGGATGCCCGGAGGTGCCGAGTGGATAGCATCTGGATAATCCAAGGTATGGCAGTAATCGGAAGTAAAACAAAGTCGCAGAGGTGATTGCAAAGCAAGATTTAGGAGAGGAATTTGCACATTAGGAAAGTTTTGGCCTCCTTTTTATAGCATGCCAGAGATGGAATTCTTCTAATGGCGGGCGGGAGTGAGTTCCATATTCTTGGTGCGGCCCCAGAGAAGGCTCGATTGTAAAAAAAAAAAATTTGCAAGAGGTCTCTGGTGGACTGGGAGTTTCTGGGCGAGAAATGCAAGGGAGTTTGAGTGCAGAGCCTTGTGCATGATACATGCCAGTTTAAGTTGGATTCTGGCCTCAAGAGGAAGCCAGTTCAGAGCTTTCAAGTGTGGTGATATGTGGTTGAATTTCCTTGAACCTGTTAGTAGTCTGGCGGCTGCATTGAGGCAGGCTTTTAATGGGGCCAGGGAGATCTTGGGTAGACCTGAGAGGGTAGAGCATCCATATTCCAGTCTAGAGATGACTAGTACCTGGACTGCAGTTTTCTTAGGTAGCTCAGGTGAAATCTGGCTGATTTAGCCATCGAGTTGATGTGGTCACGCATGTTCAAGCTGCAGTCTAGGGTTATTCCAAGGGATTTGGCGGAGTCTACTAGGGTCAGTGGGCAGTTTAAAGATGTGATCGCCTTAATCCGGTGGTACTCATAGTACGGCCCGCAAGCCGCCAAAGGCCCAGCAGGCCTTCATTGGCGGCCCGCGGACCTTGGCATGCCATGTTTATATTGCCAGTGAGGCCGACAGTAAACACAGAAGATGACTGCAGCAGCATAAGTAGTGAATACGTATTAAATACGTATTCACTACGTATGCTCCTGCAGCCATCTTCTGTGTTTACTGTCGGCCTCTGTGACCTCACACATGGCACAGTCGGAAAGCTTCCTAAAAGGCCCTTTAAAAGTCAGCTGTAAGCATTTTCACAGCTGACTTTTAAAGGGCATTTTACGAAGCTTCTTGTTTCGTGTTGCCCATGACGTCCTCTTCTACGTCCTCTTCTCCCACAGCCTTTACTCCACCCACAGAGACATACACACAGACACAGAGACACAAGCACAGATACAGAGACACAAGCACACAGATACAGAAACACACACAGAGACAGAGAGACACACACACAGACACACACAAAGACAGAGACTGAGACTGAGACAGAGAGACACAGAGACACATACAGAGAGACACACAGACAGAGAGAGACAAACACACAGAGACAGAGATGCACACAGAGACACACAAAGACAGACAGACACACACACACACAGATACAGAGAAACACAGAGACAGACACACGGAGAGACAGACACACAGAGACAGACACAAAGAGACACACAGAGACAGAGACACTTACAGAGACAAAGACACACACAGAGACAGAGACGCACACAGAGACGCACACACAGAGACAGAGATGCAGAGATAGAGACAGAGATGCACATACAGAGACACAGATGCACACACAGAAACAGAGATGCACACACAGAGACAGAGACACACAGAGAGCCAGAGACACAACTAGAAACAGAGACGCAGACAGAAACAGAGACGCGCACACAGAGACAGAGACACACACACAGAGATGCACAAACCACATTTGGCTCCCGAGAGAAAGTTTGTGAGCACCCATGCCTTAATCCATTCCTGAATGTCAGGGTTGGTTTTGGGTGGAGAGATTAGGAGAAATTCTGGGTTTTTTGCATTGAATTTAAGCTGGTTAGAGGGGAGCCATTGGACAGTCTTTATGAAATAAAGAGTATCTAACAACATCAAGTGGAGTCTGTGTTCCTGTGTCATGTGTGTAATGCAGTGTGGCGGGGATTCTTCAGTCGAATATATATACACACACACACACACACACACACACACACACATACACATACATGTTACATCTATACATGCTGCATGTTCTTTTATATTTTGAGAGGATGCATAATGGGTAACTATGTAATGTGTACATGCACTTCGGACCTGAATTTTCAATTAACCAACCTACCCTAAGCAGAACTGGACACACATTTGCTCAGTGCCAGGATACCCTCATTGATCATAGTGTGCTCCTCATATACACATAACATAACGTGGTCGAATAATGCCATTGAGAACTTCTAGTGCTATCATTAACCACAAAGCTGAACGTCAAATGACCTGTAAATGTCATAAAAAACCTAATATGGCTATTTTGGACTATATAACATATTAAATGTATTTTTTTTAACTACATGTTTAATTTGGAGGTAGTAAAGGTAAAGAAGAACAGTTTTATTCAAATTGTCTTTAAAAATAGATATTCCAGCTTCAAATACAAAATAACTCCTCCTTGTCTCAAACCAAATTTCACCTGTTACATAGAACACATTGCAAAAATAAAATGAAGTTAAAAGATAATCCTATGTGCTGGAATTACAAAGTTACCACAGGTGATTTTGTTGTTTATTGTCATTTCCTCAAAGTCTTTTGGCACAAAATATTGTTATTCATTGAAGACACTCTACAAAGTCAAACCACTTTTTCTCGTCTTACTTAATAACTGGTGCACTTGATCCACGTTTACCAAGTGTGTAGGACAGCCATCGTGTTTATTTATGTATTTTTATTTATTTTGAAGGTTTTATATAGCGCGAACATGACCCTTGCGGGTATCAGAGCGCTTTACATGAGTAGAGAGTAGGAAACAAAAGGAACACATGAATACATAATCAAGATTTGTGGTAGTTCTTTCTCTCTCCATTGAAATAATTATTAAAGCGAAAGAATATGGATATGTTTACTGTTTAACCATACTTAGTATACTTAGTATAACTGATCTTATATCCCAGACCAGAGACTTGAGGCTTAAAATACTGAGTACATGAATGTATTTATTTTGTTAAGTAAATCCAATAAAACTTTCCTGAAATAAAAAAAATTAACACAGATTGGAATAAGTGTTTAGGTTTAATATATTTACCTTTCATGAACAAATGACAGATTTAATTAGTACCAAAGGAAACTGCTGACTATTTTTAGACAATGGTATAACTCATAAAAATATATACATGTCTATGTATATGTAGATACATATCTTTATGTATTGATCTAGTGAACAATAACAATTTAACAAAAAGTCTGTCTGTATACAGTAGCTGCTGTTTGGTCTTGGAGTTTTATTTTGACGTTTTTACTTGCCTTGACTACATGAATGAGTGTAACAAGATTCGGATTTGATGGTGTGTGTGTTCAGTCTTTAGTATGCTTGGGGTCAGTTTGCATTTGTGTGAGAGAAGTCGTTCATGTAAATATTTGTATCTGTTGAGTTTTGAAATTATTTATAATATATGGTTGGAATATACGTACATGTAAAATGTAACACCTATGTATGCTAAATAAAAAAGAAATATATTATGAAATATACAATGGAATAAATTAATATTTTCCAAAGAATATCACCTATTTGAATGGGTTATTAAAACATAAGGCTCTAATGTGATTTTCAATGTATAAAATTAAGTATAAGTTATACCATTGTCAAATAATATACTCTATTTCCCCTGTTCCTGCCTCTCCACATCAAATAATTAGGGGCCCGGTTTTATCCTTTAGGTCAAATCGCTGATATGACCATGGACAGTGATGAGGGCCTGTGGATTTATGCGATTCTGCTCCAGGATTTACCGCATAACTATGGGTTTACCACATTTGTCACAAAATATGCAGATTTCACACCAAAATAATACCTTCAGAAAATATGCTACAATATTTCGATATTACTGCATAATGTGGTCCATGATACCACATAATCCTATTTAGCCTGACAGCTGTACATTTTTTGGTTGTTGCCTTGTAATGATGAAATTCTTATTTTTACAGAGAACCTGTAAATATATTTGTACACCTTTAATGCGCGCTTATGTGTATACACACCTACACACACAAACACACACATCGAACTTACGCGTGTGCTTCTACAGTCCCACAAACCATTAAAAATAAAATGAGGGTGGTTTGGTGTTTTCGTTCGTGCTATGACTCGAGGACTCTTTCTTATGTTTGGAGCCCGTAGATAAACATGTGCATAAATATTCATATTAGAAACTATAAATATGTGTTTGGAAAAATATTTTAAAACCCACATGCAGAATGGATGGCCCTTGTGTGCAGTGTTCTTTCTGGACTTTGCTAGGGGGGAGGGGAGGGGAGGGGATCAATGAGATGTGCGCGTGTTTATTTGTTTTAGAAATGGCTTCCGTCGCCTTCATCGTAGAGTGTTATTTTAGTTTTAAGAACGAAATTAAATACTCCTTTTTAAAAGTTTTACAAATACTCTAGACGGAGGGTGCCGGAACAATTAGTATATGGTCTCTGTCATGTCTTTTTTTTTTAATTGACGAGTCTTTGAGCCAGAAGAAGGAAGCGCGATTTTAAATCAAGTAACGGAGGTGATAAAATTCGCTTTTAAAGTTAGTTCGAAACTTTTGGACAGACCCTCTGCGTTATAATGAATCATATAAGGTCCGCAATGATCTCATTGTGAGTGGGTGACAGTCTGGCATCAATTACATCCCCTGTTATTAAACGAAGAATAATTAAATAATACTGTATATTAACAGAAACGCAATAACAAACTGGTCCCTGTGGTTCTCTTAGGTGCACCGAGAAGAGAGAAATGTCTCAGTAAGACGAAAATGTCCCTTTTCCGCCCCCTTCAAGGCGATGTGTGGTTGCCTATCTCACTGTAAATGAAACATTTATTTTTTACAGGTAAAAGGGAGTCGGAGCTGCATTTTTCACCTTTTCATTACAAGGGTCATAAAAACAGATGTAAAAAAAACTGTAGGACTTCCCCCAAAATTACATTATTACACCGCGAGTTTGTGATAGATAAATACATATGTCGCATACTGTACGTGCCACGCGGGTTGCAATATTATTTATCATGGTTATTAATATTATTAATAATATTCTGCTTCTTTAATGCAAAAGCGCATTTCAAAATTGAGATTAATGTAGACGTCAATGAAGGAAATGTTACCTTAAATTCTAAATGTCACCTTCTTTATCGGTTTTTAAACTGCATATTCACTAGAAATCACAGCTACAGATGCATCCAAGTGCTGCTGCACTTTGCTGGCGGTCGGTTTCCCTTACTACGCGCATCTCTTTAGTCCTTGTTTTCTTCGTGCGGCCTGTTTTCACTCCGTCCAGGGATTCATTGGCACTGTTCCTCTAACTACAGTCTACTTCTAAAATTAAACACCACAAATTGAGCATTTTTTTTCATAAGTGCATTCGTATAGCGCTTACCATGCACACGGTCCCGTAGCGCTTCGTTGGATGCGCGCGAAAGAATGAAAACTAGAGGGGTTAGTTTTTAAACCCCTTGAGCCAATGGTAGGTCGCTTTTTCCCATATAAAAAGTGACGCACCGGCGGCGCAAGGTGCTAAGTAGAATTTTTACGTTCAGAATAATGCCCGGCTAATGTGATGTCTCTTTCAAAATTCTACGTCTTTGAAAGCGTGTTGGAATACACTGGTTCGGCGGGCCTCGTTTAAAGACGGTGTCTCTGTGGAAAATGCAGCCACGGCGCTGTCCAATGGAGTTTGTTTTTCACTGAGATCTGACACACTCAACTGCTGCCGTTGGACATGTTGGTTTTTGTAAGATAACAAAAAACACTCGCGAAACCTTTGTTCTCTCCCGGGAACAAGGGACGAAAACAAAAGCTTCAGAGAGGGGAAGAGGTGACCTGTGTATTCCGCGGCCTTGTTCAGGTGCGGCTGGTTGAGATAGCGGGGCTGTGTGTGTGTGTGTTGAGGGAGGGGGGGGGGTGGGGGGGGGGCGGGGAAGACATTTCGAGTAAACCCTTTGACCAGCCTGCGCTATGGCTCTGTTCTCTGCTGGATTTAGGCTATTTATTTATTTCCGTGTATTAGTCAAGCGTTACACCCAGCCTCTTGGCGCTATACAAATGCCCCCTTGGGTTTGCTACATCAACAGGACCATCTAATACGGTCGTCCGACCCAATTCAGCGTCTATTTATTTATTATTTAATGCGATTTTATATAGCGGGAACATTACCCAAAGGTGTCAGAGCGCTTTACAAAAGAACCAGTTGCGATACATAAGGACTTTGGATTAAACGAGTTACATACGAGATACAAACAGAAAAGAAAAAATTGCAAATGTACAAGGTGTAAAGTCACTCAAAGGGGAGTGCCTTGGACGGACATCGCTGGATTGTTTGTGACTCTTGGAGATTGGTATAGTATGCATGCTCCACTGTAAGAATCCTTCTTTTAATGCTATGTCGTCACAGCGCTCCGATACCCCGGGTCTAGTCAGCGCTGTATAAAACTCTCAAATAAATAAATGCAAGCATGTAGAGGGCAAATGGCTACTGGGCAGGACTGGGCTCGGTAACATGTCCAGTAGCGAGTAAGTGGTGAAAGGGGGTTACATTTGGTGAAGACATATATGAGAGCCTTAGTGGCAAAGAGGGCGGGGCTTAAAGACAGTCCAGTAGAGGGTAAGTGATGGAGGAGTGGGGCATCCACACCTGTCCAGTAGAAGGTAAATTAAGATGGGGATATCAACCCTGGTCCAGTAAAGGGTAAACGATGAAAGAGGTTGACCTTGGTGAAGACGTGTCCAGTAAGTGGTGTAGGAGGTCGGTCTTGGCTAGGTGTCAAGAGGAGCACACGCGGAGTCTGTGGACATGTCCAGTCGAGAGGGAGTGGTGAAGGGGCTGGGCTTGACATGTCCAGTGGAGGGTAAAGGGGGAAGGGGCGGGGCTTGAGGACATGTCCAGTAGAGAGGAAGTGGTGAAGGGGCGGGGCTTTAGGACATGTCCAGTAGAGGGTAAAGGGTGAAGGGCGGGGATTGAGGACATGTCCAGTAGAGAGGAAGTGGTGAAGGGGCGGGGCTTGAGGACATGTTCAGTAGAGGGTAAAGGGTGAAGGGGCGGGGCTTGAGGACATGTCCAGCAGAGGGTAATGGGTGAAGGGGCGGGGCTTGAGGACATGTCCAGTAGAGGGTAAAGGGTGAAGGTTGCGGTGTCTCAACACTTGTCTAGTAATGGGCAAAGGGTGAAGGCAGGCGCGCAACACCCATTGAACTCACCGGGCTTCAGCCCCTTCCCCCCCCCCCCCCCCGTCGTGTGTGGCAGCCCGGGATGAGACAGATCCCAGGCACACACAGAGCCGCACCCGAACATTTCACAGGTCTTTAAAAGACCATTTGAATGTTAATTAGGCCTTGCAGTTGTTTCACCCCTTCTAAGAGCCCCTGCAGCTCCACTCTGCCTACTGATTAAAGGTTCAGCCCCCCCCCGAAATTTTTTCTTAGCCCCCTCCCCCCAAAATTTGGCTCTAGTTGCGCCTCTGGGTGAAGGGCAGGGCTCGAGTCGGGGTACCACGTGGGTGGACGGCGTACCACCACTTCTTTTACCTGGTGGACGTCGTTCCCCCCGCTAAACAGCTGGACCTCACTCTTTGGCCTCTCTGGGAAGAGATCGGAGCTCACAGCACGCTGCACACGCGCTGGCTTCTCAGATGCAATCGTATCTAAGGGGTGAGCTAGGGGAGGCAATGAGCCCGATGGTGCAAGCCACCTTTCGTGACATCACTTCCTGTCATGACATCACTTCAGGTGACAGAGTCCTCTCACTTCTTATTTAAGGACGTGTGCCCTGGTGAAGGGGGTCCTGGTGAAGACATGGTGAGAGAGAGGTAATGGAGGGCTCGCCTGGGCTTGGTGTAGACATGATAAGGAGCGCATAAGTTTTGAAGGGGCAGGGGCTGGCAGTGGTAAGACAAGTCCACTCGATGGTAGGTTGTGGAAGAGGGGGTTGTTCTTTGTAAAGGTAAGTTCAGTAACGTGTGAAGTGGTGATGGGGTCTAGGCTGTTCTTGGTGAGGAAGGCACGTCTCACACAGGCTAAAAGGGGAAGGTGCCGGCTTGGTTAGGACATGTCCGGCAGAGAGTAAGTAGTGAAGGGGTGGGGCTTGGTTAGGAAGTGTCCAGAAGAGGATACGTGGTAAAGGGGTAGAGCCTGGGTAAGAAGTGCCGAGCAGAGAGTAAGGGGTAAAGTGGCGGAGCTTGGTTAAGAAGTGTCCAGCAGAGGGTTAGTAATGAAGGGGTGGAGCTTGAAGACATGTCCAGCAGAGGGTAAGCAGTGAGGGGGCGGAGCTTGAAGACATGTCCCGCAGTGGGTAAGTAGTGAGGGGGCAGAGCTTGAAGACATGTCCAGCAGAGAGTAAGTAGTGAGGGGGCGGAGCTTGAAGACATGTCCCGCAGTGGGTAAGTAGTGAAGGGGCGGGGCTTGAAGACATGTCCCGCAGTGCGTAACTAGTGAGGGGGCGGAGCTTGAAGACATGTCCAGTACAGGATAAGTAGTGAGGGGGCAGGACTTGCAGACATGTCCAGCAGAGGGTAAGTAGTGAGGGGCGGAGCTTGAAGACATGTCCCGCAGTGGGTAAGTAGTGTGGGGGTGGGGCTTGAATACATGTCCCACAGTGGGTAAGTAGTGAGGGGGCGGAGCTTGAAGACATGTTCCGCAGTGGGTAAGTAGTGAGGAGGCGGAGCTTGAAGACATGTCCCACAGTGGGTAAAGAGTGAGGGGGCGGAGCTTGAAGACATGTCCAGCAGAGGGTAAGTAGTGAGGGGGCAGGGCTTGAAGAAATGTTCTGCAGTGGGTAAGTAGTGAGGGGGCAGGGCTTGAAGACATGTCCAGCAGAGGGTAAGTAGTGAGGGGGCAGGGCTTGAAGAAATGTTCTGCAGTGGGTAAGTAGTGAGGGGGCAGGGTTTGAAAACATGTCCAGCAGAGGGTAAGTAGTGAAGGGGCATAGCTTGAAGACATGTCCAGTACAGGTTAAGTAGTGAAGGGGCAGGGCTTGAAGACATGTCCAGCAGAGGGTAAGTAGTGAAGGGGCGGGAGGTTTTAAGACATGTCCCGCAGTGGGTAAGTAGCAGTAGCGGTCGGCAGTAGGTGTTTCTATAGGGCGGTGACGTGGGCAGGAGGAGGGGCAGGGTGGGGGGAAATAATGTATGGATTACGGAGTTTTACAGGTAAGTAAACATTTAAATACATAAAACGAATTTCGTTGCGCGCACTGCATCACATTTGGTGATGCAGTGTGCGCAACGAAATTCGTTTTATGTATTTAAATGTTTACTTACCTGTAAAACTCCGTAATCCATACATTATTTCCCCCCACCCTGCCCCTCCTCCTGCCCACGTCACCGCCCTATAGAAACACCTACTGCCGACCGCTACTGGTAAGTAGTGAAGGGACGGGCCTTGAAGACATGTCCCGCAGTGGGTAAGTAGTGAAGGGGCAGGGCTTGCAAACATGTCCAGCATAGGGTAAGTAGTGAAGGAGCAGGGCTTGAAGACATGTCCAG
The DNA here is from genome assembly GCF_964263255.1 of Lissotriton vulgaris. Classification (NCBI taxonomy): domain Eukaryota; kingdom Metazoa; phylum Chordata; class Amphibia; order Caudata; family Salamandridae; genus Lissotriton; species Lissotriton vulgaris. Next base: position 1,254,055,390 of record NC_141696.1, read on the forward strand.
CAGAGGATAAGTAGTGAAGGGGCGGGGCTTGAAGAAATGTTCTTCAGTGGGTAAGTAGTGAGGGGGCAGGGCTTGAAAACATGTCCAGCAGAGGGTAAGTAGTAAGGGGGCGTAGCTTGAAGACATGTCCAGTACAGGGTAAGTAGTGAAGGGGCAGGAAGTTATAAGACATGTCCCGCAGTGGGTAAGTAGTGAAGGGGCGGGCTGGAAGACATGTCCAGCAGAGGGTAAGTAGTGAAGGGGCGGGAGGTTATAAGACATGTCCCACAGTGGGTAAGTAGTAAAGGGGCGGGGCTTGAAGACATGTCCTGCAGTGGGTAAGTAGTGAAGGGGCAGGGCTTGAAAACATGTCCAGCATAGGGTAAGTAGTGAAGGAGCAGGGTTTGAAGACATGTCCCGCAGTGGGTAAGTAGTGAAGCGGCGGGGCTTGAAGACATGTCTCGCAGTGGGTATGTAGTGAAGGGGCAGGGCTAGCAAACATGTCCAACAGAGGGTAAGTAGTGAGGGGGCGGAGCTTGAAGACATGTCCCGCAGTGGGTAAGTAGTGAGGGGGCAGAGCTTGAAGACATGTCCAGCAGAGAGTAAGTAGTGAGGGGGCGGAGCTTGAAGACATGTCCCGCAGTGGGTAAGTAGTGAAGGGGCGGGGCTTGAAGACATGTCCCGCAGTGGGTAAGTAGTGAGGGGGCAGAGCTTGAAGACATGTCCTGCAGTGCGTAAGTAGTGAGGGGGGAGCTTGAAGACATGTCCAGTACAGGGTAAGTAGTGAGGGGGCAGGACTTGCAGACATGTCCAGCAGAGGGTAAGTAGTGAGGGGGCGGAGCTTCAAGACATGTCCCGCAGTGGGTAAGTAATGAGGGGGCGGGGCTTGAAGACATGTCCCGGAGTGGGTAAGCAGTGAGGGGGCGGAGCTTGAAGACATGTTCTGCAGTGGGTAAGTAGTGAGGGGGCGGAGCTTGAAGACATGTCCCACAGTGGGTAAAGAGTGAGGGGGTAGAGCTTGAAGGCATGTCCAGTACAGGGTAGGTATTGAGGGGGCAGGGCTTGAAGACATGCCCAGTAGAGAGTAAGTAGTGAGGGGGCAGGGCTTAAAGACATCTTCAGCAGAGGGTAAGTAGTGAGGGGGCAGGGCTTGAAGAAATGTTCTGCAGTGGATAAGTAGTGAGGGGGCAGGGCTTGAAAACATGTCCATCAGAGGGTAAGTAGTGAGGGGGCGGAGCTTGAAGACATGTCCAGTACAGGGTAAGTAGTGAGGGGACAGGGCTTGAAAACATGTTTACAAGAGGGTAAGTAGTGAGGGGGCAGGGCTTGAAGAAAAGTTTTGCAGTGGGTAAGTAGTGAAGGGGCGGGGCTTGAAGACATGTCCCGCAGTGGGTAAGTAGTAATGGGGCGGGGCTTGAAGACATGTCCCGCAGTGGGTAAGTAGTGAAGGGGCAGGGCTTGCAAACATGTCCACTATAGGGTAAGTAGTGAAGGAGCAGGGCTTGAAGACATGTCCAGCAGAGGGTAAGTAGTGAAGGGGCGGGCTTGAAGACATGTCCAGCAGAGAGTAAGTAGTGAAGGGGCGGGGCTTGAAGACATGTCCCGCAGTGGGTAAGTAGTGAAGGGGCAGGGCTTGCAAACATGTCCAGCATAGGGTAAGTAGTGAAAGAGCAGGGCTTGAAGACATGTCCAGCAGAGGGTAAGTAGTGAATGAGCAGGGCTTGAAGACATGTCCAGCAGAGGGTAAGTAGTGAAGGAGCAGGGCTTGAAGACATGTCCAGCAGAGGGTAAGTAGTGAGGGGGCGGAGCTTTAAGACATGTCCCGCAGTGGGTAAGTAGTGAAGGGGCAGGGCTTGCAAACATGTCCAGCATAGGGTAAGTAGTGAAGGAGCGGGGCTTGAAGACATGTCCCGCAGTGGGTAAAGAGTGAAGGGATAGAGCTTGAAGGCATATCCAGTACAGGGTTGGTATTGAGGGGGCAGGGCTTGAAGACATGTCCAGTACAGGGTAAGTAGTGAAGGGGCGGAGCTGAAAGACAAGAGGTGAAGGGTTGTGGAATTCATGTCTAGCAGTGAGCTGGAGGCTGGTAACTGGTTCATGGACTGGAGCTTGGCTTTCGGAAGAACATGTCAAGTAGGTGGCCGGTGGTAAAAAGGAGAAGGGTGGGCTTTGTCAGGACCCTCGTGGCAGTAATGAACTGGTGGATCGTTACTACTGTAAGACTGGAGGGCTGGGCCCTTACAAGAGCCTCTGGGGTAGAAGGGAAGCCGAGAGAGATCTGTTGTGTGGTATTGAGGTGTGGTCGTGCAATCTGGCTTGAGGGGTAGAGGGGAGAGGTGTGGGCTGGGTTTTGTGAGGAGCATGGGGGGCAGATGAGTGGTGAATGGAGAGCCCTGGATGAGGGCAATACACACTTGTGGTCAGGCAAATGGTTAGAAGTGATACTTAATTTGAGCCGGTGGTTTCCGGTGCCAGGCACTTAATTTTCAACACTGGCACTTAAGACAGTCTGCCACATAGTGGTGTTAAGTATCTAATTTAGAGATGAGCACAACAAAAGTAATTTATTAATTCAGTATACAATAAAAGCTACTAATATCATACTATTAATAGCCATTCTTATTGATTTGGGGGATTGAAATAGTCTGATTTGTCACACTTTTAGGAGTGTGAGGGGTCATGTTGGTGCGGTCATTGGCAGCGCTGGGAGGGGCAATGTGTAGTACAAGCTGCAGTGGCCTCCAGGGCCCTGGCACTTTTTTTTTTACAAATTAAGCACTAGGAGTGAAAGAGGCGCTTTGGGGAGGGCATGCTTGAAGCGCTTCAGCGCCTCGTCTAGGGGTAGTAAGCGCTATGTTAGTACAAGTTCAATACAATACAATAGTGATCTAGTGAGGGCTAAGTGGTAAAGGGGAGACATTCGGGCTCTGTAGCGCCCCTTTAGGGCAGTGATTTGTCGGAGAAGAGTGGATAGGGCCACAGCCTGTGAGGCACTAGGGAGGCCCCCCCTCCCCCGCCCCCTGCCCCAGCCCTGGACCCCGGTGCTGTGCTCTCCGGGTTCCGGGAGTGGCAGGCCGGACCAGTGTCTTGATATGCAGCACTCTTTGAAGCGCTGATGGGGGTAAAGTGCAGCAGCGCCGCGCAGGGAAGGAGGAAGCGCGCGCCTTGGATTGGGCTGTGGCTCAGGTCGCTGCCCTCCTTATCTCGTTGACATGCAAATCTTCCTGAGGGGTAGCCGGGCCTGACGTCACCCGGGGCTTTACTAAAACAGCAGAGGGTCAGGGGATGGCAGTGCACTGACATCTGGGGAGGAGGCAGACCTGGAACCGTGAGGGAGGACGAGGCAGACCTGTGAGGTGGAAGACAGCGGCCAGGGGAGGCAGGGCGGTTCTGTGGGCAGCCTGGCACTGGTACAGCATGCCCCCGGGCGCCCACCGGCCCCCGCCATGTACGTGAGTTACCTGCTGGACAAGGAAGTGGGCATGTACCCGGGATCCGTGCGCCCGCACCCTGGCCTGCAGGGCTACCCCGGGGCCCCCCAGTATCCGGACTATGGGGGGTACCACCACGGACTGAACCTGGAAAGCACCGGTGGACCCACCTCGGGTTCACCCTCCGCGTGGATGTCTCCCTACAGCGCCCCTCCGAGGGAAGAGTGGAGTCACCCGGCCTACATGAACCCATCCCCCGGGGGCAGCATGGGCTACAGCCCCGCCGCAGTGGAGTACCACCCGGGACCACCCTGTCCGGGGGTGCTGCCCGGGCACCTCCAGCAGCAGCAGGACTCGCCAGAGGGGCACAGGCGGGGGCAACACGCATATGACTGGATGAGGAAGCCCACGGCGCCGGCAGCGGGGGGATGCACGGGTAAGAAAAGATAACCCGGAGTATCCGGGGGTCCTGACGCACCTGACGCAGTGAACGTAGTGAGGGCCAGGACGACTCTGGCAGGCGTCCTACTCTGGGGATAAGTGGGGGTGGGGGCAGGCGGGCTGGCACAGGGACTTCCCTTGAGTTGGAGGGGGTATGGAGCGCAGCAGGCCTGTCAGAGGGTACAAGGTTTTGGCGCTGCAAGTCTCACTGGGACGAGCTTGGGGGTAGAGAGGGCAGTGCAGGTAGCACAGGTCCTACCTTGTGAGTTGGGGAGGGGGGGGGGGCACAAAAGAGTGACTGATGACCCACTCTCTAGGCTGCAGGGATGGGTGCTACAAGCTCGTCACTGTGCCCTTCCAGGGCACGGGGAATGGAAATGCAAGCCTGGGAAGTGGTTCCGTAAAGCAGCTGAAGAGAGGGGCCTTGAAAAACTGGTATTGGGCATATCCTTTGGGCTGAAAGGGGGACATCCCACTCATGCAAAGGGTAATCTCTGTGCCTCTGGGGGCTGCAGGAAGGAACACCACAGCACTGGCACTGGGTCAAACCTAGGGGGGGGGGGCGCTGGAACGACAGACACTGCACGCATGGCACTGGGCCAAACCCTGGGTCTGGAGACGGTGAGAGCGCAAGAGTAACACATTCTTTTTTTGTTAAAATCTGCAAATCATGCAGCAGATGTTGGATTATGTGGCAAATGCGGCACATCCTTTACTTTGCAAAAACACATCTCTGTCAGTCCACTTCCGAATGCGCGCATAAGAATATTCATTCTATGTTAAGCCAAGTGATGGAACACACAGGGCTATAACCCGATCTATGCAAACCGAGACCTCGACGCTCATAGAGTAGACATTCAGGATTCTAGGCGCAATGTTTTACTTGCGGTTACTTTCACTTTAAACCCCTGATTTGTTTCTTGGATATTTGATTGATATTACATAATTCTAGCGATATTCCAAAGTCAACCAATAAAAGCAGTTGTCGACTAATAGATACACATTACAATGAGCAGCTTTTAAAAATTCCCAATCTTGCAGATGAGCGCGTTTTTAAAACGGCTATTTGAAGACAAAAAACTTTGGCACAAAATAATGCGCACTTACCCACAGAGATTCGTCTCTGGTTTCCATTCAATGTACTGAAGGCGACATTCTACCGAATACTTTACTGCACTGTTCACCATACTCTTTTCAACAACCATATCCAACTAAGTACGTTTTCATTGATTGATGAGGTGTGCATAGAGGGCGTAGCTACAGTCCGGGATATGGGTTGGCGTGTGCCCTGTGCACTTCACAGGCGCGCAGCATTTTCGACTTGCTCTGTAAATGGGGGCGCTCGGGGCAGCGCAGTCTGCGCCATTTGAGTGGAGTTTTTCCGGTATAGCGCCTCTCTTTCCATTAGAAACGCATTTCGGTTGTGCGCAAGAGGAGCATTCCCTGCTTTCTTCTGACAGCCCCAATCAATCCTTCCCACACCTTGCGGGGCTGCAAAGCGCGGTCAGCTTCGTTGGTTATTGAAAATCGCAAAGCAGACGGTTAAATATGGCGCCCAAAGATAGCTTCAGGGCGCAGGGTTCGGAGTTTAACCCACGTCAAAAGTTCTGCGTTTTATCGATCTTGGAAGGGCGACATTCTGAATGGGCCCCTTCGGGATTCCTTACTACCTGTGACCTGCTGCTTGACCTCCCAGGCAGCAGGCGCAGAGCACACAGACCTATTCTCAGCTGAATACAAATTACACGTTTTTGAAAAACCTATGTAAGGGCAGGTGGAGCTGTGGTGCCTGCGACAGGCGGTATACTAGATGTAGTGTATTAATTTGTCGTCTTTAAAGAAAAGTCTGAGAGGAAAGACGCTCCCGTCCTCACAACAAAAGACAAGCGGCGTGAACTCTCTCAGGGTGAATCTGAGTCCGAGAAGGGCCCATTTGGCGATCAAAGCAGTACTTCAGTCAACATACTATCAATCAATGCTCGAAGACCAAAGACGTTATCCAATAACCAAAAACAGAAGTATCCGACTAGAGAATGAAAAAAACGTGACAAGATTCCCTACTCTGGTTTGACCGGGGTTCTCCTAATATCGCTTGGGTTACGGCCAGGGCCTTGCAGGCGACGTTTCTGGTTTGCCCCAGCCCAGTGTTAAAAGGCGGAGTAGGCAGTGCTGAAAGCAGGCCCTGGAACTTGGTCGCCCAGCTCCTAGGCGGCGGGGCAGCAGCCAGCAGGTGCCAGGCCGTTTATGATGTAAATGTGCCCTTGGCGGCCCTCCTGTCCCACAGCCCCTCATCTGTCACTGTCCTCCACATACTTCCACCTGTTGACCCCACCACCCGCTGCGCCGGCCGGAAAAGGGAGGCGCTCTTCACAGAAAACACTGAATTCCGGCCCTTCCACCCCTCATGCCCGGGTCTCATATGAGTGGGCGGAGTGTCCCAACTTCCACACTTTCCTGTGGTGAGGGGCCAATTACACTCAATACGAGCCCTGCCGGGGCAGATGGAGGTTTGCCCTGGAAGTCAGGAGGTCAGACTTGCTCTACTTCCGGTTCGGGAGCTTTGACCGGGAGGCGCCGGTTCATGGATACTGGGACCGTGCTCAGTGGAATTGGACGCTGTTGCTAAAGGGGCGACTATGTTTCCCAAAGAAGCTCGTCCTGCCTTCCCACGCTGCCGGGCCCGGACATGGGCAGTTCAAAGGCCGCCGGGGCGGCCTGCTTTCACATTCAGCATGGGGGTCGTGTTCATGTAAATGTGCCCCGCCAGGGTCGCTTTCTCAGAAGTGCTAATTCTGACACAATTGGCCGGAGGGGGCCCTTTGTCTGAGATAAGACGCCCTTGTAGTGCATTGTCCCGGCCGGTGTTCTCCATTCAGCAGCCCCTCTGATCCTCTGTGTCTCCCCGCGGGCTACTATTGTGCGACTACAGCTATGCTACCTGGACAAGGTTTACAGCCTGCTGGACATCACACGCCCACTGGCCGATCACATCACCTGCCTGCGCCAGGGGGAAGCCAGCCCGGCTGCAAGGCACGCTCAGATCTCAAGAATGCCTCAGCCCAGGATAACACTCTCAATGCAACACGCGCCGTGGGATGTTCATGCCTCATAATGTAAATATCCGAGCTCTTAGCATACGGTATAATTCACAGCAACGCTCACAAGATAAAACACTTTCGTATTTGCTAGACGTTAACACTGTAATCAGATAATAACTCGCCTAGAATCTTGTCCTAATAATAATTATATTCTCGGCCTGTTGGTTCAGTTTTAAAACGACCTCGTATACCGAGGGCAGAGAGGAAAATGTCAAATTTCGAATTCGTGAGATTCTTTTTTTCTTCATTTAAGAGTATGAATTTTCACACACATATATTCACTTTCACACACACACACACATAAACAAAAATACATACTTTTAAATGGATTTACCTACACACATTATAGGGATTTTATCAGCTTGGAAAGAGTGTTTTGTTACATGAACGAATCTGTTATGTTGTTGGGTCAACTACGAGGAAAACGTCAAATTGTGAATACCTAAAATTACAAGAGTATGCATTTTCACACACGTATACACCCCCCCCCCCAAACACACACATAGGAACTATATACATTTAAATGTGTTTATGTCCAAATGTATAGGAATTTTTCAGGTTGGCGGGGATGCTATGTTATATGATGCACCTGTTATGTTACTGCGCCAAGTTTATGCTTCAGGAAGCGTAAACCAAAGCCCAATGCAATCAATTTGTGTGAACGGCTGGACTCACCCACAATCTCAAGGCCACTGTCTAGCCTGATTAGTCTTTCCCAAACTTTCCAAATTTGTCTAGCACAATGATAATGGCTGCTCCCAATCCCATGCTAACTGGGATCTTCTAGGCCAGACCAAAAAAAGACTTTAAACCTAACAACTGGCAACTGTTTTATCTGGTGACGGTTAGGGGTGATGTGGCCATGAGGTCTCATTTAATACAGCCCTGAAAGGCCCAATTTTTTGCTGATTGTAAATTTGCTATGGCTTAATCTAGGAACCTAAAGTAAAGTAACTGATACCAGCCAAGTCTATGGAGAACCACGGCCCTTATCAGAGCTTCCCATGCATGCATATCCCAAAAGTGCAAACTAATTTGAATCAGGAAAAAGTAATATCTGCGAAATATAAAGGCACAGCAGTTAAAAATAAAGTGGTTATGCAGTTATTATTGTTGGGTGTATTATTAGCACCAAGACAACTCTGGTGTAAATTTCTACAAATGTTTCGGTCATGTGAATCAGCAACTATGGCTTTCATCAGGGCAAGGAAAGCTATACTTTGGTGGAGTGAAGAATTCATTCACCAATTATCTTTTTAAACACTGGTTTTAAATTTTAAGGGTTGAATGAATGAATAAATTAACTAGAAGCTCACTGCCTGATCAATCTATCATTGGAGCATGGGAATAAATTGAACTCATAGTACAAAAGCAGCTGTTGGCTGTTGTTTGGAGCACTTGTGGTTTTTGCTCTATTTTGTAGCGCGAAATGCATCCTCATGCACAAAAGGTAGAAAGGCTACATTTTGCAAAAAAATATAGTGCTAAAAGTTTTGCAGTTTGTGTAATTTGGCCCAATTTATTCCAAAATATTGCACAATTTTACAAAAAGGAAATCATTTAAATTTAATACACCCCCAAATTTGAAATTTAATACAAATTGTAGCTGAAAAGAATTCATGCAGCCCTAATTCTCAGTTATGGATCAGATTAAATAACCTTTATTAGTATGTATTTATTTATTTATAAAGTTTTATACAATGCGAACATGACCCTTGCGGGTTTCGGAGAGCTATTCAAATGGTCAGGAGAGAAGAAACAGCTAAAGCAAACAATAATATAATCGAGAATGGTACAGAAGGACCAAGCCAACAAATAAACAAGCAAGATCATACCAGGCGAGAAATGAACATGGGTGCGGACAATGCACCATATCTGGATCAGGAGAATAGAGTTTGTTGGTTCTAGATCAGAAATGTGTATGTAGTACTACAGAGGCATCTTTTACGCACTCTTCTATGCCTTTGTGAATCAGCTGAAATGTTCAACTCCCTTTAAGTAAAAGTCCAAGGAGGACAAGGGCCTTTCTATCTGTATTAATTATATATGAATATTCCCTAAATATTCACATTCAATTTCCAATCTAAGTACGTAAAGGAGTAACATTGAAGTACTCTTTTACATGCTCTTACATATGTCTGTGAGTAGAAATACTGGTGTAAGTATATGTTATGTATACAAATGTGAATGGGTGCTGTATAGATTTTGTCTGGGCATGGATTCCAGCTAAATTTACATATAATATCTATTAATTAAGAGTTGTGATTGAAGCTCCATGTAGGGAACCACCCCTTAAGAAACAAAGCTAATTTCTAAACTGACATTAAAAGGAGAAAGGGTAATTGCTGGTGCTTAATTCTGTCTGTGACACTAAGGAGCATATTTACAATAAAGTGGCAGTGCGCGGGTTAGCTCCAAAATAGCTATTGCAGCGCTCCGTGACTTTAGAAACGCAGGGTTGCAACATAATTGCAATATTATGGTGCACGCCTGCGCTTCTCCCAGCGCTGACACCAAATTCAGCTGCCTAGCTTCAGCGCGGACACCCTTGCACCATAGTGCAAGGGGGCCTCCGTTGAGGGAATGATTGATTGTATGCAGGAAGTGGTCCCTTCCTGCACATAATCAGTCCAGAATGGCGATTTGTACCTCCTATGTGTGCTGCAGAATGCAGCACACATAGAAGTTGCAAATCAGCATTTTATTAATGACTGTTTATGTGCAAGAAGGGATACCTTCCTGGACATAAACAATAATTCTTGGCAATTTGCTGTTTCTATGTGTGCGGAACAATGCATCACACATAGAAACAGCAACAACGAGGAGAAATAAAGCATTTCTCTTCGTTTCACCATGTTAAGATCAGGTTTTCCTTGGTCTTAATGTTGGCACTGCCTCCTATTAATGCCACTTTTGTAAATAGGGAGCAGCATCAAAATCAATGGGCGTTGTGGCGGAATACCCATTGCCTACCCCTTTTACTGTAGATTTAGCGTGAAAGGGTGCCTTATATACACGGCTGTGTCAAGTAGCTTATTGCCACCTTGTAAATAAGGCGAAGCCACTATCGACACAGGAACGTCATAAAAAGTGATAGTGGTGATAGGGGCTTGTAAATATGCCCCCAAGTTGAAAAATGGTTGATTTTTTGCCATTCAGTACTTAAATATTGGCTAAGTGATTTAAGATTGTTATCTTTTAAAATACAAAACTATTACTGGGGAATCTGCTGTTCAGACAGTTTTACGATTGATATGCTCCATGTTTGCACTGCCCTGGGTCTTTTTGTGACAGACATATAAATAGATCAGATTTAATTTAGCAGCTAACTTTCGATAATGTACATAATGAATATAGGGCCTGTTCACGTAATGCCATCAGTTTGAGAGAATTCGTGCCTTTCAAAATTCCAGCTAGATTATTGTCTGCTACCTTGAAGATTTTTTTTTTTAACTTTTATAGTCAGGGCAGCAGCCACAGAATCGCATAATTCCAGTTATGCGATTCTGTGGCTGCTGCTTTTTAGCATAATTAAGAATGTGTGTGTTTGCCACATAATCCATCATCAACTGCATAATCTGCAGATTTTAACAAAAAAAATTGTTTCTAGTTCAAACAAATCAAAAATGTCAAAAAATGGGCCAATATGTGTTTGTGTGCATTGGAAGACCCTTCGCAAAGGTTAATTTTAATTTCCTTATTTATGCATTTGGTTGTTAAACTGGTGAAATATTTGCCCTGACAGTATTACCATGTATAAAAATTACAAAACAACGAAGTAATACTATCCAAAAACAAGCCCCAATATCGCACATATTTGCCTTTTTTGCTGCATTATTTAGTCACCTCTGCCGCATAATCTGGCGCTGTCTCTTCACCAGTGGCCCTGAGTATAGTGTGATTAATGACACCCATACGCTAGCTATATAGATATAAACATTACTCCAACGAGGTAACAAATGATATTTTTGTATTTATTTTCATATAGCGCTTTAACAGATACCAATATTATCCACTGTAACTTTTCTCAATTAACCGGGCTTGGAACGGCCCGAGGCTGAGCTGGCCTTGCCGGGATTTCACCTCGTGACCTGCGGGCTACAGCAGATGTCAGCAGGTGAAACGCATTGAGGCCTCGTGAACTTAATCTTTATGGCTTCTGGACACATTAAATTTGTTAGTCATTTGCCCAGAATCACAGGATGTTGAGTGACCCTGCTGGGACTCGAGCCCGAGATCCACCGCTCCAGGCCTGGTACTCCTTAAAAGCGCCAATTGAACCACACATCTACACAATTAAAAAACACTTTTAGCTCAATGTAAATGCATTGTTTACATTCCATACTTTTAATTAGTTTGTTTTGTTAGCCATCATTCTGGTCAAAATAAGCCCTATCGCCCACAAAACGTGCACCCAGAAAGGGTAGAAAGAGAGAAGGAAGGAAGTGAGACCCCCGAATTTACTTGGAAATATGCTCACAATGTTCCTACATGTTGGTACATTCCCCTGTCTCGTACCCGTCTTCTGCTGACGAGTCGACGTGGCATGTGAGTCACATCATTAAGCACTTGCCTAATGTTACTGGCACCGGTATAGCGCGCAATCCGCGTTATTATGACCTCTTACGCTGCCTGCTGTGTGGGGTATCTGTACATCCCACTGCAGCGTTACCATCGCAGACCGAGCCTGAAACACGCTGTTAAGGTGTCCCTGCCCATTTGTAGGGCTATGCGTAAGAAGGGCGCAAGGGCTTTCATGCACGCATGGAATGTGGCAGGGGCGGCTCTAGGCTCATGGCGGCCCTGGGCAGGGAGCGTAGGTAGGGGCCCCCGGAGGAACGCAGGTGCGGAGGCCAGTGAAGAGGGGGGGTCAGGGTGTTTGGAATTGGAACAGAGCCGGAGGCCGCCAAATCCCTGTTAGGGGCCGCCACGCAAATATGTATCCATCCTCAGAGGATTATTCTGACCTGAGTTTCCGCCACCAGCTGAAAACCTGGTTATTCCATCAATAATCTAGGGGGAGTATAAATAGGAGGGAATGATGTGTTTTTTTGCTTAAACTTCCTTAGCGCTAGGACACCCTTCGGAGTAGCCGTGCGCTTGTATAAATGCCCTATAACATTAACATTAACATTATTATATTAAGGATATATATTGCCGTGGAGGCCCCTGGGGTTTGGCGGCCCTGTGCAGGTGCACAGCTTACACATGCCTAAGGCCGCCCCCGAATGTGGGTCCATCTGCCCTTGGTTAGGTATTAAGAACGGGTGTAATTAGAGTGGCAGGAAACCCTCCCACCCCCGGCACCAGAGCCATAGCACCTGCTCCGTCATTGACAATTACGCGTCTGGTGGGGTGACTTGCCCAGTAAGGGTCACATGTGAAAGAAGGTCTGCTCTATGTTGTACGGTCTTCATGGGATACGTATCCCAAACTGTCTGTGTGAAACACTGTGGTAGAAAGAGCTAGCGGGTGGGGCTGCCCTGACCCAGCGGATAGACACCAATGATAATGAAGTTCTTGTCGGTACTACGGGTCGTTTTTTTTGTTGATACGAACGCCAGTCTCGCTTACACAGACTTCAGTTCTTCATGGTTTCTGTTGGAGTATAGCAAAGTGAATGCTAGTAGGCAGCGACGGCTCGTGGAGGGAGTTACGGTGGGGCAGGAGGGTGGGGAGGGGGAGGGGCAGGGTGGAGGTTGCTAAAAACCGGCATATGGATAATTGCAGGTAAGTAAACAATTTAATTAATAAAACGAATTTCGTAGCTCGCACTGCATTGCATTTTGCGATGCAAGGCGCACTACGAAATTCGTTTTATTAATTAAATTGTTTACTTACCTGCAATTATCCATATGCCGGTTTTTAGCAACCTCCACCCTGCCCCTCCCCCTCCCCACCCTCCTGCCCCACCGTAACTCCCTCCACGAGCCGTCGCTGCTAGTAGGGTAGAATTAACCCAGATTTTAGGGACCATTATCCCATCGCCTTATTACAAGTGCCCTAAAATATAATCAGAGCCACTAAAATTATGTGGCCGGTGACCTCCAAATTATGAGGCAGGGTTAGCTAAATTATGTGGCAAGAAAAGGCAAATTATGCTGTGTAATGCAGAAAATTTTGAGATATTATTGCTTTATTATTTTGTCAATTTTTACTAGTGCTAACAGTGTGTGGGAAAATATTTCAGCTCATTGGTACGAACTGAATAACCAAATACAGGGATAAACAACTAAAATATGACCACTTAATCTTTATGAAGGGACTTCCACTGTGTGGAAATATATCTTGCCGCATTTTTAGTAACTTTTGATGCGACTGAGGTAGAAACACATTTTGTTTTTTAAAATCTGCAGATTACTCAGCCAATTACAGATTAAGTGGCAAATGAGGCAAATCCATAATCATGCACAAATCATTGGGGCTTTAGAATCACATAATTCCAGTGGTCCTGGATATAATGCACGTGTGATTAAGGGGGTGGGATATTTATTACAATTGTGACAAAGTAACGCCCCTGCAAAACTCAAAATCAAGCCCCATGTCTTTCATCATTCCGAGGTCGGTAAACTGGGTACCATTAAATTGGATAATAACGAGGGCTCCTGGTTTTATGGTATTCATTTATTTGACATTTCCATCTGTATTTATCCATATTTATTTTTTGCTAATTTTATTTGTATTTATCTATATTTATTTTGTTTTTTGTGAAAAAATAAAGCTGAAATTAGTATATTCCCACCTTTATTTAACCAATAAATATGCACTTATGTTTGAATGCCTTCCCGGTTTCAGTGCTGTGAACACCCACTGAAGTTAAATCAACCCACTTATACGAAAACATGCAAATTTCAGTAGCAACCTTGTGTATATCTATAGCTGTTAAAGCCTCTTTACTAAAATCCCTTTCTTTTTAAACCCCCTTTCCTATCAACCCACACAGCTATTGGTTTGGCATGGCAGACAGAATTTAGAATTACTCTAAAAACAACCCAATATCCGTTTTTATCCACATTTAAAAATAAATACATACACGAAAATGCATGTTTTCCGTCTGTATATATCTGTAAAAATCAGTAAAAACGGAAAACAGAGAGCCCTAATAATAACATCATCTGTTATTTACAGCTCCTAGAAACATCTGAAGTGACAAATGAATCACTGCACATACAGTTATATAGTGTTTTGTTGGATTCATGAGGGTAATGCAGGGGGCTCACCAACCATTCAGGGACCTTCCAACCCTCCCAGGGTTCCCCATACAGCCCAAGGAGCAGTTGTGAGATATTGGAGACTCAGGTGGTGATCATCATATTTTGCAGTGGGGGCATCATTCTGCATCACGTCCATGGATGGATGTTAGCGCTAATTAAATATTAAACTGATTTATAAACAACGCTTTCATAATATCATAAAATGGCGGGTATTACCGGTTCCTTGCTGCTCCACTCCTGCTATAAAATGGCCGTATGTTGGCTCACGCTGTCATTTTGTTTCCTCACAGTGAAAACCAGGACAAAGGACAAGTACCGCGTGGTGTACACCGACCACCAGAGGCTGGAGCTGGAGAAGGAGTTTCACTACAGCCGCTACATCACCATTCGAAGGAAGGCGGAGCTGGCCGCTTCCCTGGGGCTCTCCGAGAGACAGGTGGGTAGTCAAGGCCCTCACACCTCTTTGCACCGCTTCCCTTCTTCCTGCCCCTTTTGGTGATTCATTCTTGGGCAGTGGTGTAGCAAGGGTGCTGTGGGCACCATTGTAATTAACAGACATGGACACTGAACCAACAGTTTTGTAGTTAAAAACAGCGGGGTGCAAAGCGGTGCCCCCTCCATTAGGGTGGAGGAGCACCACCCCTTGCCACCACATTAAAATAAAATGGGATTTAAACCCGTTTTAATATTGTGTTATTTTAATTCCCCTGGACCTGCTCCCAGGACACTGGCGAATCTTGGGGATGGGTCCATGGGGATGACACTTCTGGTGGGGTAGAGGTGGGCACTGTTACAGTGCGTATGGCTGTTGTGCTGACTGTCATAATCCAGCCAAACCATCATGCACACTGAAGCTCTCTCTAGACACAGCTGCATTGCTAGGGCCAGAGAGAGCAGGCACAGGCTCCCAGTCTAACTGGGAGAGCAAGTTGCCAGCACTCAGGCCAATCCTGACACAGCTTTCATGCAGCACCAGGATTGGCCGCAGTGCAGTCTGGGAGCAGTAGCGGTCGATGGTGGGACTAGCTGCCGGGCGGTGATGTGGGGAGGGGGATGGGCAGGGTAGGGGGTAGTATCAGTCTCAACTTCGCCTGTCTGTCCCCCGTTGATGTGAATGCACACCCCACCATGACTGCCTGTCTCTTTAGTCACTGGCCACCTCTCACATCAATGCCCAGAACCCAGAACAGCCCATGTTCTTCTACACTGCCCATGTCTCTTGTCAGTGTCCTCTTTCTGCCAAAGTCCGCCTGTAATTGGAGCTTCTCCTATTCAAGGATCACCTCTCCCATCAAGTCCTCCCTATTTCCAGTTTTATCCTCTCCCATTTCAGGTTCCATCTTCTATCATTCACTCTATGTCTCTCCTAATGCATCCATGTCTTCTGTCACCAATCATCTTCCTATCACCACCCCTCCCATCTGCCAATTCCCCACTCATAGTACTCCCTACCACTACCATTCTTGTTGCTGCTTCTTCCTAATACAGCCCCTTGCCCATCTCTACACACTAGCTGGTACCTCTGAGAGACCAACAGTCCTCAGGGAAGAGGAGGCCAAGTGTGCACTCCTCCTTAGTACTATAAGCCTGCACTATATGATCTCGCTATACTCGGGGTCACTGCAATTATGCGATTATGCAGCCACTGCGATTTTTGCATGATTGTAGATTTGCACCATTTGCCACATAATCCGTCATCTGCAGCATAATGTGCAGATTTTAACAAAAAACAATTGCTTTTAGCTCAAATAGTTGAAACGTTAGTAAAAATGCGAAGAAACGTCTTGGTACATAGAAGGCCCTTTGCAAAGCTGGACTGGTCACCTTTCAGTTGCTCATTGCTGTAGTTGGGTGTTAAACTGGTACTAATGAGATGCAACCAATGTCCAGAGAGTGTTACCCAGTTTAAAAATGATGAAATAATGAAGTAATATTATTGCAAAATGTGCCGTATTGTGTTACATAATTCGCCTTCTCTTGCCGCATAATTTACTCAACCCTGCTGCATAATTTGTCTCTCTCCTGCCACATAATTCCAATAGCCCCGAATACACTTTCATTTAGACATCTTCCTGTAATTCATCTTTATTCCACCTCTCCTCCACCCTGTATCTAGACTCATCTACTGATAGCAGCAGCCAGTGAGCAGGAGAGTTTTCCCAGAACAAGCCCAATTGACGTTGGCTAGAAGCCTAAAACAGTCTTTGCCCACACAGTGGTGGCAATAAATGCTTTACTGTCATTGTATGGGATTATTTTCTTTTGAGTCTTTGTTTCACAAGCAGTTATGCATAATCCAGATCTTCTTTAGTAAATAGGAAAAGAGCCTACAAGCTTTATGTTTCTTTGCTGTAGGGCTTGCATTCTCCCACTGCGCAGGGCCAGTAGCGGTCGGTGGTTCGAGTAGCTGCCGGGCGGTGATGTGGGGAGGGGCAGGGTGGGGGTTAGTAATCTATGGATTACGGAGGATTACAGGTAAGTAAACATATAAATAAATAAAATGAATTTTGTTGCATTGAATTAAACTATTCACTATCCAGCACCCCTCAACACTATGCGTTGTAACAGCATGCGTTGTAAAACTTGCGATGTGAAGGCATGCGTAGTAAAAGCATGCGTTGTAATGTCATACAACCCTTCTTACAAGGCGGAATGTTACACCAAACAGCATGAGGTTAGAGAGTGATACTACAGGGTGGGGTCAAAGCCGACATTATGAATATTTTAAAAACCTGGTGCCAAAATGTCTTGCCGAAAGCTGAGTAGTCACACTAAACCTAAAACATATGTCATAAATGCAACTGTAGTTTCCTGGTCGTGCATAAATGGTAAACAGCGTATGGAAGAATCAAGCAGGGCTGCAGGCGTCTGTATTGTGGAATGTGTGTGCTGATTTCCACCCCTCATGCTGTCATTTATTCCCTCTTCAGGTTAAAATCTGGTTCCAGAACCGACGAGCAAAAGAGAGAAAGCTGAACAAGAAGAGGTTCCAGCAGATCGGAACCGGACAGAGTGACACAGACCCTTTGAGCCCTGTGTCTTCCATGGGGCCTGTAATGACAGGGGTGGTCCAAAATGGGCCGGGACTGGGCCATAATGTGGGTGTCCTGTCCGCTCCAGTCAGCCATTCAGTCAACCAGTGACACGTTTCAACCTGGATGTGAACATTGTTCTGATGAGAGGCTTCTGCAGCCCATGAAAGGATTCATGGACCCTTCATGGGTGCTGGGGTCTAGATAACAAAACAGCTGCCATACGTCCAGGCACATTGAATGACTCACTCCATCACTCCACCCAGAACTGTAAGGACTACTTTTGTACCAGACTGGAGAGCGGCAGGTTTTATTTTTCATTCACTGGAGGGACTGTAACAAAAATCTCTGGTGGATGTGTCCACTCCCTCACAAAATGGCAGACTCAAGGAGGTCAACCGATAGGGCTGCAGGCGCCGCCTATGACGGACCTGCTTTCCTAAAAGGAAGTTAAAGGCACTGAAAAAGGCCCAGCCTGAAGAGGCTGTCTCTGAAATGAAAGCGATGCGGTGAAACCAAACTATGACATAGTACTGCCTAGCGACAAAATGGACGTTCTGCCCCAAATGGTCATGTCTAACGCAATACAATAGGTTGTGGTCACATTGAAAAGAAGACTCAGACCAGTATCAAAACGTCAAGTTAACCAGTGGTTAACTTAATATTTTTACACTCCAATTACTTTGCTATTTTTGTTTCAGCTTTCCTTGAGACGTGATGTGATATTACACTATTGGCTGGCGTATGTGAGATTTTTGCTACATTGTGCAACGCCAGAGTATAAAGAAAGATATTGCTTGGACACTTTTTCACAGTCCTATATTTATAGGCACACATATGTATCTGAATTTATATATGCATATATACTTGTTTATGTGTATACATTCACATATACACATATAAGTATGTATATATGCATATACATGAGATATGTTCTAAATATATATATATGTTATACATATATATGCTATGTATAGATATATAAAAGATACATAATCTATATGTGGCTAACAAGCATAGTTACAAACACAAATTGTTAATATTTTGAGAATGTATAGATTTGTGAAATGTGCAGACTAATGATATAATGTAAAAATATGTTTTCAGATTCTTTTAATATAAGGATATTTGAGTGTTGTCCTAAATACAAACAACACAGTGTTGTTGTAATTCCCAAAGAAAGTCACTGTAAATCTTAATGTACAGATGTAATAATTCAACAAAGAAAGGAGCATGGAATTTCGTAAAAACATTTGCACTAACCAATGTCTTGTGTTGTCATTGTTACAGTGCGCATGTGATGTGTGTCTGTGTTTCTATGAGTAAAGTGTGTGGGGCAGATTTATGAAGGGCTTGCGCCACGTTTACGCCGCCGTTGCGTGACGCAACGGCAAGGAAACGTGGCGCATCCCTGCGCCCTATTTACAACGTGACGCATCTAGGAGATGCGTCACGTTGTACAGCACTGCGCCATGAGGAGGCGTTCCTGCGCAGGGGGGGCGTTCCTGCGCAGGAACGCCTCCTGAAAGTGGCTGAGTGAAATCTATGAGATTTCACTCAGTCACTTTCAGGGCAATGCTGCGTCAAAACCCTGCGCCTGCTTGAAGCAGGCGTAAGGCTTGAGGCAGCATTGAAAGAATAGGCCCCCCCCAGAGCATTGCTGGAGCTGCGTCGCGCTTGCAACGCAACTCTAGCAATGCGCCACATTTCCGGCACAGATGCGTCACGCATCTATGCCGTTTTTGCCCCATGGTGCGCCGCATCATAAATGCGGCGCACCATGGGTGGCGTAGCTGTGGCGCACTGTGGCGCATGTTAACTGGCGCATCCCTCGGGATGCGCCAGTTAACATAAATCTGCCCCTGTGTTTTCACACATCGGATTGCACAGGCATTTTGATATAGTTGCATAATTGTATGGGTGCTTTCACATTGATGTATGTTGTAGTTTTCACATTAAATAACAGCAGTATTTTTCCCAACTGAATTCCATGGACTATTTAAGAAATACTTTTTCACGTTGAAAGTCTTGGATGTTTTTATGTTGAATTACACAGGACTGAATAAGAATCGAATTGCTTTGAATTAGATGGGTATTTTTCACACAAACACATACAGGTATTGCAACATATAACTGCTATCACAAGATACACTCCTGTTTCTACTGCAGCTTTAATAGTCAGAAATTAAGCTAAAACTTAGGGCCTGATTTTGATCTTGTTGGGACTGGTCCCGCCGTATCATTTTCGGTGGTCTTCCCGCCCACCGCTTTGACGGTTCGCCTGCTCGATTTAGATGTTGGCAGGTTACTGGAGGGAAGACCGCCGCAGCCCTGCCGCCTCCGCTAGAATTATTCTCCCGCGTCAATGGTGTCAGAGGCAGAAGCTGCTGTTGGAATGAACCCTTCCCAGATTTCCGCTGTCCAGATAACGATGTGCCTTTCCGTCGAGGCAACTGTGGCGGATAAACCTCCAAGCTGGAGTTGGCGGAATGGAAGAAAAAGAGGTGAAAACTCACCTTTTTTTGAGGTCCCACCACCGATTCTGTCTTGAATGCCATTCTCCAGGTCCTTCCTGTGCTGATGCTAAAGACCACGACGCTCGGCTACCCCATTGTCACCGGGATCTGAGGTAGACGTTTGTGGTGGGTGAGGGTGTACATTCAATATTGTGCGTATGTTGTTGGTGTGCAATGCTATAATGTAAAAATATGGGCAGTAGACATCACCTACACATAGATATTGACAGATTCATTACATATATATGTATTGAGATGAAAATAAAATTACCTGTCCCCACACCGCCTTGGTCTTACTCCGTCAGGACTCTGCTACCAGCACAACAGGAACATCTAAAGCGGCTTGACGCACATCTGATGGATTCGTATTACTGTTTGCCAAACAGAGAAGCCCACCACAGGACACTGACTGTTGCCGCAACATCTAACCCTTTCGCTGCGCTCGTCGGCCAACGGCCATCGCAAGCACTACCTCGGTAGTGCCGCGCACGTCGCCCACTCTTTTAAACCAACTGCAGCAGAATTTACGCTGCAGTAAGTGGCTAAATACAGTGAGTAGACTCCCTGCAGTCAACTCGACGGAGTACTTGCAGCTGCTGTCGCAGCAGGATGATGATAATACCGCCCAAGATCTAAATCAGGCCCTTACTCCAGATAAGCCTTGGAGTAAGTCAAGCACCACCCACGGCCAATTACTGGTACTGAAAAACACCCTCTAGAAATCAGTGGAGGCATCAAAAAACACCAGAGAAATAGGGAAATGAATGTGTTACATATATGTCTAATCTGAAAAAATCCCTTAAAATATTTTTATATTTCCTAATTTACATTACAAGAATGCTCACAACAAATAGAACACACCTGCTGATTCAAAGGGGCAAGGGGTGATGACCCAGGACTCCGCCACCCATCTACAGGTGATACTTTTTACAACACCAACCAATCACATGCAGGCTGACCATATCAGAAATTAAACCACACACCGAACTTTTTCGGTTTCACTATGTTGGTGAATGCCTTTATAGCTTTGCACCTCATTATTAGGAACAATTATTTGAGGAGGAGAGAGAGGGATTACAAGCAAATGATCAACATCTTTAGCATGTCCAGGGAGGCATTAATTGCCAGATACTGCTTTGCACCTAAATTGACTGGTTGCAGATTGGAAGCAAGTGCTTGATTCACCACAGCCCTCCCCCAGGCTACACCTACCCATGCAAAAATGATGCAGAAAATGGAATGCAAATACCAATATTGAAATAATACGGATAATCACTCAAATCACAAATAATAATAATATTCCTTGGCAATTACAATTCCTTCCATAGGTTAAGGGTAACTATTTTGTTGTTCGTTCTTCATTGTGATCATGATTTTGCTCTAATAATGATTAGAACTTAAACCTATGGAAGGGAATGTTATTTGTAAGAATATTAATTGTACTGAGTGATCATCACTATTAAAGTATTGGCGTGTGCATTCCATTTTCAGCGGTGTAATTACGCTCCAGGTAGGCCCTGTCCATAATTTTTTGAATTTAATGATACACCAACCATACAGATCATAAAACCAACGAAGCAATTATGTGGGGTATTAACGTTAGACTCACTCACGTCTAAATACTGGCTGTACTTCATTGCATGGTCAATGGGTTTTTCCAGAGGGTCAGTTAAAAAAAATATTGGCCTTTTGCAGCAGGTCAATCTTGATGCTCGCTCCGGTCTGGATATTGAGATGCATCACTAACAGACCACGCCAGTTTATTGCCATGCCACAGTTAGTGGCAGAAAGCCCAATGGTGGCAAGAGAATTATATTTATTTCTCTACTTCCCTCATGTATTAAGTGCCATTTATCCAACCCTGAATGTGGCAGTTAAGCTACTTCACCAAAGAGAATACCTTTTATGCAACAAACCCTTCTGACACTCTATCAACATGCACGCTGTTAGCACTGCCAGTGGCTGCATCACTGATACATTTGCTGCCTTTCCTAGAAGCACATACAACAGTTATATATTTTGTTAGTTACCTTGTGTGTCAGTTGTTTGCTGGAGTTCTAGTGACATGTGACTGATAAGTAAGTTATAACATCTCATATTGGGGCTGCATTTGTGTCTGGGAGATGGCATCCCAAACATACTCACTAATTACTCGTCACAGCACAATGGACACACATTATCCTCATAGTCGCTGCATGCATATATAGACGATATAATACATTTAGAATTGAGCAAAATTTTAAGAAGACTCACAAGTCTTTGTTGCAGGTCGTACTGCCTATGCTCACTCTCCTTATCACCTCACACGTGTAATGTCCAACCACACAGCCTCAAGAGAGGAACAATAGGGCACACATGTACACAAGCCATCAGTAAATTCACTTCTGGTATCCTTAGATCATGCTTTAGATGCCCAGACCATATGTGGGAAGGGAGAGGTATTGCTTGCTGTATTCCCCCAGAAGTTGTGCTCAAGTTAGTAGTAATACTAGAAGCCTGTTGCATGTTGCACAACATTGCTAAGAGATGAGACTTACATATAGACACCACACCCTTACTGTGACCCCATCCAGTTTCCTGGGGTAGGGCACAAAACAAAGGTCAGGGTTAGAAGGCCTTTGATCAACTTTTTATTTGAGCTGTTAGCTTGGTTGCTGCAGTATTGTGGTTGGACAGAGTCATGTCAATGATGAATGGTGGAGTAAATACTATCACCTATACCACCCAGCCTTTGCCACCTGAGACCTGGAGAACTTTTCCTTCAACTGGCTCCTCTCATCTTGCCATTTCTTTGTAATGCCCCTCATACCATGCAGCACTTTCCCCATGCATTTACATGGATGGTAACCTCCGAAATGTCGCATGGACGCAGACAATGTAGGTTCTTAGAGTGTCTGATCACAAAGTTCACTACAAGGACTGTCTTCTCAGTGTAACACCTCTTCCTCATGAGTTTTGTGGTCTGCATCCTGGAGGCAGATTATGGGTCTTTTTGGCTGCGAGGCCAATGGAACAGGGCAGTCTAGGGTATGAGCTGTATTTATGTATTTTTAGGTGAATTGGTATTAGCGGTATAGTTTTTGCCTATTCCCTTTCATTTGGAGGTGTCCTCCTAGGTGGCACCGCTTGTGGACTTCTCCGCCAAATTAGCAGAACGTAAAATATGGATATAGAGTTACTTGGAGTAACTTTATAGTCATAAATTCAAATGTAGGCGGCTCAATCCCCTCCAATCATGGGTGGAGATAGGTCCTCCGCACTTCGGGGTGGAATCTCCATACTGCAGTTTTTCATTGCGGGGCCTCCGTCACAACTGTGGACGCTCTTCGTGAATCCGGTCATTAAAGTCCACTCCAGTGCTTCCCAAGCTATTTAGAACCGTGGCCTTCCTTTTAGAATGAGAAACATTTGCAACCCACCTAGCTTTAATGAACACAGTGGGCACTTTAAAAAAAAATGTAACTAAAGCATCTTGTGGCAGTGTACTGCCATTTACAGACCACACATTTTCCATTTAAATGGCCACTAAGTTAGCACAAACAGTTCAGTGAATATTTATCATTTGTGCATCACCAAATGAAGGGCTTTGATTTGTTTTCATCCTATTAAAGTCTTTGCTTCCATCACACTTCAAAATTACAAGAAATATGCTCCATTTTTGCTTTCTTAAGTGCTGAATTTGTACAGTTCAGTTGCAGGTGTTTACATTTTGTAATGTGTGTTTAAAAAATGACTTCCTTTCATACTCTACCCCAGCAAGATTGTCACATAATTCACTTTGCTTTTCTTTCTGTGACTTTAAAGTGAAAGGAGTTTGTAAACACCAATCCCCATGTCAAAAAACCTAAGCTGCAATTTGTCAGAAGACCTAGCCTGACATTTCACTTTTGTCTTGAAGCGCAGCAAATATGACCAGATAAATACAGAATTTAAAGGCATCTTTATTGTTTGAACTTTAACGATCCACTAAAAATCAGCTCGGAACCCACAGTTTGTGAATCTTGGTCTACACTGAAGTGTATGTCTCCACTCAAATGGTCAATAAGAGAAAAGTTGAAAGTTACGCTAAGGTGTAAGAGTCGATCTAAAAGTGAGTAGATCTACAGATGCAAACTTACCATTATTGATAACCCTATATTGATGCAGGGCAATTGTACCCAATTTTGTATGTATACTTGGCTTTTATTCACTCATTGAGATCCATTTGTATGTTGTGTATTGGACTTGTTGGACTGGTGCAAGCCAGCCTCATGGATGGTGTGTTGCATTAGCCAAAGTCCGAAACATCAGAATGAGAAGGGTGAGAAGAGTTTTTCTGTTCCAACAGAAAACAGAAAACAAAACTCTCAACATCCATTCAGTATGACCCACAAAAGATTGCTATCAGGACTAAATAACAACACAAACCGTCTGCAGTGAGTAGATGCACATACAAGTCTGCCAGTTAAAGCACACGCCAAATGACCAAAATAGCAGGGAACTATTTGGTCAATACCTTCAGCCACGCCTGGCAAACTTGCAAACATCAAAATGTCAGCATCAAAACAACAACTATATTCACATTTTTGCCAGGATAGTAAGACACACAGACAAAACTTTGTCTGCAATTGGGTTCTTGAAAGCAAGGAAGAGAGGTACCTGACACCACTGACAAAGTGAAGTGGTACTGGTGACAAGATACGCACTATGGGCCCCATGCACAAAGGTAAACGGAGACGAAAGTCTAACTTTACAACTTTCGGTATTCACAAAGGCCATTTGCCGGTAGTAATGTTAGAGTTTTGTCTCAGTTAAACTTGTCTTGGTCTTACGTTTAACTGTAAATGCCCTTTATAAAATTCGTAAAGTTAGACTTTATGAATCAGGCTCTATATAAATATACATAACATAACATAAGCCAGTTTAGTGAAGAAGGTCAATACCAGAGCTGTGTTAAATTACGTGTTCTAAATTGTATGTATGACTGAAATTGCATATTTTCTCGAGCTAAAGGTGTTTCGATCCAACAACACAAAACACAGTCATAATGCCTGTCTCCTGTTGTGCACACAACCCAATGCACCAAGACATTCATCTCATAGGCTACCTAGGACATGTTCTGGCCTTGCTGTGAAGTGCATTTTAAGAGGTCTGATTCATGGAAGACATAGCCAGGTAGTTCGGACTGAACAGTCCCTTTGGACAAGACCAAGCTGGATATGTCTAAGATTGGTCCCTGTAGGTGACGGCACAGATAAGCTAAAAACTGTAGAATGTTAGGCACCCAGAAAAATTACCAGTTTTTATGACTGATTTCAGGTTTTCCATCCCCCACTTTAGTGAAACGTCAGGACAGCCCCAGCTTACCATGTTGCAGAGGCACTCTGCATGGCTGAATATAGACACCGCTCACTTTTAGAACAGAGTTTTATGAACACATGATGACATAAAACCATGGTACAACCTGAGCCATCAAAAGATTTGGCAGGCAAATCACACAACAAATATAAAACAAGCATTGGAATAGGCAATAGGTCTCGCCTTTGGGACCTAAGTTTAGACATGCAGCAGGTTATCCCCTATTCGCATGACTACACAGTCTACATTTTCAAACAATCCTGCTGTGATCAGAGGTCAAACAGTCACATAATATATAGGCTGGATTGTCCCACAGCTAGAACGAACCCCTTTCTAGAGAGCGTTTTAATGTTATGGTATTGTAAAAATATTAAATGTCAAAGTCAGATGTTACAGAGTAGCAAGCGATTCCTTATTAAAAAACAAAAGAAACTCAACATTTATTTTAAGGATGAAAGAAGCCAAGGGACTTAAGCTGAGAGTAAGAGAACAAAACATACTGAGTCTTTGCCCCAGTAGCAATAGCTTAAACGGATGTATGACGGTACAATGCGTACCGTCACAACGCATCCCTTTACCACGCATCCCTTACAACGCAAGTCGTTACCACGACTTGCGTTGGGGGCGCGGATTTCGAATAGTATAATTTACTATTCTAACACCAGTCCCCGTCGACCCTAGGGAAGGTGTTGGGATAGTAAATATACTATTTGTAATCCTTTAGCGCCCTCCAGCGCAAGTCGTGGTAACGACTTGCGTTGTAAGGGATGCGTGGTAAAGGTACCGCGTTGTAAAAACTTTGTGGTAAACAATGTTTACTGCTTAAACTCGCATAAATGAGAGACCTATTGCATTGCAAATGCTTGTTTAAGCTCACAAGCTAAATTGCACCAATGTCTAGGCCAAGGATGTACTTGGAAAGATTGGTTGACAGGTAATTTCCTTTCTTTCTGTCTCTGTTAGACTTGGCATCTTTTGCCTTGTTTCCCCTGAGTTTTTTGCTTTCTGACCTTCCAGTTCTGACTCTGTGCTGGCTTAGTGTTACTGCATACTTCTCTCACTGCTAATCAGTGGTAAAGTGCAAGTGCTCCTGTGGTAAAATGTGTTATGGATTGGTGTTTCCATGATAGGCCTGTTTGATTTATGTGTCAGTACCTAGTAATGTGCACTGCATGTGCCAGGGCCTGTGAATCAAATGCCATTGGCGGGCTCCAGCAAGGGATTGTGCCACCCACACGAACGGCCCTTAAAAGGTAATTAAGACCCGTCATTGCGGAGTCTGCGCACAGTTTGTAACTGCCATGCTTACTTGGCCAGTGCACACACTTGCCAGTCCCCCACCGTCCCTTTTCTTACATGTCAGCCACCCCTAAGGTAGGCCCAAGGTACCACTGTGGGTCGGGTGCAGAGTATGTGAAAGGTAGGACATGCCCTGGTGTGTGTGGCATGTCCTGATAGTGAACTACGGCCAATTTTGTTTTTCGCTATTGCAAGGCTACCTGTTCCCCATTGGACAGAATGGGGAGTTTGTTTATAACATCTTGTAAACACAACTGTCCTGGGGAATTAGGTAGGAAAATAAAGTTCAGTATGCCTGAACTCAGAATCTAAAGATGCATCTTTTAGTGAAGGTGATTTTTACATTCTGTGTTTGAAAATACCCCTTTTAGAAAGTAGGTATTTTCTTGCTCAGTCATCCTGTGAGCCTCTGCTGGAATGTGTATTGCCTGTATGGGTTTTAGATGACAGAAGGCTGGGGACCAGGAGTGGCTCCAGATAGTCTAGGTGGGTCCGGAAAGGGCTGAATAGACATGGGCTCCAATTGGGGAAGGGGGAGGAGATTTCATTGCACCTCAATGGGCCTGGTCTGCCTCTGACCATGCCTTCTCCACCTTCTGCCAGGAAGTCACACCAGAGAAGGGAGAACTGTTTCTGGCTGGGCACATACACTCTCTGCCTAAGAGATCAAAGGATTTTGGGATATAAATATTGGGGGGCCAGACCCCTGACTTTAAGAACTCTTTTGGACCAAGAAGACTGCCAAGAAGAAGAGCTGGAGAAGCTGTGAGGAAGAACTACCACTTTGCTGTGTGCTTTGCTGTGTTGGTCTGCAGTGGCTGCTTCTATCTTGGGCAGTGAAAGGACTGGACTGAACTTACTGCAATCTACTTTTGTGAGTTGTTCCAAGGGCTTGAGGTAGAGTTTGCCCCCTGTTCAAGAAGTCTCCGGAACAGCAAAGACTTCAAGCTCTTCTGCCTTCATCACTGAGAACTGTCTGTTTTGTGCTGCAACAGAGGAAAACGCAACCCAATGCCATCTACGATGCCGTTACAGACTCTGTGTCCTGAAGGCACCACAGAGGACACTGCCGTCACGCCGCACCGCGACCCTGGTCTCACCGACGCTGCCTGCTGACGCCGCCACTGAGCCGCTGCTCGTACCGCAACCTGTGTGCACTGCACTCTGCACTGCCTCGCTTCACAACGATGTCTTGGTATCCCCAACGATGACACTCCACGCCGAAATATACACCGCTACTTGCACCATGGATCGAGGGCAACACTTCTAAACTTACACGATGCACCGCCCTCATCCTACACCGCAGCCTTGGACTACTGACGCCGGCACCATCGACTCCAGTTCGTCAGCAGGCGACAGCGCTTAAGCCACGACGACGCCACTGCTTGCACCGTGACATGCCAGCACGCGATGAGCACCACCTTCACCTCGCACTGCGACCCTGGTCTCACCGACGACACCATCTGACGCCACTAGCAAGCTGTTGCTCGCACCGCAACCTTAGGGCACCACACGCCGCAGTGCTACACTTCGCACCACAGCACCTGAAGCCTGCCGACACCAGCTCTCCCGACTTCAACAGAGGGGAGTTCGACCTGCAACGCTTGTGAGTTCAAGGGCCCCAACGACTCCTGCCTCACCTCCGTAACCGCCGCCAAATTGTAACGATAGACTCAGAAATGTCAGAATGGAAAGTGATGGTGGTTTAAAAATGTAGGACGGGATGACGTGAACAGATGTCACTTGGTAACTATGCAGTGTCCTGCCTGTGACACAAGACTACAACAGCGTGCTTCCCACTTAAGACCCATCTCATTCACATGGAGTTGCAGAACTCTCTGTGATTAAGTTCAAATCGCCCTGAACTCTGAGAAACTCTACAGAGCTGGTGGGTGGGTGGCTCGGGCTGGTTGAAACATGAGGACACATTTAAGAAATCAAGCAGATGATATAGTACATGGGCTTCTGTAACACAAGATGAAGGGAGAAAACATGCAGCCACCCTCAGGATGAAACAAATACTACTAGCATGCTGCATTTTTCTACGAGTGTTTGAGGTGTTGGCGTCTGCCGCGTGAGCTACAATCACCCACTCATTCTAGTTGCTTAGTAAAAATATGGTAGTGCAAAGTGCCACGTGAGTTTCTACATTTATAAATGTGGGAATCAAAATTCTTTCTTGTACTCTGGGGAAAAAGGACAGTGACACTTGAAAGATGTCAAAGAGACACGTAGTATTTCTGCTAATAGTTACCTCGATCATGCAAGTTACATGCACATACATGACACGGTCAAAGGCTACACACTTAAATACACCGGTGACTGGCAGTACAAAAGAGAACACACAGACTGCATGATCTATCTGGGGACTCAGAAAAACCATATGTGACATCCATCAGAGAGCTGTGTGAACAATTACCCCTCATCACAATGCAGACATGCACATACCTGACACTGTTCAGGGATCCATCATCTACAGCTGACATTAAATGACCATACATCATAGTCCCGCCATTAAAGCAGTGGGGACCTGCACAAACGTGATGTGCTCTGGGGACCCAAAACAAACTTAACAGTGTCGAAGCCTGTGATTCTTTACCTTTCAAAAACAGCTAATTAATTATTGCACTGAAAATATAGCAACTTTGGTAATTGCTTAATTTGAGCACCAGTTAAGGACATGCTATTACGGCCGCCGTGCTTTTGGAAGCTCAACGAGAGGTCGCTGACGCTCTGCATTTCTAAAAGTTACTGTTTGCGGGTCTTCCCGACACCATAGCTGGCCTGCGACGCCGCGGTCAGTCAGAACTGTTTGGATTTCTTTGCTTATGACGCCGTGATAGCCCCGGACGGAGCTATCGACATCAAGGAATTATTTTTCAAGCATATTTTGATAACCGAAGATTTTTAAGTACTGTATTGTGGATTTTTTACGTTTTTAGTCTTGTCTTCGGTATATAAAAATATTGGATATTTTTCTGAACTGGTGTGGTGTCCTTTTGTTGTGCTTACACTGTATAACTGATGGTTATGTGCAAATGCTTTATACACTGCCTCTAAAATAAGCCTGACTGCTCGTGCCAAGCTACCAAGGGGGTGAGCAGGGGTTATTTTAGGAGTGCAGCTCCCTTATCCTGACTAGAGTGGTGGTTTCTGCCTGGCTTTGCCCTAGCCTACCAAAAATCCAAATTCAAACAGTCTCCTTTAACAAGTTTCATCTTTACAAGCAACATTTAAATGTGATCAAAAATTAACAAGATGACATCTTTGATTACAACATTTGATCCGGCCTGTTTTTAATTACAACATTTGATCTGGTCTGTTCTTATTTACAATATTCGATCCGGCATGTTGAACACTTACTTTGAACCTAGCCTTTGCAAAAAGAATGACCAGCCCACCAGCCTGCGGCGAGTGTTGTCTGCAGCCTCACAACAAAACAAGGGTGTGTCTCTATCTTTGTGTGCTTGTGTGGACATGGGAGAGGAATAAGGGAATGAGTCAGTGGGTGGATAGAAGGATGAATAGAGGTGTGTGGGTGGGTGCATGACTGGTTAAGCAACTGTACGAATAGATGAATGGTAAAAGAAGTTAATGGATGGCTGGATGAATAAGTGAGTGCACATATATGTGAATGCGTAGGTGGGTGAATGATGGAATATTCTAGACCTGAGTAGTGCCAGTTACAGGGCGAGGCAGCTGTGGGAGACTGACTAGCAAGAGGTGGTGATCCAAATGGAAGGACACATCAGTGGATTGATGGGCGGCGTCACTGCTGCTGTCCCCTCTGTCAGCTTATGGCAGGAACGACGCTCAACGATCATACTCCGACCCTTGAACCTACCTGAACACTAGATCAACTGACAGACACGCACCACGCCATAAAGCTCTCAGATAAGTAACAAAACAAATTGTAACGATAGACTCAGAAATGTCAGAATGGAAAGTGATGGCGGTTTAAAAATGTAGGACGGGATGACGTGAACAGATGTCACTTGGTAACTATGCAGTGTCCTGCCTGTGACACAAGACTACAACAGCGTGCTTCCCACTTAAGACCCATCTCATTCACATGGAGTTGCAGAACTCTCTGTGATTAAGTTCAAATCGCCCTGAACTCTGAGAAACTCTACAGAGATGGTGGGTGGGTGGCTCGGGCTGGTTGAAACATGAGGACACATTTAAGAAATCAAGCAGATGATATAGTACATGGGCTTCTGTAACACAAGATGAAGGGAGAAAACATGCAGCCACCCTCAGGATGAAACAAATACTACTAGCATGCTGCATTTTTCTACGAGTGTTTGAGGTGTTGGCGTCTGCCACGTGAGCTACAATCACCCACTCATTCTAGTTGCTTAGTAAAAATAAGGTAGTGCAAAGTGCCACATGAGTTTCTACATTTATAAATGTGGGAATCAAAATTCTTTCTTGTACTCTGGGGAAAAAGGACAGTGACACTTGAAAGATGTCAAAGAGACACGTAGTATTTCTGCTAATAGTTACCTCGATCATGCAAGTTACATGCACATACATGACACGGTCAAAGGCTACACACTTAAATACACCGGTGACTGGCAGTACAAAAGAGAACACACAGACTGCATGATCTATCTGGGGACTCAGAAAAACCATATGTGACATCCATCAGAGAGCTGTGTGAACAATTACCCCTCATCACAATGCAGACATGCACATACCTGACACTGTTCAGGGATCCACCATCTACAGCTGACATTAAATGACCATACATCATAGTCCCCCCATTAAAGCAGTGGGGACCTGCACAAACGTGATGTGCTCTGGGGACCCAAAACAAACTTAACAGTGTCGAAGCCTGTGATTCTTTACCTTTCAAAAACAGCTAATTAATTATTGCACTGAAAATATAGCAACTTTGGTAATTGCTTAATTTGAGCACCAGTTAAGGACATTTATGCATGAGGAAGGAGATTAAGTGATTTGCCCAGTAAGAGGATGTTGAGGCTAAAATAGCACTTTAATTGAAAAGTCTAACATTAGAATTGGGGCTAAGGGCGGTCAATGGCAGGGCTAAGTCTGACAAAGGAGGTGGCCCGACTTACAGCAGACAAAATGGCAATAGTCGCATCGTATATGTCCTGGTTGACCTGACACTTCGGCAAAATGTCAATGATATGGTAATCAGGGAAAGACGAGAGTGACCACAAACTCAAAAGAGTCCCACCTACATTTCAAAATTACCGAATCGGTAAAAATACCGATTCGGTATGTTACCGATTCGGTAAATTTACTGATTCGGTACATTTTCCAAATCGGTAAAATAGGCCACCTACATCTAGAATAGCCATTTACCGGTCGGTAACGGCCGAATCGGCTGTTACCGGTCGGTAAATGTCTACCTACATCTGGCCCCTAAAGACCAGGGCCTAATAATTGCTGTGAGAAAGGTTAACAGGAGAGCACAGCATAAAGCAAAAAGAGACTAGGATTAGGAGAGTTGACTGGACCTCGTAGAAACTTGGTCAAGCAAGCAATAGAGCAGGGTTCTTCAATCTGTGGGGCGCGCCCCCCTGGGGGGGTGCGGCGCCATCCCAGGGGGGGCGCGGGCTCCACTTCGATCTTCCCTTTGTGCCCGTTTCTTTGTCTGGGTGATTCTCCCAGGAGGGGGCCAATTCACGAGTGCTTCGGCTGCGCTGTGAGGCAGGGGTCTCCTCTGCTAAAAACGAAAGCAAACAAACAGACACGCTTTCAGTTTTAGCAGAGGAGCCCCCTTGCCTCCCACTGCAGCTGAAGCTGTCAGCTCTGTGAATTAACCCCCTCCTGGGAGAGTTAGCTCTTCCCAGAAGGGAGAGAAGGTTTCGAGGCACGGGCAGGGTGGGCTCTGGTCCAGGGCCCCAGCCTTTCAAGGGGGGTGGGAGTGAGGGGGAGTTGGGGGGGCGGGAGTCCTTCAGTTATTTTGGGAAGGGAGGGAGAGGTTGCAATCCGGATCGGGACAGTGGGCTCTGGTCTGCGGTCCTCAACTCATGAGGATCTTTGTGTGGGCACCCGGTGTTCAGGTATGTTGGTCTGCAGATTCGAATTTGAATCATAACAGGTGTGAGGGTGGAGTGGTGGATGTATGGGTGGGGGGTGGATGGATGCGTGAGGGGATGGATGGTGAGTGAAGGGGTGAGTGAAGGGGTGAATGGATGGTGGGAGAGAGGATGGATGCATGAGTGGAGGGATGGATGGGAGTAGATGATGTGTGTATGGTTGGAAGGGTAGATGGATGGGTGGAGGGGTGGATGGATCAGTGAAATGGTGGATGGATCGATGGGGGGGTGGATGGTGGACGAGTCGGTGGGTGAATGGATGAGAGAGGTGATGGATGGATTGAAGTATTGATGGGTGAAGGGATGAATGAATGGATGGATGGATGAGTGAAGGGGTGGATGTGGGGATGGATGGGTGATTGAGGAGGGTGGATGGACGGGGGGATGGATGGACGAGTGAAGGGGTGGATGAGTGGTCAATGGATGGATTCATGAGTGGATGGATGAGTGGATGGCTGGGTGAGGGGGGAATGGAGAGAGAGGGGGAGGATGGATGGATGGATGAGTGATGACATGGATGAATGATTGGCAGAGTGGATGGGCAGGTGTGTGCATGGATGGGTGAGGAGAGGAGCATGGAGATGGATGGGTCAGAGAGTGCATGCATGAGTGGGGGGGTGGAGAGTGGGATGGATGGGTGGATGGATGAGTGGGGGGTTGAGTGGGTGGACGGATGAGTGACTGGGTGGATGAATGAGTGGGAGGGGGGATGGCTGGATGGGTGAGAGGGTGGGTGGTTGGATGGATGAGTGGATGGATGGATGGATGGGTGGAGGAGTGGATGGATGGGTGGAAGAGTGGATGGATGGGTGGAAGAGTGGATGGATGGGTGGAAGAGTGGATGGATGGGTGGAAGAGTGGATGGATGAGTGGAGGAGTGGATGGATCAGTGGGAGGATAGCTTGGGTGAATGGTTGGATGGAAGAGTGGGTGGATGGATGGGTGGAAGAGTGGGTGGATGGATGGGTGGAAGTGTGGATGGATTGGTGAGGGGATAGATTGGGTGAAGGGATGGATGGATGGATGGATGATGGATGGATGGGTGAGGGGGTGGATGAGTGATCAATGGATGGATTCATGAGTGGATGGATGAGTGGGTGGATGGGTGAAGGGTGGATGTAGGGATGGGTGGCTGGGTGAGGGGGGAATGGAGAGAGAGGGGAGGATGGATGGATGAGTGATGACATGGATGAATGATTGGTAGAGTGGATGGGCAGGTGTGTGCATGGATGGGTGAGGACAGGAGCATGGAGATGGATGGGTCAGAGAGTGCATGCATGAGTAGGGGGGAGGGTGGAGAGTAGGATGGATGGGTGGATGGATGAGTAGGGGTTGAGTGGGTGGACGGATGAGTGACTGGGTGGATGGATGAGTGGGTGGGGGGATGGCTGGATGGGTGAGAGGGTGGGTGGTTGGATGGATGAGTGGATGGATGGATGGATGGGTGGAGGAGTGGATGGATGGGTGGAGGAGTGGATGGATGGGTGGAAGAGTGGATGGATGAGTGGAGGAGTGGATGGATGAGTGGAGGAGTGGATGGATGAGTGGGAGGATAGCTTGGGAGAATGGTTGGATGGATGAGTGGGTGGATGGATGGGTGGAAGAGTGGATGGATTGGTGAGGGGATAGTTTGGGTGAAGGGATGGATGGATGATGGATGGATGGGTGAGGGGGTGGATGGAGGGATGAAGAGGTGAGATGATGGATGGAGGGATGGAAGGTGGATGGGTTTGCAAGTGGTTGAAAGGGTTTGGATGTGGATGGGGCTCAGATGGAGGGACGGAATGAGTGGTGGGGGAGTTGGTGGATGACAAGGTGTACATGATGGATGGGGAGGGTTGTGATGACTTTCTTTGCTTTCTTGGTGCCATGGGAGCTGTGGTTCAGAGTGGGAGGTATTTGAATTGTTTGGCTGGTCCCTTGCCTATGTGTTACTGTTCTGTATTCTATGTGTGCTCATGTGTGAGATCTATGCATCATGCATGTGACATTTTGCGTGACGTCCAGCTGCTACTTGAATGCGGGCCCCCATGGGCAATGTCGGGTTCCATGTTTTGGGTTCCGCTTGGTGAAGCACCCAGGGTGTGTTCCCTATAGTGGGTTCATCACGGCGGTCCTCCCTTTGGTTCACTTGTGCATGGTGCTTTACATCCTACAATGTATTTGTTTATTTGTTGGGGAGTTTGTGAGATTGGGTTCTCAGCACGTGCGGTGTTGAAGACTAGGTACCGTTCAGGACTGGATGTAGAACACAGCCTGAGGATGGCAGTGGCAGGGATTCACCCACAGATGGAGAGTCTAGGTGTGGCTGGGCACCGGCACACCCGTCACATTCATGTTGGTGGTGTTGTTGTTGATCTGTGTCCTGTGTAAGGCAGGGCATCCTAGTGGGGAGAATTTGCGCACATTTTGTCTTGGAGGATTGTGTTTTGAGCTGTCTGGTACGCCTCTGTCGTTTCGTCACACCCACTCACAGGCCTGCAGTTTGCTAGGCGCTCTTGTTGTGTTGAGCATTGTTTGCCGGATATGGCCCGTGGTGTGCGCGTGGCAGACGATCATGTGGTGTGCCGGATTCCCGAGGTTTCTGTCGGGTGGTGGGGGGGCCCAACATCTGGGGGAATTCAGCTGGGGGGGCTTAACCTGGAAAAGTTTGAAGACCTCTGCAATAGAGTATGTTAGAGGCATTGGTTACTTGGGGGTGCAAACCTATAAGATGTCAACTAACCAATCATATTACACCGCCTGCCTGGACTAATCACTTTAAATACCTGAATAATGACCAAACCCAGACCACCACACAGGAACCCCCTATTCTATTTTCAGCTTTAGGGCAGACTGATGTGTTTGATCTAAGAGACATTAGCACATCCATAGATGCCATAGTACGCAGCAAAGCCCTGGGGCCTGATGGCATACAAGGGGATATATTCATTCAGGAAAAGAAAACTTGACCAAATACAAACATGTGCTGTCATATGCATTAGAAAGAGAGGGCCCTGTTGAGCCGACGCCGAGACTTGAACCTCCACTGCGAAGTCGTCAGCTCTGACCATTATTTCAAATCCTCTCCTCACTTTCATTGTGTTATTCTATTTTAGGTGGCACTAACATGAGAAATGGGCTAGAGGAAGCGTCCTCCTGACGAGAGCCCCGGCACTTATATTTAAAAAAGAATATCCACTGGTGTCTGGTGCGCTGCGCATGGCATGGCAGCCTCGGCCAGAAGGGCGATGATTTCATGGGAAATGGAATGGGAATAAGCTTGCCTTGCCGATGAACGAAAATTAATTACTGATTCATAATTCTCTGACTCTCCCACCTCTTCAATTAATTAGTCCAGGCTGAGTCTGAAAGCTTAGCTGCCTGCACCTGCAGTGACTGTGCCTGCAAGTGTAAAGCACTGCCCGCCGGCGCCCCAAGGCCAAAATTGACTCCTCCACACGAGTCACAGGATGAGAGCGTAGCGGTGAGCGCGTAACGGGTCACTGCTACGCGATCGGGACTCGGGAGGCGAGGGCTGGCCAAAAATGTCCATACAGGGTCATCATTGGTAGCACTGGGGCGCGCCGAGCACGCTACTACTGATTGATGGCCCTGCAGGACTCTGAGCGAGGCTCGGCCGGGCGACAACCACAACGGTCGGAGCCGGAGGACGGACGAGGACGTCACGTCACTAACGCAGCGGCGGGACTTAGCACAGTGCACACACTCATGACCTGCTTTTAAGTTTTAACTGCAGCAGGCAGGCACGCAGGCAGTCACAGTGCAAACGAGGGCGGCGGCCGGGGCACTGGAGGCCCGTTGCGGCCGCGGCCGCCTTAATAATTTATTTTATTTGGGACACTCTGCTTTGTCGTTCCGAAGAATCCTAAATACATTTTAAAGGCCGCCGCAGCCACAAATTACCTCCAGTGCCGCACGACCGCGGCCGCCTCAAAAATGGTGCCGCCTGGGGCACACCGCCCCCCGACCTCCCCTAGCTACGCCACTGGTTAAAACTGCCCAATAACTGGGAGCACTTGCCTTGAGGAGTATATCATTAAAGAGAAGTCTGGGATCCAACCCCCCCTTGCACCGAACACACGACGACCGCATTAAATATGTACCTCACGCCTTGAACACCCCAAGGCAGAGATGCACCTAGCTCATTAATTTAATCATGGCGGCGCCCCATGCACAAGCTTTTCCCCGGACATGCTAGTTCTCTGGAGGGGGCAGTGGCCGTATGCACGAAAATGGGCCCTGCACATATTTCAAAGCCAATTATGACTAGTGAAACACTTCCACTTTGGAACAGTAGCTAATTACCTAGCAGAGCTGGAAAGCGTCTGTAACCCGAGAACAGCTAGAGCTCTCACAAGCAAGGCAGCAAAGGAAAACAAGCGCGGTAGCTAAAGTGAAAGCGACCATGCTGTGTTTGATTATCCACAACGAGGGAGGAATGCTGCTGCCACACTGCCCGCTGCTGCTTGCTCCCGAGACCCAAACACCTTGGGAGCGAATGTTTAGAGAAAAGGCAGGACATGCACCTGTCTTTGGCCAATTGTGTGCTTTCATTATTGAAAGCCAAACGCAAAGGCCAATGGAATGTGTGGGAGGTACCAGACCCACACAGGGAAGTCTCAGGGAAGTTTGGAGTGCTCACAAGAAGTCTCCCATAGAGCAGCGCGTGCACACTGTGCTAGGCTCGACCTAACTAGAATAAGGATATATATATGTTCTACATGTGCAGGTAATTCAGTACAATCCATTGGAATATATTGTACATTAAGTACCTTTATTGAAAGCAAAAGTTTCTAAACAGAACTAGATTGGAGAGGGTAAAAGGCAGTGTCTCTGGTGCTTGACCTGACTCTGTTTTGGCTTACCAGGAGTGCTTGCCATGGCACAATGCTGGCTCTATGTTAGCTTGCCAGTCAGCATGTGACAGGAGCTATACCAGAGCTAGGCCATTTTGCTGAACCAGGCTTGAGCCTAGCTTGTGTGCTTTTGTGAATTCTTTTTTTAGTCAAGGTGCTCACATATTTCAAAGAAAAAGAAATCATCTACAAACACAAAAGCTTTGGATGGAATGCTTGAATTTATCTCAGACTCTGGTAATTACTTGGGCTGCATTCTAGTCCATTGTTTGTTTGCCAACTATGCTCTCCAGACACTTGCCAGGCAAATCAAGTCAGTCTAGGTCTTCCTCAATAGTAAGAGCCACCTCAAATTGGCAGACCAGGGCCAACTTAATCGGAACAAACAATGCCTGACCAGTTTCAACCATTTTGAGCCTTGTCAGTGTGGTGCAGCTTTACCCTTAAGAATGCGGTGAGCAAAGAGCACAAACCTGTGCATACACTTTGTACTTAGAGCATCTCATTTAAAAGAACACAAAAGTGATGGATGGATTGCTTCAACTAATCTTGGCCACTGACATTAGCTTGAGGCCACTTTCCAGTCCACTATTTCATTTTTGCTGTTCCAGACAAAGGCCATTTACAAGCCCATTATGTCTGTTTTACCATTTACAAAGACTTATGACCACTAACTGGGAGAAGATTAACTAGGAGGAACTAGATATGTTTGTGAGTTGCAGCAGTACAGTTTGATTTGGAACTTGTATCACAAAACAATAACGTGTACTGTGATAAAAGTATCTTACTATGCATTTCTAAATTTTTAATCATTGTTTTTTTCTCAAAATCCATGACTCTTTTGCAAAACAAACCCCTTTGGACTCATGTGCTACTTGTGGGCAAAGGTCACGAAACACGAGCACCACAAAGCCAACCTGAGTGGATCACATACATTGTGATAATGGAGCACCCGGCAGAAAACATTCCATTGGGACTAAGGAACTTGCATTGTATTTTATTGTATTGCAGTATTTATATAGTAATTATTACACTATGTGGGGTGCTTAAGTGCTTGCCTACATGAGTAGCATGGTACACTGTGTAGGGTGTGTAGTTGGAAGGATGTTATTTTTGTTTTGATGCTACGTGGGAAGTGTTTCCATGTAATGCATAATGATCGCCTAGGTGTGGTTATCGTGTTATGGGTCTAAGCATGTACCAGTGTGTTGGATGTTGAGCTGGCATGGTTGGATGGAGAGAGAGGTGGAGAGATCTGTTGCGATGGATATTTTTATTATCATCACATATCTGAGTGTCTTTGTGAGACGTAAAGAAGCAGTCAGATTGGATAGATATTTGGGACCTGCATTGAATAGGCTATGTGAAAGTCCTTCAAATTGTCCATTAATGTGTGACAGATCTCTTCAGTTATTCCATGCTTGCTCACTTCGTGATGTTTGTTTTTTGGCTGTGTAGTGCTGGTGATGGGCAACCCTCATAGCAGATATGTCTTATGTGAAATTAAGAGGTATACGTTACAATTTATTGCTGACCACTGCAAATTATTGTTTTAGTATTATTGTGGGCCATCACTGTTGCATATGAAAGTACATAACTATATAATTCCACTGCAAACCACAGGTGTGCCCTTTTTGCTTACCTGGATAATGAAATCAGTTTGTTGGTTGAGTTGTATGCAATTCGTGGCTTGTAAACTGGGGATTTTGCTTGAGGGCGCAACTGTCTTCTGTAGTGCATATGTTCCTGGGTGCTTTTAATGCTGGCTGGCAGTGAGTTGCAGAATTTGGTGGCTTGTACTGAGAAATAGTACTGAGACTCAATAGCGATATAGTCAGGGAAGAAGGACCCTTCGCCCCGGCACATCCAACAGCAGTCATCTTGTAGTGGTTTTCATTCCTGTTGTCTCCTTTGAACTTCTGCTCTTCCTAACATGAGCATCTGCTTGATATTGCCTGCACCATGCACCACCCCTGGTGCACCAGGAGCTGCAAAGCAAAAACAATTTCCTCTTGGGATTAACACTTAGTTGCCCAGCAGGTTACCAGGCCAGCCCAACTTCCTGCACCCTGCAATGTACACCTATCATTTTGAAAGTTTTTTACTAGTATTTGGAAACTCGGTCTGCAGCCGAATTGATATGAACTTCTGCTCGACCACGAACCACCGCCAGTGTACCAGGAACTATTAAGCAAAACATATTTTCTCTTTGGATTATCATTCACTAAACCAGCAGGTTACCAGCGCAGGCCAACTTCCTGCACCCTGCAACATACTCTTATCATTTTTCAAGTTTTGTAACTCCATTTGTTTTCTCTACTCTCCATTTGGCCCACTTCCACCTAGTTTCGGACATGGACCCACCCAAAAAAGTAACTGATACCTAGCTGGAGCCATCAGAACGCTACGCTTACAAAATTAGATACCCCCGAGTCTAACAAAAAAGGATTCCAAAAACTTAAACCACAGAATCTTTAAAGCCCATCCAGATACTCTTGTTTCTGACCCCTACTTCTCTGTAAATGAAGGAGTTGTTATAAGTGATCTTATCCTTGTTACAAAAAGATGAGTGCAGTGGAGGAAAGCCTTGTTCTCATTTCTCTTGATCTCTACATCCAGAAAAACTCCTCATGGTCTTAGACTCTCGGTAGCCCACTCATAAGCATATCGAGCAGAAGCAACCATCTCCAGTTACAACAATGGGATTATCCTCATCCAGTCATCTGCTCGTAACCTTAATTTATTTGAGGAAATGTTCCCTCTCATCAAAAGTACTGCAACCCGGTCTGTACCCAACCCCTCTCAACTCCTTCCTAACTCGCCGCCTACACTAACTCATCTACATCACTAGGTCGGTTTGAACCTCCCTCTATCAATTGCCACATCGAACTGCATCCACATCCCACACTCAAATTAGTTACTCCAGTGCTACATAGCCATGGAAACCATTACTTCTCTCCAAGTAAACCGCTGACCCCCTCCATACCTTAACCTACAACACCACCGGGGCCCAAACCCTCTATCCCACCCAGCAACATGTCCCTAGAACCCCCTCTTACCCTGCTTTCGAGCTCGCCACCACACATCTTCAAGCCTCCTTCCCCTGTCAACTCAACTTCTCCTCCGCTGGTTCCCCCTGGCTAACAATACTCCGCTACCACAGGCATCAACATCCTCCTCTCCTCCTGTCCAAAGACCCGACAACCTGTTCCCACACCTCACTAGCATCCGGACTGGATGAGATCACACAAAACCTACAACAACTCAATGCAGACTAACGAAACCTTATCCACTTTGCCATAAATTCTACTCATACTCTGTGGCCAATTAGGAATTCAAGAACTAATATTCATATTCATGGCCATCTCACCAACCACCGCTGGCCATATGGCAGTATGCTGGTTGCTTTGCCATTGTCTGAATATGATTATATTATAATCTCTGTCTTTGTGGTGTTGCGCTTTAGATGGTCATTCATCATCCATGTCTTTATCGGACAAAGGCAGTCATCCAACTGTGAATTGTAGAGGTGTAGAGGTCTTCGGGCTATCCATTTTTAGAATTATTTGGCTATCATCTGCATAGTTATAACAGATCTTGATCACATATTGATTTAATCCCCCCTAATAACGGATTGCTGCTGGTATGAACATTTTTGTGAATAACGCAAATGTAATGGATATATTCAAACAAGACTGGGTAGTAAACAAATCACTTATTTTGAGCTTTACAGTCACTATCATTTATAACCCATAAGAAAGTGTGGATTTCATAAATAAAAAATGCAAAAAGAGTAAAATCTGTTTGAGAAACTGAGAAAAAACGATTGCAATGTAGAATTGAAAAAGCAACTTGTACTATTTAATCACTGGGCGTGAGGGAGTTCCCTTATTCTGAAGGTTGCTTACACAGCACGAATTGTTTTGGTGAGATGGGTCAAAAGAGCTGGGTGCCTACCCAAACATCCAAAGCAGACATGTCAGAAACAGTGACTCGGTCTTTCATCGTCATTCCTTGGCCAATGAAACGAACACAAGACAACAAGATGCA
This sequence comes from Lissotriton vulgaris, assembly GCF_964263255.1. NCBI lineage: Eukaryota > Metazoa > Chordata > Amphibia > Caudata > Salamandridae > Lissotriton > Lissotriton vulgaris. Next base: position 1,254,096,720 of record NC_141696.1, read on the forward strand.
TACACTCAGAGAAATTATGCTGAACGTGTCCTCTATCTTCCCAAAAATAAAACTACCTTGTTTTATTCAGCCCTAAACACACTTCTACCGTTTCTAAGCGTGCAATAACTGTGTAGAAGGGAGGGGGCTCGCAGGCGCCCTGTTTGTCAAAGGTTGTTTGCCCAAAGACTACCAAGATGGGAGTTGGGCGGAAACAATAGGAGCTCTAGTAATAATTTAGACATGGGTGATAGTTTGAGAAAGGTGGAGAAACACGTGAGAGGTCAGGTCATCCATTACAGAGGTCAGGAAATCTATGACGGAAGGAGAGTGGCGCGGCTCGAATCCAAGAAGATAACGATTTAGAAATGAGTTAGGGGTGTGGGATGAGGAGGGAAGGGGAGGTTGGGACAGGAGCCGCTATGATGGAGTTCACAGGCGACGGTTTAGGATTGCTGCAATGGCGCGTGGTCTAGGGTGGCTCGAAGAGACGATATCGCGCGGGACTCGAGCTCGCGCGCACGGCCCGGCTGCAGGTGTTCGGACTCGCTAAGGCCTGGCTCCGCCCCCGAGCCTCGGGATGTATCGCTCTTTCTCACCCCCGGCCTCCCCGGGAGCCTCGCACATTGATCCCGGACCAGGGGGTTGCTATGGGTTGCTGCGAAACAGCCTCCAATAAACAGGTTGGTGGTGGTGCAGAGCTCAGGGCGTGTTTGTATATTACTTAAGGGTTCAAAAGTCAGCGATGCCCTGCTGCTCCCCTCCCCATATCACGCAGAACTTCATCTCCTCCTTGAGCCAAGCAAGCCTCTCCTCACCTGTCTATTCCTACCACCCACAGACTCCCTTTCACCACAGACTTTATAACCAGCATGCTCACAGACTCACATCACCTCCATACTGCCCCCCTTCGGAGGCTCAGACTCATACTGACAAGGATCCGCACCCTAACTCATTAGTCAAAGCCAACAATAGATCGAGCCTTTTGGGTTTGTTACTGTAGACCTGTTGGCTTTGCCAATGCTTTTTGACAATGCTGATCAGCATTGGCGAAGAGAATACAAGTGCAATGAATCATACGTGTGTGTGTGTTATTCCAAGGCACTATTAAAAAAATATTTATAATTTGCATTCCAAAGTGGCGGACTCCATTACAGGGGTTAAAATAAATAAATAAAAGGAGCGATAAAGCACGTTTTTTTTTAGAAAGGAGCAGCCCGGTAGCAAATTGCATCTGTTGAGAGCTCCTAAAAAATGTAAAAACTAAAACTAAAACAAACTGAATTGGCGAGTAACCTACGGAGGAATGGGGGACTCGGAGGAGCAAATCCAGCCAATAAGTAGGAGCAGTGAGCAGAGAGGTGCAGGGGAGCAACAGAGGGAGGGTTTAAAAATACACAAGCAGGCGATGAGAGGCTGGGTGCACAACAATGAGCTGGGGAGTTGGAGAGCAAAACAGGGAGCATCAAAAGAGCAGCGATGTGAAGGTGTAAGCAGTGCACAGGGGCAGGGGAAGAGAACAAGAAAACACAAGTACTGCAATGGCTTGCTAAAAGCAAAAGAAAACAGACAATGGCATAGCCAATAGATCTGGTGTTGACTGGCAGGCTTTTAGCTTTTTCAATGATAGTTTTGTTTATTCATTGTTTCTGCAAAAGGCCAATGTGGTATAAGCTGCAGGGCCCTCATCCATCTAAAAAAAAACATTGGCTAAAAGCAAAGTATTTTATTTGGTCTAAAAACACTCATTGCCATTGAAGTCTCTGACACTTAAGGGATCTACTTTGTGTGTGGATGTGCCACTTCCGAAAGGGGAGCGTGCCTTCCCTCACAGTGAAGTTGACCAATGGCAGAACTGGGCTGATCCACTGCCCCATTCTGTATAGTGTAGTGGGTGAAAGAAAAAAGTCTTTTGGATGAAGAGAACTAACTGAAAGTCTTATATCAGGAAGTATATTATAAACTGGGCCACTTGAATTATGTGGTAGGGGAGGGCTAAATTACGCATGAGGGTTGAATAAATTATGCAGCAAGAAGAGGCATATTATGCAGCGTAATGCTGTACATTTTCTGATAGTATCACTTCAGTATTTTGTCAATTTTGCACTGTCTGGGCATTGGTTGCACCTCATTAGTACCCAAATATAGTAACAAACAACAGAAAGGTGGCCAGCCAATCTTTGCACAGGGCCTTCCACTGTGTGGCAACACATGTTGCAGCATTTTTAGTAATCCTAATCACTTTAGCTAGAATCTATTTTTCTGTTAAAATCTGCAGATTATGCAGTTGATGATGGATTATGTAGCAAATGCGGCAAATCGATAACTATGCAAAAATCGCTGCCTACACACAATCGCATATTTCCAGTGGCCATGATTGTAAATATGATTTTAGTAAAATCAAAAGGTCTTGGCTGTTACCAGACCTAAAAAAGTGGTTCCCTGAATTTGAGCAATTGAAATATACAAGCCATCCAATCAAAAAGTGGGAAAGAAGTTATGCTTCTGGAGAAGGACAAATGCAAGAAGAGGAAGGAAAGCCATCAAAGAAAAAGCAAGCAAAAGAGATTGACAATAAATCCAAGCAAGGATAAGCAATGATCTGACCGAAACCCCACTGTAAATATTGGTGTTGTCTACAAAAGGTCTCTCAACATGAGATGGGGAAGCTGTCTGTGGGCAAGACCTAAAAATAAGCTCTCCAAGTTCACAGTGAACATACCCCTTAGAGGCCCTTAAATTACCTCCATAAGTTCCTAGCACATCACCCCGGCCCCTCCAACTATTGACAGTCTTTCAACTTAATCCACACAAGCCACTACATCAGCATATCCTACTAAAATACAGTACTCCTTCCCAAAGGCGCCATCTCTTCAAATGCTGGAAAACTCTCCTCACAGGTCTTTACCACTTCCTCAACTGAAGCCATTCCTCTCCACATACCATAACCCTATCCTCATAAGGCCCCATTAATTTCACCATGTTCTGCACCGTTCCTCACAACCCTCACAGGCAATCAATGCTTTCCCACAACCCCAACCCCTTCCATAGTGTCCGAGCGTCTTGTCCTTACAAGGTCCAATCCTTTCCCATAATCCTCCATTCCAGCACCAGCTCAACATTCAAAACATATAGTGAACTTGACCACTATTATAATTTCACCAAAATTGTAAGAACTATAAGCAGTCCCTCAGTCAACGAGTCACAAAATTCTCCAACCGGGTGGCCACACAGAACACAATCCACTGCTCCCAAGAACTCTGCAATGCCCTCTCGGACCACTCCCACAAAAAGATTGAAGCTATCTACAACAACTTCGAACCCCAACCCATTGCCTTCAGCCTCGACAACCGCAACCATCCAGCAAACACCAGCTGAACAATCTGTTGTAGTGTTCCTTTTACCTGCTGCACTCTCCTTTCAATGGTTCTCTGCCTACCTGCTCAGCTTGTGATGAGGTCATGTAAAATGTTGGAGTGTGTTTGTATGAGTGGAGTGTCAGTTGATCTGGATGGCTGAGCAGCCAGGAGGCTGCTCCTGGTGGGGCATTAACTGAGGCAACTTAAGGGACATCTAAGGGCATTAATTGGAACTGAACATCTTCCTGTAACTTAAGAATAAATATACTTGTGTACCTACAAGACCCTGACTGCGCATCTTTCATCATTACAATACTGGCGACGAGTTGAAGAACCTACGTGATCTACATTGAATTGGCTTGTACATATGAAACTGGAGAAGTGCAAAAGAAGCTAACCGACTGTCCATATGAAAGTGAAGAAGCGCAAGCAAAAAGAAGCTAACTGTCTGTCCATATGAAACTGAAGAAGCATAAGATAAAGAAGAAGTGCATGAAGAAAAAGCAAACTGGCTGTCCACATGCCCCACCAGTGACCAAAGACCGGTCGGCCCCAACGTGGACGTGCCAGTTATTGTTGAACTTGGGTGAGTGTTAATTTTCCCCAAATGTGTGATTTACTATTTGAATTTGCTGGACTGGAGTGACTGTTCCCTAATGTGATCGGACAACCTGTGTGAAAAGCTGATCTGACTGAGAAAGCGCTACATCGTTTATTGCAAGAGTTAAACTGCAGCAAATGTTTACTGATTTGGAAACTACACGCAGCTCTTGTTTCTGTCACGTTTTATGCCCGGAACTTTCCACAGTGTTAAACACACAGCAGTTAAAAGCTTGAGGTGTACATTTCTTCGTGTTCAGCACATAGCGCTGTGTGAGCTGACTTCATTTGCTGGCGCAAAGACTTGGGTTTGAGGAACGATTGCAGCGCGTTTTGGATGTAAAGAGACTTTAAATTTAAAAACGAGCCTGAGTCTCTTCCTATGCCAGCTGACTCACCGTTCGTCAGAATGACGGTTCACCGTTCGTCAGAATGACGGTTGCTGTGTGGAGCTCTTTCCAGTTCGCCTCTGTGCCTTGAAGTGGTGACGTCGTTGGAATCCTCAGAGGTGTTGGTGGAAGTCTCCTGTGACCCCTGTGACAGCGTCAGTTTCAGCGCCCAAGTAAGGTCTATTTCCTTTAGAAAGCGACGCTGAACGACGCTGTGGCGGCCATTTTGGCACATTGGGAAGAATCCCTTTGTTATGCTGAGTTTCACGACGTTTTACTTTGAAGTTTGAAGCGCAACTACATCGCAGGGGAGTGTTGTTTACTTTTGCCAACAATCCTTTCCCTGAAGGATAATTTTCTTAAAGCTGTGGCAAACGTGGGTGTTACTTCGAATTAAACGCAAATGAGGATTTCATGGTGTTCGGCAACAGCTGACATTCTACGAACAACTATTCTACGAACAACTATGTTGGGAGATCTCGTGTTGATGGTGGTGCTTGTGGCGCAATTCCGTGCTTACACTGGTTTCAACCTGCATATTTTTCGACCTTGGGTGAGACACTACGTGGTGGATTTTCGGGTGAGGTTTCGCTCATCTTTGGATTTGACTTTCTGTTTTGCTGACTGGACTTTCGGGTGAGGTATCGCTCATCTTCACATGGACTGGACTTTCGGGTGAGGTATCGCTCATCTACCTAGACTACGGTGACCACGTTTATTGTTTTAGTTTGTTGTGTTAATATTACTTTGCGTTTTACATCTGCATTTTCACAACATTGTATTGGGAGCATGTTACTGTGGTTGGTTTGTTTGTAACCATGAGGTGTGTTTTGTCGGAATTATGTTGTTTTACGGAAGACGTCGCGAATCTTCCTGTATTTACAACATACTTACTTGAGACAGCTCACCGGAGCACGAGATATTCTTATTTTTGCTGGTCATTTGTAGTTTTTGTCTCTTGTTTTCTGGAGTGGTGTTGGTAAGTGTGTGTGGTGTTTCTTTGACTCTGGTGGAGTGTCCCTTTTACAGTTGTACGTGTGTGTCATGGGTTTATAGGTTTTCCTAAATTTAGTTTGTCGTGGGTTTTAAGTAATCCATATTTTGATTTTCTTGGATTTAGTTTCCCAAAATCTGTTTGCCTTAGGTCTAAAGAAACCTTTCAGATGTTTGCCATGGGCATGGCGATTTGCATAATTTTGTTTTCCTTTGGGTGTAGTAATTCCCAAATTTTTGTCTATCTTGGGATTTGTTTTTCCCTTAATTTGTCTTCCTTCGGGTGAAGGAGTACCCAGGGTGGGTTGCCTTTGGGTTGGTGTGGCTCGTTGTGTACTTGTTTTTTGTTTTGAAGTGCTTTTGGGTTGTTGTTTTGCATTTGCAGTTGGTATGGCACGTTTGCTTTGAGTTAGAATAACTCACGATGTGTTTGCCTTGAGTTCTAAGTACTCATAGCTGGTTGGTCTTGGTTTTACTGTTACCCATAGTTTTTTTTAATGGGTGTTGGACCTCTCATGTGGCGTTTTAGGTACACCGTGTGGTGTGTTGTTTTTGGAAACGCAGTATGTAGTATTTGATTGTATCTTTTTGACTTGCATTCCTTGTTTTCCTTATTTTATCAGAGAGTAGGGTGTATTATTTGTTTTTGTAGTGCATCTTTTTTTCTGCCATATGTGTGTTTTACCATCTCTGTGCATTTTTGAGTAAGGGGGTAGGATGTGTAGTATGTTTTACTTCATGGCGTTATCAATGGGGTAGAATGAGATATGTTTTATTTCATGCATTTTTCCCCACTCTTATTTGTTGTTCTACTACACTATTTCCTTACATTTGTTTTGTTATGGTCTTCACAGCAATCGGATGTGATGTACCCTTTCTTTTTACTGCATCCCTCTGTGCTTTAACGTGTGTCTTACAGCTTCACACTTTCTGTTTGTTTTTTCATATTATAATGGGGGAGATGTGTTGTAGTCTTCCTTTTACCTGCTGCACTCTCCTTTCAATAGTTCTCTGCCTACCTGCTCAGCTTGTGATGAGGTCATGTAGAATGTTGGAGTGTGTTTGTATGAGTGGAGTGTCAGTTGATCTGGATGGCTGAGCAGCCAGGAGGCTGCTCCTGGTGGGGCATTAACTGAGGCAACTTAAGGGACATCTAAGGGCATTAATTGGAACTGAACATCTTCCTGTAACTTAAGAATAAATATACTTGTGTACCTATAAGACCCTGACTGCGCATCTTTCATCATTACAATACAATCACCACCTGGTCTCCTCTCACCACCCAGACCACCACAGTCATCATGTCGTCCATCCACTCTAGAGTACCCACTTACCCCTGCCCCCACCACCTCTTCAACCTCAGAATCAACTCTATCAGCATGGAGCTCAGCAGCATCCTACACCTCCATCCCCACGCCAACCTTTCTGGACAAAGGAAGCACGCAGAGGGTAGACCCTCACAAAGAAAGCCCCACACGACCCCAGTGACCTAAAAAATTACAAGCTGATCCCCCCGCTCCTCAACCCAGCCAAAGTGCTTGAGAAAGCCATCAACGAACAACTCACCAAATACTGGGAAGAAAACAATCTACGCGGCGCCTCACAATCAGGATTCCAGGCCAATCACAGAATGGAAACCTCGCTGATTGCTACCACAGACAACACCAGAACCCTCCTTGACCACGTAGAAACAGTTGCCTTGATCATCCTCGACCTCTCTGCTGCATTCAACAGACTCCAACCCCACACACTCATCAACAGACTCTCCAATATTGGCATGAAACAAAACACCCTCAAGTGGATCGCCTCTTTCTTGACAGGACTCACACAGAGCACCCAACTGCCTCCTTACATTTCCGTACCCAAAGACATCATCTGCGGCATACTCCAAGGATCGTCCCTCAGCCCCACCCTGTTCAACATCTACATCACCCCTCCCACATGTGTCATCAGATCCCATGGATTCAACATAATTTCCTACGCTGATGGTACTCAACTCCTCCTCTCACTCATTGAGGGCCTCGCCAATGCCCAAGCCAACTTACACAGCGCCATGACCGATGCAGACAGAGAGCCTCAACTCAACAAAACATAAGTACTGATCTTCGGGAAGGACTACTCTGCACGGGACTACAGCTGGTGGCCAGGGGAACTCAGACAAACACTCACTCCAACTGACCATGCAAGCAACCTGCATTATCTTTGACAGCCAACCGACCATCAAAAGAAAAGTCAACACTGTTGCCATCTCCTGCTTCCAGACCAGTACTCAACACAAGTCTATCTCTCTCCCTCCCCATTCGCTAACTAGCAACTTTGTCATTTATCTCCTCTCCCCTTCCTCACTCACTCACCAGATATCCTTCCTTCAACCCTCTTTGACCTTTACTTATATAACCTCTCTCTACCACTGATTGATCAAACCTTTCAGAAAGGCCTGAAAGATATAGTTTTCTCCCACAACAGTAAACATCTCACCAATAAACAATACCCATACAATAAAAAAGAAAATACCAGGGGACCAGACGCAAACAGAAAATCCAATTGGAAAGTTACAGCCGTAGAGACAGAGCATGCATGAGCACTGAGAAAAGAGAAACCATTGTATTCACTATCAGAAATAGATGACACTGACACTTACCATAATCAACACATACAAGAACCACTGATCACATCTGCACTGTTGAGTGGAAGGCAGGAAGGCCCAACCACATCTCCTCCCTGTGGAGACATCAACTGGGAAAACCAAAAATCTGTAGATAATGCTTATGGGAAATTCACATACAGTGAGGATGGAATTTCACAGCCACTATAAATTTCATAGATTGTGGGATACGCTAACATAGCTTTGATGAAGTACAGGATCCTCATCACAGCACACTTCATTGAGATAAACCTACATTGACTGCACGGCATTATATACCATCAAGAGGGTGCGCTGTGCTATATAAAAATAAATTTATATAACAGACACATTTAAATGTATAGAACTTGACTCAGCTTATTAAGAGTTTGGCAATCCGTGAATCGCCGTACCCGCTGTCCAAACGACTGAGCTCGGTGGTCTGACCACCATATTATGAGTTGTGTGGATTGCTATTGCTAAAACCGCAGCTGAACTGCCAACACCGCCAGCACACCGCAGACCACCGGGGTTGCGGTTGGGGAAAAGCAACTGCCATAGGGCAGTACAGGGGAGTTTCTCTGCCATCCATATTATGAGTTTGGCTTTTCCATGAGCTGACCGCGTCAGTGGCCTGCCAGCTTCCAGTCAGCGGAAACAGAGGATTTGGGGTGCGTATGATGGGGAATTTACCCTTGCTTGCATGGAGCGAAATAATTAATTAATACATGTTGGTATTGTGATGTGGACTAATGCACAGCTTAATTATAAACAAACGCAATTTAAATGTGCTTATTGTACACGTTTTGTGCTAGAAAGCCGTTGGATATGTAAGTATAAAACGCATTTATGTGGCTTATTTGCTAGGTAACAACTAATAGGGAAATATTAGAATGGTGGGAGGTAAACAGAAGGGTTTCATTACCATAATTAACATGAATTTGTGTTTGTTTCTATGATAGTTCCAAAATGTGGCCTGTGAGGCCTACTATGAAAATGGGCGCTTTGAGTCACTGCGAGTATTGGTCTGCGCATGTTCATCTACAATTTATGCCAGCACGAGTGAGCTGAGTGTGCTTGCATGGGAGGTTCAAGGACGCCTTACCCCGGAACCTAGGATGGGTGCCAAGCATGGACGATGTAATGCTCAGAGCCTGAGAACTTTAGCGTATGTTTCAAGTGAAGGAAGCGCCTAGGCCATGAACTGTCTTAACCTCATCACTGCTAATGCTATTTTTCTCCTGTGCTGGAATTTTCAAAAGTCCATTGTTCATGACGAGCTGGGCTCGTCATCAGCCTGGCAGGAGGCTACTTCATGACGAGCCCAGCTCGTCATGAGCCTGGAAGGGGTTAAACAAAGAACCTTTATTTTTTGCTGAATCACCATGAAAAACATGCTGTAATAATGAGGAAGCGCTCATCTACCCAGAATTTGTCCAATCAGAACTCGAGGTGGTGATGTTAGTTACTTTTTAGATAGATTAAGTTAGAAATTTAGGCCCAGATGTAGGTCGCCAATTACCGGTCGGTAACGGCCGATTTCGGCCGTTACCGACCGGTATTTGGGAATTGGCATGTAGGGGGCATTTTATTTACAGAATCGGTATATTTACCGATTCGGTAAATTAACAGAATCGGTAAAATACCGAATCGGTAAATATATACCGATTCTGTAAATCAAGATGTAGGTGGCACTGTAATCAGTGCCACAGGCCCTTACCGAATCGTTATTTACCATGGAATATTATTCCATGGTAAATAACGAATTCTAGTGTACATGCACATCTGTGCATGTACACCTGTGCCATGTGGCACACAGACATGCCCTAAGGGCATGTCTGTGTGTCACATGGCACACAAGCCAGAAACAGGGGTGCAACAGGGTGTCAAAGTGACACCCTGTCCCCCTTGTAAATTCGGTAATTTTACCGATTCGGTAATTACCGAATCGGCATTTGCTATTGAATCCTATGGGCTTCAAGGCCCATAGGAATCAATGGCAAATACCGATTCTGTAATTACAGAATCGGTAATTACCGAATCTGTAAGATTCGGTATTTTTACCGAATTATTTACCTACATAGCAATTACCGAATAGTGAATACCGAATCGGTAAAATTCGGTATTTACCATTCGGTAATTGGCTATTACCTACATCTGGGCCTTAGTGTATAAAACCCCCTGATTTTGCTTAGAAGGGGTCGCTCTTTCGATTTCCTCTGGAGATGCTGCCGGACTGAATATCGATTCTTGGATGTAAGACTTTGTTTTTCTGACTGATTTTTTTCTTTGCAGGTCTGTTAGGATAAGATGAGGGTGTTAGTGAGGGATGTTAGGAGAGAATGAATTTGGAACTATCTGTTCTTTGCTAAACTTCTTACTGAACCTTTAAATAAATGTCTATTTCTGAGATTTAAAATAAATGATCATTTTGAAAATAAAGTTAAAGATTCTTATTGAATAAAGAAATAAATAAATGCCTAAATGTCGGACATACTAAAAGTTTGCTTTGAATAAAAATTAGATAAATGGAGAAGTAAAAGCTGGTCTTTGGTTTTTCCTATGCCTAGTTTTCGATCTAGCAGATCCATTGCCAGTATGGTGGTGTGACTGAATAAATGGTGTTTAAAATGAAACCATGGTAAATTGCTTTACATTGCAGGTGTAAATAAAATAGTTAAATAGGTTTAGACACTCTGCCAAATGATATAGTAGGACTCTTGGTTCGTTTGCCAGATCTGTGAAGCCGAATTAAATCAACAGAATAAGTGTGCAGTGTAATGGGCCCCACTGTTGAATGAATGTGTGTTCTGAGGATTCGGGGAAATGGCCATGTTAATTTAAATATATTTTTGGAGTACCGCTGTAGCACGTGCTCACCCTTTTCTTGTTCTTTCGGTCACATTCGAAGTGGATCCCTTTCTTCAGGTCCCCCTTCACAGCAGCATCTTCACCCAGAGGATTACGACCCTGTTTGTGGTGATATATAGGTGAGTCCTTTTTGTACTACATACCCATTGCCTGGACTGCGCACATATGGGCCAGACTCTGGCAATAGGTAGTTGGTATTTTCCACATGTTTTATGCATATGTGTTACATCTGACACATATGCTGTTGAAATGCTCACATAGGCATCGATACATATTGAAAAGTAAGCATCAAAGCTGCGAAATCCCTGCCACCAAGGTTTTTTGGCGGCCTCAGTGTTCAGGCGGTCGGACCGCCAAACTCATATTAAGGCCCAGCTTAGTCAGAGCCACAAAAAAAATAGCATCCAACCTATCACATCTAGACAGGCCCACACAATATATTCCCCACTGTGCAACCTAAGTTATATATTGTACTCCAATCTGTACACCCAGACAACACCAAACATACTACACACAAATAAGTGCACTCAAATACACTGCACTTTGTGCAGCACACCAAGACAAACTCTAACATGCATACTGTTCTACTCCTAGCTAAACATGAGAATATAGCATCCTGCACATTTAGAGAATGTGAGAAATTGGGTTGCTGGTTGACTGGGGTATGGGCCCAGTCAAGCAGCAACCACAATATTTGTCAGGGTGAGGCATAAGCCAACCCTAAATTAACTGTGCTGGCAGGTTGGCACAGAGAAGTCAGGCTTAACTCAGAGGCAATGTGTAAAGTGTTTGTGTAACACTTTACACATTGCCTCTGAGTTAAGAACAGGCCAAGCATTGTGGGCAGGCGTTATTGGAGCTCCACGTTGGAAGTCACCGCAGCGGTTGATGCTAGAGTGCATGGAGTGGTGGATGGAGCTTTGTGCTAAATTACAGTGCAAGCGGCGAGGTCTCCATGCGAACGGGCCCGTTCATGGTTGCGAAGACCCCATGTAATGTAATGGTGTCTTGTAAAGCGCATGTATCACCCCGCCATGGGGTATCTCAGTGCTGTAGACCGCTGGGGAACCCGTCCTGGCTTTCCCTGTGAGATGGTCCCTGCTGGGTATCTCCAAGGTGAAACCAGGCATCCCCGGCATATGTGGGGGGCCGTTGTGGAGATAAGGCAAGCTAGGGCCAGATGTAGGAGCCCTAATACCGGTCGGAAACGGCCGATTTCGGCCATTTCCGACCGGTATTAGGGTTTTCAGATGTAGGGGGCCTACCGAATCGGTAATTTTACTGATTCGGTAATTTTACCGAATTGGTAAATATACCGATTCGGTAAAATACCGAATCAGTATATTTACCGAATCGGTAAATCCATATGTAGCTGACACTCTTAAGAGTGCCACAGGCCCTTAAGAGTCGGTATTTTACCACATAATCCTATTGTGTGGTAAAATACGGAATTCAGGTGTGCATGCACATCTGTGCATGCACACCTGTGCCATGTGACACACAGACATGCCCTTAGGGCATGTATGTGTGCCACATGTCACACAAGCCTGTACTTGGGGTGCTAGAGGGTGTCAAAGTGACACCCCCTGCACCCTTGCAGGATTCGGTATTTACCGATTCGGTAAATACCGAATCGTTATTTCCCATTGATTCCTATGGGCTACAAGGCCCATAGGAATCAATGGGCAATACCGATTAGGTATTTACCGAATCGGTTCCTTATTCCTTATTTCGGAATTACCTAAATCTGCCCCTTCCCATTTACAGACTCTTAAATACCGATTCGGTAAAATTCGGTATTTAAGAGTCTGTAAATGGAAATTACCTACATATAGCCCCTAATGCCCAGAGTTGCCGAGTGTGATCTCTGGTTAGAGTAGGCACCGAGGCGAGAATTATCGAGTCCGCTGACCCTGGTCCACGACCCTGCCACGTCGGGAATTGAACCCTGGTCCCGGGCCGTCCTCTGCTTCCGGGTCTGCCGCCTCTAACCAGTGAGCCACACCACTCCACATCCCATAAGCTGGGATTTAGCACCCATGAGCCACACCAAAGGTTGAGGAACTGAGGGGCACAACTTGGGGGTCAGGAACTTGCTGCAGCTGAGTCCAAGGGTTCATGCAGGATGTTGAGTAACCTTTTATGTCCCTGATGCTCAGATCAGGATACCAACAGACTAGCCCTTGGAGTCACTCTGGTGTCCTGGTTTCAAGATGAGGCTGCAGGTCATGTTCTTCCTTCCCAGTCAAGAGGGCAGCAGGCCACTAAAGCCGGGCAGCAGTTCTTTCAGAGTAGCAGTCCAGCAGAGTGGAAGTCCTTTCAGCAGCACAGCAGTCCTTATCCCTGGTATCCACAGGTCCAGAAGTGTACTGAAGAGTTGGTGTCTGAAGTCCAGTATTTTTACACAGTTGTGCTTTTGAATTGGGGGAAGCTTCTAGAGGCATGTTTTTGAAGTGCACAGATACATTGTCTTCCTGGCTCCAGACTAACTACAGGGCAAAGGCAGCCCTTTGTGTGGGGCCAGAACACAGCCTATTCTAGTGTAAGTGGGGCTAGGCCTAGCACCACCCTCCCATCCTGCCAGTGATGGCCCATACAGTCGCACTTAACCTACCCATTGTGTGTGGCTGTCTAGGATGAATACACAATGCCCAACAGCCAACTTTACCCAATCATGTGACTCAGAGACAGGCTGCAGTCACCAAATGGCTAAGGCAAGAAAATGCCAACGTTCTAAAAGTAAACACAAGGAGATGCTGGACGGAGCACGGGAACTTTTCAGACATTCACCCCCAGTCATAAATCTGACTTTAATCCGTCATGGTTCTTTAGCTCATTTCACCACCCCAGTTCAGACCCAGCCATATGCAAATAAGTCTTGACCCTGTTCCTCATAGGAACAGTCCACCCCAAACTGCCAAGCCAGGTCTTTGCTAGACCGGATACAAGCATCCTGTGATCGGTTTCAGGGTTTCACCCCTCATCAGCCAGGCTAACTTGAATTCAGTGGCAAAGTGGGCATGAGACCCACGCCTGGGCATACCGTGCCAACTAATTGCGAACAAAGCAAACACAAGGAGATGATGGACGGTGTGCTGAAACTTTTCAGACACTCACCCCCAGTTACAGATCTGGGTTTACTCCATCATTGTTCTTTAGCTCACTTTTTCACCCCAGTTTAGATCCAGACAAGGGTTTGCTTTGTTAACCCTAAGTTGAGATTTGGCTGGGTCTGAACTGGAGTGCCAAAGTGATTGTCTGTAAAGTTTTAGGGCTCCATTCATCATCTGTTTGTGTTAACTTTCTAAAAAATTCATTTTCAAAATTGTAATTTAAAATCCAACTACACTACAAGTTAGGATTTTAAATTCAAATTCCAGAAAACCAAACATGAAATGGTTACCTGGTCCCATTTAAAAAGTAAAAATTGAAAATTTAATAAGATAACTCCAATGTTATCCTTTGGGAGAGGTAGTCCTTGCAGTAGTGAATATCGCATATAAGAGTTTTTCGCTACCAGGTCATGTAAAACTTAAAAGTATATGTCCAACTTTTTAAATGTACTGCATCCTATCCTCTGGTCTGCACAGGGCCTACTCTATGGGTGACTTACATGTATTAACAAGCACAAAGTCCATTGGAGTGAGGTGCATCAAGAGCATTGCGCAGGGTAGTGACATTAGGCCAAAACACTCTGGATTGAAGAGCATCGGGATTGAGCAGACTGCACCAAAGGCCAAGCGCATCTGCAAGAAAGCATAGTGGTCACACAAAGCAAGCATACCTCAGCGTAATACATCAGGCACAAAGCTTGCGCCAATGAGTGCACAGAGCATTGCAGTGAAAAGCATAGGGAAAAATACAGTGCAGTCAAGTACACCAGACACAATGATCACTGCAGTGAAGTAGATTAGACACAGCACACACAACAGCGAAGTATAGAAACAAGGTACACATCAGCGAAGTATACAAATCACACTACAGTGGAGTAAATCGGTAACAAGGTACAGTGAAGTGAAATAAATAAGGCAATGCAGTGTTAACATCAGAGAGAGAGAAACATTGCCGATAAACACAAATCACAGCACCAACAGAAGGCACATGTTCCTAAATCTTCTACACGTAAATCAAATAAGTAGAATCTTCGATATTTGAATGCTTAAGACAAACATCTGCAAAATAGAAGGTAGCAGAGTGGCAAGTGAAAGAAAATAAAGCATTGAATCTCTATTTTGATTTCCAGAAATGCCGCCCATCCACTTTCCAAAGATTGAAGGCGCACAGCAGCCCCCTAGGAAACCCGCATCTCAAAATTCCCACGAGAAGGTACTGCTCACACGGTGCACTCCAGCCTTCCCGGTGCACTCCAGCCTTCCCGTACAGGGTCCTGGAGATCTTGACTTTATTGAAATTAATCACACTTGCACACCTTCTGTGACAGTGAAATAGGGAGGATTTCTACAGTTTCAAAAACGTTTATTAGGATAAAAATGACATAACTGGCCCTTTAGACCCGATGAGGACATCACATGACACTCGGCCCAGAGCAGAGAAAACAGGAGTAACTTGTGACTTACAGGATTCATCAAAATTAAATGTCATGATTTAATAAGTGACGTTTGAGTTCTGAGGCCAGCCTTAACCTCACTAACACATCAGCAATCACACTAATGCTGTGTAATGTTGTCATTTAGTAACTTCCATATCAGTGTCAGTAATTTCCTCTTTGTGCAGGGATCTTGTTTTGACCTTTCAATGACTTCACTATACAGCTTTTGTAAGGCAGTTAGAAGGATGGCTGAGACACTCTGCAGGCCATAATTCTGCTGAAAAAAAGCTGCAGCCTACTTCCTGAATTGCTAGGGTTAGCAAGTATGATAAGCAGCTTAAGCTATCACAAAATGTAGCAGGGTTTAAATGTGTGCACATCTGGATGCAGTTTGGAAATGACATGGCTTCCTTACCGCCCTGTGGCTGCATCTGCGTTTTAGTGAACGTGTGAATGTAGCACCAAACAGTGTAAGCCCTTGAATGTAGAAGTGCCAGTGTGCTATCTGGCAAGTGGTGGACTTGTGACAAGAGTCCAGAAGACGCCGAAAACATATCACTGTGATCCATTGCTGCAATGCTTTGGGTGAGAGGGACCAGGGAATCAAAACAAAACAACGGATAAAGACAAACGCTTTCTCCCACTCCCCCGCCATATGCATTATACATGCGGAAGATTCCACACACGCTGCGCTTACAGGGTCGTCCTGAGAAAAGGGGGGAAAATCGCTTCTGACGTGAGGTGCAAAGAAGGGCTTAAACCCAAAGCAAATATTTTCAGAATTTGGATTAAAAAAAATAATAATTTAAATCAAGTTATTCATTGGGCAGGAGCGTGTGCACAAAGGGCCCGACTCGTTTGTGGTGGACAGGTGGCCTGTCTGCCTCCACGCCGGCATCCAGCGCCACCCACAATGGCACCAAAGACGACTATGCAAATTGCGGCCCCTTCCCGGCCCTTTTCCAAAGGAATAGGAGCCGGATCGGTGTGGAAAACGGGCAATTGTGTCCCAGTCATGTGGGAAAACAAACCAGGGGATGCCGTGTTTACAATATGAGAGGGCACTGGACGTCTGCCACTTCACGTTTAACACCGGGACAGCTGACAGGAGCATCGACTAGGAGGTCCCACGGGTGCCAAACATGATGATTTACTATATCTAGTAAAAACAAAAACAGACAGGCCATCGATAGACGGGGGTCAGAGGGATTAGCGAGCAGCCTGAATGCGACATTTTTTATCAACAAGAGAGCACATTAGGTACTCTCCGTACCACATGGTGACGAGGAAATCTGCAGTTTACACGACAACACCATAACACTGAAATTGGGGTGCGAGTGTCTCCTGGTATCTACCATGACACTTTCTCTGAAGGAAGAGGAATTCAATAAGAGACAACTTTACAGCAGAGCTATTAACTTTTAGGACTCCGAATAGGGCAGTGGCCTTAAAACCTTTTCATTGCCCCTCACCCTTCAAACACCCCTACCATGCCACCCTCCCTCTGTGTCCCTGGTTGAAATAAAACATAACAAGTTTAATACACTGGGAGGGGGAGGAGAAATGCGAGACACGGCCTGGCGGCCTTGAAAGTGAAAGTACTGCCGGTTGTGGGCAGTGAATAATTAGGGGAGTAGAAATGCCTGAGGCCGAGCGCACGCTGGGGGAAGCTTCAGGGGAAGCAACAGACGGCTGGCTTTGATGTGGTGATGCGAGGCAGGCAGGTAGTAGCGCGTGCACGAGACACATGCAGTTCTGGAAATCCGCATTTTTTGAGAGCTTAGTTTAGCTCTTAGTTTAGCCCCAATAGGTTTCGAGCTATAAATAACTCGACCTAAAAAGGGAGGTTTGGGCCTGTCAAAGTGTTTACTTGGCCAGGTTGACATGGTAGCTTACAACTGCACACACAGGATCTACAATGACACGCCTGAGACATGTTTAAAGTGCTACTTAAGTCGGTAGCACAATCAGTGCTGCAGGTCCGCTAGTACCATTTAATTTACAGGCGAATGGCATAGGTAGAGCCACTTTACTGGCACCTCCAAGTGAATTAAATATGCCAAATGGGCATAAGCCAATCTACCATGTTTTAAGAAGAGAACACAAGCACCTTTGCACTGGTTAGCAGTGGTACAGTGTGCAGAGCATTAAGGACCACAAAAAAAAGTCAGCAAAAACAGGAGGTCTGGAGGCAAAAACGTAGGAGGAAACCATATCAAGGATATCAGCATTAACAGAGGTACCAAGCTTTAAGCACCTCAATGGGCTCATTAGGCAAAACAAAACATTCAGCATCACCACATAGGGTGCTCAGTCATACCACATCTGTGAAGGGTGTCTTGTAATATGTGAATTTTGGTGTGTTATGTTGCAGTGCCTTATTGAGCACTGCATCCCAGTTTATGTAGTATCCTTTTTAAAGATTAGAGGTATGTGACTAGATTTGGTATGTTGTACTCTGTTGATTTAAATAATGAATGGTGATTCTTGGACTACGTAAGGGGTGCTGGGAGATGTATGAAGTACTATAGTAGGGCTTTGATGAAGTCTCTAATAGGATGATAGTATTTTTGATAGTGATCCCGTGATGTGACAATGGCAGTGTTGTATGATGGAACAACGCAAGGAAATACTTTGCATACCTTTACATCGCAATTTCTACCCTTTTTTAGAACTATATGCTTTTACAACGTATGCCTTTACCATGCATTGCTTATTATATTTATATATGAAAACAAAGTATTTCTGTGGGAGACATCCCACCATCCCAAACTTACCTTAAATGAGTGGTAAAGGCATGTGTTGTAAAGGAATAAATGTTGTAAAAACATGCATGGTAAAAAATGAGAAGTAAAGGCACAACGTGGTAAAAACATCGTTGTTGGAAATGGGGGTCCTTATCCCTTAACGCCTCCACCAAATGTTGGAGGCGGGGGTCCCTGTCCCACACTGCTGTTGCCAAGTGCGAGATCCGGACCCCTGGTTTCATCATTAGGTTAAGTAAGGACACCGTCTGAGATAGCCCTGCTCACCCCCAAGTAGCTTGGCACGAGCATCCAGGCTTATCTCCAAGGCACAAGTGTACAATATGTGCAACCACACTCAACGCAACCCAATGATGTCACCACAAATAGACTCCACACATGTTTTTATAAAACGAGTATAATCTTTATATAAAAAGATATACAATATAACCACACAATACAAAACCAACATAGAATAATGGGTAGTATTCCCTCCGGTGGATTGGTAGGTTCTAATCCCAACCACTGCTTCTAAGTTAAGCTTACTTCTAACCGTTTCCAAAAGGTTAGGCAAGTCATATTGCTAGAATCACACACGTTGCAAAAGAAAGGAAATACTGCAATGCGTAATGATATACTCCTGTACTGTGCAATAGAGAAACAATGCCATATGTAGCGCCACAGTCATGTACTTTGCAATAGAAGGAATAATGCAATGCATATCACTACCAGCATGCCCTGAGCAAGGAAGAAGCAAAGCAATACATCACGCTACAATCATGTACTGTGCAATGAAGAAATAATGCAATGCACCACTTTATAATCATGTACTGTGCGATGAAGGAAGAATGTAATGCGCCACGTTACAAACATGCGCTCAGCAAGGCATAAATAACGCAGTGCACAGCGCACCAAGCATGTAGTTCGTCAGGCACAAATAAGGTCGGTGTCATACGACAGTTCAATAGTTTGTTAGCAGCAATAATGCAAAGTGTAATACAACAGTTTAGGGCTCTGTTAACAGTTGCCCTTAACATGGATCGATGATGACACAAAAGTACCGCTTCTCACACCGGCCCCAGTACATCCAAGTCTCCTCGCTTCTCCCGGTGCACACAATGACCAGACGGTCTTTCCCACCGCCTTGGATTGCACCATGATACGCACCCTGCACGAAAGAGACTCAGTTAAGTCCTGTGTGCCCACGATTACAAGGCACAACTTCCGAGGGTCTCAGTGCTCCAAAAGCACACATACACCACATTTCTTGGGACTTCTCTAGAAATGTTTATGTTCCCGTGTTTTCAAACAGGGAGCTAGCTCACCTCGGCCCCTTGGGGTTCAGGACACAGCACAAAGCGCAGAGGGGGACACCACCCACTGCAATGTCCCTTCAGTCTCTTCCTTAGTAAAAGCTACAAACTGCAGGCCAGCCACAGATCACGAAGCAAGGGTCAGTCCTATCCAGCAGCAACTTCTTCCTTGGCAGAGGTTCTTCTTGACCATGAAAGAGGTCAAAGACTTTGCAGACTCGACCTGTCCATTTCGCCATTCAAAACAACACCAAATTTTAGGGGTTTCAGTTATCTTAGTTATATCCCTTCGTGTTTTTGAAGCTCTTTGTACTCTGTGGTCCCTGACCCCTGCCTAAATCCGTACTGGGTGTCTCCCTCCCAGTGCCACCTTTTTCCCTTTGATACTGGGGGTCTGGATCCTTAATCACTCAGCAGGAGATGGGTCAATTGGTATATAGCACCAGCCCAGGCCTTTTCACCTCCCTGGCTTCTCTTCCCCCTACTCCCAGATGCAGGGCAGCCTGGTGCCATCTCAACCCCTCCCTGGGTCAAGAGCTCTCCCAGCCTCTCTTATCTCTCAGATCCAGACAGTCAATCCACATTCAGCAGAGACACACAGAAATGCTTAAAACACAAAACTCAGCCACTTTCTAAAAGAGTGATTACTGAACACACAGTGACAAACCCACTTTCACAGAAAGATGTGCTATGATACTGTGAGTTCATGCATACTAAACTTCACCTCTCCATTTTAAACTTATAGGAAAATAGGCTAACAAACACAACACCCAGCCTCCCCATTCTGTCCTATAGGCAGGATGGCCTTTCCTAATTGAAAAACGAAATGGAGTGTTTTTTACTGTCCGGACATAACATACACCTAAGTATATGTCTGGCCTTTTCCTTACACTGCACCCTGCCCAGGGGTTACCTGGGACCTACCATAGGGGCTCCCAATGTGTGTGCAAAAGGGAAAGTAAGGCCTGGTAAGTGGTTGCACTTGTCAGGACAACATGCTAACTTAGCAAACTCCACGCAGGCCCTACACTGCAGGCCTGAGTTCCTTTCTCTGCGCGCCTTTGCACTACTAGCCCTGACACACACAGTGCACATCACTAGGGACTTTACTAGTAAGGCAAACATACCAATCATGGCCAACCAATTACAATTACACTTTAAACAGGGAACACTTGTACTTTTACACTGATCAGCAGTGACAAAGCACCCAAAGCATTTAGAATTGGCTACTCTATGTCAGTAAAACGGTTTAGGGGGGAAAGCAAAAAGTTTAGGGAACTTCAGCCAAAAAGGCCAAGTCCTACACTTGTTGTAAAGGTTGTTTCCCCAATGGGAGGTGTGATATGGTATGTGGTTTGGAAGGTGTGTTGTGAAGCAGTGTCCCTAGTAAGGCGTGATACGAGATGGGTATGTGAGGGATCAGAAGATGTGGCAAATTATATAGTGGTGCATTATTTGGAAGTGTTGTGATGTTGCATGATATGGGCCGTTATAATCCCCGATATGGAGATCTTTAGAGACAGGGCTTTCTGAATTGATATGATTTGGTTATGTGTCATAGTGCATTCTAGTATCAAGTTGTATAGTGCAGTATCATACATAAGTAAGTATGATGTAACTTTGTGTCGTTTGGGAGAGGTGTGTGATACACTGTTTGAGTTAATTTGCTTTCCTGTTTTTCATGAGCTGCATTAATGTCACTAAAAACAGGTCACAATTTTAAATGTCATAAGTGTGTTATTAGGGCTTTGTATTTGAAGTCCTTGGCATGATTAGCAGTGGTGAAGCAGGTACAGTGGCATCTGGGTCCAGGGCCAGGGAAGTGAGGTATCCACTGCACCCAACATATGTTGGTCTTTAGCTACGTACCCAGGATTAGGGGTGTCACAAGAATGTAGTTGTCACTAGTGTAACAATGCAGTGGTCCTGGGCCCAAAGATGTGCACTGCCCTCCAATAATGGTGCTCTTTCACTACTCAGCTATAGGTCTGGGATAAGGGCCTATCTATGTTCCTTGTTTGCACTAGGGTCCATGGCACGTTGACTATGCCACTATTTTAAGTGCATACTATTTTGAGGACTTCTGTGAAAGCAACAAGAAAGTACATTCTGCTGTCACTTAAGTCTAACTCATATTTATTTAAGTAAATGTGCAAGGGATATAATACAGGAGTGTGATTACTGACAGGAATTTAAAATAGCTACATGTCTCATGCAAGAATCTTTTTTATCACTGGAAGCAGAGGGCCTAGTTTGTCACATGCCAGATATATATATAGAGTAATCTTTCCACTCTTTTTTCTTTACCTTTTGATAATTGTATTGCCGTATGTATGTTATGTGAATTTATATGTGAATTTGTTATGTTATGTGAATTTATAGAGTGTGGCTAATCACCCGTGAGAATATCCAGGCCTTGAGTAGGGTAAGCCTGAGAGGGAGGAGGAGATTGATAGCGCCGGATACTATCATAAACCTCACTAAGAATCCTCGGTCGATTGGACCTTTATCACCTGCTGAAAAGTGTAAAGGGGAGAAATCCAATACAGTTGCAACTAGAAAGCATGGAGCAATCAATTTAGACTCAGGAAGGATCACCGACTCTGAATTCCAATTTAAGGGGTTTTATTGCAAAGCCAAAAAGAACTGAACATACAAGCACCTCATAACAAGGTTAAAGAAATACATTGGCATTAATACAAAGTTCATCCTAGGCACCAATCTAATTTGGTGCAGCATAAAAATAATGAGCCTCTCCAGAAATATTAAACAGGCAATAACTGCTCCAACATCTAAATTAAATGACAATGCGCAATCTTCTCGCTCACAACAGAACAATGAAGAGGAGAAAGAGAAACTAGATTTGCCGTTTACATGGGAGGAAATAGAATTCTCTTTAATGTCTTTAGCATCAGGAAAAGCAGCGGGCCCTGACGCTATTCCTCTAGAGTTTTTTAAACAGTTTAGGTCTGTCTTAAAAGTAGAATTGCTGAACGTATGTCTAAGAGCGCAACAAGGAAAAGCTCCTCAATCATGGCACGATTCTATAATTACTGTGTTTCTCAAAAAAGGCAACCCCCCGTTACTACCCTCATCTTTTCGTCCTATATCTCTTATAAACGCAGACAGCAACATTTTCTCTAAAATCCTTGCAATACGACTATCTAATATCATCGCTTCCTTAGTCTCTATTTTTCAACACAGCTTTATTCCTGCTAGAGACACTGCTGATCATATTCAGCGAGTGATAGCATTTCTGGATTGGTCCCAAGCAACTCGGTCTAATGTAGGACTTGTATTCTTAGATGCTGAAAAAGCCTTTGACCGGGTTGCTTGGGGCTACCTCTGGGATCTTCTATCTAGGAAGGGGCTAGGCCCTGGTATTATAAAAGCCTTAAAAACTTTGTATATTGCTCCTAGGGCATATATTCGAATTAATGGGCAAACTTCCTCGCCCTTTTCAATTACCAGGGGCACCCGACAGGGCTGTCCTTGTTCCCCTTTACTTTTTGCCTTTTATATTGACCCTCTAATTAACCGCTTTCTTTTAGAACAAAAAATTAAACCAATTTTTTTAGCCAATGTTAATTATCGAGTGTTAGCTTATGCTGACGATATAGTTATAACTACCACTGATGTTCAGACAGCCCTACCAGCGATTGATGATATCGCTAAGCAATTTGGCTTTTTTTCAGGTTACAAACTTAACCTGGAGAAAACACAAATTCTTTGTTCAGGAGATAAACCACCTTCAATTATTTCCTTTTTTTTTTTAAAAAAAACATTTTTATTATTGCAAGATATGACAAAGATCATTACATTTCGATTCCATAACGAAATTCAATTTTCAACAAGATAGTACCACAAGTATCGTATTAAAAAATAACCATGTATATAAGAAAAAATACAAAAATAGAGTAGAGAAATGGAAACAATTCAAAAATATTACAAGCAGAGTTCATATTACCACTCATCTTGAACCATCTTGGCACAATAGACTGATAGAACAAAAGAAAGAGGTTATTATAGGCCTATTCACCCTTCTTGCCCTTCAAAGAAATGCTTCCATATCCTTTCTTTTCTGAGAAGGGCTTTTGGTCCTCTAAATTTGGCTAAAGAAAGTTCCATGGTTCTGATTTCATGAACCAAAGTAAGCCATTCCGCCGCTTTAGGGGGTTCTCTAGATATCCATGCCCTAGCTATGGTTAGTCTGGCACATGCTAGTAAAATCGTTATAAGATCCTTATTGGGACTATTACTATCCTGAATGTCTAGCAAAACCATTTGTTCTGTGATCTCCGGTATAATTATCTGGTTAAATCTGAGATGGTAAGATATTCGATTCCAGAAAGTAGAAAGTGCTGGACAAGAGAATAGCATGTGCTCAATTCCAGCCGCCGCAGTGTTACATTTAACACACATGGATTTGTCTGATATCGTGTTGCCTTGCGCCCAACTAGATATTCTTTGTGGTGTATAGTACAGCTCGGTGATTGTCCTATATAGTTGCATTTTAAGGTTCGACGAATGTACTATATCACTTAGATGAGTTAACGCGCTTCTAATCTGTTTTGAATTTATATTAAGATTTAATCTACGAGACCATTTGGCTGCAATTTGAGTTGTGTTTTCACCCTTGTCCTTAATTAAACATTGGTATCCCAATTTCATTAGTGATTTTGTTTTATCAGAATAAATACAATCAAGAATATATGACTGTTTAACTTCCGTTATTCTCATTTTATTACAGAGAAAATCTCTCATTTGTCTATATTTAAAATGCATATCATCAGTGAGCCCATATATAATTTTTAAGTTCTCAAAGTCCATCAAGCTATTAGTACCAAAGAGGTCACCTAGTGTATTTATTCCCTGTCTAATCCAGCGATTCCCTAAACCGTCCGAGAATATACCCGGAAGGCCCGGGTTATTCCATAGTCTAAGTTCGGCGTTGTAGAATGAGCTATTACTAATGTGCAGAATTTTATCCCAAATTCTTATAGCGTGTTTAGCAGTCTTAAATTTTACTCTTTTAAAGTAGTTCGGGTCATGAACCCGCAATAGAAATTGATTAGAATCGGCACCTAGCATATACTGATGGAAAAATAATGAAGGAGTGTTTTTTAATAAGCTCCTTATGCGTAAAAAAAAAGTAGCCAAAAAATAGAGGTTAACCACCTTCAATTATTTCCACTACTTCAGAAGTTACATATTTAGGAATCAAGATCTCCCTACCCATAGAGAAGATACCTGAACGCAATGTAAATCCTATAATAATGCAAATCAATACTTCATTACAGCGTCTAGACCACTTACATCTATCACTTTACGGCAGACTGAATATCTTAAAAATGTTGATTTTACCAAAAGTACTATATTTGTATCGCACAATTCCATTAGAATTCCAACCGCTCTGTTTTAAAAACTTAGAAAGAAGTACTTTTCGGTTCTTATGGGGCTATAAACGCCACAGAAAAGCATCAAAGAAAATGATATTGAGTAACGAACGTGGCGGATGGAATGTACCTTATTTTCTTTTTTATTATTTTTCTGCCGTATTACAATATATAACCCCTTTAATCTTGGGAGACAGAGTAGAAGTGCGGAATTTTCAGACTCCATCAACCTACGAAATGATTATGGGGGAGCAAGTCAAAGGCAGCTTTCTGAGGATTATAGAGCCTAGTTACTATAAAAAAACAAAATATAAGATATTGAAGGCGGCTTTTGGAGTCTGGCAAAAAGTTCGAAAAAATTTGAAATTACGCAAATTAAATTGTTATACTCCCCTTATATCTAAAGACCCTTTTCCTGAAATGTTTTGTTATTTAACTATGTATAGATGGCAACAGAAAGGAATATGCTATTTGGGAGATTTGTTTAATAATGACCAAATGCTTTCTTTTCAAGATTTAATGAATATATTCTCTGTGGGAAGAAATGACTTCTTTAAATTTCTTCAACTACGAAGTTTCCTACAGAATCATCCTTTAATCCCCCCAGTTAAAGTCTCATTGTTAGAACTCTTGCAAAAAAAACCCTGCATAGGAGCTATCTATTCAAGCTTAATTCAGGAATATGGAGATGACTTGGGACAATGTCAGCTGAGATGGGCTGACAACCTTGGTATACCTGATGTTGATATTTTGCTCTCAATTAATATTACTGCAGATTGCTTAATAACAGGGATTATGAAATCTCAACATTTTATGTGTATTCATAATTTGTATTATACCCCTAGTAAAGTTGTTAAGTGGAGTACGACGACAGGTACAAACTGCAGTCGCTGCGGGTTATTTGCAGCCGATGAACTGCATATGTTCTTTCTTTGTCTGAAACTCTCTACGTTGTTCCAACACATGGAAAATTTCTTATTTATTATAGTTAAATGTCAGGTTAAGATAACGGCGGAACTGCTGCTACTAGGTATTGATCATACTGTTACTAGGTCAAGTTAGATTTCTTATTTCCTATTTCTTTGCATGGCTGCAGCTAGAGCTTGTATTACTAAGGAATGGATCAGCTCGGATCCGCCGTCATTCTTTATGTGGCGGGAAAAACTACTATTTATGTATAACACTGAATCCGCTATATACAAGTTAAAGGGGGTTAGAAAAAGAGTATTGGGGGAGAAAATCTGGGTACCAATTGCCGAATGGATATAAATCAGTAAGCTGTTAGACTTACATTTGACATTTACTTTATAAAATTATATGTACTTTAAAAAAGATTTGTTTTATGTTATGAGCTATGTATTGCTGTATTTCCTTGCAATAAAACAATAAAATTTATAAAAAAATAAAATAAAAAAAACCAACAGAACAATGAAAAGGGCTTATTGTAGTCAGCACGACACAGGCCCTCTCTCAACTCCAAGAAAGCCATCAGACAGTCGTGGTCACATGGTACTGGATCCCTCACATCTTGGTGCGTCAGTCTTGGCAAAGGCTTCGCCTTGAGAGAGAAATTGGGAATCCATTGGCGAAAGTAGCCAACCAGCCCCAAGAACATTCGGACCTCCATCTGAGTGGTAGGGACAGTCATATTCATGATCGACTCAATTCGGTCTGGTGACACCTTCCTCCTACTTTTCTCAATTCGATGACCCAAGTACTGAACCTCACTCAAACAGTATTGCAACTTATTTGGGGACACCTTATGTCCATTCTTTGCCAAATGATTCAGTAAGGCAATCGTGTCAATCCTGCAAGCATCCTCCGTTTCTGACGCAATCAAGAGATCGTCGATGTACTGCACAAGAATGGAGTTCTGCGGCAATACAAGACTCTCAAAAATCTTTTTCAAGAACTGATTAAAGTTCGATGGACTTTCTATATACCCTTGAGGGATACTACACCACGTTAACACATGGTCCTGCAGCCGGAAAGCAAATAAAAATTGGCTTTACTCGTGTAGAGGTATCAAAAAGAATGCTTGACACAGATCAATCACGGTAAACCACTCATCCTCGCATGGAATCTGGAATAGTATCACTGATCGATTCGGTACCACTGGACAACATGGAACCACAATCGTGTTGACCTTTCGCAGGTCTTACACAATCCTGAATTTCCCGCTTTATTTCTGTAAACCCATAATGGGTGAGTTACATGGACTACCCATTATCTCCTTCAGGATTCCCTGCTTAATTATGGAATCGATTACAGGTTTAATCCCTGCGATTGTCTCAGGTGACAGATTATACTGGGGCATTCTCGGGAACTCAACATTCTGCTTAGCCCGGATCTTAACTGGTTCAACCACTTTGATCAGCCCAATCTCTTCTCCTGTAAAATCCCACAGTCCAATGAAACAGAGTCTCTCATGTCAAGTGGAAGCTCTTCCACTATCAACACAGGATAAATCTCTATGCATAAATGCTGATTCGCAACCTTAAAGGTGGCATCATCATCATTTGTCTGCAATTCCACTCCCTTGGGTGTACAATAGATGGTACAATTTAACTTGCACAAGAGATCACATCCTAGCAAACAGACTGGACTTGAATGACATACCACAAACTGGTGTCGATCTCGAAAGGTTCCTATTCTCTGGTTTGCTGGATTGAATCTACACTTGCGCTTCTAATGCCCGATCTTGTGACAAAGGTGACACTCAGTGGTCTTTTTAAATGTTGCAACATCCATCCCTGTCTTAGGATCTACAGGTTTCACTTTCCCTTTGCCCTGCGCATTCTGAGACCCTCCTTGACCATTTCCCTGTTTTCTCCCTGGTGTCCCTCCACTTGTCTGTGTCTAGAGTTCTCTTTCAGCGGTTTGCATCTGGAGTAGCATCCGCTTATCCTTAAGCTTCCTCTGCTTCGAGTCCACTTCATCGCTGCAGTACCTAGCATACCACAGTATTTTGTCCACTGACTCGTTCTTCTAGCAGATCAAATGTTGCTGAATCATAAAGCTAAAATCTGGTCCCAGACCCAAAACGAACTTGGAAACAAACTGTCCCATGTCTTTAGGGTCTACGGTGGCTAGCCCACTGTACTGATTCTAGGCCTGTAGGAGCCTCTCATAGTATTCATGTACGGACTCTTTTGGTTCCTGATCTGGTCGATCTATCTTAATCCAATCAATATCTTGTGGCGATATTTTGGATTTCAGCCATGTAATCACTTGCTCAAACTTTTTCATAACAATGGATGAAGGACAATTGGTAACAGAATCTCTGTCTGGTTCACAAGTTGGCCAATCAACTGCAACTTTACAAACTGCCCACAAATCACCTGGTACCACGATATCAAAGAACATGTTCAGATCAACCCACAACAATTTCGATATTTTAACAAAACGATTGACCTGCTTGTACCATTCGACAGGCTTCTCCCTCAGCCGAGGAAATTCATTCATAAATGCTGCTAAATCACCTCTACTCCAAGGCACGTGCACATACATGCACATACCCTCCATTCTGTACCTCTCGCAAAGGGTAATTCTCCACTCCTACTAGACCCCCTCCTGGAGGCAATGTCTCTCCTACGCTCTTTTTGGTGCTCTTCTTTTTGGACCATCTTTCCTCCCACTTATAAAGCAAGCTCCAGGCGCGTATTCCCGCAATCAATTCTCGAATGTGAGTCTTCAACCCTATGACCCTCTTCTCTTCCAGTTCCTGATCACTGTACTGCAATCTGTAACCTCCCTGCAACATCTCTGTTTTGGACAAATCCACCTCACATCTCTTTGCCAAATCTGTCAGTTTCTCATGTGCTGACCTTGCCTTGCAAGTTACGTCCTTTGCTACATACAGCAACTCGTCTGGTTATTAAAGTTCCACTCTTTCCAAAGGCAGGTTCCCACTAACTATCTCATCTACCTCAGCTTTTAACCTCACCACATCCAACTTTTTTGCTCTTATAGCAACTTTCAGTGTCCCTCGACTAGATGTACCACTCGATTCTTCATTCTGAATACTCTGATCTCCTCATTGGTTCCCTTCAGCTACATTCCTAAGGGCTGGTCGGCATCCTGAATTTCCATGCAACCCAATCTCCTGTCATCCTGTCATTCTGGCTTCTCACTGGTGGCTCCCACATCCTTATGTCAGATCTTGAATCGGCCAAAGACCTCAGTCTCACCGTTCTTACATCCACCTGGCCTCTAGAGGAGTCTGCAGTGGTGAGCAATGGCGAACTCGATTCTATAGGTCTCGGAAGGTGAGCTATTCCACTCATGGGCCATTCCCCCCAGAACCAGTCTCCTCCCCTACTGCTGACCGTACCGAACTTCCACTTCTCACCTGATCCGGGTCATATACTCACGCTATGGGGCCAATGGTAACTGGCACTGAAAGAGTATCTGGTAACCTTGTAACACCTGTAACTCCTTTAGCTTCAATACCTGCTGGAATCTGTGTTCCTATCCCTTCTGTTCCTGTTGAGATTCTCCCAACTACTCTCGCACTAGGTTGAGTCTGTGATTCTCCAATCCCCTCTGCTACTGATTTTCCCTCTTCTGAATCCAGATTATATGGCGGTGGTCTTTCTGATAGTAGTCTATCTATCAAGCTGTCATTGGTGTCACTATCGTCCTCCTCACCACACTTCTTCTGGGTTTCTCCTACTTTCACCATCAACGGGAATAGCCTATCCCCTCAATAGTTTTTTCACCCTCCATCTTTTCTCCAATGCATCCCATTGTGCATCTTGAAATGCCCTGATCGACTTTTTCACCCTTTCCTGACGTCGGTCTCTTTTCCTGTCATGTGCTGCTCTCATCCATGCATGTAGCACCTCAAACTGTGTCGGTCTGGGTAAAGGTTGCAATAATTACATCACTGATTTCAATTGGTACAACACTTCCAACCTGAAAGTACCATAACGCGGAAAAAAAAATTCTCCCTCTTTTTCAGTCATTTTATGCCAATTTTTGAGCCAAATTATGGTATGCAATCCCACATTCGTAGCCATGTAATGGGCTGGGGTATCCTCGGGTCGGGCTTCTTCTCCTCCCAGAGTAACCACCCTTCTATCTGCTCTACACATATCTCGTAAAAACTTTAAAACATTTCTTGATAAAATCAACTTCCTTTTACACACAGTGCTTCGTTTTACTTCCTGATGTCAATCCACCAACACCTGTGCGGCTTCACACCAACCGACCTATCGCAGCGCGCCACTTCCTGACTTCACTCTTACTCCTCTTGCAGCAGTTCCCCTCCTTTACAATTCGTCTCTCGCACACTCACACGTCTCTGTCAAACAATGAAATAACTGTTTGTTCACGAAACGACCAAACAGTCACTTCCTGACTGTCTGTCCACCAAACGACCAGACAGTCTCTCACAATTTTCAACCTCAACTCTGGCAATCGCCTGTCTGCACAACGACCGGACAACTACCTCAGACTATCTGCCCATGAACGGCCGGACAGTCATGTACTTAATAGATAGGATCCAATCACTCAATGTTCTACACACAGCAATCCACGACCTACTTCAGTTACTCACGCACTCACACACGCATTTCCCTAACACCGGTGGGTCAGTCAACAACGTCTCATGACTCCCACAATGACTCCCACAATCACTGGTCAGACAATTTCAACTCTGGGTGTCTTCTACACCACAATCTCTTATCCCGGGATATAAACATTTCGTTATTATCCCACATTTCTAATGATCACTTTTTTAGTACAACACAAGAATATATGCGGGTGCGAACTATCCATGAGTATGATGCACCACTACAATTTTCTGAATATCATGACACTCTATCAAGATCATGCCTGTTTTGTCTGGAAGAGCCATGTCTTAAGGTTCCTTTGAAAGTCCATGAGGGAGTGGAGGTTCTGAGGTGTTTCAGGAGGTCGCTCCAGGTCTTGGGTGCAAGGTTCAAGAAGTAGCATCCTCTGCTTCAGGTCTTCTTGATGCGAGGGAGGTGTGCTCTTGCCTGAGACTCAGATCGAAGGTGTCTGGTGGGTTGGTAGCAGCTGAGGCAATGGTTGAAGTAAGCTGGACTGCTATTGTGGAGAGCTTTGTATGTGTGGGTGAGTAGCTTGCACTTACATCTTTGCTTTTTGATGATCTAGAAAAAAATTCTAGACACAAAAGCATTCAAAGAAATAAAATGCAACTGAATAAACACCGCTCAAATGAATAACACACTTTAGACCAGTGTCTCCCAAACTTTTTAGAACCACAACCCACTTTTTAATACCAATCTTTAATGGACATGTAATTCTTTTAATGTAACTAAAGCATCGTTTAGTAGCGCACTGTCATTTATAGACATCACGTTTTCCTTTGAAATGCATACTAAATTTGCACAGACATTTAATTTTACTGATAAAACTATATCAAACATAAATGATAATATGAGACGAACGGGTTTCAGTGAATATTTATTATTTCTGCATCACCAAGTAGAGGGTCTTGATTTATTCTAATCATATTAACATCTTTTGTTTCCTTTGCACTTCAGAATAACAAAAAAATGTGCTTCATTTTTACTTTCTTAACTGCTGAATGTGTATAATTCTATTACAGGTATCTACATTTTTTTGTATGTCAGGAAAAAATAACACCCTACAGCCTTTCCTTTCAGTCTACATGTACCCAAGGAAGATTGTCACATAATTTACTTTATTTTTCTTTCCCTGATTGCAAAGTGAGAGGAGTTTGTAAACACCATTCATCATGTTAAAAACATAAGTAGCAGAAGACTTAGGTTGACATTTGACTTGTCTTTGAGGTGCAGCAAATGTGACAAGATAAATACAGAATTTAAAGTCATCTTCCTTTAATGCTTTGACTCTCATGACCCACCAGAAATCGGCTCATGACCCACCACTGGGTTGAGACCCACAGATTGGGAAACACTACCTTTGACTGATGCCAACTTGAGGTGTTCATGGTATGTTATGTGAGTTTCTTGAGCTCCACTCAATGAACTATAGCAACATCAGTGTCACTTTCCAAATTACAGATGTGTACCTGTAAGTTACAACATGCTTAGTGCTGTTGGATGAAAAATTACTACTTGCTGAAAATCGCCCCCTCCCCAATGGTATTGGGAAGGTATTAAGCGATTATCATATTCTAAAGCACGTATGCCCTCTTTTTGCATCCCGACTAAGGGGGGTAGCTTCTATTGGTGCAGCAGGTGCAGTGGCACCCTGAGCCTTGATTACTGTGGTATTTCACCGTTCAAACACCGGCCACGGGGCTCATGTCCTTCCTTTCACTAAGGTCGTACCCTACACGAGCTGCAGCACTGCCTGTCCCTGTTGGTCTATCCGACTAACTTCAGTTCTGTAACACACCGTCGGTATAGATATGTTGTTAACCGCAATGCCACTCGGAGTCATACATGCTCATTTTGTAATTGTTTGCTTTTGTTACTTGTCATCAGCCTTTTGTGGAAGTACCAAATGTTCATGTGATTTTGCTCCATATAAAGCGCACCGATGCCTCAAAAGCACAATAGCGCTTTAGAAAAACATGCAATTGACAGCAAAATGAAAAGCACGGCCCATCACCCATTCTAATGCACCCCTGCCGCCATCTTGTCATAGAGGTAGACTCACTTACAAGGGCGATAACAATCCATATCAACCCATTCCTTTCTCTGGCATCACACGTCGCCATGTTTACTTGCCTCGGTGTAAATACCTGTTTCTAAAAGCATGCCAGACACAAACAACTTGCATGAGAAGTCCATTACCTTCCTCAAAACAGACGGCGTCATTAAAGATTGACAAGGAAGTAAGTGGTGTGACAGTAATTAGCAGGGGCAGACCATCTTGCTTTCTCATGAATACTGCAAGATGCAACTCCTAGAACTGGTCTGTAGTCTGATTCTGCCCCAGACAGTCGCCCCATCAACACATTTTCTCTCCCGGCCCCTCTACCACATCCACTTCCACCAGACACACAGACTGAGACCACTGTACTTCAAATATGTTGTCATCGTTTTATGCTGATTCCAGCAAATATCCTCCGACCTCACTGATATTTTGATAATCATGAGATATTATAGTTTAGCTCACTGCACACAATGGCCCAGAGTTCCTAGAAACCCACACGAGTGACAAGCAGAGTTCTACAAATCTATTGGTTGAGTTTTTAAATCAGCAGAACACACATTGTGCATTATACATTACAAAACACCCACCACCCACCATCCTCATGATGTGATTTACCCAATTACAATCACACACGTTGGCCTTCATTTGACATATTACAATTCCCTGCTCCTATTAATTACATACTGAAAGTGCAATAAATCACTTATTCAGATAAAATATCAGTGAGACTCTTTAAATAACAGTGTTTAAACACTGTTAAAATAGATTTGCCTCTCAATGCAGTTGGAGCTGCAAGGTATTAAAAAATTAAAAATTTGCAGGTATAACCTGAAAAGACCCAGCTCAGGGTGGGTTACTTTTTCCAAAGCTAGAAGCTGGAGCATTAGAATATTTTTACTTATCCTCCAACTTTAACCCATATATCTCTAATGGCACTAAGTGAACAAGAGAGGTTAGCAAGCCTGGCACTTGTTCGCTTTAGGAAGTAGCCCCTCCCAAGGGCATTATAAAACAAATTGTGGCAAAATGGTGGATATTACACCTCAAACCTCAAATAATTAGGCCGAAAAGGTAGAGAAGGTCTGTACGGCTACTCATAAAATTATCAAATTCATCAATGGCTGTCAACTGTGACTGATTTTCCTCAAAGAAAGTGAAGGGGTCACTCCTTCCAAAGAAAAAACTGAAAATATGTGGCCATGGGGTGCCTTTTACAGAACAATCTTCAAGTTCATTGGCTAAAAAACGTAAGGTTTGACATGCATTTGTGAAGCGCCATTCATGTGAACTTTGAGGTTTATTCATCTAAGGAATGCTAGGAGGGGTGGGGGTCCTCCAATCTGCATTTTACTCTTTCCATCTTTTTTTCCTTTTTCGTTTCTAATATTTAATTTCTTTCCATCTTGCTTTCCTTCTTTATTCATTCCTTCTTTACTTCCTTTTTTGTTTCTTTCCATTGTTCTTTCTCTTCAGCCTTTTTCGTGCCCTGCTTTTCATCGTTCTCTTACTCTTTCCTTACTTTTATCTACTTTTCTATCTTTCTTTCATCTTTATTTCTTGTCTCATCCGTCTTCCTGTCTTTTCAATCTTTCCTTACTTCTTTTCAATCTTCTTTCAGCACTGCGTTTTTCTTTCTTCCCTGTTTTCTTCTATCCATCAATCTATCCTGTTGTCTGTATTTTTACACCATCCATTCATCATCCAGCCAAGCATACATCCATGGGTCCTACTCTCCTTTCCTATTTTTGCCTTTTATCCATCCACATATCCACCCTTCCTCTCGCCTTCCAATCCTTATTTCTTTTTTTTTGCCCTTCCTTTTTTATCCTTCCATTCTTCTTTCCATTTTCCTCTCTATTCTTGGACCCCTAACTTATTTTAGTGATCTTTTGTCTATTAGGCCCCTCACAACACCTAGGGGACCATTAGGATGGCGGGCGGATTGCCCCCGCCAGGCTGGCGGTAGCCACCGCCAGCCTGGCGGGGGCAATCTGCCCGCCATCCGCACCTAAATTCCCCCCGCCATATTAGGATGGCGGGGGGACTGCGGTGGACGGAAAGACCTTGCGGCCGGGGCGGAAAATGTTTAATATGGTGGCGGTGTCTATTAGACCACGCCAACCATATTAGGATGGGCTTTCAGACATGCCTTTCCGTGGCGGCAATGCCGCCACAGAAAGGCATGTAGAGACTCCCTGCGGGGGCCCGTTGCGGGCCCCCTGGGACTCCGTGGGGTGGGGGTTGCACCTGGGGGGGTACCTATAGTACCCCCCGCATTTCAAAGTGCAACATGGCAGGTACCGCGCGGTGCCTGTCATGTTGTGCTTTGAAATGCACAACGTGCATTTTTACCATTGCGGCGGGCGGCGCTTTCAGCACCGCCCGCCGCAATGGTAAAAATACAGGATGCACCCGCCAGTGTGGCGGGCGCATCCTAATTGCCAAGGCGGGACCACCGCTCCTATGGTGGGCGGTCCCGTTTTGCACGGTGATGGCGGGCGGGCAAAGTCCGCCCGCCATCCTAATGGGGGCCATAGTATCCTCTTACAGTGGTATTTAGGAGTTTCTGTATGGAGACAAGGGGCGTGAGTTACAGTCTAAAGACAGGTTCCTCCATCACAACCGTGACAGATATTCTGTGTACCTTTTTACAAGTGCATTAAATAATATGGTACTTGTAATAAGGGGGGTGGGATATCCATCATGGGAGTAACCGGTCCAAATTCTAAATCAGGCCCAAAATCAAAGAAGCCATAAACAGCAATGTAAATGTTTTACAACACAAAGAACTCACCATTAACACCCACCCTTGCTCAAGCTATTAAAGTAGGGGGTTCGTGACGCCCCTGCAGCACAGTGATATGGCAGTGATATGATCAAAACCGCAAGTGTGCCATCGCTGATACCTCGGTTGATTAACAGTCAATCATTCTCATACACCCCACTGAACGTAATCTAACTTCTGCAACACGATTTCGATAATTTTATTACAAATTATAGAGTAGTGTTTTATGTGGAAGTTGTCAAAAAAGCAATTTCATAGCATTCACCGAGAGTCAAGAGTTTATTAAAGAGAAGAAGGCGTGTGCTATAGGGCAATTCTCATTTAAATGCAATTTTCAGGAGCATGAATACTACAAGCATCAGGGATGTCACTGAAACACAAGGCAATTATACCAGTGATTTTCTTTCTTTAAATTGATGGCACAAGGTGTGAGTTGCCAATGAATGTAGAATGAGGAATGACATAAGGAAAAAGCACTTTAAAGTCAGCTTTAATCTGATGCAGTCTGCGGAAGGAATGAGGAGCACAGCAGCGGCCCGTGCAGGTTAGAGCGGTGAGGCTGTGGGGCCAGGTGGGGGGTATTTCGACAGATGACGAGGAGGGAAAATTAATTATTTATTTAATTTTTCCTTGCGGTCGTGTGTCGCACAACCCACACTGCCTGGCACCACACCTCTTACCTGCACATGCTGCTGCTGGAGGAGGATATGGTGGACTTATTTACAGGATTGGTTCTGGAACAAGTATACAAAGCAGACCAAGGCAAGAAAACAGGCGCGCAACATCCATTGGGCTAAAAGGGCTTCAGTCCCCTCTCCCCCACCTTCATATGTCCTACCTCGGACTGCCGCAAAAATAGTTCAGTTCAAAGCAAATTGCAGATGCAACACTTTTCACACAAAGTACCTGGGATGCGTTGTGCACATAAACAAAAAGGGTCACAGGGAAGGTGATCGTCTGTTCCTTACACTCAGGTAGGGTGATGCGTCGGTTCCTTGATCCGAGGGAGGTGATGTGTCGGGCCCTTACTGCTGCTCTGGGGAGGTGATGTGTCGGTTTCTTACTGCGTACCCCAACAATGTGACAGACCTGGCGCCTTGATGCGGTGCGATGATCCATGGGTTCTTGCAGCTGCACAGCAGGGCTTGTGTCAGAATCGGTGTGGTGATCTCAGACTTCGGAGATCAGTGCACTCGATGTGGTGTGTGGCGATTTCTCGAGCACGGGCAGGTGCTGCGATGAAATCTTCACCGATGCATCGGAAATAGGTGCGGATGCGTCACGCTTCTTGTTGTTGGGTTGCGTTGTTTTCCCAACAGCCAGAACAACCTGCAGAGGCCCAGAACAGCTACAGGCACCTCTTGGCAGGCAAGAACGTCCAGCAAGGAAGTTCTGGGGAACTGGGGATGCAGTCTTTTGTGTCCCTGAGACTTCAGAACAGGAGGTAAGCTCTTCTTCAAGCCCTTGGAGATCTTCCTCAAGCAGGGGACAAAGCAAACAGCAAAGTCCTTTTTAGGTCGAGGACCTAAAGGTTGCGCTTGCGCAGTCTGGGGTCGGAGATTTAATGTCTCTTAGTAGTGCTGTTTAACCCGCCTCCCTGCCCCGTCTCTCCTCCATTGGCTGGCTTCCTAAACGGAGGCCAGACAAATGGAGGAGAGATGCGTCACTCCAATTTAGCCCCGTCTTTTTCGGATTCGGGGGCATAAGTTTTGCTGTTCTTTAGACAGTGACGTTGTTTGTCACTCAGAACCGCAAAACCCCGCCCCCGATTCCGAAAAATTCGGAAGCTTGCGGCCGCCATTTTGTTCTCGTCTGCGGTTAGGATCGATCGTTCCTTTAGTCCTTCTTGCTCACACACCCGGCTCTGCGATCCGCAGACACCCGGTTCTGCCGCCCTTAGATCTGCCCTCTTACTGCCCTGTGCACACCCAGCTCTTCAATGTCTGGTTTTAACCCCTCCCTTGCCTGGGCACTCTTGGCTCTTCACTCTGAGAGTTTGCAGCGCGGCTGCCATTTTTTTCCCAAACTTGTTAGGGATGTCGCCTCCGCCCTGCAGCACGGTGGGAAAGTTGTGGTAAAGGTTTCCTTAAATGTTGGTATGATGCACTTCCTTCTACTAGGCGATGTTAATGTGGACTGCAACTGTAACTGTAACTGGGGCCATAGTTTACTCTGTGTGTGTATTCTCCTCAAATCGCTGTGGGAATTTCATTTTGCATATTGGTATGTTTGCGTACTGCATTTGAACGTTCTAGTCCTTTAGGCGCTACTATTTGCTCCGCGGTGAGTGTGAGTGGGTGTTGGGGGGCGGGGGTACCCATTAACTTACTTGTTTGGTCTTGGGTTATCATTGCAGTCTTAGTTCCCAAGTTTTCAGCCTAAAATAAGGCTGCTCTTGCATGCGGGTGCGGCAGTGTGCTGTGCCTGCAGCAGCCCGAGGCTGCCAGGCGCTGGGAAGGTGCCCGAGAGCGAGGAAGCGGCCCCACCGACCCGCCATAGCCTGGGGCTGACGAGCTGGAGCTGGTACAGCTAACAGAGCGAGAGGGCAGCTGTCGGGACGCAAGGCGTTAACGCCGTCACTTGGAAGCAGACGACTGAGGCACCGCATCCCCAGCACTGCGGCGATGATCGCCCACCAGAGACATGAGGAGACCTTCATCAATCAAAACTAACCAGGACACCTCTGCTTGCAGGCCCTGCGGTGGCGACGTGACACACCAGCTTCCCCGGGCCCCAAGACACTCCCCCATACCGGAAAATGAGGCATCCCGTGCACTGACTGCCTCTTCGGGCTCCCAGCGCTCCCACCCACCAGATAATGGGGGGCCCCTGCACTGACAGCCTTCTTGGGCTCCAACCGCCCACACCCACCGGAAAATGGGGGACCCCGTGCATTGAAAGCATTCTCGGGCTCAGTGCTCCCTCCCTCCCCTCACCATAAAATGGGGGACCATGTGCATTGACTGACTTTTTATGTTCACAGGATATCCCCCCTCCCCACCACCAATTTCCCTATAATGGGGGATCTCATGCACTGACAGCCTGCTCAGGCTCCCAGCACTCCACACCGCATAATAGGAAATCCCATCTACTTACTGCCCTCTCAGATCAGCACAGCCCCCTTACCGCACACAGAGGGTCCCTGTAAATGGTTAGCTTCTCAGGCACCCTGATGTCCCCATTCCCGCGCCACAGTTAACGGATGACTCGTGCACCAGCACCCTCCCCAGGCTCAGGGTGCCAGAGCTCCATCTTACCAGATATTAGGGAGCCCCCAAAAAAGCCCCTCCTCCCCCACCCAGACCCCTGTCCCCCCGGATAATATGTAATCTATGCACAGTGAGTTCATTCAGGCAAGCAGCCCCCCCACACACACACAGTCCTTCGTGTATTAACAGCTTCCTCGGGCTCCCAGAGAAACCCCCTTTCCGCATACTGCGGATCCCGTTATCTGAGAGACTACTTAGGCACCCAGAGCCGTGCCCTCCCCTCATCCCCCCGCCCCACCGCCCCCCGTGCCAGGACAGCGTCCCCAGGCTCCCTAACCCCGAAACTGGACACTGGGATATCCCGTGCACTGACAACGGGCAACCCTCGCAGCTTCTGTTTAAGTTAACGCTTTATACACCATAACCCACCCCATATATGAAACCAATGGTCCGGTGGAAAAAAATGAGGTGTGCATGTTCGAGGGCAGAACGATTGGGAGACAATTATGACAGGCGTTTAACCCCTCAAGTGGGTAGACCGGGTGGTCACTACATCACCTAACTGTGCTACATTTCACTGTGTATACAATGGTCAGTACAAACATCAGTCATAAATTCATTACATGACAAGTATTGACAAAGTCAGAAAGTCTAGCCTTTTTGCTGAATGGAGTCAGGTTTTCAAAACCAACTCATGGAAAAAAAGTATTTTCAGCTTGTTTAAATAAGTCCTGTGGTTCTTTCAGGGTTTTCACCAACATACTCAAAAGCAGCACTCTTTATCAGAGAATGGTAAATGGATGCGGTGGGGGGATAGGTGGATGAATGAATAGATGGAATAATTAAATGGGTGGATGCGTGTATGGATAGTCTCTTAGGCAGGCGGATTTGATGGACGTTTAAGAAATTCAGCCAACTTTAAAAACTGGGGAAGGCAAAATTAATGGCAAAAGCTTGGATTTTCTGTGACGGGTTACTGGGAAATGGACATGGAAAGAGCAGCAGACATGTGCAGTAATTGCCAGGTGACTCGTTTTTCTTGCCTTCTGCCCCCTGATTGCACTCGTTTTTCTTGCCTTATGCACCCTTCTGCCACCTGATTGCACTCGTTTTTCTTGCCTCTGCTCCCCTGATTGTGTCATTTTTCTTGCCTCTGCAAACCTGTTTGTGCCATTTTTCTTGCCTCTGCCAACCTGTTTGCGCCGTTTTTCTTGCCTCTGCCACCCTGTTTGTGCCGTTTTTCGTGCCTCTGCCACCCTGTTTGTGCCGTTTTTCTTGCCTCTGCTACCCTGATTGTGCCATTTTTCTTGCCTCTGCTCCCCAATTGTGCCATTTTTCTTGCCTATGCCCCCCTAATTGTGCTCTTTTTCTTGCCTTCTGCCCCCTGATTGCACTCGTTTTCTTGCCTTCTGCCCCCTGATTGCACTAGTTTTTCTTGATTTTTCTGTTACTCAGGAGTGCATCTTCTGTGGCCCTCCACTGCCCGAGAGAGCAGAGGGTAGGGGGGCAAGCCCGTGCCTTGGGCATCCATAGCTACCCCCGTGTGCTGACAGAGATGGGTGGTTGTCCTGCATAGAGGGATTTTTTGAGAAACGTCGTGTTTACGTGAATTTAAAAGACTTGCCCGGAATAGGACTATTGATTTGGGGGCATGATGAGCATTGAGCAGGCTAGGGGTTAATAATACCTATTATTAAGCCCTACATTATTCGTCATATCACACAGAATGTTTTAGTAGATGTCTGACAGCCCGCGCGGGCCCCCCGGACTTTTGCCATCCTGTTTTCTCTGATCCGCAAGTCATGGTGGAGTTGGTAAACGATCTCCTGCAGCTGCAGGCCGTGGGTGCGTGGAGGGACCTGACGACCAGCGACAAGCTGCGGGCCGCCACCATGCTGCTCGACACCGTGGAGGAAGGGGCCTTCGTGCT
The DNA here is from genome assembly GCF_964263255.1 of Lissotriton vulgaris. NCBI lineage: Eukaryota > Metazoa > Chordata > Amphibia > Caudata > Salamandridae > Lissotriton > Lissotriton vulgaris. Next base: position 1,254,137,098 of record NC_141696.1, read on the forward strand.
GGCGACAATAGTCCCGTAGAACACCCGACAACCACCGTGAGTACCACTTCCGTCCCCTTTTAGAGTCACACAGCACAACGGAGGGCACAAGCACACTCCTGCCTGGCAAAACTTAAACTGCACGTTTTCTGATGAACTAAAAAGCAGCAGCTTTGTAGTTTTTGTGAAAAATCTATATTGTGTAGTTAGCAATAGCATTTATTGGTCCCACAAATGAAGCAAAACGTTTCTTTTGGGGGTCTAAAGAAAGTTATCAAACCTCTTCCAAGTAGAATTCGTCCCTAAAACACTACAGCTGAATGAGTTAAGTGAAACCCTCAACACATTCTTTAACTCACATATGCAGTGATCAGCTAACACATACACACTGCATTTATGTTGTCTGTGTGTCTGTGCGTAGCTCTGTCTGTGCGTGGCTCTGTCTGTGCGTGGCTCTGTCTGTGCGTGGCTCTGTCTGCGCGTGTGTGTGTGTGGCTCTGTGTGGATAGCTTTTTTTGTAGGTGCCTCTATGTGTGGGTGGCTCTGTCTGTGTAAGAGTGGCTCTGTGTAGGTGGCTCTATGTGAATGACTCTGTGTGGGTTGCTCTGTGTGGATGGCTCTGTATGTGTGTGTGGGTGGCTTTGTGTGTGGCTCTGTGTGGGTGTAAATGCAATAGGTCATGCATATGGGAGCGATTAAGCTCAATGCCATTTACTTAACGATTAAGCTATTGGCAATATAAATGACAATACCATTTATGTATGATTAAAAAAAAAGATGTCATGAGCAATGCCAATAGCTCTACCTTTAATAATGCCGAGACCATTGCATTGTAAATGCTTGCTCCCTTTCCTTAGCAGAAAGTAGCCACTGCAGGCCAAACCCAGATAGTAAACAGCACAGAGGCAGTGTTACTCCTCAGTTTCTCCAGTTCTTCTCCTTGGCAAAGGTTCCTCTTGATTACCCAGAAGTGATCTAAAAGTCTGGGGTCGATGCCCCTCTTTTTATACAGTAAATCTCTTTGTTCTCCCCTGGCCCAGGCCTCTGAGCCCAGTCCAAACCAGTTTTGGAGGGTACTTTGGACGTTCACAACACCCTCCATTGTCAGTGAGCCCTGGCTCCAGACACACCACAGGGGGGAGGAGCCATCATTGTGGAGGGCAAGCACAGCCCTATTCAGGTACAGGTGCTCCTCCTCCTCCCACTCTAAATGCAGACACGCCTATTCAGCCTATATCTGACTCATCCATACCCTCTGGAGCCACTACACGTCCCCAGCCTCTGTCACTCCAAAGCCAGACAGTCAATACACATCCTAGCAGAGGCGCACTGAATGGCTAAGCAAGAAAATACCTACTTTCTAAAAGTGGTATTTTCAAACACTGAATGTAAAAATCACCCTCTCTAAAAGATGCATTTTAACATTCTGAGTTCAGGCATACTAAACTTTATTTTCCTACCTTGTTCCCAGGGGCAGTTAGGCTTATAAGATGTTATAAGCAAACTCCCCAGTCTACCCTATGGGAACAGATAGCCTTGTAATAGTGAAAAACGAAATTGGCACTATTTCCCAATCAGGACATGCCACTCACACCAGGATATATCCTACCTTTCACATACACTACACCCTGCCCACAGGGGTACTTTGGGCCTACCTTAGGGGTGACTAACATGTGAGAAAAGGGAAGGTTGGTGCCTGGCAGGTGGGTGTACTTGGCAAGTCGACATGGCAGTATTAAACTGCACACAGGCACTGCGATGGCAGGCCTGAGTTACATTTACAGGCTGCTTATGTGGGGGCACAACCAGTCCTGCATGTGGCAGTGTGTTACATCATGGGAAAAGTGCACAGCTTCTAGACAAAATTCAAACTAGAGTCTATAAGCGGGTATTCAGTTTACCGGGTAATGCTTCTCCGGCACATGTCCGACTTGAGTTTGGTCTACAATTTCAAGAACTACAAATAAAATACGAGACCATTAAGTTCTGGTGCAACATCTGGATGCACAGGGAAACAGAAATCAACTCTGCCACATGGGAGGCCATGCATAATAGTCCCAATTCTCAGTACACCAAGTTTCTAAAATTGTCTCTCATCACAACCGAACTTGCTTCGTTATGGCAAACCAAACTCCCGGTATCTTCATTCAAGCAAGTAGTCAAAAAGGCGGCAAACAGGCATTCGCTGATCAACGACAAGTCAATCCTCAGTCACCGTTCGCATGCCTGGATAATAATTCAAACGTATAAGACGTCCAAACCCACAGCCTATCTCGGATTACCCTTTTCATCATATCTCAAACGGAAATACCTCAGCTTAAGGATGGGTAACTTGCCAACAAATGCAGATCAACCGGATTGGAGGCAATCAGACTCCAAGAAGTGTGAATTATGCGGGGCCGCAAAACAAGACCTCATCCACTTATTTTGCATCTGTCCTGCACTGGACCAGGAACGTCGGCACTGGTTAAAGGCGAAGTATAATGAACATGGAATACGCACCTGCCGCTCAGCTATTATACTAGTCCTGTGCACAACAGACCCACAATTAATTTGCAGATCAGTTAAGTTTGTTTTGAAGTTCGAAAACAAAAGAGGTGTCAAGGCAAAGAGCCGTTAAAAATCCTGCACACGTGTTAGATAAAGAACCCATAAGAACTCTGTATTTGCAACCATGTAAGAAGTTCACGTTGTAACATAAAGAACTAATAAGAACTCTGTAACCACAATTATCCAAGAAGCTGTATTGCCAGCCTCTCCCTGTCGAAAGTCTCAGATAAACACGCAGTAGATTGAACTAAACTTTCCTCAATCTTGAGATAAGTAGAGTTGCATCTGCCGTTTTTCACTATTTAAGGGATTTACCCAAATTGAGACTTAGTTTATAAAAAAGGGCATTCTCTGTATAGAACTAACACAATATCGTATAATGTAGTTCGGTATAAATTTCCTTATCAAGTTAACATATATGTAATCAACGTTTTTAAATTTGAATCTTGCACGCATATTGACCAATTTTATATGATGTACTTTTTACTTTTGTAAAGGTTTTAATTAACTACACAATAAAAGTCTGATTACTTACAGTCCTGCATGCCCAGTAGCAGCATTTGATTTAAAGGCCCTGGGCACACATAGTGCACGCTACTAGGGACTAGTAAATCAAATCAGCCAATTAAAGAAACACCAATCCATACATACAATTTACAGGGAGAGCATATGCACTTTAGCACTGATCAGCAGTGGTGAAGTGCCCAGAGTCATAAAACCAACAGAAACAGGTTAGAAACAGAAGGCCACAAAGTAAAAAATCTGTGTTTAAACCCGCTGTAAATGCCAGATCTAGCACACACCTTAAAACTTTTCTCATATGTGTGCTGTACAGTGTAACACACATGCAATATGGGAAAAGCTTGGAGAAATAATGTTATTGTCCTTTTTAGTGCCTTACTCATGATAGTGTAATGTTTTGGCACAAGACCCTGACTAGTATTGTTAGTCGATAAGGCATTGCGCCAAAAACCAAGGATGTTTGCATGGGAAGGCCCATGTACCACCCATGAGACACCACCTTGACGCAAAGCAGCACAAAAACTACCCTATATAACGGTAGGGCTACTTCCCAGTGCAGATAAAGTTTTGCTCTGGAAAGTGAATCTCATTTCTAAACTTTGCACGATACAACATTTTAGTAAATATGCCCCATGTAAAGGCAGATTTATCATTATTTCGCACAGCGCAGCAAGCTACTTGCCGCGCTGCATGAAAGGGCAGGAATGTGCCTTATTTAGCACGGTACAAGGCATTCCTGTCCTTTTCTGGTGCTAGTGCAAAATGTACTAGCTACCTAATGCCAACACAGGCCCTCTTGCATCATGGTGAAAAGCTGCCTAAGTTGCAGATAAGATTGTTTTTGTGCAGGAAGGGATACCTTCCTGCACTAAAACGGATCACTGAAAAAATATAGAATACAAAAATATAGACGAAAAAAATATCGAAGTAAAAATATAGAAAGACAAAATATCGAAATCCTATCTACAAACAGGTAAGTTCAAAAATATTGAATCAAAAATATCGAAAAAATATATATGCTTAGTAAAAATATTGAATTTAATAAAATAACTTACAAATAATTTAAAATTAATGAAATAACAACTATAATTAAAACATACTTAAAATACTTAAATAACTTAAAAATTATTAAATAATTAGTTTAAGTTAAAAAATAAAAATACAACTTGATTTTTTAACACATATATATATTAACATAATATTATTAAAAAATATACAATATTTTTATTGTAGCATAGCAAGAGTTTAAAATTTACTATTACCACTCCAGCAACTGCAACAGTAGGGTAAACATTGGATAGCGTAGGGGTAAAAATTACTATTCCCACTCCAGAGTGTGCAACAGTAGGGAAAGCGTTGGATAGCGTAGGGGTAAACATTACTATTCCCACTCCAGAGGATGCAACAGTAGGGAAACCGTTGGATAGCGTAGGGATACAAATTACTATTCCTACTCCAGAGGGTGCAACAGTAGGGAAAGTGTTAGATAGCGTAGGAGTAAAAATTACTATTGCCACTCCAGAGGGCGCAACAGTAGGGAAAGCGTTGGATAGCGTAGGGGTAAAAATTACTATTCCCACTCCAGAGGGTGCAACAGTAGGGAAAGCGTTGGATAGCGTAGGGGTAAAAATTACTATTCCCTCTCCAGAAGGTGCAACTGTAGGGAAAGCGTTGGATAGCGTAGGGGTATGAATTACTATTCCAACTCCAGAGGGTGCAACAGTAGGGAAAGCGTTGGATAGCATAGGGGTAAAAATTACTATTCCCTCTCCAGAGGGTGCAACAGTAGGGAAAGCGTTGGATAGCGTAGGGGTAAAAATACAAATTATTTACCAATTAACAATTAATTAAAAATAAATTAAAAATCAATACCAATAAATAAATAAAAATGATTAAATTAATAACAATTACATTACTTCCCACCCTATTCTCCATGACTAAACACACAACCCACTACAGAAAAAATAAAATACAATTAACATAATTATCAATTAACCAATTAATAAAAATTAATTAGCAATTAAAAATTAATTAATTAGCAATTAAAAATTAATTAACAATTAATTCTAAGAGAATACCAATAAATAAATTAACACATTTAATTAATTACAATTAAATTACTTCCCACCCTATTCCCCTATAAACCCACAACCCGCTACAGAAAATAAATTAATAAAATTAACATAATCAGCAATTAATCCATTAAGAAAAATTAATTAACAATTAAAAATGAATTACCAATTAATATTTAGTAAATCACAAATTAATAATTAATTAACAATTAATTCAAAATAAATACCAATATTTAAATTAACACATTTAATTAATTACAATTAAATTACTTCCCACCCTATTCCCCTATAAACCCACTACCCGCTACAAAATTAAATTACACAAAAATTAAATAACACTTAATTTTTTTTCTCGATATTATTAAAAATTCAATATATCTTAATTACTATATTATATACTTCGATATTTTAACTTTCTATATTTTAAAAATCGATATTAAATTACTTACCTTCAAAACGATAATCTTCACCACTATATTCTGTCCATTCGATATTTTGTCCATTCTATATTTTTACTTCGATATTTGTGCTATTCTATATTTTTGAGTCGATTTCATGCCTGTATACCACTAAAACAATGCTCTGGGGCATTGTCCACTGTCTATGTGTGCTGCAGGATGCAGCATACATAGAAAGGGAAACAAAATAGAGGAAATAGAGATCTCTCTCCTCATTATACCTCACCTTGGGAGGCATAGTATTTTGACACATTCCTAAGTCTACCAGTAATGGTAAATCTGGGACTGTGCCAAAATCTATGGGTGGATGCGTGGCAACACCAATACCCCACCCATGGAACGCCCCCCTGGGACAGATTAATGCAACACGGTGATTTGCACTGTGTTGCGTCACTCTAGATTTATCAAGTCAGGCAGGGCCACGCAAGGTAAATAAAGTAAGTTGATAAATCTGACTTAGTAGTTGCGTTGCCCATTTGCCCCAGTGTGTGGTTCAAGGGCAACACAACTCAATGCTAAATCTGCCCCTTAGTGTTTAAGATAAAACAAGTGCGTTAAAAATATTTGTTTTAGTAAACTGCAATCAGACTGTACCTAGTGCAAATTGTTTTTGTGGATCTCCATTAGAGGGACAAGCTACAGGACTCAGTTGATAACACTCTAGCATTACTTTTCAAAAGGAATGAATCTTAATCTTCCATGAAGCCTCAATTTACTCATTAATTAAGGACACCTACTGACTCCCAAGCAGTCTTTAAAATTACTGACTAACCAATTATAAGGCACTCTGCTTCGCTCACCAAGTCTAGTATGAAACAGAGCCCATGCTGCTAGTATGTTTTCTTCTAAGTCTAAGCCATCCCTTTATTTGGGTTCTCCCCTCCTTCTGTCAGTCCCCAGATTCAGAAGATTTAGAAGGACCCAGTTAAAGGGGTGGGGGTGTGGGGGGGTAGGCATGGATGTTTTTGTCTATTGTTGTTTAATGTGTTTGGAATGCACACCATCTTAGAGTGCAAAAGTTAGAGGACAATTCTATGTTGAAGAAGGCTTGGAGGGGTGGGGGAGGTAGGCATGGATGTTTTTCTCTATTGTTCTTTAATATGTTTGGAATGTACTCTATGATGCACGGCAAAACATAGAGGACAATTCTATAGTGAAGAAGGCCATTAAAATCCATCTACTTTATTGAATATTTTCATCTTTTTTATTATGTTTCTAGTCCTTAGGAATTCTGTTGATCTTTAAAAGTAACAATTCAACTCATCTTATATCATGGATGGTTTTCAATATATTTAATGGATGCACTCAGACACTAAGGGGCATATTATGAGAGGGTTGCATCACATTTGCACCACACAATGTGGTACATGCGTGACACGAACCTCTAAGTCAGATTTTTTAAGACACGTGACGCCCCTTTGCATGGCTTTGAGTGGCACCACTAATCTGGAGCAATGCAACACAGCACAAATCGCTGTGTTGCATTATGCTGCACTTGGAAAGCATTCCATGGGCGTTCCCACACAACCCCTATGGTATTTGATGCAATCCCAGATTTACAAGACCTTGTAAACTCTGGAATGCTGCAAAAAGATACACCTCCCCAGGAGAGGTGTAATGAGAAGAAATATATTTTTTCTCCTTGTTACTTCCTCGTTCCATGTGAGTTGCATTCTGCAGCACACATAGATAGAGGGGCAGGAAGGTGTTCTTTCTTGCAGAAAAACAATCCTACATGCCTTGTAGGTACCCTTGCACCATGGTGCAGGGGTGCATGAATGGCGCTGGGCAGCCCATTGCACCAGAACAGGGGGAAAAGTCATGCATGGTCAGTATGCCTTAATTATGGTGCATTCCTGTCCTTTCCTAGTGATGGAGTGCAGCACAGCAAGGTGACTTACTGTGCTGCACTATGCCACTTTTTCATAAATTTGCCCCTAAATGCAGAGCGGGCGCAAGTTTAGAACAAATCAAGGAGATATGATGGGTTGTGGCTCTTTTCCTTTGGGAATGGAGCAGTGTCACGGGACAGCTCAGGTGTCTGGCGCTTTAACTTTTCGGTAGTCTGAGATATAGCTCAGATATGTGAAGCCTGAACATATTTTTTCTAACCAAAGGCATATTTCTGCCACCTAAAATAAATGCCTTTATGATCAGTTTCCCAGACTGCACTGTAACACAAATGTAGACTTTGATTTTACATATTCCTTGTGTGGTTTTCCTCAATGATGGCGTCTCTGCAAAGGCAATTCACCTGCCGTTTCCTTATGAAGGCATTGCACGACTGTGTCCTATCTCTTCACAACAGTGTAGTTTGGCGGAAAAATGCCTATGAAACTTTAATCTTCAGTCAAACTAAACCTGAGTCTGAACTGAACTCTGATATTGTGTGTAATAGGAAGGGTCACTGGAATTATGTGATTGGGTGGCTGCAGCGATTTTCGCATGGTCATAGATTTGCCGAATTTGCCACATAATCCATCATCTGCTGCATAATCTGTAGATTTGAACAAAAAAAGTTGTTTCTACCTCAAACACTTAAAAGGTTATTAAAAACGCAGGAACACATATTCCGGCACAGTAGGAAGCCCCTTTCAAAACTTGACTAGTCAGCTCTTTGTTGCTTATTGCTATATTGTGGTGTTAAACTGGTACTAAAGAGGTGCAACCAATGGCCAGATGGTTTTACCAAGTTTAAAAATGACAAACTAACTATTACAAAATGTGCCACATTATGCCACATAATTTGCCTTTTCTTGCTGCTAAATTACTTAAATCTGCCCCTCTCCTGCCGTATAATTCCGATGGCCCTGATAATAGGTTTCCAATCCAAGAGCATTGCAATATGAAAAACTACTTTGTGCACTACTTGTTCCAGTGTTGCTGTCACAAACTGGTAACTGTGTTGTTAAAATTGTTCATCTCTTGTGCCCCATTCGGGGTGCCTCTTTCACAATCTAAGGAAGACTAATTTCTATAATTAATATAGACATTAATGAATATTATAGAGAATATATATATGAGAATGTTGCAGAAATTCATCAGAAATGTTACATTTTAAAATACACATTGCCACTGCAGGATTTAAAGCAACACTGATATTTTAGCAGATTTTACACACTGTGGGCATCAGAACAGAATTGAAAGGACAGTTGTTGTTATGATCACATATACTATTAAGAGGCACTATTTCTGTTAAAGTAACATCTTCATAGGACATTGCCCATCACATTCTAAATGTTCTGGATCTTGAAGAAACATTTGCATGCTAGAACACCATTCATTGCACAAGTATTTCAAGGCAACTACCTTTTGTGCCAGTTCTTTAGGCCAGGTGTCTTCCTTATGTATGTGGCTGGTCATCTCATATGAGAACTGCTCAATGTGGGGCTGTAAAACTGCTTATGGATTTGCACTCACTTATTCAACCTCAGGAGGAATGCAATATTCTTTAGAAGTAAAACTCAGGACTTGCCAGTCACACATCCCAAAATCAGGTACTTTTACCCACTAAGTTCAATATTTTGAGATGTACACATCTGCGGCCTCAAACAAGCATATGTTGCAACTGCCTGATGAGCGCAATGAAAAGGCACCTTTGATCCAAAGTCACACAGGAGCATATAAAATATGTAATGAGTAGTGTGTTTTCACAGAAAGAATGGAGAATTGGCAAACAATTGTTGCCATCTTTAAATAACTTTTGGAAAACTGGGTAGTGAATGCTTTGTACTGAAATTTATAGAAGCTGTTTTTTTGTTGTCAAATCACTCATTCCCCTTTTTAAAGATCTCGGTCAGCAGCCTATAGGCATTGTCAAATCCACTAAAACATGTTTCTTGTAAATTGCATTGGGCTTGACCAAAATGTTTAAAATACACAATTTATCATCCTATTTTCTTTTATTGGTGCTAAGCACAGCTCCTCCCCATTGGTTGAAGTATTAGCCGTGCCTCTGTTAGTTGACCTGCTAGGCACTCCCGAAGTCGAGTCTAGTTGCGCCATGCAAGAAGAATAATTAAAATAGGACAGAGGTGCGGGTGAGGTGGGAATGCTTCAGGTGAGGAGATAGATAAAACAGTCCAAGGGGACTTTATTCTGGGTTTACAAGAATTAAAGAGGCAGAATGAGAGCTGAGGGAGCAGAGAAGGAAGAACCGGTACCAGAATGAAGGAAGCAAAGAAGGAAGAAGGTAAGACCAGAGCGGGGGTGATCGAGAAGGAAGAAGATGCACGAGGAAAAGGAGAAGATGACGCAAAGGGGACAGAGGATAAAAGGCAACACAGGAGAGAATTTTCATTGCAGAGCCAGAGATGGAGAGGCAGTTCCTGAGAAAAATCTGTGGAGAGGCAGAACAAGGACTCTCCCGAAGAACAAATGAACCAGTGGTACAATTCTCAGGAGAAGGAGGAGAAGTATATTCAAGCCATGGTTCGAGGACGTACCGTGGCCTCAGGCAAGTCATCGTTGCTTGGTGGCAATGCTGTAGGTAGCATTTAGAATAGTGATCTATTTTTAGGATCATTCTGAGAAGGAGCTATTGGTAACCATACTGAAGAGGAATGGGAGGAGTTGTAATTGGGCATGGTGACGGGTTCTTGCCACTTAGGGCATGAATGGTGAGTTATTTTGGATGCCAGGGAAATGTTTTGGGATGGTAGATGAAAGAAAGAGAATAGTGGGCTTGACAACTGGGGTCAGGTCTACCCAAATCTAGGAAGAACTCACACAATCATGTGTGTCAAATATAAATAAATCCAGAGACAAATACCCCTGAACATATGGCCATTGAGTCTATTTTTTGGTTTGAGGGACTGTGGAGAAGACATTCCCGAAGGTAGGGAGAGTCTTGCGCATTGAGGTAGATCCAAACAAATGGAGTGAGAACATACAGAGAGACCACTAAAGTGAATATATATACTTAAAAGCCTATCAGTCTTGTGATCGTGCCCTAATCACTAAATATTAATGTAATGATCTTAACTAGATAAATTAGAGAAAGTAATTTTCTGAAACACTGTCCAACATAGAAAGGGAGAATTTAATGACAAGTTAATGAAGAACTCTAGCACCAGGAACGAAATTCTACAACATGCTACCAGCTAGGCATCAGCAATTGCAAACAATGAGAGTTTGAGGAAGCAGCGAAAAGCATGCAGAGAGCAAGGGATGAACCTGATTCCACAACAAATGCATCACAAAACCAAGATTGAAGTGACCAGGAGAACAAAGGCCTGTAAGGCTAGAAAGAGGACAGGAAGACGGAAGTTAGACAATGGCGGCAACAGAATCATAGCCAAGAGAAAACCTTTTATCGTAAGAAAGAAATGTATATGCTTTATCTATGACAATGGCTTGTCAGGGAAAACACTTCACAAACAGAATGTTAGGTTATGTTATGTTAATCGTTTTATAGAGTACACAGCTGCCCCAGCAAAGGGCGTCCCGGCGCTAGCCACGGAAGAGGCGCAGAAATATGAACCAGACTGAGAAGAAAGAGAGAAGCTAAAAAGGGACTAAGGTGACGGAAACAGGAAGGTCTTGATGGCTTTCCTAAAAGCAGACAGACAGTCAATGGCGCGGATATGTACGGGAAGGGAATTCCATAATTTGGGCGCGAGGTACCTGAAAGCACGCCCGCCCGCCCGCCCTGGAGAGCCTAATTTTGGGCACAACCGCCAAGTGTAGCTCAGAAGAGCAGACAGGACGTGAAGGGACGTAGTGGGTAATCAAATTGCCCAGCAAAGCGGGACTCGAGAGTTTCAAGATTTTGAAAGAAAGACAAAGTGTCTAAAGTGAATACGTCTTTCAATGGGAAGCCAGTGCAGCCTCCGAATGGTGCTGGAAGCAGAGCAAAAGTGCGGTAGGCCCACCAGAGCTCTGGCTGCGGCATTTTGAACACGCTGCATTCTTTGTATTTCCGCCTTGTTCGCCCCCAGGAGAAGGGAGCTCGCATAGTCAAGGTGAGAGAGGATGGTGGCCTACACGATGAGTTGGCGAATCGGGGGATCGAAGTATTTCAGGATGGGTCTAAGGCCTCGCAGGGTGCCAAAACACTTGGCGGCCAGCTGCTTAGTATGGGCCTGAAAAGAAAGAGAAGAGTCCATCAGACACCAAGATTCTTTACCACACTCTTGGGAGATGGCCCTAAGGCTGTCGTCCACCACTGCTCGTTCCACAGATTGACATTCTTACCCAGCAACAAAACTTCAGTTTTCCCGGCATTTAGCTGTAAACAGTTAGCTGCCATCTAATCAGCTACTGCAGTCATACCATCTTTAAATCTGGAGGCAGAGGGGGAAGAACCATCTGCCAAGGTAATCACCAGCTGCGTATCATCGGCATAGGAGACCATAGTAAGGTCCCACAGCTTGGCGACCGCAGCCAGAGGCTGGACGTAAAGGTTGAAGAGCAGTGAACTCAAGGCTGAGCCCTGGGGCACCCCCTGATCAATAGTGTGGGTCTGGGAGGAAAAAGGGGGAACCGAGACTCGAAAAGATCTATTGGCCAGGAAAGAACGGAGCCAGTCCAGGGCTGAGCCTTCTATGCCTGCCTCCTCAAGCCTTTGGAGTAGAATATCATGGGACACCGTATCAAAGGCGGCGCTGAGATCTAATAGAAACAGCGTCGCACTTTGACCCTTGTCCATGAGAAATCGCAGGGGCTCAGTAGTGGCCAGAAGGGCAGTTTCTGTGCTGTGGCCAAGCCAGAACCCATTCTGAGAAGGATCCAGGATGTTATGGGAGTTGACAAACTGAGTTAGCACGTTGTTGACATGTGCTTCCGCGATTTTTGCTACCCAAGGAAGGAGGGATATAGGCCGAAAGATCTCTGGTTTTGTGGGATCCAAATTAGGTTTTTTCAAGATGGGAGAAACCCAGGCCTGCTTCCAAGGAGCAGGAACGGTCCCAGATGACAGGGAGATGTTAATTATTTTGCAGAGAGGTTCCCTAAAGATGGAGAGGGATTCCTTGAATTGTGAAGGCTGCAGGGAGTCCAGGGAGGAGCCAGACTTGATTTTGTCACTTAGCCGGGTAAATTCCGTCTCTGAAAGGGACGGAATAGATGCCAGAGAGACCTTGGATCCCCTGCTAGTCCTCACAGAAAAGGGGTGGGGGGTGATAGGAAGAGGAAAGGATAGATATATGGTACGCACTTTGTTGACAAAAAAGGTCGCCAATTCATCACAATGGCGCGTAGATGATACCACAGGGGTAACCGCTTTCCTGGTCCTAAGATCCTTAAGAATTTTAAAGATACATTTAGTAGGATTGGGACTGGAGCTGATCTTCTTGGTGTAATAGGCTGCACAGGCTTTACAGAGCGCTCTATGATAGTATTTGACTTTCGACTGGTAGTATCTTTTTTCTCCGGAACGTAGTCTTTCCTCCAGTTGCGCTCTGCCTGTTTACAAACTTTCCTCAGAGTGGTTAAGGAGTCGTTATACCAAGGGCTGGTGGTAGAGATACGCCCTTTCCCCAATTTGGCAGGAATCTAAACCTTTCAATATCCAGTCACAGAACAGGTCGTAATCCAAACAATTGTCTGGAGGGTTGGCACTAAGGAAATGGTGAAAGTCTTTCAGCTTCAATTTATGCCACGGGCGTTTAAAAATCGGCCTTGAAGTCCCAGAATTGGGGGACTCCAAGAGCGGGATGGACCATTTGACCAGGAATTGGTCAGTCCAGCCCATGGGGATAGGCGGTTCCATATTTACCGATTGAAGATTGGAGAATAGGGGGTCTAACAGGTGCCCCGCAGAGTGCGTGGGTCCGGAGACTACTTGGTCTAGCTGGAGAGCAGCTAGATCTGCAATGAAACTACAAGTGGTATTGACCTGATTAAGATCCAGGTGGAGATTAAGGGCCCATATGTATCAAGGTACCAATTTGCGATTCTGTAATAGCGATTTTAAAAAAATCGCTATTTCAGAATCCCAATTTGCGGTTCTGTAATAGCGATTTTTAAAAAATCGCTATTTCAGAATCGCAAATTGGTATGTACCAAGGAAACACATTTTTTTAGCAATTTCCGAATATTCCTTAATTGCGAATTCGCAAATTGCGAATTCGCAATTAAGGAATACTTTACCATTCATTTCTATGGGCCAGGAGGCCCATAGGAAGGAATGGGAAATTTGAGATTCGCAAATTGCTAATCGCAAATTGAGAAGAATTTCAAGGGTGCAGGGGTGTCCAAAGGACACCCTATTGCACCTCTGAAATAAGCATGGGTGCACATGTGGTGACATACATGCCCTAAGGGCATGTATGTGTGTCACATGGCCCTTAGAAAAATGCAATAATTGGAATTTTTCAAGAAGTCTGCAAACTAAAACCAACTTGAAGTTGGTGGTAATTTGCGATTCCTTAGGGACAATTTGCGATTTTTTTTTAACTTCATACATTGCATTTAAGGAATCGCAAAATTTGCGCTGCTCTTCCCTGGGAATCACACCCCATGCTCGACCGATACCTCCCTTCATCCCTTTCATGGTCGCATACCCTTTGATAAACTCCTTCCTCTATGCCCGATTGTCCGAGCCGATCCCAGGCCATCACCTAGCCCTGCGGATGCAGTTTATTACCCCTACTGTAAGGAATCACCCCTCTTCAAAGGAATTACAGTTGATCAAAGCCCCCACCCCATGAGATCTGATCAGTCGCACGCATTCCGGGAATCGGCGGAATGTCCAGCTGTGTGATAGCCATCTCCTCCTGTGGGTAGGGAGGGGACTCTTACTGTGAATATGTGTGGGAACGGGCCTGAAGCGGAGGTTCTGGGAATGTCTTTTCATGCTTCAAAGTGACTTTATTACAATAAAGAATGTTTGCCGACCATAAACCTGTGTATAAGAGGCCAGGCCTCGGAGATGCAGTTAGAGCACCTCGTGACGATACTTGCTGTCCGAACTGATGTGTTCTCCTCCGGAGAGAATAAACCCTTGTTTCCTGCCTTCCAGCCTCCAGCGCCTGCCTCTTCATTGATTAATATTTTGTGGGTTAAAGAGGCGACACCGCCGGGCAATACTTAAGGATCTTTGTTTATTGGTTGCTTCCTACCCTTTTTACAATTGGCGTCCCAAGCGTGGGGCCCATCAGCGACACGTGGATCCAGTGGGAGAGGTCCAGACGACAGAGTGAACGACTGCAACGATCGGGAGAGCTCCTGCCCAATAGACCCTCGTCTGGCAGCCGAACATCCGAACTTCACTGGTTCCGAATCGACCTCTCTCGAGTGATCTACGGTCCTGACTGGGAACCATCAGGAGTGCCGTGGCAATATCGGAGATTGGAGGACGATCGGGCGCTGGACGCGGAAGACGAGAAACAGCCCATGTGGTCCGGGTAAGGTCGTGTAAAAACGACAAAATTACGAAACGATTGTCGCTCTTTGAGATATTCGCTGCTTACAAACGAGGAAGAGTAGAAATACTCTATCTTCCTTTGTGGACGGTGAAGGGGTGGGTAACGCGGACTTTTGTCCCCGATGTAATCTGTCGTGCCTATCTTTTCTCCCCACTGATTGATTCGCTGATTGACTGATTGATTGATTGTAAGGGTAGCTCCCTGTTTTATTGTCAGAATAGATTTTGCTTTTGAGATATTCACTATTTGCAAACAACGTAGAATAGCAATATTCTGTCTAGTCTTTGCAGGTAGTGAAGGATAGGTAACGCGGACCTTTGTCCCCGATGTAATCTGTCCTGCCTGTCTTCTCCCCACTGATCGTCTGTCCGGATCTAGTTCTCTCGAAGCATTCATTATTTGCAAATAACACAGAATAGAAATATTCTGTCTAGTCTGTGCACGTAGTGAAGGATAGGTAGTGCGGACCTTTGTCCCCTGCTGAAATCTGTCATGCCTATCTTCTCCTCACTGATTGGTAGCTGGTTCAACCCGGACCGTTTATTAGAGGTGGACCATCTAGCTCCGCTGGAAGGCACCCCTAATAAAGACATGTTCACAAAGTATGGATTAGTTACCATAGCCTATAGTAAGCTGTGGCATAAGTATACCAAAGAAAATCAAGAGAAACAGTGGCCACTGATAGGATCCTTCGACCTTGATAAAATAGAAACGTTAGAAATAGCCCTTTGTAGTAGTAAGACAACGCCTATTATGCTCGACAGTCTCGGTATGTGGCGCAAAGAAGCAATGCAACGAAAGAAAAAAGACGAAGTCAGAGTAGGTAAAGAAACGCGACAGAAAACCTTCCAAGCATCTGGTAGGCCAAAGGAAGGGATAGCGGCGACACGGTTCCAAGGAGTAAACACAGGAAGGGAACGGTGTAAAGGGATATACCGACAGGACAACCCCAAGACACAACGACCCGAAAGTAATCCCCCGACACTACTCGCAGGACGAACAGACTTAGGGCAAAACCAATGTGCTTTTTGTAAATATTCCGGGCACTGGAAAGCCCAATGCCCGACTCTACTGAACACGGGTAAGAGCAGAGGGCCGACAGAAATAACGGGCCGGCAGAAAGGGAAAAGGCGTGAGACAAAGATGAATCAGACTGACACGGACAGGCCGGATAGAACCACCACGTTTGATTACGCCCGATGGCACAGATTTCGCCAGACAGATTTCAGCGACATGTTTGAGTTCTCATAGGTCGAACAACGCTAAGACGGGAAACCCAGTCAAGCTCTAGGTTACCCGGTGACGAACCCCGTACTACCGCTACTGTTCCCGAACACAAAAGCCACCCTTTCGGATAACATACAGGAACAACACACAGAGTAGTTTCGGACAGATTAGTATACATTCCATTAATGAACTCAAACTTCGAGTGCAATGGGACTGATTACTCTCTGTTGCCCCCCCCACTCTGTGGACAAAAGCAATTACAGGCCTGCATAGACAACCCCCGTTCAGGAAAACTGTTTTTGTGAACACCCCACCCCCCCCCCATTACCCAGGCATGCCTGTCCCGCCTCCTACCACGCCCAATAGACAAAAAAAAAAACATGAACAAAAAATACCTACCCCTACTCCGGAAGTTCCCGAAATGCAGCAGGTCACCGGTCACGCCCATCCGGAAGGTGAAACACACAGCACGTGTGGGGCGGGGTCCTGCTGACAGCCATCGATTGAAGAGGTCGCCGGTGGGATGTCCAGGAGGCACCACGGGCCCGGCATGTAATGGTCTTCCCATCCTCTTCTTCCTGGGGCGGCGTCCCCCGGGCCACGAGTAGGGAGGGGGCGGATGCAGATGACCCCCTCCCTCGTATCTCCTGGTCCGGCCATCACAAATACCTCAGCTGAAGAATTGATGCAGGGTGGGCTGGGAGGGAGATGCGGCGCGAACAAGCCTCTCCCACCTCCCCAGGTGGAGGTTCCCCAGCCCCGGCCCGGCGCCGAAATCCTCCAGCCGGGCGACGGACATACTTTCGCAGCACAGGACATAGAATGGCCAGCAACCATACTTTCGCAGCACAGGACATAGAATGGCCAGCAACCATACTTGCGGAGCACAAGACATATGATGGCCCTCAAGTGTACTTGTGGAGCACGGGATGTGGGGTGGCCATCATGTATACCCGCGCAAAGGGACGGCGTGGGGTGCACTGGGAGAGGGAGGCGGCGCGAACGAGCCTCCCTCACCTCCCCAGGTGGAGGCACCACAGCTGCACCCTAGCGCCCCGAGCCGAATGTCCTGCTCCTACGGCACGGTGTTCCATTTTTCGCCCCAAGAAGTCTCATCCACTCTTGCAGACACGACGAAGGGCGGCTGCTGCGGGATCTCAAAATGGCGTCTGGGCCCCCTGGAAGTCGGGTCTAGGCCGCTAGAGTAACTTTGACCAGTAATGTAACTCCCCCACCTCCGACAGCATCCCCATAGCCTTGAAGATTCTACAAAAGTCCCAGGAGCCCTCGGCCCCTACAGGCTTCCGGTGGGGAACAACTGCCTTGATCACTAACGAAATGACCACGACGTAGCCACAAGATGGTGGTGCTCTCGTGTCAGCGCCAGCTTCAGTCTGAACCATCCAGAAACATTGTGGGCTAACAAATTCGAGCAAGTTCCGGCTGAACCTCAACGTGACCCGGTAGGGGAGATTTTGCCTCCCTCCCCTTTTGATTGACGGTCCACATTGCCTGCCCCTTCTGTTAGCACAAGTCTTTTTGAACTGCCGAAAGGGACTCTGGTCCAACCGCCGGTTGTTGGAAACATTTTGTCCCTAATGCTACTTCCGGACTAACCCGGCCTCGCCCAAAATGGCGCCGGTGTCAATAGGAACTCACAAACACCTCGTGGTGTTTTTAGCTAATAAGACTTGATGTTCTGAGATATGTATATGATCCTTTGTACACTTGACGAAAAAGGGGGAGGGTTCACTTGGCGAAAGCGTAAAAGGATCCCGTTAAAATGTTGGTTTCAATGTACGATTTATTATGATATTATTGTAACTGATACATAACGTCGCTTATGACACACGCCCACGGTATGCATCTAGGAAATTTGATTGCAACTAGTCTGACTATGCTTCAAATTATGAAATGAATGCCCCCTGATCCCTCAACTATTGATAGACGTTTTTAGTTTCCTGCAAATAACTAAATAAACCCTTTTAAAATGTTTTTAATGCTGCAAAATAGCCCCCCCCCCTACTGTACGCGCTTCAGCCAACGCCGTGTCCTGCCAAATACGATTGCACTCTCATATTTACATGCTGAACAACTGTGCAAATAAAGGTTTTTCAAACTATGAACAGGTATCGCATACTTTTGTAAATGTGGGATCAGCGGGAGGGTTTTTCTGTGCGCTCTGTTTTGTTCTCTTTTTAAGGTTATTAGAAAATGGTTGCCCTGCCCCGGATTGATGATCAAATCTAAGGCACGATACGCTGCCTCCAAATGTGCGACTGACTCAGGAACAAACGCATGGAGAAGGACCTCGACTTCTGAGAACGGGTAAAGTGAAGCGGTGTAAATGATAAAATGTTATAAAGGTATGGTACTCAAAGGTACTAGGGAACAGGGTTGGCCGAAGAGCTGGTATGCCTAGGGACATCACAGCATTGGAAATGATTTAAGGATCCCGATAGCTAGATACATCTACAAACTAGATACCCCGCACTAAGCGCCTCTGATTTCTAACGTTTCCCTACACACGGCCTATAATGCCACACTCGGACCGTCTCCCTCATGAACAACCTATCGCTCGGCATCCTTACCACACTGCCCGCCCCCCCTGGCTTCAGAAACCAAGACCCCAGGGATTACATCCCGAGGAGATAAGACGAGTATGTGGTAAGTAAAGGACTTTCGTGCCCGTACATTTGATATGCTCGAATGCTGTCCCCCCTCCCTTCCCCTCTTTTTCTCCCTCTACAGGTTACATTGGAATCACGACTGGGGTATAGTGAAGATCTGAAGCCACGCCATGTCTGATACATGAAGCGGACTAACGCTGCAAGGTGGCACCTAAAGACACCCACAAACTACTCTTGTAACGAAAGAGCCAATAGTTGTACGATATGATGGGACGCGATCACCCTTAACCCGTGTTGCGTGAATGAGCACATGTCACGTATGTCTGAAACTATGAGAAAATGCTTTCTATGCGACTGAAGCATTGACTTAACTAGGCAAAGGACCGAGAGTGCGAGAAGTGCGACACAATGGTGCCTTTTACTCAATGCATGTCCCTTTGTACCCGGCCCAATGCTCGTCCGTCCCAAACTGCATGCTTTCTAAATTCTAACACAGACCCGTAATGTCTCATGTTGTGTAATGCGCTGAATAGCCTATCTTAGTACACGGCCACTCTCCATGTCTTACGTGTACTGTTTAGCCTATTGTTGCACATCTCTCTCTCTCTCTCTCTGTCTCTCTGTCTCTCTGTCTCTCTCTCTCTCTCTCTCTCTCTCCTCCACACTCTCACTCTTCCTAACGACTGGCACCTAATTGGCGAACCACCATCCCTGGTGCACCACCCAATTGGCTCCAAATACCGCAAGTATTTGCACAAATTTGTCTTAAACAAAATCACATTGATACCATGTTACTACCTCTCCTTTCTGCTAAATATTGATGAAACCTAGATTGGCCAAAAAAGGAAAGGACAGGTAAGACGACTGAGGTTCCCTAATCTGACCCGTAATAAGGGAACTACATGTCAGTGGCTTCTATGATAAAAATGCCTCAGGTAACGCGACCTTCCCCGTCCCGAATTGTCTCAATGCCCAAACAGTAAAAGTGATCGAAGCATCCCCGTCTTCCCAGAACGCCCCCAGTTTTGTATCAGCTGCCCCGGACGAGAGTTTGAAAAATGTGTCTCACCCCCGGTTGTAAGAGATGGGTCGACTTACAACTGACACAGGCCAGCCGTTGTTCCTAGAAATGATTTGTTGATGAACAAGCTACAAAGTTTAGAAATTCGAGAAATGTCCCTGAACGCTTGCCAACTGAACTGTAGCCTTCTGCTAGATAACGCCCTTATGACACAAAGCAAAACGATAGTCCCTCACCCCAGTCTGCTATGTTCCTAGTTGTTTTCCATAAGACCCCGGTCACCCCAAGGATGAGTTGAATAGTTATCGCAAGCCCCCCCCCCCGTTTTTTAATGAAGTAGCTAGGTTGTAAGAGACTATGTAGAAATTAGAATGATGTTTGCGAAGTTGAGATTAGATCGAAATGAAGAAATTGTTGCATTAAACCCTGTTGAAAGTAAAATGTTTAGCTGAAAGATAGGATGCATTGATATAATGGAAAATTGTTTAGCCTATGTTCATTCCTCAGAAAGATACCTATCAGGCCATGGTGATAGCACGTTGCACTTTTTCGTAAAATACAAAGCCCTGAAGAACGGTATAGCTTTGTAAGACTTGTACTAGAAAAGTGGGTCTCTGCCAGAAGAACTGACGTGACTGTAATAAACAAATGCAATGAATAGGTATCAGACCTCGTACCACGACAATGAATGTAATACCAACAAACGCCAAAGAAATAGTTACGATGGAAAGTTGTAGGGAATCCAGCAAACCTATCATCAATTATTTATACGTTGGTTGTAAACCCCAATGTAACGGATGTTTCCCCAGTTGCTTGGAGTTGGGAGAGAAATAGACTTATGTGATTACCTTCCTCTGCCAGTTCTCTAAAGACTGTCTTTTCAAACTCATTTAAGGGTACCACTGTCGGAGGAGAGAGAGACCGGATGTGGGAGCACACGGCCTGACTGCAGATCGTGGAACATCTGCGACATTGGCCAAGGCGGGACCGCAACAGTAAGGAGTCGCAGGACGAGGCACTGTTTCCGACAAAATGAAAGGAAAGGGCTGACCTGACGCCCCTGCTCGATGATCAACGTGTGCCGAAAAGTCCCCGCCCTCTGAGCCCGGTCATGGGCCCACCTACCTGAAATTTTCCGTCCCCCTGGTCTGTTCCCGATCTGGCCCTGCTCCATCCCCTCTTCCCCCGACCTACCATAAGGACTACTCACACACCCCCTTCTTCCACCTGAACTCTTTGACAATCGACTCGAAAAAGAAGAACTGCAGTCAGATAGAATAGGGTTTTGTTGCAAACTAAAATGAAACTAGGGTGCCCTGTCTAAGGTACCCATGAAAGAATAGTTAGGACACAGGGCGAAAAAAAGGACCTTTTTGACCAGAAAAACGAGGAAAAGGTCATGCCCTGCAACGCAGGACCTGGAATAGAGCTGGATGCATAGCTCCACCACCGGTGCTCAACAGTGCCAACAGAAGACGACAAAGAATGCGGAGAACTCACTAATAATGGTCCACGACAATAAGACACTGGAAAAAGCAACACCCCTCCTCTACGAACAGTGACACCCCTGATTATCGTTTTTACTACGTCTCATTTCTCTCCCAGCCACCATTGTATTGATTATGCTCCAACCGAGTACGAAATGAACTTATATATGTAATAACCTATCAGTTCATATTCCGAATGACTATAAGCATCTATGAAATGTACCCAACGCTCTCACTACAGAATCATTTTTGTCCGATATTGCATTACTATGACTTTCCTGCAACGAGCTTAACGATGGGCCCGCCTCCTAAGATGAAAGATTTTAAATGTAATGTTTATGCACAGCTCCTTCGCCTGGGTTCCTGCTTCTTTACTTATGACTGCCACAGTAGACATGGATAGGAAATAGGCCAGCAAGATGTCTTGGGAATGTTAAAGGGAGGACTGTGGAAAATTAATACGGTTTGGTAAACATTATCTGCGCCATCTTGCCTTTTCCCCCGATGCCACACTTTTTGTCGTGCACACCCGCCATTTTTAGGTGCCTTGGTCAGAACCACCCTCTGCACGCCGCTGACCCCCAGCACGGCTCTTCGCCCTCACAAGCACCCCCCACGCACTGGTCACCCCCGCTCTCTCATGCATGGGCCATAAACCCTCTCCATCTGCGCTGCTCTTCCCTGGGAATCACACCCCATGCTCGACCGACACCTCCCTTCATCCCTTTCATGGTCGCATACCCTTTGATAAACTCCTTCCTCTATGCCCGATTGTCCGAGCCGATCCCAGGCCATCACCTAGCCCTGCGGATGCAGTTTATTACCCCTACTGTAAGGAATCACCCCTCTTCAAAGGAGTTACAGTTGATCAAAGCCCCCACCCCATGAGATCTGATCAGTCGCACGCATTCCGGGAATCGGCGGAATGTCCAGCTGTGTGATAGCCATCTCCTCCTGTGGGTAGGGAGGGGACTCTTACTGTGAATATGTGTGGGAACGGGCCTGAAGCGGAGGTTCTGGGAATGTCTTTTCATGCTTCAAAGTGACTTTATTACAATAAAGAATGTTTGCCGACCATAAACCTGTGTATAAGAGGCCAGGCCTCAGAGATGCAGTTAGAGCACCTCGTGACGATACTTGCTGTCCGAACTGATGTGTTCTCCTCCGGAGAGAATAAACCCTTGTTTCCTGCCTTCCAGCCTCCAGCGCCTGCCTCTTCATTGATTAATATTTTGTGGGTTAAAGAGGCGACACCGCCGGGCAATACTTAAGGATCTTTGTTTATTGGTTGCTTCCTACCCTTTTTACAAATTGGGCTTAGTTGTATTATTATTATTATTATTATTATTATTATTGCATTTATTGAGCGCACAGCTACCCGGAGGTTTCCCGGCGCTTGCCTTGGGAACCCGTCCTGGCTTTTCCCTGTGAGATAGCCCCTACAGGGCATCCCCAAGGTGAAAGCCAGGCATCCCGCCGCAGGGGGGCCGTTGTGGAGATTAAGCAAGCTTAATGCCCAGAGTTGCAGAGTGAGAACCCATGATTAGAGCAGGCACCGAAGCGAGAATTATCGAGTCCGTGGACATTTGAGCTCAAGACCCTGCCGCGTCGGGAATTGAACCCTGGTCCCGGGTCTGACCTCAGCTTCCGGGTCTGCCTGCTCTACACCGTGAGCCACACTTCTCCACTTCTTTATGAAAAACTGCCTCACAAACTAAGGAATCGCAAAATTTGCGATTCCCTATTTTGCTATTGCGATTCCTTAAATGCAATGTAAGAAGCACAGAAAAAGTGCAATTTGGCCTTAAGTAACCGCAAATTACCACCTACTTCAAGTTGGTGGTAATTTGCGATTTCTTTGAAAAAATCATTTTGTTGCATGTTTCAAAGTGTAATGGGGCGCACATACATGCCCTTAGGGCATGTATGTGTGCCACATGCTTATTTCAGGTGTGCAACAGGGTGTCCTTTTGACACCCTTCCAACCTTGAAATTGCATTCTCAATTCGAGATTTTCTATTTGCTAACCGCAAATTGAGAATGTCTCCCCATTCATTCCTTCAGGCCTCTAGGCCCTTAGAAATGAATGGGGAGGGTTTCTTTAATTGCGAATCGCACTTTGCGATTCGCAATTAAGGAATATGTAGGATTTGCAAATATTTTTGCCAATCCTACATACATCTCGTTTTGCGATTCTCAAATAGCGATTCTCTAAAATTCGCAATTTGAGAATCGCAAAACCAAACTTTCATACATATGCCTCATAGTGCCATAGGAGTCAGTGAATACCAAGTGTGAATATGTCAATCTTGGTTTCCGGGAGGGTCAGGGTAAGACATCTCAACAAGGTTTTCTGAAATACATAAGGAATTGAGAGGCCAATGACGAATGAGGGGAACCAAGCTCTTCATCTATCATAATCATTTAGATAATCCGATATGCAAATTATAAACAAGTCTTTAAAATAGGGGCCAGAGAGAGAAGACAATCCATCAATGTTTCTCCTTGAAATACAGACAATCACTTGCCCAGAAAGAAAACGCTGTCTCCCAGAGAGACAACCTGGACACTAGAGACTCTTTAGACAGAAATGCAGCTTTACAGAGAGGCTAGTTTGACTTAGAGCTCTTTAAGTGTGAGGTTAGAGCCTAGAGGTTCAAAGGACAGAGACCATATTGACGTTCTACAGTGAGTAGTGTCGTGAGCGAGGAGTTTATGAGAGATAAACTCATCTCATCAAACGAGGACCTCTAGAACTCCACCCGCAGAGCAGATCTACCCTTATCTAGAGGCAGAGCTTGTCATTCGTTACTTAAGCGGGCAACATGTCGGAAAGACAAAATTTAGGGTTATGTTATACATTTGGTCCAAAATTTGAGCGTCATCGAGGTTCAAAAAGGTGGCAGAAGAAAGAGTGAAGGGAACTCATTTCTAGCTAGAGTCATATAGCGTTTGCAAAGGGTTCTCATCAAAGTTAGACAGATTTTCATCCTCCTCGTTGGTTGCCAGGTTTGAAGAAGTAAACAATAAATCAAATGAAGCCTAACAGAGGGGATACTGAAGGCCTTAAACTATCTTTAGAGGGAAGTAACTCCTCACTCCTTCTGACCTATGATGGAAGTGGAACATTATTTTTTGGGGGGCATAGCTTCAACCTCTTGCACTTACAAAAGCATAAATGAAAATTATTGGTCTGTTGGCCATCTCAGAACCCTTCAGGGATTGCTGACATCTGCCACTGTAAGGAAAAAGATTGGTAGATACAGGTGTTGGCGAAAAGACCCAACAGGATCATAAAAGATAACTGATCCTGAAAACCTGAAATATAGACGAAAATAGGAGTTATGAGATAGCACTTTGAGCAACCCAAAGTAATAAAGTCAGTACCTAGTATGAGGCATTTACCCAATGATTTTTGTTGGTCCTCCTGACTCATTACAAGCTCAAATGTTTCACGTGCTTAGAGATTCAACTTTCTCCCAAATCACATACACAAAAACGGTTCAAAAATATGTTAAAACTGGACATAACCAGTAAATATTTAATAATCACATATTCTTTGATATTTTCAAAGAATCATTGATATTCGTTACTGATCAAGAAAACTCCAAAGCCCTAATAAAAAGAGTTTGACTTTGTATTTAGACAAACCAAAGAAAACATTGCAACATTGCAGGCAGCTCCTTCAAAACTGAAATACAGATGAACTACTGGGCTTGCAAACAGGAGAATATGTAAAATGCATCACAGTAGGCAAAACAGGGAGTAAAAAGAAATGACAAAGGTAAGAAAGTTCTAAACAGCTCATAAAACAGAATATAGAAAGGCAAACAAAATATTGTAAGAATAATATATAAAAACTCACATTAAGAAAAGAAGAGCATTAAAACACTGTTATGATAAACTTCCAAACAGAATACTTTGCCCTCCAAGATCCTAAATGGATAGAAGGTGTACCCTTAGGATCAGAGCTTTTTGTGTCGGTGACATCATCAGGGGCATGGATATCGGTGTAGCATGTGCAGTGGCACCAGGGCCCAGAGCCATTAAAGCCTGATAATACTGCATTTACTAACCTAACAATAGTCAAATTGGCAATTTTCCTTGCTTGCAAAGTAGGACAAGGCATCCTTGCTACTACATAGGACATCATAGATGGATTGTGATTTTATCGCTGCTGAATGCTGAAATTAGAAAATAATTGTCATATTTAGTCAATATTTCCATAGATAAGACGATTTATCAATTAAACTGTGCAGCAATTTAGGCCATTTTGTCATTGGTAAAATTGGTAATGTGTTGAGATTTTAGTGTTTTACATTGATCAAAGTAATATTAATAATGGCTATTTGGGGTGCAACAACTTCACACGCCCAAGCCTACATATGAACAATACATCTGATGTGCTTCAGAATACGTGTACAAGTATTACATTGATATAACAAAGCGTACAACTGCAGATTAGCGATAGGTCTGAAAATTAAAATTAACAGCACCAACAAGATGTCTCATGGCACAATTTTAGGAGTTCAAATTTTCTCTGCACCGGGTGGGTAATGACTGAGGAGATCAAGTAGCTAACGTCACAGCGAGCCATACAGTTAAAGGAAATGATAGTGTAGACTGATCATTGAGGCACCCACATTTCAGTACTGTATAGGGGTAGTGAACCAGTTCATAAATATGATTTTCAGACTTTCACAAAATTAGGTTTTGGACAGATTTGTGAGTTATCCCACCTACAAGTAGGTGAATATCAACAAACCTGTTGCCGTATTCAACACTGCTAACTGAAGCCTATATATTGCTGCCAAGGGCAGGCGTCAGTTAGTTTTGAGGGTGGGACTAGGTAGGGATGAGCCTTATGTTGTCGTAAGGCTTATAGGTCCATTGTAGACAATTGCTAAATTAGCATGAGCTTCGCTGCCATGAATCTGCATTTGCGCACGACTCTGCAAGCATCTATTTCGCAATACTTATTTGTTACCCTTTTTATACACATGAGAACTGTCTGCTTTGCAGGTTCTTTGCTGTGCTTTGAGGTTTAGTCTGCACATGATGTTCAACGTTAAACAACAATGACCCTTGGTATTCTGTCTGTTCTGATCAGCCCCTCGCACCTAGACATAACAGGCTTCACACAGCTGCACCTCTGGAAATCGTGTCCTTTAATATTGCAAACACAAGCTGTTTTCACACTCACGGAAAGACACCTTTCCATAGAGAAAACCCGTGATTGTCCTGCGATGTGAACATCGCATCTAGGCCGTAAGGTATGGGGGTCTGCTGCAAAGCCCAGAGGTCTTCTGTTTTATAATAAACTATTTCTTGTAACGGGGAGGGTGGTTGGGTCGTTCTGTCCTTTTCCATTGTTTTCTATAACATGACCTCCCCGTTTGTATTCTATGGAATTGTAACAATGCTGACTATATTGTGTTTATGCATTCTGCTGCTAGTATTGGCACGTGTACTGCACCATAGAGCAAGTTAGTTGAAATAAACATTTTAAACAGTACTGCGTCTCTGATTACTCGCATTGTGGACAAGTATGGGTGGCTGAACGAAAGAGCATCTGGCTCCCGCGATTCCCAATATAGGGTTACGTGTTCTGGGTTGTCTAATCATTGGTAGCTTTGCTGTAGACGGAGAACGAATGAGACACTATAACTAGTTGGTAAGGGATTTTGGGTACGCATGTGGTCGGTCGGTACACCACCTATTCGCTGAGGTCCTGTTTTCCTAAGCATAGTTCTGTGTATGTGCAGAATCCCCACAACAAGGTTTAATGGGTGTGCTTGAGAATGAGTTCTTCCATGTCCCACCATAGAGCAACCAAAAAAACAGTTAAATGTACAAATGCATATTTGAGTTTGATTTCTGTATATTGTTTTCACTTGATGGTAACCTGCATGCATACATTTTACCAGAGCTTTAAATGGAAATAAAGAAGTGCAGGTGCTCAATAATTAGAGCCCCTGCTTGCTCCAGAGTAGTGCTGGTACTCTCTCATTTAATATGTTGTAGCAGTGCAGAGAAGTGCTGGTACTTTGCCATTAAATACATTGCTGTAGTGCTAAGAAGTGCAGGTACTCTCTCTTTCAAAATAAAAAAGTGCAGGAACTCAATACCGGACAGTGCCTGTACGTTTAATACATTACACTGTGCAGCCTATTTCAAGTATCTTAGTTGTCCAAGAATTCTACTGTGATTCTTTAAGAATACCATAAAACCCAGAAATCTTAGCCTAATTTAGGAGTAATCATACAGAAAAACTTTCGAAACCTTTCTTTTGTGACTCAGGCCCAGAGGCTCCCTTCCCAGCTGGTTGAAATAGAGAGAAGTGTTTATTGTACCCGGTAAACACCAATACCCTTGGGTGGGGTATTTAGCAGGTTCAGTATTTCTCTCCTTTTACATGATTTCCGTGTGAAAATTAGTAATCGCCCATGGAATAAGTGTTTACTGCATCGATTGATACATATATATGTGTTTTCTCGTTTACTCCCCCCTGATAATGTATTGTTTTTGTATTGGCGTGTTGGGGGTATTTGTAATGTTGAGGGACAGAGCTTCCTCTCTGTAGAATGATGGAATGTTGATGCTCAAATTGAGTCAGTTGAAGCTGTGCCCTGCTGGACAGTGGGAGCGGGGTGGCTCATTAGCTCAGTTTTTTCTTTACTAAGGGCCAGATGTACGACCCTTTTTTGGGGCTGCAAACGGGAGATCCTCCCACTTGCGGCCGCAAAAAAAGGGTAATAGCATGTACAAATGCTATTTTGCGAGTCATTGACTTGCAACATAGCATTTGCGACCCTCCCTATCAGGAAGGGGCGTCCCTTCCTAATAGCGAGTCAACATGCTATGTACTAATGTTTTGCGGCCACGAAAGACTCGCAGTTTACCACCTATTTCAAGTAGGTGGTAAACCACGCACAAAGGGGAAGGGGTGCCCCCTTCCCCTTTGTGAGTATGTATGAAAATATTTTTTAGGAGCAGGCAGTGGTCCTGCACGGCCTGCCCTTAAAAAAATTAAACTGAAAAGTTTCATCTTTCTTTTTTAAATGCTTCCCGTTTTCCTTTAAGGAAAAGGGGCTGCATAAAAAAAAAATAGCTGTATTAAAAAAGCAGTCACAGACATGGTGGTCTGCATCCCGGTGAATGCTAGTCATTCCTAAAGGTGTCGCAAATTGCGTCTGCCTCATTACTATTAATGAGGCATGCAATTTGCGACCCCATTAGGAATCGCAAACACACTGTTGTGTATTCCAATTAGTGAGTTGCAAATTGCGAGTCGCAAATGAAACGGAATTTGCGACTCGCTAATTGGTAGGTCGTACATCTGGCCCTAAATCATCTTACCTGCATATCCTAACCGTAGTCCTGCTGACTCTTCTTGTGACCGCAACAATTCTGACATGTCTTTTCTAGTGGGATCTGTGTCCTTGTTTACAATGGGGTAGGAAAGTTTGTAGCTGCAAACATATTTAATAGTTCAAACATTGCAGTAATGTTGATTTATCCCTTTAAAAATGCACAACCGTCCACGTGCTATGGGCAGCCTGGCCTCCCTCAAGAGTAAAAGTGTCCACAGAGCGATCCTTTACCAGAAATGGAGGACAGAGACTTTGAGGGGTTTTGGAGCCACATCCACTCTTTTACATCAACTGGTAGCCAGGCCATGATGAGTGAGCCAGGCCACTTCAGAGACACTATATTTTTTCCACTAAAACACAGAACTGTTTTCTATATGAAGTCCATCTTAGCCAGTTCCTGCCCCCTTCCCTCCCCTTTAATCAATTCAAGCCACACTCCACGGTAAATGCACATGCTGAAAATATCTAGTAATTTGCCTTATAACACATAATGAAGGCCATAATGTTAATCTTCTCATAAAGAACGGGAATATATTTGCTATAGTCTGAGCCCTGATACCTCTGGAAGCTCAATGGGGCCTGGCACTAAAGCTAGGTCCTGTTACCATACTGGCATTGCCCCTGGGGCACAATCTTTAGAGGTATGCTTATAAAAGGAAAAGTCCTAGCGATGGTTGAGGGAGATGTCAATAATTTTATTTTTTTACAAAACCTTTTGGACTTCCCTTTTGCTGAATATTTGTTTGGTTGGCCACAGACTGAGCGATATTCTGTTTTCACATTTTTATGACTTCATGAGTTGTAGGTTAGTTATTTTCATGCAGTTTTTAGTCTGCAAAATGCCCCAGAATTGACCAATCTGATGGGTTGTTTTGTTAAATGTTAACTATGATTTCATAGGTCGTGTTCTATCTTACAGGTAAACAGTGTGCTTATGCAAATAGCACAGCAACATCGTGCAATATGGTGGGAACAACTTGTAAGGGTTGTAAGTGCCTGTTCGGAGAGCGGTACCAGACATTTAAACCATGTTTTCTGTATCAATCGATTATATTCGAGCACACATTTGGCTTCTCTGCAGATTTAGAACATGACTTCACATCACTTAGGGAAGAATAGACAGAACTATAATTAATGAAAGACAAAACTCAAACATTCCCCTTTCAGAGGCAGCTCAAGGCCAGGAAATGAAGAGATAAGGTGGGGACACCAAATAGTACCTTTGGCCTTGAACATTGACCGGCCTTGCTAATTCACAGACACCCACATCTCAAGGAAGGGCCTTCCTCCAGAAGGCGCAGGCTGATCTTTCACTGTAACTCTCTGCATCCACTTACTCTTTCATCTATATACATGGCCATTGACATTATGTGGCAGGGGAGGATCAAATTATGCGCCTGGGTTCACTAAATTATGCGGCAAGAAAAGGCAAACAGGCAGCATATTTTATGACAGTATTACTTCATTATTTTGTTATGTTTACACATCTTAACGCTGTTTGATACAAGGTTTCACCTCATTAGTACCAGGTTAACACCCAAATACAGCAATAAGCAACAGAAAGGTGACCAGTGAACCTTTGTCAAGGGTTTACCCCTGCGTGGCAAAATGTTTGCCGATTTTTTTGTCATTGAACCGTTTAAGCTAGAAACATTTTTTGTGACAATCTATAGCATATGCATCAGATGATTATTTATCTGTCAAATGTTGCAAATCCATATTTATGCAGAAAATGCCACACCCTCAAAATTGCATAATTCTAATGGCATTGCCTATATGGAAGCATTAGTTATAACTTGTAGAAATGTAGTGCCTGTTACTGCAGTTTTAGCCATGTTATGGTACATAGCAAGTACCCCAACTAAAGTGCAACCCGAGAAGGATGAATTCAGGGTCAGGTCCGCCTGCATTCAACTTCTGACAAGTAGATTATACACCTCAGCGGTGAGGGCTAACTCACTGAGATATTTCAACTTGACATCTAGCATTGGCTCTATGAATTCTTACTAATTTTGTTGCATTGTCATTAGTTTCCAAAGGTGCAATTTTCTATTCTACATTCAGGCAAAATGGGCAATATTGAATGAGGCTCAGAAGTGTTTGGAGAGGATGGGCAGTAACCTGTCCTTGGTTGCATGAGCAAGCTCTCTAAGTAACACAGGGGCATATGTACGAGGGAAGTTGCGGAGTGAGTCGTTAACCTTCCTGGCTGGGAAACATCCTTTACAACGCAACCATTACATCGCACTACACTTACAACGCAGTCATTACATCGCAACACCCTTTACAATGCATGTCACTACAACGCAGGCATTACAACGCATACCATTACAACGCATACCATTACAATGCATAGTACCCATACACTATCCAAAACGTACCCTACTGTAGCACCCCCTGGAATTAGAATAGTAATTTTTAGCCCTACACTATCCAACACTTACCTTACTATAGCACCCACTGGAGTTAGAATAGTCTTTTTTACCCCTATACTATCCAATACTTACCTTAAATGCAATGTAATGGTATGCGTTGCAATGGTATGCGTTGTAAAGGTATAATGCGATGTAATGGAATGCGTTGTAAAGGTAGTTTCTAAAAATGCGATGTAGTGCCATGCTATGTAATGGAGTGCGTTTTAAAGGATGTTGCGATGTAAAAACTGCGTTGTAAAGGCATGCGTTGTAAATGTTTGCGTTGTAACATAATACATTTTTCCTGGCTTAACGCCTCACTCTGCCACTTCAGAAACGCATGGCTGCACCATTTGTATAAGAATACGGTGCAGCCCTGCGTTTCCGCCTGCGCTGGCGATACACTCAACAGCCTCGCGCCAACGCAGGCACCCTTGCACCATAGTGCTAGGGTGTCTGCTTGCAGGGGAAGATTGTTTATGTGAAGGAAGGTGTCCAGTCCTGCACATAAACAATCTTGAAATTCTGTTTTGTAACTTCTATGAGTGCTGCTTAACGCAACACACATAGAAGTTGCAAAACGACATTTGAAAAAAATGATTTTTTATGTGCAGGAAGGGAGAGCTTCTACATAAAGAATCAATGGTGTTTTGCTGTTTTCATGTGTGCTGCACAAGGCAGGTGAGGAAAAGGAAGGAAGTGAGTGGTGAAATCTCGTGTCATTTGGCCATCTAACGTGGTCATGCTAATATTTGCATATGTTAAAATATTTGTTTAAAATCTGTGGAAGGCAGTGGAGAAAGTACGTTGCGTTGGGTTAAGTGCAGCAGATGTGCTTTGTTTGAAAGTAATTTTTCCAAATGTGTGTGGTGAGTGTTGGTGGGGAGAAGTACGATCACAATGCACTGCTAAGGGTGTTGTGATCCGGCAAGAGGAGATTTTCTTGCGGTTATTATTTATGTGTTTGTTCTGTGTTAGGGGTGAAGTGCAAAGTCACTGTTGAGTCACAGTGTAGGATGCAGAGATCATGCATTTTAGTAGGTGGTGATTTTCGTATTGTACTTCCTGGTATGTGGTGATATACAACTCTTGCTTATCTCTGACATGCCAAAACCAAGAACAACAGTGAAGACACAGCATTGCCCATTAACCCTGCTCCCTGTTATATGCCTATACCTTTCTGCTGAGGTGAAAAAGTCAGTGTCTGTGTATCTATTTAGCTAAGGTATAAGTGGGAATGAGACAGTGTGACAGTTATTCACTTCAGAACAGAAGTGGCCTGATATAACAAGGCGCAGATTTCCAAATTAGTTTTCATACCAATGTGCTAAAAAACACTACCATTCTACTTTAGAAGGAACACTGTGAAATGTAATGCACTTTGAGCATTCAGATATCAGTGCATTATAAACCACCAGTCATTGTCTCATTTGGGCAAACGCTTATTTACTCATCAAACATTGTATGACCAGGAAGGTTTGTCTGAGATCTGGTGATTACAGGTGACTAAATTCACATACAACACCTTAGAAATGTTAGGTCATCTTTTGATACATACTTTCATTTGGCTACATGTGATATTTAAACCTTCTCTCAATCAGACTGTCTTAGGTCGAGCCGCACAGACAGCACAAGCAGCCTGCCCATTGATTTTGGCTGGTTCGCTGGACTGTCACTCTTTTTTGTTTGCTTTCTGTCTCTGGACCCTGACCCGCCATCTTGTCCATTCCCTCGTCCTTTAACCCTTTCCCCTAGTTTCCCCCTTGACGATCCTCAAATGTTTCTTCCCTTTTCTGATTTGCCTTTTCTCCATACCCTTGTATCCCTCCCACCCTCCCTAGTGCTGTGACTGCATCCCCCCTCTGACCCCACTTAATGGAACTCCTTTGTACTCTCTACCATTCCTATGTGTCTCTTAGAATATATTGATTCGTATCCCTTCCCTAGGTATATAGAGATAATTCTAATCACCAGTATATGCAGGAGACCTTTGTACTCTACCATTCCTATGTGACTCTTAGAGTATATCCATTCGTAGCCCTTCCCTATGTATATAGAGATAACTCTAATCACTAGAGATAACTCTAATCACTAGTACCCGGCAGGGACCCCTACTTAAGGGGTCCCTGCCGGGTCTCTCACTGTGACCCCTGTGCCCTCGCAGGTGGTCGCTCCCTCCTCGCTGCTCTGCCGCTCGCCTGCCTGCTGACTTAGCTGCTGCCTGGCCGCTCCCTGACTGCTGCAGACCTTCGCTCACTTCCTCTACGCCTTTGCCCTCCGCATCTCCTCAGGTTTGCCTTCTGCCCGCAGCCTGCCGCCTCTGCCCCCGCTCCTCACCGGCCCCGCTGCCCCGGTCACCTCCGTGCTTCCCGCAGCCGCTGACCCGTAGCTCCGCCTCTCCTCCTCTCCCATTGGTCCTCCCGCCTCCCGGCTGACCCTCCCTCCCGGCTCCTACTTATGACGCCCCCTCAGCGACCGCGCGAAGCGGGAGCGCCGATTGAGCGCCGAAGGCGCGCCAAAGGTAAGCCCGTCTGCGCCCGTCCGCGCCTGGACCGCGCCCAGTGCCAGGACCCCTGGCCCCCGCCGTCACCAGCCCACCCGCCGGACCTACGACGCCACCGAACTCAACGCCCTCAATGCCGGCCGACTCCCGGGCTGCTTCCGAGCCAACCCGCGGACCCTTCTGCTGCAACGCCTGCAAGTTCACCTGCATCCGGACCTGCACCACTCCAGCAGTGCTCAAGACCTCGACGAGCAACAGCAGCAACCACCTGAAGTGCATCCTGCTCAACACCCGCTCCGTCCACAGACACGCCGTCGAGCTCTGGAACCTGCTCGACACAACGTCACCAGACGTCGCCTTCCTCACGGAAACCTGGATGAACGCCTCTTCAGCGCCCGACATAGCCATCGCCACCCCAGACGGCTATAAGATCATCCGAAGGGACCGCATCAACCACACCGGAGGAGGCATCGCCATCGTCCACAGGAACACCATCCGCATCACAACCAACACTGACAACACCCTCGCAACCGCCGAGCACCTGCACTTTCAGGTCCACATCAACCCCAAGACCACCCTCAGAGGCACCCTCATCTACAGACCCCCGGGACAACGCACACAATTCAGCGAAGACATCGCCGACTTCATCAGCCCACACGCCCTCTGCTCCGCTGACTACATCCTCCTCGGGGACCTCAACTTCCACGTGGAGAACAACAACGACCGCAACACCACCACCCTGCTGGACAACCTCGCCAACCTGGGACTCAAGCAGCTGGTCACCACCCCACCCACTATGCCGGACACACACTCGACCCCGTCTTCTCATCCAGCAAGGACATCGCCTTCAGCCACGCCACCGGACTCCACTGGACGGACCACAGCTGCATCCACTTCAGCTTCGCAAGGACCACGATCCACCACCACCAGCAACAGGCTGCACGCAGGAGCTGGAACAAGATCACAGCCGACCAGCTCGCGTCCTCCCTGAGCATGAACCCTCCCACCAGCACAACGAACCCTAGCCAGGCGGCCACCAACCTCACGAAGTCGATCAGCGACTGCGCAGACGAGCTCGCCCCCCTGAGGTCCCCGCCCAGCAGACCCGGTAGCAAGAAAGCCCCATGGTTCACCGATGAATTCAAGAGCTCCAAGAAGAACTGCCGAGCCCTCGAGAGAACCTGGCGCAGAGACCCAACACCGGACAACATGACTGCCCTCAAGCTCACCACCCGAAAACACCACCAACTCATCTGCGCCACCAAGAAAACTGCATGCAAGGAACGACTGGACAACAATGCACACAACAGCAAAGAACTCTTCAACATCGTCAAAGAGCTCTCCAACCCCAACGCCGGAAACAACGACATCACCCCTTCGCAAGACCTCTGCAACTCCCTCACCTCCTACTTCCACAACAAGATCGCGGACATACACAACAGCTTCAGCACTCAACCTACGAACACCACGACCGAACCACCGCCCCCCCACCACCACCCTCCGCGCCTGGACTCCGATCAGCACCGAAGACACCGTCCGCACGATGAACTCCATCCACTCCGGATCTCCGACCGACGTCTGCCCCCACCACGTCTTCAACAAGGCCGACGCTGTCATCGCACCCCACCTGCGGGACATCATCAACACCTCCTTCAACACCGCTACCTTCCCGGAGAGCTGGAAGCACGCCAAACTCAGCGCTCTACTCAAGAAGCCATCGGCTGACCCCACCGACCTCAAAAACTACCGCCCCATCTCGCAGCTCCCGTTTCCTGCAAAAGTCATCGAGAAGACCATCAACAAGCAGCTGGCCGCCTTCCTCGAGACAAACGGATCCCTCGACCCCTCGCAGTCTGGCTTCCGGGCCAACCACAGCACCGAGACCGCCCTGATCACAGTCACCGATGACATCCGAGCGCTGCTCGACAACGGAGAAACAGCGGCCCTCATCCTCCTCGACCTCTCCGCGGCCTTCGACACTGTCTGCCATCGTACCCTAGTACAACGCCTCAGCAACGTCGGAGTCCAGGAGAAGGCACTGGAGTGGATCATCTTCTTCCTCGCCGGAAGGACACAGAGAGTCCGCCTCCCTCCGTTCAGATCTGAAGCCACCGAAGTCATCTGCGGCGTCCATCAAGGCTCCTCGCTCAGTCCAACCCTCTTCAACATCTACATGAGCCCCCTCGCAGACATCGCACGCCAGCACAACCTCAACATCATCTCCTACGCCGACGACACCCAGCTGATCCTCTCCCTTACCAACGACCCCGCCACCTCCAGAGCCAACCTTCACGAAGGGATGAAAGAGGTAGCCGAATGGATGAAGAACAGCCGCCTGAAACTGAACTCAGATAAGACGGAAGTCCTCATCCTGGGATCCTCACCCACCGCTTGGGACGACTCCTGGTGGCCCCCCGCCCTAGGCAGCGCACCCAGACCAACAGACCACGCACGCAACCTGGGCTTCATCCTGGACTCCTCCCTCTCCATGACCAGACAAGTCAACGCCGTCTCCTCGTCGTGCTTCAACATCCTGCGCATGCTACGTAAGATCTTCCGGTGGATCCCCACCGAGACCAGGAAGACGGTCACCCAGGCCCTCGTCACCAGCCGTCTGGACTACGGCAACACCCTCTACGCCGGAACCACCGCCAAACTCCA
Organism: Lissotriton vulgaris; assembly: GCF_964263255.1. Taxonomy (NCBI): domain Eukaryota; kingdom Metazoa; phylum Chordata; class Amphibia; order Caudata; family Salamandridae; genus Lissotriton; species Lissotriton vulgaris. Next base: position 1,254,173,363 of record NC_141696.1, read on the forward strand.
GAAGAGACTCCAGCGGATCCAGAACGCCTCAGCACGACTCATCCTGGACATCCCCCGTCGCAGCCACATCTCCGGACACCTGAGAGACCTGCACTGGCTCCCGGTCAACAAGAGAATCACCTTCCGTCTCCTCACCCACGCACACAAAGCCCTACACAGCCAAGGCCCAGGAAACCTCAACAGCCGCCTCAACTTCTACGCTCCCAAACGCCAGCTTCGATCGACCAGCCACGCCCTCGCCGCCGTCCCCCGCATCCGAAGAGCCACCACAGGGGGACGGTCTTCTACCTCGCCACCAAGACATGGAACTCCCTCCCCACCCACCTCCGCCTGACCCAGGACCACCTCGCCTTCAGGAAGCAACTCAAGACCTGGTTGTTCGAGCAGTAGCAGATCCCCCCCTCCCCCAGCGCCTTGAGACCCTCTGGGTAAGTAGTGCGCTATATAAATGCGATGATTGATTGATTGATTGATTGATTGATAGTATATGCAGTAGACCTTTGTACTCTCTACCATTCCTATGTGACTCTTAGAGTATATCCACTAGTATATGCAGTAGACCTTTGTACTCTCTACCTTTCCTATGTGACTCTTGAGTATATCCACTCGTATCTCTTCCCTGAGTGACTTTACTATTTCTACATTTGCAATTTTTCTTTCTGTTTGTATCTCTTCCTTGTGTGACTTTACATCTTGTACATTTGCAATTGTTTTCTGTTTGTATCTTATATGTAACGCATGTAATCCTTAGTCCTTATGTTCTGCAACTGGTTCTTATGTAAAGCGCTCTGACACCTTCGGGTAAAGTTCGCGCTATATAAAATCGCATTAAATATAGCTATGTCCGTTGTGTGCTCCCGCCCCACATTGCTCTCTCTTGTTCATGTTCTCCTTTCCCCCACCTACTCTTGTGTTAGAGTCTCTAGCCAGTGTGTTTCCTCTCTGTCCCTCAATGTTGCTCTCGTTCACTTTTCTTCTCTCCCTCAAACAGCTTCCCTCTGCCCACAGTGTTGCTTCTTACCCCACTGTTCAACCTGCTTTTGCAACTCACTCATTCACTTAATTTTTTTGACGCTTTCATGCTAAGTTTAAAATAGTATTTCCACTCTATGTTTTTAAATGTATCAATCCATCTCAGATCAGTAAATGAAAAAAAACAGTGTTATTTTGTAGGCGAGAACACATATGTTGAACGCATGCACGTGCCTACAAATTGACATGTCGGCCAATCAATAACATTTATTTTTTAGACATGCTGCACAATAGCGGCAATACTGTACAGCCTAGCTAAAACACATCGGCAAAGCCAATAGGTCTCATAGGCAAAACATCTTGGCTTTGCCAATAGTTGTTTGAAATGCCAACACTATCCCACTGCTGAACGTGACTTCTGGTCTCAATATAAACACAATTTTGCGGTCAATAACAGAGGGTTGGATGTAAAAAGCTATTTTTTTTCTGTTTGCTAAGCCCATTGTGCACGTCAAAAGCCTTTCCGCAAAATAGGTGTTGTAATACATTCCAAATTTCAATAGGAAGAGGGATAAAAGATTTGTCCCCTCCTACTTGAAAGTTGCAGTGCTATACATCACTGGTTTGTGACTTCTGTTTCGTTTGCAAACCATTGATAAGTTACTGACACCACAAAGGAGATGGCAACTGATTTTCAAAGATCAATCAATCAATCAATCAAAGCATTTATATAGCGCACTACTCACCCAGAGGGTCTCAAGGCGCTAGGGGAGGGGGGTCTGCTACTGCTCGAACAGCCAGGTCTTGAGTTGCTTCCTGAAGGCGAGGTGGTCCTGGGTCAGGCGGAGGTGGGTCGGGAGGGAGTTCCATGTCTTGGCGGCGAGGTAGGAGAAGGACCGTAGCCCTGTCGTGGCTCTTCGGATGCAGGGGACGGCGGCGAGGGCGTGGCCGGTCGATCGAAGCTGGCGTTTGGGAGCGTAGAAGATGAAAGTGTCACGAACCTAAAGAGATACTTGGACGGCATCACATATTTGCCATATGTATTCAGTGGTGCCACTCCATGTGACAAGCATTCTGGAAGCTCAAGCCTCATAGTCTTGCTCATCCTACAGTACTGAATTTCTGTTAGCTAGAGGATCATTTACAGGAACCACACACTGGCTGGAGAGCTGCTAGGATTTGCTTTTGCGTGTGTCAAGTTTACAAGGGTCTGTGATTGTCCATTTACAAAATAAACCCATTTGCTCCCTAACCCGCTTTGCTGTTACCTCTTAGTGTAAGACAAGCGAACATGTTACCTCAAGAACAGTTGCATTATAAGACAAACTTATGCCTAGAACTTCCGCCAGGAAAGAAAGAGATGTACCTGAGAGCTTACCCAGAGACACCACAGGCTGTCTCTTGTGGCCGAGCTCACCATTAAATAGGCTACTGGTCATCATCTAAGACAAAATGTGTGTTTTGAATGCTTCCGCCACCCACATTGAGAGTTACAGCAACAGGCACATAGCACACTCTTGAGCAAGCAAGAGCTCTAATAAGATATGGAACTCATTGAATAAACGTATATAGAGTTCACTGTTACCTAACAGGTGTCCTGGCACTGGGCAAATCTTCATTTTAGCGCTAGGTAACAGATCGCCAGTTTATGTGTGAAAAGCCAGGTTAAAAGGCTTTTCTAAAGCATAATAACTGTTTGAAGGTATGCAGAACAAGAGGCAAGAAGTTCCACAGTTTAGACTCCATCACCAAGAAGACTTGCACACCCCGCCACACCCACAATCTGAATCGACAGAATTTAGGAACCATCACAGTGTGAACTTAAGAAGACCTCAACTAGTGGGTAGAAAGCCACCAATGAAACTTATGATGGAGAAAGCAAGGGCCAAAGCAATGGAATGCCTGAAAGACCAGAAAAAGGAGCTGATTTATATATCAGCTGAAGGCCCGTTGTTCCGCTAGGGGGATGGAGTAGATTACACCATCACCCAGGTGGAGGGACTGCCTGCCAAATTTATAAATGACGGCCAAGCTGGCAGTCACTCATAAAGTATATGGAGGAAGTGCCGTCCCGGTGGTTCCTGGCACTGCATATTGCTGTTTGGTGAAGGGTTGTGTCAGCATGTCACAACCCTGTACCAATCAGGTTTCTTTTTTTATTTTCATAAAGAAAATCCCCAATTGGGATTTCCTATTTGAAAATAAAAAAAATAATGCTCCCCTCTCAAGTGAGTCATCACCCATGGCTGGCCATGCATTATTCTCATGTTACTGTCTTTCCTCAACAGGGTTTGCCTAGTGGACAGTTGAAAAATGTCTGCCCGTTTATTTGGGTGGGTGGACATGTAGCCATTTCTCCGAAGGCCCTTACTCCATCAGGCCATCAGAGAAGTTTGGCTATGGCAGTTACGGTCTAGTCACCACCATAGCGAAACCGAAGGTCCGACCCACCTAAAGTTTGCTGATGGACCCTCATCTTGGTGGTGTGAATACTCTGTTGCAATGGAGTATACACACTGCCAACACATAAATCTTCCCCAAAGGGACTTATAGAGTACTCTTTATCGACTGGCTACCAGTGGAGGATGTTTGATGCCTGCGATGGAGGAGATGTGCTGTAACAACCAAAGCTGCTGTCTTTGAAACTGTAGAAACAGGTTTGAGTCCTGGGGTTGGCTAAATATCCTGTGATTCTGGGCAAATCACTCAGTCTCCTGAGTCCTCAAACAAAATTATTCTGAACTTTTGTAGTATAACTTGGAGCTCATGTAACGCTGCCTATTGCCCTCGGGCCAAGTTCACGCCACATAAAAATGCAAATAAACCATGCTGAAAGGAGATGAGGACATTGCAAGGCAAGTAAATTCGACAAAGGTAGCCTTATTTTTGTGACGTGAGCCTTGAGATTACCCTTTCTACAAATAATATATCATACAAAGTTGTAAATGAAACCTCTTCATCAATTCTGCCCGTAACCTGCTGTTGGACCTGGCCCTTTTTTGCAAGATTATTCCCAAACCTTTTGTTGTCCTCCTGTATTTTTATGACCTTTTTGTTGGCTTTAGGACTCTGGGCACTTTACCACTGCTGACCAGTGCTTATGTGCAAGTGCTCTGATTCTAAAACCTGATAGTAATTGGATTCTTCATGATTGGCATACTTGATTTACTAGTAAGTCCCTAGTAAAAGTGCCCCATGTGTGACCAGAGCCTGTAAATCAAATGCTATTAATGGGCCTACAGCAATTATGCACTCACATGAGTAGCCCTGCAGTCTCAGGCCTGCCAATGCAGAGCCTGTGTGTGCAGTTTTAAACTGCCATTTTGACCTGGCAAGTCCACCCACTTGCGAGAACGGCTCTTACCTTTAATTACAAATATGTCACCTCTAAGGTTGCCCAAGGCAGCCCCATGGGTAGGGTACAGTGTATTTAATTATTTATTTATTTTAATTGATTTTATTGTTTGATTACACAAACATACAAACAGAGGATATCAATAAAAATTCGAATATGTGAAAAGAGAAAAAAGGAGAAAAAAAGGAAACATTAGCATTACTTTGTTCGTTCTTAAGAGGAGAAAATGAGGAATGAGGCATCTGTATGGGAGTCAGCATTTACATTGTGTTGTGACCCAAAGGTTGACTTTTGACCACAGGACACAGTAGTAAGATCACAGGCCTTTATTCGTGGGTACAATGAGCCACCGCTCCTCTCAGCACAGAAGAGAGGCACCAACTGGCTCTTCTTAGAACAGGCACCTCAGAGCACCATGACAACACATAAAGGTTCTATGTGGAACCTTAAACAAGCATATGTAAGCACAACATATTTTTCTGAAATACTAACAGAATTAGGTACATAAGTGTACAGAGAAACAAAAGGGAGAAACCAAAAGAAAACAAACGAAATAAAACATAAATGAGAATATCTAATACATTACAATCAGCACAGAATAAACATTGTGCAAAATGTGGCAATACTGCAAATTTAGCGTAATTTCCAAGGAAGACATCTAGCACGAATAGACTTCCTTGGTACTTGGCATGTCACATTGATTTTAGAGACAGTTCCTGAGGATACAACGGCTGGACCAGTAGGAGAATTCCCTGCAAGCTCAACACTTCTGGAGCCATTGCAATTATCCCCTGCAGATTGAACTTTCACAACTTTTGCTAGGTTCCACCAATGTCCGCCACTAACCATGACAGCACCCCCACACACCTTCTCTACACAGACTGGTTCACCAAAGGACCTACCACCTTTTTTAACAAAGCTGGTGATTTTGATTTGAACCAAGACCCCAGGAGACACATTGACTGACTTAACAGACATCTTTTGATTGTACCTATCAGATATCTTCTTTTGTGCAGTTTTAACTCGAGATTCCAGGACATCATTGTCAACCCAACATGACACGTTATCACATACAGTTCTTAACAGCCAAGCAGGATAAATTGCAGAAGTGGGTACTCTACCTTTGAGTGATATGAAAGGTGCCACTTTAGTAAGTGAATGCGGCATAGTGCAGTAAAACCACAGCATGGATCTGACCGCACCCTCAACGTCATAACAATGACTCTTTGCCCACTTGATACATTCTACCACCACTCTGTTCATCCTTTCTACCAAACTGTTGGTTTGAGGGTGTCCAACAGAGCTTCTAAGATGCTTCACACCAGATTCACTCAAGAACACAGTAATTTCCTCATTGACAAACTGCAACCCATTATCCGAGACAAGGGCCTCCGGGAATCCTTCCCTCATGAAAATCTCTTTGAGAAAATTATGGCATTACTGGCTGTGGGAGAGGAGCAGAACTTGACTTCAGGCCACTTGCTATGAAAAATCCATAAGAACAAATGCAGAGCATAAGTTGTGAGGGAGAACATTGAAAGGGCCAACCATATCGATGCCCACCGTAAGCCATGGCCTGGTGGGGAGAGGGATGGGCTGAAGGGTAGGAGTATCAAATTTCATCCCATTTTCTGCGCCACTACAAACAACACGTTCCTTGACCCTCTCCTCTATATCCTTGTCCATGGAGTGCCACCAATAATACAGTCTGACCCGCCTCTTATTCAGGGTTTCCCTCAGATGGCCATCATGTGCAAAGTCAACCAACTTAGTACGGACATTCATGGGGGGAACGCATCTACCATCTCTCATGACTACTCCGTCCTCAATGGACAACTCTTCTGCCACTTTCCAAAAAGGCTGGATACCCGGGGACACACATCTCTCCCTGGGCCAACCTTTCACAATTTATTCTTTGACTTAAGCAAGACTGGAATCTTGACTCAATGCCTCCTAACATTCAGTCTCGCTGCAAGCTTTTCTTTCAACAGCAACCACAATAGCAATGAAACAATCCTCCTTGTCTTCCTCCACATCTATAGTGTCATCTTCACTTAAGGGAAGTCTTGACAACATGTCAGCCCTTACATTCTGCTTTCCTGGAATGTGCTTAACCGTAAAATCATACTGCAGGAGTTTGGTGGTTAAACGTGCAATGTGATGCGTAGCATACTTGAGACGTTCTCTCCCAAGAATCTATAGCAGGGGTTTATGATCAGTTTGTATGACAAACTTCCTGCCTCAAATGTATGTTCTGAATTTTTCACATGCCCAATAACATGCCAAAAGCACCCTTTCTATCTCTGAATAGTTCAGCTCAGGATCTCTCAGAACTCTAGATGCATAGCTAGTTGTAACCTCATTCACGCCTGCAGATTGTGTAATCACTGCCCCTAGACCATAATTGCTAGCGTCAACAAAAATAGTACAAGGAACTGCCGGATCATATGCTCTGAGTGTTTTGGTATTTACCATTTCAGATATGACCAGCCCAAAAGTGTCCTGACAGTTGCTATCACACACCAATGAGACATTCATACTCAGTATATTGGAGAGTACCTTCATCTTGCTAGCATAATCAGGAATAAAGCGTGAGTAAAACTCACACAACCCCAAAAAAGAACGTAACTAATCCTTATTTTTGGGACAAGGACACTCAACCACCGCTCTTACCAAACCAGGTCTGGGACTTACACCATCAGCAGAAACTAGATGTCCTAGAAACTCTATCCCTCTTTTCCAAAACTCACACTTATTTTTTTTTACAACAATGCCTTTTTCCTCAAAAGTGCCAAGCACAGTCCTCAAAATCTTATCATGTTCCTCTAAATGTTTTGCAAAAATGAGTACATCATCTTTGAAGATGACAACGCCCTTCACATCTTGTAGCACTGACTGCATGACTCTTTGAAACACCGAAGCCGCGAGACCAAACGGCATCCTACAAAATTGGAAAGATCCCAAAGGAGAATTAAAAGCAGTACAATGACGTGATTAATCCTCCAACAAGATTTGATGGTATGCGGATGCTAAATCAATCTTGGAGAACCATTGAGCATCCCTCAACTCCTCTAACAAATCACCAATTTTGGTAAGCGGATGGGCATCAACCCAAATCTCTTTGTTAAGGCTTCTCATATCGATGCACAAACGGATCTCCCCATTCCGTTTTCATGCGACCACCAATGGACTTAACCATAAACTGGATTTCACTGGCTCAACGATCCCAGACTTCTCCAATCTGTCTAATTCCAACTTGAGATCACCCCTGAGGCTAAATGGGACTGATCTGACCGTGTGCTTCACTGGCACAGCATCCTTTTTAATTTTGATCCTGTGCTTTAAACCTTCAATGTTCCCAAGAGTGTCAGAAAACACTTATGGAAATTCTTGTTCTAAACACAGAGACTCGGGCATATCTTGTACAACTAAGACTTGTTCACTTGTACCAGGCCTCAGCACCATGCCAAAAAGGCCTTGGTGATACCAACCAAGGATGTTCAAGCCGCAAACAGCAACGTAGATTTTACCTTGAATCCTTCAACCTTTAAACTCCAACACATCCTCAATGTAGCCTTTTAAGTCTATTTTGCGCCCCTCATATGATACGGGTGCTCTGTCAGGGGGAAAAAGTTTTCTGTCGCACCAAGACTTCCTGAAGAGTTCGTATGTGATCATAGTTATGCGTGCGCCTGAGTCCACCAACAACTTCAAACACACATCGCCCACCAACACATCAACATAAGGATCAACACATTCAGTGTGACAGTGACGATCATGTCTTGAAAATCTTGTACAATGTCACTATCACACAACTGTTCATTCTTCACTACCCAATTGACTTTCTCACCCTTGTTTAGACTAGATTGACAGACTTTGGCTAAATGTACATTCCTTCCACACTTGTGACATTTGGCATTCTTACTGGGACATAATCTGTTGTCAGTGCCATGTTGAGGATAACCACACCTGTAACAAATATTTTTCTTTTGAAACATGCCTTTCTCATTAGGTTTGATCCTTTGTAAGGTGCTGCTAATAGCATTGGTAGAGGCAACAGCATTGACCATTTCCTTTGAAGTAGAACTCACACTCAACTCCTTAATCCATCCATTTTGATTTGCACGCTTGGGTTCGAATCCCATCCTCGTCGCCAAAAATAGTATTGTGACCCAAAGGTTGACTTTTGACCGCAGGACAAAGTAGTAAGATCACAGGCCTTTATTCGTGGGTACAATGAGCCACCGCTCCTCTCAGCACAGAAGAGAGGGACCAACTGGCTCTTCTTAGAACAGGCACCTCAGAGCACCATGACAACACATAAAGGTCCAATGTGGAACCTTAAACAAGCATATGTAAGCACAACATATTGCTTATGACAAAAAACTAAGAGAAAAACATGGAAAGTATGCACATTAATGAGCCAGGTTTAAAAAAATCCCAATGCAAAGAGCAGGAGGGGGAGTAGTACAGCTCGGTTATTGACAGTCCTTACCAAGAAAAAAGTACATAAAAAGTTGAGAACTTGACGTGGGTTAATATTAAAAGAGAAGTGAAAGGAGAGGAAGAAGAAAATGGGGGGGATCCACATGAACACTCTACATAGGCAGCGATAAAGGCAACGAAAGAATCATGACAAACTGTTTTAAGGGAGATGTTTGAAAAGAGGGGGATAATGTGAGCAGTTGGGAATGCTGTAAGTGTTATGCACAGCGATACAAAAGGGGATGATGGACGGAGCGTTTGAGCAAATCAAACACTCACCCCCAGTCAACTGATCTGGGTTTAATCCATCACCTTTTTTAGCTCACTCAGCCACCCCAGTTCAGACATGGCCATATGCAAATCAGTCTGACCAAGTGTTATGCAGGCATGAAAAACTATTGGAGTGATTCTGAATGCAGACGTGGGGTACTTGTGGATAGAGGCCCCTCTGATCAGGTAAATGTGAAAGAGATGGAGTGGGAGAGACCTGGTGCGACGGTGCATAGATAATGGTGATTATATATGCCAGATATCTTTGGGTCGTGAGGTGGGGAGTTGAAGTGAGGAATATATTTCGGTCTGCATATTGCAGTAAGTCATACTGCGGAGCCATGTCTCCTTCTTGGTACATTGTCTAGTGCCCCAGTATAATACAATTTCCCTTTTTAGGTCGAGCTGGAGAAAGCAATGCAAAGCATTGCGTCCAGCGAAGTATCTAATGCTGTCCACTTTCGGGAATCTGAGACAGGGGATGTGCACGCGGCGATTTCACTTCGTGGGCGTGCATGCCCAGCCCAGCGCCGTGCACATCTCCTGTGTCATATTCACAGCAACACAGCCTGTCTCCGCTCTCAATCGCGCGCACACACAGTCACACTCACGCATGCGCACACACACACATACACCAACGCAGGCACAATGCATCAGGACGCACTTACGCAGACACACAGCCCCACATATACACACGCACAGCTAACAGACACACAGTCACACATATACATACACATGCAGAGCTATACCCACACACACGCACACACCCCCCACTCTCCCCCTCCCCTGCTGCCACCCCCACTACAACTAAGCCCCACTTACCGCATCGGCGCAACTCCGGACTTCAGCTGCCACTGTGAGGCTCTCCCTCGGGCATGGGAGCCCCGCAACACCACTGCTCCTCTCCTGGACAGCCACTCCGTGGGCGCGAGCTTCCAGCAGGAAACGGAAGTCCCGCCCCACAGCGGTTTTCGTCACGCGCACGTCTTGTTCTCAGGAGTATGATCCACTTCTATGACAGCATAGTTGGTTTCTGTGCTTTCAAAATCCTGTGCTCTCGTTGTGGATAGAGCACAGTGAAGCATGAAGGGTTGTTTCGGTTCTGCCAGGTAGGGCTTGAAGCTTGATTCCTTTACGTTGCGTGAGCTGCAGTGAGGCCTTCTTGCTCTGTTGCGAGGGCGAGGCAGTAGCCAGCATCCCGCAGCCGAGGATGCAGGAGCCTGCTCCGTTGAACCTCGGCTCTTAAGAGCATTTGTAGTCCTGCCTTATGGGTTTATGTCTCCTTTGTTGTCATGTCTTGTGGCACACCTGAGCCACGTCCGGCACCAGCCTGATTATCCTGAGCCTAATGACTAATTATTATTCCCCTGAGGCGATCAGTGGGGTTTAGCATCTCCCGCGTGTCAGAGAGGCCGCTGTAATTTATGGTTACTCAGGCTACACCTGTCACAGCATGCTACACCCACCGCTGCCTTGCCTCGGCTTTACACGTGATAATATTGTTTCATGGCTGTTTGAAGGTCATTAATGAACGCCTGAAGATGTGCAGCGGCATTACGGCGTCGCCAAAGACACACACTTCAGACTGGACCCTCTCTGTTGTTTATATCTGGGCCTGTTCTTCCTTTTTTACTCTGATGCATACCCACTGCCCTGACGTCCTTGCCTTGTTGAAACTGTCTTGTAGACCAGGAGTGAGAGAATCTGGGAGCCTCAACACTGGAAACCTGAAGTAGTCTCGATGTATTTGTTGGCGAACAGGCATCATGGCATTGATACACAATGAACTTGGGCATTCTACGAAGCTCCTGGATGTTTTGTTTATTTCCAAAGTTAATGTGTTCCCGTGCTTGCTCTCACTGTCCTGGGGATCTGAGCTGCAATGATAGTTTTTTTGTTTGTTTGTTTTTTAGCTGTAGCGAATGTTTCTGATAACGTGCCACCTGACATAAAAATACAATATGTCATGTTGGGACAAGGTGGGCGGCAGTGGTCTGTTGCACCGTAAATAGATTAACACCAATATCGCAAGCTCCAGGAAACAAGAACAAGAATTGGCATAGCCAACATACACTCCAAATACCACTCAGTGCCACATAATTACACACCACATAATTACACTCTACTGAATACAACACACACTCCACACAATACTACTCAGTGCCACATAATTATATGCTACATAATTACACTGCACTCAATGCAACATACAATCCAAATACCACTCAGTGCCACATAATTACACTGCACTCAATGCAACATACACTCCAAATACCACTCAGTGTCACATAATTACACGCCACATCATTACACTGCACTCAATGCAACATACACTCCAAATCCCACTTAATGCCACACAATTACACGCCACACAATTACACTCTACTGAATACAACATACACTCCTCATAATACCACCCAGTGCCACATAATTACAAGCAACATAATTACACTCTTCTCAATGCAACATACACTCCAACTACCACTCTGAGCCACATAATTACACGCCACATAATTACACTGCACTCAATGCAACATGCACTCCAAATACCAGTCAGTGCCACATAATTACACTCTACTGAATGCAACACACACTCCACACAATACCACTCAGTGCCACATAATTATATGCTACATAATTACACTGCGCTCAATGCAACATACACTCCAAATACCACTCAATGCCACATAATTACACACCACATAATTACACTCGACTGAATGCAACACACACTCCACACAATACCACTCAGTGCCACATAATTATATGCTACATAATTACAATGCAAAATAAACTCCAAACAATACCACTCAGTGCCACATAATTACACGCCACACAATTACTCTCTACTGAATACAACATACACTTCTCATAATACCACTCAGTGCCACATAATTACACGCCACATAATTACACTGCACACAATGCAACATACACTCCAAATACCACTCAGGGCCACATAATTATATGCTACATCTTTACACTGCGCTCAACGCAACATACATTCCAAATACCACTCAGTGCCACATAAGTACACGCCACATAATTACACTATCTATGTATCTATCTATCTACCTATCGCCCTCACTCTATCTATCTATCGCCCTCACTCTATTGCCCTCACTCTATCTATCGCCCTCACTCTATCTATCGCCCTCACTCTATCTTTTGCCCTCACTCTATCTATTGCCCTCACTCTATCTCTCTATCGCCCCTCACTCTATCAATCTCTCACCCTCACTCAATCTATCTGTCACCCTCACTCTATCTATCGCCCTCACTCTATCTATCGCCCTCACTCTATCTATCTATCTCCCACACTCTATCTATCTACCGCCCTCCCTCTATCTATCTATCGCCCTCCCTCTATCTATTGCACTCACTCTATCTATCTATTGCATCACCACAGCATCACTCAGCACCACCACTACATCACTAAGGGGCACCACAACATCACTATGCGCTACCACAGCATCACTGAACGCCACAGCATCACCGTCGCCACCACAACATCACTCAGCACCACCACAGCATCATTCTGTGCAACCATTCAACACCTACTGGTTCAAATATGTCCTCTTAATGTTTCAAGCTTTATTACAAATGTCACAAAAAAATGTTAATATTTCACTTCTGTTCTTGGATTTTTGTCACAATAAAATACACTGAACATAATCTTCACAAAAGTTATTTACAAAAGTTTAAGCTATTGCCATTATAAATTACAATAACTTTTATTTAAGTATTAATTATTTAAAAAAATTAAAAGCTATTGTTATTTGTAATATCAATACATCTAAGTCACGTAAATACATCACATATTGCATTACAAATGCTATAGGTGTCACATTTGCGAAAGTTATAACTATTGGCATTGTAAATGACAAAGCAATTAATTTAGCTATTTTCAAAACCAACACATAAATAAAAAATGTGTCATTTACAATACCAATAGCTCAAACTTTCCGAATGCGAGACCTATTGCATTGCAAATGCTTGTCGCTAATAGTAGTGCTACAGCTATGAACCTGCAGTAGCAGAGTGATATACCGCCGACTATTCCCACTAAAGCTACCTTGTGGAGGTGGGGGGAGTGGTATGGAGATTATGTCGGAGAGCACTTGAAAAACTTCAGTCCAATATTCTGATATGTGTGGACAGGTCCAAGGCATGTGCACAAAATCAGCACTGGGGGCTTGGCATTTGAGGCAGTTTGGTGATTTGGTAGGGTCGTATTTGGCCAGCTGTATCGGTGTGATGTAGATTAGATGGATGAACTTGAATTGAATTAGGTATTTATAAAGCGCTAACTGCCACTCTGAAAGGAGTATCCTGTCGCTGATTGGAAGTGAGAGGAAGCCCAGGAGATCCTAAATGAGTGACAGACAGAATTTATCGGAGGATCCGAATATCCAAGTTTTCAGTGCCTTCCTAAATTGTGTTTCTGTTTTTAGCAATCTCAGATAATTTGACAACAGGTTCCAGGCTTTGGTTCCCAGGACGGCCACTGTTTTTCCTACCTTTGTTTTACATCTAAAACTTGTGGGTTTGAGGAGGTTAGCTGGCGAGGACCTAAGGGTCCTGGTTGTGATGTATGGGGTGAACCTCGCTGAGAGGTACTTTGGTCCCAGTTTAAGTGAGGCTCTAAAGGTGATTAAGAGAATCTTAAAAAGTATTCTCTTATGCAGTGGGAGCTAATCTAGTGTTTTAAGGCTGCAGATGCGGAGGATCTTCGTGGTAGTTTTAGTACCAATCGAGCCGCAACGTGTTGGACCACTTGGAGTCTTTTTAATGTTTGTTTATTGGCTCCTGCCAAGTGACTGTTGCAGTAGTCCAGGCCCGAAGCAATTTATGTCTGTGGTTAAGGTGGATACCTTGTTCTTTGTTTCTATGTAGGGTGATACCTATGTATTTGTTAGTGTCTGCTGCCCATCGGTGGGGAAGGTTGTCACCTGTCCGGTTGGTCAAGTCCGTGATCAGGAAAAAGCTCTAATTTGTCCCAATTAATATGCAGACAGGACATGTCTCCGAAGCAACAGATGTCGACCATGAGAGGTTTCAAATATGTACCGGGGTCTCTGATGAAGAGCCGGATCTATTGCTACTATAAAGAGCAGGGGGGGGGGGGGGGGAGAGGGCAGCCCTGGCATGTGCCGGCGGGGACTGGAAAAGGGGGGAGAGAGAACTGTTCACTCGAAGCCTGGCCATGGGAGAAGAGTATAAAAGAGCAGTCAATGCAATAAAGTTTGTTGGTATACCAAGCTTATGTAGTGTGGCAAAGCAAAGCGTCCATTCTAGAGAGTCAAAGGTCTTCTCTGCGTCGAGAAGAGCCACTGACGCTGGGATGGACGGCAATATCCTATTTATGACTGAGAATACAGTCTGGAGATTCAGGGCAGTGGACCTATGCAGTATGAAGCCAGATTGTACCGGAGAAAGAATTTGGTCCTACAGCAGTGATAGCCTGTTGTATAACATCTTGGCAAGTATTTTCTTGTCAAAGTTTATGAAGTAAAGAGGGTGATAAGAAGTGCAAGTGGTGGGATCTTTACCAGGCTTCAACAGGAGGGATATTGCTGCTTCGCTCATTGAAGGGGGGAGGGTGCCATTTTCAAGTGTCTCAGCATACAACTCGAGAAGGTGCGGTGCTAGTGTTTGATTGAATGTTTTGGAAAAGACCCTGGACAGACTGTCAAGGCCAGGGGGCCTCGATCTGTCAAGAGCATCTATTGCCTAGACAATCTCTTCAGCGGTGAAGGGCTCACTTAGGAATTGCACCTGCTCTGTGGTTAGCCATACCATTGGAATATCTTCCAAGCAGGCAAGATGCTGTGTAAAATCAGTGGGGAGTTTGGTTGCTTATAGGGACCCATAGTATGAGACTAGCTCTGCCGTTATATCGGCATTGTCAGTAGCAACAGAGTCATCAGACAATCACAGAAAGGCGATATGTCCAGTTCCTCGGGGAGGGGCACACTAGTCATGCAAAAGTCCTGCAAGGGAGCTCCCCCTCTCGGTATCTACGTTCAGCATGATACTTGCCCAATAAGGTGGCCACTCTGTCAGCATTTTCATTAAATTCAAGTACAAGAGCGTTGCATTTTTTAAGAGGGTCTGGCGTGGTGGGTGAGTTGTCCAGATGCGCCAGTTCAGCTTCAAGTCGAGTAAGGCTACCATGTATTGTGCGTAAGACCCATGCCTGTTTAGATATGCAAATACCACGGATATAGGCTTAATTTAAAGGCATCCAATATTGTTGCATATTTCGTCACCAAGCCAGTGTTTAGTGTGAAGTATTCAACAATCGTGTCATGTAGTTCAGATTTGAAAACCACATCCAACAGAGCCATGGCCAGGAAGGACCATATGTGTTCCCACCCGGTAGTGTATGGAATTTTTAGATGAAGGAGTACCTGAGCATGGTCTGACAAAGTAACGTTTATATGTCACTGTTCCATTGGCAGCCAAGTGCGTCGGTGAGCCATTAATGTATTTGTGTCCAGGTCAAATGTGGTCCCGAATGGAATGTATACACTGGTGTATCTGGGTAATATGAGCGCTATATGTCGCGCAGGGCAATGGAATCCAACAGATCCCAGAGTGTATGGCAGGCTTGTGGTTTTGTTTTCTGCAAGGGGCTGGAGGAGTTGCGGCTGGGATCAAGCCATACATTCAGATCCCCGCCAAGGAACAATTTATCGTATTCATTTAGTTTAAGTATGGAGATCGGAGAAAAATTTGGGGTCGTCTGTGTTGGGAGCGTAGAGGTTAAGAAACATGACTACCTCACCCAGCAGCGTTCCCCCCACCAAAAGGTACCGTCCGTGTTCGTCGGCAACTGTGAGCTGGTGAGTGAAAGGGAGGACGTGAATAAGGGTACATATTCCACGGGAATAAGTGCTTTAGCCTGAGAAATATCTGTGGGGGCCCCATGAGGAAGCGAATGGTGGGGAGACTTGTGGGAGAAGGTCGGTTTCCTGCAGAAATACTATCTTGATGTTGTGCCTATGGCGGTAGTCTAGTACAAGTTTACACTTCCTGGGATTGTTGAGTCCCCACACATTCCAGGTAAGTAACATAGACTCAACACTAGTGCCAGAGATCAGTGCCATAGGGGAGGGTGTATGTGTGGGCACAACTTGTGCAACGTATAGAGTGTACTACATGCAGGGAGGGGAAACATGAAGGGAAGGAAGTAAGAGGAGCAAGGAGAGCTAGACAGAAGGATATGTAGAAGAAAAACTAGAAGAACCCCACCCCCCTACCCACACTATGGCTCAAGGGTCTGGTGAATACCCAATACCCTGACAAGAGAAAAAAGTGTCCCAAAAACAAACCATTCAGAGTCATCCGTAGGGGGCGGACAATGCCTTGGATGCCTGATGCCCATTCTTTAAGCTATGTACCTTGCAGAAGAGGAATTCAAAAAACATTTATAGTATTTGGAAACGTGGTAACTGTCATTCAGTTCCAATTGGATGGCCACCAATAGAATGAGAGAAGGCCAGTAAAGAGGGGAGAACAGGCAGCCATTGCCCCGAGGGAGGTCTTGTGTAATTTTTCCACTCCAAAGAGATCAGTGAGCAATGATTTGACAAATTGCTTGGGGCGCCCAGTGTTTGTAGATTCCGCAAAGCCCAAGATACGAATATTGTTTCTCTGTGTCCGGGCCGCTAAATCTTCATTCTTTATTGCTACCGTCTTAAGCAGTCATTCCATCTTCTCCAACCAGCGCGTGGTGTCTTTGGCCTGATCTTCATGGGCAGAGATGCTTTGCTCAGCTTCGTCAAGCAGGGTGCTGTTCCCTTCAAGGCTTTCTCCCATTCTGTCCAGCCCGGAGGTGAGGGAATCAAACCTGGAGACAATAGAACGAAACCCAGCACGGAGCTCCACCATTATAGCCGCCGTCGCCTCCGACTCACCCTCTGCACCAAGGCTCTGGTCAGGGCGCTCCGATGTGCCTAGTTTGTCAAAGGTCATCCTACTCTGTTTTGGATCTCCTCAGCCCATTTCTTTCATTTAAACAGGAGGGAGGCAGCCAGGCAAGATAGGGGAGTTGTGGTGGGAGCACCGTGGTGCCTGTAGGCAGGGAGTAGGGGGTCCCTACAGCTGGGAGTTGCTGATCCGATGAACCCCCAGAGGAGGGGGAATCCCAAAGGAGAAGAAGGATGTCAAAGCACCCTCGCTCCAGGTGCCAAGGAGCTATGCTCAGGTGATCAGCAGGCAGAGGGGAGCCTGCTATGGAGCTCAGCTGGTACCTTCTTGCAAATGTGGGCACAGCTTGGTCAGATGGATGTGTAGGAGTTAAAAGAGAAATAAAAAATAAACAAAAAACAACAAAAGGGATAGAGTCTAACCAGGCCCTAAGTCTCTCGTTACCAGCAGTCAGCCGCAACTCACTCAAACTCTGATGCAGGGAAAGGGGGGTTATCTGCAGACGTTGCCCCTTTGGTTCAAAGAAGACTTGGGGAGGCACGCACCAAATGATGGGAGAGCAGCCGGTGAGAGCAAATGTGTGTAGGTGCGAAAGCGGTGAACACCAGCGGGGTCCAAATGTCTGGCCTAGGAAGTATTTGCCCTCTGGGCCTTCAGATGAATGACCCGCACTTGGTCCCAGCGCAATGAGCAAAGGGGGCGGCGGCCCGCAAATGGCGCCTCTGCAGACAAAAGGATCCCATGGGGCAGTCAAGCTGCTCAGGCTATGTCCAGTTCCCAGTCGGTGCAAGCCGCCGGTGCGCACAGACGGTGCTGGGGTCTCTTCTCCAAATGACCTCGGACCCTGCACCAGGATGAGGGAGTGTGTGTGCGGGAACCCAGCAGGGCGGCGAGGCTAGCGCGGGTATCCTGAAGGGTGTTGCTGGGCCCGGGGAGGAAGGCGGGTTGGAATCAGGCCCACACGGGCCTTCGTGCCGGGCCACGCACACCGCAGTTAGGCCTGGTTCACTCACCCGGGTCCCAGATTCAGGTGGTTTCGGCTTGTCCCCGCAGTGTCACCGGCTAGGTGTTTTCTGCGTCTCCAACTGAATGGGCAGTGGGCCCAGCGGAGCACCGCAGCTCCGGCCTGAGGTTCGCATGCGACCCCTATCGCTACGGGGCATCTGAGGCTGGCTGGGCCTCCACAAGTCACCACTGGCCACAGCAAGGTTCTGCAGCAGCTTGGGGGAACAGAGCTAGATTTCGTCGCAATCAGCGACAGCCCTGCAGTATCGGGTGACCATGGAGCGACATTTCCAACAGTGGGAGCAGCAGGAGCATGTGGTTTTCGATGAAATAGGGGTCCTGGGTACCAGAGCTTCAATGCTGTGTGGCCATCTTGGTCGACGGCTCTGCCACGCCCCTGGGTACAGTGTATTTAAAATGTAGGACAAGTAGTTTTGTGTTTTACAAGTCCAGGTAGTAAAAAACTGCTAAATTCTTTTTTCACTACAGCAAAGCCTATCCCTTCCATAAGTTTGCTTTGAAGCTGCATTCTAACATCTTACTAGTGTATCTTCCTGTGCACTTCAAAGACCTTTCTTTGAAGTCTCCTTACTTCTAAGGCCAAAATGGGTTTAAATACTGGAGCTCTGACATCATATACTCAGAACACTTCAAAACTGAGGAAATTCTGCCAGGAAGAAGAGCTGTTATGCTGACAGGGGGGACTGCCACTTTGCTGTTTGCTTTGCTGTGTTGGCCTGCTGCTTCTGTCCCAGGAGCGAGAGGATTGGAAGTTGCTCTCTACAACCTGCTTTTTAAAGTTTCTCCAGTAGCTTGAGTTGACCTTGCCTTCTGTTGGAAGTCTCAGGGCCATCAAAGACTTCATCTGTAGCACATGGGCTCCTCAGCTGAAATCTAGGTCTTGGGCCTTGGAAGTGAGTTTCAGAATTACAAGAAGAAACTGTTTGCACCAAAGCTGTGGTCCCCACTCAACGCAATGACCATGACTTGCAACGCAGGCCATGATGATGCTGCAGCGCCTCTGAAGAACCGTCATTGTGGAACTCCCGAGCATAATGCCCCGACTTCCATTGTGAGAAGCTGGCCAGGTATATGATGTCCACTAATGTAAGCGGGCACATGCACCAGTCCAGACAACCCTTATGGTGATTTAGAGGACTCAGGTAACCTATGAAAGCTATCCAAGTGGTAGCGGTGGGGAGTATCCTTCAGGCATAGTCTTCAAGGAGTGTAAAGCAGCTTGTTTTACCAGATTGTAATGTTATAGTATAGATTAAATGAAAAAGAACCACACAAGGTATTTATAAAAATATGTATGTGTTTTATAACAGTAGCTAGTACGTTACAGTATCTCTCACACGGAAATAGACACAAAGCACACAATACTTTAGCAAAGAAATCACAGTAAATAGCACTAATATACAGTGGGCCCGGGGGGGGCGAGGGGGGACATAAACCATATACTAGGAAAGTGGTATAAGAACCACGACTCGAGTCAGGGCAATGTTGAGAGGATGTATAAGTGCTGAGGACCTGCAGAACCACCCATGTTAAGTAGATAGGGACCCCACGGAGAACGTGTGCAGTGTGAGAACACAACAACATGCTCCGTACAAGTCTATGTGTAATTTGCGGATGGATTTTTATAGGATTATAGACCCTTCCCAGTGGACCTTGAGGAAACCCTGTGGAAGACAGAAGGTTGGTGAGCCACCCCACCCGTGGATACCTTGGTACCCAAGTTACCTATCCCAAGGAGGCCAAGTGCATAGGTGTGAAGTGGCGTCGGAAACCTCCATCAAACCCAATGGAGGACTTCAGGAAAGTGTCGCTGCTAGAAAAGGAGAAAGTGTCCGGAGGAATCCAAATGTGGATTCTTGAACAAGAGTACTTGAAAGCAGAGGGGACAGTGTCTAAGTCACTCAGGGGTGACCAGGAAACTTGGAAGACGGATGCCCTCTGATGTTGGGTGCTTTGGGTAAGATGAGAGTGACCTTGATTAAGCAGCTGAAAGGACCAGGCGATACTGAGGATGACCAGGGCCCGGACACGAGCTGTACCACAAAGGATGTTGAATGCTGAGGGGTCGGTGTCTGGTGGGAGCACAAACAAGCCTTGGAAAATGCAACCCATGCAGGAAGTCAACAAGGTGCACGGTTGGGACCAGCAAGGTCCAGGAGACTCACCACCAGCAAGGGAGTCAGGGCAGGGCCGAGCAATCAGGGCAGGCCAAAGAAATCAAAGGTGACCCTCAAACGGACCCGAAGGCCAGAGGTACAGGAGTCGCAAGAGGACCTCAAGCAGCTCAACAAAAGAGGAAGGCCACTATGCACACGATGAGCTGTAGCCAAAGATTTGGATCACTGTAGGTGCTCGAGGTTGGAGCAACATGGAGCTCGAAGATCTTCATGCAAATATGTCAACAAGCCTTTGCAACTGCAAAGGTGACTGGGTACCCTGGGGTTCAGTTATTGCAACCCCCACAAGAAACACTGACCTCAAACTTGGTAAGAGGTTAGAGCAGGCCTTGGGAGCTGAGGAAAACCACCACCTGTGTTGCAGAGCCCACAGAGTCTGGAGGAGTTCGGGATCTGCAGATCAGTCAACTTAGTTGCAGTGCCTGTGAATGCAGGGGAGTGACTCCTTCACTCCAAGGGAAATTACTTTGGTTGTCCTTGATTCTTCACAGGCTTGTAAGGGTTCCTGTATGATGCACATGCACAGACAATGCAGCAGACTGGAAGGGAGATGAAGTCAGAACCAAACAAAGTCCAGCAAAGTCCAGAGTGCCCAGACGGTAGAAGTGTAGTGGTTTCAGTTCTGAATCTTATCCCACGATGAATCTAGGGACCTACACTCAGGTAAGCCCTTAAGTACCCTAAGGCGAGGGTTGCGAAGATTCAGCGGACTCTCCCAGGGGAGGGTCTGGACAGGGGGGAGGTTTCTCCCATGTTCTATGTCCAGTTTCGCGCCAGAGCAGGAGCAAACGGCTCCCAGGACTGGTTTGAACAGGACTATGCACAGGGACACCAAATGTGCCCCTCATGCAGACTTTCAGGTGCTGGAAAGCGCACCCACCCAGCCCTAATACACTAAACTCTGTCTGGGAGGTGGTCACACCTCCTTGTGACAGAATGCATATTGATCTGCCTTCCCTGCTCAAGCTTGGCTCAGCAGAAGGAGGACAGAAATGTGTCTCTGGTCAGCAGAAACCATTTTGTGCTACTGGGACTAGAAGACTGGTACCGGGAACACTGAGAGCCTAACGGAGGGATCTTCCATTGCTTTGAATCATACCTCCCATACCATTTATGGTGTGGGGGTATGATTCCAACATGTTTGATACCAAACATGATAGGATTCGTACCAGCCATTTTCGAGACGGTCATTGCGTGATTATGCGATGCTCCTCTATATAGTATATGGCTGCTTCTCTGACAAGCCAGGAGAATGGACTCCGTAGGCTGCAGGGGTGTCCTGCTCATGCAGGGGCGCCCTCTCACTTAGGACCAAGCAACCTGCCTTCAAGATTGTAAGGACCTGCTATTGGGGTGACTTATAGGTTTTAGGTGCAGTGACCCTTAGATATAGTAAACCTATATCTTTAGTAAGTGGTGCATGCACCAAATTACACAGGCTGCAATGGCAGGCCTGTAGTTCTATTTTGAATAGTCTCTCATGGGTGGCATAATACATGCTGCAGCCCATGGGAGACCTCTGGGGTACCTATGCCCTGGGTACATGGGGGTACCAGATACTAGGGACTGACAAGGGTACCCCAGTATCCAATCTGGGGTGTACCTAACTACATGACACAACAGTTTAAGGAGAAAGCAGATAGACTGGGGTCCTGATTAGCAGGATCCCAGTCATACTGGTCAAAAGCAGCATCACATCAAACAAAAAGTGGGGGTAACCATAAGAAGCAGATCTTACTTTCCTACATCCATGATGAACTGCTCCAACTCCGATGCCACAGCTTTGGCCCAGCGGTTCAACTTCGACCCATGAAACTGAATCCTCGTGACTTGACCGCTGACTTCATCATGGACACCGTTCAGCAGTAAAGAACCGAGGGTCATCTCGGCAGCTGCAGCATCACCTCCCATGTGCCCGCAATATCCCTAGGTGTTAGAGACTCCACAACTCTGCACCGCTGCCCGGAACGCCGCACTTGCTTAAGTGACGCCTCACCTCCTTCATGCAACGCACTGTGCTTGAGTGCCGACATGCCAATGACCTGCATAGCAGTAAGTCACAGACTCTGCACTTTCCTCCCCGACGCCTCACCTCCCCTGCATCGTCTTTGATTTCTGATGCCGACAAGGCACTGTACCGAGGTCTGCGTGACTCCAGATGCTGCTCCTTGCTCCATCAAGGTCAAACTGACTTTGCGGAGTTGTCGATGTCAAGTGCGACCAGATAGCCCTGTTGG
The DNA here is from genome assembly GCF_964263255.1 of Lissotriton vulgaris. Classification (NCBI taxonomy): domain Eukaryota; kingdom Metazoa; phylum Chordata; class Amphibia; order Caudata; family Salamandridae; genus Lissotriton; species Lissotriton vulgaris. The sequence continues at coordinate 1,254,195,820 of NC_141696.1, forward strand.
AGCCATTGTTTTCTAAAGATTTATACTTTATGTAATCTTTGAAAATTCGTATCTTGACTTGTATATGTTGGAGTCTTGTTTTGGTCTTGTTTTACTCAGATAAATATTGCCTATTTTTCTAAACTGATGTGGAGTACTTTTGTGTTGTTTTCACTGTGTTATTGTCCCTGACTAGAGTGAGGGACCCTACTTAGACAGGGTGCAAACCACTGCCAACTAGAGACCCCATTTCTAACATCTGCCAAGTAATGATGGTTTTCCAAACAAGCTCTTTTCTGAGCTGAATACAGAAAGAGTTTAATGACACTCTGCAACTCCGAATTTAGTATAAGATCAGTGGTAGATTCTGGGAACACTGAAAGGTGAAAAAGCAGTACCAGGAAACACTAATACAATGGCATTCTTTATAAAGTATGCAGAAAATTTCGAACCTCCCTGGTGGAGACTAAGAGCACTTTCTTGTACACAAAACTGACGTGAGTGTGATCCCCAGTGATGAATGGAACATTACTAATGGTATTAGCCATTACTCCAATTCCTTAGTCTTTGTCGCAGTATTTATGTATGCATGCAGGCCTCCTCGTGCAACAGCCTTTAATGTGTGTGTGATCAGACACCCACATATATGAGTGTGTGCATGTGTAAACACATATTTTGTTTTTAAGGGTAACCCCCAAACTATCTATCTGTACATATAAAGTTTGGGTATTAGGAATATCGCCTGGCACTAGGATCTCAGTGTACTGGTGCCCACCAGTATAGTGATAAATAATACAAACAACAATACTGAGATATATCAAATTCACACAATACACATCAGTTTGTGGTATTTCTTTTTTTCTCTTCTTTATTGGGTCTCTTGTTCTGTACAGAAAATGTATTACAACCAACACATGTTTTGCACACATTGCACTTCTTCAGGCCTGTTTAGAACATACACAAATTATACATCAGTAATTGTTCACATAGACCAACAAACTATCATACCAAATTTCAACAGAGAAAGGAAAATATAAAAAACAAACTCATAACAAATATCAATTTCCTGTGTTTAATAATTGTCTAGTATAGACATCTCTACAGAGTTTTATGACTTTCAGCAAATTAAATTGTGAAGTTCATTCATTACATAGTAACAACACTTGCATATGCCTTCACAGGGGAAAACACTTAATTTCATTCAGCTATGAATTTGGCAGCAGTGATAAAAGCTAAACCTCATGTCAAGGTTTTCTGCTACTCAATATCAAATTTCAATCTCAATTTGATAAATAAACATAACTTAGGGCGAATACCTCTAAAAGCTAACACCTGCCCCATAGCAGTTCTTAGCCATGTTATCCATGGTAGGTGGATAACATGGCTAAGAGCATTAGCTCGGTAATGCATGAATATCGCTGACTTTTCAGCGATATTCATGCATTTCGGCCGATTTTTATCGCTTACGAGATAAACCTTGATAATAGCAAGGTTCCTAAGCGATAAAAATCGCCGCAGCTGGGCGACAAAAATATCGCCCCTCAACCAACATAGCGGTAATTATCGCTTTAGTTCCCACTTTGAGCATCTGCGCCAGAAAATATTTGAGTATATATAAATCTATACTACTATTATAAAGAGAGAGCTGAAACCTTTAAGGCGGGTAATCTCAAGAAGTACAGCACCAATCACAACACCCAATACAGCATTGCAAAAGGGAGTTGCAGCAGATGGACATAGGCTATACATCTGGCCACCATATATATTACAAAGGTCAAACAACCTTAGGGGTAAAGTAGTCCATTGTGGGGGTTGGCGTTCTGCTGTCAGCGATGGGCTTGTGAAAGTAGCGTGGGCGTGTCAAAGTAGCGATGGGCATCTCAAACTACACTATGGGGGCGTCACCGTTATCGGAGGGGCCTGGTCCAAAACAAAAAACGATAATAAAATATGCGCGACCATTCACGCTCCATTACTGATACTTATAACACTCACAGTACTTGCCGCGCTAACTAAAACAAAGCTTTACTCATTTGTGAGCCTCGGCGTTGGCAGAGGTGGCTGGCATAAAAAAAAAGGGTTGCGGCTTTCAAAAGTGTACTATTCACTCGGCGCAACATTCACGCCTTTGTGGGTGTCAACCTTGTCAGAGGTGCCAGGACTGGCATAAAGAAAGGGGCGCGGCTTTCACATGCGCAAAATTCACTCAGCGCTACATTCATGCCTTTGTGGGCGTCAACGTTGTCAGAGGGGCCTGGCCCAAAACTAGAAACAATAAATGAATGGCCGCCTATTTCACTGTACAAGCCCATTCACGCTCCATTATTGATAACACTAACAGTATTTGCGGCGGAAACAAAACAAAGCTTCACTCATTTGTGAGCCTCAGCGTTGTCACAGGGGGCAGGCATTAACGCCCAAGCACACTCCATTACTTATAACACTCACAGTACTTGCGGCGCGAACAAAAAAAAAGCTTCACTCATTTATGAGCCTCTGTGTTGTCACAGGGGGCAGGCTTAAAGAACGGGGCAGGGCTTTCACAAGCGCCCAATTACGCTCCATTACTCATAACATTCATAGTACTTGCGGTGAAAAGTAAAACAAACCTTTCGTCATTTGTCAACCTGCACACATTACATTTCATCTCCGGACAACGTCGGGACGGGCTGCTAGTATCTTAATAAGTTTCAATTTACAGAGTTATACTGTGTTTATTTATAGGTTGACACCTCTTAAAGAAAAGTGTATGTATATTTTTCTTGTGATTTTAACATGTAGTTTACCAAGATTTAAATAGAGAGGGTACCCACAGTGTGTACTCAATAAAGCCATCAGGAAAGTAGAACTGATACATAGGAAAGACACCCAGTTTATCCAAACACACATTGAAGAAAAGGAGGAGCAGGGCAGCAACACCAGAATCATTCTTACTTACAAGAGAAATGCCAAAGAAATCAAACATATCCTTACAAATAACTGGAATATTTTGACCAGTGACCCTGTAATCGGACACTTAGATAAGGGCAGACCCAGTATCACCTACAGGAAGGGATGCAGTCTCAGGTGCACATTAGTCCACAGTGACATCACCCGATACACTACCAATAAAGATCAAGGTCTGATTGGATTTTTTCACTGTGGTCACTACAAAACGTGTAAAAGTAGCTACACGAAAAAAGAACTGACCACAGATAACAGGGGCAGCAAGACGATCGGACAATTTCTCACATGCAGTCCTCCTTTTGTTTTCTGTGTGCTGGAATGCCTGTGCAAACTGAGTGCATCTGTAGCACCATTCAGCCTGTAAAAAAATGGTTACTGGAGCACATGAGAGCTATAACCAATACAGATCCACACTATCCAGTAGCACACCATTTTCAAGAAGATCACTTTTTTAACAGTACATTGGTAAGCTATTATGCGATCAAACATATTTGGAGACCACACAGGGGAGGGGACAGAACCCTCAAACTTAGGCAACGCGAATCTAAGTATATCATTGAATATCAAACCAAAAACTCCAGGAGGGTTGAGCCTAGACGAAGAACTAGGAGTCTATCTATATAAAACATGATGACATTGATTTCTCTCTGTAACTTTTAACCTTTTTGCTTCTAGGGGATGCAGTACTAGAAAATGTACTTACTGTTTTTAATATTTACAACAAGGGGTGGTGAGGGACAGAGTCTCTGAATTAAACAGAAAGCTCTCACCCAGTCAAGAGATCAGGGCTAGATCCAACACCGTTTTTTAGCTCACTGCACCATCCCAGTTTCAGAACCTGGCTGTATGCAAATTAGTCTGTTCCTGTCCCAGTGCATGATGGGAACAGGGCAAACCAAACTACAAAAGCCAATTCTTACACTGGGAAGGAAACAAGCTCCCGGGGACCAGTTTCTGGCATTACAGCCGTCTTCGGCCCGGTTTGCTTGAATCCTGATGGTGCAATGAGCAAGGGTCTCACATCTGAGAATACCCTTCCACGCTTAGGGTGGACAAAAATATTTACAACAAGGGGTGGTGAGGGACAGAGTCTCTGAATTAAACAGAAAGCTCTCACCCAGTCAAGAGATCAGGGCTAGATCCAACACCGTTTTTTAGCTCACTGCACCATCCCAGTTTCAGAACCTGGCTGTATGCAAATTAGTCTGTTCCTGTCCCAGTGCATGATGGGAACAGGGCAAACCAAACTACAAAAGCCAATTCTTACACTGGGAAGGAAACAAGCTCCCGGGGACCGGTTTCTGGCATTACAGCCGTCTTCGGCCCGGTTTGCTTGAATCCTGATGGTGAAATGAGCAAGGGTCTCACATCTGAGAATACCCTTCCACGCTTAGGGTGGACAAAAATATTTACAACAAGGGGTGGTGAGGGACAGAGTCTCTGAATTAAACAGAAAGCTCTCACCCAGTCAAGAGATCAGGGCTAGATCCAACACCGTTTTTTAGCTCACTGCACCATCCCAGTTTCAGAACCTGGCTGTATGCAAATTAGTCTGTTCCTGTCCCAGTGCATGATGGGAACAGGGCAAACCAAACTACAAAAGCCAATTCTTACACTGGGAAGGAAACAAGCTCCCGGGGACCGGTTGCTGGCATTACAGCCGTCTTCGGCCCAGTTTGCTTGAATCCTGATGGTGCAATGAGCAAGGGCCTCACATCTGAGAATACCCTTCCACGCTTAGGGTGGACAAAAATATTTACAACAAGGGGTGGTGAGGGACAGAGTCTCTGAATTAAACAGAAAGCTCTCACCCAGTCAAGAGATCAGGGCTAGATCCAACACCGTTTTTTAGCTCACTGCACCATCCCAGTTTCAGAACCTGGCTGTATGCAAAATAGTCTGTTCCTGTCCCAGTGCATGATGGGAACAGGGCAAACCAAACTACAAAAGCCAATTCTTACACTGGGAAGGAAACAAGCTCCCGGGGACCGGTTTCTGGCATTACAGCCGTCTTCGGCCCGGTTTGCTTGAATCCTGATGGTGCAATGAGCAAGGGTCTCACATCTGAGAATACCCTTCCACGCTTAGGGTGGACAAAAATATTTACAACAAGGGGTGGTGAGGGACAGAGTCTCTGAATTAAACAGAAAGCTCTCACCCAGTCAAGAGATCAGGGCTAGATCCAACACCGTTTTTTAGCTCACTGCACCATCCCAGTTTCAGAACCTGGCTGTATGCAAATTAGTCTTAACGGTGATGGATCAAGCCCTGATCTTTGGACTGGATAAGAGTGGTCTGTTTAACTCAGACACTCTGTTCATCACCACCCCCTTTTGTAAATCGTTTTTGCCCACCATAGGTGTGGCAGGGTATACTCAGACATGAGTCCCTTTCTCACTGCTCCATCAGGATTCAAGCAAGCTGGGCCGAAGAAGGCTGAAATGCCAGAAACCGGTCCACGGTAGCTTGTCTCCTTTCTGGTGAAGAATTGGCTTGGTAGTTTAGTCTGCCCTGTTCCCATGATGCACTGGGCCAGGGACAGACTGATTTGCATATAGCCAGATTCTGAGCTGGGATGGGGCAGTGAGATAAATAACGGTGATGGATCAAGCCCTGATCTTTGGACTGGGTAAGAGTGGTCTGTTTAACTCAGACACTCTGTTCATCACCACCCCCTTTTGTAAATCGTTTTTGGCCACCATAGGTGTGGCAGGGTATACTCAGACATGAGTCCCTTTCTCACTGCTCCATCAGGATTCAAGTAAGCCGGGCCGAAGAAGGCTGAAATGCCAGAAACCGGTCCCCGGTAGCTTGTCTCCTTTCTGGTGAAGAATTGGCTTGGTAGTTTAGTCTGCCCTGTTCCCATGATGCACTGGGCCAGGGACAGACTGATTTGCATATAGCCAGATTCTGAGCTGGGATGGGGCAGTGAGAGAAATAACGGTGATGGATCAAGCCCTGATCTTTGGACTGGGTAAGAGTGGTCTGTTTAACTCAGACACTCTGTTCATCACCACCCCCTTTTGTAAATCGTTTTTGGCCACCATAGGTGTGGCAGGGTATACTCAGACATGAGTCCCTTTCTCACTGCTCCATCAGGATTCAAGCAAGCCGGGCCGAAGAAGGCTGAAATGCCAGAAACCGGTCCCCGGTAGCTTGTCTCCTTTCTGGTGAAGAATTGGCTTGGTAGTTTAGTCTGCCCTGTTCCCATGATGCACTGGGCCAGGGACAGAATGATTTGCATATAGCCAGATTCTGAGCTGGGATGGGGCAGTGAGATAAATAACGGTGATGGATCAAGCCCTGATCTTTGGACTGGGTAAGAGTGGTCTGTTTAACTCAGACACTCTGTTCATCACCACCCCCTTTTGTAAATCGTTTTTGGCCACCATAGGTGTGGCAGGGTATACTCAGACATGAGTCCCTTTTTCACTGCTCCATCAGGATTCAAGCAAGCCGGGCCGAAGAAGGCTGAAATGCCAGAAACCGGTCCCCGGTAGCTTGTCTCCTTTCTGGTGAAGAATTGGCTTGGTAGTTTAGTCTGCCCTGTTCCCATGATGCACTGGGCCAGGGACAGACTGATTTGCATATAGCCAGATTCTGAGCTGGGATGGGGCAGTGAGATAAATAACGGTGATGGATCAAGCCCTGATCTTTGGACTGGGTAAGAGTGGTCTGTTTAACTCAGACACTCTGTTCATCACCACCCCCTTTTGTAAATCGTTTTTGGCCACCATAGGTGTGGCAGGGTATACTCAGACATGAGTCCCTTTCTCACTGCTCCATCAGGATTCAAGCAAGCCGGGCCGAAGAAGGCTGAAATGCCAGAAACCGGTCCCCGGTAGCTTGTCTCCTTTCTGGTGAAGAATTGGCTTGGTAGTTTAGTCTGCCCTGTTCCCATGATGCACTGGGCCAGGGACAGACTGATTTGCATATAGCCAGATTCTGAGCTGGGATGGGGCAGTGAGATAAATAACGGTGATGGATCAAGCCCTGATCTTTGGACTGGGTAAGAGTGGTCTGTTTAACTCAGACACTCTGTTCATCACCACCCCCTTTTGTAAATCGTTTTTGGCCACCATAGGTGTGGCAGGGTATACTCAGACATGAGTCCCTTTCTCACTGCTCCATCAGGATTCAAGCAAGCCGGGCCGAAGAAGGCTGAAATGCCAGAAACTGGTCCCCGGTAGCTTGTCTCCTTTCTGGTGAAGAATTGGCTTGGTAGTTTAGTCTGCCCTGTTCCCATGATGCACTGGGCCAGGGACAGACTGATTTGCATATAGCCAGATTCTGAGCTGGGATGGGGTAGTGAGATAAATAACGGTGATGGATCAAGCCCTGATCTTTGGACTGGGTAAGAGTGGTCTGTTTAACTCAGACACTCTGTTCATCACCACCCCCTTTTGTAAATCGTTTTTGGCCACCATAGGTGTGGCAGGGTATACTCAGACATGAGTCCCTTTCTCACTGCTCCATCAGGATTCAAGCAAGCCGGGCCGAAGAAGGCTGAAATGCCAGAAACTGGTCCCCGGTAGCTTGTCTCCTTTCTGGTGAAGAATTGGCTTGGTAGTTTAGTCTGCCCTGTTCCCATGATGCACTGGGCCAGGGACAGACTGATTTGCATATAGCCAGATTCTGAGCTGGGATGGGGCAGTGAGATAAATAACGGTGATGGATCAAGCCCTGATCTTTGGACTGGGTAAGAGTGGTCTGTTTAACTCAGACACTCTGTTCATCACCACCCCCTTTTGTAAATCGTTTTTGGCCACCATAGGTGTGGCAGGGTATACTCAGACATGAGTCCCTTTCTCACTGCTCCATCAGGATTCAAGCAAGCCGGGCCGAAGAAGGCTGAAATGCCAGAAACCGGTCCCCGGTAGCTTGTCTCCTTTCTGGTGAAGAATTGGCTTGGTAGTTTAGTCTGCCCTGTTCCCATGATGCACTGGGCCAGGGACAGACTGATTTGCATATAGCCAGATTCTGAGCTGGGATGGGGCAGTGAGATAAATAACGGTGATGGATCAAGCCCTGATCTTTGGACTGGGTAAGAGTGGTCTGTTTAACTCAGACACTCTGTTCATCACCACCCCCTTTTGTAAATCGTTTTTGGCCACCATAGGTGTGGCAGGGTATACTCAGACATGAGTCCCTTTCTCACTGCTCCATCAGGATTCAAGCAAGCCGGGCCGAAGAAGGCTGAAATGCCAGAAACCGGTCCCCGGTAGCTTGTCTCCTTTCTGGTGAAGAATTGGCATGGTAGTTTAGTCTGCCCTGTTCCCATGATGCACTGGGCCAGGGACAGACTGATTTGCATATAGCCAGATTCTGAGCTGGGATGGGGCAGTGAGATAAATAACGGTGATGGATCAAGCCCTGATCTTTGGACTGGGTAAGAATGGTCTGTTTAACTCAGACACTCTGTTCATCACCACCCCCTTTTGTAAATCGTTTTTGGCCACCATAGGTGTGGCAGGGTATACTCAGACATGAGTCCCTTTCTCACTGCTCCATCAGGATTCAAGCAAGCCGGGCCGAAGAAGGCTGAAATGCCAGAAACCGGTCCCCGGTAGCTTGTCTCCTTTCTGGTGAAGAATTGGCTTGGTAGTTTAGTCTGCCCTGTTCCCATGATGCACTGGGCCAGGGACAGACTGATTTGCATATAGCCAGATTCTGAGCTGGGATGGGGCAGTGAGATAAATAACGGTGATGGATCAAGCCCTGATCTTTGGACTGGGTAAGAGTGGTCTGTTTAACTCAGACACTCTGTTCATCACCACCCCCTTTTGTAAATCCTTACTGTTTTTAAGGCATGATTCATGTCAGTGTGACCATGAACATGGTTGTAACTATGCTCTTTTTATTTTCTTTCCCTTGTTTTTCACTGCAGGAGGAAAGGAAGGGACCCAACCCACTCCGGGAGTTCACCTACATGGGTACCCTACCCTTTTCTTCGAAGGCACATGACTATGGCACAGCCCTTAAGATAAGAATCTTCACCCATTCTATTATGTTCAACATGATTGAAAATGTATGCCCATGCAATGTTTATAGACTACACAATAGGGCACTTGCCCTTTATCATGGACAATACCCAAGGAGAGACTTCCCAATGTACCCCGTTAGTGCTCCCAATGGATTAGGGGAGTCCAGGTTCACTATGCCATACCCAGACATACTTTTCAATTGCACCCAGATGTTGACATCTTGCAACAGATGAGACAACTATTTTTTATACAACCATTGCAGGAACCTCCCATCTTATACCTCTCTAGTCTGTTTTGTATCGCTTGGATATATGCCTACATTTAATGTTCATGACCGCACATGGGTAAGTCAAATATCTCAAGCACTGATATAATGAGACACAGGCATTTCCTACATCTGGTATCATTGTTTCAAGGTACGCATTACCCCAGTAACCAGGGTACTCTTTCATGAACACGAAGCGTATGACGTGTATGTCAATGAAACATAACTTTATTGATCCTTGAATAGACAAACAGCGTGACATGCTAGATGCATTATTGGTCAGATTGAGGCTTGTGAAATTAGCCAGCAGATTGCACGTATTACGTATATGAGATCTTTTAACAATGTTGAAACATTAATAATATGTTATTTACTTTACTACCAACAATGTACATTATGATATGCTTGATCCATCCATTTTAAGTAATCTGGTATTAACTTTGTATCTGAACATAACACATGTGACACGATCAGCTATAGACTACAGAGTACAACAAACATTATTTTGGAATTACCACAATGTACTGTTGATCGCTTTAAGATGGCCTTCACTGTTAACACTAATCTAAACAAGCGCTGTACAGTCCTATTTCAATGTTTGAACAAATGTATTTATTCATGTGGGGTGTACTGCTTCTTACATGTGAGCAAGGCTGTTTACAGCTGAAACGAGTAATGAAGGAGCGAAATAAATACTGATCTTCTCATCTCCATTGTGTCCATAGAGTACGTGATTCAGTTTTGGATTTGTTGGAGATTTATGCAAGCCGGGTACTTCACCGACATACATACCACCTTCCACGGGTCTGTGGTCTGGGCAGAAGCGAGATTGTGGAATATATATAGATATAACTATTTCTATATCTATCTATATATATACATCTATATAGCTATATATATATATATATATATATGTATATATATATATATATATATATATATATATATATATATATATATATTTATATACATATAAATAATTTCGACAATAAATTAAACACTGCAAATTTAAAACGCCCCCAAAACATATTTCCTAAAAATACTAAAAAGAGTAGGGAAAGCTTTGGACTCTGGAGGGATTACATGATTACATTGACTATTCTCACTCCAGTTTGTGCAACTGTAGGGAAAGCTTTGACCTTCAGAGGGGTAAGATTGACTATTCCCACTCGATTCCGTATTACAATAGAGAATGTGATGGACTTAGGAAGGGTTCAATTTGCTATTGTCACTCCAGTCTGTACAACAGTAGGGAAAGTGACTTCAGAAGGGTTAAATTTACTATTCACTCTCCTGTCTATGCAACAGTAGGAAAAGCGTTGTACTTTAGGTAGGAAAGATTTACAATTCCCTCTCCAGTCTGTGCAACAGTAGGGAAAGAGTTGGACTGTGGAGGGGGGGGGGGAATTCACTATTCCCACTGCAGTCTATACAACAGTAGGGAAAATTTTGGACTTCAGAGTGGTTAAATTCACTATTCCCACTCCAATCTGTACAACGGTAGGGAAAGCATTGGACTTCGGAGGGGTAAGATTCAATATTCCCACTCCAGTCTGTGCTACAGTAGGGAAAATGTGGGACTTTGGAGGGTTAAAATGTAGTATTCCTACTCCTGTCTGTGCATAGTAGGGAAGTGTTGGACTTCAGAAGGGTTACATTTACTGTTCCCTCTCCAGTCTGTGCAACAGTAGGGAACGTACTTCGCGTCAAAAACACTACATATTTAAATAACCCTAATATTTTATTTAACCCGTTCCATGCTCGTGACGGAACCACTCCGTCACGAGCCTCAACGGCTCCGCCCACGCTGCATCAATTCTGCGCCTGCGCGGCTGAATTAATGAGCGGGCGAGGCCATGACGGAACCACTCCGTCATGAGCACATTGCACCCGTGGCTCGTGACAGAGTGGTTCCATCACGAGCATGGCGGCGCCGTGCGACCCCTCCTCCCCCCAGCGTTGCGGCGGAATTACCGCCGCAGCCAAGGGGTTAAAAAAATATATAAAATTCTTAATATAAACAATATAAATATATTTAAAGTGTGATATTGCGTGAACTCGACCCGGTTCCCCAGCTTCGATTGCATTAAAATATATATTTTAAAAATATAAAGCAATTCAACAATTTATATAATTAACAAACAATAAAAAAAGTAATGATCAATTAAAAAAAAAAGAATTTTCATTATTACATAATTATCTTCCCACCCTACAATCCTACAAACCTAGCATCCCACACCGAAAATATAACTAAAACAAATAAGTATAACATACTTCACATAATTAATAATCAATTCCCATGATGGGAATTGTTCGATTAAATAGGTGTTTTTATTGTGCCATTTCTTACTGGGTGTTAAATTATGAATGCATAAAATTGGGGGCTATGTATTATTTTTCTCATACTCTGAGAAATGTGTGTTGGACTTAGGGTATAAGTATGATGATCATGGCTTAGAAGTTCTATATTTATTAGTCGATTGGTATTGTGCAATTGGCGTTAATATGTTGGTGCATTCATTTATTATTTATTTATTGTTTGTATTTATTCTACGGACGAACTATTCCCAAATTCAAATAAATAAATAATCAGCTCAATAATTAATTAACAATCAATTGTTTATTCTTACTTACTAAACTTCACACCCTATACCCCTACAAAGCCAGCATCCCACACCTAAAATACAACAAAAATATATCATTATTACACAATATACAAAATTAGTAATCAATTAAAATATTGCTAAACAATTTTTGACTAACTATATTTCATTATTACTTAATTAACTTCCTACCCTATACCCCTACAAACATAGCTACCCACACCTAAAATAAAACTAAAATAAATTAATATGACATACCATACAAAATTAATGTCTAACCCATACTTACTTAAATATTATTCATGAACTAATAATTAATTATTAATTAATTATAATCACACCCTATTCCCCTACAAACCAAACAAACCACTATGACACTCTGAATTACTATTAGCAAGTGAATGAAAAAATCTAAATCACTTGAAATTACAACTGATATTTTGAAAAAGTTATAACAATTATGCAAACAATAACACATAAAATGTTATATGCACTAAAACACGATAAAATAATCAAAAAACGATATTTTTAAGAAATATATAATTGAAAACGATTTTAAAAAGAAAGGTATTTTTAACAACGATATTACTGGCCTAAAAAAAGCTATTCTTGACAATGATATTTCTGCATCACGATATTTCTGTTTCCCGATATTTAAAACATGATATTTTGTCCAAATACCAAACTGTCATTCCATGACTGAGGTGGTGTCCAAAGCTCAACAGCTCCTGCCACGTCCTGCTGTGCCAGTGCCCGGCAGAGTGGCACTTTATCTGCTCCAGGCCCATTGTCACAGCACTGCCACACCTTTCACCTACAGGGATGAATGATGTTCTGCCTGCCTCTGCTTTGGCTCTATCTTTCCTGGAAATTTGCTGACAGCAGATGGTAGCACGGGGAGGGGGTCTCTGCAGGATGGATTATGTGGCTAATATTTAGCAAGGACTACATCCATGACAAACAGCCATTGACATTAACGAGAGCAGCACAGTGAGACTTGTATCGGTCATGCACAGTGCTGGAATTGGAAATAAAATACTCTGGGAATCCATACATTAGGAGTCAAGGTATGGCAACTGAAAGGGGGTAAATTCACGAGAGGCAGAATCTTGAAAAGTTAAGCCTGACAGTTTACTCATACGTTTTTTGTTTTAACTCTGCCACAAAGAAATTGTCAACAAGGAGAAAGAATGAATATGTTCTGGCTTAATTGGTGGTAAAGGCTGCATTTTAAAATATCTTATGAGCTTGTGTGCCCAGTGAATCGCAGGGAATAATAATAATAATGTTAAGGCAACTCTGGTGGTTTATATGCTTGCTGCGTAGCTCTATTTTGTCTAGTTACAGGATTGCCTCATAAAATATCATAGAGCAGTAGTTCTTAACCTTTTGACGTCAGTGCACACCCACTTAATCATTCTTGGAACTGAGGGACACCCACTGAATTATTATTGGAATCCAGGAGCCCCCACTGAGTCATTATTCAAACGGTGGACTGCGCCATAAGCATTTTCGATTATTTAAACTGCAAAAGAATACAAACAAATACAGAAAAAAGCATTCAAACAAAGACAAACAATGACATATTTAATTTAATTCAGAAACAAATATAAAAAAAATCGACATTTTACTTTCAATGGGAAGGTTGGGGTTTTTCTAAATTCAAATGACCTCACTCATCATCCATAGTATACTCTGGTTGATGCACTTGCAATTCTCCCATGAATTAATCTGAGGATATTGACTACATTTTACCCTCCAGTTTCAAATTTCTTTACATTTACAGAACGGTTTAACATTCTCAATTTTCTATTTTTCTCATTTATTGTATACACTGTATTAATCTGTTAATATTATTTGATTTTCTAGGCAGTACAGGGCCCCTTGAGTAGGCTTCGCAGGCCCCAGGGTCCCTAGACCTCTGGTTAATAACTACTGTCATAGAGGTTTAATGTGTCTCCTGCTAAGCACATAGGGCCTCATTACGATGTCAGTGGAGAAGTGTGGCTCACTGGTTAGAGCAGAAAGACCCTAAAGCAGAGGTCAGACCCGGGACCAGGGTTCAATTCCTGACGCGGCAGGGTCTTGAGCTCAAATGTCCATGGACTCGATAATTCTCGCTTCAGTGCCTGACCTAATCATGGGTTCACACTCTGCAACTCTGGGCATTAAGCTTGCTTAATCTCCACAACGGCCCCCCCTCGGCGGGATGCCTGGCTTTCACCTTGGGGATGCCCTGTAGGGGCTATCTCACAGGGAAAAGCCAGGACAGGTTCCAAAGGCAAGCGCGGAGATACCCCTTCGGGGGTCGATACAGGCGCTATATAAGAAACATAATAATTGCCTCCGACCGACATTGCTGCGGATGCGGAACCGACCAACTTCCGGTCTGCGGTCCCAACACTGCAATTAAGCAGAGCTATTTGGTGGATACTTATTCTAGCTCTTTAGTTAGAGTAAAAGTGTTGCTGGGTACCCCGGGTGTTATTCATTGGTTAGTGTGGGATGCGATAATTGTAGGTTTGACACATTTCACCTGCTCACTTTACATAGCAAGTCACAAATATTCATCATGGAAAGAAACAATCGTTATATAATGCCAACATGTATTTGTATTATGATTGCCAAAGGAATACCTTGTCGTTGTGGCTGAAGGTCAGGCCAGCAACCCCAGGCCAGTCAGCCCAGCCCAGGAAACTTGAGGGGCAGCGGGCTAAAGCCCTCTCAGGCCAACAGTAGTTGTGCGTCTGGTACTAGTGCATCGAGAGGGTTCTTTTCTATCACATCCCGCTGTGCTCCACCACACGTACATTACCCCACCGCGTTACCACAACTGCTCCCATTCCATCAGTCACCAAATAAACACAATTCAAAATGGGAACGATCATAACTCGGGGAGATAGGTGCAACATGGAATTAGTGAAAATTGTAAAAGCGGAGACGCTGATTTGTTTTATACTTGTATATTTGTTATTATGTCCACCCATATCTCAGCATGAGTAGAGACTTTTAAGGCATGGGCAAAGTGGGCAAGTGCCCAGGACCTGAACCGGGGCAGCACTTCACGTGGGAGGGGGGGCGGGGGGGGGGCATCACCCCACTGCTTTCTCGCAGTGCGAGAAGCAGAGACATACAATGGTATTTTAAATACCATTTTATGTTTCTGATTCTCACACTGCGAGAAGCAGAATGGTATGCCTGGTTGGGGGTGGGCAGATGGCTGTCCTGCTCCAAGCAGGGAAGGAGTGGCTAGCCCACTGTTGTGGACGCTGACTGTTTGCTCTGCACCAGGGCTGACCAAACCAGTCGTGCACACTCTGCATTTTCTCTATGCAGCCTACACAGAGAAAATGGCATCCCCATAGATGCCTGTGGGGTCGGCGTCCCAGCCAATCATAAAGCTGCCATTGCAGCGTTGTGATTGGCTTAGGGTAGGGGAGGGAAGCTGCCTGCTTCCTGTATAGAGAGGAGACGAGATGGTAAGTTTAATTTATTTTTAATTAAATGAACCTTCCCTTCCCCGCACAACTCGCACCCTCACCCGTGAGCCATGTCGGCCGCGACTTTACCCGAAACGTCTTAGGGCCCTCCAGTAAATTGAATTTTCTCTCTGTCTCACCTCTATTTTTATATTTCAACCTTTCTCCTGCTATCTGCCTACCTCTACCTCTGACTGTATCTCTTTGCCCAGTGTCATTTTAAGGATTTTAGAGCCCCAAGAAAGATATATCTCAGTTGTTTTTCTGTGACTCCATTTCTAAAAGTTTGTTTAGCTGGCATCAAGTGGACTTGAAATTGCTCAAAATGGGTGGTGATATTCACAGTTTTCCGAAATAGGGGTTCACAAAATTCATCTTGCCTGGAGCCACAATATCCTTAAAATTACACAGAGCTTGAGAAGGGACATTGTTCTATCCTAATGTGATTGAAATTCGGATGCGATGTGTTGCAGATTGGAATGTAGGAGGATTAGTAAAATAAATTCAGAGAAAACAATTTTCCCTAAAACTTGGAAGAAGAGGGAGTGTTTGGACCCTGCATGAATAGCGCATGGCTTATAGCAAGAATATTTCAAAGAGTAAAAGGGAGCCCCAGCTGAATGACTTATCCCTCTAGCTATATGGAGAGGACAGACTGCAGAGATGGGAAGAAGTGATGCTCTTGGGACCACGTCGATACTGAGAGTAGGAATGGGTGGAGGAGGGAGGTGTTTGCTCAGACTTCGAGGAGACCTACCTGAAACAAAGCAGGACACGCCCGACACCTGCACTCCAGGCTGCTTCATGATGTTGCAGAGAGCTTGCAATATTTGTAAATCAGTGAGTAAATACTAGGGGAAGGGTTCCACTATCTCACCCTGAAGCAACTGGCACTTCCTGTGACCCTGAACTATGGGAAAGGGTGTTGATATTAAAGTAAACTATCCTGTATTTATATATATATGCTTCACTGTCTTCGTTTCCACTTCCACAACGAACACTCACGGCACCATGGCTCACAGCCTTATATATATATATATATATATATGAACAAGGGCATCCCCTTGAAACACGTCAGTTCGCTTTGCTGCCAAGTTTGCCTCAATAAATCTTTTTTTGCCTTATATATGGATTCGTTTGGTCGTCTGTTCCGCTCTTGGGAACTGGAGTTGCAGTCTGACTACTTTGTGCATATATATATATGCACCGACAATCCCCGATCTCCAAGTACCTAGTAGCACAATCAGGACACGAACCACACAGCAAGTAGTTGTATATTACGTGATTTATTACCACCGAACAGACATGACGCATTTCGTCCGGTGAACCCGGACTTGATCACATGACATGCCATGACATGCCGTGACCACTCAGTGTCTATTTACTGCCATGGTTGTAACCAGCTCCTCCCTCTCACTCATAGACATGGAAAACATGCTATATTTGATGTTTATACTATATACAGACAATGTAGATATATTTGTATATCTATTTACATATCGAATCATAATCAAGGGCAGGTGCCCATATTAATACACGTTAAGGTAGGGATTGCCTTCAAGGGTTTTTTTTTAACAAAATATTTCACAAGTTATTTATAAGAAATAAATCACAGGCCCAACTAATTTTGGCCCAAGCTAAACAATATTCAATTTGTTAAAATTGAATACAAAAAAATAATGAAAGAAAAACGTGGGACCCACGCTCTTTATTTCATTTTATTTCATTAATTTTTTTGTATTCAATTTTAACAAAGAAGAAAAGCGTTACATAATGTTACAGTGAAGGTGCCTTTATTGTGTATTGTTTCCCTTCTTGTCACATTGTTTATGTACACTTTAGTACCCTCTTTAAAATACAATTATAAAGTAATTTTTTTATACACCGGTTTCTGTGCTCTCTTATTTTGTTCTATGTAATGTTTCGTTTTTTATTTAAATCAAAAAGTCACTGTAAATTTACATGGTGATTCGCTATTGTTTAGCTTGGGCCAAAATTATTTGGGCCTGTGATTTATTTCCTATAAATAACTTGCGAAATATTTTGTTAAAAAAAACCTTGTAGGCAATCCCTACCTTAACATTTATATAGCCCAAGCCCTCAAGGGTATATTGGGTTTCCCATTTTGTGTATAGCATATTAATACACAACATTAGTTATTGTAATTTCAACAATTACAAATTCATTGTATATACATCACTATTTTTAATTCATGTGACATTGTTGAGGCTGTATGATAATACCATAAAGCATATGTGCATACCCTGAAATAAATGTGTTAAATGAAAAACGTGAAAATTATTTAAAAACATTTTGTACTAGCACTTCATTCTGTTATCTAGGCGACAGTGAATACATGGATATACATACATCTTTTATACATGTAACCACTTGATATAAGTGTATATTCAGCTGTATCCATGTATCAATCCTAAGTGAATGCTAGTAATATATTAAAGTGACATGTGCAATATATATTCACTTAAAAAAAGACAGTGAAAGCACAGTTATGCATATGAACTAAATCTGAAAAGCCCCTGAAATTCACACGTTATAATTAGCTTCACAATCATTGCATTTGGTGTAAGGCAAGTCCTGTACCCAGCCAACTGTGGTTGCCCAGCAACCCCTGTGCTCAGCCTTTAGCTCGTCAAACGGAAACTTGGCTCATTTTTTATGCTTTTTTGGGGGGGTTTACTTAGGTTAGGTTTGTAGGTCAGGTCAAGGGGTGTTCGGATTAGGTTCGCAAACCCATATAGACTTGTTGGATTTACCACAGTGGCTGTGGACTTAGTAATAGGTCTACAACCCCTATGCGAGGTCCAACAAGGTCCTCTGAGTCTAGCTGATCTTGTGGAATCTGGCTCAGGGTTTGCTGACCCATGAGGGGGCAAAAATGGGTCAAGAACCCATTAATAAAACTGATCCTGGGGTTCATGGACTCTGAGGCTGGCTTCATCGACCTTGAAGTCATGATGGGATATGCAAATTTGCCGTTAACACCGCAAACATTTTTTACTTTTTCACAATTTTGACATAAGGGGTGGGAGGTCCCTTTGCGGCCCATGACCTGAGCCAGGGAGTCAGAATATGGTCCCTCTGCCCCTTATGGGTATATATATATATATATATATCCTCTGTTATGCTCTCTCATGAATTGCCACTGTATCTCCAAATCAAAGGGCGTATCCCCTTAACGGACCTCACGAGAGCGGGTCCGTGACAATTCCACCTCTCCCTGGAAACAAGGATGACGACACCGCATTTGGATACTATTATACTTTATTGTCTGGCCACCATTGAACGCGTTTCGGCATTGTACAGCCGAAATGCATTCAATGGTGGCCAGACAATAATATAATAGTATCCACATGCGTCGCCGTCATCCTTGTGTCAAGGGAGAGATGGAATATATATATATATATATTTATACACACACATAAACACACACACACATATCTATATACATATATTATCTACTGGCGTTCGCTAGTAGGTAGTTATAGTTAGGACCTTGTTTCTATTGAAAAAGTGTTTTATCTTTTGCCAATATCTTCTGGAGTTGTTTTATGAATCATCGCAAAAATTTCGAAACTAATGTCCCACTCACTTCCGCTGTTGTGTTGACAGTTTCGGGGTGATTCGTCAAATGGGGGCCGAGAAAAAGGGGAGTACCAAAACACGTTTTCTCCATGTTAATTTCAATAGGAAGCTTTAGATGAGGCTTCAGACCGAACTGCTTATTGAAATTACACCAAATTTGGCAAGAAAAGGTAGCTCTTGGTTCAGAAAGCACTCTTACTTTTTAAATGGTGTAAATCCATTCAGCAGTTCCTGAGAAATGTAAACATTTCTCAGATATACAGCTGGGGACGTGGAGCATCCGCAAACCATCCGTATCTTGTGCCTGCAATCTGATTGGCTGCCAACACTAGCGGTAAGCAGTAAGATGCACCCTGCATCTGACTATTTCTGATTTTTTTTTAGGAGTGTAACACTTGTTTTTAATATTTTAATTTTCATTGCGATCGAGTGAGTATCTTTAATCTTTTTGAAACCTCATTTCTCTCTGAACTCTTCGGTCCACCGCGGGGCGACCCGTTTGCGCAGAGAGAGTTCCTTTTCTTGCAACTTTCATCTCGAGCTGGCCGCCATCTTGTAAGTTGGCAGTCCAACCCTTTCTGCACTTCCTGCTCTGGGCGGCATTAAAAGAGTATGCATTCCCGATCGCGCAGCGGACGCGTCGCTGGTGCTCTGAAGTCACACCAAAGGCAAGCCCGTCTGTGCCTGGACGGCACCAGGGGCCAGGCATGCTGCCATATTCTCTCAGGGGACAAAAGTATCCCGGAAAGAACCTATTCCAGGACAGAACTGCTTGAGCTGCATCCTAAAATTCAGCATGGGGGTGTATGGATAGAGTCAACTTCAACACAAGGGAGGCAGAGTGTTGCAGGTACTGTAACTTCTGCCCTATTAACGGTCGGACCTCCATCCCGGGTTTCCTGGAATGGCGCCAGGATTCGATAAGGTAAATGAGTTCAAAAGCAATGCTGGCCTTGGATCCAGCTCAATCAGAGGGGCATTGATAAAAATACTCACTCAATGCCAAACACAACCGAAATTCCCTAACCATCCAGACACTCAACTTGGACTTTTTTTTAATCACTGAGACATGGATTCCACTTGCAACCGGCTGGAGACGGAAGACACAAACTTGGGTGTGCTAAGTTTGAACCTAATTTTGTAACAGAGGACCCTAAGTGTAATGAGGAGGCCATGATCGTAGATTCCCTGTAAAGAACAAGCCTAGGCCCGAATCACGTAGAGGAGGTCCGTAGACATCCATTAGTTACCGCCCAGGATGTACCAATAAAGGGACCATTACAAGACCAGTTGGTGTGAAGGAATGTGCATTACCGCAGTAGAGGACTTTAACATTTTTGCCTCGGCGACAGAACACAGATTCTTGCCACGAACATTATGGAGTTGTGACAAGATTCCTATTCCACTCACATTTAAATCAGTTCAAAAGAGTGGTCCTGATGAAGGTGGCAGCTATTTAATTCCACCGAAACATGCGTTGACCAACCTGCCGGGAACTTCAACAAGACAACACCAAAGCGGTTGCAAACTGTGATTTATTCAGCCTGCTACCTCTGTGTTATTGGTGTATATTACAAACATATTAGGGTTCCCCTTTCTTATTTTGATTTGTGTCAATCTTGAGATGGATGGGATCGTTTTCCGTTTGAGAGAGTGTGGTATGGGAAGTTAGTCCGTTTTGGATGTGAGGACAGTTGATGAGGGGTTTTGTGTTCCTCTGTTGATTGTATGATGAGGAGATTTGTGTGTCTATTTATGTATTTTATCTGTAAATTGTATTATCTGTAGATGTTTTCTAAATTTGATAACAAATGATTTGCTCAACATGTTTGTGCTGTTATTTGTACCAGCATATTTGCTATAATGAACATACATTTTTTTAAAGAGAAAAAGATTAATAAAAAATAATATATGTTTGTACATATAAATATGGTGAGATTGATTTGTGGGGACTGCCGGTTTGAGACCTTATATGACCACAAGTTAAATTAATATAGGTTTGACAGTAGCACTAGTCCATATGTTTTTTCAGGTTCCTTTATCCCCCCTGCCTCCTAGAACTAATGGATGCTGAGGGGGTAACCCTTTTTGGATAAATCACTGAGACATGGGCCAAGGACCATTCGGGTCCCGACTTGGCAGACACTGTCCCCCCAGGCTACACTATTCTTAGACCCTGAAAGAAGAGGGGGTGGCATAGCCTTGGTGGCTAGGAACTCCCTTAGATGTACTCGTAGCAATGTGGAAGGTGTTCCTGGCTCTCCACTGGAATCACTACATTCAGAATTAAGCTATCCAAGAACTGTAACCTTTCAGGCCTTCTGGTGTATCGTCCTCCAGGTCCAAGAGCCAAGTTTCTGGAGACATGGTGCCAAACCATAGAACCATTTGTCACCAGGGCTCATTACACCATTCTAGCAGATTTCAATTTTCATCTTGAAAATGAACAGGACAATGAGTCTGCTCACCTTTTAGATCTTATGACATCTTTGCGGTTTGAGCAACTAGTCCATTCTCCCACCCATAATACTGACCATACCTTGGATGGCATTTTTGCTAACCACAACAATCTAATAATTGAGGCAGTTCAGCCTCTCAGCTGGGTTGACCACTGGCTGGTTGACTTCAAAATCATTTTCCCTCATCTCATTAAAGTGAATAAGGGTTTCCCCCTAAAACAAATACATTGCAGGGGACTGAACAAGGTTACAGCCACCAACTCGGAGGCCGCCTTGGCTTCAGTTTCTGATGGGAATTACATTGAGCATCCTCCCACGGCAGAGGGTTTTCGTAATTGGATCTCTGAGGTCTTAGACATAGTTGCTCCATTCAAAAACTGTGTCACCAAAAGAGCAAAACCCTCGACTAAATGGTTCTTGGAAGAGCTCATGGCTCTCAGGCTTCAATGCCGTAGACAAGAACTGAAATGGCAAGCTGACCACTGTCCTCGGGAAAAATCCAAGCAGAAATATTTTTTGCGGGAATATAAACACGCCACCTTTCAGGCCAAATCCTTTTTCCTCACTAAAAAGATCGTGTCTGCAGGCAACTCCTCTAGCATGCTATTCAAAGCCATAAGGGAGATTGCTGAGCCACCAGGACTCAGCTCTTTAACCCCTCCCAAAACTTCGGTGACAGCGTACCAACCTACTTCCAGGACAAAGTCCTTAAGATCTTTCATGAGTTAACCCCTACTGTAGGTGATGAACCTACCACAGGGGTAGCCAAAGGGGAAAGCAATGATCTGCCCAAGGGTAAACTTACCCAGGTCTTCAGGAAGTATGCCCTGTCCTCATTTCCACAAATCACAGCTCTGCAAACCAAGGAACTCTTACTCAGCCTAAAGTCCGGAGCTCCTTTGGACCCTTGTACGTCCTCCATACTCAGTCTTGCTTCTGACCTAATAGCCAACTTCCTGTGCAAGGTCTTCAATGACACACTCCTGTCCGGCAACTACCCAGCCACCTGGAAGGAAGCATTTGTCTCACCTCTTCTTGAAAAACCTAACGCCTACCCCTCAGACTTGATGAACTTTCAACCTATCTCCCGTCTCCCTGCTCCTGACAAAATCTTTGAGAAATTCATCAATATAGAACTGATAAAACACGTTGAATCTCAGGATATCATTGACAGCTCTCAGAACGGGTTTCATGTCGGTCACATCACTGAAACCGCCCTAGTAGCAGCCACTGACTGTATTCGCACGCAGGTTGACCAAGGCAGATCTGCGGTGCTGATTTTGCTTAACCTTTCAGCCGCATTCAACACCGTCTCCTCAGTGCGCATGGTCCAGCGACTGCGGGAAGTGGGAGTTACTGGAAGGGTCTTGCCGCATCTCCACTCTTTTATGACAAGCAGAAAACACATTGTCAGTTGTGGAGGTTTCGGAGCACAGGCCTTTGACCTCCCCTGTGGGGTCCCCCAGGCATCCTCGCTTAGCCCCACTCTTTGTAACTTCTATGTGACCCCTCTGGCTGAGTTGGTGAGATTGTTTGGATTCCAGGTGCTCTCCTACATGAACGGCCCACAAATCATTGTTTCCATAACAAATGATTTGCAATAGGTCGTACAAAAGTTTAATCAATCTATGTCCAGCATTATATGCTGGATGAAGGAGAATTCATAAAAGATCAATGTGGACAAAACCGAGGGGTTCGTTTTTGGCCCTCAGAATTCTATCTGGTCTGGAGCGTGGCCACGGACGGCGACCAAGATGGCCGCATCCGCTTGAAGCTCCGCCGGTTGGGCTTCCAAGCTTCCAATTAGCTCGATGTAGGAGCTAGAACTGGCAGCTGGACACCATCCTACAGTGCCCGGGATCATGCGGGGCACAATCGGAGGTCCGAAGTGGTGCGACATTTGCTACGGAGGAGCGCCGATTTGAGCTGAGGGCTGTAGCGGGGTTGTGGCCCACGTCGTAGCTGCGCAGTGTTGCTGTGGGTGCGGTGAGTTCGTGCCCGTTTGCTGCCCTATTGCTGCTTTTTGGCCTTTTTCTCCTGACCGGCGGGCTTCCCGCCGACCGCTCTCCACCTGCTGCCCCTCCGGACGGCTCCCTCGGTATCTGCTGGGCCCTCGGGTTTTCACGGCCTAGTGTGTGCTCCGAGTGTACGAGAGTGGATTTGCGGGGAGTCCTGGGTCTCTGGTGGGGAGTGGAGGCAGGGGCAGTGTTGGGGCTACACGGGGCATGTGAGCTTCCCCCATCGGCCCCCCAAGGGTACTCCGCTGCCGGTAGTGGGTAGGGGCCCGTGCTGGGAGTGTGTTGTCCAGTGTTGTTGGTTCTGCCTCATGCTGGTTGGAGGCCCTGTCAGGAACACTGGCTACTGTTTGGACCCCGAATGTGATCAAGCTGCTTACCTTGTGCGGTCCACCAGCCCTGTTGATTTGTGCTGGCCCTCTCCTGCGGCGACTGCTCTGGTTGTAACCCTGCTGCACCACTGGAACCTGTGCCTCTGCTGATCGGACCACGCCCGGAAGTGGATGCGCCTCTGGAGGCGCCTCACGCTGTTGGAGCCACAGTCTACCTCGCTCACTTGTCTCCAGGTGCGGGGTCTGGCGCTGAGCTCGGGCCTGACATACTGGTATATTGTGGTGCCCGCCTGCGGCGTCTGGGTGGATTGGATGTCGGTTGCCGAATTGTGATCTGTGCCCCTTACAGCCTTCAGCGTGGTGGAGCTGCAAATGCCGTGATCGCACGCAAGTGCCCACATATCTCGACTGGACTCTTCGCTGTCGCCACTTGGTTGATCCTGCATTGTGTTTAGGAGTCATCGGCTTCACCTCATTTGCCGCTGCCCTTTGAATCCCTGTTGCCTCACCACCCGGGCCTGGTGTGTGTGGCGCCGCCTGTCGGCTCGGCTGTGTCTCTTCCACTCGCTTCGCAGTACCCCCTTCGGAGCTCAGCTTGTACAGTGGTGCTCTCCTCGCACTCCTCTCATCTCGACCCCCTTCTAAACTACAACAAAATGGTGAAGAAGGACCCTAGCAGAGCAAGCTTCAGTTTGATAAAACGCTGGACGCTGCGTCAGATGCTCCCGCTGATCAATCTGCAGAGGCCTCGGTCCCCCAGAGCACCAAGTGCTCGGCCCCTCTTGCTGCGGCCATGCTAGCAGAAATGAGGGCCGGCTTCAAAGCGCTAGATGTCCGGTTCGATGACCTGGACAAGAAACTGGCAGATATGAGTACTAAAATCCAGGTGCATGATCGTAGATTGGATGTAGTTGAGTCCAGAGTATCCGACGTCTAGGATAGTGCTTCCTCCTCTATGAAGCGGCTGGAAAGGGTTGAGAAGATCCTCAAGGAGGTGGCTATCAAGAACGAGGACTTAGAGGCCCGTAGTTGCCGAAATAACATTCAGATTATTGGAGTTCCCGAGACGACAGCCACCGGTCGGATGGACATGTTCTTCGAACAGCTACTAGTGGACCTATTTGGCAGGGAGACATTCACGCAGGGCTTCGTAGTTGAACGCGCCCATAGATCCTTGGGCCCCCGTCCCAGACCCGGACTGCCTCCAAGACCCATCATTGCCAGACTCATGAACTTCCGAGATAGAGACACCACTCTGCGCGCTGCTTGTGACTTGGGGGAGGTCCAGTGGCAAGTGAACAAACTGGCTTTTTTCCCTGACTTCACCATCGTAATTCAAGAGGCAAGGCACAAATTCCAGGGGGTCAAAGCTACCTTGAAAAACTTGGGTCTCCGTTATGGCATGCTGTACCCAGCGAGGCTCAAAGTGGACATCAATGGCAGGTCCCGAGTGTTTGACACTCCGACTGAGGCGCACGAATTCTGCCGGGAATACAGGAGGGACCATGCTGGGGCGTCCGGAGAGCCGAGGTCTTCTTCCCCGCTGCAGGAGGCCTCCCAAACAAGTGTGGAACTTTCCTCCCGGCCCGGGACTGGTTGACAGATTTTTTCCTTGCTCCTTTAATGTGTCCTACTAACCTTATCTTTCCATTCATATGTACTTTATTTCAAAGTTATTGATTCTTCTGCTCCCCGACTGGCCTGGCGTTGCCATGTCCTATGGTGAATACCGTAATTTTCTCTTCTAATGTTCTCATGTTGCACTGGTCAGACCACCACATGATCTTATTTCATATCAATCACCCCATTATCTCTCATAAACCTTCTCAAGAGCCCCCCAAATGGATGGGAAACATCTCCCAAGTACCCCTGGATATCCTGGAAGGTCAGTTAAGCTCTCTTCTACCGGTCAACAAAGCGCACCTTTCCACCAATGATCTCACCAACTGCTATAATTCTGAGCTAGTGTCCATACTCGACAAACTAGCACCACTAAAGCTCAAAAGAAGCAGAGCTATCCCATCCAGAACATGGTTCAATGCTGACCTCAACGCACAAAGGAGAATCCTAAGAGCCAAAGAAAGAAAGTGGAGAAACAACCCAACCGTCATCCTTCGCGACCAACTGATATCAGCCCTCAGGAAATACAACAACCACATCAAAAACAAGAAATCCAGCCTCTTCAGCGAGGCACTGGACAAAGCCAAAAACAAACCGAAGGAGCTTTACAGCATCATCAGACAACAAACCTCCAAGCCACTGTCCTCATCTGTGCAGGCGTCCAAAGAACTATGCGGCAATTTCGCCAACTTCTTCTACGATAAGATCACAAGAATTGAACTATCACTTGACATCAACAAATCACACCCCAAGAAGACCAGCACGGGTGTACCTCAGGCCCTCTCTCCCAGCTCTTCGATCACCCCCTGGCTTAGCTTTCGCCACGTTCCAGAAGCAGAGATAATCTCGCTGATCTCGTCCTCCAAACCATCAGCACATATCTCAGACCCCATTCCTCCCTCACTAATCAAGAAAATGAAGCACGCTTTTGCACCTATATGGGCCAAAATCATAAACAGCTCCTTAAAAAATGGAGTGGTCCCTGACTGCCTAAAAATGGGGCAAGTCACCCCCCTGCTGAAAAAACCCGGTCTTGACTCAACAGACTTCAACAATTTCAGACCAATATCTAACCTCCCTTTGCTCTCTAAAACACTTGACCGCTGCGTACTTTTGCAACTGACTCAGCATCTGGACAACATCAATCTCCTAGACCCCCTCCAGTCTGGCTTTAGACAAGGCTGCAGCACAGAAACAGCGATGATGAACATCATAGATAGGCTGTTCGGAATTCGGTTAAAACCGACTCTACTCGAAAGTACACTACTGGATGAAAATCAGCTGACCCGGTTTAAACCGAGTGTCACTGATTTTCATAGTTGCCGGGGGAGAGGAACTGTTGTGGTCTGCTGTCTGTCTCACTGCGGCCGCACCGAGTACTTCACAGGTCTTCAAAAAAGACCATTTACATAACGAGGCTTTGTTGTTCTTTCACCCTTCTCAGAGCCCCTGGGGGCAGGGCTGAGCGCAGAAACAGTCTTCGTTGCTTGCTGTTTTGGCACGTCTGGCAGCCGACTCTGCCCCAGGGAGCTGTTAATTTTCCCCGCCCATAACTTGTATGTACACAGGTGCCGGCTTCGTTTTAGCAAGGCGCTCACTTTAATGTTTCTTTGCGTACACGTTAAAGGTAGCATAGGCGTTGCGCTTTATATTTAGCAGAGCACCCCTTTTTATTTTTAATTACCATGGCGCCACCCACATACATTTTAAGTACCCCGCTTTGTTTCAGCACGCCATCCGCCTATTGTATTTTGCGTGTATTATTTCCCTAGTCAGAGGCTGTGCACGGTAAAAAACCGCCCCTGACCTCTGACCTAGGAACAGCAAGAGTACACGAGGCTGGCCTGCATTGTGTCGAATGACTTCTAACTCTCACCTCGGACCCCGCCGGTTGCTGCTCTTCTAAACGGACTCATTTCTGCTGTGGTACTGGTACTGCTAGTGCTGCATGAAAAGAGGAACCGTGGGTAACGAGACGCTGTGTGCGCGGGGCAGCTTGGCAGGATATGTTTGCCCAAGGTGCCCCCACCTCCGGGCCACTCTGGACCCCCCTCCCCCCTCCGCTGCTCACTCTGGAAATTCGGGACCCAGAACAGGCTTCAGTGACGCCCTGACCTAGGAGAGACACCCGAGTCCGGGCTCAGAGTCAGGTGAGCGCTTCAAACAGCCATGAACATCACCGGGGCCTCTGGGTTGCTCCTCGTAAAATATTATTCATAATCGGTTTCACTGTTTCTATTAAATGCTGTCGTTGGTAATTCGCTTCCTATTGGGCCCCGGCAAGATGACGTGCATTATCTGTTTACTTCTCACATTCCAATCACATTGTGCACAGAAAAAACATAGCGCTGCGGTGGGTGATTGTCAATGTCTCACTTAAGGCCACGAGTGAATGGGGGTACAGGCAGTTGTGCTCAACTCTGAACCCCAATCCCAACTACTAGCCTGTTTCATATTCGAGGGGCACCTTTGTGAATGTGACGTCACTCGTGGTGTGTCCTGTTATTAGCACTAGGAGAAACCGCACTTGTGAACGGCTCACCAGGGCACATGGTGTGCACAGCTGTTTAACAACTCTCCGGATGCAGGGTTATTTTTATTTAATATTTGGCTTCTCTGCTCCCAATGACGGGGTTATATAGCGGATTTGCCCTTTTAGTTTCACTGCTAGTTTAACGAATTAATCATTTCCTGCTTGCGCATCCAAGGCTGCCTGGCTGCATTCACCAAAGTGCCCAGTGCGAAGCTTAACTTGTAGCGCTGAGCTGCTCTCTGGGGCACCTTGCAGCGCTAGGCTGCTGCAGAGCCTCTCTTTCAAACTCTGTCACACTTGACCCTGTCTGGCTGGAAGGACAGTAGGTTACTGACCTTTCATTTCAGGAGTTCTGACACATTAAAAAATCTTTATAGAGCTTTTCATTGCTCAAAAGGTAGTCTGTTTCCAGTTACTTCATAGCTTGGTTTTACTTGGGAGAAAGTGCCACTATAAGTGTCACTCATTTGATTGTTGAATGTCACTCATTTGTACACAGAAATCATGGGAGTGTCACACAAGTCATCAAAATTCAAACAGAATCTGTGCAATCTAAAAACTTGACACCTCTGCTTTAGCCGTGCCTTTTCTCTTCCCTAGTGCAGGCTGCTCGAGTCCAGCAGAGAAGTTCGTCAAAGGACTAACTTTGTGCTGCCCATGACAAACCGAATGCCTATGTGTGCTGTTCTCCCACTAGCGCATGGCTTTCATAGTGCATGAGCTCGGAGTTCAAAAGTATCAGCTGAGCTCAGTTAATGAATGCCCTTTCATTGTGTGCAGAACACCAGTTCGGGTCTACGAAGTCGAGGTGGGTGATCTACAGTTTGTTATTTCATTTTGCTGTTCCTTTATTTTAGCCGTTTTTCCTATGACTAGAGTTGTGATTCTTGCACCAAACCTAAATCTGCTATGCTTTATCACTGCTGCATATCAGTTTGTTTTACCTGGTTTTTCTTTTCTGGATACATGCACACGGACAGTAATGGTGCTTTCCGCACAGGAGCTACTAAAAGTGCTTTACCGTTCGTAATTTAAATAAAAGTGCTGTCCTATATAGATTTTTTTTCTGTTGCAAGGTTATATGTTGCTTTCAATATGTGTATGTCGTAGACAACATTGGCCCTTGTGACGTGCACTAATCTGGCTTCATTCCCTTTTTTTCCACACAGTCTCCAAGTAGTGGTGTTATTCCCATTTGACTCCTCCCTACATGAGTGGCAATGAGCTGTCCCCATGGTGGTCTTTACGGTCCCCTAACATTCTTTTACAAGTATCTGGCATGTCTCCTACACACTCTGGAGTTGGATTGTATATGATATGCGGAGCTGAAAACTCCGTGTCTGTGTCACAATAAGTGGCAAGGCAACAGAAACCCCATGACCTGGATGCCGGTAAACCCCAAAGAGAAGCAAACTTTGTTTGTTTAGAAAGTTAAAAGAAACCCTTAAAACTTCACCTAGTTGAAAAGAGTTGCATTTTATACACAGGCAAAGGAAAAGAAAACAATTCCTCTTTGAAACGAAAAGACTGTCTGCGATAGATTTACTAGACTAAAATGACCGTGACATTTCATTAAGAAATAAGACAACATATTTTCTCCCTCTCCCATCATTTTCTTTTGACCACAGGCGCCTCTCCAAATAAAGAACCCAGAGCCAATATTAGCCAATTAAAAGTCCCTACACGAAAACGTCCGCTTAACTGTTAATAACATACCCAGTCAAATCCAAATGCTATAGTATATTTGTCACCAACTGTATTATTAAAATGATTGTGGTTCTGGGTAAATCACATAATCTACCCGTCACCAACAAAAATGAATGTGCCCTTGTGTAACGCAACAGGTGCACATGTGAAGCGCTTCAATACCTTCAGGTCGAGTTAGCATTATATAAATCTCAGAGGGGAAAAAAAACAGCAGTGAAAACCAGCCTAGCTTTACACATAGCCGTGCCATCATGCTACGTGATTTGTGAGAGGTGCCCAAAACCATGAACATGTCACCCAGCTCTCACTTTCTTCAAATGACAACACGTTGATTCTAAATGAACTATGAGAACTGCCTGCCTTGCCTACAACGCCCAACACCCCCAGAAATCTCTCATTTTCCAAAAGTTATCTCTGTACCCCGAGGTTCAAGAGGTGTGCCTTGCACAGTCACCATTTTCAGGCAAATTTCAGAAAGTGCTGACTTAACCTTCGATTTGTAAAAATGTATTCGGACCTCATATACACTGTACGTACACGGTCTATATACCATGCATCAATGAAGAAATGACGCAATAATAAAAGCAAAGCGTTCCATAAACACCGGTAAAACACCGTTTCAGTTGTTTATTATTGCGCGAAAATGAGTAACCACCTAAAAGCACTGTTTTTTTGGGGTATTGAAATCACTGGAAACCACTGAAAAAACACCACCAGAATTCACCAAAAATAGAAACTGAAAACAGGAAAGCCTAATCATAGATGATATCCACGGATCTCTTGATTCAGACAAATGTTGCCTCCTCATTCTCCTTGACCTCTCTGCAGCATTTGATATGGTGGACCATAAACTCCTCATCAAGGCTCTTCAAGAAAGAGCTGGCCTCGGCGAGGTAGTTCTCAAATGGTTCTCCTCATTTATACATAATCGAACGCAAATAATAAAAATTAAGAACTTCACCTCCGAAACCCAGCAGGTCAACAAGGGCGTCCCCAAGGATTGGTGCTCTCTCCTCAGCTTTTTAACATCTATATGGAACCACTATCCAAGCTACTCAGGAAAGCCAACATCCGCTGCCACCTCTACGCGGACGAACCACAAATCTATCTGGAAACTTCCTCTCTCAATGACATCCACAGACTAAATGATATCCTGAAAGATGTTCAAGAATGGCTGACAAACAATCAATTGAAACTAAATCCAGACAAGACCGAGACACTCCTCATCTCGAACAAGGAAGACAACCCGCAAATCACCGAATGGCTAAAAGCAATCGATGCGCTCAAAGGAAATCTTACTCTAGCAGACTGTGTTAAATCTCTTGGCATCTCCTTAGACTCCAAACTAAACATGATAAAACACATCAAGAACTCGGCCAAAAGTGCATTCTTTAACCTAAGACTTCTGAACAAAATCAAACCCTACATTCCTAACAAGGATCTCAACTGGCCACTCAATCTCTGGTTCTGTCAAGACTGGACTATGGGAACGCAATCCTAACAGGTATTCCTAAATCGAACTTGGCAAAGATCAAAACAACATTACATGCGGCAGCCAGAATGATCACCGGCATCAAAAAATCTGATCACACCTCCCCAGCACTCAAAGAACTCAAATGGCTCCCAGTAGAAATGCGAAGTAACTTCAGAACGGCCTGCCTAAACCACAAAGCCCTCCATACCGGCAAACCTGAATACTTGGCAAAAAAACTCTAAAAAGCAGGCCAAGCCAGGAATCTGAGAAGCTCTAACTCTTTCCTGCTCATCCTACCTAAAACCAGAAAGAAAAGAACAGCAGACTGCTCTTTCACAGGAAACTCCCCCAAAATCTTGAACTCCATCCCCCCGCACATCAGAACTATACCGTCTTTTGTGGAATTCAAAAGCCAACTCAAATCCTTGTTCCTTATCCGCTCCCTTGGTTGTGGATAACTCGGGCCAGAAAGCAACCCCTGAACTATGCGACTACACTGAATCCTGTAATCAAAGAAGTTCTGCAGTACAATTATGTTCCGCTCACTATGACACTCATTGACTGCTAATACCTTTCATATGTCATGTCTCTGCTGATTTTATGTCATTCTCTTACTGTAAAGCGCTCTGTTACCTCCGGGTCTTGACAGCGCTATAGAAAACTTACTAAATAAATAAATACATTTGCTCCTACTGACATGGTCAAATCTCCATTGCACATGTGTTTGGTTGGCTATATTGGGGTTTGCCTCTTTGGGGGTTGCATGAGGCTGGGTGGTGGGTGGGAGGGGGGGTGCTGGCTCAGCATTAATGATTTTTGCAGATGTTTAGAATCTATGGTCGCAATGTGGTTTAGATCAGGCAGGCACAGCGCTATGTTTGCAATGATACTGTTTCAATGGTTAAGCTAGGTAACTTGCCCGGTCCTTCCGAGCTTTCTCTGATGACATGGAATGTAAGAGGACTCAACAACACTAGAAAACGTAGGCATGTTCTCAATTATATTGTAAGACATAAGATTGACATTGTATTTATGCAGGAGACACTCTTATCCACATCAGATGGGGCTCCGGTTGCCACAAGTTGGGACCCGCATAGGTTTTGTTCCAATTATAGCAGGTACGCGAGAGGGGTTTCCATCTTCATACATAAAAGGGTCCAGTTTGCACTCTATAACATGATCCAAGATCCTGATGGCCGCACCCTGATGGTATCTGGCTTGCTGATGGGACACAGAATTTTCTTGGTGGGGATTTATGGCTCCAATGTAGACTCCCCGGCTTTCTTTCATGATTTACAGGTTCGGCTCCTTTCGCTTGACACCGAGCTTTTGATATTGGGGGGTGATTTCAATCTCTTGTTAGACCCCACTAGGGACAGAACCTCTGCCTCCCCTGATGCCAAGCCCCGTACCCCTCAAGCCCTCAGGGACATTTGTGTTCAGTATTCCTTGGTTGACGTTGAACTTCAAATGCATGCACACCTTCCAGCTTTCACTCATTATTCAGGGTTTCATAACACATGGACCAGGATCGACTATTGGTTAGTTTCCCCTGGGGTGGCGGGCTGGTTGGCTGCTGTCCTTACCCTCACCCGCACACTTTCAGACCACTCCCCGGTGGTCTTGCAGTTGAATGTTCCCAGACCAGGAGGTTATGAGAGGCAGTGGCTATTCCCTGGCCATGCCTTGTTAGATAAGTTTTTTAATGAAGAGGTCAGACTAGCTATCGAGTATTACTTCGACATAAACACGGGGTCGGTAGACACTTGGGCGGTTCTTTGGGAGGGCTTTACGTCTTACATTAGGGGAGTGTGCATTGCCAAACACGCTGGCCTCCTGCGCGACCTCCGCTCCACCTTGAACCGTATTGAGCACGACATCGCCACGTTAGACCATGACATGCTTGCGGCACCCTCTGCAACTATAGAATCGAGACGATTGGAGTTATTGCTGGAATTTAGAGAAACCGCGGAAAGGGAGCTGTCGTTCCTGAGTAAGCAACACGTTGCACGGCGTAATGGAGACGGCGAACATCCCGGCAGATTGTTGGCCAATAATCTGCGCCCCCCACGTGTCTCTGATTACATTACTGAAATGACTGGTCCAGATGATACCCCATTGCACTCTACCCCGGACATTTGCGACCATTTTCTCTCTTATTATAAAACACTCTATACTTCTCGACTCTGTGGTGTCCTGCGTGACCAAGGGGATTACCTATCGGAGATTGCTCTGGTGCATTTAGAACGCTACATGCAGGACTTTCTGTTGTCCTCAATCACTCCGGATGGTATTGTGGAGGCCATCGATTCACTACGTGCCTCTTCAGCGCCCGGTCTCGACGGATTTTCAGCTGACTTTTATAAGGCATATAAGGACAACCTGGTACCGCGATTGGTAGAGGTCTATGCGGAGGCTCTTGAGATCGGTATCCTTCCCCCAAGGTTCAGAGAGGCGGTAATCATTCTCCTGCCCAAACCGGGGAAAGACCCCAAATTATGTGGCTCTTACCGGCCATTGTCGCTGTTGAACCTGGACTATAAAATATTGGCCAAGGTTGTTGCAATTAGATTGTCATTGTTGATGGAATCTATCATTTCGCCGGTGCAGTCGGGATTCGTTCCCCATAGATCCACCTCTCTTAATTTGAGGACCTTATATACTGTGTTGCATAGGATTGATCCATCCACACCCGCAGCTGCCATTCTTCTGGATGCTGAAAAGGCGTTGGATTCCCTCGAATGGCCCTTTTTCCTATCTGTCATGAGCCGTATGGGTATGCCTGACTGCTTTGTCTCCACGGTGGCTCTGTTATACACTAAGCCGACGGCCAGACTGCGCCTTAACAGTACTCTCTCCGATCCTTTTCCCTTAACTCGTGGTACGAGACGGGGTGTCCCTTATCTCCACTCCTTTTTATTTTGGCCATGGACCCTTTAGTACGCCAGTTCCAAGAGAATCACTTACACCTTGGCCTTCAATTTCAAACCGGTCCCCTTTTCATTTCATTGTATGCGGATGACACTGTTCTCTATGTTAGGATGCCCCATATCAATCTAGGATAGGTAAATTTGCCTCCAAGGGAGTTTGTTAAAATATTTTTGAAAATAATTGTGGAAGTGAATTAGTTTCAGGTAAATTAATAATCCTGAATGAGTTTAGTTCCAACAGATCATATACATAAAGTTCAAACAGTTCTAACTAAACCGACATAACAATACTCAACAGTCAGACAATAACCAATAGACATGTGTATAGGCAAAGTAATAGATTTTATCAAAAATTGAATCATATGGGAAAAAATACAATACAGATAAATATATGTACACACAGGAATACAGGAAAAATATATTTGAAACCAAATCAAATTCTCTGTAAAGCCTGTAAAAAACCTATCCAAAATATAGATGTATAAATTCTTCTTTGGATAAGGCTGGAAGTCGACGTTTCGGTCTTTATGGACAAATCTTTAAGACCATCATCAGGACAGAAAAAATTGATATTGTAACTCCCTTAATTTATTCACCATCAGATTGATAAGGTGATAGAGGAGACGATTAGTAAAGACTCTGGAGATGGACGGAAATTAGTCTTAATAATAGCGGGATTTTAGAGGCAATTCGTGCTCTTCAAAAGTTGGAAATACGTCACAAAATCGTCAGGGGATCGATCACAGTGTATCACAGAATTGTCAAAAGATCGATCTGTAGAAGTTTTCAACGTCCAAACAGCAAAGAGTGCCAGCCGAAATAGTGCAAGCATTGCACTATTGGTGAATAAATTAAGGGAGTTACAATATCAATTTTTTCTGTCCTGATGATGGTCTTAAAGATTTGTCCATAAAGACCGAAACGTCGACTTCCAGCCTTATCCAAAGAAGAATTTATACATCTATATTTTGGATAGGTTTTTTACAGGCTTTACAGAGAATTTGATTTGGTTTCAAATATATTTTTCCTGTATTCCTGTGTGTACATATATTTATCTGTATTGTATTTTTTCCCTTATGATTCAATTTTTGATAAAATCTATTACTTTGCCTATACACATGTCTATTGGTTATTGTCTGACTGTTGAATATTGTTATGTCTGTTTAGTTAGAACTGTTTGAACTTTATGTATATGATCTGTTGGAACTAAACTCATTCAGGATTATTAATTTACCTGAAACTAATTCACTTCCACAATTATTTTCAATTTTTTTTTAACAAACTCCCTTGGAGGCAAATTTACCTATCCTACTATATTCTACCCAAGCCCCCAAGGGTATATTGGGTCACTCACTGTATTGAAACACACACCATATCAATCTAGAGCCCTTGATTTTGGAAATCATTAGATTCGGAAGGTTTTCAGGGCTCAGTATTAACTGGCATAAGTCTGTTATTTTTCCTCTCATGACCGCGCAACACTGCCTGGACTTGCAAGTTCCCACTGGAATGGTGTTACGACTCGGTTAACTATCTCGGAGTTCATATTCATCTAGACACTACTACAATGATCAGACTCAACTATGGTAGGGCAATTAGTTTGTTGGAGTCACAGATCGTGAAATGGCTACGCCTCCCGCTGTCTATGGCAGGCAGAATTGCTATAATTAAGATGGTGGTCCTGCCCCTGTTTCTCTACCTTTTTAATAACATCCATTTCCCTCTCACAAAGACTTTTTTCCTACAGCTGCGTTCACTACCTTTACGATTAGTGTGGGAGGATAAATCGCCACGAGTCAGTTGGAAGATTCTCACTTTACCTTATAGTAGAGGTGGGTTCGGGGTGCCGGATTTTTGTTTGTACTAACTGATTGCACAATGCTGCTACACGTATGCTTGGTTCCATCCGGATGCACGCGTCCCATATCTAAAACCAGAGGCAGACCTGGTACTCCCGCTTTAGCTCATTACTATCCTACCCTCGGGCTTCACCCTGGATCTGCGAGATGTTCAAACCGTCTCTACCACGTGTTGGGCTTGGGACAGGCTACGTAGACTATTAGGGTTTGATTCACTACACTCTCTGGATTTACCTCTGCCTAACCCTTCCTTGCTTCCGATAACTGGGGAGACCTTGGTCCAACGCACCTTGGAGAAATTTCACGTTCGTACATTTGGTGACTTATTCCCGGAAGGTCATGCCTTTTCGATATCGAAAGAGGTCCGCTTCAGTGAGCGTACTTTTATGGATACCTTTGTCCTGACCCGTGTGCGTTCCGCCCTTCGAGCCGTGTTTCCCTTTTTTCCTTCTGCCCCTGAACCTACCCCTCCCTTGACGCTGGTGATACAGAGCCCTGCAGGGTCGCATCTGATTTCCAAATTATACAAACAGTGTTGTGCGATTCGGCCAGTGTCTGACACCAGGGTGTGGGCGGCTTGGGAGGTAGACTTAGGAAAACCTATATCGAACGACCAATGGGAGCAGTGTTGTAGGGCCACCGGGGAGATCTCCTTGAATAGTAGACAGAAACTACTCCCATAGAATAGACAACACCAAACCACACCACTGTCTGAGGTGCTTATCTCCCTTTGCAGACTTCGCTCACCTTGCCTGGACGTGTCCTAAAATTCATCAGTATTGGACGCTTGTGCACTCTGCGCTAGGGGACATATTATCCATACAGCTCCTGCCCACTCCAGAGATTGCTCTGCTGGGTTATGTAGTAAACTTCCCTCGGAAGGTTCGAAAACTGGCTGCCCTGGGGTTTCTATTGGCCAAGCGCGAGATTGCATTATTGTGGGGTAGCAGTAGAACCCCCACTCTGCAAGCCTGGCTAAGAAGCTTGGCGTTTTGTAATGTCAACTACGAGTAATGCTATACTTCCCAGTTCATCCAGGCCAGTGGACTTATGGGGCCCATACAGAGACTACATAGCCCAAAGTGGGATGACACAGAACACACAAGTGGCTGCTGGCATAGTCCCTGGGGGGGGGTGGGTTAGATCTCCATTTTGGATAGGAGGTGAGGTCGTTTCTTGGAGTGGTTCGCGGAAATACGTGCCTCCCTGCTGCTTGGCATGGTTCTCCTTGCTGGGGATGGAGTGATCTTCTTCCATTTAAAAAAAAAAAAATGTATTGTGTTGTTTGGCCTTTTGTACATTGTATGCATTTAATATTTGACTGTATTGCATTTATTACCACCATTGCAATATGTGACTGTATAATGCTTGGCCTGCCACGGGTGAACAATATCAAGTTGATGACATAATCTGCATTGTATCACCGTTGTTACATCTCTGTGTAAAACCAGAAAATAAAGTATTAAAAAAAAAAAAAGAATTCTATCTGTTCTAATACCTGGTTGCCAGCAGACTGCGGTCCCCTTCCTGTCCCAGTCAGAACAGCAAAAAATCTGGGGATCAATTTTGATAAGGGTCTGACCTTTGATGCCCAGGTCAGTTGTACAGTCAGTTCCTGTTTCTACATCTTAAAAAACCTGAGAAAGGTGATGCCGTATATTCTATCTGAACTGCATTAGTCTACTATCATCGCCCTAGACACCTCCCGGCTATACTACTGCAACACTCTGTACCTTAACATTAATGCAGTATCCCTGAACAAGCTTCAGGTGGTACAGAACGCAGCGGCAAGACTGATTCTTAACATCCCGAGGTATCAGTCAGCCAGGGAAGGGATTTGAGCCTTGCATTGGCTCCCCATCAGGAAGCAAATTTCCTTCAAGATCCTGAATATGGTAGATAATGCTATGCATAGCAAAGGTGCATCACACTTAAAAACCATGTTTCAGTGGTACACTCTAGGGAGGACCTTGAGATCTTCCTCACAGTAAAAAAACGCTGGAACTCCATCTTGTGACTCTGTTAAACAGAGTCACAAGAACAAAGATATAAAAAATTGAAACAACAAGAAAAGGGGGCAGGATAGAAACACCCTGACCCCCTAAGCCTACTCAGGGGGTTCCACGGGGTCCCCCAGAGCCCAAAAAAAGCATTATTGTAAAAAAATTGAAATCAGCGGATTCACGGTGGATCCGCTCCCGCACTTCGTTTCCTTTGGGGCAGCTTGTGGGCCAAGTCCCGGAGGCAATGAAAAAGTGATACCCGCGCATGCCCCGGGGACCGCCACCTGCCCAGTGCTTAAAGATTTAATGCGGGGGCTACGTGGCCTCCCCGGAGCCCCGGGGACCCACCTCTCCAGGGATTTATTGATCAAGAAAATGCATGGGGGCTCCTGCCCCCACACTCAGCCCTGGGGACCGCCACCTCCCCGGGGCTAATTATCTTAAATGCAGGGGCCACGTGGCCCCCCACATACCCGGGGACAGCCAACTCACCGGGGCTTGAATACTATTGGAGGGATAGGGATCGCCACCACCCAGGGCCAGCTCCAGCAATGTCCCGGGTGCCCACCCACGGGACATTGCAGTTTGCTATGGCTTGGCAGGAGCACTGCTCCCGTAAAGCCATACAAACTCTGGTCTGCTTCATTAAAAGCGAGAGCAGGAAAAATGCTCTTGCTTCCATGAAGCGGAGAAGAATTGCTTTTGGCCAGGAGGGAGCTGCATGTTTGCAGTTTCCTCTGCCCAAAAGCAATGCCGGCCCCATTAATGGGTACCGCATCCCTCGGGCCAGCTCAGATGCTATGTCCCAGGAGGCCCATCTCCAGGACATAGCGGTTTCCTTGCTCACACCAGCATTAGCAAGGAAACCTGTGTATTCTCTGCTTGGAGGGAGCATTTTTAAAACTCCCATCAAGCAGGAGCAAACACCATGTCTGCTCCCAGCTGGTGGGAACTTGGAAAATGCTCCCGCTTGCTGGGAGCGGACTTTTGATCTGTTTCCCTGCCCGCAGTGATGTGGGCAGGGAAACAGATCAAAATATTGCTCTCATCGCAGAAAGCAAAAACAACAGTTGATGGACAGAATGCAGAACAATGTCATACATTCACCCCAGTACAGAGATCTGGGCCAAAATCTATCGTTTTTTTGCACTCCACACCACCCCAGTTCAGACATGGTCATATGCAAATCAGCCTTGACCCTGTGCCTCATGGGAACAGTCCAGCCCGAACTGCAAAGCCATGTCATTCCTGGACAGGAATCAAGCATCCTAGGACCGGTTTCTGGCTATCAGCCAGAATAGCTTGGCTCCAGTGGTGTGGAGAGCATGGGACTCACATCAGAGCATACCAATCCCAGGGAAGGCATGGCTAGGCAGTTCAGACTGGACTGTTCCCATGAGGCACAGGGTCACACTGATTTGCATATGGTCATGTCTGAACTGGGGTGGCACAGTCGGCTAAAAAACGGTGATGGATTAAACCCAGATCTGTTGACTGAGTGTGAGTGTTTGATTGGTTCAGATGCTCCGTCCATCACCACCCCCTTCTGTACCGCTTTGTTCGCCATAAGTTGGTAGGGTATGCTCAGACGTGAGTCCCTTGCTCACTTTGCCACTGGATTCAAGCAAGCCTGGCTGAAGACGGCTGTAATGCCATAAACCGGTCCTAGGAAGCTTGAATCCGGTCCAGGGAAGGCATGGCTTGGCAGTTTGGGCTGGACTGTTCCCATGAGGCACAGGGTCAGAATGATTTGCATATGGCCATGTCTGAACTGGGGTGGCAGAGTGGGATAAAGAATGGGGATGGATTAAACCCAGGCTAGACTGTTCCCATGAGGCACAGGGTCAGACTGATTTGCATATTGCCATGTCTGAACTGGGGCGGCAGATTGGGCTAAAGAACGGTGATGGATTAAATCCAGATCTGTTGACTGGGTGTGAGTGTTTGATTGGTTCAGGTGCTTCGTAGATCCCCCCCTCCTTTTGTACCACTTTGTTCGCCATAAGATGGCAGGGTATGCTCAGACGTGAGTCCCATGCTCACTTTGCCACTGGATTCAAGCATGCCTGGCCGCAGACGGCTGCAATGCCAGAAACCGGTCCTAGGAAGCTTGAATCCGGTCCAGGGAAGGCATGGCTTGGCAGTTCTGGCTGGACTGTTCCCATGAGACACAGGGTCATACTGATTTGCATATGGCCATGTCTGAACTGGAGTGGCAGAGTGGGCTAAAGAACGGTGATGGATTAATCCCAGATCTGTTGACTGGGTGTGAGTGTTTGATTGGTTTAGATGCTCCGTCCATCACCACCCCCTTTTGTACCGCTTTGTTCACCATAAGTTGGCAGGGTATGCTCAGACGTGAGTCCCTTGCTCACTTTGCCACTGGATTCATGCAAGCCTGGCTAAAGACGGCTATAGTGCCGGAAACCGGTCCTAGGAAGCTTGAATCCGGTCCAGGGAAGGCATGGCTTGGCAGTTTGGGCTGGACTGTTCCCATGAGGCACAGGGTCAGACTGATTTGCATATGGCCATGTCTGAACTGGGGTGGCAGAGTGGGATAAAGAACGGGGATGGATTAAACCCAGATCTGTTGACTGGGTGTGAGTGTTTGATTGGTTCAGATGCTCCGTCCATCACCACCCTCTTTTGTACTACTTTGTTTGCCATAAGTTGGCAGGGTATGCTCAGACGTGAGTCCCTTGCTCACTTTGCCCTGGATTCAAGCAAGCCTAGCTGAAGACGGCTGTAATGCCAGAAACCGGTTCTAGGAAGCTTGAATCCGGTCCAGGGAAGGCATAGCTGGGCAGTTCGTGCTGGACTGTTCCCATGAGGCACAGGGCCAGACTGATTTGCATATGTCTGAACTGGGGTGGCAGATTGGTCTAAAGAACGGTGATGGATTAAACCCAGATCTGTTGAATCGGTGTGAGTGTTTGATTGGTTCAGATGCTCCGTCCATCACCACCCCCTTTTGTACCGCTTTGCTCGCCATAAGTTGGCAGGGTTTGCTCAGATGTGAGTCCTTTGCTCACTTTGCCACTGAATTCAAGCAAGCCTGGCTGAAGACGGCTGTAATGCCAGAAACCGGTCCTAGGAAGCTTGAATCCGGTCCAGAGAATGCATGGCTTGGCAGTTCGGGCTGGACTGTTCCCATGAGGCACAGGGTCAGACTGATTTGCATATGGCCATGTCTGAACTGGGGTGGCAGAGTGGGCTAAAGAACGGTGATGGATTAAACACAGATCTGTTGACTGGGTGTGAGTGTTTGATTGGTTCAGATGCTCCGTCCATCACCACCCCCTTTTGTACCGCTTTGTTCGCCATAAGTTGGCAGGGTATGCTCTGACGTGAGGCCCTTGCTCACTTTGCCACTGGATTCAAGTAAGCCTGGCTGAAGACGGCTATAGTGCCAGAAACCGGTCCTAGGAAGCTTGATTCCGGTCCAGGGAAGGCATGGCTTGGCAGTTCGGGCTGGACTGTTCCCATGAGGCACAGGGTCAGACTGATTTGCATATGGCCATGTCTGAACTGGGGTGGCAGAGTGGGATAAAGAACGGGGATGGATTAAACCCAGATCTGTTGACTGGGTGTGAGTGTTTGATTGGATCAGATGCTCCGTCCATCACCACCCTCTTTTGTACCACTTTGTTCGCCATAAGTTGGCAGGGTATGCTCAGACGTGAGTCCCTTGCTCACTTTGCCCTGGATTCAAGCAAGCCTAGCTGAAGACAGCTGTAATGCCAGAAACCGATTCTAGGAAGCTTGAATCCGGTCCAGGGAAGGCATGGCTTGGCAATTCGGGCTGTACTGTTTTCATGAGGTACAGGGTCAGACTGATTTGCATATGGCCATGTCTGAACTGGGGTGGCAGAGTGGGCTAAAGAACGGTGATGGATTAAACCCAGATCTGTAGACTGGGTGTGAGTGTTTGATTGGTTCAGATGCTCCGTCCATCACCACCCCCTTTTGTACCACTTTGTTCGCCATAAGTTGGCAGGGTATGCTCAGACATGAGTCCCTTGCTCACTTTGCCACTGGATTCAAGCAAGCCTGGCTGAAGACGGCTGTAATGCCAGAAACCGTTCCTAGGAAGCTTGAATCCGGTCCAGGGAAGGCATGGCTTGGCAGTTCGGGCTGGACTGTTCCCATGAGGCACAGGGTCAGACTGATTTGCATATGGCCATGTCTGAACTGTGGTGGCAGAGTGGGCTAAAGAACTGTGATGGATTAAACCCAGATCTGTTGACTGGGTGTGAGTGTTTGATTGGATCAGATGCTCCGTCCATCACCACCCCCTTTTGTACCACTTTGTTCGCCTTAAGTTGGCAGGGTATGCTCAGACGTGAGGCCCTTGCTCACTTTGCCACTGGATTTAAGTAAGCCTGGCTGAAGACGGCTATAGTGCCAGAAACCGGTCCTAGGAAGCTTGATTCCGGTCCAGGGAAGGCATGGCTTGGCAGTTCGGGCTGGAATGTTCCCATGAGGCACAGGGTCAGACTGATTTGCATATGACCATGTCTGAACTGGGGTGGCAGAGAGGGATAAAGAACGGGGATGGATTAAACCCAGATCTGTTGACTGGGTGTGAGTGTTTGATTGGTTCAGATGCTCCGTCCATCACCACCCTCTTTTGTACTACTTTGTTTGCCATAAGTTGGCAGGGTATGCTCAGACGTGAGTCCCTTGCTCACTTTGCCCTGGATTCAAGCAAGCCTAGCTGAAGACGGCTGTAATGCCAGAAACCGGTTCTAGGAAGCTTGAATCCGGTCCAGGGAAGGCATAGCTGGGCAGTTCGGGCTGGACTGTTCCCATGAGGCACAGGGCCAGACTGATTTGCATATGTCTGAACTGGGGTGGCAGATTGGTCTAAAGAACGGTGATGGATTAAACCCAGATCTGTTGAATCGGTGTGAGTGTTTGATTGGTTCAGATGCTCCGTCCATCACCACCCCCTTTTGTACCGCTTTGTTCGCCATAAGTTGGCAGGGTATGCTCAGACGTGAGGCCCTTGCTCACTTTGCCACTGGATTCAAGTAAGCCTGGCTGAAGACGGCTATAGTGCCAGAAACCGGTCCTAGGAAGCTTGATTCCGGTCCAGGGAAGGCATGGCTTGGCAGTTCGGGCTGGACTGTTCCCATGAGGCACAGGGTCAGACTGATTTGCATATGGCCATGTCTGAACAGGGGTGGCAGAGTGGGCTAAAGAACAGTGATGGATTAAACCCAGATCTGTTGACTGGGTGTGAGTGTTTGATTGGTTCAGATGCTCCGTCCATCACCACCCCCTTTTGTACCACATTGTTCGCCATAAGTTGGCTGGGTATGCTCAGACGTGAGTCCCTTGCTCACTTTGCCACTGGATTCAAGCA
Organism: Lissotriton vulgaris; assembly: GCF_964263255.1. Taxonomy (NCBI): domain Eukaryota; kingdom Metazoa; phylum Chordata; class Amphibia; order Caudata; family Salamandridae; genus Lissotriton; species Lissotriton vulgaris. The sequence goes on from NC_141696.1 coordinate 1,254,238,979, forward strand.
AGCCTGGCTAAAGACGGCTATAGTGCCAGAAACCGGTCCTAGGAAGCCTGATTCCGGTCCAGGGAAGGCATGGCTTGGCAGTTCGGGCTGGACTGTTCCCATGAGGCACAGGGTCAGACTGATTTGCATATGGCCATGTCTGAACTGGGGTGGCAGAGTGGGCTAAAGAACGGTGATGGATGAAACCCAGATCTGTTGACTGGGTGTGAGTGTTTGATTGTGTCAGATGCTCCGTCCATCACCACCCCCTTTTGTACCACTTTGTTCGCCATAAGTTGGCAGGGTATGCTCAGACGTGAGTCCCTTGCTCACTTTGCCACTGGATTCAAGCAGGCCTGACTGAAGATGGCTGTAATGCCAGAAACCGGTTCTAGGAAGCTTGAATCCAGTCCAGGGAAGGCGTGGCTTGGCAGTTCGGGCTGGACTGTTCCCATGAGGCACAGGGTCAGACTGATTTGCATATGGCCATGTCTGAACTGGGGTGGCAGAGTGGGCTAAAGAACGGTGATGGATTAACCCCAGATCTGTTGACTCGGTGTGAGTGTTTGATTGGTTCAGATGCTCCGTCCATCACCACCTCCTTTTGTACCGCTTTGTTCGCCATAAGTTGTTAGGGTATACTCAGACGTGAGTCCCTTGCTCACTTTGCCACTGGATTCAAGTAAGCCTAGCTGAAGACGGCTGTAATGCCAGAAACCGGTCCTAGGAAACTTGAATCCGGTCCAGGGAAGGCATGGCTTGGCAGTTCGGGCTGGACTGTTCCCATGAGGCACAGGGTCAGACTGATTTGCATATGGCCATGTCTGAACTGGTGTGGCAGAGTCGGCTAAAGAACGGTGATGGATTAAACCCAGATCTGTAGACTGGGTGTGAGTGTTTGATTGGTTCAGATGCTCCGTCCATCACCACCCCCTTTTGTACCACTTTGTTCGCCATAAGTTGGCAGGGTATGTTCAGACGTGAGTCCCTTGCTCACTTTGCCACTGGATTCAAGCAAGCCTGGCTGAAGACGGCTGTAATGCCAGAAACCGGTCCTAGGAAGCTTGAATCCGGTCCAGGGAAGGCATGGCTTGGCAGTTCGGGCTGGACTGTTCCCATGAGGCACAGGGTCAGACTGATTTGCATATGGCCATGTCTGAACTGTGGTGGCAGAGTGGGCTAAAGAACTGTGATGGATTAAACCCAGATCTGTTGACTGGGTGTGAGTGTTTGATTGGATCAGATGCTCCGTCCATCACCACCCCCTTTTGTACCACTTTGTTCGCCATAAGTTGGCAGGGTATGCTCAGACGTGAGTCCCTTGCTCACTTTGCCACTGGATTCAAGCAAGCCTGGCTGAAGACGGCTGTAATGCCAGAAACCGGTCCTAGGAAGCTTGAATCCGGTCCAGGGAAGGCATGGCTTGGCAATTCGGGCTGTACTGTTTTCATGAGGTACAGGGTCAGACTAATTTGCATATGGCCATGTCTGAACTGGGGTGGCAGAGTGGGCTAAAGAACGGTGATGGATTAAACCCAGATCTGTAGACTGGGTGTGAGTGTTTGATTGGATCAGATGCTCCGTCCATCACCACCCCCTTTTGTACCGCTTTGTTCGCCATAAGTTGGCAGGGTATGCTCAGACGTGAGGCCCTTGCTCACTTTGCCACTGGATTCAAGTAAGCCTGGCTGAAGACGGCTATAGTGCCAGAAACCGGTCCTAGGAAGCTTGATTCCGGTCCAGGGAAGGCATGGCTTGGCAGTTCGGGCTGGACTGTTCCCATGAGGCACAGGGTCAGACTGATTTGCATATGGCCATGTCTGAACAGGGGTGGCAGAGTGGGCTAAAGAACGGTGATGGATTAAACCCAGATCTGTTGACTGGGTGTGAGTGTTTGATTGGTTCAGATGCTCCGTCCATCACCACCCCCTTTTGTACCACATTGTTCGCCATAAGTTGGCTGGGTATGCTCAGACGTGAGTCCCTTGCTCACTTTGCCACTGGATTCAAGCAAGCCTGGCTAAAGACGGCTATAGTGCCAGAAACCGGTCCTAGGAAGCCTGATTCCGGTCCAGGGAAGGCATGGCTTGGCAGTTCGGGCTGGACTGTTCCCAAGAGGCACAGGGTCAGACTGATTTGCATATGGCCATGTCTGAACTGGGGTGGCAGAGTGGGCTAAAGAACGGTGATGGATGAAACCCAGATCTGTTGACTGGGTGTGAGTGTTTGATTGTGTCAGATGCTCCGTCCATCACCACCCCCTTTTGTACCACTTTGTTCGCCATAAGTTGGCAGGGTATGCTCAGACGTGAGTCCCTTGCTCACTTTGCCACTGGATTCAAGCAGGCCTGACTGAAGATGGCTGTAATGCCAGAAACCGGTTCTAGGAAGCTTGAATCCAGTCCAGGGAAGGCGTGGCTTGGCAGTTCGGGCTGGACTGTTCCCATGAGGCACAGGGTCAGACTGATTTGCATATGGCCATGTCTGAACTGGGGTGGCAGAGTGGGCTAAAGAACGGTGATGGATTAACCCCAGATCTGTTGACTCGGTGTGAGTGTTTGATTGGTTCAGATGCTCCGTCCATCACCACCTCCTTTTGTACCGCTTTGTTCGCCATAAGTTGTTAGGGTATACTCAGACGTGAGTCCCTTGCTCACTTTGCCACTGGATTCAAGTAAGCCTAGCTGAAGACGGCTGTAATGCCAGAAACCGGTCCTAGGAAACTTGAATCCGGTCCAGGGAAGGCATGGCTTGGCAGTTCGGGCTGGACTGTTCCCATGAGGCACAGGGTCAGACTGATTTGCATATGGCCATGTCTGAACTGGGGTGGCAGAGTCGGCTAAAGAACGGTGATGGATTAAACCCAGATCTGTAGACTGGGTGTGAGTGTTTGATTGGTTCAGATGCTCCGTCCATCACCACCCCCTTTTGTACCACTTTGTTCGCCATAAGTTGGCAGGGTATGTTCAGACGTGAGTCCCTTGCTCACTTTGCCACTGGATTCAAGCAAGCCTGGCTGAAGACGGCTGTAATGCCAGAAACCGGTCCTAGGAAGCTTGAATCCGGTCCAGGGAAGGCATGGCTTGGCAGTTCGGGCTGGACTGTTCCCATGAGGCACAGGGTCAGACTGATTTGCATATGGCCATGTCTGAACTGTGGTGGCAGAGTGGGCTAAAGAACTGTGATGGATTAAACCCAGATCTGTTGACTGGGTGTGAGTGTTTGATTGGATCAGATGCTCCGTCCATCACCACCCCCTTTTGTACCACTTTGTTCGCCATAAGTTGGCAGGGTATGCTCAGACGTGAGTCCCTTGCTCACTTTGCCACTGGATTCAAGCAAGCCTGGCTGAAGACGGCTGTAATGCCAGAAACCGGTCCTAGGAAGCTTGAATCCGGTCCAGGGAAGGCATGGCTTGGCAATTCGGGCTGTACTGTTTTCATGAGGTACAGGGTCAGACTAATTTGCATATGGCCATGTCTGAACTGGGGTGGCAGAGTGGGCTAAAGAACGGTGATGGATTAAACCCAGATCTGTAGACTGGGTGTGAGTGTTTGATTGGTTCAGATGCTCCGTCCATCACCACCCCCTTTTGTACCACTTTGTTCGCCATAAGTTGGCAGGGTATGCTCAGACGTGAGTCCCTTGCTCACTTTGCCATTGGATTCAAGCAAGCCTGGCTGAAGACGGCTGTAATGCCAGAAACCGGTCCTAGGAAGCTTGAATCCGGTCCAGGGAAGGCATGGCTTGGCAGTTCGGGCTGGACTGTTCCCATGAGGCACAGGGTCAGACTGATTTGCATATGGCCATGTCTGAACTGTGGTGGCAGAGTGGGCTAAAGAACTGTGATGGATTAAACCCAGATCTGTTGACTGGGTGTGAGTGTTTGATTGGATCAGATGCTCCGTCCATCACCACCCCCTTTTGTACCACTTTGTTCGCCTTAAGTTGGCAGGGTATGCTCAGACGTGAGTCCCTTGCTCACTTTGCCACTGGATTCAAGCAAGCCTGGCTGAAGACGGCTGTAATGCCAGAAACCGGTCCTAGGAAGCTTGAATCCGGTCCAGGGAAGGCATGGCTTGGCAATTCGGGCTGTACTGTTTTCATGAGGCACAGGGTCAGACTGATTTGCATATGGCCATGTCTGAACTGGGGTGGCAGAGTGGGCTAAAGAATGGTGATGGATTAAACCCAGATCTGTTCACTGGGTGTGAGTGTTTGATTGGGGAACAGCCATTACAACACGGGTCTTCCCACGCGTTGCTTTTACATCGCATGCATCACTACGCATGTGATGTTACACCGCGTGGTAAAACCACCCATACCATTACATTGCATGCGCTTTTACAACTCATGCGATGTAATGTGTAATGGTTGCGGTGGGGGCGGCTTTTCACGTCGTTGTGACGAAACTTAGGCTGTTTCCTCACAACGACGTGAAGCAAGCAGGAAGGAGGAAGCGGGATCCGACGGGGATAATGGAGAGGAGAGAGGTAAGGGGGTTTGTGCGTGGGGTGGGGGTTACTTTTGTAGGGTTTAGGGTAGTTTAAATGTAGTGTGGTAATGTTTGTGTTGTGTGTGTGTTTTTTAAAAATGTTTTAGTGTGTGATATGTTGTTTTATATACCAACGAGAGAGATAGGGCTCGAGTAAACACTCCTATACCACATAAAGTATATCAGAAACAACCAAGGAGTGCTTATGTGTAACGTAACATACGTGAAAAGCAAAAACAAAATTAAAGTGACAGATTGTTCCAGGACCCCTACCTGGTTCAGGCAAAACTGGGATTTAGCATGTCCAATCCTAATAATCAGGAGACGACAACCCTGTGGACAAGAATGACTGAATCCAACAAGGCAAGGCAAGTAACCTTTTGTTTAGAAGGACCCTCACTCACTACTAGTTGGTGACATGCTTCATCATTGGGTTCCCGCTGGGGTGGCCGAATGCTGCCCCAGCGTGCTACAACGCCTGAGTTACAGCGGACCAGATATTGCAATTAAGGACACAGGTCTCCTAATAAAGAACCATTGATTGTCCGACTTTCACGTTTTTAACCCTAATACGGGTTGGCCCGCATTAAATATTTTGTTTGGGTTCTAACCTTGTATTTTTTAACCTTGCACTCACATATTTTGCACATTCATTTGAGTTTAATCACTATTACACTCACCATCAACCCGCTCCGCTGTAACTCAGGCGTTGTAGCACGCCAATATGCCAATACAGATCCACATAACACAAGTCATCTGTTAAGTATGTTTTAGATTACATATTTGTTTTATGACAGCTATCTTGAAAAATCTGTTTCCTTCATAGCAAAGCTAACAATAGGTGGAGGCCGCAACTAGAATGTTCATATTTTGTTTACCTTTTGTGCATACATAATTGTAAAATAATGGTCAGTGGTGAGACAAGTGGATTTATGCGATTCTGTAGTTATGCATTTACAGCATTATTATGGGTTTATCGCATTTTTCACATAATTTGCCACAAAATTTGCTACATTTGCAGATCTCACAAAAATTGTTTCTGGCTGGAATGGGTGAAAATAATACTGCCTGAGAAGGTGCCGCAGAATTTGAATTTTTATTGCAACATTTGGAATATATACGATACAATGCGATCATATTGATCGCAGTATCTTACAACGCAGGTTTTACAACGCAAGTCGTTTCAAGGACTTGCGCTGGAGGGCGCTGGACATAGGGACAGTACGATTTACTATTCTAACACCAGTCTATGTACAGTAGGGAAGGTGTTGGATAGTGAATCGTACTATTCCTTAGCTTGCAGCGCCCTCCAGCACAAGTCGTTGAAACAACTTGCATTGTAAAACACGCGTTGTAAACCTGACGCAGTGAAACTCCCGCGTAGTAAAGGTCCTCTCCCAACATTTGCAACCCAGCCACATAATTTGGCCGTTCATTACCACATAATCCTGACAAATGTATAACTCTGCTGAGCGGTTTGAGGGCTGACATTATAATGATGAAACCCATATCCACAGGGACTTGTGAAATATTCTCCACATTTCATACACCCCTCTGAAATATGGGTTTGTATATCATTGCACTTTGGCTAAAAACATCTGACCATGTAGTTTACATATATAACAGCAGTTATCGACCCCATTCAAATTAAAGGGCAATTTATAATGAAGCAATTGGTCATCTTTTTCACTTATAACTGTCTCCCAACCTTGAATAACTAGAAATGTAAAAGTCTCTTCTATAATTACAAACCACTCATCAGCACAAGGAACATCCACCAATTTACCCTCGTAAGATGCCTGAATCCAGCTAAAATTGTGAAAAATCTGGTAGTTTGGAATGACCTGGAGTTACTTAGCCCATAGATTGCCCAAACCATTAAAGATCGTTTTTTTCACCAAACATTAATGGGAAAAAAAACATCTTCCCATCGTAGATCTGACAAACCCATTAAATGAATTATTTTATAAGTGCAAAGCTAGTCTATGGAAACATCATTTTTATTAAACCACTACGCCTTTTTACAAGACAACATTTTCATAGCTTATGAGCATACGTTAGGCATGGGCAATTTATTATTTTGAACAACAGCTAGTGGGGAAACCACTGGTATACCAAACGCACAGCGAAATTTAAAGTATCACAATGAAGTCACATGAAACTTTGCTTGTTGAACAACCATAAACCGATAAAGAATTCACTTTTAGAACCAGATTGATTCAACTTGTATATTCATTTGCATTATCATGAATTACATGAAAAATTTAACAAGCTGCGAAGCGTTTCTTATGTTGCAAAAAAATCTTCACAATATCGTTGTTAAGAAACAATGTTGAATATCACTGTCAATTTGGAGTAATGTCAATCATAAATACATAATATTTAATATTAGTTACACAACTAAATAATAGATGGAAAAGCCCAATGCATTTCGGGTAGATCCCTTCTTCAGGGGCACTGTGAAAAGAAAACAATAAAAAACACAAAGAAACAACAATGAACAATGTACCCAGAATTCATATGTACATACTGTAACCAGTAACACGATATTTACAAGATGCATGCTCGTTCAAAGTCCAGTAAGCGTGCAACAATATTGAATATTGGCGCCTTATGTGTTATCTAAAGGTCAAAGAAAAAAATTAATGAACGCAGGGGATGACAGTGGAAGCTGGGTGCACTATCTGCTGGACCTCATGCCATCTTCCTCGGCTCATAAACTAAAGCTAGAATATACACTTTGAAGCATCTCACTGATCTGAGACTTATACCTCAATTTCAAGGACATTAATGAGGGAACTATCATTTTAAGGTTAAGGCCCATTTCTTTGCTGTAATTTCAGGATAACTACGACTATATGAATAATTCCAATTTATATTAGTCGTGCATACATTAATTTTATGTCAGGACAGGAGGCTCCGATTATGCTTATTCTCATTTCTTTATTAGAAATGCTCAGCAGCCAATAAAACAGCAACAAAAAAAAACTACAGTACCCATGAACACCAGGGTAACAACCATAGAGACCATAGTATAAAAGGCCATGTAGATAGTCTCTCTTCCTCTTCCTCTTTCTTTGCTGCTCCACATTCAGTTAAGTGCTATTTCATCTTACTTACTGTTGCATTTGTATTTCATGCATGACTGTACTTTCAATGCTGTTATTTGCTTAGTGCTTCACTCACGCTTCTCTTCGCGTCCTTGTCACGCTTGTATATCGTTATAGGCTCATGCTTAGTTGCCGTATTTCATTGTCCTGACGCTTCTGCGTGCGTGTAGCGGGGAGCGTGAGCTCACCTCCCTTGTGGCCGGGCGCTTGTTGCCCGGGTCTCTTCATTTTTTGTGGAGCGGGAGACCGGGGGTTTAGGAGTCTCGCGCACAGGGTGCGCGAACTCTTCTGATTTCTGTCCCGAGGCGGCCGTTACCGCGCATGCGCGGTGGCTATTTTCCGCTTTGTTTTCTGTGTTTACACGGCGCCGGATGACAGAAGGTCGTTTCTCAACGTCAGTGCCCACTGCCTCAGGGAATTAACCCCGTATGACGCCTTTTGCTTTTACACTGCATTGGGCTGTATAACGAGCATAGGCTTTGCCTAGAGTGCGTTTTTTGTTTGGCAGCAAGCCCTCCCTCCACATTTGAATAATTATTGTGTGCAGGTTTTTGCCTGTGCTGCTGGCTTGCTGTGGGGTTTTTGTCACTCCCCCTGCATTGTGCCCTTGGCATTTTATATTAAGTCATCTAGTGGGCATTATATTTTACACGATGTGTAAACAAGGAGGAATATTATGAAGAAGATGACTATTACTATGAGGAGAATGATTCTGGCTCTTTGGAGCATGATTTGGTGGAGGCATTGGACCAGGGAGTGCAGCACTCGGTGAATAGGGCACTTGTGCGTGCCATTAATCCATTGAAGCGCCACTTGACTCAGTATGCGCAACAGCAAGGTTGGTTACCTGCTTCCCGTAAGTCCTCTAAGTCCCCTGTGAATCCTCATAAATCAGACTTTCAGAAGTTGGCTAAGAGCTTGGCGTCTGACAAATCCAAGTCCTCTGTGGGTGCGTCGTCATCCGCTCCTCCTCCTACTGATACCAACGACACGCATTCTTCTTCTTCTTCGGACCATGAGGATCCTCCCCCTAGGAAGAAGGTGTGTAAAGAGCATTTTGTGGATGCCCCCACGCATCTTCCTGTCCTGACTTTTGATCCTTCGGATATTGTTCATCCCCACTCCACTTCCTGGCTTCCCTCCCCTGCTGTCGCAGCGTATGTCCCGACGCACATGCGCCAACCTTTTGAAAAAGATGTTAGGGCCAGACTTTGATCCGAGTGCCCTAGGCCGGATCTCGCATACCATCTAGCGGAGACTCCTGAGGTTGACCCGACGATGGTCACCTATCTCAAAAAGTACGCCAAAGACCCCAAGAAGGGTCTGGACAGATCTTGGCGTTCCTGTCAGGACAAGCTGCTTGATTTATTGTTCCTCTCACCAAAATCCTGGATCTTAGATTCCTAGCAAAGGAGTTGTCGGCCCTTGTGGACCCTGATGAACTTATTAAGTGGGCGCAAAGGGCCATTTACCAGTTGGGTATTGCCAACTGTGCAATTTCGCGTGAGAGACGCCGTTCCATTCTTCTGAAACTAGATCCAAAGTTGGCTGAGCTCTCCTCCTCGGAATCTGGTCCTGAGGCACAAGGTCTGCTGTTTGGTCAACCCTTTTTAAAGGAACTCACAAAGTTTGTTGCCACCTTCAGTGGTTTGGATAAAGCTCAGACTTCGCTGCGGCGAGCATTCCGTCCGGTTTTTGCCAGGGCCGGACTACACAGGGGACGCTCATTCGGCCTTGGCTCTCAGCAACAATCCCAGAGGGGGTTCCAGTCCCAAAGAGGTGGAGGCCAAGATACCGGCTATAATACCAGATCCAATTTGTATCCCTCTCGTAAAGGGAGAGGCCAATATAAAAAAAGACGTTCCGGCGGAAACCAAGGTGGTTACCAGGATTCCAACACTTCAGGTGAGCCTGATTCCTGCTTGTGATGTGGTTCTGGGGGGCAGCATACAATTTTTTCTCAACAATTGGCGTCTGATCTCCAACGATGCTTGGGTGCTGGAAACTGTCCAAGGTTACAGAATAGAGTTTTACCAGCCCCAGCATCAAACCTACCCTTCCACACCTCTGTGTTTTTCCCTTCAAGATCAGGAATTTATTTCTACAGAAATAGACGCCCTCGTCCAAAAGGGAGTGATAATTCCGACTGTCCATCATCCCAAGGGGTTCGTCAGCACGGTGTTTCCGGTCGAAAAGAAAGGGGGTGGATCCCGCCTGGTTCTCAATCTGAAGGAGTTTAACGGAGGGGTCATTTACAGGCATTTCAAGATGGAGGGAATCCATCTGTTGCGAGATCTTCTGTGAGAAGGGGACTGGATGGTCCGTCTCGATCTCAAAGACACGTATTTGTCGATTCCCATCTTCGGTCCTCATCGTCGGTTCCTTCAATTCCATTGGCTGGGGACTTGGGTTGAATACCAAGTTCTCCTGTTCGGCCTCTCGTCAGCACCTTGGTGCTACATGAAACTTCTGAGGCCTGTCGTTGAAAACGTACGCGCTCGAGGTGTTCGCCTGATTATTTACTTGGACGACATTCTGATTATGGCAGACTGTCCGCTCAAACTCCTGACTCATCTGGAGTGGTCCATCAACCTCTTGCAATCTCTGGGATTTCTGGTGAACATTCAGAAGTCTGTCTTGATTCCAACGCAAGTGATAGAATTTCTGGGCTTCAATGTCAATTCACTTTCGTGTCAACTTCTCTTACCGAATCAAAACATTTGGTATATCAAGAGGCAATTGACTTCGGTTATTTCCAAACAGACTGTGTCATTGAGATTGTTAGCACGAGTTGTAGGTCTGTTGGCATCCTCCATTAAAACGATCTTCCCGGGTCCTCTGCACTACAGGACACTGCAGCGTTTGAAGATCCGTCATCTCCAGAGAGGCCTCCGATATTCAGATCTGATTCCTCTATCAGAGTAAGCGAGGTGGGAGATGCAATGGTGGTTGGACCACATGGATGCTTGGAATGGACGAGCCCTGTTCGGTGCATCCCCGGAACTAGTGATAGAGTCCAATGCCAGTCTGTGGGGTTGGGGATCCCAGTGCGGTCCTGTCTCGACGGGGGTCATTGGTCTTCCCAGGAGTTGTGTCTCCACATCAATTGCCTAGAACTCCTGGCAGGGTCCTTTGCGATCCGATGTTTCACTCCCATTCAGTCCAATTGCTGCATACTTCTCCGCATGGACAACGTTTCCGCAGTCTGCTATGTCAACAAACTGGGTGGAACAAGGTCCAGGGTATTGGCGGAGATAGCCAAGGATTTTTGGCATTTTTGTCTACAACAGAAGATCACTGTTATTGCAGAATATCTTCCCGGCCGCAACTATCAGATTGCGGATTGGAATTTGAGGCATCTTCGGGACTTCAGCGACTGGAGGCTCCATCCTCGCGTTTTCCGTTCTCTCCTCCGGGTCTGGTGCCAATGTCAGATCGACCTGTTTGCCTCTCGCCTCATCACCCAGCTCCCGCTGTTCTACAGTTGGAGGCCGGACCCGGAAGCCCTGGCCACGGATGCCTTTCTACAGACTTGGCTGTCGGGCCTGTGCTATGCTTTTCCCCCATTCATGATGATTCCCAGAGTCCTGGCTTACACGAAACATTATCGGTCAGGATTGATTCTGATTGCCCCTCTGTGGAGGGCTCAAGCGTGGTTCCCAGTTCTCCTGGAGATGTGTTGCGCAGTGCCGCTTCTTCTTCCCCAGAAGTGGAATCTCTTGCTGGATCCTCTCGACGATCCGCATCCCCTGATTCTATCAGGCAATCTCCATCTGCTGGCGAGGCGAATTTCAGGGATCGCTGGTCGGTCCCAGGCCTTTCTCGAGACGCTTCCAAATTCATTAGTGAGGCCTGGTCACCCAATACTCACAAACGATACAAGGGGTCTTGGAAGCGATGGTGTGACTGGTGTGTTCAAAAGGAAGTTGATTCCACTTCAGCAGATGGCTCCATGATCATTAATTTTTTGGCCTCTCTTGCTTCCTCCGGTTTGGCTTATCGAACTGTCAACAATTTCCGTTCTGCTATTTCAGCGGGCCATCTACATATTGCTGGTAAACCTGCGGGTGAGCACCCTTTGATTGCCAAGTTGCTTAAGGGTATCCATCTGGCAAAACCTCTGTGCCCCAAGTACGTCTCTTTATGGGATGTTTCCATTGTTCTAAGATTTCTAGAGGCTTGGCCTTCCAATTCTTTATTATCCCGTAAACAATTGTCGGCCAAATTGACTATGTTGTTGTGCCTTGTTTCCTGCAAATGGGTGTCTGATGTTCGGGCTTTGGACTTGGCAGGTCGCAGCTTTACTCCTGAAGGTGTTACGTTTCTCCTTTCCAGACGTACCAAAACGAATACTACTTCGATTACCTATCCTTCCTTTCCCAATCATCCCATCCTTTGCATTGTTCAATGTGTCAAAGATTATGAAGTAAGTACTGCTCATTTACGGATGTGTATTACGGCTATATGCATCTTTTCAGGTTCTGACCCGAAGCAAAGGTTTTTCTGTAACACCTGCCCTTCGCTTGCCTTTCCATGGATTTCTGGTTCCAGTGTTTCTTCAGTTGCCTGCATCCTCGTTCACCTTGGACATCTACGGCGATCGTTGACTTATTTCGTGATATTCTATGTTTTGGATTTCCTGTTTTGATTTGAACTATTTTTTCCTCAACAAAGAAAGAGGAAGAGAAAGAGGAAGAGAGACTATCTACATGGCCTTTTATACTATGGTCTCTATGGTTGTTACCCTGGTGTTCATGGTTACTGTAGTTTTTTTTTTTTACTGTTTTATTGGCTGCTGAGCATTTCTAATAAAGATATGAGAATAAGCATAATCCTTGCCTCCTTATCCTTAATAGAATTGAAAATTCTTGTCACGTATGTTCGCAAATTTTGAATCCTATATGGATAGCCAGCAAAGGTGCACTGGCTCTGGGTCTCGCTATTAACGTTATAAACCCTTAGACTCTCTGGATACGGTTATTAACCAATAATATTTTTAACATTGCTATATTTAGTATTGTCATGTAACCTTGTTATGTATTATGTTTTAAATGTATATAGTATTTTTAGCAATTTTTAAATGAAATGTACTTTTTAGCTCCAATGTTCTTATGAATCAATGTACTTTTATGATATGACAATATCGAATAAAGTATCAATCAATCAATCAATATAAATGACAGAGAAGTAAAGAACATTAGAACTTAGTTTGCATTCTGAAGAATAGCTGGATTTCACTTCTGTGAAACGTCTCAGTTTTAAAAAGTGTTCCTTTGGAAAAAAATTGCCAGAAACTTTCAAGGAAAATGATTAAGAATCCGGCACATTTCGTAAATGCATATCCTAAGCAATGCATAACCCAAAACGTACCTTGTTTTGTACTGGTGTTTATTCACACACTCATTTATTTTTTAACCAGGGACGTCAACAAGGTATAACCAGAGGCCGCAGCTATCAGACTTGCCCATGGTGGATAGCCCTTGGTCAAGCTGCCCTGCGGGTCTCGAAAACAGTGGTAGAAACAAAAAGAGGACTTGAGTACGTTACTCTCCTTGTCATTCCGTTGGCCCTGCACTTCAGCAGCAAATATGAGGCTCTTGATTAGCAACAGTGGTCATCCCGGTGATGTCATTATTAGCTATAAATGCGGGTGACGTAACTTCCGCACTTCCGGCATTTTAGAGCATAAACGTTCATTCTTTTAATAGCACCATGCCGTTATTTCATGCACATTTTAAACTGGACACGGCAGCGCCATAGGCATTAGGCGGGGTTTCTTTTCATTGATTTGCATCATTAATTAAACATGCTAAAAAAAGCTGGGGGTGATTTGTTTTAGAGAAATTTAATTTGGCAGTTCTCGTGAAACTCAGCTTTAACTCTGAGGCCCCAAAGACGTCACCGGAGAATCGTCCCTTCTGTTGCCCTCTATTATCTTCAGAACATTCGAGCCGGCTCCGGCTATGCCGACATTCCACAGGCCAGCAGAGGGAACTTCCACACAGAGCACAGGGGTGTCTGCACCGCGCTGCATCATAACAACCATCAGATGAGCATCCTGTGAGTGTGAACTTCCCCACCCTCCCTTCGGCTTCCTGCCAAATTCTCACACCCTCGATTCTCCATGCTGCTGACGACCCACGACACCCAAGCTCAATTACACAGCACAATTAGTGTCACTAGAAATCTGCATGCCACCTTTCACATATTAAAGGCTACATACAAATGCTGGGGGTGAATGTCCCTGCCCCCAAACCGCGCACACATTGAATGAGGCACCGTCAGCCGTTGTGTTAGCCTGGAACTAAGGTAAATGTGCGGGAGAGGACTGCACTGTTTATCGCCTATAAAAAATGAATGTATTTTTAGATTAATTGTATCTAACTAACGTTATGCTGATATCTGGAAAATCTGTGCTCTGTACCTGGCCTTCCTGGACTTACGTTGGACGCCCCTCCGCTAACACTATTACAAAAATGCCCCTTTGTATTAGAGATTCGAGGTTGTGCATTTTACCTCTCATAACCACAGTAGCATGAGCTTTATGAGTGCCTCAGTCCTCAGTGAGTGACGCACTGGAGAGTGGGATGCCAGTGAAGAGTCATCTAATTTATATGCTTCTCTCCTTTCCCGTCACATATAACATCGAATATGCCCTGTCGAGTTGTGTAGCACAAATATGCAATTGGTATGGCTCTGAAGCACTGAGATATCTGGGCTAATGTGTAGCTAAATACATATTAGGTCCCAAAGGCGAGACCAATTGCATTGCAAATGCTTGTGTTATAATGACTCCCCAAACACTGTGCCAAAGAGGCTATTATAATAAGTGCCTCTATGTCCCATTGTTTCCCTCCAGTGTTTCGCTGTAACCAGTGTCATCTACTTCCTGTCCGAGCGCCATTCTATTCCCGTGTCACTGCCACCGAAGCCCTGCCCCAGATTCAGTTTCCTCCTGCCCAGGTCAATATTTAGATACCGACCCAAGTGTCTGTGTTGTCCTTTCTCAGTTTCTATCCTAGAGTATCCATGACCGCCCATTATCACGTACGTGGTGTCCATATGCGCCATATTTCCTAAGTCACGACATTTTTATACAGTGAATGCTACAAACCGGTGGGCCCTGCTGTGCTTCAATAATAGATGGTACTGTACCTTACTCGTTTCATGGGCCTCTGAAGAATGAAAGGCTGAGCAGTTTCCGTCGGGATTTGAGCTTGCAGTTTAATAGGTACTGCTGGCGCGCGGTCTCTGGAACTCATTTATCCTCGTAAAATGAAATGAAGGCTAAGTAGCTCTTGCCCATTTGACTTAATAACCGGTTGGGCACCGTGGAGGCCCGCAGTCACCTGAGAGAACGAAAGCGTCGTGTTTCTGTTCAACTACCACAGTGGGTGAACATATTGTATATTTGTGTATGGATTTTTTTAAACATAGGATGCAATTTGACTTAGTGACTGGAAATTAAAGCCTATATAGCCCGTAAATTGATCATGGCTCCCAGGCTCTGACAATTAATGCCTCACAAGTTCATGATGCGCTTTATACAGCGCATTCGGCCGCTCTTGCGGCCTTAAAGCACTTTACAAATCATGGTTTCCCAATACAAGGCTCAATAATGCTCCTTTCATCAACCTCCAAAGTGCTAAAACCAGCACTCGAAGATTGCAGGTTGTATTTAGATGAGTGAACTCACTGAGCTGTCATTCACGATCACTTAAAATCCAAGGAGGCTGTGGTCCTTACAGGCTTATAACAGCGCCATCCACCAAGCACGCTTCGCTACTGGTAAAATCGCTTCGGACAACATTCTTAAGCAGTGTTTGTGTAAGAGGTGTGACTGCACCCCAGTTTAATGGCAGCTACTCCGGATTCGAGCTTGTAACCTGAACGTTTCTGTGTGTTTCAGAAGAGAGTATTCATCTCTGTAAGCTATCCTGCCGCCTCAGATATCGATCTGCTCTTTCACAAATGGAGAATTCATTTAATCTCCTTGGCACTTCCTTCACTTATTAACAAATTGTCTTTTTAGTACCAGAGAGCTTTGCAACTAGGAAGTTTGCTTTAGTCGTTTTGATGGTACTGAGTAGACCAATGTATTGAAGGCTGATCTGAATTTGCAGAATGTCACGCTTGTGGCCTGCAGATTACCCCAAAAGTGCAGCAAATCATGTATGCCCGAAAGAAGCTGTCAACTGAAAGGTGCGCTCCAAACAATGATGCTTTCTACCTGCATGTTAATAGTTAATAAGATGCATGCCCGCTAGATGGCACTGTTGCCTTTCTCTTCGTTATGCAACGGAGGCGCTCAGAGACACGTCAGCCTCGATTTCTAAATGACAATGTATCACACACCGGTGTTTCAACGCACCCGCTTTCTCACTGTTTGCCAGCAGGCGCAGAGGTGCCAAACCCTGCTACTGTAGGAGGCGCCCGACTGCTGCATGCCAATAGAGGTGAGACTCGCTGGCGCCTCCCCTGCTACACACCCGGCCGCTATCAGAGGTGTCACCTCCTCACAGGAGGCGCGCGGAGAGCATGACAATGCCGCGCGCTGCCGGGGAGGGGCAGCGCATGCAAGGCCCGCGCTCCCACGGGAAGACCCCACATCACAGGAAGTCCGGGGCGCTTCACCTGCATCCAGGGGCTGCAGGCACGGGCATGACAATGAGCACATGCCTGTCAAATGCACGACGCCCTCCGCACCCCTTTTCAGCAGCATCAAACATTTACCTATCCGTGCCCTCCACGCACGCTTTTTTTTTTTTTTTTTTGTAGAAAGCACCTGCTCCTTTGAAGTCCTGGGTGAACTTCATTGAAATGTTCTCAGTGCCTCTTCTTTGAAATGGCAGCCGCTTCCGTTTACATGCACTTAGTTTGGCATCACTTCGATTATTTGTGCCTACGTCACCGGCCTAACGATATGGGTGTATGCGCAACCTCAGGCGCCCTTTCGCCTTTTTAAACTTTTATATTTGCATCTGTCTTCCCTGTAATGTCCTCATTTCCAATTCCCTAAGAATAAATAGTAGAAACCCCTGCTTCAGCCAGATATACAATTGCAGCGCTCAGTGTATTTTTGCGTGCATACGCTCGGGTTGGTTTGTTCTATTTATCACATGTCTTTTTCACATGCACGAGAAAAAGAATAAAGACACAAAATAAGTAGAATAAAAAAAAGGTTCTTGTTATTAAATGTATTAAAGTGAATGTTTTAACGAATATAAGTTTAATAAAAATGTTATATGTTTTATAGTTGATTGTTAAGAGGGGCATACCGATGTTTTGGTGGTATTAAACTGCTCAATAAACTATAATGTTGAAATTAGAATACGCAGAGGGGAACTTGATGTCATCATTACACGTGTCAGTGCCTGCCCTGGTACTTCAGTGTGTCTAAGAGATGCGTGAAACCATGTTTTCTGTACAGGAATTAACAGCAATGTTTTATTTCTGTTTACAAACGTTTACAGACTGTCGTCCTTTGTTCGAAGCGAAATCATTTTGTCAGCTGCCCGGGGCTTCTTATCTCTGTGTCCTGGCAGGCGCGGGTAGGTTTTCCAGCAGTAATATAAGGCCACAATTGTGTGAGAGCGAGGACAGGGCCGCCACCAGATCCGGTGTGATTGAATGCTGCAAACACACAGCGAGCGAGGGCACATCTTTTTTTTTGCTATCACTTATACTGAGCTTTCCAAGCCTTTCTGTACTCACATTGTAATGTATTGGAATACCTCAGCAGGTTAATGCGCATGCTGCAGCGACCCAACTGCATCCTTTAGGCCGTGGGTTATAGTGAATGAGTGCATCCGTTATTAGCATTATGTTAAAACGACAGTTATTGTTATATGTGGCTGCCTCCTGGCATCACTTCCGGGTTCACCTTAGTGGCGGCTGCTTACTTCCACCTAGCCTTTCAACCCTTGCTTAGCAGTCGTCGCCTCACTGCTTTCAAGCAGTGAAGAAGCAAAAACATAAAATCGAGGTCGAGGGACGCTGGAGGCGGACTTCCGCTCGGTCCAATACCATAAAGGTATGAAGGACCAAGCGCGCAGCGGTTACGCGCAGCGGGCGCGCCGTAGGGGCACCGGAGGTGCGCCAGAGGTAAGCCCGTTTGCGCCCGTTCGCGCATCGGGAGCGCTAAGGGCTGTATCCTCTGATCCCCTACTGTCCCATCGCTTGGTGTACTCTCGGGCTGCTTTATTGGACTTAGGACCTGCTCAGGCGCCCCCCACTCGGAGGGCTAATGCTCTCGGCCCATTACGATCTCTGTCTTGCGGACTCCTTAATGTTAGGTCGCTCTGCAAGCATTATACTGAGATTGCCTTCCTGATTGAATCTTCAGGGTTGGACATTCTGTTTTTAACGGAAACATGGACCCGGGAGGACTGTCTGGTCGAACTAGGACTGGCCTGCCCCCTAGGCTTTAAAATTACTCACACCCCACGCCCAAAGAACAGAGGTGGTGGAATCGGCATCATCTATAGAGAGTCGCTGGGTCTTTTCCAGCTTAAAATCAGTGAGGTTTCGGGTTTCGAGCTGATGGGCTTTTCCATCAAAGACCGGGAACGAACACAGTTCGTGGGGGTGTTATGTTATCGCCCGCCGGGCTCTGCCCCCTTCCTATCAGACTTTCTTGATCTAATATATGATCTCTCGAACTCTCACGCTAAGCTGCTGGTCCTGGGGGACTTTAATCTTTGGCAGGGTGGACCTCTGGATGGGGCGTTTTCGACACTTTGTCAAGCTCTCGGCAACATTCAGTTGCAGCAACTGGTAGGCGCTGCGACTCATAGAGGAGGGCACATCTTGGACCTGGTATTCGCTGACGCTCAAGCAGCAACGGTAAACGACATCTTAAGCCAGTGCTGGACAGACCATGCACTGGTGGCCTTTACCCTTGATTTAGGGACCTACCCTGAGGAAGCTGCGGGGGTAGGAGGCTTGAAACTGGGTAGACCCTGGTCTCGTCTCTCTAAGTCATCCTCACTACCCGCACTACTATCAGCCAACTTCTGTCTGAGCAACTCGGTGGAGGAAAGTTATCTTTCCTTATGTCAGTCTATCACCGAATCGTTGGATAAGCTGACTCCTCTTCGTCAGTCTCGAGGGAGAGTGAACCGGGCTTGTCCCTGGTATACGGAAGAGCTACGACTGCTTAAACTGGGTTGTAGACGTGCTGAGCGGGCGTGGAGGAAGCAGTATCTGCCATCGGCAAAGGCCTCGTTTAGGGCTGCTTTGCTGGGGTACAAGGCGCAGATCAAGTTGGCCAAGGCGGCCTTTTTGGAATCCACCTTGAATAAGGCGCCTAATAAATCGCAAGCCCTGTTCAAAATCGTCAGGGACCTGTCTCATCCAGCTTGTGTGGCCAACACGGTCGTGGCGTCGCAAACCCTGTGCGATGCACTGGCGGGTGCCTTTGAGGAGAAGACTGCTAAGATCCTAGAGGGCTTAAAAAACCCTCTGCCAGCAGACCTCGGTCTGGGAGCTCCGGTTAGCCCGATCAGTCGACCCCGGTCAGTCGGGTCTCGTCCTGACCCGGGAGCTCCGAACGGGTCACCCAGTCGACCCCAGCCGAATGATGCAGGCCTTATACGGGCTACGCTTGGAGTGGGAGCTCCAGGTGATCCCTCCAGTCGACCCCAGGTGGATACACCTGGTCCCACTCTGGGAGCTCCGGTCGGAACACCCAGTCGACCCCATTCGAGTGACCTTGGTCTCTGCTTGGGTGCTCCGGATATTTTATCCAGTCGACCCCAATTAAGACAGTTTCCCCGTCCCTCTTATGAGGAATTCTGCAGTTTGGCACAAACGGTTGCCTCGGGCTCTCCGCTCGACCCACTACCTCCCAAATTTTGGAAGGTCTTCCATGCAGAACTCTTTCCGCCGTTGCACGCCATCTGCCTCCAGTCCTTGGAGTCGGCTTGGGTTCCTGATTGCTGGAAGTTAGCAGTGGTATCTCCACTGCCCAAGAAGCCAACGTTAGACCCTGCCTGTCTCTCCAACTACAGGCCTATCTCTTTGCTCCCATTTCCTATTAAGATCATGGAAAAATGGGTGACCCGCTCGCTCTCTGGTTTTCTTGAAAACATTGGTTGGTTTGACGAGGCACAGTTTGGCTTCCGCCCCGGGCATGGGACGGAGTCAGCACTGGTTACCGTATTGGACAACCTCCGGATGCGTGTCGACAGTGGACGGGCAGCCTTTTTAGTGCTGCTCGACATGTCGGCCGCGTTCGACACGGTTTGCCATCAAACCCTCATCAGAAGACTGGAGGAGTGCGGGGTCACAGGGAGCGCAAGAGATTGGTTGGCTTCTTATCTGGGTAGCCGGCAACAGCTGGTCTCGCTTCCTCCTTTCCGCTCTGAGCCACGGAAAGTGGGACAGGGGGTTCCACAGGGCTCGGCCATCAGCCCGATACTTTTCAATCTGTATCTTCGCCCCCTAGTCCAGCTTATTAAATCTTTTGGTGTCTCGGCTTTTAATTACGCCGATGACACCCAGCTGGTCTTTTCTCTGGAAGGTAACAACGCGGTCTCACTGGAAACTTTCCATCGCTGTATGGCAGCTACAGCGGATTGGCTTCGAGCCAATTCCCTCCAATTTAACAGCTCTAAGACGGAGGTGCTCCACTGCTCCAGTGATCGAATTCCGCGGGCTCTTCCAGAGAACTTCTGGCCCACTGCTTTCCCGGAACCAGTAGCGGCGGCGGAATCAGCCCGCAACTTGGGGGTTATTTTTGGCCCGAACCTACAGCTCGACCTGCACGTAAACAAAACTATCTCTACGTGCATGATGCTGTTACGCATGTTGCGCAAAGTTCTGCCTCTTCTCCCCACCCAGGCCAGGCCAGAGGTAGTTCGCAGTACTATTTTAAGTCGTTTAGACTACTGCAATGCGCTGCTTCTGGAGGCCCCAAAAAACCTGGTGGGGAAGTTACAACGGGTGCAGAACATGGCGGCCAAGCTGGCTCTCTCGCGGGCTAGATCTAGCTCTTCCACTCTGGCTCTAAGAGACCTGCACTGGCTCCCGGTGCATTTGCGAGTGATGTATAAGGCCGCGTGTTTGGTGTTCAAGGCCGTACACCAACAGGGCCCAATACCACTTCGCGACATGTTTGCTTGGTATGCTGCTTCGCGGCCCCTCCGCTCATCCTCAGCCAGCTTGTTGGTGGTCCCGAGGTTCCAGAGAGTCAGGATGGGTGGCCGCTCATTTAGTGTTGCGGCGGCCAGACTATGGAACTCCCTTCCTCTCTCTCTGAGAAGCCACAAGGATTACCTACCATTTAGGAAAGCGCTGAAAACGTATTTGTTCCCGAAAATGGTTTGAGCAGTGAGTTGTGTGTCTGCCGAAGTTCAAAGCGCCAGGATGCCCTCTGGGTGATAGGTTGCGCTTAATAAGTACACAAAATAAATAAAATGATCATCACATTATTATTTTAATATTTGTGCTGCTTTACGGGCACGTGGGCGGGGCTGCTCCGCTCCTGGAGCAGAGCAGGGGAGGAGTGCTTTGCTCACTCCTAAGTGCGCAATGACTGTTTGACCTGCCTTCTCGGGCCGCCCAAACCAGTCATGTGCACTTTCCCCTTTCTCCATGCCTGCATGGAGAACATGCCCAGGCCCCCATTTCCTGGTTGAGCGTCGAACTAGGAAGCTCAAAACCAATCACAACGCTGCAGGGGAGCCTGGGTGCTTACCAATCACAATGCTTCATTGCAGTGCTGTGATTGGTGAGTGGGGCCTGGCAGCGCTTCCTATTCCTCGAGGTGAGCAGGTGCAGAGACGCGGGACCCAGCGGGAAGGTGATTTAATTTAAATGAGTATTTTTTTTATTATGTGCATCCTTGCTCGACCCCCGTGACCCTCACTCCGCGCCCGCCTCGCCACCTGAGAGCCATGCTGGCCGCCACTGATGCTTAGAGTTATTTGTATAGTGTATACACATGCACAGCTTATGTGTTCCCTGACACAGTGGAGACCAGTATTATAATCACAGCTTCCGTTCAAAGTCTCTGAAATTTGGTAATCGCCTGACTCCATCGTTACATGATTCAGGTTGACTTAAACATGCAGCCTGTAAAATGAAACCATGTGTCCCACAGCAAGCATGTTTGTTTACTACAAAGAAAATAAATCTGAGACCAGTGAAATGGAACCTAGCACTGCGAGCAAACATTTTGTAATGACATTTGCGCCTACTGAAAATAGCAAACAGGACATTTGCACCAACTGACCACGACAAAAACAGCATTTTGCACCGGCTAGTCGGTGATCATTTTACTGCAAATTTTGACATCAAAGGCGTTGGCACGCATGAAGGATATCACACGGCCACTGCTTTTGGATAAGAATGATACACTTAGAGCCTGATTACTTGTTTGGCGATGCAGTGCCAGGTCCGCCACGGCACCACCATACTATTGGTCAGGCTGCCTGCCAGATTACCAGTATTTCTCATGTTTGGTGGGCTTATTTTTGTGACGTTCCCATGGCGGTGCCCTTAAAATGGGCACCGCTATGGGAACGCCAAAACAGTTCCTGCACAATATGGACTGTGTAGTCCATGGTGTACAGGAACTGTGGTGCAAGCACATAGTTCATGTTGTGCCCCCTGTATGCATACCAGGGCTCAGAGGCACAAGGGGGCCCTCTAGGGCCCCCTTCGTTTCCTCTCTGCCACGGTTTTAGTGGAGAAGGAACTGGGCAGAGATGAAACTCGAATTATGCTTGGCGGGACCGCAGCGGCCCTGCTAAGCATATTGCGGCCTCCTGACTGCCGCAATACCGCCAAAGGATTGGCAGGTGTAGCTGGGCTATGGCAGCCTGACAGCCCTAATTGTAATAGGGCGGTCGGAAAACTGCCATTGCCATGCCCCCATGAGTTGCCGTTCCTCGGACCACCAGACTCGTAAAAGAGCCCTATGTCAGTAGGCAGAAAAATGTATAAAAAGCAGCACATTGATTCACTGACACGTCAGTGGGGTACAAAAGTGAAAGAAGGGGGTTCCCCAGTGGGTTTCTTTTGGGATGCAGGCAGGTCGTAGGGGGAAAAAAAACTGAACAAAGAACAAGGCACGTACCCCGCCAATTGATGTAGTGGTCCCGAAGCTGGGATCCCAGTATATATGGGGTGATAAATCTCGGAGTTGGCACTGCACAGGTCAAAATTTGCACAATCCAAATATATACAAGAGAAGATTTTTAGCAAAGATATATGTATTTTTTTTTTTTTATCTGTACACTTTTAGAACTGATGTAGAATTTTTTTTTTTACATACATAAATAACACATAATTATCATAAAGATATTGCACAACATACATAAGAGATTGGGAAAAGATAAAAGTGACAAAGATACATTTTTACTTTGAGGCCTACCCAGCAACAATTCACACTTCAGTCATACTTTCATTCTCTCAGATTCTCAACAAATAATCCTACCTAAAGTTCTATCATTCCACTTACATTCTTCCATACATTCCCATCGTTCTGGTGTATGCCACACATGGATGGTGAATATGTGGCATAGAACAGAATATTATTCCAGACAAATAATCTTAGTACGGCCCCTAATTAATTTATCAAATTATGCCGTATTTCTGGAGACATGAGCCAGTGGGGTACAAATCGTCCATGTTATGAACACAGCAGTGCTGGCTTCATTCATGGCCGACACTTGTTCCTGAGCTTATCATCGAATGTAAATGTACAGGAATTTATATAGCGCAAATCACCAAGCGGTTTCTAAGCGCTTGCTTAGGGAACCCGTCCTGGTGTTCCCCTGTGAGATAACCCCGGCAGGGTATCCGCAAGGTGAAAGCCAGGCCTCCTGCCGCGAGGGGCCGTTGTGGAGATTAAGCAAGCTATTGCCCAGAGTCGCAGAGTGTGAACCCGTGAATAGAGTAGGCACTGGAGCGAGAATTGTCGGGTCCAAGGACATTTTAGGACTCAAGACCCCGCCGAGCCAGGAATTGAACCCTGGTCCCGGGCTGACCTCTGCTTCCAGGTCTGCCTCCTCTAACCAGTGAGCCACACTTCTCCACAGAAGTTACTTTTGGAGCTAGTCAGCTCCAAAAATAGCCTGCTAATTGGTTGATAAACATGGCCGTGCCTTTGTACCATCACGACCATGCTGATCTGAAGACAGACACGCCTGTCCTGTCCTTTCCTCAGACCACTGCCTGACCTGTGAGCTGTCGGTGTATAATGAGCGGCAGGCTTCATCACATTCCCACACCTCCGGGTCGTGCTGCCACTGTAGTAATTCTTAAAAGACTATATATACCAAACAAGTAAGATAAAAGGCTAATTTTAGCAATCTGCTGCAAAAAAACCTCTACTCATTAGGACTGTTTGACACACTGAAGACTTATTCGTCATGTGGGTACCGGCGCTGCCCAGATGCTGTGAACACATATTGGCTAAATGGATGATGGAGTGGGGTCCAGAAAGAGACACAACGACCTTGTGCCAAAGGCATGAAATGTGAAACCCTAAGTATGTGAAGCAGGAGCATACAGGCCCAATGAACTATAATATGTTCCTTAAATTGAAAACATTCTGGAACCCCACCGTCCTGTCTTTCCTACAACATATCATGGACCTAAACAGAGACAGTTCGAATCTGAGGAGAAGTGAGTGAAATTCTTCAGAAATGTTTACTTATTTTTGTGGGAAAAGGAGGCAGACTCTGCACGAACCACTATGAAAAATCATATTAATGTTTTGTATATTAATGTAAAAAATAATGATTAAAGTAGGCCAATCAGTACTCACCATATTTATTTGTAACCTTCCTCAGTTTGTAGAAGACACGCTAACTGAATTATATACAGTGTCTGTCCCCGCATACACTTCTCCATGGCTGCCCACTGCTTAGGGCAGCCTGCAACCCTGCTGAGCGCCTATTAAAATTAATGAATGTCTCAGAAAGTGCTGTAGTTTTGCTGGTCAATGTTAATAGCTTCCCCACCTCCGCTCTGTCTCTATTGCCCCAGCACTTCCTCTCTACATGCACTCCCGCTGTTTCTTAATACACACAGAGACAGGAAGCTTCAAAATCTGCAGACATTTTTCAAATCGTATTCAAAACGCATGAGGAACTACAAAAATAGCTTTTTCATAGAAAAATGCCTGCCACGGATAAGACATAGACACGAGACCACAAGTCAATGCACAGATAGATGTCCAAAAAGATGTAAGTCTAGGTAACAAAGTGAAAAACCTGATATTGGTATAATAGAAAGTATATCTGCCTTTAGAGGGCTCCAGGAATACTATCTACACTCCAGTTCACGACATTTATGAATCAAGGATTAAAAATCTTAAAGTGCAATTGGGAATTGAGTACAATGATTTGAATGGATGCAAATACAGCTTTTGTAAAATGCTTTTGCAGATATAAAACTTGACATGCAAATTATTGGAATTAAGCAGTTATACTAAAATCATACTTGCAGTTCTAATGTAAAGAAATTATTATTGAAAACATTAAGCTATCCTTGTTCCAATATATACATAAAAATAGGTATTGGTATTTATATGTTGCAAGCAACAGAGATCTGTACATTAAAGGTGGTGCTGGAAGAAGATTGAAGATCATGTACCTCTCGGTAATTTGCATAGTTTCACATTTGAATTTGCCAATGCCATATTTATTTATTTATTTAGAGTTTTATATTTCTTATTACATTTCACTGAATATGACTTACATTTCAGACATAAAATAGCTCGTAATTGGCAGTAAACCAATTCAAGGCAGATGCTTGTTCAAAGTAAACAGTCATGGTTCCAGTCAATTGTCATTGAAAATTGTGGAACGTATTTATACAACATGATTTATTTTCCAACTTAGATAGCTATTCAGATACAATGGTCAAATGAACTCACTTAGCTCACAAGTGTGTCACCCCTCTCCGTAGGACTTTATAAAGACTACAGACAAATCAAGTAGACACCATCATTTATTTACATACCTTTTAGCAGTTATTTCATATGATTTGTGCTATCACCTTTATTTTAACTTTGCTTCCTACTGATCATATTTGATAAGGCCAGACATCAATTTTGGAAATTGTAACTTCTAATTATACTCCAGATGGGGTAAGAATGCCGTCTTATCTTCATTCATTTCATATTGTGTATTTCACACTGTTCCTATCACTAACATTCACACTATTATTCCATCATCAGCAACCTCTAGCATTCTGACATTTGGATATAATTAACTTGGCTTTTCACAAAGTCTCTTGCACTGGCTATTGCTCCAGATGTATGTACTTAGACCACTTTGTTCTCATGCACATAACTTTGGAAACTGTCAAGACACAAGGTACCATCATGGTGTTGGTTCTCTAGAATAATACTTTTAATCTCTTTTTGTTATATTTTTATCATATTGGATTTGTGTGTATTATTTGATAAAGTAAGAAATTATATGACATTGTCAATAAATATTGACCATTTACTTTGAACTAGCTAGATGCTTGAGTTGATGTGATGCCATTTACTAGTTACTTTCTGTACAGGTGGCAGGTTTCTCCTGTCACACATTTTCTGGCATCTGTGGCAGAAATGTGCTAAATTGTCTTTAGCATCTGGAACTATACATTTGGGTTGTTAAATTAGATTACATATTGGGATCTGTGTGTGCCAAGATTAAAACAGTGCTACATTTGTAAAGTAAATATACTTTACACTTATTTACAATATGTAGGCCCTGGAAGGTCAAGTGGTTTGCCCAGAATCTCACTGTTTTTCAGTGAGGTGCCACAGCTGGGATACTTTCCACCATCAACAAAATCATAACATTTTTGTGCTCTAATTTAAAAATTGTTAGAAATGTGCAAAAACAGTGGTATTGGAAATATCGCAAACTTTTCATTGCCAATAACTAAGAACATATGTTAAATGTACAATGAAATCATTGGAGCAATAACACCAGCATACAAATCTCTACTGCAAAAAAGCACAGTTCTAAGCAAAAGAAAGAGGAAGGCAAGGACAGCGCCTCTTCTACCACAGGCTATGCTATCTTGAAGGCAGTAGTGCAAAATCTTGCCCCAAGCATGGTCTGCCATCTATCTCTATGGCTGCCACGGGCCCGCTGTTGCTGTTTTGATAAATTTGTTGCCTCATTGGTAAATCTGCCTCTGGGGAACTCTCCAAGCTTGTTTGACCTTGTTTAGCTGTTTCTGTTTAAATGTCTCCTAGGTATGGAGCTGGTTGTGCAGGGAGGTCGGCGATGTGCAGCTGGCCTACCAGCTCTAAAACGTGGGCCTCCTGGACCCTCTCTGATAATTGCTAAACCCACCCTATAGGGTAGCTTTGAATGCCTTCCATAGGGTTCTAGTATAATGAAAGATTGGCCTCAGTAACAAAAAAATTTCAAAATTAAAAACATTAGAAAAAGCATTCACAATACCAATATAGTTTAGTCTGCAGTGAATGCAATTTATTTTCAAAAGAAATATTCACTTCTATTTCGGCAACACAGTTGCTCCTTCATGAAACGACAATTTCAATGTTTCAAGGTGCTCAAGTGTAGGGAAAGGAAAGGGTGTGGTGCTTGAGGTAACAGTGAATAAGTGAAGCTGTTGGACAAGGGGAAGGTGATGTGACATATAAAAAACATCCAATTCACATCGTACGACCAATGCGGCCTAATGCAGGTCAATTGTTCCAGTTATACCAGATAGCATCTTATAGACACTGATATTGAATTTCAGTCGTCGGGGCTTGCGCAGTCGTGCAAGTAAACGTACCTTAAAATATCGAAATTGTCATTTCATGAAGGAGAAACTGCGTTGCCGAAATAGAACCATGCTGTCTGACAAAAGGGACAAGCATTGTTTCACCTGTGATAGTGTCTAGGTCTTTAGCCAATTTAGGCACAACTTCCCAACACTATAGGAAGTCACTACCCCTGGGTGGTCTATGTGTACATACTGTGGGTCAGGTCTATGGATACTAAACCATTCTGTGGTACCATTGAATCTTGAGTTACACTTGTTTGTGTCTATGGACTAAACCAACCAACCATTCCAATCAGGAGATGATGAATTGTATGATTGTGTACCATGTGTCCCTTCACTTGTTAGCGTGTCATTGAAAATACCCTTACTAGGTGTGGGTGAAGGGATGCTCAGTGTTTTCAGGTCTTTGATTTTTGCAAACCCATAACAGGTAGTCTGTTGCCGTGTTTTGTTCAGGAAAATCTATGGTATGAGGCAAGCTCTAAATAAAGCCTCAGTTCCCTGAACCTGCCATTCTTGTGTCCCCCAGAAGGATTTTGTATCTATGGTGTCTCTCCAGTAGTCAAAACCCTGTATAGACAGTTGGGAGATAAAAGGTGCTGAATATATCAGCTTTGTGTTTGTTAGCATCATTTTCTTCGCTGTTGCATTAGATTGTGCAAGTTTGTAGTAAAATGATTCTGGGTCGGATGTATTGAGCCCTGAAAAGTATGCGAACGTCTGTGTGAATGTAGCAGAACTACCTTTTGGTGGTGTTGGGCAATGTTCCCATTGATGGTACATGTTAGCAGTGTGTGGTACACTTGCTCTATTTAAACAATTATGACCATAATGCTGGTAACAAAACATGGAATCGTAGTCAGTGATATCCTCATACAATTCCCTGTAAGAAAATGCAGCAGATTGTTCTACATCTGTGAGCATAGTATTTACAGTCTCAATCTCTCAATCATCAGATAGTGTACTGGGGTCAATGAAATCATTTAAAGAAATTTTAAACAAATGTGGAATTTTCAAATATTCAGTGGGGCCATATACATCATAAGAAACTTTATCCAAACTATACCATCAGGCATTAGAATTGCTGTAATGCTCACCAGGGACAAGCCTCTTTGTTTACGATGTGATGACGTATGTGATTTCAGGACCAAGTTCACGGATTATACTGCAGAGCGTTCTGGGAGATAATATCCGTTCAGAAGGAGAAAAAAGACAGTCACTGGGCCAATACAAATTAACAGATATACTACCCCTATTGCAAACCAAATATGCACCCAAGGTGGCACTAAGTAAGTCTTTCTGAGCAAAAGATAGAATTGGCAAAATGTTTCTTTCTTTGAAGTGGGTGGTGTTTGATCAGGTTCACTCGGATCTGAAGAGAAATCATCGAAGTTGATGAAATAGCTAGATGCAGTTCAATATATCTTTGGTAGCTCCGCAGGTTTTGTAGAACTGGCAGATGTGTTGTTTGAAGGCACATTAATGTAGACATCATTGTTGGGCCGAATTGCAACTTGCATTGTTGTTCCTTCTAGATGTTTCTCAGTTTCAACTGGTGTGATTTGTACTCCATTGTTTGTTACTCATTCACATTGTGTAGTGGAGTCTTGAAATGTTATTAGTTTTGCCATCTGAACTTCCTGTATAGTAGCAAGAGGAGGTCTGCGGCTACTCAGAACCCCATGTGGCCTACTGTTGAGGATCGGCCACATGATGCAGTTTGATCATATCAATGGAGACAAATCTTTTTTGTTTTTTTGCAGGTAAGACGCCGAAGAAGTACTTTTCTTGTTCCCACAACTGCCAGGACAGGTACAGCTGTTCTGTAAGATGGCCTAAACTCTCTTCTGTCCACAGTCTTTTCCCTGACTAGGCCCCCAATCTTCGGACCCAGGCAGGTCTTGCTGGTTTCACTTCCCCAGTGGCGGTGCGTTTGACTTGCAAATTGCTTTGCAACGCTCAGAATTCATTGAGTTCCTGCAAAAAAGCCAAACGGTCATTCAGTTCAAATGGTTTCAAATGGTTTTGCATCCGCCACTGTGCTGGCACAATTGAGATCAGGTAGCTACATTCTTGTCCCAAACAAGGTTTCATAAGGGGTGCGACCTCCCAAGGATTTTCTTGGCATGTTGTTGAGTGCCCTGTGGACCAAATATGGGTGATTGACCCATGTACCACCCGCTCCTAATACTCTTGCTGTTAAGGATTGCTTTAAGTCCCAGTTTTTCCTCTCCACCACCGAATTTACCTCGGGATGGTAGGGGGAGGAGTACCGCAAGACCACGCCTATACCTTCCATGGCTTCCTTGTAAGCCCTAGAGCTAAACGCAAGACCATGGTCGGAATGTAACGTGCCAATTGCGTATGTCCCGATAAAGACTCGCAAATCCTTTATAACAGTTAAAGCGTCAGCTGAGCGTTGGGACAAAACCCATAGGAATCTAGAGCATGAATCCACTGCCACAAAGATATACTTGTAAGCTCCGTCTGAATTTAAAGGGCAGCAGTGGCCAAATAGACACATGCAAGAGGTCTGTCTGCCCTCAAGTTTGCCAAGCACTTCACTAAGAAGAGGCCAGTGCCACGGGATTGAGTGCTCAGTTAGACAAACAATTCTCTCAGTGACAACGAATAATGAGCTACACGCATGACTCTTGCTCTGTGACCTTCTTGGCGATGTGCAGTAACTTGGCTGTCAGGGTCTTCACCTTTACCTAATGGATCGACTCTCGATTATTTATCCCGGCCCCCCCATCTGTCTAACTCTATCTGCTGTAAGACCCTGGGTTGATTACTTCCCATTCGGCCACCCTGTCCATCACTGGCAGGGATGTTCGCCGAGTCTTCTCTACCCCAGGGATTATTCCCGAATTGGTTATTGTTTCGCTAATGGGATGTCAGGTGGATGGGAGGGCATGCTTTTCTCAGCTGTAGAAATGTGTTGGAGTGGGTTGTGGATGAAATTGGGATTTGATTTTCTCTATTGTTTACAGTTGCACTGTTTGTCCCCTTGTTCTTCAGCACGGTCAGCTAACTTGTGTACCCCCTCCTGTGGGAGGCCCATCCTCAGATCCCCTGCTGTCCGATCCCAACCCCTTGATACATGGAGATATGAAATCAACCATATGTCTCACTTGGCCCATACTAGGCCTCAACGATCAGAGTAAAGCTTGCTTAGCACACACATACCTTGCTAAACATCATGTAGATATCTGTTTCCTCCAAGAGCTCAACCTCACTGAGCCCTCTGCACCAGAATTATGTGCACAGTGGTGAGGAGAGACATACACTTCATTATATTCCAATTATGTATGGGGCATCGCTATACTTCTGGGTAAGGTTCTGCAGTGGCAAACGCAACTAGTACAATGGGCTGACAACGGATGCTACGTGCTGTTAGCCGGTACTCTATATAGACAGCCAGTGATATTAGCCGCTATCTACGGCCCCAACAATGGTGATCCAGACTTCTTCTCTGAGGTATGGTAGCTAATATCCAGGTTTGGCCCAAGGGCCATACTATGACGAGGGGATTTAAATGTATTACTGGACCGGTCAGGAAAATCTAGGAGCCCAGACCCTAACACAGCACTGACACTCAATACTGTCATCCGCTATAACTTCTACAGGATGCTATGCAACACACACATGGCGTGCAGGCACAGGGCACCTGTGTCATTCCAGGTCACAAAGCATGGTCTAGGATCGATTACTAGTTGACCTCTTGACACCCAGCTGATCCTCTCCCTGACCAACGACCCCGCCGCCGCCAGAGCCAACCTGCACGAAGGGATGAAAGAGGTAGCCGAGTGGATGACGACCAGCCGCCTGAAACTGAACTCGGACAAGACGGAGGTCCTCATCCTGGGCTCCTCACCCTCCGCCTGGGACGACTCCTGGTGGCCTCCCGCCCTGGGCACCGCACCCAAACCGACAGACCATGCACGCAACCTGGGCTTCATCCTGGACTCCTCCCTCTCCATGACCAGGCAAGTCAACAACGTTTCCTCGGCGTGCTTCAACATCCTACGCATGCTACGGAAGATCTTCTGGTGGATCCCCACCGAGACCAGGAAGACCGTCACCCAGGCCCTCGTCACTAGCCGACTGGACTACGGCAACGCCCTCTACGCCGGTACCACCGCCAAGCTCCAGAAGAGACTCCAGCGGATCCAGAACGCCTCAGCCAGACTCATCCTCGACATCCCACGAACCAGCCACATCTCCGGACATCTGAGAGACCTTCACTGGCTCTCCGTCAACAAAAGAATCACCTTCCGCCTCCTCACCCACGCACACAAAGCCCTACACGACCAAGGCCCGAGCTACCTCAACAGCCGAATGAACTTCTACGCTCCCAAACGCCACCTCCGATCAGCCAACCACGCCCTCGCCGCCGTCCCCCGCATCCGAAGAGCGACTACAGGAGGAAGGTCCTTCTCCTACCTGGCCGCCAAGACCTGGAACTCCCTCCCGACCGACCTGCGCCTGACCCAAGACCACCTCTCCTTCAGGAAGAAGCTGAAGACCTGGCTGTTCGAGCAGTAGCGGCACCCCCCCCCCACCCCCAGCGCCTTGAGACCCTACGGGTATGTATTGCGCTTTATAAATGTCATTGATTGATTGATTGATTGATTGCGACATCCAGACCTTGGTTACTAAAATATTAAACCTTCCCTGTACGCTTTCTGATCATGCCCCTGTATTGATGGAACTCCTGATCCCTCAGTTGGCACCCTGCACTTTCTCTTGACGCCTGCCCCCGGGGGCACTGTGGGATTCAGTTTTTTGTCAGGAAATCTGCAAGGAGATATCAGATTACTTCACACACTCGCTGACTCTCCCTTCACACTCTGGGAAGCCTTCAAGGTGGTTATTCATGGCGCATGTATTGCCAAGCAATCTGGCATCTTAAAAACGATATGAGGAAGACTTGTCCTGCTGGAACGGAAAATCCGAATCCCCGAACTGGAGCATTTCCATTCCAAAACTGTTGCCATCATGGCTCAAATTCAAGATAAGCCCACTGAATTCTCTGGTGAGGCCACTCGCGAAAACCACTACTGCGATTGAAAAATTACAGCCCGTCTTTAGGGTGAGGGCCATCATCCAGTTAATACTCTTGCTGGTTGCTGCACGGGCCACGGTCTTCCACATATATGGTAGAATTTCTAGATGACCAACATGTCCTCCAAATCTGTCCTAAAGCCATACTTGACACTATGACCTCCTTTTACGCCAACCTCTACACTGCTACCTCAGCTCACTCAGATAGTGACCTGAAGGCATACCTAGATGATATACAACTCATCTGGCTAGACCAAGCCCATCAGGATTATCTCGATTCCCCATCTCTCTAGAAGAGCTTACGAAGGTCACTTGCAGTCTACCAGGTGACAAAGCACTGGGCCTCGATGGTCTAACTACTGCATTCTATAAGGAGTACACATACACCATCCACTTTATATGCTAGCAATGTTTGAGGAATCCTTAGCGAATGGCGCTGTACCTCCATCCCTCCAGGAGGCAGTCATAGTGACACTCCTCAAGCCAGACAAGCCTGTGCAACATTGTGACTCTTACCGCCTGTTGTCTATGATCAACATAGACAACACAATCTTTGCTAAGATTTTGGCCAACTGTCTTCTCCCCCTGTTACCTAAGATGATAAGACCGGATCAATCAGTTTCATCCCAGGCTTCTCTACTTCCCATAATTTATACATCACTATTGGCCTATCTCCCTCCTCCCAGCTCTCTCTAAGGTACTAGAAAAACATGTTGCAATCTGCTGCACATGACTCTATCTGGCTTTAGGGTCGATTACAGCACGGAGATTACTCTGTTGAAAGTGACAGAGCATTTAAAGGAAAAGCTTGACCAGGGGGGCAGACCTGTCCTCATATTTATTATTTTATTTTATTTTATAAACTTATATGGCGCAAACAGCTACCCAAAAAGGGTTTCATACTACTAGAACTGTCGGCGGCGTTCGACACGGTCCCACATGAGAGACTCCTCTATGGATTAAAGAACACAGGTATTGGCGGTGCACCACTAGCATGGATAACATCTTTTTTGAAGAACAGAAACCAGGTAATATGGATGCCCCCTTTTTAATTCCCCAATACACGTCTGAATGTTGGAGTCTCTCAGGGCTCCAGCCTTAGCATGACCCTTTTTACTTTATACATGTCCCCTCTTGCACCCTTGACAGAGGCCAATGGTGCTAAGATAATATCATATGCTGAAGATGCGCAGCTGATCTTTACCTGCAACAAGGATGCAGACTTTGATGGGGCTAAAATCAGATCCTGCATCATGAGGGGTGTTAACAGGCTTAAGGCTAAC
This sequence comes from Lissotriton vulgaris, assembly GCF_964263255.1. Classification (NCBI taxonomy): domain Eukaryota; kingdom Metazoa; phylum Chordata; class Amphibia; order Caudata; family Salamandridae; genus Lissotriton; species Lissotriton vulgaris. Next base: position 1,254,272,668 of record NC_141696.1, read on the forward strand.
CAGCTAAAATGCAACCCTGATAAATCAGAGATTGTCTTTTTTGGCTTGCCTTCTGTGAGCAATTGGAGTCAACGGTGACCTGTGGAGCGGTCCCCCTCCCTCTCAGCCCAAACCACTGTAAAAAAAACTTGCCATCCTCATAGATAGTGCTCTCTCTATGAGATCCCAAGTCAAGGCACTCGTGGGTATTTTCTTTGGCATGATTTGCATGTTAAAAAGTTCCCCCCGCTTCTCCCACCAGATACCAGGAAGACAGTGGTCCAGGCTCTGCTGACTTCTAGACTGGACTATGCTAATATCCTGTGCCTGTGTTTTCCGGGTTCCCTCCTCCAGCACCTACAAGTGGTTCAAAATTCCACAGCCAGGGTGATTCTTAGACTAAGCCCAGGAAGCAGATGGTCCCTCACCTTAATGCTCTACACTGGCTTCCAGTGAAAAAAAGGATTTAGTTTAAGGCCCTGGTGATATTCTTCAAAGCCCTCCAAGGCAAGGGGGCTAGCTATCTCAAAAAGCGTGCTAGCCGCTGTATACCAGCCAGACCCTTAAGATCTTCCTCCTCTGACCTCGCCTGCATCCACAAAGTACGCTTGACCTTGACCTGTATGGGGGGGGGAGATCTTTTGGGTTTTTGGGCGCTCATGCATAGAACCAACTACCTGTCACCCTGAGAGCAACAACTGATCTGACAGCTTTTAAGAAATACCTCAAACCCTGACTCTTTAAGACCTAGAAATGCCTCTGGGTCCTGTCATGCGTGAACCTCTAGCACTGGGATACTCTTGTTGAGTAGCTGTGTGCTTTATAAGATCCTTTCCTTTATTAATTCATACATTTTTGCAGTCAAGCACCATTTAGACCCTCGTGTTTCAGCCGTGGCAGAGTTACTTGATGCACCAAGGCTTTCAATTCACTAGAATGGCCTTATCTCTTTCCCTTACTAGGGTGAATTGGCCTTAGCTACCGATTCATTGGCCAGATAAAGCTCATCTATTCCCTTCCCACTGCACACGTACGGCTTTATGGCATGTTGTCTGACCCATTTTCAATCACCTGTGGGTCACGACAAGAGTGTCCACTGTCATCTTAGCGGCTGAACAACTTTACATGCACAAACCACAGGTAAACCTGGCCCCGTTGACTCATAACACCATCCTATTTGGCGGCTTCTCAAGTATACAAATGGACTGGTCAAAATAGATATTATTTTCCCTTACGGATGATACCTTGTTTTCCCTACTGAATACCCTTTCAAATGGGCATCCAAACTGGTCTGATATCTAGGGATATGGCTCAGACACATTCTTGACAAACTTCAGAGAGCTAACTATGGCCATGTTATGTCTTGACTTGAGGATAGAATCCCAATCTGGTCTTGTCTGCCGCTGTCTATCTCTGGGCAAATAGTGATAGCAAAAATGATCATCCTCCCTAAATTTCTATACCTCTTTGTCAACTTACCCATCCCTCTCACTTTATGCCGTTTGTGCTCCAACCTCATTACACTAACCTGGGAGGATAAACAACCAGCATCTCCTGGGAGATCCTAACTCTATTGCTTGCACGCCAGACCTGTCACTCTATGCATTCTGTGCCCAGGCATAATACTTGCACTACAGGCTCCACCGAAAACTTTCCAGCCTCACATGGCAATTGAGGCAGACTAGGTGGTGCCGTGGCCTTTCATCACAGCTCTCTTTTTTACCTTACAAGATATCTCGAACAGAGGTAGATACAGGGGTGCCCATGCACACGCCTGTTGCCGCAACCTCCAAACATTCTCCAACCTTTACCAGCAAGATCAATTCATGTCACCCTTTGAGGCCTCTGCTGCTTAACATCCAACACTGTTGGAAATGCTTTTATATCATCAGCTCCGGACTGCTTGCCGTGCACTGCATATCACATTTCTGTCCCCTCTGATGACATTTCCAGCTTATGAGTATATATTTACAAACACATCACCTCGCAGGCTAGTATCTCAACTTTACTCCAACATGCAGACCTCTGCACCAGTAGCCATCCCATCCGCTCACACAGCCTAGATGACAGACTCTATCCCACCCCTACCCAATGCACAATGATCCTACTGCTGTGACCAGATGACAACTCTCTCACCCAACTACAGGCTAAGATTGATAAACTTCAAATTTCTAAACCAACAGCACCGCACCATGCGCAACTACTTAAAATGTGGCTCACCAAAGATGCGCAAAATCTGAGATGCGCATCACCCCTAGCCTATCTTTTTACATCTGGCATGGGAAAGCCCCATGGTGCCGGAATACATGGGTCTTTTTTTGACTATACAAGCAATAACTGGTCACTGCTTACACCTCACCCCCTGGTGGCCCTCTTAGGCTACCTCCAAGATGTCGCGGTGTGCGACAGTCGACTTATTGTTGCTATGCTCCTCCTATAAGCTAAGCGCAGAGTGGCCATGCACTGGGGCCAGCGTCCTGCTCCCTCCATATAAACCTGGTTGTCAGATGTAACGTATTGTCAGGAGCAATTAACAAACTATTTGGAATTGAAACCTGCACAGTCATGCCCCAAAGACATTTGGGAACCGCTCCTCACCTACCTGTGCCACAGGGACTCCACCCTCCCTTCATCACAAGACACGAATCCTAATGGTTTTCCCCTCATGTTCCTCATATTCTGAATTCCCCATGTACCCACCACTGACTGCTGCAAGGAATCCCAGCCATTCACCACAGGCGACACAGAGACAGAGATTGACCAACTTGCCATTGCCCTACCCTTCTCTCTGGGGTTTGCATACAAGATCCACTCTGGGTGGACATGTCCTGTTGTTACTTCTTGATGGGGGGACATCTGGAAGGCTTCGCTTCTATTATTTATAATGTATCTTGTACCTATGTGATACTGTGCTCTCCCCCTTATCCCTTCCCTTCCCCTCTCTTTCTCTTCATCTCCCCCCTTTCCTACCTCTAACAATTATGTCAGTGTACTGTGTTTGCTTTATCTTAAATGCCAATAAAAACAAAAAACAGCAATTTGACAAAGGGGAGACCATGCAATAACTAGCTGGCGGTCCAATACAGACAAAGACCATTGCTGCACCCTCCGTTCCATAGCGAGACTCTGGGTCTCAAGAGTTGTCATCTGCGACAACCTTTGCTTCTCTTTGCCCCCTACATAACTCTTAATCATACCTCTAAGGGCAGGCTTTGCTGACTGCCCAACGTGTACCAGGGAAAGCCATCGAACCCTTGTTCAAAGTAGGAGTGGACCTCTGCTTTTGACAAAGTGTGAGCATTCCTTATCGTTAAAATACCAAAGGCCTTATTATGAATTTGGCGGTCCTCGTTGTAGGAGAGTAGGGTCTGCAATCCTATGATCACCCAGATTTTTCGCTTTTGTTTCACTGGTTTACGACTTTCTCTGGCTGTGGGCCTGCCAATCAGACCCACAGCCTGGCTGTTCTCTTTCTAAATTACGAGATGTACCCTAGGTGCATTTACCAATTGGTACTGGGCCACCTTATCAGACCCTGTAACCCAGGGCGTAGGTGTACCCAGGGCCGCCAGGGGCTGCAGCATGTATTATGCCACCCCTGGCTGGCCTCCTAAATTTGACACAACTGGCTGCATGACAGCTGGGGCAAAGTCGTGTAATCACCCTTTGCTTTAGATATAGTAGCCCTATATCTAACCCTCCAATGGACACCCGAGTTCCTATCAGTCACTCCTATGGCAGGCCTTGACAATCCTGAAGGCAGAGTGCATGGGCTCGTGTGAACTAAGCTCTGGCCCGAGCCGAGCCCGGTTGCAGCTTGCGGAATCAAGACCCAATGGCTGTTCCATGATAACGCGTACCATATCGGTAACTTCGGTGTCGCGTTATCAAGACATGTCGAGTAAGGTGTCATACGAATCGGGATGCTGCCCTCTCACCAACTCTGGCGACGAGGTTAGCATTCCGCCCTTCTAGAGGGACACGACATGTACGTAACTGTGAACCCCGGTTAAAGTTAACGAAAGCCTCAGCTCCACAAAATGGATGCTGCCACCACAGACACAAGTCTGACCTCCTGCTGCTGGGAGTCCTTCCAGCGAGGAGCACTTGGACAAAGGGTTTCCTGTCGAGGGCGGTGTTCGCACCGTCCCAGACAGGGTTTGTGTATTCTGGGTAGGTAGGGCTTTTGCGAGAAGGTGACTGCGGAGTGGCACCCCGGTGCTCACTACGCATCTGCCGGTTAGAACCAGTTCCAGGGGCGACAGCCCTGGCCTGGGGAAAGTCCGGCAGGGGAGAGGGGTGTAACTACCCCCCTTCCTGGTCCCACCCTTAGGGCAGGACCTAGTCATGTACCCACCCCTTTCTTTAGGATAAAGGCCGGAGCGGGGACCCTTCCAAATTAGATCATCTTTGAATCAAGAATACTTTCTACGAAAGGACTTCAAGACTCTTCTTAAGATTTCTCCCTTGTGACTAAGGAGTAGTCACCCTGCATCAGCGGGCACCATCTAAGAACTCTGCGGTTTGCTGTAAGTCCTTCCTCAAGGAATCCGACGGCCCAGCTCGACGAGAAACCGGCTTCCCTGGCACCTCTGACCTCTACCCACGTCATCAGCTCAGCTGTGATCTGTGGGTGCGACGAGACCTCGAGGGACCGGCCATCATCAGAACCTGCACGCTCTTAAAAACCAGCACGACCATCGAGGTAACTCTCTGGTGAGTGCTCTGGGGTCCGAGAAGCCCCGACCCTGAGCCGCTCTAGCACCGAAGTGCAGTCTCCCAGCATCTCCACGATCTGCGTGGGGCCCTTCTGCTCGCTGCTCAGCACGTTGTCTGGTCACTTGCCGTTGGCTTGTGCCCTTCTGTGACGACGACCAAGAATCAACACTGCCGGTCTGGTTGCTCCAGACTGGCCCCTGCTTCCATCTTTTGAGAAGCACCCCGGACCCTCCTGGTCCACCCAAGACGCCGACAGCGACATCCGTCGTGGGACAGCTCGCACCTCCACCGTGGTCGCCGACAACGCCTCCTGGTCCGTGAGACTGCAGAGCCTAGCGTCGCCCACTCACCTGGTCGAGGTGACGGCCAACTGGTGCCTTCCTGGTACCCTCTGACTACTGGCTAGTAGTACGAACTTGGTCCCCTCTGCTTTCAGGTTTCATCAATCTCTACGAACTATACACCACTGGTCGCCGGCCAGCAACTCCTTTTCTTCCGGCTCCTGGCTCGTCAGCGAAGACCCCGACGCCTGTAAGACTTGTGCAGCCGCAGCCCTCGTGGCTAGGTAACTCGGCATTTCGGTGCCTGCATAGCCTCCTTACTCTAGGGTCCCGAGTCCCTCGCTTCCGACTTGCCTTAACCTTTCCGTGTCCTCGGACACTTGTCTTTAAACTGTGCACTTGAAGTATTTGCTAAAGAGATTTGGTTTGTGCTTAGTACCCTGTCCTCATAAAGAGTACAGGGCTGTTGTGATTCTTAATAAATATACTGTTTATTTTCATAACACTTGTGTGGTGTCCTTTCACTGGGTGTTCAAGGGGTACATGTGTGGTAAACAGCTGGCTTAACGCGCCCTCTCGAGTCTTTAGCCTTAGACTGCTCGTATCCACGCTACTAGGATAGCTGGTCTATAGGTTGACTTACAACCAAACACCATAAGGGTCGTTGGAACGATACATAGCGGTCGCTAGAATATCGAACGTTGCATATCGGGCCAACTTCTCACATTGGTGAGCAGCGGTTGGGATTTGAGCTTGCTGTTGTTTTACCACACGTATCCTAAGAATATCTTGTTGAAAGATCGCACAAGTACTGTTAGTACATATAACTAAAGCTTAGAATACTCTGAGTTCTACTGAACCAGCTGTTGTAGCTCCTCAAGGCTTAGCACACCTTGGCTACAACTCTTAGCAAGGGAAAAGTAGGTAACACATAGTGTAGGTAGGTGCATCACTTACACCACACTAGAAGCAGTATGTCGGTCACAGGAGGAAACATCGAGTCTCCCCTGGTGTCAGTTGACCCTCCACAGGTCATCCCGTCAAGATATACTGCGCTTAACTTCCATGAGTTACGACAAGTATGTACCTCTAGGAAAATTAAGCAAGGGGCTAACCCCACCACCTCCTTTCTGATTGGTCTCCTAGAGACTTATGATGCCAGGAAGGCTGAGAAGCTTCTTAGCCCTTCTAATCCAGAAGGAGACATGCCTCCCCTCGAGGGAACCCGGGACGATCCTGACCTCATTCACCTCGCAACCGAGAACGGGGATGTGGAGGAGGATGAGGATGAGGATCTCTCTGGGGACGAGGCAGATAAGGGACAGGTAGAAGTCGTCAGACTAACACGGTCCAACTTAAGCAGACACGATAGTGGTACTGGGGGAACCCCGGCGCTACTGTCGGTTCCGCTTAACATGGGGAATGGACGAGCCAGATCTCTATCAAGAGGCTCTGGCAGATCCCTTCATACCAACGGCTCTCACAACTCTTCTCAAAGAGGGATGACGTCCCCTCAGAGGAGAGTGTACGAAGTGAAGGAAAGGGCAGCTAATCTGCGGATCGAAAGGGAAGAACTTGCCCTGGCCAAGGAAAAGCTTGCTTTTGCTAGAGAGCAACAGTTAAGTGGGGCAGTCCCCACTGGTGGCAGCAATGTACCTAGTAATAGGGAAAAGAGTTTCGATACGAAGCACCTTGGGAAGATAGTGCCCCCCTTTAAACAAGGGGACGACATCCACAAATGGATTACTGCTTTGGAGAGGGCTTGCACTGTGCAAGGCGTTCCCCAGAGTCAGTGGGCAGCTATCTTGTGGCTCTCCTTTGAAGGTAAAGGAAGAGACAAGCTCCTCACCACAAGGGTAGAGGACGCTAACAATTACCAAGTCTTGAAGAATACACTCGTTGAAGGGTTCGGCCTAACCACTGAGCAGTACAGGGTGCTGTTCAGGGATACCCAGAAAACGCAGTCTCAAGATTGGTCTGATTTTGTCGATTGTGCCACTAAGGCTTTTGAGGGCTGGTTGCTGGGCAGTAAGGTTACTGATTACAAAGGATTGTATAATTTGATGATGAGAGAACAAATTTTAAACAATTGTCAGAACCAGTTGTTGCATCAGCACCTTGTCGACTCGGATCTGACCTCTCCTCAAGAATTGGGGCAGAAGGCAGACAAATGGGTTCGTACGAGAGTTAAACAGAACCAGGGCCAGAATCAAGGTGGTCAGAAGAAAGCAGACCAGAAGGGTAAAGATTCTAAGGGGGAACAAAATGACCAGAAGTCTTCGACAGGTCCCCAACAACCCAAAGAGGGTGGGGGTCAGGCTCCCCAAAAGAAGAAAGAAGGCCAATCCAAACGATGGTGCCAGTACTGTAAAAGTAAATCTCACTGGTTTAGTGAGTGCACCAAGAAAGGAGGAGGGCAGACTCCTGCCACTGCAGCCCCTAAGGCACCTGTGCCCCCTAGTACAGTCAGCAGTGGTAGTGCGCCTCCCAAGGGTTTAGTAGGGTTAACCCTGGGTTCTGAGGGGCGTGACAACTTAGTTGGCACACTCACTCAGGCTGTCCTTGTCAGTACAGGGGACGTGGACGTGTCCCCTGACGTAAGCCCCAATACTTTGGGCAAATACCGACAGACGCCTTTTATAAATGGAAAGATGGCTCAGGCCTATAGGGACACTTGTGCCAGCGTCACCATGGTGACGCCTAACTTTGTGGACCCTGGACAGATCATGCCAGGTACAGAATTCCTGGTGACCAATGCAAGCAATGTCACTACCAATCACAGTATGGCAATTGTAGCTTTCTCCTGGGGAGGGGTAACTGGCCAAAAGAAGGTTGTAGTTAGTCCAGACCTCCCAGTGGATTGTTTGTTGGGCAATGATTTGGAGTCGTCACAATGGTCAGAAGTGGAGCACCGGACTCACATGGAAATGTTAGGTTTGCCAGCACATGTGTTCGCTGTGACTAGGTCACAGGTCAGGAAATGCCCCACTGAACAGGTGCTGGATCCTGGAACAACGGACCAGACACCTCCCAAGAAAAAGAGCAGTAGGGTTAAGGCTGCGCCTTCCCCCTTGCCCCAGGTCGAGGATCAAGTCTCAGAGGAGGCTGACCTACAGGAATTGAGGGAAACTGAGCCGAGAGAGTTCGAACTTGATCAAGTTGAATTCTTGGGCTCAGGGGGACCCTCAAGGGAAGACCTGGGGAAGGACCAGTTAGACTGCCCTTCTCTTGAACCCCTCAGACAGCAGGCTGCTGCTGAGGCTGCTGGGAACGCCACAGGTACCCACAAGGTATACTGGGAAGATGGACTCCTGTACACTGAGTCAAGAGACCCCAAGCCTGGCATGACCATAAGCATGGGCGAATTTTGCGGATCTCGCGTTCGCGAATTTGCAGATTTTTGAACTCGCAATCCGCAAAATCCGCGAATTCTTGCGAATTTGCGGATTTTTTTTTTTTTGTGTTCGCAAGGATTTCTGCCAGTTCGCGAGGGTTTCGTACCAGTTCGCAATTGCGAACTTACATTTCGTCGCGCAACGGTCGCGAATTATGTTGTTTCTACGTCTGGTTCATCATCACAGGTTCCCAGCACCCTCTGTTTCACCACTGCAACCCTCTGTTACATCAATGCCACCCTCTGGTTCATCATTACTGTAGATTATGGGGGGGAAAAGCAAGCACACCATCCCTGCTTCAACTCAGATGAATTAATTTGGGGTTAGTTTATTAATGTGTCACTGTTTTAAAATTCCAGTCTGGCACCTGCTTCCTTATCTGTAATTTTGCTTTCTGTTGCAGTGCATTTTTTTTCCCCAGGACCTTCTTTGTGGCCTACTTGTAGCTATTGTATGAGCCTGCTGTGAGGGTCAGAGCAGGGTCATACAATTGTTGCAACTAGCAACTGAATTCTGGAGGGGCCCCAGTCAGGAAGCACTACCGGGAATTGTTACTAATGATGAGTTTGAACTCTTGCCCCTGCCGAGTGCTTTCACTTTTGAAAAACTCGTTTTTCTGCAATTTCGCGGGGTTCGCGGGGTGCGAACACGCGCAAGATCGGATTCGGAAGCCGCAAATTCGTGCGAATATGCAATTTGTTTTTTTTGCAGCGTGTTAGTTGGCAAGGTTTTGTGCGTTTTTGCGAGCCGCTCGTAGCGCAAGACGCGAAGTTACCCTCGCGGTCGTGCAAGGGCGCAGCCATCTTGTTTGCCTGACGTATTTCCGTTTCCGGGCGCGAAGTGTAATCTCGCAAAGTCCGCGGTTTGCCAGTACAGTCTCGCGCGTGTTCGCAAGGAAAATCTCGCGCGAACTTACCCGCGCGGTCGTGAACGGGCGCGGCCATCTTGTTTCTCATTCATTGCTATGGTTCTGGGCATGGTCTTTGTATCCTCTGTCAATCTCTGCCATCCTTTGCTTGTTTGAAGTTTTTTTTTATCTATTTTACTTATTATCTATCCCTCTATTTTTCTAGCCCTATATTTTTGTGTTTACTGCTACTTTTGGTTAATTTTAAACTACTTTTGTAAACTCTTTTCTTTTCTTCTCTTCCCTATTCTATTTTCTTTATTCCTTTCCGCCCAGACCATGGTGAAGGGAGCCGGGAAGCATCCCGAGAAGGGGAAGGGTCCCGCACCCCGTGTCCGGCTCCCGTGCGGGCGTTTGAGGGGGGAGCTAGTGATGCCACGGGAGATCTTTACCCCGGAGGAGGTGGGCCAACTCATTTTTTATGTTCAGCGCCGCCTCCCCAGGACCATCATGGGAGGCGGCAAGATCAGTGCCGGGTACGGGGCCCGGGAGCGCCGGAAGCGGTGGGAGAAGGTGTGCCAGGCCATTTACCACCACTCTCGGGTCTGGCGCACCTACAACCAGGCCACCCACCGCTGGACGGATGTCCTGACCCGTGAGCGAGATCTGCTCGACCTCCTTGGCCTTGAGATCCCCGGGCTTGGTGAGTAGTAGTAGCTATGTCTTTACTACTATGTTTTCTCCTGCTGTGTTATTATATTGCAAATTTTTGTTTTTTTTACAAGAGCAATAATGCTGCTCATTACATTGTAGGTACATTTTATTTCAAAATCTTCTGTGCATTTCAGGTACACTGCTCTCCTTCTCAGTAGTGTTGCTACTATGCTTATTTGTTTTAGATTTTGTGTTCATTTCATTGGCCTGTGAAATTATGTATGAGTGTAGTTGAAAGAACTGCGCAATGCTACACACTAAGGTTCAGATTTTTAATTACCGGCGCATCCCTGCAAAGTTGCAGGGATGCGCCAGTAATTGTGCGTCACGCCACCATCACCCATGGTGCGCCGTATTACAATGCGGCGCGCCATGGGCCCAAAACGTCACCAAAGCGTTACGCATCTGTGCCGTAAAGGTGGCGCATTGCTGGAGTTGCGTCGCAACGATGGTGCAGCTCCATCAATTCTCTGGGGTGCCCTATCTCCCCAATGCTGCGTCAAGCCGTACGTCTGCTTCAAGCAGGCGCAGGGTTTGAGTCACGCATCATTGTCCTCAAAGTGACTGATTGAAATCTTGTAGATTTCCCTCAGCCACTTTTAGGATGCGTTCCTGCGCAGGAACGCCCTCCCTTGCGCCGGAACACCCCTATTGGCGCAGGGCTTTACAACGTGATGCATCTCCCAGATGCGTCACGTTGTTAATATACGCCGCACCATTGCGCCTCTTATGTGCTGTCGCTGCGTCACAAAAGTCACGCAACAATGGAGCAAAAGAGCCGCAAGGGCCTTATAAATCAGCCCCTACAGACTCAAGTCCAGTCCTTCCTTTGTACACATGGCGATAAGAAGAAATAGTGGTGGTGGATTAATAGTTTGAGTATTTTAATGACTGGTGAATGTAGTAGGAAACTTTAGTGTTGTCGCTGATCTTCAATCACAATGGACTTTGGCTGTCACTTTGCGTGCTGCGGACTGCTGCCTGCCAATCCTAGGCAAACCTTTTTAGTACTTTGTTTAGTGAGTTACATAGGGTAGTTTCCAATTCGACGGTCCGCAAATCAAGCAATACTAAAGTAATGACGTAGTCGACCACATGAGATTGGTCAATAATATATCCCGTGGAGTCGTTCCCTATTTGCTATTTCGCAAAAATATTTTGTTACTTTGTTAGTTCTTTTTTAAATGTTTGATTTGGTTGAGAAATAAATATCATCCATGTTTTCTGTTTTTCTTTCTTTCATGTTGTACATCAGCTTCCCCCAGGGGCAAGAGGAGGACACAGGAGGAGGAGGAGGAGGACGGTGCTGTTGTCGATGCAGGCCAGGACCGGGCAGTCGAGGGCTCCTTTGCTGGCCCCAGTAAGTTTTAATTTTAATATAGAGTACTTATTTTTTCCTAGCGTTCCTCATTCGATTTTTTCTAAATCGTCTTTGATCTTCTTGTAGACAGGATCTAAATTCTTATCCCTATGACTCCGTGTGGTATTACTAGATTATTCTTATTAGTCTGTCTGTGTAGCTAACTAAGATTGCACATTTGGCATTTCCATTGGACTCCCATTCTAGTCAGCAATAGCTCTATGCACTGAGTGTAGTCCTCTGGGATTGTCCATATTGTCTTTTCAAGTATTCTAAATGTTTATGCTTTGACCATTGCCAACAATAAAAAGGTGAATGACCACCACCAAGAAATAATAAGATACTACTTTACTTTTGGTTTGGATAGGACAATCCATTCTACTACTGTTGCAGGGACAAATCTGCACAAACAGAACTATGGACACTAAATAATGCATCGCTTAGCTTATCAATTATAATAGGTGCTGTAACTGTTAGACTTTCCACATACCTCAGTGATAACAGACTTTGTAGTTGAACCCCGGCCCCAATCTCCTTACTGACTAGATAGTGTGGCAGAGTCATTTAGCTCCCAAAGTCACCGATGGCAGAGGCACGGACTCATGCTTGCAAAAATTCGAAAACCTTTAGCTCATCCACTCTAGTCTGGAGGACCAAAAACCACAGACTCTATTTAAGTTTAAAAGCTTTATTAAAAGTAAACACATTTATTAAATTCAAGTTTGTCATAAAAGTGAACGTGTAACTGAAAATGGAAAAGTGCTTAGTGCTGACGATTAATTGGACACATTTCTTGTGGTCGAGCCGAGCTCTCACCTGGTTTGAACTTGATCCTGCTCGTGTTCTTAGAAGTCAAGGTTCTGTCTGTTAGGAGAAAAAGTGGTGCGTGTTAAAAAGTAAAAAGCAAACATTCATCAGTTGTGCCAAAAAGTGCAGCAAGACAACAGCCTTCCCTGGAAAAAGGGACCTTTTTACTCTAGAGTACACAGTCAAAAATTATTAAATTGTACACTTTTTTTCACATTTCTTTCTTCCTCCTAGACCAAATATTATATAGTAGTGAGTGGTGTATTCTAACATTATTAAATGTACTTTGTAGGTGGAACATCTGGAGACGGGGCCAGCGCGGAGGTGGTGGCATTGGACGAGGAGGACAACTCTGGGGAGGAGGCGGTGCAAGTGCCGGAAAAGGACATGCCTGTGAGGGTTCACACGGTGGTGGCGGGCAGAGGTAAGCTATACATTCCTTAGTCATTGAGATTGAAGACTGCAGAGTGTGCTTTCTGCACGGGTGTATTATAAAAAAAGCAGGTAGTAGCCTCCTCTAAATGTACTTCGACTTAGCTGTGAAGTTTTTGGCGAGAAGAATCCCAATCAGATCTGAGGTGAACTTGATGGATGGGATGAACGAAAAGCGAAAGAAGGGTGTAAGTAAGTGTGGAAGCACGAGAAATGTAATGATGACTGGCAAAGAAGAATGATATGTGTTTGCTTGGTCCCCGAGGTGGCTGGGAAGGTAAGAAAATGGTATGGTGCATGGCTGGGTGAATGATGAAGCAAGGATGGGTGGAAGGAGAACAGCCTGGGTGGGTGAGACAGAAACTGTATGTGTGCAATATACTTTGAATGGATGGATGCCTGGATCATTCATGGTACTATCTGACTCTTAGATAGCATATGTGAATCTAGAGAGAGTAGACGGTCACTGGATGAACTAAGTGTTACTTTGAAGAGCATGTAACACCGCACCCGCACGTCCGTTCCAGTGTAGGAAAGGCAAGGAAAAGAAGTTGTAACGTTGTCCAAAGACTACCATGAATAGTAGCAGTAGTTTGTATTGCAACTGCAAGCACAGCATATATCCAGTTATTACGGTGGGCACTCCCTACCTCCCTTAATAACTTTAGTTTAGTAGTAGTACGTCATTCATGTGTGGGGGTATCACTGTTCACTCAATAATAAGCAAAGCACCTAAAGTCATCCCATATGTCATCAAATACATCCCATGTGAAGTGATAGATAATCAGATAATTTAGCTTCTTCATTTTCCTTTTCTAATACTCATTTGCACTGTAGGGTGAAAGCTAAATTAATTAAGCAGTAGCCCTTTTAACAGAGTATTCTCAGTGCCACCCGTAATAGAAAAGTAAGAGCTTCACCACCTGCATGTACTGGACCGGTACAGTAACGCAAGTCTGTCTCACTCACCATGGTGTGCGTCTGTTTTTCTCGGGTGCAAGTTCACTGCGCTGGCATTATGCCGGCTTGCATAAGATAACGTACCAATTGTCCTAAACAAGAGAGAAGAAGAAGAATAAGAGTGGTGTACTGTCATAGTCGACTGTAATAGAAGTCCATAGTGCTCGTAGAATTTGTTCCTTAAACTCCCACTAATGTTAGAGCAAGGATGAAGAAGTCGGAGGTTACATAGATACTGTCCTCAATAGTTATGCACTGTGCTTTCAATTTGCTACTTGTACTGTGACAACTTTCTGCTCAATCATTTTGTGTTAATCTTAAGGAGCATTGGTTACAGACTATGTCTTTCTTTTTTCATGTAGTTGCTCCTTCCAAATCCAAGACACCATCAAGGAGGAAGGAGCAGGCTCGAATGGCCCGGCAACGGAGGCTGGATGCCACTGTTGCTGAATATCGGCGGCTGGTGGCCCTGGAGGAGGAGGAGACGCAGTCTGGAACAACAACAACGTCCACTGGGACAGCTGCCTCCTCCTCCGTGCGGGCTGCCAGCCAGCGCAGTGCTCCAGCGGTACGGAGCCGGGCTACCAAAGCCAAACGCCACCGCCCAGCAGCAAAGAAAGCAGCTGCCCCTCACAGGAATTGCAAGGCACACCGGCGCCGCTTATCCCTCAGACTGTCCTACCTGGAGCAGGAGGTCCATAATTATAAGAACGTGGTGGAGGGCCTCCGCTTCGAACTTGCCACCCTCCGCAAGGAGCATGATGCCCTGGCTGCTAATTCCAACAGCACCCTGCCATAGTGTCCCTTGCCCCTTTTTTAGAGACTTTTGGGGGGTGGGAATTGGGAGTTGTGATTTTTGGGGACTTTTGAAGGACAATCGTTGGGGTTAGGGAGGGTCTTGCGGGAGATTCTTTTGTTAGGGCTATAAAAATATACTTTTTGAAACTTTATCTGACCATACCTGTTTTTTACTGCTTTTGAGTCTGGTGGGTGGGGGTTTAACATAACAGTAAGTTTGTTTTCCTGAATAGTCCTAGGACTTTAGTAGTACTACCGTCAATCAAATCTCTCGTCTCTCCTAATACTCCATTATACTACCTCCAACCAAACGCCTATCTTACCTGTAATTTCTGTTTGCAAGTAGGGCTAGGCCCAGGGCTGGCTCCACGGGAAACAGCAAATAAGGTTGGCAATCCTGGGCGGATAAAATTTCCTCATAGCGGTGGTACTAGTGGTGTGACACAGTGGCAGTTGCTTGCCTATGAAAAAAAGAAAATGAAATCTGGTTTGTGCTCCTGAGCAATACAAAGGTACAATACAGAATATAGCAGGTGACAGAAGTACACTAGAACAGTGCCACGTTGTAGCCTAACAAATGTTAAAGTATAACTAATTCGGTTGAAGTTCTTTGACATTAGCCATGGGTCTTTGTCAAGCAGAGTAAGAATATATCATCGGATTTCTTCACCAGCCTGTTGCTATCACCTTATCCTCCCCAGCAAGTGTGTGGATTTATTGCTGTAATTTAGTCACACATCAATCAAAACCACACAGCCCGGGGGAAGAGGGTTAGGGTTTGAAAAATGGATGGGTACGGGGGTTTTTGGGAAAGGTTTTGGGAGACAAGAAAAAGTAGCACAGCATGGACGAACAATTGTGAACATAAACAAATCTTTGGGTACAAACCTATCCATCAATCTTTGAAAGTGCATACACTACTGTAACTGCATGCATGTCAGTTAAAAGTAATTAGTACTTTCGACAACTGTGGAAGAAAGAATGCGACAGTACAGGGCGTGGGTGGAAATATTGATAACTATATTCAACATAAGGTCTCTGTAGCCAGATACCTGAGAGCCTTGCTGGTCACTATAAATCCATTCACAACAACACTCAATGGGGTTGGTCTGGAAGGTGTCAGGTTTACTCCCCGTGATCCAGTCGATGCAAATATGGTTCCACTTCCAAATGTCACCAACACCCAGAAGTGTAAACACAGGGTGTTCGAGGCATTAGGCGGGGGAGAAAAATAACAAACTAAAATAAAAAATGTGGGATGGGTAAAGGTAGGGTCAGCAGGGAAAGGATACCTGTAACAGAAGACAAGACAGGCATCAGTGAAGTGCTGTCCTAACATACAAGGGTACTCTCATATAGTCTCACTAAATAGTCTGCAAGTCTCCCGCCTACTCATGGGAAATGTAGTTTCATAGTACGGTAGGCGCTTAGGGGCTGCGTAACCTGACAGAAGGTATAGTAGATAGAAAAGGAGAAATTGCTTTTTTTCTAGGTGTCCCCTCACTCACCAGGGTTGCCCCTTGGTGACATGCTTCATCATTGGGGCCATCCCAGTCCTCTACGGCCTGGGGCGTGCTGCGACTTGCGAATTACGTAGGAGCACTTACAAATGACTATGTGTGGTGCAGATGTGATAGTGGAGTGGACTAAGTGATGTGTTAAGGGATCAATGTAGAAGCAGAGAGAGAGCCAAGAAATGCAGTCACAGTCAGAGAAAAAGGCAAGGGATACTGTATCTATGTGGTTGTAGTGGTCCTGTTGGAAGTGGTAAGTAAGTTGCCCGCAGAAAAAAAATCCTCCTATTAGCGGCACTCCTCCATTGCAGCCGACGCTTCGTCCATCGATGTTGGTCACCAGAAGACACCCTGTCCACTGCCTGCCTGATGCTGAATTGTGGCTCGCTACTGTGAAGCCTGACTCCATCCTTTTTTCCCCATTGCAGAGACTGAAACCCGGCCTGTAATTATTCAACGAAAAACAGGAAGTGATATAATATTACAACACCACTGATAAATAAATATAAGGCATGTAGGCTGTGGAGTGCAAAAAGTCACAATTTGTTTTTCCTAGTAGACAGTACAATGTTTTTGAAAGTGCGTACTCTGAGTCACCTTTTGAAGGATGTATGGGCAAATTAATGTATCGGATCTTGCCCCTCAAGCTAGGTGTACTGTAAACTGTGTTTTAGAACAAAATTAGATCTTCCTAGCAGTGCTCCCACCCAGACCCTTACTAAAGCCAGTCGCAAAAATGTAGAAGACCCCCAATCAAATCTCAAAAAACGAGGCCTAGCAGAAAACTGGTGACAAAACTTACTTTGAAAGTAAAAGTAGGCCGAAGTACCCTAATTACCCATTACCCACCGTGGATTGCATTCAAACCACTTGCAAGCAACCAAGCAAAAGTAGCCATAGCCAGCATCGCTCCAAGACTCGAAATCCCCCCCACTCAAACACATGCAATAGAAATACTGCTAACCCTAACGAACCCTAAGTTAAGAATAGTGGCAAAGGCTTTCTTTAACTATGCCAAATCCCCCCTTTCCCACCATGGATTTTCTTCAAATGACTTGCAACCAAAATTACACATTCTCACGAGTGCTCTAAGACCCCAGAACTCAGTTTGAAAAATCTAGAACACCCCGAAACACATGCAATCCTGCTGCTAGGGCTAACCCTAACGAACCCTAAGTTACAAAAAGTGCCAAAACTAAAGGCTTTTCCGCGCGGATTTTGTCCCAACCACTTCTACCCGGTATTAGACCTTCCCAGGAATGCCCCAAGACCCGGCAACCCACCCGCCAAGAAGCGTAACACCCCCAAAC
The DNA here is from genome assembly GCF_964263255.1 of Lissotriton vulgaris. NCBI lineage: Eukaryota > Metazoa > Chordata > Amphibia > Caudata > Salamandridae > Lissotriton > Lissotriton vulgaris. The sequence continues at coordinate 1,254,289,784 of NC_141696.1, forward strand.
AGGCCAAAAGCAAAATCTCATACTTGCAATATTTCTGGGCCTTCGGTCCAAACGCGCTGCGTAGCTAGGCCATAAGTCGGGGTTGGCACGACGGATTTCCTGAAAAGCAAATGCAATCAAGATTAGAGTGTCCCAGCAGTGCTCCCAGACCACGAAACTCACCCGCAAACAGACGGAACCCCCCCTAAGAGCACCTCAAAGGCAAGCAAGTCATCAAAAACACAAAAAAAATTCCGCCTGGGATTTGGTCCAAAACACTTTTATCCGGTATTAGAGCTTCCCAGCAATGGCCCCAGAGCCGTCAACCCAGGAGAAAACGAGTAGAAGACCCCCAAACAGCCAAAGAGCAAAAGTACAAAAATGGGGACTTAGTCACTTTTTCACAAATTTCCCAAATCACTCCGCGCGCGCTCTGCAGCTAGGCCCTAAGTCCCCTCAGCCACCATGGATTTGCTTCAAACCTCTTGCAAAGTAAAGTATATATAGCCAGCAGTGCTCCCACACCACGAAACTCACCCGCAAACACCAGGAAGCCCCCCAAACAGGCCCCCGAAAACGCTACATAGAGCAAAATGTCAGAAATAGCCCAAAAAAAAATCGGCCTGGATTTTGTCCCAACCACTTCTACCCGGTATTAGACCTTCCCAGGAATGCCCCAAGACCCGGCAACCCACCCGCCAAGAAGCATAACACCCCCAAACAGGCCAAAAGCAAAATCTCATACTTGCAATATTTCTGGGCCTTCGGTCCAAACGCGCTGCGTAGCTAGGCCATAAGTCGGGGTTGGCACGACGGATTTCCTGAAAAGCAAATGCAATCAAGATTAGAGTGTCCCAGCAGTGCTCCCAGACCACGAAACTCACCCGCAAACACCAGGAAGCCCCCCAAACAGGCCCCCGAAAACGCTACATAGAGCAAAATGTCTGAAATAGCCCAAAAAAAATCGGCCTGGATTTTGTCCCAACCACTTCTACCCGGTATTAGACCTTCCCAGGAATGCCCCAAGACCCGGCAACCCACCCGCCAAGAAGCATAACACCCCCAAACAGGCCAAAAGCAAAATCTCATACTTGCAATATTTCTGGGCCTTCGGTCCAAACGCGCTGCGTAGCTAGGCCATAAGTCGGGGTTGGCACGACGGATTTCCTGAAAAGCAAATGCAATCAAGATTAGAGTGTCCCAGCAGTGCTCCCAGACCACGAAACTCACCCGCAAACACCAGGAAGCCCCCCAAACAGGCCCCCGAAAACGCTACATAGAGCAAAATGTCTGAAATAGCCCAAAAAAAATCGGCCTGGATTTTGTCCCAACCACTTCTACCCGGTATTAGACCTTCCCAGGAATGCCCCAAGACCCGGCAACCCACCCGCCAAGAAGCATAACACCCCCAAACAGGCCAAAAGCAAACTCTCATACTTGCAATATTTCTGGGCCTTCGGTCCAAACGCGCTGCGTAGCTGGGCCATAAGTCGGGGTTGGCACGACGGATTTCCTGAAAAGCAAATGCAATCAAGATTAGAGTGTCCCAGCAGTGCTCCCAGACCACGAAACTCACCCGCAAACACCAGGAAGCCCCCCAAACAGGCCCCCGAAAACGCTACATAGAGCAAAATGTCAGAAATAGCCCAAAAGAAAATCGGCCTGGATTTTGTCCCAACCACTTCTACCCGGTATTAGACCTTCCCAGGAATGCCCCAAGACCCGGCAACCCACCCGCCAAGAAGTATAACACCCCCAAACAGGCCAAAAGCAAACTCTCATACTTGCAATATTTCTGGGCCTTCGGTCCAAACGCGCTGCGTAGCTGGGCCATAAGTCGGGGTTGGCACGACGGATTTCCTGAAAAGCAAATGCAATCAAGATTAGAGTGTCCCAGCAGTGCTCCCAGACCACGAAACTCACCCGCAAACACCAGGAAGCCCCCCAAACAGGCCCCCGAAAACGCTACATAGAGCAAAATGTCAGAAATAGCCCAAAAAAAAATCGGCCTGGATTTAGGCCCAACCACTTCTACCCGGTATTAGACCTTCCCAGGAATGCCCCAAGACCCGGCAACCCACCCGCCAAGAAGTATAACACCCCCAAACAGGCCAAAAGCAAACTCTCATACTTGCAATATTTCTGGGCCTTCGGTCCAAACGCGCTGCGTAGCTGGGCCATAAGTCGGGGTTGGCACGACGGATTTCCTGAAAAGCAAATGCAATCAAGATTAGAGTGTCCCAGCAATGCTCTCAGACCATGAAACTCACCCACAAACAGACGGAACCCCCTCTAAGAGCACCTCAAAGGCAAGCAAGTCATCAAAAACACAAAAAAATTTCCGCCTCGGATTTGGCACAAACCACTTTTAGTGCTTCCCAGCAATGGCCCCAGACCCGTCAACTCACCTGCAAAGAGGTAGAACAACACCCCCACAAGTGCTGAGTCTTTCTTCATTGGGCGTAAACCAGCCCTCTGCTTTGATGGAAATAGGAGTCTGGAGGAGGAGGATAGAGGAGCATGTTCTTCTGAACTTGTGAACCTGAGGAATGCAGACTGCGGCACCTTCAAATAAATTAGCAAACAAGTGAAGACAGTTCTGCTGATGGGCTTGTCTTTGTGATTATCTGATTAAAGTTTGAATTATATTAACTGTGCACAACAAAGAAAGACAGACACACAGGAATAAAAGTGAATAAGGATGAAAAAGAAAGTTATTGATTCGTTGTCTCATTTTCAGGGCTCGAAGTCGGAATCACGGTCCAGGAATAAGAATAAGGCTTCGTCATCATACTCTGCGAATTCAGCCCGGGTGAGGTCAGTGCCACCTGACAGAGTAGAAATTCCCTCATCTATGGTGCTGGCCACCTCCTCTTCATCCGGCACGCTCTCTCGTACTCTTATATCTGGTGGTATGAGGTGCTGATTCATCTTGATCATTGTTAACCTCTCCACATTTTTGGGCGAGAGGCGGCTCCGTTTGGGAGTTACAATCCCACCAGCCGCACTGAAAACCCGTTCAGAAGACACACTTGCGAGTGGGCAAGACAAGTAGTTTAAAGCCAGGTTGGTGAGCTGTGGCCACAATTCTTTTTTCCCATGCCAATACGCCAATGGGTCAGAATTAACATAGACCTCTGTGGAGTCATTCAGATAGTCCTTCACCATCGACTCAAGGTCCTCCTCCAAGGTTCCTCCACTTTGCGTAGCTCTTGCTGTGCCTCTGGCCTTTTGAGAACCAAACCCACGCAGAGCTAGCCAATCCTCTTCAGCCTCCAATGTTTCTGCTGTCTTTCGTGCAGATGATGCGGTTGCCGGTGTCTTTAACGGCTGAGAGGTCACTTGTGCCACAGCCACAGGTGCAGAAGTGGATTGTTTTGACTGGGGATGGCCTGCTGATGTACTGCCATTTCCTTCAATTTCCAGCCGTTCTGTTTCAAACTTCTTGGCTGACAAGGCTAGCCAACGTTTGTACTTTGTAACATCTTCATCAGCAAAAGGAAAGAATGCTCTGCCTGCCAGCGCCTTTTTGTAGCGTGGATCCAGAATAGTAGCACAAATGTAATGCTGTTCTGAGTGGATCTTTTGAAGACGTTCATCACCTTGTAGGAGCTCTAATAATTTCTCAGCCAGAAGCAAAGAGTCTTTCTTTTTGTCATCTTTTCGAAACACAGAACACACCTCCTTCAGTTGGTCCTCCAGCATGTACAACAATGGGATAGCTTTTCCCAAATTAGAGTCCTCCTTGCTGACTGCACGTGTGAAGACCTCAAAAGGACGAAGCATGCGTGTTAGGCTTTCAACTATGTTCCATTGCGGCCCACCCATCCTCAGCTCCTCTATACCCTCTTTCAAGAAAAATTGATCGAGTTGCGTATACTGCTCATACAGACGCTCAAGCATGTAGAAGGTTGAGTTCCAACGTGTTACCACCTCCTGGATGAGTGCTTTCACTGGCATTTGACTTTGATATAGCATGCTCCTCAGCTGCTTGCGGGCCTTAAAAGAATGCCTGAAATGCTTGCAAATTTTTCGGCAGTTCTCCAATACACTGTACGCTGCACTGCGTTTATTACCCAAGAATTTTTGGACAACCAGGTTTATACAGTGCGCCAAACACGGCACTCTGAAATAGTAACCGTCCCTCATGGCCTTAACTATATTGGAGCCATTGTCTGTGGAAACATAACCAACCTTGCGTTTTAGTGGGGACAGACAGTTAAGGACCTTTGTGTTAAAGACATCCAAAATGTTTTCTGCTGTGTGACGTTTCTCCAAACCAAACATGGCTAGTGTTGCATGTTTCCGAGCACCTTTAAAAACAATGTTAGTGTCAACACCTGAGTTTAGCTTTGCTTTAGCCCCTGAAAAAGAGACCCAGTGTGCAGTGATGCACATGTAATCAGCGCCTGCGCCACTGGTCCACATGTCTGTTGTCAGATGTATAGTGTGAACAGCACTCTTCTGCAAAGCTGCCCCAATCACCTTCAGAACATCTTCATGTAGTGCTGGAACCGCAACTCGGGCAAAATAGAACCGGCTAGGAACCTTCCATTTAGGGCAGAGCACTGTCACTAATTCTAGAAAACCAACCCCTTCTACAAAAGAAAAAGGGAGAAGGTCCAGAGCTAGCATTTTAGCCAGCTTAGTGTTATACAGACGGGTCATTGGGTGGTTGCGTTCATATTGCGCTTCTGTAAACAACATCTTTTTAATGTTGCCCTGGACCAATGATTTACGGGATGATGATGATCTCTTCGACCCAGTTACGCTCGCTGATGAACTTTTCCGCATTGATGTCTCACTCTCTCCCACACTCTTAGTGTGGCTCCCATGGGGTGTGCTGCTGACATGGGAACTGGGTGTAAGTGAAGTGTTTGAATCGTCTTCTACCTCCTCGTCATCAGCAGATGACAAATCAACGTTTTCATTACGTGCAATTCCGGCTTTCTTGACCGCCTCTAGGTGCGGAAACCATTCGACAGGGTGCCTTCTCTCAAGATGACCTCTCTGGCCTCCGGTACCATAGTTAGAACCAAGCTTACCACGACTAAATCGAAGCTTACAAAGGCTACAAATGGCTACGTTTTCCTTTTTTGGGCAAACACTAAAGAAGTCCCAAACTGGAGACTTGAAATGTCTTCGGGGGCCGGAGGAGGCGGCGATACTGGTGGTGGTGGTCCTGCTGCTAATGACAGATGAAGTGGAGGATGTGGATTGCCGAACTTCAGTACGTTTTGCACTTTCACCACCACGAATTGAGGTCGAGGACGAGGTGGGTACCTTCTTGCGAGGAAGAAATATGGAAGCGGTAGGTTTTGGTGTACTACTTAACTCCAAATCTAATGATTCCATTTCCATTGCCTCCTCGCCGACATCATCATCACGCTCAGCAGCTTCTCGGGATAGGGTCAAAATGTCTCTTTGCTGCATGCCCGGTGGGGCTGCAGTGACCTTTGTGATGACTGCCTCGTCGTCATCGTGAGAGGCTTCATCACCAGCAGTATCTGTCACTTCTTGTTGAGCCTCATCACACTCCATAGGTTTGAGTTTTTGGACGACCTTCCTTTTACGCTTAGGTACCGGTGGCAGATCATGGTGTGCCTCTGCCTCACTGTCAGACCGCAGTTGTCGTGGTTCCCAAGACAGATCACTTGCACCAGAACGAGGTGGGCTTGAAGAAGATGTAGACACCCCCCTTGATCTTTTCCTTGCTAGGGATGTGGAAGACAATGAATGATCATCAGGAGGAGTGGCTTCCAATGATACCTCAGCTTCATTGTCGATTTCCAAATGTGCCCCTACTTCGGGAGGAACAACTATTGTGGGCACTTGTGAACGTCCATGCACCTTTGCTTGCGCATCTCCTTTTGCTGCCTCTCCTTCCACATGTACTTGGGCGTGTACTTGCACATGGTGTTGTTGTTGCGGCTGTGGTTGTTCAACACTTGTCAGATGAGTTACAACAACCTGTGTTGATTCAGGGACATTGCTGCTACTTTCTTGCGATGAGCCAACATCACTGGTCGATGGTGATTGGAGAAGTACACTGACTGCCTCTGAAGCACTCAAGGGCTTTGACTTAAGTTGGCGTGGTGGTGGAGGCACTGAACCCAATGGAGCAGGGGTGCTGCTCTCAGGTTGGTCCCCAGCAGATCCTGCTGCTGCAGGCGTACTTTTTTTTTTGCTCCCAAAAAAAGTGGCGGGTGGCACACCAGCCTCCTTGGTAACTTGCTTCTTCTGCTCCTTACTAGCAACTTTCTTGCTAGAGGAGCTACGGAGAACTTTCTTTGGGGCCATCTTCTTCAGAGCAGGTCAGACAGCAGGCCGCAGTTGCACGAATTGTAGAGTTGTCTGAGGCCAGACGTGACGTCGCGTGACGTTATGCTGCACACACACACCGCTGCAGGACTTCTTCCTGGCACTGGTGGTTCTCTTGAGTCTTGTGCACCTAAAAAAAATGGAAGACAGAGGAACATCAGTTCAGTTATAGAGCACAAAAAAATCGAAAAACACTGCAAAATCAGCACAATCCCAATCCATCCATGCCCTCCATAATGTTTAAATTCAAGACAACCCACAGAAAGACTAGGCCCATGCAAGACTCACTACCCCTGGGCATAAATAAAGGTTGAAAAGTAGGCAAAATGGTTGGAGGCCTAACAACAAAGCCTGCATTCAAAATGGCCACTTGCCTGCCAAGCACATGGCCAGTGCCTGTAGCTGCACTCAAAATGGCCACCAGCCACATGGCATGTCCCTCCCCATGAACACCCCCAAAAATCGAAAAACACTGCAAAATCAGCACAATCCCATTCCATCCATGATGTTTACATTCAAGACAGCCCACAGAAAGACTAGGCCCCATGCACCACTCACTACCCCTGGTCAAGGCCCCAACAACAGGTCAAAAATCGAAAAACACAAAATTTTACAAAAAAAAAAAATCGAAAAACACAGAAAAATCAGCACAATCCCAATTCATCTATGGCCTCCATGATGTTTAAATTCAAGACAACCCACAGAAATACTAGGCCCATGCAAGACTCACTACCCCTGGCATAAATAAAGGTTGAAAAGTAGGCAAAATGGTTGGAGGCCTAACAACAAAGCCTGCATTCAAAATGGCCACTTGCCTGCCAGCACATGGCAAGTGCCTGTAGCTGCACTCAAAATGGCCACCAGCCACATGGCATGTCCCTCCCCATGAACACCCCCAAAAATCGAAAAACACTGCAAAATCAGCACAATCCCATTCCATCCATGATGTTTAAATTCAAGACAGCCCACAGAAAGACTAGGCCCCATGCACCACTCACTACCCCTGGTCAAGGCCCCAACAACAGGTCAAAAATCGAAAAACACAAAATTTTACAAAAAAAAAAATCGAAAAACACAGAAAAATCAGCACAATCCCAATTCATCTATGGCCTCCATGATGTTTAAATTCAAGACAACCCACAGAAATACTAGGCCCATGCAAGACTCACTACCCCTGGCATAAATAAAGGTTGAAAAGTAGGCAAAATGGTTGGAGGCCTAACAACAAAGCCTGCATTCAAAATGGCCACTTGCCTGCCAGCACATGGCAAGTGCCTGTAGCTGCACTCAAAATGGCCACCAGCCACATGGCATGTCCCTCCCCATGAACACCCCCAAAAATCGAAAAACACTGCAAAATCAGCACAATCCCATTCCATCCATGATGTTTAAATTCAAGACAGCCCACAGAAAGACTAGGCCCCATGCACCACTCACTACCCCTGGTCAAGGCCCCAACAACAGGTCAAAAATCGAAAAACACAAAATTTTACAAAAAAAAAAAATCGAAAAACACAGAAAAATCAGCACAATCCCATTCCATCCATGGCCTCCATGATGTTTAAATTCAAGACAACCCACAGAAATACTAGGCCCATGCAAGACTCACTACCCCTGGCATAAATAAAGGTTGAAAAGTAGGCAAAATGGTTGGAGGCCTAACAACAAAGCCTGCATTCAAAATGGCCACTTGCCTGCCAGCACATGGCAAGTGCCTGTAGCTGCACTCAAAATGGCCACCAGCCACATGGCATGTCCCTCCCCATGAACACCCCCAAAAATCGAAAAACACTGCAAAATCAGCACAATCCCATTCCATCCATGGCCTCCATGATGTTTAAATTCAAGACAACCCACAGAAATACTAGGCCCATGCAAGACTCACTACCCCTGGCATAAATAAAGGTTGAAAAGTAGGCAAAATGGTTGGAGGCCTAACAACAAAGCCTGCATTCAAAATGGCCACTTGCCTGCCAGCACATGGCCAGTGCCTGTAGCTGCACTCAAAATGGCCACCAGCCACATGGCATGTCCCTCCCCATGAACACCCCCAAAAATCGAAAAACACTGCAAAATCAGCACAATCCCATTCCATCCATGATGTTTAAATTCAAGACAGCCCACAGAAAGACTAGGCCCCATGCACCACTCACTACCCCTGGTCAAGGCCCCAACAACAGGTCAAAAATCGAAAAACACAAAATTTTACAAAAAAAAAAAATCGAAAAACACAGAAAAATCAGCACAATCCCAATTCATCTATGGCCTCCATGATGTTTAAATTCAAGACAACCCACAGAAAGAATCAGTCCACCCACCACTGAGTACCCCTGGGAAAAGGCCCCAAAACAGCCCAAAAATCGAAAATCCCAAAATTTTAGTTGCAGCAACTGTAATGCCCCAAACAAACTTACTTGTAAAATTTCTAATCCAACAGTGATCCAAAGAAAGTCAAAAAGGCCTCAAATCCAAAGATCCAGCAGCATCCACAAAAGGTAATCCTTCCAGGTCCACATCCGAATGAAAAGTGACCAGGAGATGGACAAAGCACTGGGAGGAGCCTGCTGAACAGGAACAGGAAGTTGAAGACTATGGGGCACTTCCTTCCTCCCACCCCCCTGCCCCCCTCCCCAAAATGGACTCCTCGCTAAAAAAGTGCAGGCAAATGTCAAACTAAGGAGTTATTCACATAAAAATCATCATTTCTAGAAGGTTTATGCTGCTTGCTGGTGGATTTCTTGTGCAGAATTGCAAATTTATATTTTCGCGCGCCGCATCTCAAATCTCGCAATTGCGAAGTACCGCGAGACGTGATCTCGTCGTACTCGCGTTGACAAACTATCGCTGGCAAGCCGCGATGACGTAATCGCGCTCGCCAATTCCCGCGGGATCACACAGCAAGATCCAAAATGGCGCAGCACTCGCAAACTATCGAAAAAAACAACTCGGCAAACGATGATAAACGCCGCGCGCCGCAAAAATTGTATCACCAACGCCGCGCGCCGCCAAAAAAATCCGCTGCGTGCGAATTTGCGGATTTTGCGGGAAATCCGCAAATCTCGCGGATTGCGGATTTCCCGAAAATCCGCAAAATCCGCGAGCGGAACGGATTTTCCGCCCACGCTTACATGACCAGGAGGCTGGTCGTCCCCTTGTCTCAGCGTGGTTTCCTACTTACCTTGGCCCACGAGATTCCCTTAGCAGGTCACTTAGGCCAGACGAAAACGTGGGACAGGCTTGTCTCGCACTTTCACTGGCCTCACATGAACGAAGATACCAAGGAGTTTTGCCGCTCCTGTGTCACTTGCCAAGCCAGTGGTAAGTCAGGTGGCACGACAAAGGCCCCCCTTATACCAATGCCTGTGGTGGGGGTGCCCTTTGAACGGGTGGGGATCGACATCGTCGGTCCCATGGAACCACCGACAGCATCAGGGCACAAGTTTATACTGGTGGTAGTGGATCATGCCACCAGGTATCCTGAAGCTATTCCCCTTAGGACCACTACAGCACCTGTCGTGGCAAGAGCCCTAGTTGGAGTGTTCTCCAGGGTGGGCTTTCCTAAGGAGGTCGTCTCTGACAGAGGTGCAAACTTTATGTCGAGCTACTTAACTGCTATGTGGAAGGAATGTGGTGTCAACTACAAATTCACTACACCCTATCATCCACAATGCAATGGGCTTGTTGAGAGATTCAACAGGACCCTAAAAGGGATGATTCATGGACTACCGGAAAAGCTTCGGCGTAGATGGGACGTCCTGATCCCCTGCCTCTTGTTCGCCTACAGAGAAGTCCCACAAAAGGGGGTTGGCTACAGCCCTTTTGAACTTTTGTACGGGCATCCTGTGAGAGGACCCCTGTGTTTGGTGAAGGAAGGATGGGAGAGACCTCTCAAAAAGCCGGCAACCAACATAGTGGACTATGTGCTCGGTCTCCGCTCGCGGATGGCTGAATACATGGAAAAGGCATCCGAAAACCTTAAGGCCAGCCAAGAACTCCAAAAAGCTTGGCATGACCAAAAGGCTGTCTTGACTGTTTACCAGCCCGGACAGAAGGTGTGGGTGTTGGAGCCAGTGGCCCCAGCAGCACTCAAGGACAAATGGTCCGGGCCCCACACCATCCTGGAGAAAAAGGGAGAGGTCACCTACCTGGTCGACCTGGGAACTCCCCGGAGCCCCCACAGGGTGCTTCATGTCAACAGGTTAAAAGCATATGTCGACAGGAAGGACATGAGTTTGCTCATGGCCATAGATGAAGGACAGGAGGAGGAGAGTGACCCTCTCCCCGACCTGCTCTCTCAGAATCCTGACGATGGCTCGGTAGATGGTGTTGTCTTTTGCGGCAGCCTCTCCGAACATCAACAGAGCGACTGTAAACAGGTTCTTCAGTCGTTCCGACATCTGTTTTCTCTGACACCCAGTCAGACCGATTGGTGCACCCATGAGGTCGACACTGGTGACAGCTTGCCCGTAAAGAGTAAAATCTACAGGCAGCCTGATCACGTCAGAGACTGCATCAAAAGTGAAGTGCAGAAAATGTTGGAGCTGGGAGTCATTGAACCCTCGGATAGCCCTTGGGCTAGTCCCGTAGTTCTAGTGCCGAAACCTCACACCCAGGGTGGTAAGAGAGAGATGAGGTTTTGCGTAGACTACAGGGGTCTCAATGCAGTCACTAAGACTGACGCCCACCCAATACCAAGGGCAGACGAGCTTATCGATAGATTGGCTTCGGCCAACTACTTAAGTACGTTTGACCTGACAGCTGGGTATTGGCAAATCAGGTTAGCTGAGGACGCCAAGCCTAAGACAGCATTTTCAACCCCTGGTGGGCATTATCAGTTCGTGGTGATGCCCTTTGGTCTGAAAAATGCACCTGCCACCTTCCAACGGTTGGTGAATCATGTCCTTACTGGGCTGGATGACTTCTGTGCGGCATATCTTGACGATATTGCTGTCTTTAGCTCCACCTGGGAGGATCACCTGGTCCACCTGCGGAAGACGTTAGAGGCACTGCAAGCAGCAGGTCTCACTATCAAGGCCACCAAGTGCCAGATAGGGCAGACACAGGTTGTATACCTGGGCCACCTTGTCGGTGGAGGTCAGGTTCAGCCACTGGAGAGCAAGATACAGTCAATCAGGGACTGGGCTCCTCCAACCACCCAGACTCAGGTTCGAGCTTTCTTGGGCCTGACTGGTTACTACAGGAAGTTTGTCAGGAACTATGGTTCCATCGTGACACCATTAAACGAACTGACAAGTAAGAAAATGCCAAAAAAGGTTCAGTGGACAGCGAGCTGTCAAAAAGCATTCGATGACCTAAAGCAGGCCATGTGCACGGCACCTATCCTCAAGAGTCCGGACTACTCCAAACCATTCATTGTCCAAACAGATGCTTCTGAGTTGGGTGTGGGAGCTGTTCTTTCTCAACTGAATTTTGATGGTCAAGACCAGCCCATTGCTTTTATAAGCAGACGGCTGACCCCTAGAGAGAAGAATTGGTCAGCTATTGAGAGGGAGGCCTTTGCTGTGGTTTGGGCCCTGAAGAAGCTGAGGCCATACTTGTTTGGCACTCACTTCAAGATTCAGACCGACCATAAGCCCCTCTTGTGGCTAAATCAGATGAAGGGTGAAAACCCCAAACTGCTTAGGTGGTCCATTTCCCTACAGGGGATGGACTTCACAGTGGAACATAGACCTGGTACTGATCATGGCAATGCCGATGGGCTCTCCAGATATTTCCACTTAGAACAAGAAGACTTTCCTGGTCAAGGTTAGTTAGTTGTTCCGACGTTTGGGGGGGGGTCATGTAGGAGAGTAGGGTCTGCAATCCTATGATCACCCAGATTTTTCGCTTTTGTTTCACTGGTTTACGACTTTCTCTGGCTGTGGGCCTGCCAATCAGACCCACAGCCTGGCTGTTCTCTTTCTAAATTACGAGATGTACCCTAGGTGCATTTACCAATTGGTACTGGGCCACCTTATCAGACCCTGTAACCCAGGGCGTAGGTGTACCCAGGGCCGCCAGGGGCTGCAGCATGTATTATGCCACCCCTGGCTGGCCTCCTAAATTTGACACAACTGGCTGCATGACAGCTGGGGCAAAGTCGTGTAATCACCCTTTGCTTTAGATATAGTAGCCCTATATCTAACCCTCCAATGGACACCCGAGTTCCTATCAGTCACTCCTATGGCAGGCCTTGACAATCCTGAAGGCAGAGTGCATGGGCTCGTGTGAACTAAGCTCTGGCCCGAGCCGAGCCCGGTTGCAGCTTGCGGAATCAAGACCCAATGGCTGTTCCATGATAACGCGTACCATATCGGTAACTTCGGTGTCGCGTTATCAAGACATGTCGAGTAAGGTGTCATACGAATCGGGATGCTGCCCTCTCACCAACTCTGGCGACGAGGTTAGCATTCCGCCCTTCTAGAGGGACACGACATGTACGTAACTGTGAACCCCGGTTAAAGTTAACGAAAGCCTCAGCTCCACAAAATGGATGCTGCCACCACAGACACAAGTCTGACCTCCTGCTGCTGGGAGTCCTTCCAGCGAGGAGCACTTGGACAAAGGGTTTCCTGTCGAGGGCGGTGTTCGCACCGTCCCAGACAGGGTTTGTGTATTCTGGGTAGGTAGGGCTTTTGCGAGAAGGTGACTGCGGAGTGGCACCCCGGTGCTCACTACGCATCTGCCGGTTAGAACCAGTTCCAGGGGCGACAGCCCTGGCCTGGGGAAAGTCCGGCAGGGGAGAGGGGTGTAACTACCCCCCTTCCTGGTCCCACCCTTAGGGCAGGACCTAGTCATGTACCCACCCCTTTCTTTAGGATAAAGGCCGGAGCGGGGACCCTTCCAAATTAGATCATCTTTGAATCAAGAATACTTTCTACGAAAGGACTTCAAGACTCTTCTTAAGATTTCTCCCTTGTGACTAAGGAGTAGTCACCCTGCATCAGCGGGCACCATCTAAGAACTCTGCGGTTTGCTGTAAGTCCTTCCTCAAGGAATCCGACGGCCCAGCTCGACGAGAAACCGGCTTCCCTGGCACCTCTGACCTCTACCCACGTCATCAGCTCAGCTGTGATCTGTGGGTGCGACGAGACCTCGAGGGACCGGCCATCATCAGAACCTGCACGCTCTTAAAAACCAGCACGACCATCGAGGTAACTCTCTGGTGAGTGCTCTGGGGTCCGAGAAGCCCCGACCCTGAGCCGCTCTAGCACCGAAGTGCAGTCTCCCAGCATCTCCACGATCTGCGTGGGGCCCTTCTGCTCGCTGCTCAGCACGTTGTCTGGTCACTTGCCGTTGGCTTGTGCCCTTCTGTGACGACGACCAAGAATCAACACTGCCGGTCTGGTTGCTCCAGACTGGCCCCTGCTTCCATCTTTTGAGAAGCACCCCGGACCCTCCTGGTCCACCCAAGACGCCGACAGCGACATCCGTCGTGGGACAGCTCGCACCTCCACCGTGGTCGCCGACAACGCCTCCTGGTCCGTGAGACTGCAGAGCCTAGCGTCGCCCACTCACCTGGTCGAGGTGACGGCCAACTGGTGCCTTCCTGGTACCCTCTGACTACTGGCTAGTAGTACGAACTTGGTCCCCTCTGCTTTCAGGTTTCATCAATCTCTACGAACTATACACCACTGGTCGCCGGCCAGCAACTCCTTTTCTTCCGGCTCCTGGCTCGTCAGCGAAGACCCCGACGCCTGTAAGACTTGTGCAGCCGCAGCCCTCGTGGCTAGGTAACTCGGCATTTCGGTGCCTGCATAGCCTCCTTACTCTAGGGTCCCGAGTCCCTCGCTTCCGACTTGCCTTAACCTTTCCGTGTCCTCGGACACTTGTCTTTAAACTGTGCACTTGAAGTATTTGCTAAAGAGATTTGGTTTGTGCTTAGTACCCTGTCCTCATAAAGAGTACAGGGCTGTTGTGATTCTTAATAAATATACTGTTTATTTTCATAACACTTGTGTGGTGTCCTTTCACTGGGTGTTCAAGGGGTACATGTGTGGTAAACAGCTGGCTTAACGCGCCCTCTCGAGTCTTTAGCCTTAGACTGCTCGTATCCACGCTACTAGGATAGCTGGTCTATAGGTTGACTTACAACCAAACACCATAAGGGTCGTTGGAACGATACATAGCGGTCGCTAGAATAGCGAACGTTGCATATCGGGCCAACTTCTCACACTCGTGCAGCACTGTTATCTCTCTGTCCACAGGAGGACCGCCAAGGCTGTGGTGTGCTTGTCCGCCATATTCAGAGTTGAATCCAGGTCTGGTGGGCGGTGCTGCAGCAGTCTCACAGTGGTGGTATGTTAGACTCAATGAAGAGCCTAACATGCAGACCGCTGCCATGCGTGCGCCAACTGCACATTCCTGCATGCTTCTCCGTGTAGGAACAGGGGTGCAATTACAGGAGGGCACAACATATGCCTCCTCCCCGGCTTGCACCCTGAGGCCCAGATGGGACAGGGGTCTCTATTAGGGCCCCCTTAGTTACCTCTCTGCCACTCTTTTCATGGCGTGCTCACTGCCCTGAAAAGTGCGGTGAAAAGACAACTCGTTAAATGCTCGACAATGCTGCAGCGGCACCGCTAGCATATTACTGCCCATTTCCAGACCATGATCCCGGCGGTCTCATGGCACATTCATAATACTGCGGGCGAGCTGGTGCAGTGTGACGGTGGCTGGACCGCCACCACATGTACAGCCATCCTGTAAGTTTACTACTAAGGGGCCGATTACGATCTTGGTCGGAAGGGCACCGAATCGGGTTCGGCATTAGCGGATCGGATTCGGAGGCTGAATTTCTGTCCTGTTCATACACAGGTCCGTTCGTCGAAGTACGATGCAAACAAGCGCAAAATCTACGTCTCGGCCGTAAGCTAACCATGGCGCGCAATGGAGGCGAATTCCGACCGAGCCAGTACGATGCTCGATTCGGACAGCCGGATCGAGTCGGAGCTTCCGGCTCACAATAGCTTCCGGAGTTGGACTTTGGGGATCCGCATCGGACTTCCTGTTACCTGCAGCCTTACGACTTGGACCCAGGGGGAGACCCATGGTTCTCCCCAACACAGGCATGTGCGGTGCGGATGGCACCAACGCGTACCCACTGTAGGGGGCGCACTTGTCCGCAACGTACCCATTCAGTCAATGGGAGCCGATGTATGCGTCGTACGATCGGCTCCTATTGACTTCTATGGGATTCTGACCGAACCGAGTCAGACAGCATACGGCTGCATCGTACTCGCTCGGTCGGACTGCAGGAGTCTGGCTCGATCGGAAAACACCCCAGATCTGGCTCGGTCGCAGTGCTTTCCAACCGAGATCGGAATTAGCCCCTTAGCAGTAAATGTGAAAGGGATCAGGGGTAGTGATTAAAGAAATGGACATACTTGCTAAAAAATAGGTGGGATTAAGGTAGGAGTGAGAAAGGGTTAAGGGAGGGCTAAGGAGGGCGTTATGTGGAGGATTAAATAGAGGTTAAGTTAGGGAAATGGACCCACCCACCTAAGAGTAAGCCCATTGTTATTCATAATGTAGCCCAGTGACAGAGATCTTCGAATGGTAACGCATGGTAAAGCATATGACAAATGTAAAAAGTTTATTACATTTTGAAAAAATTACAAAAAATATTTTAGGTTAAATATAATTGTAAATGAATGGTATATATTTATTGTAAATGCAGAACAAAAGAAAAAAAACGACAGCACTATTAGCGTAATATTGATTTAAACCTTTAAATAATTTAACAATATTAAATTCAATTAAAATTATTCTGTGGAAGTTTAAATCAAAATATACATTAACAATTATTAATAGTGATGCATAGAGTTAAATAAAAGTAATCTAATTGTAGTGTATCACTGTTTTTAGTTAAAACATTAGGGGCGCGATGTAGGTCACCAAATACCGGTCAGTAACGGCCGAATTCGGCCGTTACCGACCGGTATTTGGTGATTGAGATGTAGAGGCCAATATTTTACAGAATCGGTAAATTTACCGATTCTGTAAAATACCGAATCAGTAATTTTACTGATTCAGTAAATCCCTGATGTAGGTAGCACTGTTTACAGTGCTACAGGCCTTCAGAATTCGGTATTTTACCACCCAATACAATTGGTTGGTAAAACACCGAATTCAGGTGTACATGCACATCTGTGCATGTACACCTGTGCCATGTGACACACAGACATGCCCTTAGGGCATGTCTGTGTGCCACATGACACACAAGCCTGGAATTGGGGTGCTACAGGGTGTCAAAGTGACACCCTTGCAGGATTCGGTATTTACCGATTCGGTAAATACTGAATCGGTATTTCCAATTGATTCCTATGGGTTTCAAGGCCTATAGGAATCAATAGGAAATACCGATTTGGTATTTACCGAATCGGTAAATACCGAATCTTACAGATTCGGTAATTCTAAAATAATAATTAACTACATCTGCCCCTTCCTATTTACCTACTCTTAAATACCGAATCAGTATGATTCGGTATTTAAGAGTAGGTAAATAGAAATTACCTACATCGGGCCCTAACTGTTTAAATTTAAAAATCTGTATTATTTTTAGATTTTTTTTAAACATTAAATTATATTTATTCATATTTCCAGCTATTTAACATTATTTCCTAAGGGGTTTAATTTAATTCCCTACAGCCATTATTTTCTACGGGGAAGTGCTGGAGTATCAGTATTTGGCCATGTGTGGTGCTGGACTAACTACTATTTCTTTGTGGCAGTAGTAACTTGCTCTCATAAATTTAGCTCAACCTCATTTTTCAAGGGTTAGAGACATATAAGTCTACACTTTTGACTAACTTTGCACTCGGATTTTATGCATAGGCCAAAATTAGAAAGTTACTCTAAAGTGTAAGAGTAATTTGCGTGTGTATATTTCTCACAAGTGTTAGTTACATTTTTTAATAGCTCCCTTAGTCTTCAGCAAGAAGAGTGATGAGGTAATGACTCGTTCTAACATTGTTCCTGCTGTATACGGTGTCACACGTTAGCCCAACTGCCAAACTTTCAATGGCATGGCTATGGAGAAACACCAAAAGTCTAAGAGGAATCCCTGGAAAAGGCAATTCACTCACTCATACTGGATTTTTCTAAGTACTACTTATAATCACTGGTCACAAACTAATTTATACCGTTCACAGACTTTTTTTATTTATTAACCCCTTCGCTGCTCATGACGAGCTCAGCTCGTCATGAGGCACGGTTGAGCTGTGCTTATGACGAGCTGAGCTCGTCATGAACAATGGGAAAGCCTTAAAAGCAGCACAGGAGGGGAAAACCATTAGCAGCCAAGGTGTTAAAAAAATAAACATGTAGATAAAACATAATACATTACATAATAAGTTTCTGTTATTCATAAAAAAGACTGACTCTAGGTGCAATCAATAAAAAACGAAGTTAAAAATAATTCAACATAGTATACAGATAAGACAGAGAAAAAAGTTATACATTTTAACAGATCCTCACCAATTTCATCACAATATAGTCTAAGGCAAAAGATACCACACGTCAAAATCAAAAGCAAAAAACCCCCAAGAATCAGACAACACCTATGTTCTGATACTGATTTCAAGATTCAAAAGGCCCTTTGAATGTTATTAGAACAAATCTCATTTACAATAAACCTAATTCCTGAGATTTACTGGGCTTGAATTCTTATGAAAAAAGAAGCGTCAACGCGTTTCGGTGTCGCTGCCCTTGGATATTGGCACACCTTCCTCAGGATAATTTTGGAGTCATAGGGGTTAAAATCATATATCCTTCCTTGAAGTTAAAATACTGTTTCTTTTTAAATAGATGGGGATCCAAATCCACGTTGCGCTGGATCCTGGATATTATCTTAGGAGTATACGTGGTCTCTAAGTATCGGGGATGACCTCTTCCCCGTGGTATTCCTTCTTTCTTAGGTTTCACCAACACCTCTGGATAACGGTGAATGGCTTTGTTGAGGAGATCCCTGATCTTTTGGTTATCCGGTCTCGAACGGCCACGGGTACGTCTGCTCCTGTGTGTTTCTCAGCATGGAGAAACACCCCCTTTCCTTTGCTTAACATGCTCATTAAGGATGTTTAATTGCTCAAATAAGTTCTGAAGCATGTGGAAGATCTCGTTTCAATTGGTCGATGAGGAATATACAGAAAGATCATTAGTGCAATGAACCATCCTCCACATGCTTCTAGATTTTAACCCCTTCGATGCTCATGACGAGCTCAGCTCGTCATGAGGCACGGTTGAGCTGTGCTCATAACGAGCTGAGCTCGTCATGAACAATGGGATTCATAGATTATCAGCACAGGAGGAAAATATCTCTAGCAGCCAAGGTGTTAAAAGAATCACTATCATTTGTGCATATCCTGGAATAGTGGGACAGTATGTATATATGTTTTTTTCTTCCTTTTTGAGGAAGTATTGCATAATGTGCTTCTTGTAACTGGCAACATGTTTACTCAAAAGTATCCTCCATCTGACATGACATGGACAATCTCACTCTAAAAATCAAAAATCCCACATTTCTTGGCTGTGGTGATGTAGAGTCGCGGGTTTGAGGTAATATGAAGGTTGTGGGACTTTGGTATTGAATTTGCCAAGATTGTGGGTAGCTGTGTATGCTTTCTCCATGGAAAACATTGCAATCATGGCATGCAAGGGTTTACAGGCTTTTAATCCCACTGGGCAGTTCTCCAGTGAGCTGGAGCCCTTGGAGGTCGTTTGTAGGACAAGTGGCTGCTCCAGGTGCCTCCTTCACTCTCACCAGCCCCTCGTCAAGGTTAAATTTAGCAGGCAGGAGCATCTTCCAGAGTGAGAAATGGAGAGAGGGAGAAAGTAGAGAGAAAACGATCAGAGAGGGAGAAGAGAGAGAGATGAGATCAGGGAGAAGGTAAACGAAATTGATAATAGTATTGCTTCCCTCTTCAAGCTTCCAAGTACCTTCAGAATCCCTACCAGGAGACACATACGCATGCACTAGGAGCCTAATGACGGGGTGCATGGTACAGAGGTGCGAAATTGTAGGGTCTGCAATCACCAGTTCTGATGCTAACTGCACAATTTTTTATCTCCGAAACAGGAAGTGTGAGAATTTGGGTTGCTGGTTGAGGGATGTGAAACCCTCCTCAAGCAACAACCACAATTCCTGTCGGGGTGAAGTCATAAGCAAACCCCAAATTAAGCTGTGCTTAATCCTGTGTTAGCTTGGCACAAAAGCAGTCAGGCTTAACTTAGAGGAAAAAGTGTAAAGTATTTATGCATCACTTCTGACAGTACTTATAATGAAACATACAACAAGAAAAATACCTTATCAATTTAGAAAAAATAGAGTAAACGTTAATAAATAATTTAAGACCAAAACTACAAAAATCCAATCAGTAGAACCAGAGAAATGAAATTTTAAAGATTTAAGTAAAAAAGAGCATCAAAATAGCACCGAATGCCAACTGCATTTATCTGGTCATGCCGAACAGGGACAAAGTCACAAGTTGAGGCTGATGGCAATGGAGCGCTGTCCTGCTGCAGGGAGCCAGTTAGGAGGTTCTTAGGAGATGCGAGGCTGAGATACGAGTTCCTGTGTCATCGTCAAGGATGCTGTTGGTGAGGAGATTGTGATATGAATTCCTGCAGGACCACTGCCTGCTCTTAAAAATATTTTCGTACCCATTCACAAAGGGGAAGCAGCCCCTGGGCACCTCTTCCTGTTTGCGAGTGGCTTACCACCCTTTTGAAAAGGGTGGTAAACTGAGAGTGTTTTGCGACCGCAATTACGGTCGCAAAACAATCATACATAGCTGTAAGACTCGCTATTAGAAAGAGACGCCCTTGGCATGCCCCATCTAATAGCGAGTCGCAAACCATATTTTGAGAGTTGCTAAGGGGTTAGCAACTCGCAAAATATGGTTTGTACATAGGGCTGACCTATTTTAAGGTCTCAAATCGGCCAAATTCCCATTTGCAACTGCAAAAACCAGTTGTGCATCTGCCCCAGTATGTTTAAAAGTACGTACTGCATAGTTAGAGTTTCTTGTTGATCATATGGGTGAAATTATGATATTTGCCTGCTTCCATGGACTTCCTTGCATGATTTTGGTCCCTGGATTTCCTTGCATGATTTGGTCGTGATAATTGTCAATCAAAGTCTCACACATTTAGTCCTTGAATGACACTCAAAGTACACTGAAATTATGAAAATGTCACACATAAGCAATCTGAAACCTTGGCATTGGAATGCAAGCTTGTACGTATTGCAATGAAGTATGAGTCACCGGTCTTTTGAAAAATCAATGTAATTGAACATATATGATCCTCTCAAAGTTGTATTTAATTTATTCTCCTTGGTGCGTCGTTTTCTGTGGTTAGGCAGCCGAACCCAGCCCTGAAGTCTTCCTGTGCCCATTCGTCGTTATGAAATTGTAGTCCTGCTTCTATGTCTTCGAAAATTCCCAGCGTTCGGTTTTCAAAATCTGGTCACCCTAACTATGGTGGCTTTATGAGTAAAAACTCATTAATGGCGAGCTATTTTACAAGAAATGGGGTACAATTATGCATTTTAGCTAAACATATAGATTTACAGCGAGTGTCTGTAAATTATTACGTGGTGAAGGCAACATTGAATGAAACATGAAGTTAGCCGGTAGAGGGCAGTATAAGAGCACAAACGAAAGACTGTGAAAAGGGATTTCTTTAAAAACAAAGGAGCGTGGCCGCGCTTCTTTAGGAATTTTTCCGAAACACAATAACAATGCTAGACAAAAACACAGAAATAAAATTCGACCGAAATAGTGCATGAACAATATAGGAATAGTAACTTCAGTACGCACAGCCAGTAGTTAGCTACAAAACTAGAGGCTATGGGCCAGATTTACTTCCCTACCAATTTGCGAGTCGTAACTTGCGTCGTTTTGCGACTCACAATTTACAACTCGCAAATTGGAATGTGTTTTTGATTCCTAATGGGGTCGCAAATTGCATGCCTCATTATTATACACGAGGCAGCTGCAATTTGCAACCCCGTTAAGAATGGCTGGCACTCCTAGGGATGGTGCCCTTTTTGAAAAACAGGGGACCCCTACAAATATTGAGTTTGCTAAATGTAGGGAATAGGTAACCAATTTTGAAAAGATAGAGAGTGCAACACCCTCAATAGCAAACAGTTCTCAAAACTGCCCTTTGTATACTCAACATCTGAAATTTACCTTGCGACATTTATGTATTAATAAACAGAGCGACATATTTTATCCTTTATATTTTTTCTTTTTATTGTATATATTTTATCTTTGATGTATAAAAAATAGTTTTTTTCTTTCTTTTTTATATAAACATATATAAATTATTTGTAATAAGATGATTTTGATTATATAGACACAAAATACAAATGATTGTATAACATATACAGAAAGCAAAATAATTTTTGTGAACAAACATGAAATTAGGTCGATGGAAAACTGAGGTTGGCAACAAGATGGAACAGAGCACAAGACTTAAGGTAGGTAATGCGGTGGAATTAAACACTACGCGCGTTTCGGCCTGTGGCCTTCGTCAGGTGACCGTCATTCGTGAAGTGTAGACATAACAATGTGTTGTGTGCAACAAAAATTTTTTATTGAGTGAATGTACATGGAATGATGGGTTTCCAATAGAGATAGAATGTTAAAAACTTAGAACCGGTGGTTAGCTGATGGCACGGCTCTTACTTAGATATTTTTGTCCACCTTAGTTCGATAGATTACAGTTGGATAAAATCAGGCTGGTTTTCAGATATAGGAACAAACGACTAATTAGCTTATAGGCTTAATAAATTCAGCCGAACATATGTAGAGTAAATATTCCAGGGATTCAATTGGATGACTTCAAGGCGCCATCTGCATTTGTACACAAGGCGTAATCTTTTTAAGCATGTGACTGCTCAATATTATTAGGGACCATCCGCTATCTTTACTGTTATTTCTTCTATTTGGTATGGTCCCGCTTAGTAACGATACTTCTGTCCTTGCCTCCTAGGGATGGTGGCCTGCTGGGGTCAGGAGACCACCATGTCTATGACAGCTTTTTTTTAACGAAGCATTTTTTTGAAATGCAGCCTGTTTTCCTTATAGGAAAATGGAAGGCATTTAAAAAAAAACACGTTTCTGTTTAATTTTTTACTGGCAGGAAGTGGTCCGCTGCCTTCTCTTAGAAAATATTTTCACATCCATTCACAACTCATTCTGTAGTGGACCTTTATATGAAATCGTTTGCATTCATTATTAACAGGAACTTTTTGTGTTGGTTAATTGTTGGCAAGGGTGCGAATTATAGTTACCCTAGGGCACCAACTGTAGTTACTTGAGCTACCTATACCTGGTAAATTTCAGTGGTTTTGTACATTCAAAATGTTACGTAGACACTGAAATTCTCAGCTAACTATTACGTTACATTAACCTTTGTTTTTTTCCAGTAAATTATTTCTAGCTTTTTTTTAACATGAAGTAATATTTTATTGCCATACGTAAAGCTAACCCCCTCGCCATAGGCCGAGCAGGGCAGGGGTTTGGCCACAGGGCATGGCGCGGCCAACTCCCCCTCAGGCTGCCCACCCCACGATGCGCACTGCCTTTGGCCATGTGTGGCAGACGGTTTGCCTTCAAGCCCAGTAGAGCCCATCCCCCAGGGTATTTTTTTAAGGAAAGGGGGGTCAACCAATATTTGGAAAGGGAAGGGGGCACATGGCTTCCTACCCATAGCCAGAAGTGGCCCCTGGAACCCCATCCCCAGGGGGCTTTAAGGGGAGACGCCACACGGCTCCCCTCACTGAGCCCAGAGTGGCCCCCGGATCCCATCCCACGGGCCATACCCTATATGTTATAGGGTGAGCAGCGCACCGCCCCTCTCAAAGCCAGGAGTGGCCCGGGGGACCCCATCCTCTGGGGCCAAAACATGTATGCTAAGGGATGAGGGTGTACAGCTCACCCCTGAGCCTTAATTGAGCCCAGGGACCCCAACTCCTCAGGGCTTAATTCCAGTAAAAAGGGGAATGGGCCACATGCCCATTCCCTGAGCCTTAATAGGCCCGGGTGTAGGAAGCAAGCTCTGTATATACTATATCAAAGTGAGGTATAGTGTGCACAGAGTCCAGTGGAACCCCAGAGTTAGGCAGAGGTAAAGTTAGCTAGCACCTCACTCTCCATTTGTGGTAGTGTGGTTGAGCATTAAGGCAGTATCAGAGGACAGTGTTAAGCATGTGTTGTACTCACTCAGTCAGTAAATGAATTTACAAACTCAAAGACTGAACTTCAGATCAATTGTTTTTGTATAAAAAACTTTCTTTTAGTTATTTTATTTTATAGAACCAAGCAAGCCTGGCACAGGTAAGCAATAAATACTTTACAGTAGTAATGCAGCTTGTAAACAGTTTGAATTGTAATTGTATATGTACTTTGGTTTGACTTACAGTATGGCTGCAGAGAAGTGCAATACTTTGTAAATGCAGCACATAGATTTGAAGTACAATTTTACAGAATTTCTTTAAGTTTTCAAACTCCACACTTGTTATTGTTATTCTATGGAGAAAAATGGTGTTATTTGTTTTGCGGTAAGTATTTGGGAGTTGAGGTTCTGGGGGAGACTCAGGGGTCCCCCAGGGTCAGGGATACACTCTTGTTACACCCTCAGTGACACTAGGGCAGCTGGGTGCAGAGTGCTGATGCCCAAAGTTATCTACTGGGGGATAGGCGGCCTCCGGTTGGTGGCTGCTGACGAGCAGGCAACTTGGTTGTGGAAGGAAAGCTCCTGGACTTTAGCTCAGGGCAAATGGGGAAACAAAGTAGCACCAAAGGTGCACCCTCAGCGGCACTAGGGCGGCTGGGTGCAGGGTGCTGTTTTCGACATCGGGCACCCTGTTGTTTGCAATGGGGAACCTCTGGTTTGCAAAGGCACTGCAGGCTTGGGGACGAAGGTCTTCTGGGTGTGACCACCACTTTGAGAGGTAAAGTTGGGAAGTAGGGGGTTCGTTAGGCACCATCGTTTGGCCACTCAACACCGTGGGGCGGCGGGTGCCGGGGTGCCTTTTGGGGTCGGCTCTTCTTACCAGCATCTAGTTGCAGTTAGGGGGACCTTCCGGATTTAGGGTGCAGGTTTCAGTAGGAGGCTTGAGGCAGGTCAGGGGTCACTGGATCTCGGGTTAGGATCGCTGGGGGGACCTCCTCATGGTGTTTGCCAACTCGAGCTCGTGCCGTCGACGACGGGTGCAGAGTGGGGCGGATCCCCAGTGTTAGGCTAGAACCAGAGGTTGCAGATGAACAAATCTGGTGTTCACAGGAGACACAGTCTTTGTGGTTGAAGGCGGACAGGTCCTCCAGGGATTTCAAGGTTGCTGGCTGCAGGACACACCGTGATTTCGCAGGAGCAGGTTCGAGGTGGAGACAGGCCCGTAGGGCTGGAGCCACATCAGTGGGTGTCTTCCTCTTGTTAGCTTCTGCATGGCTGTTCGGTCCTTCTTCTTCTTTTCTTGTAGTTTCTTCTGGTCTGAGGAAGCAAGGTTCAGGGGTGCCCCTAAATACTAGATTTAGGGGCGTTAGAGGTAGGTAAAAAGTTTGGGACCAATAGGTCCCTTCCTTGGGATGGGTACACCCCCTATTATGCTACCCTCCAGTGGAAGGGGGAGCATAAGCCTTTCTCTGGTTGGCTGAGTCCCCCATGTGCAAGATGGTGGGGACTGTGAGTTGTGCTTCACCTTGCCTCCCCACCTGATGGGTGGAGTTGGCAGAGGTGGGCACATCTTTCTTCCTCACTTGTTTTTCCTGCTGCTTCTCCCACCCAAAGTGGGGGTCAGAACCAGTGGGGACCAGTTGCTGAAAGCAGCAAGTGGCCTCGGGAAGCTCACAAAGGCGGCAAGCCTTTGAAACTTCCCCTTCGTGAACCCTGCCCATCCTCGGGGAGGAGGCTTGGCACCCGGTCCCAGGATGTGCATTGTTTCAGGCTCCAGAGAGCAGCAGGCTCTTGACCCAGGGGTCCAGAAACATGCCTGGTGGTGGCAGCAGAAAGAAATCACTCAGCCTGGACACAAGTGGTAGGTTAGTTTTCAGGGGTCATCTCTAATATTCCCTCTGTGTGCATGTTTCATTAAATCCCACACTGGCATCAGTGTGGGTTTAATGTGCTGAGAAGTTTGATACCAAACTTCTCAGTTTTCAGTGTAGGCATTATGGTGCTGTGGAGTTCGTAATGACAAACTCGCTGCACCATACACTCTTAATGGCAGCACTGCACTTACAATGTCTAAGAATGGACTTACACACTGCAGGGGTACAGGGCTCATGCACCTGTACCCTCACAACTGGTATAGTGTACCCCGCTAGAGGGGTGGTTGAACTATGCCAGGGCAGTGGGTTGAAGGCCTGGCACACATAGATGTGTGCCATATTGACTCTTCACTTTGTTCTGCACCAAAACACACAGCCTGCAAAGGCAGCGTGTGAGTGTAATAGTACATGGCCTCTTAGGGTGGCACAATAAGTGCTGCAGCCCTTAGAGGCCTTCTCTGGTCACAGTGCCCCGGGCACCTGTGGCGTCATTTACCAGGGGCAGACCTGTGGCCAGAGATGTCAATTGAGTTTAGGCTTCAATGCAGTTTTAGGGAAAGAACATGGGCCCTGGGTACCTGATTAGCAGGAGCCCAGGAAACAATCTGTCAAAGCACACGAACAATTCAACTAAAAGTGGGGGCAACCATGCAGAAAGAGGGCACTTTCTCACACAGGGTACCCCTTCGCTCAGGGCAATGAAAAGGTGAGGGTATGCACAACCCATCCCCCTCAACCTATTATGCCCCAGAGACCCTCTTCTTAATTATAGGTGGGTACACCGGTGCACACACAGGGCACCCATCAAACAGCAAGTTTAGAGCTGCGGAGGGAGTCCCATGGCCCCTGCGGCTAGCCGGCTCCGCTTACAGTACCGACATTGTTTCTGCCGGGGGTGCAGCTATTTCTGCATGCCCCTACCATTTTGGAGCAATGTGTCTTTCACTGCCCACAGGATCACAGTCAGCAAAACAGAAATTACTTCCCTGCCCATGTTCCTGCAGGCAGGGAAGGGATGTCTGCTGCCTCCCGGTGGGAGATTCAAAAATACTTCCACAGGGTGGGAGCTAACATATTTTTCTCTGTCCGTCCTGATTTGGGCACAAAAACTACTGTGTCCTGGGAGTGGGCTTCCTGAGACAAAGTCTGTGACCTGGCCTTTTCTGACTCAGGGATGGGGCTGCACAGCCTCCCTCCTAAAATCCAGAGCCCTAAGATGGCTGCCATCACATCATTGTCGAAGTGGTAGAAGCCAAACAGTTCTCTCCATGAGATCTGTCAGCCCGCAAATCCTCTGCAGCCTGAAATAGTCAATGTTTTTGATTTAATTGCTTATAAACTACTGAACGGATTTACATCAAATCACAAAAAGCACTCTTTCTGGACCAAGATTTAGCTTTCTGACAAATTTGATGTAAATCTGCTCAGGCGTATGGGCTACAGCTGTGTCTAAATTTCCTATGGAAAAATGAGTTAGAAACGTGTTTTGGGTTCCCCCTTTTCTTTACCCCTGCCCGCTGTAACCCCTCAAAACTTTCTAGTTAGGAGCTGGGGTGGAAGAATACTTTTTTGAAAGAATTGTGAAGATTCATCAAACTGCCCCCAAGTTATTAGGAAAACAAACAAACATTGGCAAAGCCAATCTATCTGGCCTTTCACATGGCTACAGTAACTCGAGTAACTATTAAATGTCCTTTTCGAACTAGGAATAGCATTTTTTATTTCTTTCAGTATTTTTGATGTAGAAAATGAAACAACACATCACTTGTAAAAGTCAATTTGCGAAATACATAATTCAATGCCCCTGCAATCTCTAATATGTGGGAAGCACTATTCGCAAACTAAAGAAACGAATACTAGAACATGTAAGAGCTACCACAAATAATGATTGGAGCAATGCAGTGGCAAAACATATGGAGATACATCATCAAAGTGACTGGAAGAAATTTAAATTCTATGCTATTGAAAAAATTGAACAAAATGAATGAGGAGGAGATCGGAAACGAAAGCTATGACAAAGAGAATCTTGCCATTTACTGAATTAAAGAACATTAGCACATTATGGATTGAATCAGGATGAGGAGATGTACATACATTTAAAGATGAGAGATAACTAATTTGCTTCGATCAATTGATATCCATATTTATCATAGGGTTTTGATAAGTTTAGGATTTTAGCATAATAACTGCATGTTTTGCACAAACACTGTGCAATTTAAGTTAGGTTTTAGATGTAAAGCTAGTTAGATTGATGCAATTAAAGGAAATATTCAACTATACTGTAAGAACATCAACAGTGATACAGTTGAGAACAGATGTTAGAAGCATGGGTATCAGTGTTTACATAAATAGGAGAACATATTGACAATTAGCCCACTGGAGGGCACAAATGTCAATTTTAAGCAGAATTCACTATAAATTGTATTGCAAGTATTTATGTATAATGAAGGATATTGATAAAAGAATATCATCTGAGATGTCAGCAGTGATGTCATGAGTGATGTCACTGACCATGTCATGAGTGATGTAATATTGACATCATCAGCAGTGCATTGCGGGCGCGCGAGTTCTAGTTAGCTGAACTAACTATAACGGGGGAATTTTTATGGTTTTGTACGAGTGAAATGTCTAACTAACTATAACGCCCCTGAAACCTAGGGGTTTTTTCAGTGAATTTCTGAAAAAAAAACAAAGCTTACAGGGACGTTAATAGGTAGGCTCAGATTTCACTCGAACAAAACCAGTGAAATTCAGCAATTATTGTTACCTGAGCTAACTGTAACATATGCCCCGCAATGCACTGCTTATGATCTCACATATTATATCACTCATGCTATGGTCAGAGCCCAGTCCCTCCCCATGTCCCACTATGCACATTTATCATTACAGAGGGAGTTCTCAGCAGAGAGGCCAGTCCCTCCACACAACCTACTACACACCAGTCATCTGAAAGAGAGGTCTAAAAGGAGAGGGCAGTCACTCCAAACACCCTACTATGCACACCTATCATTACAGGGGGAGGTCTCAGCAGAGAGGCCAGTCCCTCCACACACCTTACTATGCATACCCATCATCTGAGAGGGAGGTATAAAAGGAGAGGACAGTCTCTCCCCGCACCCTACTGTAGCGTCCTCCCCAGCCTGGGTACTTGCCAATTACTAAATCACACACAAGGTTTAGTATAACATCTCTTCATTCTTTTACATGAAACCGCAAAAGCAACATTCTAAACCTGAATTCACTTCACTCCACTCTAACGCTTACATCACAAATCTGTGGAGTCCATCAGGAGCCACAAGGGCTCTGTCATTGCAAACTCACCTGACGCTATATTTCCCCCTCTGTTAAATAAAAAATTACAATGTTTTACAAATATATACACAATCATAGATCCTCAATGAGTCTTCATGGCGCTTTGATCACACACCCCAGCCATGTCTACAAAACTTGGGATAGGCAGTGTAAGTGTCCATGACCTGCATTGGTGATGTAGGAACAACAGTATTCAGGGGGGTCTTCCCTTGTCCTTTCAGACCCAGACTGTACATTGACATCAGTGCCTGAGAAGTGATGAGCCACATTTTGGAAATGTGTGGTATCTCTAGTAATGGACTTCCCAGTACATTGGGCAGTCACCATGTGTCCTTTGCTGGTTGCAATAGGAAATGTTTCGGAATCGAAAGGAGCATTAGACTTTCATCTAATTTTCTATGCTCACGAACAAGTACTCAATCTCTTCTAGTGAACGTAAACGTCTTTTGCATGGTGATGCTTGTCTGCATAGACCTTCATTTTCCTTTTACAATCTAAGGGCCCCATTAGGATGGCAGGTGGACTCAGTCCGCCCGCCACCCTAACGGAGATCGGGACCGCCCGCCGAAAGTGCGGGGGTCCCGACATTGGCATTAGGATGCACCCGCCACAGTGGCGGGCGCATTCCTCAAGTTTACATTGTGGCGGGCGGTGCTCACTGCACCGCCCACCACAATGTGAAATACAAATGCACGCATTTGCATAATCGAAGCGGCAGGCACTGCACGGTGCCTGCCGCTGCGATTATGCAAATGCAGGGGGGTACCACAGGTACCCCCCGTGTGCCACCTCCCTATGGCCGTCACTCTGGGGGCCCACAGGGGGCCCCCGCAGCAATCACCGCCTGCCTTTCAGTGGCGGCAATGCCGCCGCGGAAAGGCCCCTAAATTAAGCCATCGTAATATGGCTGGCGGTGTCCATTGGACACCGCCACCCTATTAATCTATTACCGCCGCGGTACCAAGGCGATCGCGGTGGTAAAGCGGCAGACGGTCTTTCCGTCCGCCATTGTCCCCTCCGCCATCCTAATCAGGCGGAGGTGAAAACTAGAATGGTTGTCGGGCTGATTGCCTCCGCCTGGGTGGCGGTGGCCACCGCCACCCTGGCGGAGGCAATCCGCCCGATATCCTAATGGAGCCCTAAGTCTTTCATGCAGGTTTTTCCTCAGTATTAGATCTTCTGTTGTTCCATTGAAATAACTTGGTTGTCATGGCTCCCGAACATCAAGGGTGCAGGGCTTTCACCTGTGGTTGAGTGAGGGGTCGAACGGTAAACTCAATAATGAAAATTTAAGACAGTTTTAAGATCGAGCATTTCTGGTACAGCACGCTGAACAACTTTCATTAGAGTGCTAATGAAATGTTCGGCCAGCCCATTGCCCTATGGTCAAAGAGGTGTGCTTTTCTGATGCTTCACAATAAGATGACTGAGAAAGTTCTCGACTGTTGAAAAGCGGGTCATTGTCAGATTTTAAGATTGCAGGCACACTCCTTTTCACAAAGATACCGTCCAATCTCTTGTTGACTCTTGCTCGAGTGATAGATGAGAGATCTTCTATCAGTGGAAAATGGGTGTATTCATCAAAGTTCACCATCAACTGATGTCCGTTGTCAAGCGAACCGAATAAGTCAACAGCATTTCTTTACCATGCATGTGTTGGCAACTCTGACATATCTAAAGGGTATTGAACAATTTTCGATGAAAGGCAGTTGCATAGATGACAGCCCTTCAATTTTCTTTCAACACGCTCGTCGAGATGTGGAAACCAGACGCTTTGGCAGCAACAATTCCACAATGTTGTTCTTGGGCCACTTCAGTTATCTGTTGTCGCAGACTCTCTGGAATGACAACTTTCGAACATCTTAGAATAATGCCTTCCTGAGTAATAACCAGTTTGTCTTTGACATTTATAAACTCCTGGTATTCACTGTCACTGGTAAGAGGTCAAGAGTGCTGGTATGGGGGGAGGAGCCAAGATGGCGATCGGAGCGGACGTGTAGGCTCTCGGCTCCGCCGGCCCTTGAGTCCCGCACCGGAATCCTGCTCAATATCCTGAGGTGCATCACAGGCGAGACGTGCGGGAAGCTGTGCTGACTTTGCCAGCGTTCCTCCTAGTTCTCCACCCGCCCGGTGACTGAAGATATCGGTAAATTGCCTCGCAGCCCTGGACCCCGCTCGTATCGCTGCGCCCTGCCGGACCTCGCGGGCTCCGAGACGGCCGGGCTGCTCACTTGGGGGCCGGAGTCTGGGAAGTGCTGCCCCTGCCCGTGACACGGACTGGCCGACGCATGCCGCCAGGGTCTTATTGCGCATTTACAGTGTAGCGCGAGGGCGAGGCGGAGACGTGTTGTGTGCGAGACTCCTTTGTCCGGCGCTGATGAAGTGTTGTTTGGCTTCCATCGTTGCTCTGCCTGGCATCGGCGAGCCCCCCCTCTGCTCTGCCTAATTTACCAAGTTGACGCGGTTCCCTGCTTGTACCGCTGACCGAGGGTGACTCTGGAGACACCGAGGGAGTCCATTGAAAATCAGTCGTGCCTTGCAACCCCCCTTCCCCCCCAGCTCTTACACTGGATCGTAGGCAAGATGGCGATGCCTGCTCACTTGCTACGTGGGGACGACTGCCCACCCTCGCCTTGGAATTGCGAGCTTACTTCCCAGCTGGGGGCCAGATCGCATTCATCCTCCTGGGATTCGGAGCTAAGGGGACCGCAGCCTGAATGGACTTATGGAGATGTTTTAGCTTCTTTGGGGGAACTACGATCAACGATGGCACACGACTACTGTAAACTGGGTGAGAAGGTTGATGCATGTGTGCTCGATCTGGGGCGGGAGCAGAGGGTCTGTTCCCGACAATGTTTAGATTTGCCCTTGCTGCTGACTGTCTGTGAAACAATGTCTCCGAGTGCTCATGGCGAGATTAGTGCTGCTATTGCCGGCACTTGTAGCGACTCACGGCCACCCATCAGTTCTGTTGATGCTACTTTGTTTCCCTTTCGTCCCGAGACTGAATATCTGCCTCACTCAACATCGCCACTGTTTTGGGCACTGGAAGCATGTTCTCTCGCCCCCTCGCCTGCTCCTTCCTTGGGGATTTCGCTCTCCCTGTTATGGAACTTTTGCCACCTGGATGTATCGAAAGGACTTTTAATCGAGGGAAACGTACTTCTTGGGGGCAGGCGACGTCCATTCTGTGCTCACGTACCTCCCCCTTTCTCATTGCGGCCATTTTGTCTCTTTGTCTTGGACGGTAGTGGCTTTCCATGGAGGGTGGGCAAGGGGATACGTCCAAGATCGGGCCAGGGCTAGGCGGTTTCTTTAGTGGAATTGACACGCCGGCGGGTGGGGACCAGGTTGGGACTGATTTCTGTCTGCTTTGTCTGCATATCTCGAAGTGACTCTCCCTAATTGCCATATTTTTTGCTATTTCTATTGTGCTGATGTTATTGGGGTGGAGGATATTTATGGGGCCGGCGGTGACCGGGAGTATGTGTAGTTGGCCCTCCTCTCGGCCTCTTCTTTTCATGGGAGTTATAGACTAGAATATTCTTTTCTTACTCTCTATATTTCAGATGTTATAATTATTCCTTTTTCTTTTTCCTTCTTTCTTCCTTGTCCTATATTTCGGGTTTATTGGGCGACAGACACACTGCTGGGGGGGTTAGGCCGTAGCCTCTGCATGCGTGTAGGGTGGGGGGTTGGGGGATGGGATTTTAGTTTCTTGATTTCAGTTTCTATGGTGCCTTGATTTTCTTCTTTGTTTCGTTTTTCCCTCTTTATTCTACCTTGGGTCCGTGTCTTATACAGTTTAGGGGTGGGTGGCGGTGGACACTGGTATGATGTTAGATGTGTAACTCCTGTTGCACATATTTTGCGCTGCCATGCTACTTAGAGGACCTGACTAGTGGATAACTTGTTTGCGGGGTAAACTTGTTGTTACTATCACTTCATGCTAGCACGGACTCCACTTTCTTAGTTTATTGTTTATGTAAAAACTAAAATGTCGAACTTAAATAGCTGGAACAAAAACGAAAAACAAACCTTCATTGTTCCTGGGACACGGTTTCACGATGCTCTACAGTGTAACTTTTAAATGCTTGCTTATCGTACTGATGTGTCACTGTGTCACCGTATTGCTTGCTTTGGTGCTTCAAACGTATTCGTGGCCGGCCTGTTGGTTGTGGGCCCGTATTTGTTCTTTATTAATGCAGAATAAAGGTTTACAAAAATTAAAACAAAAAAACAAAAAAAGAGTGCTGGTATGAAGACTAATGTGTAATGTCTTTCAGTTTTTGTATGTCACTATATTAACATGTGGCAGTGACAATTTGTTCCAGCGAAATGGCAGCTGGGGTACTTAATTTTACTATGAAATTTCTGTATGCTTTAACCGTTTTGTGAGGATTGCCAGGGCACTGTAGAGGCACGCATGAAAAGTAGTCAGTAGGGCTTTGATCTTTCCCTGGGTGATGGTGTAGTTGTATTTTTTTGATTGCAGATCCAAACGTTCAATACAAGGAGGCATTTTTGCCTTTGGATTGCCAAAGATAGTCAACAATGCTTGATGATCTGTCACAAGAGTGAAGGGCTTCCCACACAAGAATATGTGGAAATGTTCACAAGCCCGCACCACTGCAAAGCTTTCTTTCTCAAGTTGTGAATAACAATAACAGCATTCCGTTTGGGACAAACTTCGGCTTGCATATGCCACGATACATCTTCAAGCATTTGGGAGTCCACTGTGCTGTGCCAGTATGGCACCTTACCCGACTGAGCTAGTGTCAATAGCAACCTCAATATGAAGCTTTGGATCAAAATGTTCCATTTCAGTAGCGCTTTCGATAGCTTGTTTAATTTTATGAAAGCTTTGCTCGCATTCATGTGATCAGTGAAAAAAAACATTGTTTTTTGTCAAGTCTCTTAATGGCACACTGCCAGTGGCAAAGTCTCATATGTAAAAAGAGACTGAGTTTTCCTCTGTTTCTGTTTCTCCTACCTTTTTCTATATTCTTTTCTACTCTAATTTCGTGCACAATCAGGAATTTTCAATTCCTGCCCCACATAAGGTGCCTTTACTTTGCTCTCTCCCACCATTGGGCACCCCCGCTTGGTCCCCCTACTTTTGCGCCTGCTCCGCAATACTGAGCGATACCAAAAAGGAGGATGGAGGGAGCGTTTGAAAACATCAAACACTCACCCCCTATCAACTGATCTGGGTTTAATGCATCATCATTCTTTAGCTCACTCCACCACCCCAGTTCAGACATGGCCATATGCAAATCAGTCTGACCCTATGCCTCATGGGAACAGTCCAGCCCGAACTGCCAAGCCATGTCTTCCCTGGACCAGAAACAAGCATCCTGGGACTGGTTTCGGGTTCATAACCCTCATCAGCCAGGCTATCTTGAATCCTGTGGCAAAGTGAGCAAGGGACCCACGTCTGGGCATATCCTGCCAACTTAGGGTGAACAAAGTGATACCAAAGGGGATGATGGACAGAGCGTTTGAGCAAATCAAACACTCACCCCCAGTCAACTGATCTGAGTTTAATCCATCATCATTCTTTAGCTCCCTTCACCGCCTCAGTTCAGACATGGCCATATGCAAATAAGTCTGACCCTGTGCCTCATGGGAACAGTCCAGCCGAACTGCCAAGCCATGTCTTCCCTGGACTGGGAAAAAGCATCCTGGGACCGGTTTTAGGTTCATAACCCTCATCAGCCAGGCTATCTTGAATCCAGTGGCAAAGTGAGCAAGGGACCCACGTCTGGGCATACCCTGCCAACTTAGGGTGAACAAAGCGATACCGCAATACTGGCAACTCCGAAGTCACCTCTCCTCCTATTTTTAACTCCTATCAACATTTCACATCTTGTTCACCATATCAATGCCTACCAACAGACCTGTATGTTGTTTTATGCTCACCTTGTAGCGGGCATATACTTTCTATGTAACAGTTTTTTTCTATGCTTCTGAAAAAAAAAATTTGAACATATAAAAAGAAAGTACATGCTCTAGTCTACGTGTCAGGATTTTCTACTGATACTGATAAGGAAGGTATTTAAGAACTCATTAAACATGTGTTCTCTTTCTAGTTCGTTTTCCAGAGCACTAAACATAATTTCTATGACAAAATAAACCACTCATTCTGTTCCTCTACTACAGTCTCCTCTGTAGAAAATGTTTTCAGGTCTCCAGCTCATATTCAATCAAGATGATATTCAGGTGTGTCACACTTTTGCCATGAATACAGAATGTTAGGACTCTAGTTGGTCAGTTGAACACTGTTGTGAAGCTACAGTAGAATCCTGGGGAACCAACTGACACACTGCTACTGTTGGAAGTACATGTTTTACTCAGAATATGGGAATTTATTTTCACTTGGTTGAGGAAGATAGTGTAACCATATGGAAAATGTGCTCTCATTTTAGCTTTTGGAGTACATTTCACAACCTATATAATACAATTTCGCAAGATAACAGTTTTCAAACATAGTTCTTCAAATCCAGGCAGAGAGTAACTATTTTCCACAGGGTAAAGCCACCTGAGAACTCACCAGAATTCCTAAAATAGAGTACAACACTAGTATAACACTAGTACCAATGATTTATATTGTGGAAAGAATTGTTGCAGGTATTCTGCTCAGGAACAGAAATATGCTTAGGGTCATAGAACATCAGTTGTTAGGGACTGAGTCACGATACATCCTCAGGACCATGAACCAGAGTCCTACTAGCTATAGTATGTCACTTGCCCTCCTACTCATAACCAGAGAAACAAGTGAATTGACACCCTAGAACACAACGCTCCCGACCCTCTCAGGGATCACTGTGACAGGACACTACCTTTCGCTCACATACTCTTACTTGCCCACAATAAGCTATGAAAGAGACACAAAGGAAGTTTGAGATGTTTATTAAAACTATTGTGCTCCTGCAGTATGCGTGCCACAATTAGAAAACAACTACCTGGCCTAAATACCATCAGCATTGCCAATAAACTGTGTATTATAAAAAGCCATGTCATTTTATAAGACAGAATAGCCGAACCCGTTTACCCATCTACAGAAGCAAAACTGATTATATAGCAAAGATCTGTAGGTTTAGCAGCAGACCCCGTACCTTAGCATACACATACGGATGTATTACATCTCAGATACAGCCACGAGCTTCTCGCAGAAAATATTGGTCTCTCTCTGCCTACTACATTACTGTGTTTACCTATATGACAACTGGAGAGTTTCCGCCCCATCTCCCTCCTGCCCTGGGTCTCGAAAATATCTGAGGTTCATGTCAATACCATCTTGATGGAGTATCTGGAGGCAAATAACGTACTAGACCCTTCTCAGAATGGATTCCGTTCTGGTCACGGCACAGAATCTGCTCTTCTTGCTGTCACCGAACATTTGAGATGGGCCTTAGACACCGGTCGTATGTCGGCACTGATTTTGGTTGAGCTCAGTGCCGCGTTCAACATAGTCTCCCACCAGATCCTGCTGAGGCGCTTGGAGGAGGTGGGCATAGCGGATGCCGCTCTGGATTGGTTTGCCTCCTTTCTTTCTAGGAGGACCTTTCAGCTGACCATCACTCTTTTTTCGTCCAAAGTATATGCCATCAAGCAGGGGGTTCCTCAGGGCTCGGCTTTGAGCCCTACCCTGTTCAACCTGTATGTGCAACCATTGACGACGATGGCTAAAAACAGAGGGCTCACGGTGGTGTCTTAATCAGGCGACACCCAGTTGGTAGTCACTCTCAACAATGACACTACTCGGGATGGTTGTAAGTTCCATAGCGATCTTGAGCCTGTCTCGGGGTGGATGACTGCCAACTGTCGCCAGCTCAATGCTAGCAAGTCTGAGGTTCTGTTAGTGGGGAGAGACTTGGAGCTGTGGTGTAAGCACTGGTAGCCCGCTGCACTGTGGTCGGCACCTGCTCCTAAACAGGGGATGAAAAACCTAGGTGTCTGGTTTGACACAGCCCTTAACTTTAGAACGCAAACTAAGAAGGTGGCAGGGACGTGTTTAGGGCTACTATGGGGGCTTAAACCTCTGCTGCGCTTCTTTGACCCCTCAATCAGGCAGGTTGTCATCCGGGCCTTGATTCTGTCTAGACTGGACTATGCCAGCTCCCTTTATCTCGGGGCTAACCAGGCTGAGATTGTCAGACTGCAAAGGGTCCGAGAACTTCTTGGCCTGCCAAGGTGGTGTTCTACCTCTAATGCAATACGCCGCCTACACTGGCTGCCTGTGGCCAAGCGTGTGGAATTCAAGGCCCTCTGAATTACTTTTAAAATCCTCAACTCATCATCGCCATGCATTCTGTCCAAGCTGCACTCTTTCTATATCCCCTCTCACCAACTTCGCTCCATGGGACTGAATCTTGTGCTTGACCCAGGGTGAGGAGGGCTTGTG
Source organism: Lissotriton vulgaris (assembly GCF_964263255.1). Taxonomy (NCBI): domain Eukaryota; kingdom Metazoa; phylum Chordata; class Amphibia; order Caudata; family Salamandridae; genus Lissotriton; species Lissotriton vulgaris. Next base: position 1,254,326,864 of record NC_141696.1, read on the forward strand.
CTGGAGGCTGCTCTTTGCGGTGTTGGCTTCTAAACTCTGGAATTCTCTTCCTATTTCCATCCGCAGCATAAAGCTTTATCTGCTTTTCCGTAAAGCTATTAAAATGTTACTTTTCCCTCTTCTATAAGCTGTTCAGTTGCTACTAGCTGCACCCATCTGGTTTCAATTAGGGAATGACACACCGTCCTTGTCAAACAGAAAGCGCCATGTTCAAATACACAAGCACATATAAACAGAGCACATTAGCAATAAATTATCGCAAATACTCTTATACTGGTCGCTATTTGATATAGTCAATCAGATAATGTACATTATGATAAGGACGGTGTGTCATTCCCTAATTGCACGCAACTTAGGGATACCAGCTGATCCACAGTGTAATGTTGTCATTTCACCCCTTTGCAAAATTACTGTTGCCGATTTTCGGCGGAATTGCGATCAACATCAGCACAAGAATGTTTGCAATATTGTACTGTAGCTGTGTGTTGTGGAGATGCGCTTGTGAATTCCAACATGGCGCCTACTACTTGCCTAGGAGGTTTTGTCCCTTCTTGATTTCTATTCATGTAATCAGAAAACGTTATCAGTATGCCATCTTCGAGGTGTCATGAACACCAAAGAAGGCTTGACGCCGAAACGCCTCTGTTCAACAAAAAATAAAAGAAGTTTGCGAAACGTCCCCCTGTGAGTGCGGTAATACTTGAAAAAACTGAGAATTTGAGCATTTTATATATATATATATCTATATATATCTATATATATATCTATATATATATCTATCTATATATCTATCTATATCTATATATATATATATATATATATATATACATATATATATATATATATATATATATATATATATATATATATATATATATATAAAATCAAAAGAGTGACCCAGAAGGCCATGGAAAAGGCCACGCCTATTGGGGCGGGGTTCAAGGACTGATAAAGCGTACATTTACTGCCGAAGTTGTCACTCGATTAAGTCAATGAATAAGGGAATACCGAAACGCGTCTGGCTGAGAAATGATTGAATGCTGTTTTCATCTGAATCTGCTTGCGGCATTCATTAAAATGTGTGCAAGATTCAACTTACCTGGTAGCTCTTCCCTTGGGGCAAAACTCTTTTGATTTGATGTTAGCGGCCATGCTCAGCCGTGGAAGAAGCTACACCGCTGCTGAGGGCCCGTGGAGCTTTTGAAATAGAAACTCCACTGAAACGGGAGGCAAGGCCTGGTGAATGCGGAAAGAGGCAGCAGTTTTCAGGGTGACCATGCATCTGCCCACTGTGGTTTGAATTTTAACATTTGCGGTGCACCTCGGCAGGCTCACTGGAGCAATACTTGATGTGACTACATGACACAGAAGGCCAAGGAAAAGGCCACGCCTATTGGGGCGGGGTTCAAGGACTGATAAAGCGTAAATTTACTGCAGAAGTTGTCACTCGATTAAGCCAATGAATAAGGGAATACCGAAACGCGTCTGGCTGAGAAATGATTGAATGCTGTTTTCATCTGAATCTGCTTGCGGCATTCATTAAAATGTGTGCAAGATTCAACTTACCTGGTGGCTCTTCCTTTGGGGCAAAACTCTTTTGATTTTATATATATATATATATATTCACTGAAAAAACCATAGGTTTCAGGCCTTATATAGTTAGGAATTAGCATTTAAAAAACCTTTAATATTCACTCAAAAAACTATACCTTTTAGGGGTGTTATAGTTAGCTGGACATTTCACTCGTACAAAACCATTGAAATTGCTCCTATATAGTTAGTTGTACTAACTATATATCGCCCACCCGCAATCCACTGCTGATGATGTCACATATTACATCATTCATGACAAGGTCAGTGACATCACTGATGACATCTCAAATGACATCACTGATGACATCACTGATGACATCATCCAGTGAATGTGGTTTGCTTCATTATTTAAATATTCATTATATATAGCAATTTGCATTGAAGAATGAGTGGATATATTAAAATAAATATTTGGATGGAGGATTTAGTAGCAGTGTAATTGACTGTTTACTTGACCAATTTATAGTGTCTCACTAAATATAGTGGATAGTGCCTAAACTGTTTGAATATCTGTATCTCTTTGTCAGTTGTTGTGTAAACAGGTACTCCAGTTGGTTACTAGCTATGTGAAAGTCTGTATTAGTTATTGATTAGTTAACTGAGTATTTGTACGGAAGAGGGAATGTGTGTGTGGTTCGGTGGGGGGTGTGTGACTGTCCAAAGATGTGTGAATAGTTGATTCACTAGATATATGAAGTTAAAACTAAATGTTCTAACAATTGTTTGGGAGAGTGAATATCTTTATGGGTATGGTGATGAGCAAATATATTTCTCAATGGTACATGTCCAACAAACTAGAAAAATAAAAGGCAGTGTATGTGTCAGTTGTTGTATATAAATAAGTATACATAAGACTCAATGATTGTGTGAGTGACTGTATGGATAACTTTATACTTGTAATAATGATTTTATAATTCACTAAGTATGACTTACTATCTAAATGAATAGATGAAGTTGTGTTTGTATAAGTGTGTAGCTAAGTAAATATGTAAGTACGATCCATTGTTTGCATAAGTGAGTAGGATGACTTCATATGTGAATAGGATGTGTGCTGGTGTGTAATGTCGATTTAGGTGTATAAGTATTTTTGATAGTGTTCTATTGTTCATTTACAGCATGTATGAGTGAATCTAAAGGTAAGTGATTAAATGTGTGTATACATCTATGAATCACTGAGTGGGTTTTTAGATACTTGTATTGCTGTAACAATGGATTCAAATATCATACTCTGTATTTTACAAAGAGTGGTGAAAGATTTTACTAGTGTATGAAAAGGTCAATGTGATTGTCACGTGGATGATGTCATCAGTGATGTCATCAGTGATGTCATTTGAGATGTCATCAGTGATGTCCCTGACCTTGTCATGAATGATGTAATATGTGACATCATCAGCAGTGGATTGCGGGTGCGCGATATATAGTTAGTACAACTAACTATATAAGAGCAATTTCAATGTTTTTGTATGAGTGAAATGTCCAGCTAACTATAACACCCCTAAAACGTATAGTTTTTAGAGTGAATTTTAAAGGTTTTTTAAATGCTAATTCCTAACTATATAAGGCCTGAAACCTATGGTTTTTTTCAGTGAATTTCAAAGGTTTTTTAAATGCTAATTCCTAACTATATAAGACCTGAAAGCCCACCAGGAATCTCCAGTATGCTCCAGGGGACTGCATTGCAGAGAGGTGTAATGAAGCCACGCCCCTTTTTACACCTCTCTGCAACACAGCCCCGTGCATGTTTGAAGAGGGGAAACTAATTCCCCTTGCATACTGGGGGCCCCTGGGGGCCAACTAGCCCACCTGGAACCTCCAGTATGCGCCAGGGGGCTGCATTGCAGAGGTGTAATGAGGCTATGCCCATTGTTACACCTCTCCGCAACTCAGCCCACTGGCGCGTTTGCAGAGCGGGAACTAATTCCCCTTGCGTACTATGGGTCCCTGGGAGCCAACTAGCCCACCAGGAGCCTCCAGTATGCACCAGGGGGCTGCATTGCAGAGAGGTGTAATGAGGCCACACCCTTTTTTACACCTCTCTGCAACGCAGCCCCCGTGCATGTTTGAAGAGGGGGAACTAATTCTCCTTGCATACTAGGGGTCCCTGGGGGCCAACTAGCCCACCTGGAACCTCCAGTATGTGCCAGGGGGCTGCATTGCACAGAGGTGTAATGAGGCAATGCCCCTTTTTACACCTCTCTGCAACGCAGACCACTGGCGCATTTGCAGAGGGGGGACTAATTCCCCTTGCATACTGGGGGTCCCTGGGTCATATCTTATCATATCTTTTTAGGAAAATAAAAGCATTTGAATATACACCAAGATTCAGCGCTTCAATAAGGACTCTAAGTGATATGATTTGATTGGACTTATTGTGCAAGTGGTGCTGTGCCAAACTTTGGAATATTCTCCACCACTCTCTACCACTTACTCTCTACAACTCCAATACTCTCTAATACTCACTCTCTACTACTCATTCTCTACTACTCTCTACTACTCTCTCTCTACTACTCACTCCCTACTACTCACTATCTACTACTCCCTACTACTCACTCTCTACTACTCTGTACTCTCTACTACTCACTCTCTGCTACTCTCTCTCTACTACTCACTCTTTACTACTCACTCTCTACTACTCTCTACTACTCACTCTCTACTTCTCACTCTCTACTACTCTCTACTACTCACTCTCTACTACCCTCTACTACTCACTCTCTACTACTCACTCTCTACTACTCTCTACTACTCACTCTCTACTACTCTCTCTCTGCTACTCTCTACTACTCTCTACTATTCTCTCTCTTGGATAGTCACTCTCTACTACTCTCTACTACTCACTCTCTACTACTCATTCTCTACTACTCTCTACTACTCACTCTTTACTACTCTCTACTACTCACTCTACTACTTACTCTCTACTCACTCTCTACTACTCACTCTCTACTACTCACTCTCTACTACTCACTCTAATATTCAGTCTACTGCTCTCTACTACTCACTCTCTGCTACTCTCTCTACTGCTCTCTACTACTCTCTACTACTCACTCTCAACTCTCTACTCTCTACATCTCTACCTCTCTCTACTTCTCTCTCTACTAGTCTCTACCTCCCTACCTCTACCTCTCTACCTCTCTACCTCTACCACTCTACCTCTCTCTACACGCACACATATACACATATATATATGCATATGCATGTATATATATGTATGTGTGTATATATATATACATACATATATAAACATATATAATCTGCATATCTATATAAATACAAATATAAATGCATGCATACATATACATATATGCATACATATGCATGTTATTTACATGAAAGTTTTAAAAACACTAGTAAAACAAAGCTAAAAACCCACCTCATTACAAACAGAATGGCATTAACTTAAACGAGGGCGAGATCTATTGCATTTTCAATGCTTGTTTACTTTGGTTCCATCAAGAAGGCATTCAGAAGTGTCACACATTTGCCATAAACTCTGAATGTTAGCACTCTATTTGCTCAAAAGATCACTGTAGTAAAGCTACTGCACATTTTGAGTGACTTCTCAAACCCTCTTCTATTTCATTAAACAATTCGGACATGCAGGCTCCCAAGATGGCCACCAGAGACAAAAGAGCCCAAATGTAGCCCAAATATCACCCAGATGTAGGCCAAGTATAGCCCAATGACAGAATGTCCCAGAGTGTTCTAAAGAACAACTAGAGCGCTAACAGTCCTACTTATTACAAAGGTATGGCACACCTGAAGCCATCTTGATTGGAATAAAGTGGTAACTCTTAAAACATTTAATTTAAAAAGGAACTAAATGAGGGGGTACATTTTGCCATAGAAAGTATGATTAGTGCTGCAGAAAGAAAAATTAGGGTACATTTTGAGTGACTTCTCAAATCCTCTTCAATTTCATTAAAACATTCAGACATGCAGTCTCCCAAGATGGCCACCAGAGACAAAAGAGCCAAAATGTAGAACAAAAATACCCAGGTGTAGCCCAAGTATAGCCCAATGACAGAATGTCCCAGAGTGTTCTAAAGAACAACTAGAGCGCTAACAGTCTTACTTATGACAAAAGTATGGAACACCTGAAGCCATCTTGATTGGAATAAAGTGGTAACACTTAAAACATTTAATTTGCAAAGGAACAAAATGAGGGGCTTCATTTTGCCATAGAAATTATAATCAGTGCTGCAGAAAGAAAAATTAGGGCACATTTTGACTTCTCAAATCCTTTTCTATTTCATAAAAAAATTCTAACATGCAGACTGAAACATGCACTTTGAATACCAACAGCAGACTTCCCTGGTGAGCAGTAGCTTTACTACAGTGATCTAATGAGCAACTAGAGTGCTAACATTCAGAATTTATGGCAAATGTGTGATACATCTGAATGCCTTCTTAATGGAACCATAGTAAAAAACTGAAAGTATTTCCTACTGAGGAGACTGTAGTAAATGAGGAAATTAGGAAACTTCATAACACATGTCTCCCAAGATGGCCACCAGAGACAAAGAGCCCAAATGTAGCACAAACATCACCCAGATGTAGCCCAAGTATAGCCCAATGACAGAATGTCCCAGAGTGTTCTAAAGAACAACTAGAGCGCTAACAGTCTTATTCATGACAAAAGTATGGCACACCTGAAGCCATCTTGATGGGAATAAAGTGGTAACACCTAAAATATTTAATTTGCAAAGAAACAAAATGAGGGGATTCATTTTTCCATAGAAATTATGATTAGTGCTGCAGAAAGAAAAATTAGGACATGCACATTTTGACTTCTCATATCCTCTTCTATTTCATTCAATTGTTTTAACCTGCAGACTGAATCATGCACTTTGAATACTAGCAGCAGAATTCTCTGGTGCGCAGTAGCTTTACTGCAGTGATCTAATGAGCAACTAGAGTGCTAAGATTCAGAATTTATGGCAAATGTGTGAAACATCTGAGTGCCCTCTTAATGGAACCAAAGTAAACAAGCATTGAAAATGCAATAGGTCTCGCTCTCGTTTAAGTTAAAGCAAATGTTTGTAATTAGGTGGCTTTTTAGCTTTGCTTTTATTAGTGTTTTTCGAACTTTCATGTACATAACATGCATATGTATGCATATGTATGTTTATGTATGCATGCATTTATATTGGTATTTATATAGATATACAGAATATATATAAGTATGTATATATATATATATATATATATATACAAACATATATATAAATGCATATATATGCATATATATATATGTGCATATATGTGCGTGTAGAGAGAGGTAGAGAGAGGTAGAGAGACTAGAGGTTTAGAGGTAGAGGTGTAGAGGTAGAGAGGTAGAGAGTAGAGAGTGAGTAATAGAGAGTAGAGAGTAGAGAGTGAGTAGTAGAGAGTAGTAAAAAGATGTAGAGTGAGTAGTAGAGAGTGAGTAGTAGAGAGTGAGTACTAGAGAGTAGTAGAAAATGAGTAGTAGAGAGTGAGTAGTGGAGAGTAGTAGAGAGTAGTAGAGAGTGAGTAGTAGAGTGAGTAGTAGAGAACAGTAGAGAGTGAATAGTAAAGAGTAGTACATAGTGAGTAGTAGAGAGTGAGTATCAGAGAGACTAGTAGAGATTGAGTAGTAGAGTGAGTCGTAGAGAGAGACAGTAGTAAAGAGTGAGTAGTAGAGAGTAGTAGAGAGTGAGTAGTAGAGAGTAGTAGAGAGAGAGTAGTAGAAAGAGAGTAGTAGAGTAGTAGATTAGTAGAGAGTGAGTAGTAGAGAGTGAGTAGTAGAGAGTAGTGGAGTAGTAGAGAGTGAGTAGTAGAGAGTACTAGAGAGTGAGTAGTAGAGAGAAGTAGAGAGCGAGTAGTAGAGAGCAGGTAGTAGAGAGTGTGTAGTAGGGAGTGAGTAGTAGAGAGAGTAGTAGAGAGTGAGTAGTAGAGTCAGTAGTAGAGAGAAAGTAGTAGAGAGTGAGTAGTAGAGGGTAGTATAGCATGAGTAGTAGAGCGTGAGTAGTAGAGAGTGAGTAGTAGATAGTAGTAGAGAGTGAGAAGTAAAGAGAGAGTAGTAGAGCATGTGTAGTGGAGAGTAGCAGAGTGAGTAGTAGAGAGTGAGTAGTAGAGAGAGAGTAGTAGAAAGTACTATAGAGTGAGTGGTAGAGAGTAGTAGATAGTAGTAGAATGAGTCGTAGAGAGTAGTAGAGGGAGAGTAGTAGAGAGCGTAGTACAGAGTAGTAGAGAGCAAGTAGTGGAGAGTGAGTAGTAGAGAGTAGTAGAGAGCAAGTAGTAGAGAGTGAGTAGTAGAGAGTGAGTAGTAGAGAGTGAATAGTAGAGAGTGAGTAGTAGGGAGAGAGTAGTAGATAGTGAATAGTAGAGTGAGTAGTAGAGAGTGAGTAGTAGCAAGAGAGTAGTAGAGAGTAGTAGAAAGTGAGTAGTAGAGTAGTAGAGAGTGAGTGGTGGAGAGAGGTAGAGAGTAGTAGAGTGAGTAGTAGAGAGGAGTAGAGAATGAGTAGTAGAGAGTGAGTAGTAGAGAGTAGTAGTAGAGAGTAGTAGAGAGTGATTAGTATAGAGTGAGTAGTAGAGAGTAGTAGTGAGTGAGTAGTAGAGAGTGAGTAGTAGAGAGAGAGTAGTAGAGAGTGAGTAGTAGAGTAGTAGAGAGTAGTCAGTCAGTTTCAGTCAGTGTCAGTCAGTCAGTGTCAGTCTGTCAGTGTCAGTCAATCAGTGTCAGTCAGTGTCAGTCAATCAGTGTCAGTTAGTGGCAGCCAATCAGTGTCAGTCAGTGCCAGTCAATCAGTGTCAGTCAGTGACAGTCAATCAGTGTCAGTCAGTGTCAGTCAGTCAGTGCCAGTCAGTCAGTGTCAGTCAATCAGTGTCAGTCAGTATCAGTCAGTCAGTGTCAGTTAATCAGTGTCAGTCATCAGACAGTGTCAGTCAGTGTCAATCAGTCAGTGTCAGTCAGTGTCAATCAGTCAGTGTCAGTAAGTCAGTGTCAGTCAGTCAGTGTCAGCTAGAGCAGCTCTGCTGACCTGGTTCTCTGGCTCTAAAGCAGCTCTGCTGACCTGATTGTCTGGCTCTAAAGCAGCTCTGCTGACCTAGTTCTCTCCCTCTAAAGCAGCTCTGCTACCTGGTTCTCTGCCTCTAGAGCAGATCTGCTGAATAGGTACTCTGGCTCTAAAGCAGCTCTGCTGGCCTGGTTCTATGGCTCTAAAGCAGCTCTGCTGACCTGGTTATCTGGCTCTAGAGCAGCTCTGTTGGCCTAGTTGTCTGGCTCTAAAGCAGCTCTGCTGACCTGGTTCTCTCCCTCTAAAGAGCTTAGCTGACCTGGTTCTCTGGCTCTAAAGCAGTCCTGCTGACCTGCTTCTCTCCCTCTATAGCAGCTCTGCTGACATGGTTTCTCTGGCTCTACATCAGCTCTGCTGACCTGGGTCTCTGGTTCTAGAGGAGCTCTTTTAACCTGCTTCTTAGGCTCTAGAGCAGCTCTGCTGACCCGGATCTCTGTCTCTACAACAGCTCTGCTGACCTGGTTCTCTGTCTCTAAAGTAGCTCTGCTGACCTGGGTTCTCTGGCTTTACAGCAGCTTTGCTGACCAGGTTCTATGGCTCTAAAGCAGCTCTGCTGACCTGGTTCTCTGGCTCTAGAGCAGCTCTGATGACCTGGTTCTCTGGCTCTAAAGCAGCTCTTCTGACCTGGTTCTTTCCCTCGAAATCAGCTCTGCTGACCTGGTTCTCTGCCTCTAGCGCAGCTCTGCTGACCTGGTTCTATGGCTCAAAGGCAGCTCTGCTGACCTGGTTCTCTGGCTCTAGAGCAGCTCTGCTGACTGGGTTCTCTCGCTCTAGGGCAGCTCTGCTTACCTGGTTCTTTCCCTCTAAAGCAGCTCTGCTGACCTGCTTTTTCTGGCTATAGAGCAGCTCTGCTGACCTGGTTCTCTGGCTCTAAAGCAGCTCTGCTGACCTGGTTCTCTGGCTCTAAAGCAGCTCTGCTGACCAGGTACTCTTGCTCTAAATCAGCTCTGCTGACCTGGGTCCCTGGCTCTAGAGCAGCTCTGCTGACCTGGGTCTCTGGATCTAGAGCAGCTGTGTTGGCCTGCTTCTTAGGCTCTAGAGCAGCTCTGTTGACCAGGTTCTCTGGCTTTAGAGCAGCTCTGCTGGCCTGGTTCTCTCCCTCTAAAGATCTCTACTGACCTGGTCCTCTGGCTCTAAAGCAGTTCATCTGACCTGGTTCTCTCCCTCTAAAGCAGCTCTGCTGACCTGGTTTCTCTGACTCTACAGCAGCTCTGCTGACCTGGTCTTCAGCCTCTAGAGCAGCTCTGCTGATCTGGATCCATGGCTCTAAAGCAGCACTGCTGACCTGGTTCAATGGCTCTAAAGCAGCTCTGCTGACCTGGTTCTCTGGCTCTAGAGCAGCTCTGATGACCTGGTTCTTTCCCTCGAAATCAGCTCTGCTGACCTGGTTCTCTGCCTCTAGCGCAGCTCTGCTGACCTGGTTCTATGGCTCAAAGTCACCTCTGCTGACCTGGTTCTCTGGCTCTAGAGCAGCTCTGCTGACCGGGTTCTCTCGCTCTAAGGCAGCACTGCTTACCTGGTTCTTTCCCTCTAAAGCAGCTCTGCTGAACTGGTTTTTCTGGCTATAGAGCAGCTCTGCTGACCTGGTTCTCTGTCTCTAAAGCAGCTCTGCTGACCTGGTTCTCTGGCTCTAAAGCAGCTCTGCTGACCTGGTTCTCCATCTCCACCTCTAAAGCAGCTCTGCTGACCTGGCTCTCTGCCTCTAAAGCAGATCTGCTGACCAGGTACTCTTGCTCTAAATCAGCTCTGCTGACCTGGTTCTATGGCTCTAAAGCAGCTCTGCTGACCAGGTTCTCTGGCTCTAGAGCAGCTCTGTTGACATGCTTCTTAGGTTTTAGAGCAGCTCTGCTGACCTGGTTGTCTGACTATGAACGGCTCTGCTGACCTGGTTCTCTTGCTCTAAAGCAGCTCTGCTGACCTGTTTTTTTTGGCTTTAGAGCAGCTTTTCTGACCTGGTTGTCTGGCTCTAAAGCAGCTCTGCTGACCTGTTCTATGGCTCTAAAGCAGCTCTGTCCACTCCTACGATCATCCTGACAGAAGCATCTCCTTATCTAATCACTCTGCTGAAACATAAGTGCTTATTAACATATCCTGCTGTCAACTACTAGCACTCTTGGAACCCAGTCACTGTCTATGCACTTGCAGAATGACTCATGCATTGAGACAAGCAGTGGTACAGTCAAATGTTCACAATATATGCGGTCCCTTAACTCCTTGCAGACTACTGAGTCAGTCCTGCAAAAGTCTGGGTAATAGTCATGCATGCCTGAATTTACACTGTGAGTCTATGTCCACTCCTACAATCATCCTGACCAAAGTATGTCCTTATCTAATCCCTCTGCTCAAACATAAGTCCCTATAAACTTATCCTGCTGTCAACTACTAGCACTCTAGGAACCTATTCACTGTCTATGCACTTGCGGAATGACTCAGGCATTGAGACAAGCAGTGGTACAGTGAAACGTGCACAATATATGCGGTCCCATAACTCCTTGCAGACTACTGAGTCAGTCCTGCAAAAGTCCAGATAATAGTCATGCTTGTCTGGAATCACACTGTGAGTCTGTGTCTACTCCTATAGTCATCATTCTAGTTACTAGTGATATTCTTATAGAATGACCTAGGCACCAACACAAGTACTCGTATAACATTCTGTGCACAATCCCTACAAACCTCTAAGCAGATACATACTATTGGTACACTCCACTAAATACTGAAGTAGTACTCATGCAGCTTAAGATATCTCCTGTCATTCTTGTACAGTTCGTCAATCAGCCATCCAGCACTATGTTCTTATTGTATCACTCTGCCAATACCTAAGCACTTATGGGGCAGATTTACAAGCCCCCTGGGACACCAGTACGTCACTTTTTGTAATGTAGTGATGACGCTGGGGACTCCTCCATATTTATAAGGAGAGGAAAATCCACCCTGGGTGGCTTTTCCTCTCCTTGAAAATACGACCCATTCAAACGCAGCATTTTGCGTTGAAGGGGCATTCCATGGGTGTTGCTGTGTCTGTACCAGGAAAGACATGGCTTAGCAGTTCGGACTGGACTGTTCCCATGAAGCACAGGGTCAAGACTAATTTGCATATGGCCATGTCTGAACTGGGGTGGTATGGAGTGCAAAAAAATTATGGATTTAGGCCCAGATCTCTGTACTGGGGTGAATGTATGACATTGTTCTGCATTCTGTCCATCAACTGTTGTTTTTGCATTTGTCACCCTGAGTGGGACGGGTATGCTCAGACGTGAGTCCCATGCTCTCCACACCACTGGAGTCAAGCTATCCTGGCTGATGACGGCTGATAGCCAGAAAACGGTCCTAGGATGCTTGATTCCGGTCCAGGAAATACATGGCTTAGCAGTTTGGGCTGGACTGTTATCATGAGGCACAGGGTCAAGACTGATTTGCATATGGCCATGTCTGAACTGGAGTGGTGTGGAGTGCATAAACCGATGGATTTAGGCCCAGATCTCTGTACTGGTGTGAATGTATGACATTGTTCTGCATTCTGTCCATCAACTGTTGTTTTTGCATTTGTCACCTCGAGTGGGACGGGTATGCTCAGACGTGAGTCCCGTGCTCTCCCCAACACTGGAGTCAAGCTATCCTGGCTGATGACCGCTGATAGCCAGAAACCGGTCCTAGGATGCTTGATTTTGGTCCAGGAAAGACATGGCTTAGCATTTCGGGCTGGACTGTTCCGATGCGGCACAGGGCCGGACTGATTTGCATATAGCCATGTCTGAAAGATCGGTGATGGATTAAACCCAGATCTTTTGACTGGGTGTGAATGTTTGATTGATTCAGATGCTCAGTCCATCACCACCCCCTTTTGTACCGCTTTTGTCCGCCATAAGTGTGGCAGGGTATGCTCAGACGTGAGTCCCTTGCTCACTTTGCCACTGGATTCAAGCAAGCCGGGCTGAAGACGTCTGGAATGCCAGAAACCGGTCCTCGGAAGCTTGTTTCCGGTCCAGGGAAGACATGGCTTGGCAGTTCGGGCTGGACTGTTCCCATGAGGCACAGGGTCAGACTGATTTGCATATAGCCATGTCTGAACTGGGGTGGGAGAGTGGGCTAAAGAACGGTGATGGATTAAACCCAGATCTTTTGACTGGGTGTGAGTGTTTGATTGATTCAGATGCTCCGTCCATCACCACCCCCTTTTGTACCGCTTTTGGCCGCCATAAGTGTGGCAGGGTATGCTCAGACGTGAGTCCCTTGCTCACTTTGCCACTGGATTCAAGCAAGCCGGGCTGAAGACGGCTGGAATGCCAGAAACCGGTCCTCGGAAGCTTGTTTCCGGTCCAGGGAAGGCATGGCTTGGCAGTTCGGGCTGGACTGTTCCCATGAGGCACAGGGCCAGACTGATTTGCATATAGCTATGTCTGAACTGGGGTGGCAGAGTGGGCTAAAGAACGGTGATGGATTAAACCCAGATCTTTTGACTGGGTGTGAGTGTTTGATTTATTCAGATGCTCCGTCCATCACCACCCCCTTTTGTACCATCATTTCTTCTTGTACCATATTCTTCGGCTGAATGGTCCGCAGATGTTTATACATGCTCGCTGTTCCACAGGAGTATTTCTTGTCACTGCCTCGCGTCAGGACCCTGTCACACAGCAAACATGTGACTTTTCTTGCATTGACCTTTTTTTCTCCAGCAGGAAAGATGAACAATTTCCATACCACTGATTGAGGCCTTGGCTTGGTTGGATCTTCCTCTAAATATCTTCATCTGAAGAATGACGAGGAGCTTGCCAATCAGATGCCATTTCTCCAATGCAATTTTTTCAAAACACCAAAAAAATTCCAAATCCAGCTCTGGAAGAAGAGATGTCTCTCCTCAACTGCTCCAAACAGAATACCTAAAATGGATGGGGTCCTTCAATAGTTACAGTGGGAAATGTTATGAACCAATCAAATCTTTTTTTTTTAGGTCACAAGGGATACGCGCACCATGTGCTCACGAAGCGCGCACCCGACACGATTTCACATTTTTTTTAAAAAAAAGAATATACGTTTATTACAAGTAGAAATATATTATTTTTATGAATACCTTAGATAATCTTTTGCTCTAATATGTACAGTAAAGACACGTTCATATCATTTTAGAACATAAAAATTTTCATGGGAGTCGGGTACCCAGCGCGCCCCAGAATGTATATGACGTCACATGGGGCCCACCACCAAGCAAGCATCACGGACCATAATACGCATATGCCGTGAATGCGCTGGAGCAGGAGTCGCAGACCAGTTGCATACCGGTCGTGCACACCACATAACATTGTACGTATATGAGGTAACTGAAAAGAAACACGCACTCGTCGCTCACCCTTCGCGGATCCTTCACGACTTTTCCAAAATGGCAGCTAGAATACGCGGACTCGCTGCAGTAGGTACGCTTTGGGTGCGCAACTCCCCCAAAAATTTTGAAAAGGAAAATTATATAAATATATTAAAATACAAAAGAAAATTACAAATATTTCAGTTTTAAATGTATTTTACTTTTTTTTGCAATTTTCTGAAAAATATATAATGTTTAATAAATAAAATATTTAATAATACATAGTTAAAAAGCTGTAGAAATTAAGTACAACAAATAGGTATAACTACTATTGCACTTAAAAATTAGCATTTAAAAAACCTTTGAAATTAACTGAAAAACCATAGGTTTCTGAGACATTACAGTTAGAAATAAACATTTAAAAAACCTTTGAAATTCCCTGAAAAAACCCATAAGTTTCAGAGAGGTTATAGTTAGGAATTAGCATTTAAAAAATCTTTGAAATGCACTGAAAAAACATAGGTTTCATGAGTAATGAATAGGCATTTACATAGCGCACTACTTACCCGGAGGGTCCCAAGGCGCTTCGACCGCTGCGAAACCCTTCCTGGCTTCCCTGAGAGATGGTCCCTTAATGGGTATCTCCAGGGTGAGACCAGGCATCCCCGGCGGTCTGGTGGGGCCGTTAGTGAAGATGAGGCAAGCTAATGCCCAGAGTTGCCGAGTGTGAACGCTGATCAGAGTGGGCACCGAGGCGAGAGAATTATCAAGTCCGCTGGCCCTGGTCCAGAAACCTGCCGCGCCGGGAATCGAACCCTGGTCCGGGGCCATCCTCTGCTCTCGGGTCTGCCGCCTCTAACCAGTGAGCCACCAGTGAGCCACACTACTTCACTAGTGTTATAGTTAGCTGGACATTTCACTCGTACAAAACCATAGAAATTCCTCTGTTACAGTTAGTTGTGCTAACTATAACTCACGCGCCAGCAATGCACTGCTGATGATGTCACATATTACATCATTCATGACATGGTCAGTGACATCACTGATGATATCACTGATGACATCTCAAATGATATCACTGATGACATCACAGATAACATCATCCACGTGACAATCTGATACACCTCATCACACACTAGTATAACCTTTGATCACTCACTGTAAAATACAGCGTACCATATTTGAAAGCATTGACACACACATACAAGTTACTACATACGCACTCACGGATTCCTAAGTCTACACACACAACTGTCCATTCACCCACAGAATCACTTATACATGCAGTCACTGATCAATGGTAACACTATCAAATGTATTCATACACCTATATAGACATTGACACATCAGCAGTCATCCTAGTAGGTTATGCAGTGATGCTACTCACTCATGAAAAGAATCAGTCACACTTACATTTACTCACCTACACAGTTATACACACAACACCCGATTTATACATACAAATAGTAAATCATAGTTACTATGTTAAAGAATCACTATTACAATTATACACTCATTCATAGTTACTCTCACAATTACTGACTCTTACGTATACTTATTAATACACACCAACTCTCATATACAATGTCTTTTTATTTTTCTACTTTATTGGAGATGTACCACTGACACATATATTCACTTACCAACACACAAATAAACACACTCAGACACCCAAACAACTGTTTCCATAAACACTCCTAAACCCATATACCTAGACAATCAACCACTCACACATCTATGCATAGAGTTACAACTCTCCCTCCCAACCACAGATACACTCAGTCTCCCTTACAAATACTCAGCCAACTAATCAATAACTAATATAGACACTCATGGTAGTTAGTGACCAATTGATGCAGCAGGTTATACAACAACAGAGACAGTGATACACACATTCACATATATTTAGTGAGACACATTTGAGACACATTTGAGACTTAAACAAACAGTCAGAGAGCTACTAAATCCTCCATCCAGACAGTTATATATCCACTCAATCTTCAATACAGATTGGTATATATATATTAGATATTTAAATTTCAAACAAAACCCCATTCACTGATTGATGTCATCAGTGATGTCATTTGAGATGTCATCAGTGATGTCATCAGTGATGTCACTGACCATGTCATGAATGATGTAATATGTGACATCATCAGCAGTGTATTGCGGGTTCCTACTTTATACCCAAGGAACGGGTGGGACAAACTCTGGGGACGCACCTATGGGAGGGTCAGGGAAGAGGGGTGGCTACACCCCTGTCCTTTGTCCAGTTTTGCACCAGAGCCGGAGTGAATGGCTCCTGCAACCGGTGTGAGCTGGACTATGCACAGGGACACCAAATGTTCCCCCCGTGCAGACATCAAAGCACTCTCAGAGTGCACCCACCCAGCCCCAATACACTAAAGCCTGTCTGGGAGGTGGTTACACCTCCCTGTTACAGGATGCCTATTGTCATGCCTTCCCCTGCTCCAGCTTGGCTCAGCAGGAGGAGGGCAGACTCGTGTCTGTGACTGGCAGCATCCATCTTGTGATGCCAGGGTTGAGAAAGCTGGTACCGGGTGTACCGGTGTTGTCATATTTCTCCCTCTAGGAGGGTGGTCAGTTGCTGGTGTGAAGGTATGATTCCAAGGTGTTTGACACCAAACACAACATGTTTCCATGCAGCCGTTTTAAAGTTAGCTTTTACCACGAGGTTATAATTAGGCGTGGGCGGAAAATCCGTTCCGCTCGCGGATTTTGCGGATTTTCGGGAAATCCGCAATCCGCGAGATTTGCGAATTTCCCGCAAAATCCGCAAATCCGCGAGCAGCGGATTTTGCTCGCACTGCTCGCACTGTTCGCGTGAGTTCGCGCCCCGCGAATAAGTGCAAAATTGCAGAAATACGATTTTAGCAAAACTGAAAGTAACTACTTACCAGGTTCAAAAGTTCAGGCTCATCATTAGTAGCCATTTCCTGGAGTGCTTCCTGAGGGGCCCCTCCAGAGTTCAGTTGCCAGTTGAAACTAGTATGTGACCCTGCTCTGAACCTCAGAATAGTTACACATATGCCACAAAGGTCCTGAATTACAGCTAAGGGAGACAAGCAGGAGCCAGGCTGGAAGTTAAAATCCATTAATCAGCCCCTAATTCATTATTGTCAGTTGGGGCAGGGCAGGTGTTGTAACTAATTTTGCAACAATGAAAGCACTTAGCAAGTGCAAAAGATCACTAATCAGGGCGCACTAAGGAAGCAGGTGCCAGCTAAAAAAATATTCTGTGACACATGAATCAGCCCCAAATTAATTCAGGTCACTTGAGGCAGGGAAGGTGTGCTTTGCTTTGCCGAAAATAATGTACACTGGACAACCAGAGGGTGTGGTGATGAAACAGAGGGTGGCATGGGTGGGCCAGAGGGTGGCATGAGTAGTCAGAGAGTGGCAGTGGTGACAGAGAGTGGCAGTGATGAAGAAGAGTGTCCCAAACAGGCTGGACACGTAGAAACAACAAGTTCGCGAAACTTGCGACCCGACAGGTAAGTTCGCAATTTGCGAAAGTGTACAAAACCCTCGCGAACTGGCAGAAACACGGGCGAACACAAAAAAAAAAAAATCCGCAAATTCGCGGGAATTCGCGGATTTTGCGGATTGCGAATCCGCAAATCCGCAAAATTCGCGAACGCGAGATCCGCAAAATTCGCTCATGCCTAGTTATAATACACTTAGAAGATTTGGTTGGCTGCATCACAGTACAACCCCGGAGAATAGATTCTGAAGGCTGCAGAGGGACTCAGCTCATGCATGGGCACCCTCTCACATAAAACCCAGTACCCTGTCTTCAGGATTGATAAGGCCTGCCATAGGGGTGACTGGTAGGTTTATATGTGCAGTGATATAAGGTAGATATAGTGAACCTGTATCTAAGTAAGGGGTGCATGCACCACCTTACACAGGTTGCAGTAGCAGACCTGTGATGTCCTTTTGAGTGGTCTCTCGGGGGTGGCACAATATATGCTGCAGCCCCTGGGTGGCCTCTGGGGTGCCTATGCCCTGGGTACATAGTATACCATATACTAGGGACTTATAAGGGTACCCCAGAATCCAATCTGGAGTGTACCTTAAGTACATGCAATCAATTTAGAGGAGAAAGCAGGTAGGCTGGGGTCCTGAATAACAGGATCCCATCCAAAATAAGTAAAAAAGAGTGAACCATCGGTCAAAAGGGTGGGGTAACTATAAGAAGCAGATTCTAATCTCCTACAGAGTTGGCCACTTTTTAATTGTGTCTCGGTTATATCTATTTCTAACAGGTTGAACGCATCTTGGGGAGCACTGTTACCTGAGCCGACCGGCAGCCTGTTTGTGTGGTTCCCCGTCGCCGCAGACCAGCGTGGCAGCCTGAGCGGGAACTACACATCCCAGCAGTCTCTGGGGCATCGCCTTCTCCCTTCACCGGACTTCCGCGCCAGGAGGCGCTTAAAGCCCAGCTGTCCCCCCGGCAGAGCGGGGGTTGAACGCATCTTGGGGAGCACTGTTACCTGAGCCGACCGGCAGCCTGTTTGTGTGGTTCCCCGTCGCCGCAGACCAGCGCGGCAGCCTGAGCGGGAACTACACATCCCAGCAGTCTCTGGGGCATCACCTTCTCCCTTCACCGGACTTCCGCGCCAGGAGGCGCTTAAAGCCCAGCTGTCCCCCCCGCCTCGCGGGAGCGCGCGGGGCCGCGCCGGGCTAAGCCCGGGCAAAGGGCGGGCCCTCTTTGGCCCTCAGAGGCCGGAAGAGGTCGGGTCGGGCCACGGATCCTGGCTCCATGGTCTATGAAGTACAAGTAAGACTCTGTTTCCCTCATTGCTATATACTGCACTATTGAAGAGTAACTGTTGCTCGAGACTGTGTTAAGATAGTTGCCCTGCTACCCGCTAATATGCCCACCATTACCATGGACCCATCTACGTCGGGCCTACGTACCTTGGACAACTTTGTGCTTAAAAAAGTCACACAAATTAACAATGAACGCAGGGCCTCATTGGGTAGTAAAAGTCTCCCACCCTGTATGGATATTACATCTAATGAGTCCACAGAAGTGCCAGAATGCAACTTAGCACAGGCTGCATATAGTACTGAGGTCCCCAGTGTAGTTGCACAGGCACAGGTGCACTCTGAGAACCCAGTGAATCCAGTGGAACTGCTTGTCACTTCAGAGGAGGACTCAGTAGCAGAAGAACCACCGGAGGTCTCTTCTACACAAAGACCAGTGAGGAAATGCAGAAAGACTCAGGGGAGGCGTGGGGGAAAGTCTGTAAAACCTAAAACTCACGTCAACCAACCTAATAACTCTAGGGACACTAATGTTAACAGTGCAAGCATTCAGGTGGTGGAAGAATCCAATAAAGAGGGCTGTAGTAACGAAGGAAGTGTGTCCTTGTCTGACACCAAGTTAGAAGAATTAATAAATACAATAGTAGGTAAACTGGAGGCTAAAATTGTACATTTAATTACTCCAATAATGTCCAAACTGGACATAATAGCCTCGAGGTGGAAAGACTGGGTAGTTTGGTGGCGGGATATATGACCCCAGCACCAGTCCCAGCACCAGCCGTGATATCACCTACAACTATTCCTGGCGGGAGTGTGAAGGAGCACTTGCTCAGGGGACAGAGTACACAGCAGAAGAGGCAGTCCAACCAAGAAACCGTGGCTGTTACTGTAGCCGCGGTTTCTACGGCTCCTGTGACTCAGCCGACCCATCAGGCCCCTCCCCCGGCCCCCCTGGGCAATTGCCCAGCGGTCCCTCAGAGGGCTAGACTTAGGAACGTAAATCTCCCCCCCGAATGCGTCCCATTTGTGGTTGTGCTGACTAATGTCCCGCGTTATGAGGAAATTGCAGCACAACCTCATGGAGAATCACACGACTCATTAAAAAACAAAACGGTGGCATGGCTAAATAAAAACTGTGGCTTTCCATCTCACTACTATGATCAAATTATATCCACTGTAAGAGTAAATTGGGTTGGACCTTCAAGGAAATCAACTACGGGGGACTGTGTAATCGTTAATTTTCAGCACCCACAACACGTTGCTACAGTCTTGTTACGCGCATCCTCACTGGTTTACAACACAAACAGTGTCTGTGTGCGACCCCTGGGATATTTCTATGCGCCTGACCAAAACTCACCTAAAAACCCCCCTAATACTTTCCGTGGGTACAGACCTATATCACAAATTCAGACACCAAATTCGGCAACACCATATATGTATAACAATGACACTAGTGGGCTACCTGGGTGGCAAACGCCAGCAGGAAACGCCAATGGCTGGCGGATACCACCTGCAAATTTTAATGCCGAGAATCTGAACAACAGAGGGTACAATATTCCTACACACAATCGATTTGATATGCTTTCAGGGCTGGATGCCTGCGACTGACTGAGGGCCTTGGAGGGTCAGGAAAACGACCAGTCGCCTGTAGCACAAACGTTAGAGGTGATTCCATCAATTACACCAAAAAATAATGTTATATGTTGGAATGTGGCGGGCTTAGAGAACAAAATGCAGGATGATAGTTGGTTAGCCTATATTAGAGGCTTCCAAATCATTTGTTTACAAGAGACTTGGTCAGTGAAATGTGATATTCAAATGGATGGCTACAAGGCATATTTTGTACCTGCTATACCAGTAACCCGGGGTAGATCAAAGGGGGGTATGGTAATGTTCATATCGGTAGCACTGAAATGCACAACTGTAAGTAGGCCTTCAAATAATCATGGCATACAAGGTCTAGTTTTATCGGCGGGTAACTGCAAGGTTGGTCTGATCAACTTTTATTATAACTCTACTAATAATGTTATTAGTCATGCCCATTCTCTAAGTGAGTATATAGGCACTTCAATGAGGGATTGTTCACACAACTTGTTGATAATGGGTGATTTCAACACTCATTTATGTAGTGATCCCCTAGACAAAAGCCTCCTGGAACTGTATTGTCCCAGAATTAACGGTCTACATTTAGAACATACCGTGGAAGGGACACTTTTTAATAATCTACTAAACGAACACGGTCTCACGATTGCAATGAGTCTATGTGATCCCTCAAAGCACTTTTGCACCCCTACCTTTAAAGGGCACGGGAAGGGGACATTTATTGATTACATGTTGCTAACTGCACCCATGCAAGTGTTTGTGCGTTCATTCTCTATAGATAGCAATCCACTCAGTGATCATAATCCCCTGACTATACATCTAGAGGGCCCCTGGGTGGAAAGAGAAGGACGTAATTTAAGTCGGGGTAGGGTTACAGCTACGGACGGTAGACGTCGTTTAAAATGGTCTATGTGTACCCCGGCCCTCATATATCAGAATATTCAAACTAACTGCAGTGAAATCATTGCCAGATGCACCCAAGTTGATTCAGACCCAGCCCAGGTTCTATCGGATTTCAAAACCTTAACTGATAACATAGCTATTTCAATGACAGAACCCCAAAAATATAGAGGTAAGGAGGGCCCAAGGTGGTTCAATAAGGATTGCTCCAAAGCAGCCCGTGATCTCAAAGCAGCCTTACTGCTAAAACCTCGCAACAAGGAATTAGTTCAGAGATCACGTAAAGAATATAAAACAGCCATTGTATCAAGAAAGGAGGCACTGAGGAATGAGGCCTGGGCCGAGATCCTGGAACCACAAACACTGAAAAACAGTGCTAAATTCTGGGCGGTGCTAAAGAAACCCTTCCTGGTGAAAGATCCAGGGGAAGGGTTAGAATGTGTCATCTCAAAAGAGGAATGGGTTGCTCATTTTAAACAATTGTATGGGGGGGGAGATATTAATGTGGTACCGTATGAATGCACTGTTGGGGGTCCTTGTATGAATGTTAGTATAGGAGAGGTCGTGATGGGTATCGAGGGGCTTACAGCGGGCAAATCACCTGGCCCGGATGGGATACCCCCGGATCTCTTCAAATCTGATCCTAATTTTTGGGCACCGATTGTCGCGGCAGTTATTAATGCAGCCTCAAGGGCAGGGTGCCCGACGTCATGGGGTCTCTCCACAATTGTGCCCATATTTAAAAAGGGGGACAGGGACAGTCCCCTTTGTTACAGGCCTATCTCCCTGATCAATTCTGTGGCCAAACTGGTGGGGAGAATAGTTTTGCGGCGATTAATTGAGTGGACACGGGACAAAAACATCATGTCCATCGCCCAATACGGCTTCTGTAATGGCCGCTCGACTACAACACAATGCCTGAATCTCTTCTTATTACTAAGTAAATATACCATCGTTAAAAAAGGCACAGTCTACTTGGCCTTCATGGACCTATCCTCAGCTTTCGACTGTGTTAACAGGGGGAAGCTGTGGGGGTCCATGAAGGATAAGGGAGTGGACAATGATATTATAAACTTTCTGGCTGACCTCCATAATAACACCAGTGCAAATGTAAGGTATTCCCAAGACTTATCTGTAACTGAGGATTTTAGAACCGGGAAGGGGGTTAGGCAAGGATGCATACTGGCCCCCTTCCTTTTTAATTTTTATATAAATGAGCTGGACGGTGTTCTACGGGAGGTAAAATCAGACAGCCCAAGTGTGGGGACTAGAAGCATTCCAGTCTTGTTATACGCAGACGATGCGGTTCTGTTAGCAAGAACTGAAAATGGCCTTCAATTGTTACTGAATGCATTTAAAAAATTTATGGAAGATAGGGATTTGTTAGTGAACAACTCCAAATCGTTCATCATGCAGGTAGGGAAACAGCCAAAGAAACAATATACTTTTAAATTAGATGAGACAGTTATACCACTCTCAAGCACATTCTCCTATCTGGGAGTACTTTTTGACTCTAAACTATCCTGGGCCCCCCAACTCGCAAAGAAAAAATGTGATGTTTCAAAGGTTAATGCCTCCATTTTTAACTTTGCGTCAAAGCTTGGCAAAAAACCAACGGCTGCTATGATCAAATTGTATGAAGCAAAATCTGTAGCTACCGCAGCATATGGGAGTGAGCTTTGGAGCTATATGGTGGGGGAACAACTTCAGACCACAGAAAATCTGTTTTATAAACGGCGTTTGTGTGTTTCGGCCTCTACCTCAAACTTCATAGTACATGAGGAACTAGGAGTAGGGTACCTGAGTGATATCCTGACCCTACGACCTCTGCTATGCTGGCTGAAAATGTGGTTATGTGAGGAAATCCCCCTAACACACCTAATTGTTAAGGATTTCCTGGCTCTTGAGCATGCTTCACGCACTCCCTGGTTGAAGTACTTAAAATCATGTTTTACCGAGATGGGTCGTCCGGAATTATCTGAACACCCAGAAGGAATTGTGAAGGCGGATATTGACTCAGTTAAGCTGTTGTTCTTCCAGCGTAAGAAGGCTGAGAGGGAGGGTGTTGAGCTACAAAAAGTTAGTGTGAGGAAATTCACTATGGTAAAAACATGTTTGTCAGCAGAGCCTTATCTACTCGGCACTTTCAGCACCCATGATAAATTCCTGCTTACAAGATTTAGATTTAATCAGTTTCAACATCTGCTTATCAGACCCAAAAAGGAGAGCTTCTGTAAACATCCTCTGTCCTGTGGCTGCGACGGTAAGTCTCCACAGGACATGATGCATTTTATGTTCTTATGTAAATACTATGAATTCCCCCGTAAACGCTTTTTAATTGCTCTTTTAAAAGAAATGAATTTTAAACAGATACGACCAGCCTTTTTATACTTACAATTGCTATACAGCAACAGTGTCCTTCAAGTTCTTGAATTTTTAAAACTGACTCTTAAACTGCGACTTGGCCTGGATCAATGACTGAATCACTGTATGTAATGATCACAGTTCTTTTTATCCTCTGAATTTACAATGTAATTTGATGTATGTACTGTATGTTTTTATTGTACTTTTATGGTTGAAATATTACCGAATAAAGTCTGTTTTGATTTGATTTGATTTATCTATTTCTAACAGGTTGTGACCATTGAGCCAATACGCCAACCAATGCAGTTTTCCAACTATGCTGTACGCCTAAAAGTCAGTCTGAAGCTGCCAGCCCTACTGTATCCGTTGGAAGTTGGAGCTTAGCCCAACTGACTCTATGACGTCACTGTCCCCATATCAGATCAGTCAGAGTATTGAGCTGCTTGGATATCACTACTCACAATTGATAAGTACACAAAGTGGTATAATAGACGCAGCAACATTACCATTTTGGCCCGTGCCAGATGACCAGCCACACATTGGGGCAATGTTGTCCAAAAGGTTACCTGTGATTTAAACTCAGTAATCGTACATGGGATGTTGCCTTCTAACAAGTCAGGAATATCTCTATATGTTTGTATTCTGAGATACTGGAAAGCGGAAGGGCCTACTGGAATCATGTATTTCCCGAAACTCAGGCTGGGCTCAGCATATCTACCAGTAAAGGAGTATGCATTAGATTTGTCTCCATTGACTTGGAGGCTGGAGAAGGTACCAAAACAGAGAGTAATTGGGCCACCTCTATTTGCATTTCACAGAAATCTTTGAAATACACGACCATGTCATCAGCGTAGAGCGAGACGGTATGAGTTATGTTGCCCATTGGGATCACTTTATATCTCTGAGTGGATGTACCATGTTACAACGCATACTATTACAACTACCTACCGTTACAACGCGACCATTACAACGCATACCATTACAACGCATAGCGCTTTGAGGTGCTGGATAGTGGTAAGTATAATTTACTATTCTAACTCCAGTCCCCGTGGACCCTAGGGAAGGTGTTGGATAGTAAATTATACTTATTCCCTATCCTAGAGCGCCCCCCAGCGCAATGCGTTGTAATGGTATGCGTTGTAAAAGTCGCGTTGTAATGGTAGTGCGGAGTAACGAATGCGTTGTAACAGGTGTATACCCTCTGAGTCTTTGTTCTAGGGGTTCAAGTGCAATAATGAAAAGGAGCAGGGAAAGGGGACCCCCTTGCCTAGTGCCACATCCTACCTAGGTGTGGACCTGTTTTAGCGCTTACTGTGGGTGCAGTTTATATTAACCTAACCCATCTAATATAGACTGGGGGTATCCCTATTTATGACATAGTAGCAAACATATAGTCCCAATTCTGGGAGTCAAACGCCTGGCAAATGTCTAATGAGAGACATCCAGCATGGGGGTAAAGGTCTCTACTGGCATCCATAATCTGGAACAGCCGCCAGATGTTTAAGGAGGTATTACGGCGAGGTACGAATCCACACTCATCAGTATGTATTAAGCGAGGGAGCAACAGAAGAAATCTACAGGCAAGAATCTTGCTAAATAGCTTATACTCTGTGTTTCAAATTGATTGTGGATGATACAAGGTCAACGCAAACACGGGTTTCCCGGGTTTTAGTAGTGATGTGACCAAGGCTTCTTTTGTGGAGGAAGGGAGTAGGCCTTTATTTAGGGATGTTTTATGCAGTTCTCTAACTGGAGGATCGGCTGGGCAGAGTAAGCGGCATAGAATTCCACCAGGAGTCCATCCGATCCCGGCGTCTTCTTACGTGCTAATTCCTTCAGGGCTCCTTTAATTTCATTCACAGTAATGGGTACAGAAAGATTTTCCCTTCTGCTGCCAACAGTTTGAGGAGGCTCTTGATGCAAAAACTCTAGGAGCTCCGAAGAGTCAGGAGTGGGATGTGACAAATATAATTCTGTATAATAGTCCTGAAATGCTGAGTTAATTTCAAGCTGCATATTCACTGCTCCCATTGGAGCATTTACCACTAGGATCAGTGTGGGGGAGAGGTTGGGATGTAACATATGCACCAATAGTGTAAGCGTGAACAGTCGGCTTCTGTGTGTATCTTCTGCATGTATTGGGGATAATCTTTTACCCGGCCCCATTCTAAGACCTCCGCATATTGTATCCTGACTTCCTGTAAGCCAGGTGCTGTATCCGGGCTATCCCACACAGCCTTCTCAAGGGGCCCCAGTGAGTCCCCCATCTCTCAGAGCTCTCACTGACAATCGTCTGTTTGGCTCCTACCACGGAATTAATAGCCATATCATGAATTACTGCTTTAAAAGCTTCCCATTCTATAATGGATAAAGAAGCTGTGCCAGTATCAATTGCAAAATATGTTTCTATTGCAGTCGCCAGGGTGTCACGGAAGACTGTGTCTTTCAATAAAACAGGTTGTAGCAGCTACATAGGTATCCGTGTAAGCATGGGCGAATTTTGCGGATCTCGCGTTCGCGAATTTGCGGATTTTTGAACTCGCAATCCGCAAAATCCGCGAATTCTTGCGAATTTGCGGATTTTTTTTTTTTTTTGTGTTCGCAAGGATTTCTGCCAGTTCGCGAGGGTTTCGTACCAGTTCGCAATTGCGAACTTACATTTCGTCGCGCAACGGTCGCGAATTATGTTGTTTCTACGTCTGGTTCATCATCACAGGTTCCCAGCACCCTCTGTTTCACCACTGCAACCCTCTGTTACATCAATGCCACCCTCTGGTTCATCATTACTGTAGATTATGGGGGGGAAAAGCAAGCACACCATCCCTGCTTCAACTCAGATGAATTAATTTGGGGTTAGTTTATTAATGTGTCACTGTTTTAAAATTCCAGTCTGGCACCTGCTTCCTTATCTGTAATTTTGCTTTCTGTTGCAGTGCATTTTTTTTCCCCAGGACCTTCTTTGTGGCCTACTTGTAGCTATTGTATGAGCCTGCTGTGAGGGTCAGAGCAGGGTCATACAATTGTTGCAACTAGCAACTGAATTCTGGAGGGGCCCCAGTCAGGAAGCACTACCGGGAATTGTTACTAATGATGAGTTTGAACTCTTGCCCCTGCCGAGTGCTTTCACTTTTGAAAAACTCGTTTTTCTGCAATTTCGCGGGGTTCGCGGGGTGCGAACACGCGCAAGATCGGATTCGGAAGCCGCAAATTCGTGCGAATATGCAATTTGTTTTTTTTGCAGCGTGTTAGTTGGCAAGGTTTTGTGCGTTTTTGCGAGCCGCTCGTAGCGCAAGACGCGAAGTTACCCTCGCGGTCGTGCAAGGGCGCAGCCATCTTGTTTGCCTGACGTATTTCCGTTTCCGGGCGCGAAGTGTAATCTCGCAAAGTCCGCGGTTTGCCAGTACAGTCTCGCGCGTGTTCGCAAGGAAAATCTCGCGCGAACTTACCCGCGCGGTCGTGAACGGGCGCGGCCATCTTGTTTCTCATTCATTGCTATGGTTCTGGGCATGGTCTTTGTATCCTCTGTCAATCTCTGCCATCCTTTGCTTGTTTGAAGTTTTTTTTTATCTATTTTACTTATTATCTATCCCTCTATTTTTCTAGCCCTATATTTTTGTGTTTACTGCTACTTTTGGTTAATTTTAAACTACTTTTGTAAACTCTTTTCTTTTCTTCTCTTCCCTATTCTATTTTCTTTATTCCTTTCCGCCCAGACCATGGTGAAGGGAGCCGGGAAGCATCCCGAGAAGGGGAAGGGTCCCGCACCCCGTGTCCGGCTCCCGTGCGGGCGTTTGAGGGGGGAGCTAGTGATGCCACGGGAGATCTTTACCCCGGAGGAGGTGGGCCAACTCATTTTTTATGTTCAGCGCCGCCTCCCCAGGACCATCATGGGAGGCGGCAAGATCAGTGCCGGGTACGGGGCCCGGGAGCGCCGGAAGCGGTGGGAGAAGGTGTGCCAGGCCATTTACCACCACTCTCGGGTCTGGCGCACCTACAACCAGGCCACCCACCGCTGGACGGATGTCCTGACCCGTGAGCGAGATCTGCTCGACCTCCTTGGCCTTGAGATCCCCGGGCTTGGTGAGTAGTAGTAGCTATGTCTTTACTACTATGTTTTCTCCTGCTGTGTTATTATATTGCAAATTTTTGTTTTTTTTACAAGAGCAATAATGCTGCTCATTACATTGTAGGTACATTTTATTTCAAAATCTTCTGTGCATTTCAGGTACACTGCTCTCCTTCTCAGTAGTGTTGCTACTATGCTTATTTGTTTTAGATTTTGTGTTCATTTCATTGGCCTGTGAAATTATGTATGAGTGTAGTTGAAAGAACTGCGCAATGCTACACACTAAGGTTCAGATTTTTAATTACCGGCGCATCCCTGCAAAGTTGCAGGGATGCGCCAGTAATTGTGCGTCACGCCACCATCACCCATGGTGCGCCGTATTACAATGCGGCGCGCCATGGGCCCAAAACGTCACCAAAGCGTTACGCATCTGTGCCGTAAAGGTGGCGCATTGCTGGAGTTGCGTCGCAACGATGGTGCAGCTCCATCAATTCTCTGGGGTGCCCTATCTCCCCAATGCTGCGTCAAGCCGTACGTCTGCTTCAAGCAGGCGCAGGGTTTGAGTCACGCATCATTGTCCTCAAAGTGACTGATTGAAATCTTGTAGATTTCCCTCAGCCACTTTTAGGATGCGTTCCTGCGCAGGAACGCCCTCCCTTGCGCCGGAACACCCCTATTGGCGCAGGGCTTTACAACGTGATGCATCTCCCAGATGCGTCACGTTGTTAATATACGCCGCACCATTGCGCCTCTTATGTGCTGTCGCTGCGTCACAAAAGTCACGCAACAATGGAGCAAAAGAGCCGCAAGGGCCTTATAAATCAGCCCCTACAGACTCAAGTCCAGTCCTTCCTTTGTACACATGGCGATAAGAAGAAATAGTGGTGGTGGATTAATAGTTTGAGTATTTTAATGACTGGTGAATGTAGTAGGAAACTTTAGTGTTGTCGCTGATCTTCAATCACAATGGACTTTGGCTGTCACTTTGCGTGCTGCGGACTGCTGCCTGCCAATCCTAGGCAAACCTTTTTAGTACTTTGTTTAGTGAGTTACATAGGGTAGTTTCCAATTCGACGGTCCGCAAATCAAGCAATACTAAAGTAATGACGTAGTCGACCACATGAGATTGGTCAATAATATATCCCGTGGAGTCGTTCCCTATTTGCTATTTCGCAAAAATATTTTGTTACTTTGTTAGTTCTTTTTTAAATGTTTGATTTGGTTGAGAAATAAATATCATCCATGTTTTCTGTTTTTCTTTCTTTCATGTTGTACATCAGCTTCCCCCAGGGGCAAGAGGAGGACACAGGAGGAGGAGGAGGAGGGTGCTGTTGTCGATGCAGGCCAGGACCGGGCAGTCGAGGGCTCCTTTGCTGGCCCCAGTAAGTTTTAATTTTAATATAGAGTACTTATTTTTTCCTAGCGTTCCTCATTCGATTTTTTCTAAATCGTCTTTGATCTTCTTGTAGACAGGATCTAAATTCTTATCCCTATGACTCCGTGTGGTATTACTAGATTATTCTTATTAGTCTGTCTGTGTAGCTAACTAAGATTGCACATTTGGCATTTCCATTGGACTCCCATTCTAGTCAGCAATAGCTCTATGCACTGAGTGTAGTCCTCTGGGATTGTCCATATTGTCTTTTCAAGTATTCTAAATGTTTATGCTTTGACCATTGCCAACAATAAAAAGGTGAATGACCACCACCAAGAAATAATAAGATACTACTTTACTTTTGGTTTGGATAGGACAATCCATTCTACTACTGTTGCAGGGACAAATCTGCACAAACAGAACTATGGACACTAAATAATGCATCGCTTAGCTTATCAATTATAATAGGTGCTGTAACTGTTAGACTTTCCACATACCTCAGTGATAACAGACTTTGTAGTTGAACCCCGGCCCCAATCTCCTTACTGACTAGATAGTGTGGCAGAGTCATTTAGCTCCCAAAGTCACCGATGGCAGAGGCACGGACTCATGCTTGCAAAAATTCGAAAACCTTTAGCTCATCCACTCTAGTCTGGAGGACCAAAAACCACAGACTCTATTTAAGTTTAAAAGCTTTATTAAAAGTAAACACATTTATTAAATTCAAGTTTGTCATAAAAGTGAACGTGTAACTGAAAATGGAAAAGTGCTTAGTGCTGACGATTAATTGGACACATTTCTTGTGGTCGAGCCGAGCTCTCACCTGGTTTGAACTTGATCCTGCTCGTGTTCTTAGAAGTCAAGGTTCTGTCTGTTAGGAGAAAAAGTGGTGCGTGTTAAAAAGTAAAAAGCAAACATTCATCAGTTGTGCCAAAAAGTGCAGCAAGACAACAGCCTTCCCTGGAAAAAGGGACCTTTTTACTCTAGAGTACACAGTCAAAAATTATTAAATTGTACACTTTTTTTCACATTTCTTTCTTCCTCCTAGACCAAATATTATATAGTAGTGAGTGGTGTATTCTAACATTATTAAATGTACTTTGTAGGTGGAACATCTGGAGACGGGGCCAGCGCGGAGGTGGTGGCATTGGACGAGGAGGACAACTCTGGGGAGGAGGCGGTGCAAGTGCCGGAAAAGGACATGCCTGTGAGGGTTCACACGGTGGTGGCGGGCAGAGGTAAGCTATACATTCCTTAGTCATTGAGATTGAAGACTGCAGAGTGTGCTTTCTGCACGGGTGTATTATAAAAAAAGCAGGTAGTAGCCTCCTCTAAATGTACTTCGACTTAGCTGTGAAGTTTTTGGCGAGAAGAATCCCAATCAGATCTGAGGTGAACTTGATGGATGGGATGAACGAAAAGCGAAAGAAGGGTGTAAGTAAGTGTGGAAGCACGAGAAATGTAATGATGACTGGCAAAGAAGAATGATATGTGTTTGCTTGGTCCCCGAGGTGGCTGGGAAGGTAAGAAAATGGTATGGTGCATGGCTGGGTGAATGATGAAGCAAGGATGGGTGGAAGGAGAACAGCCTGGGTGGGTGAGACAGAAACTGTATGTGTGCAATATACTTTGAATGGATGGATGCCTGGATCATTCATGGTACTATCTGACTCTTAGATAGCATATGTGAATCTAGAGAGAGTAGACGGTCACTGGATGAACTAAGTGTTACTTTGAAGAGCATGTAACACCGCACCCGCACGTCCGTTCCAGTGTAGGAAAGGCAAGGAAAAGAAGTTGTAACGTTGTCCAAAGACTACCATGAATAGTAGCAGTAGTTTGTATTGCAACTGCAAGCACAGCATATATCCAGTTATTACGGTGGGCACTCCCTACCTCCCTTAATAACTTTAGTTTAGTAGTAGTACGTCATTCATGTGTGGGGGTATCACTGTTCACTCAATAATAAGCAAAGCACCTAAAGTCATCCCATATGTCATCAAATACATCCCATGTGAAGTGATAGATAATCAGATAATTTAGCTTCTTCATTTTCCTTTTCTAATACTCATTTGCACTGTAGGGTGAAAGCTAAATTAATTAAGCAGTAGCCCTTTTAACAGAGTATTCTCAGTGCCACCCGTAATAGAAAAGTAAGAGCTT
The DNA here is from genome assembly GCF_964263255.1 of Lissotriton vulgaris. Lineage (NCBI taxonomy): Eukaryota > Metazoa > Chordata > Amphibia > Caudata > Salamandridae > Lissotriton > Lissotriton vulgaris. The sequence goes on from NC_141696.1 coordinate 1,254,358,048, forward strand.
CACCACCTGCATGTACTGGACCGGTACAGTAACGCAAGTCTGTCTCACTCACCATGGTGTGCGTCTGTTTTTCTCGGGTGCAAGTTCACTGCGCTGGCATTATGCCGGCTTGCATAAGATAACGTACCAATTGTCCTAAACAAGAGAGAAGAAGAAGAATAAGAGTGGTGTACTGTCATAGTCGACTGTAATAGAAGTCCATAGTGCTCGTAGAATTTGTTCCTTAAACTCCCACTAATGTTAGAGCAAGGATGAAGAAGTCGGAGGTTACATAGATACTGTCCTCAATAGTTATGCACTGTGCTTTCAATTTGCTACTTGTACTGTGACAACTTTCTGCTCAATCATTTTGTGTTAATCTTAAGGAGCATTGGTTACAGACTATGTCTTTCTTTTTTCATGTAGTTGCTCCTTCCAAATCCAAGACACCATCAAGGAGGAAGGAGCAGGCTCGAATGGCCCGGCAACGGAGGCTGGATGCCACTGTTGCTGAATATCGGCGGCTGGTGGCCCTGGAGGAGGAGGAGACGCAGTCTGGAACAACAACAACGTCCACTGGGACAGCTGCCTCCTCCTCCGTGCGGGCTGCCAGCCAGCGCAGTGCTCCAGCGGTACGGAGCCGGGCTACCAAAGCCAAACGCCACCGCCCAGCAGCAAAGAAAGCAGCTGCCCCTCACAGGAATTGCAAGGCACACCGGCGCCGCTTATCCCTCAGACTGTCCTACCTGGAGCAGGAGGTCCATAATTATAAGAACGTGGTGGAGGGCCTCCGCTTCGAACTTGCCACCCTCCGCAAGGAGCATGATGCCCTGGCTGCTAATTCCAACAGCACCCTGCCATAGTGTCCCTTGCCCCTTTTTTAGAGACTTTTGGGGGGTGGGAATTGGGAGTTGTGATTTTTGGGGACTTTTGAAGGACAATCGTTGGGGTTAGGGAGGGTCTTGCGGGAGATTCTTTTGTTAGGGCTATAAAAATATACTTTTTGAAACTTTATCTGACCATACCTGTTTTTTACTGCTTTTGAGTCTGGTGGGTGGGGGTTTAACATAACAGTAAGTTTGTTTTCCTGAATAGTCCTAGGACTTTAGTAGTACTACCGTCAATCAAATCTCTCGTCTCTCCTAATACTCCATTATACTACCTCCAACCAAACGCCTATCTTACCTGTAATTTCTGTTTGCAAGTAGGGCTAGGCCCAGGGCTGGCTCCACGGGAAACAGCAAATAAGGTTGGCAATCCTGGGCGGATAAAATTTCCTCATAGCGGTGGTACTAGTGGTGTGACACAGTGGCAGTTGCTTGCCTATGAAAAAAAGAAAATGAAATCTGGTTTGTGCTCCTGAGCAATACAAAGGTACAATACAGAATATAGCAGGTGACAGAAGTACACTAGAACAGTGCCACGTTGTAGCCTAACAAATGTTAAAGTATAACTAATTCGGTTGAAGTTCTTTGACATTAGCCATGGGTCTTTGTCAAGCAGAGTAAGAATATATCATCGGATTTCTTCACCAGCCTGTTGCTATCACCTTATCCTCCCCAGCAAGTGTGTGGATTTATTGCTGTAATTTAGTCACACATCAATCAAAACCACACAGCCCGGGGGAAGAGGGTTAGCGTTTGAAAAATGGATGGGTACGGGGGTTTTTGGGAAAGGTTTTGGGAGACAAGAAAAAGTAGCACAGCATGGACGAACAATTGTGAACATAAACAAATCTTTGGGTACAAACCTATCCATCAATCTTTGAAAGTGCATACACTACTGTAACTGCATGCATGTCAGTTAAAAGTAATTAGTACTTTCGACAACTGTGGAAGAAAGAATGCGACAGTACAGGGCGTGGGTGGAAATATTGATAACTATATTCAACATAAGGTCTCTGTAGCCAGATACCTGAGAGCCTTGCTGGTCACTATAAATCCATTCACAACAACACTCAATGGGGTTGGTCTGGAAGGTGTCAGGTTTACTCCCCGTGATCCAGTCGATGCAAATATGGTTCCACTTCCAAATGTCACCAACACCCAGAAGTGTAAACACAGGGTGTTCGAGGCATTAGGCGGGGGAGAAAAATAACAAACTAAAATAAAAAATGTGGGATGGGTAAAGGTAGGGTCAGCAGGGAAAGGATACCTGTAACAGAAGACAAGACAGGCATCAGTGAAGTGCTGTCCTAACATACAAGGGTACTCTCATATAGTCTCACTAAATAGTCTGCAAGTCTCCCGCCTACTCATGGGAAATGTAGTTTCATAGTACGGTAGGCGCTTAGGGGCTGCGTAACCTGACAGAAGGTATAGTAGATAGAAAAGGAGAAATTGCTTTTTTTCTAGGTGTCCCCTCACTCACCAGGGTTGCCCCTTGGTGACATGCTTCATCATTGGGGCCATCCCAGTCCTCTACGGCCTGGGGCGTGCTGCGACTTGCGAATTACGTAGGAGCACTTACAAATGACTATGTGTGGTGCAGATGTGATAGTGGAGTGGACTAAGTGATGTGTTAAGGGATCAATGTAGAAGCAGAGAGAGAGCCAAGAAATGCAGTCACAGTCAGAGAAAAAGGCAAGGGATACTGTATCTATGTGGTTGTAGTGGTCCTGTTGGAAGTGGTAAGTAAGTTGCCCGCAGAAAAAAAATCCTCCTATTAGCGGCACTCCTCCATTGCAGCCGACGCTTCGTCCATCGATGTTGGTCACCAGAAGACACCCTGTCCACTGCCTGCCTGATGCTGAATTGTGGCTCGCTACTGTGAAGCCTGACTCCATCCTTTTTTCCCCATTGCAGAGACTGAAACCCGGCCTGTAATTATTCAACGAAAAACAGGAAGTGATATAATATTACAACACCACTGATAAATAAATATAAGGCATGTAGGCTGTGGAGTGCAAAAAGTCACAATTTGTTTTTCCTAGTAGACAGTACAATGTTTTTGAAAGTGCGTACTCTGAGTCACCTTTTGAAGGATGTATGGGCAAATTAATGTATCGGATCTTGCCCCTCAAGCTAGGTGTACTGTAAACTGTGTTTTAGAACAAAATTAGATCTTCCTAGCAGTGCTCCCACCCAGACCCTTACTAAAGCCAGTCGCAAAAATGTAGAAGACCCCCAATCAAATCTCAAAAAACGAGGCCTAGCAGAAAACTGGTGACAAAACTTACTTTGAAAGTAAAAGTAGGCCGAAGTACCCTAATTACCCATTACCCACCGTGGATTGCATTCAAACCACTTGCAAGCAACCAAGCAAAAGTAGCCATAGCCAGCATCGCTCCAAGACTCGAAATCCCCCCCACTCAAACACATGCAATAGAAATACTGCTAACCCTAACGAACCCTAAGTTAAGAATAGTGGCAAAGGCTTTCTTTAACTATGCCAAATCCCCCCTTTCCCACCATGGATTTTCTTCAAATGACTTGCAACCAAAATTACACATTCTCACGAGTGCTCTAAGACCCCAGAACTCAGTTTGAAAAATCTAGAACACCCCGAAACACATGCAATCCTGCTGCTAGGGCTAACCCTAACGAACCCTAAGTTACAAAAAGTGCCAAAACTAAAGGCTTTTCCGCGCGGATTTTGTCCCAACCACTTCTACCCGGTATTAGACCTTCCCAGGAATGCCCCAAGACCCGGCAACCCACCCGCCAAGAAGCGTAACACCCCCAAACAGGCCAAAAGCAAAATCTCATACTTGCAATATTTCTGGGCCTTCGGTCCAAACGCGCTGCGTAGCTAGGCCATAAGTCGGGGTTGGCACGACGGATTTCCTGAAAAGCAAATGCAATCAAGATTAGAGTGTCCCAGCAGTGCTCCCAGACCACGAAACTCACCCGCAAACAGACGGAACCCCCCCTAAGAGCACCTCAAAGGCAAGCAAGTCATCAAAAACACAAAAAAAATTCCGCCTGGGATTTGGTCCAAAACACTTTTATCCGGTATTAGAGCTTCCCAGCAATGGCCCCAGAGCCGTCAACCCAGGAGAAAACGAGTAGAAGACCCCCAAACAGCCAAAGAGCAAAAGTACAAAAATGGGGACTTAGTCACTTTTTCACAAATTTCCCAAATCACTCCGCGCGCGCTCTGCAGCTAGGCCCTAAGTCCCCTCAGCCACCATGGATTTGCTTCAAACCTCTTGCAAAGTAAAGTATATATAGCCAGCAGTGCTCCCACACCACGAAACTCACCCGCAAACACCAGGAAGCCCCCCAAACAGGCCCCCGAAAACGCTACATAGAGCAAAATGTCAGAAATAGCCCAAAAAAAAATCGGCCTGGATTTTGTCCCAACCACTTCTACCCGGTATTAGACCTTCCCAGGAATGCCCCAAGACCCGGCAACCCACCCGCCAAGAAGCATAACACCCCCAAACAGGCCAAAAGCAAAATCTCATACTTGCAATATTTCTGGGCCTTCGGTCCAAACGCGCTGCGTAGCTAGGCCATAAGTCGGGGTTGGCACGACGGATTTCCTGAAAAGCAAATGCAATCAAGATTAGAGTGTCCCAGCAGTGCTCCCAGACCACGAAACTCACCCGCAAACACCAGGAAGCCCCCCAAACAGGCCCCCGAAAACGCTACATAGAGCAAAATGTCTGAAATAGCCCAAAAAAAATCGGCCTGGATTTTGTCCCAACCACTTCTACCCGGTATTAGACCTTCCCAGGAATGCCCCAAGACCCGGCAACCCACCCGCCAAGAAGCATAACACCCCCAAACAGGCCAAAAGCAAAATCTCATACTTGCAATATTTCTGGGCCTTTGGTCCAAACGCGCTGCGTAGCTAGGCCATAAGTCGGGGTTGGCACGACGGATTTCCTGAAAAGCAAATGCAATCAAGATTAGAGTGTCCCAGCAGTGCTCCCAGACCACGAAACTCACCCGCAAACACCAGGAAGCCCCCCAAACAGGCCCCCGAAAACGCTACATAGAGCAAAATGTCTGAAATAGCCCAAAAAAAATCGGCCTGGATTTTGTCCCAACCACTTCTACCCGGTATTAGACCTTCCCAGGAATGCCCCAAGACCCGGCAACCCACCCGCCAAGAAGCATAACACCCCCAAACAGGCCAAAAGCAAACTCTCATACTTGCAATATTTCTGGGCCTTCGGTCCAAACGCGCTGCGTAGCTGGGCCATAAGTCGGGGTTGGCACGACGGATTTCCTGAAAAGCAAATGCAATCAAGATTAGAGTGTCCCAGCAGTGCTCCCAGACCACGAAACTCACCCGCAAACACCAGGAAGCCCCCCAAACAGGCCCCCGAAAACGCTACATAGAGCAAAATGTCAGAAATAGCCCAAAAGAAAATCGGCCTGGATTTTGTCCCAACCACTTCTACCCGGTATTAGACCTTCCCAGGAATGCCCCAAGACCCGGCAACCCACCCGCCAAGAAGTATAACACCCCCAAACAGGCCAAAAGCAAACTCTCATACTTGCAATATTTCTGGGCCTTCGGTCCAAACGCGCTGCGTAGCTGGGCCATAAGTCGGGGTTGGCACGACGGATTTCCTGAAAAGCAAATGCAATCAAGATTAGAGTGTCCCAGCAGTGCTCCCAGACCACGAAACTCACCCGCAAACACCAGGAAGCCCCCCAAACAGGCCCCCGAAAACGCTACATAGAGCAAAATGTCAGAAATAGCCCAAAAAAAAATCGGCCTGGATTTAGTCCCAACCACTTCTACCCGGTATTAGACCTTCCCAGGAATGCCCCAAGACCCGGCAACCCACCCGCCAAGAAGTATAACACCCCCAAACAGGCCAAAAGCAAACTCTCATACTTGCAATATTTCTGGGCCTTCGGTCCAAACGCGCTGCGTAGCTGGGCCATAAGTCGGGGTTGGCACGACGGATTTCCTGAAAAGCAAATGCAATCAAGATTAGAGTGTCCCAGCAATGCTCTCAGACCATGAAACTCACCCACAAACAGACGGAACCCCCCCTAAGAGCACCTCAAAGGCAAGCAAGTCATCAAAAACACAAAAAAATTTCCGCCTCGGATTTGGCACAAACCACTTTTAGTGCTTCCCAGCAATGGCCCCAGACCCGTCAACTCACCTGCAAAGAGGTAGAACAACACCCCCACAAGTGCTGAGTCTTTCTTCATTGGGCGTAAACCAGCCCTCTGCTTTGATGGAAATAGGAGTCTGGAGGAGGAGGATAGAGGAGCATGTTCTTCTGAACTTGTGAACCTGAGGAATGCAGACTGCGGCACCTTCAAATAAATTAGCAAACAAGTGAAGACAGTTCTGCTGATGGGCTTGTCTTTGTGATTATCTGATTAAAGTTTGAATTATATTAACTGTGCACAACAAAGAAAGACAGACACACAGGAATAAAAGTGAATAAGGATGAAAAAGAAAGTTATTGATTCGTTGTCTCATTTTCAGGGCTCGAAGTCGGAATCACGGTCCAGGAATAAGAATAAGGCTTCGTCATCATACTCTGCGAATTCAGCCCGGGTGAGGTCAGTGCCACCTGACAGAGTAGAAATTCCCTCATCTATGGTGCTGGCCACCTCCTCTTCATCCGGCACGCTCTCTCGTACTCTTATATCTGGTGGTATGAGGTGCTGATTCATCTTGATCATTGTTAACCTCTCCACATTTTTGGGCGAGAGGCGGCTCCGTTTGGGAGTTACAATCCCACCAGCCGCACTGAAAACCCGTTCAGAAGACACACTTGCGAGTGGGCAAGACAAGTAGTTTAAAGCCAGGTTGGTGAGCTGTGGCCACAATTCTTTTTTCCCATGCCAATACGCCAATGGGTCAGAATTAACATAGACCTCTGTGGAGTCATTCAGATAGTCCTTCACCATCGACTCAAGGTCCTCCTCCAAGGTTCCTCCACTTTGCGTAGCTCTTGCTGTGCCTCTGGCCTTTTGAGAACCAAACCCACGCAGAGCTAGCCAATCCTCTTCAGCCTCCAATGTTTCTGCTGTCTTTCGTGCAGATGATGCGGTTGCCGGTGTCTTTAACGGCTGAGAGGTCACTTGTGCCACAGCCACAGGTGCAGAAGTGGATTGTTTTGACTGGGGATGGCCTGCTGATGTACTGCCATTTCCTTCAATTTCCAGCCGTTCTGTTTCAAACTTCTTGGCTGACAAGGCTAGCCAACGTTTGTACTTTGTAACATCTTCATCAGCAAAAGGAAAGAATGCTCTGCCTGCCAGCGCCTTTTTGTAGCGTGGATCCAGAATAGTAGCACAAATGTAATGCTGTTCTGAGTGGATCTTTTGAAGACGTTCATCACCTTGTAGGAGCTCTAATAATTTCTCAGCCAGAAGCAAAGAGTCTTTCTTTTTGTCATCTTTTCGAAACACAGAACACACCTCCTTCAGTTGGTCCTCCAGCATGTACAACAATGGGATAGCTTTTCCCAAATTAGAGTCCTCCTTGCTGACTGCACGTGTGAAGACCTCAAAAGGACGAAGCATGCGTGTTAGGCTTTCAACTATGTTCCATTGCGGCCCACCCATCCTCAGCTCCTCTATACCCTCTTTCAAGAAAAATTGATCGAGTTGCGTATACTGCTCATACAGACGCTCAAGCATGTAGAAGGTTGAGTTCCAACGTGTTACCACCTCCTGGATGAGTGCTTTCACTGGCATTTGACTTTGATATAGCATGCTCCTCAGCTGCTTGCGGGCCTTAAAAGAATGCCTGAAATGCTTGCAAATTTTTCGGCAGTTCTCCAATACACTGTACGCTGCACTGCGTTTATTACCCAAGAATTTTTGGACAACCAGGTTTATACAGTGCGCCAAACACGGCACTCTGAAATAGTAACCGTCCCTCATGGCCTTAACTATATTGGAGCCATTGTCTGTGGAAACATAACCAACCTTGCGTTTTAGTGGGGACAGACAGTTAAGGACCTTTGTGTTAAAGACATCCAAAATGTTTTCTGCTGTGTGACGTTTCTCCAAACCAAACATGGCTAGTGTTGCATGTTTCCGAGCACCTTTAAAAACAATGTTAGTGTCAACACCTGAGTTTAGCTTTGCTTTAGCCCCTGAAAAAGAGACCCAGTGTGCAGTGATGCACATGTAATCAGCGCCTGCGCCACTGGTCCACATGTCTGTTGTCAGATGTATAGTGTGAACAGCACTCTTCTGCAAAGCTGCCCCAATCACCTTCAGAACATCTTCATGTAGTGCTGGAACCGCAACTCGGGCAAAATAGAACCGGCTAGGAACCTTCCATTTAGGGCAGAGCACTGTCACTAATTCTAGAAAACCAACCCCTTCTACAAAAGAAAAAGGGAGAAGGTCCAGAGCTAGCATTTTAGCCAGCTTAGTGTTATACAGACGGGTCATTGGGTGGTTGCGTTCATATTGCGCTTCTGTAAACAACATCTTTTTAATGTTGCCCTGGACCAATGATTTACGGGATGATGATGATCTCTTCGACCCAGTTACGCTCGCTGATGAACTTTTCCGCATTGATGTCTCACTCTCTCCCACACTCTTAGTGTGGCTCCCATGGGGTGTGCTGCTGACATGGGAACTGGGTGTAAGTGAAGTGTTTGAATCGTCTTCTACCTCCTCGTCATCAGCAGATGACAAATCAACGTTTTCATTACGTGCAATTCCGGCTTTCTTGACCGCCTCTAGGTGCGGAAACCATTCGACAGGGTGCCTTCTCTCAAGATGACCTCTCTGGCCTCCGGTACCATAGTTAGAACCAAGCTTACCACGACTAAATCGAAGCTTACAAAGGCAACAAATGGCTACGTTTTCCTTTTTTGGGCAAACACTAAAGAAGTCCCAAACTGGAGACTTGAAATGTCTTCGGGGGCCGGAGGAGGCGGCGATACTGGTGGTGGTGGTCCTGCTGCTAATGACAGATGAAGTGGAGGATGTGGATTGCCGAACTTCAGTACGTTTTGCACTTTCACCACCACGAATTGAGGTCGAGGACGAGGTGGGTACCTTCTTGCGAGGAAGAAATATGGAAGCGGTAGGTTTTGGTGTACTACTTAACTCCAAATCTAATGATTCCATTTCCATTGCCTCCTCGCCGACATCATCATCACGCTCAGCAGCTTCTCGGGATAGGGTCAAAATGTCTCTTTGCTGCATGCCCGGTGGGGCTGCAGTGACCTTTGTGATGACTGCCTCGTCGTCATCGTGAGAGGCTTCATCACCAGCAGTATCTGTCACTTCTTGTTGAGCCTCATCACACTCCATAGGTTTGAGTTTTTGGACGACCTTCCTTTTACGCTTAGGTACCGGTGGCAGATCATGGTGTGCCTCTGCCTCACTGTCAGACCGCAGTTGTCGTGGTTCCCAAGACAGATCACTTGCACCAGAACGAGGTGGGCTTGAAGAAGATGTAGACACCCCCCTTGATCTTTTCCTTGCTAGGGATGTGGAAGACAATGAATGATCATCAGGAGGAGTGGCTTCCAATGATACCTCAGCTTCATTGTCGATTTCCAAATGTGCCCCTACTTCGGGAGGAACAACTATTGTGGGCACTTGTGAACGTCCATGCACCTTTGCTTGCGCATCTCCTTTTGCTGCCTCTCCTTCCACATGTACTTGGGCGTGTACTTGCACATGGTGTTGTTGTTGCGGCTGTGGTTGTTCAACACTTGTCAGATGAGTTACAACAACCTGTGTTGATTCAGGGACATTGCTGCTACTTTCTTGCGATGAGCCAACATCACTGGTCGATGGTGATTGGAGAAGTACACTGACTGCCTCTGAAGCACTCAAGGGCTTTGACTTAAGTTGGCGTGGTGGTGGAGGCACTGAACCCAATGGAGCAGGGGTGCTGCTCTCAGGTTGGTCCCCAGCAGATCCTGCTGCTGCAGGCGTACTTTTTTTTTTGCTCCCAAAAAAAGTGGCGGGTGGCACACCAGCCTCCTTGGTAACTTGCTTCTTCTGCTCCTTACTAGCAACTTTCTTGCTAGAGGAGCTACGGAGAACTTTCTTTGGGGCCATCTTCTTCAGAGCAGGTCAGACAGCAGGCCGCAGTTGCACGAATTGTAGAGTTGTCTGAGGCCAGACGTGACGTCGCGTGACGTTATGCTGCACACACACACCGCTGCAGGACTTCTTCCTGGCACTGGTGGTTCTCTTGAGTCTTGTGCACCTAAAAAAAATGGAAGACAGAGGAACATCAGTTCAGTTATAGAGCACAAAAAAATCGAAAAACACTGCAAAATCAGCACAATCCCAATCCATCCATGCCCTCCATAATGTTTAAATTCAAGACAACCCACAGAAAGACTAGGCCCATGCAAGACTCACTACCCCTGGGCATAAATAAAGGTTGAAAAGTAGGCAAAATGGTTGGAGGCCTAACAACAAAGCCTGCATTCAAAATGGCCACTTGCCTGCCAAGCACATGGCCAGTGCCTGTAGCTGCACTCAAAATGGCCACCAGCCACATGGCATGTCCCTCCCCATGAACACCCCCAAAAATCGAAAAACACTGCAAAATCAGCACAATCCCATTCCATCCATGATGTTTAAATTCAAGACAGCCCACAGAAAGACTAGGCCCCATGCACCACTCACTACCCCTGGTCAAGGCCCCAACAACAGGTCAAAAATCGAAAAACACAAAATTTTACAAAAAAAAAAAATCGAAAAACACAGAAAAATCAGCACAATCCCAATTCATCTATGGCCTCCATGATGTTTAAATTCAAGACAACCCACAGAAATACTAGGCCCATGCAAGACTCACTACCCCTGGCATAAATAAAGGTTGAAAAGTAGGCAAAATGGTTGGAGGCCTAACAACAAAGCCTGCATTCAAAATGGCCACTTGCCTGCCAGCACATGGCCAGTGCCTGTAGCTGCACTCAAAATGGCCACCAGCCACATGGCATGTCCCTCCCCATGAACACCCCCAAAAATCGAAAAACACTGCAAAATCAGCACAATCCCATTCCATCCATGATGTTTAAATTCAAGACAGCCCACAGAAAGACTAGGCCCCATGCACCACTCACTACCCCTGGTCAAGGCCCCAACAACAGGTCAAAAATCGAAAAACACAAAATTTTACAAAAAAAAAAAATCGAAAAACACAGAAAAATCAGCACAATCCCAATTCATCTATGGCCTCCATGATGTTTAAATTCAAGACAACCCACAGAAATACTAGGCCCATGCAAGACTCACTACCCCTGGCATAAATAAAGGTTGAAAAGTAGGCAAAATGGTTGGAGGCCTAACAACAAAGCCTGCATTCAAAATGGCCACTTGCCTGCCAGCACATGGCAAGTGCCTGTAGCTGCACTCAAAATGGCCACCAGCCACATGGCATGTCCCTCCCCATGAACACCCCCAAAAATCGAAAAACACTGCAAAATCAGCACAATCCCATTCCATCCATGATGTTTAAATTCAAGACAGCCCACAGAAAGACTAGGCCCCATGCACCACTCACTACCCCTGGTCAAGGCCCCAACAACAGGTCAAAAATCGAAAAACACAAAATTTTACAAAAAAAAAAAATCGAAAAACACAGAAAAATCAGCACAATCCCAATTCATCTATGGCCTCCATGATGTTTAAATTCAAGACAACCCACAGAAATACTAGGCCCATGCAAGACTCACTACCCCTGGCATAAATAAAGGTTGAAAAGTAGGCAAAATGGTTGGAGGCCTAACAACAAAGCCTGCATTCAAAATGGCCACTTGCCTGCCAGCACATGGCAAGTGCCTGTAGCTGCACTCAAAATGGCCACCAGCCACATGGCATGTCCCTCCCCATGAACACCCCCAAAAATCGAAAAACACTGCAAAATCAGCACAATCCCATTCCATCCATGATGTTTAAATTCAAGACAGCCCACAGAAAGACTAGGCCCCATGCACCACTCACTACCCCTGGTCAAGGCCCCAACAACAGGTCAAAAATCGAAAAACACAAAATTTTACAAAAAAAAAAAATCGAAAAACACAGAAAAATCAGCACAATCCCATTCCATCCATGGCCTCCATGATGTTTAAATTCAAGACAACCCACAGAAATACTAGGCCCATGCAAGACTCACTACCCCTGGCATAAATAAAGGTTGAAAAGTAGGCAAAATGGTTGGAGGCCTAACAACAAAGCCTGCATTCAAAATGGCCACTTGCCTGCCAGCACATGGCAAGTGCCTGTAGCTGCACTCAAAATGGCCACCAGCCACATGGCATGTCCCTCCCCATGAACACCCCCAAAAATCGAAAAACACTGCAAAATCAGCACAATCCCATTCCATCCATGGCCTCCATGATGTTTAAATTCAAGACAACCCACAGAAATACTAGGCCCATGCAAGACTCACTACCCCTGGCATAAATAAAGGTTGAAAAGTAGGCAAAATGGTTGGAGGCCTAACAACAAAGCCTGCATTCAAAATGGCCACTTGCCTGCCAGCACATGGCCAGTGCCTGTAGCTGCACTCAAAATGGCCACCAGCCACATGGCATGTCCCTCCCCATGAACACCCCCAAAAATCGAAAAACACTGCAAAATCAGCACAATCCCATTCCATCCATGATGTTTAAATTCAAGACAGCCCACAGAAAGACTAGGCCCCATGCACCACTCACTACCCCTGGTCAAGGCCCCAACAACAGGTCAAAAATCGAAAAACACAAAATTTTACAAAAAAAAAAATCGAAAAACACAGAAAAATCAGCACAATCCCAATTCATCTATGGCCTCCATGATGTTTAAATTCAAGACAACCCACAGAAAGAATCAGTCCACCCACCACTGAGTACCCCTGGGAAAAGGCCCCAAAACAGCCCAAAAATCGAAAATCCCAAAATTTTAGTTGCAGCAACTGTAATGCCCCAAACAAACTTACTTGTAAAATTTCTAATCCAACAGTGATCCAAAGAAAGTCAAAAAGGCCTCAAATCCAAAGATCCAGCAGCATCCACAAAAGGTAATCCTTCCAGGTCCACATCCGAATGAAAAGTGACCAGGAGATGGACAAAGCACTGGGAGGAGCCTGCTGAACAGGAACAGGAAGTTGAAGACTATGGGGCACTTCCTTCCTCCCACCCCCCTGCCCCCCTCCCCAAAATGGACTCCTCGCTAAAAAAGTGCAGGCAAATGTCAAACTAAGGAGTTATTCACATAAAAATCATCATTTCTAGAAGGTTTATGCTGCTTGCTGGTGGATTTCTTGTGCAGAATTGCAAATTTATATTTTCGCGCGCCGCATCTCAAATCTCGCAATTGCGAAGTACCGCGAGACGTGATCTCGTCGTACTCGCGTTGACAAACTATCGCTGGCAAGCCGCGATGACGTAATCGCGCTCGCCAATTCCCGCGGGATCACACAGCAAGATCCAAAATGGCGCAGCACTCGCAAACTATCGAAAAAAACAACTCGGCAAACGATGATAAACGCCGCGCGCCGCAAAAATTGTATCACCAACGCTGCGCGCCGCCAAAAAAATCCGCTGCGTGCGAATTTGCGGATTTTGCGGGAAATCCGCAAATCTCGCGGATTGCGGATTTCCCGAAAATCCGCAAAATCCGCGAGCGGAACGGATTTTCCGCCCACGCTTATATCCGTGTTGGTACCTGGCACCATGCCATTGATATCTCCAGGAGATTGTGATCCGATATGGTCTTGCCTAAATTAGTGGCATGGGTTATGCAAGGTTAAAGATGTGTTGAGCATAGAAAGCAATCTAATCTTGTTTGTAGGGCATGTGAATAAGAATAAAAAGAGTATTGTCTCATACCTTCATTACGACCCTGCCGCACATCAATCAATGCCCAACCATCTGCCCATTGTTTTAACATCTCGTCTGGATGGGCCCGTGGGGTACCGGACAGCAGGGGGTGAGATTTATCCGGTCTAATATCTAGTACTGCATTATAATCGCCTGCCAGTACCCCATGGTGCGGGCCCAATTAGCTAGTACCATAGACAGATGTGTATAAAAGGCATCTTGGTCTGTATTGGGGGATATATATAAATCACAATATTATCATGTCAGTATCAAAGGTGCCTTTCACCAATACATAGCAACCTTGTGTGTCTATTTTCATATCATGAAGCCAAAATGGAACACCAGCATGAACCCAGATCACAGCTCCCAGGGAGGAGGCAAAACAAGAAGTGTGGAATAGTTGACCATGCCAGCGTTTATGTAGTTTAGATGCCTCCATGGTGACCAAGTGTGTTTCCTGGAGAAACCTTATATGAGCTTGACACCGGTGTAATTGGGCTAATATCCTATACCTTTTTCGTATGGATCCCATACCCTGTATGTTCCAGGTTATCAGATTATAATGTTTCATCACTGATGACATCTATGTGACTTTTTTTATAAATCCACACTCAGGTGTAGTGTGCCCCCAATCACTCCTCCTCCCCCAAATGATAGTGGTGACACAAGCAAACATAAAAGAAAAACAAACTATACTTGGTCCAGCGATTGTGGGTCTTAGGACCAAACCTGTAGAGAAAAAAATGAACAATACTAACATTAAAAACCAGGTGCACCTGCTATCGGGTACGAACAGTCAAACCAGTAAGGCATGTTATAGGAGCTCGACACGACACAGTTCAAGGAGCTATGTCGGGCCACCAGGTCCCCCCTGGGCTCCAAACTACACCTGGTATTGATAGACAAGAGTACAATGCCACTGCGTGTTGCCCAACATAGTAGGTCCAAAGAGAGAATGCTGCAGTGATGGCAGGCTCCAGTCATTTTCAAACTGTATAGGCTAAAGGTTATACGTAAAATCCCAGGATGTAAATGAAATGAGGGGATGCATAGTGTCTATGTAGGTCAACCTAGCATATGCTGAACATCGTGAGTCAATTGTAATTAAAACATTTACATAATGTGTCTGCAGTCTATGGGGTAGCTGCTGGGAAGAACACTATACTACCTGCTGAATCTGAGTCAGGGGCACTATTCTGGGACGAGCTGAAACTGATGAGAGCGTGCGGTGTTCTCAGGGTAGTTGCCGACCTCAGCCGCTAGCTGTCCTGTTGGTTTTGTAATATTTTCAGTTTGGCCGGGAAGAGAAAGGCATAAGTGAGGCCAACATCATGAAACCATAGCTTGGCTTCCTGAAAAGAGGCCTGTGGTATAATATTGAAAAAGAGAAAATCTCACGTTATCTACAACAATAGGTGCTCGGTTTCTGGCTGTATGCAGAAGGACATCACAGTCCCTGTAATTAAGGATCTTGGCCATGATTGGTCTCGAAGGCACACTGGGAATGGGTCGCTTAGTAGGGTCTTTGTGGGTCCTTTCGATTTCAAACAAGTCTGAGAGCCCTGTAGGAGCCACTACAGTCCAAAACCATTCCTCCAGGAACTGAGTTGGGCAGTTTCCTTCCGTGCCCTCTGGAAATCCGATGATATGAATATTACTGCTGCAAGATCCTCTCTCCGCATCCTCCGCTCTGTCCTGAAGGAATCCACTCAACATTTCAATTGGGCAACTTGTGCGGTAAGTTGTGCATGACCAAGAGATAGTGTTGAGGGTGTCACTTTTGTTGTCTTGACCCTGTCTGATAATTTACGATGGCCAACTTTTAGCAGGCTCACATTAGGGGTAATGGTCCCCAACCATTGCTCCAGTACTTGATGTGATTCCCTGATTTCCTGCAGCATCAGGTCTAGTTTGTCGGAAAGAGGTTTTTCCTCTGAAGAAGGTGCATCAATGTCGGGTATCTTGGCTTGAGAGCCCTCCAGTGAAGGGGACTGGGAGCGAGTCAATAAAGCAGGAATGTCAGTTTTTGTTCTAGTGCACCACATATATGCCAGCTGCTGATCATTGTGCACTCAGCCCACCATAGCTAGGAGTCTATGAACCACTGGGGAGCCAAACAGATTTTAGTCTATTTACCTGAGAAGATTGGTGGGTCAGGCCACTGATCAATCAGTTCAGCAAATCACACAATCGGGGAGGGGGCATTCCAAGGCACCCTATTGCAGCATGCCAATGATCTGGTTCACCTGTCTGTCTATTTGGTTACCTCCTCTAATGAGGTCTACCTCCAACAAAATAAGCCACTGGGCCCCTCTGGGCACATAGCAGTCTTGACTGCACTGTGCATTAGTCCGTAGATTCACACAGAGGGCTGCTCTCAGTTAATGTCAGCAGCCCTGTGAATATTCCCAGGTGTAGAGACGCGGGCCAAGCGTGCTCCAACCCTCTTTTTAGGGTCTGTAAGAGCTATATACCAGTAGGACTCAAATGGACAGAGTCTTTAGGCCCAACCACTTCCAAGTTCAGCTCTTTGAGCTGTGAGTGCACTGTTGGGTTATACAAACAAGCTGCCACCTAGGCGCACAGTGACTGTAGCATATGGTAGTGCGCAGGGGGAGAGTGGAAGAAGGGACAGGCTGCAGTGTAGCTCTGAGTTCAGTACAAATTACCTCTTTTAATTTAGCTGACATACATGGGTATCTCTTCAAAACCCAAAACAATGCGATGGGCAGGGATTTGGCTGATCAGCACTATGGGGATGGTGCATGAGGGGCGATCCCTTTGTCCAGATCCTAACAGCTCAAACCGCAGCAGCAACCATCAGTGGAAAGCACTCCCCCCTGCCCCCATGCCCTCCCGTTGGACAGTCTTGGCTGCTCCGTGGGACAACACATGCAGCTTGGGAAAAGAAAAGGGCCTCACCAGGCCTAGGGCGCCCCACAGTTAATTCTTTCGCCTGGGCCATCCTCTACGTGGCAGCCAGCGTGATCATGGGGATGTACTGCACACAAAGGCATCGGGCATTCAGACACTCTGCCATCTGCTGTTGTCCACAGCATGCATCAGGGGCCCAGGTGACACCAGCACACAACACAGGGCTCCACTCCATCCCGGCTCACAGGTTCAGGTGCCCGTTCGCCTTCTAGGCCGCACAGAGCGGCCGCCAATCGGTCGACACCAAGCACCTCCAGTACACGTGCCCACAGGCAGCTCTACCTCGGCCCACCACATTCTCTGCTGCTGTTACTGCATCTCAGGGCAAAGACTACCTGCCATCTTGGCAGTGTGGTCCGATGGCCGGCCTGCAATGCATGGAGCCAGCAATAACCCACCTCGACACTACAGCAGGGTATTGGTGTATGATAGCGCTGCCCCTGATGTCTGTGCTTTAGGCTGGGCACTTGTTGGCTGCAGGATTGTAAAAATATGGGCCGGATTACAGGCCCGGGAGCAGGAGCTCCTTGACTACATGTACGCCATGTTCGGGTGTAGGCCACACCCCCGCCTCTATGAAGGAAAGCTTTTACAAGTCATGTGTAGTGCAAATAATAATAACCACAACAACATTATCAGAAAACTCTGAAGATAAAGGCATAAACAGTGACATCTTTTCTTCAGGGACAGTGCTCCTGTGATGAACATGTTACATATGGATTGCAGTTCATAACCCATGGGCTCAAAAGACCACAGGTGATATTTTTTGGTACTTTTGCACCGTCGCTCACCATTGACTGCTTTGTGGCGTGTTCTGATATACCTTCCCTGAGAGAGTAGCCCCCTTCTAATAATTAACAGTGACACATGGGAATCTCATTGTAATGGCACAGTATTAGCCACAACATTTCCACTAAATTAGCAGAAAATGTGTATCCCTCCACAGACTGCCACCATCACCTGCCACCACCACCAGGCCACCATCCCTGTGAATGCTAGTCATTCCAAATGGGGTCACAAATTGCACTTGCCTCATGAATATTGATGAGGTATGCAATTTGCGACCCTATTGGGAATCGGATACAGTGCCTCAGACACTGTTGTACATTGCATTTTGCGAGTCACAAAATGCAAGGGTAGGACATCTGACCTGTGTCAGATAACGCAGTTAATCTGTACCTGGAAAGCAATTCACATCAGAGGTTCTATAAACTCCTAGGCTGGATCCCTCAGTGGGGGTTTCTATGCTCCCAGGACTTTGGCCTTAGTCCGTTCATAATCCAGGGCATATATGGAAGGTGGAGGATCACACAGATGGAGATATTTGCATCTCTTCAAAACTCCCAAACTTCCTCTATTCCTCTCCAGACATCACTAACAGCGGGCAGCAGGCAAAGACAATATAACCGGCCCCATACCACATAGACTGCTATAAGCTGCCTGTCCCCTATTCCTCTAAAACCTAAAGTCTTGGCAAGACTGCAGGTGGAGTCAGTGGAGATGCTCTTAGCCCTACCTTTTTCGATAAGGAGACCTTCCTTTATCCTCCTAAGACATCTACAGGTGAACAGGAGAGATTCGGCCATTATATCCTTCTTCCCTGGTGCATCCCTTTCTTCCCCTAGAAAACCTGGCTCAATTAAGGGACTGATTTAGATATTGGTGGTGACGGGTTGCTCCGTCACAACGGTGACCGATATCCCATCCACCAAAATATAAATCCCATTATATTCTATTGGATTTATATTTCGGTGGACGGAATATCCGTCATTATTGTGACAGAGTAACCCGTCTGCCAAGATCTAAATTAGGCCCACAAGACTGGAAATTGAAAGGGGGAGCTTCCTGAGTGACATATTTCTCTTTCTGTGTCAAGTTCCCAACAGGAATCTAGAAAGAAGTCTACTAATAAGGCCTGTGAACACTATTTGGGCTCATTTAAGGCATGGTGCAGGGATGGACGTTTTTCATCTATTGCAACTGCCGATCCAGGGTCGTGTACCGAAGGTCTTGGGAACAGGATAATCAGTCGGGCTAGTATGCTGGGGGCCCAGTGGAAGGTCCGACCACTGCTACGGCATCGAGGACCCAGCGGTTTCCCTTGACTATGTTGCAGCTTAAGAACTCACTGGGTCACTGCCATCGACTTTTCTACTTTTGTCCTGCCCGCCATTTTGCTGCTGTTCTCGGCCACTTTTCTCTGGACTCTGACCCGCCATCTTGTCCATTCCCTTGTCCTTTACCCTTTACCCTCTTTTCCCCCTTGATGATCCTCTGAATTACTTTTTCTTCATACCCATGTATCTCTCCCACCCTCCCTTGGTGCTGTGACTGGGTCCCCCTCTGACCCCCTTAATGAAACTCTGCTCTCCTGGGTTTTTTTGGGGGTTTTTTTTTGTTCTTGGCCTGAGAAATTCTACCATTTGTTTACACATGTATATAGAGAAAACTCTAACCACTAGTATATGTAGTAGACCTGTACTCTCTACAATTCCTATGTGACTCTTAGAGTATATCCATTCTTAGCCCTTTCCTTTGTATATAGAGATTACCCTAATCACTAGTATATGCAGTAGACCTTTGTAGTCTCTACCATTCCTATGTGACTCTTAGAGTATATCCATTCGTATCCCTTCCCTATGTATATGGAGATAACTCTAATCACTAGTATATGTAGTAAGCCTGTACTCTCTACCATTACTATGTGACTCTTAGAGTATATCCATTTGCAGCCCTTCCCTTTGTATATAGAGATAACTCTAATCACTAGTATGTGCAGTAGATCTTTGTACTCTCTACCAATACTATGTGACTCTTAGAGTTTATCCCTTTTCTGTATCTCTTCCTTGTGTGACTCTACAACTTGTACAATTGCAATGTTTTCAGCTGTATCCCTTCCTTCTGTGACTTTACTACTTGTACATTTGCAATTTTTTTCTGTTTGTATCTTTTATGTAACTCATGTAATCCTAAGTCCTTATGTATCGCAACTGGTTCTTATGTAAAGCGTAAACAAAGAATCAAAAAGGGGGAGTGAAGAGGTAGTGCTAAAAAGCACTTAGGTGGGCACACCCTCCTCCAGTTAATGGTATAAATAAAAACAAGGTCCACCTCATGTAAAGTGCTCTGACACCTTCGGGTAATGTTCGCGCTATATAAAATCGCATTAAATAAATAAATAAATAAAATAAACTTCAAATATTCCTCAATTCTTGGAGGAGGCTGTTGAGGTTACAGTGGTCTGACATCCGGGTATATTGTTTGCCCTGGAATTACCTTTCTGCTGTAGAACCTTTAATTAAAAAAATAATCAGAAGTTTTGAATTTTTGAGACCTAGAGTTTGTAACCCCTTTCTATCTTGAGATTTACCTCTTGGTTCTTCCCTTTGCATAGGACTCCATTTGAGCCTACATGTAGGACATTTCCTCTCAAGGTCTGTTTTTTAGTTGCCAGTACCACATCTAGACCGTTAGGTGAACTGGGTGCATCGTGCCATCATACTTGAAGGAGTTTGAGGATCTCATTGTTCTCCCCTAGACCCAAAATCCCTTCCTACGGTCTACACTGACTTTCATTGCAGTTAGGAGATCTTTTCCCTTTTGTATAGTCAGACAACAATTCACTGTTGTATGAAAGAAAATAGAAGGACAATAACAATATTTTCACCTATATACACTCTGACTGTGGTCTTTGAGCCTTCTTTCCTTTCGGCAGCCCCTGGCCACTCCTGGGTACAGCCAAGCATGCGCGTCCGGCGCTCCCAGATCCCCCCTCGATAAGACTCGGCAGTAATTGTGGGAGAGGAGGTTCCGGGTGGTTAGGAGAGTCCTCTTGACCCCTGGGGTCACCGCCTTCCAACATTGGTCTAAGTTCTGAGTTGTATCTTAGTTACACTCAACAGCATCCACAGGATAACAGTATTGCTTTTAAGTGAGAAAACGAATCAAAGGAAGGTAAAAAGGCAAAGCAGAGCAGGGGGTTTTTATATTTGAGAAAATCTTTACTGAAAACAGATATTGGGAGATAAATATACAAATTAATGATAGCAACAAATCATGAACAAAGAATGAGAACAACTTATCTGTAGTTCATGATTAAAAACATCAGCTCCAAATTGCTAAACAAAACATAACCCAAAATGATCAATTAAATGTGGTTACGAATGTGTGTTATGAAACAACATTAGTGGAGTTGATGAAATGTCGACGTTTCGGTCTCGGTTGCTGAAGTCAAGAAGACCATCATCAGGACAAGGATGATTCAATTGCTGAAGAACAGACTCCCTATTTAAAACAATGAATCAATATCAAATAAAATTATTTTTTGAATAACATATCTAAAAAGCTCTGCAGTTATTAAATTACATTAAATGTTTGCATGGACAAAACACCTTCCAAGTATGTCCCGCATGTTGTATTACTCAAGAAATAATTGTTTTTTTAAAAAGATCATAATTAGAAAAAACCGAATGACTTGAAAGAAAAATTGATTTGCTTAATAATTAAAATTCGGCGATTGTTTCTTTACCATTATCTCAGTGATAAATTCAAATCAGCCTCTGTATTAGAAAAACTTTTGGAAATTCTTTGTGATGATTCAAAAGATGCTTCTAGGAGAACATTCAAAGCGATACACTTTCCATTGGTATGATTGAATTGTCATCATGAATAACCTGTTAGACGTTCACAAGTACAGGACTGGTGGTCAATTTTAAGGTAAACCCACAATGGCATTATAATTATTAAGCAAATCAATTTTTCTTTCATAACTATAAAGCTGCTCTGAATGATGCATTTAAAGTGTATATAATTCAATTTTCCCATCTTTGGTTATGATGATGTTACTACATTTCCGAAAAGTCATTCGGTTTTTTCTAATTATGATCTGTGGATGCTGTTGAGTGTAACTAAGATACAACTCAGAACTTAGACTAAATGATCTAAAAACAAATCCCTTGTAGCACCTCTTCGTGTAGAATTGTACTTTGCCCAAGCCTACAAGGGTTTATTGGGTTTCCCCTGCTTTAAACTGTATTCCAACATTGGTGGCAGCGACGCGATACGAACCTACGTCTGAAAGATCGTACCACTGACACACTACCTGAACCTACACGCAGCAAACGCACAAGAAAAGAGCAACAATGACGACTAGAGAATCTGGTGTAAAGACAACCTTCGACAAGGACCTCCTGGAAGATTACACACATAGAGAGCTGAAGCAGTTCTGCAAAGAACTGAGTATCCCGAGTACCGGACTAAGTACTAAGGAAGATTTCCAGCAAGCGCTGACCGCTTGGGTAGAGTCCGGAGCATCCCCCGATCTCCCGATCAAAGACGAGGGAGGGAGGCCACCGACCGAACCCGGTACACCGACCGGTGAGAGAGTCCAGCAACCGTCCCGGAGCCCAGCAACCGGGAGAGAGCGGTCATCGGAGGAGATGGCCGATCGAGAACGTGACCAAAGCCATGAGCTCGAACTGGCACGCCTCAAATTAGAGGGTGAACTCAAACTCGCAGAAAAAAAGTTGGCGGTGGAACAGTTGCGGCTCCAGGGAGAGCTAGAGGAGAAGAAGCTCCAGAGGGAGCATGAAGAATGGAAACTTCAGCTCGAGCACGAGCGCAGCCTCAAATAACTCGAATTGAAAGCCAGAAAAGAAGCAACCGGATCACCGGGCCTTGGGGAGCAGGTGGTCCCCAAAGAAACGAAGGTACATATCCCCAATGACGTTGTAAAGGAATTTTACAAAGGAGATGACATCCAGCAATGGTTCAAAGCATACGAGGTGGCCATGTCCGCCCACCGGGTCCCGGAGAAGGACTGTGGGGCCGGCCTATGGAGCCGCTTCCTCAGCGAGGGGTGAGACACCCTGCAGGATCTACCGACGGCACACATGAACGCCTACCCACACATGAAAGATGCTCTCTTATTCCGCTACGGCCTAACGCCAGAAATGTATCGCCAGCGGTTTAGGGAGTGCAAGAAGATTCCTGGCACCACATGGGTGGACTATGTGAACTACTACACCCGGGTCTTAGATGGGTGGATCAAGGGCAGCAATGTGACCACCTTCGAGGGCCTAGTCGACCTAGTGGCTTACGAGCACCTGTCCGCAAATTGCTTTGTGGAACTAAGACAGCATCTCCTGGACAGCAAGCTCGCCAACCCACGGAAACTGGCTGTGGAAGTGGATCGATGGGTGGCCACCCGAGTCCAGAAGGGGCCCGGGGGAGACCCCCTACGGAACGACCAAGGATCTTCCCGCCAACGTGGTGGGGGAGGTCGGGCAAGCAGCAAAGTTCCCAGTCAGGGCCTCAGCGTAGTCCCCCCAGAAACCAGACCCCGCGCTCTCCTCCCGCGACGAGAGCCGCCCCGAGTGCAGGTCCCCCGGGGCTCCGCCCCAGCTCCACGTGCTTCAAGTGTCAGCAACCCGGGCACTATGCCGGTGACCCCCGATGTCCCCTGACCCCGAAATCCACTCCCACTGGGCCCGCCACTAGACAGATATCCTCAGTAGCCTTAGAAGAGGAAGAGATAGAAGAACAGGGGGAGTGGGAGCCCGCAGCCATGGTCCTAGCCTCCCTGGGGAATAGTGAGATGACCCCCGGAGATTATCTGCCCAACAACACCGAGAAGTACCGCCAAACAGTGAAGGTTAACAGGCGCAGCATAGGAGCCCTTCGGGATACAGGAGCCAGCATCACGTCTGTTAGGTACACGCTAGTTCCTGAGTCCATGATCATCCCCTACACCTCCTGTCGGGTGATAGCAGCCGATAATTCTGTCCGCACCTGCAGGATAGCCCAGGTCCCGTTTGAGTGGGAGGGGGTCTCGGGCGATCTGCGGGTCGCAGTTCGCACGGACATGCCTGTAGACTGCCTCCTGGGGAATGACTTAGAGAGTTCTCAGTGGAAAGAGGTAGAGAGAAGGACCCATTTAGCCATGTTAGGACTGCCCCAATGGGCCTGTGTGAGCACCCGGGCCATGACCGCCAGAAGGCCCAACCCCGAGAACGAAGAGCCTGAGTTCCCCAGTTCAGCCCCTGATGTCCCCAAGGGCGGCGAGCACCCTACGGTCCTCGATCAGCCCTCCTTCGAAGAGAACGCATCCGACGAAGGTCCCCTCGGACCAGCTGTCGAACCAGTCCCGACCCTAGCAGATCTCCCCGAGTTGGCCCAGTGGCGCCAAGAGGGAGGACCGTCCCGAGAGGAGTTCTGCCAAGAGCATACCTCCTGCCCTGCCCTGGAGGGGCTCCACCGACAGGCCGCAGCCCAGGCCGCTGGAGACCAGTCCGGCTCCCATTACCTTTACTGGGAAAACAGCCTACTGTACAGTGAACAGAAGACAGCGGAACTAGGATCAGCCCGTGTGCACGTGATACCCCTACGTTTCCGCAGACTCCTCCTCAACCTGGCCCACGATGTGCCCCTGGCAGGGCTTCTGGGCCAAGATAAGACCTTCCAACGACTAGTGACCCATTTCTACTGGCCCCACATGCGGGCTGATGTGGAACACCACTGCAAGTCCTGCCCCACGTGTCAGGCTAGCGGCAAAAGCGGAGGCAAGCGCAAGGCTCCCCTCCAGCCCTTTCCGGTTGTCAGTACCCCCTTTGAGAGGGTGGGGATCGACATCGTCGGACCCCTGGACCCCCGGACCTCCTTAGGCCACCGGTTCATCCTGGTTCTGGTCGATCACGCCACCTGATACCCCGAAGCCATCCCCCTCCGGACCGTGACGGCCCCAGTCATGGGCCGGGCCCTCATGGGGATCTTCTCCCAGGTGGGTTTTCCCCGAGAAGTGGTGAGCGACCGAGGCACGAACTTCATATCCAGGTACATGAAGTCCCTCTGGCAACAGTGTGGGGTGTCCTACCGGTTCACCACCCCCTACCATCCCCAGGGCAACGGCCTGGTTGAGCTGTTCAACCGCACCCTGAAGGGTATGATCATGGGTCTTGAGGAGCCCTTGCGACGCAAGTGGGACGTCCTCCTACCCTGCCTCCTGTTCGCCTACTGAGAGGTACCCCAGAAATCCTTGGGGTTTAGCCCTTTCGAGCTTCTCTATGGGCACCCCGTCCGGGGTCCACTCAGCCTGGTCAAGGAAGGCTGGGAGGCAGCCCCCCCGAGCACACCCCCGACGTATTCTCCTACGTCCTGGCCCTCCGGAACCAGACGCGGAAGTTTCGCGAACTGGCCGAGGCCAACCTGGAAGCCAGCCAAGAGGAGATGAAACGCTGGTACGACCAGAATGCCACTCTGGTCGAGTTTCAACCAGGCCAACAGGTTTGGGTCATGTCCCCAGTGGAACCTTGTGCCTTGCAGGACAAGTGGACTGGACCCTTTAAGGTGATAGAGCGCAAGAGCCAGGTCACCTACCTCGTTGATACAAAATCAGCCCGAAACGCCCTGAAAGTGTTACACGTAAACCGGCTCAAACCCCATTTTGTGCGGTCTGAGTTGGGGTTACTCCTTGCCACCGACGACGGAGAGGAAGAGGAAACGGACCCTCTACCCGATCTCCTGTGTACAAAGGATCAAGATGGCTTCGTAGAGGGAGTGAGTCTCTCCTCCTCCCTCACCCCCTTACAGCGAGAGGAATGTCGCCACCTGCTGGGAAAATTCTCAGACCTCTTCTCCCTCACGCCCGGCGTCACCAGTTGGTGCATCCACGACGTGGACACCGGGGACAGCCCTCCGGTACGGCACAGAGCCTACCGAGTCCGAGCCTGCATCAAGGCTGAGGTCGACAAAATGTTGGACCTAGGAGTGGTGGAAGCCTCCGACAGCCCATGGGCTAGCCCCGTGGTCATGGTTCCAAAGGCCGCCGCCCCCGGCACCGTTCCTGAGCTGAGGTTCTGCGTCGACTACCGCGGACTCAACGCAGTCACCCGAACCGACACACACCCCATCCCCCGAGCCGACGAACTGATTGACCGCCTCGGGTCGGCTCAGTACCTCAGTACCTTCGATGTCACCAGTGGCTACTGGCAGATCGGCCTCACGGAGAGGGCCCAAGAAAGGTCTGCTTTCTCCACTCCGGATGGCCATTTCCACTTCCGAGTCATGCCCTTCGGCATGAAAAACGCCCCCGCCACCTTCCAGCGACTGGTCAATCAGGTCCTGGCTGGGTTGGAAAGTTTCAGTGCAGCCTACCTAGACGACATTGCGGTGTTCAGTGCTCACTGGCCCGAGCACCTGCACCACCTCTGGGAGGTGTTGGAAGCCCTGCGTCGAGCCGGGCTCACCATTAAAGCTAGTAAATGCCAAATAGGGCAAAGCTCAGTGGTATACTTAGGGCACCAGGTCGGCAGCGGCCTCGTGGCCCCCCTCCAACCCAAGATAGATGCAATCAATGCCTGGGAGACCCCCACGACCCAGATCGAGGTGAGGGCTTTCCTAGGGCTCACAGGGTACTACCGCAGATTCATCAAGGGGTACGGGAGTATTGTAGGCCCCCTCACCGAGTTGACAGCCAAGGCCAACCCCAAGAAGGTTATCTGGACCCCCGCCTGTCAGAAGGCCTTCAAAGAATTGAAACAGGCCATGTGCACCGCTCCAGTCCTACAGGCCCCTGACTACTCCAGAGAGTTCGTGGTTCAGACCGACGCCTCCGAGCATGGCATCGGGGCCGTGCTCTCCCAAGTGGATGACAAGGGGATGGATCATCCGGTAGCCTTCATCAGCCGAAGGCTACTTCCCCGAGAGCAGAGATGGAGCACCATCGAGCGAGAGGCCTTCGCAGTAGTCTGGGCCTTGAAGAAACTGAGGCCCTACCTGTTCGGGACCCACTTCCAGGTACAGACCGACCACCGTCCTCTCCGGTGGCTCATGCAAATGAGAGGAGAGAACACTAAACTGCTACGCTGGTCCATCTCCCTCCAAGGGATGGATTTTACTGTGGAACACAAGCCTGGTGCCGACCACGCCAACGCCAACGGCCTGTCCCGTTTCTTCCGCCTCAGCGAAGAGAACCCCCAAGAGGATGGGTAGTTCTCCTCGTCTTTCAGCTGGAGAGGACGCATGTTGGACCCGGCCTCGTGGCGTGGTCCTCGCTGATCTCCACAGCTCCAGA
Organism: Lissotriton vulgaris; assembly: GCF_964263255.1. Lineage (NCBI taxonomy): Eukaryota > Metazoa > Chordata > Amphibia > Caudata > Salamandridae > Lissotriton > Lissotriton vulgaris. The sequence goes on from NC_141696.1 coordinate 1,254,384,753, forward strand.
TCTATGGGTGGAACTGATTCCCGTCCACCCAGAACTGTACATGACACTCCTACCCCGGACCTGAGACGATCCCCAGACCGCGTGCCTGCACCCATGCACGCGGCCATCAGACTCCATGTTTTGCCACCCCGGCCGGCCGGCCGGCCGCCTTCTTTCCTTTCGGCAGCCTCTGGCCACTCCTGGCTACAGCCAAGCATGCGCGTCCGGCGCTCCCAGATCCGCCCGGGGGGTGAACGACTCCCCAAGTACCCGAAACCAAGACCTCCATCACACCTCCGGCCCCCTTCCGAGGAACTGGTTTCCCTCACACCTCTGAACTATCCCTGGGGGCTGGTTTCGATCGCACCTTGGGCCTCCTAGCGAGCTGGCTCGAGGCCTTGATGGGCGTCTGGGATTCCCGGGACGCATGGTCCAAAGCACCAAAGAACCAACCGCCCAGACAATCGGGCGCCTGGCCCTCGTACCTCCGGCCCCCTGCCTCTGAGGGTCCGGACATCAAAGAGCTCCAGTACTATAAGACAGCCTGCCTTCCATCTAGTCGGCAGTTGTATCTTGGACAAGAAAGCCCTGCTGATCTGATCGCGGCTGACTTTGAGGAGAACAGACTCTGACCCGCTGAGCCCTGCTGACGTCGTCGCGGCTCATCCTCGAACCTACGGAACGGAACCTTCGGGGCCCTGCTGATGCTGTTGCGGCTCCCTCTCGAAGAGTAAGACTTGAACCATCGGAGCCCTGCTGACGCTGTCGCGGCCCCCTCTCGGAACACGAGACCTGAACCATCGGAGCCCTGCTGACACTGTCGCGGCTCCATCTGCTTACGAGTACGATGGAGTACTCCTGACCAAGCACTGCTAACCTCGTTGCGGCTTGAAGAACACTCTGGTCCGGCTGGGCCATCGACGCTACCCTCACTATCATCCTGAACCAGAAGTGAGTAGGACAGCAAGTCCCATCGCCAGCCCCCGTACCCTCCAGTTCAAGGATTGAGAACTGTGCGCAGGGTGCGTTGCGTGGCCGCTGGCCCCCTAAGACTGTCCCGCTTCCCCGATCCCTCGTTACGAGACTTTCGCGATCTCTCGATCGCTGTGTATTGCTCCTTACTTTTAATCTTGATAAAGTCTTTCTTGATAAAGAATCACGGTGTAGTGTCCGTTCATAAGTGTGGTGTGTCGACAGTGTGTCCTCCCCGGCGGGGACTCCCCCCTCGATAAGACTCGGCAGTAATTGTGGGAGAGGAGGTTCCGGGTGGTTAGGATAGTCCTCTTGAACCCTGGGGTCACCGCCTTCCAACAGTAGGGAACAGGAAGTGTTGATGGGATGGCTGAGCTCTGCGGGCAGAATCTCCACCTAAGTAGTAGAAATGCACAGCTTGGAGAATGGTGGAAAGGATGATGTGAATTGGCACACTCAATCCCAGAGTGAGTACTGGGATGAGTAAGGAAGAATCTGAGTAATGAAGATTGCCAGTAAGGAATTCAAGCATTTGTGCAAGTTGAATTTAAACAGACCACTATATTTTTGTATTGGGTACACTTTGACCTCTGTTGGTTCTCGCAATTATCAGCAGATTTGTACGCTTTTGACACGATTCCACAAAAACGCTTTTTCAATGATTTTGATCCTATTTGGTGAACAAATGGTGTTCCAAACACAGATGTTCTGCTGATTTTATTTTAAAAAGTTGCAATTACCACATAGATCTCATTTTCAAAAAGTAAAATAAAAGTTGGGAGATCATGTATATTTTTTTCGCTAATCAACATAGTGAAATACCATCTTGTATTCTTAGTTCTAAATAAAGGCTTTCTTGGCAGCGTTTTTATAGGGGGATAAAATGTATTTTTAACAGAAACACTGTGTACAGGGATTACACAAAGACAGTGTTAGTAAAATGCATATTGGGCCTTATTATGAGGTCCCCATTTGGTTACGCTTTAACTCTGCCCCAAAAGTTACCAATACCAGAGCTATCTGTAACACTGAGGGGTTTGAGCTAATTGAGATTAAAAGAAGAACCCTGGAAGACTAATTAATAATGAGGAATCACTAATTCTGGAATCAGTTATGCTGGTGTTTACTCATTTTTCAACAGAGTTTCACTTTTCAGCAGCCACATCTCAGGGTGAAAAGGAAGGGTTCCCAGAAATTATAACAGACCATATAATTCCAACAGGCCCAGTAACACGTCATGGTCACTTAACAGTTTGGAAAAGTGTGCTTTATATGGAGACTTCAACTAGAGAAGTGTGCTCTTTTCAGATTTCACTGGGGATGCAGTGCACTGGGGAAGGCAGAGGAGGTCAGAGTGATACTTGGATGTGAGGAGTGTGGGTTGGTTACAAAGAGACTGTGATTATCCGACCTGAATGTGCATGAACTACAGTTCCATGCACAGGTTTAAAACTGGGAAATGATTTAGACTAGTGGAAGGGCTAACCCATCCCAAATATGATGGATATCCTGTCCGCCTTATTATGAGCGCATTATATTATATTGTGATGGTTGTGGAGTGGGACTTGCCATTCCTTTCAGAACCCTCTCTCAGATGACGGGTGTGGTTAGAAGGTGTAGTGTAGTGTGAGTTTGCAATTATGGAACACTTGTGGCTCCTGATGGACTCCGTAGAATTGTGATGTAAGCATTAGAGTGGAGTGGAGTGAATACAGGCTTAGAAGGTTGAGTTCGCAGTTAAACGCAGGGGAATAAAAATGTGTTATAAGCTCTGTGTATGGCTAAGTCATTGGCGGGTACCCGGGCTGGAGAGGACACTACAACTGGTGACAAGATAGGGGATAAGTAACGAATGGAGCAACAGTGCCCTCCCAGAAAGTTTGCTGTGATCCAGGAAGATGCTCATGTATGCCATATGTGCATCCATCGAAGTGCGAAATCGACTTTAGGTGCAGGTGGAGTCAACGCGCAGCCCCAGGTCAAGTAAAGCATTTGAAGATAACAGAAGCTTCATTGAAAAGTCAAAACATTATTGGTTGAGAACCTGGTGGGACGGGTGCAAAGAAAGGTACTGCGCTACCATGCAACTCAAAGCCATACATCATAAGGAAGCCATTATAAACAATGGGGTATTCCCAAATGGTCCTTGGACCTGGGTATCATTTATTATAAAGAAACAATGGTCCTGGACCAATTATTCAAGGAAGAGTTAATTTAACAGACTTATCAACTTATTTGGGCTTACATTAATCAGCTCACAGACGTCTGTAAATCGTGAAAATAATTTAAACAAACAGATGTGCAGAAAAACCACTAAGTATTATTATAATATATGTATTTAATCATTTAAAAAAACAATCATTAGAAGGTCAAGAAGGTAGGAGAATGTTCTAGGGAACGTGTAAGAAAGAGTGCGCAAGTGTATATATAGGTGTCAAGAAAGCTCAAAGTGTGTAGAAAAGTATAGGGCTTATATTTACAAGACTGTACAAAACTGATATCGAATAAACAGTTAGATGCAACCTGGCCACATGCAAATTATTCATTTGAATTATATTTTCTAAAGTTGTAAGGAGAGTTTCCTTAAGGCTGTAAATAGGGGTAATGGGGAAGGGGAATTGGTCTAGGTGCGGTGGGGGTAGCGTCAACGTTTCGATCTGGCTTATTGGCAACCGAGGGACTTTAATACCTCAGCCATGCAGATCTTCCTAGGGACAAGGGGATAGGTGAAGTGACCCTCAGCAATCTTGCAATACTCAATTGGAGTCCAAAACCTGGTTACACCAATGCCCATAAAGTGGCAAGGGCCAACTAAGGACAAATCCCCATATTTTAAATCTAAACACAAATGAATTAACATTTCTTCCTGCTTGCAATGGGAATGGGGCTCTGCGCCCCACCTACCTTGAGGACATAAAGACTGTTGGGGTTCTATTGCTGGAGGATAGGCTCAACACCAGGGTGGTCCACCCACACAACATGTTTTTTCTACACAACAAAATATATCCCTGGTGTCAAGTGGGCTTTCTGTCTCCCGGGAGGAGGGGGAGGGGGCGCAAAGGGGCAGATTGGTGGTGAACACCTGCATCTCCCCTCAGATGGGAGGCAGAAAAACTAATGAGGCTTGGGGCGGGGTAGCACAGACTCCCACTCAGGGGGACCCCTTTCCCAAAAAAAAAACTTTAATCAAAAAAATCCTTTTGCCTAGTGGGCCTTCTACAGGGACATATTGGGGATAAACACACCCATCAACCCCTAGGGGGGGCGGAAAGTCTTGTGGGACCCTAGGTGGGGGATAGCACTGGCCCATGGCCATGGCGCCAACTCCCCCACCAAAAACAATTATACTCTAAAAAACACTTTGGTTGAGTGGGCTTTCTGGCCCCTGGTTGGAAGATTGGGGGTAAACAACCCATTCAGCTCCCTAGGAGGGCAGAAAGCCTTATGGGGCACGATGGGAATTAAGGCCTATGTTTAGAGGGCTTCTCTGCCCCTCCCCCAAAAAATATTATACTCTAATAAAATGCTGGTGTATAGTAGGCATTCTGACCCCTAGTTTGGGAAAATTGGGAGTAAACACCCCCATTAACACTCTTGGGGGGCAATAAGACTTATGGTGCCTGGTGTGAGTGGCACTGGCTGATGTCCAAATGGGCATTCCCCGATACAAATATGGTGGGCTACATTTCCCATGTCTAATGGGCTTTCTGTCTCCCCCCAGTGGAACAGATTAGGGTTGAATTCTCCAATACAACCCTTGGGGCGTAGAAAGTCTACAGGGCACTGGGCACTGGGGCGGGGAGCCCGGGCCAATGGAGAGGGTGCCACCCCACCAAAATTCTATTCCTGGTGTCTAGTGGGTGAATCTCTGCAAGGGGATTGCCTTCTGTGGAGACCCCCAAGCAGGGATCCACTATGGACGGCCATCATTAGAAAGGGGAGATTTTCCTCTTTCCACTGACAACTTCCCCATGCAAATCGGTCCTCAGGGAACTGAGATATGCTGCTGAGCACTGATCTAGTGTAAGTGAAATGAGACGATCAGATCATTTCAGTTTCATTTGCAGGGATATTATGTCAGCGTGCCCTGCGCATTGATCGCCATTTCCTCCAACAAAAAGAAAGACTTGGGCAGCTGGTTAAACTTTTCCTTAGTAGTCTGAACACTCTGGTACAACCACCGATGGGTCCTCTACAGCCCTCTCCCATGACAGCCAATGTCCAACAGACGCACTGGGGAGGGAGCGCGGGCATCGGCCGATGCATGCAGCTAAACGTTTAAGCAACGTTGATATTTAATTGTAATCAATGATGTCGCCAAATATGTAATATGTGAGGTCATAAGCAGCGTATTATTGAGATGCGATTTACTAAATGATTTCCAACACCTAGCTATAATGCCACTTTAGCCATTATTTTTTTGTCAGTGAATATATATTTGTGTGTGTGTATATATATATATATGTATATATATATGTGTCATGCAAATAGAAAAACAAATGCAATATTAAATCATATTGACATTTTGAGGATTCAACCTGGTAATCCTGTATAATGTAGGATGCCACACACATTCAAATATGTGTTTGACTCGTCATAAATAACGACCTAAATGTGGTTGTATACCACATAGGCCAGATGTATGATGATATTCATGCATCCTTTGCATTAGAATCGAGACATGTACCATCAGAGGGATTGGGATAAAGATGTATGAAATAATAAACTGTACCCATCAGTGGTGTTTATATAGAGGCTGCCCTGGCATTGCTTACAACGGGTTATGATTCTAACATTTGCACACTTTGCACAAATGGGATTGAAATGTTTCCCGTCAAGGCTATTTGCACATTTTTTACCTGGATTTATCTCACGATAACTATGGTACCAAGAAATTTACATCCAAATTGAGTATAGGCTCATGATAGGGGCCTAATGCATTGATTTACGTATTTCAAGTATAAAGAGTGTAACGTATAAAATATATATCGTTGTTTGCACACTTGGTATTTTTGCACATATTTATTATGAATTTCATGTACAATGATTGAAATGTGAATAGCACATGCATTGTTTGCACACCTGCTGTTTTTGCACATATTTATTTTGAGTAGCACAATATTTGGCCAACTATTGAACAGGACAAAATACTTCCAAATATGTGATGGGCTGTTATTTATAACATTACGATACTTAACTCACCGTCGTAGTATGTCTCCCATTTCTACTGTAAGATCTGTCACGTGGTGGAGTTCAAATTAAGCACTGTCACTTTAAAAACTGCGATCTGCCAATGTCGCATTGTCATGTGAACAAGGCTCGGAGGAGCAGAATTGTAATGGTGGCATTTAACAACAAATGAAGAAAATTGCACCTACCTGCTGTTCCGTGTCCGCGTTTGCTGTTGAAGCGGTGGGGAGAGAATTGCCACTGCCCAGCTGAGGATTTAGAAATATATATCTGTGTGTGTGTGTATACTTGTTTTGGGGACTTTCTTACAGATATACAGTTGTATCCATATTTTACAGGGAACTGTAAAATATGGGAAATACTTCATGGTTCCCTGTGAAATACGGATTTCATTATCATAATTACAGACCCCGAATAAACCCACAAATCTTTAACATTGACTGGGTTCCTAGGATAAGGCAACATAGAGAACCAAACCATGTGACATGGTTTATTAGGTATGTGGGAAAAAGTGCAAATTATGTGACACATTCTCTAGTAGTATTAATATTTCCCATGTTTGTTAGAAGCAATATTGTTGTGCAAGGTTTGCAACTTGTCCAGCAACTAATGTGACAAATGGAGCAAATTGAATATTACGTGGTAAATGCTGCAGCCACAGAATTGCATAAATCATCTGGATTTCAGCATTAGTCCATTGTTTTAACAACAATTTACTAATGAATGGTGAGCCTAAATATTCTTGTAGCAATTGGTGCCTAAGTGGTAGTTGCAATTTAAAGAAACAGAGTTTTCAAGTTAAATACCCCAAAAAGCATGTTATAAAAAACACAAAATAGGTAACGGGTAACATGGTCTTATAATGCCGTATATGAGTTCTGTTGACATTTACAAAACACTCTGCCTTTGGCCTCTTGGGTTGTGATGTCACTAGAACACCTTGGTGGCAATATTGGACAACATTCGACTGTTATGTTATATATATATATATATATATATATATATCAACGTATTTTCATTTTTAATAAAGGTTATACGGTAAATAGTTAAATACCAATGCCATGAATGCAGTGTTTTCGTTGCTAACGGTAAAAAGAACCGAAAAAAGAATCGTGAACAGTTTACTCCTCTTTCATAAAATATTTTTTTTTAATAAAGTTGATATGAATATTTAAATACCAATGTCATTAATGCAGTGTTTTGGCTGCTAACTGAAACGGATTGTGAAACGAATTGTTAACAGTATGATCCACCTTCATCAAAAGCTAAAACAGTTTACAGAAAATATTTCCACAGTACTTTGATTAGGACAGACATTTAAAAATGCCAAATTCTGCCGCATTCAAGACCCGCTTACAGCCTGGCACCGCAGGGATATGTTGACTTCGGTGCTGTCGGGATGGTATATCTGTTTCCAAGAACATTTTAAATGAGGGCTTTCCTTGGTGCTTTAAAATGTACGCCCGTTTAAAAGACTGAAGAATAAAGGCAGACCCAGGGTCCAAATAGCAGAAGATACTCTGACCTGCGTGAAACTGGTACACGCGGTTTCATAACGTTCCTTTAGTTGATGAGAAGGCCGACATTTTTTTTTTATAAATATGGCTTTGAGCAATTGCTAGTAATGTGTATGTTGTCTCTGATTGGCTGATACCTTGGTCCAATTAGATTTTTTAAAGCTCATTGGCTGACAGGATGCGAACTGTGAGGCCACCGAGTGCCCCTGTGGACTCTTAGCGTACGCGTGCACGGACACAGGGCTCCGAATCCGAATATATTTACGTGCACAGAAACGCCAACAACAATGTGCACCTAACAAATGTAAGATTTGGAGCGCAAACGGAAAACTCTTACTGCGAATATACAGTAAGAAACAGCTCGAATATTCATTTGTTGTTAATGGTTAAATAACCCGCGTTTTCAATTTCTCAAACTGACATTTCTTCTGGAGCCGAAATAAATGTGTGTGTGTCTGAGTATGTGAATGGAAGAGCGTGTGTGCGTATGTGTGAACGTGGGGTTATGTGCGCGTGGCTGTAGCGAGTCTTTGTGTAGGGCTGTGTTTCTGTGTGTGTACTCTGCGCGAATGTGCATGTTTCTGTATGTGCGTGTACCTGTGCGTGTGTCTGGTCCTTTGTGTGCCTATCTGTATATGTGCTTTCTCGTTTATGTGTGCGTGATTCTGCGTGCATGTGTGTGTGTGTGAAGAAATCATTATACAGGGCTGTCTTCTCTAAAATCGTATTTTTTTTTAGGGTGCCTGTCTACGTTGGAGTCTGTTTTCCTTGCGCCTTTTATTCTGCCTGTGTTTCCTCCATAATAAATGCACATGCTAGTTTCATAATGAAATTCTCGTTGTTATGAATCTCCTGCTAACTAACAAGTAAATACCCCCAATCATGTAGATGATCTGGACATGTAAAATACTGGGCGCGAGGCAAATGTGTGCACGAGGAACACACAGCTTTTCATAAACAGCCTGCCCTGCAGAACAATTATCTCGGATGTGCTCAAAACTTGGGTGAGCCTGTGCATTACGAGGCTGGACGTCAGACCACTGTAAAATACTTTACTCAGGAAACGCGTTTGGAAAGGTCAGCCTTGCACAGGCCAGTCACAGAAGCAAACATGAACACATAAACAATAAAAGCCCTACAGTAATACAAGCAGGTTTAGGTACCTCAGGTTGCACGCTGCCTGGTTAGAGTTGCTAAAGCTGGCCTGTATGTGCTGTGCATTCTGGTACTTGTAGTCCGGCATTTGCACTGTGACAATTTAGCAAAACTCCAGGTACCAGAATAAAAATAAGGCCCTCTATCACAACATCTACTGAAAACTGACGTGGAAAACGTGAGCTCCCTGCTTGGTTTTGTAACTGACAACACAAAATATAGGCGCTGGGCGCAATAACCCCTTAAAAGTGTCCTGGAGAGGTGCGGGGATCGTCGCCCCCAAGGGTTCGTTTATTGCAGTCCTCTATGCCCAGCGGTCTGGGCATGGTATGTCCTTGCATAAGCCGCTCCCAGGAGCTCACCGTTTCTCAGGCAGCCTGCTAGGGCCCCCTGATGGGGAGCGGGGAGCCAGGCTGGAGGAGAGCAGCAGGTCCCCGGGGGCCTCCCCCGCCCCGTGCAGCTCTTCCTTGCCCAGCAGGTCCCCCGAGGAGACCAGCGAGTCCTGCTCGGGGTCGGCGCCGCGGCCCCGCTTCTTGTCCTCCTCCTTCTTCCACTTCATGCGGCGGTTCTGGAACCAGATCTTGATGTGGCGCTCGGTGAGGTTGAGCATGACCGCCAGCTCGACCCTCCGCGGCCGTGAGATGTACTTGTTGAAGAGGAACTCCTTCTCCAGCTCCAGGAGCTGCGCCCGCGTGTAGGCCGTCCGCGTCCGCTTGTTCTCCTCCTGCTCCAGCAGGTACGAGCCACCTGTGGGGAGAGAAGCAGAGGTTAGAACGGGCATGAGAGAGGTACTCCACTTCTTCTGCAGGGGGCGCCAAAACACACAGAGACGAGCCGTTACTGGAGCGGATCAGGTTCAGACTTCACATTCGAATAGCTGTGCAAAGTATTCGAATAGTGGGCAATCATTTACGGAATAATCAAGTATTCGGCAAATGGTTGGCCAATTTACGGTTTACAAACTTAAAGCAAACATCTACTTGTTGGTAGTTTGTTATTTCCGGGCTTTTGTAAGTACAATCCTATGCATAGAAGAAACATGCTTTCATTGCTATTCATAAAAAAGCTACATAAATAAATAAAATAATATCACAGTTATTTTAAAAAAAACTTTTTTGGGTTGGAGATACAGCTTCGTCGAATACTTGCGAAAATATTTAGTGAATACTTGAAAAAGGTATGCTCCAAACTATATGCTTGCTCTGCGAATACTTGCGCAACTATTGGCGAACACTTGAAGAAGTTCTATTTGACGAACACTTCGAATGATGTTTTTAATCATATATTCGGTAAACTATTAGAGAATACTTTACTACTTGTCAAATATTTGCCAAACATTTGATGAACTATTTGATTAGCTCTTCTCAAACGTGAACCATTTATGATAATAAATATAAACATTTTCTAAAAGTCTTAATCTTTTACAGCGGATCAGTTACGTTTACCGGAAGGGGCGGTTTAGCTTTTGTTCAGCACACTTCGTAAGGGGCTTCTGAGAGGGTAGCACTGTCAAATGATACTGACACGTGTATTCAGTCACATATCAGAGTTAAGTATTTGACGCTTCCGAACCCAGCTCCAATGAGACATAGTTCCGTTACAGAGAACGTTCTTGTTGTAGCAGAGCATTTCGAACATGGTTTGCTGTACACACCTTGATTTGACAATAGCGATTTTTGGGACTTGATTGCAAAAATCAGAATGCGATGGAGAGAGCGAACATTTAGGATTCAACTCAGCATAACCATATCCAGTAGATGAGTTACATATGCATCCTACACATTTGAAGTACAGGAGCTACACGGAAGCGGGATTAAGTTCCGAGCCGGGAGGACTAGAGCTCAGCTCAGGTATCCGATTTATGAAGGTCACACTAACGTTGCTGGACTCCAGCCTCTAAGAGGCAGGAGGACGCCAGGACAGCTTGGATAATTGGAATTACTGGACCCTTTGTACGGATGGAGCAGGGGTCTTGAGGTCAGCCCAAAGATCTCTTAGGTTCTACACCCTCAACTTCAAACAATTCATCATACGCGTCTCTTTTCCCTGTTAAACTTTTCTTTGTACTTGTACATTAACGTGCTTCGGTTGTGTCTTCTGGCTAGTTCGGATGGCACGCATGAAGCTATTATTACGTTTTGGGAATGGGATGTGATTGGATCTATACTTAACACGTGTAGAATTAAACCCAATGGATCAAAATGACATTAAATCAAAGCACGGATGGTTTATAACTGATTACTTATTTTACCGGTGCTGTTTAGATGTCTACATTCTTGAACCAATGTTTTTAAAAGGCTGGATGCGTTTCCATGTTTGCCTCAACATTTCTCTTCTTATTTCTTAATTATTGTAAACGTAGAAACATGGCCAGCTTTCTTGCTTAGTAGATATTAATTTAAATTGAAGCAAGAAAGATGTTGCTGGACAGTGCTTCGAAGGTCCGCTGATCACTTAACACCGGTGCCATTTTAACTGTCCAGAAGGAAACGCAGAGCTCCGAGGTGGGCACTCGACGATCCCGGGTTCCATGGAAGGATAGCACCTTCTTGTGGCTGTGACCGACCATAGACAGACGTCATAAGTGTACTAGTTTGAAGACCACGAATTACGAAGCATAGTTTTTCGCCTATATACTGAATTTTAGGACCACATTAAACCTCCCCTCAGTTTTTTCACCACAAATGAAACTTTCATGGATTTCATGAAATATACATGCATTTGAGACACACAATGGTCTTTTTCTTTAAACATGTGTAATCTATCTATCTATCTATCTATCTATCTATCTATCTATCTATCTATCTATCTATCTATCTATCTATCTATCTATCTATCTATCTATCTATCTATCTATCTATCTATCTATCTATCTATCTATCCAGCAACTTAGGAGAATTTGAAAAAATGGTCTATGCTGCACTGTTTTTTCATGTGTATTGGGTTTCAACAAATATATTGAACCGTAAACCGCACACATCGATTTAAATCATTGTAATGACATACTATTACATTATGGACCTGTTTACAAGTAGTGCAGAGTAGTATCTGGAAGAATACGAAATGTCCGAGTGCTGACTTGCATTGATAACTCCACTGGTGTTTCCGTTAACAAACCCCGCCCTCCCACCCCCCAGAATGGACGTGGAATGTGTATAGAAATACTCCCGAAATCAGGGTATCACGTACTGGAATGGGTCTGGTAGTTCCAGAACCCATACATTACTCCCCGTTCCAGGCCTGGCAACATTTAAGTATGCGCGACTATCATGATAACTTGATATTTAACCTTTGTCCGATTGTAATACATTCATGGATTACAGATGTGAAAACTAAAACGTTGGAAAAAATTTTATTCACAAAATTCCCATAATACTCTACAATGGGTGGTATCCCTGGGTGGGCAGATATGGGCATGTCGGAGTCACATAAACATCATGGCTTTTGTTCTCCTTTTAGGTTGGTGGGAAAAAAGATCTCTAACATCCATCCAATTTTAAAGTTATATGGGAAAAGGTGTTTAATTTACTTCAGAAGTAAATGGTACATTGTTTTTCAGCATCATGTGAAATTTGAAACAAAATATTGGCACCTTGCTTGGAGAAACTAGCACCGCATTGGAGTCAGAGGTACGGAGAAAACTCTGCGACCTATGGGTAGGGCAACAATTGGTATCTATACAGGTTCTATAGATCCAGAAAAAAACCTAAACTTTGAGGAGAATTGAAATTGACAGGGTTAATGAGGGCTGCACCACAAAACCTCAAAACATGAACTTCACCTGTAAGGTACTACTTTACTAATAGGTCCTGTGCCATTTGCTCTCCCTCAACCTTTACTCACCCCACCTCCCATCACATTTGAAGGTGTAAATGTCCTACTACTTACCAGTAATCTTCATTACCCCTGGTCCCATTTTCCTCGTACCCTTCATTAATAACAAGTGAGATAATCCTATCTCACGACAAAAAAAAGAATGAAGGAATGCTGGTACTATCCTTCCCTTCCCAGCATTCCTCCTGAACCACAAGCCCCCCCAGATGAGGGCCGGTTAGTCTGGGAGGGAGGGAGCGTAGTACTGAAGGGGATGAGGACAACGGGACCAGTAGTAATGATGATTACCAGTAAGTCATAGGACATTACACCCAGGTCCCTTCTGTCCTCGTCCACTTCATTAATAACAAGTGAGAATACCCAAACAGAAACTGGCCATCATCACACAACAAACCAACAGGACACAGAACCAGCAGCAAACCCAGTGATTTACTGAAAAAAGCACAGAAAGGAGGAAATCAGGAGCATACTGCCTGAAGAAATCCCAAACCAAAATTAACATTATCACCCGAACATTCTGAATGCAGTAATGCCTCACAATGTATTAGAAGAAGCCCAGGTCGCAGCCCGACAGAGCTCAGCCAGGGACACACCCAAACCTCAGATCAAGAGGCCGCCATCCCCCTAGTAGAATGCCCCTGAGCCCCAGCTAAAGGAGGAGAGCCAGAAAGTCAGTAGGCCCACATGATAACCTGCTTTAACCAGCGACCAATGGACGAAAAAGAAGCCCGGTACCCATGTGAAGAAACACTAAAAGACACAACACGGGAGTCTGACTCCCAAAAAGGACCGGTGCGGTCCAAATAGATCCGCAAAGCCCCACAAATGCAAAGCTTATCCCAAGGAAGATCATCCAGCGCCACCTGCCCTAAGCTTAAAGCAGGCAGCATCAGCTCCTGGGAGCAGTGGAACTGAGAAGGAACCTTCGGAACAAGGGAAGAATCCAACCGCAGAACCACTCCATCGTCAGAAAAGGATAAAAAAGGCTCCTGCGCCATCAAGGCCCCCAGTTCACCACGGTGCCTAGCCAATGGAATGTGCACCTATAAGACACCCTTGAAAGTCACAAATTTCATATCCACATCTGACAAAGGCTCAAAGCGAGAAACCACCAAAGCATGCAACACTAAAGGGAGGTCCCAAAGAGGAAAAGAAGGTCTCACAACAGGACAGGATAAGGAAAAACTGAGAAGCAACTGAGCAACCAAATAGTTCACATCAGACAAATTCCCCCAAGGTGAACGGAAAGTTCAGACAGCAGCCTACTGAGCACGCAAAGTGGAGACAGCCAAACCCTTCTCAACCCCCTTCCCAAGAGAAACTCAAGGACAACAGGCAGGGGACAAATCAGACGAGACAACTCTAGAGCTAGACACCAAAGCTGGAAATTACCCCAAAGATGACCATAGGACTTGAGAGTAGAAGGTCTCCTGGACTGCTGAATGGCCACTACTAAATGCTCGGGTAGACCCCCACTCCTCCACCCCTGCCTCTCAACTTCCAGACCGACAGAAGAAGCCACTGAATGGACAACATCAGAGAGGACCGCAGTGGAGACGGGAGAACGGGAAAAACCAAGGACCTTGACCAGCCAACAACCCAAGAGTTGGAAACCATGATCACTGAGGCCAAAATGGTACCACCACCTCACAATCCTCCAGAACAGATGAGATAAAACCTGGGGATCAAGGCAAGTGGAGGAAAGGCATACAGCAGGTGAGAAGGCCACAGGAGAATCAAGTCATCCTCCCTCCAAGCCCCCTCCTGATGGACCCGGGAACAGAAGTGGGGAAGCTGAGCATTGTGCCGGGAAGGAAAGAGGTTGAGAAAGTAAGACCAAACCTCATGCACACCAGACAAAATGCCACTGGAGTCAGAGACAACTTCTGGGAGGCGGGGAAATACAGACTGAGGGCATCCGGCCCCCCATTGTCCACCCCTCGGATATGAACAGTCGACAGAAACAACAGGTGCTCTTCTCCCCAACAAACACCACTGCATTTAGGGAACGGGACCACATACCCCTTTGATGATTGATGATTGAGGTAGGCCACCATTACCATGTTGTCCGAATGAACCACCACATTGTGATCCAACAACTGATTCTGGAAACCCATGACAGCCCTGAACACAGCAGACAACTCTCTCCAATTCGAAGACTGCCTCACTTCCAGAAAGAACCAATGACCCTGAAGGGATGCTGACCCCAATGTAGCCCCCCACCCCATCGCACTAGCATCAGTAGTAAGGACAACTGGGGGAGAGGGCTGCAGAGGCAGACCCATGGCGAGATTGACCAACACCGTCCACTAGCTTAAGGCAGGGAGGACAGACAGATGCACCGGAGCCAGGAGGGACAAATAGCTGGACAAAGGATCCCAACGAGACAACAGGTGTGACCAAAGAGGCTGCAGATGAAACTGGCCCAAGGAACAGTGAACACCGTCGCTGCCATAAGACCCAGAAGCTGCAAACAGAGACAAACTAGGAAGGAACACCCCTCCAGAAATTGACGAGCCAGGTAACACAAGGTCACTGATCAAGACACAGGGAGGAAAACTCGATTCAAATTAGTCCGGAAACGAGCCCCTATGAATTGTAAGTCTTGAGACGGGACCAGCTGACATTTGGGGAGATTCCGCAGACACCCATGGGCCCTCAAAGCCAAACACACCAACTCCTGATCCCTCAACAACAGATTTCGGGAGGGCGCATGGATCAGCCAATCGTCCAGGTAAGTATAAGTCAGGACCCCCAAAAGATGAAACAAAAACACCAAAGATGCCACAACCTTGGCGAATACTCTCAGGCTGAAGAGCAGAACCAGAAACGCCCCCGTAGACAAAATCGCAGGAACCTGCGAGAACAAAAGTGAACAGAGACATGATAATATGGGTCTTGAAGATCCAAGGTGCACATGAAATGACCTGGTAGAACTAGAGGAATCACTCGCTGGAGGGTCTCCCTTTTGAAAGGCAGATGCAACACTAATTTGCTAGCAACAAAACTCACTAAATTAACCCGTGCTTAAGGTTCTGGTAGCTTGGCACAAACGCGGTCAGATTCAACTTAAAGGAAATGTTTAAAGTATTTATGCAGCACACAACCAGTAATAATGTGAAAACAAAACACAAGAAAAATCCCACACCAATTTAGAAAAATTGAATAAATTCAAAGACATTATTTGCAAAAAAATGACAAAAAATCCAATCAGTGGAACTGGAGTTATGACATTTTAAGGTTTTCAGTAAACAGTAGAGCCTACAAGATCAAAGCACCAACTGCCAATATTTAGTCATACAAGACTGGGTCAAAGTAGAATAATATGGCTGACCGTGGAAGAGCTTGGGTCGGCTACAAGAAGTAGATTGAGCCTCTTCGGCGCTTTTCTTAGAAGGTATAGTTCAACGGGGCAATGCTGCAGGGGGTGTCCAAGGAGCGAGCATCTTTGTCTGGGAACGGGTTGACAAAGTTGCGGTGAAGATTTCTATATTCGGACTTAGTTACTTTCATACATTGGAAGTTGAAAATCTCAAGGAGGCTCTAGCTGATGAGAGTTCCAGCAGGGCAGATACCCCTTTGGCGAAGGACCACTGAACAGAAGTTGCTGCTGTGGAGAAAAACACAGTGAGAGCTACAGCAAAGTCAGGCCATCCAGCGATGCACCTCATGTGGATCGACAAGCAGAATGGCCTCGGTCTTCCCTCAGTTCGCGAGGATTTTTTAGCCAAACATTTTTTACATGCCAAGTTTTTGATTTTGGCTATCTGGGCACCTTTAGCTGCTAAGGGTTTAGGACTGGAGGAGCTCCACTTTTTTTGGGGGGGGGTTAAGACTTACTCAGGTTGGGTCCAGGTGCAGGTTCAAGATGGTGGGAGACTGTTATGTCCCTATGGCTCTGAACATAAGGCCTGTAAACTAGCCCTTGTAGTTTCTCTGGTAGTCTTAGTTTCAGGTGGAGAAGTATGACTCAATAGCATGGCAGGCCTCTGAGGGTTCAAGGCAGGCTCCAGGCAGCCAAACAGTCTTGTGGAGTACAGAGAAAGCCACAGCAGCAGGCAGTCCTCTGAGAGTCCCTCCGCAAGTCCAGAAAATGAACGGAAGAGTGAGTCTGTTGCCCTATTTTAATCCCTGGTGCTTTCTTTGAAGTAGATGTTTCTAGAGTTTCACTTTGAAGTGCTTGCAGTTTCCTGACTCCACTGCCCTGACTCTAAACTGGCTAGAGGAACATGCATTTGTGACAAGCACTTTGCGTGAAGGCAGAGTACAGCCAATTCAGTTGCGTGTCAGTGCCCAGCTCCACCCGAGCCTGCCAGCAAATGGCACACCTAATATAATCACTCTATTTTGTGACTGTCCGGGAGGAATTCAAAAATTCTAACTGCCAGCTACCTGCAGCCGTGATCCAGGACAAGTTGCAGGCACCAAATCGGAAAGGGCAGAAAATTTCAACTTTCTAAAAGTGGCAGTTTCAAAATTATAATTTAATATCCCACTTTGTCATTAAAGCGGATTTTTAATTACAATTTCATACATACCAAACATGTAACGTGTATCTACTCCCAATCAAAAGTTAGCACTGATTAAATGTAATAAGGCAACCAAATGTTATCCTATTGGACAGGTAGGGCTCACAGTAGTGAAAAATGAATTTAGGAGTTTTTTATTACCAGAACATGTCAAACTTAAAATTACATATCCATCTTTTAATTACAATGCACTAGGGGCATCTGTTAGCTGCCCTAGCGCGGGCCTGCAGTTGAACCCTACCACATTGCCCTTTGGTGTGTTATTTATTATTTTACACTCTACACATGGGCAAGGTAGGGGTTCAGACACTGGAAATCCACCACTTCCATATTTCAACAATGTGGGGGTTTGGATGTAATCGGCATACTCCCATCATTGTTCAAGCTGGGGGAAGGGTGTACATTCTTTCCAACCTTGTGTAAGGTGACAGGGTGCAAAATACCCCTCGCCTGGGGTGGGAGTTAAAGGCACCAAGGCAGCACTGAGCTGCCACGTTATGTTTTTTAGTTAATCTTCCAGTGCACTTTGCCAAGGAGAGTGGAGGGGAGCAAATGTGAACCACACTTTGGGCAAGGCAAGGAGGTGTGTGTGAATACCTCTCTATTTGTACATTGTGCAGGTTGGATGTGGACCCTTTCTGCAGAGTTACCCCAGATGATTTTTGCCTCTTTGATGAAACCTATTGTTGCTGGCTATAGAACTCTATGGAGTTTACCTCCAGGGTTAACGTGATTGTGCTCTTTATTCCAACATAATGAAACTGGTATACACCTGATTGGTTTATTTAATTTGCCTATAAGTCCTTAATGTATGGTATCAAGGGGTTTCTAGGGCCTGTTTGTTAAATGTCACAAGTGTACTGCAGCACCCATTGTGCCATCCACAGCGGTGCAAATATAAACATAAATCTAGGACTGCCAACTGTAGCTTGGCTATGCAGGTTTTAAACTACAAATTCTACCTGTAAAATAACCCCTTTTGACAGCCTTAAAACCACCTCTTAAGTATGTATAAGTCACCCCTAAGTGAGCCCTACTGACCATTAAGGCAGGGTGCATAGTATTTAAAAGAAGGACATGTAAGAGTTTAATGTTAACCACATCGCTGCTATGCATTTTCCCCCACTGTGCTGACTTTTCATTTACTCCATGCTTCATGACGAGCTCAGCTCGTCATCAGCACAGCTCCACTGTGCCTCATGACGAGCTGAGCTCGCCATGAGCATGGAAGGGGTTAAACATGTGCTTACAGAGAAAATACGTTCAAACATTGCAGTGTTGGCTATACTATAGGGATGCACTACCATTCTATTTTATGTTTGTTAAATGGTATTTCCACATAGGAAACAGTTCCAAATATAATTTTGGGACTTTTTGAAATATTTATTCAAGCGCAATTCACTGATGAAGTTGGATTTGTAATAAATATGTTGAAAAGATGTCCTGGCTGAAGTCCCTGGAAATTAATCTGTATTTTGTTCTCCCCTTCTACCAGCTAGTAATAAACATTTCAGTGGGCATGAATGATTCTTAAACTTGCACCCAGGATGACAAAGGCCTTAGGTGTGGGGAGATGTTGTTGTACCATTGACCCTATGTCCTGTGGGCTGGGCCAAAGGACTTCATTATCTTCAAGGAGGCCTAACCTGTCACAAGCTCAACTCTTGTAGATCACATCAACCACAGCACTAACAGCAGCAAGGAAATCTTCACTATCATCAACGATTTCACTGTGCCTCATGCCACATCTAGCCACATCGCCTCCTCACAAGAACTTTGCAATAAGCTCTTAGAATTCTTTTGCAACAAACTCACCTCCCAGTACAGCAACTTCGACCCTCAACTGGACCCTGTCACCATTTCAGCTCAGCTTCCCATCATGGCCAAATAACTAATCCTGACCTCATGGCCTGCCATCACCACCATTGAAATTGTGGCTATCATAAAGACCAACCACTTGGGGGCTCCATCTCACACAACAGGCCTTTACAAAATGACTCTTACCAATCAGGAAAGCACTAACACACATCCTCAATGCCTCCACCAACTCATCCACCAAAAATCCATCCCCGACCCAACTCTGCTTTTTAACTACAGACCCATCTCCTTCCTACAATACTCAGCAAAGATCTTAGCGAAACTAATCAACTAATGCCCCCTCAACCACTTCACCAACCACCAGCTCCTTGACGCTATGCAGTCCTCATTCAGGCCCAACAGAAGCAGCACTTATTGTCACCACCGGCGACATCCACATGATCCTTGACAGAGGAGATATTGTTGCCCTCATTCTCCTGGACGCCTATGGAGCTTTTGACACAGTTTCACACCTCATCCGCCTCTGGTACCTGCATGAGATTGGCATCCATAAACCCACTCCCGTCTGGATGGGCTCCTTCTTTACAGTTAGAATGCAAGCTGTCAGTCTGGTACCTTACTCCTCAGAAGCCCACAAACTCACCTACAGAGTGCTACAAGTTGCAGCGCTCAGTTCCACCCTGTTAAACGCACACACGATCTCACTGGCCAAATCATCTGTCCACACAACATAAACATCCTTTCCCAGGCCAATGACATGCAACTCATCATATAACTCTCAGACAAAACCCCAAACACAAGAAACAAGTTCACCGAGTGCATGACAGAAATCGCTAACTGGATGAACGCCAATTATCTCAAGCTCAACACCTACAAGACAGGAGTAGTGATCTTTGGCAAGAACACCTTCCCACTAAACTCCAACTGATGGCCAGCGGAATTTCGAGCCCACACCGAGAACCCATGCCAGGAACCTCAGAATAAGTATCAACAGCAGATTGGGCAGGACTGTACAAGTCAACGCTGTTACTTCATCCTGCTTCCACACCCTGAAGATGCTAAGGAAGATCTTCAATTGGCTCCCAAAAAACTGTCACTCACACCATAGCCACCAGCAAGTTGGACTATGAGAGCACCCTTTATGTCAGGATCATCAGGCAATTCACTAGAAGACTGCAACCATCCAGAACTCAGCAGCCAGACTCATCCTCAACCTCCCATACAGAACTCACATCACACCACACCTCAGGGATCCCCACTGGCTCCCAATATACAAATGTGCACAATTCAAACTCCTCAGACACACATTCAAGGCACTGCACAACTCATGCCCCACCTACCTGAACACTCACATCTCCTTCCACCAACACCATAGATGCTACTGCTCCTCAGGACTGCTACTAGCACACATACCACGAATACACAGAGCCAGGCCAGGAGGATGGGCATTTGCTTACATCACTCTTAAAGCATGGAACGGCCTCCTATTCCACAACAGAGCCTCCTCCTCTCTTCTTGAATTCCACAAGAAGCTGAAGACCTGGCTTTTCAATTAACCAACCTACCATAGGCTTGGCTAGGAATACACACCGGCTCTGTGCCAGGATACGCTTGCGGGTGATAGTGGGCTGTAAAATTACACGTAACAAGCAGATGTAGCACACACCCATATCTACACCATTCTATCGTGCCCCAGCCAGACAGGCCACTCTCACAGGAGGGTTCTTGTTGACATCAGTGTCAGATCCTACTGGGCTGTCAAGACCTGCTTGACAGATCTGCTAGGTTTTTTGATATGACATTTGGGCACACTTTAAAGGGGGGTAATAGAGGGTCAAAACAATGTGTGTGTACCTACTGTCTGGTTGCTGAAATCTCAGCTTTGTCTCACTTCTGTCTCTGAGGTTGTTGTGGGTACAAGGACTGCTGAAAACAAGATATCATTGTTAGATGTGGGAGGACAGTAGGATTACCATTGTATACTCCTCACTCAAACCCCAGCCCTCAGAGTCCACGTTTAGTATGGTTGATGACTTAAACCATCTATAAAATGCAAAAAGTGGGTAGGGTTGGCACTGGAAACCTTACCTCATTGGGCTTGTGCCAGACATAAATGTGCAATCTCTAGTCACCCACCCGAGAACACTCCTGGACTTGTAGAACATAAAAAGGGGACTGAAACTGCTGTCTGAGAAATGAGACCTGAGAAGAGCCCTGAAGTACTGGACCTGATCTCCCTCTTGTACCCAGGACAAATAAGTGTATTCCAAAGGTCAAATGGCTGACCTCCTGTTCAAGCTACAGAGATACAATAAGCTATAAGAGGCCTTTTTCTGCAACTGCACAACTGATCAGTGGCACTGGACCTAGATTGCACTCTGCCTGCCACCCTGTGAGTGTCTAAGTACCTCCCCTGAGATCCTGGAGAGCTTTAGAAGTGTACTCCTCTCGTGGATTGGAACTTAAAGAAATAAAGTTAAAAGGTAAAATCTTTGAACAGGAACAACATGTTTGTTGTATCCAACCCACGCTTCATTGAAGACAGTGGCAAATTTGCCACTCTGTTCTGGACTACTGCAACCACTGATTAACATTGCCACTTTGTGCTTCTTTGCTCTAGTTCTACTTATAAAATTTACAATTTCGTATCTCTGGTTCCCCTTATCAGATTTTTGTCATTTTTATGTCATTTTGTTTATTAAATGTTATTCTATTGTTCTAAATTTGTTTTGGGATTTCCATTGTTTTGCATTTCTATGTTATTACTGTTTTAATTCTGCATAAATACTTTACACATTACCTCTAAGGTAAGCCGGAGTGTTATGTGCCAGGCTACCAGGGAGTTGAGCTCAGGTTTATTTAGTGGCTTTAGTGGTTCACCCTGACAAGGATTGTGGTTATTACTCGAGGTGGGTATTATACCCCTCAACTAATACCTCAATTTCTTAGTTTTTGGGACAAAGGGGGTTGAAAGTCAGGAATGATGCTAGGCCAGGCTCCTAGGTAAGGCTAAGAGGTCAGGAAAATTGAAACACCTCTACCCTTGGATAAGGCGGGAAGATTTCTGGGTTTCTTAGGAAATGGAGAAAAGCCAACTTGTCTTCCCTACCACTTGGCAAGGCCGGTGGGTGCTTATTTATTTACACCCTGGTCTTCCCAGGCCATTGGTGTGCTACATTCCACCGCCAGTCCTGGCGATGGGAGGTGAGTACAAAAGAAAATGGCTCTTATTGTTTGAGCCCCAACTATTAAAACGGGCTGGGGAGCGATATGAATTATTGGGTGGTCCAAGGCCTGCTCACTTATACTTTGTGCTGCATAGGTTCTCCCACTGTGCTGCGTTGTTGTTCCGCATTTTTGGTACATCTTCCAATGTTTGTGACAGTGAATGTCTAGCACCTGTGCATCCAAATGAAGCTTGCACATTCAAAATGTTCACATTTCTCCAAAATTGCTGAAACAAACTCACAGACTAAGGCACTGAATGTGAGAATGATCATTTTACCATAAAACTTTGGTGGACCTTAGTACAGCAGTTTTGGAGTTATCAATAGAGAACATTTCCTATGGTAAAACCCAAGCGGTTCGCCCAGCCATAGACATTGACAGCAATATAAAATGCCTCTCTATATCGTAAGCAAGAAGGCTGGGCACCCACCAGGAAGTGAATCAACCACGTTGGAAAGCATTCCACTCCCCGATTACATCAAAGAAACTAAATCCTGGAGTTACTCCCAAATTTGAACTTGGAAGGACTCGCTCCATCTAATCATATGTACAAAACATTTGCCTTTACCATTGACTCTAGCCTGTTTTATAACGAACGAAATCAAAAAAACGAACAAAGAGTTGTATCAACTCTTACTACATTCAAAGTTAAACCACACAGTCCCAAAACAGGACTCAGAGCAACTGTTCAAGTCCTGGTGGAGATATCCAGCTCTGAGGTGTTCCAGATTCCATCCAGCCACGCCCAGGAGTGTTCTCCATGCCACTGTATGTTTTATCAGAGTACGGATCTGAACAGAGATCTGGACTACATCTCTGTTGTGCCCTGTACATAGAGGCACAGATAGCCTTGTAGTATTTTCAAGTCTTCTTTATTGGTCCCATGTCCAGTTAACATCTTTCTTAGTCCAGTCAGCTCTGGTCACGTACCAGCCCCACCAGGAGCAGCCTGCCTAGCTGCTCAGCCCATCTCTAACTGTCACCACTCGTCCACACAGGCACCCAGGCATTTTACACATCACAGCCACACCAACATTAAGTAACCAACTCACACTCTGGCTGAGCAACTAGGAGGACCTAGGCCTGGTTTACATGAAAATACAATACTGAGGATATAACATTATCCCTTTCCTTTAAATAAAAAACAAAAATAACAAAACTTAAAGAGAAGAACTATGCACAATAAAGCAGTAGTGTTCTAAACTCATGGAAGCAACATATAGCAAAACATCACAAGAGAGTGAAAAATAAAAAACAAGCAAGGATGGATAAAATACAACCTACATAAGTATCATAATCCCCCATCCACCCCCTTGAAAAATTAATAAACCAACATTCTGTAACCAACTCACACTCTGGCTGAGCAGCTAGGATGATCTAGTTTACATGTAAATACAATACTGAGGATATAACAATCTCCCTCCCTGATCGATCGACCTACCAGCCCGCAACATCTTTTTGGAATCCCTTGAACAAATATTGCGGCTCCCAAGCTGCCTATAAACTAAAGATCTCCTGGAGGCAACAGAACACAAGAACCTAGGATACTAGAGGACAGTGCAATGAAAAAAAGAAACACTGAGATGAGCATTAGTCAAAGGCGTACTTAGACTACAGATCAACATCCATTGGCATGTCAAGCCCACCCTTAACTCCTAGAAGTTAGTAATGAACTTAATAAAAGTTATCCAAAGAACATTGGGGCATATTATCAAGAATGGCGTTAAAAATTATCGCCGGTTTAGCAGCAGAAAACTGCTGCTAAAGCGGCGATAATGGGCTTGATAATATGCCCTTGAGAATTCCAATAGAAGTCCATGTTCTGGTGTGAATATGGGCTTCTATTGGAATTCTCCAAGGCATATTATCAAGCCCATTATCGCTTCTTAAGCGTCTGTCGCTAAACCGGCGATAATTTTAACACAGTTCTTGATAATATGCCCCTTTTAACTTAACATCGAAAGTGGTTTCCGCATACATGGCCAATTTCTTTTTCATTGTTATGTAATGCGAATTTGCCAGGAGGCCATCACAATATAACCAGTTGTAGGTGATGGAAGATTAAGAGATTTGCTCACAATCACAAGAATTGAACAGAGACAGGGATTTAAATGTGCTTCTTCTCCAGGTGCAAAGTTGACAACTCTAGGCCCGAGGCCACACTTCCTACCAGACAGCTGCATGATGAGAATAACCTATCAAACTCTGCTCACACACTTGTATCTTTGCTTACAATGTTGAGCGGGGGCATTTTGTGCACTGGCTTGGTTTTGCTCCAAAAATACCGACAAACACACGCATCCATATTTAGAGACTGCATGTATAGATACAGTACGCCATCAGTTGATGTTTCAGGGGTACATAAAGGCCAAAGTCGAAAGCCTTCATGCTACCACTGGATCCAGTAGAAACCACTTGTAACTGGTCACCTCGAATGTCTGTATAACTGGTCAGCTTGAATTTTCAGGAGGGAGGTCACAAACTGGCTTCTGGAGCTGTAATACTACATTAACGCCTAGCTATAAATGTACACCATACATGCTCCGGTTGGAACGAGGGTCAAGGATGCCCCATCTATCCAAAAAGTTAGGAGAACTCACCACCTGACCCAAGGGGTAGGAAGTAATGGCTGCCGGGCGCACAGCAGTGTGTATGGAAGAAGATGAGGGGAGGTGGAGTGCAGGGGTAGATAGCGCGCGAGCCGGAAAAGCAACATTGACGCCTGTGCTCTCTCGCAAATCGAAAGCGGACTCGAATAACATCGGGAAAATGCTACCTACGTACATTAAATCTGAGAAATCTAACTATTGAAATGCCGCTATGGTATATGTCGTGTTGCTCCTCTGGGAGAATCAATAGGCATTTCTATTTTTAAATAGAAGACAATTGTAGTTGAGAGAGTTGTTAAGTGCTCAAAAAGAGGAATGTGGAAAAAGATACGGGCGTAAATTACATCCTAGTGACAACACGCCAGATGCACAAACGAAAGATGTCACAGATCTGAGTAAAAAGATGGGAATTAAAGAAGTGTCTAGAACCTGCCCCGTCCTGAGGGTTTTATAAATGTATCCGACGAGGACTGGCGAGGTGACGACGTCTGAGCGAGAACATTCACGGCTGTAAAAACAAAAGCAATTGCACATTTAAATATTGAAGGAAAAGTGCGAGGAACACAAGGACGCAAAAGCTCTACCGTTCTGTCGTTAGTTTATATATCAAGTAGACCTGACATCGCTAAATATTCAGCAACATTTTCCAATGCATATGTATTTTCTCCAACGTGCGTGCACTATAAGCAAATCTAAATTTAATATACGGACTTCCGAATCTAGTGGAACCAGGGCCCTTTTGGATGCACGCGATTTCGGCTAATCTCTGTCTAGTACCTTACACAGCTGTTCCTTCGATTTGATTCTTTTTATGTTACTTTATAATATCGATTGTGTTGATTGTATGACGATGCTCCTTTAACGAAGTTATTTTTTTTAATTAAAAACATATGGAAAAAGTATTGGTAAAATCAAAAATCGACTTTTCTTAAAGTGCTTCCTCGCAAAAACTGTATTTTACATTTTCACGGGTCATTCTGTTGAATTTATCATTCGCCAAAGTCACATGGAAATCTGAAATATTGAGATTCATGCAACACACGCACGCGAGGGCCGCTAACGGGGGTGTATTAGATTACAGACACAACATAAACAAAGCACACCTTCATGACTGTACTACCCCACGTAAGGCCAAGGGTATAGTGCACTGCGGTTGCAGCAGCGCGGGAAAACATCGGAAATCTGACCCTGCATGTTTTGGACGATCTCGCATGGATTAAGAATTATGTTTTGGGAATGCACAAAAGTTTCAAGTAGTGAGTTTGAAAACCATCAGCAGTCTCTAGTTTCCAGAAGTACGCCTGAGTAACATCTGAACTATGCAAACTTCCACATTATGCAAAACTGTGCAACAGAAAATGTCATCGAATTTGTGCAGTGGCACGTTATATATTTTTTTTTGCCACGCATGATATATTTTTCCAGTGGCAAAACCTACTAAACAACACGATAAACCACTTTTGCTGTTGTTATATTCCAGTTCCAACCCTGAAAGGGATTTACCTCTGCTCTTGGCAGGGGTAAAATCTTATCATTTCCAGGGTGAAAATAGTTCGGAAAAAAGTTTGCTAGTATTCAAAACTCAAGTGATTCCAAAGTTTCCAGGTAGTCTCTGCAAATCTGCATATATTTACTCCTGAAAAGTACTACATATTGGTAGGCAAATTTAAAACGAGCAGATTTAGTGCCTAATGTAAAAAAATAAAATAATGCAAGAACTCCAAGATTTTAATATTTTCTTAGAAGCTCGCTTCTTGTGCTGCTACATACTGGAGTTGCGAACACCAATATTCCTTGCCATACCTCTGCCTTCCAACACCCACACCTCCTGTCTCTTTGTGTCACTCCTGTGAGATTTTTTGTCTCTGTTTGTTTTTTTCGTATGTCACAATTTTCCTACCGTTTGTTTCCTTCCTTTTCAGCATTTCTCGTTGTTAGCCTAAGTTTGGGTGAGAAAAAGCCCATTTCCACAAGCATGGATGCCAGTGGCCTCCTCCAGCAATCCCCCATCTCCAGAGCACCCATCTGGCGTAAGTACACATATTTCCGTGTGCATGGCCAACTTTGGTGATATCCTTGCATCCGTTAACCGGGCCATATGAATGTGTATGTTCAACTCAGGTGTATTTTAAAATCAGGCCCGTAGCCTCAGACAGAAGTCTTTAGTTTACAGCTCAGTACCAGGTGAAGAGGACAGTTTGGAGATTGAAATATTTAAGTCCACAAATTCCACGTGGTTCTTTGTCAGCAATAACAAACACCGATCAGTTGCAGAGCTTTGGCAAGATCTGCATTAACATAGCAGGGAAAGAAAAATGTAAATAACACACATTTTCTTTGCAAAGGGTATTTGGAAAATCATGGTACATTTGCTAGATGGGTGAGATTCTGCCCTTACTCTCGGAGTCAGTTTTTGTTTCTCCAATGTTAGTTTATAAAATCCACAATCAAGCATATATAACTTACAGGAATCCTTGCATCTTAGCTCAGGGTACACCATCACACCCATGCAAACACTGATGCTACCTTCTCTGATGATAAATTAAAGAGACAGCATTGCAAAGGGCAACTTGTGGAAAAAAAATTGGCCATCTGTAAATGGTTCCTACTGCATTCAGATGTCGATTGTGTATGTTCAGATATTGGGCTGCATTCTGCCCCTGGAAGAAGAAGGGAATGTTTACTGACTAAACTATATATATATGATGCAATGCATCCAAATAAAATAAAAGATAAGTAAATCCATGATCTTTGCTGTCATCCTAAAAATACCAGCCTTGGAAGATTCGTATTGTTACGGATGGTCGTAATCAACATACATCTTACCCAAATGGGCCATGACCAAACCAACATCCTTGACACGCCGGTCACTAAACGATAAGTGTCATTCTCAGAGATCAAGAATTTCTTGTCACAGATAGTGATTCCCCACTCGCAAATGCTAATCCACTTACTAGAAAACATGCAGATAATCATGCGGGGACCTGAAAGCCGTGACATGAATCACATTTAAAATTCAGATATAGCTAATAAGGCAATCAAGTAGTGAATGGACCTATCCCTGGTGACCATGAAAAGCAGAGGGTTGACATTTCATTTGCTCAGGTTAGTACTTGGGCCCAAAAAGGTACAGTAAAGTTTCTGCTTCGTTGAGGAAACAACCCAAGCTAACAAGCTATTCAGAATCTTCTGGAAGATTACAGAACTAGAGTCTGCCAAACACAGACCCTTTTTGATCTTCCAAGCCTTGTGAAGATCTCCTCAACTTCATCAACATCAAGAGTTATATAAATGGTGATATAATTCAAGCAACTCGTAAAGAGTCTCACTTTCATTCAATTATCATTTCAATATTGTAAGCCTTCCATAAAACTATAAACCGATGACACTACTGCAAAGCCTTAGACCTGCAGACAAGACCAAAGAACCAAACAAGCTGATGAAAGCTGGAGTATTGTCATACCTCCAGGACTGCATAGAAGTCTTGCTCTGGACATCCTGGAAGTGCTGAATAAATGTGTAAACAGTCAGCTCCAAAAGGCGTTAGAAAATTTCTTTGACAGCCCCTTGCTGAAGAAACCTATAGCAGATCAGATGAGCCCAAAAAAACGGTGTCACAAACATGAACGATGCACCCTTAACAAGCAAGATCTCAACAAGTGCTGTAAAACGATGGTGCAAAACTTTGTAGAATCTCATTCAATCCTCATCGACTGTCAATCGGGGTATAGACCAATAAGAAGGAATTACTGCACCTTCACTATCCACCTTTACGTCCCTTAACTTAAGCCATCAGAAGTCCTGAGCCTGCTCTATCAGTGGATAATAATATTGAATTTGGATCACTCAGATACAGAAATAGACAAAAGTCAGATGTACAGCTCTCAATAGCGTCATCATTTCTTACTTGCGGAATCCAGCAAATCTGAAGCAGTACCACTACCTCGAAGGTCAATATTGTCACATCCAACATCGTTCCTCTATTTTTGATTCAATCCAGATCTGTGACTGGGAGTGAGCGTCAAAAAAGTTTCAGTGCTCCGTCCATCATCTCCTTGTGTTTGCTTTGATCTCCCTACGTTGGCATAAGACGTGGGTCCCTTGATCACTTTGACACCAGATTTATGCTAGCCTGGCTGATGAGGGGTGTTACCCCGAAACCAGTCCCAGGATGCTTGTTTCCGGTCAAGGGAAGACCTGGCTTGGCAGTTCGGGCTGGACTTTTTCCATAAGGAACAGGGTCTAGACTGATTTGCATATGGCTGGGTCTGAACTGGGGTGGCGGAGTGAGCTAAAGAACGATGATGGATTCAACCCAGATCTGTAACTGGGGTTGAAAGTCTGAAAAGTTTCAGCTCTCTGTCCATCATTTCCTAGTGTTTCCTTCATCTTTTTTTCTTCACTGCTTTTCATTATGTGCGCAGGCGCATTGGCACAGGTGATAACACAGCTGTACTTTGACAAATATTTGGAAGACATACATAACCACATCAGTTTGGAAAACACCTCAGCTCCATTGCGTTGGAGATAATCTGAGTCCCATTGTGCTTAGGGCTTTAACCCGTTGACTGCAGCAGAAAATCCACTGCGGTGTGGGTGATTTATGACTGGGCGTTGTTCAGAGGGCCCCTGGCTGTCCTCTGCACATGTCCACCGTGACGTCGGACGGCCTGCGGCCTTCCGACGCACGCAGAGGGTTAATCCAAAAGTTGCAGAAAGTCGCTCTCTATGAAATACACATTTAGGGGCCCTTACCATCAAGGGCACGCTCATACAAATACAGGGCTGAAAAAACTGCGAACACTGAAACTTATACAAGCATGAACTCAACTATGCTTGATTGTGCATATAGACATCTCTAAAAGTAGCTGTTCAAATGGCTTCATATTACACAAGACTACCTTTATCAGGTACCTATTTATCTATTTACATTTAATTTTGATGCAGGTGTAGAGAGTCTAGGACTTTTTTCTTCATTTTTTGCATTTTGACACTACATCCAGCATAGGTGTTCAACTGAATGTGGATTTTACTACAGTAAAGGCTCCCTGTCTGCCAGATACTAAGAGGCAATACTATGTTTCTACCAGCCGCGGCTCGTGGAGGGAGTTGCAGTGGGTCAGAAAGATGGGGCGGGGGAGGGGCAGGGTGGGGGGGGTGCTAA
This sequence comes from Lissotriton vulgaris, assembly GCF_964263255.1. Classification (NCBI taxonomy): domain Eukaryota; kingdom Metazoa; phylum Chordata; class Amphibia; order Caudata; family Salamandridae; genus Lissotriton; species Lissotriton vulgaris. The sequence continues at coordinate 1,254,414,748 of NC_141696.1, forward strand.
TAACCGGAATATGGATAATTGGAGGTAAGTAAACAATTTAATTTTTAAAACAAATTTCGTAGCGCGGGCTTCATCGCATTTTGCGATGCAGGGCGTGCTACGAAATTTGTTTTATTGATCAAATTGTTTACTTACCTCCAATTATCCATATTCCGGTTATTAGCACCCCCCCAACCTGCCCCTCCCCCGCCCCTCCTTTCTGCCCCACCGCAACTCCCTCCACGCTTTCAATCGAGACATGAGAAGCTGCAGACTGGGATGCAGTGATGCCCTTTACCCGCTTAAATAAGGGCAGCTGGATGAGTGCATTCCTTACCTGTGGGTACCTTGGAGCTTTCATTTACACGCGGCAGCCCAGCCGCGAAGGTATGCACCCCCCCCCGCTCAAAAACCACAGGGGGTCATGGGCCGGAAGTCGCCGAGCCTACTGTGAAGCAGCAGCCAGGGATCAATGGACATCTGCATCCCGGGGCCCATCCAGGGCTGTGAAATGGCAGAACACGCACCCATACAGGGAAGAGACACGGACTATAAGTCCCACAAAGCAGTGCGAGTGGGAGTGTCAAAGCGTCAACTCAAATCGAGCCTCTGAAGACGAGCGTAGGCTCAGAAACGCGTCAGGCTTTCAATCGAGACATGAGAAGCTGCAGACTGGGATGCAGTGATGTCCTTTACCCGCTTAAATAAGGGCAGCTGGATGAGTGCATTCCTTACCTGTGCGTACCTTGGAGCTTTCACACATATATATATATATATATATATATATATATATATATATATTTACACACACACACACACACGCATATATATATATATATATATATATATATATATATATATATATATATATATATACATATATATGTGATATGCATGTATAATTGTTTTTTTAAATAAATTAATACATTCAATTTAAAAATGAAAAAACTTTAGAACTGATTTATAAAAATATAGATTTTAATTGATTTTAATTGAATTAAAATCATTACTTTTAAGCAAGTTTATTTAACAAAATAAATAGTATAATGTTAGTGTAGGTGGGTTTTTTGTTGTGAAATTGTTGTCTAAAACTTATTTATAAATTAAAAGAAAATTTTTAAATGATTTAATTAAAAGTAATACATATGTATATAAGGTATTGTGTTGTAACTTTTTATGTTATTAGTTCTAGGTTAATAGCAGTTATTTTAAAAGAATTTACTTTTATTTTTAATATTAAAAATATTCTCTTTTTTTTAAATAGCCAGCTTTGACTATTTCTCTTATATTTGGCTATATAAAGAACTTCGCTCCAGTGGTAGGGATCACCACCAAGAGTGGGGAAGCTATTAATAATAATTTATGTTGTGAAATTGGTTGTAAGTGGCTCCACCCTCTCATTTGAAGGCGTCAAAGCTCTTAAATCTATTCCTAGATTTAAATCTCCACTCAGAAATGAAGGGGAGCAAAAAAATGGAGATTTACAACTATGGGTGGGAGTAGTAGATCTATTCATGTAAATTTACCGTTGCAAATCGGTCCAATACTCTTTGTCAGTTACTAAAGAAAAGACATCCAGTTACTTTAGATCTAAAATCATACTACCCAATTATACTGCTATCTAAAGAAATCAGATGTTCTCACATCAGCCTTGAATAAAAATCATTGACTCTTGGTGGCGAAGACTTAGGGGTCGATTATGATGGCAGACAGACTGGGCTCCATCCGCCACAGTGTTGTAAACCGGGACCATCCGCCGTGCATGCGGTGGTCCCGCCTACCGGATTATGATGGGACAACCACAGCGGTGGGCAAGCTTTGCAGCTTTAACATTGCGGGGGTAGCTGCTGACAGCAGCACTGCTGCGATGTCAAAAAGAGCATGTTGTGCATTTCACTGCACTAAATGGCAGGCACTACACTGTGCCTGCCATTTGGTGCAGTAAAATGTAGGGGGTACCATGGGTACCCCAGGGGGTACCATAGGTACCCCCCAGTACACCTACACCACTCCCCAACACAAGTGGGGCCCGCAACGAGCCCCCAAAACCAAACTATGCATGCCTTTCAACGGCGGTTGCACCGCCGCGGAAAGGCTAGCTGGAGACCACATCCTAATTTGGCCGAAGGTGCTTGCTAGGCACCACCACCATTTTATGGATGCAGAACGCTCCGCTGAGCAATCATAACGATTGCTTCTGGCGGACAGGCTTTGCCTCCACCGCGGCCGTGGTCTGGATTCCACCACCATAGTAATATGGTGGTGGGAGAATTGTGGTCCGCAGGGCCGGCGGACCTCACCGCCGGGCCGGCGGTGGCGATCATTCCGCTATCGTAATGAGCCCCTTAGATTTTAATCTCCACGACTAACAATTGAGTCCTTGAAGTACACAGCCCAGGCTATTGATTTCAAGTTGATCACCAAGGTACACCACCACAGCAAAACTTAAGAACAGACTACTGCCAGAGTAGTCAATACAACTGTGTGCAAATGAAGTAAAACATTGTGGAAGTGCCCCAAATGAGGAGGGCACTCACTTTGAACACGTTTCGGCACTCTCTGGGGTTCCTCCTAAGCTTCATGACCTTCAAGGAGGGCTTCAATCCATTGCTCCCCTTCTATGAGAACAAAATCCACAACATTTTTGACATTATCATACCCCTCCTTTAATTCTGTTTCTCCTTCTGTACTTCAGCATTCCGCTTTACACTAACGACCCTTCTTAAACCCTCTTTGTTAGAGGAAAATCCTAGTTGCAAGTGGAGCTGTGACCGCTATCCTTCCTAAAGCAAGCACTTCTGGGACCCTCCCACACACATAATTGAGGATTGACAAGTCTCTTATCGAACATGCAGATCCCTGTTCCACCTGGAAGTGATGCTAGTAACTAATCCATGGGACATGAGCCTTTGGCCTGATGTTTCCGCTCAACATTACCATTGCAAGGCGGCCAAAAGGTGACATGTGATCCCTCTACAAAACAAAATGAATGCATCAGGAATTCAATGGCAAATTCCCAGGGTATTTGTGTGGCCCAGATACTTGTCGCAACTGTGTAGGGCACTGGTGGTCAGGTCTGGAATCATGGCCGTGCCTGTGTGGTGCTTCCTGTGTGGAATACATGCATCTCACTCTCTTGAGTAAGCTAGTGCCACAGTATGAACTTGGGAACTGACGCACCTGCACAAATTGAGTTTTAGCCAATGTGACACAGTGCCAAGGGATCCGGGAACAAGTAAAGCAGATGTCCTGGTTCAAAGCTAGACAGAGCAATACTGGGGGCTCTGGACTTCAAGCCTGTGAATGCAATGCGCATTGGTTTATGTATAAGGACGCTCAATGCATAACAAACCAGGAGTGTCAAAAGGAGAAAATCCCTTTCTAAAATTCACTCTTATTTACTAAAATTGAGAATAGTGGATCAAGGGCGATTCCCCAAATTAAACTCCATAGAGAGTGGGCGACCACACTGTTCACATTTTACATCATATAAGTTGAATTCGCTCTTCTAACAGGCTACTTTATGTAGCAAACTCCTTTACTGTGCACCTATGAGGCCCTAGCTGCCGCTCAATAGACACTAGTATGTCAATATCATCAAGAGGGGGCAGTGTGAACATTCCCCAGCTAAATGAATCCATTATTCAACGTGTGTGTACTGCAGCCGACTGTGGTCTCTATCTGCTCCTGGGTGTTTTTTGCACACTGTAAAAGGTTAAAGGGCAGAGGATATCGCATGTGCAACATTGCTAGAATATACAATTCCAACCGTCTGTTTGAACAGAATGATTAATAAAATATTTGCATTCCAGGTGTGACAAAAAAAGGTGCCCAGGGAGCAAGCGATAACATTGTGCGGTGAGATACCGAACACTTGTGCGCCAACCGAACTCAGAGTGCAGATGTGGCCTCTTCCGGCGGCGGCCAGCGCCTGGCTTCCGGTGTACCCAAGCTTATCCGCATCCGGCAAGGATTTCACTGACAAACAAAGCTAAAGGACAGCCTGCTGCAGACAGCCAGGCTGACACTTACAAAGCTACATTTACGGGTAGGAATGCCACTTCAGTGACTCATTTTCAAACTTGAGACAAGGGTTCGAATACCGGCTTCCTCGCTTGTTTAAATTATGTGACTGTAGGAAATGTTTGTTCATGCACTGAGCTTTAAATACATTATTTACCAGAAATTGGAAACACATAGTTAAGGCCAAATATAGCGTCTGGACAAAATAAAATTTTACATAGAGATATCATAATTTTAATGTGCATGTCAACTTCAAGAATTTTGAGCCATGATGTAGATAGAATGCAAAACATATATGTGACACCTATATTGGAAATGGGCTACAAGAGAGAGTGAATAAAAGAGTGCCTCTGGTGGATTGGTGCAGTTCGCCTGGGATGCCCCAACCTAGCACACGTGAGCTTGCCAGAGAGTCTGTTGTGAATCCTGGGGTGTTACTCTGAGCCTCCGAAAAGCTTAGATTCTCTCGCATCTCTTGCCTTATTCCTGTCTGGGTCCGGCTATAGCCCTCCGAAGAGGTCTAGTGAGAACGAAACACGTGTCACGAACTGATACTTCAGTAATACAGGAGGTTCGGACAGTTTACCAGCCTAAAAGCAGTTACTCTTTGCCTGGAAAGATAAACGAAAAGGTAAATGTTCAAATCATTCGAAGCATAAAAACAACTTATTGAATGCGTGTGTAAACGTAATATTAACAGTAATTTATGGCACGATGAATAGCTACACCGGAAAATCTGATATCGATCACACCAGCATTAAGGTCGATGCGGTATATATTTCTGAGTTAGACCTCAGTGCCAACAGAAGCTGTGTTTTGTAAGACATATTATTATAAAACGGGAGTCCACTGAGTTTAAGAATGCCAGAAATGTGTTCTAAAGCTGTTTTATCTCAGTCTCAACACACCGATTGCACGCGAATCTCCAATATATGAATTGCACCTTATTGGTATGTTCACACTTGGGGCCATTGTGTCAGCTGCCCTCCCAATATACACAAAACCAGTGGCAGATCGACAACCGACACACTGTGTGTGGAATGGTAGTAGTGAGATTTGAAAAGTGTAATGTAAAACAAAAACACCCTTTAAAGCCAGTTCTAAGCATGGACGATGCCGGGGGACTAATCTATCTTTGCTGAGCTCTGTTTTCAAGAAAATGTTGCTGAGAGGAAGTGAACCATAGGTAAAATATTATTTGAGATTTGTTGACATGACACGTTGTTTACACAGAAATTGGAATGTTCTAATTGAGAACAACGTTGAGTATTGCTTCTTAGTGTCTGACAGGCAGGGAGCCTTCGCTCTAGTGGAATCCGCATCCAGGTGAACACGCTATGAGGAATGTAGTGCCAAAATAAAAACAAAACAAAGAACACAAACCTAGACGCTTGACACAAGCACCAAACTCAAATTTACTTAGAAAATCAGACACCAGAGGACGTGGTCTTGAGTGAAGCCATTTTTGGCTGTTTTTAGAGATGTCTCCGTGCACAAATATGATGATTTTTGTCCAAACCGTGTATAGGTTTGAGTGTTAGTATTTTCGGGCTTGTATTTGTGGGAGCGCGCCCGTGTTGGCAAGGCCATATGAATATGTATTTTATACACGGCGACTTTCTGCAACTTGTGGACTTTCGGAATAAAGCCCTAAGCACAATGGGACTTGTGTGAATTAAAGCCCACGGGCCCCGATTGCTTAACCCTGTCCACATGCCCTGTCTGAAAGTCATCGGCATAACATGGGGAGTAGTTAAGTGTACGTGTGCACGCCTGTGCTTGGAAGAGAGAGAAGTGAAAAAAAGATGACGAAGTCACTAGACAATCTTTTTTGCGAATTAAGGGGGTCTCACTGAGCGTTAGTTACGCAAGATAGTAAAGGCCGTCGAACGAACCACGAACTTATGCGTGCGACATTCGCAGTCCAATGACTCACTTTCATGTCGACTCGGCACCCTGACATAGACCAAACTCAACGTTTTCTGAAGGGCTAAGGCGAGTCACAGACGTGTACACCCAGATATTCTACGAAGGGCTCGAACACAAGCCCAGCGCGAGGCTCCTTTCTCCACAGCCCTGCACAGTCGCGTCATCATCTTCACCTGGTCCCGGTCACGCGGCCACCGCTCACACACAAGGGCCGCGCGCTCCTCTCCGGTCTGGCAGTGCTAAAGTAGTCCCGTCCTCCTAAACAAGTTACTCGTGCAAACTGAAAACACTATCACTCCACAGAATGGCAAAGAAGTCTGTGCATAGTATAGCAAACCCACCGTCACTGCGGACATGTGCCATGCTGCCCCGAGGGATCTCTGTATTGTTGTTATCGTCACCACGATTATTATTAGCTTTCACTTTTTCTTTACAGCATCTGTAGACTACAACGCAACAACCTAGGTCGCCTCTAGGGATGATAATAATAAGAATTATTATTATGAACTTTCTCCTAGTATTGTTACAAAAATATAAATACCAACTGTGTAATTATGGTTAAGATGCAATGTACATTTAAAACTGCTTTTGCATATCTATCTATCTATCTATCTATCTATCTATCTATCTATCTATCTATCTATCTATCTATCTATCTATCTATCTATCTATCTATCTATCTATCTATCGAACCTATCGTTCTATCAATAAAGATATAGTCAGACAGATACCTAGATATGCTCTAGTTGTACCTACGTTTCTTTCTCTATAGATATATAGATACTCTGCGATTCTAGTTTGACAATTTAATAAATAGTTGTATCTATATATCTCTAGCTGTAGATAGACATAGACTCTGCCAGTTCACCTGATCATTGAATAATTCGTTGTATCCTTGTATATTTATCTCTTTCGATGTACACAGATCCGTGGCTATGTAGATATGCGATATTATTTTCCCTGACAATAGAATCATTAGTTGAATTTGTCGGTCGCGTTGTCTATAGAAACGCAGATATACTCTAGTATTTCCTGTGACAATTGAATAAAGAGTTGTATATCTCCCTCTCCCCATTGGCACTTGATTTAGATATACGTTTTTTTTTCTCCTGGCAACTGAATACCCTGCCCCATCTAGAACGTCGAAGACAGGGTCCGGATCAGACCCTCAGTCACCGCCTCCAGGCACTGAGCCTCGCGGCCGCTTCTTACCCGTCCACTGGCTCTTCCAGGCGTGAGACTTGGTCGCCTTCATCCACGGGAAAGGTAGGCGCTGCTCCTGCGTGGCGTAGGGCGCCCCCTGCTGCAGGGGGTGCGGGTGGCACTGGTGGTGCAGCTGCGGCGGGCCCGGCTCTTCGGCGATGGGTGGCACCTCGTAGGGGGAGATGTCCGGGGGGCTGCCCGGGTCCAGCAGCGTGCCCAGCGTCCCGGGGAAGGCGGAGGAGTGCTGCGGCTGCAGGTGCTGCTGCGCGCGCGGGCCCATGTAGAGGCAGGCGGGCGGCGGCCCGGGGCTGTAGTCGGGCCCGCGCTGCTGGAAGGCGCAGGGCTCCTTGTAGAGGTGCGGGCCCGGGTAGTACTGCTCCTCGCTGCCGTTCATGTCGGGGCCGCTCGCCGCTCCCCGGGCTCTGCCGGGCACCTGTGACAGGTGTCTGACTTACCTGAGGGCAGGCCATGCTCGGCCCCCGCTAACACTCGCGATTGGGCAATCGAGATCCACGTGACCTCGCAGCGGCCAGTCATTGGGCGGGGCTTGGGGTGAGTGCGATAAGTGTGGCCATGCAGGTGAGGTGCCCCTGAGCCCACACAGGACCAGCTTGCAGTTCTTCACTGCCCCTGGATATATGTGAGGTGGCGACGAGAACAGGGGCAGAGGCTTGTGGAGAGGGGCCGAGGGAATTTAATCGGGACTGGAATATTGCTCGCCTCCAAACCCCAAGACCAACGGAGATTCGAGGGGTGCAATGCAGGCAGTGAGGAGTGGAGTTGGCATTAGGGGGTGGTGCCTGACTTCTCGAGTTACAGGTCTTCATTGAGGCAAAGTTAAGCGCAGAGAATCAGCTAGACTTCACACAAAGTCAAGTGACCACCCTGCTGTTTGATTGGGGAGGATTGATTGACAGGTAAAGACACGTCAATTGATTGTGAAGAAGCTGCTGAGTGCTGATTAATGCTGATTGGAAAACATATTAGCATAACGTCCGGTTCCGAGTACTTTCCCACCAAGATATCTATATATCGGTCTGTCAAACCCCCTTCCGCCTCCTACCAGATGAGAGGGCAGGCAGGGGAAATTTTAAGGCATGTCTCGTTTTCAGCCGGACAGTCCAAAAGAACCTCAAACTGAACCCAAACGAAGCATCTACCTCCAGCCAGGTTTGGACATTCACTGACTCGCCCAGCCCTATTGAGTATAGACCCTGCGCAGTCCATGCTTTGAGGCGCCCTGCCTCCTCCACAAAACACTCTACACACAAAAAGTCTTTCTGCCTCCATGCATTAGAACTGCCCTTCCGTTCGTCATAGCTCACTCTTCCCTGTAGCTCTGCCTCATTTTAAATCTACATAAATGAATAAAGAACCTTGGCAGGGAGGGAGGGAACTATGTGCCTGTGAATTAAAAGACTAAGGTTTCAGGTAATTTAGATCACCAGCAAGCAATATATTAATTGCCCCAAAATCTGTCCTCCTTCCCATAATCCTTAAAGAGTAAGATTTTTTCAACTTTTCTTTAATGACCAGAACATAATTCTAAAATATTCTGCTGTCCTGTTTGTGGGATCCAGACTACCAGGTGGTCATTTCCCTCGTCCGTAGTTGCTACTTTGATGCTACACATCTCATCGAGTCCCAGCGGGACCTGTTACTCAGGGATTAGGGTCATATGTGTTTTTTGGTCCACACATCTGAATCAGGGATGTAGGTTGCAAGATAATTTTTTTTTCTTCCTGACACTTCTTGATCATTTTAGGTGGGATATAGGACACCCACCTGAGTAGATTAGATTTTGTATTTAGGTCCTGATGAATTACCATTCATCCTTGATGGGACGAAGAATTCAAGAAACATGTTGACCAGGGATCACTGACATAATATCGACTACAAAAATATAGGCATTTAAAATATCGACTACAAAAATATCGAAGTCCTATCTACAAACAGGTAAGTACAAAAATATCGAATCAGAAATATCGTTTAAAAATATGTACTTTATAAAAATATCGATTTTATTAAAATTTATGTAAAATTAAAAAAATATTTAAAATAAATAACTAAAATATACTTAAAAATACTTAAATAGCCTTAAAATTAATAAATAATTAATTTAAGTAATAAAAAAAAATACAATTTGATTTGTTAAAATATATATATATATTAACATATTATTATTAAAAAAGATACAATATTATTACCGTAGCATAGCAAGAGTGTTAAAATTACTATTCCCACTCCAGTGAGTGCAACAGTAGGGAAAGTGTTGGATAGCGTAGGGGTAAAAATTACTATTCCCACTCCAGTGAGTGCATCAGTAGGGAAAGCGTTGGATAGCGCGAGGGTCAAAATTACTATTCCCACTCCAGTGAGTGCAACAGTAGGGAAAGCGTTGGATAGCGTAGGGGTAAAAATTACTATTCCCACTCCAGTGGGTGCAACAGTAGGGAAAGCATTGGATAGCGTAGGGGTAAAAATTACTATTCCAACTCCCCAGAGTGCAACAGTAGGGAAAGCGTTGGATAGCGTAGGAGTAAAAATTACTATTCCCACTCCAAAGAGTGCAACAGTAGGGAAAGCGTTGGATAGCGTAGGGGTTAAAATTACTATTCCCACTCCAAAGAGTGCAACAGTAGGGAAAGCATTGGATAGTGTAGGGGTAAAAATTACTATTCCCACTCCAGTGGGTGCAACAGTAGGGAAAGCGTTGGATAGCGTAGGGGTAAAAATTACTATTCCCACTCCAGTGAGTGCAACAGTAGGGAAAGCCTTGGATAGCGTAGAGGTAAAAAAGACTATTCCCACTCCAGGGGGTGCAACAGTAGAGAAAGCGTTGGATAGCGTAGGGGTAAAAATTACTATTCCCACTCCAGTGAGAGCAACAGTAGGGAAAGCGTTGGATGGCGTAGGGGTAAAAATTACTATTCCCACTCCAAAGAGTGCAACAGTAGGGAAAGCGTTGGATAGTGTAGGGGTTAAAATTACTATTCCCACTCCAAAGAGTGCAACAGTAGGGAAAGCGTTGGATAGCGTAGGAGTTAAAATTAGTATTCCCACTCCAAAGAGTGCAACAGTAGGGAAAGCGTTGGATAGCGTAGGGGTAAAAATTACTATTCCCACTCCAGAGAGTGCAACAGTAGGGAAAGTAAATACTTTATATATTATTAAAAAAATATAAATTAATATCTATAAAAAATTAATTAAAAGTAATTACCAATTTAATATAATATAATATTTAATCAATCAAAATTACAAATTAAAATTAATTATTACAATTAGTTACCTATTAATACAAATTACTTACAAATTAACAATTAATTAATTAACAATTCAAAATCAATTAACAAATAATTCAAGTTAAATACAATTAAATAAATTGAATTATTTAGTTAATTATAAATAAATTACTTCCCACCCTATTCCCCTATATAGATACACGCGCACTCCTGAGGCGGAAGCCGGGAGCTTTTAAAACTGCTAATTTGAAATTGTCACTTTTATAATCTTGCTGCTTTTAAAATCACTGCGCGCTAGCAAAGCGCCAGGGCACTCACCTTCACCAAGAGCACAGCGAGTAGCGGAACAAGCGCTGACTCGTAGCCCACGAATTCCCTGACAAAACGCCAACTGGGCGAGGACTGAGACCACGCCCCCTGAAGGCCACGCCCCCCTGTCGCAGTACTTAAGCGCTGATCACAAGCACCAAAGCCAGATACACGCGCTCTCCTGAGGCGGAAGCCGGGAGCTTTTAAAACTGCTAATTTGAAATTGTCACTTGTATAATCTTGCTGCTTTTAAAATCACCGCGCGCTAGCAAAGCGCCAGGGCACTCACCTTCACCAAGAGCACAGCGAGTAGCGGAACAAGCGCTGACTCGTAGCCCACGAATTCCCTGACAAAACGCCAACTCGGCGAGGACTGAGGCCACGCCCCCTGAAGGCCACGCCCCCCTGTCGCAGTACTTAAGCGCTGATCACAAGCGCCAAAGCCAGATACACGCGCACTCCTGAGGCGGAAGCCTGGAGCTTTTAAAACTGCTAATTTGAAATTGTCACTTGTATAATCTTGCTGCTTTTAAAATCACCGCGCGCTAGCAAAGCGCCAGGGCACTCACCTTCACCAAGAGCACAGCGAGTAGCGGAACAAGCGCTGACTCGTAGCCCACGAATTCCCTGACAAAACGCCAACTCGGCGAGGACTGAGGCCACGCCCCCTGAAGGCCACGCCCCCCTGTCGCAGTACTTAAGCGCTGATCACAAGCGCCAAAGCCAGATACACGCGCACTCCTGAGGCGGAAGCCTGGAGCTTTTAAAACTGCTAATTTGAAATTGTCACTTGTATAATCTTGCTGCTTTTAAAATCACCGCGCGCTAGCAAAGCGCCAGGGCACTCACCTTCACCAAGAGCACAGCGAGTAGCGGAACAAGCGCTGACTCGTAGCCCACGAATTCCCTGACAAAACACCAACTGGGCGAGGACTGAGGCCACGCCCCCTGAAGGCCACGCCCCCCTGTCGCAGTACTTAAGCGCTGATCACAAGCGCCAAAGCCAGATACACGCGCTCCCCTGAGGCGGAAGCCGGGAGCTTTTAAAACTGCTAATTTGAAATTGTCACTTGTATAATCTTGCTGCTTTTAAAATCACCGCGCGCTAGCAAAGCGCCAGGGCACTCACCTTCACCAAGAGCACAGCGAGTAGCGGAACAAGCGCTGACTCGTAGCCCACGAATTCCCTGACAAAGCGCCAACTCGGCGAGGACTGAGGCCACGCCCCCTGAAGGCCACGCCCCCCTGTCGCAGTACTTAAGCGCTGATCACAAGCGCCAAAGCCAGATACAAGCGCACTCCTAAGGCGGAAGCCGGGAGCTTTTAAAACTGCTAATTTGAAATTGTCACTTGTATAATCTTGCTGCTTTTAAAATCACTGCGTGCTAGCAAAGCGCCAGGGCACTCACCTTCACCAAGAGCACAGCGAGTAGGAGAACAAGCGCTGACTCGTAGCCCACGAATTCCCTGACAAAACGCCAACTGGGCGAGGACTGAGGCCACGCCCCCTGAAGGCCACGTCCCCCCCTGTCGCAGTACTTAAGCGCTGATCACAAGCGCCAAAGCCAGATACAGGCGCTCTCCTGAGGCGGAAGCCGGGAGCTTTTAAAACTGCTAATTTGAAATTGTCACTTGTATAATCTTGCTGCTTTTAAAATCACCGCGCGCTAGCAAAGCGCCAGGGCACTCACCTTCACCAAGAGCACAGCGAGTAGCGGAACAAGCGCTGACTCGTAGCCCACGAATTCCCTGACAAACCGCCAACTCGGCGAGGACTGAGGCCACGCCCCCTGAAGGCCACGCCCCCCTGTCGCAGTACTTAAGCGCTGATCACAAGCGCCAAAGCCAGATACACGCGCACTCCTGAGGCGGAAGCCGGGAGCTTTTAAAACTGCTAATTTGAAATTGTCACTTGTATAATCTTGCTGCTTTTAAAATCACCGCGTGCTAGCAAAGCGCCAGGGCACTCACCTTCACCAAGAGCACAGCGAGTAGCGGAACAAGCGCTGACTCGTAGCCCACGAATTCCCTGACAAAACGCCAACTCGGCGAGGACTGAGGCCACGCCCCCTGAAGGCCACGTCCCGTATCCTCCTACATCATGTGTTGCCACCGGAAGCGCAGCGGACGAGCGCAGCGGGAGCGCCGTTTGCGTGCCGAAGGCGTGCCTAAGGCAAGCCCGTCTGCGCCCGTCCGCGCTCGGTCGGGCTCAGGGCCAGAACCCATGCCGGAACCAGCTCCCACTAGGGTAATATACTCGCGTCGAGACCTCCTTAGTCTCAGACCCACCAACGACAGCACCTGCAATTTTGTTCATGACCTAGACGGACTATTTACTAGCTGTATACTCTGCCACCCAGCCCAGCTACAACTATCCATTCCACGCGTCTCCCACCCGGGCCTTAAACTTGCCTCACTGAACTGCAGGTCACTCCCTATGCATGCTCTGCTCATTAACCACCTAATAGAAGACCACGAACTGGACATTCTGTTCCTTACGGAAACGTGGCTCACCAACCACTCGGACTCGGACGTTGTCCTAGCCCTTCCCCCGGGCTTCAATATCCAGTCCCAACCGCATCCATCTGGCAGAGGAGGCGGACTGGCCATCCTCTACCGGGATCATTTTTCCTGTAGAACCAACGATGCCCACATCTTGGACTCTGAAAGCCTTCATTTCACCATCCAGCTAGCGCCGACTAGTACGCTGTCAGGCCTTCTAGTATATCGCCCCCCTGGCCATTTTGGCCCGTTTGCTAGCGCTCTCCTAGAATCAATAGCATCTTTGGCCCATTCCACCTCCAATTCCTCTATACTAGGAGACCTCAACATCCATTTCGACGACCCCCTTGACACAGGGGCAGCCGATTTGATCTCAGACCTGCGGCCTATGGCCTCCAACTTACCAACTCCAGAGCCACACACATTAAGGGTCATCTACTAGACCCTGTGTTCACCAATATCCATACCCTACAAGCCAAAGAGTCCCTCCCCCTCCCGTGGACGGACCATTTTTTGGTCCCTTTCCGCTTACCAGGGGCATTCAGGAAACCCCACAAGCCCGCCACCTATACCAGGGACAGAGCATGGTCCAGACTCTCTGCCGAGGACTGGGCCAAAGCCCTGGACTCTACAACCCCTAGTCCTTCGGATGACCCTGTCACCGCGGACAGAAAGTTCAGGGAGTGGATCTCCACCTCCCTCGACTCTATCCTCCCCATAAAAACCTGTGAGGATAAAAACGGGAAAATAGGATCAGCCCCATGGTACAGCCCGGAACTCAGAACTCTCCGCAAAGAGTGCAAAAAAGCGGTTCGACTATGGAGAAAGGACTGGCTTCATGCCAGCAAGGAAGCCTACCGTAGGTCGGTGAGATCCTATAAATCCACCCTGAAGCTCACTAAAGCCGCCTACTACGACACCAGAATAAAAAATTCCACCAACTCGGCGAGAGAATCCTACCTCATCGCCAAAGAACTTCTGAAAATACCGGCGCCCCCCTCTTCCAACATATCTCCGCTGGACAGAAGCGATGAACTGGCAACCTACTTTGACTCCAAAATCGCCCGTATCCTAGTCTCCCTCCCTCCTCCCAGTCTGCCTAACCACATGGACTATGACGCACCTACCAACCATACAGGAAACATACTGCACCTACAATTGACCGCCTTTAGGGCAGTATCATTGGACGAAGTAGGATCAGCCTTGGCCAAGATGAAAAGCGGCTCTCCCCTTGACCCCGCACCCATCAGATTCCTGAAAGCAGTTGTCCCTACCATCTTGCCCACCATCACGGAACTGATTAACATTTCGCTATCCCAAGGCTCTGTCCCTCCGAGTTGGAAGAGTGCTGTAGTCAAGGCTCTTCTTAAGAAGCCCCAACTGGACCCCTCCGACCTGGCCAATTATCGGCCAATCTCGCTTCTTCCTAGCATCAGCAAAATAGCTGAGAAACTGGTAAATGCCCAATTGTCCCAGTTTCTTGAATCAAACAACCTTCTGCGTCGGTCCCAAACTGGGTTCTGCCCGAGCCACGGCACAGACACCGCCCTCCTCGCTGTCATTGAGGAGGCAAGGTGCATTTTGGATTCAGGAGGGTCAGTGGCAGTGATCCTCCTGGACCTCAGTGCAGCCTTTGACACGGTGAACCACCGTGTCCTACTCCACCGGCTGGCCATGGCGGGACTCGCGGACACCACGCTCGCGTGGATAGAATCTTTCCTATCAGGTTGCTCTTTCCAGGTATGGGACGGCAATTCCCGCTCAGCCCCTCTCCCCCTCACTAGCGGAGTTCCCCATGGGTCGTCGCTAAGCCCTACTTTGTTTAACGCTTACATGGCCCCTCTTGAGGATGTTGTCACCCCTTTCGGAATCAAGATAGTGAGCTACGCGGATGACACGCAACTGGTCGTCTCACTCTCTCATCTTGACAACCACCCAGACAATCTGTTGAACTGCCTCCAGGAAATCCACCACTGGATGTGCGAGTCATCACTGAAGCTCAACGGATCGAAAACCGAAGTCATGCTCATGGGCAAGAAATGGACCACCATCCCCCCATCGGTCTGGGCAGACGTTTTCGGTGAGGTGCCCACCCCGAAACAAGAAATCAAGACCTTGGGAGTCTGGCTTGAACCGGAGCTGTCTATGAAGACCCAGGCAGCCAAAACAGCAGGCACCTGCTTCGGACTCATGTGTTCCATCCGCAAGATCCTCCCACTACTCCCGCCCCTATCAAGGAAACTCTTGATTCAAGGTTTGATCCTTGCTCGGCTAGACTATAGCAACACTGTCTATCTTGGAGCCCCTGAATCTACCCTGGCTAAACTCCAGCGAACTCAAAACGCGGCAGCCCGGCTCCTTATGGGCCTCCCCTCCAGAGCCTCTGCCAGACCGGCGCTCAAGCCCCTACACTGGCTTCCAGTGCTTCAGAGGGTAGAATTCAAGGCGTTGTGTACCGCCCACAAACTCCTCAATGGTCTTGGCCCTTCTATCCTGAGAGACATGGTCACCCCTTACAAGGCCCCTAGACTTCTGCGCTCGGACAACGAACGTTTGGCCAATGTCCCGAGATTCAGGAAGGCACGCACCGGCGGTAGACGGTTCGCAGTAAAAGCGTCCTCAGGATGTAAATGTAAATGTATAGGCATTTATATAGCGCACTACTTACCCGGAGGGTCCCAAGGCGCTTCGACCGCTGCGAAACCCTTCCTGGCTTCCCAGAGAGATGGTCCCTTAATGGGTATCTCCAGGGTGAGACCAGGCATCCCCGGCGGTCTGGTGGGGCCGTTAGTGAAGATGAGGCAAGCTAATGCCCAGAGTTGCCGAGTGTGATCACTGATCAGAGTGGGCACCGAGGCGAGAGAATTATCGAGTCCGCTGACCCTGGTCCAGAAACCTGCCGCGCCGGGAATCGAGGAACTCACTCCCCCGCTGCCTGCGGCTGGAACCCTGCCACCTTCTCTTCCGTAAAAAATTGAAAACTCTGCTTTTCCCCAAATAAGCTCCCCTTCCCCCCCTGGTCTCCACATGTATCATAAACGCTGGGATGCCTCCGGGTCACCAGGCGCTCTATAAATCGCTAAATAATAATAATAATAATATAAACCCACAACCCACTACAGAAAATAAATTAGTAAAATTAACATAATTAGCAATTAATCAATTAAGTAAAATTATTTGGCAATTTAAATTTAATTAATTACCCATAAAATTAATTAACAATTATTTCTAAATGAATACCAATAAATAATTTTACATATTTAATTAATTATAAATACATTACTTCCCACCCAATTCCCCTATAAACCCACAACCCACTACAGAAAATAAATAAGTAAAATTAACATAATTAGCAATTAATCAATTAATTAAAATTAATTCCCAATTAAAATTTAATTAATTACCAAATATAAATTAATTAACAATTAATTAAAAATGAATACCAATAAATACATTTACATATTTAATTAATTATAATTAAATTACTTCCCACCCTATTCCCCTATAAACCCACAACCCGCTACAGAATTAAATTACGCAAAAAAAAAATCATTAATTAAAATAAATTATAACATAAATACACACTTTTCACACATATACACTATCAAAAATTCGATATTATTAAAAATTCGATAATTTTAATAACCTATATTATATACTTCGATATTTTAACTTTCTATATTTTTAACATTCGATATTACATTACTTACCTCAAAAACGATATTTTTGATGTCTATATTCTGTCCATTCGATATTTTGTCCATTCTATATTTTAAACTCGATATTATGTCCATTCGATATTTTTTACTCTATATTTTGACTGTTTACCGTTGACCAGATTCTTATGAATTCAGGGAGACTCGTTAGCCTTAGGATATCTATAGTTTTTTACCCTTTAACAAAGGTCCCAGCAATAAAAAAGGTTGTTAGGGGAACCTTTACTTAATTTTAATTCGTCACTCATTAGACCGTTCTACCTGTCATGTACATTTCTCCTCACACTTACTTTTGGAAGACACTGGTCTGGTTATTCTAGCCCCTTAGGCAAGATGAACAATCTCCAGCATTGAAGCACCAGCTCAATGAGGAGCACAGCCCGATGGGGAAGCATGTCACTTTTTGGTGGGTGAGGCCTTGTGCTTTAAAGAACTGGACGCCTTTGATGACCTCAATAGGCAGGCCAGAGAACCTAAAGTGACAACCCGAACCTTCACTATGGAACTGCACAGCAAGTGGTTGATATATATACTCTAGTCAGGACGTGTGCTGGACTGGAATTCCTCTCTGTCCCCTCCATTTTTTGATATAGTATAGTTCAATAATCAACAGATTAAAACTGTAGAAATCTGAAATATAACATTGTTCATGTCAATAAAGAAAGAAATTAAAATGAGTTAGCTACAGTTTAAGAACCACCTTACTGCCTCAAGGACATATAAAGAAGCTACACAAACATGACAGGACATGCACTTATAATATACATTAAAAAAACAGTAAAACAGCTACATTTGCATGTAAAGTGGGGTTCAAAGACCATTCAGGGAGTTTGGGCTCAGAACTTAGTAACTGAGGTGGAAGCCCTTCCTCAAGAATTTTAGTTTGTCACCAGGGCTGGACTGGAAACCCAAAGCATCCCGGGCATTTTTGTCAAACCAGCCCCACACACCTCCACCGGAGTGGGGGGAGGGGGGTGGGGCTGTTGCTGAAAGACTGAAGCAGTGCTGCTTTTTTACTAGGGGGGCCGATATTGCTGAACTGCTGCTAAATCGGTCCCCTCCCGTCAGCCTCCCGGGGAAACATGCAATGCCCGCTATGGAGGGAAGAACCTTTCGGGTTTTTGAGGAAATCCTTTCATCTGAACCCACCACCTTGACAAGCGGAGTCCCTCAGGGCTCCTCGCTTAGTCCAACCCTTTTTAATGTGTATATGGCCCCTCTGGCAGCCATTGTAGCCCCCTCAGGAACCCGCATAGTGACCTATGCCGATGATACGCAATTAGTGGTCGCACTTAACCAAGCGGACAATAAAAGCAACAGTCTCCACACCTGCCTAGAAGACATCCTGAACTGGATGGACTCGTTCCAGCTTAAACTTAATGGTGGAAAAACGGAGATCATGTTACTGGGCAACCCCCTTAAATTCAACCCCAGCATTATGTTGGCAACCGGTATGAGTCCTCCCCCAGCTCCTAAGATTGAGATCAAGAGCCTGGGCATCTGGCTGGACCAGGACCTGAACTTCAGGACACAGGCCAGGAGGACAGCAGAGACCTGCTTCGGCCTGCTTAAAATGACCCGCAAAATCCTCCCTCTTCTCCCCCCTCTTGCAAAAAAGGTACTGATACAATCCCTCATACTCTCTAGGCTGGACTATGGGAATGCATTATACCTGGGCTCCCCCTCCTCAGTAGTCTCTAAACTTCAGTCAGTCCAGAATAGCGCAGCCAGACTTCTGACAGGATTATCCAATAGACAATCAGCAAAACCGGCAATACGCTCCCTCCACTGGCTCCCAGTGCAGGAACGCATTAGATTCAAGGCCCTCTGCATTGCTCAAAAAGCAATGCAAGGGAGAGGTCCCCCATTAATTCTGCCATCATGTGCCCCTATAAAGCAAACAGGAAACTTCGATGAACTGCGACTGGCTGAAGTCCCCAGAATAAAGAAGGCCAGAAGCGGAGGACGGCTGTTCTCCTATAACGCCGCCAAACTGTGGCACTCCTTACCACCTCACCTTCACACTAGTCCCAATCATCTGGCCTTCCGAAGACAACTCAAGAATTTTCTGTTTCCTTAGCTTTTCACCCCCTTATTGGTTCTTAGCGCTGGGACGCTCCCGGGTAGCCATGCGCTTAATACATGTTTTTAATAGTAATAATATTGTTAGTCCGGCCCTGTATGTCACAAAGAGATTGGAGAACTTAAAAGCCAGGAATGCTGGGAGAGTTGGTCAAATGATGCAGGGTTGTGGGGCTGTGAAACAGGCAAGATTGGTGATTGCTGTCACTGAAATCGAGGTTTAGCGTGAATACCTAAACTATTTGAATCCCTTTTTTCCCCAATAATGTGCCATAAGATGTTCTCCTACACACACAGCTCCATTCTCTATATGAGAATGACAAAGAGTCTGAAGCAATGAGAAATTGAATAATAAAACTGAGTGATCTGAAATATCCAAGAAGTAAGCGTTCAACCTTTTTCAAAATTTGTTCAACACTGTTGCATTGTCTCAGATGACATACATTTGTAGACTATATTGGTCACTATTTTCTCACAAGGCATTCCTATCTAAGTTGAATGATGGGGAAAAAGCTGCTAAATGTCCACACATAAATAATTCCACATTTCAATGGGGAGTTCTTGTCTGATACACTTGCAAAAGCCACCGATTACGTGTTTGGCGTGCACTCCCAAACCCGTGTGCGCACCGCCCACCATATTATGACTTTTTAAGTCACTGGCAGGCAGTTCTTTGGCGTTCCCAAAGCTGTGCCTAAGACTTAGGCACCACAATAGGAAGTCAAAGGCAGTACCTGCACGGCATGGACTGGTGCAGTCCATGCCGTGCAGGTACTGGGGTACATGCACACAGAGGGGCACACCATGTGCCCCCTGCATGCACTCCTTGGACCTGAGGCAACAGTGGGCCTTGTAAGGACCCCTTTGTTTCCTCTCTGTCATGATTTTCATGAAATAGGAACATATTCACTAGCAACTGCGAAAAGATGCATTATTGTACATATCATTACTCGTTTAGTAGCAAAACCACCATCACAAGAGATACAGTAGGCAATATAATGTACACATATTTAACTTACCACAGAAAATGTAGGGGCATGACTGTGGAATTCAGTTGAAAAAGTTAAGAGCTAATAGCTTAGTCTTTATCTTTGGTGATAAATTAAAATTAGCAAATCACAAAGCATTTTTTTGCCATGGAAACATAAACAATTTCAACAACAATGTGATGGATAGAATGCTTGAATTAATATCAGACACCAGAAATTGCTCAGGGCCACATCCCAATCCATCTTTTTTCACCACCATGCCACCTCAGTTTGGACCCAGCCATATGAAATTCAGTCTTGACCCTGCTGCTCATAGGAACAGTCAAGCCCGAAGTGATAAGATAGCTACTCTGCGAACCGGAATACAAGAAACCTAGGACTGATTTCGCCCTGATAAGGGTTCATCGGCCAGGAATAACTTGATTCTAGTGACACAGTGAGTACGGGACTCACAAATGGGCATACCTGTCCCACTTGGGGCGTCAACTGCAACAAGGTGATGGATGGAATGCTTGAATTAATCTCAACCATTTGCAATTGCCTGGGACCGCATCGTTTTTCACCCACCATGCCATCTCAGTTTGGAAACATAGTCAATCAAAATCAAGACAATGTATGCTTAATGTACGGAGTCATAATAATAAATTATTTACTCACGTATCAATAAAATGTCACTTAAAACCCTTATTTTAGGGCTGTACGGAAATTAGATACTGATAACTAATATCATGCAAAATAAATATACATCATACACCAGTGGCTCTTAACCTGTGGCTATCAGACCTTATGGGCTCTACAATACACATCTGGGGAATGGTGGGGTCTACAACTGTTTAGAAAAGAAACAATATTAGCAGATAAATAAAGTATATATAACTAAAACTGAAAAGCTAAAAACTGCACATTTTAAAACACCTTAAAATTATGCAGTAATTCAAAACTGGAGGCTAAAAATGAAGTTGATATACTTGTCTTGATTTTTGGGAGCAGCATACATATAGCAAACAGAATCCAGTATCAGCATTGGGGGCCTAAATTGGAACACTAATATGTCCTCACAAAAAGAGAGCATTCAATAGACGCAACATTAATAAAAATTATATGCTAGACTCTAGCATATTGCTTCATTTTTAGAAATAAATCAACGTTCTGAAAAGCTTTGACCATACCATTCATATTAACATTTCGAGTTTTGCATATGTTTTATATTAAATAAAATATGTCATAATTTTTGCATTAGTTTGATGTATATATTTTTGTATATCGTTTTAAAGTTCAAAACATAGGAAGTTCTTAGACATGGGCCCATGGCTTTTAGAAGTGATTCAGTGGTGGTCCATGGAAGTCAAAAGGTTAAGAATCGCTGCTGTATTCAATCAGATCATCTTTCACGAGGAAAACGGAAAAATATGGGTACAGGTATGGCTTATTTTAGCATTCCATTATTAGAATAAGGAAAGACGACCTCTCTAAATAGTTCACTTCTCCTCCTGAGCTAATTAGTTTTCAAGTCCATGAAAATCTTGATAAAATTTAACTGCCTGTTTCTCAAGAATACGACAAATAACGCCACCAACATGATTTCTGCTAAATCTTGCATGGCACTGTTCTATTTATCTGGTACATTCTAAATTACATTTCGTAGCTAGGTTATTACTGGGATAGCGTAAGCACAACTGCTACTTGGGTTTACTCTCACAGCTCCTTTCATTCTTTGATCTATTTCCTCTATACCTGTCAGACCTCTCTTTTCTAAGGAGGACTCGTGCTCATGCTCCCGAATGGCGATGAACTTTGATGTATACCAACTATTAAGTTATTTTATCACTTTTGTGATAAATTTGCCAAATATGCTAGAACACACAACTTAGATGATTTTCTGTCAATAAATCTGGGCAAGTAAAGTTTTAAACATTTGGCTGCAAACACATGTTTATTACTGGTCAGGTAATGGTTTGAAGGTTGAGCAAGTTACATCTTACAACTAGTATGAAGGTGTACTCTTCACTCCAACATTAATCTGGATTCCCCAGTTTTCAGTTGCTACCAAAATAATGCAACTCAATAACCTTGGGACCAAAACTGTCAAGTGTTTTGGTTTTCAGGTTCCCATCTGTGAGGATTTTCTTGTAAAATAAGTTCAACACATGTGTGACTGAGGGCTAAATTGGGAGGGTTGATGGCCCCTTTGATCTAATTGAATCTTATTAAATGTTCTGCACTAATTTTGGGTCTGATAGCTCACAGGACTAATGCATTCACTACAGGAAAATGTATATATGGCCCTATAGCAACAGTAATGTACATTTATTCACAGAATGCTTTCAAGAACTCATAGAAAGGAGATCCTTTAAAGAATGATCATTTTAATACATGATACATCATGCTATTATTTTTTCCATTTTTAATGCTGTGCTTCCTTAGTTAAATGCGGCTACTTCATGACATTAAAGTGGTTTTATTAAATGTTGAAGGATTAACATATCCTTACAAATAAGAACACATTAAAGATTAATTTGTAAACAATGAATTGTTTGAGGAAGACCCAGGTAAACAATAGGAATATTTTTGAACAGTTAAATACTGGATTGATAACGTGGTGTCATCCTCAGCTAAGTATCAATATCATGACAGAATTGTAAGCTATGCATATAGCATGATTAAGTTGAGTGACTCCACCCAAAAAATTCCTAGCTTGATATTAAGCGCCAAGATACTCCCTGGAGTGATAGGAGCGCTATAGAAATGTGCTTTACATTACATTACATATGCACCAAGTATAGAGGACCTTGTATTGCAGTAAGGTATTAGTGTTGTGACTATTCTCTCCAGTGTTACACAACAAAAAGACAGTGATGAATTACATCTAATTAAAAATGAATTACTAAATTAACTTTCCACACTTAAATATAGGGATCCTGAAGATTTTGCTTCCTTCAGATTATTTAAAAAATTGATATTGATTCATTATTGCAGTGCTCTATTCATGCAAAAAATAAGTTACCACTTTTCACATTTCACCATCAACATTTTTCCAAAATAATTATTTGTTAACTTAAAGAAACGTTTGAAGTATGTTTGCTAGGCGTAATATTGAAGCAACTAGGAAATGTTACTATCCCATTATTTCAACATTGATTTATTATGCTAATTGCTCTATTCATAGCCCTAGATGGAGTACAACAATTGAATCAAGGTGGAACGAAAACACAAAAGAATATGGAAATGTTTTAATTAATAACTAAGCAATAGTGAATAATGATCTTTAAATAATACATCTTAAGGATATAAAATATTTACACATTGGGATGCATGTAAAGTTGTATGGATTATTGCAGACAGAAACAAGGTATTTAATGTAAGAGATCTAACACCGCAGAAAATATTGTCCAGACAAGAACAATTATTCTTATCCTTTTAAGAAGCACATTTTATTCATCTTGAAAAAGAGTGATATAAAGATAATTTGATGATGTGTAAGAGGATGATTATCAAACCTCTAATACTAAATCTAAACAATATTTAGGGCCCATTATGATGGCATGCGGATCGCCATCTTCCCATTGGCGTTACGGTTGCAGGCGGACAAAGCCCTCCCGCCATCGTAATGGTGCCCTTAAGGTCAACTGAGCTAATAAATGATTTTTCAATTATTTGCATGTGAAAAAGGAACAATATTAAAAATTAAGTAATTTATAAAATCAATGGAGAAAGTGTGCGGTTTGCAAAGAAAATCACCAATGAACATTAAATATACTTTATCATAAATCCTACTGTAAGCTAGACTACATCCAGCATAATAGCAGATATTCTTTATTTCCCTCTGTAATTTGCCCAATCAAAAAAAGTCTTTAGACTTTTCCTTTTGTAGTCAAGACACATTACAGAAATAGCCTCGTTTAAATTTGTTAAGTTTTTGAGAATAGATAGTATCCCAGAAGATTTTAAATTATTTTATTTTGAAATTATTCCTCACTTATAACTTCTTTTTCATTAATGAAAATGATTGGGTGTAGTCTGAATCTTACAAATAAGCAGTCCTCACCATGAACACTAAAGCAGATTTGTTTCCATGTTTTGCTCAATATTTTAGAATAAGTCAAGATCCTAAAATATATTGGATAATCATCTTTCTGACGTGATAGAATTGGTTGCGCAAACCAAGATTAATCTGTTTTCCAAACAGGCAGATAGTCATGACATAACAATAGAAGTGTGTGTTATGTATTGTCTTTTGCTAATGGTAATCCCTACCCCTCTGAATGTCTCATATTAGGCACTGAGAGATAACAGTTCATAACATTTCTTGGACATTTTTATTCCTCACAATACAACTTTTATATTTGGACTCCTCCTTATGGAATATGATTCTAACACTTCACAATGCTCTTACTGGCAGAATAGACTTCTAATGCTTCACATCTGAATATTTTTGTTTATTTTATGAGTCTCAATACAATTGCATGTTATTGCTCCTCTTTTTTATATTAGCTCTTGAACTATGCATATGTTATGTTCAAAATTCCTCCGAAATTTAAAGGTGTAGAAATTAGAGGTACTGAAAGGAAGCTTTTTGCATACTCAGCATTTGTGCGGTTATTTCTTGACAACCGTATTATCACAATTTCCATCAATCCTATTCTTCTTCTTCTTCTCGTTCTTATTAGGGTTACAATTCTTATTATTATTATAAAAATGATAATAATAACAATTATTATTAGCATTATTTTTATCTCTTTGTAGGCACAAGTCTATGTTTGGGCAATTAATGGGTATTAGTCTGTATTAGAATATATCT
Source organism: Lissotriton vulgaris (assembly GCF_964263255.1). Classification (NCBI taxonomy): domain Eukaryota; kingdom Metazoa; phylum Chordata; class Amphibia; order Caudata; family Salamandridae; genus Lissotriton; species Lissotriton vulgaris. The sequence goes on from NC_141696.1 coordinate 1,254,439,520, forward strand.
AAGTTTCCCCCCTAGAATGTCTATTGTACCATACCATGAATAATGATGACATCTTTTGATGTCTATCTCAAAATAATGGTTTTTACACAACATTTGTTAATAATTTGAAAAGCACGGTTGACTTTAAGTGAGCACACATCATCACAAAAGACGAGGATAGAGTTGATATTTTCCCTTTTTTCCTATAAATATCAAGGAAGGATTGAAGCATTTAATGGAATTTGTGTGCCCCAGTGGCTATATTTATTGTTAGAGTTACCATCACAATTTCTCCATCTTTGTTTTAGAAAGATTGACTCCATAATAGTTGCATTTTAATGTTTGAAAGCAAGTGTACAATTTCAATTAACAACCTCAAATACATAAATAAACATGGGGGTTTGGACTTATTTGAGTTTCTACCTACCATACTCCCTTTCTAGTTCGAAAGATATCCATGTGTTCTCAAACATAAGATGTCAACAATGCACTCAATTACGTCTTAGGGGTCAATTCCAATCTCGCTCGGAAGGCCTACAAATCAGATTTGGCTTTAACCGATCCGATTCGTAGCCCTTTTTCCCAACTGATTCGTACACTGGTCCGAACGACCAAATACAATGCGAAGTTCGCGTATGCATCGAGTAAATCGTCTCTCAACCCGATCCTGTCCGTACAACTTGTACGCAGACGCTTCGTACAACTCTATGGACTCTGTTTCCGAGTGAGCAAGTATAATGCACTATTCAGACAGCCTTCTTGATTTGGTATGTCCGGATCGAAAATGCTGCCGGAATAATTCTTTTGGGGCCCGTAGCAGGCCCACCATCACCTGGAGCCCTCCGATTCAGACCCGTGGGGGTACCCATGGGCCCCTCTTACCGTGCATGCACAGTGTAGTGGGCACCATGGGGTGCCCGCCACAGGGCTTACGCCCTATTTGCTATGGGAGCCTGTGCACACGTCCAGTATACAGGCTCCCATAGAGTTCAATGGTAGTCCGAGCGAACCGAGTCCGTAAGCATAGGAATGCATCGGACTTGCTCGTTCGGACTCCAGTTGCACGGTTCGCTAGTAAAGCCTTACGGATCCGAGTCGTACGGAGGGCTTTACTAGTGAGATCGGAATTAGGCCCTTGTAGAAAAAAAAATATATAACATCTCTATTTCCTTTATCAGTAATTCATAACATATGTAATTTTTTTTATAATATTGTCAAAAATTAATAAGGCAACCAAGTTGGCAATGTTGTGCAATGAAGTGCCATTTTATAGTGATATAAAATTCATGAAAAATACAACATGTTGGTATTATCCAATGATCAGTCTTAACAGAGATATATGATTTTGGAATGGCTCAACCACATCAGTAACCTTCCATTTAAAAGATGTAGGTCAAGGAGGACAAGATGGCCGCAGCTGGACTGTAGCGAACAGTCGCATCCATTTCTTCTCCCTCCTAGGAAGATGCCAGAGCATTGAATAGGATGCTGTATACCCAGATGGCTTTGAAAACTGGATGCAAGCGGGACTAAGGAAGTACAGAGCAATCAAGCAGCAGTTATTCCGCTCAGGTCGGGCTTCGCTGTGCTAAAGCTTAGTCTGAACAGCAGTAGCGGTCGGCAGTAGGTGTTTCTATAGGGCGGTGACGTGGGCAGGAGGAGGGGCAGGGTGGGGGGAAATAATGTATGGATCACGGAGTTTTACAGGTAAGTAAACATTAAAATACATAAAACGAATTTCGTTGCGCACACTGCATCACCAAATGTGATGCAGTGTGCGCAACGAAATTCGTTTTATGTATTTTAATGTTTACTTACCTGTAAAACTCCGTGATCCATACATTATTTCCCCCCACCCTGCCCCTCCTCCTGCCCACGTCACCGCCCTATAGAAACACCTACTGCCGACCGCTACTGCTGAACAGCCTGATCACCATTCTTTCCCGATCAAAGCTGGCTTTTAAGATGCCCCCATGGCCCCACAAGCAAGAGAAGGAGAAGGAGCAGCCGGAGCCAATTGCAGCAAAAACCATGGCAGAAAGCACGACAAAGAAGGACCCACCGGCTTCAGGTCCGGTGCAGCGGTCCCTCGGAGCAGTGCGGAAAACGACAATCCTTGCTCCGAAGAAGAAAACGGAGCCGCGAGGGAAAACAGGAGAACGAGGCAGTACGGAGGAGGTACGGGCCGTATCGCTGCAGAACCCTGGGAAAGAGGGCAACAAGCAGAAAAGTAAGGATTTCACAATGAGGCAACCCACCCTGGCTGAAGCCTTTAACCCGAAGCCCGCAGAACAGCCGGACGTCAATCCGAATGGAAACAAACACGGGGCCGTCCTCGAGGACGCTGCGAGCGAAGTTTCTAGGCAACGCCCAGGCATGGATTCAAGCTCTGCGGTGGGAGATCCCGCGGCAAACCAGGAGAGCGGTGAGGCGACTTCTGCTTAAAAAAAAAGAGAACCCGATAGGAATGAGGTGGCGCTGAATACCGTCGAGGCAGGCAATGCTGACATGTTGAACGCTCTAATGCTGGAGGAGGCTGGATTGAATATCCCGCGCCAAACTGTGAGTACATGGGGAAGCAACATCAGCCTGGCAAACAAGAAAGACATGGCAGAAGATATTTTTCAGGAGGGCCTGGAAAGAGGGGGTGAAGGCTCACCTGAAGGGGACTGTTTTTTTTCGTTAAACAAAGACTCTGATTCTTTACAAACCAGTGAAGTGAGCTCTGGGGAAGGGACAGACACAGGGTCTAGCACCTCTGGCGATAAGAGCATCTGAAAAAAACGGAGATCCAAAATAAGGATGCACGGCCCAGGGTCCCCGGCAAGGACGGATAAAAGGTTAGTTTGGGATTACTCCGCCACCTCACAAGTATACCAGGATGAAAACAACTTACCACTTACACCCGCGGAGGCCCTTGTTAATTCTCCAGCTCAGCATGCGTCACTAGACTTACTATTTAACACCCTCAAACAGATGCAGGGGGAAGCAAGAGCAGATATTCGCAGAGCTAGACAGTCTACAAAGAAAATTCAGAATACACTAAGGAAAGTTAATAAACTCTATGATGAAGTGGCGGACAGAGTGACACAAGTTGAGGAGAGAACGGGAAAGCTGGAAGACGACGTGAGTAGCTTGTAGTCCTTCAAAACGGCACAGGAGAAACTGGCAGATGACATACTGTGGAAACTGGAGGATTTTGAAAAGAGCACATAGGTTCCCATTTACGATGATGAAAGAGCGGGGAGCAGGGGGGGGCTGGCCAGGGGAGCATGCCCAGGGCAATATTGGTAAATGTGGGGAACTACTTGTTCAGACGGTAAATCATTGACAAGGCTGGGCCAGACTCCAAACGATCGTTTAATGGCACCACCTTCTTTGCCAGACCGGATTTCTGCCACGTCACGGTGGAAAGAAGGTGGAAGCTTAGGCAGTTAATCACACCCTTCCAGGCCCTAGATTCAGATGCTTACCTTTTGTTCCCTGCCAGGCTCAAGATAATCACAAAGGGAAAAGTAAGGATGTTCTTTTCAGAAATTAAGGCACAGCAGTTTTTGGAAGAGTTAAAGGGCCAGAAGGGCGCTAAGTGTGTTAGTCCTGCTCACAATTAAGACAACTCACCGCTTTAGTCAGTTGTGTAAATAAGGTCTTTCATTTTTAAAATGGCGTGGGTAGGAGGGCATGAGGCACAAAGGGGGTAGTACAGCAGATATCACAGCGCTAGGGGGGAGAAGGATGCGACAGCTGCAATTCAAAAGCGACCACACATATGTCATGTGTGACCTATTTGCCTGTAAGGGGGCAGGGGGCCGGGGGGGGCAAGCTCAGGGTGGGGCAGGAGGGGCTGGCGGAGGCAAGGTGGGGGTTGCAAGGAGGGGTGAAAGGTATACACAAGGTTGGTTCACACAGGACAGCGCAGCACAGCATGTTACAGACTGGATACGCACTGGTATATAATCGGTTGATAAAACTGGCATCAGGAACGCAATGCGATATTTTTTAAATGAGTATTAGAATTGCCTCGATAAACGCTTGCGGCCTCAACAATGGGAATAAAAGGCAGAGAGTGGCTGCACTTCTAAGAACAATGAAGTTGGATATAGTATGCATGCACGAGACCCATATTGAAGGGACTAAAAGCTATCTCTTGGAACAACTGGGCTTTACAGTTTTAGCTTACACAAAACAGGGTACTAAAACTCGCGGGGTGGCCATACTAGCCAAAAGGGGAGTTACTATTGTTAAAAGGAAAAAGGAGGGTCTATGGGGGAGGTGGGCACTTCTTGAATGTTGTATCAAGAATGAGACATTTACACTGGTTTCTGTTTATGGGTCCATGATCCAGATATCTTTGACTTTCTGGACTCGGAGCTCCCCTTATGGCCAGAACCTATAGTCTGCTGTGGTGATTTCAACATCAACGGCCTGACTGGCTTAGGCACCGAGGACGGGCAGGTCTATACTGGCCGTAAGAGGCGGACCTGCCAAGCAATTCTCAATTTGGCACATCACAATTCATTAGCGGACTTATGGGCACGCTTGAATCCAGTAGGGACTGGAAGTACGTTTTACTCAGCACCCCATAAGATATCCGTTAGATATGATTACTTTTTGATCTCAAATTCTTTAGTCACAAGGGCAAGGATAGATAAACAACCCAGAATTATATCTGACCATAATCCTCTAATACTCACGCTTAAGCTGGGGAGAGTGGAGGTTAAAGAAAATAGCTGGACATTTGAGAGGGCTCTATTGAAAGACGAGGATTACGTTAAGCATATGCTCGAATGGCTCCACATATTTTGGGAGATCAATAGAGGGAGTGCCTCCCCGGGGGTCGTCTGGTATACCTGCAAGGCCGGTATTAGAGGGGAGCCATTAAGCTATACACTACACAGGAATAAGCAGGATAAGACTAGGATAGAAAGAAGTAATAAAAAACTAATAGAATTAGAGGAAGAGCTGAGCATGGCTATAGAAAGGAAGGTGCCCCTGGAGGATATCCTTTTAAGGATCACGTTAAGCAAAGCAGAGTCCTGTGAGTGTATCTCCAGAAAGGCGGCTGCTAACTACTTAGCAAAAGAGAAAACTGCTATGAACTTAGTGAGCGAATAGGGCATATTCTTGCGATCCGGACAAGGCAGAAATTGGCGGCTGTGGAAATCAAAGAGATCTCGGATGGCAAGGGAGGCGTGACTTCAGACCCACTGGAAATAAAGGAGGTTTTTAGTTGTTTTTATGCGAATCTCTATGATCAAAACCAGATTTCAGATATGACACTTATTAAGGAGTACCTTGAAGGTATTCCACACCCGATTATTTCTGAAGAGGAAAAAGGTGCACTGGACCTTCCTATAACTTTACAGGAAATAGTCACAGTCCTGGAAAATCTCCCCTCGTGGAAAGCAGCAGGCCCGGACCAGATCCCGGCCAAATTCTATAAAGTTTTTAGTAAGGGGCTAGGCAAGGATATCTATACCACACGGTTACAAGCACAACAAGTATATCAATTCCAAAATCCTGGGGGGGGCGATATAATAGTTATATTAAAAAAGGGTAAACCTCCACTGGATCCCGGCTCTTACAGACCCATCACACTCATGAATGCAGATGCAAAAATATTCTCTAAAGTATTAGCAACAAGGCTAGACAAGGTGATTGGGGGTCTGGTTAGTCCCACACAGCACGGCTTTATCCCCGGAAGGGGAACCACACAGCATATTAGACAGATGACAACATTATTTAATGCAACAGATGTCTCAGGGGACCCTGCCGCAGCCATATTGTTAGACGCAGAGAAGGCCTTCGACAGGGTCGCCTGGGACTACCTGTGGATGGCTATGAGGTGGTGCAGAATAGGGGAAGGGTATGTAGGGGCAGTGCAGGCCCTGAACAGAGATCCGTCGGCTAGAGTAAAAATTAATAAAGGCTTTGCCAATTTGCTGCAGATTAAGCGGGGGACCAGGCAGGGGTGCTCTTCCTCTCCATTCCTATTTGCCCTATATATGGATCCACTGCTACGTAGGCTAGAATATAATAATAAGATCCCACCCATCGTTATGCACGGAGAAGAGTATAAAACACTTGCGTACGCAGACGACGATGCCATCATCACGTCGTCCCAATCAGAGGCAGTCAAGGAGATTGAACTAGAGGCCAGGGGTTTTGGGGCAATATCAGGCTACGCGATCAATAGGGCTAAAACACAAATAGTTAAGAATATTGCCACACCCTGTAATGACGATAGGGTGGTCCCCTCTGCTGTATATTTAGGGATAAGAATCACATCTGACTTAAACACTCTGGTAGAGCAGAATATGGAGCCATTAATAAAGGAAGTAAAAGGGGACCTTGAAAGACTACATCATTTACATCTAACAATAGTAGGCCGCACAAATGTAATAAAAATGCTCATACTGCCAAAATTCCTCTACTTGTTTAGGGCAATACCACTGTTATTCGAATCTAAATGGTTTGACAGAATAGAACATATACTCAATAGGTTTATCTGGGCCCATGGCAAAACAAGGAGAGCATACCGCTATATCACTCTGCCTAGGGATAGAGGGGGCTGGGGGCCCCCAGATCTCAGAATGTACTACTGGACGGCATCACTCCAATATATGCAGGGGTTAATAGGCGGAGCAGGGACAAGAGCAGGGGACTCTGGAAGCAGATCTAGGTATACCAATCTATATACTATTTTGATGGGGAGTGAAGCAGGGAATGGCTTTCTAAGCTGCATTGATTTTAGCTACTACAAACGTACAAAGTTTAAGACACTACAAGCGGTGTACATGATCTGGGCAGCTTTCACCAAGAAGTTCGGCATTGGGAGGTTTAATAGATACACCGGTATGGTAGCAAATGTCTACCTGCCAGCTGTAATATTTAGGGACTCAGTGATGTCAGATTGGGGGATGTGTGGTATTCAGAAAGTAGGAGATCTCCTGGGCCCTGATGGACTGCTTCAGTTTTCGGAAATACAGTCTAAGTATGGTATCGATAGTAGGAGCTTTTTCAAATACCTACAGGTTAGGAGTTTTATTGCTAGCAAAAATGGCGGACCATTAGGGTTTGGCCACAATCGTATTTTAGATACTATTGAGGGCAGGGGGGATTGCACGACACGCCGGTTCTACTCAGAACTGATCGAAGCCAAACCAGACAACCTTGAGAAATTTGCCATAAAATGGACAGAGAAATTAGGCATTACTCAGGAGGGGTTTCAGGTTTCCCTGGCCTTGGGACGAACCATACTATGCTCGGCCTCCTTACACGCACAACATTACAAGACAATATGCTCTTTGTATCACACACCTGCAAGGATAGCACAGTGGGGGGCAACTCAGACACTACCTGTCCACGCTGTGATTCCAGCGAGGCAGACATAATTTATATCTTTGCGACATGCCCACAGCTCCATACACTTCTTAGGGCGAATGAAAAATGTATGAACATCTCACTGGGGATCAAGATCACCCTCTCAGCGGACTTAATCATACTGGGGGTTAATGCAGAATTTCTGTTCATGGCTATGGCCGTGCTAGGTATATGTTTAGCTAAGTACTGTTTAGATAAGGTACCCTCAAACCTTCATCTTTGGCTAGCCAGGCTGCTGGTCGCTTATAACCTAGAAAGTGCAATCTATGCCAGGAAAGGCCGCAGGGCAGAATACTAGGGGGGAAAATTTGGAACCCCATCGAGTAGTGGAAAAAGGGGTTGAATAGCATACCGGGGTAGGGATGTCTATTTCTATTTCTTTTTATTGAGGGTGTTGTTGGGCAAAATATGCTGATGGGGTTAAACTGTTCCTGTAATTGTAATTTTTTTTTGATTGTCTATAACTGGTTTTTTGACTTCCCTTGGCCTATTTTTCCTTTGTCCTTCTCTTTTTGGCTTCCTACTTGATTGAATTCGCAATGCTGTGCCTAAACTGCGTAAAATGTGCTTAAAATGTGCGTAAATTATGTTAAGAAAGAGGAAAGAACAAAGAAAAAGAAAAGAAATTATTATTCGTATGTTGCTGTGCGGTGTGCTGTAACACCAAGTGTAATGATTATTTGAAAAAACTCTTTAAAGAAAAAAAAAAATATATATAAAAGATGTAGGTCAAGAAAAGGAACTTTTGCCCTTCTATTACTACAGCGTGAAATTCACATTTGTGTCAGTAAAAATACTACTCTCCTTATTAATCGTTTTCCTGATGAAATGCCTTCACATTTTTCAGAGAAATCGAATTATCTTTAGATTTTTACAATGTTTCTGGTCCTATTGCCTCTAATGAATATAAAAGGATAGTAAGAGTAATAATCTCATAAACAATCACAGTAAACTGAATTATTATAACTTATCTTGAAGACTCATGCAAATGCTTTAACTTGTCCTTTACCAAGTATGGTTGTATGCCATTTAAAAAAAAAAACAATAACATTTACCTGTATATTTTGAATAATATAGTTCTGGTAAGCATATATAGGAGAGTATAGATTTACTATTCTAAATTCTTATCTATTTCCCTTGATGATTTTATGTAAGTTGATATATTGCAGTTAATATTAATGAAGTCAACATCTAGGTAGTGTACCACCACACACATATGTTCACATTGTATAAATGTTTATGAACTCCAGCTAAGTTACGCAAATCTAAATTAAGTGGCGGACAAAACTGCTGGCTTTGTGACTGAAATGTGCTTGACTCAGAAAGACATGGTATAGGGATGCATATTAAGGCAACAATCATAATTGCACACACAGAATCCTGTGAATTAAATAGTATATCCTATGGATTTTTTCACCTATAAGCTAGTTATTTACATGGTGAGAGAGAACCATAAGTTTGGTGGGTTGGGCATTCGCCATGTTTTGGATGATATCATTGAAGTGTAGCTTAAGTCAAGCCCTGATCGACAACCTGGGCTCACTTAACCTTGAATAACTCTGCTCCCACCCATATAGCTGGCCAACTGCTAGATTCCATTTTTCCAATGTCATTGGTCTCACTACAAATTCTTCCCTTCCACTTCTTTGGACTGATCATTTTGCAGCCCTGTTCTTTTTACCCTGCACTTCCCTCTTCCCGCTTTCAGCAGCTAAACCCAAAGTGCTGACCAGAAACTGGAACAAACTGGACATCACTGCTCTCAACACTAGTTTAACTGATACTTTCCCTTTATTAGTCTCCCAAGTCACCTATGACTTCCCGGTGGTCAACAACTGTATTTGTCCTTCCCTTGACTCGACCCTGCCAACCAAACTTATAGTCCGTGCCAAGAAGTACCCTCCAGCCCCATGGCGCAATTTGACCCTGCAGGAGGAAAAAAATCCTGTAAAAATTTTCAAAGAGCATGGAGAAAGCCTTATGATAACACTGCCAAATCAACTTTCAAGACAGCCCAGAATATTTCCCATGCCCATTGCAGAAGCACCCGAACAACATTTTACTCTGATCACATTTTAAAAGCACAAAAACTGTCACAAGACCCTTTTCAAAGTCATTCAAGATCTCTCTAATCCCGTAAATATTGCACCCTCTTCATCACTTTCGCAGGATCATTGTGAAGCCCTGGTAGAGTTTTTTTTACCAGCAAGGTGGCAGATATCTTTTGTACTCTGCTTCACCTGAAAAAGCCTGTTTACTCGGGACTCACGATCCTGCTCCTCTCAAGTAAATAACCCCAACAGATTGTGAGCCAATACCCTTCCCTTTAAACTTTTTTCCCCTATGGATGTGCCCGATTTAAGGACATATTACGGTACATTAAATTGGGTTCCCCGCTTGATCCTCTCCTCCCCCTCCGAGCTGAACGCCTTAAGTCCACATATCTTTTCTTTATCAGTGAATCTTTTGAACTCCTGCTTAAGAGAAGGTCATCTTTCCAAAACTTGGAAACATGCCATGGTACTTCCCCTGCTGAAAAAGCCCCACTTGGACCCTTCCAACTGGGCAAGCTAAAGACCCATCTTACTGCTGCCCATTCTGTCTAAAATCTTAGAAAAACATGTCACTAATCAACTAGCAACATAAGTAGAAACCCAACAAGCCCTACACCCCTCCCAGGCAGGATTTAGGGCAGATTACAGCACAGAAGCCGCCTTCCTGCGAGTCACGGAACACCTGCGCCAACTGCTAGATAGGGATGGCACAGCCGCACTGATTCTCTTGGATCTCAGTGCGGAATTTGACACTGTATCCCATGACAAGCTTATAGATAGATTGGCTCAACTTGGCCTTCGAAAAGTGGCACTCGCTTGGTTAACCTCCTTTCTGGCCAACCGCACCTTACCAGGTCTTCACTGATAAGACGTCCAGTTCCCATTAACTCACCTGAAGTGTCTCATAGGGACCCGCTCTCAGCCCCATGCTCGTCAATAGCTATGTCCGCCTTTTGGCAGGTCTATTGGCAAGCCATGGTTTAACTATTTTCTCCTATGCCGATGACACTCAGATAATATTTTCTTTGTCGTCAGTGCGGGAAGTGGGCCCACAGGATCTCAATTCCTGGCTCAGCCATGTAGCCACCTGGATGAATTCGAGCAAAATGGGGATAAGACTGAAGCGCTTATACTGGGTATAAAAACCCAGCTATGGGGCCCCCAGCCCTGCCCAGACACACCTAGATTCACTCCCCGAACTGTCCGACTAAGTGAAAAGTCTGGCTGTTTGCCTGGAATCCACCTTAACTATGAAGCCACAAGCAGCCAATATCACCTCCTCCTGCTTTGCCACGATGAAATGGCCCAAAAAGATTATCTGGCTGCTTCTCTACTCTGCCCAAAGAACAGTCATCCCGGCCCTGATCCCTTCTAAACTTGATTATGGCAACATTCTCTACTTGGCTGCCAATAAGATAGTCATCAGACGCCTTCAACTGGTCCACAATGCCTCAGCAAGGATGCTGTTCCGGCTTCCTAAATACTCCTCAGTGTCCGGCCTCGTTCAAAACCTCTGCTGGCTCACCATGTGAAAAAGGATCAATTTCAAAACCGTCTGCTTCTTGAATAAAATCAAGACCCACGCTGGTACGGAACTTTTGCAAAAATTGGTTGTGCCTTATCGTCCCTCTCAGACGCTGCTCTCCAGCAGTCAGTACCTCTTCTCAGTGCCCATATTTAGACGCTCGCGATTAGGTGGTAGGGCATGCTCCTTCATTGGTCCAAAAATGTGTAACACACTTCTAAGATCATTTAGATACTGCAAATCCCTTAACTGGTTCCGCAAACAGCTAAAAAAGTAGCTATTCTAGGCCTCCCATGCAGGTTACATACCATGTCCTCGAGCACTGGCAAACCTTGTAGGTAGCTATGTGCTATATAAGAACTAAATAATAATTGTTGCAATTGGATTTTGCCCATTTAGTACACCCAGATGTTTTGCTTTTTTGATCACCAAGTTTTGGACTTTTTACTGTGGGTGGTGTCTCACCCCCGGTATTCACATGTTAAAGGGACTGCAGGTATTTACTGCCAGTGTCCACATTTTAAGATAAGGCCACTGCAACCTAGCTAGTGAAGGGGGCACTTGAATAGTAACATGTGAACACTTGTGCACACACATGTGCACATTTGTGTGGACTGCGCATGGGAGATTTCCACTGTTCACAGCTCAGTAACTTCACAGAGGTAGCCTGGTGCGAAGGGGACTCTGCAAGGTTAGATGTTGACCTGGGATAGGCCTTATAATATTAGTGGCCACTCATTGGTAAAGTCAATAGGGTTTACTGTTTTATCTTCAATCACACTGTATTATAAACATAGGGAAACCAGTGTTAGATTGCAGTTCTGCATCCCTTAGGCCTACAAAGTCCTGTAAGGTATGAAACGGGGGGAAAAATACACCCTGTTTGAATACGCATGTCCCAAGATCCACATGTATGCCTTTTGGGTCATCAAAAATGTTCATATTCATCTGCTTAAGATCCCGGGCCAAGTTAATTACTCTGCCACCAAGTAGAGTGAACAAAGGCCTCCCCACACAAAGGAGTAATTAACAATGCTTCAGCCAGCTTCTGAGGAGGAAGGGGTGTGGTAGAAAATTTGCATCTGTTAATTAACTGTCACACTTTCCAAGGGCGAGGACAGCCCAGGCCCACTTAACAGAGAAGGATGCCCAGACGTCTGTAGCCAACATAGGAGGCATCTTCCCTTTGAAGTTTGGTGGGAAAGACCATGGCAGTGATGTCAGCTTGCTGCGGAGCTGAGGTTCCCAGAAAAGATGTGAACAGTGACTTCTTGATGGCACCATATTGAATTATCCCAACATGCTGTTCAGGAGGGTTGGATTAGAGGTGGACGGCACCCTAGTATTGGCCAGGGGTGAGTCATTTTTAGAAATTTCTACCTCCATTTAAAAAATCTTGCAGAAGTGAGAGGCATTGATTTGGACATTGAAACTGGGCGGCTGCTGCAGCCATGGATAACTAGAAGGACAAGCCCTCTGAATCCCTAATGGACTCTGCCTACAGTTGACCACAGGATCAGTAGGTCTCTCCAGGACCAGAGGAGCTGGCTCTCTTACTCCACCTAAGGACTAGTTGGGAGAAGATCTCTACTTCTGTGCCCAAGCAAGAGGATAGGAGCACCAGAGAACAAAGGAAATGAGAAAGGCTGGTGCAGAGAGCCAGTGGACCCAGTTCCCTGCAAAAAGCACCTTTGCAAGGCCAGGTGGCCTGCTGAAACCTGTCCTGGTGGTTAGAGCTCATCAACAGGAGAAGTATGAGGCCAGGAGGATCCAAATCACCCAACAACCTGTTATAGCCCTTTAAATGATTAGACTATTGATCCCATGCAAGAAAAGGGAGTCCATGGAGCTCTACTCCAAATTCAAACTTTACCCCAGGGGTGGGCCAGTGCCCTGGGGTCAATCCACAGGTGCATTAATTATGAATGAGCCTGGGAGGAGTCGTCTGTGGGACCCCCTCGCTACAACTCGCTGAGCCCTTGGACCCCATCAGACTGGGCTAGTTCATTCAAAGAAGGGGCCTGGGACCACATCTCTGGGTCCTCGATGCATGAATATGGGGAGTGCCAAGGGTCCCCCAATGGAGAAAATGGCCAGGGACACCACCTCAGTGGCCCCCCAAAATGGGAGGACACAGTGGAAGTGCAGTCATGCTCTCCCCAATGGCAGTTGGCTCATCCCTGCTTCCTGTGCCCATGTCTGTGGAAGTTGGGCGGCCACCTCACAAAAACCGCATTGCCAGCATGAAGCAGGCAGGAGAGAAGCTAGCTGCTGGTTCCCATGTTGCCATTCAAGGAGCAGGCTTGGCTGGGAGCTGACTGGGCAGTGTGGGAGTGGGCCAAAAAGGAGATGGCGCGGTACCCAAGTGCAACTGTGCACCCCCATTAAAAAGAAAACAAGACAATGGACAACATAAGAAATTTGGCACAAGGCTGCTTACCCAAGCCGTGGCTCTCCTGAACATAGAGGTAGAGCCACTAATAAAATATTCACTGCTTCCAAACTAAGCACCCCATAATTCCCTGTGGGTCTTTTTCTTGCACAGGCCTAACACCCTGCACAACTAATAGACCCATTTCTTACTGTCATAAATCTCCCAAATTCATAATCACAACCTTTGTTCTTTCTCTTTTGCTCTTCCTTCCCCTTACTTGTTTATTTGAAGTTGTTAGGCCAATGCGTTCTTGTGGTCCACATGTCACATATGTCTACTGGTTCTTAAAAAGTAAGTTTCTTTAATTTTATTCTATTGACAATTCGAACATGAAAGTTCAACTAAAATGCATATTAAAATTCCCTAACACAAGTGATATATATATACATATATATATATATATAATTTAAAATACATGCAAATAAAAAACACTTACTATAAAAGCACTAACCTAAAAATAAAACAAATTGAAATACCCTAGAAAAATTCATCCAGTAAATGCTAAATTACACGAGAAAACAATTCATCATAATCCATTTAAGGAGGGTTAGAAACACCCTGTATCACCACACTAGTGAAATATAACGAGGTGTTTTGGACAGAATATTGAATCAAAAATATTATGATATAAAAATATCATGTCAAGTATAGTGGAATGCCAAAAATATTGTCGAAAGGAATATCGAAGGTAAAAATATGGTTTTAAGTGTTGTTTTTAATATCGTTCTAAAAAATATCGATTTAGAAACTATCAATGTATGTAATATTGTTTGTAAAGGTTATTTTGTATGTAATCCTGCTCTGCTCTGCCGTGCAAACTTACCCGCCGCTGCCCAGGGGAAGAAGAGCGTCCGGGGCTCTGCCTGTCCGCCTCCCGCCGCCTCACTCCATTTAACAACTGCAGAGTCAGGCTGCCGAGCGGAGCGTTGGAGGGGCACGAGGACTACAGCCCCCAGCAGCCTTAGCGGCACCCAGCCACACATTTCCGCGCCAGGAGGCGAATAAATCCTGCGTCATTCCGGTCAAGTGGGGGAATCCTGCTCTGCTCTGCCGTGCAAACTTACCCGCCGCTGCCCAGGGGAAGAAGAGCGTCCGGGGCTCTGCCTGTCCGCCTCCCGCCGCCTCACTCCATTTAACAACTGCAGAGTCAGGCTGCCGAGCGGAGCGTTGGAGGGGCACGAGGACTACAGCCCCCAGCAGCCTTAGCGGCACCCAGCCACACATTTCCGCGCCAGGAGGCGAATAAATCCTGCGTCATTCCGGTCAAGTGGGGGAATCCTGCTCTGCTCTGCCGTGCAAACTTACCCGCCGCTGCCCAGGGGAAGAAGAGCGTCCGGGGCTCTGCCTGTCCGCCTCCCGCCGCCTCACTCCATTTAACAACTGCAGAGTCAGGCTGCCGAGCGGAGCGTTGGAGGGGCACGAGGACTACAGCCCCCAGCAGCCTTAGCGGCACCCAGCCACACATTTCCGCGCCAGGAGGCGAATAAATCCTGCGTCATTCCGGTCAAGTGGGGGAATCCTGCTCTGCTCTGCCGTGCAAACTTACCCGCCGCTGCCCAGGGGAAGAAGAGCGTCCGGGGCTCTGCCTGTCCGCCTCCCGCCGCCTCACTCCATTTAACAACTGCAGAGTCAGGCTGCCGAGCGGAGCGTTGGAGGGGCACGAGGACTACAGCCCCCAGCAGCCTTAGCGGCACCCAGCCACACATTTCCGCGCCAGGAGGCGAATAAATCCTGCGTCATTCCGGTCAAGTGGGGGAATCCTGCTCTGCTCTGCCGTGCAAACTTACCCGCCGCTGCCCAGGGGAAGAAGAGCGTCCGGGGCTCTGCCTGTCCGCCTCCCGCCGCCTCACTCCATTTAACAACTGCAGAGTCAGGCTGCCGAGCGGAGCGTTGGAGGGGCACGAGGACTACAGCCCCCAGCAGCCTTAGCGGCACCCAGCCACACATTTCCGCGCCAGGAGGCGAATAAATCCTGCGTCATTCCGGTCAAGTGGGGGAATCCTGCTCTGCTCTGCCGTGCAAACTTACCCGCCGCTGCCCAGGGGAAGAAGAGCGTCCGGGGCTCTGCCTGTCCGCCTCCCGCCGCCTCACTCCATTTAACAACTGCAGAGTCAGGCTGCCGAGCGGAGCGTTGGAGGGGCACGAGGACTACAGCCCCCAGCAGCCTTAGCGGCACCCAGCCACACATTTCCGCGCCAGGAGGCGAATAAATCCTGCGTCATTCCGGTCAAGTGGGGGAATCCTGCTCTGCTCTGCCGTGCAAACTTACCCGCCGCTGCCCAGGGGAAGAAGAGCGTCCGGGGCTCTGCCTGTCCGCCTCCCGCCGCCTCACTCCATTTAACAACTGCAGAGTCAGGCTGCCGAGCGGAGCGTTGGAGGGGCACGAGGACTACAGCCCCCAGCAGCCTTAGCGGCACCCAGCCACACATTTCCGCGCCAGGAGGCGAATAAATCCTGCGTCATTCCGGTCAAGTGGGGGAATCCTGCTCTGCTCTGCCGTGCAAACTTACCCGCCGCTGCCCAGGGGAAGAAGAGCGTCCGGGGCTCTGCCTGTCCGCCTCCCGCCGCCTCACTCCATTTAACAACTGCAGAGTCAGGCTGCCGAGCGGAGCGTTGGAGGGGCACGAGGACTACAGCCCCCAGCAGCCTTAGCGGCACCCAGCCACACATTTCCGCGCCAGGAGGCGAATAAATCCTGCGTCATTCCGGTCAAGTGGGGGAATCCTGCTCTGGTCTGCCGTGCAAACTTACCCGCCGCTGCCCAGGGGAAGAAGAGCGTCCGGGGCTCTGCCTGTCCGCCTCCCGCCGCCTCACTCCATTTAACAACTGCAGAGTCAGGCTGCCGAGCGGAGCGTTGGAGGGGCACGAGGACTACAGCCCCCAGCAGCCTTAGCGGCACCCAGCCACACATTTCCGCGCCAGGAGGCGAATAAATCCTGCGTCATTCCGGTCAAGTGGGGGAATCCTGCTCTGCTCTGCCGTGCAAACTTACCCGCCGCTGCCCAGGGGAAGAAGAGCGTCCGGGGCTCTGCCTGTCCGCCTCCCGCCGCCTCACTCCATTTAACAACTGCAGAGTCAGGCTGCCGAGCGGAGCGTTGGAGGGGCACGAGGACTACAGCCCCCAGCAGCCTTAGCGGCACCCAGCCACACATTTCCGCGCCAGGAGGCGAATAAATCCTGCGTCATTCCCGTCTCGCGGGACGTCGAGCGGGACGCCGAGCGGAGCCCGGGCAGAGGGCGGGCCGTCTGTGGCCGTCCGGGGACGACCAGGGACGGGACGGGCCACCCCCCTTGGTTTGCTTCCTGAGACTGTTGTAGTACTTGTTGCACGAAAAGACATTCTGATTGAGGTATTGTTTGTACTGTTAGTGAAGCGACCTTGATTGGGGGCCTACAGTCTTGTCTTGTTTAGAAACACACCCCACAAACCCCAGGGGAGGGACGGATATGGCCACCAAACCGAAAACTCGCTCCAACAAAGGCAATCCAAGAACCCCTTTGTCAACAAAACAGGGAGGTCCTGAGATAAGCAATGTTGTGATACATAAAAATACCCCGACTGTCCTTGATTTAATGTTACGGAAAGTAGCAGGGGAGATAGAACGAACAGAGAAGCGTATATCAACTACGTTAAACAATTTGCCTTTGACTCCTATTCAAATCGGAGATTTAAATCTTAGTGACACCCCAGACATTGGTCACCTAGAAAAGTCAATCGAAACGATACCCTGTGCTCAGTTAGAAGTAGAGAAAAATGATCAGCGAAGAAATGGGGGAAATGAAACTTCCAGGAAGAGAGGAAGGAAAGGTGGGAGTAAGAGTACACGAGCAAACAAGAGTAAAAGATGTAATAGAGATAATGAGTGTAGATCGGTGGAGGATGAAGAACTGATAATAGAACCCAGATTCCCTTCGAACCCGCCAGCATGGCTTGATGCCGTAATTCTAGACTTCCAAAAACACCTGGAGGGATTCATAACCAATCAAATTAAACCTTTAGTAAGCAAGTTAGACAAAATTAGCAGTGAACTCAACAAACAGGGTAAGGCCACCGATACTATACTTGCTAAAGTGACGCCAGTAACAACCGTACCAACCCCAGTAACCAACAACTGTGTTAGCAATGAGCATAGCATTTCTGCGCAGGTGCATGCAGAGCCTAGAACAGCTACAGAGATGGGGGAGGGTAGGGTACAAGCAAATGAAAATGTAGGTGGGAATACAGCCCAGGGACCAATAACACAAAAGCAACCACATATAACTCCCACAAGTAATCAAATATATACCTCGCATCCGAATAGGGAGTTGAGTGATATATCACAGGATCCCTTACCCCGTGTAAATTTACCACCAGAAGCAAGCCCTTATGTTGTTATCTTCGTGGGGGTACCAGAACTTAGAAAGGGGCAGAGGGAAACTTACATAGAACTTAAAAGCAAAGTTACCACCTGGTTAAACATACATAGACCATTACAGGGGGAGGGACCAGGAGAAATTTTACACTTACGGAGGGCAAGCTGGGTTGGCTCCAGAAGAAAAGACATAGAAGGTAATTGCATTATTGCAAACTTCAGAAACCCCAAACTAGTGGAGTACATTGTAGATAACTACAATAGAAACAAAACCAGCACAATAAGGACAATGCCACTATGGTACTTCTATCCCAGAAAACCAGTTTTACAGCAGCCACAATTTAGACAGGTGGGAAGGGGAAGATCAATAGAGGAGCACTGGGCAACCCGTAGGGACAAAAATGCCCAACCACAATTAAATCAGGGTGGCCCTCAGTGGCTAAATAGATATAGTCCCCTACAATATCTGAATGAGAATGACTGACTACAAGGGAGGGTACAAAGCGAGGGAAATGATCGGAGGGGGGCAACTGTTGAAGGTGGGATGGAAGTACCTGTGGGGGAACAAGTAAATGTAGTATTAAAATATACTCCCATTGGGAAGGTGAGAAATGACAGGGATGGGCAAATAAATAGGGCTAACCCCAGGCTAACCGAGCCGGATGTGAAAAGAGTGATGGGCTCGGGAGGAAAATTGAACATCATGTCCTGGAATATAGCGGGCATAGCAGGCAAATTTGAAAACATAGATTGGCGGAACCAATTAGAAGGGTTCCATATAATAGCCCTGCAGGAGACATGGGCAGTTGATCCCTCACAGTATCAAATAGAAGGCTACAAAGGTTTTTTTGTGCCAGCTAAGGAAAGCAGAATGGGAAGAGCAAAAGGGGGGCTAGCCCTCTATGTCAGCCTAACCTTAGAAGGTAGATGGTCAGCACCAGCATGGACGTCACAAACACTACAGGCAGTAAGGTTCCAAGGTAGAGGGTTGAGGTTATTTGTGCTTAACGTCTATAACTCAAGACCTGCAGAAGGAGAGAATGTTGTCCTGCGGGAGATAGACGAAAGACTGATTCAAGAATCAGAACAAAAGATGGGAGGGGGAGGACCAATAGTAATACTAATGGGAGACTTTAATTGTCACCTATGCCAAACCTTGCCACCTGCCGGCACAGGATGGGACTCCTGCCCTTTAAAAAATGGTCCGCACTTTGAGCATAGCAGTGAGGGCTCATTACTAACTGCACTAACAGAAACCCACTTATTGGCTCATACTATTGATCTGATTGTCCAAGAGGTGGAGGGTGCGTACGTCCCAACATTTAAGGGGAGAGGTTGTTCCACCATTATAGATTACATTATGATATCTTCCTTCGCTAAAGCAAGGATCACTAAGGTGAGCACGGAATGGAGCACCTTTAGTGACCATAACCCCCTAACCATGGAAATATCATGTAATACTGGGGGTGGTAAAGCTAACCAAGGGGACACTAGCCTGCAGCCATCAGATCAGGGGAGAAGACTCAGATGGGCAAAAATAAATCCCCAGGAATTTTATAAGACCTTAATCCAAAAGGGTAGTAAACAAGTTGAGGAGTGTCTGGACCTCCAAGTTGAAGGACCGGCTTTAGTGGCAGCGTTCAAGACCCTGACAGAACTGACCGACAAACTATTGAAAACTAGGGGGTCAAGAAAAGGAAATGTTCAACCAAGATGGTTTGATGCTAGTTGTTCAAAAGCACTGAGGAACCTTAAACTGTCTCTAAAAACTAAACCGAGGGACAAGGCTGAAGTGGCCAAATGTAGGCAAGCCTATAAATTGAAGGTGAAAGCAAGAAAGATCACCCTACAAACAGAAGTTTGGGCAGATCTGCGAGAGGCAGGTGAAAATAGGGATTTCACTGAGTTCTGGAGGATAGTAAATAGACCATGCTTTCAAGATCATACTGCTCCGGTGATAAGCACAAACATCCTCCCGGAACAATGGGTTGCTCATTTTAAGGGCCTCTATAGTGACCCCAATCCTGAAACAAACGAAGGGGCCTGGGAGGGTACCCGGAATTCTGAATCATACCTTTTATTAGAAGAGATAGTATCAGCAATTAATGGGCTGAGACCAAATAAAGCACCAGGGCCTGATGGTACTCCACCAGATCTATATAGGAGTAATACAGATTTCTGGGCCCCGATCCTAACAAGGGTTCTAAATGCAGCTATCAGTTCTGGTCTTCCACGCTCTTGGTCTACCGCATTGATCGTCCCGATATTTAAAAAAGGGAGCAAGGACGATCCAAAATGCTACAGACCGATTTCACTAATTGACGTGTCTGCTAAAATACTGGGCCGCGTAATTTTGAATCGGCTGATGGATTGGACAGAAGAGCATCGCACCCTGGTGGATGTTCAGTACGGGTTTAGAGCTGGTAAGTCGACCAGTGATCAGTGCCTAAACCTATACCTGTTAACTGCTAAGTATACTAAAGCTAGCAATGGTACGATCTATATGGGTTTTATGGATTTAGCAGCGGCCTTCGACAATGTAAATAGATCAAAATTGTGGAGGATGATGTTTAATGGGCATTGAGGTGGGGCTAATAAATATTTTAAAGGAGTTACATTGGAATACGACGGCCGCGGTCCGTTACAACCAGGAGGGGGGATGTACAGAACAATTTCCATGTACAAAAGGGGTAAGGCAAGGATGTATTCTTGCCCCCTTTTTGTTTTCACTTTATATTAATGCCCTAGAAAGTGCACTAACTGCCCTAGCTGTAGATTGTCCAAGAATAGGATCGCGCCAAATCCCTGTACTACTGTACGCGGACGACGCGGTCCTGCTCGCCCGGACACCAATGAGCTTACAAAAACTGGTAGACGGATTTGTTCAGTTTATGGGCAGTCTAGATCTGTGCGTAAATCTGAAGAAATCATTCGTCATGATAGCCGGGAAAAATCCCTCAAAAAAGTTTGTATACAAAATAGGGACACACACGTTGGAGTCAGTGGACACCTTTTCGTATCTGGGCCTTTTGATGGATGGTAAACTTGAATTTAATCCTTTAGTGACTGAGCATTGTACAAAGCTAGCTTCCTCAAGTGGTGCAATTTTAAGTTTTGCAAGTAGGCTAGGACGATGGTGCCCTGAACAAATTATGTCCCTATATTCCTCAATTAGTGTAGCAAAAGTCCTATATGGAGCAGAAGTGTGGGGTTTCAAGGACCCTAAAAAACTACAAGTAGCAGAAGACAAATTTTTTCGCAGACTATTGAAAGTCCCACACTCCATCCCTGCGGAAATAGTGCACACGGAACTAGGGATTCAATACATCTCAGACCATGTCAAGATGAGGCCTATTATGGCATGGATAAGAATATGGTCCAACCCAGAGGCAGCACTGACTAGGGAGATCATTTTGGACTGCTTGCACAGAGAAAATGGACTAAAAATCCCGTGGCTTAAATATGTTAAGAATACTTTAGAAAGTATAGATGAGCACCCCCTTTTTAATGACCCTGTATCGAACTCTACTAGATGTAAAGCAGGTGTCAAAATGCTGCTTAAAGAGAAATTTAAAACTGTTAGACGTGATGCTGATATGTTGAAAGGATCAATTGCATCTCATTCCCGAGTTAGCAACGGGGAGGGTATGGAAGCCTATCTGTTCCTGATGTACAACCAACATGATAGATTTTTATTATGTCGTTTTAGGCTCAACCTGTTACCTAACATTTTAGCGTATCCCTCAGGTTTTACTGTAACGATTGAGCAGAAGGGTGCCTGCGGCTGCGACAATAGGTCTCCGCAGGACACCCTTCATTTTGTACTTTTATGTTCTTTCTATCGGAATCCAAGGCTTAGATTTTTGGTTGAGATCCTTAGGAAACAGAAATTCCGCCAGGCTAAAGCTGCATTACTTTTTTTGCAGAAAGCTAGCGACAAGTACACTCTATGTTGTATCACTAGTTTTTTAAAAGTGGCAGTAAGATTGAGGAACACGAGGGACTAGCAAACATCTGTACAGGAATATTACCCCCCTACATGAAATGTATTATTTATTGTTCCGTCCTTTCATTTTTACAAGTTACAATGTTCAGTAATGTAATTTAATGAATTTTTTAAATGATTTCTTTTAAATCTATTGAGTGTATAAATTGTACTTTTATGATGGTTTTTTACTGTCGAAATAAAGATTTACTGAACTGAACTGATGTAAATTATTGCAGTGTGTTTGATTCTAAATGTGTATGAATTTTTTATTTGTCTTTTTAGGAAGATAGTTATGCAATTGTTGATATTTGTTTTTTAGTTGTATAAATGTATAAAAAGAATTCATTTATAATGATTTTTTGCAGCAGGATATTTTGGTGGATAAGGGTGGGGAGATTTTCAAAAAGTGGACATTTTAATTTATATTTAATGTTCATTATTTAAATGATATGCAAATAATTATTGTAATATTCTTAAAGAATTTGTTTTACATCATTTTTTAAAAAATAATAATTTATATATAATCATGTTATTTAGTTTCTGATTATGACCCTGGCGGTCCGGGTACTGCTGTAGGTTTCTGGTGGTCCGACTGCCCCCATACCTGGCAGTCTGACCTCCGGATCACAATGCGATTGGAGAGACCGTCTCCACACCGCTGCCCCCACCAAGTTACAAGCTCCAGTGGCAAGTAAGGCAGTGGCGGCATTGGAGGCAGTTCCATGCTCCTGCACTGATCTCCTTATCACAGCCGCCTTTACGCTGACCTTTTCAAGGAAGTGACCACCAAAGTCATATGGGCCATTTATGATGTCGGTCCGAAACTCTTCCGACCGAATCAGTTTCTGAATCATTTCCGACCGAATTGAGTTCTGTGAGCCTGTGTTCTAACCGACTACACAGGCTTCTTTCCATTGAAAAGAGGCGTGGGTGGGGAAAATCGTGCACCCTGGAGCAGGCACCCCTGGTGCCTGACACACTGTGCATGGTTGGGAAGATGGTACCTATGGATACTCCCATGGGGCCCATTCGGAGGGACCAGGGTGAAGGGAGGCCTGCTACGGGCCTCCACTGTTGGATTCTGACAGCCGATCATTGTCAGAAAAACCGATTCGGAAAGGCTGTCCAATTCCGGCATCGTAATACATCGGTCGGAAACGTGCTCCGTTGACCGTATGAGTTGGCTCTGAATGACTCGGTTACTCCGAATGTTGTTCGGAACCGAGGCGGACAGTCCGAGTGTTTACCAACTATCGTAATCGGTTGGTTGAAAGGTTTTTCAAATTGGTCAGAAAGATAGGTTCCGAATTGGATTTGGGCAAACCGAACCCCGTTTGGAGCCTTTCCGACTGCCATAGAAATCGGCCTCATAATAGGGCCCATAGTCATTATAATACATTTAACACAATCTTTTATTGTAGATATTTAAACAAAAAAAATAATATGTAAAAATGTAATTTAATAAAGTAAATTTATCTAAAACATTTAAAAATAAAAATAGTTATAATTTTTTAACCCCCCCCAAAAAAATCATAAATAAAATATTGTAAAAAAAATGTATGGAGCAAATTACTTCATTGTATGATTATATATTTTTTAATTTGTATTTTAATAATTGGTTTAATATTTTTTTATTAATTATATTATTATATTATATTTAAAACAATATATTATTTATTAATAGTGATAAAGAATTATTTTATATGAGTATAGAATAATGACTGTATATCTAACATTTTTAGTTTGTAGCACCTCACAAAAAATGTTTTAGATTGTAGAGGAAATAGTAATTTTCCTATCTTTTGTGTCCAACACCTTCCTCAAATTGGTACAGATTTGAGTTGGAATAATAAATCTGAACCCTTTAGGACCTCATTTATGGCATCTTGGCATAGGGTAGCATAGCCAGGTCCCTTGCTACGCTGCCCTATGCTAAAGTGAAAGGGCAGGAATGCACTGTATTTAAGCGATACAGTGCATTCAAGTCCTTTCTGCCTGAGCTGGCGCTATTTTAGCGTTCTATCAGAAATGTAGGCACCCTTGCACCATAGTGCAAGGGTGCCTCCATTGCAGGCAGTATTGTTTTTGCGCAGAATGGTGCTCCTTTCTGCACAAAAACATTCCTACGAGGGGTTTTCCTCTTTCCATGTTTGCTGCAGAATGTGTGTAGTTGCCTCTTTCTTAGCCTCACTTTTATCTTCATTTTTAGATTTCTGCCAGTCACATATGGTCCACCTGTTTAGCTATTGTAAGGATCTCTAAGAGATTGGGATCACTTTTAACCGATTATTCTTCCCTCATCTTATCATTCTTACACTATCGCATTAATTGGTCATAGATTCTTTATTCCGCGTTCTCCCCAAAGTTGCACTGGGCAGCCAACTTTCTGAACGCCGTCACAAAGTCTTCGACCGACTCATCATGATTTTGTTTCCTCTTGTCAAAATAGTATCTTTGCAATATTATGTAAACTGTGGGCAAGTAATGTGCATCCAATTTGTTAAGTGATGTCTCATTCAACGTATTCCCATCTCCTTCCCCACTTATGTCTGGCAAGTTCTCATATACCGCTTGTCCTTCCGCCCTTAAGCAATGTATCAACATGGAAGTTTTCTTCTCTGAAGATAAACTGTAACCCCACTCTTTCAGTTAGTTAATGAATACTTTTTTCCACTTTGACCATTGTAATGGTGGTTCCCCAGAAGAGGACAGAAAGATAGGAGGTGGTGAAATATGTTGCAGTTTAACTCCGTCAATAGAAATCAAAGGTGTGCAATTAAGTTACCACAGCAAAACACAGCAACAAAATAAAAATAATGCAAAATGAAATAAATAAATAAATAACAATATGGGAAAAGAAATGCAGCAAGTAAGTACTCAAATCTCAGATGCCCAATGCTGTATCTGAGCTATACCTGTTGTAAAATAATGATGGCAAATATAAAGTGAAAGGTACAGAAATTGCAGGTATGCCTGTTTTCTAATTCCCTTCATGTGATATTTCAGTATCCTTCTTAAATTTCTGTGGAAAGTAGATGAAGTGCTGTTCAGTTTTGATTTATTGTAGTCCTTATTTTGTTTTTCCAGTTGTCGACAACCGCGAGGAGAAAACGACAAAGGAAATCCACATTTGAGCATCGAGTAGTAAGAATACAGTTGGGCAAATTGGACAAAAGAAGCTCCAGTCACAGTTTCTGACAGGTATCAGATAACTGTCTGTCACAGATTCAGCTTCAACAATAAACATTGTACTCAGAACTCTCAAAAGGAGATGAGTTTGCTATGAAAACTGCAGTGTTCCATGGAAATATACAACACAGTTAAAACAATGCTTAAATAAATATTTACACATTACCACAGTTTGTAATAAATAATATTATTAGTTACATATGTTTATAGATAAAGACATGTAGCAAAAGTATCCAATTTTATTGACCATTTCAAAGTTTATTTAATTTAGTTGTTTTGCGTTTAAACATAAATTTTTCAATGTAAAAATAAACATTTATATATAGCTAAATACATGTCACATTGCTTAATACT
The DNA here is from genome assembly GCF_964263255.1 of Lissotriton vulgaris. Classification (NCBI taxonomy): domain Eukaryota; kingdom Metazoa; phylum Chordata; class Amphibia; order Caudata; family Salamandridae; genus Lissotriton; species Lissotriton vulgaris. The sequence goes on from NC_141696.1 coordinate 1,254,464,778, forward strand.
TTTTAATCGTTATATAACAAATATAAATATTATTTAAATAGCATTGTTTATGAAACATTTGTCACTTTTTTCCATTGTTTAACATTTTTTAAACATTTCTTACATTTTAATATATACATATTTTAATCATCATTTTAACATAAGTTTTTTCAGTATGTAATAAATAATTGTATATTCTTATACTATTATGTATTGTATACTTTACAATATTTTAACTTTTTAAATATTTGTTGACATGCTTTACATGTTTATTATAATTTAGCATTTTTTAATACATTATTCAGCATTTGTAAATTTTGTCCCATTCATTTATATAGATAGATAGTCTTTTTCTTTTAGTTTCATTTAGCGGGCATTTATTATTACCGTTGCCTTCTATGTTTGGTCTATTTGTGTATTTTTTAGTGTTTTTTCCGGGTTCCAAATTGCTGTAAAGAGCTGCTGTTGGTTCAAACAGGTAAGTCCTTTATATGCTTTTTTTAACCGCATCGCTGCGGCGACTTTTCCCGCTGTGTGCGGCAATTTTCGAAAAGCTGTGTTACGTGACGAGCTCAGCTCATCATCCGCACACGACCACCGTGGTCATCAGCAGCGAAGGGGTTAAAGTGTTTCGTGGGTAGGAGTTGTGTAGTGGGGAGGTCCAGAGGTTAGTCAAAGGGGCCAATTATGATGTCTGTTGGAGTTGCCTCCGACCGACATCATGGCAGAATTGGGACCGACCGACCTCCGGTCGGTGGTCTGACTTCCTAATTATGATGACACCGCACATGGTGCGGTCACATACTCACAATCCCCTATGGGAGCAGGGGCTACGTCCGTATACCGGCCCTAGCACAAGCTGACATAGGGAAATGGGAGGATGCGTTCATCTCTGCACCACACGGCGGGCACCTCAAGGTGCCTGCCACAGGGTACAGGGATAAACCGGAGGCCGCAAAGAGAAGGGGGCCCTGCAGGGGCCCCGAAACTCACTTTCTGACAGGCTTTCCATGTTGGAAAGCCAGGCACGTAAAACCTGTCATAAACTGAGCATCTTAATCCCAAAGGCGGAAACGCCATCCATTGGGATTACGGGCTGGCCTCTGACTGGCCGACAGGCTCTTTGAGCCTGTCAGAATCCAGCCGGAATGACCGGCCGGTTTCAAATCCTATTTCCTACATTATGATTAGGTGATCAGATTTTGAAATCCACCCCAGGTTTGAGGCTTTCCGACAAAGATTGTGATAGACCACATAGTGTTGTTTATGGATTTTCTGAACATTTAGGGCTCTATTATGATGTTGGGTGGAGTTTCCTCTGCCCGTCATCGTCTACCTCAAGGGACCGACTGACACCCGGTCGGCAGTCCAGACCAACTAATTAGGATGCGACTGTATACTGTTTGGTCGCATTCCTATACTTTACAATGAGAGCATGTATTCCGGCCGGAATGCTTGCTTCCATTGTAAAATAAGAGGTGCAGTTCATCCCTGCGCCACATGGCAGGCACCTAACAGCCAAAGTCGAGATCCGACAGCCTTTCTGTGTCGGAAAAGCAGGCAGGGAAAGGCTGCTGAAACCCAACATCGTAATCCCGCGGGCGGAAGGAACCGCCCTTGGGATTACTGGCTGCATTTCGACAGGCGGACGTCAGAAGCTAGTCGGAATGACCATTTGAATTCCTTTCCAACTGCCTCCATCGTAATGAGGTGTTTGGAAAGGAATCCGACCGGCATATTACGATATTACGATGCGGCCGGAAATGCTCTGACCGACGGTCTGAGCCGTTTCCGACAACATCGTAATAGATCCCTTATTTTATTAATAGTAGTGTTTTTCATTAGTGTGTAGTTTGGGGTTTTCATACACTTTTAGTAATGTATTTTATGTTATGTTACATTGTGTTATATTACTTATTTATTGACGATTAAGTGTAATGTATATGTATTTTTGGGATTGTAATGTGTTTTGTGGGTGGGCTTTATTTTTTACTTTATGGGTTTTTGTCAATGGACCAGTCCTATGGGCATAGGGAGTTCTTTTTTTATTTAGTGAATCACTTTTGGTTTATATTAAACCAATATTTTTTTACTTTTTTGGGGGTTTCCAGGAGCATTTATGTTTTTAAACACCTTTTCTGTTTTTTTGTGGCTCCTATATATGTTGGATTGCTTTTAGTGATGTCTAATGGATTTGTTTTATTTTTTGTATTGTTTTGGGGGCTTTTTGGATTTTTTTTTCCTCTTTTTGGTGGATTAAAATTTTTCACTACATGGATACAAAGGAAGATCTGCAGCTACAGAACAGTACGGGTGAATGGGAAATGTTATGTTATATTGCCTGTGTAAATATTATGTGATTGTTAATTGAAATGTGTGGTTTATGTGTTGTATTTATTTAACATGATGGATTAAGTTTATTTTTTGAGCTTTTTGGTTGGTCAGGTTCACATTTGTCATGTAAACAATTTAGAAATTATTTTATCATCTCAGTCTTACTTAACAGTGGAGTTGTAGTAAATGTTTGAACTGATGTAATACAATCTTATGTTTAATATTTATATAAAAAATGAATTGTCATACTCGTTTAGATTTGTAACCGTTTTTTGGGACTTTTATGGGTTATTATTTATTTTATAATATGTTGTTGTCTCTTGTCTCTAAGTAATATACTTTGTTGTTTATGAAGATTATGACTTTATATTGTCCCATGTCATACATTTTTTTGGTTTGTTTGCTAGGTTTAGGAGCAATTTGGATTACAGATTTCTCCATTTATAGTTGTTGGCAGTTTTGCTCTTTTTGCAATGGTTCTATAAATGTATAAAGTGTTGGTTGGGTCTGCCTAGTTTGGATTGGAAATCATCCTTTCACTGCGATGTTTGCTTTGGCTTCCAGTGTCAAGTTGCAATCACAGACATCCCACCATTGTATTTGGGATTTGGGCTTGCATCTGTGTCAGGAGCAATGCAGCCTGTCAACCCAAGTGTCTTCAAAATAATCCATTAGGGGACTTAGTTTATATTCATTTTGTTGCTAGAAAGGACTTTTTATTAGTAAATTGTAGTGGTCAACTACCTCTGTGACAGGGACATTGTATGGTCTTCTAATTTTTTATTTAAAAGGCAAATTTGCTGTTTGTAGCATGTTCTACACTTAGTGCTGGATTATGAGTCTGGCAGTCCATGGACTCACGGTGGCGCAGCTATGACTGTCCAGCCACAGCTGCACCAGTGGTCCGACTGCCCCATTACAAGTTGTGCGTCGGATCACCATTGCACTGCTGCAACTGCCAGGGATCAGAGATCCCTGGTAATGGCACAGCGATCTTGAGGCCGCAATATGCTTGGCGGGACCACTGCAGTACCACCAAGGCTATTACGAGTTTCCTCTCCCCCAAAGTTTGATGGCGGTTCATCCTCCATGAAATCAGTGGCAGAGAGGAAACAAAGGTTGCTCTACAGGGCCCCCTGTTGCCTCTGGGCCATGAAGTGCATGCAGGGGGTGCAGATGTTGTGCCCTCCTGAGTGTATGCACCCCAGTGCCTGCATGGCATGGACTGCACCAGTCCAGCCATGCCGGTATTGCCTTTGATATTCCCATTGTGATGCCTATTTTCAGAGGCACTGTCATGGGACTGCCAAAGGAAAGTCCGCCAGACATTAAAAACACTCATAATCTGGCAGATAGTGCTCACGCGGCTTTGGCGGTGCGGGAGCGTGGCATTGGCATACCGCCTGCTCCCGCACCGCCAAAAGCCGCATTGGGCCCTTAGTGCACGATCCGCTGCAGGAAAAGTGCGACCAGGCTAACAGACCATTTTCTAGAGAACAATCATACACCAAATGACATGGTATGGACCATCATCGAACAGATAACACCGGGACCCAACCTACAGAAACGTCTGTATGAAAAGGAACAGAGATGGGTCTACAGACTATCAACACATATCAATGGATTAAACGATAATATCCCATGGGCTAATGTCCTATAACTTGCATCTCAAAAAACGTTGTTGCTCTCCCTCTCGTTTCTGTCTGGCCAATTCTAACACACAATAAGCCGCACTCCCGGTTTATTGATCAATTGACATCAATATATACCTAGCCCCTTCGCTTTACTGTCAAAAACGCCTGTATTCTGACCGCCCAATTACAGCACAGCCCCAATTGAGCCTGCCCATGAAATATTTTCTATGCATATTGATCAATAGAATTTCAGTTCCCCTTGAGCTCCCATACCCACTGCCTGTGCAACACCTCTGTGCTGGTTCAGCAAGGGTTATTATACACCCCTTTGTAGTTATTACTCCAGGGAACGTCATTTTCCAACTCTTTTTATCATGCAAATTTAGCAGTCTCTTTGGAAGACACATTACCTGTACGATCACTTTATTCTTTGGAGCATCAGCCCCTATCCTAGGGCTAATCTACACTGCCCCTTCGCTGTTTCTCCTAACGCGTTAGCGTTTCTTTCACCATGGCAACTCCACTGTGTGAACCTCAGAGGCTACCGTACCGCTCCTTCTGGGAGCGCCTGACGTCATCACGCTCAGGAGACCACGCCCACCCCGACTCCGATGGCGGCAGTCTTAATCGGCTTCACTATGCGTTCTCACCACGGGCGCATGGAGGGGCAAACTAGGTATACCGCTTGACCGTACCACTTGAAAACTGTAAGTAGAATATTGAATTCCCCGGATGAAACGCAATTGCTTCCGTTTCTCCTTTTGAACTTTTCCAGTACCCTCGGCAAGTCAACCCGGTACTAAGCATCCTTTCCCTTTCATTGCAGAATATGTTTTCCAACTGTGGCCACCCTTCCCTCTAATCCCGTGCAGCCTAATGACCCTGATTTCGGAGTAAGCACCTTGCGAGCATACTGTGTGTTTTATGTTGTGTTTGTTTTGTATTGTCTCGGTTGGATCAAGATGAATCAATAGCACGTCGTTACTCCTTTCACTTCTAAGGATATGATTGTTGCCTAGCCACGCACCTAGAATTAATGGATGCGAGTGACAAAATCACAGATCTTTTTCACTAAGCACACAACTATTAATAGATGTGCTAGGTAGCCAAAATGGCTGTATTGCGCCAATACGTTATTTCTATGTATGTGAGCAGCACACTGCACTAAAATAGTCAGCATTAATTCTGTGTGGGATGACTCACAGAGACAGCAGATTTCGTCACTTCACTACGTTGCAGGCACGTAACGAGTTTTCTTGTGACTTATTCTCTTTCTCTCCTTACAGGTCTTTTTTACTTTCAGCGTAACCACCTCCGGGTTACAGTTTTTTCGCCCTGTAACTATTTTTGTTAATAGGGTACAAAGGAATACAGGTATGGCAAGGCGTTAGTGTGCCCTGACCACCCAATTCCTTTTTTGGTCCTGACGAAAAACCGGTAATTTCCATTACGGTTTGAAACATGTAGACCTTTCACTTATCTACAGATACACACGGTCATAAATAACCTATTATTGCATCTAAACACACGTTTTTAATATTGTCCAGTAGTCTTAAGAATAAAATATTTCTCCTAAAAGTCATACCAGGACAATTTTTAACACACTGACTTTTTTCTTGCACTCATCATTCATATACCAGCTCCACTGTATTCCAGGTGTCACCGCACACCTTGATGGACTCGGCTGTCAAGGTGGCTCCGATGATGAAGCATGTCACCGACTAGGTCGGTGAGTGAGGGGTTTATTAAAACCAAAGAAGGACTTTCTTCTTTTTTCACTAGAAAACCATCCCACCAAAATCGCTTCTTGAGCCTTTTATGGTGGTACTCCTCTTTTTTGTTATATAGATACCTAGCCTAGGGGACCAGGAGTACTTTCCGTCCACTCTGGTGGATTAATCCCTTTACTCTCTCCATTTGTTTATTGTATATATATATATATACTAGCAGCCCGTCCCGACGTTGTCCGTGTATGAATTGCTGCCGGCCAGTAGTATATTGTTTTGTAGGATTTCGTTTTCATAGCGTTTCTTATCTGTGACAGGCCTGTGAAACGCTCCAATTCGCAGTGCACCTCTGATGCACTTAAGAGTGCGTGTTCAGTAGTGTGTGAACTCGAGTTTCCCTACTTTTTCCTTGCAATATTATATAGCGCCAACTCGACAACATGGCATGAGCACAATTTACAATACAGAAAAACACATTCATTTGTGGTAGGCACGGGGAGATAAAGCGATTTGACTGGAATCAAAGGATGTTGAGCTGATGCCGAGATTCGAACGTAGCTCCCCAGCTCTAAAGTTCGCAATGCTAGAACTTGTGGCGGGAGGTGTGTCTAAAAGTGTATGTCGGTGCTGGCCATCAATGAGAGAGACCTGTGCATTTTTCAAATGGGTGGTGAAAAAATATGAGTATGTTGCTGGAGATGTGAGCCGCCGTGCCACCAATGTACTTACCGGGGGAGGGTAAAGACCCATTATTCCGCAACTTTCTTTCCTTCATTACGAAAGTACCATGACTCCGCAATGCCATTATAACGCATGTCATTACATTTTATATGCTTTTACCACGCATACATTTACAACGAAATTCGTTGTAAATGCATGAATGGTAAAAGTATGTTTTTTTTCTAATCTTTGGATAAGGTAAGTATGGGTATAGGGTATATGTTTTGGGGTACTGAGGTATATGTTTTGGGGTGTTTGGGTATTTTAAGGGTTCAGATATAGTTTTGGGTTATGGGGTACAGGGTAGTTTTAGGGTTTAGGGATAGGTATGGGTTTTGGGGTACAGGGGTAGTTTTAGGGTTCAGATCTAGGTTTGGGTTTTGGGGTATAGGGGTATTTTTAGGGTTCAGGGGTAGGTTTGGGCTTTGGGGTACAGGGGTATTTTAAGGGTTCAGGGCTAGGTTTGGGTTTTGGTGTTCATGGGTATTTTTAGGGTTCAGGGCTAGGTTTGGGTTTTGGGGTACAGGGGTATTTTAGGGTTCAGGGGTAGGTTTGGGTTTTGGGGTACAGGGGTATTTTAAGGGTTCAGGGCTAGGTTTGGTTTTGGGGTTCAGGGGTATTTTAGGGTTCAGGTTTAGGTTTGGGGTTTGGGGTACAGGCGTATTTTTAGGGTTCAGGGTTAGGTTTGGGTTGTGGGTTACAGGGGTATTTTTAGGGTTTAGGGATAGGTTTGGGTTTTGGGGTACAGGGTATATTTATAGGGTTAAGATGGGTTAGTGTTTAAGGGTGTTGGGGTATTTTAAGGAGTAAGGGTGGGTTATGATTATGGGGTGCAGGGGTATTTAAAGGGAGCAGGGTGGGATTAGCACACAATATGAGACATGGCATGAAGGGCGGAACGTACCACACGCCCCCAGCGTTTGTCACGCCCCCAGCACACGCCCACAGCACAACGCAGACACGCCAACTAGGGACTACTTTGCTGGCACGGTTCTTTTACCTTTTAAATGTATATGGTGGGCGTCTGCATAGCCTATGTCTTTCTGCTGCAACTGCCCTTTCCAATGATGTATTGGGTGTTGTGATTGGTGCTGTGGTTCCTGAGATTACCCGCCTCAAAGGTTTGGGCTCTCTCTTTAATATATTAGCATGGATATACATATATATATTTATCTATATATTATATATATATATATATATATATATATATATATATATATATATATATATATATATATATGTATATATATATATATATAATATATATATATATGTCCAAAGGTCGTCGTAGTATACTCTGCCTTCTGCAGAACAACGAAGGAAGCGAGACCACAAGGTAAGTGCAGTTTCTTAGAGTGATTTATTTCGTGCCAAAATTAAAGCCTGCAACACCGCCATGACGCGTTTCACCTCGAGAGAGGCTTGCTCACATATATACAGCTCCAAGCCCCACCTTTACCGCTGAACTCCTAGAGCGGGTGCATCGTGTTAGAGGGTGGGTTCTCCCTTAAACATCACAGCTCACTCCAAAAGGATACGTGCACTCTCGGGGTAAACCAATATTTTATTCAAAGCAGTTGTCTCAGACATGTTTCGGCGTGCTGCCTTTCTCAATGAGCAAACCTGCTAAAATATGTCATCCGATGATTGTTAGGCTTATGAGTTCTGTTCAAGCTTCCCATTGGTGGGCTCACAGCCTATGGGAGGGCTACATTTCGTATAGCCGTGATTACACAGCTGCGTAGCGTCCCAGCCCCCGTTGTACTGGCAGTCCTGTATCAAAAATAATTCACAGTTTTAATCCTTGATGGAAATGTCTTAAATCCTTGATGGATCATTGCCAATAACAACGTGAAGCGGTCCCTCCAAGCCTGTCATTGCAGGCTAAAGTTCGAATGGCACCGGATGAACCCCTCGCCAGCCGCTGGATTGAACAGGTAACTTTACTGCAGGCGTCAGTCATATGGATCGGCGTCCTCGGTGCTTGTATAGCCCGCTCCCTTCAATGGTCGGCAGGTCCATCACCTCAGCGGCGGTTCCACGCGGTATAACAATACACAGCTCCAAGTCCCACCTTTACCGCTGAACTCCTAGAGCGGGTGCATCGTGTTAGAGGGTGGGTTCTCCCTTAAACATCACAGCTCACTCCAAAAGGATACGTGCACTCTCGGGGTAAACCAATATTTTATTCAAAGCAATTGTCTCAGACATGTTTCGGCGTGCTGCCTTTCTCAATGAGCAAACCTGCTAAAATATGTCATCCGATGATTGTTAGGCTTATGAGTTCTGTTCAAGCTTCCCATTGGTGGGCTCACAGCCTATGGGAGGGCTACATTTCGTATAGCCGTGATTACACAGCTGCGTAGCGTCCCAGCCCCCCCGTTGTACTGGCAGTCCTGTATCAAAAATAATTCACAGTTTTAATCCTTGATGGAAATGTCTTAAATCCTTGATGGATCATTGCCAATAACAACGTGAAGCGGTCCCTCCAAGCCCGTCATTGCAGGCTAAAGTTTGAATGGCACCGGATGAACCCCTCGCCAGCCGCTGGATTGACAGGTAACTTTACTGCAGGCGTCGGTCATATATATATTCTACTGGCGGTCGCCAGTAGGTAGTTATAGTTACAACCTAGTTTCCATAGGAAATTCTTTTTTTGATTTGCTAATAACTTTGGCGTAGTTTGATGAATGTTCACAAAATTCTCCAAAGAAAGGTCTATCCAGGTCCGCTCCTGGGGTTGACTCGTCAAGCGGAGGCTAAGAAAAAAGAGGGGTCACAAAAAGTGTTTTCTCCAGGTTAATTTCCATAGGAAATTTTATTACAGGCTACAGCCCGAACTGCTGAACGGAATTACACTACATTTGGCAAAAAGGTAGTGCTTTATTCAGAAAGTGACTTTTTAAAAAAAAATGGTGTAAATCCGTTCAGTAGTTGCTGAGAAATTCAAAAAATAAAAGTTTTGAAATCTGGGACAGTGGTGAGTTCGCGCACCCTCCCGACCAAGAGCTTCACTGTTTTTGGCTGCCAACCCTCCAAACCAGGAAGTGTTGGCAGCCATCTTGTGACTCAGTAGAGTCACACGAAAACAGTTGAAAAAAGATTAAAAAAGAAGAAAAGGGGGCAGGATAGAAAGACACTGACCCCCTAGTCCTTCTAAGGAAGTCCCATAAGGATTTATTTTTTTGTTTAACCGTCCGAATGTGCGCTGGGTGCGTTAATCCGGATGAATAATAAAAAGAAAAAATGAAGAGGGGGCTCCCCCACTTCATTTAAATGAGCCCCCGGGTGGGCCAGGTTCCGGGGGCAAACGTATAATTATATTGTGGGGGCCTGCGGGACCTCCGCAGCCCCAGGGACCGCTACCTCCCCGGGGCTTATTTTGTAACTATTAGAGGGCCTCCTAGGCCCCGCCAAGCCACAGGGATCACCACCCCAGGGCTTTAATTAAATATTCAGGGGAGGCCTTGCGGACCCCCCGAATCCCCGGGGACACCACCTCCCCGGGGCATTGAAAATAGAGGGAGGGGAGACGTGCGACTCCCCTCCTGGAGCCTGTGACGGCCCTGGGGACCGCCACCCCCCCCAGGGCTGGCTCCTGCAATGTCCCGGGGAGCCCACCCCCAGGACATTGTTGTTTGCTATGACAGGGTGGAAACACTTTTTCCGCCCTGTCATAGCAAACCCTGGTTTGCTTCGTTGAATCGAGAGGAGGAAAACCTGCTCTTGCTTCAATGAAGCAAAGCAGGATTGCTTTTGGGCAAGGGGAGCTGCATACGCGACCACTCTCAATGAGAAACCTGACCTCCCCACATTGAGAATCTCGCTGGGAGGTTTATTTTCCACGCGCGCGATCGGCAACTTGATGTTGCTGATCGCGAACGAGGAAAAAGTCTCGCCGGGATGTCATTTTGCTTGCTCGCGGTCGCCAACTTGACATTGAGGACCGCGAGCAAGCAAAAAATGACCGCTGCACTATGCTACGCTACGTGTGTTTGCACTGTGGTACGTGTAGTTCGCGTAGTGCAAAGTAGCGCAAACTGCGCAAATTACACGAGCATAGCGTAGTGCTTTGCCCAGGGTTACTCATCTCCAGTTTATGGATTGCATCGCTGGTTTGGCTGGTCGTTGAAAATATTGGGAAGTGGTGTTATCATGTTTTTTTTTGCACGGGAACGCCTACACTGCATGTCAATAGAGCTACTTGTCGCTCTCATTCGTGGCAATGTTTATCGCTGAAGCTATTGCTGGAAAACTGGCGATATCGGCAGTTTTTACCAGGTTGAGAATGGGATGATAATTCTTTTGCCACGTTTGCTGCGATAAAGTGCTGATAACTCAGCGATAAGACCTTGAGAATACGGCCCATAATTTTTTTTTTCATCCGGATTCGAGCCCCCCCCCAAAAATAGTAATCTTTTTTTGGCCCTGGGCCTTTTGTGGGATCCCCTGAGCTGGCCTAGGGGGTGAGGGTGTTTGTACAATTTCCACTTTTCTTGTTTTTTCACCTTTTTTCTTGTGATTCGCATGTAGCTATAACAAAGTCCTAATAAATACAAGGGCTTGTTTTAGAGTCACCCTATAAGCCAAGAGTGGGGACTTATTGCTGAGTTATTGGCACTTTAGCGCAGCAAAAGTGGCAGAGAATTATCGCTCCATTCTCAAGTTGGTGCACACTGCCACATTGCTCACAGGCTGACGGTACCAACACAGCAGACATTCAACATCCTTCCGCAGACAAAGCTGCTGGCTGTGCTGCACCTGTTGGCCTCTAGTACCTTCCAACTAACAACTGCGAGAGTTGGAGGAGTCTCACAGCCAGCCCTATTAAACGTCCTCACATGTCTTGGATACATGTCTACAAAAGTAACGTAGGGCCCCTGTATCCGCACGACCCGCTCGTCCCAATTCGTAGTACTCCTGCACAACCAACCCCAACCCCAGCCGTTGCTTGACACCTCTGTGCTCCAGATCCAAGATTGTAGTCATTGAAATGGGGGTGCGCCAGGTAATGAAGTCTAGTAGTCAACAGTAGTGGAAAAACAATACTTTAGTAGAAAAACATACATTATCAACATACAAACATCAAACAACGAGTGACATTCCCAACAGGGAACATCAACTTGTGGATTGAAATAACTGTAGATCGTCCTGGAAATCCCAAAACTCTGCATTCAGAAACCTGTTTGATAAATGAAGACAATGGTCAAGCGTTAGTATGGTCACAAACATAATATGGTACAATGTATTGCACTCGGACAAACCGGAATGTTTACAGGTATGATCAATCCTGCACAAAATGACCGTGACAGAAGTTTGTGTCGTCGTAACCTTCATAGGCAAGAAAAGGAAAATTACAACCACACAAACTTCTGTTACGGTCTCATTATGCAGGATGTATCACACCTGTAGGCATCACGGTTCGTTTCAGTTTGATACACCTGCTTGCTCACTTCAATCACACGATCATTCCAAGAATGTGGAGGCAAAACTGGACCACTGGGGCCTGTACACTAATGTCGTCGCAAACTTCTCAGGCAGTGTGCATGATTCCTACATCTTTCGCAAGCATCCCAGCCCTGGTCCCCACACAAGTCTGCCGCCCAGTGATGACTGCCCGACCCTGCGCACCGAGACCTCAATGCTCACCTGCCGCCACCGGCGTGCCTCCAAGAGGGCCCACCGATGGCTGGAGCAACCTCCTCTGCCATCTCTGGATTCCGCGGCACAGGCCCCCAGCGCATCCTGCTGCACCGTACCGCGGAGTCATGTCTGTACAGCCAGCTGCCTTTGGCATACACGCGGTTCAGCCGAGCTCACAATTCAAATTGGGTCTTGATTGCCAGGCTGGTGTATCATGGCCTACGCATCATTGCAAGCTGCACACCCTCTCAGCTCTGGTGGCAATAACTCAGTGCAGCTCAAGTCATCGCCACGTGGCAGGAGGCCCGTGTCGGCCAAATGCCTCAGCTGCCACCAACTCTGTGCACCTCATGTCATTGCCACGTGGCAGGAGGCCAGTGTCCGGCAAAGTGCTTCAGCTGCCACCAACTCTGTGCATCTCAAGTCATTGTCACGTTGCGGGAGGCCTGTATCGGCCAAAGTGCCTCGGCTGCCACCAACATAATAAGCACAAGGATCAACCCAGATAGAGAGGGGAAAGGGCATCGAGCACGTGAGCCCAGCCATTTTTATTGGCAGGGTCACATGTCCTGTGACGCCTGTGCTGCATAGGTGTGGTTTGGTTGTAAACCAGCCTTGAGGGAGTGGCTGTGGCATGCTGACAACTAGACCGTTGATCAGCAGATCACTACAGGGAAGCCCTGGGACATGTAGCGTTGTATTTCCCTCCCTCTAAGCGTAAGCGGAGTGGGCTGGCTGAAACGTGCATCCTTCATGACTTTACCAATATGGCTGTTTGAATCCTCACACTCACCAAGATAGGTACATGATGGGTGTGCGACTTCACTTTAAAAAACAATATATACATATATCTTAATATTTAAGGGAACAGAAGACATTATATTAACAAACAAAAAACATTACAGAAACTATTTTTAGGATATTAAAGTTACAAAATATCACTACAATTTTTTTTAATTACTGATAGAACCATAGGTTTAATGAACATTATAATTCAAAATTAGCATTTAAAAAACCTTAGTAATGCACTAAAAAAACCATAGGTTTCAGGGCTAACTATAACTCGCGCCCCTGCAATGCACTGCTGATGACATCACATACTACTTCATTCATAATATGGTCAGTGACATCACTGAGGACATCACTGATGACATCTCAAATGACATAACTGATGACATCATCCAAGTGAAAATTTGATCCACCTCCTCACACTCTAATATAACCCTTGATACACCCACTGTAAAATGCAGACTACCATTTTCGAAACCATCAACACACCAATACCAGTTACTACATACGCACTCACTGATTCCTAGGTCTACACACACATACGCTCATTCACCCATACAATCACTCATATATGTAGTCACTCATCAATACAACACTATCATAAGCACTCATACACCTATCTAGACACACACACCACCACTCATCCAGTTACTCACACACCTAGTCAGTCATGCAAAGAATCACCTTCCATTTACTGACCTATACAGTTATACACACACCACATCACGTATTCAAACAGAAACACATGCATACTTACTCTCTTCTACAATCACTGATACATTTACACACTTATGCATACAGCCACTCTCACAATCACTGACTCTAATGTATAATCATTTATATACTTCAACTTTCACATACACTGCCTTTTACATATGTAGTTACTTGGTAATGTACCATTGAGACATCTATTCACTCACCAACACACCCACTCACACACTCACCCACCCATACAGTTGTTTCCATATGCACTCTTAATCCTGTATACACACAGTGAATCAACCACTCAAACGTCTATTCACAGACTCACACACCATCCACCCACCCACACACACACACAGGCACCCATACAAATACTCAGGCAACCAATCGATAACCCATATTTATAGACACTCATGTAACTACTGACCAACCCATGCAGCAGCTTATACAACAACAGGCAGACTGATACAGACATTCACACAGTTTAGCCACTAACCCATGCATTTAGTAAGACACATGTAATCACTCACTTAAACAGTCAGTCACCCACCTACTAAATCCTCCATCCAGACACTTATACACCACTCATTCTTCAATACACCTTGGCATGTATATAATAAATATTTAAACTTTAAAGAAAAACACAGTCACTGGATGATGTCATCAGTGATGTCATCGGGATGTCATTTGAGATGTCATCAGTGATGTCACTGACCATGTCATGAATGATATAATATGTGATGTCATCAGCAGTGCATTGCAGGGGCGCGAGTCAGCTGAACCAACTATAAAGGGGGAATTTCTATGGTTTTATACGAGAGAAATGTCCAACTAACTACTACGTCACTGAAACCTATGGTTTTATTCAGTGAATATATATATTACCTACTGGCGTTCGCCAGTAGCTATATATAGTTAGGACCTAGTTACCATAGGAAATTCCGAACATTCTATTGGGAATAACTTTGGCGCCGATTGAGGGATCTGCCTGTAATTTTCTTAAATTTGCCTCGCTGCTCTCCGCTCCTTCCCTGAAAAGTTTCGGGGGGATTCGTCAAGCGGGGGCTGAGAAAAAAGGGGGAGTCCCAAAACGTGTTTTCCCCATGTTAATTTCCATAGGGACATTCTGACAAGGCTACAGCTCGAACGGCTGAACGGAATTATACCAGATTTGGCAAAATGGTGGGGACTGGTATGCAGCAGTGCCTTTTGTATGTTTGGTGTAAACCCCTCCAGTAGTTCTTGAGAACATTGAATTTGAAATTTTTCAAATGGCATTTTCTATGGGACCTTTAGACACGGCTACAGCCCGAGCGGCTGAATGGAATTACACCAAACTTGGCAAAATGGTAGGGACAGGTATGCAGTAGTGCCTTTTCTATATTTGGTGAAAATCCCTCTAGTAGTTGTTTAGAAAATGAATTTGAGCAAATTATATATCTATATGCGCTCACCGTACGGCACTGTACGCGTATGGTACGCGTACCGTACGTGTACGTGCGCGTACCCTTACGTGCGCAAGCGAGTTTCTGATTGGCTGGCAGTCGACTGTCAACATTCCAAACTGTCCAAACCAGGAAGTGTTGGCCACCATCTTGTTTTTCAGGAGAACTGAGGCACAAGAGAGCCCAAAACAAGAGTGGAAAACACGAAAAGGGGGCAGGGTAGAGACCCCCCAACCCTCTAGCCCTTCTCAGGGGGTCCCAAAAGGACCCCCAAGGGCAAAAATAAATAAAAATCTCGGGGTACGCGCACCGTACGCTTAGGGTACGCGTACCGTGCGCGTACCCCGCGATTTAAAATATTTATTTTTCAGAAAGACACATTCACTGGATGGTGTCATCAGTGATGTCATGAGTGATGTCACTGACCATGTCATGAGTGATGTAATATGTGATGTCATCAGCAGTGCATTGCAGGCGCGCAGGTTATAGTGAGTCCAACTAACTATAACGTGGGAATTTCAATGGTTTTATGCCAGTAAAATTTCCAGCAAATTATAACTGGTGTCAAACCTATGGTTTTTTCAGTGAATTTAATAGGTTTTTTAAATGCTAATTCCTAACTATAACTGGTGTGAAACCTATGGTTTTTTCAGTGAATTTCATAGGTTTTTTAAATGCTAATTCCTAACTATATAAGGCCTGAAACCTATGTTTTTTTCAGTGAATTTCAAAGTTTTATTTAATGCTAATTCCTAACTATATAAGACCTGAAAGCCCACCAGGAATCTCCAGTATGCGCCAGGGGACTGCATTGCAGAGAGGTGTAATGAAGCCACGCCCCTTTTTGCACCTCTCTGCAACGCAGCCCCCATGCATGTTTGAAGAGGGGGAACTAATTTCCCTTGCATACTGGGGGCCCCTGGGGGCCAACTAGCCCACCAGGAGCCTCCAGTATGCGCCAAGGGGCTGCATTGCAGAGAGGTGTAATGAGGCTACACCCTTTTTTACACCTCTCTGCAACGCAGCCCCCGTGCATGTTTGAAGAGGGGGAACTAATTCCCCTTACATACTAGGGGTCCCTGGGGGCCAACTAGCCCACCTGGAACCGCCAGCATGCGCCAGGGGGCTGCATTGCACAGAGGTGTAATGAGGCTATGCCCCTTTTTACACCTCTCTGCAACGCAGGCCACTGGCGCGTTTGCAGAGGGGGGACTAATTCCCCTTGCATACTGGGGGTCCCTGGGTCATATCTGCCCAAACGCCGATATTCCGAACGATTAAAAATGACTTTTCTTGAGAAACATTTGGATTTGGATTATCATGTCCTATACTTTGGAATTTTTGAAAGACTGACTTTGAGGATGCTATAAATTACTCAAGTCTGCCCGAATTGTGTGGGTAAAATTGATACCTAGTCACTTTGAATAAGAATGTACTTACGTCTTGTCTAACATTTGGAAGAAATATCTAGTTATATGACAACAGGATACCGACGTAACTTGAAGGAAATAAGAACGCCCTGAAGAAGTTCTGTTGTACAGAACGAAACGTTTTGGCTGGCTGTGGTACATAAACTTAAGGAAAATAAAAGCATTTGAATACACACCAAGATTCAGCGCTTTAATAAGGACTCTAAGTGATATGATTTGATTGGACTTATTGTGCAAGTGGTGCTGTGCCAAAATTTGGAATATTCTCCACCACTCTCTACTACTTACTCTCTTCTACTCCACTACTCTCAAATGCTCACTCTCTACTACTCATTCTCTACTACTCTACTACTCTCTACTACTCTCTCTCTACTACTCACTCTCTACTTCTCACTCTCTACTACTCTCTACTACTCACTCTCTACTCTCTCTCTACTACTACTCACTCTCTACTACTCACTCTACTACTCACTCTCTATTACTCTTTACTACTCACTCTCTACTACTCTCTCTCTACTAGTCTCTACTACTCACTCTCTACTACTCTCTACTATTCTCTCTCTCTCTGCTACTCACTCTCTACTACTCACTCTCTACTACTCTCTACTACTCACTCTTTACTACTCTCTACTACTCACTCTCTACTGCTCTCTACTACTCACTCTACTACTTACTCTCTACTACTCTCTACTACTCACTCTCTACTACTCTCTACTACTCACTCTACTATTCACTCTACTACTCTCTACTACTCACTCTCTGCTACTCTCTCTACTGCTCTCTACTACTCTCTACTACTCACTCTCTACTCTCTATTACTCACTCTCTACTCTCTACCTCTCTACCTCTCTCTACTTCCCTCTCTACTAGTCTCTACCTCTCTACCTCTCTCTACACGCACACATATACACATACATATATTTGCATATATATGCATATGCATTTATATATATGTATGTGTATATCTATATATATATACATACATATATAATCAGTATATCTATATAAATACAAATATAAATGCATGTGTACATATACATATATGCATACAGATGCATGTTATTTACATAAACGTTTAAAAAACACTAATAAAAGCAAAGCTAAAAAGCCACCTCATTGCAAACAGAATGGCTTTAACTTAAACGAGGGCGAGATCTATTGCATTTTCAATGCTTGTTTACTTTGGTTCCATCAAGAAGGCATTCAGATGTGTCACACATTTGCCATAAATTCTGAATGTTAGCACTCTAGTTGCTCATTAGATCATTGTAGCAAAGCTACTGCTCACCAGGGAAGTCTGCTGCTGGTATTCAAAGTGCATGTTTCAGTCTGCATGTCAGAATTTTTTTAATGAAATAGAAGAGAATTTGAGAAGTCACTTAAAATGATCCCTAATTTTTCTTTCTGTAGCACTAATCATACTTTCTATGGCAAACTGAACTCCCTCATTTTGTTCCTTTTTAAATTAAATGTTTTCAGACTTACCACTTCATTCCAATCAAGATGGCTTCTGGTGTGCCATACTTTTGTCATAAGTAAGACTGTTAGCGCTCTAGTTGTTCTTTAGAACACTCTGGGACATTCTGTCATTGGGCTATACTTGGGCTACATCTGGGTGATATTTGGGCTACATTTAGGCTCTTTTGTCTCTGGTGGCCATCTTGGGAGTCTGTATGTCAGAATTTTTTAATGAAATTGAAGAGGATTTGAGAAGTCACTCAAAATGTGCCCTAATTTTTCTTTCTGCAGCACTAATAATACTTTCTATGGCATAATATACCCCCTCATTTTGTTCCTTTTTAAATTAAATGTTTTAAGAGTTACCACTTTATTCCCATCACGATGGCTTCAGGTGTGCTATACTTTTGTAATAAGTAGGACTGTTAGCGCTCTAGTTGTTCTTTAGAACACTCTAGGAGGCTGCAGTAGAACACAAAGGAATCAACTTACAGTCTTTGTCCTTGTTGGATGTACATGTTTTACGGAGAATGTCAGACTTCATTCCCACATGACTGAGAAAGATAATGTGAATTTACAGAAAATATGCTTTCAGTTTAGCTTATAGATCCCCTTGAAAACCACTGTGGGAAAATCATGAAATATTAGTTTTCTTTCAAACATGATTCATGATATCACAGCAGAAGGCTTTTTCACATGGTACAATCACCTTAGAACACACCACAATTCCTAAAATGAGTATGGTACCATCAACAAATGATTTATAATGTAACTAAAGCCCTAAAACCCTCTATTAACTACAATGCTTTGCTATCATGTATATTGGTCCCAAGATGGCTGCCAACACTTCTTGGATGAAGTGCTGACAGCCAATCAGATGAGATGTGTGGTTATGCTCCGCCCAGATATATATATTTTTTTGAACCTAAATTACTCAAAATCCACTGGAGCACATATCTTGAGACATAGCAAAGGCACATCGGGCTACCAATCCCTATAATTTTGCCACGTTTTGTGGAAATCCATTCAGCCGTTCGGGCTAAAAGTGAGTCCAACCGCCCTATAGAAATTAACATGGGGAAAACACGTTTTGGGACCCCCCTTTGATCTCGGCCCCCGCTTGACGAATCCCCGCCAAACTTTCAGGGAAGGAGCGGAGCGCAGCGAGGCAAATTTAAGGAAAATTACAGGCAGATTCCTCAACCGGCGCCAAAGTTATTCCCAATAGAATGTTGCGTCGTGATAAATGTTTGCATTTCAAATGGCTCTTGGCCAAGGAAGGCACACACAGCAGGCGGAGATTTCCTAGTTTATTGCATTTCAGAGGTCCACGATCACCGTAATTTCATCTGTTTATCCAACGCGTTTCGATGCTGTTCGCATATTCTTCCTGGGCAGTGGTGACATAAAACGGCCTTAATGTTCGTTCCCAACCCACTTTCCGCTTTAGTAGTAACTGAAAGTGGGTGTGTCCGCTTTGTAGCTAATGGTTTGTGGGATTAGTAGTTTTTCTCATAGTGAGTTCCGTTTTGTCATCATAATTAACACAGTCTTATGGTGGTACAGCGGGAGTGCAATGAAGCGCTGGCAATGAAGCGCTCCTATTCAGGACTACATCAACCACAAGGCCATGCTGTCGGCCACGCCCTACAGGCAGGTGATATTCATTACTAGCGCTTCACTGCAGCTTCACTAAGCCACTGAGGAAGAGCGCATGTTGCTCTTGAAACGCGTCTGGCACGAATTTCTTGAACTTTCCTCCCCTTCAATAAAACTGGCAGCAGGCACCAATCTACAGCGTGAGTTACTTTCTTCCAGGAGGCTGTTTTTACAGTGGGTCTCTGCAAGATTTGGATATTTGGCGGCAGTCCCGGCCGTGACAAGATCAGCCCCACGCTTGTTAGCGGGTCCCGGCAGGTTCCACAGGGTACCGAGCAGCAGGGATGGAAGACGAGCGTCCGCCTATGCAGTGTGGCGGCGCTCTGCTCATTTGGCAAGCCACAAAGCAGGACAGCGGAGGTGAAGGTGGAGAATGACTACCCACTTGGGATATATTTTTAAATTGCTGGCAATGAAGCGCTCCTATTCAGGACTACATCAACCACAAGGCCATACTGTCGGCCACGCCCTACAGGCAGGTGATATTCATTACTAGCGCTTCACTGCAGCTTCACTAAGCCACTGAGGAAGAGAGCATGTTGCTCTTGAAACGCGTCTGGCACAAATTTCTTGAACTTTCCTCCCCTTCAATAAAACTGGCAGCAGGCACCAATCTACAGCGTGAGTTACTTTCTTCCAGGAGGCTGTTCTTACAGTGGGTCTCTGCAAGATTTGGATATTTGGCGGCTGTCCCGGCCGTGACAAGATCAGCCCCACGCTTGTTAGCGGGTCCCGGCAGGTTCCACAGGGTACCGAGCAGCAGGGATGGAAGACGAGCGTCCGCCTATGCAGTGTGGCGGCGCTCTGCTCATTTGGCAAGCCACAAAGCAGGACAGCGGAGGTGAAGGTGGAGAATGACTACCCACTTGGGATATATTTTTAAATTGCTGGCAATGAAGCGCTCCTATTCAGGACTACATCAACCACAAGGCCATGCTGTGGGCCGCGCCCTACAGGCAGGTGATATTCATTACTAGCGCTTCACTGCAGCTTCACTAAGCCACTGAGGAAGAGAGCATGTTGCTCTTGAAACGCGTCTGGCACGAATTTCTTGAACTTTCCTCCCCTTCAATAAAACTGGCAGCAGGCACCAATCTACAGCGTGAGTTACTTTCTTCCAGGAGGCTGTTCTTACAGTGGGTCTCTGCAAGATTTGGATATTTGGCGGCTGTCCCGGCCGTGACAAGATCAGCCCCACGCTTGTTAGCGGGTCCCGGCAGGTTCCACAGGGTACCGAGAAGCAGGGATGGAAGACGAGCGTCCGCCTATGCAGTGTGGCGGCACTCTGCTCATTTGGCAAGCCACAAAGCAGGACAGCGGAGGTGAAGGTGGAGAATGACTACCCACTTGGGATATATTTTTAAATTGCTGGCAATGAAGCGCTCCTATTCAGGACTACATCAACCACAAGGCCATGCTGTCGGCCACTCCCTACAGGCAGGTGATATTCATTACTAGCGCTTCACTGCAGCTTCACTAAGCCACTGAGGAAGAGAGCATGTTGCTCTTGAAACGCGTCTGGCATGAATTTCTTGAACTTTCCTCCCCTTCAATAAAACTGGCAGCAGGCACCAATCTACAGCGTGAGTTACTTTCTTCCAGGAGGCTGTTTTTACAGTGGGTCTCTGCAAGATTTGGATATTTGGCGGCTGTCCCGGCCGTGACAAGATCAGCCCCACGCTTGTTAGCGGGTCCCGGCAGGTTCCACAGGGTACCGAGCAGCAGGGATGGAAGACGAGCGTCCGCCTATGCAGTGTGGCGGCGCTCTGCTCATTTGGCAAGCCACAAAGCAGGACAGCGGAGGTGAAGGTGGAGAATGACTACCCACTTGGGATATATTTTTAAATTGCTGGCAATGAAGCGCTCCTATTCAGGACTACATCAACCACAAGGCCATACTGTCGGCCACGCCCTACAGGCAGGTGATATTCATTACTAGCGCTTCACTGCAGCTTCACTAAGCCACTGAGGAAGAGAGCATGTTGCTCTTGAAACGCGTCTGGCACGAATTTCTTGAACTTTCCTCCCCTTCAAATAAACTGGCAGCAGGCACCAATCTACAGCG
This sequence comes from Lissotriton vulgaris, assembly GCF_964263255.1. Taxonomy (NCBI): domain Eukaryota; kingdom Metazoa; phylum Chordata; class Amphibia; order Caudata; family Salamandridae; genus Lissotriton; species Lissotriton vulgaris. The sequence continues at coordinate 1,254,486,363 of NC_141696.1, forward strand.
TGAGTTACTTTCTTCCAGGAGGCTGTTCTTACAGTGGGTCTCTGCAAGATTTGGATATTTGGCGGCTGTCCCGGCCGTGACAAGATCAGCCCCACGCTTGTTAGCGGGTCCCGGCAGGTTCCACAGGGTACCGAGCAGCAGGGATGGAAGACGAGCGTCCGCCTATGCAGTGTGGCGGCGCTCTGCTCATTTGGCAAGCCACAAAGCAGGACAGCGGAGGTGAAGGTGGAGAATGACTACCCACTTGGGATATATTTTTAAATTGCTGGCAATGAAGCGCTCCTATTCAGGACTACATCAACCACAAGGCCATTCTGTGGGCCGCGCCCTACAGGCAGGTGATATTCATTACTAGCGCTTCACTGCAGCTTCACTAAGCCACTGAGGAAGAGAGCATGTTGCTCTTGAAACGCGTCTGGCACGAATTTCTTGAACTTTCCTCCCCTTCAATAAAACTGGCAGCAGGCACCAATCTACAGCGTGAGTTACTTTCTTCCAGGAGGCTGTTCTTACAGTGGGTCTCTGCAAGATTTGGATATTTGGCGGCTGTCCCGGCCGTGACAAGATCAGCCCCACGCTTGTTAGCGGGTCCCGGCAGGTTCCACAGGGTACCGAGCAGCAGGGATGGAAGACGAGCGTCCGCCTATGCAGTGTGGCAGCACTCTGCTCATTTGGCAAGCCACAAAGCAGGACAGCGGAGGTGAAGGTGGAGAATGACTACCCACTTGGGATATATTTTTAAATTGCTGGCAATGAAGCGCTCCTATTCAGGACTACATCAACCACAAGGCCATGCTGTCGGCCACTCCCTACAGGCAGGTGATATTCATTACTAGCGCTTCACTGCAGCTTCACTAAGCCACTGAGGAAGAGAGCATGTTGCTCTTGAAACGCGTCTGGCATGAATTTCTTGAACTTTCCTCCCCTTCAATAAAACTGGCAGCAGGCACCAATCTACAGCGTGAGTTACTTTCTTCCAGGAGGCTGTTTTTACAGTGGGTCTCTGCAAGATTTGGATATTTGGCGGCTGTCCCGGCCGTGACAAGATCAGCCCCACGCTTGTTAGCGGGTCCCGGCAGGTTCCACAGGGTACCGAGCAGCAGGGATGGAAGACGAGCGTCCGCCTATGCAGTGTGGCGGCGCTCTGCTCATTTGGCAAGCCACAAAGCAGGACAGCGGAGGTAAAGGTGGAGAATGACTACCCACTTGGGATATATTTTTAAATTGCTGGCAATGAAGCGCTCCTATTCAGGACTACATCAACCACAAGGCCATACTGTCGGCCACGCCCTACAGGCAGGTGATATTCATTACTAGCGCTTCACTGCAGCTTCACTAAGCCACTGAGGAAGAGAGCATGTTGCTCTTGAAACGCGTCTGGCACGAATTTCTTGAACTTTCCTCCCCTTCAATAAAACTGGCAGCAGGCACCAATCTACAGCGTGAGTTACTTTCTTCCAGGAGGCTGTTCTTACAGTGGGTCTCTGCAAGATTTGGATATTTGGCGGCTGTCCCGGCCGTGACAAGATCAGCCCCACGCTTGTTAGCGGGTCCCGGCAGGTTCCACAGGGTACCGAGCAGCAGGGATGGAAGACGAGCGTCCGCCTATGCAGTGTGGCGGCGCTCTGCTCATTTGGCAAGCAACAAAGCAGGACAGCGGAGCTGAAGGTGGAGAATGACTACCCACTTGGGATATATTTTTAAATTGCTGGCAATGAAGCGCTCCTATTCAGGACTACATCAACCACAAGGCCATGCTGTCGGCCACGCCCTACAGGCAGGTGATATTCATTACTAGCGCTTCACTGCAGCTTCACTAAGCCACTGAGGAAGAGAGCATGTTGCTCTTGAAACGCGTCTGGCACGAATTTCTTGAACTTTCCTCCCCTTCAATAAAACTGGCAGCAGGCACCAATCTACAGCGTGAGTTACTTTCTTCCAGGAGGCTGTTCTTACAGTGGGTCTCTGCAAGATTTGGATATTTGGCGGCTGTCCCGGCCGTGACAAGATCAGCCCCACGCTTGTTAGCGGGTCCCGGCAGGTTCCACAGGGTACCGAGCAGCAGGGATGGAAGACGAGCGTCCGCCTATGCAGTGTGGCGGCGCTCTGCTCATTTGGCAAGCAACAAAGCAGGACAGCGGAGGTGAAGGTGGAGAATGACTACCCACTTGGGATATATTTTTAAATTGCTGGCAATGAAGCGCTCCTATTCAGGACTACATCAACCACAAGGCCATGCTGTCGGCCACGCCCTACAGGCAGGTGATATTCATTACTAGCGCTTCACTGCAGCTTCACTAAGCCACTGAGGAAGAGAGCATGTTGCTCTTGAAACGCGTCTGGCACGAATTTCTTGAACTTTCCTCCCCTTCAATAAAACTGGCAGCAGGCACCAATCTACAGCGTGAGTTACTTTCTTCCAGGAGGCTGTTCTTACAGTGGGTCTCTGCAAGATTTGGATATTTGGCGGCTGTCCCGGCCGTGACAAGATCAGCCCCACGCTTGTTAGCGGGTCCCGGCAGGTTCCACAGGGTACCGAGCAGCAGGGATGGAAGACGAGCGTCCGCCTATGCAGTGTGGCGGCACTCTGCTCATTTGGCAAGCCACAAAGCAGGACAGCGGAGGTGAAGGTGGAGAATGACTACCCACTTGGGATATATTTTTAAATTGCTGGCAATGAAGCGCTCCTATTCAGGACTACATCAACCACAAGGCCATGCTGTCCGCCACTCCCTACAGGCAGGTGATATTCATTACTAGCGCTTCACTGCAGCTTCACTAAGCCACTGAGGAAGAGAGCATGTTGCTCTTGAAACGCGTCTGGCATGAATTTCTTGAACTTTCCTCCCCTTCAATAAAACTGGCAGCAGGCACCAATCTACAGCGTGAGTTACTTTCTTCCAGGAGGCTGTTCTTACAGTGGGTCTCTGCAAGATTTGGATATATATATATATATATATATATATATATATATATATATATATACATATATATATATATATATATATATATATATATATATATATATATATTTGCATTTCAAATGGCTCTTGACCAAGGAAGGCACACACAGCAGGCGAAGATTTCCTAGTTTATTGCATTTCAGAGGTCCACAATCACCGTAATTTCATCTGTTTAGCCAACGCGTTTCGATGCTGTTCGCATCTTCTTTCTGGGCAGTGGTGACATAAAACGGCCTTAATGTTCGTTCCCAACCCACTTTCCGCTTTAGTAGTAACTGAAAGTGGGTGTGTCCGCTTTGTAGCTAATGGTTTGTGGGATTAGTAGTTTTTCTCATAGTGAGTTCCATTTTGTCATCATAATTAACACAGTCTTATGGTGGTAAGTGACTTCACCATAGGATTCCAAGCACCACAGTGTGCGCCGATGTTTTGTGTTCCTCCGTAGTGATTGCACTCCAGCTGTGCCGATTGTACCGGAATTGCCTTGGTTGACAGGGCTCCTAACACCAGCGGCTCCTTCCTCCTTTCCTAGGAGGTGCTCCTCCACACGACGAGCCATCGTGATAAATGTTTGCATTTCAAATGGCTCTTGGCCAAGGAAGGCACACACAGCAGGCGGAGATTTCCTAGTTTATTGCATTTCAGAGGTCCACAATCACCGTAATTTCATCTGTTTAGCCAACGCGTTTCGATGCTGTTCGCATATTCTTCCTGGGCAGTGGTGACATAAAACGGCCTTAATGTTCGTCCCCAACCCACTTTCCGCTTTAGTAGTAACTGAAAGTGGGTGTGTCCGCTTTGTAGCTAATGGTTTGTGGGATTAGTAGTTTTTCTCATAGTGAGTTCCGTTTTGTCATCATAATTAACACAGTCTTATGGTGGTACAGCGGGAGTGCAATGAAGCGCTGGCAATGAAGCGCTCCTATTCAGGACTACATGTTATGTTATGTTAAAAATTTTTAATACCGCGCACATACACCAATTGGTTTCTTGGCGCTCAAGGACCGTGGAATAGGACACAGGGGGTGTAGGCAGCTAACCGTGAGCAAGACGGAACAAATGAGTTTTCAGAAATTTGCGGAAAGTGGGGTAATCAGAAGTGAGCCGAATTGGGAGGGGAAGGGAGTTCCAGGTGGATGGGGCAAGGAAAGAGAAACCAGCACCACCATGCTTCTTGCGTCTGAACCTGGGAATGACCAGCAGGTTGTGGACAGAGGATCTAAGGTGTCGGGGGGAGCATAAGGGTGTAGGCAAGAAGAAATAAAAGCAGGAGCAGAAACAAAAAGAGATTTGAAAATAGTGCAGCCAAGTTTGAAGATGCAACGTTGCGCAACCGGGAGCCAGTGCAGGGTTTTTAACAGCGGGGTGACATGTTGGTGTTTGGGTTGCTGGAAAATTAATCTGGCTGCCTGGTTTTGCACCAGTTGAAGCCGTTGAAGATGGTATGCTGGAATCCCCACGTATAGACAGTTGGCATAGTCTAAACGTGAGGTAGCCAGGGCCAAGATGACAAGAATAAGAGCCTCTGGAGATAGGTACCTTCGGATCTTCCCGATCCTGCGTAGATGGAAGAAGCAGGCCGAGGTAACAGCATTGATGCGCGGCCGCATCAAGAGGTCACTGGAGATGATAACACCTAGGCTCTTTACGGAGTCAACTGGGCAGGGGGGGGGCCGAGGGCAGGGGGCCAGAAGTTGGAAGTCCAAGGATGTGGGGGCCCACCAATCAGGACCAGCTCTGTCTTGCTAGGATTGAGCTTCAGCTGGCTGAAGTTCATCCACTCATAGATGGAGAGCATGGTGGTTTGGAAATTAGAGCAGGAGAGAGGAGAGGAGTCGATAGGAAAGATAAGTTGCAGATCGTCTGCGTAATTAAAAGTGGTAACAGAAGAGTGGCGGAGAGAGACCAGGAGAGGCTGCATATAAAGATTAAACAGAAGGGGAGATAAAGCAGAACCCTGGGGGACACCGCAGGAAAGTGAAGTGCAGGGGGCAGAAAAGGAAGATAAGTGTACAGATTGGGTCCGGAGTTGGAGAAAGGACACAATCCAAGCCAGGGCCAGGCCCGAGATCCCAACATTTCTGACACGGTCGACCAGGATGTCATGGTCGACCGTGTCGAAAGCGGCCGAGAGATCAAGTAGCACAAGGGCCTGGGCCGTGTTCTTATCAGCCCCCTGTCTCAGCGTGTCCATAACCGCTATCACAACTGCCTCCGTGGAATGGGAGGGTCTAAATCCGGCCTGTTGATCATCGAGGAAATGAGTTTCCTCGATGAAGGTGCTCAGGCAACGGGTGACGTAGGTTTCCAGAACCTTCCCCAAGTATGGGAGAAGGGAGATAGGTCGGTAGTTGCCCAGTACAGCAGGGTCGGAACCGGGTTTTTTCAGAATAGGTACCACCACAGCGCTTTTGAAAGCATTGGGGACAGAGCCTATGGAGAGTGAACGGTTTAGGAGGTCCAGAGGAGGGCCTGGACATGCCATAAAGGCGTCTCTAAGGATTTGGGGAGGGCAACAGTCCTTGGGGGAGCCTGAACCCACAGCCGAGAGTAATGAACGGAAAGTGTCTTAAGAGATCGGGGGAAAAACATTCAGGGAGTGAGGATTCGAAGGAGGAAGGGCGCTGATCTGAGACATAGTGCTGGGGGGAATATTGTTTTTAATCGTGGCGATTTTGTCAATAAAAAAAGAGTTAAGAGAGTCGCACAAAGCTTGTGATGGCTGAGGGTGAGGTGTTACACGGTCGGGTAAGGAAAGTTCAGCTACAATTGAGAACATTTCTTTTGTCTTGGATGCAGAGTTGATTACTTTTTGGGAGAAATAAGCAGATTTGGCCAAAATAATGGATTTTTTGTAAGATTTTAGTAAATCAGTATAGGCAGACTTCGATAAGGGATCATAGTTACGCCTCCATCGGCGCTCAGCCTGACGAAGAAGGAGTTTGCTGGCCTTAAGTTGGTCAGTGAACCAGCGCTGAGCGTCGTGGGGTCGCTTAGCTTTAATGGATTTGGCTGGAGCGACTACGTCACTGGCTTGAGACAGCCATTGATCCACTGCAGCTGCTTGAGAGTTCAAATCAGGGTGGCTAGGGGGAAGGGTGGAAGCAAGGGTCGAGTGAAAGAGAGAAGTATCGGCGTGCTTCCAATTACGTGCCGAGAAATTGGAGGCTAGTGGGGGGCGGGTGGGTACAGAGATTTGTAGGGCAAAAGAAATAAAAAAGTGGTCGGACCAGGTGCAAGGATACACCAGAGGAGAGGTAATATCCAAATTGGTGGTCCAAACCTGATCCAGGGTATGGCCCTTGATGTGGGTAGCAACAGAGATATGTTGCGAGAAATTTAGGCCAGATAGAAAACCAGAAAATTCAAGTGAAAGGGAGGATTCAAAGGGGTCGGATGGCCAGTAATTAAAATCACCGATGATCAAGATCCTAGCAGAGTTAATGGTTAGTTGCGAAATGAAATCACTGAACAAAGATGGGAAGGAGGGCATATTAACAGGGGGACGGTACACTAAAACACAAATGAAGGAGTGTTTGGGAGAGGAGAATTTCAACATAAGAATATCGGAATTCAATATGGGGGTGGTTGTTAAAGAAGGAGTTGTAGGTTGGAGCGAATGATGGCAGCAACTCCCCCACCCGGTCTGCCAGAGGTCCTGTTGGAATGAAGGATATAGTAACCCGAGGGTATAGCGGCCAAGATGTCAGGATAGGAGTCCGCGTGTAGCCAAGTTTCAACGAGGAGCAGGATGTCAATGATGCCAACCTCGAGAAGTTGGAAGACCTCAAGCTGGTGTTTCGGGAGAGAGCGGGTGTTCAGATACACTACAGAAATGGAGCGCATACCAGGGGAACTAGGCCTGGAAGATATGGGGGTGGCGGAGTTGGAGGGAAGGGTAGTAAAAGGAGGAGCCAAGGGAATACTAGATGAGAGAGGGGAGAAAATGCCATGATTCCGAGCGATAGCAATCGTGTGAGGGGAAGGAGGGGCACAGGAAAAAAAAGAACGAAGTTCCAGGGAGGTATATGTAATGCGTTGAGCAGCATGCATGGCCCCTAGCCCCGGGCGGCCGCGGACGGGCACAGACGGGCTTGACTTATGCGCGACTTCGGCGCGAAGTCGGCGCTCCCGCTGCGCTCGTCCGCTGTGCTTCCTCCAGGTTGCCATTTATGCCAGTCGACGTTAACCACTAGACCGCTCACCTGCACGGTGGAGAGGCAGGGCGGAAGTGGTGCAAAGCCGGAAGTGGCGCTCGTGCAGGGACCCTCCGCGCAAACGGCACACTGCCGGGGCGGACCGGGGTCGAGAGCGAGGAGAGAGGTGAGCAGTTAGCAGTAGGTAGCTAATAACAGAAATGGCAAATGCGGGCGCTAAGCAACAAAAGAGAAAATCAGGTTTAAAAATTCACAGCCAGCTCGTAGTCAGCTGGAGTGCAGTTTAAAAGTATTTCACCGGCAGCGCTGATACACGCCCGCGGCCAGTAGCCACGATTGTCCACCTGAGGAGCCGAGTGCTAGGCAAGTTATAGTAACGAGCTCTGCAACCACTAGACCGCTCGCCTGCACGGTGGAGAGGCAGGGCGGAAGTGGTGCAAAGCCGGAAGTGGCGCTCGTGCAGGGACCCTCCGCGCAAACGGCACACTGCCGGGGCGGACCGGGGTCGAGAGCGAGGAGAGAGGTGAGCAGTTAGCTGTAGGTAGCTAATAACAGAAATGGCAAATGCGGGCGCTAAGCAACAAAAGAGAAAATCAGGTTTAAAAATGCACAGCCAGCTCGTAGTCAGCTGGAGTGCAGTTTAAAAGTATTTCACCGGCAGCGCTGATACACGCCCGCGGCCAGTAGCCACGATTGTCCACCTGAGGAGCCGAGTGCTAGGCAAGTTATAGTAACGAGCTCTGCAACCACTAGACCGCTCGCCTGCACGGTGGAGAGGCAGGGCGGAAGTGGTGCAAAGCCGGAAGTGGCGCTCGTACAGGGACCCTCCGCGCAAACGGCACACTGCCGGGGCGGACCGGGGTCGAGAGCGAGGAGAGAGGTGAGCAGTTAGCAGTAGGTAGCTAATAACAGAAATGGCAAATGCGGGCGCTAAGCAACAGAAGAGAAAAACAGGTTTAAAAATTCACAGCCAGCTCGTAGTCAGCTGGAGTGCAGTTTAAAAGTATTTCACCGGCAGCGCTGATACACGCCCGCGGCCAGTAGCCACGATTGTCAACCACAAGGCCATGCTGTCGGCCACGCCCTACAGGCAGGTGATATTCATTACTAGCGCTTCACTGCAGCTTCACTAAGCCACTGAGGAAGAGAGCATGTTGCTCTTGAAACGTGTCTGGCACGATTTTTTTGAAATTTCCTCCCCTTCAATAAAACTGGCAGCAGGCACCAATCTACAGCGTGAGTTACTTTCTTCCAGGAGGCTGTTCTTACAGTGGATCTCTGCAAGATTTGGATATTTGGCAGCTGTCCCGGCCGTGACAAGATCAGCCCCACACTTGTTAGCGGGTCCCGGCAGGTTCCACAGGGTACCGAGCAGCAGGGATGGAAGACGAGCGTCCGCCTATGCAGTGTGGCGGCGCTCTGCTAATTTGGCAAGCCACAAAGCAGGACAGCGGAGGTGAAGGTGGTGAATGACTACCCACTTGGGATATATTTTTAACATGCTGGCAATGAAGCGCTCCTATTCAGGACTACATCAACCACAAGGCCATGCTGTCGGCCACGCCCTACAGGCAGGTGATATTCATTACTAGCGCTTCTCTGCAGCTTCACTAAGCCACTGAGGAAGAGAGCATGTTGCTCTTGAAACGCGTCTGGCACGAATTTCTTGAACTTTCCTCCCCTTCAATAAAACTGGCAGCAGGCACCAATCTACAGCGTGAGTTACGTTCTTCCAGGAGGCTGTTCTTACAGTGGGTCTCTGCAAGATTTGGATATTTGGCGGCTGTCCCGGCCGTGACAAGATCAGCCCCACGCTTGTTAGCGGGTCCCGGCAGGTTCCACAGGGTACCGAGCAGCAGGGATGGAAGACGAGCGTCCGCCTATGCAGTGTGGCGGAGCTCTGCTCATTTGGCAAGCCACAAAGCAGGACAGCGGAGGTGAAGATGGAGAATGACTACCCACTTGGGATATATTTTTAAATTGCTGGCAATGAAGCGCTCCTATTCAGGACTACATCAACCACAAGGCCATGCTGTCGGCCACGCCCTACAGGCAGGTGATATTCATTACTAGCGCTTCACTGCAGCTTCACTAAGCCACTGAGGAAGAGAGCATGTTGCTCTTGAAACGCGTCTGGCACGAATTTCTTGAACTTTCCTCCCCTTCAATAAAACTGGCAGCAGGCACCAATCTACAGCGTGAGTTACTTTCTTCCAGGAGGCTGTTCTTACAGTGGGTCTCTGCAAGATTTGGATATTTGGCGGCTGTCCCGGCCGTGACAAGATCAGCCCCACGCTTGTTAGCAGGTCCCGGCAGGTTCCACAGGGTACCGAGCAGCAGGGATGGAAGACGAGCGTCCGCCTATGCAGTGTGGCGGCGCTCTGCTCATTTGGCAAGCCACAAAGCAGGACAGCGGAGGTGAAGGTGGAGAATGACTACCCACTTGGGATATATTTTTAAATTGCTGGCAATGAAGCGCTCCTATTCAGGACTACATCAACCACAAGGCCATGCTGTCGGCCACGCCTTACAGGCAGGTGATATTCATTACTAGCGCTTCACTGCAGCTTCACTAAGCCACTGAGGAAGAGAGCATGTTGCTCTTGAAACGCGTCTGGCACGAATTTCTTGAACTTTCCTCCCCTTCAATAAAACTGGCAGCAGGCACCAATCTACAGCGTGAGTTACTTTCTTCCAGGAGGCTGTTCTTACAGTGGGTCTCTGCAAGATTTGGATATTTGGCGGCTGTCCCGGCCGTGACAAGATCAGCCCCACGCTTGTTAGCGGGTCCCGGCAGGTTCCACAGGGTACCGAGCAGCAGGGATGGAAGACGAGCGTCCGCCTATGCAGTGTGGCGGCGCTCTGCTCATTTGGCAAGCCACAAAGCAGGACAGCGGAGGTGAAGGTGGAGAATGACTACCCACTTGGGATATATTTTTAAATTGCTGGCAATGAAGCGCTCCTATTCAGGACTACATCAACCACAAGGCCATGCTGTCCGCCACGCCCTACAGGCAGGTGATATTCATTACTAGCGCTTCACTGCAGCTTCCCTAAGCCACTGAGGAAGAGAGCATGTTGCTCTTGAAACGCGTCTGGCATGAATTTCTTGAACTTTCCTCCCCTTCAATAAAACTGGCAGCAGGCACCAATCTACAGCGTGAGTTACTTTCTTCCAGGAGGCTGTTCTTACAGTGGGTCTTTGCAAGATTTGGATATTTGGCGGCTGTCCCGGCCGTGACAAGATCAGCCCCACGCTTGTTAGCGGGTCCAGGCAGGTTCCACAGGGTACCGAGCAGCAGGGATGGAAGACGAGCATCCGCCTATGCAGTGTGGCGGCGCTCTGCTCATTTGGCAAGCCACAAAGCAGGACAGCGGAGGTGAAGGTGGAGAATGACTACCCACTTGGGATATATTTTTAAATTGCTGGCAATGAAGCGCTCCTATTCCGGACTACATCAACCACAAGGCCATGCTGTCGGCCACGCCCTACAGGCAGGTGATATTCATTACTAGCGCTTCACTGCAGCTTCACTAAGCCACTGAGGAAGAGAGCATGTTGCTCTTGAAACGCGTCTGGCACGAATTTCTTGAACTTTCCTCCCCTTCAATAAAACTGGCAGCAGGCACCAATCTACAGCGTGAGTTACTTTCTTCCAGGAGGCTGTTCTTACAGTGGGTCTCTGCAAGATTTGGATATTTGGCGGCTGTCCCGGCCGTGACAAGATCAGCCCCACGCTTGTTAGCGGGTCCCGGCAGGTTCAACAGGGAACCGAGCAGCAGGGATGGAAGACGAGCGTCCGCCTATGCAGTGTGGCGGCGCTCTGCTCATTTGGCAAGCCACAAAGCAGGACAGCGGAGGTGAAGGTGGAGAATGACTACCCACTTGGGATATATTTTTAAATTGCTGGCAATGAAGCGCTCCTATTCAGGACTACATCAACCACAAGGCCATGCTGTCGGCCACGCCCTACAGGCAGGTGATATTCATTACTAGCGCTTCACTGCAGCTTCACTAAGCCACTGAGGAAGAGAGCATGTTGGTCTTGAAACGCGTCTGGCACAAATTTCTTGAACTTTCCTCCCCTTCAATAAAACTGGCAGCAGGCACCAATCTACAGCGTGAGTTACTTTCTTCCAGGAGGCTGTTCTTACAGTGGGTCTCTGCAAGATTTGGATATTTGGCGGCTGTCCCGGCCGTGACAAGATCAGCCCCACGCTTGTTAGCGGGTCCCGGCAGGTTCCACAGGGTACCGAGCAGCAGGGATGGAAGACGAGCATCCGCCTATGCAGTGTGGCGGCGCTCTGCTAATTTGGCAAGCCACAAAGCAGGACAGCGGAGGTGAAGGTGGAGAATGACTACCCACTTGGGATATATTTTTAAATTGCTGGCAATGAAGCGCTCCTTTTCAGGACTACATCAACCACAAGGCCATGCTGTCGGCCATGCCCTACAGGCAGGTGATATTCATTACTAGCGCTTCACTGCAGCTTCACTAAGCCACTGAGGAAGAGAGCATGTTGCTCTTGAAACGCGTCTGGCACGAATTTCTTGAACTTGCCTCCCCTTCAATAAAACTGGCAGCAGGCACCAATCTACAGCGTGAGTTACTTTCTTCCAGGAGGCTGTTCTTACAGTGGGTCTCTGTAAGATTTGGATATATATATATATATATTTGCATTTCAAATGGCTCTTGGCCAAGGAAGGCGCACACAGCAGGCGAAGATTTCCTAGTTTATTGCATTTCAGAAGTCCACAATCACCGTAATTTCATCTGTTTAGCCAACGCGTTTCGATGCTGTTCGCATCTTCTTTCTGGGCAGTGGTGACATAAAACGGCCTTAATGTTCGTTCCCAACCCACTTTCCGCTTTAGTAGTAACTGAAAGTGGGTGTCTCCGCTTTGTAGCTAATGGTTTGTGGGATTAGTAGTTTTTCTCATAGTGAGTTCCATTTTGTCATCATAATTAACACAGTCTTATGGTGGTAAGTGACTTCACCGTAGGATTCCAAGCACCACAGTGTGCGCCGATGTTTTGTGTCCCTCCGTAGTGATTGCACTCCCGCTGTGCCGATTGTACCAGAATTGCCTTGGTTGACAGGGCTCCTAACACCAGCGGCTCCTTCCTCCTTTCCTAGGAGGTGCTCCTCCACACGACGAGCCGTCGTGATAAATGTTTGCATTTCAAATGGCTCTTGGCCAAGGAAGGCACACACAGCAGGCAGAGATTTCCTAGTTTATTGCATTTCAGAGGTCCACAATCACCGTAATTTCATCTGTTTAGCCAACGCGTTTCGATGCTGTTCGCATATTCTTCCTGGGCAGTGGTGACATAAAACGGCCTTAATGTTCGTTCCCAACCCACTTTCCGCTTTAGTAGTAACTGAAAGTGGGTGTGTCCACTTTGTAGCTAATGGTTTGTGGGATTAGTAGTTTTTCTCATAGTGAGTTCCGTTTTGTCATCATAATTAACACAGTCTTATGGTGGTACAGCGGGAGTGCAATCACTACGGAGGGACACAAAACATCGGAGCACACTGTGGTGCTTGGAATCTTACGGTGAAGTCACTTACCACCATAAGACTGTGTTAATTATGATGACAAAACGGAACTCACTATGAGAAAACTACTAATCCCACAAACCATTAGCTACAAAGCGGACACACCCACTTTCAGTTACTACTAAAGTGGAAAGTGGGTTGGGAACGAACATTAAGGCCGTTTTATGTCACCACTGCCCAGGAAGAAGATGCGAACAGCATCGAAACGCGTTGGCTAAACAGATGAAATTACGGTGATTGTGGACCTCTGAAATGCAATAAACTAGGAAATCTCCGCCTGCTGTGTGTGCCTTCCTTGGCCAAGAGCCATTATATATATATATTACCTACTGGCGGTCGCCAGTAGGTATATATAGTTAGGATTTTTTTGAATAGGGATTTCTGAAAATTCTATGTTGAATAACTTTGGCGTTGATGGACGGAATTGGCTGAAATTTTCAGGGAGATGGCACATCTTGTTTCTGAGCGTCCCCTGAAAGTATGGGGGGTTTCGTCTAGCGGGGGCCGAGAAAAAAGGGGGGGTCCCAAAACGTGTTTTTAACATTGAGTTTTCCATAGGGCGGTTGGACTCACTTTTAGCTCGAACGGCTGAATGGATTTCTATGAAACTTGGCAAAATTGTAGAGACTGTTTGCTCGATGTGCCTTTGCTAGGTCTCAAGATATGTGCTCCAGTGGATTTTGAGAAATTAACGTTCAAAAAATATATATATATCTGTGACAGCGTCCCGGTTAGCGCCCCGGTTCGCGTACCAGACGCGTAACGGAACTTCGCGAGGAGAAGCGGATTGGCTCTCCGGTGACTCTCAACATTCTAAACAGTCCGGAGCGGCCGCCATCTTGTCTCTCGGTAGGATCGAGAGACAAGAGGTGGAAATAAACGAAGGGGGAAATTAATGAAAGGGGCAAGGTAGACCCCTCCTGACCCCCTAGGATTAATGTGGGGGCTATTAAAGGGCCCCGCGGGGCAAAAAAATTAAATAATTTTTTTTTCGATTTTTCGTGGTGGAAGCACTACCCGTTACGGGAACGGGTAACTCACCGGTAGCGTAACAGGAGTCCACCATCTTGTGTTTCGGACGAATTTAGTCACAAGATGGAGGATAAGCAATGTTGGGAATGGGTATAAGGGGGCACGGGAGGCATATCCTGACCCCCTAGGTTTTCTGAGGGTGGCTGAGGAGGCCCATATATGTAAAAAACCAAAAACCTTTTTTTTCCAAATTTTCGCACGGTTAGCGCCCGGTCCGCGCACCGGGTAGCGTTCCGCAAAGCGTAACAAGTGGAAAACCAAGGGAAATAGTAAAATAATATTTTAGAGTGCTTTGAGGTAGGGTAGCTCTGAATAGTGCTGTTGTGTTGTGTGGGTGATGTAAGTACCAACATGTAGGTACCAATGAAGAGTCTAAAATTCAATGTACACCGTCTCCTCTGTAGATATTTTGTATGTTCTAATATGGGTTATTTAAATGTAAATGTGTGGAAAAGCACTTCATGCTTTAAAGCAATTGTATTTTTGAACTGATTGTTCTTTCCTCTTAGTCCTCCTCTTTGTTTTTTTCCCCCCACACTCTTCTTCAGCATGATAGTTGATAAATTCGTTCCCTCAAAAAATGTATATACATAAAAAAAATATTAAATACATATAAAATATATTTTTCCTTTAAAAGAAGAATACATTTTACAGCTTTTGATATTTGCTAATAAAAAACCATTGAAATTCACTGAAAAAATCATAGGTTATAGACCATATATAGTTAGGAATTAGCATTTACAAAACCTTGAAAATTCACTGAAAAAACCATAGGTTATAGACCATATATAGTTAGGAATTAGCATTTACAAAACCTTATTTTACTCACACAAAACCTTTGAAATTCGCATATATAGTTAGTTGCACTAACTATATATCGCGCACCCGCAATCCACTGCTGATCATGTCACATATTACATCATTCATGACATGGTCAGTGACATCACTGATGACATCACTGATGACATCTCAAATGACATCACTGATGACATCACTGATGACAACATCCAGTGACTGTATGTTTCTGTAAAGTTAAAATATGTCTTACATATTGAAGAGTGAGTGGATGTATAAGTGTCTGGATGAAGGATTTAGTAGGTGCATGACTGACTGTATGAGTGAGTGATTAAATGTGTCTCACTGAGTGAATGGGTTAGTGACTAAACTGTCTTAATTTGTGCATCATTATGTCTGTTGTTCTGTAAACTGCTGCATGTGTTGATCAGTAGCTATATGAGTAACTATATGGGTTATTGATTGGTTGCCCAAGTATTTGTATGGGAGATTGAGTGTGTGTGTGGGTGGCTGGGAGGTGCATGACTCTGTGCATAGATGTGTGAGCAGTTGATTCACTAGATGTATGGGTTCAAAAGTGCATGTGGAAACAGCTGTATGGGCGGTTGACTGTGTGCATGAGTGTACTGGTGAGTGAATGGATATCTCAGTGCTACATGTCAAAGTAAGTACATTTGTAAAACACAGTACATGTGAGAGTTGACATATATAAATAACTGTGCATAAGAGCCAGTGAATGTGTGAGTGGCTGTATGGATCATTATGAACTTGTATCAGGGATTGTATAAGAGAGTAAATATGTGTTAGTATATGTTTGAATAAGTAAGGTGTGTATAACTGTATAGTTGAGGAAATGGAGGTGTGATGGATTCTTTGCATGACTGACTAGGTGTGTGAGTAACTCCATGGATGAGTGACAGTCTGTGAGTGTCTGTTTACACTGAGTGTATCTAAGGTTATATTAGAGCCTGAAGAGGTTCATCATATTATCACATGAATGATGTCATCAGTGATGTGATCAGTAATGTCAAATGAGATGTCATCAGTGATGTCATCAGTGATGTCATTTGAGATGTCATCAGTGATGTCATCAGTGATGTCATTTGAGATGTCATCAGTGATGTCATTTGAGATGTCATCAGTGATGTCATCAGTGATGTCACTGACCATGTCATGAATGATGTAATATGTGACATGATCAGCAGTGGATTGAGGGTGCGCGATATATAGTTAGTGCAACTAAATATATATGCGAATTTCAATGGTTTTGTGTGAGTAGAATAAGGTTTTGTAAATGCTAATTCCTAACTATATATGGTCTATAACCTATTGTTTTTTCAGTGAATATATATATATATATATATATATATATATATATATATATAAATCAATGCAGCTCCTCCTCGAATCTCTCGGCGAGTCAGGCGCAGCCTCGCACGCCAGCAAACAATATATATATAAAAACTGGGCTAATCTTCAATTAGCAGGTTTAGATGCACTCACTCGAGACATTCTTTAAATGAAAGTGTCTTTATTGCAACCAAACAAAACGCTCAACGCGTTTCACCTCCACCTGAGCCTTGCTCACGGGTAGTTGTATTCAGTCCATTGTCTCTTTTTATTCTCTTAAAGACACCATGTTGTTTGTCGCTGGTGCATTTTGGTTAATGGAGCTCCTTCACTCCAGTGTGTACAACAAAAGTTTTGTAGGGGGCTTTTCTGTATTGCCGATTTCTGTCCTTGAGTGATGTGTCTTGTAATTACAAGAATGCATTCGCACTTGTAGATTATCCATTGATTTGCTCCACGATAGTTTTCCTTTCATCATTCAACATTTGATTTGAGATGTTAGTTATCTAATAGTTCTCACTAGTGAATTTGAAATTATTAAAACGTAAGGTTCTTACTCTTTAGTGAGTTAAGCACATGGTCGATCCTATTGATCAAACATATTGATAAAGCGCTCAGGGAAATCAAAGATGAGCTCAAGAAAGTAGAAGATGAAGTAAATAATTTAACGTTAACTGAGGAACAGCAAAAAATGAAAGTCGATATACTGACCAACCTGAAACCAAGTGCTTTATCCGAGACAGCATGCATATGATCAACTTGATTGAGAATCACCCCTTCAATCAGGGAAATGAGACTCTCTGTACCCTGGACGTAGAGTCTCTCTATACAAATATACCCCAGAGAGACTCTCTTCTAGTAATGGAGACTATACTTAACACCAGACCACGCCCACACATTGTACCCACTCTATTTATAGTAAAACTACTTGAGATCTGCCTTACCCAAAATTTCTTTATGTTTGACACCCAGTATTATCAACAGGTCCATGGCCCTTCCATGGGTGCAATTTTCACGCCCACTCTAGCGATACTGTACATGGATTGGCTAGAATGCAACACCATTGTCGCAGACAGAAACCCGTTCCATCAGGGGTTGCTTACATGGAAACGTGATATTGACTACATTTTCCTCATTTGGGGGGCTAACCTGATGCCTTTCCAGCCCTTCTACATTGGCTTAATAACAACTGTAATGGCCTCAAATTCACTCTGACCCACAGCAAAAGGCAAATCTCATTTCTTGACTTAACTATCCAACACAAAGATGGGGTACTCTACACATCTCTGTCCCACAAACCCACTGAAAGGAATACGCTACTTAGCTATGGTAGCTGTCATCCCAGGGCCCTGAGAGACAGCTTACCATACCCCCAATTCCTAAGACGGGGAGAAACTGCTTTCAAAAAGAAGATTATTGTGCTGAGGCCAACTTCCTCTCAGCTAAGCTTAGAACCAGAGGCTACCCACGACGCCGGGTCAGGAACTCAATGAAAAGAGCATGGTACTGCCCCCGTGAGACTCAATTGGAGCCCAAACCCAAACAAGCCACTGACAAAATGGTCTGTGTCATTACTATCTCGACCATTTCCAATCGTGTTAAACAAAGTATAAAAAAGAACTGGCATATACTAAACTCTGGACAGTTGCAGTGGGAGTCCCCCCTATTTGCTTTAAAAAAAAGCAAAAACCTCAAGGACCAGTTGGTCAGGGCAGCCCTCCCCTCCTCAGCCACAGTGAACACCACACTCAATGATCACTGGTCATTACCACCCCTGAGAGGCCATTCTAAGGGGCTCATTAGGATGGTGGATGGAAGTGCGACCGCCGTCCTGGAGTAGGCGGAAAATGCCTTTTCGGTGTCCGCCTGCCGCGGTCACTCCGTCCTCCATATTAGGATTGTAAACACTGTCAAAAGTCCGTGCGCGACGGAAGAGCACGCACCGCCGCGGAACTACACCTGACCCCTCAGCAGACGTAACCAATCCAGAGACACCGCTGTACGGACTGACGTCACCGACCGTCCTCCAAATTACGATGGCGGAAAACACACATAAAACCGCTACGGAAAAACAACCTGCCTGAACACGGCAGATTCCCCACAGCGAAGAAACCACACATTCCAGAGATGCCCACCACAAGCAGCACGCCCACATGGACCCAGCGCTACACGCATTTCCAATACTCCTCGCGCTCCACCACCAGCAAGTCATGGACCATCATCGACGACGATGCAGGTACGCAACACACCATTTGCTGTTGGATGGGGAGTACCTGCCAGGGCTGTGACGTTGGGAGGGGGAGTGTCATGTTTGGGAAACCACATTAGATCACAAAAAGATATCCTCAATTGAAGTACACAAGCAGGAATGACAACGACAAACCACTACACATGATTGACTAGCTTTATTAAACATAATCGGGGTACAATCTCTGAGTATGCAAGAGCATTGGCACCGGGTATAACAGAGCAGGTACATCAGAGGCAGCACATGAGAGGGCAGAATGCAGTATCCGAACAGCAACAGGGCATTGTGGCCAACAGAGCAGGTACATCAGAGGCAGCACAATAGAGGGGCTAAGGGCATCAACAGTCCATTGCACAGAACAGGTACATCAGAGGCAGCACATGAGAGGGGCAAAGTGCATCAACAGTCCATTGCACAGAACAGGTACATCAGAGGCAGCACATGAGAGGGGCAAAGTGCATCAACAGTCCATTGCACAGAACAGGTACATCAGAGGCAGCACATGAGAGGGCTAACAAGCATCAACAGTTCATTGTACAGAGCAGGTATATCAGAGGCAGCACATGAGAGGGCAGAATGCAGTATCAGAACAGCAACAGGGCATTGAGGCCAACAGAGCAGGTACATCAGAGGCAGCACATGAGAGCGGCTAAGTGCATCAACAGTCCATTGTACAGAACAGGTACATCAGAGGCAGCACATGAGAGGGGCCAGGTGCATAAACAGTCCATTGCACAGAGCAGGTACATCAGAGGCAGCACATGAGAGGGCAGAATGCAGTATCAGAACAGCAACAGGGCATTGTGGCCAACAGCGCAGGTACATCAGAGGCAGCACATGAGAGGGGCTAAGTGCATCAACAGTCCATTGCACATAGCAGGTACATCAGAGGCAGCACATGAGAGGGCAGAATGCAGTATCAGAACAGCAACAGGGCATTGTGGCCAACAGAGCAAGTACATCAGAGGCAGCACATGAGAGGGCAGAATGCAGTATCAGAACGACAACAGGGCATTGTGGCCAACAGAGCAGGTACATCAGAGGCAGCACATGAGAGGGGCTAAGTGCATCAACAGTCCATTGCACAGAACAGGTACATCAGAGACAGCACATGAGAGGGGCAAAGTGCATCAACAGTCTATTGCACAGAACAGGTACATCGGAGGCAGCACATGAGAGGGGCAACGAGCATCAACAGCCGATTGTACAGAGCAGGTACATCAGAGGCAGCACATGAGAGGGCATAATGCAGTATCAGAACAGCAACAGGGCATTGTGGCCAACAGAGCAGGTACATCAGAGGCAGCACATGAGAGGGGCAAAGTTCATCAACAGTCCATTGCACAGAACAGGTACATCAGAGGCAGCACATGAGAGGGGCAAGGTGCATCAACAGTCCATTGCACAGAGCAGGGACATCAGAGGCAGCACATGAGAGGGGCTAAGGGCATCAACAGTCCATTGAACAGAACAGGTACATCAGAGGCAGCACATGAGAGGGGCCAGGTGCATCAACAGTCCATTGCACAGAGCAGGTACATCAGAGGCAGCACATGAGAGGGCAGAATGCAGTATCAGAACAGCAACAGGGCATTGTGGCCAACAGAGCAGGTACATCAGAGGCAGCACATGAGAGGGCAGAATGCAGTATTAGAACAGCAACAGGGCATTGTGGCCAACAGAGCAGGTACATCAGAGGCAGCACATGAGAGGGGCTAAGTGCATCAACAGTCCATTGCACAGAACAGGTACATCAGAGGCAGCACATGAGAGGGGCCAGGTGCATCAACAGTCCATTGCACAAAGCAGGTACATCAACGGCAGCACATGAGAGGGGCTAAGTGCATCAACAGTCCATTGCACAGAACAGGTACATCAGAGGCAGCACATGAGAGGGGCCAGGTGCATCAACAGTCCATTGCACAGAGCAGGTACATCAGAGGCAGCACATGAGAGGGCAGAATGCAGTATCAGAACAGCAACAGGGCATTGTGGCCAACAGAGCAGGTACCTCAGAGGCAGCACATGAGAGGGCAGAATGCAGTAACAGAACAGCAACAGGGCATTGTGGCCAACAGAGCAGGTACATCAGAGGCAGCACATGAGAGGGGCTAAGTGCATCAACAGTCCATTGCACATAACAGGTACATCAGAGGCAGCACATGAGAGGGGCTAAGTGCATCAACAGTCCATTGCACAGAACAGGTACATCAGAGGCAGCACATGAGAGGGGCAAAGTGCATCAACAGTCCATTGCACAGAACAGGTACATCAGAGGCAGCACATGAGAGGGGCAACAAGCATCAACAGTCCATTGTACAGAGCAGGTACATCAGAGGCAGCACATGAGAGGGCAGAATGCAGTATCAGAACAGCAACAGGGCATTGTGGCCAACAGAGCAGGTACATCAGAGGTAGCACATGAGAGGGGCTAGGTGCACCAACAGTCCATTGCACAGAACAGGTACATCAGAGACAGCACAAGTACGTGGTTCAAGGTACCCGTCCCAAGGACAACAACAATGCAAGGCTGGTTACAATGGACAATCTACACACCAAGTCAAATGACATGTGAGTGAAAGGAAATGCACCTCACAGCACGGAAGCTGGTGGACTGCCTGAACTACTTGCCTCTGACACACTGCTAGCACCAGAAACTGGAGTGTGAGACACAGCCACAGCTCTAGTGACTGACACATGAGCCATCGACCCAGACACACTGCCAGCACCAGAAATAGGAGTGTGAGACACAGCCACAGCTCTAGTGACTGACACATGAGCCATCGACCCAGACACACTGCCAGCACCAGAAACAGGAGTGTGAGACACAGCCACAGCTCTAGTGACTGACACATGAGCCATAGACCCAGACACACTGCCAGCACCAGAAACAGGAGTGTGACACACAGCCACAGATGTAGTGGCTGACACATGAGCCATAGACCCAGACACACTGCCAGCACCAGAAACAGGAGTGTGAGACACAGCCACAGCTCTAGTGACTGACACATGAGTCATCGTTCCAGACACACTGCCAGCACCCGAAACAGGAGTGCGAGAAACAGCCACAGCTCTGGTGACTGACACATGAGCCATAGACCCAGCACACTGCCAGCACCAGAAACAGGAGAGGGCACAACTGAGACAGTGCCACTACATGATGCATGACAGCAAACAACAGACACAGTGCCACTATCTGACAACTGAGAGTGAACTTCTGATGTGCCACTGGGAACACCGAAATGATGGGCCACAGGGCTGTATGGGCCAGGAGGCAGGGTGGCTCTGGGAGCTGGGGATAGCTGTACTGGAGCGACATCGGGTGGTCAGGTGTCAATGGTGTGTGTCTTCGTTTCTTAGAGATATGTTAGGGCACCCTGGACATGACAGGACTGGCATGTGGTGCGGACTCAAATGAAATATCACCCACCAAAGGTGGAACATCTGCTGCTGGGGGACTGCTCTCTGGGGACGTGCTGGACCCTGCTTGTCGTTTGCTGTGTGCCTGCCTTCTGGCCTCTGCATCATGTGTAATGGGGATGCAACAACAGGGTACTCCTTCCCCTGCTTCTGACAGGCCTGGATGGGAGTGGAGGTATGGGGGAACTCCACCGCGGAGACATCTGTGTTCCGTTCCTTCGACAACATCAGCCTCAGTGCAGCCAGGGGTGATGTATGCCTGTCCTTGATGGAGCTAGTGTCTATGGGAGAAGCCTTGTCCCTTGGATGTGCCTTGGCCGTAGGAGGAGTCTTGTCTCTGGACTTTCCATGTTCCCTGGACGGTGCCCTGCCCCTGGCTGCAGACTTGTCCTTTGTAGTGTACCTGTCTCTAGAAGCGACCTTGTCCCTGGGAGTGTCCTTGCTCTTGTGAGATGCCCCTTCCTTTGTAGTGTGCCTGTCCCTGGGAGTGTCCCTGCTCTTGGGAGTCGCCCCTTCCTTAGTAGTGTCCTTGTCCTTGGGAGTGTCCCTGCAATTTTGAGGTGGCTTTGCCTTTGTAGTGTCCTTGTCCCTGCTCTTGGGAGTCGCCCCTTCCTTAGTAGTGTCCTTGTCCTTGGGAGTGTCCCTGCTCTTTTGAGGTGGCTTTGCCTTTGTAGTGTCCTTGTCCCTGCTCTTGGTAGTCTCCCCTTCCTTAGTAGTGTCCTTGTCCTTGGGAGTGTCCCTGCTCTTTTGAGGTGGCTTTGCCTTTGTAGTGTCCTTGTCCCTGCTCTTGTGAGTCGCCCCTTCCTTAGTAGTGTCCTTGTCCTTGGGAGTGTCCCTGCTCTTTTGAGGTGGCTTTGCCTTTGTAGTTTCCTTGTCCAAGGGCGTGTCCCTGGACTTGGGAGTTTCCCTTGCCTTGGGAGTACCTTTTGTGTGTGATGCCTGTGTAGCATGTGAAGCCATTTCCCCCAACACCCCTTGGGGATCCTGTGTGTGAACTCCAGTGTAGCTCACGTCGTCTTTGGTAACAGATTTTCCTGTCCTATGGGATGGTGTCTGTGCCCTCCGTGCCCTGCTGCCTGTGGTTGCTTTTAGTGCAATAACCTGTAAAAGAGTCCTGGTCAGAAAATTCACTCCCCCTGAGACATCAAGTGGTGTAGATGGGGAAACAGAAGTAGCACCCTGTCTATGCGACTGTACAATGGCAGAAGACACAGTGTTTGCCAATGACTGAACTGTTCGGTGTAGACCAGCAACATCGCCATGCATCCCCTCCATGAATGCCACCACCTGCCCCAACTTTCTATTGTGGTCTTGGAATGCATTGATCATGTTGGTCTGGCCTACACACAGCTGTCACAGCAGATCAACTGCCTCAGCACAAAGTGCACTTTGTGGCACCGGGGCAGGGGCAGCGGTGCCTGCACCGAAGGCCACTCTGCTCCCCCTACTTCGGCGTGCACGAGCAGTACTTGGTGTAGTTGGCGGCAGTGTGGGACCTGTGTGCTGTGTCCCGACCGAAGGTGTTGATTGCCCACTCCCTGTCTGTGACAACAGTGCTGACTCACCAACACTGTCGGAAGATGAAGACAATGGTTTTTTTTCACATGCGAGTCCTCAGGGACGGTCCTGTCCCCCTCTACGGGGCTGCCCTCTTCTGTGTCAGTCTGCGTGTGTGTGATCTCTGATCTGGATGCATTGCCACCACTCATCTCCGTCGTCTGTGGGTCAGTGCCCTCTGCCAAAGCTGAAATAGAGAGAAAAGAGGTGTAAGTAAGTGCCACACTCACGTACTAAAGGACAACAAATCTCTAATTCCATTACAGACAAAGAACATGTATCACCCATCCTGCACGCGTCCCACCCCTACCAGTCATCCTCACATCAAAGAACCGGTGGTGGTCGTGAAACATGTACATCATACGAACAGGGCAAGTGCCTGTAGATCTGCACACATGTCATGCCATGGGACCACAGACCTCAACGGCATGTCCTTGAACCCTCAACTACTAAGCAAGTGGCCTGTCCACCTGGCGGACATGGATGCCAACGCTCACTCCGCTAATGGCACCAACATGGTATTTCAGCAAAACATACGCACCACGGAAGTCACTACTGTGTCTGAGCAACAATACATGCATTGCACTCCCAAGTAACATACACATACAGTCTGCTTACCTCTAGTTTGCTGTTGATCCCCACTCAGCCGGGCGGACAGGTCAGGATGCGTCACGGCAATGATACAGTGCATAAGAGGGGTCATGGTGCGTCAGGCCAGACGTGAAGATTTTGGAATCATCCCCAATGTCATCTCCGCAACATTCTTGCTAAGCATGGATATGTCGTCCCAGCGCTTGTGGCAGTGTGTGTGTCGTCTATTGCACACTCCCACTGCCAGTACATCACGTGCTATGGTCCTCCACACGGCCTTGCGAAGGTGCAGCTTTACCTACCATGATGGGAGACAAGAGGGTAACGTAAGTGAACAGTATGACATGCACAAACTTCGTAGAAACAAGTATCTACATACAGCCATGCCTGCATAACACATGTGAAGGACCCACAGCACACTGCCGGCTTGCAGAAGACAGGAGCCACTGACCACCTTATGGCCAACAACATGTACACCACTGCACTTACCACCTGTCCGGGTGCGCCGTAGAGCTGTTCGTAGTGGCTGAGCACACCGGCCACAAGAACATCTAGTTCCGCTGCGGTGAAGGGACGAGACCGGATCTCTCGCACTCTCTGCATGGCAAGGTCCTGGACTGTGGCACTACAGCAGCAGTTGTTGGTCAGCTCAGCAGCAGCAGGTCGAGGTGATGGTCAAAGGCAGCAGTCGTTGGTCAGCTCAGCAGCAGCAGGTCGAGGTGATGGTCACAGGCAGCACTGGATCAAAGCAGTGAATGTGTGCTTGTGAAAATCACACATATGTAGGAACCTGAGCCCATGTCAGTGGCACACGTCGGCAGCAATTGGTTTCCCCTGGATGCCTCTTTCAAAAAGAGCCAATGACTGGCCCTGGTGTGGCGGTGCACGGTTTCCGCTTTTTTTTGCGATTGCGCATACGCGCCCCGTGTTTCCTCTTCCCATTGGCTACATGTGCACGGACCGTCATGGTCACACATCGGCAACCGCATGCGCACGTTTCCGCGACGGTGCATCTTTTGAAAATATACAATCAGTGGCGCTGCCATGGTGGTGCACGCATTCCGTGGGGGAGGTGCAGGCCAACACATACTTGTGATTCTGAAATTCAAAATGGCAGTTCATGACCCCTCTTACAGTCACATTGCATCATCCACCGTAGTCCGGCCGTGTCAGGCCGGTCACCCACCGGCGTGGCAGGCCAGTCACCCATCGGCATGCCAGCCCAGTCACCCACTGCCGTGCCAGATAAGTCACCCACTGGCATGCCAGCCCGGTCACCCACCGCCGTGGCAGGCCAGTCACCCACCGGCATGCCAGCCCGGTCACCCACCGCCATGGCAGGCCAGTCACCCACTGCCGTGGCAGGCCAGTCACCCACCGCCGTGCCAGCCCGGTCACCCACCGCCGTGGCAGGCCAGTCACTCACCACCATGGCAGGCCAATCACCCACCGCCGTGGCAGGCCAGTCACCCACTGGCGTGCCAGCCCAGTCACCCACCGCCGGGTGTTGACTGGCCTGCCACGGCGGTGGGTGACTGGCCTGGCACGGCGGTGGGTGACTGGCCTGCCACGGTGGTGGGTGACTGGCCTGCCACGCCGGTGGGTGACTGGCCTGCCACGCCGGTGGGTGACCGGGCTGGGATGCCGGTGGGTGACCGGGCTGGCACGCCGGTCGGTGACTGGCCTGCCACGGCAGTGGGTGACTGGGCTGGCACGCCTGTGGGTGACTGGCCTGCCACGCCGGTGGGTAACTGGCCTGCCACGGCGGTGGGTGACCGGGCTGATACGGCGGCGGGTGACTGGCCTGGCACGGCGGTGGGTGACCGGCCTGGCACGGCCGGTCTACGGTGGATGATGCAATGTGTTTGTAAGGGGGGTCATGAATTGCCATTTCAAATTTCATAATCACAAGTATGTGTTGGCCTGCACCTTCCCCGCGGAATGCGTGCACCGCCATGGCGGCGCCACTGATTGTATATTTTCAAAAGATGCACCGTCGCGGAGGCGCGCGCATGCGGTTGCCGATGTGTGACCTTGACGGTCCGTGCACATGTAGCCAATGGGAAGAGGTAACGCGGGCGCGTATGCGCAATTGAAAATAGCGGAAGACGTGCACCACCATGGCGACGCCACTGATTGTATATTTTCAAATGCTGCACCGTCGCGGTAGTCCACACATGTGTTATGAGGGGTGTGACCGTGATGGTACTTGGCCAAACAGCATATGTCATGCAGTATATCATGGACAACGTTTATCTACTGTGTAGGTGGAAGCTGTCCACACATGGCATATGTACACACACTACATGTCTCCGCACACATGTAATGCTGATAGTTGTACATGTGTGTTAGGACATGGACCCACTGCTGCAAGAATTAGGATGTGCAGTCAATGGCCCGTGGCCACGTGTGTATTTCGCATCCTCTTTTTTTCATGTGTGTTCATACTGTTGGACTTGCCAGTGGTTAACTATAGCCATTGATGTGCACCCAATTTGTTACACATGTGCATGTCGACGTGTTGACAATTTTTTTTTTCCTTACACATGTTTCAACTTATACACATCTACACAGTACATCAAGGCTGTCTGGCTACATTCAGAATCTGTTGTCAGTGTGTGGTTTGTGTGTGCAAGTAACAATGGTGGAGGTACACATGCATTCTGTGTATGCGTATGTGTGTTGCCTCTTATGTGACCATGCATGTCATGTGAGGATGCTCACCATTGTCGTTGTGGTCATTGGTGCATGAAGACATGGAGTGTGTGTTGCATTATCGTATTGTGTGTGCACGTGCATGTGTGTCTGTGAAAACGCTTGTCCACATTTGGGTCCTTAGGCATGTCTTGTTGGCAGTTCTTTTGACATGTGTGTACGTTACATTGTACATGTTTGCACACATCATGTTGTTAGTGGCTGCACATTGTTTTTATGCTAATCTGTATTGTATGTAATTTCAGACATGTCACACATATGATAATTGTCGGCAACATTTCTCATTTTAATTGTGTTTGCCTACATGTGATAGAGTTGCACAGCTATTCGTTGTTGGTAAATTGACATCTACTACATCTACTCCCACACAGGAGGGCTCCAAATGTGCATCGCCCATACACTGTGCTGGAGGACATGGTTGACGAGGAGGTGATCAGAAAATTCCGGCTTCATTGACATAGATTGCTGGAGCTTGTAGACCAATTGTCTCCTCATCTGCAGCCACGAAGAACATATCCTGGTTCCATTACACCCACAGCAAAGGTGATGGCGGCACTTCATTTCTTTGCAACTGGCACCTTCCAGTACACAGTTGAACATGCCGGGGGGATGTCACAATCCATGTTCAGCATGGTACTGCGGGATGTTCTGAAAGCCATGATGATTTACAAGGATGATTACATCCATTTTTCACGGGCGGCAGAGTTGGCAGCAGTCAAAGCAGACTTCTATGAACTGGGCCAGATACCACACGTAGTGGGTTCCATTGATGGCACCCATATCGGTCTCATTCCACCCCGGGCACGTGAGCCTGTATATCGCAATCGGAAGCACTTTCATTCGATCAACGTGCAGGTGGTGTGCCTGGCCGACAACATCATATCCCATGTGTGTGCCAGATTTCCAGGCTCCGCACATGACTCCGACATCATGCGGAGCAGCATTGTCCCCCAACTGATGGCACATCTGCGTCCAGAACGTGTGTGGCTTGTTGGTGAGTATGCTGTGGGGACAGTTGTGTTTTCTGTGTGACATGGGGTACCCACCAATCCTGGTTGTGATATTTGTGTCTTTCATCCCCCCACATAGGCGACTCTGCGTACCCAAACCGGCCGTGGCTGCTGAGTCCCCATACATAATCCAACTACAGCTGGTGAAATGCGATACAATGATGCCCATGGAAGGACACGTAGAGTGGTGGAACGTTCTTTTGGACTGCTAAAGTCTAGGTTTCGCTGCCTGGATAAAACCGTAGGGGCCCTGCCTTACTGACGAGGCAAAGTTTGCAGGATCGTGATTGCCTGCTGCATGCTCCACAACCTGGCCTTGCGCAATGACATTGAACTGATCTTGGACCCTGAAAACCAACAAGTTCCTCGGCCTCCCATCCCACCCATGTCGACTGATGAGGATAGTGGTGAGGAAGAAGGTGTGGATCAGAGGCGTCAGCTCATAGATCGCTATTTTCCTTGAATGTGAGTAAGTACCTCTTGTGCAGGTTGACAATGCGTGATGTATGTTTGCTGGTGGAGTGTGGATGTGGTGTTTCTATGCTGGCTGTTCTGGTATGTTATGTTTGCATGTGTGTGTGTTTTTTTGTTTACATGCAAAGCTCCATGATGTGTGTCCTCTGATCCACAGAATTGGTGATGAGTGTGGTTTGTGGGATGTTACAGTACAGTGTGTTGTGATGGGTGTGAATCAGTTTCCTGACGTTTGTTTGTTGTCTCTCATTATCCCTAGGTCACTCACCTCTGAGGCAAGATTCTCACCGACATAGATCCCTGCACCTGGTAACGTCTGATTCTAAGACAATCATGTGATTAAAACATGGAGACAACACATCATTGAGTGTTTACGTGAAATTTATTTACAGGTTGTGAATTGATGTTGGTGGATATTTACAAGTAAGTGTTGGGTGGGGGAGTGTGAGTTGAAGGTCATGGCAGATGTAAAGACCTTGGGGACACCACATTGGGTGATGTCCAGCTAGTCCAACAGACGTGTGCCAATACTTGGCATTGTGGGACAGGATAGTTGGCGGGTGAATGGCAGGCTCAGGCATGGTTAAAGTCATTGGCGGCCCCTCTTGGAGCGGGTAGATGGTGCATCCCCACTGCTCTCACCTAGTTCCGGCCTCGGACGGCCCCTCCAGCTTGAAGCCGTAGCGGAGACAGCTGGGGGGGGGGCAGGTTGGTCAGGGGCCACATCCGTGTCCATGGGCTCAGGTGGCGGTGACAGTGGTGTTGGTGACCGTGGCCGCTGGGCACTTGGGTGAGGAGGGGGTGGTGTGGTGCGGGATAACCAGTCCCTCCACAGTGCTGTTTGCTGGCCCATGAGGTCCACTATTTGTCCTATGCGGGTATCAATGGACCGCAACAGATTACTGTTCTCTTCTGAATCTTGGTGGGCACGATCAGCCTGTGTCTGCGCCCGCTCATAGGTGGCCTGGACTCTGGCTAGGGCTTCCAGTGTTTCTGCGCCGGGATGGGGTGGGTGTCCTTCCCCACCTCGCCGGTGAGAAGCACTCCTGGTTGTGAGATGTGCCCTCAGCTCTGTCCTTTCCCGTCCACTCTCCCTGCTTGGCTGGGATGTAGATGGCCCTGCGTCGTGCGATGGGTCAGGCAGGGTGGCACAGGCAGGAGTGGTGGTACTGGTGGTGGTGGAGGTGGTGATGGTGGTGGCTGCACAGCTCACTATAGCAGGTGTTGCTGGAGTGACACAGGCCAAGGTTGTGGAGGCAGGGATGTCCGGTGAGCCTGATGGCCCTGGGAGTCTGCTTGGGCCCGCTTCGTCCTCTGCACCGGAGCTGGCAATGGGATCGTCCCCAGAGAGTCCGTGCTGTGAGTGGTGCGACTGTTGCAGGCGGTTGCTGGTTTCGTCAGTCACGTTGCGATCACCTGAGGGACAAGATTTTCATGATCAATGCTGTGGACATGACATGTTTTTTGTGCCAACATTACATATCTCTAACCTTTCACACACCCCACCCACCACCACCCTCCCTGTGGACATTGGGGCCTGTTGGGAGTCGTAGTGCTGGTCTCTCACACACCCCACCCACTACCACCCTGCCTGTGGACATGGGGGCCTGTTGGGAGTCGTAGTGCTGGTCTCTCACACACTCCACCCACCACCACCCTGCCTGTGGACATGGGGGCCTGTTGGGAGTTGCAGTAGTAACCTCTCACTCACCCCACCCACCTCTCACCACACCCCACCACACTCCCTGTGGACATGGGGGCCTGTTGGGAGTTGTAGTACTATCCTCTCACTCACCCCACCCACCTCTCACCACACCCCACCACCCTCCCTGTGGACATGGGGGCCTGTTGGGAGTTGTAGTAGTAACCTCTCACTCACCCCACCCACCTCTCACCACACCCCACCACCCTCCCTGTGGATATGGGGGCCTGTTGGGAGTTGTAGTACTATCCTCTCACTCACCCCACCCACCTCTCACCACACCCCACCACCCTCCCTGTGGACATGGGGGCCTGTTGGGAGTTGTTGTGCTGGTCTCTCACACACTCCACCCATCACCACCCTCCCTGTGGACGTGGGGGCCTGTTGGGAGTTGTAGTACTATCCTCTCACTCACCCCACCCACCTCTCACCACACCCCACCACCCTCCCTGTGGACATGGGGGCCTGTTGGGAGTTGTAGTAGTAACCACTCACTCACCCCACCCACCTCTCACCACACCCCACCACCCTCCCTGTGGATATGGGGGAATGTTGGGAGTTGTAGTACTATCCTCTCACTCACCCCACCCTCCACCACCCTCCCCGTGGACATGGGGGCCTGTTGGGAGTTGTAGTAGTAACCTCTCACTCACCCCACCCACCTCTCACCACACCCCACCACCCTCCCTGTGGACATGGGGGCCTGTTGGGAGTTGTTGTGCTGGTCTCTCACACACCCCACCCACCACCACCCTCCCTGTGGACATGGGGGCCTGTTGGGAGTTGTTGTGCTGGTCTCTCACACACCCCACCCACCACCACCCTCCCTGTGGACATGGGAGCCTGTTGGGGGTTGTAGTAGTAACCTCTCACTCACCCCACCCACCTCTCACCACACCCCACCACCCTCCCTGTGGTCATGGGGGCATGTTGGGAGTTGTAGTACTATCCTCTCACTCACCCCACCCACCTCTCACCACACCCCACCACCCTCCCTGTGGACATGGGGGCCTGTTGGGAGTTTTTGTGCTGGTCTCTCACACACCCCACCCACCACCACCCTCCCTGTGGACATGGGGGCCTATTGGGAGTTGTAGTACTATCCTCTCACTCACCCCACCCACCTCTCACGCCACCCACCACCACCCTCCCTGTGGACATGAGAGCCTGTTGGGAGTTGTAGTAGTAACCTCTCACTCACCCCACCCACCTCTCACCACACCCCACCACCCTCCCTGTGGACCTGGGGGCCTGTTGGGAGTTGTAGTACTATCCTCTGACTCACCCCACCCACCTCTCACCACACCCCACCACCCTCACTGTGGACATGGGGGCCTGTTGGGAGTCATAGTTCTGGTCTCTCACACACCCCACCCACCACCACCCTGCCTGTGGACATGGGGGCCTTTTGGGAGTCGTTGTGCTGGTCTCTCACACACTCCACCCACCACCACCCTCCCCGTGGACATGGGGGCCTGTTGGGAGTTGTAGTAGTAATCTCGCACTCACCCCACCCACCTCTCACCACACCCCACCACCCTGCCTGTGGACATGGGGGCCTGTTGGGAGTCGTAGTGCTGGTCTCCCTCACACCCCACCCACCACCACCCTCCCTGTGCACATGGGGGCCTGTTGGGAGTTGTTGTGCTGGTCTCTCACACACCCCACCCACCACCACCCTCCCTGTGGACATGGGGGCCTGTTGGGAGTTGTAGTAGTAACCTCTCAGTCACCCCACCCACCTCTCACCACACCCCACCACCCTCCCTGTGGACATGGGGGCCTGTTGGGAGTTGTAGTACTATCCTCTCACTCACCCCACCCACCTCTCACCACACCCCACCACCCTGCCTGTGGACATGGGGGTCTGGAGGGAGTCGTAGTGCTGGTCTCTCACACACCCCACCCACCACCACCCTCCCTGTGGACATGGGGGCCTGTTGGGAGTCGTAGTGCTGGTCTCTCACACACCCCACCCACCACCACCCTCCCTGTGGACATGGGGGCCTGTTGGGAGTTGTTGTGCTGGTCTCTCACACACCCCACCCACCACCACCCTCCCTGTGGACATGGGGGCTTGTTGGGAGTTGTAGTACTGGGTGGTTTGACAACATGCATTGCTGGGAAGGTATGAGGCCAAATTTGTGTTTGGTCATGGTGGGTGCATTTGGGCACAGGCCTTCACATTTTGGTGAGTATGTGGCCCACATGCATGGATTGAGGCCTGGGAGATGTGTCTTCTCAGTTGTGTAAGGCAGACCATGTCGGTGTGATAGTGGTGCTTGGCTTGTACTTACCAGCCTCTTCTCCCTCTTCGATTCCTTCCAGGCTCTCAGGGTGCAGTATGCCCAGCACCTTTTCCTCCTATTCTGCATACGGTATGGGCTCCGGGGGTGTGCCGCCGCCAGTGTGGTGTGCCTGCAGGTGGTTCTTTGCCCGGATGCCTTTGACCCTTGTCTTGAGTTCGTGCCACCGCCACTGGATGTCGTGCTTTGTTCGGTGCCTGACGCATTCACTCGGTTGACTATCCGGTCCCACATGTGGTTTTTGCTTGCCACGGTGGTCTGCTGGACTAGTGTGCCAAAAAGGTGTGGTTCGACACAGATGATTTCATCCACCATGACCTTCAACTCTGTGTCAGTGAATTTTGGATTTTTCTTTGGTGCCATGGTGTGTGATGTTCATGGTGTGGGTGGAGTGGGTTGGGATGTGCAGGTGTGTGGTGTGTAGGAATGGTGTGGTGGGTGTTTGTGTGGTGGGTGTGTTTGTGTGCAGGTTGTATGTGTGAATTTTGTGTCTGCTGTTCGTGGTATTCAGCCTCTTGCTTGCTGCTATGCTGTGATGCAAAGGATTGTGGTAGTGGGTGGGAATCATTTTATACTCTGTGTCGTGGTTGTGTCCCAATGGTTGTTGCCAGTCAGGTGCTAGGTGGGTGTGTTGACTTGTGTGGATTTTTAGGTGCATGGGGGGGTGTCATTGTGGCTTGTGATTGGTGTGGGTGTTTCAGGTGGGTGGGTGTCCTGTTCAGTGTGTTTTGTATTTACCTCCGTCAGCCATTTTGGAATTAGCTTGACGGTAGGGATGGTGTTCGTGTTGTCCTTCCGCTGGCATGCTCCGTTTATTGTTGCATTGTTTCCGCTGCGGTCGTGGATAGAGGTGAGTTCCGTAGGACTGGCGGCGTTATCCTAATCGCGGGCACGGAGCCTCCGCAGGTATTGCGGTGGCTGTGCCTGTTCCCGCGGTCATGTTCGTCCGCGGCGGACGGTGTTTCTTTGGTTCCGTCCGCTTGCGGCGGTCTCTGGTGTACTCCGTCCGCCGTGGACGGTGTTTGATGTGGTCCGTCCGCCGCGGTCGGAGTTTCGTGACATTATTATCCTAATCGCACCGGCGGTTTATCCGTGGAGCGGTCGGGAGTATTTTTGCCGCGTCCTTGGCGGACGGAACCCGTTTTCGTCCGCGATCCTAATCGGCTCCTAAGTGTGGGTCATGTGTTGTTTGTGACTTCTCCATTGAGTGTAAGAAGTTTGTGTTCAAAGATGTGAAAAATTAACTTAAGACTTTCACAAATTGCAATAGCTGTAACGTTATTTATGCAATCTTTTGTCCTTGTGATTTAATTTACTCGGACCAGACCAAGCAAAAAATAAAGCTACGAATCTCCCAACACCGGAGCCGGATTCGGTGTGGCACAGCAAATGCCCCCTTGGTCAACATTTTTCCAATAAAGGGCATACAGAAAACGAAATACATTGGACTATAATCAACCAAGTGATCATACCACCAAGGGGTGGTGACCTGACACGGATGCTCAACAAGGAAGAGCTTAAATGGATATTAAAAACGGACAGCCTAAACTCTGGTCTCAACCTTCAGGAGGACTGGACGGCCTTGATTTAAGCTCTGATCTAATGAACAATTGGTTGTTTAACCTCAGCCCTCTGCTATGGGCTTCTCAGATGTACATACTGTTGCTTTGCAAACTTTCTCCTAAATATTGGAATTCGGTATCTTCATCTTGCCATGTCGTTCGTGCTTTTTCATTGTGATCAATTAGTTTCCTTAAATTTGTTCACTGTCACCGTGCACTGCTCACCTGCACAAATGCACTTTTTAAATTTCCTTAATTCACTTAAGCGCTTCTTCCCCAATATGGCCATCGGCCTGGAATCCCTTGGCCATGGTCACCTCCTGGGGACTGTCAACCGTTCAGGACCTTCCACCCCAACATGGCCGCCACGCATTTTACCCCTCTTTTATTTATTTATTTTTATTTTTTTATGCCATGACTCCCCTGGTAGTGCTACCCAATCAGGTCGCCTCCAGAACCCCCAACCAATCAGAAACCTCCTACCCCTTCAAAGCGTCTTCCGGCAATCCCCACGAGGAAGCCAGGAAGCAGACTCCACTACCGACTGACTCGGTAAGTTTATAATCGGTTGGATTACCGGAAACATCCAGTCCCCTTCTCTCATGTCCTAACCACCCGCTTTACTTTACAGGTAACTCCTGGCACCGCGGATTTACACAATTGTAACGCGGTTATTCAGAATTGCGCCCGATTCTGGTAAGAATCCCCCCGCGCCCGCCCAAACACACCCTTTGTAAATTGGCCATCCAAATTTAATGATGTCCTCCCTTTATTCACAGGGTTGCTCTGCCTTCACTAGGCAATTTGCCATCACGCTCGCTGCACGAATTCTACCAGTAATATCTACCCCAGTGAGCCTTCCCCCAGCTCCATGCTCCCCCCACTGCGCCGTCATTTTTACACTTTCGCTGGAATAACGAGTGGATTGTCCTGTCACAGCATGCTCATTTAGTATATCTAGTACACTCCTGTCCCAATTAAATACGCCGCCCGCACAATCGGCTCTTCTTTAGCACAGGAACATAGGTAATCACTCCCCGGGCACGCTTCCTTGTACTTGTGTAGAACTGAGTAATTTTCTTCACCTCCATAGGACATTTCCTGCTCACTCCGAAACGATTATTCATCATCACGACCCTCTGTCCATTAACTCCCTGTACAGAGTTGGAATCGAATAGCTAACTCTACTCCTACAGGAAGCCACTGATCATCTTCACATTCATCCACCTGACGCCACACACACCTCGTGCGTTTTTAATCATAGTTAGGTTCACCATTCACTCAGTCACTTTTACAATATGCAAACATTGTTATGTACATGTCCACCACTAAATGTATGTATGCCTTCTCTCTCCTTCCCTTCCTTAGGCATTAGAGGCTTACAACCATAAGGCATTTATTAAATGTCCTGATGATGGTCCCCATGATTAAGTAGTGGGACCGAAATGCCGTCGACCTGTTGTGCACCTTATACAAAAACTTGATCTATATGTTATGTATATGTAATGGTGCGTGCCTGATATTTCTGTACACTCCAATTTTTACAGAAACCGCTGCTTTTGCCCTAACAAGCCCTGTTTTGTCTTCTGTCAACCTTCTGTACTGATCTGTGTTTGGGTACAGGCTTGTGCCTCACACTGGTGATTTGTTGAAGGTATTCCTTTTTATAAAACTTTCAATTGAGTAAAAAATTGAAGACCTCTGTCCTGCTGGACATGTCGCTCCAAATATAGAATTGATTTCGTGTATATTCATTGTTTCTCATACATTTCCTATGCATGGGACCGTTGTTGTTTTACAAAGTATGCTCCCCGAGGTCCTACGCTGATTTACTTGGGGTCCCTTGTTGTTCTTAACACACAATAAAGATGGCAGCCTCACAGATACTTGACCCGTCAAAAGAGGGGTGAGACAGGGGTGCATTTTAGCACCCCTTTTGTTCACACTCTATATTAATAACTTAGGGGCCGTTTTAACTTCCAGTTGTAAAGACATCCCAAGGGCTGGTACCAAAATGATTCCCGCTCTGCTGTACGCAGATGATGCGGTTTTGCTGTCAAGGACCTCAAGAGGGCTTCAAACTCTTTTAAATAGTTTTATTGATTTTATGGACTCTCTAGATTTGGTCACAAATTTTAAAAAGTCCCATTCTATGTCTATTGGCTCAGGCAGAGCAAGGAAGGCTAAATTCTATTGTAAGAATATGGAATTAACAAAGGTCCCCGCTTTCCCCTACTTGGGGGTTCTTTTTGACGATAGACGCTCGTGGGTTACACAGCGCTTGCACAAAAGGAGTATCTTAGCCCGAGCATCGGGCCATTGTGGATTCTGCTAAAAGAATTGGCTCAAAACCTCTCCCTGCACTCTTCAAAATTTACAATGCAAAGTGTCTTCCAATGGTGACCTATCGGAGTGACCTATGGGGATACTCAGAGACGGGTGATATTCAGGTGACAGAAAATGGGCTTTTACATAAATTACTGTCGGTCCCGGCTTCTACTCCTGTTTTTAATATCCATGAAGATCTTGGAGCTGGCTTTATCTCAGATCAGATTGCGGTTGCTCCCATAGTATGCTGGTTGAGAATTTTGGCTCAACTGTCGCCCAATCTAAACCAGCTGATTATGCAAGACTGCATTTCCCGGGATAAGGGCCTTGATATTCCTTGGGTTC
Organism: Lissotriton vulgaris; assembly: GCF_964263255.1. Lineage (NCBI taxonomy): Eukaryota > Metazoa > Chordata > Amphibia > Caudata > Salamandridae > Lissotriton > Lissotriton vulgaris. Next base: position 1,254,522,480 of record NC_141696.1, read on the forward strand.
GTTATATCAAGTCTCAGGTGGCTCTTCTTGGTTGTCCTGATCTATTTTTGAGCCCTAGAGCTCTGGGTAAACCAGCCATTAGAGACCTGAAGCAGCGGTTTTTGGATAGATCAATGCTGATTAGGGAGGAAAGGGAATTAGTTAAACACACAGTAAGAAGTTTTGTCACATTGACCATAGGTAGTCAGCTGCAACCATATCTAAAGTATATAAATAGGTCTTATCAACTGTTTGTCTTAGTTAGATTATAGCACAACATGGTTCCCTGGCTACTGGCTTTCCACGAAAGGGTTTTTTAAAGAAGGATCGTTAGGGCCTTGTTCTTGTGACAACTTCTCAGAACAAAATATTCTTCACATGATTTTTTTCTGTGAGTTCTATGTTTCGTTACGTAGGAAATTTATTATTCCCCTCCTAAAAGGGCAACATTTTGAGAAAGTCAGACCAGCGCTAGTATATTTACAAATGCTGGCATCTCCTGTGGTGTGCTTTGGGGTTGCCAGCTACATTACAGGCGAAATCAGGTGTAGGAATATGATCACGGTATCATAGAGGGGATTATGTTTTAAATGAAGTTATCTATTTAATATAATGTGTTTTTAACAGTATATTATGTAAATAGCAATTATTTTTGATAAATGTTGATTTATAATTATGTATTTAATTACCACTTAGGACATATTGTGTTGGATAGGATTGAGTAATATATGACGGTTTTTATAAATTGTGCAGTATTCTGAGATTTGGATGAATATAGTATGTTATAATGAATTGTTTGTATTAGGATGTATTGTGGCATGCACTTTGATGGTTTTAATCTAACCGAATAAAGTTAAATTTGACTTTGAATTTGACTTTGTGTTTCAGTTTCTGTCATTTTCCGTTTTGATAGATTGACTATTTCCAACTCTTGTGTTTGTTCTAACTCTTCATATTCCTCTGTCTCATACTCCTTGTCCAAGTTCCTGTTCTTTTGGGGTCTGATGTTACGTTTGCCTCTTCTTGTTGGTTTCCCTTTGGGCGGCCTTGTCCCCTGCCTCCTTCTCTGTTTGCTCCTGGTTGTGCCCCATGCTCTTCTCCCAATTCCACTGTTGGAGGGACAACCTCATTTCCCCTAAAAAATCACACTTTGGGCGTGCCCCTTCTCGCTCTGACTTATTTTCACATGTTTCATTCGATGTTATGGATGATAAACTGCCTGAAGCATTTGTTGCTTTGTCCAATTTGTCCTGTTGCTTTAACAGGTCATATTTCCTTGCATAAGTGAATATGCGTCCTTCTAGATAGCCTTCCTTGTCTCTTAGGAATATCGTTTGTTTCTGCAGTTGTACTGTTGACTCATGTTTTTCTATGTAATGTTCCAACTCCTGCTTGAACTTTGCCATTTCAAAGTTTACTTCAATTTTTTCTAGTTCTTTTTCTAATTCTTTCAGCTGTGCAGTTGTTCTCTCTCAGGCAATTGTTTGAATAATATTTCCATGAGACCCATAGATGATTTAAGTATGTGCTCACCCCATTCAAGTAAAAGATCGTTGGTGGTGTCTTGGTGATTTGGCATGAGGTTTATGCGTAGTCCCCTAGGTACCCTTTTTACTTCCAGGTATTTATTCAGTGAGGTAACCTCTCACCATTTGTTGATTTCCTTCTTAGATAACCTTTCCCACATTCCTAGTTTGCTTTTGACATCAATGTTCCGTGTAGTGGATTGTGCTCATTTTTCTGAGATAACTCCTCCCTGTTCTTCGAAAAAAGTGTCTATTATCTCATGCCTTTTTGCCTCCCTTTTTTCCATACTTGAGCTCGTCGGAGTTGCCATTGCTTGAACTCTTCAATATTCCTGATTTTCAAAATTGTATTTACCAGTTTCCCAATTCGTAACTATTCTATTCCGCTTTTCTTTCAGAAACAGTCTGGGACACATTTATACGTGACAGTCTGGGGCACATTTATACGTGCCTCTTATGCTTAGAACAGTTTTCTAGCACTTCAGGAGATCAACTGGAGTTTTCGGAAATGAATTTTACGCAACAGTAAACTTTGATTGTCTTTCACACTCATCTAATCAACTGGTTCCTGCTTTCCCCTCTGCCCTCCGGCTCCGGATTCAACGTCCCCCTCCTTTCAGCTTCAGTGCTGCTTCTCCCGTTGCATAAAATTCGGCCAGTGTTCACCGATGCCGATTCTTTACTTAATCCCAAGTAAAGGCCCAGTTTCTGGCATCCGGCGCTCTCCGACGGTGCGCTGTGGAGACGGCAGAGCCCAGCCGTTATTAATTTCAAAACAATATTCCTTTCGGAACAAATCCACATGCACTCACTAGCAAATGCTGAGTGATTACACTCTTGGTTTTATGTAAGCAGCAATATTATCCGACAATTTACATCCCAACGCGTTTCAGTCTGTACTCAGACCTTTCTCACGGGTAACCAGTGCTTGTGTCAAAGCTGTATTTTAATTAACCCATGGTGTTACATGACATCCTGGTTTGACAGCACTTGGCATTCTGGTAGTTGTCGTGCGTAATTTACGTGACTAATGAAATTAATGAAATTAATGAATTTATCTCTAAATTATGTGACAGTGAAGGAAACGTTGCAGTGAATAAAAGATTACAGTGAATAACATCATTTTATGCTCTTGGCTCGCACATAAATTATGATTATTCAATTTGGAAGATAGATACACATCCATTGCTACATTAACTGTTTTTGGTTTTTCACATTTTGTGTCATTGTTTCATTTGATTTGAGTCATGCCCTCTAGTAGTCCTGGTAATCACATTTCAGACGTACTCTTGGGTAACAACCCTTTATATCAATACCTCTAATTAAATACACATCATGCCCTCTAGTGGGCTCATATTGAGTCCTGACTAATGGATTTATACTCTTGTGAAATTCAGTGAGCTATTCTCTAAGTGGTGAGGCTTTGGTAAAATAGTGTAAGTGATAGTGAATTAAAACCATTTTCCTGTATAATTGATTTCGAACCTTATATTCAATTACATTATCAACTCATGTATGGAAGAACCAGACAAAGGGGCGGGGGGAGGAAAGGGGAAATTCATTATCTTGATGTCTTTCTGTTGGATGATTCGGCAAAGTAAACATATTGAAAGAAAAGGGTTTGATGTAACCTTCACAACTAGTCCATTTATAAATGTGAATACAGTTCTTCATCTTAATTTAGCCCATAGGGGACCAAAGTCCTGAAGGACAATATGTGTTGAGATTCCTTTTGTTTTAAGATTTTTTCATGGTTGCCACCTCTCACATGGCGTGGGACCATTTCCACAGCATAAAATTTCATTTTTTTCCAGTCACCTTCATGGCATTTCACCATATGTTCAGCCCCAGCAAACCTTCGATCCTTATTCGTTGTTGTCCTCACTTGCTCGAGAATACGTTTCTTGAGTTCACACAGTACTCCCCACATATTTAAGCTAAGCTGGCAGGGGCATTCAATTATGTAAATAACATATTGGCTTTTAAAATTGGTCAATTGATTGATTCTCCACTTTTTTGATTTGTTACAATGATTTCCTTAGTATTTGGAGCTATTTGACACAATTTACAGGTCGTACACTTATAGAATCTTTTCGTATCAAGCCATGTCTTCAGTTTTTTGTTGTTTGGAGGATCAAAGTAACTGTGAACCAATTCGTCGTTAAGGTTTTTTGCCCTCCTGTTTGTTATTTTTGGATGATTCCCCACGATGTTTGACATGGTCGAGTCCAAACACAAAATGTTCCAATTCTTCTGAATTATTTTTGCAATTTGTTTTGATTCCGTTGAGAAAGTAGTGATTAATCTTATTGCATCTTACTCCGTGTCTTGCTGTCGCATTTTGGTCTTTATTATTTCAGATCTTGGTTGTTTTTCTGTTTTTTGTAAACATGCTATTAGTACCTTTTTGTTGTATTTTCTTTTTTTAAATCTTGCTATAGATTGTTTGCTATGTTTTTGCCATTCATGATCTTCGGAGCAGATTCGGCGTATTCACAAAAGTTCTCCATATGGGATTTTCCCAATTAGTGGGGCTTGGTGGAAACTTTCTGCATGCAAAGACAGCGTACTCTGTCTTACATGTGTAGCTCCCTCTTATGGTGTAAGGTGTGTGCCTGAAAGGAAGCCTGACTGACTGTGTGTCCACGCCATGTCTACAGTCTTTACATTTAAAGCATCTATGGAATCCATTTTGAGCTTTTAGCCATGTAGAGCTTTTGAGATTAGTTGGTGCTTGCACACTAATTCACTTCTCATTGATTTAGCCTTCCTAATGTGACTGATGGATATTTCTCACATAAAGGACCCACAATTGGATCATTCCGAACCAAAAGCCAATGTCTGTTAAGGATTTTGAGTAGATTGGCGTGATAGGTCTTGTACCCTGTGATGAGTCTTAGGGTGTGGGATGAGACTATCTTCCTGGGGGGTGTGTGTTGGTCCTTTTTGGAAAAAGGAGATCTTTCCTGTTCTTATATGCACACTTATTTTCGGCATTAGCTAATGTGATGTTGTATCCCCTATTTCTTAGTCTCATGAAAAGTTCCACTTTTGACTCTTTCAAATCATCTTCCCAGCTACAGTTCCGGGTCATCCTCAGACACTCAGCATAAGGTATGGACTGTTTGAATTTTGTTGGATGGAAGATCTGGGCATGTAATATTGCGTTACCTGCTGTCGGTTTTCTGACTGTGCGAATATATATTTTGTTATTTGCCACAATAAGTTCAAAGTCTAAAAACTGGGTGGAATTGGTACTTATTGTGCTTGTGAATGTGAGGTTCAAACTATTTTTGTTGATTTCAGTTGCAAATATCAGTGCACTCTCACTGGACCCCTTCCATAAGATGAAGATGTCATCTATGAACCTCTTGTATATCATAACATTCTCTGTCATTGCCTGTTTTTGTGTGACCATTAGTACTTGCACCTCCCACCAGCCCATATGCAGATTCGCATAGCTGGGGGAGAAGCAAGTACCCATGGCCGAACCCTGTATTTGTTTGTAGTGTAGTCTGTTGAAGATTAATGTATTGTTGGTGAGGCACCATTCTGTAATTTCCAAAAGCATACATGTGTGTTGGTGTAGTGAAATTGGTCAGTTCCCTAGGTAGTGTTGTAGGGCTCGTAGACCATCCCTTGAACAACAAGGGTCGAAAACACAGTTCTCATTCCAATCACAGTCATATATTTTGGTTAGGAAATCTCCTGTGTCTTTGATAAAGGCAGGCAATTCTCGAACATACTGTTGTAGGAAAGAGTCAATGAATATGCTCGTGTTTTCAAAGAGGCTCCCTATGGCCGGTAATATAGGTTTGCCAGGGGGCAGTTGTGCCTTTTTGTGCACCTTCGGTATTAGATACAGTTGCGGGGTGATCGGGTAGTCTTTCTGGAGGAAATCAAACTCTGGTTTATTTATATTGCTAGAACTCGTTCAACGTTTACAATTTCTTGAAGAAGACAAGAGCATACCCGGTATTTTGCTGATTATTTTATTTTTAGCAATCACCATGTCGCCATGAGGCGTTTCAGCCGTCCAACGGCCTAGATCACATGTCAGCGCCTTGGGGTGGAGATTCCCCTTTTAGAGTGCTAGTGCATAGTATTGGCAGCAATGGACATAATAAAAACACTTAATTGTTTCCCTTGATATCAGCATAAATGCATTGTTTCACAGATATTGTTTCTATTAAATATCATATTCTAAGATGTACAGTGTTGATTTTATCTTGATTAAAATCCAGGTTTGTTATGGTAAAATCTTTGTATAATTACATAAAATGCCACCTTTTACCTCACATGTTGGTATATCTGGAAAAATATTTAGTCCATTGTTTTTAGCCAAAGTAACTAGTGTAAAACATGCCACCCTCCCTAAGTGCAAGTCAAACTAAATATATTTATATTTGCGCAAATTGTGCCTTGACAGTGCAAAAATTACAGTGCAACTATAGAACATCTTACAGTGCTAAATCTTAGGTAATGTAATATTCATATTTCCGGTTCAATACCTTACCATGGTCTATGTCAAACAACAAGTTGTAATAGTCTGAATCTTCAATATATGTGGAGCAAAATTGACTAATAACTATCTGTTGTATAATGTTGCTTCCTAGAAATGAAAATATGTACTATAAAAGGATAATATATATAAAATCATTACAACCCTATAAAGTCGGATAAATAGGCTAAAACAGTGCTAGCATGACATTGTGAAACTCCTAAAATCAAATTCAACCCAAGAGTGATGATGCTACTACCCTAATAGCCACCTAAGATTTATAAATAAATATAAATTAAAATATTAATATATTAAATATATTAGGTACATTAGTCTTAACTATACAGGTTGCAACTACAGTGTATCAGATGATAGAAAATGTAATATATAGTGTATCTGAAATATACCACTTAGATTTTTTACAGGTAATTGTACATATCTTCGCTGGTGTTCAGCCCTCCAGGGTGCATGGTATCCATTTCAAGGTTATACCTTGTCTCTAAGCGCCAAAGCTTTGCCTCCCTGTTGCCGCCTCTCTTGCTTATCAGTACTGTGTCTAAAACAAAGTAATTAAAATGTTTAAGACTGCTACAGTGTTGATCTTTAAAATGCCTGTCAACTGGATAGCTTGGATCATTGTTTAAAATGGCATGCATATGTTGCAGAATTGTTTTGTTTACCATCAATTTTATACTACCAATCTAATACAAATTGCAACTACAGACAAGTACATATATCGCAAATTCTGTTTTACACTACAAGTACTGGTTAATCAATTGGGTATGGTCACTAAACACTGTTTTATAGGACTTATTATTATTTCCATACTGGCAGGCTTTACAGCTGGAGCATTTGTAAAAAACGTTCCTGGTTGTGAGCCAGGCTTGCTGGTTCGGAGTCTTCTGGACTACTTTTGACCAAACTGTTTCCCATTGTCGCAGTTCTCCTAAAAGTTATTGCAGGTTTCTTGGGTGTTGTGTTTGATTTTAGATTCCATATGCATATCCCGATACATGCCCTTATATATGTACATTTCACATTGCCCTAATATAGGCATAGATATCCAGTCCTTTTTTAGGCATAGTCCATCCTACCCAAATACAGGCATGGCTACTTCCATCCGTTCATCTACATCACAACGAGTTCTAAAAAAAGCAGGCTCTTAAACTGTTAGGGACTTCCCCTTGATTGAATATTGGTTTCTCCAAGAACTCCGTTATTATGCATAAACAGCTATTCCGTAGGGGTTCATTCATGACGTTCATATGCCCAACTTTACGTCAATACTGGCATTCCTAAAACACCTTCAAGGTATAAATATACCTTCACTTGCTATGGCAAAGCACGGTGTGGTTCGGTGCAGTTCGATTACCTACTTGCACGACACAGCTCGCTACAGCAATTGCCGAAGAAAGCCTACTCTCCAGCTGACGCACTTTTCAGAAGCTGTCATCCTCCTGACGAGAAATCCAGCTCCAGTGTTTCTGACTCCCCTTGTGGGGTGTTGGGAAATCGAGTCCCGAGACAGAGAACCAACCTCTCTCATTCTAAGGAATGGAGCTGATTAAAACCTAGAGAAACCTTTGGCAATTCTTGGCAGAACTAAACCTATGCTAAAGATAAACACCTACTTCTTCCCTCGTACTAGACCTAGGTTAGGTACACTGGGGTAGGCATATTTTAGAAGCACCAGTTAAATATTTTAGCCTGTGTTATTTATGTATGTATTTTTATATATGTCATAGCAACAGACAATGCTATTACAGCATTATTTTATATTACTGTTTACACTGTACGCATTATACTTCGCATTCTGTCTAACGATTGTAGCAGTTCACATCTCTTGCATGAGAAATAAGACTGTTCAATAAACGCCTTTTTTGAAATGCCCATCTCTCTATTTCTATGCAACTCTGTAGAAATGAAGCATTCATGATTGAAATAGTTATCTATTGTTTCCACGACTCTGAAGATATTGTTCTGGTTCTCGGGGAAACAAAGTTGTCATGTTTATGCGGTTGTCAGAAATGAATCACTTCTTGTCTATATTCGAGAAAGTTTCTAGTGACCTCTGGCACACACATAATTAAGTTTAATATACTCGATAGAGACATACTGACCTTAGTCCTATGTCAAACCTATAGTGTATATTATTCCAATGCACAGAGCTTATTGGGAATATAGGAACTACACTACATGGTACCCAACGGTTTGGTAAGGCACTAATTTAACGCTAGATACTAAAGTAACTCAGTCGTGCTTTTCTCAGAGAACCCTTTTTCCATAATACTCCAATAGACGTCGGGAGTGGGAAAAGGGATAATACCCGCCGAAAACCCTATGTATTAGCTTTTTGGTTTGTTCAACGTTGAAGGATACAGTGTTCCAAAAGATTGTGCACCTTATCTTTGTTCCCTTGAAGCTTGCTCTGCATTCTTCATTAAACCAAAAATGTCCCTAAACGGGGATAACAACACCAAAATCGGCGGAGCAGCGGCTGATCCAGCAGCTTTTAACGTAACAGGTTTCCAAGAAACCGATGAGAATGCTGTGGTCATTCCTCCAAATTTAAGGAAAGCCATCACTACTAAACTTATAAAACATGGCCTAACATCAAGAGGTGGTAGGGCAGTTTTAGTGGTAGAGGCAAATGAATATCACTAGACAGAGGTATTCTATTCATGGATAGTCTTCCCAGAAGTAAATCCAGTAACACACATGTTTCACTTCCACAAAGAAGGAAAATCACCAGAGGAATATATTCCTTTTGAGGATATTGAAATTCCACTAACATACCAGGAGCATGAGCTCCGGTTTAAAGGCGTCCTAAAACATTTAAATCACATTACCAAGCTCGGTCTACTAGGTAGAACAGGAGTAACATGGCTGATTTTAGCCGGCTATACACCACATCCTGACATTGAAGAAATGTCAGATGAAGAGTTACTAACTCAACTCACAGAGTTAATAAAAATTTACGGACAATTGGTTCAATATGTCATGCGGACTTTTACAGTCCAACCACCAGTAGTTATTACACACATACCTCTCACCACGGGAATACATTGAAAATCACACCATAGACTTTACACACAGTCATGTGGAAATTACCAATAAAACATGAACAAATTCCATTCTGGATAGCTCAAAAAAATACTCAGATCGAAGCAGTATTTCCTAATATTAGCCCTTATGATAAACACAGAATTTTAACAATCTGTCTACCAATGGGGATCACACCACATCTGGAGGACTGCACCACTTGGGGTACAGTCTTCGCTGCAATATACACTAAAATACATGGTGTTCCATCTATGGCGGTAATACCTGATGTGCTGAAACAGATTCAAAACGAATACGGGGCAGAGCCTGCCTTAAGTTTGGGAATAATATTACTGTAAGATTTCAAACAGGTCTCGACAATAATATTAGCTAATATTAAAGGAGAAACAGCCTCAGTGGCGATCCACCAGAAGTTTAGGGAATTTGATGCAACAGAGCAACCACAAGAACTAACCAGAATAATTGAAAAATCCTATGAAGAATTAGGCAGAGACAGTTTGGGTGGTAAACCATCTAAACCACAACTGTCTGAAAGTCCTGAAAAGGTCTTGACTAAAAACACTCCTACTCCTTCTAAAAAGAAGTTGGAAAATAGCAAACAAACTTCTAAAGAGAAGCATTCTCATGCTCGAGGTAGGTCTCCTCAAAAGGAGCCCTCTGAAAGAAGGTATAACCTCAGGAATAAGGCTAATTTGAGAAAACCTGATAGAAATCAAGATACTGATACACATTCCTCTCGTAACTTTCGGACTTCATCACGAAATCCGAAAAAAGAGGAAGGTCATAAAACAAAGCAGAATACGTGAAGTCCAAAGACCATCAACACGTTCAGAAAAACAAGAAACCTCAATTCACCAAAAAAAGGTAGCAGGTCTAAAAATCAAACATGCCGAGGATCTTGAGGACACAACTCAAGAACGGAGAATGGGCTTAGACGATGTTGGACAGCGCAGCAGAAGTCACAATAGCTCGCCAGAACCTGAAGGATCTTATGGAGACAGTGGACTTGAATGAATTCATTTAAGTTGAAACTACAGATACCAGGGTTAGTTCTCCACATAGGTTATATGATATAACACTCCGGATGGAGGGAGACATACCAAGAAAGATGAGAGCACTCTATTGGGAGTGACTTTCCAAGAGTTATGACATTCTTCTAGTTGAACAACACTGGCCACCAGAATTTGTCAGTGAGTGCCCACATGGCAAAGACATCATTATTGAAGAATTGTGAGTAGCCTTACAAGTGTAAGGATGTGTACTAGAGCACATCTGTGGGCAAACTTAATTGTAAAAAGTAAACAAAAGGTAAATGAATGAATACTCTGATTTCAATCAATCAGTACGTTGGGTCATATTTCCTCATCTGATCAACAATATTTTCTTTCGGAACATGGATGAGTTCCAATGTTTAACAAAAATCCAATTCAAACATGTTATCACAGGTGTCGAACGTATATCAATCACATCATGTCGTAAAGAACACCCCGATGCATTTCGAGCCGGTGGCTCTTCTTCAGGGGACATGGATCTAAGAAGAAATGAAATAATGGGCATGTAACAAGAACCCAGGATAGAATAACATCAATGGTGGGTGATAAAGTTAAAGTGGTAGTGCCGGGGTGCTAAGCATGTGAAAAAATAACTGTAGAAAACCCGGCAAAGAATGCAGGGTAACAAAACTATAAGCGCAGTGTATGTTAATGGGCAACCGTAGTGAAAAAAACGAGTGAAATCGGTAAATAAAAGGAACTAGCGTGTGTAATAGCCAGGTAAAGAAAGGGAAGAGAGGAACATGCAGGAGTGTGAGTTGTCCGGACAAGTGGCCGAATACAAAGAAAGGCAGGTGCGGAAAACCGTCTGCGCCAGGTATGGTGTAGACCCCGTAAACCGCTAGCCGGGTGCGAATGGTTGAAAACATGTGCACGTAGAAAGAAGTGATGGACGGGAAACGTGCAAGGTGAAAAAGTCGGGCCGGGAAGCTTACTGTGCATGTGAAGTTTAAAAGACGCCTAATTCAACAGCGTGAATAGTCCGTACTCCGAGTTAGGAAGTGTAAAAATCAAATTGTGAGCAAGCGTATAAGAGTTATGGAAGCCGACATAGAAAGAGGAACCACTTTGATTTCAAATATTGGAGGTTGTTAAGAAAATTGAAGGGAACGACCCTAAAAAACTTTTGCTTCAAAGAGAACTTTATTGGATGCACAAGCTTAGTTCCATTTACCCGACAGGCCTCAACGAGAGACTGGAATACAGTAGTTTTCTTTGACAACCAGGAATAGTTACTTATTGTCGTTTGCTTGCTCTCTCTCTGGAATTCATGTATTAGTTACCTTTTACCTCGTCCTACGTTTATCATTTTTGCTCTTACTTTCTCTTTTTCCAAGTTTTTCCATACCTAGCGTGTCATTTCTTAAGTGTCCCTGGCACTTTTTCCCTTTTTCTATTTTTTTCTATTGCTTTTCCTCGCTACACGCTACTTTCTTTTCATCTAGTCTAATTCTTTAGTTCACTTTTTGGCAACATTTAAATGTTTTTTTCTGATGGCCTCTGCTTCTTCTTCCTTCTTACTTTTCCCTTTCACTCATCCTGTTTATACCTTCTACTCCCTTGTTATCTTTGGTTTCATAGCGTGATTTCTTATCCCAACTCTATCCGTCATATTTTTTTTCTTCCTTTTTTTCCCCTTTTTACATTCTTAGCATTGTATTTTTATACACTTGTAATTGCCATCGTTATTTCTTAGTATCCATATTGTATGTTGTTTTTAATGTCACTTTTTGTTCTTGTCCCGCATGTAGTGCCTTTACTCTGGACACCCATGGGTTTCTTCTGTCTCTTTCATCCTTTTTTTGTCTCTTTATTGTATCTCTACTCAGTGCTTACTTTTCTGTCCTCTTTCTATGTCGGCTTTCATAACCCTTATACGCATGCTCACAATTTGATTCTTACACTTCCTAACTTGGAGTACGGACTATTCACGCTGTTGGATTAGGCGTCCTTCAAACTTCATAGGCACGGTAAGCTTCCCGGCCCGACTTTTTCACCTTGTACGTTTCCCGTTCGTCACTTCTTTCTACGTAAACATGTTTTCAACCATTCGCACCCGGCTAGCGGTTTATGCAGTATGCCCCATACCTGGCGCAGATGGTTTTCCGCACCTGCCTTTCTTTGTATTCGGCCACTTGTCCGGACAACTCACACTTCCGCATTTTCCTCTCTTCCCTTTCGTTACCTGGCTATTACACACGCTAGTTGTGTTTATTTACCGGTTTCACTTGTTTTTTTCACTATGGTTTCCCATTAACATATATTTGGAAAAAGGGGACCCCTATATAATATAGTAGCACTTGCTATACATAGGGAAGAAACAGAGTTAGGAAAGGTCTATAGCAAAGTGACAGACATTGATTAGATAATACAATTTACGGTTTTTTGTAAATAAAAACCTAGAATGAAACAGTATATTAAGTTCACTTGTGTACAGAAACCAATGAGCAAAATAATTTCTGATATTGCTTTATTGTTTATTGTTGTTGACTATTTTTCTTTTGTTTTCTACTGTTTTTTTTAAATATATATAGTTTTTATAAGTGATTATGTGTTTAAATTTTATATAGTCTTGAATTAAAAAATACAAAAGAGAAAATACAAAATCAATAGACATGAAACATATATACAGTGATGAAGGCAAAGCGGTAGACACCACTACGCGCGTTTCGGCTCTTGAGCCTTCTTCAGGTGACCGTCTATTGTTAGAGTTTCAAAGAGTCCAGGACTCACAGTTAGGTGTGGCGTGGATATAAAAGGTAAGTCGGTAAAGGCAGCTTCTTAAGATCTTGAGATGTGGAACGATGTAGTCCTATAGCTTGTCATATGTCACAAGCTCGAAATGCATCGGGGTGTTCTTTTTGACATGATGTGATTGATTTACATCCGACAACTGTGATAACATGTTTCAATTGGATTTTTGTTAAACATTGGAACTTATCCATGTTCCGGAAGAAAATATTGTTGATCATATGAGGAAATATGACCCAACATACTGATTGATTAAAATCAGAGTATTCATTCATTTACCTTTGGTTTACTTTTTGTAATTAAGTTTGCCCACAGGTGTGCTCTAGTACACATCTTACACTTGTAAGGCTACTCACAATTCTTCTATATTCAGCGCCTCACTGGACAGGAGGTGAACTGCTAGAGCACCCTTACTTTAAGAAATGTTAAGAATATTCTACTCACTTTGTTAACTTCGGAGTGCAGCGGCTTCATCTTTCTTAAAGACATCATTATTCCAGCCTTCTCTAATCATACTCCAATACATTTAAAATATACTTATGCCAGGAAATGGGCACTCACCCAAGCCCCAGCTTTCTACAAAAATCATCTAGGATGGGATGAGGATTCTCCTCACCATAAAATCCAGTTGAAAAATCAACCAACTGCACAAAGGCAGTACCCAGTTAAGCAAGAAGCTAAAAAACAGGTCAAGGAGATGTTAGCTCAACTTGAATACCAGGGAGTGATTGAAACATGCACCTCGTCAATGAACAATCCTATGTTTCCTGTATCCAAACTAGACAATAAATATCATCTAGTATTGGATTACTGACATCTAAACTCTTGTTGCAAAACATTTGCAGTAAAAAATGCAGAGAGTACAGCATTAATTAATAACATTGTGCGTAAAAAATATAAAACCACATTAGATATTTCTAACGGTTTCTTTTGTCAAAACATTGCACCAGAAAATAGGTATTTGACCGCTTTCCCATTCATGGGGACACTGCGTCACTTCTGTCGCCTCCCACAGGGATTCAAGAATAGTCCGGAGTTATTCTCAGCAAGGGTAACAGAGTTACTACAAACTTATGATGACAAGGCATTGTCATATGTCGATGACATCTATCTGACAGACGATGACTTGGATAGGCACTTGAACAGGGTGAACACTATTATACTGGGCTTTGCCTCTGAGGGGTACAAATTCAATTTTAAGAAATCAAGAATTGCACATTACAACGTCCTTTTCTTAGGATATGAATTATCAAGTGAAGGCAAAAGCCTGTCAGCCAACTTTTTAGAAAAGTGTGCGCTACTCCAACCACCGAAAACGCTGAAAAACTTACAGTTGATTCTACGTTTCCTGAATTTTGGAAGAACTTACATTCTAAATTATGCAGAAAGGGTAAAACCTCTCTATGAATTAATCAAACTTGATTTTAAAACAGTAAATTGGACATAAAAACACGCAGAAATTTTGAGTTCACTCCAAACAGACTTGTTAGCAACAAAACATTTGCAAACACGCGTACATGTACGCAGCTTAGTGATCCATATAATTCCAGGATAATGCAGATTCATGTACTTAACTTTTAACGAAGGTGAAAAAGTACCAATAGCTTACAAATCACACTTGTACACACAAGCAGAAATGAAGTTCACTTCTACAGAAAAAATTCTGACAGCTGTTCAAACTGCTGTAGCAAAAGAAAGAGCCCTCGCACAGGGAAAACGCATTATGGTCGTAACTCCTGTACCTACCTTAGAGGCAGTAACAAAAGCGAGCATTCCAAATGCTAAAGCTTTACATCCAAGATGGATACAATGGGTTAGTTCTCTTGCGGCAACTGATGTTAAATACGTTTTTGATCCATATTTAAAAACCCAAGCATTTCTCCAATACAAACAAGAATGTCCTCTGCCTACTGAAATTCTCCCTCTTGACCAGTATGAATGTATAATTTATATTGACGAATCAGCTCAACCCTCTACAGGGGGTAAACAAGCCTATAGTGTGGCGCGCTTAATCGTTAAAGGTCGTTGGCGCGATGGCAAATTTAGACCAATGGTCACTAAAACTTAATCCTTAGGAGATTGTACAACTCAGCGAGATGAACTACAAGCATTCAAGATGGCACTTGAGAATATGGATCGCGAATTCCCCACACTCATAGTGTGCGATTCGTTTTATTGTGTCCAATCCTGCAATGAATATTTACAGAATTAGCTTCAAAACAGTTTCGCAAAAGGTGGCATAATCAAGCATAAGACGCTTTGGGAACAAGTAGTTCAGTTAAGAGAAGGACAACAAAACACTCACGTGATACATACGCGGAGTCATCAACGTGATGGTGTTCACGTTGAAGGGAATTCTTTGGCTGATGAAGCCACGAAGGCAGCTGTGAAAACAGCTTCAATAGCTGCAATCACTCGTTCAAAAACGAAAATAGACAGCAAAATAATACTGGCTGTCAATGCTGCATGCAAAGGCAGCGGGGCAGAATTGCCTAATAAATTTCCACTCAAATACTCATATATAACTGATACAAACAATGTTCCGTTTGCTAGAATCCCTGGAGTGGGGAATAGGGTAATTCCAAACATGGAACATAGATTAGGACTGATCCTAGCAGGACATGAAGGGCTCGCCTCTGCTCATTCAGGTGTTTCCGCACAGTATTGTTATTAAAACAGAGATACTGGTGGCCATGCATGAGGAAACAGACCAGAAACTGCGTCTTGGACTGTGAAATATGCCAAAAGATGAGTCTCTACTGTGAAACATCCTGCGCAGACACCCCTGTTAATTTTAGATAAACTATTAGCTTGCGTTTACCTGGACCACTGTGGTCCCTTACAATGGGATGGTAAGTATAAATATATCATGGTTGCAGTGGATTCGTGTTCAAGTTTCCTTTGGATGTGGCCTCAGCGCTCAGCTGACACTCGATCTGTTATAAAAGATTTGCATGTCTTTATCTGCACATACGCAATCGGCACGCTACATTCTGACCAGGGTCCTGCGTTTAGCTCTCGAGCTCACAAGGAGGCCATGGCCAATTTGGGCATTGCATTGTGGTATTCTAGTCCATTCCATCCTGAGGGAATTTTGGTTGTGGAGAGAAAAAACCAGAACATAAAGCAGTCTATAACAGCTAGGGTATTAGCGTTTGGGTGACGGGTGGGTCAAACATCTAATAAGTGTCCAACGTAGTCTTAATAACTTGCCAAGAAGTTCTCTAGGGGCTATCACTCTATATAAGGGCCTTTTTGGGACAAGAATGTTGGTCGCTGACCTTGATTTTCACACATCAGTGGTGAAAACAAAGAAATTTGATATCAAAGATCATTTGGCTGTTTTACAGGACTTAAATGAACTAAGAACGAAACAAAGCAACGTGTTCCTGAATCCAACCACCACAGAGGAAAAACCAACCGTCCAAGCAAGGTCTGTCTGATCCTAAAGCTTGGTGATCTAGTCAGAGAAAAGATTGAGGACAATAAGGAATTTAGGCCTTCTTACAGACAACCAGTACCTGTCCTATCAATCCACGGATCAAGAACAGTTTTACTGCCACCCCTTGCTGGTAAAAAGTAGAACAGGTTTGTGTCCATCGACCTGATTAAACCACACTATGTGGCCTATAATAAGCAGTAGGCCAAGTGTACTCCGACCAAGTAGCAGGTGCCCTGCTCAAGCTACAATCCAAGAGGTTCAAACGGAGAGACTCAACACCTTTGAGGAATCTGCAGTGCGAAAAGAAGGGCTATGCAACAAAGCTATGGAACTTGTACCTCTTGAGACCCAGATAACAGTTCGTCAAGAAACACCTGTCTACAAGGAAGTAGCGCCTGTCTATAATGAAGTAACACGTGATCAAGTGGTTCCAGCCATTTCAACAAATCCTGATGCGATCCCAACAGTTGACAGAACTGCCTCTGGCTATTTCATTAACTTTGATACTTTTTCTAAAGATCCAAGCGAACCTGAAACGACGCCAGCGAAAAGAACTTTCAAAGAACAAGTGAATAACCTTTTTCATCACCTGGAAAAGACTTATCTGGTTTCACCATGGAGTGAATTTTGGATTGTATTGGGAATATTTTTTCTTCTGCTTTCTTCTGCTTTGGTTGACTCTGGTAATAACTCTAGGTACGCTGATAAATGGAAGATATGTCAAAATGGACACAGCAAGTAAGAACGTCAACTTACTCCTCAAGCCACACAAATCATCCCATCATGAACAAAGAGATTTGTCATCAGTAAACATCCCAGACGTTCCTATACCTGGGGGTATAGCCTGGGACAAAACACAATATGACATTTTTGGCACGTCGGAGCTGCTGAAGATTCCACAATTATTCAAGATTTCACTAAGTGACTTTGTTTCATCTAGTACTTTTTCTGATGATTGGGACTTCGAGACTATTAATAACATGATGTCAGACCTAGAAGAGTCTGCAGTATTCATGAATATTTAGAAGGTTCATGTGAATATGAACAAATATATTGTTATAATCATTATGGTCATCATTTCTTGAACAAATCTGAAAATCCTAGAAATGTATAACCAATGGGAACATTGTCCAACACCACCAAAGGGTTGCTCAAAAACTTTTGCTAGTAAATTTCCATACTTTTCAGGGTTCAATGTAACCAATCTAGAATCATTTTATTTTAGAAATGTCAGCAAAACGGGACTGAAAAATATGTTAACGAATACCAAACAGATTTAATTTGCAGCCTTATTTTGCTGTCTAAACTAGGTTTGGAAAGACAACATTAAGACAAAAACTGTCTTGGGTACAAAATAATGGCAAGTACAGGGTGTAGAAGCTATGTTTAGAGCCTGCATCATCCCTGAGCAAATTATGTTTTTGAATGACACTGTCCAACAGACGTCTTGCCTTGGGTTAGCCAAGATCAAAGACATGAACAATCCGTCCATACCTACACCTACACCTGATAATGATACCACTTCAGAGGGGTAGGTCGATGTACATACTATTTCGCATCACAACTGAACAGATCCAGATTGGAATAAATAGTTGATCTGGCCACAGACACAAACAACTGTCAAAATAGATTCCTGAACAAAACACAGGGTTTCACATTCAATATGCAGACTCAAGATATGTTCAAAGACTGCATCCTGGAATATTAAAAACATACATTGTAGGGAAACTCTGCCTTGATTGGCTACAAAGATCCACACTTAAGGATGTAAAGCAATACTTATCTTTACTTACAGATGGCGCTGATCTTAGGGAATTCCTGCTAGGACCAGGAAACCGCGCCAAAAACGTTTTATATATGCCGGTATCTATGCTGCTTATAATGAAGCATGGAAGATTACACAAGCATAGATTGCAGAAAGAATACGAGAAATTTATTGTACTAATTTAGAGAAAACTCTCTCTGTGGTTGACAATGGGTTAACGACTCTGAAATCCAGGAAATATTCATTGGACAGTATAGTGTCTTCTGCCATAGACATCATGGAACAGGACTTGGTCAAGCTGCAACATGGTCAGTCGCAACTACGTTCTATCATGCTACTAGGCTGGACGTTACAAAACCTTTGTTCAGGCTATGCGCCTTGGCATTTAATCAATACTATGTCACTGTTTTCAGAATTCATTCTCACTGATAAATAGATCAAATTGGCACAAAGGGGAGCAGACTATACGGTGCTTAGCATTGAAAAACTAGAAAGATTGCCATTTACGGTAGCAGAGAAACCAGCTACTGAATGGATTATGCATGGAAAAATCACTCTGCCTTTTACAATTTTCCATTTTCAGTATTGCCTAAAACACATACCAGCAGGCACATATAAAAGGTTGGGTAAAGAATACATCAAGATATCCTGGGATTTACCATACATACACAGATGTTGGAGTGGGGGACAAGAATGGTTCCTAAGCGGTTCAAACTGTGAAAACGCACTGAGCGGTTCTCTCCTTTGTCAGGGTATAAACTTACACGGGGCCTGTGATGGTTTCTCTAACAACTTATCCTGCCACCTGCAAGGTTCACCAGCTGCGGTGATTGATCCAATTTTTGGACAACTTTCAAATGGAAGTTAACTCATGTTGAACGATCACAGCTGCTGTGGCATGTTGCCAGGAACACCATATCTAGTAACTGTGTCATCCAGGGTCACTTGCTTAATGCATGTATTGTTTCCAAGAACCAAGTTAGTCAGGGAGTCGCCACTTTGGCCTTCACTGAACATCTCTTCCATACGAATTGATACTCTAAGCAGAATGAAAGCCATTCTTTTGCAAAAAACTGTGCCACTGACCTCGGCCAAAGAAACCTATGGTCTACAAATTGCAAGGATTTCTGCAGAGATACATGCGCTTTCAACTACAAACTTCCCTATATATTTCTCAGAAATGTTAAGTCGTATCTTAAACATGTCTGATACAAGCGGTATTGTAAGTGTTTTTAAGACCGTATTTTTCGGACTGTTAGCACCTTTTCAAGCAGTCCTAGGAATATTTCCTAACTTTGTGCACTCTGTGTTTGGTGGACTGCCCCTTCTTTTTGGACTCGTTGCAGGGATACTATTTTTCCTCCTACTGCTGAGATCTGGCAAGCCAAATCACCAGCGACACCCAGTTCTCCATGGAGATAACTCTACTGGCGATAAAGTGTTGTGAGCGCATCATCCAAATTTTGGGACTACCTCGTCTACGAGAATGAAATACCACATGGTTTCTGTCATTCAGACCAATTTGGCAAGATTGCATCTTACCTGTTCTATGCTGCCTGCTATGCGGAGAAGAATGTGTGTTAGACACATGTCTCAAAATCCCATCAGTCATGCCAACGGATGTTGATACTTTGCTTGAACCGGTAACCTCCCATGCTCTGTGTTGTTCTCAGCGGCTACCAATTCTGCTGACGGCATTCATTGAGATCTCACAGACGCAGATTGCAGCTGCTGAGGTACAAGAGGAAACATGCGCGCAGGTACCATCCATTACGACCATTGCTAATGCGACCAATGCTGACGGTGATGCTTCACATCTGTGTGCAGTTAATCTTCTAAACAAGGTAATCCAACTTTCACCTACAATGGTAGTCGACTTTTTAACAATAGACATCGACGATTTCATGTTTTCTCCTACCCTAACACTGACTTTTGATGTTTGCACACAGTGTTCTGAGAGACTTTGAATTTGACCTTCATTTTTCAAAATAAGGTACAAACTTTGGAACTCTTTTTCCTATGATTGTTTTTTTTCTCCAAATTTGTATTTATTTGTTTTGGCACAAAGTAATCTGCTTACAGTAGACCTATTCATAGAGAACAAGAATTCTTTGAATACTTACTTCCAGAGACAATATGTGACCTTGTCCACATACAAACAGTTTTATGTAATCTGACATGAAATGGTTTCGGCTTTTTTCATCTGTATTCAATGGGCCATTTCATAAATGTATATCTTTATGATTCATTCATTCAGCATTCAAATCAAATCAAATCAAATCAAGCTTTATTCGATCATATACATATTATCATACAAGCAGACATCAAATTAAAAAAAAGAAATAAGTCACAGTATAATAATACAGATCAAAAAAAGGATGATAGAACAATACATTTGAAAATATTTATACAAGTAAGTTTAAAAGGAAAATACCCTTCAGGGTTCGAAACACATACTTTTCCTCAGCCACACAGCTTTCTTCAGAAAACTAGAAACCCTCCAAGCCACAAGTTCATTCTCTAAGTATTGCAGTCACACGAGGGCTGGACGACATTGCCTTAGGCCAAAAAAACTTAACATGGGAAGTATCCAAAATGTCCTTAGTTCATTAAAAAAACTTACAAAAGAAAAGTAAATGTATGGTAGACTGTTCCGATGTAAAGTCACACATACACCGAGGGAGTTCTCTTGACCAATCTTTTATTAACGGAATAGATAAAATTATATGGACTATTCCTAATCGAAATCTCGTTAATAACATTCTATACTGGCCCTTGGAAACAAAATTTAAATATGGTTCCATGGCAAAGGTTGTAAGCCTTAACTGATGATAAATGACTGTGGGTTTGGGGGCTTCAACTGCTGATCTAGCAGATCCCAATATATCCAAACAGTCTTTCTTCAAAAATTTCCTTGATATTTGAGTAATTGAATTTGGTTTTAAATAATAATCAGGATGGCTAAGGTCTTTGACAAACTGAAAAATATACCTGAGCCAAGGAATTTTCAATGCTCCATCTAGCTTCATGCAATCATACAGGATTACACGATTTAATTGGGTCTGTTCACTAACCCAAATACTGTGCCAAAGAGGTATGGGCTCAAGTTTAATAAGATCCGTAATATACGAAAGGCCCAACTCCTCGTGGCAGACAAAAGAAGACGTAACAGGTGGAACATAAAGAATCTAATGAAGAAAATAATTTTCTACTGTTTGCAAGGAAGAGGGATTTGAAATGCCCCAAACCCCAGCCCCATATACCGCAGCAGAAATACACTGTGCCTTGTATATATGTATGAGTTTGCTGGGGGGTTTCCTCCCTAATCTCTTAGTAAAAGTGGCCAAGGCACTGGTGGACCTATTTAAAAACATTTTTTCCTGGGCGATTGCTTGGGTCCAATTGTCATTACAGCTAAAAAAGGACAAAAGGATAAGAAAAGGTCCTTTTGTTAGCTAACTTCCTTCCCTCCAAAAATATGTCTCGACCAGTGATGCTCCGGGATCCAGAAACACAATTCATTGTGAAAGTCTAGGAAAGATTTATTTTTAATCCCAGGTCACCCATAAAAGCACTAAAACTGTTCAGGGCTTTTTGTAGACCATTACCTTTTCGTGCCATAAGAACCGCATTGCCGGCATAAAGGAGAGCAGGAATTCCTCTCCCACCAACTTGCGGAAAATCCAAGCCACCCTTAACAAGTGCGTCTGCCATACCAATTATATATAAGTTGAAAAGAAAAAGGGCCAACACACAACCCTGATGCACCCCTCTTCTAACAGGAAATTTCGGGGTACATTGCTCATTCGTCCCAAATCTAACACTAGCTGAGGCTCTCTCATAGAAGCAGTGCAAGAAAGCGATTAAGCCATGATCCACTCCAAGATCAACGAGTGTCTCCCATAGCCTCACATGGACAACAGAATCGAAGGCTGTAGTCAAGTCAACAAAACTAAATATAGTTTCCCATTTTTTGTTTGTGTATATTTCCCGACGATCATAGCCAGGTTAAGACTTTGTTCAAGGGTGCCCAGGCCCTTCCGAAACCCATACTGCAGGTCAGATAGAACATTGGATTTGGTTGCCAAATCCTGTAGCCGCTGCAAGATGACTCGACCTACCACCTTTACCATAGAATCAAGTAGGTAGATTGGTCTGTAACATACAGGGTCTTGACGATCTCCCTTCTTGAAAATTGGCACAATGATTGATTCAGACCTCGTCTTGGGAAAGGTGGAACAGTCGCTAGCATTAATCAGCTGTGTTAACAGAGGGGCCTATAACAAAACATCTGACTTAAACAGGTCAACTGGGACCCGATCGGGACCAGGGGCCCTGCCCCCCTTACTTCGCTCAAGGGCTAACAATGTTTCATCCAAGGTAACGTGTAGGTTGCCCTTATATGTACACAGAGACTGCGGAAGTGAATACTCATTAAAGGGTGGACCATTTTATAAGGCAGAGTAATGGCTTATCCAGTCCTTTTCTGAAATAGCAAATGGTAGGTCTCCCATCCCCTAGCAAGGGTGGAGTTCTTAAAATTTTCCAAAAAGCCACAGAATCCTTTTTTTGGGCACCTCGTGTAACTCCTCCCACGCTTTCTCCCGCAATGATTTCTTTCTGTCATCTATAGCCTTCCTATAAATGGCTCTTGCACTCCTTACCTCCATTTGGGATTGGGTTGTTTATGAAGTTCCAGTTTAAGGCTGGAATATGCCTTAGAACAGGCGCTATTGAACCAACCAGGTGTTTTAGGGGCAGTACCACATTGGGCGGACTGTAACTTCTTAACAGCGTTAGTTATCTCATTGAAGGAGGAGGTTATTTCTTCAGGGATTGAGGATTCACTAAGGCAGGTATCAAAAGCAGTTTTATGGGAAGAAATAAGCTGCTTGGTCAATACCTCAGGATCGGCATTCGACCAGCGAATGGCATATCCATTGATTCTATTAATTTCTAATAAGCCTGCCGTACTTTTAACGTTTTTATTCCTCACAGACCCAAAAGCTTGCAGGTGGAACTTAAGGCAAAGCGGGTATTGGTCACTCAAGACAACAGTCCCTATATCAAAAGACAACAGACTTGAGGCAAATGTGAATGAAACCAAAATAAAATCAATAATAGAGGAAAAACCTCTTCCGTTAAAAGTAGCAGACATAGGGACCGGAGAAGGAACTAGGTCATTAGCGAAACTCAAATCATAATGAGACATCAAATCATTGAGATGGTTGCCCAGCTTAGAGTGTATAAAGTGACAATTGGAGACTCCCTGATCCATCTGGTTACCACAGATTTTTGAACTCACTGGTCTACATATTGCACAATTGAAATCCCCAACCATAAAATGGTGGTGTCCACAGTAATCAAATTACAAATAGCATCCAAGGTCTCAGCAATACAAGAGAACTGAGCCCCCAAATTCTCTACGGGAACATTATTGTAAAAATTCACCATACGGATTATTTTTGAGCTTGATATGGACAATTGAACGATCTGATGGTAACAATCCCCCCCTTTAATTAAAATCCTATCCATACATAATGAATTGGATACATAGACACACAAGCCTCCCTTGGGCCTACCTCCTAGTCCCCTTACTGCCGGAGTATTAAGAATCAAATAACCCAGAATGTGGACAGGTTCCAAAGCCCAAGTTCATTCAGAATTCAAATGTCAAATAAGTCTGTTTCGAATTAAACATTGCTTTAAATGCGTACAGCACCAATGCATCTTTTATGTGCACAACCAATTCTAATGCATTATTTATGTATTTTTGGGTGGGTTTTTAACACTTCATGTTTAGATATGTCACAACGTGTTTAGAACTTAGTAATGTCATACATAAGAAAGTGGAGTGGTTGTTGTGTTCGATTTTAGATTCCGTATGCATTTCTCGATACATGCCCTTATATAGGTAAATTTCACATTGCCCTTATATAGGCACTAGCAGCCCGACCCGACGTTGTCCGGGTATGAATTGCTGCCGGCCAGTAGTATATTGTTTTGTAGGATTTCGTTTTGATAGCATTTCTTATCTGTGACAGGCCTGTGAAACGCTCCGATTCACAGTGCACTGCTGATGCACTTAAGAGTGCGCGTTCAGTATTGTGTGAACTCGAGTTTCCCTACTTTATTTTTCCTTGCAATATTATATAGCGCGAACTCGATAACATGGCATGAGCCCAATTTACATTACAGAAGAACACATTCATTTGTGGTAGGCACGGGGAGACAAAGCGATTTGCCTGGAATCACAGAATGTTGAGCTGATGCCGAGATTCGAACGTAGCTCCCCAGCTCTAAAGTTCGCAATTCTAGAACTTGTGGCGGGAGGTGTGTCTAAAAGTGTATATCGGTGCTGGCCATCAATGAGAGAGACCTGTGCATTTTTCAAATGGGTGGTGAAAAAATATGAGTATGTTGCTGGAGATGTGGGCCGCCGTGCCACCAATGTACTTACCGGGGGAGGGTAAACACCCATTGTTCCGCAACTTTCTTTCCGCATACCATCACTCCGCATACTTTCATTACAAAAGTACCATGCCTCCGCAATGCCATTATAATGCATGGCATTACATTTTATATGCTTTTACCACGCATACATTTACAACAAAATTCGTTGTAAATGCATGAATGGTAAAAGCATGTTTTTTAAAAAAATGTTTGGATAAGGTAAGTATGGGTATAGGGGTATATGTTTTGGGGTACTGAAGGTATATGTTTTGGGGTGTTTGGGTATTTTAAGGGTTCAGATATAGTTTTGGGTTATGGGGTACAGGGGTAGTTTTAGGGTTTAGGGATAGGTATGGGTTTTGGGGTACAGGGGTATTTTTAGGGTTCAGGGCTAGGTTTGGGTTTTGTGGTATAGGGGTATTTTTAGGGTTCAGGGGTAGGTTTGGGTTTTAGGGTACAGGGGTATTTTAAGGGTTCGGGGCTAGGTTTGGGTTTTGGGGTACAGGGGTATTTTTAGGGTTCAGTGCTAGGTTTGGGTTTTGGGGTATAGGTGTATTTGTAGGGTTCAGGGGTGGGTTTGGGGTTTGGGGTACAGGGGTATTTTAAGGGTTCAAGGCTAGGTTTGGGTTTTGGGGTACAGGGGTATTTGTAGGGTTCAGGGCTAGGTTTGGGTGTTGGGGTACAGGGGTATTTTGGGGTTCAGGGGTAGGTTTGGTTTTTGGGGTACAGGGGTATTTTAAGGGTTCAGGGCTAGGTTTGGGTTTTGGGGTACAGGGGTATTTTAGGGTTCAGCTGTAGGTTTGGGTTTTGGGGTACAGTGGTATTTTTAGGGTTCAGGGCTAGGTTTGGGTTTTGTGGTATAGGGGTATTTTTAGGGTTCAGGGGTAGGTTTGGGTTTTAGGGTACAGGGGTATTTTAAGGGGTCGGGGCTAGGTTTGGGTTTTGGGGTACAGGGGTATTTTTAGGGTTCAGTGCTAGGTTTGGGTTTTGGGGTATAGGTGTATTTGTAGGGTTCAGGGGTGGGTTTGGGTTTTGGGGTACAGGGGTATTTTAAGGGTTCAAGGCTAGGTTTGGGTTTTGGGGTACAGGGGTATTTGTAGGGTTCAGGGCTAGGTTTGGGTGTTGGGGTACAGGGGTATTTTAGGGTTCAGGGGTAGGTTTGGTTTTTGGGGTACAGGGGTATTTTAAGGGTTCAGGGCTAGGTTTGGGTTTTGGGGTACAGGGGTATTTTAGGGTTCAGGGGTAGGTTTGGTTTTTGGGGTACAGGGGTATTTTAAGGGTTCAGGGCTAGGTTTGGGTTTTGGGGTACAGTGGTATTTTTAGGGTTCAGGGCTAGGTTTTGGTTTTTGGGTACAGGGGTATTTTTAGGGTTCAGGGGTAGGTTTGAGTTTTGAGGTACAGGGGTATTTATAGGGTTCAGAGCTAGGTTTGGGTTTTGGGGTACAGGGTATATTTATATGGTTAAGATGGGTTAGTGTTTAAGGGTGTTGGGGTATTTTAAGGAGGAAGGGTGGGTTATGATTATGGGGTGCAGGGGTATTTAAAGGTAGCAGGGTGGGATTAGCACACGATATGAGACATGGCATGAAAAACGTAACGTACCACAAGCCCCCAGTATTTGCCACACCCCCAGCACACGCCCACAGCACAACGCAGACACTCCCACAAGGGACTACTTTGCTGGCAATGTTCTTTTACCTTTTAAATGTATATGGTGGGCGACTGCACAGCCTATGTCCTTCTGCTGCAACTGCCCTTTCCAACGCTGTATTGGGTGTTGTGATTGGTGCTGTGGTTCCTGAGATTACCCGCCTCAAATGTTTGGGCTCTCTCTTTATTATATCAGTATGGATAGATAGCCAGTCCTTATTTAGGCATATTCCAGGCTACCCAAATACAGGCATGGCTACTTCCATCCGTTCATCTACGTCACAACGAGTTCTAGGAAAACTAGGCTCAGGCTCTTAAGCTGTCAGGGACTTCCCCTTGCTTGAATATTGATTTCTCCAAGAACTCTGTTATTATGCATGATCCTTAGGGGTTCATTCATGATGTTCATATGCCCGACTTTACGTCAACACTGGCATTCCTAAAACACCTCCAAGATATATATATATACCTTCACTTGCTATGGCAAAGCACGGTGTGGTTCGGTGCAGATCGACTACCTACTTGCACGACGCAGCTCGCTACAGCAAGAGCCAAAGAAAGCCAACTCTCCAGTTGACGCACTGACCAGAAGCTGTCATTCTCCTGACGAGAAATCCAGCTCCAGTGTTTCTGACTCCCCTTGCGGGGTGTTGGGAAATCGAGACTGGAAACAGAGATACCAAACTCTCTCATTCTAAGGTATGGAGCTGATTAGAACCTAGAGAAACCTTTGGCAATTCTTGGCAGAACTAAACATATGCTAAAGACAAACACCTACTTCTTCCCTCGTACTAGACCTACGTTAGGTACATTGGGGTAGGAGTATTTTAGAAGCACCAGTTGAGTGTTTTAGCCTGCGTTATTTATGTATGTATTTTTATATATGTCATAGCAACAGACAACGCTATTACAGTATTATTTTATATTACCGTTTACGCTGTACAAATTATACTTTGCATTCTGTCTAACGATTGTAGCAGTTCCCCTCTCTTGCATGAGAAAGAGGACTGTTCAATAAATCCTTTTATTGAAACTCCTGTCTCTCTATTACTGTGCAACTCTGTAGAAACGAAGCATGCACGATTGACTGAGTGAACTAGTTATCTATTGTTTCCACAACTCTGAAGATATTGTTCCGGTTCTAGGGGAAACAAAGTTGTCATGTTTATGCGGTTGTCAAAATCTAATCCCTTCTTGTTTATTCGAGAAAGTTTCTAGTGACCTCTGAGTTAGCTGGCACACACACAATTAAGTTTAACATACTCGATAGAGACATACTGACCTCAGTCATATGTCAAATCTATTGTGTATATTATTCCAATGTGTAGAGCCTATTGGGAACATAGGAACTACACTACATGGGTAGTAGTGACCCTCGTATAACTGGATCTCCGAGTACTGTTTGCCAGTTTCGTCTTATTATAGATCTAATCTGCACTTCTTGTCTAGAATAAGCCGTAATGAGTTTAGTTGGCTCATCTGGTGTAGTCTTTGTGGCTCCCTGGGTTTTAAGTCTGTATCATAATAGATCTTGTCTGGCTCTGCTCCTTGATTTGAATATTGCTGCACCTATAGTTGTCGAATTATAGCCTCTCTGGAGGAATCAATTTGTACACTCCATCTGTATTTGCTGTATGTACTTTTCTTCACTACATATGTGTATTAGATGCGGTGGATGTGAACTAGATGCAAGTAAGACTGCATTACCTGCTGTTATTTTTCTAAACAATGTTGTTGCCAAGTGGTTGTCTGTAATATATACTTTCACATCTAAAAAAGGTATACTTTCACTACTGATGGAATAAGTAAAATTAAGGTTCAAGTTATTAACATTTATGTCGGAGATAAAGTCTTGTGCACTTTGTTCCGAGCCATTCCACACAATAAAGAGGTCATCTATGAATCTTAACCACGTTATTACATTTTCATTGAATGTGTGGGCAAATTGTTTCATGAGGACCAGCTCCTCCCACCATCCCATATACAAACAGGCGTAGCTGGGGGAGAAGCTGGCCCCCATTGCCATGCCTTAGATTTGCAGATACATTTGATTTTTATACATTAATAGATTGTTCTCAAGGCAAAGTATTAACAAATCAGGCAACATTTGGTTGTGTTTAACAAATCTCATCGGTCTGTAGGCTAGGAAGCGCTCTACTGCTTTAATCCCATTGTTGTTTCTTATGCAGGTATACAAAGAAGATGCGTCAAACGCTATTAGTTCATAACCTTCTTGCCATTTGATCTTATCAATTTTTCTTATGAAGTCACTCATGTCCTGCACGTATGATTTAAGGTTCCTGACGTGTTCTTGTAAGAATGAGTCGATGTAGATAGACATATTCTCATGAGGCCCATCGCAAGCTGAAATGATTGGCCTCCCTGGTGGCTTATTCATTGGTTTACAGACCTTGGGGACAAAGTAGATCATTGGAATTGTAGGGTTCTCCTTTTTCAAATATTTATATTATTGTAGATCAAAGAGGCCCAGGCTTTTCCATGCTAGTAGCTTTTTGAAAAACCTATCTTGCGCATTCTTAAATTTCTGCATGGAACTTTTGCGTAACAGTCAGTGTCACTTAACTGTTTTGCTGCCTCCTCCATATAATTTTTCAAGGGCCACAGGACCACATTGCCCCCTTTATCAGCATTTCTTACCACAACCTGCTTCTCCTTATTTAATTTATCCAGCAATTGTCGGTACTTTCTTTCATGGTTCTTGATTTTCTGTGTAGTCATGTTGGTGTCTTTATATACCTTTTTTTTCTGCCACCACATTTTCGCTGAACAAATCGTTCGAATCTCTTGGCATAATGGGTGTGAATTTGGAGTTCTCTTTAAAACCGGTCTTGGGTTTGGCACCCGTTGCATATGTTGGAAACAAGAGATCTTGTGAAGACATTTCTGGAAATTCAGTCCTGGTGGGGTTCTTCATTGTCATGGCTTAGGCTCCTAAATTATACAGGTCCTTCAGAACACCCAAATCTGATACCATTAGATTTTGTTGATCTCCTGTGATTGACATTTGGTCTTGGGTGTCCATGTAATCTATGACCTCCTCTGGTTTAGCCTTTAGTTCATGGAACTTTTTGAGTTTAAGCTTCCTGATAAACTTATAAATGTCTGCTCGTGTGTTTGTGGAATCGAAGTTTGTTTCTGGACAATATGACAAACCCAAAGCTAACAGCTGTTGTTCTACTGCATCCAGGTTTACAACCGTTAAATTAATGATGGTATTATCTGTATTGGTAGCTTGTGGGGAAATAGGGGATGTTTTTATTTGCGTCTCCATTGTCCCCGTCCTTTCACCAGTTTGCGATTGCCACTGCTGTCTCCTTTTTCTGGCAGCCCATCTTCGCTGCCTCCTGCTCTCTGTCCTTTGTTTTTTGCCGGTTTGGTTATTCGCTGCCTTAGGGTTTCTCTGCGACTTCTCCTGAGGTAGTCTAATTCCTCTCCCAGCGATGGTTTTGCCACTCCAAAAATCGATCTTCCCCTTGGTACTTTTGCCTCATATTCGCTCTCCAAGGCTGAGCTAAGTTCAGATGCTGATGTTGAAGTTGCGCCCCCTTGTTCCCCATTGCTCCCTTCCCGAGCACTACCTGAATGCTAATTGGCTGTCAACTGTCTGTCAACACTATAAACCAGAAAGTGTTGGCAGCCATCTTGTGCCTTGGCAGACTGAGGCACAAGAAAGCAGAAAGAAATCACGCAGAACACAAAAATGGGGCAGGGTAGAAACACCCTGACCCCCTAGGCCTGCTCAGGGGGTCCCACAAGGACGCCCAAGGCCCCCCTCCAATTTTCTTTTTTGACAAAAATCGCGGGGTAGGAGAAGCTTACTGTAAGCTTACTGTACTCTGTACCTTCCCGAGCACGAGCTGAATGCTAATTGGCTGTCAACTGTCTGTCAACACTCCAAACCAGAAAGTGTTGGCAGCCATCTTGTGCCTCGGTAGACTGAGGCACAAGAAAGCACAAAAACAAACGTGTAGAATGCAAAAAGGGGGCAGGGTAGAAACACTCTGACCCCCTAGGCCTGCTCAGGGGGGCCCACAAGGACCCCCAAGGCCCAAAATATTTTTTTGACCAAAATTGTGGGGTACGAGTAACGTACAAGTACTGTACGCGTACCTTTACGAGTACGAGCTGCATGCTCATTGGCTGTGAACACGGTAGTATAGGGCTAGAGGGATGTTTAGAGACCTGCCTAAGTATTATCCCCCATGGAAACTATAGCTATAAACAAAAACTTAGGGGTCTAAATTAGAAATCCTTTAGTGATTCTTTGGTATTGTACCTATGCCACCTCGTGTGCGTAGGAACAGAAGATTAGCTAAACTAACAAACCATATCACCAGAATGCGAAACACCAGCAACTGTAAGTCACCCTTAATTGAGGATTCCCATCAAAGTCTTGTATCGATCAATATTCTCATCTGGTAATCCTTCCAGGGTATTGTGTCTCTTGATCATTGAGACACCCAGCATACCCTGATAACCAGTTCGGGGTGACGACCCACAATCACTCGGTTGTACCACATGGTGTTGATATGATTGGAAGGTGCAGTGCAAAAATAATATGTGTGGTGATTAAAAAAGGATAGGGAACTTAACAGAAACCTATTTAATAAACGTCAGCCCCTTCCAATTTAAAAACAAGAACAGTATAACACAATAATCGCAGTACACACAAATAGCTGCGAAAAAGCAGCTATTTGTGTGTACTGCGATTATTGTGTTATACTGTTCTTGTTTTTAAATTGGAAGGGGCTGACGTTTATTAAATAGGTTTCTGTTAAGTTCCCTATCCTTTTTTAATCTCCACACATATTATTTTTGCACTGCACCTTCCCATCATATCAACACCATGTGGTACAACCGAGTGATTGTGGGTCGTCACCCCGAACTGGTTATCAGGGTATGCTGGGTGTCTCAATGATCAAGAGACACAATACCCTGGAAGGATTACCAGATGAGAATATTGATCGATACAAGACTTTGATGGGAATCCTCAATTAAGGGTGACTTACAGTTGCTGGTGTTTCGCATTCTGGTGATATGGTTTGTTAGTTTAGCTAATCTTCTGTTCCTACGCACACGAGGTGGCATAGGTACAATACCAAAGAATCACTAAAGGATTTCTAATTTAGACCCCTAAGTTTTTGTTTATAGCTGTGAACACTCTAAACCAGGAAGTGTTGGCAGCCATCTTGTGCTCAGTAGACCGAGGCACAAGAAAGCCGAAAAACAAACGTGTAGAACGGAAAATGGGGGCAGGGTAGAAACAGCTTGAACCCCTATGCCTGCTCAGGTGGTCCCACAAGGACCCCCAAGGCCCCCAATTTTTTTTTTAAACCCGGAACGTTTTTTCTCCAAATTTCCCCCCAGGGGGACAAAATCCCGGGGGCATAGTGAAAAAGAAGTGCGGGGGGGGCAGTACCCCCCGGGGCAAAGCAACACAGCCCCCTGGCGCTTACTGTAGGTTCCAGGTGGGCTAGTTGGGCCCCATGGACCCACAGTATGCAAGGGGAATTGGTTCCCCCTCTGCAAACGCGCCCGGGGGCTGCGTTGCAGAGAGGTGTAAAAAGGAGGGTGGCCTCATTACACCTCTCTGCAATGCAGCCCCCTGGCGCATACTAGAGGTTCCTGGTAGCTAGTTGGCCCCCAGGGACCCCCAGTATGCAAGGGGAATTAGTTCCCCCTCTGCAAACGCTCCCGGGGGCTGCGTTGCAGAGAGATGTAAAAAGGGGCGTGGCCTCATTACACGTCTCTGCAACGCAGCCTCATGGTGCATACTGGAGGTTCTCGGTGGGCTAGTTGGCCCCCAAGGACCCCCAGTATGCAAGGGGACTTAATCCTCCAACTTAAAACACTCTACATGGCGCGTTAGCACAGTGGTGAAGGTAGGGGGTGGGGCTTGAGGTGATGTGAGTGCAAACATGCCCAGAGGCGCGTTTAAAGTTGGGGAATTAATTCCTGTTTAATCCAGAGGTCCCCTAGGGGGCAACTAGTCCAACAGGTATCTCCAGTAAGTGCCATGGAGCTGTGTTGCAGAGTGTTGTTTTTAAAAGGGTCCGGGGCTTTAGCTTTAAAAGCCTCGCATACGGGTTAAACTGGTGTTATGAATGAACCCGCCAGGATACTTTGAATGCCGGACGAATCTTTACTCAAAGTAAGTGCACGCGACTAGCTGCCTCTTGGTATTTAGCCTTATGACATTTGAAGTGGTCCGCTTTTTGAATACTTCTCCCCGATTATTTGTAGATTCAACTCGTAGTCTTCACTGTAAGCAGGAATAGAACTTAACTGGCCAATTTGCTATGTCTGTCTTGGTGTGCGGATTAGGAGCATTATAACATCACCCCAAGATTAGGTCTAAGCCGTCTTTTCAATAATGTGTTTTCAAAAAGCGTGAGTTTGTCCACCTAGCATGCCAGTGGTCATTTTAGCAGTATCATTTTCATTTTGTTTTAAATCTGTTCCTAAAAAAACTCATTGATTCTTCACAGAGCGATCTGTTTTCAACTTGACCCTTAAGGAAGTTGATATTTGACCAACACATGTGGTCGGTCTGTTCACTAATAAAGGTAGGCATTTAAATTTTTGATTCAAATAAATATTATGACCTCAGATCCGTCCATGAACCTCAAACTAACGAGTCTTTCCACCGTCCTCCCTTTTTTCAGATTTTATTCGTGGCAAAAAATTGTGCCCCACGTTGTCATTTCATCTTCTGTGATTCCAGGTGACAAATTGACTATATTAGTTTTATTTTTTGTCTGTTGAACAAATATGAAGATTGAGCAATGTATTTACATAAATGTGGGAACTTGGAGTGAATAATGTATTGAATCAAATGTGCTTAACTTAGATTAGTCAACTCTTTTGAAATGCACTTGAAAGCTGGTAACTGTTAGAAGCTATGCTCTTGTGAAATGAACCTCAGGGTTGAAAACTTGCTGAGGCCATGCCCATGATTCTAATTTTTCCAGTTCTTTGCCGATATATCATAGACGTCATTCATTGTTTTTTATAAAAAATGATTGCCAATTGAGTGATTATAAAGAAATAACCAGGTATCGAGACAAATGCTTTAATCTTGATTTATGAAGCTTTGTGGAAATATGACTTAAAGCAATTAATTTTTTAATGTTTTATTTCTTGATAACTTATTGTTTTTGCAATGCTATAGCATCATTAAATACGAGACAGAGTACATAAGGATGTCTTCGTTAAGTAGATTATGAGATCAGCAATGCATTTGAGCTTTTTATGATAAATTTGTTAGGTAGAATGAGACGCCGACACTGACAAATTATTGAGTCATATTGACTAATTCTATTTTAAAATTCGATTTCTAGGCGTTACCAGGAAGGGGTAACTGCTTAAAATCAGAGATATTTATGTGACACATAGAGCTTATATATATATATATATATATTCACAATTGCAGTCATGCTTTTTGGTTTTTAATATAATTTTATGTGTTCTATATAGGGAGTTCTTTCAGCTTTGAAAAATATAGTCCTGATGATGGTCTATCTGACGAGAGCACCCTAGACCGAAACGTCGACACTCCATCATCTCCTTAAATGTTGTTTTGACACCACTTTACAACCATTCTTTATTAATTAATCTAGGTTGTTTATCTTATTCACGAGGAGTTGATGTTACTTGTTATGAACTATAGTGAAAACACTGTCTACCTTAGTTCATGACTTTTTGCTCGAATTGATTTGCTTGTATATGTCTCCCCAATAATTTGTTTTGCAGTAAAAACTTTGGTCAAAAATAATCATTTGCTCTTTGTGTTCTCCTTCCCTTCCATCAATTCATTGATTGTTGCAAAATAAGAGTGTGATCGCTGATACACCATTGAGTGTGTTACTTCTGTACAACTCACCAACCAAACTAAGTATCCTCAAACAAGTCCCTTGTAGCACATTGTGACTAGAATCATACATTGCCCAAGCCTACAAGGGTTTATTGGGTTTCCCCTGTTTATAACACAGTTTTTAAAAGGGGGCGTGCTCTTCGAACGACTCTCTGCAACACAGCTGCCTGGTGCATACTGGAGGTACCTGGTGGGCTAGTTGGCTCACAGGGGATATCAGGATTGAAGAGGAATTAATTCCCTAATCTAGCTCACTACTATTCCTGAAAAGTAAATATAACTGTATTTACCAGTAACTTGAATTTCCTTCCATAGGATATCATTGCCTGCTCTATAAAACATATATACATTAAAAAAATATTAAATAAAAAAATATTACAATTTCAATATTTTTAAAAGCATTTTTTTTCAATTTATATTAAAAATGTGTAATGTAGTTTAAAAAATAAAATATCTAAAAATAAATAGTTTAAAATAATGTAGTATATCAGTTTAAAAAAATATAACAATTAATACATTTAAAAATTATCATTTACAAAACCTTTGAAATTCACTGAAAAAACCATAGGTTTCAGCCATGTTATAGTTAACAATTAGCATTTAAAAAACCTTAGAAATTCACTGAAAAAACCATAGGTTTCACACACGTTATAGTTAGGAATTCGCGTTTAAAAAACCTTAGAAATTCACTGAAAAGACAATAAGTTTCACCTACGTTATAGTTAAAAAATTGCATTTAAAAAACCTTAGAAATTCACTGAAAAAAACCATAGGTTTCAGCCATGTTATAGTTAAAAATTAGCATTTAAAAAACCTTAGAAATTCACTGAACAAACCATAGGTTTCACACACGTTATAGTTAACTGGACATTTCACTCATACAAAACCATTGAAATTCCCCCGTTATAGTTAATTCCCTAGTCTAGCTCACTACGATTCCAGAAAAGTAAATATAACTGTACTTACCAGTAACTTGAATTTCCTTCCATAGGATATCATTGCCTGCTCTATAAAATATATATACGTTAAAAAAATAATAAATAAAAAAAAATATTACAATTTCAATATTTTTTAAAACATTTTTTTCAATTTATATTAAAAATGTGTAATGTAATTTAAAAAATAAAATATCAAAAAATAAATAGTTTAAAATAATGTAGTATATCAGTTTAAAAAAATATAACAATTAATAAATTTAAAATTGATCATTTACAAAACCTTTGAAGTTCACTGTAAAAACCATAGGTTTCAGCCATGTTATAGTTAACAATTAGCATTTAAAAAACCTTGGAAATGCACTGAAAAAACATAGGTTTCAGCCATTTGATAGTTAAAAATTAGCATTTAAAAAACCTTAGAAATTCACGGAAAAAAACATAGGTTTCACACACGTTATAGTTAGGAATTAGCATTTACAAAACCTTAGTAATTCATGAAAAGACAATAGGTTTCACCCACGTTATAGTTAAATAATTGCATTTAAAAAAACCTTAGAAATTCACTGAAAAAACCATA
The DNA here is from genome assembly GCF_964263255.1 of Lissotriton vulgaris. Classification (NCBI taxonomy): domain Eukaryota; kingdom Metazoa; phylum Chordata; class Amphibia; order Caudata; family Salamandridae; genus Lissotriton; species Lissotriton vulgaris. Next base: position 1,254,558,071 of record NC_141696.1, read on the forward strand.
GGTTTCAGCCATGTTATAGTTAAAAATTAGCATTTAAAAAACCTTAGAAATTCATTGAAAAAAACATAGGTTTCACCTGCGTTATAGTTAAAAATTAGCATTTAAAAAACCTTAGAAATTCACTGAACAAACCATAGGTTTCACACACGTTATAGTTAACTGGACATTTCACTCATACAAAACCATTGAAATTCCCCCGTTATAGTTAACTATAACTCGCGCACCCGCAATGCACTGCTGATGACGTCACATATTACATCACTCATGACATGGTTAGAGACATCACTCATGACATGGTTAGTGACATCACTCATGACATCACTGATGACATCTCAAATGACATCACTGATGACATCATCCAGTAAATGTGTGTCTTTCAGAAAAATAAATATTTTTTATATATGTATATCTAAAGGTCGACGGAAGAATAAATGGGTAAATAAGTGTCGGAATTGATGTTTTTTTATACAAATGATTGCATAAGTGACTTATTAAGTGTATATTAGTGAATACATGTATTAGCGAGTAATGTTTAAATATGTAAATATCTGTATCAGTGTCTCACTTTGTGTATAAGTGGCTGCATGGGTTGGTGACGAGCTACATGAGTGTCAATATGGGTTATTAGTTGTTTTTTTGAGTATCAGTATGAGTGTCTGTATGGTTTGGTGGGGGTATTACTTACTGCATAGATGCATGAATGGGTGACTCACTGTTTGTATGTGTTTTGAAGACAGCATGTGTGCAGGACTGTATGTGTGGAAGAGTGTGTATATGGGTGTGTTAGTTAGTGAATGACTGTCTCAATAGTATCTTTATGAGTAACTACATATGTTTTAAACGAGTATATGTGAGTATTGATGTATATAAGTGAGTATATGTGAGGGCAACAGATTGTAAGAGTTCCTGTATAAATAAGTATGTGTTTCTATAAGTGATTGTTTCAGAGAGTAAGTATGTGTATGTTTCTGTAGAAGTAAGTGTGGTGGTGGGTGTATAGCTGTATGTGCAAGTAAATGGATATTTGATAGTTTATTTGCATGTGTGAGTATGTGTGTGAATAACTTTATAGATGAGTGTCGGTGTATAATAAGATGTATAGGTGTATGAGTACATATGATGAGTGAGTACATGTATGAGTGCATATATAGAGCTGTTGGTGAATGAGTTGATGTTTATGTAGATTTTGGTATTAGGTTGTTCTAACTGGTATTGGTATCTCAATTTGTTTGAAAATTTTAGTTTCTATTTTTGCATGTGTGTATCAAGGGTTATATTACGCTGAGAGGAGGACTGCCACTCTCTCACAAGGATGATGTCATCAGTGATGTAATTTGAGATGTCATCAGTTATGTCATGAGTGGTGTCACTGACCATGCCATGAGTGATGTAATATGTGACGTCATCAGCAGTGCATTGCGGGCGCGTGAGTTATAGTTAACTATAACGGGAATTTCAATGGTTTTGTATGAGTGAAATGTCCAGTTAACTATAACGTGTGTAAAACCTATAGTTTTTTCAGTGAATTCTAAAGTTTTTTAAATGCTAATTTTTAACAATAACATGGCTGAAACCTATGGTTTTTGCAGTGAATTTCTAAGATTTTTTAAATGCAAATTTTTAACTATAACGTGGGTGAAACCTATGTTTTTTTCAGTGAATATATATATATATATATTCAACATTCTTGTACTCATATTTTTTATTCTTGATATTTGGGCCAAGTTTAATATTATTTGAGCAATGGTATTTTGTTTTTACTCTGTCAGAAGTGGAAATTTATCCTCTCTCTATTTTTTACTATCACCATTTTTGACGGTAAGGACAGGCACCTGATTTTAATTTATTTTTCTTTCCACCTCACTAGGAATAGGTACTTTTTATATTTCACTTATTTTAAGTACGGACTAGAAAGGAGATTTATCAAATTAGCATGAAAGCTGTTATGGGTCAAAACTGACATTATTGATATTTATATGGTATAACAGAAACTGATAAATGTCTTATATGGTTTTAAATGTCTGTGTATTTTACAGTTATTTACAGGTATTTAGAAGTATCAAAATGTAACACTTTATCCGGCATTGAAGCATAGTAAGAAGTCTATGTAGGAAATATGTCTTCTAAGTCCATTGTTTAATTGTTTGCACCAGCACTTTAAAAGGCGGTTGTATACTCTAAGCTTTGTCATGTGATCAAGGCAGCTAGTCCGGTAGAAATGCGTCATGGCAGACTACCTTTGGCAATAAAATTATAATTGCACCTACTTTGGGTCCGCGCTCGTTTTCCTTGGAGGTGGAGTGGCATTTAGGTGTTGGATATTTGTGCCGGTTTCACTTCCTTTGGCTCGTGGACCCCCTCCTAAGAAGCAGGCTCTGTAGCTGGCAGTCTTTGTTGCCGGCAGTCCTGCCTCCGGCACTACGAGCTTGTGGTGTTAAGTTGGCGTGGACTCCCTGGGGCACTGCAAAGTCTGATAACGGAAAGGACGGAGTCCCCTATGCTACGAGGATACAGAAGTATCAGGCTCGTGGCGAGCTGGGTGAGTGGTGCCAGATTCGGGTGCTGTGCTCGGCCGAGTAGATACTGGTGAAGGACAGCTGCGGATGGCTGCTCTACACGGAAGGTATGCAGACAAAGCAGATATGCACAGGTTGGGAGGTATGCATTCCAGCAGCCTGCAACAGGAATTGGTAATGTAGTAGAGGTTAGCAGGAAGTCTAAGTATTGTGTGAAGTTATTATGTCTGCTGACACCCTTAGAAACTGCGAGTTGGCCACCATGGTGATGTTTTCAGATTCTCCTACGGAACTGTTAGGTGCCAGTAATGGGGTAGGTGATGGACATAAAGTTAAATTCAAGGAACTCAAGGAGAACTTTCGAATGCTAGAAAAGTTCGAACGCCAGTAGCAGTCAAAGTGGTGGAAGGCGCGGTCACTCAAGAGGTACCTGGATGTAGGGAGAATCCCTAGGGGCCTCTGCATAATGATCGCCCCCAGTTATGAGACGCCTAACCCACTCATGTTGGCAGAGTGGGGGGAATGCAATTTAGAATCGTCCCGCAGACTGGTGCAGATACTGGTCAAGTATGCGGAAATTGATAGAGGCGATCTGCAGACGAAGATAGAAGCACTGGAAAGTCACATATAGAAGCAGGAAGGAGATTCTCACTCCGGGCAGAAGCTGTGGGATTAAATGACAATGAGGCTGTTCAAAAAGGAGGAAAAAATTAAACTAAGAAAAGCATACATATTCAAAAGGGATCGTAATGACTAGGCCAATGGCCACATTTTTACATTTGCAAGGCTATATGATTCACTGGGAACAGCAACTGCAAACAGACGCATGCAAGCATGTAGTCAAGGCGACAAAAGTCAGCAACTGCCTGAATCGACATCAGTTTCGGATTTAAGTTTGGTGCCAGAGAGGGCGTCCGACAACGAGACTGCAAGAAGGAATCCAGAGCAAAGTGGTATCAAGTTTATTCTGGGGTAAGAGTTGGATATTTTAAAACGTGGCAGAAGACATATACTGCGGGCTCGCAACAAGGGACCTGCCGCAACACCAATGCACAAAGGAGAAGGAGGAGACGGCAGGCCTGCAGGAGGCGCGGAGGCCAAGAAACAGGGTCGAGGACGAGGCAAGCGCCAGTAACCAATGTAGCAGGCAAGGTCAATGGCAACCTCCAAAGATATTGGGAGACACATGAGGCTAAAACCATCATCAACTTAGCCAATATTGACCTCACAGCAGCAGAAACCCAATTATTATCTCTTAGATTATCTTACTGCCCGAGTCAAACTTTAATTGTACACAGTTGAGAGCCGATATTTACGAATATATCAGGCAATTGAAACTCAAGAAATATCACCAACAACGGTCGACCCCTGATCAAATGGACATTATTACACCATTGCAGAGTATTGAGGGTCCTTAGGGTCTAAAGGCCTCGGATGTTGGACTGCTCCAGGATTTGCGAGAATTGGAAAGTGGAACCCAGACCACAAATTGGGACCAGCACCATTTTTCTTTAGTAGTATGTGCAAGACGGATTACTCCTTTCAGGACCAAATCCAAATGTGTCCCCATGGCTCGAGATGTTTTGGATGTCTTCAGTGAGCATATTATAGCTCAAGTAAAGAAATTGAACATCACTATCAATGGATCAACTAGAAAATATACTAACCAGGAAAGGAAAAATAACCAACTAATTACCAAGTTAAGGGATGAAAAAATGTGATGATTAGAAACTCCGATAAGGTTGGTAATATCGTCCTAAGGCCATTAGAGGAATACATGAAGGAGGCGTACAGTCAATTGAATGACCAGGAATGCTATAAGAAAAGTTCTCCACTCAAATTAAAAAATTCACAGGACTAATTTTTTAAACACCTATTAGCATGGAAGAGTCTTGGACTTCTCAGTTGGGAGGAGTATAAATTTATCAAAAAGGAGCATCCGACGGACCTGGTGATCTACTTTATATAAAAAATACACAAGAACATCAAGAGACCACTGAGAAGGCCCATCATTGCAGCCTGCGATGGACCTTTGGAGAATATGTCCAGATATATAGACTTCTTCCTGCAGGTGTACGTTAAAAACTTGAAGTCCTATGTGCGGTATACATGTGATTAGGGATATATGTTGGAGGCCAGAATATTTGCTTATAGCTCCCGACAACCCCACTCTTTAGACATGAAACAGGAATAAGGATGGTATTCAAGCTGTGGAATACGTTTTAAACATTAGGTCAATCAAATATGCACAACACACTAAAATGATAGACATATTGCTCATCTGTTTGGAGAATAATTTCTTTTTGTTTAATGGTCAGGTGTTTCAACAGAAACAGGGAGTGGCGATGGGGGCCAGCTTCTCGCCAGCTATGCCTGTTTCTTTATGGGCAGGTTGGACGAGCTGGTCCTTATGCAGCATTATGAGGATATTTACGATACTAAGATTATTTCCTGGCTATTTTTTTATTGATGATCTATTTATAGTGTGGAGAGGGAGTGAAGAAAGTGCCATTGAATTTATTGATCAGATCAACCATAATGACATCAATTTGGAATTCACATCCACCACCAGTAGAGACACAGTGAAATTTTTAGATGTGCAGGTCCAAGTCAGAAATAACTTTTTATCAACTACCCTTTTCAGAAACCCTACAGCCGGCAATACGGCATGCATCAAGTACCCATCCTCCCCATCTCATAAAAAGTATCCCATATGGGGAGATGGTACACATTCTGCGTATTTGCAGCAACAATGAGGATACCAAAATAAAGCAGACAGAATGCCGGGCTCAGTTTCTGGCCAGAGGATACAGAACAGAAATTGCGAATGCAACAATAACTAGGTCCAAAGAGGGGGCCCGCTATGACCTATTAATATACAGGGTCAAAGAAAAAGTGGGGATGCCAATGAGGAAACTGAAATACAACAACACACTAGGCTTATTTTATAGTACTCCAGACAGGAAAGGCAAATAAGGGCTATAGTTAGGCGTAAGTGGCATTTCATTCAGGATGACCCGGTAATCGGTAAGTTAGAACCATCCAATCCATCAATAACATTCAGGAAAACCATGCCTAAGGGTAATATGCTAGTGAGTAACAACCAAGAAGAACATCGAAAGGATATGTGGATTTTGGCTAGAAAAGGCTTTTTTAAGTGTTCCACATTTAAAGCCTGCCAATATGGCATAAATAAGAATTCCTATACAACTGCTTTCTCTACTAGGGTATGTGAGATCAACCAGCACCTTACTTGCAAAACAGAATTTTCCGTTTTTTTATTAGAATGCAGTTGTAAGCTCAAATACATACGAAGCATGAAACTAGCCGTACACAAAAGAATCTTACAGAACATTCGGGCCATATCCAATAAGGACCCCAGCTACCCAGTGGCTAGGCATTTTTAGGCAATCCCATTCTCAAAAAGAGGTGGAGATCGGGAAGCCAAATTGAGATGCCTGGAAACAAGTTTCATTTTGGATTTTGATTCGAAACAGCCAGGCAGTCTTAACACTACTGAGGATCTGCACACGTTTTTATGAATAAATACTTTTGGGACTAATTTATGATAATTTTATAAAATGTATAACATTTTCATAAATCTGTCTCTATGAATTTGTTCCAAGGAGTTGGAACATGACTGTATGGGTGATGTTATTATATTAATTATGTGTAAGCATTTATGAGGATGTAGTGGCCTGGTTTACAAATGTCAATACCAGTAATTTTAAGCCACTAAAAAAAGGCACAATGTGTTTATTATATCCCCTTGTTTACAATCTGAGAATTATAATGAATGTGTCCAACATTGTTTTTTTATATATATTTTTATGGGGTTTTATTCATATTTATATTTATATTTATGTATTTTAACAGTTGGTCCAGGACATATAGTCATCATTTTATGTGTCTCATTGTGGATCAGCTGTGAATTGTTACATTAGTGATATATATATATATATATATATATATATATATATATATATATATATATATATATATATATATATATATATATATATATATATATATATGGATGACTCCCAGTTCCCTTTAACCCCTTGCACTTGCACTTTTTTGCTCTATTTTGCATATGTATGGCTATTCATGGCAAATGGTAATTATTGGGTCAACATCCTGTTTCACAAAGGGTGTAGCCCTGACCCAAGATTTTCCAGCATTTAGCACTCTATATGTTTACAGGCACTTTTGAAATTAATACTGTAGCACATCGTCACTTTTTTCTATTATACAGGGCGTAACAATTTTCGGGTCACAAATACAGGCCCACAAGGAATTGAATGATAGGTATGAAATGGATCTTGTCCATCATTTAAGCCTTACACATAACAGAACATCAGTAATTTGGTGCTCTGAATTTTGATTCTTAGTGACAGTAAGGACAGGCACCTGGTTTTAATTTATTTTTGTTTCCACCTCAATAGGAATGGAAACTTTTTATAATTAACGTATTTTAACTATGGACTAGAAAGGAGATTCATCAAACTAGCTTTAAAGCTGTTATGGGGCAACACTGACATTATTGATATTTATATGGTATAACAGAAATTGATGAATGTCTTATATGGTTTTGAATGTCTGTATATTTTACAGTTATTTAAGTTATTTATAAGTATCAAATATGTAACAGTGTATCCGGCATTGAAGCATAGTACGAAGTCTATGTATGAAATATGTCTTCTATGCCCATTGTTTAATTGTTTGCACCAGCACTTTAAAAGGCGGTTGTAAAGTCTAAGCTTTGTCATGTGATTAAGGCCGCTAATCCGGCAGAAACGTGTCATGGCAGACTATTTTTGGCAATAAAATATAATTGCACCTACTTTGGGATTGTGCTAGTTTTCCTTGGAGGTGGAATGGTAGCGAGGTGTTGGAAATGCACCTTTTATCATTCATGCTTTTAAATTCATGGTAAAACATACAAACTGATCATTAGCACTGAGCTAAGTACATAATTTTGTTTTACGTGCGATTGCATGTGCATATCATAGCATTGTTTTAAAGTATTTCTTCTGTGTTTATCAAGGCCTTAACTTAAACAATAATAAACACGCTGTTCAAAGGATTTGTGGCTGTGGCATCGTTTATTGTGTATAACAGACAAACGATTGTAGTGGAAAATAGGGGTTCGCGACCCCGCTGCGGCCCACCGCTGAAGGAGGCTCGGGGTTCTTTGCGAAAAGGAGTTGTGGACTAATTTTGAGACAGCCCCTACCCGCCCGAAGCAACCGATACGGGAATAATTACCAATGGCTCGGAGCACGGAAGGCGCCCTCGCACATAGAGATAGTCCCCAGATTGACGTGTGTTAATTTGCTGTGCAGGAAGCGCTGAAGTGGATGAGTGAGAGTCTTTTGGTTTTCCCGCTTTAAGACTCTTTGTTTCAGATCGGAGGCAAGCGGGCACCGGAGGTAGGATCGTACGAGATCCAAATTTCTGGGGATAATATGTCAGCGTGTTTACGTGCAGGCAACATGTTACTGTTTAGAATACAGAAATGGCCATGGCAAGAAATGAAAAAAAGGAACGAGGCAGCGAGCAGGATGTTTGACAAACAGATGCTGGGAAATAATGATGAAAGAGATGGTACTCCAGGCCAAAGTGATATCACTACAAATAAAAAATCAATGTGGAACCAACTGTGGAAATTCCTCAAAACAGAACAAAACAAATGGTGGGAAGCAACCACCTTGCAAAAATATGTCGAGGCCGGTCGAGTACCAAGGGGCCTTAGAATTTTTATCACACCAAAGTTCTTTGAACCTGATCCTGATTTGGTTGAGGAGTCATCAATGCTCCACTGTGATGCTACAGTTACTAGTAAAGTATGCAAAGAAAGAATGCGATAAACTTACTAGTGAAAATTAAGAATTGAATGCAAAATTGAAACTAGCTTGTGAGAAAGAGGAGTTCGAGAATAACATGACTAAAATGGAACAAAAGCTTGAAAAAATATAAAAAGAAATTCGCGAAAAAAAGCAAAGAAAATATTTGCGAGATCAAGTCGATTATGAAAGAGGGCAAGTACTCACATTTGCCAAAAGATACGACCATCTACGCACTGATCATTCAATCAAGGAAGGAACAAGAAAACCTAATTCTAATGCTGAATCTACTGTGGAAAGCATGGATGAGCCCACAACAAGTGCTTCTGTAGAAAACAGCAGTACAGAAAGAAGCGATATGTCCAGAATAAAAAGCCCTACCACAATGGGACCAAAAAATCGCATTTTACAAGAATTCTCCATAATGGCCCAAGGCAGAATGGCGACGCAAAACAAAAAGGGCAATGGGGGACAAAGAGGACGTGGAAGAGGAAGCAGAAGATACGGAAGATCAAACGCCTAAATAAGAGAGGAAATGACAAGACCGGTGGGAACAAGGACAAGGGGTTAGAAAAAACAATCAAAATGATGGACAAGAAAACAGAAGTGATTATATCCAAGTGGATGATCAACGACACGGAAATTGAGGTACTATCCTTTGGTCTTTCTTTCTGTCCTACGGGGAACATTGATTATACACAAGGCCGCATTGACTTATTCCAATTCACCAGAAAACTCAGGTTAAAGAAATGGTTTGCCACTAAAGTCAAAGAACAACCACCCGGTATTTCAAACACACCGAGTGGGCTTGCAATTCATCATATTGATTTTCCTCACATGCTCAGTGACCTTGATGACAACCCATCCATTAACCAAAATCCTATTCTCAACCTTATTAATGACAACATCAGATTGGACCTGAACCATGACAGTGGATTCCGGCCCAAATCAATCTTTTTACCCCAAATCGCTAATGAAGCGATAGATGTCTTTGAGAAGGGAGTGATTAAGGAACTGAACAAACTCTCGAAACACAGAAGCTTTGCTAGAAACAATTTCTCCAAAGAACAGATGTCGGCATTACAAACCCTCCAAAAAGATGAAAACATTGTAATAAAGAAATGGGATAAGGAAGGGAACATTGTGGTGCTCTCTAAAGAAATGTATATCATGGAGGGGCTTTCACAGTTGAATGACAGTAGCAGGTATGAGATCAGTACTAGGAAGGACTACAACATTGCGAACAGTGAATTCCAGAATCAGCTAGAAGATTGGAGAGATAGGGGCTTATTTAGGCCAGAAGAATTTTATTTTCTTAAATGTAAATACCCGAAGTTGCCAGCCGTGCACCTTCTCCCAAAACTACACAAAGACATGACAAACCCCCCGGAAGACCAATTGTGTCATCCATAGGTAGCTATCTAGAAAATACCTCAAGGTACTATGACTTCTACTTACAACCCCTAGTCCAGAACCTCCCCTCGTATCTTAAAGATTCAGGGGACTTTTTTGCGACTTATTTACACCATTGAATGGCACCCAGGCTGTTTACTCATGAGCCTAGACGTCAACAGCCTGTACACAAGTATTCCCCACAATATGGGAGTTGAGGCATGCTGACACTTCTTGAGAACAAGGTTCCTGTCCTTTCTTTTCCACACAGAGATGATCTTAGATATGATTTACACTTGCCTTACACAGAATTTCTTTCTTTTTGATGGAACCATCTATCGCCAAGTACTTGGTACGGCGATGGGAACTTGCTTCGCCCCCAGCTTTGCAGGACTCTACCTGGGCTGGTGGGAGGAGCAAGTTGTTAGAAACCTAGAGGAATAATCAACAGATGTCAAAGCCTGGGCCCACTATATAGACAACATTTTCTGTGTGTGGGAGGGGAGTGTTGATGAAGCAAAAGAATCTGTAAATACACTTAACATGAAAGACCTGAACTTAACGTTCACCAGCCATATTGACAATGAGAAAATTGAGTTCCTGGATCTCCTAGTTAAAATCATAGAAAATAAATGAACAACTTCACTATTCAGGAAGAATACGGCAGGGAATATCCTGATGCATGCACACAGCTGTCACCCAGATAATCTCATTAAAGGTATTCCAATAGGTGAGCTTTTGCGAGCCAACCGCAACTGCAGCACAGAAGAGGACTTTAAAACAGAGAGTGAGGTGGTGTGTAAAAGATTTAGGAACAAAGGTTGTACCTCCAAATGTATGAAGAATGCTCTTTCCAAAGTTGAACTCAGGGAAAGAACGGACCTGATCAAAGAGAAAGTGACAGCAGAGACCACAGGCAAGAGGGAGACTGTCAGGTTTATAACAAATTCTGACTAAAGGTGGGCGTAAAATCCGTTTCGCAGGCGAATTTGCGGATTTTCCGCGATTTCGCGATCCGCGAATCTCGCGAAATCGCGGTAAAATCCGCGAATCAGCGGGGACGAATTTTCAGCCAAGCAAGGGTTACAGCAGCAGGTGCAAAAGTTGAACCTAATTTCTTTGTAACCTTTTACAAAAGGGTTACAAACAAATTAACTTCAACTTGGACACCTGCTGCTAATTGCTTCCTGGCGCCTCGTTATCTACTTGCAACTATTCTCTGACCCTTGAAGCAGGGTCAGAGAATAGTTACAAGTAGGCAACCTGTCCAAGAAATTAAACCTCATCAGGAAGCACTTACAGATATAAAAAACAGGAAGAAGGGAGAGGATGGCAAATACACCCATTTTGAGTTGTCAGGAGGGGTTAAACTAAAAGAGACCTTTACAGCACAATTTTCATATGCATTTTGATAAAAATAAAAAGCTGTATGTTCTGTAGGGGCAACTCAGGAATCTGGCCCTTCAGAGATCCGGCCTCTCTTTCTTTCTCTCGTTCTCTCTCTCCCTCAATCTTTCCCTCTCTTTCTCTCTCTATCTATCTATCTATCTATCTATCTATCTATCTATCTATCTATCTATCTATCTATCTATCTATCTATCTATCTCTCCCTCTCCCATAAACGACTGCATGGGTAACTTCGCTATGCAAGCGGCTCGCGAAGACGCAAAAAGCCCAACGAACACGGAAAAAACCCCGCGAACACGCAAAAAAACAAAAATCTGCAAATTCGCACAAATTCGCGAATTTTGTGGATCGCGAATTTGCAAATCCGCAAATTCGCGGATCGCGAATTCGCAAAATTCGCCCATGCTTAATTCGGACCGACAGTCATGGAATGTCAGAGAGGCTCTGAAAACATTCTGGGAGGTTCTTAAGACTGACAAGGACCTCACAGATTGCCTAGAAGAACATCCACAGGTCACATACCACAAAGCCAAATCCCTCAAAGATTCAATTTGTAGAGCAGTCATTCCATCCACAACAAGAAAGGGTACATACAAGGGTTTTTCACCTGGGGGAAATGTAAAGTCTGCAAATATAGTGTGAATGTAAAAGAAGTCAGACTGTCCCCCCACTGTAGACCATTCAAAATCCTCAAACACTACTCATGTAACACAGAGTTTGTAGTGTATGCCCTTAGGTGTCCCTGTAATAAGCCTGACCCCAACCACGTGGCTGTTAGGACTTCAGCACGCAACAACTTTAAGAGATATAGTCATTCTAGAATATTTAATGCATATTCATCATGATTTTTTACATTTTTCAAAGTAACAATTAGTAAAGTACATCATAATATACATTTCTCAATTCATGAGTTTTACAATGAAGTTGCGCAAAAATAGAAACCACAATTTTTTATGTGCCCAATGCATTTCGGGACGCAAGGTCCCTTCGTCAGGGGTCCCTGAAAGAAAAAGGAAACATTTTATCCGATGCCACTGTCAGCTGATTGCAATGCATTAACACCATGCTTCTCAAATAACACACATGAAAAAGCTCCAGTATTCTAAACGCTTCCATGTTTGATCAATACTACTCTGATATTCACAACCTCAAAAAACCGAACGATAACCAAAAGCAAAGTGATCATAGCGCTCACCTTGAAGAACAGAAGATAATGCCGTAATGGTTTCTATTAACACTGTAGCCTGCAATCTAAATGTAGACAAATGTGTCATCAAAATTTGTTGATGCTTAGCCGTTCGACTTTCTAGAGCAATACACAACAGCTTAGCTTACCTATTGAACAGATGCCAGGAGCATAGCCTGTTAAAAAATAGGAACAAGACGGTATATAAGTTCTATTAGTCTAAATAACTCATAGTGCTGACGAATACCCAATACTTGGTCTATAGCTCACCTGATATTAAAGGGGGTCGCGTTAACCGATAGTTAGAATGTGTACTCGAACAACGACCTGAACGAAAAAATAGATATGTGTCAAAATCGAACCTGCAGGCTCGGTATTTACCGCTCTAAAGTACGAGTAGCTGCGATACTAAGTAATCGCATGTAAAAAACGCTTACCGTGGCCACACGCCCTGAACTCGTCAAACGATCACCCGTTCGAATTCGGATTGACGTATTCACATCCGCATAATACTACGTGCCTACTTAACTGACGTCCACGGGAAGAAACAGCAATGACGGACGAAAGTAAAGATGTTTATTTACTTTCCTTCAACATCGAACTTTACTGGCAATAGCGACGTGTAGCAAGGATAACGGACAAGAAAATAGTGAGCATTACGTTTCGTAGAACGTATCAGCTAGACGGTTGCGATATACATAGATATATATTTTGCTTGACCATCTATTAGCCCTTGTAACTTGTGGTTGTTCATATTCAGTTAAGTTGGATGTTGAAGGAAAGTACACAAACTCTTGTCCGTTATCCTTGCTACACGTCGCTATTGCCAGTAAAGTTCGATGTTGAAGGAAAGTAAATAAACATCTTTACTTTCGTCCGTCATCGCTGTTGCTTCCCGTGGACGTCAGTTAAGTAGGCACGTAGTGTTATGCGGAAGTGAATACGTCATTCCGAATTCGAACGGGTGATCGTTTGACGAGTTCAGGGGCGTGTGGCCACGGTAAGCGTTTTTTACATGCGATTACTTAGTATCGCAGCTACTCGTACTTTAGAGCGGTAAATACCGAGCCTGCAGGTTCGATTTTGACACATATCTATTTTTTCGTTCAGGTCGTTGTTCGAGTACGCATTCTAACTATCGGTTAACGCGACCCCCTTTAATATCAGGTGAGCTATAGACCAAGTATTGGGTATTTTCAGCACTATGAGTTATTTAGACTAATAGAACTTATATACCGTCTTGTTCCTATTTTTCAACAGGCTATGCTCCTGGCATCTGTTCAATAGGTAAGCTAAGCTGTTGTGTATTGCTCTAGAAAGTCGAACGGCTAAGCATCAACAAATTTTGATGACACATTTGTCTACATTTAGATTGCAGGCTACAGTGTTAATAGAAACCATTACGGCATTATCTTCTGTTCTTCAAGGTGAGCGCTATGATCACTTTGCTTTTGGTTATCGTTCGGATTTTTGAGGTTGTGAATATCAGAGTAGTATTGATCAAACATGGAAGCGTTTAGAATACTGGAGCTTTTTCATGTGTGTTATTTGAGAAGCATGGTGTTAATGCATTACAATCAGCTGACAGTGGCATTGGATAAAATGTTTCCTTTTTCTTTCAGGGACCCCTGATGAAGGGACCTTGCGTCCCGAAATGCATTGGGCACATAAAAAATTGTGGTTTCTATTTTTGCACAACTTCATTGTAAAACTCATGAATCGAGAAATGTATATTATGATGCACTTTACTAATTGTTACTTTGAAAAATGTTAAAAATCATGATGAATATGCATTAAATATTCTAGAATGACTATATCTCTTAAAGTTGTTGCGTGCTGAAGTCCTAACAGCCACGTGGTTGGGGTCAGGCTTATTTCATGTTCATATAACTGTTTAGCAGGCAGTAATTCAGCACAGCACACATATCGAATTAACCTGATAAACTTGTCAAAGAGAGTGCAACCTCCACCCACATTCATTGCTTAGGTGTCCCTGTGACAAGTACTACATTGACAGCACCATACACAAGGCTACGAAACGGGTCCTGAACACCTAAGGGCAATTAAGAACCACAACAAACAATGCCAGTTGTAAGACATTTTGCTTCACATCACAATGGTAACAATGCCCTCATGGGCATCCGCAGGGGAGGGCAAGGGGGGGCACTTGCCCCCCCCCTGGAACACCGGTCCGTCACTATTAGCAGCCCCCACAGTGGTGTTTGCCTGCAGGGCCAACAATTTTAAAAGCGTGAGAAAGCGCTTGCAATGAAGGTCCTGCTTGATGAGCGGGAAAACTGCTGCTGATGGGCAAGAGAGAAGGTCCGGGCCTGGCTACTCCCACAGCTTGAAGCAGAGGCGCACCTAGAGTCAAATTTCGGGGAGGGGGGCACATTTTTCAAGCTAAGGAGCTGCAGCCAGGGGCCCTAGGAAGGGGTGAAAACCATCAAAGCCTCATTAACGCGGCGCACCGAATGACACAATTCGCCCAGAGATGCAATGGGTGCGTCTGCCTGTTTTTTGCGAGATCAATTGGAAAGTCCTTCTGTGCACTCGTGATTTATTCGTACTCAAGCTATTTTACTTTCTTTTGTTGGTGCTACTACATCCTGGTATCTACTCTTTAGGTGCCCTTTCGTATACCCTATCATGTGTGGTACAGACACTTCTGTTCCGATGGATGTGTGCACTTTTCAGCGAACATGTTTCATCAATTTCTTTTCCATGGTAATAATCAGTTTTAACTCTTTTTCAGTTGTCAACAAAATATTTTAATTCATATTTTGGTTTCCATTGTTAACTGTTGTGATACGTTTTTTAATATATCCATTATTTCTAAAATAAAATAATGGATATATTAAAAAACAGTTAACAATGGAATCCAAAATATGAATTAAAATATTTTGTTGACAACTGAAAAAGAGTTAAAACTGAACAGAAGTGTCTGCACCACACACGATATGCCTGTTTTTTGCACCATAAGCACTAGTATTACAGAAGGGTCTGCATATGAGATGGATTAAAGAGTTTACGCCTTGAGCTCCAAAGGGGCAGTCCCTCATGTTCATTGCAGTATCGAGTGTAGCCCCTGGATCACTGTCTGTACTCACTGTCGCCTGACATGATTCACGAAGGGAAAGCTGTCCCACAGGGACAACTTTTCTTTTCTGAATCATGTACCAACTGCAGCTCAGTGTTGGTATCAGATCAACGGTTTGCGACTGCCATTGCATTTGAAAACCATTGATATATGTCATTGTAAATTGCAATTTGAAGATAGCACCCTTTCCACTGCCCCTCCAAATTCCAATATGAAGTAAGATGCAGAACCCCTTTTGTCAATCATGAAGGTTATACACAACTCTAAAAAGGGGTTTTGCAGTAACAACTACTGTGATGCTGCAAATTGTAAGCTTTATGACCACAACATCCTTTTGTATTTGAGGGCCCTAGTTATTTAGATAAAGCAGGATGTGCAGTGAAAGGAATGACGTTACAAATGAGTAGTGCCTTTAATGCTCTGGAAATGCTAGGATCTCCAATCTACCTCTCTACCTCTCTCTCTCTACCTCTTTCTCTCTACCTCTCTCTCTACCTCTCTACCTCTCTCTCTCTACGTCTCTCTCTCTATGTCTCTCTCTATGTCTCTCTTTACCTCTACCTCTCTCTCTACACCTCTCTTCCTCTCGCTATCTCTCTCTCTCTACCTCTCTATCTACCTCTCTATCTACCTCTCCCTCTCTATCCCTCTCTCTCTCTATCCCTCTCTACCTCTCTCTACCTCTCTCTCTACCTCTCTCTCTACCTCTCTATCTACCTCTCTCGTTACCTCTCTCTTTACCTCTCTCTCTCCACCTCTCTCTCTCTACCTCTCTACCTCTCTACCACTACCTCTCTACCTCTACCTCTCTCTCTACCTCTCTCTCTACCTCTCTCTCTCTACCTCTCTCTACGCGTCTCTCTCTCTATGTGTCTCTTTACCTCTACCTCTACCTACCTCTCTACACCTCTCTCTACACCTCTCTACACCTCTCTACCTCTCGCTATCTCTCTCGCTCTCTCCACCTCTGTCTCTCTCCACCTCTGTCTCTCTCCACCTCTGTCTCTCTCCACCTCTGTCTCTCTCCACCTCTGTCTCTCTCTACCTCTACCTCTCTCTCTACCTCTCTCTCTACCTCTCTCTTTCTACCTCTCTCTCTCTCTACCTCTCTCTCTACCTCTCTCTTTCTACCTCTCTCTCTCTCTACCTCTCTATCTACCTCTCTACCTCTCTCTCTCTACCTCTCTCTCTCTACCTCTCTCTCTCTACCTCTCTCTCTCTACCTCTCTCTCTCTACCTCTCTCTCTCCACCTCTCTCTCTCCACCGCTCCCTCTCCACCGCTCCCTCTCCACCGCTCCCTCTCCACCGCTCCCTCTCCACCGCTCTTTCTCCACCGCTCTCTCCACCGCTCTCTCCACCACTCTCTCTCCACCACTCTCTCTCCACCACTCTCTCTCCACCACTCTCTCTCCACCTCTCTCTCTCTACCTCTCTCTCTCTCTACCTCTCTCTCGCTACCTCTCTCTCGCTACCTCTCTCTCGCTACCTCTCTCTCGCTACCTCTCTCTCGCTACCTCTCTCTCTCTCTACCTCACTCTCTCTACCTTCTCTCTCTCTACCTCTCTCTCTCTACCTCTACCTCTACCTCTCTCTCTCTCTCCACGTCTACCTCTCTCTCTCAACCTCTCTCTCTCTACCTCTCTCTCTACCTCTCTCTCTACCTCTCTCTCTACCTCTCTCTACCTCTACCTCTCTACCTCTACCTCTCTACCTCTACCTCTTGCTCTACCTCTCGCTCTACCTCTCTCTCTCTCTCTCTACCTCTCTCTCCCTACCTCTACCTCTCTCTCTCTCTCCTTCTCTCTACCTATCTCTCTCTACCTCTCTCTCTCTCTACCACTCTCTCTCTCTTGACCTCTACCTCTACCTCTCTTTCTCTACCTCTCTCTCTCTCTACTGCTCTCTCTCTCCCTCTACCTCTCTCTACCTCTCTCTCTCTCTCTACCCCTCTCTCTACCTCTCTACCTCTACCTATCTCTACCTCTACCTCTCCCTACCTCTCTCTCTACCTCTCTCTCTCCCTACCTCTACCTCTACCTCTCACTCTACCCCTCTCTCTCTCTACCTCTCTCTACCTCTACCTCTCCCTACCTCTCGCTCTACCTCTCTCTCTACCACTCTCTCTACCTCTCTCTACCTCTACCTCTCCCTCTCCCTACCTCTCGCTCTACCTCTCTCTCTACCACTCTCTCTACCTCTCTCTCTCTCTCCCTACCTCTACCTCTCTCTCTACCGCTCTCTCTAACCCTCTCTCTCTCTCCCTCTCTCTCTACCTCTCTCTCTCTCCCTCTCTACCTCTCCCTCTACCACTCTCTCTCTACCTCTACCTCCCTCCCTCTCTCCCTCTACCTCTCCCTACCTCAACCTCTCTCTCTACCTCTATTACTCTACCTCTCTCTCTCTCTCTCTCTCTCTCGTTCTACCTGTACGTCTCTCTCTACCTCTCTCTCTCTCTCTACTGCGCTCTCTCTCTCTCCACCTCTCTCTCTCTCTACCCCTCTTTCTCTCTCTACCTCTCTACCTCTCTCTCTACCTCTCTCTCTCTCTCTCCCTACCTCTACCTCTCTCTCTCTACCTCTCTCTACCTCTCACTCTACCCCTCTCTACCTCTCTCTACCTCTCTCTCCTTCTCTCCCTCTTCCTCTCTACCTCTCTCTCTCTACCTCTCTCTCTCTACCTCTCTCTCTCTACCTCTCTCTCTCTACGTCTCTGTCTACCTCTCTCTACCTCTTTTATCTCTTTACCTCTCACCCTCTCTACCTCTCCCACTCTCTCTACCTCTACCTCTCTCTCTCTACCTCTCTCTCTCTACCTCTCTCCCTCTACCCCTGTCTCTCTCTCTCTCTCTCTACCTTTCCCTCTATCTCTATACCTCTCTCTGTACCTTTACACCTCTACCTCTCTCTCTCCCTACCTCTACCTCTACCTCTTTCTACCTCTCTACCTCTCTCTCTCTACCTCTCTCTCCCTACCTCTCTCTCCCAACCTCTCTCCCTCTACCTTTCTCTCTACCTCGCTCTCTCTAGCTCTCTACACCTCCCTCTCTCTACTTCTCTCTACCTCTCTACACCTGTCTACCTCTCAACCAGTTGAATTCCGGGAAGCCCAAACCATCAGTATTTCAAATCTGCGCATGAAACGTGGGTAGGATGAGCCGTGCAGCTCAGAAAGGGATGTTCTTTTTACATCATTTGTATTTAATAGAATTGGGAAGCAGGAGAGCAGTCTCACAGTTGAGATAGGGATTAACATACACTGGTGACAGCTTTTGAATTGGCTTTAAAACCATTCAAAGATGGCTGCAGCATCTACGTGGGATGTGGTGGACTAAGTGGCAGCCGGAGCCATATAGCACTGCTTGTCATTTAAAAACAAAAACAGCATTGACATAGCCAATAGGTCTCCCCTTTGGGACCTTATAAGTGTTTAGTTGTCTAGTACAATATCCTTGGTGCAACAACTTCAAGTGTTGCATGGCTAAATACTTTAAGGTCCCAAAGGCGAGACCTATTGGCTATGCCAATGCTTGTTTGTTTTTCCTCTGTTTCATTGTGGTTGCCAGGTAATCTGCTGTGAAGCCTCACATGATTTTTCCCCCACCCCATGGGTTTCTTTGTTTATTTAAGCTCTTTGTCTTATTAGATTTTTTTATTTGTTTATTTAATACTTGTGCTCAATAATGTCGGAGGATGGTGATGAAGTAAAATTTTTGCCCCCCCCTGGAAAAATTTCTGCGGACGCCCATGAATGCCCTCATTGCATTTTGTGTCCTTGACAACATCCCTGCAAGATTCAGAGGGTGTGACAGGGTAGAAGTACTCAGGAGACTCGAATCCAGAATTATCATAAAATACCACACCATGCAACCTGAAGTACATGGTATGATGAAAGATTATCAGTACATCTAGGCTAAAGGGGTACCACCCATGCCATAGAATAAAACATTCCACTAGTGCTTAAAACATTGACATCCGTGAACGCTTTTAACCTTGCTCCTTTCATAAATAATTACTGAAGTGCATGTAAATAGTGGTTGATTTTTTTCACGAGATCAAGGAATGAATCAAGGAATTAACGGTTTTAAGAGCACCTTAAAAGCACAGTATGAAAGTAGAACGAAAACGCACTTGGGTTTAACGTGACTGACATTTTGGCAATTGACTAGAAAAACCCACAGAAGCTTGGGGATTTCACACGCAGTTACAAGGGGGTTGATCCCAGAGAGGTTTCTCCCCTAATCCACCTGGGCGTAATGTCAGCTGAATGTTTAAACTGTTTTGGGGTTTAACGACACAAGAATGATGAAGACGTTTGAATATCACAATTTATTATTAATATGCAGAGCCTTACTGTGTTCTGTTAGGATATTTAACCCCTTGTCTGCTGATGACGGAACCGCTCTGTCATCAGCTGCGGTGGTGCTGTGCTGATGACGGAGCGGTTCCGTCATGGCCCGCTCGCTGCTCATGCGTGGCGCGAATTCCGTGCCTGCGCTGAGCGTTCTATTGAGCGGGGCGGGCCATGACGGAACAGCTCCGTCATAAGCACAGCGCCACCGACGCTGGTGACGGAGCGGTTCCGTCACCAGCATGCGGCCGCCCCGCCCCCTTAGCACTGCGGCGGAATAGCCGCCGCAGTGAAGGGGTTAATAGACAGTTGTGTCAATCATGCTGAGGACAATTCATTTCCCCTCTTTATGCTTCCATATTGGCCGTAAAGCCCACTTGGGCTACACTGATGTCATCATTTGTTTGAACAATAAAGTTTGTTGAATTCTCGTGCGCGATCCGTATGGTTGACACAAGCTTAAGATCAGGTGCACTAAGTTATGAACTGTGCAATTATTTGACTTTCATGTTATTTTTTGTACTTGCAAATACAACCTTAATGTATTTTCAATTAAATGTAGATTAATCGAGACACATTCCTTGAAATGAATCGACTATATGAGAAGTCTGTCTTTCAAGCTCCTGGTACTCGCATATGCCATTGGGTCTGTCTTCAATGTTTATTACTGGTAGGTGTGTCATTAATGTTGTATAAACACTTGAACTTTACTTTACACTTGTACTCGTGATAAAGGAGTACTGCTCCGAAACGCGTCGAGTGCTTTGGCAAAAACTTAAACAAGAATAAATATGCTGTTCAAAGGATTGGTGGCTGTGGCATTGTTTATTGTGGATGACAGACGAACAATTGGGGTGGAGAATAGGGGTTCGCGACCCCGCCGCGGCCCACCGCTGAAAGAGGTATTACCAAGGTTTATCGCAAATGCGATAAAAATCGGCCGCAATGCATGAATATCACTGAAAAGTCAGCGATATTCATGCATTACCGAGCTAATGCTCTTAGCCATGTTATCCACCTCCCATTGGATAACATGGCTAAGAACTGCTCAGGGCAGGTGTTAGCTTTTGAAGAAGCTATGTTAGTGACTGTTTCCAGTCGCTAACATCTTGGCACGCCCACTTTGCATGTCATTAGTGATAAATATCACTGACATGCAAAGTGGGGCCCAAGATGGTCGCTATCTCCTACTAGCTGTCGCTAACTGGTGTTAGCGACAGCTAGGTAATAGAGAGATAATGTTATCTCTGCTTTCTTGGCTTTTAAAGCCAAAAAAGCGGAGATAAACCCCCTTGATAATATGCCCCATATTTTCCTAGACTGAAGTACAGCTGAAACAGTGTCTAAAGAGGAATTGAGGGACGCTCTCTACTCCCTATATAATAAAGATAGACAATTATATGTCTATCGAACAGTATTGCCACCCTCTGCATATATATCTCACTTTACCAATGAGTCGCTGGTATAGGAGCTTATTATGCCGCCTAAGAGCTGGAACTGTCAGATTTGCACTTTGCTTTCCTCTTGGTTACCACCCCAACCTTAATCAAACATTATGCCCCTGTGACGGGAGGAGTGGTCAATCAATTATACATTTCCTATTTTTCTGTAATTACTATACTAAATACTCTAAGTTGCTTTTTAATCCCTATTTTAAACAGAGACGGTCTATTAGTTTGGAGGAGGCCTATCTGTGTATAGTAACCCTGGACGATGCAGATTTGATCTTTCGCACATGCACTTTTCTTAGAATAGCCTTTAGAACACGTAAGTCTATGTTGGATCCTTGAGTATTTTGATAATTGTCAAAAGTTTTTATGGTTTTAGTCATATTTCTTTCCCAATTAAATTATTTCTAAGAGGCGTTACAATTTCTTAAAATTTTAGTGTGATATTGCTGTATAATTATCTATTGTCATATCTTCTCAAATTCATAGACTGCTGTTTGTATTTGTTATGATTTTGTGCTTTTATGGGTACTAAGGTACCCGAATAAAGTTTATGAATTGAATTGAAATTTAGAGGCTTAGGGAGGAGCTTGACACTTAAGAAAAGGGGCTTGAAAGGTAGAGTACTGACGCAAGAAACTGAAATTTTAGGATTATTATTAAGGCAAAATATGGGGTTGTTAGAAGATAGGTTTGAAAGAAAATAGATGGCATACTGCATTGCATAAAAGGGATACATATGATGTGAATTAAAAGTGTGACATTTTAGCAAAGATGCTTAATTGTACTAATGCAGCTTGCGTTTCTCTTGGCACACTCAATAAATGCTTCATGGTGGTCAACTTTTGAGGAGGAGTTAGTGAGGAGAAAGGAGGTACTTCAAGGTTGAGTCTGAAGGAGGATGCATAACAGTTTGGCATGTGGAACAATAGTATATGCTTGACAGGGGTGTTGGCAGAGAGAGGAGCCCTTGGCATTGATTGTGAGAGGCAGGCCCGGCTCCAAGATTATGGACATGGGAAGGCTATGAAGAAGCCAGCTTTTTAGACTCTGACGACATCTGTCCAATATGGACATGTCTAAGAAGCAAAAATAACAAATCATTTACAATGTTGGATCAAGATCAAGAGGATATGACCAATCACCATGCACAGTGTGAGAAGTTGGCCTGGTATATAATGCTCACTAGTTCTTAGTGATCACTTTGTACCATGCCAAGCAACCCTTATGATGAGGGTTGTAATTCAACCTTGTAGACCAGTTATCCTAGTGGTAACGTGGACAAAGCAGTCTTAGGCTAAACTCTGAAAGGCATGTGAAGCCAGCTGTTATACCATACACAACCCCCTTGAATACCAAATGAAAGGGACACCACACAGATATATATTGAAAATATATATTGATTTAATAACTATAAAATCCCCTGGACTCTTTATGAGCACAGAAGCACAAGCGTTAAATCACAAGACAGTTTAAAATACACAAACGTTGCACAATATGGATGAGCCCTAGGGGCCACCTAAACCATATACTAAGAAAGTGGTATAAGAGATACCAAGAGGAAAGTGAAGAGGCCTAGGGCCTTGGGAATCGCTGGAGCTATTCGAGACTAGCTGTGACTAAGTCGGGAGAGGCCCACGGGACTCGGGTGCAGTGTTCAAAGTGCACACACTTTCCAATGCAAAGTCTATGGTGCGTAAAAAGTACAAAGTTAGAAAGTTAGGAACCTTCCGAGTGACCTACGGAGTTAAAACTTAAGACACAGGCCCTTGAGATGTGTACCAATGCAGGAGCACTGGCGGAGCTGAGTTACCTCACCCACAGGAAGCGGGTGCACAGGGTCGAAGTAGTGTCGGGTTTCGTCACGCTGGTTGATGGTGCTTGGAGCTGAAGATGCTGCAGGCGGCTCGATGAGAAGAGTTCCGGTGGATCCAAGGGTGGATCTGAAGATGTGAAGACCTGAAAGCAGAGGGGACAGTGTTCAAAGTCACTAGCCAGTGACTACCGTGGAACCAGATTGGAACCAGGCGATGTCGGGTGCAAACAGGCGTTGTTGAGTAGCTTCTTTCTGCAGCCACGTGGATACCCGGGGTCGAGGACGTCCAGGAGTCGGTCACGAGCTGTCCCACGCAGGCTTCTCGCTGTTGGCGGTGTCGGCACCTCGATCGGAGCAAACA
Organism: Lissotriton vulgaris; assembly: GCF_964263255.1. NCBI lineage: Eukaryota > Metazoa > Chordata > Amphibia > Caudata > Salamandridae > Lissotriton > Lissotriton vulgaris. Next base: position 1,254,581,491 of record NC_141696.1, read on the forward strand.
GGCCTTGGCAAAGGCAAGCCAGGCAGAAGTTGAAAGATGCTTAACACTCGGACCAGCAAGGTCAGAGCGGGTGCTCCTTTTCACAGGAGCTTGGGTAGGTCTGGAGCAACCAGACCTGCTGTGTAAATCTTCAGTTTTGTCGCCAAGATGGCCGCTGACCACGTGGCTAGTGGCCGGGATGGCGCGTCGAGTGGCACAATGCAAAAGGGCCCCACGCAGATCGTGGAGATGCTGGAGGGCTGCTCTTCGGTGCAAGGGCTGCTCGGGGGTGGGGGTTCTCAGTCCCCAAAGCACAACGTCGAGGATGCCTCAGAAGCTGCGCAGTCAGTTTTTCGAGTGTCTTCCAAGAGGTCCGGTCCCACGTCACTCGGTGCCTCCACGGGTCCCTTCTTTGCAGGGACTGTGGATCGGGCTCTGAGAGGTCTGGGAGTCTGGTTCTTGTCGGGCTCTGGGCTCGGTCTCCGGCGGGAGGCGGCGGCAAAGCAGACGTCGAGTTGCTGGTTGGTACCTGTGTTCACAGGGTGGCCACTCCTAGGCCACAAGGGAGATTCTCTTCAGTCTTCTGTGCAGCAGAATGTCGAAGTCCAGTCTTCTTCTTCGTGTAAAGTTGATTTCAGGATGATCTGCTGTGCAATGGCACTGCTCCCGCTCTTATTCCCAATCTGAGGGGTGGATCACCTACTAGGTCCCTCCTCTGGGAGGAACCAGGAAGGGGGGCGGTTACACCCCCTTTCCTTTGTCCAGTTCCGCGCCAGGCCTGGGTCTGGAAAGTCCCAGGACCGGTTTGGACTGGCCTATGCACGGGGACACCTTGTGTGCCCCGGGCATGTCTGATTCTATTCAGCCCTGTCCTACCCAATACACAAAATCCTGTCTGGGGTGGTGCTCGCACCTCCCAAGTCAGGAAACCCTTTGTCCAGGCCACCATCTGCCGAGTTTCGGTCAGCAGCAGGAGGCCAGACTCGTGTCTGTGGTGGCAGCATCCATTTTGTGATGCTGAGGCTCTGTTTAACTTTAACCGGGGTTAAGGCTACACACATGTCGTGTCCCTCTAGAAGGGTGGAATGCTATCCCCGTCGCCAGAATTGGCGAATGGATAGTATTCCAATTCGTATGACACCTTACTCGACATGTTTTGATAAAGCCAAACCAAAGATAGCAAATAACCGCGAGGATTATAATGCACTTAAGAGTATATGGTATGGCAATATCCCGGAACAGCTTAGGGAGTGGTTCCCGACAGCTGCAGACAGGCTCAGCTCATGCTAGAGCGCCATCTCACATATTTCCAAGCACTCTGCCTCCAGGATTGATGAGGCCTTCCATAGGAGTGGCTGATAGGAGCATATGTGTCCAGTTTAGGGTTAGGCACAGACATACTGTACCTAAGTAAGAGGTGGTTACACCAACTTACCCCAGCTGAGTTATCAGCCAGTTGTGTCAAATATGGAGGCCAGGCCAGGGGTGGCATAATACATGCTGCAGCCCCTGGTAGGCCTTGGATACACCTATGCCCTGGGCACCTAGGGTGCACTAATACAGGGGCTCATAAGGTGAACCAGTTCCAATTCGTAATGCACCTAGAGTGCATTGGCAGTAATTTAGAGAGAGAACAGCAGGCTGTGGGTCTGATTAGCAGGCTCACAGCCACATTAAGTCAGAAACCAGTGAAGCAAAAAGCAAAAATTTGGGGTGACCATAGGATAGCAGACCCTACTCTCCTACATAACCCCCCCCCCCAAACGCAGGGACATTAGACTAACCTTGACCAGTTGTGTCTTCATGTTCTAAGTGGAAGTACCTGGAGAGACCATCTGCGTTGCCATGGTCAGTCCCTGGGCGGTGCTCCACTGTAAAGTCCATCCCCTGTAGGGAAATGGACCACCTGAGTAGTTTGGGGTTTTCACCCTTCATCTGATTAAGCCATAGGAGGGGCTTATGGCCGGTCTGAATCTTGAAGTGAGTGCCAAACAAGTATGGCCTCAACTTCTTCAGGGCCCACACCACAGCAAAGGCCTCCCTCTCTATAGCTGACCAACGTTTCTCTCTGGGGGTCAGCTTTCTGCTAATGAAAGCAATGGGCTGGTCCTGGCCATCTACATTAAGCTGTGAAAGCACTGCTCCCACCCCCAACTCAGAAGCATCTGTTTGGACAATGAACTCTCTTGAGTAGTCAGGACTCTTCAGGATAGGTGCAGAGCACATGGCCTTCTTCAGGTCATCAAATGCCTTTTGACAGATTTCTGTCCACTGAACCTTTTTGGGCATCTTCTTAGATGTCAGATCATTAAGAGGAGTCACAATGGACCCATAGTTCTTAACAAACTTCCTGTAGTACCCAGTCGGCCCAAGAAAGCTCTGACCTGAGTCTGGGTAGTTGGAGGGGACCAGTCCTTGATGGTCTGGATCTTACTCTCCAGTGGTTGAACTTGGCCTCCACCTACAAGGTGGCCCAGGTATACAACCTTACTCTGCCCTATCTGGCACTTTGTTGCCTCGATAGTGAGGCCTGCCTTCTGCAGAGCCTCAAGCACTTCCTTCAGGTGGACCAGGTGATCCTCCCAGGTGGAGCTAAAGACAGCAATATCGTCCAGATAAGCTGCACAAAAGTCATCCAACCCAGTGAGGACTTGATTCACCAACCTTTGGAAGGTGGCAGGTGCATTTTTCAAACCAAAGGGCATCACCACAAACTGATAATGCCCACTAGGGGTAGAAAATGCTGTCTTGGCTTTAGACTCCTCAGCTAACCTGATTTGCCAGTAGCCAGCTGTCAAGTCAAATGTGCTCAAATATTTGGCAGAAGCCAACTTGTCAATGAGCTCATCTGCCCTTGGAATAGGGTGTGCATCTGTCCTGGTGACAGCATTGAGTCCTCTGTAATCCACACAGAACCTCATCTCTCTCTTGCCATCTTTGGTGTGAGGTTTGGGGACCAGAACCACTGGGCTAGCCCAGGGGCTCTCTGAAGGCTCAATGACACCTAATTCCAGCATCTTTTGCACCTCAGTCTTTATACAGTCCCTGACGTGGTCAGGTTGCCTGTAAATTTTGCTCTTTACAGGAAGACTGTCACCAGTGTCCACCACATGTGTACACCAGTTAGTCTGACTGGGTGTCAATGAGAACATATGCCTGTATGCCTGTAGAACTTGTCTGCAGTCATGTTGCTGATGTTCAGTGAGGCTGCCACCTAAGGCCACACCATCAACTGAGCCATCCTCAGGGTTCTGAGTGAGCAGGTCTGGGAGAGGGTCACTCTCTTCCTCCTGTCCCTCATCTGTAGCCATGAGCAAGCCCATGTCTGCCCTGCTGATATATGCCTTCAATCTGTTCACATGGAGCACCCTGTGGGGGCTCCTGGGAGTTCCTAGGTCCACCAAGTAGGTAACCTCTCCCTTCTTCTCCAGAATTGTATGGGGTCCAGACCATTTGTCTTGGAGTGCTGCTGGGGCCACTGGCTCCAACACCCATACCTTCTGTCCAGGCTGAAATTCAACAAGGACAGCCTTTTGGTCATGCCAAGCTTTTTGTAATTCTTGGCTAGCCTCAAGGTTTTTGGATGCCTTTTCCATGTACTCTGCCATCCTGGAGCGGAGACCAAGTACATAGTCCACTATGTCTTGTTTAGGCTTTTTGAGAGGTAACTCCCATCCTTCCTTCACTAGACACAGGGGTCCTCTTACAGGGTGCCCAAACAACAATTCAAAGGGGCTGAAGCCAACCCCCTTTTGAGGGACCTCTCTGTAAGCAAACAAAAGGCAGGGCAGTAGGATGTCCCATCTTCGCCTGAGCTTTTCAGGTAATCCTTTAATCATGCCCTTTAGGGTCTTGTTAAATCTCTCAACAAGCCCATTGCATTGTGGGTGATAAGGAGTGGTGAACTTGTAGTTGACACCACATTCCTTCTACATAGCTGTCAAATATCCAGACATGAAGTTGGCACCTCTATCTGATATTACCTCCTTAGGAAACCCCACTCTGGAGAAAACTCCAAGTAAGGCCCTGGCCACAACAGGAGCTGTTGTGGTCCTAAGTGTAATTGCCTCTGGGTACCTGGTGGCATGATCCACTACCACCAGTATGAATCTGTGCCCAGATGCTGTAGGGGGATCCATTGGACCAACAATATCAATCCCCACTCTTTCAAAGGGAACCCCCACCACAGGTAGTGGTATCAGGGGGGCCTTTGTTGTTCCACCTGCTTTACCACTGGCTTGGCAGGTTTCACAGGAGCGACAAAACTCCTTGGTGTCTTCAGACATGTGAGGCCAGTGAAAGTGAGGGACAAGCCTGTCCCAGGTCTTGTTCTGGCCTAGGTGTCCTGCTAAAGGAATATCATGGGCCAAGGTGAGTAGGAAGCCCCTAAATTGCAGAGGTATAACCAACCTCCTGGTAGCACCAGGCTTGGGGTCTCTAGCCTCTGAATAAAGGAGTCCATCGTCCCAATATACTTTATGGGCACCTTGAGCATTCCCAGCAGCCTCAGCAGCAGCCTGCTGTCTGAGGGGTTCAAGAGAAGGACAGGTTAACTGAGCCTGCCCCAAGTCTGCCCTAGAAGGTCCCCCTTTTCCCTGAAACTCAACCTGATCAGGTTCAAGTTCTTCAGAGACAGTTCCTTCAGGGGTCTCAAGATCAGTTTCCTGTGAAGCCTGATTCTCACTTGTAGGCAGTTGGGAAGGCGCAGCCTTAACCCTCCTGTTCTTCTTCTTGGAAGGCACTTGGTCCATTGTTCCAGGATCCAAGACCTGAGGTTCAGAGAGGCACTTTTTGGCCTGTGACCTGGTCACAGCAAGGACATGTGATGATATCCCTAACATCTCTGCATGAGTCCTGTACTCAACTTCTGACCATAGAGAGTTCTCCAGGTCATTGCCCAACAAACATTCTACTGGGAGATCAGCACTAACCACAACTTTCTTTAGGCCAGTTACCCCTCCCCAGGAAAAGTTAACAAGTGCCACACTATGTGTAGTAGTGACATTGCTGGCATTGGTCACCAGGTAATCATCGTCTGGCATGTATTGTCCAGGGTCCACAAAGTTAGGTGTCACCATAGTGACACTGGCACATGTGTCCCTGTAAGCTTGAGCCACTTTATTGTTGATCAAAGGTGTCTGTCTGTATTTGCCCAGGTTACTGGGACTTATGTCAGGGGTCAAATCTATGTCCCCTTCACAAACCAGAACAGCCTGTGTAAGGGTTCTGACTAGGTCAGAATCTCCTTCAGTTCCCAAAGTGATACCCACTAATCCCTTGGCTTGAGGACCAGCACTGCTAACTGTACTAGTGGGTGCAGGTGCCTTAGGGGCTGCAGTGCTGGGGGCTCCAATCTTTTTACACTCACTTGTCCAGTGAGAGGTGTTCTTACAAGTTTTACACCAGGGTTTCTTCTGACCTTCTTTCTTCTTCTTCTTGGAAGTTTGGGACCCACCCTCTGTCTCAGTTTGGGGCCCTGTTGAAGACTTCTGGTCTTTAGCTTTCTGCTCCCCACCCTTCTGGTCTGTTTTCTTCTGGTCACCACCCTGGTTCTGGTTCTGGTTCTGGTTCTTTTGCTTAACTCTGGTTCTTACCCATTTATCTGCCCTCTTTCCCAATTCTTGGGGAGAGGTCAAATCTGAGTCAACCAAATGTTGATGCAACTGCTGGTTCTGACAATTATTTAAAATTTGTTCTCTCATCAGCAAATTATACAATCCTTCATAGTCTGTAACCTTGCTTCCCAGCAACCATCCCTCCAGAGCCTTAGTGGCACACTCAACAAATTCAGACCAGTCCTGAGTCTGTGTCTTCTGGGTATCTCTGAACATTAACCTGTACTGTTCAGTGGTTAAGCCTAACCCATCAATCAGAGCACTCTTCAGGACCAGGTAGTTTCTAGAATCCCCATCACTAACTGTGAGGAGTCTGTCTCGGCCTCTACCTTCAAAGGAGAGCCACAAGATTGCTGCCCACTGCTCCTGAGGGATCTGCTGTACTCTGCAGGCTCTCTCCATTGCAGTAATCCATTTATGGATATCATCCCCAGCTTTGTAGGGGGGCACAATCTTACTCAGGTTTCTGTTATCAAAAGACCTGTCTTTATCCTTGTGGATATTGCTGCCACCAGTGGGTTCTATTACCCCACTCTCTCTAGGCTGTCTTGCTCTAGCAAGTTTCTCCTTGGCCAGGGCAACCTCTAACTCTTGCCTCTGGATCCTAAGCTCAGCCTCTCTCATCTTGGCCTCATGTTCCCTTCTCTGAGGGCTAGTCATCTCCTTCCTGGAGTGACCATGAGAGCCTCTAGAGACATGGGAGGTATTGGATTCACCTGAGTGATTCCTCCTCCTCCTATGCCCCTGGTTAAGTCCACCTGGGGGTCTGAATGGGTTGTTACCTGATTCATTCCCAAGTAAGCTTAAGTTAGCCTGGTTCAGTCTACTGACCAGCACCTGACTATCTCTGTAATCATCTGACTCACTGCTTTCCACCTCCTCCTCTTCCTCCTCTTCCTCTACATCTACCTGAGGAGCTCCAGTGGTGGAGGCTTCCTCATCTACCAGGATGATAGGGCCAGGGGTGTCTACAGTGTCATCCTCTGAAGGATGGCCTCCTTCAGCATCCCCTGTGGGGTTTGCTTTAGAGGGCTTTAGAGTCTCAGACTGGTCTAAGAGCTCTCTTAGGTGGTCTGTAGTAGGGGAAGGCCCTGTCTTCAGACCCCTTAAGACACAAAGCTGTCTTAATTCCTTAAAGGAAAAAATAGCAAATTTGGATGGTGCCCTTGGAGGGTCACTCTCAACAGGAGTAAGTCCACTGGACCCTTCTGCTCCAGACATTGCTCTAGTGTGGGTGGATGTGTTGCAATCTACCTACACTGGTGTTTACCTACTAAACCTATCTAGTAGTTGTAGCTAGGGTGTGCTACTCCCTTTGCTCTACAACAACTAAGTTCAGTAGAACTTAAGTATACTAGTCTTGTTTTATATGTACCTAGCAGGTACCTGTATGATCTTTCAAATGATAATCTCAAAGATTGTAATGGTAAAACAACAGCAAGCTCAGATCCCAATCCGCTGCTCACCAATGTGAGAAGTTGGCCTGGTATATAATGCTCACTAGTTCTTAGTGATCACTTTGTACCATGCCAAGCAACCCTTATGATGATGGTTGTAATTCAACCTTGTAGACCAGTTATCCTAGTGGTAACGTGGACAAAGCAGTCTTCGGCTAAACTCTGAAAGGCATGTGAAGCCAGCTGTTATACCATACACAACCCCCTTGAATACCAAATGAAAGGGACACCACACAGATATATATTGAAAATATATATTGATTTATTAACTATAAAATCCCCTGGACTCTTTATGAGCACAGAAGCACAAGCGTTAAATCACAAGACAGTTTAAAATACACAAAAGTTGCACAATATGGATGAGCCCTAGGGGCCACCTAAACCATATACTAAGAAAGTGGTATAAGAGATACCAAGAGGAAAGTGAAGAGGCCTAGGGCCTTGGGAATCGCTGGAGCTATTCGAGACTAGCTGTGACTAAGTCGGGAGAGGCCCACGGGACTCGGGTGCAGTGTTCAAAGTGCACGCACTTTCCAATGCAAAGTCTATGGTGCGTAAAAAGTACAAAGTTAGAAAGTTAGGAACCTTCCGAGTGACCTACGGAGTTAAAACTTAAGACACAGGCCCTTGAGATGTGTACCAATGCAGGAGCACTGGCGGAGCTGAGTTACCTCACCCACAGGAAGCGGGTGCACAGGGTCGAAGTAGTGTCGGGTTTCGTCACGCTGGTTGATGGTGCTTGGAGCTGAAGATGCTGCAGGCGGCTCGATGAGAAGAGTTCCGGTGGATCCAAGGGTGGATCTGAAGATGTGAAGACCTGAAAGCAGAGGGGACAGTGTTCAAAGTCACTAGCCAGTGACTACCGTGGAACCAGATTGGAACCAGGCGATGTCGGGTGCAAACAGGCGTTGTCAGGTAACTTCTTTCTGCAGCCACGTGGATACCCGGGGTCGAGGACGTCCAGGAGTCGGTCACGAGCTGTCCCACGCAGGCTTCTCGCTGTTGGCGGTGTCGGCACCTCGATCGGAGCAAACAGGCCTTGGCAAAGGCAAGCCAGGCAGAAGTTGAAAGATGCTTAACACTCGGACCAGCAAGGTCAGAGCGGGTGCTCCTTTTCACAGGAGCTTGGGTAGGTCTGGAGCAACCAGACCTGCTGTGTAAATCTTCAGTTTCGTCGCCAAGATGGCCGCTGACCACGTGGCTAGTGGCCGGGATGGCGCGTCGAGTGGCACAATGCAAAAGGGCCCCACGCAGATCGTGGAGATGCTGGAGGGCTGCTCTTCGGTGCAAGGGCTGCTCGGGGGTGGGGGTTCTCAGTCCCCAAAGTACAACGTCGAGGATGCCTCAGAAGCTGCGCAGTCAGCTTTTCGAGTGTCTTCCAAGAGGTCCGGTCCCACGTCACTCGGTGCCTCCACGGGTCCCTTCTTTGCAGGGACTGTGGATCGGGCTCTTAGAGATCTGGGAGTCTGGTTCTTGTTGGGCTCTGGGCTCGGTCTCCGGCGGGAGGCGGCGGCAAAGCAGACGTCGAGTTGCTGGTTGGTACCTGTGTTCACAGGGTGGCCACTCCTAGGCCACAAGGAAGATTCTCTTCAGTCTTCTGTGCAGCAGAATGTCAAAGTCCAGTCTTCTTCTTCGTGTAAAGTTGATTTCAGGATGATCTGCTGTGCAATGGCACTGCTCCCGCTCTTATTCCCAATCTGAGGGGTGGATCACCTACTAGGTCCCTCCTCTGGGAGGAACCAGGAAGGGGGGCGGTTACACCCCCTTTCCTTTGTCCAGTTCCGCGCCAGGCCTGGGTCTGGAAAGTCCCAGGACCGGTTTGGACTGGCCTATGCACGGGGACACCTTGTGTGCCCCGGGCATGTCTGATTCTATTCAGCCCTGTCCTACCCAATACACAAAATCCTGTCTGGGGTGGTGCTCGCACCTCCCAAGGCAGGAAACCCTTTGTCCAGGCCACCATCTGCCGAGTTTCGGTCAGCAGCAGGAGGCCAGACTCGTGTCTGTGGTGGCAGCATCCATTTTGTGATGCTGAGGCTCTGTTTAACTTTAACCGGGGTTAAGGCTACACACATGTCGTGTCCCTCTAGAAGGGTGGAATGCTATCCTTGTCGCCAGAATTGGCGAGGGGATAGTATTCCAATTCATATGACACCTTACTCGACATGTTTTGATAAAGCCAAACCAAAGATAGCAAATAACCGCGAGGATTATAATGCACTTAAGAGTATATGGTATGGCAATATCCCGGAACAGCTTAGGGAGTGGTTCCCGACAGCTGCAGACAGGCTCAGCTCATGCTAGAGCGCCATCTCACATATTTCCAAGCACTCTGCCTCCAGGATTGATGAGGCCTTCCATAGGAGTGGCTGATAGGAGCATATGTGTCCAGTTTAGGGTTAGGCACAGACATACTGTACCTAAGTAAGAGGTGGTTACACCAACTTACCCCAGCTGAGTGATCAGCCAGTTGTGTCAAATATGGAGGCCAGGCCAGGGGTGGCATAATACATGCTGCAGCCCCTGGTAGGCCTTGGATACACCTATGCCCTGGGCACCTAGGGTGCACTAATACAGGGGCTCATAAGGTGAACCAGTTCCAATTCGTAATGCACCTAGAGTGCATTGGCAGTAATTTAGAGAGAGAACAGCAGGCTGTGGGTCTGATTAGCAGGCCCACAGCCACATTAAGTCAGAAACCAGTGAAGCAAAAAGCAAAAATTTGGGGTGACCATAGGATAGCAGACCCCACTCTCCTACACACAGCACCCAATTTTCTGACTTTGACTTTAAACTACCTTCTGATTGGAGAGACCATTCTCTGTCTTTAGTTGCAGTGGAGTGCCATGGCATAATGTGCTGTTCATTTGTGGATGAGTGAAGATGTGAAAACACCAAATACCCTCCTCACTTAACTCACACAGCTGTCACCCTTGCTGGCTGCAGTCACTGCATTAATGGGAGGGTCGTCTGTCAACAGAATATTTTCTTATCATTTGGTGCTGTCAATATTTCTCAGCTGTGAGTACCCACTTCAAACACTTTCACATCAATTGTTTTTTTACAGATGGCACCAGTGTGACTATAACTCTGCAAAGAGACCAAGGATTACATGGTGTTGGGACAGGAATTTCTGCTACATGGTAAACAGACATGGATCCCCTCCCATTAGTCCCCTAATGCATGTGAAACCTGTATTCTGACTTTTTGTTTGGCTCTGGCACCTCACTAATCTAGCATATGCTCAGAGGCTTAGGTCAGGCAGTCTAACCAGTGAGAAGTGTGGCTCACTGGTTAGAGGAGGCAGACCTGGAAGCAGAGGTCAGCCCGGGACCAGGGTTCAATTCCCGACTCGGCGGGGTCTTGAGTCCTAAAATGTCCATGGACGCGACAATTCTCGCTCCGGTGCCTACTCAATTCACGGGTTCACACTCTGCGACTCTGGGCAATAGCTTGCTTAATCTCCACAACGGCCCCTCGTGGCAGGATGCCTGGCTTTCACCTTGCGGATACCCTGCCGGGGTTATCTCACAGGGGAATACCAGGACGGGTTCCCTAAGCAAGCGCTTAGAAACCGCTCGGTGATTTGCGCTATATAAATTCCTGTACATTTACATTTACTAATGTGAGGTCTGAACCTGTTTTGTAACCTGTCGGGGCGCACAAAGCATACCATAGGCATAGAATTTCTGTCAATGCCCTGGATGAGTCACATAACGCAATGATGCGTGCCCATGGCCTTATTTACAACAAAATGGTGCTCCGAGCTGCGTCATTTTTAAAGCACAGGATGTGTCATATTTACAACAATATGACGCATCCCTGTGCTTTCCCCTGTGCTGGCACGCAATTGGTTGCCATGCACCAACGCAGGTACCCTTGCACCACGGTGCAAGGGTGCCTGCATTGCGGGGATTATTGAATTTTGCAAGGTAGCCCTGTCCCAAGCCTCATTTACTTCAGTGCCTGAGCCTCCAACCTCCAATCTCCAGTCACTAGAATGCAGTCAAGGCCTTGTTAGCAAAGGGCTGCTGATTAGTTCTTCCTGAGCACTGCCATTTGGAAGAAGGTAAAAGTAGGGAGTGGGTTTGCAATTCTGGTTGCTCAAGGTGAGGAACTTCTTAGGGAAAGGGAATGTCCTATTGTCTGTGTCCAATTGCTGCTTCTGGAATGCTGATGACAGCCAGATACTGAAATCTGACACTTCAATGTACCCTTGTTTTGGATACTCCTGCTTGAATGCAGCATTGTTGCTACCTCCAGGGGGTGCCATTCCTTACACAAAGGCTGTGTCTCAGGAGCAGCCGGAAAATGACATTTGTAAAGATCCAACCCAAACTCAATTTGAAACCTTAGACAGTAGATGTGAATCCCCTATCAGGAAAGGTGTGTAAGTGTAGGCCCCAGACCAACTTTGCTCCAGTTCCAAGTTCTTCATGACAATGGAAGGGAGTTCTTTGCATAGTAGTCAAAAGACTGCTGTGTTGCACGAGTTGTGAGCAGCATGACAGTCAGTTGACCAGGTGTGAGGGGACATCACCAGAAGTTTCCACTTCCTGCTGGAGGAACTGAGGCTCTGCTTAGAGTCTACTTATGTGCCTACCTACCTGCCTTCCGAGAGAGGAAAGGAGTGTGCCTGGCTCTGCAGGAAAAGAGACTGTACAGGAGGAGAGGCCCAGGACGTTTCTGGTGTGGGGAACAACCAGAGAAACAAGTGACTATGATGGAACAAGGCCGGAAGCAACTGATGTGTAGACATTCCCCTGTCTCCTTAAACAGTTCTCTCGCCGCTTCCGCCTTGAGTGATCGCTCCCCTCGCTGCTCTTTACAGCGTGGTATCGTATTGCTGCATTGTAACCAAGTTCTGTTATTTGCATAGCGCCATTGTTAGTAAGCTTCGTAATTTCATAGCGCCATTATTCCACAGCGCTTACATTGCTTTGCTTGCATTACATTGCATTGTTGTGTGTGATATCCCCCGGCGCCCTGCTCTGACCTCCCCTCCATTTTGATCCTGCTGTTGTTGTGTTCCCCTGAGCCCGCCACGCCTCCCAGCTGAGCCGCCCTCCCACAAGCATTCAAAAGCATTCCCCAAACCTCGCAGCGCTGTGATTCACTCGCCGCTTCCGCCTTGAGTGATCGCTCCCCTCGCTGCTCTTTACAGCGTGGTATCGTATTGCTGCATTGTAACCAAGTTCTGTTATTTGCATAGCGCCATTGTTAGTAAGCTTCGTAATTTCATAGCGCCATTATTCCACAGCGCTTACATTGCTTTGCTTGCATTACATTGCATTGTTGTGTGTGATATCCCCCGGCGCCCTGCTCTGACCTCCCCTCCATTTTGATCCTGCTGTTGTTGTGTTCCCCTGAGCCCGCCACGCCTCCCAGCTGAGCCGCCCTCCCACAAGCATTCAAAAGCATTCCCCAAACCTCACAGCCCTGTGATTCACTCGCCGCTTCCGCCTTGAGTGATCGCTCCCCTCGCTGCTCTTTACAGCGTGGTATCGTATTGCTGCATTGTAACCAAGTTCTGTTATTTGCATAGCGCCATTGTTAGTAAGCTTCGTAATTTCATAGCGCCATTATTCCACAGCGCTTACATTGCTTTGCTTGCATTACATTGCATTGTTGTGTGTGATATCCCCCGGCGCCCTGCTCTGACCTCCCCTCCATTTTGATCCTGCTGTTGTTGTGTTCCCCTGAGCCCGCCACGCCTCCCAGCTGAGCCGCCCTCCCACAAGCATTCAAAAGCATTCCCCAAACCTCGCAGCGCTGTGATTCACTCGCCGCTTCCGCCTTGAGTGATCGCTCCCCTCGCTGCTCTTTACAGCGTGGTATCGTATTGCTGCATTGTAACCAAGTTCTGTTATTTGCATAGCGCCATTGTTAGTAAGCTTCGTAATTTCATAGCGCCATTATTCCAGAGCGCTTACATTGCTTTGCTTGCATTACATTGCATTGTTGTGTGTGATATCCCCCGGCGCCCTGCTCTGACCTCCCCTCCATTTTGATCCTGCTGTTGTTGTGTTCCCCTGAGCCCGCCACGCCTCCCAGCTGAGCCGCCCTCCCACAAGCATTCAAAAGCATTCCCCAAACCTCGCAGCGCTGTGATTCACATGCCGCTTCCGCCTTGAGTGATCGCTCCCCTCGCTGCTCTTTACAGCGTGGTATCGTATTGCTGCATTGTAACCAAGTTCTGTTATTTGCATAGCGCCATTGTTAGTAAGCTTCGTAATTTCATAGCGCCATTATTCCACAGCGCTTACATTGCTTTGCTTGCATTACATTGCATTGTTGTGTGTGATATCCCCCGGCGCCCTGCTCTGACCTCCCCTCCATTTTGATCCTGCTGTTGTTGTGTTCCCCTGAGCCCGCCACGCCTCCCAGCTGAGCCGCCCTCCCACAAGCATTCAAAAGCATTCCCCAAACCTCGCAGCACTGTGATTCACTCGCCGCTTCCGCCTTGAGTGATCGCTCCCCTCGCTGCTCTTTACAGCGTGGTATCGTATTGCTGCATTGTAACCAAGTTCTGTTATTTGCATAGCGCCATTGTTAGTAAGCTTCGTAATTTCATAGCGCCATTATTCCACAGCGCTTACATTGCTTTGCTTGCATTATATTGCATTGTTGTGTGTGATATCCCCCGGCGCCCTGCTCTGACCTCCCCTCCATTTTGATCCTGCTGTTGTTGTGTTCCCCTGAGCCCGCCACGCCTCCCAGCTGAGCCGCCCTCCCACAAGCATTCAAAAGCATTCCCCAAACCTCGCAGCGCTGTGATTCACTCGCCGCTTCCGCCTTGAGTGATCGCTCCCCTCGCTGCTCTTTACAGCGTGGTATCGTATTGCTGCATTGTAACCAAGTTCTGTTATTTGCATAGCGCCATTGTTAGTAAGCTTCGTAATTTCATAGCGCCATTATTCCACAGCTCTTACATTGCTTTGCTTGCATTACATTGCATTGTTGTGTGTGATATCCCCCGGCGCCCTGCTCTGACCTCCCCTCCATTTTGATCCTGCTGTTGTTGTGTTCCCCTGAGCCCGCCACGCCTCCCAGCTGAGCCGCCCTCGCCCCTCCCCCTCCACTATCCATATATGACAGCAGTTCCCGCGCGCAGCATTTACGCGCAGCGTCCGCGCCCAACCCGCGCCGAAGGTGCGCCAAAGGTAAGCCCGTCTACGCCCGTCCGTGCCTGGACCGCGCCCAGCGCCAGACCCCCTGCCCCTCGCGCTACCCAGCCCTCCCGCATTACCTACGATGCCGCCACCCTCCTAGCCCTTAACCCCGGTCGCGCCCCCAACTGCGTCCAAGCCGCTCCTGGACACACCCATGGACCTTTCTCTTGCTACTCCTGCAAATTCAGCGGCACCGACAACATCTCCGCTACAACCACACCACAGATTCCCGACCCCAACCACCTACAATGCATCCTTCTCAACACCCGTTCGGTCCACAGGCACGCCATTGACCTATGGAATCTACTAGACACCATTTCTCCGGACATCGCCTTCCTTACGGAAACATGGATGAATGCTTCCGCCGCACCAGACATCACCATTGCCATCCCTGAAGACTATAAGATCACCCGCAAAGACCGTACCAGCCACACAGGAGGAGGAATCGCTATCGTCCATAAGAAATCTATCCGCATCTCAACCAGCTCTGACGCCAACCTCGCCAACTCCGAACACCTTCACTTCCAGATCCACATCGACCCCAAGACCACACTCAGAGGCACCCTCCTCTACAGACCACCAGGACCCCGCGCAAAATTCAGTGAAGACATCACGGACTTCATCTCTCCACACGTGCTCCCCTCCAAAGACTATATTCTTCTGGGAGACCTCAACTTTCACCTTGAAAAGATAAACGATCACAACACCGCCACCCTCTTGGACAACCTCGCCAACCTCGGACTTAAACAACTAGTCACTTCCCCCACCCACATCGCAGGTCACACACTCGACCCCATCTTCACATCCAGCAATCATGTCTCCTTCAGCCACACTACGGATCTCCTCTGGACCGACCACAGCTGCGTTCACTTCACCTACAACAAGCCGAAACCCATCAACCACTCCCAACCTACCCTGCAAAGAAACTGGAACAAAATCACCACGGACCAAATCTCCGCATCGCTCCTTCGAAACTCCCCAGCCCTCTCTTCTAACGCCAACGAAGCCGCCACCAACCTCACCCTATGGTTATCCAACACCGCCGACACCTTAGCTCCACTGAAAAAACGTCAAAGCAAACCTGGCAGCAAGAAAGCCTCATGGTTCAACGATGATCTCAAGAAGTCCAAGAAACTCTGCCGCTCCCTTGAAAATGCCTGGAAAAAAGACCCAACCACCAGCACCAAGGACGCCTTCAAAAGCGCCACCCGCACTCACCACCAACTGATCCGAAAATCCAAGAAAACAGCATTCAAGGATCGACTTGACAACAACGCCCACAACAGCAAGGAACTTTTCAACATCGTCAAGGAATTCTCCAATCCATCGGCCAACTCCAACGACATCACCCCCTCTCAAACCCTCTGCGACTCCCTAGCCTCTTTTTTCCACAACAAGATTGCAGACATCCACAACAGCTTTGACAACCAACCCGGAAACCAACCCACCCCACCATCTGCTGACCATCTTCCCCCCGTGAACACCCTTAACGCCTGGAACCCAATCTCCACTGAGGACACCATCCGCCTGATGAATTCCATCCACTCAGGATCCCCCACAGACCCATGCCCTCACCACATCTTCAACAAAGCAGACTCCGTCATAGCACCGTACCTCCGAGACGTCATCAACTGCTCCTTCAACTCCGCTACCTTCCCAGAAGACTGGAAACACGCTGAACTCACCGCCCTTCTGAAAAAACCAACAGCGGACCCCACCGAACTCAAAAATTACCGCCCCATCTCGCTTCTTCCATTCCCGGCCAAAGTCATTGAGAAAGCCGTCAACAACCAGCTCGCCGCCTTCCTCGAAGCCAACAAATCCCTCGACCCCTCACAATCTGGCTTCCGAGCAAAACACAGCACTGAGACCGGCCTCATCGCAGCAACAGACGACATTCGAACTCTACTGGACAATGGAGACACAGTCGCCCTCATCCTCCTCGACCTCTCTGCAGCATTCGATACAGTCTGCCACAGCACCCTTCTACAACGCCTCAATAACATCGGAATCCAAGGAAAAGCACTTGAATGGATCACCTCGTTCCTCACCGGAAGAACCCAGAGAGTCCGCCTTCCTCCATTTAAGTCCGAGGCCTCTGAAGTCATCTGCGGCGTACCTCAAGGATCCTCACTCAGTCCCACCCTCTTCAACGTATACATGAGCCCCCTCGCGGCCATCGCACGCCAACACAACCTCAACATCATCTCTTACGCGGATGACACTCAACTGATCCTTTCTCTCACCAATGACCCCAGCACCGCCAAAACTAACCTACACGAAGGAATGAAAGAAGTTGCCGAATGGATGAAACAAAGCCGTCTGAAACTGAACTCAGACAAAACAGAAGTCCTCATCTTAGGTACATCCCCCTCTGCATGGGACGACTCCTGGTGGCCGGAAGCCCTCGGAAAAGCACCCATCCCGACAGACCACGCACGGAACCTTGGCGTCATCCTGGATTCTTCACTCTCAATGAACAGACAAGTCAGCGCCGTATCCTCTTCCTGCTTCAACATTCTTCGCATGCTCAGAAAAACATTTCGCTGGATCCCCTCCGAAACAAGGAAAACAGTCACCCACGCTCTGGTCACGAGCCGACTAGACTACGGAAACACCCTCTACGCGGGTACTACCGCAAAACTCCAGAAGAAACTCCAACGAATCCAAAACGCCTCAGCCAGGCTCATATTAGACATCCCACGCAACGAACACATCTCTGGTCACCTTAAAGACCTCCACTGGCTACCCGTCAATAAGAGGATCACTTTCCGACTGCTTACCCACGCACACAAATCACTCTACGACATCGGACCAGATTGCCTCAACTCTCGACTGTCCTTCTACACCCCCTCCCGCCAACTACGTTCTTCCAGCCAAGCCCTCGCCACTGTACCTCGCATCAACAAGACCACCATGGGAGGCAGATCCTTTTCATACCTGGCTGCTAAAACATGGAACTCACTCCCCGCTTACCTTCGCCTCACCCAGAACCACCTAGCGTTCAGAAAGCAGCTTAAAACGTGGATATTTGACAAAAAATCCTCCTCCCCTTCCTAAGCGCCTTGAAACCCTCTGGGTATGTAGTGCGCTATACAAATTTTATGACTTGACTTGACTTGACTTCTTGTTAAGAACTGCACCAAGACTTCTAAGAAGTACAAGCATTATGCATAACTAGCAGCCTGCCCTGGGACTGAAAGACTGCTGAATTATGAGTTCTGATCATCATGGAGGCTAAAACTGCTAAAGACATGTGCTCACTACTGGCCTGGAGGCCACACCTGCCATCTCTGTAGCCCGTCTGCTGCCGCCTGAGGGAGGCTGCTACTGCTGAAGATGAGTACCAGCATGTGAACTGACAAACTGACCTATTCCAGCAGTCAAGTTCTAGAAGCAAGACTACTACTCACATCTGTCCTGCACTGCCCTCACTGCAACTATAAGAATGCTAATAAGCGTAAAATTACAAGTGGAGTGAGAGACTGAGGAAGCACTCTGAGGTCTCCGATTCAAACTTGTGACTTTTATTGAGTAAACTTAAGAGGTAAAAGAGAACAGAACTTTTGCGCGGATCTATGCTTTTGGGTGTTCTGGGTGAACTGCAATTGTGCCTTACCAATACCTTTTTCTATGTTACCAAACAGGGATTTTAGATGCTGAGGAGCTCCATTAGTATGCAGAGGGTATCAAAGGTTGTCGCATCTCACGGAAGATGGCAAACAGGACTTCAACCCTCTGTCTGTTTTCCCCATTTGCTCTGTATAGCATTACATTCTGCTGTGTGAGTAAAGTACTTTTTTTAAAATCCAAAATATGAGCACTGGACTGGACAATACAATATTGTGTGTATTTGGTTGACTGTTGAATTGCGAGCTCTTGCCCCATCCACTCAACCGCTCTGAGAAGCCTTTGACTGTTCATCCTCATCACTGCCCTGAGAGTCAGGTGCATGCAGGGTGTATTTGACCCATGTTACAGACCCACAGCAGGACAGATCTCTGGACATCAGAGCAATTGAGCTCAACCCCCATGGTTGGGGCCCAGTAGCCTTTGTCTGCCTTGCGGACCAGCGAATGGGGCTTGGCAAATGAGCATGACGTTTGAACACATGTATGACTCTGTAATAGGCTCTGTAAGAAACTTGCACTGCCTTCGGTATCAACTTCAGAGCTCTCAATGTTCCCTTGTAACACCCAGTCACACTCTCAAGACTACCATAAAAGCGACGCTGAACACTAGCGTCTCCAGCTGATGACACGCTGCTCCTGAGGCGAAAAGCCGGGAGAGCGCACGTTTTTTAAAAATTGATCACCTGTGTATTATTGTGATTTTAAAGCTAACTACTCTTACCCCAAGCCTTTGCTAGTTAAAAGCGGACCCTCCGCTGACCAGAATCTGGCGCGCAAAGCTCTTGCCAGCGCCACTGCCGATTGATAGGCCACGCCCCCTTCGGAGGCCACGCCCACCGCCCATCTACTTACTATCTCATAAATATGTGCCTCCCCAGGAAGCGCAGCGGACGAGCGCAGCGGGCGCGCCGTTTGCGCGCCGAAGGCGCGCCTAAGGAAAGCCCGTCTGCGCCCGTCCGCGACCGACCAAGGCCCGAGGCCATACACCCTGCTCCTCGCATTCAATACTCCCACTCGCAACTCACTGCTCATCAAGGCAAGTGGACTCTACCTGCCGCTATCTTAGCTCGTATTTCTAATCTTGGACTATTAACTTTACATAATGCAGTCCACATCAATATCTTGTCCTCGCCCCCAAAGATCAGCTCCTCTAATTAGCTCCAAGACGTCCTCCCCCCCACAGCTATTACTGCTATGTATTTAAATACAAGATCGGCAGTAAAACACCAGCTCGACCTTTTCACCCTACTGGAATCCCATAAACCTGACTTATTATTTCTCACTGAGACCTGGTTCTCGGACAGTTCTCTCCCCTCCCGGCGATACTCCCCCCGACCTATTATGCCATTCGAGCCGACCGCCCCTCGGGCAGGCCTGGCGGAGGGGTAGCCCTGATCGCCCGTAAGGAGCTTACTTTTCACCCTCTAGTCTCCCCCTCCATGGGAATCTCAGACTGCTTAGTGGTTCGATCCCTCTCCTTTACTCCCCCTCTGACTTGTGTCCTCGTGTACCGACCCCCGTCTTCCCCTCAAATGTTCCTTCCCTGCTTCCAAGACCTAATGGTGACTTTGGTTGTTTACCACTCCTCCATCATTGTTCTGGGAGATTTTAATTTCTGGCCCTCCGACCCGGCGGAATGCGCCACGTCCAAGGAATTCTCAGACTCTCTTCAGTCGCTCAACTTTACATCAGTCGTCAATGCTCCCACACATAGGTTGGGACATATCCTGGACCAAATCTGGCAACGCGATTGCCCGGTCAGTTCTCTCTCCATTTCCCCATGTCCATGGTCAGATCACTCACTGATCACCTTTTCCCTATCCCCCGTTCCACCTCCCAAGCCCACTCCTGCGAGGAATGTCTGGGCGCGCTCATGGAATCGTGTCGACATCAAAGCCCTATCGACCCTCCTCTCTTCTTCCAGCCCCGATTTGACCGCGCTACCCTCCTCTGGTCAGGTAGACGCTATTACCAATTGGCTGCGAGCTGGGTGCGATACCGTCGCCCCTCTAAAACGCATCGCAACCAAACGCCTTAAAGATGCAAATCGCTGGTTCTCAGACGATCTAAAGATCCAAAAACTCGCTCTCCGCCAAGCCGAACGACAATGGAGACGAAACTACTGCCCCATGGCCAAAACCCGGTATACTGAACTTCTCACTCAGTATAAGAAAGCCATATTAGACACAAAGAAAAACTATTTCTCTTCCAAAATCCAACTCGCGGAGAACCGGCCAAGAGAAATCTTTTCTATCGTCCAAGACCTCGCCTTTTCCGATAGAGCTTCACTTAAACCATCACCTTCTCAAACACTTTGCGACTCCCTCAATTACTTTTTCCTAGACAAAATCACCAAAATTAAAATCAAAATTCCTCCTCCATCCCCGACCTTCACCGACTACCGACGTCCTCCAGCCACTGCACTTCTGGACTCAATTCCCCCCCTTTCAACCGATTCATTTCTCTCTATTCTTCCACTGGTCAAATCCGGCTCCCTGCTGGACCCCTGCCCTGCCTATATCCTAAAGCAGATTTACACCTTCTGCCCCTCACCACCTCTAGTGCTCCTCAATAGCTCACTGGCTCAGGGCATCGTTACCCCTGCACTCAAATCGGCTGTGATCGTACCGATCCTAAAAAAACCTGGAGCAGATCCTTCCGACCCTGCCAACTTCCGCCCAATCTCCCTCTTGCCTTTCCTGGCAAAGGTATTGGAACGATATGAAACAATGTTACGTGATATGCACTCCTTATTTTAACATCATGTATCACTTACAACAATTCAACCATTAAACTTGGTGCTACCCCAAATTTTGACTAGCCCCAAGTCAAGTTCGTATACATAGGAAAGTTCACAGAAACCTGTGCTTTGGGGAGCACTATTCACTACTTCACTAGTACGTGATTACTTTTTTCTTATTTTTCATACAATTATAATCCAAACTAAACATATTAAATTTTCAACCTTATGTTTCGCCACACAATCAAAATACAAATATATCCGCAGTCTTATGAGTCAGACTGCTAATGTCACCCAGTATGTACAAATCGCAAAGTGAAATAATAATAAACTCTCATCAAAGATGGTAGTCGTGTTTCTTTTCTTCAAAGTGGTTTTTATTCTTCTTTATCATCAGAAGATGTGTAATTTTGAATTCTTCAAACAACTCTCCATCATTAAACAAATGTAGACATATCCCAATGCATTTCGGTATGCACCTTCGTCAGGGGAATGCACTATGAATAACAAAAAATCTGTCATTTATCTACTAGAAACATCTTGTACTATTTACAATTACAACTAAACTGCTACTGTTACTTATGTGATATACAGGAACCAAAAGATCTCCAGGGGTCAAAAACATGTCCATTGTGTGATTAAACATCATGCTCGCAAAAATTCACAAAAGGTCTCTTGTTACCTTATAAACCAAGTAACCACCCAAGTGTGAACTACAACTCTAATTGATTCCAAGCTTATGAAAAAAATGCACCAATTACTACCAAAATCAACTCAGTGATAAGTCTGAACATCATGCCAATAACTGTGTCTATGCACTCTTACCTACAATGATCACAATAAAGCTGACAAATGTCAAGTTCGTTGCCTCTTAATTCTGAAAATGACATAAAAACACCTCTTAGCTCACCAAAATAGGTGATAGAATGTCTGTTGCCTAACCGTGATTGAGACCAGTACTTACTCAATCTAGTTCGCACTGTCGAGCAACTGTTTTCCTCTAGTATATCTCCGTGTCTGCACTACAAAGGAAAGAAAGACTCCCTTAGCGCTACGATGTTTTACGTTAGGAAATATGATTATCCGAGATACTTGAGAGCGTTCTTACCTTTCTCAAACTCTCGCTAGCACTCCATTCACCTTCCCCTCGGCTCTCACAATGCCGCTCTACCGTTCGACTGCCTCGTTTGCAAATTGCCGGTATATGGCGACAAAATGCAAGCGAAATGAAAAACGGACTTCTGTTTACATGAAGCCTCATCCAAAATGGCGGGCGCAAATCTACTATTCACGAAAACAAGACACTAAGGCACTTATCCTCATCATGAAATGTAAAGGAAAATTGAAAATCAAAATAACAGCTAATATTAGCAAGTGCTATATTGTAGTGAGAAAACAATAAGAAAATTAAAAACATAACGTTATTCGTGAGGTTTTGTGAGCATAAGTATCAATGACACACATAATGCAATGTTAACATTAAAATCAGTTACAGTCACATATATTTCAACAATATTTACAAGAAGCACACCATTTCAATCTTATCATTAAGACCATAGGGGGTCAGCGTCCTAAGGGACTTTATCCAATAAGTCTCTCTTTGTGCCAACAGTCTAACTGTGTCAACATGTGGTTTATCCACCAGTCTTTCTAACACAGTAAATTTAAATTGCGGTATCGTATGCCCTCTTTCATGCCAGTGTACAGCCAGACATGATTTCATATTTTTTGTTCGAATCATACTTTTATGTTCGGTCATTCGAACCTTCACCTTCCTTGCAGTGCGTCCAACATATACAAGCCCACATGGACATTTTATTGCATATATTACGACACTTGAGTTACAATCCGACGTGTGTCTCAAAATGATGTCTTTGCCTGTTTGAGGGTGGGCAAATGAATTGCCTACCAGTACATTGCCACAATGGCCACAATTCTGACATTTCATCATCCCTTTGTCGCCCAAATCTGTCCTTTCATACTTACGACCTTTTAATCGCATAAGGAAACGATGGGAAATAATTGAACAAGAACCTGACTTCCAACAGGTATTTCTAGACAAACCCTTATTTGCTCATTCCAGATCCAAGAACATTAAAGAGGTATTAAAAGGTCGTAAGTATGAAAGGACAGATTTGGGCGACAAAGGGATGATGAAATGTCAGAATTGTGGCCATTGTGGCAATGTACTGGTAGGCAATTCATTTGCCCACCCTCAAACAGGCAAAGACATCATTTTGAGACACACGTCGGATTGTAACTCAAGTGTCGTAATATATGCAATAAAATGTCCATGTGGGCTTGTATATGTTGGACGCACTGCAAGGAAGGTGAAGGTTCGAATGACCGAACATAAAAGTATGATTCGAACAAAAAATATGAAATCATGTCTGGCTGTACACTGGCATGAAAGAGGGCATACGATACCGCAATTTAAATTTACTGTGTTAGAAAGACTGGTGGATAAACCACATGTTGACACAGTTAGACTGTTGGCACAAAGAGAGACTTATTGGATAAAGTCCCTTAGGACGCTGACCCCCTATGGTCTTAATGATAAGATTGAAATGGTGTGCTTCTTGTAAATATTGTTGAAATATATGTGACTGTAACTGATTTTAATGTTAACATTGCATTATGTGTGTCATTGATACTTATGCTCACAAAACCTCACGAATAACGTTATGTTTTTAATTTTCTTATTGTTTTCTCACTACAATATAGCACTTGCTAATATTAGCTGTTATTTTGATTTTCAATTTTCCTTTACATTTCATGATGAGGATAAGTGCCTTAGTGTCTTGTTTTCGTGAATAGTAGATTTGCGCCCGCCATTTTGGATGAGGCTTCATGTAAACAGAAGTCCGTTTTTCATTTCGCTTGCATTTTGTCGCCATATACCGGCAATTTGCAAACGAGGCAGTCGAACGGTAGAGCGGCATTGTGAGAGCCGAGGGGAAGGTGAATGGAGTGCTAGCGAGAGTTTGAGAAAGGTAAGAACGCTCTCAAGTATCTCGGATAATCATATTTCCTAACGTAAAACATCGTAGCGCTAAGGGAGTCTTTCTTTCCTTTGTAGTGCAGACACGGAGATATACTAGAGGAAAACAGTTGCTCGACAGTGCGAACTAGATTGAGTAAGTACTGGTCTCAATCACGGTTAGGCAACAGACATTCTATCACCTATTTTGGTGAGCTAAGAGGTGTTTTTATGTCATTTTCAGAATTAAGAGGCAACGAACTTGACATTTGTCAGCTTTATTGTGATCATTGTAGGTAAGAGTGCATAGACACAGTTATTGGCATGATGTTCAGACTTATCACTGAGTTGATTTTGGTAGTAATTGGTGCATTTTTTTCATAAGCTTGGAATCAATTAGAGTTGTAGTTCACACTTGGGTGGTTACTTGGTTTATAAGGTAACAAGAGACCTTTTGTGAATTTTTGCGAGCATGATGTTTAATCACACAATGGACATGTTTTTGACCCCTGGAGATCTTTTGGTTCCTGTATATCACATAAGTAACAGTAGCAGTTTAGTTGTAATTGTAAATAGTACAAGATGTTTCTAGTAGATAAATGACAGATTTTTTGTTATTCATAGTGCATTCCCCTGACGAAGGTGCATACCGAAATGCATTGGGATATGTCTACATTTGTTTAATGATGGAGAGTTGTTTGAAGAATTCAAAATTACACATCTTCTGATGATAAAGAAGAATAAAAACCACTTTGAAGAAAAGAAACACGACTACCATCTTTGATGAGAGTTTATTATTATTTCACTTTGCGATTTGTACATACTGGGTGACATTAGCAGTCTGACTCATAAGACTGCGGATATATTTGTATTTTGATTGTGTGGCGAAACATAAGGTTGAAAATTTAATATGTTTAGTTTGGATTATAATTGTATGAAAAATAAGAAAAAAGTAATCACGTACTAGTGAAGTAGTGAATAGTGCTCCCCAAAGCACAGGTTTCTGTGAACTTTCCTATTCAAAGGTATTGGAACGACATGTGGTAAAAACTCTGAGCGAGTTCGTGGAAAGCCACGGTGTTTTGGCCCCAAGACAGGCCGGCTTCCGCCCAGCCCACTCAACTGAGTCCGTTATAACATCGGTCCTGGACAACCTCCGTCAAGGAATGGACACCAATCAACAACAGGCCCTGATCCTCTTAGATCTTTCCGCCGCATTCGACACCGTGGACCATACCATCTTACTCTCACGTGTCGAGGCGGCGGGAATCCGAGGAACAGCCCTACTATGGCTATCCTCCTTCTTGAGCGGCCGGACTCAGGCGGTTCGTCTGGGAGAGTTTTCTGCGGATTCTTTACCCATCCAGTGCGGTGTCCCCCAGGGTTCCTCTTTATCTCCCCTTTTATTTAATCTTTACATCGCCCCCCTTATTTTTGCTTTACAGCAACTGGAGGTCTCTGTGTACAATTATGCAGATGACCTCCAGCTCATTTTTCACCTTTCCTCTACCCCCGAGTCTATGTCAAAGGTTCAGTCCATCATGACCTTCATCCAGGACTGGATGAATTTCAACCACCTGAAACTCAACCCTGATAAAACGGAGTTGGTGTTGACAGGTGGTTGCTCCAGTCCCTGGTCCTCCTCCTTCTGGCCCCCCTCATTAGGTCCCCCACCCACTCCTGTAACCTCTGTCAAAACCCTTGGTTTCAAAATCAATAACCAACTTTCTCTACACTCCCAAGTCTCTGCTGTGGTTTCCTCAGCCTTTCTCTCACTCAGGACTATCCGCAGAGTCTCACGATTTTTCGCCCCAGACGCGCTCAAACTAATTCTTCTGGCCATGGTGACATCTCGCCTAGATTATGGCAATGTCCTTTATCATGGCATGCCCGACTACCTTATGAGGTGCCTCCAGCTGGTTCAAAATCAGGCCGCTCGGCTGGTTTTTAACCTCTCTAAATCCCACCATGTAACTCCTCTCCTCTTTTCCCTCCACTGGCTCCCTGTCCGGCAGCGCGTCTTATTCAAACTTGGCTGTACCATCTTTAAAGCCAGGACAGGTTCTGCCCCTTCCTTCATCAACTCGGCTATCCAAACCTACACTCCCTCACGAGACCTCCGATCCTCCTCCCACCACCTTCTCGTGGTTCCCCGCTTCAAACGGAAGAAGTGGGGTGGCTCCAAATTTGCAACCACGGGCCCAGCTTTTTGGAACTCTCTCCCACTGTCCCTCAGAACTTGCACCCAATACCCCCTCTTCCGCAGAGACCTTAAGACCTTCCTTTTTACCCAAGCCTTCCCATCCTGAATCTTCACCTCTCCCCTTTTCCGACCCGCCGAGTAGCTGTTGCCAGTGAGCGCCAAGAAACCGCCAGGTGTACGAGCGCTATACAAATCCCTTCAAATTCAAATTCAAATTCATACCAGATACATAGAGTTAACTAAGTTCACTGCATGTACAACACAAGACTTATATGTTTTATGAAAAACTACAAAGACGAAGCAAAACGTGAAATATAAAGGACTGCATTGTCGACATGGAATTCTTTAATTGTTTTTATAGTCATGGTTGAGAAACCCATCAGTGTTTTTACTTGTAAAGTTAAGGACATGAATATAGGGCGGTGTGGACTCGGTTTACAATACGTTTTTATTTACTGCTGGGTCTGAGAACTGAGAGGACGAACCCAACTTAATACCCGGACTGAATCATGACAGGGTCTCAGCAGCTGCTCTTCACTGTCCCCATAGCAAACAGAGAAGACCTGTTTTTTCTTTATAATGGAACCCTATTTCAGGGCGTGAGGCACAGGCCATGGATAACAGACACCAATGCACCCCCAATGGGACTGTCCAGTCACATACACATTAAAAAAAAGTCACTGCCAGTTGTTATGCAGGTGAATCAATTAGGCAGAAAACAAGGGCTACGGGCACACCTGAAGCATTAAAAATAACACAAAATAAAACCTTTCATCCCGTCCAACGATCTCAAACAGGCCACCCAAGCACTGGTGTTGTCAAGACTAGACTATGGAAATGCAGTCCTCTCTGGAGTACCAAAATCACATCTTGCACCCCTCAAAACAACGCTCAATGCCGCAGCCAGAATGGTCACTGGAATCAAGAAATGTGATCACATTTCTCCGGCACTCAGAGAACTTAAATGGCTCCCAGAGGAAATGCGGGCTAGCTTCAGAACACTATTTTTAACAAAGAAGGGAGGTAGAGTACAAAGTAGGATTCCTACTCCACGGGCACTGATAAATAAACAAGAAGAATCCTACTACCAGTGTGAAAAGAAGGGGAGCACTCAGTGTTGTGTAAAATACCCCTCACACACCAACAGGCCCCTTGGTGTCATGCTTCATCATCGGGGTCTTCGCACCCCGCTAGAGGGATGCGGCACGCTGCGACCTACGACTACGCGGGAGCGTTGACAGATTTAGACTATGTGTGGTGTGTGTTGAGTGTGAGTGATAAGAGAATTAAATGTGAGTGGGAAATGTGGTGAGAAAATTAAAAAGTACCTGGCTAGTGGGAAAAATGAAAAAAACTTTATTTCGTACCCCTAGCTGGTGCTATTAAAAAGGTGTGCAAAGAAAAGACGAGGTTTGTTTGTCTTAATTAGGGACAGAACCTCTGGTGTGCGTCGACATGTTTCGGTACGTGTGTACCTTCTTCAGGACGGGGCACAACTCCCAACCCTACTCACGTATTTCTAGAAAAAGGGGGTAATTATTTTAATAAAAAGTGAAATCACTCATTTAAAGTTGGCTACAATGTGCCTACAGCGGTTCTTGGGATCATGTATTTACATGTCCTGAAAAAAAGAAAAAAACCATTAGGTTTGGTTACCATATGGTATTGGCTCAGACAGGTGCAGTCACCTGGAGCCCCAAACAGTTAAACAACCTGTAAAGGAAAAGACATACTAGACACACAACACATAAGACACACTTAGGTTTTTTGTACTTATTGTTTTTTTGGACATACTCGTGGTCTTTGATGTCTACTGCATCATGAGCAAGTCCTGAGCATCAAGGTAGGTAGGTGGATCCACAATCTATAACGATAGAGAGGTGGACTCAGTGCTGTTACTTGTATTCACTTCTTACCTCCTCCATACACCTAGGGAGGCTGGATTCTGTTTGAAAAGAATACTCACGAAATCCGCCTGTATTGGCCTCCTTCTACCACCCTGTGCTGCTCCGCCGTGAATGAAATGCGGACGCGTTCGGTGGTATATAAAGGGAGACTGGGTGTGTTCCCATTGGTTAATTGCCGGAAGCCACAGGGACCATGTATGGAGAATACTTGTTCCGGCCTCTATACATGTGATCTAATCACCTTTGACATGTAACCCATTGTTATTTGTTCATTACCGGAATGTCCATATATGGTATTTCCGCTCCATAGCCAATCATGGGCTGTTTATTGAGTCCGGCGCTGAATAGAGGACAAAAACGGGGAGCGCCGCTGTTTATACGACCGTGTGTCATGTGTGCATGCGCATGAGTTGTTTCCCATTAGTGTCTATGCGCATGCGTGTTGGCCGGTTGAAGGCAGCGTATGTTCAAAGATGTTATTTGTGGCGCTGGTCCTAGTGGACAGATACCAGCCGTAGTCGTCAAGTGATTTGGCTCCACGGTATGTCATCGTTTAGTCCCGTGATATGGGTTCCCAGGCGGAACACCCAACGTTGTTCCTTTTGGAACAGGCCTGTTTCCGAAGGTAGTCGCTCAATGACAGTCCAGCGGAGATCATTGATGCAGTGCTGTTGTGACAGGAAATGAGATGCCATTTTAGTTGTTGATTTTTTACAACGTATGTTTGATTTATGTTCACCTATCCTTATTTTGACGGGTCGGGTGGTCATGCCTACATATTCCAGTCCACATGGGCAGTTTATCAAGTACACCACATTTTTCGTGTTACAGTTTGAGAACTGGCGCTGTTCCCATGTCATGCCATTCCTGAAGGTGAGGTTTTTGCTTTTCTGAGTCTGGTGGCAGCAGCTGCAATCACCGCATGGGAAGTGGCCCTGTACACTGGTCGGATTCTGTCTCGCAGCCTGGTTTTCCCGTGGTCTAGTGTGGACCACGATGTCTTTTATGTTTTTGCCCCTCCGATGTGCGTGCATCGGTTTTTCAAAATTGAGGTCTCCACAGTTCAGTATACCCCAGTGTTTATCGATAACCTTTGACACCTGGTTCGATATTGTGGAGTAGGTTGTTACGCAGATAGGTCTTCTGTTCATTTCCTTTTCTTTGGGATTTTCCTCTATGAGTGCCTCCCTATGGTTGTTTTTTGCGCGTTTCATCGCTTTTTCGATGGTCCTTGTTGGGTACTGCCTTTCCATGAGTTTCGTTTTTAGGTCTTTTGCCTGACGATTGAATTCACTCAGTTCCGTGCAGTTCCTCCGTAATCTCAGAAACTGTCTGTACGGCAGATTTTCCCTCAGGTGCCTTGGGTGAAAGCTGTCGTAGCGTAACAGACAATTCCTGGAGGTGGGCTTAAAGTGGGTGTTGCTTTTTAGCCTTCCATCCTCGCTGTAAATGTTCAAATCCAAGAAGACCATCGACGTGTTTGAAACGGTGCTGGTGAATTTTAAATATTCGTTCTGGTTATTTAGCCAGATCACAAAATTCTCGGCACTGTTGACATCACCGTTCCAGATGATGAAAATGTCATCAATGTACCGTTTCCAGATGCCAATCTGGGAACGGTAAGGATTGCTTTCATGTAGGATTTTTTGTTCCTCAAGATGGTGGACGTATAGTCCTGCCAGGCTCGGAGCAAAAGTGCTTCCCATGCTTGTCCCATGGGTTTGTAGATACAGTGTCTCCTTGTACTGAAAAAAATTGTCTTTCAGAGCCATGCTGATACACTCTAGGAACAGGTTTCTTGGTGTTTGGTACTTCCACGGTCGGCTGAAGAGTACCTCTTCGATTATCTCCAGTGTCTCCCCGTGGGGCAAGCTTGTGTATAAACTTTCCACGTCGAGACTTACTAGAAGCTGCATGGTTGGGTCAAAAGGTAGGTCTTCCAAGAGTTGTAGGACCGACTTGGTGTCCTTTAGGTACGTATTTGTGGCTTGTACCATCGGTCTGAGGAAAGCGTCAGAGAATTTTGATAAAGGTTCCAGGATAGACCCAATACCAGACACAATCGGTCTTCCTGGCGGGTTGTCAAGATTCTTATGTATCTTGGGGATACAATAGAAGTATGGTATCTTGGGATTGGGTTGCTGTAGGAAATCAGCTTCCTTCGTACTGATCCAATCGTGGGCTAGTCCTTCCTCTACCATGCCACCGATTCGTGTCCGAAGTCTTTCTGTTGGATCATTATCCAATTCTCTGTAGTTCCGTTGGTCAGACAGAAGACGTAGGCATTCCTTTTCATATGCTTCAAGGGTTTGTAATACTATTGCTCCCCCTTTGTCTGCAGGTTTTATGACGAGCTCACTGTTGGCTGTTAGTTCTCGAAGGGCTCTCTGCTCCTCTCCACTTGTATTGTGGAAGACATTTCTTCCTTGGGTGTTCAGTTTGTTGACCTCTGTGACCACCGCTTTCTCAAAGGTTAGGATCTCCACTGGGATACCTGTATCTGGAGGGGTGAAAGTTGATTTTAGTCTCAGACCCGTATCTGTTTTGTCTTCAGGAGGAGGTTTATCCTTAAAGAAGGCCTGCAATTTTAATTTCCTGAAGAAGTCTTGTAGCTCCACATTGAGTTTAAAGACATCCGGTTTTTGTGTGGGAACATATCCCAGTCCTTTATTTAGGATGTTTTTCTGCGTTGTTGTTAAAGTGATGGGTGTGAGGTTCACCACTAAGTCCCTTTCTTGCTGGTGGACGGTTGGTTCGGAAGTGACCCCGTCATGCTCCAAGTTGTTCGGGCGTTGGGCTGTTCCTGATCTTCCCACACTACGTTGTTCCCTTTCCGGTTCTTCCCGCGTGTATTTTGGCGTGCCCCTAAAAAAGGCTGCTGTTGACCTCCATAGGGTTGTTGTTGTCCGTAGAAACCATCACTGTATTCCTGGTTCCACATTGGTCCGAATTGGAAAGGGTTGAATTGAGGTGGACCCATAAACGGTTGGTAATGGTTTGGTGGTTGGAAACCTCGCCATCAAAAAACAGCTACAGCGACGCAGACAGCGACACTTCAGATACTAGCTCATCAGGTTCCAACTCGGGTGGAAACAAGGGAAACAAACAACGGAGGGGTGGATGGAGACAAAGACGCCAACAATTCCCTAGACAAAGGGGATGGCGAGGTTTCCAACCACCAAACCATTACCAACCGTTTATGGGTCCACCTCAATTCAACCCTTTCCAATTCGGACCAATGTGGAACCAGGAATACAGTGATGGTTTCTACGGACAACAACAACCCTATGGAGGTCAACAGCAGCCTTTTTTAGGGGCACGCCAAAATACACTCGGGAAGAACCGGAAAGGGAACAACGTAGTGTGGGAAGATCAGGAACAGCCCAACGCCCGAACAACTCGGAGCATGACGGGGTCACTTCCGAACCAACCGTCCACCAGCAAGAAAGGGACTTAGTGGTGAACCTCACACCCATCACTTTAACCACAACGCAGAAAAACATCCTAAATAAAGGACTGGGATATGTTCCCACACAAAAACCGGATGTCTTTAAACTCAATGTGGAGCTACAAGACTTCTTCAGGAAATTAAAATTGCAGGCCTTCTTTAAGGATAAACCTCCTCCTGAAGACAAAACAGATACGGGTCTGAGACTAAAATCAACTTTCACCCCTCCAGATACAGGTATCCCGGTGGAGATCCTAACCTTTGAGAAAGCGGTGGTCACAGAGGTCAACAAACTGAACACCCAAGGAAGAAATGTCTTCCACAATACAAGTGGAGAGGAGCAGAGAGCCCTTCGAGAACTAACAGCCAACAGTGAGCTCGTCATAAAACCTGCAGACAAATGGGGAGCAATAGTATTACAAACCCTTGAAGCATATGAAAAGGAATGCCTACGTCTTCTGTCTGACCAACGGAACTACAGAGAATTGGATAATGATCCAACAGAAAGACTTCGGACACGAATCGGTGGCATGGTAGAGGAAGGACTAGCCCACGATTGGATCAGTAAGAAGGAAGCTGATTTCCTACAGCAACCCAATCCCAAGATACCATACTTCTATTGTATCCCCAAGATACATAAGAATCTTGACAACCCGCGAGGAAGACCGATTGTGTCTGGTATTGGGTCTATCCTGGAACCTTTATCAAAATTCTCTGACGCTTTCCTCAGACCGATGGTACAAGCCACAAATACGTACCTAAAGGACACCAAGTCGGTCCTACAACTCTTGGAAGACCTACCTTTTGACCCAACCATGCAGCTTCTAGTAAGTCTCGACGTGGAAAGTTTATACACAAGCTTGCCCCACGGGGAGACACTGGAGATAATCGAAGAGGTACTCTTCAGCCGACCGTGGAAGTACCAAACACCAAGAAACCTGGTCCTAGAGTGTATCAGCATGGCTCTGAAAGACAATTTTTTTCAGTACAAGGAGACACTGTATCTACAAACCCATGGGACAAGCATGGGAAGCACTTTTGCTCCGAGCCTGGCAGGACTATACGTCCACCATCTTGAGGAACAAAAAATCCTACATGAAAGCAATCCTTACCGTTCCCAGATTGGCATCTGGAAACGGTACATTGATGACATTTTCATCATCTGGAACTGTGATGTCAACAGTGCCGAGAATTTTGTGATCTGGCTAAATAACCAGAACGAATATTTAAAATTCACCAGCACCGTTTCAAACACGTCGATGGTCTTCTTGGATTTGAACATTTACAGCGAGGATGGAAGGCTAAAAAGCAACACCCACTTTAAGCCCACCTCCAGGAATTGTCTGTTACGCTACGACAGCTTTCACCCAAGGCACCTGAGGGAAAATCTGCCGTACGGACAGTTTCTGAGATTACGGAGGAACTGCACGGAACTGAGTGAATTCAATCGTCAGGCAAAAGACCTAAAAACGAAACTCATGGAAAGGCAGTACCCAACAAGGACCATCGAAAAAGCGATGAAACGCGCAAAAAACAACCATAGGGAGGCACTCATAGAGGAAAATCCCAAAGAAAAGGAAATGAACAGAAGACCTATCTGCGTAACAACCTACTCCACAATATCGAACCAGGTGTCAAAGGTTATCGATAAACACTGGGGTATACTGAACTGTGGAGACCTCAATTTTGAAAAAACGATGCATGCACATCGGAGGGGCAAAAACATAAAAGACATTGTGGTCCACACTAGACCACGGGAAAACCAGGCTGCGAGACAGAATCCGACCAGTGTACAGGGCCACTTCCCATGCGGTGATTGCAGCTGCTGCCACCAGACTCAGAAAAGCAAAAACCTCACCTTCAGGAATGGCATGACATGGGAACAGCGCCAGTTCTCAAACTGTAACACGAAAAATGTGGTGTACTTGATAAACTGCCCATGTGGACTGGAATATGTAGGCATGACCACCCGACCCGTCAAAATAAGGATAGGTGAACATAAATCAAACATACGTTGTAAAAAATCAACAACTAAAATGGCATCTCATTTCCTGTCACAACAGCACTGCATCAATGATCTCCGCTGGACTGTCATTGAGCGACTACCTTCGGAAACAGGCCTGTTCCAAAAGGAACAACGTTGGGTGTTCCGCCTGGGAACCCATATCACGGGACTAAACGATGACATACCGTGGAGCCAAATCACTTGACGACTACGGCTGGTATCTGTCCACTAGGACCAGCGCCACAAATAACATCTTTGAACATACGCTGCCTTCAACCGGCCAACACGCATGCGCATAGACACTAATGGGAAACAACTCATGCGCATGCACACATGACACACGGTCGTATAAACAGCGGCGCTCCCCGTTTTTGTCCTCTATTCAGCGCCGGACTCAATAAACAGCCCATGATTGGCTATGGAGCGGAAATACCATATATGGACATTCCGGTAATGAACAAATAACAATGGGTCACATGTCAAAGGTGATTAGATCACATGTATAGAGGCCGGAACAAGTATTCTCCATACATGGTCCCTGTGGCTTCCGGCAATTAACCAATGGGAACACACCCAGTCTCCCTTTATATACCACCGAACGCGTCCGCATTTCATTCACGGCGGAGCAGCACAGGGTGGTAGAAGGAGGCCAATACAGGCGGATTTCGTGAGTATTCTTTTCAAACAGAATCCAGCCTCCCTAGGTGTATGGAGGAGGTAAGAAGTGAATACAAGTAACAGCACTGAGTCCACCTCTCTATCGTTATAGATTGTGGATCCACCTACCTACCTTGATGCTCAGGACTTGCTCATGATGCAGTAGACATCAAAGACCACGAGTATGTCCAAAAAAACAATAAGTACAAAACACCTAAGTGTGTCTTATGTGTTGTGTGTCTAGTATGTCTTTTCCTTTACAGGTTGTTTAACTGTTTGGGGCTCCAGGTGACTGCACCTGTCTGAGCCAATACCATATGGTAACCAAACCTAATGGTTTTTTTCTTTTTTTCAGGACATGTAAATACATGATCCCAAGAACCGCTGTAGGCACATTGTAGCCAACTTTAAATGAGTGATTTCACTTTTTATTAAAATAATTACCCCCTTTTTCTAGAAATACGTGAGTAGGGTTGGGAGTTGTGCACCGTCCTGAAGAAGGTACACACGTACCGAAACATGTCGACACACACCAGAGGTTCTGTCCCTAATTAAGACAAACAAACCTCGTCTTTTCTTTGCACACCTTTTTAATAGCACCAGCTAGGGGTACGAAATAAAGTTTTTTTCATTTTTCCCACTAGCCAGGTACTTTTTAATTTTCTCACCACATTTCCTACTCACATTTAATCCTCTTATCACTCACACTCAACACACACCACACATAGTCTAAATCTGTCAACGCTCCCGCGTAGTCGTAGGTCGCAGCGTGCCGCATCCCTCTAGCGGGGTGCGAAGACCCCGATGATGAAGCATGACACCAAGGGGCCTGTTGGTGTGTGAGGGGTATCTTAGCTTCAGAACAGCCTGCCTCACACATAAAGCCTTGCACACCGGCAAACCCGAATATTTAGCACCCAAACTCAAAAAAGCCAGTCAGACCAGGAACCTCAGAAGTTCGAACACTCTTCTACTCATCCCGCTGAAAACCCGGAAACAAAAAACTGAACTGTTACCTCCTTTCCAAAATTCAAAAGCCAGCTCAAAGCCCTGTTCCCTGACCGCGCCCTAGGGAATTGATAGAAGCAGCCAGAGTGGGGAAACAGTCGCCTCTCACAGAAGCGACTCTATGCCCACAAGCCGCATTACGGAACTCGCTGCTAATTGACGTACACCTCTCTGTATTTTGTGATTCTCTACATCATAATTGTTGTAAAGCGTCCAATACCCTCGGGTCAGGCAAGCGCTATATAAAACTTCTTAAATAAAAATTATATATATATAGACTCCCTCCCAGTAGGGAGTGGGCCTTGGGTGGGTAGGGGGGCTCCTTTGGGAGGGTCTGGCCCACTGTCTACACCCAGGCCTGTGAGAGGACAAGCGGATATGTACTGGAATGCTGAAAGAAGCAGCGTGTCTGCAGCAGGCCCTGAATTTGATGTCAGTATGACTGCTTGATTTTTGTAGTGTAGGAGAGTTAATGCACAAATCTTAGGGCTAAGAGAAAAAAGGGTGCGTCTGATGTTTCGGGTCATGGGGAAAGCAGGGTGTTTATCAACTTAATGTTAAAAAAAATATATAGTCTAGCACAAAGAGTTTATGTGAGAGCATTTTATGTTGGTTATTGCAGATCGTGGATAGCATTTGGAAGAGAGGGAGGGAGGGTAAAGGTGAAGTGATGTAAAAGATGAGGAAGAGTGTGGGGGATGTAATAGGTGGATTATAAAAAGGAGTGAATAGCCGAGGAGTTGGACCAGAGCAGAGCCAAGTGCTTGGCAACTGTAGATGGACTGGGTGGGGTAGGGAGGGGAACACACGAGGAATAAGGGAGAGAGAGTTTCACAATCGATAGCGAAAGACCAGAGACCTGAACCAGTTCTCTTGGGGAAACGCGTCACCATATAGGAGTTCTGTCTGCTCAAGGTTAGAAAGGGCACGCTTATCGCAAGCTCTGACACCGGAGCAGGGACAGAACAACGCCAAACACTCCCCGTTAGACCACCCGCCAATGGATCTGCTATTAACCGTACCATTCATCTAATAATAAACCCAGCAGACCCCTGAGACCAGTCTGGGCGAATGAGACATATTATGGTTCGAATTAATTAGGAGGTAGCTGGACACACCTGCCCATTTGCTAGGCACTGGCGGGAGGGAGTAAGCGGGAAAAGGTAAGGACAGATGAAAAAGGAGCTAGGAGAGGCAAAGGGTGTGGCGTAACGGCCAGAGGTGCCGACCTTGGAGCTGGGGGACCAAGCTCGAGTCTCGGCGTCGGCCCAACATCCTGTGATTCTTGGCTCTCACCACACCTAACAAAAATGAACGTGTCCTTGTGTAACGCAGATGGTGCTCCTTGCGTAACGTAACTAAGCGCTCCAATATCTTCGCTTCGGGTCGAGTTCTCGCTATATAAAAACTGTAAAAAAGGAAGAGATAGAAGGAGGAAAGGTGAAAGAAAGTGCAGGAAAGAAAGAAAATGCTGATGTGCTAGAAGAGAATGGAAGATTCTTGGAGAAACGAGTTCCAGTGGCGTTTTTTCTGCTCTGGCCTTCCTCCTCCTCTTCCCCCTCTTGCCAGGGAAACGGCCATCTGTGCCGCCGAGCTCCGGCGGGGACGGTGGGCACGGTGACCTTCTGGGTGCTGTTTACCCGGGCCGGAGTGAATTGGAGCATTGTGCGATATTGCCCCGCAGAGATCACAATGCTATCAATATTAGGGGCCGATAGGAGCGCATTGATTCGGGGAGGGGGCACTCCGGTGAGGCCTGGGCTGAAATGTGTTGACCCTCGCAGATAATCTGCGGCTGCTTGGCCCGGTTGACTTGGTGACGACGGTATGAGGGCGGGGAGCGCGCGGGCAGGACAAAGATCACGCTCCGGGCTGCTGCTGCTGGCTGAGGCGGGCAGCAGAGCTCAGCGTTTCTCACATGCACAGACTGGCAGGTCCCGTGTTTGCTCTGCACTCTGCTCTAATTGCACTTTTCAGCAAATCGGCACCCATCTCTCTGCTTCATTTACTCCCATTTAGAGACGCCGTGTCCTACACGAGATCTGGACACGGGCACTCAGGCTCCTCTCGGCTAGCAAGGCCTGTTCCATTTCCCAACCAGGCTCGGCTGCGCAAATAAACAGCTTTGAAAATGGGTTCCCCGGGACCACATTGTAGCCTCCCTTGCAGTCCTGACTTTTGTAATGAATGTCCATGCAGTCAGTGGTGTAGCCAGTGTGTATTAGGGCCTGGTGCAAGAAAGGGAATGCTGCTTGAACTGCGAAATGCAGCAATAATCATGGTTCAGTGGGTCCCTCGGTCCATTGGATCCCGGTACTACTCCACCCAGGGCTTTAAGTGGGATGAAAAAACTGGGGGTTCTTAAAGTGGCAGGGCTGAGGCAGTTAAAGGCGTGGCTTAAAAACACGTAAACTGAAAATCTGTGCTTAGCATAGTGTGCCACCTGACTGGCATTTAGCTGTTTCTATCTTTGCATCCAGATATATACTACAACAAGCAACATTACACCTACAACAAGCCAGGACTATTCAGCTTTGTCAATAATTGTTAGTTACATATGATAAATAAGCACCAAGGGGTCGATTTAGAAGCCCCTTGCGCCATTTTTGCGTCACCTTTCCCATGTTAAAAGTGACGTAAAAGTGGCTTGTAAATCTGCCCCCAAGTTAGGCTTAGTTGTATATAACATTGAAAACAGGGCTCGAGTCGGGGGTACACGCAGGTACACGGCGTTCACCCACTCTTTTCACAGGGTGGGCGCCGTCCCCTCTGCCAAGAAGTAGGGCTCCAGAGAAATATGCGGAACGTGTCCGGTATACTTTTCAGACACCAGGACACGTTCAGCACATGATGTCATGAGGTCATTTGCATATTGTCAGTCCCCCCACTTCTTTTTATAGGACTTGTGCCCTGATTGAAAATGCTTCAGTTCTGACATGAAGAGACTTTGAAAGAACTACGAGTCTTTGAAGTTACACCAAAGGTAGTGAAGGGTGGTAATGCTGCAGAGTTAAGATTTTTTTTATAACCGAGTGTGAGGGCGAAAACAGAGAGCCCGATAGGGACCACTCTCGGCACCTGCTTTTTATAACTGCCGATGCTCAGCACCAGTGGGACACGGCCCACTTAAAGCCCTAACTGCACCAGTGGAAGCTATGGCCCTGCATGCAGTTACAACAACAAATGAAATGCCTCGTGGGTAGGTCGGTGCGGTATTGTATCCCTTTGACTCCGGAGCGTAGGGCTCATTGTTCGATCCCTGTCACCGGTGGTAGCTCAGCTCAGCATCATGTGACTCTGGACAACAGATCACTTAATATCTCTGCGAAGTTCCCCCAGCGCCTGGATACACTGCCGGGAAGATCCCCCAGGAAGAGGGGGATACCGGATGAAAGTCGAGCGGACTTGTCCTGCGCCGCTCCTCCGATGAGTCGGTCCGACCTGGAGCATCTGCAGCGCACCTGAGATCCTCCGCAGCAGCCCCACGAGAAACCACCAAATGAGACCACAGTCCGACGGAGCTTTCGCCACGAGCCCAGACTGCCGATCTGATTTTCGGAGGGATTCATGTCTCTCTCTGCACAGGAGCAGCACAGGAGGTAGGAAGCCTGACCCCAACATGGCCGCCGCGCGCGACCTCCACAACATAAACTCGATGCCCGCAAACTCCTACTGCCCCCAATTTGACTACCAAAGCTCTGACTCCCCTAGAAGCCAAATGGGGAACCTTTAGAATAATTAACCGCTCTCATTAGCGGACCGATGACACGCTCGATCACAGGATGAGCCCGCCTGACCCCAAAATGGCCGTCACGCGCGACCTCCTCGACTCCAATTGAACCGGGCTGGCCTCATAGGCCCCCAATTCGACTAGTGTTGCATGGGCACCCCTTGGACAAAAAGGAAAGCCTAGAAAAAAGCCTAGAAAAAAAAAACTATCGCCCCTACTAGCAAGCAAGCCTGATCACTGGACAACCTAGCCTAAAATGGCCACCACGCGTACCTCCTCCTCACCAAATAAAGTATATCAACTTCAAATGCCTCCAATCAGACTAACGGACCACGGACAAGCCCAGTGACTTGAAGATATAGTGCCCCCTAACCCAGTACCTGATCCTTGTAAAAATCAATCATCTGTGGAAGAATCCAGTAAAAAGTCCAGTCAAATTAAGAGTATCCCTGACTCCAAAATGGTTGACACATGTGACCCCCCCGACCACGACTGAAACTCTCCGACCCCTATTGCCCCCAATCTGTCATCCGCAGTAGAGACACCCTGGGGAGCACAGAGGAGATCCGTGAAAAATCAAAACGCTCTAGCCAGCACCACGCCAGCAGATCTGGACACTCGTAGCTAGAGCTAACTCTATAATGGCCACCTCACGTGACCCTCTCTCCTAAGATTAGGTCCCCCCTCCTATCAGGACGTCCTCTTGACCAGCAGAGGTCACTCACCCGACCTCATCAACAAGACTAGCACGGTCACAAAGAACACGATGGCTGAACCACGACCCGACAATAAGCCTGGTATTGAGAGTAGCTGAAATTATGGTCGACCACACGACGCCTACCATCTAGCCCACTTCAAAATGCAGGCTACCTTTCGAATAGATCCCACACCGTGCCTCGAAGAATCCCTGGAAGCAGATCACTAAGCCTTCCAGGAACTGCGACCTCTCCTAGGCCCGGACCCAAACTGAGTCCCAGCTACACCTATTAACAGGCCCGTTCAGCCCTCACGGGTAATTTTTAACACATTCACCCTTCTCATATCCATCTCGATCTACCCACCCGCCCCCCACTCAGGCACCCTGTGCTCACACTTCACAGTCTCCCTCCCCACACCCATCTCGACCGACTCACCCCGCTCCACCCCCGCTCAGGTACCCTTCTCTCACGTTACCTACACAATGGCACATGACTCGCCACCCTCTCCCACGCAAGCCCTACCTGCCCACCTGAAACCACACAGCTGGAACTCATTTACCATCATCTCCCCCCCTCCTCTCTACAACAAGCATTAGAAATGCAATAGGTCTCGCAGCATTAGAGTTAGTGCTTTTAGAATTGTTTATGGGTTTTTTTGTAAATCTTTAGCATGAGGTTGAGGGTGAGTGAGGGTGAGTGAGGGTGAGGGGTTGAGGGTGAGTGAGGGTGAGGCTGAGGTGTTGAGGGTGAGGGTGAGTGAGGGTGAGTGAGGGGTTGAGGGTGAGGGGTTGAGGGTGAGTGAGGGTGAGTGAGGGTGAGTGAGGGTGAGTGAGGGTGAGTGAGGGTGAGGGGGTGAGTGAGGGTG
The DNA here is from genome assembly GCF_964263255.1 of Lissotriton vulgaris. NCBI lineage: Eukaryota > Metazoa > Chordata > Amphibia > Caudata > Salamandridae > Lissotriton > Lissotriton vulgaris. The sequence goes on from NC_141696.1 coordinate 1,254,621,587, forward strand.
AGTGAGGGTGAGTGAGGGTGAGGTTTGAGGGGGAGTGTTCGAGGTTGAGGGTGAGGGGGTGAGGGGTTGAGGGTGAGTGAGGGTGAGGTGTTGAGGGTGAGTGAGGGTGAGGTGTTGAGGGTGAGTGAGGGTGAGTTTTTGAGGGTGGGTGAGGGTGAGGCTGAGGGGTTGAGGGTGAGTGAGGGTGATTGAGGGGTTGGGGTTGAGGGTGAGTGAGGGTGAGTGAGGGTGAGTGAGGGTGAGTGAGGGTGAGTGAGGGTGAGTGAGTGAGGGTGAGTGAGTGAGGGTGAGTGAGTGAGGGTGAGTGAGTGAGGGTGAGTGAGTGAGGGTGAGTGAGGGTGAGTGAGGGTGAGTGAGTGAGGGTGAGTGAGGGTGAGTGAGGGTGAGTGAGGGTGAGTGAGGGTGAGTGAGGGTGAGTGAGTGAGGGTGAGGGGGTGAGGGGTTGGGGGTGGGTGAGGGTGAGGGGTTGAGGGTGAGTGAGGGTGAGGTGTGCAGTTGTTTTCAGCACTTTAACAGACACCGCATCAAAAAAGGGTAGACTTTTAACAGAGAGGCTAACTGGTACCAAATTTACCTCATTTTGATGTAAACGATACGTAGATAAAACCAAGCATTCCTGTTCAAATGATTCCAAATAGTTGCCCTCCGACGCAGAAGCATGTAAGGCAGTAGATGAATGACAGGTGGGATGAACCAGAGGAGGACTCTTGAGCTGGGGTGGGGGAGAGGGTGGAACATGGGACAATGACTGTCAGAGGCTAAGCCTGAAATCTCGAGAGGAGTTGGGAAAACGTGTTTTGTGAACAAAGTGCATGGATTAGCATTTATGGCCAGAAGTAGTGATCACATAATGCTCCACTTGAACGAAAGGCTGCCCTGGTAATCGGCAGCAGCTATGGCCTATAATACACTGGCAACTCTACCTTTAAGAGCACAAGATACAAAGCATTCGCTAAGCTAATAGGTCTAACCTTGGAGACCAATTGGCTTTGTCAATGGATTTTAGCCAGGCTGAACGGCACCATGAAATGTGCAGCATGGCTAAATAAAAAAAAATACCTTGATGTGACCAGTTGCATCATTTAGTTGCTGTGCCCGCACACTTGCATGCCTACAAAATGACGCAGATAGTTTCAGGTTTTTTTTTCCGTTGTTCTTTTTATTACTGATCCGAGCTGGATCAACAAGTTAAAAGAAAATACGTATGCAAGTGTTTTGTGATTTTTTGAAGTGCAGGTGGCGGGAGCTGGTGTGGCAACACAGAGTGCAGGTGAGGGGAAGCAATGGGGGGTGGGCAAGAGAAGCAACAAGTGACAACAAAGGAGGGCAAGGTGGGGAAGCAACATGAAGGGCCGGGTGACAAACACAGAAAGCCGTGGTGGGAAAGAGAAGCAGGGGGCAAGTAAGCAATGTGGAGTAGATGGGGGAGAAGCACACGAGCAAAAGCTCAACGGGGAGGACACAAGAGTGTGTGCAAAAACATGGAGGCGGGGCAGGGAGAAGCACACAGGTAACAGATAACTACAAAGACTGCAGAGGGATAGAGGTACATGACGGAGACAGGTGGAAAACACGTACACTCTCATGGAGTGCTCAACCAAAAAGAAAAAAATAGTGCTTGAAAAGCAATTGGGGTGGGGGCAAAAAATCCAATCAAAAGAGATGGTAAAGAGACTTGGCTTCATGAGAGGGACAAAGACACAAATGACAAGCTGGGACACAAAGACGCTGAAAAACGAGGGTGACAGGAATGCCAACAAGTGGTAACCAACGGGCAGGCTTCAATCCGATATGTATTTTCATAGCAAACCAACAATAAGTCTTTTGCAACCAGAAAGCTACGATGTCTGGCAGGCACGACCAAAAACCGGAATATGATTGGAAAAAAAAAAAAATAAATAAGTCTGTAACAAATGCAATACCGGTTGCTCATTTGCAACGGGCCATGGGGAAACTGGTCGGGTTTCGACATTCAAGGTGCTTAGGAAAAGAGCAGCCAGGGAACATAGAACCATCTCAATTCTTTCGTGCTCACAAACAGGCAGAGAAACACACGCAGAACCGGAGCTTGGCCCGTCTCAGCATTTATCACACAACTGCAGCAAACGGTATCAACTTCTTGTCATAGACGGAATAACAGAGAGTTACCAGAAGCCAGAAGGTACACATGATTGGTGGAAATGTTGGAGCCCGTTTCGGCCGCCGTCCTCGGATGGAGTACCGCGAGCTAGTGGGATCTCCGTCTGTCCTTCTCCAAATAGACACGGAAGCGGAGAAGGACACAGAGAGAAGGCAGGTGGTGACGGAGGAAAGCGCCAGGGTGGACAAGAGGAATGGAACGAGATGGGGCACACGGAAGAGGAGAGGGAGAAGATTAGCGGGAAAAAGAAAGGGGCAGAGTATTAAACACTGAAAGTAGCAAGAGAAAGAGGAAGGAAGGGCAAAGAAAACAAGTAGTGAGGGGGCGGAGCTGGGGGAGGGTGCGAGAGAGTAGGCAAGGCTAGCGGCAGGCAGGGGAGGAGAGGAGGAGGGGGGAGGTGGGGGAGGGCGGGTTTGGAATGACGAGCTCGCGAGGCGGTGTTGGCGGGGAGGGGGCGGAGCGGGGGAGAGGGTGTGTGTGAAACGAGACGGAGGGGAGAGAGGGGAGGGGGAGGAGAAAGAGAAATGCGACACGGCGGGAGGGGGCGGAGCGGGGGAGAGGGTGTGTGTGTGTTGTTAGGAGACGGACGTGCACGCGCACGCGCTTTTAAGGTCAATGCGCATGCGCATAAGCTCAATGCGCATGCGCATTGACCTTAAAAGTCACGGGCACTGCAAGGAATCGCCACGATTCCTTGCAAGTTAGATAAAGAGTCGATGAGCCCCTATAGTCTCGCTTGCTCGATGCGCATGCGCATCGACAGGCGAGACCTAAAAATGAGAAGCATTTTCAAACAGAAACTCAACCTTCAAGACATAGAAACCCTATTCACAGACATCTACCAATCAGCCTCCAAAGTTCCGACCTAGATGGACCTTCTATTCCACACTGAGAGACCGAAAGATTGGATCTCCATGATTAGAACACAACTTTGTATCACAAAAACCACATCCACTTCCCACAGTTGCAAACTTACCACAATACTCCCTAACCATACGGCCAGAAGAGGGACCACATCTGTGACCATCTACACAAATGGCACGGTTCTTATTAAGAAAAACAACGAAAACCTTGAAGACTTTGACTCCCTATTTCCAGCATTAAGATCTGTCCTCCCATCCCTACCCCACCCCATCTCAATCCCTATCCCGCCTACAATCACAGCTAACGCCAAAACCTATGTCTCTATCATCCACCCACCCGGTACCGCTCCGGCCCGCTACGCTTCCCTTCACAAGCCAGGCCTCACCACTTCCCAACTCACACCTACAGCCAACCAGCCACAACAGGAAACTCCAGTCACACCTCCTCGACCCCCACCCACCCATAACACTTCCCCTACCAACCCTATTCCCCAGCTCCTTACGGAAAGCTCTACCTCGCCCCCTTACCGGATTCCCTCCTCAGCAAACTCCCAGGCGTAACTCGCCGATAGAGACCACTCTCCCCAATAGCTGCATCCCAGCTCTCAGATGCTCTAAGCCCTCTCTTGTCCCTATCCATCCCCTCCCTCTGACCTCACCCTCGATCGCGAAAAAAGACAACCCGACATGCTCCACCAATAAAAGACCTCAACCCCTCAACCTGATACATACCACGCAAGATGATGCCCCAGATACCCCCAACTCTCCCCATGACTCCTTGGCGCAGCATCTCACGGCCCTTGAAAGTCAGATAGACCCTATCTCCCTGGGCTTAACCGAAATCCTCTCTAACTTAGATAAAGCCCGCAGACCCCTGAAATCCCATCCCGGGACTCCCCACACCTCCAACGCAAACAGCCCTCCCGAGCCCTCAGAAACCCCTGATATCCTGCAGCAAAGTCCCCCCACCAGGGTTTTGAAATCAGGCTCACAAGAAGCCTCAAAAGCCGGGGTCCCAGCTCCTAGGATTAAGATCAGTTCATTGTCTGATATAATTCACATGACATCAAGGCCCATTAGAACAGAAACTCCCATGTCAGACAACGAAGCAGCCATACTAGCCACCTCATACGATTCTCCCTCCTTGGACCCTCCTAAATCCAAAATCCAAGTGATCACAGGCCCCTGGAAAGACCCTCCCTGCACAAAACCCCTGAGACGGCCTGTCCTCACCGCCATACCTAGGGCGACCAAAGAAAGAACCGCCAGCAATCAAGAGCTTTTCATCAACTGCTTACTGATCAACTGCAGATCGGCCTCACTTCATGCAACGGAACTAGCTGAGGCTATCCTCTCACATGACATTGACATTGCGTTCCTCACGGAGACCTGGCTGAACAAGATATCTCCCCCTTGCCTAGACTTGTTGATACCACCTGGCTTCTCCCTGATCAACAGAGACAGGATACATCAGCGAGGAGGAGGGGTTGCTATTATCCACAAAGATAGTCTGGTTATCTCGGAAACCACATCTTTCGATTACGATTCATTCGAATGCCTCTCCTCCATCATCAAGACCAAGGATAGCGGCTCCCTACTGTGTCACCTGCTCTATCACCCCCAGGTAGAAACGCCGCATTTGGAGAACAATTTTCTGACCTGATAGCGCAAGGAGCACTCGGTGACTCCAATAATTTAACTCTCGCTGATCTGAATATACGGTGGAATGAGATAATCAATCTTCTAATCCAATCGCTATCCAGTCTCCTATTTGATAACAATCTTACACAATATTGTTCAGAGGAGACACACCACAAAGGAGCCACACTGGATGCCATCATTGCACAAAACAACTCAATTACGATCAACCCCATACTTCCCGTCGACTGGTCTTATCACCACATGATACTATTTCATATCAATCACCCCACTCTCTCCCACCAACCCCCTCAAGATCCTCCCAAATGGAGGAGAAACCTTTCTCAAGCACCCCTGGATATCCTGGAAGATCAGATAAGCTCACTCATCTCGGACAACAAAGACCACCTATCCACCAGTGACCTCACTGATCGGTACAATTCCGAGCTAGTGTCCTTACTTGACAAAATAGCTTCACTTAAGCTCAAGTGGAGCAGAACCATTCCATCCAGAACATGGTTCAACTCTGACCTCAACTCAGAAAGGAGAATCTTAAGGGCCAAAGAAAGAAAATGGAGGAACAACCCAACCGCCATCTTTCGCGATCAACTGAAATCAGCCCGTAGGAAGTACAACAACCACATCAAAAACATGAAATCTAGCTTCTATCGTGAGGCACTGGACAGTGCCAAAAATAGACAGAAGGAGCTTTATAGCATCATCAGACAACAAACCTCCAAGCCAGTGGCCTCATCCGTACAGGCGTCCAAAGAACTCTGTGACAACTTTGCCCACTTCTTCAACAACAAGATCACAAAAATCGAACTATCATTAGCCCGCAACAACTCACACCCCATTAAGAGTATCACGGATGTACCCCATGCTCTCTCTCCTGGCTCTTCACCCACCCCCTGGCTGAGCTTTCACCCCGTGCAAGAAACAGAGATAGTCTCATTGATTTCCACCGCCAAACCATTTGCGCATTTCTCAGATCCCATTCCTCCCCTGCTAATCAAAAAAATGAAACACGCTTTTGCACCGCTTTGGGGCAAAATCATAAACAACTCCTTAAAAAATGGAGTGGTTCCCGACTGCCGTAAAATGGGGCAAGTCACCCCCCTGCTGGAAAAACCCGGTCTAGATGCGACTGATTTGAACAATTTCAGACCTGTATCAAACCTCCCCTTGCTCTCAAAAACACTCGAACGTTGCGTACTTCATCAATTAACACAGCACCTGGATAACATCAACATATTGGACCCCCACCAGTCTGGTTTTAGAAAAAGCTGCAGCACAGAAACTGCGATTCTGAACATCATGGATGACATCCATGGATCACTAGACTCTGACAAATGCTGCCTCCTCATTCTACTTGACCCCTTGGCAGCATTCGACACGGTGGACCACAAACTCCTCATTGGGGCTCTTCAAGAAAGAGCTGGTCTCGGCGAGGTAGTTCTCAAGGGATTTTCCTCCTTTATACACAATCGCACACAAAAAATCAAAATCAAGAACTTCACCTCCGAAACGCATCAAGTCAACAAAGGCGTCTCCCAAGGTTCGGTGCTCTCTCCACAGCTCTTTAACATTTACATGGAACCGCTATCCAAACTACTCAGAAAAGCCAACATCCGCTTCCACCTCTACGCGGATGATACGCAGATCTATCTGGAAACTACCTCGCTCAAAGACATCCAAAGATTAAACGACGTCTTGAAAGATGTGCAAGAATGGCTGACAAACAATCACTTGAAACAAAATCCAGACAAAACCGAGACACTCCTCATTTCGAACAAGGAGGATAACCCACAAATCGCTGAATGGTTAAAGGCTATTGATGCGCTCAAAGGGAATCTTATTCTAGCAGACTCTGTCAAATCTCTAGGCATCACCTTAGACCCAAAACTGAACATGATGAAATACATTAAGAACTCGGCCAAAAGTGCATTCCTTCACCTGAGACTTCTTAACAAATCAAACCCTATATTCCAACAAAGGATCTCAAACTGGCCACACAATCTCTGGTACTGTCAAGACTGGACTATGGGAACGCAGTCCTAACAGGAATTCCTAAATCGCATCTTGCACCAATCAACACAACATTACATGCGGCAGCCAGAATGATCACCGGCATCAAAAAATCGGATCATATCTCCCCTGCACTCAAAGAACTCAAATGGCTTCCAGTAGAAATGCGAAGTAACTTCAGAACGGCCTGCCTAACCCACAAAGCCCTCCATACGGGCAAACCCGAATACCTGGCAAAAAAACTCAAAAAGGCAGGTCAGGCCAGAAATTTGAGAAGCTCTAACTCCCTCCTACTCATCCCGCCGAAAACTAGAAGGAAAAGAACAGCGGACTGTTATTTCACTGGACACCCCCCCAAAATTTGGAATTCCATCCCTCCGCACATCAGAACCATACCCTCCTTTTTGGAATTCAAAAGTCAACTCAAATCATTATTCCTTACCCGTTCCCTTGGATGTGGACAACACGGAACAGACAGCAAGCATAGAGCTACATGATCCCTAAGATCCTTGAAACCAAAGAAGCTCCACAGGACAATGATGTCATTCTATACTATGCAATTCGTTTATTGTACATCGCTCACTTGTCATGTTTCTTTTGATTGTACACTATGCTCCTACTGTAAAGCGCTCTGATACCTCTGGGTCTTGACAGCGCCATAGAAAACTTCTAAAATAAAATAAAAATACATTTGATGTTACTGTACCCACATTTAGTGGGTGCAGTGACACTGGGCCTGATTTGTCCATTCAGAATAATTGCCCATTAAAATCAAATGAGGATTGAGGCTGTGGGCAGAAGCGCAGACTCACCTGTCCTGCCCGCCGGCCCAACCTGCAGTGTCAAGGTTGTAAATGGGAGTGGGAAAGAGCATGTAATTCCACATGAAATGGGGCTCTGATTTCTGATTTTTACCCTGTAAATCAGGGTCAATATTTTATTCCTCATCCCTGGTAGAATAACTCATAATTGGACAGCCAGAACCAGTAGATCAGGCCATCCTGCACCACCCAACTCGCAATCAGGCTGATTGATGGAAATCCGTGTTTGATTTTACATGGTTCCTGTTACATCCAGGCGTAACTTATACAATTTTGTAATGTGACTGTATAGCTCTAGGTCTGTATATCCTACTATATATCCTACCTGCCTCCTACTCCTGTCTGCACAACATAATCATCAATCAAGGAAAACATAGCTTTAACATAACAGACTCAAACCAGACTTGCTTTTCATTACTTGTAGACAATACTAGACTGGTACTTCAAGAAGCTATTGCATCACGATATCAAAGGCAAATACAAAACTGCCAAGGGAAAGTTGGGGGAGGCCTATTAGTAATATTCAACAATTTACCTGTAATATCAGCCCCCCGCCCCCAAATAGGCTGCCAGGCTGTGAGTCCTTAACAATAATTTGCCTCCTACTCTACTTTGTAAAGTGCTCTTCTATTAAGGCACAAACCACCACCCAACAATGGAGCATTCATGGACACCTTACCAGATGGTATAGAGGACACATGCACCAAATATGCTAACCAGTGCATCCATAGAAACTTGAATATCTAGTTCCATTGAACATCTTTGCCTTAGCCAAGGGCCATAACAAAAAATCTGCAAGCTCATAACATTTGCCAGCTTGTCTCTGGGGCTGGACACACAACAGGCCATACGTTGCATATAATGTTCAACCCTCTGAGAATCACCATAAGCAAAATATACAAACCCATTGTCCTGTGCAACCATCTTCATATCTCTTTCTCCAGCAACATGCCTTCAAAACTTTCTGCCACTGCAACACAGCCCTCTACCACATAGAGACAATGGGATAAAATCAATATCTCAGCACTCGTGTCTCACTTGAATGTGCTTTCAACACCAGAACAAATAACAAGTGTGAAATAGCTACTCAATTGGCAAAACAAAGCTTTTATTAAGGGGATTCTGCTCAAAATTTCCAAACACGATGGTGAAGGCACCTTGGATCAATGAAGAAATTAAAAAAACACATTCAGCCACTCTTGGACCTGATGCTCTCTGCAGGGTCACCCCAAACGTATTGCCTTTTTCCTTCCACTTTTTGCTGAATTTGTTTTTGTTAGCCATAGGACTCTATGCACTTTACCCCTGCTGACCAGAGCTAACGTGCTTGTGCTCAATCCCCTAAACATGGTTTGATTGTCTTACACCTGACTGACAGATTTAATTAACTTTTAAGTACCTTATAGAGTAGTATACCATACACCAAGGGCCTGTAAATTAAATGCTACTAGTAGGACTGTAGTACTTATTGTTCCACCCACTTAAGGAGCACCTTAAAACATGTCCCAGGCCAGCCATTGCAGCCTAAATGCAATTTTAGACTGCCAGTTCGACTTGGTAATATAACCCCCTTACCAAGCCTTAAACTCCTATTTTATTGCATATAGGTCACCCCTAACGTAGGCCCTAGGAAACCCATAAGGTAGGGTGAACTGAAATGAAAAGGTTGGCCGTTTACTTTTATGGTTTCATCTAAACTAATTTTTCACTTTTGTAGGGCCTACCCGTCCCATTGAATAACATTGGGTTGTCTTATTACATTTAATAAGTGCTAAGTTTTGATTGGGACCAGGCATCCAGTTCATGTTTGGTATCTATGAAACTGTAATGAAAAATCCTCTTTATTGGTAAAGTCAGACTTTCAATTACAATTTAGAAAATTTCACTTTTAGAAAGTTGAAATTTTCTTAACATTAGACCTTTGTGCCTGCAGCCTATCTTTAGTCACATGACTGGGTGTAACTGACAGACTTTATGAATTCCTCCCAGACTGTCACACTAGAGTGATTAAGTCTGCCTGAATGGGCTATCTGCTGGCAGGAAGGAGGAGCGGAGCGGAGCACAGCCCCACTTGCAACTGAATAGGGTATGTAGTGCCTTGACATAAAGGAAATATCATCTTCAGGTAGGATTTGCACATGAAGAGGTGTCGCAGGGATGAAAAACTAGAGGAAGACGTAGGGCTTTGAAGGGAACTATTTTGCGATATATTTGCTGATGGTCCCCAGATAGGCTCACAAAATACCACTGCAGGGGTAGTCCTGTGAGTTCTGATGGAGAGGGGGAGTAAATGTTTTGAATGTTTAACCGCCTAGTCTTAGACTGTGGAGCGGGGGGTGTGGCGGAGGGTCTGATGTCTTGAACCACTATCACTATCACTGCATTGCATGAATATGTATTTACTTTTCTCCCAACTGAGTGCACACCTATGGTTCTGTTCATATAAAATTTTAAGTAAAGTTTATAATATAAAAAAAATTGGACCTTCTGGCCCATCTTCAGTTCACTCCAGGAGCTGTGAAAGGACTTTCAGAGGACTGCCTGCTGCTCTGACCTGCCTTGCACTCTGCAAGACTGCTTTTCTGTACCTAGAAGGACTGCTTTTCTGCCTAAAGCCTGCCTTGTACCCTCAGAGGCCAGCCCAACTGTTGAGCCCTTCATTTTTACCTGAGCCGAGGACTACCAGAGTGACTCCAAGGGCTAGTTTGCTGGCCGGCTGTTCAGAGCCATAGGGACACAGAAGGTTCCCACCATCTTGAACACACGCCTGGGTCCAGCCTGAGTGAGTCCTGAATCCCCAATCGGTGTCCCACCTGTCCTGGACCCCTGGTTGTGTGCTACAGGTGCCCAGATGGGTAAATCCCAAAACAGAGAACCAGGAGGAGAGCAAGACCAACCTGCTCGTCTATCTGCCCAAGGTGCATCGCGGTCAGATTGACTTTGCAGCTTCTTCCGCTACATTCTACTCCACAGCAGCAAATCCTTTGCAGCTGTCCTTCATCAAAGGGGTGTCAGAGACCCTGGAAATGTCTTCAGTTACAGCCATCTGCCTCTTCCTGCTAGTGATTTTCGACTTCCATAAAAACAACTGAGTTCAAATGTAGAAATCCTCACTGCAGAACCCCTCCTCAGACACCTCCTGCAGCCTTCCCTCACTGAACTTTACCTTCTCAGAACACTTTTTCTCAAACTTTCTTCAAAGTCCAAAGGTAAACACTGACCAGGCCCAAACGACTTCTATCCAAACCATGCTCCTTCGTGGTCAGGTATATTAATTACTTTGACTCAGTCTCGCGTGACTAGATGTCCGTGGTTAGCGCTTTGATCTTTTAGGTGCAAGTTTTTACTAAAAAACATAAAAAATTCACACAAGAACCCTCTTTTTGTGCACCTTGTCACAAATTCTTTTGGAGCAACCACTATATGTAAATAGCGAATTTATACTGATGATTTTCAATACAGTTCAAAATTCATACATCTATGTGTATTTCTTTGTATGTGATGGAAATGTATATGGTTGTGTGTGCTCTTCCATATATGTTTAGAAACAATACTCATCCCTTTCCTCAAGCTAGATGAGTGGGGGCTATGTTAATGGCAGCAGGATGAATTAAAAAGAAATGTTTCCTTCGGTCTATCCGATTGGACCATTGTTTTTTGTGTCACCGTCTTCTCTTGATGAAGGCACAAGAAGTGGGTTTAATCACACCTCCCCAATTCCTGAGAATAAGGTTGAAGATTGATAGTGTCCTATCTCTGTGCTAACTAGAATATGCAGCACACAGGCAGATTATGTCACTACCCCTCCGGTAAATTCTATTAGTTCTGAAGTACAATAAAACATTGTCCATATACTAGCCCATTGACTAAATTGAGGAATTATTTGTACCTGTTGTATATTAATCTATGGCATCTAGAACTGAAAAGTTCCTGTTTCAACAAGCAATGCTCACTATACAGCAGAATCTCGTCGATAACGCAATCTTTTATATTCTTCAACCACTGCCAACAGGGCGGTGTCTGTGCCATGGTGGGGTCCAAATTCGATCTGAGTGGAATGAAGCTATTCATGGCTTTCTAGAAATTCTGACAGGATCTGGTTGGTGTGCTTTTGTAGCATACTGATCCCAGGAAGGAGAGAAATGAGACAATAGTTACCTTGCATCAAGGGATCTAAGTTAGGCTTTTTTTTAATAATGCATTAACCATGCTATGCTTGCATGCCAAAGGTACACATCTAGTGGTGAAAGAAACATTTATCAACTTGAGCAGAGAAGGGAGTATCAAATCTGTAACTTTTGCTAAAATTCATGGTGGGGGCGAATCAATAGGGGATCCTGACTTAGCTTGAGATAGGATCTCCGTGAGTTTATCTGAGGTCATGACATGGAATTCCAGAAGCCTAATATAGGTATACAGTACATGGTCATCATCAAAAGTGGAAGTGCATATAGAGGGGGAGTAATGGAACATATCATAAATATCCTGGATTTTCTTATGAGAGAACCTAGCTAGGTCATTGCACCGTGAGTGTGACGGTTACAAAGTAGAGACTGAGGAGTATGGTTTAATGAGGGTTTTAGCAATATTGAAAATTTCACATGGGGAATTAGCAGTCTGATTGATTTTTCCTTCGAAATAAAGTGCTTGTGCTTTTTTAATTTCAGTTTGATAAGCTTTGATAGAGTCTCTATATTTCTGTTTGCTAGTCTCCCCATAGTCTTTCCTCCAAATCATCTCATCCCTTTTACAAATTTGTTCCAGCTTGCGGAGTTTGGGTGTATAATACCAAGGTGACATTTTCTCCTTGTCTCGGTTGGTGAAGGTTTTTAGGGCGATAACTTGATCGAGGGACGATTTAATCCACCGAGAACATTTTTCATTAGTATATATATATATATATATATATATATATATATATATATATATATATATATATATATATATATATATATATATTACCTTTTACCTACTGGCGGTCGCAAGTAGATAGTTATTGTTAGGACCTAGTTACCATAGGAAAATTGCAACATTCTATTCCCAATAACTTTGGCGCCGATTGACGAATCTTCGTGTAATTTTCAAAACATATGGCCCGCTTCGGTCCGCTCCTATCTTGAAAGTTTTGGGGTGATTCGGCAAGCGGGGGCCGAGAAAAAACGGGGGTCCCAAAACGTGTTTCCTCCATGCAATTTTCCGTAGGAAACTTTAGACAAGGCCACAGCCCGAACTGCTGAACGGAATTACACCAAATTTGGCAAAAAGGTAGCCCTTGGTTCAGAAAGAGCCCTTTTTGTTAAATGGTGTAAATCCGTTCAGTAGTTTTTAAAATATTAATGGAAAAAGAAATATATATATATCTGGGCGGAGCCTAACCACACATCTCATCGTGAGATCTGATTGGCTGTCAGCACTTCATCCAAGAAGTGTTGGCAGCCATCTTGGGACCAATATACATAATAGCACCTCATTAAAAAGCATTGCTGTTAATAGAAGGTTTTAAGACTTTAGTTACATTTTAAATCATTTTTTGATGGTACCATACTCATTTTAGGAATTGGCTTCTTTAACCCCCTGGTGGGCGGTGCTTATTGAGCCTTCCCGTAAAGCATGCTGGTCCTTGTGGTGCTGAGTTCATCAATTATTCCCCCCTGGTGGGTGATGCTTTTTAAAGAGAGTTGTTGTTTCTCGCTGCATACTTTCATTTCCATTTCCCCTTGCAAAACCCTTTCCGAATTGCAGGAAACCAAGCCAAACACAGTGTTTGGCGGCGCAGTACTGTCCCTTATACCGTTTTATCGGAGCAACATCAGTGGTTCAATATGCGGGCACTCATGGCGTTCTTTGCAGGCGGTGCGATCCTCACGGCAGAACCAAGCCGGTACTACATCTTCAAACTCTCCCCGAAGGAAGAAAATGAGCCGCACTCACAACGGGATTGATGATGGTGTCTTTATTTACAGCTCTGAAAGTCCTGATGCATTTCGGTCTCCTGACCTTTTTCAAAGGGAAGCCACAGCATCAACCAAACTCACAGCTAACAAGGTGATTGCTCCGAATTTACTTTTTTAACCCCCTGGTGGGCGGCCCCTATTGAGCCTTCCTGTAAAGCATGCTGGTCCTTGTGGTGCAGAGTTTGTCAATTATTCCCCTCTGGTGGGTGATGCTTTTTAAAGAGAGTTGTTGTTTCTCGCTGCATACTTTCATTTCCGTTGTCCCCTTGCAAAACCCTTTCCGAATTGCAGGAAACCAAGCCAAACACAGTGTATGGCGGCGCACTACTGTCCCTTACTCCGTTTTATCGGAGCAACATCAGTGGTTCAATATGCGGGCAGTCATAGCGTTCTTTGCAGGCGGTGCGATCCTCACGGCAGAACCAAGCCGGTACTACATCTTCAAACTCTCCCCGAAGGAAGAAAACGAGCCGCACTCACAACGGGAATGCTGATGGTGTCTTTATTTACAGCCCTGATAGTCCTGATAGATTTTGGTCTCCCGACCTTTTTCAAAGGGAAGCCACAGCATCAACCAAACTCAGAGCCAACAAGGTGATTGCTCCGAATTTACTTTTTTAACCCCCTGATTGGTGGCCCTTATTGAGCCTTCCTGTAAAGCATGCTGGTCCTTGTGGTGTAGAGTTCGTCAATTATTCCCCTCTGGTGGGTGATGCTTTTTAAAGAGAGTTGTTGTTTCTCGCTGCATACATTCATTTCCGCTGTGTCCTTGCAAAACCCTTTCTACTGTCCCTTATACCGTTTTATCGGAGCAGCATGCGGGCAGTCATATATATATATATATATATGTATATATATATATATATATATATATATATATATATATATATATATATATATATATATATATATATATATATATATATATATATATATATATATATATATATATATATATATATATATTATATATATATATATATATATGCGGTATATTTCGTCCTCAGCTTGCTCAACCACAACACATGCAGTCAATTTCGACGTAGAGACAAGACGAGACCCAAATCTTGGTGTTAAAGTTTTATTGCGCCCAACACCAGTCTGCCATGACGCGTTTCGGCTACCAAAAGCCTTGATCACATGACGCAGTCATGGGGCCTGGCCACCATTTTTAAAGTGCAAAGTGCGTGATGGACATAGTAAACATACTATCACCAATGCATTGCGATCTTAGCAATATCATTAAAACCAACATTATACGCTGTCAGTAAAATACATTAAAATGCAGTTTAGCTGTAAAGTACACAGAATTGATTTAGCTGGCGCTGAAATTAAAATAGCGAATATTGAATATGCACATAGTGTTTGTAGCTCATTTTGTGGTAGAAATGGCTGGAATTGTAAACATGAAACACTTATTGTTAACCGTATGTTTTATAAATAAAAACAACGATAAAATCAATTAAAAACATGTTAATCAAATACAATGTTTTCTAAAATCCATTCATAATGATAAAAATACATGTTATTGATATATATATGTATGTATGTGTATATACATATATATATATATGTATGTATGTGTATATATATATATGTATGTGTATATATATATATATATATATATATATATATATATATATATGTATGTATGTCTGTGTATATATATATATATATATATATATATATATATATATATATATATATATATATATATACACAACAAGTCCCCCGTTCTGGAGCCCAAGACCCTTCAGAGCGGCCTCACGCAATGGGCATGGAGCAGCCCATCCTTTCACAAAATGAAGCACACAAAAAGTGAGGCCCAATACTGCAGATGACGTTTATTTTCCAAGTTTAAGCAGCACCGCATTCCATAGTCTCTAACGTTTCGGCTCTACGCCTTGCTCACAGAGGGAATTCAATAACACGCAGGTGTGTTAGGGCGTGCTTTTTCAAAGGTAAGTCACATGACTGGGATTAACTTACTTCAAGTCCCATAGTGCACTGTGTGGATTGTTCATGATTCAAGTGGAAATCTTCCGATATTTTTTCTCAATGGTACTTTCCCTCTGCACACATGCACTGATGTTATTATGGGAATTCTTGGCACAGTCAGGTGGGTTGGTACAGTATCTTCGTGTACCTCTGTCAATGCAGACTTGAAAGAAAACTCCATCTCGCAGCACGATCATGGCAGGAAATCATCCTGCCTGAATCTCTTCCTCGCGCCGTCCTTTTTCGCTGATTAGCTTTTCCTTGGTAGGTTGGGGGCACGAGTGGGTCAGGCTCCTCAATTAACACACACAACAAGTCCCCCGTTCTGGAGCCCAAGACCCTTCAGAGCGGCCTCACGCAATGGGCACGGAGCAGCCCATCCTTTCACAAAATGAAGCACACAAAAAGTGAGGCCCAATACTGCAGATGACGTTTATTTTAAGTTTAAGCAGCACCGCATTCCATAGTCTCTAACGTTTCGGCTCTACGCCTTGCTCACAGAGGGAATTCAATAACACGCAGGTGTGTTAGGGCGCGCTTTTTCAAAGGTAAGTCACATGACTGGGATTAACTTACTTCAAGTCCCATAGTGCACTGTGTGGATTGTTCATGATTCAAGTGGAAATCTTCCAATATTTTTTCTCAATGGTACTTTCCCTCTGCACACATGCACTGATGTTATTATGGGAATTCTTGGCACAGTCAGGTGGGTTGGTACAGTATCTTCGTGTACCTCTGTCAATGCAGACTTGAAAGAAAACTCCATCTCGCAGCACGATCATGGCAGGAAATAATCCTGCCTGAATCTCTTCCTCGCGCCGCCCTTTTTCGCTGATTAGCTTTTCCTTGGTAGGTTGGGGGCACGAGTGGGTCAGGCTCCTCAATTGTGCCAAGAATTCCCATAATAACATCAGTGCATGTGTGCAGAGGGAAAGTACCATTGAGAAAAAATATCGGAAGATTTCCACTTGAATCATGAACAATCCACACAGTGCACTATGGGACTTGAAGTAAGTTAATCCCAGCCATGAGACTTACCTTTGAAAAAGCGCGCCCTAACACACCTGCATATATATATATATATATATATATATATATATATATATATATATATATATATATATATATATATATATATATATAATTCAACGCTTCTTTTTACAAAGAAAACATGTTGCACTCCGGTCTCTGTTTTTCAATTCTTCAGCTTATTTATTCCATAACACTCCAAAATTAGAAAACACACCAACGCGTTTTGATCTCACCTGAGATCTTGTTCACGGTAACGCCCCCATCATTGTTACCCCTATTTAAAGTGCATTTGTGCTAACATCATTTCCTGTATTGACTTTGCAGGGCATTATGGTATTTGTAGTGAACCTTTGACACACCAATAAATACACATTGCATTAAAGTTAACAAAACTTATGGAAAATTAAACTTAGTTCCAGCCATTCATTGTGTATATAAATTGATGTTGCTTATTTATAAAACCTTGCAAATATGCAGTTCATATTACCTTGTTATATTTTATACATATCAAATGGGTTGCCTAAACAAATCCTATGTTCTTATTTCAAAGCAGTACCTTCAATGTTGGTTTGAAATATTAATGCCTCCAGTGGCATTGATCAACCTTATTTACGTTTTCTCCCTTTCCAAACATTTTTAACCTTTTCAACTAACTTATCAGATAAAATTATAAATGCCTACAGTGGTATTGATCCAATTGAATTTCAATTTCTACCTTTTCAAACATTTCGGATGTTTTGTAGAGCTACCCATTTTAGTTGTCCTGGCTGGACTCAACAACTCTTTATCTTTCAAAAACTATAAAGAAGGTGTGCCAATGTGAAAATAAAGCTAAATAAAATAAAATAAAACCAATTTGTAATTTAAGTGTCCCCTATCTATGAGAGTTTAAAGATGATACATTATTTTCATCATACTTTTTACAGATATATAAAGACTTCTTCAACGGGTTCCTGCATCATGTTATTTACAAATGTAATTTACAAATGTATATATAGTTCCTCACTCTGATTGAGTCCATGTGATGTCATAGACCTCTGAAATTTCGTGCCTTAATGAATACACTGATACAATATTTAAATACATTTGTAAACAACAATGATTTATGTCATTTATGTCATTTGGAAATACATTGGATGCATGGCATTTCATTATGCGATAACCAATGTATATATATTGTTCTTATGAGATAATACATTTTAGCTCAGATGCAATGTTATCCATTAATTCCATCAATACCATGTAAAGACCCAAAACATTATTAAAACTAAAAATGTTAAGGAGGTAAACAAAAATTCGAGAAAAAATAAAACAAAAAAATGAAGTGCAATGATTTCTAACATATACTTTGACTATGCTCAACAGTGTCTCTATTTAAAAAGTGCTAGTACAAAAATATTGATAAATGCCATCATGTCTATAATGCCTAAAAATAATAAAAATGTAATTAAAATGTCATTTGATTTGACTATTACGGCGTAAAGAAACTTGTGCAAAAGACAGCATGTGCTAAATAGAGTTTTTCTCGGGGTCTATTCCCTAAAAAGTTTTGTCGGAAAATAGTATTGAGACAAATGATTCCCACAATCATAAATATATTCTTTAAAATATGTAAATAATTAATTATTAAATAAATACATATTAAAATTCTGTGAATATAATTAATTTGTCCTAAAAACCTTATACAAAACTTTGAATGTTAAATACGGATATTTTTCAATAAAAAAAAAAACTCATATCAAGAATATTTCATCGAAAATAAAGTGCAAAGTTTAGGGACATCTTCATTACACGAATTGTTATTTAACCGCAGATGACATCTAATTATATATGGAAAATTCATATAATAAAAACTGTATGTTCTCATCTGGTGCTATATTGGGACACAATAGATCACTATTTAAAGATATGTATACAAATCGTCACTGTTGAGCCCCCCTGGTTGTTTTGTGTTGAGCTCGAGAATGTAGTGAGTCTCCAAGCATCTTAACTTCCCTTCTCCACCTCTCCTTTGTATAGGAACAGTGTCAATGACATAATACCTCAAATGTTTTAAGTTCTCATCATGGAGCTCTTTGAAGTGACGCGCTACCGGGTTATTAGGGTCATTATTGGTGATTGCCTTAATATGCTGTAAAACCCTTTTGTGAGCTGCTAACTTTGTGCACCCAATATATGCCAATTTGCAGTTACACTCTAAAACAGATACCACAAATTCACTTCTACATGTAAGATGGTATTTGATCGTTTGAGGCTTGTCACTGAATGCAGTCAAGTATGTTGTTCTGTTACTTCCATATGCACATGTTTTGCAATTGGAACATTTGAAAAACCCTTTCCTTGCAATAAGCCAACCTTCCCCCTCCTAATGGTCTGGACTACTTTTTACCAAAACATTGGCCATGGACACTGATTTCCTATGTGTGATTGAGGGAAATCTAGGAAGGGAGCTGCCTATGATGGGGTCCTCCTTGACTATATGCCAATTGCCATGGATGATTTTGCGCCGTTGTTGTTCCTGTCTGGAGAAAGTCAGGATCAGTCTTACTAGTTCCATCGGAGCAGTAAGACTTACCTCCTTAACTTCTTGGGACTTGTCTTTGTATAGCAACATATCTTCCCTAGCTAGGGCTCTTGATTTTCGGATGGCTATATCAATGGTTTTATCAATGGTTTTAGCTCTGTATCCCCACTGCAAAAAACGTGTCTTACTATCAGATTGGTGTTTTTACAACTCTGAAGTATTGCTGCAAATCCTACATAACGCAGCATCTCCCCATAGGGGATGCTATGAATTAAATGAGGGGGATGCACACTTGATGCGTGCAGCAACGTGTTGCCTGCTGTCTTCTTTCGGAATAGGGAGGTGGTTATGATGTTATTGTCTATTGTGACCTTACCATCTAAGAACGAGACATATATATATATATATATATATATATATATATATATATATATATATATATATATTTTTTTTTTTTTGAAACAGGTATTCGACTCTCCCCATGTCCCAGCCGGCGAAGAGAGAGTCACAGACTCCAGAATGTCGTGACAAAAACCAGGTCTTTATCCTTCACAGCTTGTGACGCATTTTGGATAACAAAGTATCCTTGTTCACATGCGGAAACACAGTGCGCCAACTGTTTTTATACTATTGTTTGTTGTTTACCCCGTGTCATGTGATCAAAAGTGAACATAGATGACATACTGCAGAGTTAGTATTGCTCATGGTCTGTTATTTCTAAATCGTGCTATATTCTTGATTATACATTTGCTTTGGCTAAAAAAGTTGTGGCATATCCACTATTGTTGATATATTCCATGAGAGAGTGACGGAGGACATAAAAAAATTATATAATCGCATCAACAATAAAAAAACTGCAAAAACAGCGTAAGAAACTGAATACATCAAACTAATCAACATGTTGAGTAATAATCATGCGGTGGTTGTAAAGCAGTCAGATAAAGGAGGCAACATTGTGCTATGGCCTCAAGGGGAATATACAAAGGAAGCACACAGACAACTGTCTGACCAACTATGCTACGATAAAACCACCATGAAAGAGTACAACAAGGCGAAGGAGACCCTGACCAAAAAGCTCCACCAATTTAAACGCAATGGCATGATATCAGGAGAAGAATTCAAATTCCTATGGGTAGAATATCCTGTGATTCTATCAATCTACTTTGTGCCAAAAACTCACAAAAACATCAGCCCAATCCCAGGATGACCCATTATCTCCTCCATTAACAGCATGGGAGAACACAATATGTAGACTATTTTTTTGCAAGACTTAGTAAAAGATCTCCCAACCTATGTAAAAGATACCAGAGACTTTTTAAACAAAATCGAAAATATACAATGGGGGGCAGACATGATATATATAACTCTAGATATAGAGTCATTGTATACATGTATTGAACTTAAAATTTGACTTGAGGCAATTGAACACTTCTTAGCTACAAGGCCTGCAGAATGTTATAAACATAACAAAATCCTCATGGAATGCATACAATGGAGCCTTAACAACAACTTCTTTATGTTTGGGGCCCAAATGTATGAATACCTAAGGGACGTGGCAATGTGGTCCTGCTTCTCCCCCAGCTACGCCTGTCTCATGGTGGGCTGGTGGGAGGAGCAGATCCTGAGGTCAACATATTCTGAAATGTATACCAAGCATGTGAAGCATTGGCTTCGGTATATAGATGATGTTTTTATTGTTTAGCAGGGTAGTGAGGAAAGTGCCACTCTATTTATTAATAACATCAACATTAATTCTGCCAACTTGAAATTCACCTCACATATAAGTGAAAAAAGTGCTGATTTTCTAGATTTAAGAGTATATATAAATGAAGGACATATCACAACCACTCTATATAGAAAAACAATGGCGGGCAACTCGACGCTTCACGCTTCTAGTGCTCACCCTCAACACTTGGTGCAGAGTATACCCTACGGGGAACTCCTTAGAATGAAAAGAATATGTAGTACCACAGAAGAGCAGGAGACATGCACACAAGAAGCATTGATGAGGTTTAGGCAGAGCGGATACAGCACATCAATCCTCAAACAGGCAGTGGTCAAAGTAGCCCTCAGACCAATGGACTTCCTGCTGGAGCCGAAGAATAGAAACGTAGACCAGACACAAGAAACAAATGCGCCCAGACTCATCCTTATGTTTAACCAACAAAAAAGACAGATCAGGTCCATTATCAAACGTAACTGGCCTATAGTTCTCACTGAAGCAGTCTTGGCCCCTGACCTCCTAGAGAGTCCTACCATCACTTTCAGAAAGGGTATCTCTATGAGATCCCAAATAGTGAAAAGTAGTCCTGAAACTGCAATGAAAAACAAAACATGGCTACAGCCGAGACAAGGGCTTTGCAAGTGCTCTACGTGTCGAGCATGTAGATTTGGTGAAACTACCACTAAATATAAGACCCCATTCAGCCCCACTGAAACTAAGATCAAAGGCAACTATAATTGCAAGTCTTAGTACGCTGTGTATGTTCTGCCATGCACCTGTGGCCGACGATATGTGGGCAGCACAAAACTACAGGTGCATGTCAAAACCTTACAACATCTGCAAGCAATCATCAATAATGATACAGCGTACCCAGTAGCCAGGCATTTCAGGTTGACATATGGCAATGACCTGGAATGCCTAAAATACCATGTGATGCGGCAATCCCAAATCCACGCAGAGGGGGGAATCGGGAATGATCTCTACGTCATCTACAATCCAAAATGATCTTGGAGTTAGACAGAAGACATCCCAGGGGGCTAAATAATACAGAGGACCTACATAAGTTCCTGTAACGTACTGTACATAAAAGACATTTATACATTTAAACATCCCCAGCTGCAACCCTCGTCCCTGTTTTTAAACCCACTGCACAAACTTTTAACATTAGTCATGCACCAACACATCCACACATCAATTGCACTTTAAAGTATTGCGTTTTGCACTTTTCAGTACTGTATGTAGGAACTATCCGTGCTTCTTCATGTTTACAATTTGCGAGCCTTGCACCAACATTTTAGATGTTATTTATATCCAATCTGCTTAAATTTTAGATATGCAAAATGTTTACAATATGCAAGTGTTGCACTGACGTTTATGAATTCATTCATATCTAATCTTCTTTTAACTAGATATGTGATATGTTTAACAGGTTTTTTTTCTTATGGATTTTATATATATGAAATCACATATACACATAATTATTATCATGACATGTAGGACACAATATTTAAATATATGTGTGAAAGAAAATTTATTTTCTATTTAACAACATGATATAGTTCATTTATAATATTGAACCGTTATGAAATACCATTTCTAGTTAATCCTGCATTGAAGCCGTTATCAAAAATAGCACTTGCACTTTACAGAATAATCTAACAATAGTGGATATGCCACATCGACTTTTAGCCTAAGCAAATATATAATCAAGATTATAGCACGATTTAGAAATAACAGACCATGAGCAATACTAGCTCTGCAGTATGTCTTCTATGTTCACTTTTGATCACATGACACAGGGTAAACAAAAAATAATAGTTTAAAAACAGTTGGCCGACCGAGTTTCCACATATGAACAAGGATACTTTGTTATCCAAAACGCATCATAAGCTGTAAAGAATAAAGACCTAGTTTTTGCCATGACGTTCTGGAGTCCGTGACTCTTTCTTCGTCGTCTGGGAAGTGGGGAGATTCGAATACCCATTTCAAATTGAATTGATTGGTTCAAATTGGAAAAGGTAGCCGTCCACAACCAGAAGCAAACGTATATATATATATATATATATATATATATATATATATATATATATATATATATATACATATATATATATATATATATATATATATATATATATATATATATATATATATATCCACACACCAGTTCAGAGTTCCCCGGCCTTTGAGCGCTCGATGCGGGTGCGTATCCCTACGGCAGAACCACGCCGTTACATATTCCACACTTCTTCACTTTTCAGAAAAGAATTTGGGCGCACACCTTCTGGATTTCACAATCTGGTTTATTTCGATCTTTTTAGCTTTTTAGATCTTTTTTTCCAATCAAGGATGGCACTGACACCGTGAATTCAACTCAAGAAAAAATTTTAATCCATAAAGCTGCTACAGATGCGTTTCGGCGAAAGCCTCCACCTTGCTCACTTCAACTGCCATGAATGACGCTGTCAATTAAGTACATTCCAGCACATACACAGTTACCTCACTGTGACTGGTTAATAGTTACCTTGGTTACCAGTGATATGATGGTATTGTGACAAGAGACATAGAAGAGTCTAGCGCATGAAACTTACAGAATGTAAATGTAAATTCACACAAAATGTTACTCAAAAATAAACGATGATTGTGCATGTACAATTCAGTGCATATTGCCCCATACCAGCGAAAATTAAAATACAGTTAAATAACGTAGATGCCTACCGAATGGTATTACTGGTTACATGCACAGTTTAAAAATGGTGTCTATGTCAGCATTCTCTAACTAGGGAGAGGAGCCTCGGATCCAACACACGTGCTGTAGACCAATGCACGTTCGTGTTACTCCCTGTGTTACGGGTAAAACACGCGCGTTGATACTGCATTATGATTTATGTTTGACAGAGGGTTTGATTAATGTGTAATTTTAAGGTTTACATACGGTATATATATGCGTGGTCACAGAGATTCTCATTACAATTGCAGATGAATACGTATACCTCATAACCATGCCACTTTTCTTATCCTGCCCTCTATTGCAAGATGTAAGAAGGTAAGTGTTTCAAACATAAAAAATACAAGAAAGGATACCCAAACGAGCCTCGTCTCCAAGTGGAGTAAATTGACGTCTGAAACACTATATCTAGTGCAATATGTGGCTGAATGCACACAGTTATATACCCATAAGTCCTCTATGTACATTACCCCCTGATTGATTACAAACATTAGTGTAGATACGGTAGGCCTCCCCTAGTAATGATGCAAGGTCATTATGTGCTAAAATTCAATAAAATAAATTGTGCCTAAACGAAACAAAGTATTTACATAAGTGAAGTTGCAGATGTTTGGGAGTGGGTTGAGTTAAGGGAGTGGGCTACGCTGGACTATATGTGTACTGTCAGTGCTTCGTCGGCATTCAATCCATTGGGGATCTTGGAGTCCAAAAGGATTATGTATCTGGATTCCAAACACCGTAGGGCCAATCTGCGATTTCCCCCTCTGATGTTTTTTGCGATACTGTCGATGACAAAATATTTGATGTTGTTGCTGTTGCCTGAGTGTGATTTGTTAATGTGTCTGGCCACCGGGTATGTTTCATCATTGTTACTTATGGCTCGCAAGTGCTGTAGGATTCGGACATGGGCCAAAAGAATGGTACTTCCTACATAGCATTTACCACATTTGCACACAAGGACGTAAACTGCATACTCTGCTTTGCAAGAGTAGCAGCCTCTGATGATGTAGGGCTTATTTCTAACCGGGACTTTAACCTGTGTGGTGTTGATTCCTTGCTTACATGCTTTACATTTTGCGCACTTTTTGAACCCCTTCTGGCTGTGCAACCATATAGGTGGCTTGGTTATGGTCGGTGCATTGCATACCAGCTGGTTGTGCATCGACTTGGCCTTCCTGAAAGGGATTGATGGGCTTCTGCCACTCCAACGACCTATTACAGGATTATTCTGCACCAAAGGCCAATGCTTCTGTAAGATTTTTCTCACATGATTGTGGTAAGCGTTGTACCCCGTTATCATCCTGGGGATATTCGGTAAGGACTTGCGTTGTTTCTCCTTCTTATCTTTTTTGTCTTCAAACAGGAGATCCCTCCTGTTTACATTCTTGCATTTATGGTCTGCCTTTGCTAAGGTTTGAGGGCTATAACCTCTTTTGCTAAGCCTCTCAAATAAATTGGATTTGGCCTTGAAGGCACCTGCCTGAGTGCTGCAATTTTGGGTCATACGTAAACATTCAGCGTACGGAATGGATTCTTTTAGTTTGACCGGATGGAAACTTTGTGCATGAAGCACAGCCTTTCCTGCTGTTGGCTTTCTGTATGTTTTTCTTTGGATTTTATTCTGATCTACATACAGTTCCAGATCAAGAAATTGGATTGTTTCTGTGCTGGTGGAGCATGTAAATCTCAAATTGAGGGTATTCTCATTGATGGCTGATGCAAATGCTTGAGAGCTCTCCTCAGACCCTTTCCATAGGATAAAAATATCATATATGTAGCGCTTATAAATTATCACATTTTCACCCATGCTAGCTGCCTGGGTTATCGCCAATACTTGCTCCTCCCACCAGCCCATATGCAGATTAGCATAGCTGGGGGAGAAGCAAGTACCCATGGCAGAACCTTGTAGTTGTTTATAATGCAATCGATCAAATATAAAGGTGTTATTGGTTAAGCACCATTCTACCATCTGTAGTACCAAAGAGGTGTGTTGGCACAATGTAATGGGTCTTCTGTTGAGATAATGTTGGAGTGTTTTGAGCCCATCTGTGTGTCTGATGCTTGTATATAGCGACTGCACATCAAGAGTCATAAATACATACTCATTCCAATTTAAGTCATAAATTTTACGGAGAAAATCTCCACTGTCTTGAACATAGGCAGGTAGGTCTTTCACAAATGGTTGCAAGAAACGGTCCACATAGTTGTTAGTGTTCTCAAAAAGACCACCTATGGCCGAGATTATTGGTCTCCCTGGGGGTTGCATTGCGTTCTTGTGTATTTTTGGTATCAGATAAAGCTGGGGCGTGGTGGGATAGTCATGCTTAAGAAATTCAAATTCCTGCTTGTTTATCAAGCTCATTCCTTTCCACTTGTAGAGTTCCTGCATGATACCATTCTTGGATTCCCACAACCAGAGTGGGGCTTACTCTGCAGTAACATTCGTGGTCTTGCAATTGTGTCATCGCTTCATCGTTGTTCATCTTAAGCGGCCAAAATACTATATTTCCGCCTTTGTCAGACCATCTTACCACTATATCCGGTCTGGCCTTAATTTTAGTCATGAGATTGTTGTATTCTAATATTCTATTGTGGTCTTTGGTACATAAATTCTTCGTGCTCATAAGAGATAGCTCCCGTAGTTCTTTAATTACATTTTCAGAGAATAAATCTAATCCATCTTTCAATAGGATGGGTATAAACACAGATTTAGGTCTGAAGTTGGTTTTCACTGTGAGGTGGGTATTCAAATTCGATTGGGCGGCTTTATCCCCTGCTGACAGCTGGCTTAGTGATTCGTCGTACTCTAGTGCATTCATATATACAGGAAGACTCTCCAAAATGAAAGGCAGAGACCACAGTAGGGGAGCAACCCGGAGACTCTTTATTCCGAAATTCACAGCAAGTGGCGTATGCATTTAGGCTCAGTAGCCTCTTCAGCGCCCAGATTAAAACAGGAAATGGAAGTGGCATCACAAATGGTATGTCCTGCCCCAACTTAAAATATAAGTGTTCGCTCCGCCCCCATCCGATCAACGGGGGTTTAATTCTGACAATGCATCTCGCCCAGGGAGGAGTTCAATCACTCCGATACCGCTTCTTTTCTGCCTGTATGAACTGGTGGGCTTGGTCCTCTCAATTCCTTGAGAAATAAAGTATTTCAGCCGAAACACAAACACCAGTGTTGACCAAGACAACTTGTATGTTGGGGCCTCTGTAGCACGTCGCTGGCTGGCAATGCACAGAAATGCATGAAGACCCTCCAAAATGAAAGGCAGAGACCACAGTAGGGGAGCAACACGGAGACTCTTTATTCCAAAAATCGCAGCAAGGGGCATATGCATTTCGGCTCAGTAGCCTCTTCAGCGCCCAGATTAAAACAGGAAATGGAAGTGGCATCACAAATGGTATGTCCTGCCCCAACTTAAAATTTAAGTGTTCGCTCCGCCCCTAGCGGTGATCCATATCATCTGTAGCAGTTCCTGGAGTGTAGGTTTTAACTCCAAATCCCAGCATGCCGTTGTTTGCCAGGATCGGGTGGCCCAATGGTTGCGCGGTCTGCAGGATTGTGTGACCCCCTTTGCCCATGTCCTGCGCTGCCTGCAGGAATGCACAGTCTCCTTGAGTCCCCTGACTGCACAACCACCTCACATAGGAATCCGATGAACGGGGGTAAGTCTGACAATGCATCTCGCCCACGGCGGAGTTCAATGACTCCGCCACCGCTTCTTTTCTGCCTGTATGAAATAATGGTCTTGGTCCTCTCAATTCCTTGAGAAATAAAGTATTTCAGCCGAAACACAAACGCCAGTGTTGACCAAGTCAACTTGTATGCAGGGGCCTTTGTAGCACGCCGCTGGCTGGCAATGCACGGAAAAGCATGAAGACCCTCCAAATTGAAAGGCAGAGAGCACAGTAGGGGAGCAACCCGGAGTCTCATTATTCCAAATTCGCAGCAAGAGGCGTATGCATTTCGGCTCAGTAGCCTCTTCAGCGCCCAGATTAAAACAGGAAATGGAAGTGGCATCACAAATGGTATGTCCTGCCCCAACTTAAAATATAAGTGTTCGCTACGCCCCTAGCGGGGATCCTCTAGGGGCAGATATATACACCAATCTTCCAAACAAGGAAAGTCGGCGCCGTGTCGTTTCGCTACAGTTTCTTTATTGTCAGCTGATAGTGTCAGACGCGTTTCGCCTGCCCAGCAGGCTTGCTCACTAACAATTGCATAAAGATTTTTTGCAAATTTAACTGAAAGTGTTCCCATGACACGTGCAAACTACAAACATAGATGGTGAAAACAGACTTGTAGTTTTCTAAACAGATAGCCACATTGTACCGGACACAACTGCAGCAACGCTCAATATATGCTCAATTAATTTAGTGTGAAATGTATAATAAACAGGACCAGGGGTGGGAGCACACCGCTTCACCTCCCAGCAACTTTCGCCCGTGGCATTGTGGTACATGCAGTTTCAGTTACTTGCTTGCTTCAAGAGTGTTGGAGTGTTTCACCACAGTTGGCGCAGATAGTGCTGATCTCTAGACACGTGTTTCTGGTTCTTTAACCGTCATCAGTAGAGATTGCAGTCTTTCAAATCTACTGTATAAACCATCAAATCATCGGCATACAAACCAACTTTTTTCTCCCAACTATTACAGGCAAAGGGAAAAATATGACCTTAGTTTGCACGTCAAAGGCTTGAAGTAGAGGTTAAAAAGAAGTGGGAAAAGGGGGCATCTCTGTCTGGTCCCCCTACCGATATTTATCAGTTTAGTAAGGTTCGCATTAACCAAAATCCTGGCCGCTGGGTTTTTAACTGCTGCTAAAAAGACCTCTCCTAGGTTCAACTGCTGGGTCATCCTGTATGGAAAAGGCCAACTGACCCTATCGAAAGCCTTTGCAGCGTTAAAGGTCAATACTGTTAAAGGGCTCCTGTATTCCCAAGCGAGGTCAATTGCTCCTATCAAATCATGAGTTAAATCATAAAATTGTCATCCTTTCATAAAACCTTTCAGGTCAGTATAACTCAAAGTTCCTACCACCTTATCCAGTTACTTAGTTAGAACCTGAGTGTATGTTTTATAATCGCTGTTAAGAAGCAAGATGGGTCTATAAGACTAACAGATCCATGATTGTCTTGATCCCTCAGTTGAGGGAGGTGTGCTGGTCTCAGTGTTCAAGTCACTAACCAATTTGGTTGGTGATCTACTGAAAGTAAAAGGGAGCAAAAAGAACGGAACACAACCACGTTGGTTTGATTCCGAATGTTCTCGAGCACTGAGAGATTTAAAATTATGCCTCAAAACCCAAGCTAGGGACAAGCAGAAAGTAGCTCTCTGTAGAAATATATATAAAACAAAGGTAAAACAGAGGAAGACCACGCTTCAAGTGGAAGTCTGGGCTGACCTGAGGGAGGCTGGGGAGAATAAAGATTTTAATGAATTCTGGAAAATCATCAATAGACCCTGTTTTCAAGATAGTAATGCCCCAGGGATTAGCAATAATATGCTCCCGAACAATGGGTGTCTCATTTTAAGGGCCTTTACAATCATAGCTCTGATACTGTGTCTGTAGGGGTGTGGACAGGGTTTGGCTCGGTGAACCAGAATTTTCACTTCAAGAAATCACCCAAGCTATCCAAGGCATGACCCGTAATAAAGCACCGGGGCCTGATGGCACATTACCAGACCTCTATTTAAGTAACATCGACCTTTGGGCCCCTATTTTGACTAGGGTGCTAAACGCAGCTATTAAATCTGGTCTTCCGCGATCATGGCCTACTGCATTGATTGTCCCTATCTTCAAAAAAGGGAGCAGGGACAATCCTCAATGCTACAGACCAATCTCGTTGATAGACGTGTCAGCCAAATTGCTAGGCAGGGCGGTTTTAAATCGCCTTATGGCCTGGACAGAAGAGCACCACATTATAGCAGATACCCAATATGGCTTTAGATCGGGTAAATCAACAAGCGATCAATGCCTTAACCTTTACTTATTAGCTGTAAAATACACAAAGGCTAGTAAAGGTACACTCTATACGGGTTTTATGGATCTGGCTGTGGCCTTTGATAATGTAAATAGGAGTAAACTCTGGGCCATGATGAGCAACCTGGGAATTGACCACGGACTTATCAACATTCTCAAGGAATTACATTGGAACACCACTGCCAAGGTCCGCTTTAGCACGGGGGGGATAGCTTGTCTCCATTTCTGGTGAAGAATTGGCTTGGTAGTTTAGTCTGCCCTGTTCCCATGATGCACTGGGCCAGGGACAGACTGATTTGCATATAGCCAGGTTCTGAGCTGGGATGGGGCAGTGAGATAAATAACGGTGATGGATCAAGCCCTGATCTTTGGACTGGGTAAGAGTGGTCTGTTTAACTCAGACACTCTGTTCATCACCACCCCCTTTTTGTAAATCGTTTTTGGCCACTATAGGTGTGGCAGGGTATACTCAGACATGAGTCCCTTTCTCACTGCTCCATCAGGATTCAAGCAAGCCGGGCCGAAGAAGGCTGAAATGCCAGAAACCGGTCCCCGGTAGCTTGTCTCCATTTCTGGTGAAGAATTGGCTTGGTAGTTTAGTCTGCCCTGTTCCCATGATGCACTGGGCCAGGGACAGACTGATTTGCATATAGCCAGGTTCTGAGCTGGGATGGGGCAGTGAGATAAATAACGGTGATGGATCAAGCCCTGATCTTTGGACTGGGTAAGAGTGGTCTGTTTAACTCAGACACTCTGTTCATCACCACCCCCTTTTTGTAAATCGTTTTTGGCCACTATAGGTGTGGCAGGGTATACTCAGACATGAGTCCCTTTCTCACTGCTCCATCAGGATTCAAGCAAGCCGGGCCGAAGAAGGCTGAAATGCCAGAAACCGGTCCCCGGTAGCTTGTCTCCATTTCTGGTGAAGAATTGGCTTGGTAGTTTAGTCTGCCCTGTTCCCATGATGCACTGGGCCAGGGACAGACTGATTTGCATATAGCCAGGTTCTGAGCTGGGATGGGGCAGTGAGATAAATAACGGTGATGGATCAAGCCCTGATCTTTGGACTGGGTAAGAGTGGTCTGTTTAACTCAGACACTCTGTTCATCACCACCCCCTTTTTGTAAATCGTTTTTGGCCACTATAGGTGTGGCAGGGTATACTCAGACATGAGTCCCTTTCTCACTGCTCCATCAGGATTCAAGCAAGCCGGGCCGAAGAAGGCTGAAATGCCAGAAACCGGTCCCCGGTAGCTTGTCTCCATTTCTGGTGAAGAATTGGCTTGGTAGTTTAGTCTGCCCTGTTCCCATGATGCACTGGGCCAGGGACAGACTGATTTGCATATAGCCAGGTTCTGAGCTGGGATGGGGCAGTGAGATAAATAACGGTGATGGATCAAGCCCTGATCTTTGGACTGGGTAAGAGTGGTCTGTTTAACTCAGACACTCTGTTCATCACCACCCCCTTTTTGTAAATCGTTTTTGGCCACTATAGGTGTGGCAGGGTACACTCAGACATGAGTCCCTTTCTCACTGCTCCATCAGGATTCAAGCAAGCCGGGCCGAAGAAGGCTGAAATGCCAGAAACCGGTCCCCGGTAGCTTGTCTCCATTTCTGGTGAAGAATTGGCTTGGTAGTTTAGTCTGCCCTGTTCCCATGATGCACTGGGCCAGGGACAGACTGATTTGCATATAGCCAGGTTCTGAGCTGGGATGGGGCAGTGAGATAAATAACGGTGATGGATCAAGCCCTGATCTTTGGACTGGGTAAGAGTGGTCTGTTTAACTCAGACACTCTGTTCATCACCACCCCCTTTTTGTAAATCGTTTTTGGCCACTATAGGTGTGGCAGGGTATACTCAGACATGAGTCCCTTTCTCACTGCTCCATCAGGATTCAAGCAAGCCGGGCCGAAGAAGGCTGAAATGCCAGAAACCGGTCCCCGGTAGCTTGTCTCCATTTCTGGTGAAGAATTGGCTTGGTAGTTTAGTCTGCCCTGTTCCCATGATGCACTGGGCCAGGGACAGACTGATTTGCATATAGCCAGGTTCTGAGCTGGGATGGGGCAGTGAGATAAATAACGGTGATGGATCAAGCCCTGATCTTTGGACTGGGTAAGAGTGGTCTGTTTAACTCAGACACTCTGTTCATCACCACCCCCTTTTTGTAAATTGCTAGGCAGGGCGGTTTTAAATCGCCTTATGGCCTGGACAGAAGAGCACCACATTATAGCAGATACCCAATATGGCTTTAGATCGGGTAAATCAACAAGCGATCAATGCCTTAACCTTTACTTATTAGCTGTAAAATACACAAAGGCTAGTAAAGGTACACTCTATACGGGTTTTATGGATCTGGCTGTGGCCTTTGATAATGTAAATAGGAGTAAACTCTGGGCCATGATGAGCAACCTGGGAATTGACCACGGACTTATCAACATTCTCAAGGAATTACATTGGAACACCACTGCCAAGGTCCGCTTTAGCACGGGGGGGATTACTGATCCCTTCCCGTGAACCAACGGAGTGAGTCAGGGATGTATCCTTGCCCCCTTTTTATTTTCGCTTTATATAAATCATTTGGAGAGAACACTGGTTGCCTTAAATGTGGATTGCCCCATAGCAGGAAAGTGTCATATTCCGGTACTGCTGTACGCGGATGACGCGGTCCTGCTTGCCCGAACAGCTCTGAGTCTACAACATCTTGTTGATGGGTTTGTGGAATTCATGGACAAATTAGATCTGCCTGTGAATCTGAACAAATTGTATTTGATGGTGACGGGCAAGAAACCCTGCAGGAAATTTGTATTTAAAATAGAGTCCCACACACTAGAAACTGTAAGTTCCTTTTCCTACTTGGGCCTTCTGTTTGATGGGGAGATAAAGTTTGACTTTTTAATGGAGGAAAGGTGTAGAAAGCTGGTTTCCGCAAACGGTGCGATACTCAACTTTGCCCGAAGGCTGGGTCGATGGTCACCAGAGCAAGTAATGAATCTATACGTAGCTGTAAGCACTGCAAAGGCTCTATATGGTGCAGAGGTCTGGGGCTTTAGGGATGCAAGACTTTTACAATTGGAGGAAGACAAATTCCTACGTAGGATCCTGAAGATACCACAGAGTACCCCAGCAGGAATTGTACACACTGAGCGTGGGATTCCATTTATTATAGACCAGGTGAATGTGAGGCCTATTATGACATGGCTTAGAATTTGGGTGAACGCCGAAGCTGAACTAAGCAGGGTAATAGTTGGCGATTGCTTACAAAAAGACACTTGCCTCCAAATTCCTTGGCTGAAGTATATCAAGGACACACTAGGAATCATTGACCAGTCGTTACTCTTTAGTGATCCTACTTCCATTACCACCTCATGTAGACATCAAATTAAAAAACAACTACTAGAAAAATTTGAATCGCGAAGATTAAGCTCTGACTCAGCAAATAGATCGGTTGTGGCACACCGTTTAGTGAGTAATGGAGAAGGGATGGATCCCTATTTATTTTTAATGTATAACCAGCAGGGTAGATTTTTTTTTTTTTTTAATTTTTAAAACCTTTATTTAAATAGTGCACACAGCTATTTAGCCTAACATCCCGGAGGCAAGGCAGCACGGTGAATCAGGAGAGCAATAGTGCAAGAGCAATTGTCGCAGTACAATGAAGGTTGTTTTTATAATTTTATGTCATGAAAGAAACATAGAGCAAGGAAAAGAGAAGAACGCCAAAAGGCGCTAAAGAGTGGCAATGGAGTAGAAGAGGCCTTCGAGGTGTTGGCAGCGGGGCAGAGGGGACAGCGAGCACAGAAACACGAATACAGGAGGATAGATCAGGATACAAGGGGGGGAGAAGAGGAAACAGGATTCAGCAACACAACGTATCACAGTTGGTGCAACAGGTTATGGTGACAGATGTTCCTCTAAAGAAACAGGTTCCGGGGGCAAGCAAATATCTCCCCTGTAAGCATTCCAGGCCCCCCACACTTTCGTCCACTTTTTACGCTTACCCCTGGCAACATAGACCGTCTTTTCCCTAAACATACACCAATCCATGTTGGCCTTCCATTGTACCACCAGGGGAGCCGTCGGAGCCCCCCATTTCTGCGCAATATCTCGTTTGGCCACCATGTTGCCAAGGGTCACCCACTGCGTCTGAGCCACATTGTGATCGGATGGTTCCCAGATGTTGAGGAGACATCTTCTAGCTTCCGCGGTCGCCACCACCCCAGTCACCTCGTCCATAATCTGGTGCACACGTCTCCAGTAGGAGGCTATGACGGGGCATTCCCAAAGAATGTGCATAAAAGTAGCCACGGCGACAGAGCCGAAAGGTCGAGTAGCCCATATGCACAAGCTGGGGGCCAGTCACGTACACCCTGTGCAGGATTTTGAACTGCACCAGCCGAAGACGAGAGGAAATGGCGACTTCCTTAGGGGAAGACACAGCGCTCTGCCAATCCTCGTCGTCAATCTCGAGGCCATCACGCACCCACTGATCCCGCACACAGAGGAGAAGGTCAGTACGGACATTAATCAGTTTCTTGTACGACAGTGAGATGGCACTGTCAGGCATATGACCATCCAACACCCTGTCCTCCAGCGGGGAGCTTTCAGGAATCGCCTCCTCTGCCGGCTTAGCAGAGAGCAGCGTGTGTCGCAGCTGGGCGTAACGGAAGAACTCTGAGCCGCCCAGCTGGTACTCAGTCTGCAGCTGGGAGAAGGTCTTAATCTCGCCCTTTGAGATCATATCGTCTACCCTGGAGATGCCTATGAGGTCCCATTTATCAAATCCCTTGGTGTGCCATAACCTGCCCAAGATATCGGAGTCATACAAAGGGGTGAACCTAGTCAGCCTGCCCTGCCAGCCCTGCGCCTTGGTAACCGTCTGCCAAATGTGGACCGCAGTTTTCAT
Source organism: Lissotriton vulgaris (assembly GCF_964263255.1). Lineage (NCBI taxonomy): Eukaryota > Metazoa > Chordata > Amphibia > Caudata > Salamandridae > Lissotriton > Lissotriton vulgaris. Next base: position 1,254,655,928 of record NC_141696.1, read on the forward strand.
TGGACCCGACATCCGCCTATCCAAAGACCTCGAATACAGCGCCCTGTAATAATTACCGCCACCCAATAGCCATTTATCCATTGCCTAGCCAGGGTTATTTTCAGGGCCGTAGAAACCATGATTGATGGCCGCCAACTGGGAGGCCCAGTAATACCTGCGCACATCTGGTAATGCAATACCCCCGTCGTACCACGGAAGCGTGAGCTTCGTGATAGCGACGCGGGGACGGCCGTCCCAGAGCAAGGCACGTTGAAGGCCCTCGATCTCTCGAAAGTAGCGGGCAGGGACCGGGTCTTGGGTATTCTGCAGGGCGTACAAAAACCTGGGCAAAGACATCATCTTAAATAATGCCGCCCGTCCAAGTAAAGAAATTGGAAGCTTGCGCCAACCCTCCACATCACGCCGGAGGCGCAGAAGAGGGGGAAGCAAGTTGTGGTCGTAGCGCGCTTTCGCATTGCCAGAGATATAAATCCCCAAGTATTTAAAGCCCTGGCTGGCAACCTGGATGTTACAGCCTCTAGGGAGGCGTGGTGTGTCCCCTTTCAGTACGTATAAGGAGGACTTGGCCCAGTTAATAACGAGGCCAGAGTGCCGTCCAAAAAGTCTAATACATCGCACGCCACAATGAGTGACTTGCAAGGGGAGGTAAGGTAGAGCAGAATGTCGTCGGCATAGAGAGAGATTCTGTCCTCAAAACCAGGGGCCCAGCTTATGCCGTGCAGATCCTGGTGTGTGCGCAGCATGGCGGCAAGCGGCTCCAGAGCGAGCGCAAACAAGAGAGGCAACAGGGGGCAGCCCTGTCTGGTGCCTCTATGAAGGGCAAAAGATGCTGAGATGCGGCCATTAACAGCAACGTTAGCCAGCGGGCCGGCATAGAGGAGCTTCACCCAATCCACAAACACCGGGCCAAAACCGAGCTTCGCCAACACCGCCCAAAGGTAACTCCATTCGAGAGAGTCAAAAGCCATTGTGGCGTCCAAGGAAGCAAGGACTGCCGGCTCCTCCAGAGTGTGGGCCCTGGCCAGGGCGCCGTGGAGTCTACGCAAGTTAAGGGCAGTGTTGCGATGAGGAATAAAGCCCGACTGGTCCGGGTGCACTAAGTCGCCGATAACTCCAATCAGACGATTAGCGAGTAGTTTGGCGAGAATCTTAGGCTCAGCATTAAGGAGAGAAATGGGACGATAAGAGCGACACAAGTCTCTCGGCTTCCCTTCCTTGTGGATGACCACAATGGTGGCCAACCTCTGGTCTAGGGGAAGAAGGCCGGCGTCCCGCGCTTCCAGGAACATGTTACGCAGGTGTGGGGAAACCACATCCGGCCTGATCTTATAGAACTCAACCGGGATGCCGTTGGGGCCAGGTGCCTTGCCCGATCGCAATGAGCGGATCGCAAGGGCGATCTCATCAGCAGAGATGTCCCTGTCCAAGTCGTCGCGCTCCTCGTCCGAGAGACAGGGAAGGTCGACGGTCGAGAGAAGCGCTGTCGACTCGATCTCAGACCGGTCGGAAACAGAGGTGTAGACGCCTCGGAAGTAATCAGCAAAAGACTCGGCAATGGCACTGGGATCAGAGACGACAACTCCGTCATCCCCCATTATTTCGGGTACGACACGACTAGCCATCTCTCTCCTGTCCAGCCAGGCCAGCAACTTCCCGGCCTTATCGCCGACGTCATATATCCGACCCTGCTGTTCCTTAGCTAAAGCAAGGGCAGCATTCGTGGCAAGGTCACGGTATTCCGACTGTTTGAGGGAAAGGTCATGCAGGAGAGTGGGATCGGGATCTGTCTCCAACTGGGAGTCAAGCTCTAAGATCTCCTCCTAAATGCGCACCAAATCGGCATCCCTGACTCTACGGGCCTCCGCTATAAGAGCAAAAGCCTCACCCCTCAGGACAGTCTTAAATGCCTCCCATAGAGTCGCAGCCGAACCAACCGATCCCTCATTTTCAGAAAAGTAGAGGTCGAAGGTCTTGGCTAAGAGATTGCGAGTTTTGGGATTGCGGAAATACCATGGATTAACTGCCACCGGCCGATCCAACAAGACAATGTCAAAATCAAAAGAGACCCACAGCGGAGAATGGTCAGAAATACCCCGCGCCAAAAAACGGGCCTCGGAAATGGCAGGCGCATGTGCAGCCAATGTAAGAACATAGTCTATCCGAGAAAGACTACCATGGGCGCCGGAATGGAAGTAAAAGTGACAGAGCGTGGGATGTAAAAGCCGCCAGCTATCAACTAGTCCCATGGTCTCAAGGAAAGAAGGCAACCACAATTGGGAGCCCCGGAGGTCTCTAGGCAGATGGCGGTCCAAGGAGCCGGAGCAAACCGAGTTGAAATCACCCCCCATTATCAACAAACCAGCAGGCAAATTTTAAAAAAAGCCACCAAGGTCTTGGAAAGTGCTAGATTGTAAGCCCGGGGGAACATAAACTGAAAGTAATGTCAGGGCACGCCCTTCCCATCGTCCCGCAACTGCGGCGTACCGCCCCCTCTCATCGATCAGAGTGACGTCAACCTCAAGCGGGAGGGACGTGCGAACAAGGACTAACTCCCCCCGAGATCCCGAGGAGAACCCCGAGTGGGCCACCATTTTGTATCCCCTACGATTGAGTGCTTTGCATGTGTTCCCAACCAAGTGCGTCTCCTGAAGGAGAACAACATCGGGCATGTGGCGTTTAATCAATTGAATCACGACCCCTCTCTAGATGCGGTCACCCAACCCGTTGACATTCCAACTGAGTACTCGTAGTTTCCTACCCCCCATCATCGTGTCGCCAGCCCCACCCAACCCCAACAATCCTCAACAACAAGTGAAACTGAGCAGTATATACAACCCATTGCTTAAGAGAGAAAAAGAAGAAGAGAGAGAAATGAACAAGCAAACAAACTTTCCCATCACCACCCCCCACCCTGCACCCCTGCAGCAGACTAAGAAGCCCCCCAACCAGCAGTGTGCCTGTCGCCCCATAAACTAGTCTACAGAAAGTCCCCAGAGGAGTAAGGAATCTCCACAAACCCCTCCCGCCACCCTCCATGTAAACGACAGGAGAATCATCAAAATCGAAGTAGCAGTGGTATTAGCAGTCACAGACATCAGGGACACCAACCACCAAAATCGGCACAGTAGAACCAAGTCCTAGTGATCGGGACCACCAGTTGCGCCTCCGGAATGTTCGTCGTGTTCTTCCCGGCGTTGTGGCAGAGTGTCCAGCCAGTCGCTTGCGTTTTCTGGCACATCGAAGAACAGAACAACCGGACACTGCTGTGTCTTATGTAGGAATGCACTGTTCGACCTTGCACAAGTGCAATCGTTTATTATAGTTCTCTCCCTTTTATGTATTCATATAACTTACAACCCTGTTCAATATTAAAAGAATTTTTATAATAATGTCAACACAACAACTATTGTTATTCCACCACCAATATTCGTCTCAAGCGCATCAATGAAATAACATGAGTGAGAAAACAAAAATACTTTTGTGCCGATTCATAAATCATTTACTGATGATTTTTAAAAAGTGCTTAGTTTTAACGTGTTTTCATGCATATTCACAATTTGAATTCATTGCAAATGCTGTTCATTTTCTCCTATATCATACACGACATATATATCTTGTGTATTGCGACGACTCCTAATGCATTTCGATGCCTCAGCATCTTCGTCAGGGGACACGCTCTACCAAAAAAACCAATTTACATAAAATCAGACCGTATTATGTACATATCTCTTTCATTTATATCTCCACATTCTTTTAACTAATACTCCACGTGATAAATACATTTTTAGTGTAATCATGCAATTATACATAAAGTTCTCCAGGCTAACCAGTTAATGTTCCTGTGCTACTATTTCGTGGTGAGACCCTATACATGCCATTAAGTTTGGTATTGTGCTTCCAAAGTGTGCATACATCAGCCGTTGCCAAACGTGAAACCAACAGAAAGAAAAACGATGCACATACCCTCCAGGCGGGTATACTGGCTCTTGATGAAATTCGTCTTCGTCACAACAATGTCTATAAACAAACCAGACCATTACCAATGTGATCACAAAATGCGAGGCTCAGCCCACGCTGTTAAAAACAAATATGTGCGCTTAACGCATGCAACACTTACTCAATCCTTTTTCACACAACCCAGATCGATTTGTGTTTGGGGCTCGGCTTGTCAAAACAAAAAGTCAAAAGGCCGTCTTTACTATTTGCACACGTTTACCGTGTGCCCTGTCGTTTTATCCTAAAGTGACCCATCGGTTTAAACCATCCTAGCTCTTACCTCGTATATTTTCTCCGAACCACTGTTCTCGGCTGTCTCCTTCCTGCACCCGCGAAAACACGCCGTACTCCGGCGTTACGTGCTCGAACGTAAATAACGTTCAACACTGACAACGGACTATCGTCCCCCCTCCTCTCACATCTAATCTACGTGGGAGAACCTGTTTAACACAAACAACGGACTACCCTTAGTCCACCCTTCGTCACTTCAGTATTTAAAACCAGTGTTTAAAAGAGATTATCCACGTGTGCCATTGCAACAAAACGTAGATTAGCGATTGTAATCAGAAATGAAACAATAAGCAAACTGTAAAAGTGAGCGCATTTGTCCACTGCGGTTACCGTTAGTTTTATGATCAAAATTCGTGACGAACAGTCATCCTAAACTCATTGGTACTACATACCAAAAAAATAATAAGCTGGAAACTTATATACCTAACATAACAACTGGACCAAAATCAATATTATATAGTGGACTTCCCATGCTAGAATAGTGGATTTGAACATTATACTATGAAAGGCATGTGTGTATACACTCATATTGGGCGCACCATATCAAGACTTAATTCTGTATTAACAACTTGATGATACCACAGTAGCAGTCAATTATAGAAAACAAGCAAATTCAATCTTATCATTCAGCCCTCCCGGTTTCACGGTATTCAAATGTCTCATCCAAAATGTTTCCCTTTGGGCTATACGTATGTTGGAATCCACATGGGGCTCGACCAACACCCGCTCCAGTACAGTGAATCTGAGTTGGGGGATAGTGTGTTGCCTCTCCTTCCAGTGTTGCGCCAAACTCGATTTTTCATTTCCTAACCTTATGTTCGATTTGTGCTCCGTGAGCCTGACTTTGATTTTGCTTGTAGTGCGGCCTACATACACTAGGCCGCACGGACATTTGATGGCATATATTACTGAGCTCGTATTACAGTCCGAAGTGTGTCTTAGTTTGATTTGTTTGCCTGTGTGCGGATGTGTGAATGTATCTCCCATTAGTACGTTACCACAGTGTCCACAGTTCAAACATTTACGCATTCCTTTTGTGCTCTCTTGGGATGTCTCTTTTCTTCTATGTTTGAACAGCTCTTTCAGATTTTTGGATCTTGATAACGCAAAGATAGGTTTATCTACGAAAGTGTGTGAAAGTCTTCTTCTACATCGAAGAACAGGGCACGGCCCTCGTGCTCAATCCGGAGTTTGGCAGGAAACTGTATCGAGTATTTAAAGCCCATGTCTCTCAGGTGCCGCTTCACCCCTGCGAAACTCTGACGCTGCCTCTGAACGGCCCTGGTGAAATCCGGATAGAAGTGCACCTCAGAGTTCTGATATTGGAGCGGTCCATGCCTCCTGGACGCCTGAAGAATCACGTCCCGGTCTCTAAAGTTGAAGAGCCGGGCAATGATGGGCCTAGGCGCCACACCCGACTTCGGCGGGCCGCCCGGGACCCGATGGGCACGCTCCACAGAGAAAAATTTGCTCAGGCCAGAAGGTGCAAGATGCGTCTGCACCAGGTCTTCCACGAAAAGGTCCGCTGCCGCCTCCTCCGCTCCTTCCGGAACACCAATAATACGGACATTCTGCCACCTGGCACGTCCTTCAAAGTCCTCCAGCCTTCTAGAAAATTGGTCGTTAGCCAGTCTCAGGGTCCGGACCTCCGTCTGCAGGTCCGAAACGTCGGTAGTTAGGCTGGAGGTCTTGAGATCAAGAGATTTCACCCGATCGTTAGTCTTTCCTAGGTCAGCCCTGATTAAAGTGAGGTCCACAGCCAGAGTGTCCATCTTGTGAGTCAGGACCTCGTGTTGTTTTTGCATTTCAGACCGAATGCCCGCGATGGCCCCCATAATGTCACTCAGGGTAGGCTCAGAGCCTTCGGGCGAGCCTGCACGATGAAGGTCTTTAGATGAGGCCACCACCGTAGGTGAGGTCCGTTGCTGAGCATAACGGTCAATTTTGTTCAGCTGCGTTTGAGTCGTCCTGCGAACACCTCTGTTCGATGTCTTGTCGGGGTCCCCTCTGCCCGCCATGTTGGGTCCAAGGAGGACAACGGGTTATGCCACCCGAACGAAGAATCAAACAAATAGATCAAAGGCAGGGGCAGCAATCGCACCAGGCCGGTAGTAGGCAACTCAGCAGCCACGAGCACTTCGCCAGCAGGGACCGCGAACATCCACTTCGCATTCCAGTCATGCGGAGCGTCGGTGAAGGCAGCAGCCACCCTCGAGACAATGGCGCATCCCTGGCACGGAGTTCAGCTCGACGTAACTTCGCCTAGGAACCACCAATCTAGAAGCGGAAAGCAGCTCCCGTGTCTGCGACCATCCACCAAGTAGAATCCACTAACGTGGATCCGGATTTCCAACAGGATATTTGCGGAGGATCGGAGGGTCCGCGGAGCTCCGAGCTTACGCGGCCATCTTGGTTGCCCGCGAAGCTCCTCCCCAGGATAGATTTTTAATGTGTCGTTTTAGGCTCAATTTGTTACATAATATTTTAGCCTATCCATCAGGTTTTACTTTAACAATTGAGCAGAAGGGAGGCTGTGGCTGCGACAATAGGTCTCCGCAGGACACCCTTCATTTTGTACTTTTGTGTTCTTTTTATCGAACTCCCCGTCGTAGATTCCTTGTTGATATTTTAAAAGAGGCAAAACTCCGCCAATCCAAGACTGCCCTACTTTTTTTGCGAAAGGCTAGTGATATGCGTACCTTGTGCTCTATTATGAATTTCCTGAAAATTGTAGCAAGACTAAGAAACACAAGAGGCTGAGCAATGATGTATAAATTGTCATATGTTTTAAATGTTTTAACCTTCTTTTTTAATGATGTTCGGTTCGGAAATGCGATTAATGTATTTTGTATAATGTATTTTTATGATGGTTTTTAATCATCGAAATAAAGATCTACTGAACTGAACTGAGACTAACAGGCCCTGGGATTCTTATTTTGTTTAAGAATTATGTTTATAGTGCGAAATCCCAAGAGGATGGAAGGTCCTGACTATGTAAGAAAGGAGAAATAAAAGCTGCATATTTTAACATCATATAGATCTCGTTAGGGAGGGAGTCAGGGCTTGCAGCTTTCCTCTTTTTTAAGTTACTAATAATTTTGAGAATTTCCTCAAGACTAATGGGGCTATTCAAATCATCTGTAGAGGCCCCCTGTAAAGATGGTAGTTCCAGATCTTGAAGGAAGCTCTCCATTTGTTCTCCACCCGCTATTGAGTCTTCTGTATCAAGATCTTGAAAAAACTGTCCAAAAGCGTTTTCAATCCTGACATCGTCTGAAAATATTTTACCTGTACTTTGACATCTGACTTCCCTAATATTATTCCTTGTCTGGTTGGCTTTAGCCTTCCAGGCTAGCAATTTGCTGCAGCCCTCCCCGTATTCGTGGTGAGACAGCTTACTGGCTTCCCATTTCCTCCTAACTATCCCCTGCAAGTAGTTCGTAAACTCAGACCTTGGGAATTGTAAATTTTGCCCAAATTCCTTCGCGTTTGGGCCATTAAAAGCCTGTTTGAGGTCTAACTGGAGGGTATGTACTGAGGCTTCAAGTTTATCAATTTCTTCTCTAACCTTCCTATTTTGAGCGACAGTTAAACTGGTTAGAATACCTATTAAGAAAGCCTTATAGGTGTACCATACAATATGCAAGGAGGATAAACTAATATTGGGAAGGAAACATTTGTTTGTAGCAACTTTCAATTTTTCCACTACCTGTAAGTCTAGAAGTAATGTACAATTTGGAGTCCACCTCCAAGGGGGAGATTTGTTCTTTAAAGTGATCTCTAAACTAACTGCAGAGTGGTGAGATAGGTGCTCCAGAACGTGGGTAACTCTTATAGTCTTCTTGCTATTATTAGAGTCTACAAGAAAGCTTGCTCAATGGCTGTATTTTTTTGTTGTGAAAAGTGAACTTCCCTTCTGAAGTCTCTTCTGTACAGCCCGTTAGTCTCCAGATATCCATAAGACCAATGTCCACCATCAGCAGTTTTAGAGCAGTTCTCAGATTAGGGGTCTCAGCAATTGCCCTCCTAGACGATGTATCTTGGGGCAGGTCAATAACTACATTAAAGTCCCTTCCTAATATAATAGATCATTAATGTCAACAAGTTGAAGAAATAAAACCCAGAGAGGGACAGGGTCATCTAATACCCTTGAAATGCCAACCAGGAACCATCAATTTTAACCTTGGCTATTGCTCATCTGCCAAGGGAATCAACAAGACAATCCCCCAGAGTAGCTTGGATGGATTTCTTAAAAAGGAGCACCACCCCTTCACCAAACACAGCAGGGTGGTGCACACACAATTTTATATCCATTTCTGCCCTTTGAGTATCTTGCCCCATTCCTCTTAACGCAAGTGAGACTCCTGCAAAAACAGACTTCAATATCTGAGAGCCTAAGATACTCCAAGATTCTCTTTCTTCTAGAAGCAACTCTAAGACATTTGACATTCCAGGAGGCCTTTTTCAAATGTCTAAATCTTTCTGAACTCGCCATAACTAAAATAGGCGGGTTCACTGTGGACAGGACTTACTGAATATAACTGTGAGCCTATTGAATCTCACTGACCCGCCTGGACCATTTTAACTAATGAGGACTTTTTTTCTCCCACTTGCTCCCTCACCCAGTGAAAAGGAGAAACACTGTGTTTATTTTTAATATTTTTTGTTAGAAACCCACCACACCCAAGGGATCCCTCCCAGCTGACTAAAGTTATTCTGAAGGATTACCTCTTTGAGCTCTCTTGCTACATCATGGCAACAATATTATTTATGTTGGGTTTTAATCTCTTCAACTACGGTACTGACTTCCTTAGGATCTCTGATGTTGTGCATTTTGTTGTTCCACATCCCTTGTAGGGAGGCAGGGAAGCAAAGGTTAGCGGTAACACCCAATCTCCTCAATTCTTGAATAAACTTCACTACTCCCACTGTCTATCTTGCGTGGAGCATGAAATGTCCGTTCTGATAAGAAAGGACCAGTCTGCTTTCTCGTATGTTCCTGCTTTAAGAGCCCCTGCAAGAATTTTCTCTTTATGAGAGAATTACTTGAGGTTTACCAGAATCCTTCTCAGGGTTTTTTGTCCTGGTCTTCTTGAAGACACATCACAATGTATTCTTTAGATGTCATCGTCTAAGATGTGTTCCTCCATGTCCATATTGAATTCTTTTAGGAGGCTGATTGTAAAACCCCTGATGTTCTCACCCTCAAGACCTTCCGGGACATTCAGAATCATGATGTTATTTCTCCTTGCATTATTTGTAAGGGCTTCTATCTTGTCTGAAGCTCTTTATCCCCGTTCTTCAACTGCTGAATCTCTTCTTTGTTAGTATCGCATTTTTGAGAAATATCACCCAGAGAGACCTCCATTACCACAACTCTTTCCATCAAGTTGTTAATCTTGTCTTCTAAAACTTCACATGCACCCTCAATCTTTTGCTGATTTAGTTCAGAGACGGCAAACTTTTCCCTAACTTCTGTTATCAAGGTGGATAGAAGCCTCACCGTGCCGATTTGCTCGGTCTGTTTATCCCCTGCAGTGAACAGACCTCTATGGTCTTTGGGTTGATTTGGGGTAGTCGTAAATGTAAGATTTCCCTGATCATGTTCCAAGGTATTTTCTATTGCTAAGTGGCTGTACCTATTGTCTAAACGCAATGTGTCTTTCCCCCCTTTATTGGCAACAGTATTCTCCATTGCTAATGGGGAACGTTTAGATTCACAAACGTACACAGAGGCGGGAAGAGCAGGCAAGGGGAAGAGGGGCAGCTTGGGCTCCTTGCGCATGATGGACGGAGCACTGAAACTTTTCAGCCCCTCACCCTCAGTCACAGATCTTCACGCTAAGTTGGCAGTTACCCCAAAACCGGTCCCAGGATGATTGTTTCCGGTCCAAAGATTACCTGGAATAGGGTCAAGACTGAGTTGCATATGGCTGAGTCCGAAGTGGGGTTGCGAAGTAAAGTAAAGAACGATGATGGATTCAACCCAGATCTGTGACTGGGGTGAATGTCTGAAAAGTTTCAGCGTTCCTTCCATCATCCCCATGTGTTTGCTTTGTTTGCCCTTAGTTGGCAGGGTATGCCCAGACATGGGTCCCTTGCTCACTTTGCCACTGGATTCAAGCTAGACTGGCCGATGATGGGTGTTAACCCGAAACTGGTCCCAGGATGCTTGTTTCTGGTTGAGGGCAGATCTGGCTTGGCAGCTCGGGCTGGACTATTCCCATGAGGAATAGGGTCGAGACTGATTTGCATATGTCTCGGCCTGAACTGGGGTGGAGCAGTGAGCTAAAGAATGATGATAGAGTCAACCCAGATCTGTGACTGGGGGTGAGTGTCTGAAAAGTTTCAGCGCTCCGTCCATCTTCTCCTTGTGTTTGCCCTAAGTTGGCAGGGTATGCCTGGATGTGGGTCCCTTGCTCACTTTGCCACTGGATTCAAGCAAGCCTTGGTGATGAGGGGTATTACCACAAAACATGTTCCAGGATGCTTGTTTCCAGTCCAGGGAAGACCTGGCTGTGCATTTTGGGCTGGCTTATTCCCATGACGAATAGGGTAAAGACTGATTTGCATATGGCTGGGTCTGAACTGGGGTGGTGAGGTAAACTAAAGAATGATGATGTATTCAACCCAAATCTGTGATGGGGGGGGGGGGTGTCTGAAAAGTTTCAGCCCTCCGTCCATCTCTCCATTGTGTTCGCTTTGTGTGCCGTAAGTTGACAGGGTATGCCCAGACGTGGGCCCCTTGCTCACTCTGCCACTGGATTCAAGCTAGCCTGGCTGATGAGGGGTGTTACCCCGAAACTGGTCCCAGGATGCCTGTTTCTGGACCAGGGAAGACCTGGCTGGGCAGTTCAGGCTGGGTTATTCCCATGAGGAATAGGGTCCAGACTGATTTGCATGTGGCTGGGTCTGAACTGGAGTGGCGAAGTGAGCTAAAGAACAATGATAGATTCAACCCAGATCTGTGACTGGGGGTGAGTGTCTGAAAAGTTTCAGTGCTCTGTCAATCATCCCCTTGTGTCTGATGCAGCTAAGGAGACAAGACATAGTGAGATCCAGAAGCTCATAATAGGGCTGGTACCTGAACAAGGACTAGAGGGGATATGGGAGCAATCGTCAGAGGATCCATTATCAGAGTCACAATCTGAGCAAAGTTAGCAGCAAGGGGAACATGGTTGCGATCAGGTCCATTCTTGGATTGGACCCAGCCCCTTGCCTAGTGGATGGGCATAGTCACAGTTCTTGCTCGAAATTGTCTTGCATGAACTACGAGAGCTGAAGGACATGCCAGGCAAGTAATCTGCTGCAATTAATCAGAGGCAGAACAAAATACAGGAATCAATGGGACATATTCCTGAATGACAGCAAGAGTTAGAACAAAGAATGACAGATCTGATAGATCCTAACCCTGGTTTGGGATAAAGAGTTGAATAATATGCAGAAGAAGCTGCAGGACTCTCAGAACAAAATTAAAGATATGGAAACTATGCCAGAAGGTCGAACGTCTGCTTTGTGGGGGTACTGGAAGGGGCAGAGAATAGAGGTAACCTTCAGAATATTTTGCAATTTATGGAATCATTGATCAAAACATACATTTTGGAGAACCCTCCATAGGACTTAACAACCATGAGAACCCATCGTATTCCCGCTCAAAGGTTGACAAATGTAAAGTATCCACCTATCTTCATAGCATACTTTGCGGTCTGCAGAATAAAGGAACAGATTTTCACAAAAGCAATTCAAAAGAAATATTTTTGTCTAGCAGAGAAAGACCAGGTTCGAGTGTCAGTGGCATCGTTACATAGAAGGAGAGATTTGATTGGTCTGAATCGGGGGCCCAGGCCACCATAGAGCACCAGTCAAAACTAAAAGTATCATCTAAAGGTCAATTCTATCTATTTTCATCGCATGAAGAGGCCCAGAACCTGCTGAGGAAGATGCAGTCTGGTTGAGGGTTGGGGAGAATGAGGCATGGGGGTGGCTGGGATGTTTGTGGGGGTGCACTTGGGGTGGCTGAAAAATAGAAAAGTGCAGATATGCCAGGAGGAATTTGGGTATAGTCATAAAAAGACCATGAGAGCTTTTTTTAGAAGTTGAGAAGTTAAGGAAAATGGTCCAACATCAGCCATCATTATATAGGGAGGCAGTCAGACTAAGGTAAGACAAGGAAGATGTGTAAGATTGGGGTCCTGCCATTTAATGTTAATAATAGCATATTAAACAGGCAACAATATAAGGCTTTAATGAACTGGTTATCTGAGTTTAAACCTGAAGTTACATGTTTGCAGGAGACCCACCTCAAAGAGAATAACTCATAAATGTGTATACCTAGGAATTTTTTGCATGCTTTTTATGCGTCAGCTGGATTGGCTGATCAGGGAGTGGCTATATACCTATACCTTTCTACATCAGTGGATTGGGAGGTAGGGGAGGTGATAAGAGATAAACAGGGTAGATGGATCCAAGCAGTGTCTTTTAGTCTCTTAATTATTTTGGCCCGGTGCAAGATGGACCAGTGGAAGAAGGCTGTACTGATTTTACTAGATCTATCGGCGGCCTTCGATACGGTCTCACACTCTATATTGATTGGCCGCCTAGTAACATCAGGGATAGCAGGAGTTGTACTTGAGTGGCTGAAAAACTTCCTCAGTCATAGGCGACAAGTCACGGTACTGGGAGAGTTTTGTTCGGAGAAGAAAGCGATGACGACAGGGGTGCCGCAGGGCTGCAGCTTTAGCCCCATACTTTTCAATCTGTATATGGTCCCTCTGATCGATCTGATCTCATCCTTTCAGATCAGCACTATATCATACGCTGATGATACTCAGCTCATCATAGTACTGGATGGCGAGGTGCCGGGAGCAGAAGAAAATCTTAAAGACTGCCTCGCAGCCACCTTCGACTGGATGAGGAATAACCATCTCAAGTGAAATTCGGGCAAAACCGAAATCCTGCCTTTTCGACAGCAAAATCTGTTCTCCCCCAAACTATGGTGGCCGCAAGATGCAGAAGTTCCTCCTAACACCATTGACACGGCCCGTAACTTGGGTATCAAGTTCAATGAGTCATTGTCATTTAAACAATAGGCGGTGGCTGTGACCAGCACCTGCTTTAACACCATTAGAGGCCTAAGGAAATTTTTTGATTTTCTTCCACTGGCAGCCAGGAAAACGGTGGCGGTTGCACTTATAACATCTCGACTGGACAACTGCAACAGCCTGTATGCAGGATTAAATAAATCGGTCCTGCACAGGCTGCAGATGGTCCAGCATGCAGCCGCCCGCCTAGTCCTGGGCTGGCCGAGGAAGTCGTCCGCCTCGGCGGCGCTTAAGGCCCTTCACTGGCTGCCAATTCATAAGTGCATCCTGTTTAAAATACTAGTTATCACATTCAGGGCATACCACCAGCGATGGCCTAAATACTTTTTGAATCGCTTCAGACGTTACGTGCCATCCCGTGACCTTAGGTCCTCAAACATGAATCTGTTGCTGATTCCCAAATTTAAGCTTGTAAAAAAAGGGAGGGAAATCTCTTGGAGTGATAGGTTCCAGGTCGTGGAACAAGCTCCCGCCGCAATTGCGGCAAATCCCCGCTGAGACCCTATTTAGGAAAGTTTTGAAAACCTGGATTTTCAATCTTACGGACACTGCGTGCAAAGCTTTGGTATAAGTATGCAGGGCCCGATGCTTGAGTAGTTTTCCGGCCTGTTCCATCTGGCTACGGGCTACAGCGCCAAGATGCTCCCTGGAGTGATAGCTGCGCTATAGAAAAGCACAATTACATTACATTACATTTACATTACATTACATTACAAGATGAAGATGCCCCCATGAGGGAAATATTTGCTGTTGCAAAGGAGGAAAAAGAGCCCTAAATATGGGAAGGCGATTTCAACTTTATACAGATCCTCGAACGGAACACTTATAACAGAACAACAAAAACTGTTGAAGCCTAAAACTGCAAATTTTCTTGACTCAATGAATTATAATTTGAATCTGGTCGATCTGTGGTGCTTTGACCTTCTCGAACAGTCACAATTTACATGTTTTCTAGACCTTCCTACACAGCTTCATGACTAGACTTTTTTTTATCTCAAATATCTTGAAGTGGGGCATAAAGGTAATTTGGTCTAATGCATTCTCAGATCATTTAGTAGTAGGTGTCACAATAGAGATAAAAAATTCTAAAATCCTGAGGTCGCGATGGCAGTTTGACAGTATACTCTTGGTAGATCGGATCTGGTTAGATACCATACAAGAGGTTTTTTTTAGGTCAATCGAGGCACTGCCTTGCCTGTTGCAATATAGAAATCATTCAAAGCTGCATTTAGAGGTCGGGTGATTGCTTGGCAGTCATCTCACAGTAGAGCGATAATACACAAGATGCACTAGTCAGGAGGAGGATAGATGTAAGAACAGACCTAAAAGAAAAACTCAATCAAGCCAAGCAAATACTGGGAGATTTCTTTGTTCTTGAAAAGATCAATAATGCAAAAACTTTTCAGCAGAAGCAGTATGAAGAGAGCATTGCGTATTGGGAAAATTAATGATCCCAACTTAAATGTAGGGCAAAAAGATGAGTATAAAATAGCACAGATATTTCTGCAGCAAATATTTATGGGAATGCCAATGCTGTCTTCAGATTTAGTCTTGAGAAATACTCTGGGCAGCTTTGACTCCTGTGTTAGATCGAGGTGCAGGGAATGACATTGCTTCAGGCGATTTCGCTTGGGGAGCCTGTTCGGGCATTGCAAAAATTGCCTAATGCCAAGGCAACTGGCCTGATGGAAGCCCAACCAAGATATATAAAATATTCCAGAAATAGCGATTAGAGCATAATTATTTAATGAAATAGGAGGCGGGCTGAAAATTCCTTTCGACCATCAAAGAGTCAGTGGTGGTAACTCTTGTCCCCCAGTAAGCCCTCTCAATGCCGATTAAAAGCTATTTGCTAATGTTTGGGCATCACGTATAATTTTGGTAGGACAGACTCTGGTCTACAAGGAGCAGAATGGGTTTTCACCGAAGTTAACAATGGCAGCAAACATGCAGTACTTGGTTCAGGCTATAGGTATATTTCTAGTGGCTAACATAAAGCTATAGTGGAAGGAATGCGTAGTGCTGTTAATATTGCTGCCCCATTTCAAGGGCTGTCCAAACTTAAGTTGTTTGTGGATGATATGGTCTTGAATTTGAGAGCCCACCATGTTATTATTATGTGTTTGTGGACCAATCTCCAAGGGCTTGTTTTAGCCCTGGGGACCACCACCTCCCCAGGGTTTTATTTTGTTTAAGAGAGGGAGGCCACAGGGACCCCAACCCCTCAAAGCGCTAGATGAAGCTCCAGGGGCCCCCACCTCCCGGGCCTATAATATATTTAAAAGTGAGAAAGGGGCCACACCTACTTTACTAATTTACTTTTTGTAGTAGGTTAGTTTATATGTGCAAAACTCATAAACTCTTAGAAAACACTCACGATCACTTGATGATGTCATCAGAGATGTCACTGACCATGTCATGAGTAATATGTGAGGTCATAAGCAGTGCATTGCGGGAGCGTAAGTTATGATTATCTCAGGCAACTATAACTGCTAAATTTCATTGGTTTTGTACAAGTGAAATATGAGCCTAACTATAATGTCCCTGTAACCTTTGGTTCGTTCAGTAAATTTCTAAGTTTAAAAGAAATTCTATTTCCTAACTATAACGTCCCTGTAACCTCTGTTTTTTTAAGTGAATTTCTACGCTTTTTAAAATTCTTTTTCCTAGCTATATCATCCGTATATCCTTTGGTTGAAGTAAATTTTGATGGTTCTTTAACTCCGTCCAGCTCTCAGCAATCCCGCTGTGTGGGACTTACTGGAGTAACAGGAGGGGTTCTTCCCCAACTAGTAGTGCGCCAGGAGACTTGTTAGCAGAGTGGTGGAGAAAGGGGGAGGGGCTTCTCACCAGCTCTGAACAATCCCGCTTTATGGGACTTTTGTAGGTAGCAGTGGGCGTTCTTGGCTCCCAAGGACCCTCAGGATCCAAGGGGACTTAACCCCCAACCAATAGTGCACCAGGAGGCCAGTTTGCAGAGTGAGGAAGAAAGAAGGTGGGGCATTTAACCAGATATCCGTAAATCCACAGTGTGGGACTTACTGGAGATAACAGAAGGGGTTCTTGTTCCCCAAGGATCCTCTGCATCCAAAGGGACGTCATACTCCAACCAGTAGTATGCCAGGAGGCGCATTTGCAGAGTGCTGGATAAAGGGAGTAGACCCTCCAACGACCTCTCAGTAATCTACTGTGTGGGACACACTGGCGGTAGCAGGCGGGGTTCTTGGCCCCAATGACCCTCAGAAGCTAAGGGGACTTCCTCCCCAACTAGTTGTGCGTCAGGAGGCCCCTTTTGAGAGTGGTTGACAAAGGGGGCGGGCCTCTGTCGACTTCCCCGGGGCATGCCTTTTTTTCTATTTTGTCTAATATTAGGAAAAGGGAACTGCATGGTCCCCCTTTGCCGAGCCAATTTCGGTCCAGGGGACCCCACCCCCCTGGGCCAGGTCTTTCTACAGTGGGGAGGGGGGCTGGGTGGTGACGCAGAACACATGTAAACTGTACCTAAAAGTAACATAGCTGCGTTTAACTTTTTCTAAAACCAATGATTAGACACTCAGCTAATGACTTATAATCACTATGCGCAGCGGCACTATTGAGAAAAAAACATAGTTCTCTAAAATAAAGCAACAACAGATATTGCTAACTTAAAAATACTTTAAAAAGAGGCAAGATGGCCGCTGACTGACCTCTGCGGGAGCTGCTGCTTTTGCTCTCTCCCTCAATCAGCCTGAAGGATTGATGCTAACCGGTAAAACTCCCAGGGCATGGCCCTGAGCATCTATTTGCTAGTATGGCTCTTCACCTGGCTGTGGAGAAGAGGATCAAATCGGGGTTGAGAAGACCCTTGAGCGACAGTCAAACTTGGCAGGATTCGAAGTGCCCGAACTGCGGGGTCTGATGCCGTCTAATAACGCCAGGTCTACAAAGGACGGGGTCATGAAGGATCCCCCAAAGGAGAGCGGCACTGCATCTAAGGGATCAGGTCCCAATCGGCGTGGAGCAAAGAAAACGGAGGCCGAGGAAAACGCGACAAAGACAGCGGAGCCGGGAGTGGATGGCCAGACCGGGTGACTCGCTGTGTGTGAGGAGAGTGGAATGCTCCAGCCTACAGTCGCAGAGGTGTTTGTGGCTATGCTGGTGGCTGGAACTAGTAAAAGACTACGTCTGACAGAAGAGCATAGCTCACACGAGGTGCCCCCCCACAGCCCTGATTTACCTGCTGTGGCTGCTCAGGACCCGGCACCGCTTCAGGAGATGACAGGAGAAAATGAGGAGCAACAGGATTTCATCACAGGGTCAGGGGCCCAACCAGGAAAAGTTCTGCAACCGCTACTGTTGTACAGACACAACAGAGTACCTCACAGAATGGCCAAGGTAATCAGGTCAATGGGGGTGGCATGGAGTGCAATGCTGTGGGCGGCATTGTGAGGGATGTGGGGGTAACCCTAAATACAGTAATAGAAACCGGGGCAATCGCATATCCAATCAGTGTGGGCAGTGATTCAGATGGGAACTGGACAGACAGAATGGCTCAGGCATGTGCAGCGAGAAATTTGGGAAACGGCCCGCAGGAATGTGGCAAGTGTGCTCTGAGAGATGCTAATGGGGAAAGGCAAGATCTAAACCTAATGGTTCTACTGTCTCCAGAGGAGAACACATTTTTTTCGTAAAATGATGATACAGACATAACCTCAACATGCGATATAAATACATCACTAGGGTCTGAGTTCGATAACTCTTATGGAGACTCCCTAAACACGCAAAAGGAACAACATGCAAAAACCCTTTCCTGGAAGCGTAGAACCAAGGCTAACGGTAGCGTCAGCCCCTCCAAGAACGACGCCGTGAGAAAACTTGAATGGGACTACTCTGCTACGACCTAAACTTACATGGAGGAAGGGGAAATGGGCGCTCCAGGGAAGTCAGGTCCGGTCGAGGCTCCTTCTGCTACGCCAGCCGCACCATCGCTGGAATTAGTATACTCTACCCTAAAGCAGTTGCAGGGGGAGGCAAGACTTGAGAGTCGCAGGGCACATCAGGCAACTAAGAAGCTACAGGGCTCACTTCAAAAAGTCAACAAGCTATGCTCGGATATGGCCGATAGGGTAACACATGTAGAGGAAAGAACTGGCAATTTGAAAGATGAAATGTCAAAATTACAGAACTTTAAGGAGATGCCGGAGAGACAGTCCGAAGACGGAATGTGGAAACTCAAGGATTTCGAGAATTGCCAGCGCAGAAATAATGTACGATTGCTGGGCATTGAGGAGAAAATGGAAGGCTAGAACAATATGCTCTTCATGGTTAAACTTTTGAAAGGTGCATTCCCAGAATTGGCCCAATGGAACTGGGACATCGAGGTCCAGAGAGCGCATTGCTTTCCCTTTAATCAAAAAACAAGTAGTGGTGGGAGACCGGGGGAGCATCCAAGAGCCATTCTTGTGTATAATTGGCAACTTTCTTTTGCGGCAGCCAATTCTGGACAGAGCACGACCTGATGCTAAGCGAGGGACACACTTTTTTTGCTCGTCCAGATTTAGCCATGCAACCGTTGAGAGGAGGTGGAAGCTTCGCCAGCTGAGGGTGTGAGGCCTACCTGTTAATTTCTTCTCGACTCAAGGTGGTTGCAAAAGGGAGTGTGCGGATGTTCTTCTCCGAGATAAAAGCACAGGAATACCTGTCTGAGTTGAAGGGAACAAAGGATACAGTGGGGGTCTAAGATTTCTCTCCTACTCTGGCAGGAATTAAAAGTAAAGATATTGTAGCAGGGATTTCTGCTCCTATACAGAACTGTGCATAGAGACTTGGAACCTCAGTGAATTAGGGTGTGCCAAAACTCACCTCCCCCATCCAAAATCCCCTACCAGACTAGCTATCAGAGTCTCATTGGTTCTTAACGACCCCCAATGATTAGACAACCCCGAACATGGACTTAGAACACCTCAGGTAACGTGGAACACATGAACACTCTTTCGTTATACTAACATATCAATCCAGAACGAGGAGTCAATGAGGACATGTATGAGTTGGAAATGTTTATTTCTAATGTAGTGTTCTCAAACGCAGTATCTTAACTAATACAAGCAAACATATTATAAGGAACAAAGGTACCAACATGGTTACTATTCCATAAAATACAAAGGGTGAAAGTATGATAAAATGCTAAAGGAAAAAGGTCTAAATAGAACCTCAGTTTACTCTCCCTAGCTAGTATATTATATTATATCTACAGAAGGTCTCTTTGGGTTAAGAAGGGCGGGCCCATACCTTTGGGTTCAGCAGAAATGGATCACATCATCTCCTGCACCAACTCTCTGCATACGAATATTCATCAAGTGTGTGTCTCCTGCTTTACGCAGTGCATTATTAATCGCGCCTAAACCCAAAGTTGGCCACAGCAAAATTATATCTGCTCTGTGCGCTGATCAATCCAAACAATAAGCGCTGTGTTGAAATAACCTTGAAGGCCTCGGCATTCACTGCACAGACATAGCTTACCAAGCAAGGCTGATATTATAAGCAAACAAGTTATTCTTGTGTAAAGCAAAATACCTAACTAGGCAAAAAGCTGTCATAAAATGTGTTGTGTGCAGAGGCAGCAGAAAAGGAAAAATAGCGTTTAAACTTCTAACAAGCTTATGCTAACTTAACACTGTGCAAAGGTGAAACCAATACACAAGACACCCTCCCTTTGATCCAAGCACAAATAGGACAAGAATGAAGGGACAAATTTAGGAACGCAGAGTTCAAGTTCGATAGTTCAAACACAAGTCTCTAATTTGGCACCCTAAATACCAAGAGGAAAAAATATATAATTGTTATAAAAAATTGCATTTTCGGACACTGATAAAGTCAATAGGCAAACGTTTTAAAAACTGTGAGGGTCCAAAAAAATCAATAATCCAACGAAATGTGTAGGTCAAAAATCCGAGACTGCAAACACAGTTCATCCTAATAATGAATATGCAAAATATGCAGCAACAGCCTCCAACAGGAAGTCACTGTTATCATCCGAAAATAGATCTGCCATCCAATTTAACAAAGGGAAAGAACATACATGTTCTTCGATTACCGGAGCCTCTTGCACCATCAGAGGACAACTCTGTGGGATCTCGAGGAAGCTGCGAGCCAAGAAATCTTGCACCGCTGCGAACACATTCCAACGACCGAGTATACCATGCATCGCTGCAAAGGCCTTAATCCCTCCATCAGAACAATTCATGAGTAACTAAGGAACTCATAAATTGATTATAATCCGCATCGGGAGACACCATATTGCAGAGACACAAATCCAGGGCCCATTCGAAGTCGCAACTCAGGTATTGAAAAACAGGCTGAACGCATGTAAAGTAGGAAACTCGAAACGATAATCCATAAGCTGCACTCAGTGTAGCAAGAGGCAGTGCACCACAGTACTCAAGCATCCGGGCGTGAAGGAGCCCTAGCCGAGACAGCTCGTCTTGTAACACAGGATGTGCATCCATTTTGAAATAAACAAAACAGCAATAGCACTCCAGCAGCAATAGCCAGTAGCATGGGAAATCCACCAAACAGGCTGGAAAAAATAGAATGAAAGAAAGCTGGAATGACTCCGAAAATCTTTTGGAAGGAAGTTACTAAGCCACTGCTTACAACTTTAAAAAAGTGAGCCAGCCCTGAAGTGGAGGACGCATTGAAGATTGTGTGAATTAACTCACCGAAGTGCAAGGGCAAATCAGTATTTAATAAGGCATGCACCTCTGTGCGGGTGTTAGCCACGTGAAGGACAAATGTTTCACGAGCAGATGTGAGGGCAACTTCTTCCTGGGACAATAGAGCTCTTATGCGACTCATCTTATTGAACTCTGCTTTCAAGGTCGGAATCTTGGGCCAGTGTGTCGCTGCTGCTGTATGAGTGTTTGGCGCAAACGCTTTACACATTGCCTCTGGGATAAGCCTGACTGCTTGTGCCAAGCTACCAAGGGGGTGAGCAGGGGTTCTTCTTCTTCTTATCTTCAGCGTGTAACTCCAGTGCCCTGCCTAGAGTGGTGGTTTCTGCTTGGCTTAGGCGCATACCCTAGCCAACCACAAATCCCATTTCTAATATATATATATATATATATATATATATATATATATATATATATATATATATAGGTGGGGTGAAAGTCTTGATTAAAAAGGCTTAAGAAAATATCCTGATTGTGCCGCCTCTTTTGTTATATATATATATATATATATATATATATATATATATATATATATATATATATATATATATATATATATATATATATATATATCACTGAAAAAAACATAGGTTTCAGGCCTCATATAGTTAGGAATTAGCATTTAAAAAACCATTGAAATCGCTCCTATATAGTTAGTTGTATTAACTATATTTCGCGCACCCGCAATCCACTGCTGATGATGTCACATATTACATCATTCATGACATGGTCAGTGACATCACTGATGACATCTCAAATGACATCAATTGATGACATCACTGATGACATCATCCACGTGACAATCACATACACCTTTTCATACACTAGTAAAATCTTTCATCACTCTTTGTAAAATACAGAGTATCATATTTGAATCCATTGACACAGCAGCAGGACATCACCCACCGCCGCTACCGCCACCGCCAGCTGCTGACCCTGCTGTCATCATACACCAGATCAAACCATCTGATTGGTAATGCGACCTCCCAACTTTCGCGCCGGTCCCTGGCGATGCAAATTTAGATGTTGCAATGCTGCCAGGACGTCGCCAAGGCGTTGGAACAGGTCACAACAGCTGTCCAGAATCAGCAGGCATGTGGCCATGGCCATGCAAGGGGGGGATGATGCCAGTAGGGGCACATCAAGTCTCAGCAGCTTGTCCGTGCAGGTGGAAACCATCAGGATTCAAGCAAACCGGGCCGAAGACGGCTGTAATGCCAGAAACCGGTCCCCGGGAGCTTGTTTCCTTCCCAGTGTAAGAATTGGCTTTTGTAGTTTGGTTTGCCCTGTTCCCATCATGCACTGGGACAGGAACAGACTAATTTGCATACAGTCAGGTTCTGAAACTGGGATGGTGCAGTGAGCTAAAAAACGGTGTTGGATCTAGCCCTGATCTTTTGACTGGGTGAGAGCTTTCTGCTTAATTCAGAGACTCTGTCCCTCACCACCCCTTGTTGTAAATATTTTTGTCCACCCTAAGCGTGGAAGGGTATTCTCAGATGTGAGACCCTTGCTCATTGCACCATCAGGATTCAAGCAAACCGGGCCGAAGACGGCTGTAATAGCCGAAACCGGTCCCCGGGAGCTTGTTTCCTTCCCAGTGTAAGAATTGGCTTTTGTAGTTTGGTTTGCCCTGTTCCCATCATGCACTGGGACAGGAACAGACTAATTTGCATACAGCCAGGTTCTGAAACTGGGATGGTGCAGTGAGCTAAAAAACGGTGTTGGATCTAGCCCTGATCTTTTGACTGGGTGAGAGCTTTCTGCTTAATTCAGAGACTCTGTCCCTCACCACCCCTTGTTGTAAATATTTTTGTCCACCCTAAGCGTGGAAGGGTATTCTCAGATGTGAGACCCTTGCTCATTGCACCATCAGGATTCAAGCAAACCGGGCCGAAGACGGCTGTAATGCCAGAAACCGGTCCCCGGGAGCTTGTTTCCTTCCCAGTGTAAGAATTGGCTTTTGTAGTTTGGTTTGCCCTGTTCCCATCATGCACTGGGACAGGAACAGACTAATTTGCATACAGCCAGGTTCTGAAACTGGGATGGTGCAGTGAGCGAAAAAACGGTGTTGGATCTAGCCCTGATCTTTTGACTGGTTGAGAGCTTTCTGCTTAATTCAGAGACTCTGTCCCTCACCACCCCTTGTTGTAAATATTTTTGTCCACCCTAAGCGTGGAAGGGTATTCTCAGATGTGAGACCCTTGCTCATTGCACCATCAGGATTCAAGCAAACCGGGCCGAAGACGGCTGTAATGCCAGAAACCGGTCCCCGGGAGCTTGTTTCCTTCCCAGTGTAAGAATTGGCTTTTGTAGTTTGGTTTGCCCTGTTCCCATCATGCACTGGGACAGGAAAAACATCGGAATCCAATGAAAAGCACTGGAATGGATCACCTCGTTCCTCTCCGGAAGAACCCAGAGAGCCTTCCACCATTCAAGTCAGAGGCCACTGAAGTCATCTGCGGCGTACCTCAAGGGTCCTCACTCAGTCCCACCCTCTTCAACGTTTACATGAGCCCCCTCGCGGCCATCGCACGCCAACATAACCTCAACATCATCTCCTACGCCGACGACACTCAACTGATCCTATCACTCACCAGAGACCCTAACACGGCCAAAACCAACCTACACGAAGGAATGAAAGAAGTAGCCGAATGGATGAAGCACAGCCGTCTGAAACTGAACTCAGACAAAACAGAAGTCCTCATCTTAGGTACCTCCCCCTCCGCCTGGGACGACTCTTGGTGGCCAGAGGCCCTTGGAAAAGCACCCATCTCGACGGACCACGCACGGAACCTGGGCGTCATCCTGGATTCCTCACTCTCGATGAATAGACAAGTCAACGCTGTTTCTTCATCTTGCTTCAACATTCTTCGCATGCTCAAAAAAACATTTCGCTGGATCCCTACCGAAACTAGAAAAACAGTCACCCACGCTCTGGTCACGAGCCGACTGGACTACGGAAACACCCTCTACGCCGGCACCACCGCAAAACTCCAGAAAAAACTACAACGCATCCAGAACGCCTCAGCCAGGCTCATATTAGACATCCCGCGTAAAGAACGCATCTCTGATCACCTGAAAAACCTCCACTGGCTCCCCGTCAATAAGAGGATCACTTTCCGGCTCCTAACCCACGCACACAAAGCACTCTACGAAATCGGACCCGAATGCATCAACACACAACTATCCTTCTACACCCCCTCCCGCCAGCTACGTTCCTCCAACCAAGCCCTTGCCACTGTACCTCGCATCAACAAAACCACCATGGGAGGCAGATCCTTCTCCTACCTAGCAGCTAAAACTTGGAACTCACTTCCCACTCACCTTCGCCTTACAATAGTATGCGTTGTAATAGCATCGCAGATGCTATTACAACGCATACTATTACATCGTAAGTATTGGTAAGTATTTAATTTTTTTTTTATTTTATTTAATATTATTTAATTGATTTAATTATTATTAATAATACAAAAATATTTATTTTTGTTTTTAAATATTATAAATTAAATATATTAATTTAAGTGATTTTTTAAATAAGTATGAGTATAGGAGTATATGTTTTGGGGTACTGAGGTATATGTTTTGGGGTGTTTGGGTATTTATAGGTTTTAGGGCAGGGTTTGGGTTTTGGGGTACAGGGGTGTTTTTAGGTTTTAGGGTAGGGTTTGGGTTTTGGGGTACAGGGGTGTTTTTAGGTTTTAGGGTAGGGTTTGGGTTTTGGGGTACAGGGGTGTTTTTAGGTTTTAGGGTAGGGTTTGGGTTTTGGGGTACAGGGGTGTTTTTAGGTTTTAGGGTAGGGTTTGGGTTTTGGGGTACAGGGGTGTTTTTAGGTTTTAGGGTAGGGTTTGGGTTTTGGGGTACAGGGGTGTTTTTAGGTTTTAGGGTAGGATTTGGGTTTTGGGGTACAGGGGTGTTTTTAGGTTTTAGGGTAGGGTTTGGGTTTTGGGGTACAGGGGTGTTTTTAGGTTTCAGGGTAGGGTTTGGGTTTTGGGGTACAGGGGTGTTTTTTAGGTTTTAGGGCAGGGTTTGGGTTTTGGGGTACAGGGGTGTTTTTAGGTTTTAGGGCAGGGTTTGGGTTTTGGGGTACAGGGGTGTTTTTAGGTTTTAGGGCAGGGTTTGGGTTTTGGGGTACAGGGGTGTTTTTAGGTTTTAGGGCAGGGGTTGGGTTTTGGGGTACAGGGGTGTTTTTAGGTTTTAGGGTAGGGTTTGGGTTTTGGGGTACAGGGGTGTTTTTAGGTTTTAGGGCAGGGTTTGGGTTTTGGGGTACAGGGGTGTTTTTAGGTTTTAGGGCAGGGGTTGGGTTTTGGGGTACAGGGGTGTTTTTAGGTTTTAGGGTAGGGTTTGGGTTTTGGGGTACAGGGGTGTTTTTAGGTTTTAGGGCAGGGTTTGGGTTTTGGGGTACAGGGGTGTTTTTAGGTTTTAGGGCAGGGTTTGGGTTTAGGGATAATTAAATTATATTTACCATTTTAAAATATATTTAACAAATTAAATTAATTATTTTACATTAATTACATTTTTTAATTAAATTAATTAAATTAAATAAATTAATATTTTTAATTTAATTTAATTTCATTATAAAAAATATGTACATTAAACTAATTACTTTTTTTTAATTAAATTAAATTAATTACAATTTTTAATAAAATTACATTTATTAAATAGATATTATTTTATTATATCAAATTAATGACAATTTTTAAATGTCTTTTAATTAAAATATTTTAAAAAAATTAATTACAATAAACTAAATAAAATTTTAAAAAAAAGGTATACTTACCTATACTTACGATGTAATGCCATGCGTTGTAATAGCATCTGCGATGTAATGCCATGCATTGTATTGACATCCGTTGTAATGGATCCCGCGTTGTAAAATCTGCGTTGTAACGGAATGCGTTGTAACACAACGCGTTGTACTGACACCAATCCGCTGAGCCGACAGTTCCCAAAGACAGTATAATTAAGGCCCCAGGCAGGGCGCCTCCACTCCAGCAAGTGAGCCATTACGACACAGGCACCCCCCTGCAAGCCCATTCAGTGATACGTCATGGCTGGAGTCAGGTTACAAAAGCACAAACAGCCCCTCCAAAAGCTCCTAGAGTGCGATTATGAGGTTCGCCCCGCCTCTCTCGCGCTCCTCCTCTTCGGGGTAAACTGTCTGGTTAGCTAGCTCAGTGGGTAAAAGCAACTGCATTCGACATCAGTGTATGCCTTGCAAGGCTCATGTTTTTTTTCTCACTCTTCCGCCATCTAGTTTTACCCGAGTGCAATGGGCAAAAGTTGGGCTGTTGCAAACTTTGTCTACTAAGTAAGACTATTCTCGATTACGGACATTCTTAGTAGGTCATTGCGTCACTTTCAGATGAGCTCTGTAGAATGATATATGAAAGGTTTCTGCAATATTAGGTACTTGTTGACATTTTGTAAATTATTATTATTTATTTTTTAACTGAATTTTTAACTGGTTGGGGTTTGCACAGGTGGAATGCAACACGCCAGCGAGGCCGCAAGCCCCCTTCACACAAAAGATAGCCCCCTCCACGCATGAGCGTCCCCCCACTTCTAGTTGTTTTTACCTTTCGCGACATCACTTCCGGTCGTGCCGTCACTTCACGTATTTGTGCGTCCCCCCACTTCTAGGTTTTTAACCTTCTGTGACGTCAATTCCTGTTGTGACGTCACTTCCGTCTCTGAGCATCCCCCCACTTCTTTATGTAGGACTTGTGCCCTGGCAAACTCATATATATAAATATATCTCACAACACTGAAAAAAATTGTTGAAGTCAAATATCATGACTCCCAATGTTTTATTAAGAAATTAAAGTGGCAGCGTGCTTGTCCTTGTCATAATCTTGAGTCGCTTTGGCTCTCCTCACGAACCTTGATCACAGGTGCAAGTGGTGACTGAATGACATGACCACCTCATTTAAATGCCGGATGCAATGTGCCTCCATAGTCTTTTAATTTCACTACAACCAGCACGCACTGCTAATGCAACTCATGGTCTCTGCACACAAGCAGCTTGTATATATCCACGTTAAATACCGTCATAACACTGCTGTGGCCTTGTTAATCAAATAAGGCTTTGCTAGTGAATAAAGTGACTACGTGCATTTCCAAACCAGAATAGAGGTATTACCAAACTCCTCCAGTCACCCTTTCTCAACTCACAAAATTCTGGAAAAATCCTCTGGTGAAGAAACGTGAGTGGATCGTGCTCCCAAACTTCGGCCCATCAAACAACATGCAAGTCCTCCATTACAAGGAAGCCGTAGACCATGCAGCGCGGCTTCAACACACGGGACTGGAGCACCTGTAAGTAATCCCAACACTGAAAGAAATAATTGAAGCCAGATATCAGGATTCCCAATGTTTTATTCAAAAATGAAAGTTGCAGCATGCTTGTCCTTGTCCTGACGCGTTTCGGCTCTCCTAAGGAGCCTTGATAACAGCTCCCGCCAAACCACAGCGAAGAGGTATGTTCTGCGGTGGTGGTCCCGAGGGCCATCATTGGCCTGCACGGCCTCCCTCCCACTTTAAAAATAAAAATTTGGCCCAGGGAGGTGGTGGTCCCCGGGGCCTGGGGATCCGCGAGGCCCTCCCCATTAGTTGGTGAGGAGATGGTGGTTCTTGGGTCACGGGTTGGGGGTCTGTGAGGCCCCCTCATTAGTAACAGTTTAGCCCTGGGGAGGTGGTTGTCCCCAGGGCACGGTCGGGTCCGTGCTGGACCCAGGGGCGGATTGGCAAGGCGGGCATTCGGGAATGGGCCGAAGGGCCGGTGCCTCAGTGCCCTCTGTGGGCCGTTTTTTCTCCCCTGTCCCAGTCCACAGAGAGTGGACTAGGAAAGGGGAGAAAAAAAACGGTCCATGGAGGGCACGAGACAGACAGAGAAAATGAAAGCAGCCTCGCTGTGCGGCCGGACAGCGATTGTCAGCTGTGGCCTCTCCTTCACCCCTGCCCTGCCAAGCAATCAAGCTGAGGCTGGGCTGGGGAGGGGTGATTGTTTGCAATAATCGGCCTCCCTGGGGGCCAGGTGTTTCTCAGGCCTTTGAGCCATTTTCACCTCAGCCCCCCTGGGACCCATGCAGCCCAGAAACGGTGTTAGTCTTAGCACCTCGCCCACAGCCCTTCACATTCAGGACATAGTGGGCGAGGAAGAATGGGTCTTGCTGTGGGGGCCAAGTGATGTTTGGAATTTTTTTATTTTATTTATTTATTTATGCAATTTTATATAGCGCGGACTTTACCCGAAGGTGTCAGAGCGCTTCACACTAGGAACAGCAATAATACATGAGGAGAAAAATTACAAGTGGACAAATTACAAAAGCAAACGTTAAGTTACATGAATCAAAAGTGACAATAGTGAGCAACCAAAATACATGAGGTAGCAATCGGTACATTACAGGAGGAAAAAGCGATATGTGTGCAGGTTACAAAAGCGTACAAAGTACAATTAGAGTAATAATACTGCAATAAATGGCAGACACTCCAGCACAAGAACAAACGTTACATAGGCAATGGTGGCACTTGTGCAAGTATCTAAAGCAAACAAAAGTGAGAGGTAGCACACAGTGTAATACCAGAGAAAAGTGATGTGTGCAAGTTACAAAAGGGTACCATACACAGGTACAAGGGTAATACTACAGTTAATGGTAAACACTCAAACTGCCAGAACACACTGGGAAGGCACTTCCCATGCACCAGCTTCACCTCAGCCTCCCCACTGGCTACCTGGCTACCTTGGATGACCCAGAAAGCTGTGTTTTGTGCTCCCCTGCCAGGACATTTTCCCGAGGCCTGGAGGGCTGATTAATTTACTAATTGCAGGGCCTTACCTCTGTTCATGTGCTCCTGAGCTGAAGTTCTGGGGAGGGCTAAGTGGGTTAGTAATAGCAGGGGCTTTGCTGCTTTTCAGGTGCTCCTGTGCTGGAGGGCTGGAATAATTTTGTGACAGAAAGGGGCCTTGCTATTTTTTTTAGTTGCTCAGCATGTAGGCCATTGGCACCTTTGCCCTGTGTCCTGTGCAAGAACAGTATCCTCCCACTTTCATTCCTTGTCTGTGCAGATAGTGTTTCATGAAAGGGCACGCCCCTTGAATGTGGGCCACGCCCCTTAAATATGGGCCACGCCTCTTGAATGTGGGCCACTTTTTTCGTCAGTGCCCGGGCCGAATTGTGATCCCAATCCGACCCTGGCTGGACCCCGCATTTGTGTATGCAGAATTGCCCTGGGAGGTGGAGGTCTCTGGGGCGCATCAAGGGAACTTGATAAAGCCTACGAGATAGCCGAAACACATCACAGTTTACTAAGGAAATATACTGGAGTGCGAAGAATCGGGGTGCCGCATCCTTCCTCCCTCTGAAGGATTTGAAAACTTTATGGATACTTTTGGCAGAGCTCAAGCCGTGGCAGGCACTGACAGGGCCCGGCGGCAAACAGCTTTCCTGGGACTTTTCATGAACACACACACACACACACACATATATATATATATATATATATATATATATATATATAAATATACACACACACACACACACAAAGGAACACAAGCACACGCATGCACTTTTATCAAGAAGTAAAACAAAGAAAGAACCTACCGTGAGTAGTTTGAAAGCCTTTAGGCTTGGTCAAACAATCTGTGTTGGACAACAGCAGCATCCATAAACTTTACGGTGCATGCCGAGTGGTGTTAAAGGATACATTGCTCAAATGCACGGTTTCATGGCCTCATAAAGTCCCCAGGCTGCATTAAAGGTTTAAAAGGTGCTTCCGCCTTGGAGCCATTCCTTCCGTTCAGCAGAGGGAGTAGCGCTCTTTCGGCTCAATATCCAGCCATTAGGCAATTGCCTCCCCGAGCCATTCAGCATCAGCTCTTGTGGGTAAATAAACACGGAGGGCTGTAAAACAATTATCTCCTGGATAGGGAAAATGGATTTTATTAGCAGGAATTAGTGATAGGTTTCATTGCTTAGACACCGACGGGAGATATCAGAGTCCAACAACTGGCTGCCTTTTTTTTAAACAAGAATTCAGATTTGGAAGCTCATCTGGACTTGTCATTATGGGCCCAAATTATGAATATAAGTCTTCACTGATTGCGGTCGTACATAACGTTTGAGGGGTCTCTTAGAACTTTGTGGAGAGGAAAAAATGTCTGGTAAGTGGGTTACCGGATAGATTTAGCATTCACGCTCACTGTGAAATTCCAGGTACTACTATGAAACTAAGGGGCAGATGTATCAAGATTCCAATTTGCGAATTCTAAATAGCAATTTTTTGCGAATCGCTATTTAGAATTCGCAAAATGGAATGTATGTACAAAATCGCTATTTTTTAGCGATTCCTTAATATTCTTTATTTGCGAATTCGCATTTTGGCATGTGCGTCACATGCCACCCTTACAAATGCCAAATAGGGCATTTTTAAAAGAAATCGCAAATTACCACCAACTATAAATTGGTGGTAATTTGCGATTTCTTAACCCAAATTCGCAATCTGAAAAAGTTACATACATCTCATTTAAGGAATCGCAAAATTTGCGATTCCTTAAATGCTTAAGCAAAATAAGGAATCGCAAATTTTTGCAATTCCTTATTTAGCGATTTTTTGTTACATATCAGATCATGCAAGAAAGCCTTTTGCGAATTTCGGCCTTTGGGAGTCGCAAAAGGCTTGATACATCTGCTCTAAATGGCAATTGTCAAGGACGTGTTTCAGTGCTAAACATTAGCGCCACGGGTGCTCTGCGGCACTTACTCTTTTACCTTTCAGATTACTAATATGCTGAAAAGTGTGGGAAATTAATTTACACATGTTCACGAATACCATAACCAAGTTATGCCTGATTTGGGTTCTAGTGAAGTATTACACAATTTCAGTGACTATCCTCTGTCAGACCCCTGAGAATGACCACAAATTTAATATATGCTCAGGCTCTGATAAGGAACCAGTTCAGTAAATTTTACGGTAAGGGCTGGGCCAGTAATACCATTTTTGACAGCCATTATGTCCGTATTTAGAAGTGTGCTATGCAATTTAGAGACTGGTCAGATAAAGTCTTGTTTCTGCCCATTATTATTGCATTTGTTTGCCAGCGGTAAAACGTTGCTACAGATATAAATCAAATATGAGCTACTATTTCAATTGCCAGAAATGTAAAAGTGTAAAGCAGAAATGCATTTCCGAGAACCGATTACAGGCTAATTTTTAGCTCTGCACATTCACCAGCAGGTTAATACATAGGCAGTGAAAAGCAAATGCATTCCACCTTTTAAAATGCGAGGGCTAAGCTATTGGCTTTGCCAGTGGTAATGTCTAAAGCATAGTGAAAAATATTTTTACAAAATCACCACATAGGCGACCATCTTGAGATTTTTATGTTTGAGAGATGGTCACTAATGCACATGCATCAGCGGCCAACTTAGAATGCTTTTTCCAAAAGAAAAAGCATTCTAAGATGGTTGCCAGTGCATGCACATGTGTGTGGATACAAGAAGATCCAAAAGAAAGAAATGCTTTAGATGGAATGTTTTTGGATAAAGGCGAACTGTTGCTTCCCACACTAACCCTTAAAATGCCATGTATTGGTATCATTTGACATTTTGGTGAAAGAAAAACTCTTGGCTTGTAAAGGCACATTTTGTTGGATTGGCTAAGGAAAGATGTGAAATCACACGAGGCAACGCTCCATCTGTGATCAAAAGAAACCTCATACAAATCATTCAGCATTTTTGATCCCACTGTCCACTCCAGACAAACCCTGGAAAACAGATTTCAAGTTGATTACAGACTTACCTCCATCCAAGAAATATACAGCAATTATTATGGTTGTAATAGTTTTTTTTCACAAAATACTCACATTTCATTCCCTTACACAAAATACCCACTGCTCATCAATTGCCCATGATTCTTATGAAAAGACATTGTCACAATAGTTGATAACTATAGGGGCTTTCAGGTCATTTCAAATATTCTGAAGCACGTTAATACACCATTTGGTGACAGTAAGTTTCAAGTCTGTCACTCACCACACGAGACAGATGGTCAGAGAGTGAGAACAGTATTTGCAATTTTGAACTTTAAATCAAAAAGTGCAATGGGACCACTGGTTGCCATTAGCTGAACTGGCATATAATTACTCTCTGCATTCACCTTTCAGCCATTTACCATTTTGCTGTTTTTTGGGTAAGAGCCACAGTTCTTTCCACACATTTTTCCCACAAACCTCTGTTAATTCAGTTACAGCATTACTTTCAGCAATCTCTTCATTACAGGCTAGTAAATTCCTACATTTACAATGGCCAAATCATACTAAAAAAGTTTTGAATATATTAACATCGTTGAAGTGAATCTAAATCGCCCTCGCCACCGTCCCACGCATTCTCAAAGCCACTGCTGGAGGAAGAACCTTCTCCTACCTGGCGGCCAAGACATGGAACTCCCTCCCCACCCACCTACGGATGACCCAGGACCATCTTTCCTTCAGGAAACAACTCAAGACCTGGCTCTTCGAGCAGTAGCGACTCCGCCCTCCTCCCAGCGCCTTGAGACCCTAACGGGTGAGTAGCGCGCTTTACAAATTTGTCTGATTGATTGATTGATTGAAAGTGGGATTTAGTTTGGCTTTCCCTACATTTCGAGTCAATACCTAGCTTCAGTGCTTAATTTGATCCAGTGGTTTCCAGTGCTTGGCACCAGCACTTAATTGTCAACACTGACACGTATGGCAGTCTACTACATGGTGGCGCTGTTTGTCTAATATAGAGGCGAGTACAACAACAGTTAGCTATTATTTCAATATACCTTTAAAATGGCTATAACCTGCCTTCAAAGCCATTCTTATAGCTTTGGGGCCTGGAATAGTCTGAATTGTCACAGTTGTAGGGTTTCATGGTTTGTAGTTGTGTTTGTTCTGTCATAGCCAGCGCTGGCAGGAGTAGTAGGCTGGTTCAATCAGAAGTGACCTCCTTACGATGCCTCAGGCACTTATGTTTTCACAAATTAAGCACTGCCTAGCTTTTATTCTCAAGTTCACACTATCATTTATAGGTCCATTCCCAATAACTAGTCAGGTTGGGCAGGGAGCAGTGGCTCTAACGCTTCCTATGGGGTGGCAAATGCATCCAATTTTTCATGTATCTAGGGTTAAACCTGCATTTTCAAAGCCAGCCGTTACCTCTCCTCCACTTGTAATAGATGGGTCTACAGAATTTGAAGTGGAAGCCAAATTAACTTGACAAACGAGAGGACAGTTGAGGTATTTGTTGCCATGGAAGGGATATGGGCCTGCAGAACGTTCTTGGGATCCGGCTTCATTTGCCCATGCCCCCAGATTAGTGGCGCCTTTCAATAAAAGAGAAGCCAATAACAAGGTTTGGGACCCTAGGCAGAACCCCCAGGATATTGCAGCATAAATTTGCACATTTTGCTGCACAAAAATAGAAATTTAGCAGCACAAAAATGAAAATTTAGCGGCATTATTGCGGCACTTTATTTTACTCGTAGTCATACCTTTTTAGCTCTAAATCAATGGATCCTGTTTTAGCATAGTATTCCTCTTTGAAATAGGCAGGTTTAAAGTTTCTGTAGTTCTACGGAAGCACAGCTCCAATCTCCTAACCTACTAACCTTGTGGAGGGGGCCGTATTTCTCCCTGGGATGTTCTAGCACCCATGAGTTCACCCCTGCCTGGGCACCACTTTCACCGCTCTCTGGGTGCAGTCACACAGCCACCCTTCTCTCCATGGGAGCCGTCATACAGCCCCCTTTGCTCCCTGGGTGCAGTCACACAGCCCCCATTCGCTCCCTGGGTGCAG
Source organism: Lissotriton vulgaris (assembly GCF_964263255.1). NCBI lineage: Eukaryota > Metazoa > Chordata > Amphibia > Caudata > Salamandridae > Lissotriton > Lissotriton vulgaris. The sequence goes on from NC_141696.1 coordinate 1,254,689,846, forward strand.
TCACACAGCCCCCCTTCGCTCCCTGGGTGCAGTCACACAGCCCCCATTCGCTCCCTGGGTGCAGTCACACAGCCCCCCTTAGCTCCCTGGATGCAGTCACACAGCCTCCTCTTGTGTCGCGTGCACTGACTCCCTTTTATGTGCTGACAGAAAAAACAACTTGCAAAAATCATCCTTCAGAACCAGGTTCCCCAGTTTCAAATTCGGTAGCTGTGACCATGGTGCCACATCCTCCCCCCTACTAAACACCATACCGCCCCACTGAGAGACACTTGCACTGCCCTCAACTATAACTCAATTGTGCCCCGCTATAAACACCTGGATGCAGCTCAATTTAAATTACGCTCTATACAAGAGCAATATACTGCCTAAAAAAAAAAGTAATATCCTGGAAAAAGCAAACACTCATAGGGAATGCAAAATTAAGTAAAGCATGTGAAATGTAAGCAGGAACAACATGGTTACTTTAACGCTTTTACACTCACTATTCAGAAATCACTGAGTGCTTTTGCATGAAAAATTAAGGACATGACTACAGGGCACGGAATGGACCCATTTCAATGTCCATTGCTTATATCCTTACAGAATGTAAGCAGTATAGTAAAACGACCAATTCCCTGAACACCGAGCCGCAGTACACATTTTATTTTCCAATCCACATTTTGCAGTGCCTCCAGGATTGCTGCACTAGTTCCCAGACCGGCGGAAAACAACCCTATTCAAAGAAAGACAAGTAAACAAAAGAAGTGCTTCACTGGCAAACTCTGTAGAGTGGCGCAAATGTTTTGGGTATGAATAAAATCAATCTGCCTACTTTGCTACCACTCTGTTTGGCTTTATTTAGTTATTTTTCAAATGTTGAACCTTTTATTCCCACAGAATCACTTTGGAACAGTGCTTTCAATGGGCCTATACTGTCCGGTATGGAGTACCGGGATTAAAAAAAAAAAAAAATTATATATATATATATATATATATATATATATATATATATATATATATATATATATATATATATATATATATATATATATATATATATAGAGAGAGAGAGAGAGAGAGAGAGAGAGAGAGAGAGAGAGAGAGAGAGAGAGAGAGTGTGTGTGTGTGTGTGTGTGTGTGTGTACCGGCACTTCTCAGAAACAAGCAGGTACTCTGTTACAGAGTACCTGCACTTCTATTTATCCATTTCGACCACTGCTTTGGAATAGAAAAATGTCAGAAAAAGACGAATTACAGGGTTTTTCTTTTTTGTATCCATTTCACAGGGGAACAAATCAACAAAAGCAGAAAAGAGGGGGAGAACCGTTTTTGCAGTCAGGGTTTTCAGTAAGAGGGGAGAAGATGCTAGACAAAGAGAGGGAATAAAAGGGAGGAAGAAAGAAAGGGGGTGAGGGTGAGGGCAGTTGAAGTGTCAGAGCAGACACTGCCAGTGTATTCTGTGCGCAAGAAGGAAAAGACAGAGTCCTTTTCCTTCTCTTCGCGTCCCTCCCGTCCCCGTGCTGGGATCTTAAATTTTTACATTATTTCCAGTCGGGCCTGCAAGCTGGAGAGCAGAGAAGTTTTTCTCGCTCCTCTTTCATAACTATTTGTAATCGAGGAAGCAGGCAGCTAATATGGCTGTACAGCGCTGTTTCACGGGGTGACGTACGTTTGCGCATACAGCTAATAAAATGACATCATTTTATTTATGCCTACTGGGAGACTTTTTTTTGCGGTCTGTTTGTTTAATATTGCAGCCATCGCACTTGCCAGCTGATTGAGCGATTTGTTTGTGAATCGCAAAATCACGAAATGCTGGAGGGTCTACCTAGGGGTGAGGTACTATTAGGAATCAGCAGGGAATGAAGGGTTTGTGCCCTGTTGTAGGAAGATTATGGAGACATTATTCTTTAAGACAGCAGACTAACCTTTGGAGACTGATGTGCATAAAGCCACTGTTGATACAGTAAACCACCCCCTCCTTATACACCGTTTGCGTCAGATGGGAGTTTTCGGGATGGTCCTTAAATGGCTCCAATCCTTTCTGTCGAAGAGATTCTTCTCTCTTTTTAAGGATTAAGTGTCGTCCGAACAACTCCCACTGCATCACGGCGTTCCCTAGGGATCCTCATTAAGTCCTACGATGTTTAACATCTACATGAGACCACTTGCTGAGGTGGTTCTTCCCTGGGGAATTCAGCTTGTCACCTACGCCGATGATACGCAGGTGGTGGTCTTCCTGGTTAGGGATGACGCCAGAGACCAGGGGATTAACAATCTGACCCCATGTCTCACCAAGGTCCTAGAATGGATGAACGCCTCATTTCTCAAGCTTAATGGCTCCAAAACTGACATCATGCTTCTGGGCTATAAGGCCCCTATTAACCTTGATCCTTGGTGGCCAAACTGCCTGGGCCACCAGCTACCCCTAAGAATCAAATTAAGAGCTTGGTGGTTTGGCTTGATACCACCCTGGGATTCCAGGTTCAGGCTAGAAAAGTTGCTGCGACCTGTTACGGTTTGCTTAGGGTCCTCAGGAAGGTCCTGATGCTTCTTCCCTTCAAGGCCAGACGCTTGCTAGTCCAGTCGCTGATTCTTTCTCGTCTGGACTATGCAAATTCTGTCTATCTTGGGGCCCCCGCAGGATCTATTCAGACACTACAATCTATACAGAACTGTGCAGCCCGGCTACTTCTGAATGTACCTAGACGTAGCTCGGCGAAGGCCGCGCTTTGTTCTCTTCATTGGCTGCCGATACAGGAGAGGATCTGGCTTAAAACTATGTGTATGGCTCATAAATCCATTTCCAATAGTGGCCCGTCCATTCTTCGCCCCTTGTTCCGCTGATATCAACCTCTCAGATCTTTGAGATCTAACCATCATAATCTGCTTGTAGTTCCGAGGGTTAAGCGGTCACGCAGCCAAATTCTGGAACCAACTCCTCGATAACATCAGGCTCGAAGCTAATCATCTTGCCTTTAGGAAGCTTCTGAAGACATTCCTGTTTCACTGAATGCCTTGTCACGTACCTAGGTCACACAGCGCTGGGATGCCTCCGGGTAGCCATGCGCTATAGAAGATTGTATTCATTCATTCATTCATTCATTCTCCTCTTGCCATAGAATTTGTTAATTGTCTGACCTCTCATCTTTGTAACTTTCCTCCTGTTGGGTTCCCTTGTTATTCTTGAATTTTTTCTGCTTTCCATACTTTGTCTCTTGCATGTTGATCTAGCTCTGTTCCACTGCTGTGTTCCCTTTCCTTGCAGTGTTTATTTAGATTGCTTACCCACTGTCTTACCAGCTTCCTCTAGTTTGACTTAGCTACATCGTGGCACCCCATTTTTGAAGCCAAGACCGACCCTAACCAGACTGTATTGGTTGATAAAATCAATGTGACACATAACATGAGAAGAGAGAGCCTGCCTCAACAGCTGTATCCTGTCCACCCACAGAGGGCTGCAAACCCCCTTAAGTGCGTCCAGAGCCAGGGCAGGAAGAGAGGACCTCTGCACTTCAAAAACTTCTTGGAAGTCTCCCCTATTTCAAAGGCACAACTGAGTATAAGTACTGGACCTCTGAACCCACCACTTCATTACACTATTAGACCTGTGAAGACTGCCAGGAAGAAGATGCAGGTGCTGCATTGCTGGACTCTTGCCTTGCTGTACTGCCCGCCTGTCTGCTGTTCCCATGCCTGGGTGGGAGGTACTGGACCTGCATCTCTTGAACCCAGGGAGATTCCAAGGGCTTGCCTTCTAATTTAAGTCTCAGGGACGTAAAAGACTTTCAACTTACCTGCATCTTCACTTGGACTCTGCCAGCTGTGAGTCTGCCTTTCTGAGTAGCGCTGCCCTAAGACTGAACCTGTGGAAGTGAGGCCTAAGGTGCTTCTTCAGCCACCCAAGCATCTCCATTGGAACCAGTGCATCTTCGCCATTGTGGGTATCAGAACTGTTGCATCTTCACCTTTGCATGGATTGGAACCAGCGCATCCACGTCGTTGCGTAGAGAGAAACTGGTGCATTGGCTTCGGATCCAGCGCATCGCCATCAGAGTCGATACATCCTCTAATACAAGGGCACAACCGATGCATTGCATTCGGGGCCAGGGCATTGCTGTAGGAAGCTGTCTCTCTTTACAGTGTACTAAAACAAAGTGCACTGTACAGAGTCCAATGAGACCAGATTGGTATACAGAGGCAAAAGTAGATAATACTGACGCTCTATTTGTGGCAGTGTCGGTGAGCAGTTAGGCTTACCAGAGGGGAGTGCTTAGCATGTGTTTTACCCACAGAGGCAGTAAATGAGATAGACACTCGAGAATAAATCTGAGGGGGGTGTGGCCAGTAGCCAAGCAAGATCGATGCGACGTGAAACGTTCCAGCTCCACCGTCATAGAAATACCCTAATATCGAACTATTTATCCTGACTCCGTAGTATGTGCTGGGTAGAGAGTGGTGCCCGATGCCAAGCGGTGTCCATTGGTGCCCCTACTGAATAAAGCTGAGCCTCGAGGACATGGCTACCGACAGGGACCCTTGACAAAACTCACCGCCACGGGCTGGAGTGGTGCAGAGGCCAGGACTTGGAAGGGGAACTGGCAGTGAATCCTGTGATGCCGCCCCAGTAGGAGGAGGTGTATCCGAGATGAGACCGGCTCAGGTGCCCTTACAGTGATGGTGCTGATGTGGAGTGGATACCCAGGAATGTTGCCGACCCATCTTGATGAGCTTTGGATGTGGCCACCGCCTCCTGTGAACCCGGGTCTGCGGCGGTAAAAAGCACTGCATAGAACACAACAGACCTCTGTGGCGGCAGGCAAGTGCAAACGGGAAGATTTGCAGGGCCGTAAATAAACAAGCAAAGAGCATATACAGAGAGCACTTCTAGGCTTCCCCCCTTGATGTGAGACTTGAGATTAGAAATGCGAGGGGGAAAATATTTGCAGTACCAGACTGGATTAGAGAACAGTGTCTAAGAAAATAAGAAATCGTACTGCATCCTTAAGTACATATCAATAGTCCTTTACCTTGACACGTTTGGGGAACTTTGCATTCACAGTAAGGGGAGAGCCCCCACTACTGAGGTTGGTGCCCACATTGAGTATCCAACAAGCAGCGGGGGAACTGGTAATTCCCTGCTTGATTAGCGCCCCCTCCATTTCATTCCTTCAGCATGCTCACACCAGGATTTGAGGTACCGCAACTACCTCTACTCGTTTGAGAGAGAAACACTGTTATTACAGTGCAGGGTTAGACAGTCGAGGTCATGCATGTCTAACCCAGATCCATAATGTAGGGCAATAAGGGATCCTGTGGGCCACATCAAACTAAGATGGACAATATGCCCAAGCTAGACCTGGAGTGTCAGTGCCGGGCAGCTAGGAGCGTCAGCGGCAGGCCCCGGTGGTGGAAGGAGAACCAACACTACAAGACTTGGTGACAGCGATACAGGGAGTGCGCAAGACTCTGGAAAGCAAGATAGATGCAATCATGATGGAGGGCACCCTGATGCCCGCAGACCTATGCAATATGGAGGCTCGAGTGAAGGTGGCCAAAGAAACAATTGTGGCACAACAACTGGAAACAAAGACACTAAAAGCCCAAGTGAAAGAATTGCGATGAACCTCCAATGTGCTGGAGGCCAAAATAGAAGACCTCGAAGGACGCTCCAGTAATATTATAATACGTATTCTGAGAGTACAGGAACAAGTGGAGAGCCCATTAATGGATCTCTTTGTTGAGGACACTGTGCTTAAACAGATGCAGCTCTGTGGTCTGTCCAACTATTTTTCGGTAGAGAGAGCACATCGAGTACTGGGAGGACCACCAAAGCCGGGAGACTCCCCACTTCCAACTGTCGCATGATCGTTAATTATAGAGACAGAGACGTGATCCTACAATCGGCCGGATCCACGCCCCCACTCAAACTTGATAATGCTAATATCATGTTCTTTCCAGATTTCATCCTCTGAGTCCAGAAGCTAAGTCGCTCCTTCTTAAAGGTAAACAAAGTGATGCGAGATCAATGCTTGAAGTACGCAAGGATTTTCCAGTGAAACTCCGAGTGGAATCAGAAGGCAGAACTTGGTTTTTTGAAGCCAGGGACTGGTTGGATGGATGGAGACCGGTTAAAGGGACACAATCATGAACCTGGAATACTCAAAAAGATAAAACCATCCCCACACAGAGTCAAGATCGAAAGGATGGACCTAAACCAGTAGAATCAGACACAGAGATACCCTAGATCAGATAATTGGACTGACTCTATTTACAGACTGATGTTGAATCCAGAATGCCACAGTTGCTCTCTCTCATCCCCCCTACCCCCGAAGGAGTGAGAAAAAACTAGATGGCCCGCATTGACCCACCTAGTACATGCCAATACTACTCTTTCATTCTTTTTTGTAATAAAGGGGACGGTCTTGAAAGGCTCCAAAGGCAATGAAGTGACGGGTTGACTCCTTAGTGAGTCTACGCCACCTCACAAATAGGTAACTTGGGAGGGTTTTACAGGCACGCTGCAAAGTTGGGGGAGTGGGCAGTTTTGCGTCCGCTATGCAGGAAGGCAGAGAGAGGGGGGGGACTTTTTTGTTGTTGTGTTATTGTTTTTTTCAATATTGCTTTAGTAGGTTGCACTTCTATTACAGCAATAATGGCCCTTACCATATAATATATTCTGTACCATTGTCTAAATTGTCCTGGGTATTCCCTGACAAGATATTGGAAATAGATAGATCCCGCACAGCTGCTACAAGAGAGAAATCAGTGCTGACTCAGCGGCTTCAGTACAAAGCACACAGGTTTGGGAGTTCACTCCAGAACCATGCAGCTGAATCCTGCACCAGAATGTAGACTTAAAATTACTTTCACGGAACGTTAACGGGCTGGGAGATGGAATAAAACGAAGGGTGATTTTACAATACCTGAAGAGGCATATTTCAGATGTGGTGCTCCTTTAGGAGACCCATCTTCAAGGTACTTCTTACTGCGCCCTGAATAGATGTGGGTATAAGCTAGCAGCACATGCAGGATACACAAGGGGCTCTAGGGGAGTAGGCATCTTGGTCTGGAAATCCTTCCCTTTCATTATACATCAAGTGGCGCATTACCCGCAAGGTTGTTTTGTGGTCCTCACAGGAACATGAGAAGGGCATCTTTTTAACTTTGTCTCCCTATATGTCCCCCCCAGGCTACACAATATAGCCTCCCCAGATTTGAGTACATTTATCCTCAATCTCCCTGAAGGTGAACTCATAATAGGTGGTGACTGTAATGCATCCGCCAATGGGGAGGTGGACCGCTGGCCTGAGGTGGACCTGGGGACTGAAGGAGTCGGGAAGTCACTGACAACCTTTCTCTCGGGAATGGGATTGGTCGACATATGGCGGACAGTACATCCCACGACCCGCCAATACTCATTTCACTCAGTTTCACATGGGTCCACCTCCGGATAGATTACAGATTTGCACTGGTGAACATTCTTCCGGCCTTTCATGATGTCCTCCTCTTAGCGAGAGGTATTTCGGACCACTCCAACATCCTAACAACTTTTAGTCAACAGCGAAGGCAACCTGGGTATGTACCCCCTTTGAACCCATGGTACCTTAAACTCCCACATATTTGGGAGGCCATTCAAAAGGCAGTTGACAATTTTTTCAATGGAAATGAGGGATCAGTGGAACAAGCAAGGATCCTCTGGGAGGCGTTTGTGGGGGGCATACGCGGGCAGGGTATCTCCCTTATGGCTGACTATAAGAAAGAAAAAGAAACAAAGTTAAACTCACTGGAGCAGGAAATTAAAGCCCTAGAAACTACTCCCTCAGCTGAGTCACAGGCAGATACCCAACACTGGTTAAAACTTAAGCGGAAAGAATATAAAATGGCAGCGGAGGAAGCAGCCAAAGCAAGCTATAGAGCAACACTATATCGCTTATATGAAATAGGAACTAAAGCGAATAAACTCTTGGCATGGTTAGATAGAAGAGAAATTGCAACCCGATGGGTATTTGAAATAGTGACAGAGGCAGGAGAGAGAGTAAGAGATAGGCAACATATTGCAGTTGAGTTCGCAACATATTACACCTCGCTATACGCTTCCTCCACAGTGGCCTCACTGGAAGCAACACATGACTTCCTGTGCGGATTCAACACACCCAGGTTAGCGGCTACCGAAATAGACCTCTTAGATCAGCATCTTGCAGACAGTGAAATTTCCCACACTATTCGAGCATTGAAAGCGGGCAAGGCGATGGGCCCTAATTGCTTTCCCACTGAAATGTATAAGCTCAATACCAACAAGAGCACCCTATTTCTTAAAAAGATGTTTCAGGAAAGTTGCAAAAATAGGATACAACCCCTTGATCAGGGATTAGCCAAAATTGTGGTAATTCATAAACCAAGTAAACTGCCTGAGCTCCGTTCTTCATATAGACTAATTTCACTACTCAAATGCAGAAGTTAAAATCCTAGCCAAACTCTTAGCTACCACACTGTTCCCGTTCATGAAGACCTTAATACATCCCAACCAATAAGGCTTCCTTCATCCGAAGTAGGAACACAGCGCTGAATCTATGGCGGCTGTTTGGAGTTTTAGACCCCGCAGACACTCTCCAGGAAGATACGGTGATAGTTTCCTTAGATGCCCGAATGGCTTTCGATACAATTAAATTTGCAGTTTTGGAAAAAAATGGTTTTGGGATGAAGTTTCCCTCCTGGGTCAATTTGCTATATAAGGAACCCCTAGCTCAAATAGCAGTCAATAGGGAGTAGTCACCACCTTTCCAAATGTGGAGGGGCACGAGACAGGGCTGCCCCTTCTCCCTGTTAATTTTTGCTCTTGTGTTAGAACCTTTGGTGGTCATGATAAGGGGGATCCCATAATTAGAGGGCTTAAGTGGATGGAAGAGTTTGAAGATAGAATCTCCCTTTACAGCAACAATATTTTACTCTATGTAGTGAATCCATATAACACACTTCATAGAATATTACATATTTTTTCATATTTACCGCCGGTACTCCCGGTACGCAATAAACTGGGACAAGTCTTTAATTTACATACTCACTGGGACAGAAATGCAATTGCCATGGCAATGTGAGGCTAAGGTGATCATAGAGGGATTCCGCTATCTAGGACTGTACTTAACCAGGGACCCACAAACTTTCCACGAACATAACTTGGACCCCCCCACACATGCAAAGATTGAGAAATGATGTCCAACAGTGGAGAGCCCTGACCCTATCCATGCTGGGGAAAGATGCATTCCTCAAGATGATGGTATTGATCAGATATCTTTATGTATTACAACATACACCATTGTGGTACTGAAAATTCATGACCTGTGTTGTAAAGATCGTCGTATCATGACGATTTTGGTATCGGCAGACCGGAAATGACGAGTATACTATGCAGAAGCGTTTTCGTCATATTCGAGTGACGAAATCACCCTGAAATCAGCATTTCCGTCCTGAACCCTCGGGTTCCATTTTGTGAACGGCAGCCATTTTGTGATTGCCCTCACATAGGCAAATGACTAAAGCCAAAACCGAGTCTAAAGGACACGTACATCTTTGCTGACTTCCCTATGACCTGGGCAAGCTGACTCCACTGCCTGAAGCCAAACCTGTTCGGTCAGTTCTTTTCCCAGTGGCCGAACGAGATTACTATCAAGGCACAACATATCATAAACCTTTCATCGCACACAAACCATGCCTAATCTTACACACACCTGTCCCTGTTTCTTTCTTTATGAATTGCTTTACGAGGAGGAGTTGCCCGATTTTATTGGGGGTCCGTCGATATCTGATGAAAATACTGGACCTTGTTGGGTAATTGATTGTGGGTTGGACGAACTGAAATATGGGCTTGTCATCATGACTCTGCTTTTTCTTTGTAGTGGAAATATGTGAATGGTCAACTGTAAAATAAGGAATGTTTGCCTAAAGCATAATATTATAGTATAAAAGGAGAAGGCTGGCTTTGTAAGAGAGCAGTCTCCTGAGAACATACAGAGTGCTGTACTTCTAGGATACCTGTTACTGGCTGCAGCCAATAAATTCGATCTTTGACTTCACCTAGAAGACTCTGTGTTTCTGTAGTCTGAAAGAGGAAGAACTTGAAATCTTTGGGTGTTGTTCCCTGGCACCGCCGGGTTCCTAAAAACCCGGTACTTCAGTTGGCGCCCAGTGTGGGGCGATTTCAGCGGTACCGGTCCAAGCCAGAGGTTGGTGAGGAGCTTCGTGCGGAAATTCAGGAGGACGGCCAACCACTTCATCGACCCCTGTATGTCGACGTGGTCCGAAGGTCTTTGCTGCGAGGTTCCCCGCATCCCGACGGCTATGAAGGACTGCTGCCCTGACTATCGCCCTGTTTTGGACCATTGATGATTGGTAGAGCGAAACGACTAGACGAGTCTTCTGGTGACGTCATCGATACCTCAGTTAAGTATAAGTGGAGCGTCTCCCAGTCCTTAGTTTTGTTTGGTATCCCTCGAGGATCACTTTGTTTGGAACTTGCAAGTGCCAAAACCGAGGGACTCGTGTATTCACGAGACTATCGTATTCGATAATCCTTCGAAGTTTGAAGCTAGACTAGTGAGCGGAGATGCCTGGTCTTAGCAGACTTGGAAATTTGTTTTGTCTTGGTTGTAATAGGGATTCCCGATTGGAGGACTCGTGTCCGGTTCCTCCGATTGAAACTCCTACCTATGAATTATATGTGAAACATGGGGTAGGCCCCATCGCATATAATGAAGTATGGATCCGATATACCCGGAAAGATGGTGTTTTAAAATGGCCCCAATACGGTAGTTTTGACACCGAAATTTTAGATAATTTAGAGATTAAACTCTTCAAGAAGAAAGCCCGTCCGGCAATGTTCGACTCTTTTCGCATATGGCGCAAAGAAGCCAAACAGAAGGAAATTAAGTTAGCAAAGAAGAATAAACGAGAACGAGGTATGTCAATGGTACAAGCTGCTGTTGTGTTTAGGGGTAATGAGGAAGAGCAAGAGAGCGAACAGATGCTTAGAGTGAAGAAGTTAGCGGTAGATAGATGCTACCCAGTTTTGCCGCCTAAAGAGCAGGAAGGTAAGAAAGATCTTGCAAAAGATCCTTTAATGTCGCATCTACTGAGTTCACCACCGCCTTATGCACAAAATGCTACGGCACCACCGCCACCAGTTGTGGCTGTACAACCCCCGGTTATCGTGCCACCTGTAATTCCTCCACAGCCAGCTCCTCTTCCGTTGGCTATTGTTCCTTTGGCGCAGCCTCCTCAGGGGCCGCCAACTTTGCCTCCCCCTTTATCTGCTACTCCTACACCTGTTTCTAACACTCCTTCTGTTCCGACTTTGGATTCTGCTACTATTGTTCCACCTTCTCTTATTCTTCCATCCTCTCCTTCTACTAGACAGCGAATGACTGCTGCTCTTTCCGGATTTCTTTCTCCTTTGTTGGGACAATTGGACATGTCCCCAGCTAGTGAGCATAGACAATCACGTAGTCAGTTGCCTAGTATAGATGAACGTACAGTTTTGGATCTCACGGCACCTAGATGGGTTACGTACACTCCCCAGTATGATCTTGAAGGTATTATGGATGTTTTCCAACAATGGGAAGCACCGAAGCAACGGTATATTTTTGAGATGATGTGTGTGTTCCTCCATGAACAATGGGTTGACGAAGTAGGTAGAGCTCCTGAAGAGTTGTATCGAGTGCGTTCTGAATTTGCGAAAGGGACCATTGTGAGCCTCTTCGATATTGAGAAAGCGGTTGCGACGCTATTGTCATTTCGTAATAACGCTCCTTCTGAGCGATTATTTGAGCCTGATTCATCGGTTAGGAGAAAAGCGCGTCAATGTCCGATGCGTGAAGTTCCCCCAGTTTGGAGACCTCAGGATGGAAATGTTGCTGCACACTTTCAACGAGTGTGGGTACATGTTCCTTGGAAGCGTGCTGAAGTTTTAGCACTTAAGCAAACTTTACCTGATCCACGCAAAAATTCGGCGGGATATTATAAAGAGCTCACTCAAACTGTGGGTTCATGCGTCATGAATCTAGCAGATATAGACATGTTGTTTGGCAATGTTGTTCCACAGCCTATGTGGAATGTGATCCGACATACGGACCATGATCATGAATTGGGTGATACATGGGTTAATATTGTTGCAGCAAATGATAGACAAGTTGGAGGTGCTAAGCCTGAAGATCTAATTGCTCTACTCCCTGGTAGAATTATTGCTTATATGAAGACTTTGATGCCCGAAGTAAGGGTTAATTGGGACAAGTTATCTGCATGTAAGCAGAAGAAAGACGAAACTGTGTCTGACTTTTTCACGCGGTTCGAAGAAACTTTTGTAGATCATAGTGGTCAGGATATGGCTACTGAGGGTGGCCAGAGATTGTTCGTCGAAAAATTTGTGCATAATTTGCTTCCTGAGTTGTGTGCTAAATTGAAGGATTCTGAGAGGGCTTGGGCTGTTTCAACGTCGGCACAGATTTTAGCTACGGCCCAGTACTATGAAAATAGGCGCAAGGATGAGTTAGAGAAAGCGGATAAAAAGACTAAGGAATTAAAAACTAAAGTCCTTCTACAGCAAGCTTACCCGCCCCGTACTAATAATCAACGCAATTATCAGCAGAATCAGCAATATTCGAGAAACTCGCAAAGAAACGAGTCTTCTCAACAACGTTTCTCGTATGGACCCAATCAGTGTGCGTATTGCAAAGAAGAGGGCCATTTTAAGAGTAGTTGTCCGGTTTTGTCACAGCGCACAAATGGGTTTGGTGTGAGAGGTCGTGGTGCTCAACAAACGCTTAGAGGTAGGGGACGCGGTGCGTTCCCACAGAACGCACGTTCCTTTCCGCCTCAAAACTCAATGAATCGCTTTGATCAGCAAAATAACACATCTGGTAGGACGACTCAGTACTATGCTGATGACTACTATGCAGAAGATGAGACTATGGAAGTTGATGATTGCTAGGACAGCCATAGACAAAGAGAGGGAGTTGTTTCAGTTCCAGTAGATCAGAGTGGACCTTATGTCGAGGTGATTACATCAGGTGTGTCAGAGCCTTTTCTGTTGGATACTGGTGATACAAAGAGTTCTATTATGCACTCAAAACTCCCTGGCGCACCTTTGTCAGGCAAAATTAATGTTTCAGTAGGTTTTTCTGGCGCCCCGGTTAGGAACCCGATTTCAAGTCCTATGCCTCTTTCTGTTGGACCTTGTGAATTGGAAGCACCCCTTATTCTGACGACAGGTTGTGGTGAGAACTTGTTGGGATTGGATCTGTTGAAAAGATTGTATGCGACATTATACTGCTCTCCTTCGGGAGTACAACTTACATTGGGTAAGAAAGTGATTTCTCCAATGTATTTGTCGAAGGATAAAATTCCGACAGAATTGTCTTCACTTCCGGATATTCTTTGGGCTACTGGTCCTAATAATGTGAGTCTTTTGGAAATACCGCCATATGTTGTGACATTGAAAGAAAATGTTAGAATGCCACGCATTCCCCAGTACAAAATCTCTAGCGAAGGTGAAAAGGCGTTGTTAGCGATCATTTATGACCTGATTGATAAAGATGTAATTGAAGAGACAAGAGGCAACGTTTGTAATAGTCCTGTTCTGCCTGTTTTGAAGCGAACTGACCCTTCCCAGCCACCTGTGTACAGATTTGTGATTGATCTTAGAGAGGTAAATAAAATAGTGGTGCCTCAGTTTCCAGTTGTCCCTGATATCACTGCCCTATTGACTATGATTCCAGCTTCAGCCACTTGGTTCTCGGTGATTGACTTGAAGAATGCTTTCTTCAGCATCCTGATTGCCGAGGAGAGCAGGGATATTTTTGGCTTCAGTTTAGGAGGCCGAAGTTTCCGGTTCAAACGCGCTCCTCAAGGCTACTGTGAAAGCCCGTCGATATATAGGCTTTAAAAACACAGCTTGATACGATTGTTTTACCTGATGGCGCTACACTTGTTCAGTACGTCGATGATTTGCTTATCGCTGCAGATACTGAGGAAATTTGTAAAAAAGCAACACTGTCGTTGTTGCGTCATTTGTCTGATCTACATCACAAAGTGTCTCTTTCAAAGCTGCAATATTGTCGACAAGAAGTGACCTAATTAGGTCATCTCTTATCGAGGGAGGGAAGGAAACTGACCCCAGAAAGAATTCAGGCAATTGCGAAATTGAGTGTGCCAAGGACACAGAGAGAAGTGCGTGCTTTCTTAGGTATTAAATCATATTGCAGGCAATGGATACCTAATTTTTCCCTGTTGGCCAAACCTTTGGTGGCATTAACTTGTAAAGATACACCGAATCCCATTCCGTTGTCTGAAGATTGTCAGAAAAGTTTTTCAGAATTGCGTAATGCATTGTGTTCGGCTCCTGTGTTGGGTACCCCCGACTACAGTAAGCCCTTTACACTATATGTCCATGAGAAAGAAGGATGTGCGTTGTCAGTGTTGACACAGTCTTTTGGGGACAAGCAACGTCCATGCGCGTATTTCTCGTCGACTTTGGACCCGGTAGCTAAAGCGTTGCCGAGTTGTTTGAGAGCCACAGCAGCAGCAGCTGTTTCTATTCGACAGTCTGCTGGTTTAGTGATGAATAACATGTTAATTGAGATGATTCCACATGCGGTGGACACGTTGTTAAACAGGACCAAGACGCAGCACTTAACTAGTGCTCGATTGTCAGGTTACGAGTTAACACTTTTAGCGAGTCATGTGCACATTAAGAGGTGCAATACGTTAAATCCAGCCACGTTGTTGCCGATTCCAGTTGAGTCAGGGGATGTTGAGGAACAACATGACTGTTTCTTTAGAACTGAGGAAGAGACGAAAGGGAGGATAGACTTAAGGGACACTCCTCTTACTGAATGTGATGGTACTTTGTGGGTTGATGGTTCATGTTTCAAACTTCCGAATGGTGACACGACTGCAGCATATGCTGTTACGACTTTGCATACGATTGTTGAAACTGCACGTATTCCACATAATTCGGCGCAAGCAGCAGAGTTGATTGCACTTACGAGAGCATGTGTGTTGACAAAAGGAATGAAAGTGACCATATATACTGACAGCATGTATGCTTTTGATGTGGCTCATAGTTTTGGACGACTGTGGAAGGAACGTGGGTTCCTGACTTCGCATGGAGCCAAGATCCAGCATGGTCAGTTGGTGAATGAACTTCTTGAGGCACTTACCTTGCCATTACAAGTTGCGATTGTGAAATGCAGTGCCCATAAAAAGGTGACTGATGACGTTGGTCGTGGAAATGCATTTGCTGACGGAGTCGCAAAAGATGTGATGAGCCGAATGTATGTTGCAGGCCCTGCAAGATGGGTTGGTGATGTTGGAATGTGTGAAGATACGATAGAGAGTGTGAAGTCTATTCAAGCTGAGGCTACAGAGAAAGAATTGAGTGTGTGGAGAGAGAGTACGGGTAAATTGGACGCGAATGGTTGTTGGGTTGAATTGTCAGAACATCAGCGTTGGTTGTTACCTGATGCGTATGTGCTTGCAGTGGTTACAATGGCTCATGGTATGGCTCATATCAGTGTGAAAGGGATTTGTAAGTTGTTGGCTCCAGTATGGCAAAACGCTAGAATTCCTAAGTGTGCAGAGAATGTGGTCAAAAACTGCATGGTGTGTCTGAAATACAATCCTGGTAGGGGAACCCCAACTCCAGCTGGTCATTTTGCTCCTCCTACGTATCCGTTCGAGGTTTTGCAGCTAGATTTCATCCACATGGAAAGGTGCAACAATTTGAAATACATACTCGTTGTTGTTTGTGCCTTCTCAAGATGGGTCGAAGCATATCCCCTGAAAGACAATACTGCCTTATCGACAGCTAAAGCCCTTGTCAAAGAATTCTTCCCCAGATTTGGAATGCCGAGAATGGTCTGGGGTGATAATGGGAGTGAATTTGTGGGTCGAGTGATGAAGAAAGTATGTGAAGGGCTAGGCATACAACAAAAGTTTCACGCTGCAAATCACCCCCAATCAGCTGGACTAGTAGAGTGCTATAATGGCACATTAAAGCTTAAATTGGCCAAAATCCAAGCGAGCACTGGTCTTAAATGGCCTGACGCTCTGCCCTTGGCACTCCTATCAACAAGAATGACTGTGCACTCGCGAGTGGGACTTAGTCCGTACGAGATAGTGTTCGGCCGTCCGGCCAACATATGGGGAGTGCCAAGGCCAACCAAATTCAGCGAGATCGAACACCCTGTACTGCTTGACTATTTGTATGAATTGACGGCTAA
Source organism: Lissotriton vulgaris (assembly GCF_964263255.1). NCBI lineage: Eukaryota > Metazoa > Chordata > Amphibia > Caudata > Salamandridae > Lissotriton > Lissotriton vulgaris. Next base: position 1,254,706,102 of record NC_141696.1, read on the forward strand.
ATTGCGTGTTTTACACCAACAGGTTCACGACGCTCTACCTCAGGTCTCTGAAGCTCCAGGACACCCTATGGATCCTGGATCATATGTGCTGATTAAGAATTTTCAGCGGACAAAGAATGATGAGCCCCGTTGGACCGGCCCCCATCTAGTGCTTCTCTCAACGAGATCAGCTGTTCGAGTGGAAGGGAAGAAAAACTGGATCCACGGGATCCATTGCAAGAGGATCCCTTTACCTCTGCCGTACGACCGGTGGGTCCAGGAGGGTATCGCTGACTCTGAGACTGAGACTGTGCCTCGTTTTCTGCCTTTTAGCGATGCACGTGTAAAAGGAACAAATTCTGAGCGTGAAAGCGACAACCTTTTGCAAGGAGCTGTGCCACCGTCAATTCGATTGAACACTACAGAACCTGAACTCTTGTTTCAAAACCAGACAATACCTGGAAGAAACCGTGATAATTTGAGGCCGAGAACTATGGACAAATAAAAATTATTTTCTTTGCTATTTTTGAAAGTGCAGCTCTCCCATCTGAGAAACTTGCTTATTTTTGTTTTTCGAACCGCCATCCGGGTTCAGCTGCTAGGGTCGCAGTTGCCGAATTCTTTGGGGTGCAGCTGAAGACGTTAGGTCGACAGTTCTGGTCGGTCTAAGGGAGTTGCCCTGGACTGACAGAAGCACTCCTTAGCATAGAACACCCTACCACCGCGGGCAGCATTTTAGAGAGGATGAACTTTTTCGAGATGAAGAGACCTGCCAAAACAATGAACTTTAAAGCCAAAATATGTACAGTGATGACCAGAAAGCGTTTTTTGATAATATGCATTTTTATGTTGCTTAGTGTAATGACGTTTCTATTGGGATATGTTCTATTCTCTTTTCAAGTGACATTTGCACCCACTACACAGCCCACACCTCCTTCTCCTGCTTCCTCGCATTCTTTTCACCCTCTGCCTGAACACGAGTCTGCTAGAAGATTGGAATTTGTCAATAATTCATTCGTTCAGCTTTTACACCAACACCAATTAGTAATGAACACAACTAATTGTTGGGTGTGTGGCCTGATGCCACATACGACAGATAAGGGTATCCCATATTTTGTCTTACCATTTAGCTATAATGGTTCTCTGTGGGCGTTCCAGACAATGTTCATATATGCCATCGAACCATATCCCCCACGTTCCACGAGAAGTAACTCGAGCAACAAGGCATTGGTAGTGGGAATCACGAATATGAGCAGAGACATTGACTCATATAGAACGATTCCAAGAGATGAGTTACAAGCTTACGATAGATGGAACATAACAGGATATGGGGTTACTCTGAGTGAGAAACAGCAAGCTAAGAGAACTTCCCCCATTTGGATTGTACCCCATCAGGGTCACCTATGTCTGCAAGGTAATGGCAAAAATCCCAGAGCTCAGTTAGGAAAAAGCGTCTGTACAGAAACATATGTTTTTTCATCTCGGACTTCCCCTCCGTTCCTGGCAGCTAAGGGCACCTATTTCATCTGCCATGATAGAGCCTATACATGGTTGCCCCCTGACTTCTCGGGCACATGTTTTGTTTTGTTCCTGTTGCCTCCCACCTACACGGCCGCCACAGATTACCATAAGACAAGGATAGTTAGAGGTGTCATGAGTAAAGAGGACACTGCAGGGCAAGAATTTGGAGATTTCATTAAGGGTTTTCTACCGTTTTGGGGGCCTATGGTGAACAGCAGGAACATAAGGCAATTGACAAGGGTGGTTGAATCCACTGTAGTTGAAACCGCCGGTGCCCTTAGTAATTTGACTGCCGAGCTCCAGTCGGATCGCCTTATGACTCTTCAGAACAGAGTTGCGTTAGACGTCATACTTGCAGACCGAGGTGGGGTATGTAAAGTGATCCAATCAAGTTGCTGTGTCTTCATCCCAGACAACGCCCAACAGTGTACCAGGCCATTTCCAAACTGCATAAAATCTCTGAATCTATTCACATGGATAAAGGAGATTGGTCATTAATGGGGTGGTTCTGGGGACTGATATCGGCCTGGGGATGGAAGATTCTGATAGTCATTGGGATGATCTTAGCCATTCTTTTCCTGTTCTGTCTGTGCATACAGTGTGCTCCTGCAATATGTGGCCTATGTGCTACACCCTGTGTAAGGAAAAGTGTATTAAGAGATGAGCTAAGTAATAGGATGATGCTACATCAACATCTTAATGACTTTATAAATATAGACCTGGACTCAGATTAGCATGAGTATAGGTTATTGCCTATGTAAGGGCAAAAGGAGGGTCTGTGGTACTGAAAATTCTGGACCCGTGTTGTAAAGATCGTCGTAACATGACGATTTTGGTATCGGCAGACCGGAAATGACGAGTATACTATGCACAAGCATTTTCGTCATATTCGAGTGACGAAATCACCCTGAAATCAGCATTTCCGTCCTGAACCCTCGGGTTCCATTTTGTGAACGGCAGCCATTTTGTGATTGCCCTCACATAGGCAAATGACTAAAGCCAAAACCGAGTCTAAAGGACACGTACATCTTTGCTGACTTCCCTGTGACCTGGACAAGCTGACTCCACTGCCTGAAGCCAAACCTGTTCGGTCAGTTCTTTTCCCAGTGGCCGAACGAGATTAGTATCAAGGCACAACATATCATAAACCTTTCATCGCACACAAACCATGCCTAATCTTACACACACCTGTCCCTGTTTCTTTCTTTATGACTTGCTATACGAGGAGGAGGTGCCCGATTTTATTGGGGGTCCGTCGATATCTGATGAAAATACTGGACCTTGTTGGGTAATTGATTGTGGGTTGGACGAACTGAAATATGGGCTTGTCATCATGACTCTGCTTTTTCTTTGTAGTGGAAATATGTGAATGGTCAACTGTAAAATAAGGAATGTTTGCCTAAAGCATAATATTTTGTATAAAAGGAGAAGGCTGGCTTTGTAAGAGAGCAGTCTCCTGAGAACATACAGAGTGCTGTACTTCTAGGATACCTGTTACTGGCTGCAGCCAATAAATTCGATCTTTGACTTCACCTAGAAGACTCTGTGTTTCTGTAGTCTGAAACAGGAAGAACTCGAAGTCTTTGGGTGTTGTTCCCTGGCACCGTCGGGTTCCTAAAAACCCGGTACTTCACCATTCCTGCTACCCCTGACATACTTAAAGGAGGTAGAGTTCTTTACTCAAACCCTATTATGGGATGGGGAGCCCCCAGAATATCATTAATAAGGCCATCCTGGAACTGGTATGATGGTGGTATTTCACTCCTGGCCATTCAACAATACTATTAAGATGCCCATTTAATAGGGATAAATCACTGGGTCCATTTTCCCCAAGATGACCCAGCTTATAGAATGGATACCTTAACTTACAACCGGGGGTTATCTCAGAGCACTTTACGGAGAGAGTAGTGATAATACACGTTTCACCCCGACAGCAACAATGCTTTGTCTTTGGCAGGATACTACGATGGCGTTGGGCTGGAGAGGTTAGATCACCCAGGTGACCCCCCCAGTGGGAAACCGCACAGCTGGGTACACTGGCAAATTATCATGGTTTCAAGAATTGGGACCTGATAGGCATCTCCAGAGTTAAAGACCCTCTGGGCCAATGAACCAGTGAAGTCCTTTGAGGATCTTAGGAAAAAATATAAATTGACTCACACAAAACTGTACCAATATCATCAAACATGCCTTGGATAAGGTAATAGTAAGAGGGGCAGAGTTGCCAGAGTCAACGCCACTGGAAGATAGATTACTCTAGGAAAAGTGAGGGGCTGATTTGGGGCAGATGGGTGAGGATGAGTGGCTGGAGACACTGCCATCTCCCAGAGAAGTGGCAATACATGCTCAGTTCCAATTGGTGCAATTAAAAGTCCTACACTGTATTTATTATTCCTCCACAAATCTAGTTAAAATGGTACGGGCAGAATCACCAGAGTGCCGGAGAGGGTGTTGGTTGGACGAACCTTTTTTCATCAAAATGTGGGAATGTCCAGTGCTCCCACCTTATTGGACTTCAGTAGCAACAAATAAGGGACCGGTGTGTGAAACTAACATTGAGCCCACGCCAAAGTTGTGCCTACTAAATATAAGGGACACAACTGACCTCTCAACAATGGAAAAATGTGTTGGTTACGCTTAGATTTATTATAGCCAAGCGCAATATAGTATGATTGTGGAGAGCTCACCCAGTACTAGGATTAAGGGAGTCGAAAAATGACATGGATTGGTGTATGCAGATGGTGAAGGTGTTATATGAAGAGAGGGGATGCCCACAGAAATGGGCAAAGGTGTGGGACAAGTGGAATGAAAAGAAGGGAATGCTATGGACTCCTGTTGGTAGACGAGACTTAAATGATGTGGCGATGTAGTTGTAAGGTTGTTGGGCCTGAGGGGAATGACATAGAATGGAGATTACTTCCTGAACTTTCTAATGGTACATGTAAAGTTGCATTGTTATAATGGTAATGCTAGGTTGACTATGTTGGTAAGAATAATAATGGCTGGAATGTGTTCTCTTTCATTTTGTACTACAATAAAAAGATTTTTTTTAAAAGAAAGAATAAATCCGAAAACCAATTTGCAAAAAAACCCACAAATTTTTATATAAATTTTTAGACCAAGCACTTCATTCACAGGTAAGTACTTCTTTTGTTATGAATTTTTACAATCTGAAAATAACTCACAGTTGTGTGCAATTATGCACAATAAAAGTCTATGGAGATAAATGTATAGAAAATTGTACATTCGGTTCTCGGGGTTCACCTTTGGGTTTTAGGAGGGTAGCAAGGACAGGTCCAATGTTCCACCAGCTGTCGTCGGGAGCGTCCCGGATACAGCTGGGAGCAGGGTGCTGACGTCGTTGGTGGCAGGTGCTACGGAGAAGGGGGCCACCTCAAAACAGTATGCGCAAGGGGACTTACAGGTAAGTCTGGGGAACCCCAAATGAGGGATGAGGTCACAAGGGCCTCAGGAACGCAGGACCATCTGGTTTATCAGTACCCGGACCAGACAGACTTGGTGCAGAGCAGGTAGCTCGGCCAGGCTCTGTGAGTCAAGATAGTCTTCGCGGTCAGGAGAAAGCAGGTGGCAGGGACAATTTCTGGACAGCTGGACCACTCACAAAGTGGGTCCCAGGAGTTCCAATGTCCCTCAATGGGTGCTTGCTTCCTGGGCAGTTGGATTCTGGATTGAATTCTTTGTCTCAGTGTCTTTTGCAGGTCGGCTGGAACCACGGTTGTTGCTACGGTACAGCTCTGGTAGGTCTTGGTGTCCTCTCACTTGGTGGGGGACTGATCTGACCCTCTGGAGCTGGTGTACCACTTCTAGTTTGGTTACTGCATTGGCGTTGCCGGGGAGCGGCAAACCGGCAAGCCAGACTCTGCAGGTTCAATGCCTGTGGTGTCTGCAGGGGAGTAGTTCCTCTACTCCAAGCGAGTTCTCCAGTGATTGTCAGAGGGCTGGAGGTGCTCTGGGTTCTTGGATGACTCACAGCAGCAGGGTCGAGACAGCACACCATGAATGTTGTGTCCTTGAGGTACCAGGCAGGTTTTTGTGCCACAATTGTGCAGCAGGTACTCCGTTCTCTGTCAGCAGCTCTTCTCTGTCCATTTTAGTCTTAGCCCCATTAAATTTAAAGATCTGGGTCAAGGAGTGCCTCCTAAATACTATATTTAGGGAGCTAAAGAGAGTGACGGTAGTAGCCAATGGGCTACCTACCTTATCGGTGTCTACACCCTCTATGTAACCACTTCCTGAGGGAAGGGGCACAACCATGACAGGCTAATTCTCTCCAACCCCCAATAGAGGAGTTGGAAAAGTGCAATTCACATCACCTGCTCCACCTGAGGGTTGGTGCGGGCTGATTGGGATCACAACTCCTAATCTTAATAATTGTCCTGCATGTCCTCCCACCAAAAGAGGTGTCAGGACAGAGGAGTTGGCATTCTACACTAACTGGAGAGGCCTGGTTCATATTTTATAAGCGGCATGTCCTTTGAAGATCCTGCTTGTTGAAGGTGTGAAACACCCCAGAGCAGGCTATGTTCCTGGCCTCTGAGAGCAAAGGCTCTCATTCCAGGAGGCCAGGAACATGTCCAGTGGTGGCAGGCTTCCTGAGACAAGTCGGTAACCCCACTAGAAGTTGGAAGGTTTTCAGGAGACACCTCCAAGGTGTCATCTGTATGCATGTATTAATAAATCCAACACTGGCATCAGTGAGGATGTATTAACTAAGACTTTGCATGGGAAAAATTGATGCATCACCCTCTGTTGCAGGGGATCACTGACATAATATCGAATACACAAATATAGAATTACCAAAATATCGAAGAAAAAATATACAAAGCTAAAATATCGAATTCCTATCTACAAACAGGTAAGTACAAAAATATCAAACTTTTTTAAATGCTTTAAAGTAATTTAAAATTAATGAAATAATAAATATAGCATTTACTATTACCACTCTAGTGAGTGCAACAGTAGGGAAAGCGTTGGATAGCGTAGGGGTAAACATTACTATTCCCACTCCAGAGAATGCAACAGTAGGGAAAGCGTTGGATAGCGTAGGGGTAAAAATTCCTATTCCCACTCCAGAGAGTGCAACAGTAGGGAAAGCGTTGGATAGCGTAGAGGTAAAAATTCCTATTCCCACTTCAGATAGTGCAACAGTAGGAAAAGTGTTGGATAGCGTAGGGGTAAAAATTACTATTCCATATTAAATTACTTACCTTCAATTCGATATTTTTCACCACTATACTCTGTCCATTCGATTTTTTGTCCATTCTATATTTTGACTTCGATATTTTGGTAATTCTATATTTTGAATTCAATATTTTGTCTTGTTACCGTTGTGGGACCAGAACTGACACATTGCCTCTGCTACACCCCGTATCTTCCTTGACGTCGTTGCAAACCAGGACCAAGGACATTTTTTTCAGCTGGCCTGTGCTTCTTCGCAGTCAGCCTGAACTTCCGGCTTTGTTTCAGTCCAGCGTGACATGATATTCCAAATTTGTGCTTGTTGCTTCTACGCTCTACTTTACAGTTTATTCTTTAAAACTTCATACCTTGAGTTCCACGTATTGGATGGTTGCAGTTTTGGTCTTGTTTTATATATAAAGTAATTCTCTATTTTTCTAACCTGGTGTGGAGTCTTTTTTTGGGTGTTTTTTCTATGTTACTGTTTGAAGTGTTGCACAAATTCTATACACATTTCCTCTTAAATTAAGCCCAACTGCTCTTTGCCAAACTGCCAGAGGGCTAGCACAGGATAATTTAGGTTGTGGCGTCACTTACTTTGACTAGCATTCTGGTTCCCACTTAGACAGGGTGCATACTTATGCCAAACAGAATCTATTTTCTAAAAAGGAGCTAAAAGGGTTGGTGCTTCGTGGGTGTGACATTGGGGCTCCAATATGAAATAGTAGGTATTGAGACTAAGATGTGAATGAGAATGTAATGTGCTATTGCATGCAGCATTTAGCACATTAGGTGATACACACAGGAGGGAGCAGCAATGCCTGTGCTCTTTTTGACAAATAAAATGAAAGCACAAATTTAAATTGGGAAAAAGTCAGTCTTTGAAAGACAAATAAAGATAGGAAACAAGACGGCTTGAGTATAATGGGATGCAGGGCAGGACTATTGGTATTCCGTACTGTTGGGACGGAAAGTCCTCTGCATGGTAACTGATGTGACTGCCCACCTGTAGTGATGTCTGGATCCCTAATGCTGATTTTTGTGGTCATAGGCGAAAATGGATCATATATGTGCGCCATGACATAGGCCTGTCTCACGGATTGCAGTCTTTTGAGACTGGGAGGGCCACCCAAAGCGCTACTTTCATAGTGTTAGAAAGCTACTGCCTTCACCAAAAGTTAGCAGTATGAGCGCAGTGGTGGCAGTATACTGTGTTGTGATCAGAAGGAGTAAGCTGAACTTTTTTAGGTCGAGCCTCGATAGCGCTTGCGCTGTCTGCAAGACCTGTTGAATCTCTTCTATGGGCATTTGGCACACCCACCAATTGCCATTGGTTGTTATCTGTGTCATTTAAAAATGCCTACTTGTTATTGGTGCATTTGTTGAAATGCCCCTCCTTTGAGTGCTTATCTCCTTCCCTGGCGATTTCACTAAGAGAACATTTCATTTGGCCATCACATTGCTATAGCACGTGATGGGCCCTCCTTCCTCCTCTCTTGTGGTATCTGCCTCTGTCCCTTTTGCAATAGGAGTGTTCCCAGTCTACTACAGTGGAGTGCGTGTGAAAGAAACACAATTTGAAAAAAACAAGTTTGTGAAAAGTTGCCGCCGAGCTCTCTGCCAGGGCCGGTTCTCGGACGATTTTGTTATAGGACCGATTTTGCAGCGGGCCTGTAATAAAAACGGCCCTCGGGGCCCTAAACCGGCCGCAATCGTGATAGCTTGCTGTGGGATTGGCAGAATACGCATACTCACCAGCCAGATTCTCTGCAATGCGTCTCTCTTATTCGGCATAAACTCTGTATTGTTTGTGCCAGCTTATTTAGCTGACTTTCTCGTGTTCTTTTAGCTTCCATACTGCCTGTTTTCAAGACGAGGAGACTGTGTATTTTAGAAAGGACAAGGTGAAATGAGTGCTTGGAGGCCAAGGGTACAGTAATATTGTGCTTCCCTTATAAAAATGATTTTACATCCCATAGGAACAAACATTGGCAGAGCTGATACTTGTTCCATTGTATTTACTTTCATGAATTCCAACATGTATACTTGTTTCACAATTTCTTTTCCTTTTTAGGTCAAAAGCACTCTTCTCTCATCTGGTTTATTTGAAATAAAAAAACGCACCTGGGCATGGTGTCCGTCATGACACTGATTCATTCATAAGTAAGCCTCACAGATATGAGAAGACACTCTGCCAGTGTTTTCTCGCCTTGCTGTCTTGGGTATCATTTAATTCGAATTAAATTTGAGAATAAAGGATGTATCCTAATACGGTTCGTTCACTCAACTGATGAGGTATATTTCCAAATGGATTCCTTCTATTACTGGTGAGTTCCTTTAAATAAAAAAATCTATGCATATATTCTGTAAAGGGGCGCAAATGTCTAGAAACATGCAAGATCTGTGCCCAGTTTTAATCTATTACATGACATGTAACTTTCAAAATTGCTTCCAACAATTTGATGAAATTGTCACATTTTGAAAGTTCATGCATCAGCAAAGGAGAGGATAGACTTTGAACTCCTGCCAGGGTGCCTTATGCGCTCATTTTGTTTAAGATTATCTTTTCAAATGATTCCAGCAAGAAATTAGGTCTGTAACTATATTTTATAAAAGAGGAAAATGGGATAAGAGCGAAGTAATGAGAACACCAGCTCTTTTGAAACCAAGGCGCCATGTTGTATAAGCAGCAAACTCACCCCCACAATTTCTCTCAATGCAATGACGAACAGGCAGGAGGTGCATATTGTACCTGTCAAGCACACTTTCTTTTTGCACTAGTTCTCATCGTTTTAGGGCGCAAGAGAACGTGTGTCCAGTAATCTGAACTGACTGTTAAATAGTTTGTATTTTATTTTTGCTAGCCATCTGACCACACTTCAATGAACAACCTGGCTCTTTATGAATCTCCCTTTCTCCTGTTTCTACGCTGTGTGAATTATGGGTTGCTTAACTGCTGGGAAAAAGCTACGAATGGTTCTTTGAAAAAAGTGGCAAGATAAATATCGAATTCCTCTTCAATTCACCGCAATGTGGTGGTGTTTCTTTATATTTTTATTGGAGTGTTTTGTACCTGTGTAGTCTAATATGTATACAACGTCTTCCCTGTTTACTCATTTTGATGTGGAACACTGTTATCTCAACCACCATAACTGCGTTTTTTAGGTTGCAGCTGCTAAGGCCATCTTGGGGACATTTAGAAAGTTGACCTAGGAATGCATTCCACCAGTTGCTTACCATTGGCTGTGTGGTTTGCAACTCACATTTTCTGTTTTTCTCTTTGCTGGCTATGTTTGCATTAGGCTGCCCAGTTTCAGGTCGTACTGAAGGACTGGGTTTTTCTAAGACCCAGCGGTGCCAGGGGACAACACCTGAAACCTTCGTGGGTAACCTGTTCCGGCGTACAAATGACAGAGACATGGGACACTTCCTTCGGCGTCAAAGATTCGAGGTTTATTACTGCAGGGAACACAGAAGTCACGAGAAGTACATCACATGTAGGTTCACGGAGCCTGATTCAAATTGCTACTGTGGGTCGCTCCTTTTATACAAGTTTCTCTCATAAATTAACATGATACACAAAGGTTTACAACTTGGTTCCCATCGTAAAGACAAAAAGGGTCGCTTTCATGTATTCAGGGCCCGGAACATAAGTACAGAAACATTTGGAGGTTCCAAACTGTAAAAACCCATCTTCCCACCATTAGTACATTCCAATCAGCAGTAAAACAGATCGAAGAAGGAACAGAAACAGGTGTAGAGGAAGGCAGAAACAGTGGGGAGATCGGAAAGGGTGTAAAAGGGGTGGTATCGGGAAACACGAGCTGCAGGCATCAAAGGGACGTGCCTAATGAGATGCACACCTAAGACAATAGACCGGCACGGCAAGATGAGCCTCGAGCGGGGCCATCTGCCTTACAGTGTCATCCCCCTCATCATAAAGACACTTTCAAAGGAAACGTGTCTTCCGCAAAAGTCTTGGTAATCCCAGGGTCGCGAAGCGGACAGCGTCCGTTCGCTGACTACTTGAGGGCAAGAGACAAAATGGATGCCGTATCTAAGATGGAACCCGTGGGTACAGATAGAGTAACCCACGAAACAGACGAACGGTTTAGGCTAGTACAGCGAAAACGCGTACACCCACTAAACTCGTCATTTGCGGTTCATAGATACCAGACTCGACCATATTCATACGAGTCGAAAACACCACTTACAATCGTCACGGAACCTCAGACGCTCCTTTTGCCCTCATGTAGGCAAGCACTAGTCGGAATCATATTCGATATTCATCAGACCATCTAAGTGCTGCTGCAACATCATTTTATCCATCAGAGTTCCTCTGGTAACAGGTGGCTGTCTCATACACGTTGTAGCACAGAGGCCACATAAGGCAGGACCACACTGTACACAAAGGCAACACGTGAACAGGAATGCCACAACAACTCCGATGATCATCAGAATTTTCCAACCCCAAGTCGACATCAGGGCCCAAAACCACCCAAGTAGCGTCCAATCCCCTACGTCCACGTGTATGGACTCGGAGATCTTATGCAACTTTGAGATGGCTTGATAGACAGTCGGAGCGTTATCTGGAATGAAAATACAGCAGCTCGAATGGATCACCTTACATACTCCACCTCGATCGGCTAACACAACGTCTAAAACCATACGGTTTTGTAGCGTCATAAGCCTATCCGCCTGAAGTTCTGCTGTGATGTTACCAAGGGCACTGGCAGTGATATTAGCTGTCAATTCCACCACTCGGGTCAACTGTCTCAGGTTCCTACTATTGACCATAGGTCCCCAAAACGGAAAGAAACCCTTGAAAAAGTCTCCTGCCTCTTGACCGGCAGTGTCTTCTTCGCTAATCACGCCCCTCACGACTCTAGTCTTGTGATAATCTGCATCAACGGTAAACGCCGGAGGCAACAAGTTTGCAATGTAACATGAGCCCGCAAAGTCAGAGGGTAACCACGTATACGCACGATCATGACAGACGAAGTACGTACCCTTGGCAGTCAGAAACACAGGGGAAGAGAGCATCGGTAAGACATACTTCTCGGAGCAAGCACTCTCTCCAAGATGAGCTCTCGGTCTTCGGCCACGACCTTTTAGACAGAAATTACCAAGGTGGGGTACGATCCATATTGGAGACGAGCTTTTAAGCTGTCTTTCACCCACGAGCGCACTATACTCAACCTCACTCAGATCCCTATAGGCTCGCACCTCTTCGTCTGGGATAAGCGATGGTTCATAGATATCCCTATCTAGATCGGCAATCGCTATGGCCAAAGGCTTATGGTACGGACCAGGACCAAAGTGGGGAGGACGTGGCTCCCGATTGGGGTAGGAATCTAGTGCACTTCGAAACATTGTTTGTAATGCTCGAGCTGAACCCTGGGAACTATAAGGAAGGACCAGGTATGGAATTCCCTTATCCGTGGTATGTGGCATTAACCCACACACCCAACAATTGGTAGTGTTAACCACTAACTGATGCTGATGAAGGAGCTGAATGAAGGAATTATTCATAAATTCCGCACGTCTAACCTGCTCGTGTTGAGGTAGAATGTGAAAGGAATGAGGGGACACAGTGGAGGTAGTCTTAGGTTCAGAAGTAGGGGTAGGTATAGCAGAAGGTAGGAAGTGCTGTATCATATAATACACCCCACCCGCTAATAACAAGGAAACAGTTAGAAACAGAAAGAACACCTGAAACATGAAGCATTTCGTATGAGCAATTTGTTGCAGTTTGAATCTTTGCGCCTGAGCTTTGTCCAAGTCCACCAGCTTTGAAAAGGCCATCCTCTAAGACCGTCCGCAACGTTTCTTGACGCACTTCGTTCTGTGTAGCAGTAGTCAATCCCCAGGAGTTCCCAGGAACCGACGGCCTTTGACCTAGTGTCAAGACCTACTAACCATAAGGAAGTACGCGCGCGGCCCTACGGTTCACCCGGAGGCAAGGTATCCTAATTCACAAGTATATACAAAGTCTCTTAGCTGTGGAAGCAAAACACATATGTGGAAAAAACTCAATATTTACAAAATAAAAAATATTACGAGTGTGTTCGAACTGAATGGTGTTAATAGGGTAATGTGGATGTCAAGGGAAAAGCGAAAACTTTTTTATTTGTCCTTAGTATTGGATCTCAGGAAGTATCGGCTTCTCCCAGGACGTGTCTGTTCGTCAAACAATGGATCCGATGAGGGAACAGAGTTCTGTTGATCAGTCAATGGTTCAGATCTTGAGTTTGGTGATGGCAAATGTTCAACAATATCGTTCTGCTGCACTGAGGATTCTCCGACAGGCTGAGCGTCGCTAAAAGGTGCAAAGGTCTGCAATGTTTCCGTTTCAGACGAGGCAATGCCCTTCCTCACCCACGAGTCCGCTGCCAAAGGTATAGGTACCTTTTTGGTGTGGGTGGCATGCACCCAGTTCTTTCGGCCTTCCAAACGAACAGCAGTTCTCGTGGCAAGGAGGACTTGGTAGGGTCCAGTGAAGCGGGGTTCGAGATTTCGTTTTCTTCCAAAATTACGAGTCACCACCCAATCTCCAGGCTGGAGCTGGTGGCCTGGACCCTCCGTCTGCGTCGGCAGTGCTTCAAAGACCTGTTGGTGAATTAACCTCAGTTTAGCAGTCAGATCATGAAGATAATCAATCAACATTGGGTACTCAAGATCAGAAAACACACTCGGTCTAGGGACCCCCCAAACATTCGCAGGACGACCAAACACTATTTCATAGGGACTGAGCCCTACTCGGGAGTGTACAGTCGCCCTTGTTGACAACAGAGCTAGAGGCAAAGCGTCAGGCCACGAAAGACCAGTCGTAGCCTGAATCTTCGCTAATTTTAGTTTAAGGTGTAGCAGGGTTTCCGTTCTCCCACAGAACTGTGCATAGAGATCTAGAACCTCAGTGAGTTAGGATGATCCAAAACTCATCTCAGTATAAGAAATCCCCTTACCTAGCTAGCTACAGTGTCTCATGGATCATTATGAAATGATCCACGTCTTAGACAAACCAGAACATGATCTTTAGAATACCTCAGGAATCGTGGAACACATGAACACTCTTTCGTTATATAATCATTTCAAACCAAAACTGAGAGTCAAAGAACACACGTGCAAGTTTGAAATATTTATTATTCAATGCAAGGTTCTCAAACGCAGTATCTTGTATAATACCAAAATGCATATTATAAAAATCAGAGTTAGCAGCATAGTCACTAATCCATAGTAAGCAAAAGGTGATAGCATGTTACAATGCAAAATCTATAGAAATCTATATCACCTATATTTCGCGCACCCTATTTAGCATATTATTTTATATCTAAGAAGGTCTCATTCGGGTTTTAGCAGGGCGGACCCATACCTCTAAGTGTCAGTAGGAGTAGATCACATCAACAGCTACCAGCTCTCTTCATGCGCAGCACCAAGTGTCTACGTTCATTCCCTGTAACTCTATCTTAAACCCGCGTAGAGCCCAAAATGTTGGCATCAACATTATTTGTGTTATGTCTAATGTGGTGCGAGGATCAGGCCTCCCAGCAACCTTGTGTTAGGTTATTCTTAGAGTGTGCAGCTCTCAGTGTGCAGACAGTTGTACCAAGTGTACCAGGCAAAGCTGATAGCATAGTAATAACATATTATTCTCAAATAAATCACATCACCGCTTCTAGGGTGAAAGCGACAACAACAAGTAGGTGTCGTGTGCAAAACTGAAGCCGAAGGAAAAATGGCTGTTTAAACATGTAATACACTCATGCTAACTTAACGCAATATATGTAACGAAGTATCCATATGACACCCCCCCAATGATCCGAGCACCGTCAAACATAAGGGAAAAGGCAATACTAAATCAGATACATAAAATGAAAGCAAAGTTCAATAATCTTGAGCTAAAACAAGCTAAAAAAATATGTATGAATGAATATGTATGAATGCCTACAGTGGCCTCAAATCTAAAAATAAAAACAAAACTTTCGAACCAAAAGTTATCCGCCAGGTCTCCAAAATATGAAATGTAGGACCAGGTCGCATTAATTCAAATGTCTGTAAGAGAAAAAACAAGGCACTTATCCGATATCCAAAGTCATGTGCCACATTGACGTTATTCTCAGCGACATCACATGATTGAACTCTCCATCATCTGAGCACAGTTCATCCCTCCAATTCAGCAAGGGGAAAGTCATATTCCATAACAAAGCAATCCTCCCAGGCATCTCACGATTGGACAGTATATGCAAAGTAAGTTGCAACAGCCTCCAGTATGAAATCACTGCCATCATCTGAAAATAGTTCAGCAATCCAATTCAGCAATGGGAAAGAACATACGTGCTCCTCCAGCATCGGATCCTCCTGTAACATCAGAG
This sequence comes from Lissotriton vulgaris, assembly GCF_964263255.1. Lineage (NCBI taxonomy): Eukaryota > Metazoa > Chordata > Amphibia > Caudata > Salamandridae > Lissotriton > Lissotriton vulgaris. The sequence goes on from NC_141696.1 coordinate 1,254,721,173, forward strand.
GACAACTCGGTGGGTTCACCAGAACGCTGTGTGTCAGAAAGGCATGCGCCGCTGCAGAGATCTCCCATTGACCCAGTACTCCATTTATCGCTGCCAAGGCCATAACTCTTTCGCCAGAACAAATCAGCTCGACTACGGGACGCATTAGCTGATCAAAATCGACGTCAGGAGCAGTCCTCAAGCATAGACACAAATCAATGGCCCAATCGAACTCGCAGCTCAGGCAGTGAAACACAGGTTGGACACACGTGAAGTCAGTGAACCGAAATGACAATCTATAAGCCGTGCTTAATGCTGCAAGCGGCAATGTTCCATAGTAATTGAGCATCCGATTACGGCACAGTGTCAGGAGGCGTTGAGCGGCTTCTTGCGCAGGATGGGCATCCATGTTTTATAAAGAAAAACAATAACAAAAAGCCCGCAGCCACAGCCAGTAAAACAGGTAGTCCACCAAACAAACTTGAAAAAATAGAATGGAAAAACGTGGGAATGATACCAAAGATTTTCTCAAATGTAGTCACGAGGCCACTGCTAACCAATTTAAAAAAATAAGCGAGCCCAGTCGTGGAAGATGCATTAAAGATCTGGTGCACCAGCTCACAGAAATGAAACGGCAAGTCAGTATTTAAAAGCGCCTGCACCTCTGTGCGTGTGTTAGCTATGTGAAGGACATAATTTTCCCGGGCCGAACTCAGGGTCACTTGTTTTTGAGACAAAAGGGCCCTTATTCTGCTTAAACCATTGAACTTCGCCTTCAAGGTTGGTATCCGTGGCCAGATGGAGACATCTGAAGACCCATGCGTGGGTGGGTATAGAACATTTTTGCAACACACCACACGCTCTGATACAGTTACCACATAAGCCACACCAATTAATAACCCACAACATACTTCGTTGTTTAAAAGCAAATAACTACCATTAGTCAATAATGTAAATGTGGGAACCACAGCTGGAACTGGCGTGCCTTTTAAAACACATGCTAAATTTGGCCGGTCCTGATTACAAGAACCGTGTAACTGAATGTGTCTGCATATTAATGAATGGTCAGGTGACTGTGTGCATTCCTCACCATTAAGATTTACTTCTTTTCCATCCTTCAGACATCTGTATGTGTATGGTAACGACCATGCCTCATGGAGGAATGCATTGCCTAGTGGTTCATATCGTCCTATAGCAATATATCGCATACAATTAGTAAATTTGTATAAGGGAAATGGTAATGTAATTAATCCATGAATAAGCCACGTGGCAGTAGTGGTTTCAGCAACAGAGAAAGGTAAGGATTCTAGCTTTTCAATATGTAACATAGAAAATGATGCATCACGCATTGAAAGCATGCGTTGCTTTTCAGTCAGGTTAAAAGGGGCAAAAAGGGACGAAATGTTCAATGAGTTCCAGGGAACTGGACCAGACTTAAGTGTCTGTAGGGTCCATGCAAACTGCATTACAGAGCGTAATTGATTTTGACCATGGTATAACGTGGACACATCATCATGCACAATATCAACAACAGAAGAAACAATATTATCCAACGTGTAAATTCTGGAAGAAAGCATGTTAATACTGTTATCGACCACTGCAAGCACTTTTTCCAAATTTGCTTGATCAATAGCTCTTAGGCGTTTAGCTGCCTCAATCTGTGAAAACTTCCAAATTTCATTGTAAACAGCATAAAGCCAGCGCTTAGACCTGCCCTTAGCCGGGCCTTTTATAAAATCATTCAGCTCTATATTCTCATTCAACTGGGACAGATGTAGTTTAACTGCAGCCAAAGTGGAATGTTGTAACCAGTTCTGACACAATTTGCCTACTGAATAAGTAGTAACAGTGTGATCTGTTTCAAAACGGGGATCTGGCCTGATGTGTGTAAAACCTTCAGACAAACCCAAAAAAAGACGTTGGCAAGAATCAGAGCTTCTTTGCCACAAAAGCCAACCCTCCGGATCAAAACTGGAAATATTAAAGGAGGAATTGTGCAAAAGTGCTTGTATCCCACTGATGGACAATGTAGTGAAATTACTCCAACCTGAATATTCTTCCAAATCAGGGATAGTAGGTGTATTCAATTTTTTAGATGTAGCCAATCCAAAGCATGTTGTTTGGGAAATGGTAGAATTTAAAAACAACATGTGATTCGGGATGAGACATGCATGATGCAAAGCCTCAGTGCCTTGTACCTGCCAATCTTTGGTACCCCAAACCGATTTAAGGTCAATAACCTCCTTCCATAACTCATAGCCATCTATAGCTAACCTGTCTAGAAAGGACTTCGAATACAATAATTTTGTATCGGTAAGTCTAACTTTGGACATGAATTTCTGTGTCACTTTAAAATAAAACGACTCAGGATGTGATTGATTAAAGTCTGTAAAATAAGAGTATTTACCCAGAAATGTACTAGAGCTCCCTTGTACAGGAGCAGGGCAATGTTCCCACTGCGTGTAATTCACAGGAACCCTCCTGGAACTTGTTTTATGTAAGAAATGATTCCCATAATGTTGAAAGCAAAACAAATCACCATAATTGACAGAATCTAAGTACAAATCCTCAGCATCAAAGGCCGCATAATATTTTAAATCAGAGAACAATGCTTCCACGGCCTGAAGATCCCAATCATCAGAACGAATATTTTGTTTAATCACATCTCCCATGTTTACTCTAAGCACATTAGGAACATTAATAACTTCTGTGGGGCCATGAATCTGAAACCTAACCGCATCCCACACAATCCCATCAAGGACAGGCCAAGCAGTAATCTCTACTGTATTTAAGTCTCTTTTTAGTCTGTGTGCTGAATGTGAGGAGGAAAGAGGGGCCAATGTTCCATTAAGGTACCGAATTCCTGTTCTTTCTTTCACATAATGGCCATCGATCAGGCGGAAAAAATAAAACACAAAACCAATTGACATAAAAAGATCAAATGAAAATAGTATCAGCCAAATGTATGTCCAAGGTGGAATTAGAAAATGTTTTTTAAATAACGTGGTATATTTTGCAATAGTCGATGGTTTCTTTGAAAGTTCCGAATCAGAGTCAAAAGAGAATCTGGACTGGTTAGCCAAACGAGCTTGTAAATCGGACATAGATAAATCAGCAGGATCTGCATAGGTCAGCTCATCAATGTTAGCAACAGGAATAGTATTTAATAAAGGACTGGATATAGCAGGCATCTCGAGGGACACCTCCTGTTCTGCACCAGATGTAATAGCCAGCACAGAGTGCCTCACCATGGAAGGACAGGATACAGCCGGTGTCATGCTATGAAGAATCCGCCACCCTGTGTGCCTTGACATTGTCAATAGAAATAAATCTGTTTTCTTTACGACCTGGAAGTGGTGGTAAAATGACTGTTCTCGTGCCCTTCACTCCAAGAACTCGAACCGGTGCTCGATATGAGGGACCAAACTCTTTCTTGTTATCGATCTTCTCTCGAACCAGTTCTCCAACTTGGGGTAGCCAGCCAACTACTGGGATCTGCAACGCATCATCCGACGTGGAGGGCAAGTGTTCCTTAGCAAGACTGTCTCTGGTCTTTTGTAGATCCTGTAAAACATTGCAATGTTCATCTACGTCAAAGGCCGCGGCCTGGGCCTGGCAGTCTAAACCATCGAGGTCAGGGACGTACATCTTGATACCAAAGAGCATTTCGTATGGAGTCCGCCCACCCAGAGACCTTCTAGGAAGATTATTAAGCGCACGCTGCACGTCATTGAGGTGGGCCAGCCAGTTTCTACCAGTGCCTATAACTCGGGCTGTCAAAGATTGCTTTAAGTCGCGGTTCATTCGTTCTACTACACTATTGCCCTCAGGCCTGTAGGGACTTGAAAACTTGACTTGGACTCCCAACAAAACCATAGCATCCTTGTACGCCTTAGAGGCGAAAGCCGGACCCTGGTCCGAATGGAAAGTACCACAGGCAAAAATTCCCACAAAGACACGCAAATCCTTAATGACAGTCCGCGAATCAGCGCTTCGATGTGGCCATACCCATACAAAGCGTGTGCATGAGTCAACTGCTACTAAGATGTATTTAAACGCAGTATCAGAAGAAAAAGGACCGCAGTGATCCAAATAAACGCAACCAAGCGGTTTATTAGAGATGTGCAACCGTGTCTGAGGCGGACGCGCAGCAGTAGAAGGTTTAATCTGCTGGCAAATGTCACACATAAGGACATAATCGCGCGTCTGTTTGTACAGTCCCCGCCACCAGAACCTTTGTTGTAGCTGAGTTACAGTGGCTGAGACGCCCGCATGCGCAGACGCCACACCTTCATGAGCCGCTGTAATCAGAGAAGCCCTGCGATCCGAGTTGGGAACTAGACGTTCGCCAACTTCAGGAATTTTCACATAAGGAACCTTATCGGGACTTAAGTGGTATGTGTACTTTGAAGGGAACCCCGCAGGATATTTACCTCCCTTCTCCGTGGCAGCAACAGCCGCCAAGATGTCATCATCTATTTTGCTTTTGGACCTTGTGACTGCTGCAACTAAGTATTTTGATACCGCAGACTTCGCTGCCTCATCAGCAAGCGAATTTCCAACAGCGTGGACCCCCAAGCGCTGATGGCCGAGAGTATGAATCACAAACACGAGCAGCAGTTTCTCTTTAAGTTCCGCCACTCGGACCCAGATCATTTTATGTTTTATTGTGCTACCTTTGGAATCACGAAAATCATTCTGAATCCAAAAGAACAAGTTCTCATTGTAAGACTGGACACAGTAGTAAGAATCACTTACGATTAAAGTCGTCACACTAGGATCAGCGTACTCCAATGCGAGCATCAGAGCACGAAGCTCTGCTACTTGTGCGGTGCAGTCCCCTAGTGTTTGCGTGTGCACGACACTGGACTTGAACTCATCGTTCACCATGGCACCGACCACAATGGCGCAAGCGGAAACGTAGGCATGTTTAGAGCCATGCGCAACCTGCGCCGAACCATCAGTGTAAATGATACAATGGAAATCCTCCAACGGCCGCATCGCTAAAGGAGCCGGATGAACAAATTCATACTGTAAATACTCCTGCGACCGTAAAGCGGCGTAAAAATTAAACGTGACATCCTGGGATGACAAGGATGTAGCCCACTGAATCCACCGAGGGTGCAAAGCTTTTGAATTTGGTACACTGGCTTTCGTGACTGCCTCCAAGGCAGGACACAGGGTAACAACCAACATGCGCTTTCCCTGCGACAGGGCACGTTCCTTAAGAATTGCCATCTGCACAGCCGTTAAAACTTTCTCCACAGTGGAAAAACGCAGTTCAGCCGAAGTGTACAGGTGTGACTTGTAAGCAATAGGTACTGTATCTCCTTCATTAAAAGTCAGGTACGTGAAACCTACCGCCCCAGGGATAATTCTTATCACCAGGTTGGTCTGGTTATCACGAGTCTGTAAGTAGTCAGAAGCGAGCAAATCAGCCTGCAAAGACTGCAGAATGGCTGAATGCTCAGGCAGCCAGCATGATTTGGAAAAAGATGGTTGTATCAAGGCATACAAAGGCTTGATACGCTGGGCATATTCCGGAATGTATGTCCTCCCGAAATTTAAAAAACCCAGCAAAGACTGTAATTTTTTCAGCGTTGTCGGAGAGCGCAACTGCGCGCACTTCTCCAGGAAGTGAGGAGCCAACCCCTTTCCTTCGTGGTTAAGTTCATAACCTAGAAACAACACTGTGTACTCCGCAATGTGTGACTTTGCAAAGTTAAACTTGTAACCCATGTCTGCAAAGTTACAAATTATGCTGTTTACTCGACACAGATGCTCCCAAAGTTCGTCGTCTGTGAGATAAATGTCATCCACATAAGAACAAGCAACTGGATCGAAGCTCTCTAAAAGAGAGACAATGCGGGCGGAAAACACTCCAGGACTATTCTTATAGCCCATTGGGAGTCGTTTAAACATTTTTTGTACACCGCCGCACGTAAAACTGGTCCATTGGGAACTTAGACCATCTAATCTGTGTGCATAAAAACCATTGGAAATGTCAAGCGTGGTTTTGAACCGTTTACGCTCAAGACTATTCACTAGGGCAGAGCCGTGAGTATTCTGTACTGCACAGTTACGGCAATGCGAGTTCAAATGCCGGTAATCCAAAACCAGACGATATGAGCCGTCCGGCTTGTTCACAGTAAAAAGGGGATTATTCATAGGTGACACACACGTTTCAATTACACCTTGATATTCCAATTGTTCAAGGATAGCCGCGACAGAAGCTTTAGCTTCACGTCGTATGGGATACTGAGGTTGTGGCTGCGGCTGTGACCGTAAAGGAATCTCATGGCTAGGAGATAATTTATCCCAGCCACACTGATTGCGGTACACAGCCGGCGCAAGCGCCAGAGCCCACTCTTCTGCAAAATGCAGCGCTTCCACTCTCGATACAGTGTGCGCGAAACTGGGGAGGATCACCTCCTCCCCTCGCGGAGCTGCGAGAACAAAAGGTGGGGGCCAGTCAGCCTCCGAAAGCAAAATGTCATACGTAGACGAAAGATTTTCCCAAAATACCCCTTTTACAGTTCGCTGCATGTCACCTTCAATTAACAGGACAATTTCAAAAAGTCGTTCAGGGGGAGCAACATGTGTATCAGCCGTTTCAATTACAACATAAGTGTCAGTCGCTGTCACCTTCAACAGTGGACGGAGGGCCTCTCTCACTATGGTAATCTCCGCCGCGCTGTCCATCAAGGTCAGAGCCCACGTCAGATTCCGAAGCCGCGTTCTCACTATCTGGGGCATATCGATGCGCCGTTAAGGCTGCGACCCTCTTCTTGGCAAACTGCGGTCTCTTGGGCGTAGAGTCGTCCCGCTGATCCCCTTCACTTCGCGGGCGGGGCTGACCACGTCCTTGCTGGCCACCCCTGCCCCTGCCGCCCCCTCCACCACCGGTTGACGGAGCCGATGAGTCCTGAAAGGAACGAGGAGAGCGTTGGTCAGAAGCCTGAAATCTTTCAGGCGATTTAATCGTCGCGCGATCGCGCAAATCATAAACTCTATCCGACTGTGCAGGCAGCGAAGGCGCAGGACTAGAAACCTGTGTCTGCTGTTGTTGTTGTTGCTGCTTACCCTGATTCTGCTTTTTCGGCCAATTTTGTTTTTTGGACTTGGGTTGTCCACCCGTTTCCGAAGACTGTCCCTGGGGCTGTTTCTTCTCCTTTTCAGAAAAAGCCTTTACACCCTTAGAAGTGCGGCCAACCATTTTATAAGCCGCCACTATAATCCTTGCTAACTGACGGGGTTTATCGGCATCGGGAACTAACGCCAGAGCATTGGCCACCTGAAAGTTCACTGCATCCCCCTTGACATTCGCAAGGATGAGTTCGCAAACCACATCAAAGGAGCCACTCAGACGCATACCCAATTCAACCGCCGACTCCGGTCCGTGATCATCTTGAACACGTTTAAGGACCGCAGACAGGTTGGACACAGTCGGGGTGCCATAGCACCTCGAATAAACCGCTGCAAAAGTCTTACCCCATGTCTCACAGTCAACAAGTTCAGGGGCTAAATCTTTCGGTAAACTGAGCGTAAGAATCCGGTGTTTCTCACCAGGAGTCGTATTAGGAAACACAGCCTCCAGCTGGGCGAATTTCTCGGCAAGCCAGAAAGGAAAATCATCCTTATCCTGGGGCTTCTTGCCCATAACGGAATTCACCATGACAGGACTGATTTTCAAACCAGCCTGTTCTGCTCGAAGCTGCGCACCTGCGGGGGCTGCGCCATGAACATTACGACCAATGTAATGAACAAGCGCCCTAATCACTCCAACCGCGACTTCATGAAGACGCCGCAGGTCTGCCACATTACAAGTAGCGCGATTAGGGTGAGGAGTAAATCCACCCAAAGCGGGCCAATTTGTGCCCGGAATGGACAAAGGACCTAACCTCGGAGTGGTTAAAGAATGGGGTAGGGCGCCACCAAACCAAACTCCGTGCTGCCAAACATCTATAGGTACTTCCAGTGCCCTGTACGGAGCATAAGCCGCCGGTACAGCCGAGGCAGTGTATGAATGGAACACACCAGAATTAGCGTCCACTGCCGGAAATGTCACCCATGAATAAAACAATTCGTACGGGTACGCATGTTCCGCACTCACCACTAGAACCACAGTTAAGCCATCCACAGGGACATTATATGCCCGCAAGTGGTCACGAACCGCGATGCGGCTATGCTGCGGTATGTCCACGGCCATGTTAGCACAGGAAGAGAAAAAAGACAAAGAACACTTTGTAGCACAACTGGGTAGTAATTCAAAGAAACCGTTTTTAGAAGAATTCAAGCTTGAAAAGACCTATTTTTAAAAAACAGGTAGGTTTTTCCGACACCACCGTTTACCGGAAACGGGAATGAAGGTGTCAAGGTTTGAATGATATACTACTCGAGTGTCATGATATAAGGCCAACAACGTACGGGCGCCATGTAGCAGGGTTTCCGTTCTCCCACAGAACTGTGCATAGAGATCTAGAACCTCAGTGAGTTAGGATGATCCAAAACTCATCTCAGTATAAGAAATCCCCTTACCTAGCTAGCTACAGTGTCTCATGGATCATTATGAAATGACCCACGTCTTAGACAAACCAGAACATGATCTTTAGAATACCTCAGGAATCGTGGAACACATGAACACTCTTTCGTTATATAATCATTTCAAACCAAAACTGAGAGTCAAAGAACACAAGTGCAAGTTTGAAATATTTATTATTCAATGCAAGGTTCTCAAACGCAGTATCTTGTATAATACCAAAATGCATATTATAAAAATCAGAGTTAGCAGCATAGTCACTAATCCATAGTAAGCAAAAGGTGATAGCATGTTACAATGCAAAATCTATAGAAATCTATATCACCTATATTTCGCGCACCCTATTTAGCATATTATTTTATATCTAAGAAGGTCTCATTCGGGTTTTAGCAGGGCGGACCCATACCTCTAAATGTCAGTAGGAGCAGATCACATCAACAGCTACCAGCTCTCTTCATGCGCAGCACCAAGTGTCTACGTTCATTCCCTGTAACTCTATCTTAAACCCGCGTAGAGCCCAAAATGTTGGCATCAACATTATTTGTGTTATGTCTAATGTGGTGCGAGGATCAGGCCTCCCAGCAACCTTGTGTTAGGTTATTCTTAGAGTGTGCAGCTCTCAGTGTGCAGACAGTTGTACCAAGTGTACCAGGCAAAGCTGATAGCATAGTAATAACATATTATTCTCAAATAAATCACATCACCGCTTCTAGGGTGAAAGCGACAACAACAAGTAGGTGTTGTGTGCAAAACTGAAGCCGAAGGAAAAATGGCTGTTTAAACATGTAATACACTCATGCTAACTTAACGCAATATATGTAACGAAGTATCCATATGACAAAGGGTGCCATTATACCCTTCGACTAAACCTGCTGACTGGGGATGATTGGCGCTATGGAACTTTTGAGTAATTCCAAGGCCCTTACACACACTCTTCATCACACTCCCCACAAACTCACTTCCGTTATCAGACCATACAATCCGTGGCATTCCATACCGAGGAAAGTATTCCTTCAGTAGGATTTTCGCAGTGGACAAAGCAGTGTTATCTTTGAGAGGGTAGGCTTCGATCCATCGGGAGAATGCGCAAACCACAACTAAAACGTATTTAAGGTTTTTGCATCGCTCCATATGGATGAAGTCTAGTTGAATCACCTCAAAGGGACATGAAGGCGGAGCAAAATGGCCAGGAGGTGTGGGGGTCCCCTTACCAGGATTGTACATCATACATATCATGCAATTCTTAACCAATCTCTCAGCACATTTAGTAATACCATCATTCTTCCACACAGGGGACAACAATTTACAGATACCTTTTGCACTAATATGTGCTACACCGTGAGCCATCGTCACAACAGCTAGCACATACGCATCTGGCAACATCCATCTCTTATGCTCCGACAAATCAATCCAGCAACCATTCGCATCCAACTTTTTTCGTCAGCATCCTGATTGACGTAATAATCATCCACATTGTACTGAGCAGATCGCCCTTGCGACGATCCGTGCTGATCAAAACAATTATTAGAGTCAGAAATATTAGTGGAACGATCGTTTGGAACACCGCGACCTCTACCACGTGATGCCTGTTGAGAACCACCACGACCTCCTCTAGACGAATTACCACTATTACGCTCGTTGAGAACTGGACAATCGAATTTCAAATGACCCTCATTCCTACAATAGGCACACTGATTGTACCCTAACGAAGATCTTTGCGAAGAGGAATCATTTCGTAATTATGACCTATTTGACTGTGACTGCGATCGATTACGCTGTTGCGAATTATTCTGATTCGAACGCGGAGGATACGCCTGTTGCAACAACACTTTAGTTTTTAGTTCTTTCGTCTTCTTGTCAGCATGATCATTCTCCTCTTTCTCCCTATTCTCATAATATTGGGCTGTAGCCAATATTTGAGCAGAAGTTGAAACAGCCCACGCACTTTCTGAATTTCGCAATTTGTTGCTTAAATCAGGCAGCAAATTTGAGACAAACTTATCCACAAACAATCGCTGACCTCCTTCAGTACCCATATCTTGACCACTATGGTCAATGAATGCCTCCTCGAATCTCGTAAAGAAGTCAGAGACACTCTCATCCTTCTTTTGTTTGCAAGCGGACAGTTTGTCCCAATTTACCTTCATGGCGGGCATAAGCGTTTTCATCAGAGCAATAATTCTCTGAGGCAAAGCCGTAATTAATTGATCAGGCTTGGCCCCACCAACTTGCAAAGCGTCAGCAGCCCGCAATGCATTCCAGTCACCGCCTAATTCTCCTGCATGATCTTCCTGACGAATCTTTGCCCATACCGGTTGCGGTACGACATTGCCAAACAGCATATCGATATCAGCAAGATTCATTATCGTAGCATCCACGAGCTGCGATAATTCCTTATAATACCCTGCAGGATTTTTGCGAGGGTCAGGCAAAGATTGCTTTACCTGTAAAACTTCCGATCGCTTCCATGGGAGGTGTATCCACACTCTCTGAAAGTGCGGCAAGATCAGTGGAACTTGAGCAGCATCACCTGGCATCCACACTGGTGGAACTTCGCGCATGGGATACTGACCAGGCGCTGCAAACGGTCCTTCGATGTCCTCCACAAACAATGCCCGAGGCATTATAGAAGGACGGAAGGACAACAACTGCTCGACAGCACGTCGAACATTGGTACCCACCAACATTCCGCAGTCAAAACCTCGTCAGATGCATCAGCCGATATTTGGTCACGTAGAGCCTTACACATTTCATCAAAAACAAACCTTTGTGTCGGCATATTGAATTGGCAAAACGTATCTAATACCACACGAGGAGGATTTCGAATGGGGTGTTTCATCCAACCCATCGCCATATTATACAGTGCGTCACGTTCCCGACTACCGGGAAGCTGACTACGTCTTTGAGGACCGTCCGAACCAGCGGACTCAAGAATAGGGCCAAGAGAATTGAAGAAGTTAGCAGCAACAGAGGGGGTACGACGTCGAACAGATGGAGAAGAAGAGTAACACAACGGGGTAACAAAAGAAGTATCAGAAGCAGAAGAGACAGCAGGAGTGACCAGAACAGCAGGGGCAGCGGGAGCAGGAGTATGGGGAAGTACAAGTGGAGGAGCGGTAGGGACAGAAGCAGGTAGAGGAGCAGGAACATTTTGAGGGACAGGTTGTGGAACAGGAGCAGGAGGAACAGGGGCAGGAGGAACCACAGGAGCCATAGTACCCTGTGCGTACGGAGGTGGTGACTTCAAGAGATAGGACAACAAGGGGTCCTCTACTGATTCCTCCTTCTTATCCGTACCCGTTGGTAAAGCGGGGTAACACTTGTCTACAGACATACGCTGCAATCTATCGAAAACTTCCTTTTCCTTTTCCTCCTTATCTCGCTGAAACTGCTCTGCATTTCTTACCGTGGTAACAACTCCTTCTCTCTTATTTCGTTTAATCTGTCTGATTTCTCTCTGTTTGGCTTCTTTACGCCACAACCGAAAGGAATCAAACATGGCCGGCCTTGATTTTCTCTGAAACAATTTGGCTTCTAGATTGTCTAATATCGGGGTCTCAAAACTACCATGAGGTGGCCAACTAAGGACACCATCCTTTTTAGTATAGCGGATCCAACACTCATTGAAAGTAATCGGACCTAACCCATGTTTGCTATATAGCTCATAAGTTGGAGTTCCAACCGGAGGTATCGGACACGAATCCTCCAGTCGGGAATCCGCGCCACAACGACTAAAACAACTGAACAAAGTACTGCGGCCAGGCATCTTGCACGCTAACCGAGTATCACAAACTTCAAGGGTTACGGGATTACACTATCCCAGCAATGAGCAAAAACCCTCGGTTTTTGGTGACTGCAGACGTCAAACATCACAACAAAGAACCAAGTACTAAGAACCACAAATGCAATGGAACCATGCAACAACTAAGCACCCACAACTAAGGACTCTGGGAGCGACCCACAAATACTTAACTCAAAGATCGATGGCGTCACCAGGAAGGCCCGTCAATCGTCTCGCTGTACCAAGGTCTACGCCAGGCGCCAAAACAGGTCTACAGTCAGGGCAGCAGTCCGTCGCAGTCGTCAGGAGGCGGGAATCTTCGCGGGAAAAGTCGTCGGGCCACTTGTTTCGACAACAGGATCGATGAAGCGGGGTGCACCTTCCCTCGGAGATTTCACACGAAGTTCCTCACGATCGTCGGGCTTGGACCGGTACCACTGATGCAGCCCCACGTGGGCACCAACTGAAGGACTGGGTTTTTCTAAGACCCAGCGGTGCCAGGGGACAACACCTGAAACCTTCGTGGGTAACCTGTTCCAGCGTACAAATGACAAAGACACGGGACACTTCCTTCGGCGTCAAAGATTCGAGGTTTATTACTTCAGGGAACACAGAAGTCACGAGAAGTACATCACATGTAGGTTCACGGAGCCTGATTCAAATTGCTACTGTGGGTCGCTCCTTTTATACAAGTTTCTCTCATAAATTAACATGATACACAAAGGTTTACAACTTGGTTCCCATCGTAAAGACAAAAAGGGTCGCTTTCATGTATTCAGGGCCCGGAACATAAGTACAGAAACATTCGGAGGTTCCAAACTGTAAAAACCCATCTTCCCACCATTAGTACATTCCAATCAGCAGTAAAACAGATCAAAGAAGGAACAGAAACAGGTGTAGAGGAAGGCAGAAACAGTGGGGAGATCGGAAAGGGTGTAAAAGGGGTGGTATCGGGAAACACGAGCTGCAGGCATCAAAGGGACGTGCCTAATGATATGCACACCTAAGACAATAGACCGGCACGGCAAGATGAGCCTCGAGCGGGGCCATCTGCCTTACAGTGTCATCCCCCTCATCATAAAGACACTTTCAAAGGAAACGTGTCTTCCGCAAAAGTCTTGGTAATCCCAGGGTCGCGAAGCGGACAGCGTCCGTTCGCTGACTACTTGAGGGCAAGAGACAAAATGGATGCCGTATCTAAGATGGAACCCGTGGGTACAGATAGAGTAACCCACGAAACAGACGAACGGTTTAGGCTAGTACAGCGAAAACGCTTACACCCACTAAACTCGTCATTTGCGGTTCATAGATACCAGACTCGACCATATTCGTACGAGTCGAAAACACCACTTACAATCGTCACGGAACCTCAGTCCCTCCTGTTGCCTAAATATGGTCTACTGTGTTCTTCCACGAACTTACTTTCAACGCAGAGGTGGTGTATCTGTGATTGGTGTAGGTGTGCCTGGGAAAGGTACAAATACTGGGATAGTACAGTACTGAGCAGTGTATCCTCTACTCCATGATGCTCTGCTCCGTGCTGCTCTACTCTTTGCTGTGCTCCTCTACTCTGTGCCGGGTTGCTCCCCTCGCGGCCACTCCGTGCTGCTCCACTCGTGGCCACTCTGTGCTGCTCCATGCTGCTCCTCTCAGAGCCACTCTGTGCCACTCCACTCGTGGCCACGCTGTGCCGCGCTGTGCCACTGTACTCTGTGCTGTGCTACTCCATGCTACTCCATGCTACTCCACTCACGGCCACTAAGTTCGGCTCCACTCTGTGCCATGCCGCTCTGTGCCACTCCACTCTGTGCCATGCCGCTCCACTCTGTGTCATGCCGCTCTACTCTGTGCTGCTCTACTCTGTGCCGCTCTACTCTGTACTGCGCCTCTTTACTCTGTGCCGTACCTCTCTACTCTGTGATGTGCAGCTCTGTGCTGTTCTACTCTGTGCCATGCCTCTTCATGCCGCTCTACTCTGTGCCGGCCCACTCCATGTCACTTCAATCGTGGCCACTCCTAGCCGCTCCATGCCACTCTGTGCTGCTCCGCTCCATGCTGCTGCACTCCATGGCACTCTGTGCTGCTCCACTCCATGCAAATCCTTGCTGCTCCACTCCGTGCCACTCCTTGCAGCTCCACTCCATGCCCCTCAATTTCGCTCCACTCAGTGCCACTACACTCTATCCGTGCGGCTCCACTTTGTGCTGCTCTACTTTGTGCCTCTCTGTGCCATGCTGCTTGGTGCCGCTCCTCTCGCGGCCACTCCATGCAACTCTGCTCCGTCCCGCTCCACTGTGTGCTGATCCACTGTGTGTAGCTCCACTCTGTGCTGCTCCATGTTGTGCTGCACCGTGCCATGACACTCTGTGCTGCTTCGCACCACTCTGCTCTATTTTGTGGTGTGACGCTCTACTTTGTGCCATGCCGCTCTGTGCCGCTTCACTCGCAGCCGCTCCATGCCATTCAACTCTGTGCCGCTCAACTCTGTGCTGCTACACTCTGTGTTGCTCTGCGCTGCTCAGCTCTGCTCTGTGTCCCGTGCTGCTCTACTCTGTGCCATGGTGCCCCATGCCGCTCCAGTTGTAGCCACTCTGTGTGGCTCCACTTTGTGCTGCTCCACTCTGTGCCGTGCCACTACATGTGTGCTGCTCCGTGCAGTGCTGCTCCGTGCCACTCCACTCTGTGCCACTCCACTCCATGCTACCCAGTGCCTTGTCAGTCTCAGTCTTGATGCTCCGTGCCTTGCCACTCTAAGCCTTGCCACTCTGTGCCATGCCGCTCTGAGCCGAGCCGCTCCATGCCCCGCTACTCAGTGCTGTGCCGCTCCCCTCATGGCCACTCAGTGCCACTCCCCTCGTGGCCACTCCATGCTGCTTCACTCGCTGCCACTCCATGCTGCTCTGCTCATGGCCACTCTGTGCCACTCCACTCACAGCCACTCCATGCCACTCTGTGCCACTCTAATCTGTGCTGTGCCACGCCATACCACTCCACTCATGGCCACTCTGTGGAGCACCACTCGATGCCACTCCGTGCCACCTTACTCTGTGCCGTGCCACTCCATGCCGCTGTACTCTGTGCTGCTCTACTCTGTGCCATGCCGCTCCATGCTGCTTTACTCTGTGCCAGGCCACTCCATGTTGCTCCACTCCTGGCCACTCCTTGATGCTCCACTCCACTCCACTCTGCTCTTGGCCACTCTGTGCTGCTCTGCCCCTTCCCACTCCATGCCGCTCCACTCATGCCACTCCATGCCGCTCCACTCTGTGCTACTCCACTCCGTGCCACTCGACTCTGTGCTGCTCCACTCCGTGCAATGCTGCTCCACTCCGTGCCACTCTGTGCTGCTCTACTCTGTGCCTCTCTGTTTCTTGTTGTTCCATGCCGCTCCACCTGCGGCCACTTCTTGCCACTCTGATCCTTGCCGCTCCTCTCCATGCCACTCCACTCTGTACCTCTGCACTCCATGTAGCTCCACTCCATGCTGCTCCACTCCATGCTGCTCCACTCCATGCAGCTCCACTCCATGCTGCTCCGTGCCATGCCACTCTGTGCCGCTCTGCTCTGTGCCACTCTGCTTCGCTCTGTGCCGCTCCACATTGTGCCTTCTGGATCCACTCGCAGCCACTCCAAGCTGCTCCACACGTGGCCACTCCATGCCACTTCGCTCTGTGCTGCTCCACACTGTTCCGATCCACTCTGTGCTGCTCCACTCCGTGCTGCTTTGTGCCGTACTTTTCCATGCTGTGCTGCTCCATGCTGTGCTGCTCCATGCCCTCTCACTTCATGCTGTGTCGCTCTCTGCTGTGCCCCTCCGTGCCACTCCATGCTGCTCTGTGCTGTGCTGCTCCGTGCTGCTCTGCTCTGTGCTGCTCCCCTCTGTGCTGTGCCACTCTGTGCCGCTCTACTCTGTGCCGCTCCACTCTGTGACGTGCTGCTCCACTCGCAGCCACTCCATGCAGATCCACTCGAGGCCACTCCATGCCTCTCCACTTGCGGCCACTCCGTACCTCGCTGCTCTACTCTGTGCTGTGCCGCTCAATACTGTTCCGTGTCCCTCTACTCTGCGCCGTGCTGCTCTACTCTGTGTGGTGCCACTCTATTCTTTGCTGTGCTGCTCCCTGCTGCTTTACTCGCAGCCGCTCCATGCCACTGAACTCCGTGATGCTCAACTCCGCGCCGCTCCGTGCCACTCTGCTCTGTGCCGCTCCAGTTTGTGCCACTCTATTCTGTGCCGTACTGCTCCAATTTAAGCCACTCCATGCCGCTCTGTGGCGCTCCCTGCTGCTCTGTGGCACTCCTTGGTGCTATGTGGCGCTCTCTGCTGCTCTGTGGTGCTTTCTGCTGCTCTGCAGTGCTCCGTGCCACTCTGTAGCACTCCGTGCTGCTCTGTGCTGCTCTGTGCTGCTCCATGCCACTCCGTTCTGTGACTTGCCACTCTGTGCCGCTCTCTGCTGTGCCACTCCATGCCGCTCTGTGCCATGCTGCTCTGTGCCACTCCGCTCTGTGCTGCTCCGCTCCATGCTGCTCCACTCCGTGCCTCTCCACTCCACTCCGTGCTGCTCCATGCCATGCTGATCCATGTTGCTCTGTGCTGTTCCATGCAGTGCTGTGCTGCTCTACTCCATGCCATGCCACTCCACTCCGTGCTGTGCCACTCTACTCCATGCCGTGCCTCTCTATTCCATGCCGTGCTGCTCTTCTCCATGCCGCTCTACACAGTGCCGTGCCACTCTACTCTGTGCCATGCTGCTCTACTACGTGCTGTGCTGCTCTACTCTGTGCCACTCTACTCCACTCCGTGCTGCTCCACTCCATGCCGCTCCCTGACACTCCATGGCGCTCCACTCCATGCCGCTTCACACCGTGCTGCACCGTGTCAATTTGTGCCACTCTATGCTGCTTTGTCCGCTGCATGCTCCTCTGTGCCACTCTGTGCCGTGCTGCTCTGTGCCATGCTGCTCTTTGCCACTCTACTCCGTGCTGCTCTACTCCGTGCCATGCCACTCTCTTCTGTGCCGTGCCGCTATCCTCTGTGCCGTGCCGCTCTCCTCTGTGGTGTGCTGCTCGCCTCTGTGCTGGGCCGCTCTACTCTGTGCTGGGCCGTTCTACTCTGTGCTGTGCCGCTCTGTGCCGCTTTACCCTTTTCTGTGCCGCTCTACTCTCTGCAGCTCTTAGCCACTCTGCTCTATACTCAACCTTCCATCATTTGTCCAGCCAACAGTCTCCTCTTCTTTCTACCACAATAACAGAACAACACAACACTATCACTCCACTACACCACACACATTACCTCTTGCAGCAATCAAATCTAACACAAATACTCTTAACTCTAGTTCATCCCCTTTTACCTACAACATACACTCTACTCACAAACACATAACCACCCCCTTTACCTTACAACTTTCATTCACAAACAATACTATACTAACAAATCCACCTCATAAAACAAATACATCAGCATCGTCTTTCACTACTACAAAATCAAAACATATCACGCACACCACCACAACAAAATCTCTCAAGCGCAACAACTCATAATACTTACTATCACAAACTACAAACATACACCCACCTTTAAAATTAAACAAATGGACAAATTCTAACACCAAGCTTTCGCTCTAACAGCACACTCAACACAGATACAGCATCACAGTACCTGATAGCACTACACTCCAACTTATGTGTTCTGGGTGACATCAACATTTGGTTTGACAAATCAAATATGCCCCATCCAAACACAATCATTTCTGCCCCAGAAGTACTGAACCTGCATAACATCATCCACAAACCCATGCACATCGCTGGACACATCCTAGATGTAATTTTTGCTAATACAGAACTAGTTACCTTTAAAAAAATGACTCCGGTCCCATGGTCAGACCACCATTTGCATGCCTTCCAACATAAAACAACACTAAGCGATGCACCTAAAACCACCTTACATGCATCCACCTATCGGCCGTTGAACAAACTAAGGGCCAGATGTAGGTTGCCCAATACCGGTCGGTAACGGCCGAAATTACTGAATTTCAGCCGTTACCGACCGGTATTTGGCATTTGGGATGTAGGGGCCTACTTTAAGGATTCGGTAATTTACAGAATCTGTAATTTAAGGAATCAGTACATTACCGAATTCTTACATACCAATTCGGTAAATTACCGAATCCTTAATGTAGGAAGCACTCAAGTGAGTGCTTTTCACTTTTAAGGATTCGTTATTTACCACCAACTACAAGTTGGTGGTAAATAACGAAAACCGTTAAAAAAGCAATTTTGTGCTTTTTTAACAGTGCCATGTGGCAGACATACATGCCCTTAGGGCATGTATGTACGCCACATGTGCACCCATGCACTATTCAGGGGTGCAACAGGGTGTCAATGTGACATCCTGCCACCCTTGTAAGTCTACCCCCTATTACCGATTCGGTATTTACCGAATCAGTAATTCTCATTCATTCCTATGGGCCTCCAGCCCCATAGGAATGAATGGGGAATAAGGAATCATTAGCTACATATCAATTACCGATTCTAAAATACCGAATCAGTAAAATTCGGTATTTTAGAATCGGTAAATGATATTTACCTACAACTGGCCCTAAATTTGGAATACTTCGAAACACAACTAACATCCAGTTAGAGAACTAGAAACAATAAATTCTTTTCAAAAACTATATGAGTGGCTACAGGAAGCTTTTGATATCCTGATACCACTAAAAACCACACAACAGAGCAAAAGAAAACAAGCACCGTGTAGAAATACAGAGATAAAAGAGACAAAACAACAAATTAGAAAGCTGTAATATGCCTGGCTCAAAATAAACGGCAACAAAGACAACTTTGCTGACAGAAAATGTACAGATTGTACAAGTCAGCTGTCAAAAAAGCAAAGAAACAAATACTATTCAGACAGAATTCAAAATGCTAAATATGCAATTAAGAATTCTAAAAAAAATTCTCAATGAATTTCGTAAACCAAATTGCCTAGAAGCAGCTCATCCTGGTACTCAAAAGTTCACATACAATCTGGCAAATCGTTAGACGGACAAAGCAGATATGTTGGACTCATACTTAAAACAGAGGCAAAGCCTCAGCACCAACCCTTTTACAAAGCTACAATCCAAGAAAACTCTATCCAGCCTCTCCATTCCTTCAAAAACATTTCACACAACGAATTTAGGGATCTAGTCAAAGCAAGTAGGCCTGCCAGCAGCCCTTCTGACCCGTTTCCACCGCAAACCTTCGACAGGGCCTTCATTCGGGGCTGCCTTGGTGCTGTGTTTGACTGGTTTAGTCGGCACAGTCTCAAGTGCAACTCCGACAAATCCGAGGTTCTTTTCTTTGGCTGCCCCGCCGACCCCGAATGGAAAGACTGGTGGCCGGCAGCCATGTTCCCTCCTACTGGCGACTCAGGGGCTGCAAAAAACCTGGGTATTCAGATTGATAACTGTCTCTCCTTTAGGGCCCAAGTGTCAGGATTAGTCAGCAAATGCTTTGCCACTTTAAAGATGCTGAGGAAGTTCCTGCCGCTTTTGTCCCTGGAACACAGGAAAATCACTGTCCAGGCCCTGATCGGCTCCAGGCTGGACTATTCCAACGTTCTCTACCTTGGTCTTCCTGATTACCTCCTATCGCGTCTTCAGGTGGTACAGAACTCGGCGGCCCGTGCCATCTTCGGGCTCCCCAGGAGAGCAAGGGCCAGTGAGCTTCTCAAGACTCTCCACTGGCTCCCCATGAAGAAGTGTATCATCTTTAAGGCCCTGACCATTGCATTTAAAGCTTTGCATGGTATGGGTGCCCGCTATCTTCAGAAATGGGTCTGTTTCTATTCTCCAGCCAGATCCTTGCGCTCTTCCTCTGAAGCCAAGGCAGCCACTCCCATGATCCGTCGTGCTCGCTGTGGTGGGCGCCCTTTTAAATTCCTCGCCCCGCAGCTTTGGAACGATCTCCCTTTCTCCTTGAGATCCAGCTCCAATCTTCTGGCTTTCAGAAAAGACCTGAAGACATTCCTCTTCCTGCAATAACATTGCCTGCGGATCTATGTTTCTGTCACTCGTCCGTCTTTTTTCCTCTCTGGACTTGCTGAGGCTCTTACAGCGCCGGGACACTCCTCGGAGTAGCCGTGCGCTATAGAAGCACCCCCTTAACATTAACATTAACATTAACAAACCTTCAAGACTATTCTTCTAACAACCTTTTCTGCCACTCCAGTAAGGAGAATCATCAACAACTCCTTAGCTACCAGAATATTTCCAGACAATCTTAAAAAGTCATACATACGCCCATTACTGAAGAAAACTAACTTGGACCAGCTGAACTCTGACAACTACAGACCGATTTGAAATGGACCTTTCCTGGGCAAACTGATAGAAAGAGCAGCTTTCGCCCAGATGTCACAATTCATTAAAGATAATGCCATATTGCCAGTCTTCCAAATGGGATTCCGTCCAGTAAAAGGCACAGAATCTGCCCTCCTTGGCATCTGGGATGACCTAAAGAACAGAGTTGACTGCAACATGGTTGCTGCGCTACTTCTCTTGGACCTCTTGACTGCCTTTGACACGGTTGACCATGACACTCTGATACAAAGACTCCACGAAGGCGGCATACAGGGGACAGCTCTCGACTGGATTGCAGCCTACCTTTGCAACAGAACTAATGTCATCCATACCCCTCCTTTCTCGTCCAAACCATACTTCAGAAAAGCAAGGGTCCCTCAAGGCTCTATTGTCACACCAATGCTTTTCAACATCTACATTAAGTCATTACCGGCACTAATCAATCATTTGCACCTCATGTGCTATTACTATGCAGATGACATGCAAATACGCCTTCAACTGCAATGCTCCAAAGACATTGGAAACTCACCAATTTTCAGTTGTCCAAAAGCTGTGGATCAATGGATGACGTGGAGCGATCTCAAAAGGAATGCTTCCAAAACGGAAAGTTCATATGTGGCAATTGGAAACATTATGACCCGCTCGCCATTTGGCCTGATGATCTGGGAACACAGCGGAAAATATTGAAGGAAGTAAGAAACCTCAGAATGACCATGGACTCCAAGCTATCGATGAATGCCCAAGTGGACAAACTAGCAAGATAAAACGTTGTTAATATGAAAACTCTGCGACTAATCTTCCCCCATTTGGGATTTCCACACAAGGTCCAGGCTACCATCTCCCTTGTTTTGTCCTAACTTGATTACACCAATAGCCTCTACCAAGGATCACCTTTAACGACCTTGAAAAGACTACAACAGATTCAGAACTCGGCTGCCAGACTACTCCTACATATAAAACACTAGACCACCTCTGCCCTGCCTTGAAAGCCCTGCATTGGTTATCGGTTGCCAGAAGATCCATATTCAAGCTGCTTTGTATCACCTACATAGCGATACATGGAACTGGACCGCTCTTCATCAGGAATAAAATCACCAAACACATTCAACAAAGGAATCTCCGCTCTAGAGTGTCAGCTCGCCTCAAAATACCAAGGTACAAGAAAAAAACAATGGGTGGCACATCAATCTCTGTTCAAGTAGCCAAACAATGGAACTCTCTACCCCCCAACATGAGATCCACGGATAACCATCTTATCTTTACAAAACTACTCTAGAATCGGCTCTTCACCTCATAACCACCATACGCAAAGAGAGAGAAATATACAGCATATCTCTCTGTATATAAGCATTTATTTGTACTATACATATGTACCTATATATGTGCATTGCTTTGTATAAATGTGTAGAATATTTATGTTTTAATTTTTTTAATTATATATAGATATTCATTAGTTTTGCTTCACAAATGTATATACTACTGATAATTACACTATTCTATGTTCTTAACATGTATATAAGTGACTGCATAAATAAGTTAATATTTTTATCATAACTAATCTACAATTGCTTCACTATTGATCTAACAAAATATATATCTAAATAAATTAAACTAATTTAAAGTACAACACTTGAAAGCCAGAGTTTATTTAATGCATCTTTCATCTACATATACTACCTTCCTTTATGCATCTATGCACTTTCCATATACCTACGGCTCTATATCTTTATTACTTTTGATTCTACATATTTATTACTTTTCTTCTAATTCAGCATATCCAATGCCCTACCCTATTTTGCAGCCTATCCCGCTCTCAATACACCCTCTAGCTCAACTCTCTGACTCATCTTAAACTTCTTTCTATACTCTTTCCAATGCACTAGCCTATTTCTCACCCCATATCTCTATCAATATATCAATAACCTCCACTCTCATTCATTCCAAACCCCATATCACTACTATGATCCCCAAAATAACCATTTGGAGACTCTTCCCTACTCCACCCCTCATTACATCATCTCATACCTCTTTTTACTATTCCGATCACCCAAAACAAGCCTTTCTGAACCTTCCCTCTGGCTCCTCCCCCACCACCTCCCTTTTACTTACCCCCTCCACCTCCCTTTTACTCATCCCAAGCCTCCTCCTACTGCTATGAGCACCAAAACAAACAAAAAAAAATCGAAATCCTTCCCTTCTATCCCTTCACTATCCATTTCAATCCAAATAACAGACTAACATGTCCTCCACTACTCAAACTAGTTTCATATTTCACTATACTAATTCACCACTAATCCTTTATGGATTCTGGAGTAGTGTGCTACTCGCCAAAAAGCACTTCAACTCCTCATCAGGGGTAGCAAGCGCTATATGAATGGATACCTTTTTACCTCTTCTACCCTTTGCTATCCTTCTGAATCTAAATAACTGACTAACATATCCGGCACTCAAATGACTTTCATACTTCCCTATACTAATTCACCACTAACACTGTATGGGTTCCAGAGTAACGTGCTACTCTCCGGAAAAAACACTTCGACCCCCTATCAGGGGTAGCAAGTGATATATAAATGCAAAAAAATGTTCCCTTCTGTACCCCTCCACAATCCATCTCAATACAAATAATCTGACTAACATATCCACCACTGAAATTACTTTCAAATTTTCACTATACTAATTCATCACTAATCCTTTCTGGGTTCCGAAGTAGCGTGCTACTTACCGAAAAAGCTCTTCAACACCCATCAAGGGTAGCAAGCGCTATATAAATTCAAACCTTTTTCCCGCTTCTATCCTTCTCAATCCAAATAACTGAATAACATATCCACCACTCAAAATACTTTCACTATAATAATTCACCACTAATTCTTTCTGGGTTCTGAAGTAGCATAATACTAGCTGAAAAAATGCTTCAACCCTCCATCACGGGTAGCAAGTGCTATATAAATGCATACCTTTTTCCCTCTTCTGTCCCTCCACTATCCTTCTCAATTCAAATAACTGACTAATATATCCACCACTCAAATTACTTTCATATTTTCACAATACTAATTCACCCCTGCTCCTTTATGGGTTCTGGAGTAGCATGTTACTAGCTGAAAAAGCGCTTTGACGCCACATCATGGGTAGTAAGCACTATATAAATGCTATTAAAATTACAATTACAATTACAGCGCTGGGCAATGAGTGCATAATAAATGCAGGTGCTGGATGTATGTGTGCCTGTGAGTTGTACAATACATGTAGGGCATAGTACTATGCAATGTGTGTATGCTGTATACATACATTGAATGTATGTGTGCCTGTGGATGGTATAATGCATGGAGGGCCCAGGGTTCCTTTTTGGGAGACCCAGGCCTGCATGGTGAGACATGGATAGGAAGTAGAGAGACCCTCCCCCCCACCTGTCCCCAAGAGAGACTTATGTATTACTGCATTCCAGTGAGCTGGGTGGGACACATACTAGTGAGGGGAAAGCGAGTCTTCCTCTTTACACTTCAAAGGGTAGTCTTTGCTTTATTGAGAGGTCACAAGAAAGGGGCCTGAACACATCTCAGGAAGGAGATGGGGTTTATAAGGTAATCATAAAGAAGAGGGTTGGGTGCCCTGGGCTAACCTTTTTAGTACGGGTGGGTGGAACTCAAGGGATTTCACTCTGCGGAATTCCGTTAAGGTACATAAAAACTCCTTGCGATTCCCTGCAGGTCCTCCAATGGGCAGAAAAATTGCACATCGTGCTGCTCGTGTTGCGATTTAGCGCTGTGAGCCTGTTTCACACATAGAAATCAGCATGAACGGCAACGGGTGGTGTGCAAGAGCGCATGGCCATTCGAGTTGACTGTGCTGCTTCTCGAGTAGAAAATCTACTCGAGAAGCAGACCTCTGACCTCGACCATTTGTGATGGAAAATAATGCCGGAATCTTCCTAGCAACCAGAAATCATGTTAAGGAATGCCAAATCTCACTCGCCAGCAAGCTTGCTGAAGCCTTGTGTCGTACCCGTTGTCATTGCATTGGTCGAACTGGAAAAAAAATTCCACCACGCTGTGAGTGGCAGAATTTGGCAGGAACACTGCATTAACAGAGTAACATGGAGCTGCCAATTTCCTCCAATTCCACAAGTGGAATTAAAAATTCCACCTAGAACTATTTTGAGGCAGATATCACTGTGACTGACATCCAGGTGTGAAGTCTGTTCACTCCTGTGGTCTGTGTGGTGTGACAATCAGATTTGGAGATACTCCCGCTGTAAAAAGCTGCTTTTTGAGAAGAATAGGGAGCAAAGGCGTGAACACTTCAAAAGAAGATGAACCCCCAACATAAAAGTCAAGACTCAGACCCTAAATCACATTTGTTGTTTGGATATGGACTATAAGAAGGGGAGATTGAGACCCCAAAAATTGTCATCTACCAAGCAACCAGATGGGCTGGGTGAGGAGGGTAAGCTCTGTAAAACTTCTACCTGTGACCAGGCCTGGGGGCCAAGGCCTGCTGGTCTCCCTGCTGGTTGAGGGGCCGTCACCCAGGAAATCCAAGGCCACCTGCCCGGGAGCCTGTAGCACCAGCGCCTGCCTGCTTTCCAAGGCTAGTGTGTCCAGTGAGGAAGAGGAGAGCATGGGAGGGAGCGAGGTATAGTGGGGAGCCCTGTTGAGTGGACTTCCTGTGTGAGATGTGAGGAAATGGCTGCTGCACAGATCAGGTTGTTACTTGTGTACAGGACTTGTCCGCCTTGAATTTAGCCGTGTGTCATAACATCTTGGCCGGATTGCTGTGTAGTAGGGAAGCGGCGATCCCTTGTGCCAGGAGTGGCTGCCATGGAAAACACTGCTGTGCGGTAATGGCTGTAGCTGGGACCTCGTATGACAGCAGGGGCTGCCGTGAAAAGGACTGTTGTGCAGTAAAGGCCAAAACCTTGTGTGATACTGCAGCGGCAACCCTGTATGCCATTTCACTCTGCTTATTGAGCCTGAGCAAGAACTGTGAGTTGTGGTGACCCCCCTATGTCAACGGGGGTCCCCAGGAGCGCCAAGGGCTGCAACTTGTTCTGCCCCCACCATATAAGTGAGAATGCCGTGGGGGCACCTGTACTACATCCCCCAGGTGAGTAAACCCAGACAGGATCATAGCCACACCACACTGAGAAAGCAAACAAGCGCACCAGTGCCACATGTGTCCAACTCATCTGAACTCAGCAGCAGCTGCTGTGAGCGCCCATGGACGGGGTGCACCAGGGACTCTGAAAGTTTTACACTTTCCGGTGTGAATAAGACTGGTTTTGGGCCTGTCGGCCCGAGGGAGCTTGCTGCTAAATTAGCACAGTAGTGCTGGAACACTATTGAAATAAAGTTAGAGTCATAGTGGACTCTTGAGACTTGGATTACTAGTGGGGTGTACCCCGGATGTTACCAATAGTGAATGGGGAACAACCACAATCACTAATACAAGGAGAGAGTGGGACAGGGAACCCCAGGGAAATACTAGAGCCCTGGCCTCAGAGGAGGACTGTGTAATTGCTTTTGGATATCATATTATCCTTTATATGGATAGCTGTAGAAAATAAAATGCGTATCTTTTTTCATAAAAGTGAGATTTTGGCTGGACAATGATTTATTTCTGCTGTTGCACACATGTTGAGTTGGGCGCCTGTGTTCACTATCCTGAATCCACCTCCCACACGAAGGAGCCTTAGACTGTTCGTGCCACAGCGCTTAGAGACCTTGGGTGATAGGCGCTATACAAGTATAAATACAAATACAAAATACAAATACAAATTCTGTGAGGCAAGTGCAGAAGCGGTACTTGGCTCATTTACTCATAATCCATAGTAAATCGGGCACCAGAACATCTGGAGTGAGAGGCCTCAACCCCCACGGTTGGGCCAAGTAGCCTCTGCATGCCCCGTGGCCCTCTAAAAGGTGTTCCGACACATGCCAAGCTGAAAGATTGTTTGTGGTGTCGGGGAGAAAAAAAAAGAGATCTTATTAACTAGACCCAAAGAGAGGGTTGTAAAAGTTTAATATAATGTGTTCAGCAAAACAGAAAGAAATGCCAAACAATTACAATAAGAAATGGTTATTAATTAAAATCACTGTTAGTAATGGTACATTGAATTGTTTCACAGCAGTAGGGGCAGGCACAAGGATGACAATAAGTGAAGGGAGTTTTAAACAATTTACAAGAAATTTCATAACTGAAAAAAAATTGTAATTAGCACACATTAAGAGGTTTTAAGGCGGATTCAGAAGAGTGTGTCAGCTGCTATTATTGACCAATTGACTCACTAGAAGTTGAGAATACAGTTTATGAAAGTGGGTTTGGGAGCATAGGGAACGGATGAGGACATGTAAGGAGGGTGTAAACGTGGGATGTAAGGCAAAAGTAGGCGAGAAAGAGCAGTTGTGGAAGGCAGACTGGATGACCATTGACATGAAGGGAGATTGTAGAAGTTATGGAGGGAGACACAAGGAATCAGTGGATTTTCTGTCTCTAATTATAAAGTCACTCTCTGACTGCCTATAACCCCTGTGGACTGAGGAGACTTCCTGAAGCTATCATACTGCCACCAACTAGGCTCTCTGATGTGCTTGCGAGTCAGCATGCATAAGCGCTTTAGGAATCCCTTCTGATTAAATGAGTAAATATTTAAGAAAGTTAGAACTTTCCATGCTGCTCTGGGGCACTGAATTATAATTTTGCAGGTCCTCTTAAAGAGACATGGGTGCAGTCCCCGTTTCTAATGGTTAAGAAACACGCTGCATTATCTCCGAAGATTGCGTTACTTAGTCAACTGACACAAAAGAAGGACCTCAAGAGTGAGGTCCAGGATGATATCCAGTTGGGAATGAGATTCAAACTTGTCGCCGCTGCTGTTTGTACCGCGCCATGTTGCCTGCAACATAGACGTTCCCACCACTGACTGAGAACAGATTTCCAGCCGAGTCTCCTTGCTCGGTGCCTGCCTCGTATTTATTTACCAGCCACTTTCAAGAGAACAGAAAAAGGCCATAAACCAAAAGCAAACCCTACTATCTCTAGGTAGTGCCATTAGCTGGTGCCTTAATGCAGTTAGCTGTTTGAAACCTGCTTGTTGCAATAAATGAACAGCTTCCTCCAAAGGTAAACGGATTTTACACAATTTACATTTAATTCTCTTTAATTCTGCCTAAATGAGCAGCCGATAGGGAAATGGTTTAAAAGGCTTAGACTCAGCATGGGAAAGGGAAAGGCGCATGTGGTCTCTGCAGCCTTGTCCACCATGTCTCCCAGCAACTTGGGGAACTAAACATGCCGTTTAACTGTCTACAGTATTAGCTCATTCGCTAGGATGTGCTTTTATAGAATAATAAAGTATTGGTAGTGGCGGGTATAAGTTTGAGGGGGCGACACACACACAAAGATAAAAAAACATTGTCTCAGAACAAACGAAGTTCTAAAAATAAAAATGATTTATTACCAGTCCCTCTTCTCTGTAAAAGAAAGAAATAATATCTCCTGAAGATTAAAAAAAAACAAAAACAATCGGACAGGAATTGGGAATTATACCGTGAAAATAAAGTAATCTTGAGGGCACTCAATATGAAGGGTTTGATTTAGAGTCATCTATTAACAGAAACCCCTAAGATTTTTTGGAGGTAGAGCTAGATCAGGGTGAATGTCCTACACCATACTATTCCCATGGTAGAAGAAATTTTGACAGTGAATTGCCTGATTTGCCATTTTCCCCACAAATCAGAGGATGATGATCTGTTACCACACAACTGTAAATCAAATTATAAGTCACTACATAAGAGACTTAGGCCCTCATTA
The DNA here is from genome assembly GCF_964263255.1 of Lissotriton vulgaris. Lineage (NCBI taxonomy): Eukaryota > Metazoa > Chordata > Amphibia > Caudata > Salamandridae > Lissotriton > Lissotriton vulgaris. The sequence goes on from NC_141696.1 coordinate 1,254,749,617, forward strand.
CGAGTGACCTCTTAATTCCGATGGGACCTGTAACACAAGTTACCAGCCCCATTTTAAAAAAAACCCACAAATTTTATTGGTTTCATATATTCATCTTACACATACATATTAATCATCAACCATCATTATGCATCAGTCCCTTCAGTGGTCTTCACCTCTCTGCCCCTCTTGACTTATTCAATACGACTACCGTCCTGTATTATGGCACTGGAATGTCAGCAACCATAACTTGTTATTCTTACTTACTACCCAAAAAAAACCACAACTGTCATTAATCCCCCCTCCCCCTCCCGCCTCACCGGTGTGTGTGTCTTCTGCCATATCTTTTCATCTTGTGTCAAAAAAGCAGTTACAACTGATCGTGTCTATCAATGTACCTGTTTTCGCACGCAAGCTCCCTGCTGCCGCCTTTGCCCTCTTCCTACTCTTCCTCTATCTGGTAATCCTGTAAAGCTTGTACTAAAGTTTCCCATGCCGTCGCTGCCTCCAGTACCCTTTCATTACTAAGCCGTCTCGCCTGCTGGTATCTAAATATGCTCTCGCTGTTCGCCCACTTTAAAAACTCGGCCCTCCATCTCTTGCTACTTGGCCCTTCCTTCGCCTTCCAATGCCTTGTTATTTCTCTTTTTGCCAGTAAGAGCCCCATATCTACAAACTTACTCGTTACCTTGATTTTTGATGTGTGAGGGAACCAGTGCAAAGCGCTTGTGGCCATATCAAAGGTCAGTTGCCGCTCCGTAGTGGTATTTAGAGTGTCTCCCACTTCCTCCCAATAGGTTCCCATCACAGGGCAGGACTATAGCATGTGTTCCAGTTCTACTCCTGTCTTCACACATCGAGGGCACGCTGCCTCTTCTACTTTAAAATATTTCTTGATTTTCCCTGGTGTTAAATATGCTCTATGGAGTATGTAGAAATGCACCAGTTGGAATCTCGCGTTTCGCGTGCTCTCCAAGGCTCTACGCATGATCTGTACCCTGGCTGTCTCAGGAATAGGTTTCCCTATGTCTGCTTTCCATTTTTCTCTTAGGGTCACCAGGGTTGCTATCCCTTCATTAATCATTCTGGAGTAGAGGCAGGCGACCGCCTTGAAGGTCCCAGCAGCCATCATGGTGTATTGGCACGCTATTGTTGTCTTAGGCTCTGCCAACACCTCTCGCCATTGTGTTAGTGCTGCATGTATAAGAAATCCTCCTCTTTGTAGGTCGTACCTTTCCCGTAGCGCCTGATAGGGTAGCATTGCTCCATCCTCATATAGATCTCCAATTACCTGGATTCCTGCAGTTTCCCATTCCTGTAATTGCATCCAGTCGCCGCCGTGTGGTAGCGCCGTTGCCATTCCCAATGGGATTTCGGGCGCATACGGGTGCAAGACTCCCGCCCTTCGCTGGGATCGGTTCCAGCACAGTCTCAGTGTTTTTTTCCTCCATAGAGAGGTCCCTATGGTCCAGTTTTTGCTGCAAAACTATGAAGGGAGGATGTGGCGTGGAATTCTCCTACTTCTTTGGTGTTCAGGGGCTCTAAATTCCTTTGATACTGCCTGTGTCAGTATCTGTAATTGGGCCGCCAAATAATACAGCTCAAAATCAGGAACCCCCAATCCTCCCTCAGCTTTGGGTCTAATTAACGTTGCTTGTGCAACTCTTCGTCTACCGTTCCCCACAGAAAACCCACTATGAGTGATTTCAAGAATTTAAACACTGAGCACCGGATCCATATCGGCAAAGTTCTAAAAAAGTACAGTAGCCTAGGAAGCGCTATCATTTTCAAAAGGGCTATTCGGCCCGTCACCGACAGCGGGAGAGTGGCCCAAAAGCCCATACTACCTTTTAGTGCTCTCACACATCTCCCCACATTACCCTTTAGTATGTCGGTGGCATTGTGATAGACATGCACCCCCAGGTATTTCAAGCAAGTCGGTTCCCACCACACTTCTCTGTGTGTAATGGGCTGGAGCCCTCCATTCTTTACTGGAAACAGACATGTTTTTGACCAGTTCACTTGCAGCCCTGATATGTCTCCAAACTCTGAGAGCAAGTTCGCTGCTCCCTCCAATGCTCTCCCTGCATCCTCGAGAAACATCAACAGGTCATCAGCGTACAGTGATATGTACTGTTGATCTCCCCTATACCACAAGCCATCGTAGTGTTCGCCCACTCTGACCTTTGCTGCTAGCGGCTCTATTGCCAGGGCAAACAACTAGGGGGAGAGCGAACACCCCTGTCTTGTTCCTCGGGCTACTGGATATTGTGCCGATATCAACGTTCCCACGCGCACTCTAGCTACAGCTGACGTGTAGAATACTTTCGTCCACAGCACAAAGTCGGTTCCCAAACCGAAGCGCTCCATCGTCTTATATAAATATAGCCATTCTAAGCTGTCAAAGGCTTTCTCGATATCTACAGACAACACCATTGGTTGTCGTGCTTCTGGCTGTTCTTCCTCAAGTATCCGCACCAATCTCCAAACATTAATGGACGTGTTCCTCGTCGGGATGAACCCAGCTTGATCTTCATGGATTAGCGTGGTCATATGCTTTAAGAGGCGGGTCGCCAAAATGCTGCTCAATATTTTGTAGTCGGCGGTCAGCATTGATAATGGGCGGTAGGAGGCCGTGTTTGTCCCCTCCCAACCTGGTTTTAACAGCGGGATCACCAGAGCCTCCTGCATGGAGTTAGGTAGTCGACCCAATTCTTTTGCTTCCTTGTATACCTCCAGGATCCTCGGTAGCAGCATGTCCACATATTTCCAGTAGAACTCTATCGGTAATCCGTCTACACCTGGCATTTTATTTCGGGCCATGTGCTTGATAGCACTCCTAACTTCCCCCATCTCTATGTCCTGGCCCAAGTAGTTTGCCTGCTCCTCCTCCAATTCTGGGAGTGTTACTCCACTCAGAAAGGAGTCAATTTCAAAGTCCTCCGCTACTAACGAGCTACCGTATAGTTCCTTGTAGTACTGCAAAAAACAGTGTAGAATCTCGTTTTGGGTGTAAACCACCTCCCCGTTATCGTCCTCTAGAGCCAATATAGGGGAACCCCTCTTTATCGGATTGTCCAACCAAGCTAGTAATGTTCCCACCTTGTCCCCCTCTGCATGCACCCTCGCAGTGTAAGCCTTATAGTCAAAGCAACGCAATCTCTCTACCTCCGTTGCCACCTCTTCTTTCGCTGTTTTAATTTCCGCGTGAATTTCAGGGTGGCCAGGTCTTGCTAGTTCTGCCTTGCGCAGTCTATCCTCGGCCCGGTTCACATCCTTCAGCAACACCTTTTGCACCCCTACATGTTTTCCGATGCAGATTCCCCTTATGACTAGCTTGAAGGCGTCCCATTCTATCACCCTTGTGGTGGCCGAGCCAGCATTCTCTGTAAAATAATGGGTTATCCCTTCGCTCACTTCCCTTTGAAAAATCGGGTCCTCTAGTGTTTCAGGTCGTAGTCTCCAAGTGGGGACACTCGACACCCCCGTCATCCAGTGCATAGTGAATAGCAGTGGGTTGTGATCGGAGATCGTCCTAGTGAGATATTCAATATGTACCACAGATGGCATCACTGAAGGCGAGCACAACACTGTGTCTATACGGACATGTAGATCATGCATCGCTGAGAAGTAGGAATAGTCTCGCCCGAGTGGGTGATGTGTACGCCACGCATCCACCAGGTTCCATCTATTCTGCCAGTCTCGCCTGCTTTTAGTCAATCTGTGTACAGCTGAATCAGCTAGTGGGGGGTGTGATCTATCCAACAATATATCTGGTATGGAGTTACAATCTCCCCCCAGCACTACATAACCTGCAAAATAATGTGCTAGTGAGCCAGATAGTTGCCCCAAGAAGCTCAACTGGTCGATGTTAGGTGCGTAAACGCTGCAGACTGCTATCTCCCTACCACGGAGTCTACCTTCTATGGCCACAAACCTGCCTGCCGGGTCTATTGTCTGCTTTGTCACCTGGAAAGGAATTCCAGCTCTAATCCAGATCAGTGCTCCCCGCGCAAATGCCGAGTAGGTGGTGTTAAATACCTGCCATCTCCATCTTCTCTGCAGTGCTATACCCTCCGCCCTAGTAAGGTGAGTTTCCTGGAGTAGTGCTATGTGGATCCCTCTGCAGACTAAATATGCGTGTATCTTGTGGCGCCATGTCATCGTATGAAGCCCCCTCTTATACCAGGTAATACATCCTAAATCAGCTGTGTCTCCCATCGTTAACATGTAACATCTGCACTCCAGAATCCACACCGGTGAACCCCCAAACCCAACATCCCTCCCAACAAACCCACCCACCTACCCCCCCAAGAACAGGACCTAGAACCAAACAGCTAGCCCCCATCCAAACCATTGCAACCTCTAACACACGTCTAAGCCCAGCAGCAGTCGCTGAGGGCATGCCTTATAGCTACGAGGGGGACTTTCTGCCGACGGGCCGCCGCCCAACCGCTGTGTACATCCCGCCCCGAATAAGCCCCAAATAAATAAGAGCATCACTCATCGCCACCCCCCAATCGCCACCCGATTCCCCCCCTGAGCATTAAGCAGTTACTTCACATGAAACTCAGAGCCCTTGGTGGATATATACTTCGCCATCTCCCTTGATTTTAAATAGTACCATGTTCTACTTATGGATCGTGTCCTCAAAGTTCCTCATCCTCTCTCAGTAACATCATGTTTGTTTCCCCAGGTGCTTTAACCTTCGTCCAACATCCCATATGCTGTTGCTGGTGTGATCTTCGGCAGGCGTACGCTAAGTGCTTCCGAGTTTTCCAAGCCAGATTGGTCTTTGTCCTTCTCCAAATCAGTTCCTCCCGGGGACAGCGTCTCCTGTTCACCCGACATAGCTGGGACCACCTCCAGCACCCCACGACGGTCCGCCTCCGCCTGCGACACCGTGGGCCTCCTCAAACTCCGCCTTCTTTGCCGAAGTCTCTGCGGTTTTCGTTGTGGTAATCCTTCTGAAATGTTTTGCGCCTTTTAATCATGGCCATCTTTCCCAGCTCTGTAGGTCTCCAGCCAAGCACAGGCATCCTCCGGAGTATCATGGAAACATGTTTGCCATCTACAATTATCCTTAACTTGGCCGGGAACAACAGGGAGTATTGAAGTCCCTCTTCCCTCAGTTCTCTCTTGATGAGCTGGAAGGATGACCGGCGTAGTTGGGTTTCAAAGGTATAGTCCGGGAATAGGTTGACTCTACTGTTCCCAACGTGATAGGGTCCATCTGTGTGTGCCTTCTGGAGCAGCAGGTCTGTGTCCCGGAAGTGCAACAGTCGGGCTACCACTGGTCGCGGGGGTCGCCCCTGCTGAGGTGGCCTAGCCGGTACTCTGTTCGCTCATTCTGTGTGTAGAAAGAAAATAGACCTTCTGGTGCCACTACTGATTTTAGCCAGGTCTCGAGATATTGCACCAAGTATGATCCCTCCGCTTTTTCAGGAAGACCCACTATGCGGATGTTGTTACGTCTATTCCTGCCTTCGGCATCTTCGGCCCTCCTCTCTAGCACACCAATAGGATCCAAAACTTTAGCCATCGTGGCCTTCAGTTCTTTCTGCACCGGTTCGACGACCTGAATCGCTCCCTCAACTAACTTTACTCTGTCTACCAATTTAGCATGATCTACCCGCAGTAGGCCCAAGCCTATGGCGACTTGCGCTATGTCTTGTTGAAGAGCAGAGCGGGAGTCTGCTATTGCCGTTAGGATTTCGTCAAATTGGTGTTGTAGGTTAAGGTCCTGCGACTCCTCAGGCCCATCTTGCTCTGTCTGTCCAGGGGGTTCATTGTCTGACAACAGCTGAGCCCCGTCCTTCTTCCCCTTCAATTTCCCCATGCTGAGGAGCGACGGCGGCTATTTCCCCCCACTCCACATGATCTGGTCAAATCTATATAATCCTTTGCCGGGGAATCCCGCTGTCAGCGCCCGCCGAGTCAGAAGCCCGGCCACACAACTCTTCTCCTACCGTATTGGTGCTAAAACCAGGTGTGGAAGTACATCAGTGTGGCACAATACCACATAGACAATTCAATTCAAGGGCTGCCAGTGTTTTTCTAATTCAATTATACAAGCAGGTTCTGCCAGTTGTTTAGTTCACCACTGATCCTCAGGGATCTACTAGCTGGGCATCCGATCTGGCCTCCGTCTCTCTCTGGCTCAAACCAGGTTAGGCCACTCCTCTGCCTCCCCTCAGTCGAACTCCCTCTGCTGGCTTCCAGGTCCGCTGTTCTGGCTACAGCAGACCCCGGTCTTTAGTGATTTAGTCATTGATGCCGGGTACAACTCCCTTCAGTACCTCTTCTCCTGGGGAGCTACTGGCTCAGCTTCACCCTAGCATTGTGCCCGTCGCTGTTCCTCTGTCTGCAGGGTCTGGGGCCTCCTTGACACCCCTTACTGATCTCCCGTGTTCTGAGCAGCGGCGTCCCACCTCCAGCCGTTAATCCCACAAGGATTCTCCCCGGTGCTCCCCGGGCTACCTCAGGCGCCTGACTCCGCTCCCCGCCCCAGATCACAGAGCGCAGCAGTCCTGGGATCCCGCTCCCGCCTCCGCAGCTCGCGGTCCCCGGCCAACCACGCCCCGCTCAACAGTGTCAGGTTGGGTCTCCAGCAGCGTTCTTCGCTCTCGGTGGTGCCGCGGTTTCCCCCACTGTAACTCCTCTCAGCAGGGGACCCCCAGGTCGATCACGGGCCGCTCGCGATGTGGGTTCGCACCGCGCCTCTCCTCCGTCACCTTACTGGGATCGGGCCCCCAGAACGCCGCTATCATCCACTCTGCCTCTGCTCAGAGACCGCGCCAGGAAACGGTCGCCGCCGCAATAGCCGCTTAACGGAGTTTTGTTTCACTTTGCGGCCGCCATCCTGGAATCGCTGTCTTTTTCCTGCACCAGCCGGATTACGGGCAAGAATAGTTGGGATTTTGCCGGTACTCGGCTTTCAGCTCCCGATCAGGCAGGCGCGGTCCGTTCCCTCACCCGTTGGTGGCGTTAGGGGGTCCGATATGCCTTTTGGTCAGGATAATTGAGGGCTCGAATGCGGAGCTCATCGTTTAGGTGGCTTCCTCCATCGGCTTCCAAGCCACGCCCACAAGTTACTAGCCTCATCAGATATATACGATTTTTACTTTCACAGCCAAAATCTCAGTGTGAAAGTCTGCATGAAAATAAAGATATAACCAAAGGGGGAGAGAGAGAGTCAGTGGATTCAGTTTCCCTTGGCAATGCGATTAAACAAAGTGGAATCCACTCAGAGAGTGGTGGTGGTCCCTAAAGTGATGGGGAACAGACAGTGTTGTTTAAATGCCCCTCACACACCAACAGGCCCCTTGGTGTCATGCTTCATCATTGGGGCCTTCGCACCCCTCTACGGGATGCGGCGTGCTGCGACTCACGACTACGTAGGAGCACTAAGCAGTGAACTATGTGAGGGAGTGTGTTTATAAAGGAAAGTGTGAGTGAAGTGAGGTGAAAAAAGTGAGTTACTTAAAAAATACCTGGCACGTAGGAAAAAAATAATTTATTAAGTCCTCGGCTGGTATTATTAAAAAAGGTGCAGAGTGGGGTTGTAGGTATACGTATTAGGGTATTACAACCACTTCAGAGTGTCAACATGTTTCGGAGCGCAGGGGTTCCTTCTTCGGGACAAGGATAAGCACGTATCCCCACCTTACTCACATGTAAATGTAAAAGTGTTAAAGGAAATTACAAAAATGCGTAATGTACCTAACAATGTTTTGTATAGGTGAGTTCAGTTGCGCCCAATAGGCGTTGGAGAGAACCTGTAAAGAAAAGACACAATAAACACAATGGTCTAAGGTTCAAGAACTAAGGAAAAAATGATCCTCTTAGTACATAGGAGTGAAAAGTAGAACCCAAAATGAGGTTCAAAAAACCCTGTAAAAAAGACATTCAAAATTTTTTTGAGAACATTAAAAAGGACAAACACAGCAACATACAGACATACAGTCACAATGTAGAAGCTCTCCCTGGTTAGGTGGAAAAAGAGGGAGAGGGTGACAGGTTAAAGGCTTACTTATTGTTCTCAGTCTGATAACCTCATGAGCCTATGCGTGGTATTGGGGGGATCCTTCCATACTGCTCAGTAAAGCAACCTAAAAGGTATTTAATAGTGGGTTTTAGTTTGTTTAAAGCACAAACTATTTAATGCACCAAGGTAGTACTAGTTGTTCTAACCCTACTCACAGTTACTGCAAAGCTAGTCGCCTGCCTTCCCCTCAACGCCGCTCAGATGAAGTGAGCGTTTGGTTGTACCATTACCCTATTTATACTCTTTTGTTTGGTAATTAGTGAGGAAAATTGAATAATGAGAATCGGAAGCCTGCCCAAATACGGAGTTTTTAGCCCTCTAGATCCGGAATTGCGCGCCCGACTGGGTTGGGAGTCGGTAGAAGACGCGCATGCGTGCGTCGAAACAATACCGACGGTGTTACTGCGCATGCGCAAACTAGGATGCGAACGCGCATGCGCGAAGTTCTTTATACTAATCGAATGAGAGGCAAGCGCGAAAAAGGATGTGAACGCGCATGCGCGAAGCCCTTACACTAATCGAATGCGCTGTTCTTGGATGAGAGTGATGCTTCAAGAAAAGAAGACACAGGCAATATTGCGGGTAAAGGCATATGGAGAGTTTGGCTATGCTGAGTCATATGTAAATGCTCAGAGTTGAAATTAAATAACCGAATAAGCCTACTAATTAGTAGGATAATTCTTGAAAAGAGCGATATTATCAAGGGTAAATGTGGAGGAGTGGGGGCTCATGATCCCAATGATAACAGTAACAAGAGGCAGTCAGTGGATTTAGTCAGAGGCCAAATAGCTGGGCCCAGTTCATATGCCACCGACAAGTGATAATAAAAGATGGCATGGTGTTATTCATCGTAAAAGGTTCCATGGAATAGAGTCATTGAGGCCGGTGGTATCGGTCCCGAGGCGGAACACCCACCGTTGCTCTTTTTCCAAGAGTCCTACCTCTGAAGGTAACTGTTCGATCACCGTTCACTGTAGCTCATTGACACAGTGTTGGTGTTCAAGAAAGTGGGCTGACATTTTTGTTGTTGACTTTTTGCACCTGATGTTACTTTTGTGCTCGTTAATTCTTACTTTCACTGGTCTTGTTGTCATTCCCACATACTCTTTTCCGCATGGACAAGTGATCAAATACACAACATTCTTGCTGTTGCAATTAGTAAATGTACGTTGTTCCCAGTTAGTGCCATTGGAAAAAGTAAGGGTTTGGCTTTTTTTGGTGAGATGACAGCTATTGCAGTTGCCACATGGATGGTGGCCCTGTATCCTTTGTAGTCTTGGCTGTTTTTCTCTGACTGGAGGGGGTCTTGTATGGACAAGCATGTCTTTCAAGTTCCTACCCCGTCTGTGTGCAAACAGTGGTTTTTCCAGTGATAGAGTACCACTTGTAAGTATACGCCAATGTTTGTTGACCAGTTTGGCAACCTGGTTGGTTACTGGGCTGTATGTGGTAACACAAACTGTTCTATCTGTTTGGTTGTCTTTTTGTGGGTCGTCTTCCAAGAGGGCCTCTCGGTTGTTGTTCCTGGCTCTTTTCATAGCTTTTTGGACCACCTGGTCAGGGTATTTTCTTTGTCTCAGTTTCTTGCTGAGATCCTTCGCCTGACTTTTGTATTTTGCAATGTCACTGCAATTCCGACGTAGGCGAAGGAACTGCCCATATGGTAGGTTCTCCCTCAGGTGACGTGGGTGAAAACTGTCAAACCTGAGGAGACAGTTCCTGGCCGTGGGTTTAAAATGGGTCTCTGTTTTCAAGAAGCCTGCCTCATGATAAATGTTCAGGTCCAGGAAAACCATGGTATTGTTTGACATTTGGTGGCTGAATTTAAGGAATGCGTTCTGGTTGTTCAGCCAATGCATGAACTCAGAGATCGAGTTCTCATCACCTTCCCATATCACCAAGATATCGTCAATATATCTTCGCCATGTGTTGATCCTGCCCCTGAAAGGGTTGTTGGGGTGTAGGATCTTGGTAGACTCCAGATGATGGACATAGAGTCCCGCCAGGCTAGGGGCAAACGTGCTTCCCATGCTGGTCCCATGGCTCTGCCAAAACAGAGTGCCCTCATACTCAAAAAAGTTTTTTGTGAGCGCTAGTGAGATACACTCCATCACTACACTGCGAGGAGTGTGGTATCTCCAATTGGTGGAGTGGAGTACTTCCTCAATATTTTGTAGTGTCTCATCATGTGGGAGGCTCGTGTAGAGGCTCTCCACATCAAGGCTTAGAAGCATCTGTGAGGTTGGATCAAAGGTCTGGTTCTGTAACAGTTGTGGTACCGCTTTGGTATCTCTCAGATATGTGTCGGTGGCTTGTACAAGAGGTCTCAGAAAGGCGTCGGCGAACTTAGACAATGGTTCAAGAATCGATGAGATGCCGGACACAATCGGGCGTCCTGGTGGATTCTCAAGGTTCTTATGCACTTTTGGTATAGTGTAGAAATATGGAGTGCGGGGATTTTTCTGAACCAAGAATTCTGATTCTTTTTTAGTTAGCCAGTCATGTGCGAGAGCTTCCTCAATCATACCACCAATTCGTATTCGTAAGGACTCCGTTGGGTCTTCAACTAAGACCTGGTAATTCCTACTGTCCGAGAGGTGTCTTCTACATTCTCTGTCATAGGCTGTGGTGGTTTGGATAACCACCGCTTCACCCTTGTCTGCAGGTTTTATGGTAAGGTTTTTATTAAGTCTCAGTTCCCTTATTGCCTCATTCTCCATTTTACTCATATTTTGGAACACCCTGTGCTTAGTTTCCAAACTTTTAAGTTCCTGCATGACAGCTTTTTCAAAAGCCAATACCTCCACCGGAAGTTGGTTGTCCAGTGGTGTGAAAGTCGACCTAGGTTTTAGCCCTGTGTCTGAGTCCTCCAAAAGGGGTTCCTTATCTTTGAAGAAGGTCCTCAATTTGATAGTTCTTATAAAGTCCTGCATTTCCTTATGCAGTAGAAAAATGTCCGGTTTGTTGGTAGGGACGTATCCCAGGCCTTTGTTGAGTACCTTTTGTTGCAACTCAGTAACGGGCCATGGGGTTATGTTGATCACTAGGTCCCCCTCTTGCTCGTAGAGGCTTGATTCGCCGTCATGCTCCTCGTCAGGACCCTCGGGTCTGTTTCCTCTGTGGGTTGCCAGTTCACATTGTTGCCCTTCTTGTTCCTCCCTCTGCGTGGTCCCTGGCCCCAGGATAAAAAAGGCTGAGCATTTTGGGGTGCACTGGTTTGTTCCGGAACCCACTGGGGGTACATTTGTCCCATTTGTGGAGGGACAAAATGGTACTGTGGAAACTGGAAAGGGTTCTGATAAGGATTGAATTGAGGTCCTTGAAAGCCTCGCCAGCCTCTCTGGCGGGGGAACTGAGATCTTTGCTGTCGAAACCCTCCCCTTTGTTTCCTTTGTTGGAAACCTCCTGAATTGGTACTTGAAGTGCTGCCATCAGAGCTCACACTGTCCGTGTCACTTGTGTTCTCTTTCATCACATAGTCTGCTCGTGTATATGGGTAAGCTCTTTCAGGGGTAAACCGATCCTTATCTTTTTTTAATTTGTTGAATTTGCTTTGTTTCAAAGTTGCCTCAAATTCCTTCATTTGTTGGCATCCCGTAGAGGGGTGCGAAGGCCCCGATGATGAAGCATGACACCAAGGGGCCTGTTGGTGTGTGAGGGGCATTTAAACAACACTGTGTGTTCCCCATCACTTTAGGGACCACCACCACTCTCTGAGTGGATTCCACTTTGTTTAATCGCATTGCCAAGGGAGACTGAATCCACTGACTCTCTCTCTCCCCCTCTGGTTATATCTTAGTTCTAGACAGCGCACAGCTGTGGGAGCCCCTTCCCATTAATGTTAACCATTTTGGGACATACACAGAGACTTTTCATACACAACATCATATCACTCTGAACCTTCCTACCCTCCTAATATCACCATGGAGGATGAACATGGACTGACCTTCAGTGAGGATGACATCGACCGAATTCTCGCAGATGTCAATCCCTTAGAAGGCCTTAGCAACAGTGACCCAGGACCAGCGGTAGCAGACTGGGATGAGCTAATGAATACCAGAAAACCCCAAATAAGAACAGCCCTACATGGTCTTTTGATGAGGGAATACTTAAGAAACAAAATAGCCCCGCAGGATTTATTGGTTAAAACTGAACCTTTCATTTTCCAGGATGACCTAGTTTTTAAAAAAGCTTGGTCACTTATCTCCTGGCATTGCACCAGGGACTGGCTGATGCTAATAGTCCAAACTGCCGCAAGAAAATCTCTGGAACTTAAAGTAGAGATCCAAAAACTGGAAGTCCAGTTAAAAGCTTTCATTTCACCAGCAGACATAAAGAAAGGTTTGGAAGAACTGAACCAACAAATGAAGGAATTTGAGGCAACTTTGAAACAAAGCAAATTCAACAAATTAAAAAAGATAAGGGGTTTACCCCTGAAAGAGCTTACCCATATACACGAGCAGACTATGTGATGAAAGAGAACACAAGTGACACGGACAGTGTGAGCTCTGATGGCAGCACTTCAAGTACCAATTCAGGAGGTTTCCAACAAAGGAAACAAAGGGGAGGGCTTCGACAGCAAAGATCTCAGTTCCCCCGCCAGAGAGGCTGGCGAGGCTTTCAAGGACCTCAATTCAATCCTTATCAGAACCCTTTCCAGTTTCCACAGTACCATTTTGTCCCTCCACAAATGGGACAAATGTACCCCCAGTGGGTTCCGGAACAAACCAGTGCACCCCAAAATGCTCAGCCTTTTTTATCCTGGGGCCAGGGACCACGCAGAGGGAGGAACAAGAAGGGCAACAATGTGAACTGGCAACCCACAGAGGAAACAGACCCGAGGGTCCTGACGAGGAGCATGACGGCGTATCAAGCCTCTACGAGCAAGAGGGGGACCTAGTGATCAACATAACCCCATGGCCCCTTACTGAGTTGCAACAAAAGGTACTCAACAAAGGCCTGGGATACGTCCCTACCAACAAACCGGACATTTTTCTACTGCATAAGGAAATGCAGGACTTTATAAGAACGATCACATTGAGGGCCTTCTTCAAAGATAAGGAACCCCTTTTGGAGGACTCAGACACAGGGCTAAAACCTAGGTCGACTTTCACACCACTGGACAACCAACTTCCGGTGGAGGTATTGGCTTTTGAAAAAGCTGTCATGCAGGAACTTAAAAGTTTGGAAACTAAGCACAGGGTGTTCCAAAATATGAGTAAAATGGAGAATGAGGCAATAAGGGAACTGAGACTTAATAAAAACCTTACCATAAAACCTGCAGACAAGGGTGGAGCGGTGGTTATCCAAACCACCACAGCCTATGACAGAGAATGTAGAAGACTCCTCTCGGACAGTAGGAATTACCAGGTCTTAGTTGAAGACCCAACGGAGTCCTTACGAATATGAATTGGTGGTATGATTGAGGAAGCTCTCGCACATGACTGGCTAACTAAAAAAGAATCAGAATTCTTGGTTCAGAAAAATCCCCGCACTCCATATTTCTACACTATAACAAAAGTGCATAAGAACCTTGAGAATCCACCAGGACGCCCGATTGTGTCCGGCATCTCATCGATTCTTGAACCATTGTCTAAGTTCGCCGACGCCTTTCTGAGACCTCTTGTACAAGCCACCGACACATATCTGAGAGATACCAAAGCGGTACTACAACTGTTACAGAACCAGACCTTTGATCCAACCTCACAGATGCTTCTAAGCCTTGATGTGGAGAGCCTCTACACGAGCCTCCCACATGATGAGACACTACAAATTATTGAGGAAGTACTCCACTCCACCAATTGGAGATACCACACTCCTCGCAGTGTAGTGATAGAGTGTATCTCACTAGCGCTCACAAAAAACTTTTTTGAGTATGAGGGCACTCTGTTTTGGCAGAGCCATGGGACCAGCATGGGAAGCACGTTTGCCCCTAGCCTGGCGGGACTCTATGTCCATCATCTGGAGTCTACCAAGATCCTACACCCCAACAACCCTTTCAGGGGCAGGATCAACACATGGCGAAGATATATTGACGATATCTTGGTGATATGGGAAGGTGATGAGAACTCGATCTCTGAGTTCATGCATTGGCTGAACAACCAGAACGCATTCCTTAAATTCACCCACCAAATGTCAAACAATACCATGGTTTTACTGGACCTGAACATTTATCATGAGGCAGGCTTCTTGAAAACAGAGACCCATTTTAAACCCACGGCCAGGAACTGTCTCCTCAGGTTTGACAGTTTTCACCCACGTCACCTGAGGGAGAACCTACCATATGGGCAGTTCCTTCGCCTACGTCGGAATTGCAGTGACATTGCAAAATACAAAAGTCAGGCGAAGGATCTCAGCAAGAAACTGAGACAAAGAAAATACCCTGACCAGGTGATCCAAAAAGCCATGAAAAGAGCCAGGAACAACAACCGAGAGGCCCTCTTGGAAGACAACCCACAAAAAGACAACCAAACAGATAGAACAGTTTGTGTTACCACATACAGCCCAGTAACCAACCAGGTTGCCAAACTGGTCAACAAACATTGGCGTATACTTACAAGTGGTACTCTATCACTGGAAAAACCACTGTTTGCACACAGACGGGGTAGGAACTTGAAAGACATGCTTGTCCATACAAGACCCCCTCCAGTCAGAGAAAAACAGCCAAGACTACAAGGGATACAGGGCCACCATCCATGTGGCAACTGCAATAGCTGTCATCTCACCAAAAAAAGCCAAACCCTTACTTTTTCCAATGGCACTAACTGGGAACAACGTACATTTACTAATTGCAACAGCAAGAATGTTGTGTATTTGATCACATGTCCATGCGGAAAAGAGTATGTGGGAATGACAACAAGACCAGTGAAAGTAAGAATTAACGAGCACAAAAGTAACATCAGGTGCAAAAAGTCAACAACAAAAATGTCAGCCCACTTTCTTGAACACCAACACTGTGTCAATGAGCTACAGTGGACGGTGATTGAACAGTTACCTTCAGAGGTAGGACTCTTGGAAAAAGAGCAACGGTGGGTGTTCCGCCTCGGGACCGATACCACCGGCCTCAATGACTCTATTCCATGGAACCTTTTACGATGAATAACACCATGCCATCTTTTATTATCACTTGTCGGTGGCATATGAACTGGGCCCAGCTATTTGGCCTCTGACTAAATCCACTGACTGCCTCTTGTTACTGTTATCATTGGGATCATGAGCCCCCACTCCTCCACATTTACCCTTATTAATATCGCTCTTTTCAAGAATTATCCTACTAATTAGTAGGCTTATTCGGTTATTTAATTTCAACTCTGAGCATTTACATATGACTCAGCATAGCCAAACTCTCCATATGCCTTTACCCGCAATATTGCCTGTGTCTTCTTTTCTTGAAGCATCACTCTCATCCAAGAACAGCGCATTCGATTAGTGTAAGGGCTTCGCGCATGCGCGTTCACATCCTTTTTCGCGCTTGCCTCGCATTCGATTAGTATAAAGAACTTCGCGCATGCGCGTTCGCATCCTAGTTCGCGCATGCGCAGTAACACCGTCGGTATTGTTTCGACGCACGCATGCGCGTCTTTTACCGACTCCCAACCCAGTTGGGCGCGCAATTACGGATCTAGAGGGCTAAAAACTCCGTATTTGGGCAGGCTTCCGATTCTCATTATTCAATTTTCCTCACTAATTACCAAACAGAAGAGTATAAATAGGGTAACGGTACAACCAAACGCTCACTTCATCGGAGCGGCGTTGAGGGGAAGGCAGGCGACTAGCTTTGCAGTAACCGTGAGTAGGGTTAGAACAACTAGTACTACCTTGGTGCATTAAATAGTTTGTGCTTTAAACAAACTAAAACCCACTATTAAATACCTTTTAGGTTGCTTTACTGAGCAGTATGGAAGGATCCCCCCAATACCACGCATAGGCTCATGAGGTTATCAGACTGAGAACAATAAGTAAGCCTTTAACCTGTCACCCTCTCCCTCTTTTTCCACCTAACCAGGGAGAGCTTCTACATTGTGACTGTATGTCTGTATGTTGCTGTGTTTGTCCTTTTTAATGTTCTCAAAAAAATTTTGAATGTCTTTTTTACAGGGTTTTTTGAACCTCATTTTGGGTTCTACTTTTCACTCCTATGTACTAAGAGGATCATTTTTTCCTTAGTTCTTGAACCTTAGACCATTGTGTTTATTGTGTCTTTTCTTTACAGGTTCTCTCCAATGCCTATTGGGCGCAACTGAACTCACCTATACAAAACATTGTTAGGTACATTACACATTTTTGTAATTTCCTTTAACACTTTTACATTTACATGTGAGTAAGGTGGGGATACGTGCTTATCCTTGTCCTGAAGAAGTAGCCCCTGCGCTCCGAAACATGTTGACACTCTGAAGTGGTTGTAATACCCTAATACGTATACCTACAACCCCACTCTGCACCTTTTTTAATAATACCAGCCGAGGACTTAATAAATTATTTTTTTCCTACGTGCCAGGTATTTTTTAAGTAACTCACGTTTTTCACCTCACTTCACTCACACTTTCCTTTAGAAACACACTCCTTCACATAATTCACTGCTTAGTGCTCCTACGTAGTCGTGAGTCGCAGCACGCCGCATCTCGTAGAGGGGTGCCAAGGCCCCGATGATGAAGCATGACACCAAGGGGCCTGTTGGTGTGTGAGGGGCATTTAAACAACACTGTGTGTTCCCCATCACTTTAGGGACCACCACCACTCTCTGAGTGGATTCCACTTTGTTTAATTGCATGAAAATAAAGGCAGTTGGGTCAGGAATTACTGAGTACCCCTGTAATGCCATATTTCTTAAAGGACCATCAGGTATAACTCATAATGGGCTGGATTTTTCCCATCCCCAGAGTTACCAGTAGCCCAAGTATTGATCATTTCAGTGGGTGGAGAAATTGCAGCCCATTTTCCAAGTTACTAATTGCAAGCACCTTCACGGCAAGGCTCTGTGGCTGAGCCTGGTGGAGATGATGACCGACCTGCTAAAGGCATGAAGCTTGCTCCCAAAAACACCTAAACTTTTGACTCATTCATTTGAGTGCATTCAAGTTGCTCCTGTTGGTATCCCTACAGTGTATAACATTGTGATACAGTGTGCTAGAAAAGATTATGTGAGATGGAAAGTTCTGCAGAATACAGGGAGAGACACAATTTGAGAGAATGAGTTATCTTTACTCAGGAAAGAAGCATAAGGCAAGAACTTATGTCGGAGTTGGGGATCAGATTATCATTGCAGATTGCCTGTTTTACGGGGGATGAGAGGGAACATGGCAGGGGCAGGCTAACGCCCGTCGCGGAGCTCCGTAGCTCAGCGGTACTGCAGAGGACAATAGCGAAAGCAGGAGGCGGTTTTGATCTAACTATGCGGTGAGATAATCAGGCTTTCATTTTTCTCCCTCTTTGGGCTCTTTTCCGACACGTATTGCGGTTCTGTCGTTACAACAGGTGATTCAACCACAGCGCTCGGAGGCGCTAGGACCCCGAGGACGCATGGTGTGTGGAGGCGTAGGAAGCGCCGAGCTCAGCAGCAGTCGATCCTCCCCAGGGCTAGCGTCAGGAGCAGTTTCACCGGGATTAACGAAGCCAGCGTTCTCCGTCGGCGAGCGGCGGGTGAGGTTGTGGTCTCGTGTACAAGCTGCACTTATCTCTATTCAATTTCGCGGACCTGTCTACCGGCTCCAGGTAAAAATATCCGAGCAAACTGCAATTGGAGCAATCATCCTAAACACTGGTAAGGCGGTTTTTAGAGGGGGGGGCTGTATGGATGTGCAACTGGTGTCATCTGTTAAATCAGCCCAGCCTTTACCAAACACAAAGAGTGGGACACCATTTTCCATAACGGGGGTTGTGGAGCCTTGTTCTAAAGTGGTTCCCAATCTATCAGCAGAGGGTCGAATTGAGACCTCGGGGAAAAAATCTGTATTTAATCGAAACAGATATCTACTTAGGTCCAAGCAAGACCTGAAGTTAAAGGGGGTACTGAACTCTGCTGACTACTTGGAGAGAGGTGGTCCATCACCTGTAACCCCTTTTAAAAGGAAGGGACAGTTAGGAGTAAAGAAAGCCGGGGCATCAAAGGGGACCGGTCAATCTCAAAGAAACACTCCATCGCTTGAGGCTTACTTTAAAATCATGGAGCGCATGGCGGATCCTAAGGAAAAGGCGAGTGAGAGTACGCTGTCTCAGTGTCAGTCTCAGTCCCAGCCTCAATCCCAGTCCCAGTCCCAGCATGAGCCCGAACTCGTACCTGAGTCAGCAGTAATAAGGCTGGAAAACCGGTACACACCTCTCGAAATTGCACAAAAGGAAGCGGAGCCAGTGACTATAGCAACAACTGGTAGTGCGGGCTCTCCAGTCCCTGTAGTAAACTCCACACAGGCTCTCCTAGCGCCTTCCCAACCACTCTCGCAACCAATTGGGCTGTCTAGCTTCTGACCACCTTCATTAACACAGGCTTCAGCGGGTCCCATTCAAGACTCCATGGCCCTCCAACTACATGAGGGTTTAACAACGACTCAGTCTGAAGGAGAATTGATCGGCTCCTTATTTAAATCCCTCAGGGAGGATCTCCTGAGGAAATTTGAGGTCTCGGAAAATAATCAGAGGAGCCTTCACGATAGATTCGATCATCTCGAGGCAAAATTAGAGGACATTTCTGTCCGTACAAATGTGTTAGAATCTAAGGTTTCTCTATTATCCGACACCGCGCTGGGTAACGGTAAAGATATAAGTTCCCTAAAGGTACAAAATCGATCATTAGTGATGGATATAGAGAAACTTGAAATGCACACACGCAGAAACAACCTCCGAATCTTGAAAATTCCTGAAGGAGAGGAAGTTGAGGACATTATTGGGCTTTGTGTGCAAGCTCCTACGAGAAGGCGTTTTGAGGGATCGGCCAGACATCGATTTGGAATCAGAGATTCAGAGAGTGCACAGAGACCCCTTTAGGTTACATCCTGACCGGAAGGCCCCAAGGAAAATATTGGTTAACTTTCAAACTTACAGCATTAAGGAATTGATCCTAAATAGGTGCCTCTCTAGATCTTCTTTACATCATCGAGCCAATCCTTACTTAATTCGTTCTGATATGTAGTTCCGTAGTTTGAGGGTCCGTAGTTCGGTGGTTCCGAACCCATTCAATAAGGATCGTCGGAAATAGACGATTTTGGTGTAAGCGGACCGCAAATCACGAGAGCGGTATGTATGAGTGTTTTCGCATTAATCGATCAATGAGAACACTATGTATTTAGGGATTTCGTTCGAACCTTTGGGTTCCATTTTGTGTGCGGCAGCCATTTTGTGTGGTTGCCCTCACATAGGCCGATGACTGCGGCCGAGCGAGTCTTTGGGACACGTACACCTTTTTTTTTTTTTTTTTTTTTGCGTAAGACCTTTATTAACACAAAGCAAATTACACAGCATGAGCCTACAACCCTGGGGCCGGCTCGCCACGATACGATGGACATCCTATAAACAACAAGTTTGCCATGAAGATTAGTGTAGAAACTTCAGGCAGAGCCGCCCTGCACGCCCTCCGTAGGCCTCCTAGCAGACAGTCGATATGAGTCTTACATTTTGTCTTTTTATAGAGAAGAAACAATTCAACATCCCCCAACTTAAGACCTTACATTGCCCTCACACACAACCTAGACAGTGAATGTAACAGTGGCACCGGTTCCCCTCTAAGGCAACCTCCATCAGACATGAACTCGCGTACCAAACCTCACCCACGCCAATACAACCAGTAGACAAGCTAGTCCTCCTCACCTTCCTGCAATGAGCTTAGGAATTCTGTTAAGAAACACCACATGTCCTTCGGTCTTGATTTCACCGGTAAGTGCTCTTCATATGTTTGCAGTTTATCCCTGCATGTGGACATGTCATGGAGCCACACTTTTTTCGTCGGTACCCTACGGCTGTGCCAACATTGCGCCACCTGTCTTTTTGCTAACAACAAGGCGATTGCACAGAACTTGCGTTTCAGCGCTCTGAATTGGGGTGCAATACCCAGCAAAAAGACCTGTGGCGTGCACTGCACCTCCTCCTCCAACATGACCGTTAGTGTGGCGGTGACCTCCTCCCAGTACCCCGCTACCCTCGCACAAGCCCAGGCCAGATGTACAAAGTCCGCACCCTCCCTGTTACAACGCTTGCACCTGTCTTCCTCCTGCAACCCAAATTTAAGCAGTTTTGTCGGTGTGTAGTAGGCCTGGTGAATAAACTTGAAATGAATAATTCTCAGATTTCCGTTGGGCGTCAGTATTTGCGTTAACGCGCAGGAGCTTTGCCATTCCTCATCTGTTAATGGAGCATCTAGTAGCGCATCCCACCGCCCCTTAGCTTTAAGTGTGTGCCCTGCTATTTCTGATTGCACAGCAGTGTACAGTCTGGACACCAAATGTGACAGGTCTCGTGTAGTACTCAGCAGTTGTAGAGGTGCTAGGCATTCCGGTTCCGCTGGGAATGTCGGGTAATGTTCCCTCAACGCCCTGGTTAACCTATAGTACGTGAAAGGAAACATAGGAGTCTGGTTTTGGATATAACTCAATTGTTCGATGCCTAAGAACGTGCCTCCTTGAAACACGTCACCCAACTTGTCTATCCCGGCTCGAGTCAGCAAGGACATCCCCACCTTTTCGTTAGTGACGGACAGCGCCTGATGATATTGTAATGGCATGCCCGGTGCATATAATGGGGTTTTGTGAGCCAACTGCCCAAGCTTGTTCCATGCTTTAATCGTGGTGTCTACCGTGTTTATATCCTTTGTATGTAGTGGTGGTCTGGTGTGTGATAAGATCGCAGATAGGGGGACAGGATGGGCATCACCCTCCTCAATAGCCGTGTGGGTGAGATAGGGGACCTCATGGTACCAATACCCGCATACTGCGCCTGGGCACAGAGGTAATATAGGAGAAAATCAGGCACCCCGAAGCCGCCCTGCGCAAACGGGAGCGTCAGTGTCTGCAGATCAATACGAGCTTGTTTACCCGCCCATATCAGGGTCAGCGTCAGGGATTTTATGCGGCGGAAGACCTCTCGCGTTGGCGTGATGGGTATGTTATTAAAAAGGTACAGCAGCTTGGGCAACACGTTCATTTTGACGATCGCAATTCTATCCGCTAGCGATAGAGGCAAATGGATCCAACGACGGATCTTATCTTCCAGTTTAGAGAGTACCACCCCATAGTTTGCTCGTATGACTTCCTCTGGATCCCTGTGAAACATGACTCCCAGGTAGCGACTCGGATCTTGCTGCCACTCCAGCGGGTAATCAACTTCAAAGGGCGTTGTAGCATCGGTGAGTGGTATGATTGAGGATTTGGACCAGTTGATCGCTAACCCCGAGTGTCCCCCGAATCGGATGTATTCTCTAAGTAGCGGGTTTAGATGAACCTCAGGGTCACGAACGTATAGCAGCATATCATCTTCGTAGAGCGATATGTGGAGCGGTCTGGCCATAAATTGCAGTGCCGATTCCTTATAGTTTTGTCGCACTATGCACGCTAGGGGCTCTAATGCCAGCGCAAAGAGCAGGGGGGACAGGGGGCAACCCTGCCGCGTGCCCCGCTCAATGCCAAACGGAGCTGAAACATAGCCATTGATCCGGACCCTTGCACACGGTTGCGTATATAGCAAGGAGATCCACTGAACAAACCGTTTAGGGAAACCCATCCTGTTAAGGACGGTGAGCATATAGCGCCATTCAATGGAATCGAACGCTTTTGCGGCATCAAGCATGACAGCCACCGCTCTAACCGAGGGTCGCAGGTAGTGCGAGAGTGCAAACAGGGATCTGGTATTATGCGAGGTGGACCTGGTGGGAACAAACCCCGATTGATCCGGAAGGACCAGGCGGGTCATCAAAGGGGATAGCCGAACAGCTAGCATTTTAGCGAGGATTTTCGAGTCTACGTTTATCAGGGACAGAGGTCTGTAGGAATCGCATGCCTCCGGGTCCTTAGACGGTTTCAGGAGTGCAATGACCAGTGCTTCCCTCAGCGTGGGGGGGAGCAACGATTTCTCAAAGGAGGTACCATACATGTCCACCAAGTAGGGGGCGATGACATCCACAAATTTTTTATAAAATTCGGACGTGTACCCGTCAGGGCCCGGTGCCTTGCCATTTGGCAGCGAAGCGATCACCTCAGTCACCTCCTCCACCGTGATGGGCCTAGCCAAGTATTCCCTTTGTGCGTCCGATAGCCAGCCAATCGCCACATCATGCAAGTATTCATACGTTTCTTCCGCTGTCGCTGAGGGCTGAGATTGATATAGCGTGCTAAAGGAGTCCACAAAGCAGTTAAATATGTCCGTGGAGTGTGTTTTTAATACACCCTCCCCAGATTTGACTCGGAGTATCGCCGATTGTCCCCGCCCCTCGCATATTTTCCGCGCCAATACACTCCCTGGTCTACCCCCCTCCCCGAAAGCTCTGGCTGCATGCTTGCGGTCCAAGTATTTAATTTCTGACGCCACAAAATCTGCATGCTCAGTGTGTAAGTCGCGTAACGTGGGCAGCAGCGATACATCCTGCGTTGCCTCATACAGCTGTTCTAAGTCCCTTATTTGCTTCTCGCAGCGGCGAAGTTGGCACCTGATGTCTTTGAGTACCCCTATGGTAGTTCCTATGCAGACACCTCTGATTGTGGCCTTGAAGGCTTCCCAGAGAAGACATGGGTCCTCCGTAGTTTGTGAATTAATCTCGAAGTAGTCCTTTATCGCCTTTGTCAAGGTGTCAACATATATCGGGTCTGCGAGGGCCTGGGAATTAAATCGCCATTGGAATGGGGGGGTGTGTAATGTGGGATGTCTAACTGCAGCAGGACCGGGTTGTGGTCCGATAATGTGCGTGGCAGCACCTGCAGCTTACGAACCCACAGCGCCACGTCCTTAGAACCCAACCAGTAGTCTAGTCTTGACCAGCTATTGTGAGACGCGGTGATGTGTGTTGCGCCTGGCGCGTCGGTGTGCTGTAGCCTCCAAAGATCCGCTAAAGCCAGATCTCCCATCATGTGACCCACCATCAGTCTCGACTGCTTGTGTTGCTCCAATGAATGTGAGGAGCAGTCCAGTCCGTCCTGCAGTGTCATGTTCCAGTCCCCCCCACATAACATGTGTGTGTTGGTATGTTGCTGCAAATGTCCCCAAACGTCCCGAAAGAATTCCGGTGCGTCAGTATTCGGTCCATATATATCTTAAGGAGTGTCACGTGTTGTCCCCTTAGTGTACCCGTTACAAGCACATACCTGCCAGAGGGATCCTGTGTCACGTGCTGTGCCTCAAAGTTGATCCCTTTCTTAATCAAAATAAGCACCCCACGGGAGTAGGAGGAGTATGAGGCCCTGTATGATGACCCTGCCCATCTCGACCCCAATGTAGCGTGAGTGTTTGGTGCGAGGTGTGATTCCTGCAGGAATGCTATATCAATGTTCCATCTGGTAAGGCTAGCAAAAACCGGTCTAATTTTCTGAGGGCGCGAGAACCCCCGTATGTTCCAAGTAAGAACGTTTAGGCCCAGCCTGCCCTCCCTTTCAGAACCTGGCATCCGTAAATAATGCAATACAACTCATCCCTGCACATTCAAGTGTCATACCCGGTGCCTGTCCACACTCAGTACAATGAACATACGCATTAACGTCAGTCCCACTCCGTGGAGAACCCAAGAATGTGTACATTTGCAATGTCTTCGGTCTTCGTAAACATTTAAACACCCCCCACCCCCAAATCCCACCCACTCCAGCAACCCCAACCTGCCGAAGCCATATCCCCTCAGAGCACAAATCCCACAACCACACAACCAACAATTCAGTGCCCATTCTAAGAACTCGTGTTGGGTACTACCCTCATGGAGGACCACCAGGAGCACAACCCTTCACCCGGTGGACGGGTGCAGGCGATACTAGGAAAGCTGAACATAGTCGCAATACATGTGTCCATTGATCCACAGTCCCCACGTACCCACTCCAACTCCCCATATGTGTGCAATTAGTGGCGTAGACATAAGAGAAAAGTATCCACATCCCACAGTCAACAGATGAATATGCTTGAAGCTAGTCTCGTGCTGGCCAGAGGTCAGCTCGCTCTACAGACAGCAAGTACATGATCCCATGTATTTAGGTAAATGGAGGCGGGCAGGCACGAGTTCTCATCTGTAAGTCTACACCCCGCAACGTGGTTGCAGCGTAGTGTAAAATGTTCTCCCGCCTCCTTCGCCCTTTTGCACCCGACAGGCGGGTCTGCGAGTCTACTTATGGGGAAGGGCCTGACCAAACGTCCCCAGCATCAGAAAAATGAACAATCTAACGTGGCCTTGCGACCAACTTCACAGTGGGGAGAGCGTGGCAGCAAGGGCCAGCCACGGGTGCAGGTCACAGTTCAGGACAGGAGTGCATTTCAGCCCTTGTCACCCCATCAGGTCACAACCCCTCCAATGCCCCTGGTTGAGTAAAAGCGCCCAAACCCTGCCCTCAGGAGTCTCGCACCATTCGGCGCAGCCCAGTACGGCTGAGAATGGCCATGTAGCAGTCTATGTTAGCCATCTTTACCGCAAAACTCACCGCTGTTCAACGACGGATAACACCAGCAGCTTCAGTCCGAGTCTCTGTGTTGATCATTCTGGGACTCCGACCTTGCCTCGCGCTGTATCTTCTTAACAAAATCTTGGGACGCTTTGGGTGTCGCCAGCACGATCGTCCTCTCCTTCCACACCACTCGAAGTCGGGCAGGATATAGCATAGAGTAGCCAATGTTCAACTCGCGCAGCTTCGCCTTCACTGCGGTGTATTCCTTACGCGCTTGCTGAACAGCGACCGTGTGATCCGGGTAAAACTCCAGAGAGTTGCCCTGATGGGTGATTTTGCCCTTCTCCCTTGCGAGCCTGAGGATCGTGTCCCTGTCTCGATAATTGAGAATCCGCGCCACAATCGGCCTGGGTTTAGCGCCGGGCGGTGGCTTGGGGCCCAACGACCTATGGGCCCTCTCCACAATGAAGATCTGCGACAGGGCCTCCGCACCAAAGAGATCCTTACATACACCCTCGACGTAGTGCTCCATTCGCCCTGTATTGGTCGATTCCGGCAGGCCTGTGATCCTCACGTTGTTGCGTCTCGAGCGCGCTTCCAAATCCTCCTCCTTCGCTTTAATCACCTCCAGGATCCGTTCCATTCCCGCGCATTTAGTGGTGGAGGTTTGCGCTTCGTCTTCAACGGCCGATATCCTCACTTCCGCCTCATCCAGACGTTCGCCATGTTTTTCCTGTCGAGCGGCCATGCCATCCATCCTGCATGTCAGATTATCCAGCTTGCCATTTATGTCCTGCAGATTCGATTGAATTGCTAACAGAATCTTTTCTATGTTGTTATTTGGCGGCGTTTCTGAGGATCCGCCGGTCTCCGCCATGTCCTCTGCAGGCTTCGTCGCCTTTCTGTTATCAAAGGAAAGTTTTGGCTGCTGCTTATCCGGCTTCCCCATTGTGGCCGTCGGTGATTTCACTTTCCGCAATGTGGGCCCAGACGCCCTCGTTATTCTTACCGCTGTCGCCGTGATTCCCCGGCAATGGTAGCAAGCAGCTGCACGTGGGATTAAATCTGTAACTGTTCAGATGCCGCCAGGAGCCCTGTGCCAGGTTATGCGGGCTACGGGAGGGACGCGGCCAGAGGATGCCAGCAGTCGTGTGAACTCAGGCGATATGGCGCGCTTTTGCCTCCGGGGGGACCCCACCTCGGTCAGCCAGTCAAGGGAGTGCGACCCCCTCCGCGCGATCTCCCGCTGCTGGAGCTTCCCGTTAGATCAGGAAACCTCTCCCCGGCTCGCCAGATTGTGTGGTGACGGGGCGCCGGTAACGAGCAGTCTCTGAGCTCCCACGCCCAGCAATGCTATGTCCAGCAGCTCCCTGCGCCGATTCGCCGGTCAGCGAGCTCGGCACTGCTGAGTTCGGGTTCACTGGCGCGAGAACGAAGCTACCGCTACCTCAACAGGAGGCGCCGCCATGTTGTCAGGCGCGCTACTCGGGGTGATGGCAGACTCAGCCGGCAGCTCCCAGGGGGTGAAAAAATATATGCCACCTTTCTACAGAACTCTCCTCATTCCAGACAGCCTGCAACTCTAGCCCCCAGCCGTATCCCTCTTACCCAAATTCCTGCCATTTCGGCTGCCGAACTGAACAAACTTTGCAGGAAGGTGAAGTCTGGTTCCCCCGCTGACCCTATGAGCCCCTTTCACTTCCTGGACTCACTGGATCTTTTTTTATCTCCCATGTTGGACATCCTCAACCTCTCCTTTTCCTCTGGCTCTGTACCCATTGCCTGGAAACAAGCGTGGGTATCACCAATAATCAAAAAACCCACCCTCGACCCTTCCAAACCAGAAAGCTACCGTCCAATATCCCTTCTACCCTGGCTATCCAAGATAGCAGAGGCCCATGTCAACGGCATTCTCTCGAAACATGTGGACCGTCACGGTATTCTGGATCCTTCCCAAAATGGCTTTCGAGCGGGCCATAGCACTGAGTCTGCCTTATTGGCCACCACCGAACATCTCAGGACGATCCTGGACTCCGGACAAAGTGCTGCGCTGATTCTATTAGACCTCAGCGCAGCCTTTGACACGGTGTCCCACGACATCCTTTTGGAACGTCTAGAGAAGGCCGGTGTGACAGGCCTTGCTCTTTCATGGTTCCAATCCTTCCTAAAGGACAGATCCTTCAAGGTGTCAGCCCCCCCATTTCTTTCTAAATCTCATCCCATAGCCCAAGGAGTCCCCCAGGGTTCAGCGCTGAGCCCCTCCCTCTTTAACTTATACGTCCAGCCGCTTGCTGATGTGGCCAAAGAGTGGGGGCTCACGCTGGTCTCATACGCCGACGACACCCAGCTGGTCGTCACCCTCTCTGAAAGCCCGTCCACCGCGGCATCCAAGTTTAGAGAGGGCATGGCATCAGTGGCTCAATGGATGACGGACAACTACCTCCAACTTAATGCCGGGAAAACCGAGGTGCTACTCCTCGGCCGAAACACCTGCCTATGGAATGAGCACTGGTGGCCGTCATCCCTTGGCACCATTCCATCCCCTAAAAACTGTGTAAAAAATTTGGGAGTTTGGATGGATGCCAACCTCAGCTTCCAGTCACATACTAAAAAGGTGGCAGCCACCTGCATAGGGCTCCTAAGAAACCTCCGGCCTATACTCGGGCTATTTGACTCTAAAGCTCGCCAGCTAATTATCCAGGCAACCATCTTGTCTCGCCTGGACTATGCCAACGTCCTTCTATTGGGAGCAAATAAAGCTGAAACGGCCAGGTTCCAACGTATCCAGAACACGGCGGCCAGAACCCTGGTCGGTCTCCCACGTAGATGCTCAGCCAGAGCCACCATCCGCAAACTACACTGGCTGCCCGTAGAACAGAGAGTGAAATTCAAAGCTCTTATCACGATCTTCAAGATCGTCAAACAGGGAAATCCCCCTCTGTTGCGAAAGCTGGCCCGACTCTATGTCCCTGGCCGTGACCTTCGCTCCTCTAATCAACTTCTTCTGACAGTCCCCAGAGTCAGACTTAGTCGCATTGGTGGCCGCTCCTTTAGTGTCCTAGGGCCCAAACTATGGAACGATCTCCCCCCCAGCATCCGCTCCATAGACTGTCTCCCAGTCTTTCGCAAAGCTATCAAGACCCACCTCTTCCCCACTCTCTAGGGTTCTTGGCCTTCCCTCCCCCGTTCAGTAGGAGCTTGCGTGTTTGCTAGCGCCGGGACACCCCATTGCTGGGGTAGCTGTTGCGCTCTACCAAACCTAGAAAGCGGCACACAACAGTCACTCTGGGCCAGGTAGCAGGTTCTTACCCCCGGGCTGTGGACGCTGGGCTTGCAGGTCTATTCCACGCTGAGTCCGCCGTGCTCGCTTGAGGTCCGCAAGTCGCCGTCGGCCATGTTGTCAGGCAGGCCGTCCTCACCACAATCGCCACGGCAATTGTCCCAAAAGCAGGGGTAGTGACCGCATCTCTCCAGGTCCGCTGATGCCCCACATCTTCCACCACACGCGGATGGCCGTGAAATGCGTGTTAGCGGGGCTGAAGCGGCAATGGATCACATTGTAAGTGATCGCCCGGCGGAGCTGCGGTTCAGGCAGCCATTCCGCTGTGCGCCCCCTAGCGCCTCCCGGACACGTACACCTTAGCTGACTTTTGAATGACCTGGCCAAACTGACTCCCTTGCCCGAGGCTGAACTCGCTGAGCCAGTTCCTTGTTAAGCAGCTGGTCAGATAAAGATCAAAGAGCAGGACATGCCAGAGTTTATAGTACACTGCACCCACCTTTCTATCTTGTTTCCAATCTGTTTCTGCTCCTTCCTTTACAACATAATCACTGATTTGGGTTGTGGTTTTATGATGGGTTTGTCCGGCCTGATCGAACAGAAATTGGAATGTGCTTGGTCATTTCTGGTGGGCTGGACAACAGAAAGTGGGATTGTTGTCATACGCTACTTTAAAAATGTCATGTTCCTATTGGTCAGTTTGTATGAACCCAATGCTAATTTGGAATGTTGCTTGAGGCTTGATTTTTGGCATAAAAGACCATGCTCCGCTCATTGAATTTGTGCAGTCTCTAGCGAACCACCCGTGTGTGCTTCGTAGACCTCTGTTCCTGGTTGCAACCAATAAACTTTGGTCTTTGACGTCATCAAGAAGTATCCTGTGTCTCTGTTTGCCAAGGCAGGGGAACTCGAAGGCATCGGACGTTTTCCCTGATGCCGCTGGGTTCTAAAACCCGGTCCTTCAGTTGGCGCCCAACGTGGGGCGACTTCAGCGGTACCGGTCCAAGCCTGAAGATCGTGGAGAGCTTCGTGTGAAAATTCTGGAGGAAGGCCAACCACTTCATCGACCCCTGTATGTCGTCGTGGTTCGAAAGTCTTTGCTGCGAGGTTCCCCGCCTTCCGACGGCTACGAAGGACTGCTGCCCTGACTGTCGCCCTGTCTTGGAGCCTTAGACGTTTGTAGAGCGAGACGATTGACGGGTCTTCTGGTGACGCCATCGACATTTCAGTTAAGTATGAGTGGAGCGTCTCCTAGTCCTTAGTTTGTTTTGGTATCCCTTTAGTGGATCGCTTTGATTTGGTACCAGCAGGCCCTAAAGCCAAGGGACTCGTGTATTCGCGAGACTATCGTTTTGAGATTTCCCTTGTTGTTTGAAGCTAGACTAGTGAGCAAGATGCCTGGTCTCAGCATACTTGGAAAGATACTTAGTTGTGGTTGTTCTAAGGATTCCCGGTTAGAGGATTCATGTCCGGTTCCTCCAATTGGAACTCCTACATATGAATTATACGTGAAGCATGGTGTGGGCCCTATTAGCTATAATGAGATCTGGGTAAAATATACGAGAAAGGACGGTGTCCTACAGTGGCCCCGTTATGGTAGTTTTGAAGTTGAGATTTTAGACAATCTCGAAGTGAAATTGTTGACCGGCAATGTTTGACCTTTTCCGCATATGGCGCAAAGAAGCCAAATAGAAAGAAATTAAATTAGCGAAGAAGAATAAACGAGAACGAGGTATGTCAATGGTACAAGCTGCTATTGCGTATAGGGATAATAAGGAAGAGCAAGAGAGCGAACAGATGCTTAGGGTGAAGAAGTTAGCGGTAGATAGATGCTACCCAGTTTTGCCGCCTAAAGAACAGGAAGAAAAGAAAGATCTTGCGAAAGATCCTTTAATGTTGCATCTATTGAGTTTGCCACCCCCTTATGCACAAAGTGCTACGGCACCACCGCCACCAGTTGTAGTCGTGCAACCTCCAGTTGTTGTGCCACCTGTAATTCCTCCCCAGCCAGCTCCTCTTCCGTTGGCTACTGTTCCTTTGGCGCAGCCTCCTCAGGGGCCACCAACTTTGCCTTCCTCTTTGTCTGCTACTCCTACGCCTGTCTATAATACTCCTTCTGTTCCGACTTTGAATTCTTCTACCTTTGTTCCGTCTTCCCTTATTCTTCCATCTTCTCCTTCTACTAGACAGCGAATGACTGCTGCTTTTTCTGGTTTTCTGTCTCCTTTGTTGGGACAATTGGGTATGTCTCCTGTGAGTGAGCGTAGACAATCACGTAGTCAGTTGCCTGATACAGATGAACGTACAGTTTTGGATCATATGGCACGTAGATGGGTTACGTATACTTCCCAGTATGATCTTGAGGGTATTATGGATGTTTTCCGTCAATGGAAAGCACCAAAGCAACGGTACGTCTTTGAAATTATGTGTGTGTTCCTCCATGAACAATGGATTGACGAAGTAGGTAAAGCTCCTGAAGAGTTGTATCGAGTGCAAAAGGGACCATTGTGAGTCTCCTCGACATTGAGAGAGCAATTGCGACGTTGTTGTCGTTCCGTAGTAATGCCCCTTCTGAGCGATTGTTTGAACCTGATTCGTCAGTTAGGAGAAAAGCGCGTCAGTATCCAATGCGTGAGGTTCCTCCAGTTTGGAGACCTGCTGATGCAAATGCTCATCCACCTGTTGTTGCGCACTTTCAGCGAGTTTGGGTACATGTTCCTTGGAAGCGTGCTGAAGTCTTAGCACTTAAGCAGTCTTTACCTGATCCGCGCAAAAATCCGGCGGACTATTATAAAGAGCTCACTCAAACTGTGAGTTCGTGTATCATGAATTTAGCCGACATAGATATGTTGTTTGGTAATGTTGTCCCACAGCCTATCTGGAGTACGATTCGACATACGGATCATGATCAAGAATTAGGTGATACATGGGTTAATATTGTTGCTGCAGATGATGTACAAGTTGGAGGTGCTAAGCCTGAAGATCTTATTACTCAACTCCCTGGTAGAATTAATAATTACATGAAGACTTTGATGCCCAAAGTGCGTGTTAATTGGGACAAGTTGTCTGCATGTAAGCAGAAGAAAGACGAGACTGTGTCTGACTTTTTCACGCGGTTTGAAGAGACTTTTGTAGATCATAGTGGTCAGGATATGGCTACCGAGGGTGGCCAGAGATTGCTCGTTGACAAATTCGTGCATAATCTGCTTCCTGAGTTGTGCACTAAGTTGAAGGATTCCAAGAGTGCTTGGGCTGTTTCCACGTCAGCGCAGATTTTAGCTACGGCCCAGTACTATGAAAATAGGCGCAAAGATGAGTTAGAGAAAGCGGATAAGAAGACTAAGGAATTGAAGACTAAAGTTCTTCTACAACAAGCTTATCCACCCCGTACTACTAGTCAACGCGATTATCAGCAACCTCAGCAATATTTGAGAAACTCGCAAAGGAGCGAGTCTTCTCCACAGCGTTTTCCGTATGGGCCTAATCAGTGTGCGTATTGCAAAGAAGAGGGTCATTTCAAGAATAGTTGTCCAGTTTGGTATACAGCAGGAATATCGACGGTATAATATCGACTAGCATAAATATCGAGGTAAGAATATCGAGTTAGTAAAATATCGTTAATAAAAATATCGTTGTTGTAAATATCGATTTTGTAGAGTAACATAAATATCGACAAATAAAAATATTGTTGTATAGAATATAGTTGAGAGAAATATCGTTGTATATAATATCGCAATAATAATTGTTTGTGTTATAAAAATGTAGAAAAATGTATGTTTTATGTTAAATTTTTAGTAATTTTATGTGTATTGTTATTATTATAGGAAAATAATTATTATAAATCATAAAATAATAGTAAATTATTTAGGAGCGTGTTGTTGGTTTCATAGGGGATAAGTGTGGGTAGTAATTTAAAAAAGTTGGGTAAATATTTTTAGAGATTTGTAAAAAAAATATTGAAAAAGAATATTTAAATTAGAAATGCGAAATTTTAAAATAATTGGATATTAAAAAATAAAATATTTAATGAAGTATGTAAAAGATTTAGTAGCGGGTTGTTGGTTATATAGGGGATAAGGGAGGGTAGTAAATACAATTTTGTTAATTAATATTTTTATAAATTGAAAAAAAATTAAAAATTCGAAATTTGACAATAGATTTTTTAATTTTGAAAATAATATATTATATTTTAACATAAAATTCAGTGTGTGATTGTTTATGTACAGTGTTTATTTAAATAAAAATTTTGCAATTTAAATTTCGAAATTCGAAATTCGAAATTTGAAATTTGAAATAAAAAATGAAATTTCTTTTTTTATTTACATTAAGTTAAGTGTGTTATATATTATTAGTGTGTTTATGTTTTATAGATGCTAAGGTTGTGTACTAAAAAATAATAATGTCTGTTAATGTGTTCAAAATTGTGAAATTGATCTAAAATGTAATTAAAAATTTTAAAAGCGAAATTTAAAATTGGAATAAAATGTGGAAATGTATATTTTAATTAAAAATTAGTGTGTGAATGTTTTATTAGTGGGTAATTTGCATTATAATAGATAGGAGTGGGTAGTAATATTTAAAAATGTGTTAATGTATCATAATAACTAAATTAGTTAACTGTATAGGGTGAAGGGTGAGTAAGATGTATAAATTATTGTGCTTTACTGTCAAATAATTTCTTTGCGTAATGTAGGATTGGAGTTAGAAAAGTAAATTAGTTTGGTTTACTGTCCCGCACTTTCCCTGAGTTATGTTGGATTGGAGTTAGAATAGTAAATTATTTTGGTTTACTGTCCAGCACTTTCCCTGAGTTATGTTGGATTTGGAGTTAGAATAGTAAATTATTATGGTTCACTGTCCAGCATTTTCTCTGAGTTATGTTGGATTTGGAGTTAGAATAGTAAATTATTATGGTTTACTGTCCAGCACTTTCCCAGAGTTATGTTGGATTGGAGTTAGAATAGTAAATTATTTTGGTTTACTGTCCAGCACTTTCCCTGAGT
The DNA here is from genome assembly GCF_964263255.1 of Lissotriton vulgaris. Classification (NCBI taxonomy): domain Eukaryota; kingdom Metazoa; phylum Chordata; class Amphibia; order Caudata; family Salamandridae; genus Lissotriton; species Lissotriton vulgaris. The sequence continues at coordinate 1,254,782,479 of NC_141696.1, forward strand.
TATGTTGGATTTGGAGTTAGAATAGTACATTATTATGGTTTACTGTCCAGCACTTTCCCTGAGTTATGTTAGATTTGGAGTTAGAATAGTAAATTATTATGGTTTACTGTCCAGCACTTTCCCTGAGTTATGTTGGATTGGAGTTAGAATAGTAAATTATTTTGGTTTACTGTCCAGCACTTTCCCTGAGTTATGTTGGATTTGGAGTTAGAATAGTAAATTATTATGGTTCACTGTCCAGCACTTTCCCTGAGTTATGTTGGATTTGGAGTTAGAATAGTAAATTATTATGGTTTACTGTCCAGCACATTCCCTGAGTTATGTTGGATTGGAGTTAGAATAGTAAATTATTATGGTTTACTGTCCAGCACTTTTCCTGAGTTATGTTGGATTTGGAGTTAGAATAGTAAATTATTATGGTTTACTGTCCAGCACTTTCCCTGACTTGTGTTAGATTTGGAGTTAGAATAGTAAATTATTATGGTTCACTATCCAGCACTTTCCCTGAGTTATGTTGGATTGGAGTTAGAATAGTAAATTATTATGGTTTACTGTCCAGCACTTTCCTTGAGTTATGTTGGATTTGGAGTTAGAATAGTAAATTATTATGGTTCACTGTCCAACACTTTCCCTGACTTATGTTGGATTGGAGTTAGAATAGTAAATTATTATGGTTTACTGTCCAGCACTTTCCATGAGTTATGTTTGATTGGAGTTAGAATAGTAAATTATTATGGTTTACTCTCCAACACCTTCCCAGAGTTATGTTGGATTGGAGTTAGAATAGTAAATTATTATGGTTTACTGTCCAGCAGTTTCCCTGACTTATGTTACATTTGGAGTTAGAATAGTAAATTATTATGGTTTACTGTCCAGAACTTTCCCTGAGTTATGTTGGATTTGGAGTTAGAATAGTAAATTATTATGGTTTACTGTCCAGCACTTTCCCTGAGCTATGTTTGATTTAGAGTTAGAATAGTAAATTATTATGGTTTACTGTCCAGCACTTTCCCTGACTTATGTTGCATTGGAGTTAGAATAGTAAATTATTATGGTTTACTGTCCAGCACTTTCCCTGACTTATGTTGGATTGGAGTTAGAATAGTAAATTATTATGGTTTACTGTCCAGCACTTTCCCTGAGTTATGTTGGATTTGGAGTTAGAATAGTAAATTATTATGGTTTACTGTCCAGCACTTTCCCTGAGTTATGTTACATTTGGAGTTAGAATAGTAAATTATTATGGTTTACTGTCCAGCACTTTCCCTGACTTATGTTGGATTGGAGTTATAATAGTAAATTAATATGGTTTACTGTCCAGCATTTTCCCTGAGTTATGTTGGATTTGGAGTTATAATAGTGAATTATTATGGTTTACTGTCCAGCACTTTCCCTGAGTTATGTTAGATTTGGAGTTAGAATAGTAAATTATCATGGTTTACTGTCCAGCACTTTCCCTGAGTTATGTTGGATTGGAGTTAGAATAGTTAATTATTATGGTTTACTGTCCAGCACTTTCCCTGACTTATGTTGGATTTGAAGTTAGAATACTAAATTATTGTGGTTTACTGTCAAACATTTTCAAAGAGTTATGTTTGATTTGTAGTTACATTATTAAAAATTGTTATTAAAAAAATATATATATATCTATAATATTCTTTTTATACAGAAACAAATATATATTTTTGAAACATTTTAACATTTATATCACAAGTTACATTTATTAAGTAAAATAGTAATACAGTATTGTGATTTTTTTTATTACTTTCTTTTGTAGATGGAAAGATTTAAATAATTTTATTACACAATTTTAAATTATATCTTCACATTTTACATTGCAATTTTTGTAATATATACATTGTAATATTATATTAATTAGCATATTAAATTTTAAATATTTTCTTTAAAATTTAATATGTTAAATAATTTACAGATAATTGCCATTTTCAAAAGTATATACATAAAATAGTGCACATTTTTATATAATGAATTTTTTTTAACAATCATAAACATATTTTTAATATACAATAATTAATTAATATATAATTATATCAAAAAAGTAATTGTATATTTTACATTCTTCATATGTTTATTTTAAACATTTAGAAAATTATTACAATTAATAGAAATTAATTTGCAATTTATAACACATTTTTTCTTTATTATAATGGGGATTAAGTCCTATTTTTGTTTTTATTATGCTGCCATTTTGTTTTGTGTACTTCACATTTTTAGTCTATCTACTTCGTTGTTTGGGTCATTTCAGAAAATGGAACCTCGCGGTTGGGAGCTGCTTCATGTTGGTGAATGTAAGTTTAATTTTAATTACTTTTAAGTAAATTTTAAGATATTATTGAGCTAGTTTTAGTGTGTACGTGTTGCTATGTGTTTTATTTTACAGTTTATGTGAAAAGTACGTGTTATTTAAGGACGTTAGTGATAGAGTACTTTGTTTGATATTTAATATGGAAGTCATGTTAATCTATTGTATTAAAGTATTACTTTATGTATCTTACTGTCTTTTATATGTTATTTTAAGGCTTTGTGGGTTTCGTATTTATTGCGGGTGGGTTTTGTTTGTACTTTATTTACAGGTGTTCGTTTTGGTGACCAGATGGATTTGATCTTGTTTTTTTTAACATACAGGGAAATGTTTAAATACATTTCCTGATTTTCCGGGATTTAGGAGTGTTTTTTATCGTGATTTATTTTCGGGTTTTTTACGGTTCCGTTATCCAGAGGATTGCTACGTTGGACCCTTATTATACAGTTGTATTTTTTAGCATTTTGTGGGGAATTTTTTTACGATGTGGATTGATTTTGGTTGTATTCGTGTTGAAACCATCTACTTGCAACAAATTCTACAGCTGCAAAACCGTGAGTTATTATTATTTTTTATTTTGGGGTGGATTTAGCAAAATTGTTAAATATTTTTTAATTTAGTTCCATTATGTCTTGTAATAATAAATTACATTTATTTTTACATGACATAATTTAACTAATATAAAACAAATGTTCTGTTTTATTTATTGTTTGATGCGTTCTTATTTGTATTTTGTTAAAGGATAGATTTTGCAATTAGGTCTAAGTATTCTAGACCTTGGATACTTGGGTACATTCTGTTTTTTTGTTGTAGGTATTCGTACATATTTAATGTTTGTTTACTTAGTTTAGGCCCGATTTTTGATAGAGATTGCTCAATTCTTAGTTCTTGGTAGCTTTGCTCTTTTTTGATGCTTTGGATTAGTTTATGAAGTGTTGGTTGTGTTCTTCCTATTGTGGCTTGGAAGGCATTATGCCATCCTTCTACCGCGTTGTTAGTTTTGGCTTTCTGTGCTATAGTACTAGCATACACATTCCACCATGGAATTTGAAATTTAGGTTGTCTGCGGTGACCAGAACGATGTAATCTTCCCACCCAGGTGTCTTCAAAATAGTCTAAGAAGGGAGTTAATTTTTTCTCATTTCTGCCGTAGAAAGGGCTGTCAAGTAGTACATTGTAATATTTAGCAACTTCTGTTTTTGGCACGTATGCCAGTGCAATTAACTTTTTTATCTGGTAAGCAAAGTTACTGTTTGTTCAATATTCAATGCTTAAAGTAGATTTTTGTAAGTCTCTCCATATACTTTGGTTGTAGTGATAATAACACCCTTGTATTGAAGTGTGTGGATATATTTTAAGTATAGCTTGAATCGTAGCTATTTCAAAGTCTATTATGATTCTTTGTGGATAGTAATTATCTGTAAAATCTTTGATAGTTGTTAAAATTTCTACGTAGGTTGCATTTGTTTTATTTGGCAGCAGTGTATAAATTAAAGGGATATTAGTTTCCTGGTATTCACCGTGGATGGTGTAAAGTTGATAGAAAGGTTTGGGACAAACTTTAAAAGTTCCGTCCATCATCCATGTTTCAAACGATTTTAGTTTTTGCAAATTGCTATTTGTTGCAAAAAGTAAAATTCTTTTATCATGACTTTGGTTATCATACATTAAGAATTTATCTTCATTGTGGGTAATAGTATATTCTGGATAATATTTAATTTCTGGAAAACTTTCTTGTGCTGGTGGAGTTGGATCAGAAGCTCGTTTTGTTTTAGCTATTAATCTTTCCAAGTTGGGGATTGAAGGTAACTGTCCTGTTATATGTTCTGGCACTTTGCTTAAAACATTTTTCAAAATAGTGGTGCTTGTTTCTTGTGAGCCTGTACTAGCTTCTCTCAATGTCTCTAGTGCTTCTCTTACTTCGACTTCTGTTACATTGGGTGTGTGGTTATGCTCACATACATTTACAACATTGTTATCAACAGTAGCTGCTCTACCATAGCATGGAGTTGAATAATATTTACTACATTTCCAATGGGTTTTATTCTCTTTGACTCTTTCTTGGGTGTAGGTATAACCCATGTAGCTCAGCATTATTTTCCCCTTTTGAGAAGTTATAAAAGTAGCTCCTTCTGCCATGTCTAAGGTAGATCTGTGAAGACATATATATGTGTTTTTAGTAAAAGTGATAAACATTTATTTAAATGTCTAGGTTAAAATGTGAAATTTCAAAATGTACTTACAGTGTTGTTTTTCAGCTTATCAGATGTTTTCTGTTCTTATATTCAGAATCTCACTGTTTAATGTCCTGTAGTTGTGGTAGAGAATAGTAGTAATTAATGATATAGTTTTATACTTGTTTGTTTCTACTTTCTGATTATTAATAGACACAGTGGGTATACTTACTTAATTTAGTAGAAGATGTTGTTTGTGTAGTTGTAGATTGGTAGATGAAGTGTGTATAATCTGGAAAAAAAAGTTTATATTAGTAATTTATTATAATTGGATATATTTGTAGCTCATAACATATCAAGTCTTTTGGGACTTCTGTTTGCTATATTCTTAGTTATTTAAAATGTTTCTAAGTAGAAATTGATAAGGCTGTTCATATTTTCATTTATTTATTTCTTGTGGCTGTTGTTGATAGGATGTTTTAGTTAGATTTTACAAAAAAGAGAGAGCATTTCTCTAGTTCAGGGAGTTTAGCAAATTTTAGTGAGGTTTTTATGGTACATAAGATGGGAGTTCACTTACTTGAGTTGTAGTAGACTGTGTTGTAGTCGTTGTTGTAGGTGTGTATTCTCTTCTCTTCAGCAAAGTAACCGTTTTTCTCCAAGTTTGGGCCAAAAATGGTAATTTTAGTTAAGTATGTAATTGTATTTATAGTAGTGAGTTAAGTAATTGTTCATTTTGATTGGTTCAATTACATGTATTTTAAATTCATTGGATGAGAACCTTAGTTTGAAATTGACAACCGTTATTTTTTAATGAGCCTGTACCAATAATTATTTTTTTCTACTTTATATTAGAAAATGTTTTGTATGTGTTTTATTATAATAGTTAATAATGTTAAAAAATTTTAAAAATGTAAAATCTTAATTAAACTAATCGAACATGAGTGTATTATAGTGTTTGGTAATGTTTATATTACTAATGTATATTTAAATATTATACATAAATATTTAAAATATATAGTATATAGATATATGTTAGAAACGCTTTTTTATAATTTAAATAATTATAAAAAGTAAATTAGTTGGAGGTATTGTGTATTTAAGGTTATAGAGAAGAAGGCGATATTTTTAGTATATTTAAATAGGTACTAAGTTGCTCGATATTTGTGTTATCGATATTAGTGTAGATGGTAATGGTATTTCAAGGGTTGTTGATAATGTAGTAGTCGATTTTTATGTACTCGATATAGTTGTAAACAAAATTAATGTAGTCGATAAAAAATTATCGATATTTGTGTAAATCTTTGTTTAAGTATATGGTGACGATATTTTTGTACACAATGTTTTTGTGACGATATTTTTGTAGGTCGGTGTTTTTGTAATCGATATTTCATCATGGAACCGTCCGGTTTTGTTGCAGCGCATGAATGGTGCTTCTGGTGTACGAGGTAGAGGTGCTCAACAGGCACCTAGAGGTAGAGGTCGAGGACAGAATGTGCGTTCTTTGCCTCCACAAAATTCGATGAATAGTTTTGATCAGCATACAGCAAGGTTCGTCTGGTAGGACAGCACAGTACTATATGGATGATTACTATGTTGAAGGTGACGAAGTGAATGGTAATGATTGTTAGGACAGCCATGGACAAAGAGAGGGAGTTGTTTCAGTTCCAGTAGATCAGAGTGGACCTTATGTTGAAGTGATTGCATCAGGTGTGTCAGAACCTTTTCTGCTAGACCCTGGTCCTACAAAGAGTTCTATTATTCACTCTAAACTCCCTGGCGCACCTTTGTCTGGCTTTGATAATGTTTCTGTAGGTTTTTCTGGCGCCCCGGTTACAAATCCGATTTCTGCTCCATTGTCTCTTTCTGTTGGACCTCGTAAGTTCAAAGCATCCCTTCTTTTGACTACCGGTTGTAATGAGAATCTGTTGGGATTGGATTTATTGAAGAGATTGTATGCGACGCTGTATTGTTCTCCGTCAGGAGTTCATCTTACTTTGGGTGAGAGAGTGATTTCTCCGATGTACATATCGAAAGACAGACTTCCATCTGAGTTGTCTTCTTTACCAGATTCATTGTGGGCTACTGGTCCGAACAATGTGGGCCTACTGGAAATTCCTCCATATGTTGGCGAATGCTGAGTTACCGCGCATTCCACAGTACCCTATTTCGAGTGATGGTGAGCGTGCACTTTTAGCGATTATTTATGATCTGATTGAAAAGGGTGTCACTGAGGAAACGAGAGGTAATGTGTGCATTAGCCCCGTTTTGCCTGTTCTGAAGAGAACTGTTTCTTCACAGCCTCCTGTATATAGGTTTGTCATTGATCTTCACAAAGTGAACAAGATTGTTGTTCCACAATTTCCTGTTGTGCCTGATATCACCGCTTTGTTGACTTTGATTCCGGCTACAGCCACGTGGTTTTCGGTGATTGACTTGAAGAATGCTTTCTTCAGCATCCCGATTGCCATGGAAAGTAGAGACATCTTTTGATTCTCTTTAGGAGGACGGAGTTTCCGCTTTAAGCGCGCTCCTCAAGGCTATTGCGAGAGTCCATCGATCTATAGCCAAGCTTTGAAAACACAACTTGATTTGTTGGTTTTACCTGATGGTGCAGCCCTTATTCAATATGTTGATGACTTGTTAGTTGCCGGTGACACTGAAGAGATTTGTAGGGAAGCCACTTTGTCATTGTTACGCCACTTGTCTGATTTTCATCACAAAGTTTCTCTCTCCAAGTTGCAATATTGTTGACAAGAAGTAACCTACCTTGGTCACCTCTTATCGAAGGAGGGAAGGAAACTGACCCCAGAAAGAATTCAAGCTATTGCGAAAATGAGTGTACCTACGACACAAAGAGAAGTACGTGCGTTTTTGGGTATTACGTCGTACTGTAGACAGTGGATTCCTAATTTTTCCTTGTTAGCGAAACCTTTGATAGCTCTTACTGTTAAGGATACTCCAAATCCTATTCCTTGGACTGACGAATGTCAGAAGAGCTTTTCTGAATTACGCAATGCATTGTGTTCGAGAGAGGGATGTGCATTGTCAGTCTTGACTCAGCAGTTTGGCGATAAGCAACGTCCATGTGCTTATTTTTCGTCAACTTTAGCCAAGAGCATTGCCGAGTTGCTTGAGAGCTACAGCAGCAGCGGCTGTTTCAATTCGACAGTCTGCTGGTTTGGTTATGGACAATACGTTAGTGGTAATGGTTCCACATGCAGTGGATACCTTGTTGAACCGTACCAAGACACAGCATTTAACTAGTGCTCGGTTGTCAGGTTACGAGTTGACGTTGTTAGCGAGTTATGTGCACATTAAACGATGCAACACGTTGAATCCAGCCACGTTGTTGCCAATTTCAGTTGAGACAGATATTGAAGAACAACATGATTGTTTTCTGAGAACTGAAAAAGAAACGAAAGGGAGAGTAGACTTAAGAGATACTCCTCTTCCAGAGTGTGATGGTACTTTGTGGGTTGATGGTTCGTGCTTTAAGTTGCCGAATGGTGATACGACTGCAGCATATGCTGTTACGACTTTGCATACGATTGTCGAAGCTGCACGTATCCCACATAATTCAGCACAAGCAGCGGAGTTGATTGCATCAACGAGAGCATGTGTGTTGGCGAAAGGAAAACGAGTGAATGTGTATACTGACAGCCAGTATGCATTCGGTGTGGCTCATAGCTTTGGACGTTTGTGGCGTGAACATGGGTTCTTGACTTCGCATGGAACGAAGATCCAGCATGGGCAGTTGGTGAATGAACTTCTTGAATCTCTTACTTTGCCGTTGCAAGTAGCAATCGTGAAATGTAATGCCCATAAGAAAGTTACGGATGATGTTGGTCGCGGAAATGCGTTTGCGGATGAAGTCGCGAAAGAAACTGCGAGAAATGTGATGAGTCGAATGTATGTTGCAGGTCCGGCAGGATGGGTTCCAGAGAAGAGTATGTGTGAAGATACAATTGAGAGTGTGAAATCTATTCAAGCTGAAGCTACAGAGAAAGAGTTGAATGAATGGAGAGAATGTAAGGGTAGATTGGATTCGAATGGTTGTTGGATTGATTTGTCCGAACATCAGAAATGGTTGTTGCCTGACACGTATGTGCTTCCGGTTGTTACAATGGCTCATGGCATGGCACATATCAGCGTGAAAGGGATTTGCAAGTTGTTGGCTTCGGTTTGGCAGAATGCAGGAATTCCAAAATGTGCAGAGAACTTGGTTAAGAACTGTATGGTGTGTTTGATGTACAATCCTGGTAAGGGAACTCCAACTCCAGCTGGTCATTTTGCTCCTCCTACGTACCCGTTCGAGGCTTTGCAGCTAGATTTTATCCACATGGTGAGATGCAACAACTTGAAATATGTTTTAGTGGTTGTTTGCTCCTTTTCTAGATGGGTAGAAGCTTATCCCCTTAAGGACAATACTGCCTTGTCCACAGCAAAAGTCCTGATAAAGTAATTTTTCCCTAGATTTGGAATGCCGAGAATTATCTGGAGTGACAATGGGAGTGAATTTGTGGGTCAAGTTATGAAGAGAGTGTGTGAGGGACTAGGTATCCGGCAGAAGTTCCATGCTGCAAATCATCCCCAATCAGCTGGTTTAGTCGAGTGCTATAATGGCACTTTAAAGCTCAAGTTAGCCAAAATCCAAGCGAGCACTGGTTTACAGTGGCCAGATGCTTTGCCTTTAGCGCTTTTGTCCACAAGAATGACTGTGCATTCGAGAATGGGTCTGAGTCCATACGAGGTGATCTTTGGTCGCCCAGCGAATATTTGGGGCGTACCAAGGCCAACTAGGTTTAGTGAAATTGAGTACCCTGTGTTGCTTGATTACTTGCGCGAACTGACGACTAAATTGCGTGTTTTACACCAACAGGTGCATGATAGTCTGTCACAAGCTTCTGAGGATCCAGGCCACGCAATTGAACCTGGAAGCTGGGTCCTTATCAAGAATTTTCAGCGGAGCAAGAACGATCAGCCCCGCTGGACAGGACCCTACCAAGTGCTCCTGTCTACACGTTCTGCAGTTCGAGTGCAAGGCAAGAAAAACTGGATCCGCGGCGTGCATTGTAAGCAAGCACCATTGCCCTTACCGTACGATCAGTGGGTCCAGGAAGGACTTCCAGACTCTGAAACCGAAACTGTTCCACGATTTTTGCCATTCAGCGATGCCTGTCTGATTGGTACGAACTCTGAGAAGGAAAGTGACGATCTTTTGCAAGAAGCTGTGCCTCCTTTGAATCGATTGAACACTACTGAGCCTGATTTGTTGTTTAAGGACCAAACATTTCCTGGAAAGGACCGCTATAATTTGCGACCAAGAGTCGTGGGACAAATAAAGTACAAATAAAAGTTTTTATGATTTTTCTGTTTGCAGGTTAACTCTCCACCGAGGATCTACTTATTTTTGTTTTTCGAACCGCCATCCGGGTTCAGCTGTAGGGTCGCGGTTGCCGAAAGTCTTTGGAGTGCAAGCCTGAGACACTAGGTCGAAGGTTCTGGTTGGCCTAAGGGAGTTGCCCTGGGTTGACAGAGGCATTCCTACCATCGCGAGCAGCATATTTAGTTAGGATGGATTTCTTCGAGTTGGAGAGACCTGCAAGGACAATGGCTTTTAAAAAGAAGATATACAAACTGATATCAAAGAAAAGTTTTTTAATACTGTGTTTGTTTTTGCTATTAAGTTTAATGATATTTTTAATTGGTTATGTGACATTCTCTTTTAAAGTGACGTTTATTCCCACTGTGCAACCTTCACCTCCACCCACTATTTCTTCTCATTCTTTTCATCCTCTGCCTGAACATGAGGTAGTTAGACGATTGGAATTTGCCAACAATTCCTTTATTCAACTTTTGCACCAACACCAGTTAGTGATGAACATGACGAACTATTGGATCTGTGGTCTAATGCCCCATACGACTGATAAGGGTATTCCGTACTTGGTTTTACCTTTTTGTTTGAATGGTTCTATTTGGGCTTACCGAACGATGTTCATCTATGCCCATAGTGTTTATCCCCTACGTTCACCGAAGGACAATCCGAAGAATAGTGCTGTTGCTAGAGGCATAGTCGACATGGTTAAAGGGACTAATGCCGTTGAAACTATTCCGATAGATGAGAAGCAACCATATAGTGGTTGGGATATTACTGGATACGGAGTTAGTCTGAGTGTTAACCAGCGAGCGAAAAGTTCTCCACCGATTTGGATAGTGCCCCACCAGGGTCACTATTGTCTGCAGGGTAATGGCAAGAATCCGAGAGCTCAGCTAGGGAAGAGCGTTTGTACTGACACCTACGTATTTACGTCCCAGTCTTCCCCAGCATTTTTAGCCACTAAGGGTATCTACTTTGTTTGCTATGACAAAGCATATACATCGTTGCCTCCTGATTTTTCGGGCACATGTTTTGTTTCTTTCCTGTTGCCTCCCACTTTTACAGCTGCAGCAGATTACCATAAGACGAGAGTTGTTAGAGGTGTCTTTAGTCAGGAAGACACTGCAGGGCAAGAGTTGGGAGATTTCTTTAAGGGTTTTCTGCCGTTCTGGGGACCGTTGGCTAATAGCAGGAACATTCGCCAGTTGACGAGAGTGGTTGAGTCCACCATATTTGAAACTGCCGGTGCCCTTAGTAACTTGACTGCTGAGCTCCAGTCCGATAGGCTTATGACACTTCAAAATAGAGTTGCCCTTGATGTCATACTAGCAGATCGAGGTGGAGTATGTAAATTGATTCAATCGAGCTGCTGCGTTTTCATTCCACACAACGCTCCGTCAGTCTTCCAGGCCATTTCCAAGTTACATAAGATCTCCGATTCTGTCCATTTGGATAAAGGAGATTGGTCGTTGATGGGATGGTTATGGGGATTGATATCCACTTGGGGTTGGACGATTTTGATGGTCATTGGGATGGTCTTAGCTATCCTTTTCCTGTTCTGTCTCTGTGTGCAGTGTGCTCCTGCTATGTGTGGCCTCTGTGCTACTTTGTGTGCAAGGAGACCTGTCCAGAGAGAGGTACTACGTAATAGGATGATGCTACAGCAACATATCGATGATCTGATCAATATAGATCCGGATTCAGATTGACATGGGTTTGGGTCTGTTGCCTACGTAAGGGCAAAAGGAGGGTCTGTAGTTCCGTAGTTTGAGGGTCCGTGGTTCGGTGGTTCCGAACCCGTTCAATAAGGATCGTCGGAAATAGACGATTTTGGTGTCAGCGGACCGCAAATCACGAGTGCGGTATGTATGAGTGTTTTCGTATTAATCGATCAATGAGAACACTATGTATTTAGGGATTTCGTTCGAACCTTTGGGTTCCATTTTGTGTGCGGCAGCCATTTTGTGTGGTTGCCCTCACATAGGCCGATGACTGCGGCCGAACGAGTCTTTGGGATATGTACACCTTAGCTGACTTTTGAATGACCTGGCCGAACTGACTCCCTTGCCCGAGGCTGAACTCGCTGAGCCAGTTCCTTGTTAAGCAGCTGGGCAAATAAAGATCAAAGAGCAGGACATGCCAGAGTTTATAGTACACTGCACCCACCTTTCTATCTTGTTTCCAATCTGTTTCTGCTCCTTCCTTTACAACATAATCACTGATTTGGGTTGTGGTTTTATGATGGGTTTGTCCGGCCTGATCGAACAGAAATTGGAATGTGCTTGGTCATTTCTGGTGGGCTGGACAACGGAAAGTGGGATTGTCGTCATACGCTACTTTAAAAATGTCATGTTCCTATTGGTCAGTTTGTATGAACCCAATGCTAATTTGGAATGTTGCTTGAGGCTTGATTTTTGGCATAAAAGACCATGCTCCGCTCATTGAATATGTGCAGTCTCTAGCGAACCACCCGTGTGTGCTTCGTAGACCTCTGTTCCTGGTTGCAACCAATAAACTTTGGTCTTTGACGTCATCAAGAAGTATCCCGTGTCTCTGTTTGCCAAGGCAGGGGAACTCAAAGGCATCGGGCGTTTTCCTTGACGCCGCTGGGTTCTAAAACCTGGTTCTTCAGATATAGGGGGTCGCACTGCCCAGAGACAGTGGGAATTAGGCTCCAGGATGCCAGAACTCAGGTCTTTAGGAGCACAGGTCCAGATGAAGTTTCCCGCACTGTTAAAGGTTATGGGGAACAACAAAATGTATAACTGTAACCACCCAGAGGAGGTAGACGATCTCTTATCAAAAATGAGAAAATAGCCTGCCATAAGGTATTAATTAGTTGATGGCGGAGCTGTCACAGTGGTGAACTAAATTGAGAAGTTGCGGTCAGTCAATAACAAAGTCAAAAGTGTATAAGAAACCAGTAAATACAGAGTACTATATAAAGTAGATGGAAGATATGTCAAGGGGAGGGGAAAAATTAATTGAAAAAAAAGGGGGTCTTTCTTTAGTGTTTGTTCTAATGATAAATCTAAGCAAAGAATCTCCTCCTTCAAGCTAGCATATTTAGCCCCAAAAAAAAAAAAAAAGAGAGAGCACGGGTATAAAATAATCGTATTAAAAAAAAAAAATTTGGTTTAGGGAGAAAAAAAAATGTCTTATACACATGTTAATCCTGCACCAGCAATATATTAGTCTGCAGTACCGCAGGAGCTGGGGGTTCCCCATAGGTGAGACCAGCGCCTATCTTGATGGGGGGGTTCCCTGCGGGAGGGTTAGGGATGGGTTTAGGGGGGAAGGGTAAAAATAAAAAATCCTCATATAATGTAAAAAACAGCAAGTCAGTCAGCACACTGGAAGGTGGGAATGTCACTTTTTTGTATAGAATATCATGGCTGTTAGTAGGCTGAGTAGTAAAAAAATCCTCTCCTGGAACCTCAATGGAGTTGGAAGCGTGAAAAAACAAGCAAGGGTGAGCGGATTTTTAAAAAACTCAGAGGCCTCAGTCTGTTTACTACAGGAAACACATTTAGAGGCAAAGCTGTGTAAACAAGTTTTTAGTAAGCTATGTTGGGTAGAAGAGGTACTCTGTTCAGGGCAAACGGGGGTAACAAGGGGGGTAGCCATAATTATAAGAGCCAACAAGGGAATAAAAGTCCAGAAATGGTTAGTTGCGGCTTTGTTATTAGATAATGCCCCATATACCTGTGCTGTGTATTATGGTCCCAACGAGGATAACTCCAACTTCCTTCTGAAGTTGGAGGGAAGTCTACTACAGTATAATTCGCCAGTAATATTAGGAGGGGACTTTAATCTGGTTTTTGCTAGTATGTTGGACCGTACGTCTAGAGCGAAATATTCTACTCCAAAAAACTCCCCCCGTATTTTAAGACATATTATGAAAGACTTTAACATCCTAGACGCAAGGAGAGTTAAATATGGTGCTCTTAAAGAGTATACCTTCTATAGCAAAAAATACAAACACTACTCAAGAATTGACTATTTCCTGTTAGACCGCTCTTTAATCCCCGGCTTAGTGTCAGTAACCCATACACCGCTAGGTATCTCTGACCATTCAGTGATAGAACTTATAGTGAACTTCAGGATTAAGCCTACTGTGGCCAGATGGACCCTGGACAGAACCCTCATGCTGGAAAATCATACTTTGTCCAAGATCAAAGAAAGCATAACTGAGTTCTTCCTTTTCAATACAGGATCCGGTACAGAACAACTCATCTGGGATTCCTTCAAGGCGTACTTGAGGGGTATTTTGAGCTCCATGATGTCTTTTAAAAGAAAATCATCAAGGACAAGAGAAACTCAAGACCTCGAAGGAATCAAAAAGAAGGAACTGGAGCTGCCATTAGCAGTCCGGACGGACAGGGAATGTATCCCAAGGTTAGAAAAAGAACTCCTGGATCTCCAATCCAAATTCCAGGCAAGAAGCGACAAAGCTATCAAGGACAGATGGGAGGTTAGCAAAATGAAGAACTTTGAGTATGGGGAGAAATGTGGAGCCCTTCTTGCCTGGAAAGCGAGGGCAGAGAAGAGTAGGAACAACATACACTTGCTTATCCATCAAACATCTGGGATTAAGTTAACAGGGGATGATCTGATCAGGGAGGAAGCGAGAGGATTCTTTAAGGACCTTTACCAAGAGACCGGTGGCATTGAATTAGAGGCAGTGGATTCCTGGCTGGGCCGGATAGATCTGCCCCAACTACCCGATGAGGCTAAGAGTTTACTAACTAGTGAGATCACAGAAGGAGAAGTGAGGGCGCAAATGAAGAAGATGAGTCGGGGGAGAGCGGCAGGCCCAGATGGCCTACCATCAGAAGTGTACGAAGACAACTTAGAAGTAATCCTGCCCATCCTCGTATCACTTTTTAACAGAATTCTCCTTCAAGGGGAAAATACACCTACCTCCTGGCTTGAAGCTACGATCTTATTAATAGCTAAACCAAACAAGGACCCCCAGAGGATAGAATCCTATAGGCCGATTTCTCTTTTGAACTCTGACTTGAAAATCTTCTCCGGGTTACTAGCCTCAAGGCTTGCAAAAGTCATAAAGTCAGTAATTCACCATGATCAGAGAGGCTTCATACCAGGTAGACAGCTGAATGAACTTACCTTTCAGGTATTGGGGACAATAGATCTCGCAGAAGAAAGGCTCCTTCCTCTAACAATTGTAGCGATAGATGCCGCTAAGGCGTTCGACCAGGTAAACTGGGTTTTTCTGTGGGAGACCATGGCTAAGCTAGGGTTCCCATCCTTGTTCATCGAGGGAATTAAATCCCTTTACAAGGAGCCTCGCGCCAGAGTCTTGATCAATGGGGGCATGACGGACTGGTTTAACATCGCCAGAGGCACTAGGCAGGGATGTCCCTTGTCTCCCCTACTGTTCGATGTTTACATCAAGCCCTTTGTATGCTCTCTGAGATCAGATCCTAACATTCTGCCCTTTAAAATGGGGAAGGTTGAACTTAAAACTGCATTATATGCAGATGATCTTCTCCTCTATACCACCAACCCTACAGAATTGATCCCCTTATTATTTAAACTGTCTGAAGAATTCGGGAGGGTATCGGGTTACAAAATAAACAAGGAGAAGACCGAAATCATGAGCTGGAACACTTCCCCCCCAGTACAGGGCGCTAAACAAAAAATGAGGTATTTGGGGATACAGCTTACTCAGAAATTAGCAGATACCGCCAAAACCAGCTGGCAGAATGTTGTAAAGGAAGTCAGTAAGTCACTATCAAGATGGGTGACTCTCCCTTTGAACATCTATGGAAGAGTGAACCTCATAAAAATGATCATTGTCCCTAAAATAACCTTCCTCTTCAACAACATACCATTATCTTTCGACCTCAAAGACATTGCCAAGCTACAAGGTAAAATTGGCTCATTCATCTGGGCCACTAAATCTCCCAGAATCACTTGGAGGAAGCTGAGAAGGGGGTTGAAGCTGGGCTGCCTTGCATTACCAGATCTCTTGATGTATTGCTACGCCTTCCAGCTTAAGAATTTTAGAATTTTGGCTAACAGACTTGACTCTTCCTCGCATGGTCGCCTATTCCAGGCAATGTTATCTGACCAGTCACTCAGCCCAGACTTTTTTCTTTACAAATTTGGACATCAAAAATTTTTACAAAAAGGTGCGTTTGAAAATTCTGCAGGCTGCATTAAGAACCTGGCTGTACCTCCGGAAAGTCTCGCAAATCCCCTACTATAACATGCATGCTCCAATCTGGGACTCACCCGGCATTCCGGATTGTCTCCTAGACAGATTGGCAACCCCATTGAGAGAGGCAGGCGTAATAAAGTGGGCAGACCTTAGTACCAACTCCCAACTGCTGGACTGGGACTCATTAGTTAACTTAACTGGGGGGCCCTTAACAAGATTTAAGTTTTATCAGCTGTCCTCGAGGTGGGGGAGACAAGATTGGGGGTTGCAGGAGGAGCCTCAATTCTTAGATCTCATGAACAGAGGTGGTGTCTGGAATCTCGAGGTTGCCTTCTGGTACAATATTCTGATTGGGGCAAATGACACTTTAACGTCCGAGATATCCAACCTTTGGAGTAGTGATATAGTAGGTAACCCAGAGGAGATCAGGAAAATTTGGACTGATGCATTTGTTATATCACAAAAAATAATCAAACCAGCTAACCTCAGAAGGAACCACCTATTCACAACTTACAGGGTGTATTGGACTCCGGCCAAGCTCTCCAGGTTATCAGCAGGGAGTTATTGTTGCCCAAAGTGTAAGCTGGGAACAGCTGATGACCTACATATGTTTTTAGAGTGTCCACAAATCATCAGTTATTGGAGACAGGTTTGTGGTTTTTTAGAAGAGGTTTTGTTGACATCAATCACATGTTGTCATAGATCAATTTTTTTTGGGCTCCCCTCAGGGTACGTACTAAACAACCCAGCCACTCAATTTATCTTCTATGTAATTGTAATCGCAAGAAGAGAAATTTGTAGAGAGTTGAAGTTGGAGGAACCTCCAAAATTTGCAGATTGCTTGAGGAATGTCATGATGATAAGTCAGTCGGACGTGCTGAGTGGTGACGAAAGCGCTAGCAAAGTGTGGTCAGCTTTAAGAACTTGGGCCGAAAGTTAACCAAAGTCCAATGATTATGCCAGTGGTTATTGGCCTGGTCCTTCCAGGTAACGTGTTGAAAGGGGAGTTGGACTAAGAAATAGCCTGCCTCTGGGAGATCCCTGTATGCTTTGCACATTCCATCAAGGGCGGAATCCAAGTAACTTAAGTGTGCAAGTTGCACGGAGTGATCCCACTTTGAGGTTATATCTGCTGGTGGCATGTATGAGGACAAAAAAAAAAAAAAGAACTTATGTTGGAGACTAATTCCAGGATGATTAATATGGGTAGCTGTGATCTGAGAAGATCAATGTCTGGATATTTCCTAAGAAAATCAGCTCCAACCTGGCCTCAACAGAGCAGGGACGTTTTAAGGATTTTAGGGGCCCTGAGCCAAATGTTTCTTGGGGGCCCTTGTTCTTAACTGCTTTGATTTTATGACACAGTTGCATCTCTTTCATGCCCTCTTTGGTCAAATTCTAAATATGTGTACATCTTATATTCTGGGATAGTGTTGTGTGCTTTCAGTATTGTTACCCAGCAGCAGCTCACTAATATTACTGCAAATAATCTGTCACACCCTCCCACTTCTCATATGTGAGTTCCTGTATTGATCTAAAAGAAACTTTTTATATGGATGTTGCATAACACAAACACATTTTGTCTGCAAAATGTCTGTTATAGACTCTCACAAATGAAAAGGAAATGATATAAAAATGCTATTTACAACAATCTGTTAAATATTATTCAAGGTCTTCAGGACAAGACTCTCTGCAGAACATAGCTGACTGTATTAGAGGGGCCCCCTGAAATGCAGGGGCCCGAGCCAGAGCTCACTTTTCCCATGCCTTAAAACATCTCTGCAGCAGACATCAGCAAAGTGCTTGTGTAGAGCTCTATTTGGGGCCATTGCCATGACAACCCCAGCATGAGTGGGAGGTTGCAAAGATTTCCTTTTGGGGGACGAATGAGAAAAGTGAGGTCCCCTACTGGAAGATTGTCTGTGCCTAAGGGATATATATTCTGGTACTGGCCAGATTCTCTGGTGCCATCCATATACAAGCCAGGGCTTAGCATGTGCAACACACTGAGGAAGGAGAGGAGATGCTAAAACACGGACTCACTGATTTTTGACATGCAAAGACACACAAACCAGAGTTCCAAGATGGATTCCTATTCCTGTTCAGTGAAGCACCACCCACACTCCATACTCATACTATTACATGCATGCAGAGGAAAGATGCTCTCTCCTTCTATGTCACACAGGGATTGAGTGCAGGTTGTGGGTGAGACAGACATTTACTATTAGAGATCAGGAGGCATCTTTCCTCTAAGGGCGTAAGGACCTTATCCCTTAGAGTGTAACCATTGGCAGTCACCACTGTCAGCCACTCTCAGCTAGAGGACAGTAGATCAGTGGCGGCCGGCACAGGCAAGAGCGGTGAGGTGGGCACAGTGGGGGGAGATTAGACAGCGGATGGGATAGGTAAAATTAAATTAAAAAATAAATAAAACCACTTCCATCACGGCGAGGTAGGTGGTTTTATTAATTTTTTTGTATTTCATTTTACCTATCCTGTCGTATGTTGAATTCCTCCGCCACGCCTCACCACTCTTACCTGTGCCAGCTGCCACTACAGTAGACACTCACATGAGGGTGCAGTTGTACGTGCACATCCAGACTTCAGACCCAAGTTCTGGAGTCTCAAGCCATAATATGGTAGGCCCACAGGTAACATGCGCAATTGTTGTGTTCACTAATATGAAAATCAAAAACCTATCAAGACTTTCCATAACTTTCTAAGACGTCCAACACAGAGCAGGTGTTCATGCTCCCCACAGCCACACAGGGATATTGCCACCCCAATGGCGTCATATTCTGAAATTGTATTTACATCCTTTTGCAGCATGGCAATTCAAAGCTTTTCATAGGAGATGTCTTGCCAGAATGCAAAGTTACAGTCATAATAGTAGCACATAATCAGTGTACTTTTCTCTCTGCTCCTTGTGGCTCACATGCATGTGCAATACACACAGAAGGGCAATGACCAAATTGGGCACAAGTAATGGCCAAAACATGTAGGCAGATTTAAAAGGCATGTATGAAACATTACTTTCAATTGAGATCCGTGTTCTCATTGTTTAACAATGTCTAGGGTACACTCTTAATGAAATAGAAATCGTTGGGCTATATCCCTGCTTATATCCCAAAGCAATGATGTTGAACTCCCAGCAATAGTTGAGTCCATCTAAGTGCTATACCCCTACCTGGATGCGAAGAGCACGCCAACGTTGCAGAACACACCAAATAATCTTTGGTGAATTTGGCTGGGGCAGGAAATTGCCTTTACTCCTCACCTCACATTGACCTTCTTTGGGCAATTGTGTTAACAACCCTCTTAAGTTATTGTATGACCCCTATTTCTATTTTCCACTTTCACCTGAACTTGTCCTATGGACACCTCTGTTAAAAGGTTTGTGGTTCTGCTAAAACCCCTTCACCCATCGAGGGTATATTGGTTTGGAACACTTTTGAAGGACAACAAAAAGCCAACGGCGAGACTAACAGCCACTGATGATCTCGTTGTCAATGACCTCCCAGCCATAGAAGCATTGGAGAATTTAAGAACTGAAGTAATGATGGGTGATGTAATGAGCCAGGATGTGGTACAATGTGCGATAAATGTGGGAATAGAGCAGGACCGAGAAGAGAGTCCATTCAAGCCGTGCTCTACCTTAAACCCACAAATGCCCTTTGACGCTTTAGATACCTTCTCAGAGGCAATGACGAAGGATCTCCTACAGTTTCGCAAGAAACAGCGGACATATATTAGTGGCAGGAATCTTTCACAAGATGAGAAAAACGCGTTGGATACACTGGCAAAGGACAAGTCCTTTATTATAAAACCCTCGGATAAAGGTGGGAATGTGGTGGTGAACACAAGGGAACAATATCACCTTGAGGCCATCAGGCAATTATCGGATGGCAGTTGCTGTCAGAAAACCACTTTTAAAGTATACCAACAAAGTATCCAAGCATATGATGAACTTAAATATAAGTGGTATAACAAAGGAATGCTTGGAAATGAAGAACATTTATATCTACGCAACTCCAACCCTACTTGCCCAACATTTTATCACATTCCCAAAATACATAAAGACAGCTTGCATCCTCCTGGGAGACCCATTGTCTCTTCGGTTAAGGGACTGACGGAACATATCTCAAAGTTCCTTGACTATTTTCTTGCAACATTGGTGACCAAGTTATCTTCCTATGTGAAAGTCACCAAGGACTTTTTGAATAAAATCCAAAATGTACAATGGCAATCTGACTATCTACTTGTAGTGCTTGATATAACGAGTCTTTACACCTGTATTGCACCTTCAAAGGGAATAGAGGGGTTACTGTCTACCTTAAGATATGTGCAACACAATTGTATGTTGATTGAGTTTTTGCAATTTTGCCTAACAAACAACATTTTCCTTTTTGAAGATGAATATTACAAACAGGTGTCTGGTACGGCGATGGGCACCTGCTTCGCTCCCAGCTACGCAAACTTGTTAGTTGGCTGGTGGGAGGAGCGGGTGCCCAGAACCTACAAGGATGACATATCGAGTGGCTCGGTGATAAAGTGGCATCGATACATCGATGATTTATTTATCATCTGGCAAGGGACAGAGGAGACTGCACGTCACTACATCGTTAATTTGAATGACAATGATCACAACTTGCACTTCTCAGGGACAATTAGTCCAGTGGCAGTGGACTACTTGGACCTGAGAGTGCAAGTTGTGGGGGGGGGGGGGGGGGAATTAAGACTTCTTTATATCGAAAAGCCACGGCGGGCAATTCGATATTGTATGCAACGAGCAGTCACCCCCCAAACTAGTGCAAAGCATCCCCTATGGGGAGTTACTTAGACTCAGGAGGAATTGCACACGCAATTGTGACTTTGAAACAGCAGCATCCGAAAGTGTAGCTAGATTCATTGTAAGGGGTTATAATCCTGTCACCCTGAACAAAACACTGTGTAAAGTAAGAGCAATCATAGGGGACACCCTATTGGGTCAAAGTAAGAACAAGAAAACAGAAGGAGGTAAATTCCGACTGATTACCCCATATTCAGCAGAGGCAAATCATTTAAAACACATGCTGAAAAAAAACTGGCATATCCTCAAAACGGATAGTGTCATAGGTGGGGATGTTCCCAATTTCCCGTTAGTCACATTCAAAAAGGCCAGGTCCGTTCGAGATCAATTGGTACGAAGTCATTTAGAAAAGATACCATCAAAGACTAATACCCTTAAGGACATGAAGGGTTTTTTCCCCTGTAACAAATGTAAAGCGTGTTGTAACAGCAAAAGAGCGCTTTCATACACAATTCAAGACACTGGCATGGTCAAGAAAATCAGCAAGTTCATCACTTGCAGTACACCATATGTGGTGTATTGTCTTATTTGCCCCTGTGGGTTGCGCTACATAGGTAGTACAGTGCACCCATTTAAAATACGAATACTTGAACACATGAGGGCAATAGACAAGGTGGACCAAGCATATCCGGTTGCAAGACATTTTGCGGAGGAACACAAAAGCGATCGGAACCAGTTAATTTGTTTAGGACTTGATCAAGTTCCTGACAGTGTGAGAGGTGGGGATCAATTAAAGAAACTTCGAAGACTGGAAACGAGGTACATTATTGACCTCCATACCAAAACCCCATGGGGTATGAACAGTGGGGAAGATCTCATGGTACATACTGGAATATAAGTACTTGATAGTGACAAACGATGATAATGCTAGGGATGCAGTGACTATGACAGCTATATATATATATATATATATATATATATATATATATATATATATATATATATATATATATATATATATATATATATATATATATATATATAAACAGTGTTTTGATGTACTTTTGATGAAATGATGTTATCTTTTTGGATTTGATATTAATCTTTGATTTTGAATTCGAATTTCAAGTCAAGAGATGTGCCTTGAGGGGCTCTAAGAATTTGATAAGAGAGAAAAATGGAAAAAAGAAAAAATTAGGCAATGTAATATGAATATTGGTAAAAAAATGCTTGCCATGTTGAACATGTAATGAAAGGAGAGAAAAAATGTATAGAAATATCCATATAAAAAAGATGGTATGTAAATGGTTGAATCGTTTAAACACAGACCTGAATAACATAAAAGGGAGGATAATAGCCGATACATGGCGTAATTCTGTTCAGAGACCAAGTTATTTGAAACATAAAAAGGAGAAGTTTGAAATCGTGGGATGATGATAAATTGTTTATGTCTCACGCAGTCGATTGTACTTGGGTAATGGAGTATACAAAAATATATGTAAAAACAAATAACATGCATAAGATCGATCATATTTATGATAACATATACTACTCCAAGATGGCGCTGGTTAATGTCAGTATGCTATAGTCCTTCCTTTATTGCGGGGATAACGTTTTAAATACAAGCCGATGTATAGTGGCTACTGACATCGAGAAAGGCTGTGTGCCGAAACGCGAACGCGGCTGTCTGTTGTTTAAAAATAAAACAACCTCTGAAAATCAGCCCCGTGAGTGTGGATGATTCTTTGCAAGCTGGGAAGAATTTGGAGCACAATATATATATATATATATATATATATATATATATATATATATATATATATATATATATATCCTTCTCACTTCGCTCGATACCGCTCACACAGCATCCACAGTCGGATCCAGACTGTCAGGTAAAACGAATAAGGCAGACCCAAAAAGAATTGAAGTGCAGTGATTTAATTCAGTTTAAAAATTGTAACCCAGCAAGCCCGCATGACGCGTTTCGCCTCCAGCCGGAGGCTTGATCACATGATACATTGCTTGTAATGGAAGAGGGTACTTAAGGAGTGGAGAGTACATGGTGGGCGGTACTAAGCATGTAAAAACCGCCCTTTCCATTAACCCTATATTGCTCAACACATTTTATACATTTCACAATTTGGGTCTGATTTACAAACCATAGTGATTGATAGGAAAAATTGAGGGCCAGTGCCCTAGTCTGAAACAGGTCATAAAAATAGTCAAATTGATATGATAACTGTAGAATATTTGTGCAGCGTCCCGCAAATTACAAAGCTATACAATATAAATTCTAGATAAAATATTAGTATATAGAAAAATATATATGTATGTACATCTCTCATATATATATATATAAATAAACATAAGAACAATTCATATTCATTGCCATATGTACAATATTTACAATAAAAGACATACTGTCAAATATTCTAGATCTACAAAAATCTAACAGACTTGTTATCATCCATAATGACTAATTTCTACCTGAAACTATGCGACCATTCATTATCTTTCGTCACAAATACACCTATATTTCCTATCCACAATCTTTCAAAAATATGGAAATGGGTAAGGTGTGAATCCCTACCAAATACATATACAGGGGCCTACTTCATCATAGTATATATCCACTCCGGTTTAGTACATAATGAATCTCGTCCATAATATTCCCTAATAACCTAGTGCAAATATTTGTGCAAAATTATCTAAACAAAAATGTGCAAAATTTCTTGTATGTGGTTTAAAAACAATTTCATGGGAAAGTCAGAGGGAATTTCGGGTGGAAAAGCCTATAGTTCTTTATCATCTTTAAATTTTAATTCCCTTCATTGATAGAGACCAAACTCCAAAAAACATTGGAGAAACCAATATAACAAAAAGGAAACATCAATTATGTAGTGTGTAATGACCACTAAATTAACCCTGTAAATAAATCTATAAACAGGTGTACAAATCTTCGCTTGGGTTCAAGCCCCGTGGGGCCTTACTGTCGAGCTCAATTATATATCTTGTCTCCAATAGGCGAAGTTGAGCATCTCTATCACCTCCCCTCTTAAGGGGCATTACACAATCAATAGCATAGTACAGCAAAGACGAGGGATCACTATTGTGTATACTTTCAAAATGGCGAGCCACTGGGTATGTCTGGTCTTTTCCCACAATGGCCCTAATGTGTTGCAGTACACGCTTGTGCACTGGCAAACGTGTGCTCCCCACGTAGCGGAGATCGCACGGGCATTGTAGAATGTATACTGCAAAGTCCGTTCTGCAAGACATGCGTTTCTTAATTTTTATGGGCTTGATTTTAAAAGGCACCGTATATTGTGTCTTATTACATCCATTTTTGCATGCCTTGCAAACAGTACACTTTTTGAATCCTCCTCCAATGGCACCCCAAGTATCTGAAACTGGTTTTTCGAGGAAGTTACTCATTAATCTATCTCCCATCGAAATAGACTTTCTGAATTTAATGTCAGGTCTACTCATTACAAATTTCCCTATCACAGGATCCCCTGTGATTAGGTTCCAGTTCTTATAAAAGATACGTCGTAACTCCTTATGCTGTCTGCTGTAAGTTATGATAACTCTCGGTTTTATCTGTTTGTCCTCTGTTGTTTGTACAATCAATTTTTCTTTAACTGCTAGTGCTTCTTGTCTAGTTATCGATGCTGCTCTCTTAATGGCTCTCTGGATAGTATTCAAGGAATAGCCTCGTGATAGAAACCGTACCTTACTTTCATTCTGAGACTTGATGCATTCCTCATCTGTGCTACTTATACGCTTGATACGCAGCATCTCCCCAAAGGGAATGCTGCTAATCAAGTGATAAGGATGCTCACTAGAGGCATGTAATATTGTATTACCTGCGGTAGGTTTCCTATGTAACCTGGTGGCAATCCCTGCGTCTCTTATATATACTTCCATGTCCAGAAACACCACTGATCTCGCATCTATGTTTGCAGTGAAACTCAAATTTAAGTCATTATTGTTCAATTCTCCAACAAAATCCTGCGCCTGCTCACGCGATCCTTTCCAGACCATGAACAGGTCATCAATATACCTTAAATAGATTAGCATATGATTCTGAGTGATGTGTTTAAGGATGCTGCCCAGCTAACCAATAATATATTGGTTAGCTGGCATATACCATGTAGCAAATAAGCAATCATTACCATAGGTACTTTCCGCGAATTTTGAGGTGTTGGGAGGGTGACAAAAGATTTGTGATTTGATAGGCACTTGCCTTTGAAACAAATGTTTTTTAGCACTAATGCGCTGTCACCTGTGAAATGCTGATTTCAGACACTTCTCTATTTAGAAATATATGGCATTAATTATAAAGTGTACCCCCGCTGCGCACAGGTTATTTACAACCCTGGTGAAACAATGACACAAGTCGTGTTCTAGACAGCATCAGCGCAGGGACTGAATGTTACAATATTTTGACCTTAAGGAGAGGGTTAGAAGCACAATGCATTCACCGATTTTTCACATAACACTATGCATCCATATAATGTTCACAACAGATATATTAACTCATAAGGACAGAATGTAAAATAGTAAATGAAATGAAAGAAGCGTTTCAGAGCGTGAGTCAGTCTTCGTTGCTAGTCAAGCACATGATATTTAAGAGCCATTGACAATGATGATGCAAAACTGTGTGATCAAGGCCGCTGTGTCGGCTGAAACGCGTCATGGCTGACCTGCTGAAAAGTAAATGAAGAATGGAGAATCACATTTGAAGTTTACTCTATTCGTCCTGAAGGTTTTTTGGCCAAGCGTTGAAGTGATACTGCCCGAACTGCTGAATGGAATTACACCAAATTTGGCAAAAAGGTAGCTCTTGTTTCAGAAATAACTCTTTTTTTTTAAGTGGTTTAAATCCGTTCAGTAGTTGCTGAGAAAATAAAAAAATAAATGATATATAGAGGTGCAGTGGATCCGCGCACCCTGCCGATCACGAGCTGCATTCTAATTGGCAGTCAACACTTCAACCAGGAAGTGTTGGCAGCCATCTTGTGCCTCGGTAGAACTGAGGCACAAGAAAACAGTGAAAATAGTGCAAAAAACAAGAAAAGGGGGCAGGGTAGAAACACCCTGACCCCCTAGGCCTGCTCAGGGGGTTCCACAAGGACCCCCAGGGCCAAAAAAAGCATTTTTTTAAAAATCGTCTGAATTCGTGCTGGGTGCGCGAATCTGTCAGCGAGTGGGTACAGGTTCCTCGTTTTCTCTCTCTCATTGGAGTGCGGCAAGGTTGATTGGTAGAGTCTGGAGAGCGGAGCTGCGAGGCAGTGTTGTGCTGTGCTGTCCTGTGTCTCCGAGTGCGGAGAACGGCGTGCGAGTCGAGACCCGAGACCGCCGAGGCTTGAGTGCAGTCGCGGTGGAGAAAATTGCAGAGAAATCACGAACAGTGCAACATACCCGCAACATACCTGCAGCCCACCGCTGCCTGCCGTCTACCGCCAGCCACCGCCCGCTGCCTTGTTCGGTGCAGCTCTGGTCACGGTGTGGCCCCCCCCCCCCCCGGTGGCCCCGGAAGTGAGGTGTGGTCGGTCTCGACGTGTGCAAAGCCATAGGAGTGAGCAGAAGGGGCCAGAAGGGGCCAGAGGCAGCTAGAAAGGAGTCGAAGGTAAAGACACTCTGAAGCTCTGTGGTACTGTGGTACTGTGGCACTGAGCACTGAGCTTGAACCTATAGCCTTCAGAAAAAGGTGCTAACTAAGAGCTGACAAGGAAAGCATATACTTTCGGCATGGAGTGGCGTGGAGTGAGGTGGTGCGGGAGCCGAAGCAGGTTGAGAGAGGTGAGCAGAGGGATGGGGGGAGCCAAAGACTACCAAGAACCGTCCCAAGCCCCCCACCAAGCCTCTTGAGCACCCCTGAGCCTCAAAGCCTTGCCGCAGTCTAACAGCTCCAGTGTCATCCTGCACTGCGTGCACAGAGTGCACTATGGAAGAAGGAGCAGAAGGGAGCAGAGGGAAGCTAAGACCTGAGAGCCAGTATCACAGAGGCAACTGGGGACCACAAGACTACAACCGGCCACTTAACCTGACCACTTCCACAGATTATGAGTCACCATGGGGAGAGAATGATGCAGAAAGAGAATGGTAGGCATGCAGAGAGCCTGCCTACCATTCTCTTTCTGCATCATTCTCTCCCCATGGTGACTCCTAATCTGTGAAAGTGGTCGGGCATAAATGCTCACCCTGATTTACAATGAACTTCAAGTGAAGCAAGAAAGCCTGAAATTAAAATGGGGAGGTCCTAGGAACGGGATCCAAATCCAATATTGATACAATATTGAAAAAAGTGGGCCATACAGGTCATTGCACACCACTAGTTTCAAATAGATTAGCTAAAAATACATACATTCTGAAGTAGGAATCAAGAAACAATAATTATAATATTTTCATGGATTGTCGCATAGGGCTCGCTCCCGCCAGTGGTGTTGTAAGCTCACCATTCCTAGGAAATAGTTGTAAAAACAGAGGCAAAATGGTGGAATTTTCAGCACAATTTCCTTTTAAATTGCCTGAAACGCTATAAGTGATAAAGGTAAGCTAGAACTGCAATTTCACATGGTCTGTCATTTTTCATATCATCACTCAGCACTTCTAAATCTACCTTCCTTTTATTTTATTTCACCCAGTCCCTTCTAAGTCGATTTTTAGTCACACACCAACCTCTTTCCAATGATCTGACCTACTATGGTTTTCTTTTTTCTCTGTTCTTTGCTGCTGCCTCTCCATTCGTGTCAATCTCCCTTTCTAGGCTATTGACCATCAAGAATCCAGAGACATGTAATGAAATGATGGAAGGACATGTGTTGAATCCCATGTGGTGTCCTTCCCAGCCTGGGTACTCCTAACTTAATGCCCCACGCACTGAGCTTAGTATTACACATTTTATTTCTCAGTGTTTAACTGCGAACTCAACGTACTAAACATAAACTCTATTCACTACACGTGAAGACTTACGTCATAGTTCTACAGAGATCATCAGGCACTAAAAGGGGACCGTCATCACAAACGCAAAAGACACCACATTCCCGCCCCCTGTTAATTTTTTTTTTTTTTTTACAGACACACACACACATATATATATATAATATAATATAATATATTGGTTAGCTGGCATATACCATGTAGCAATTAAGCAATCATTACCATTAGGCACTTGCCGCGAATTTTGAGGAGTTGGGAGGGTGACAAAAGATTTGTGATTTGATAGGCACTTGCCCCTGAAACAAATGTTTTTGAAAAATAATGTGCTGTCAACAGGGAAATGTTGATTTCAGACACTTCTCTATTTGGAAATATATGGCATTAATTATAAAGTGTACCCCTGCTGCGCACAGGTTATTTACAACACTGTGGAAACAATGACACTAGTCATGTTCTAGACAGCATCAGCGCAGGAACTGAATGTTATAATATTTTGATCTTAAGAAGAAGGTTAGAAGCACAATGCATTCACTGGTTAGTCACATAACACTTTGCATCCATATAATGTTCACAACAGATATATTAACTCATAAGGACAGAATGTAAAATAGTAAATGAAATGAAAGAAGCGTTTCAGAGCGTGAGTCTGTCTTCGTTGCTAGTCAAGCACATGATATGTAAGAGCCATTGCCAATGATTATGCAATACTGTGTGATCAAGGCCGCTGTGTCGGCTGAAACGCATCATGGCTGACCTGCTGAAAAGTAAATGAAGAATGGAGAATCACATTTGAAGTTTACTCTATTCGTGCTGACAGATTTTTTGCCAAGCGTTTAAGTGATACCGCCCGAACTGCTAAACGGAATTACACCAAATTTGGCAAAAAGGTAGCTCGTGTTTCAGAAAGAACTCTTTTTTTTTTTTATTTAAATCCGTTCAGTAGTTGCTGAAAAAATCAAAAAAGAAAAGTTTCGATATATAGAGGCGCGGTGGATCCGCGAACCCTGCTGATCACGAGCTGCATTCTAATTGGCTGTCAACACTTCAAACCAGGAAGTGTTGGCAGCCATCTTGTGCCTCAGTTCTAACAGTGAAACTAGAGCAAAAAACAAAAAAGGAGGGCAGGGTAGACACACCCTAACCCCCTAGGCCTGCTCAGGACCCCCAGTGCCAAAAAAAGCATATTTTTTAAAATGGATCGAATTCCTGATGGGTGCGCGCATCTGACAGCAAGTGGGTACAGGTTCCTCATTTTCTCTCTCTCATTGGAGTGCAGCAAGGTTGATTGGTAAAGTCTGGAGAGCGAAGCTGCGAGGCAGTGCTGTGCTGTCCTGTGTCTCCGAGTGCAGAGAACGCCGTGCGAGTCGAGACCCGAGACCGCAGAGGGTTGAGTGCAGCTGTGGTGGAGAAAATTGCGGAGAAATCACGGACAGTGCAACATAATCACAACATACCCACAGCCCACCGCTGCCTGCCGTCTACCGCCAGCCACCGCCCGCTGCCTTGTTTGTTGCAGCGCTGGTCACGGTGTGGCCCCTCCGATGGCCCCCGAGGTGAGGTGTGGTCGGTCTCAACGTGTGCGACGCCATAGGAGCAAGAAGAAGGGGCCGGAAGGGGCCAGAGGCAGCTAGAAAGTGGTCGAAGGTACCGATACTCTGAAGCTCTGTGATACTGTGGTACTGTGGCACTGAGCTTGAACCTAGAGCCTTCAGAAAAAGGTGCTAACTAAGAGCTGACATAAGGAAAGCAGATACTTTCGGCATGGAGTGGCGTGGAGTGAGGTGATGCGGGAGCTGGAGCAGGTTGAGAGAGGTGAGCAGAGGGATGGGGGGGAGCCAAAGACTACCAAGAACCGTCCCGAGCCCCCCACCGAGCCTCTTGAGCGCCCCTGAGCCTCGGAGCCTTGCCGCAGTCTAACAGCTCCAGTGTCATCCTGCACTGCGTGCACAGAGTGCACTATGGAGGAAGGAGCAGATGGGAGCAGAGGGAAGCTAAGACCTGAGAGCCAGTATCAGAGAGGCAACTGGGGACCACAAGACTACAACCAGCCACTTAACCTGTGCTGGCCCCGCAAATTTGCCTCCTTTGTTACTCCTATAGGATCCTTCGATCTACAATCAGTAGAAAAAGAAAGAGCAATATCAATACTAGTCAGAGCTAGCATCCAAGCAGGAACTCAGATCGAGCGCTACTACCAGCAGTTGATAGAAAGCGTATCCTGTCTGAGCAGACCAACGAGTATCTCCTACTATGAATATCTTGTTTTCTCCCACATAATGGCATATAAAAAATTGCTTTCACGGACAATTCATATGAAAACATTGGCCACTCAACAGACCTCACGTAATCATCCAGGCAAGACCGTCCATATCGGATTCCTCTCCGGGAACACGCTATCTCAAACTTCTTTACAAAACTAGCCAAATCTACTAAATCTGACCAAGGGTCTCCCCATAATGTACATAATGACCAAAGCAAAGCCCAGGACAAAGAAACAGAGAATATAGAGAATATAGAGAAAAGTAACTTTGTACTTCAGAATGTCAAAGCCTGTGACGGAAAACTGACCAATGAGACCATCACTTCAACATCTTTAACTCTAACATCTGCAAAAGATGAAGATTGCCAAAGATGTGCTGACCTTTCTCTCTCTCTTAATAATCAAAAGTCTTGTCAAATCGCTGGGACAGATTTTACTTTACCAGATATAAAAATCAATGAAACATTATTCCAAAGGGCTGATAAAGCTATAAAAATAGTAGAGTCCCCGGGACCGCTAAACAGTACTCCACAGAGACTTTCCATCTCAGATGAGAAATAGTCCCATTTCCCGGAAATACCTTTCCTAAATAATATGCTCTCATCTAATGGCAAAAACCCAGTGTCAGACTCACTTATGACTCTTCAAAAGATCCTGGAGTCAGTGCTACATCGCTTAGGAAATATGATGGAAAATTCCGATCAGATGCTGGACACCCAAATCGGAATGCTCTAATACCTTGTTAACAAGAAAAAGAAACACCAGCAAGCAGTTCAGCAAGTCTTACCTTTGAAATCCTACGGAGAGGATAAAGGAATAGAGGATACTCCATAAGACAACCCTCTAAGAGAAACTCCCTCCCAATTAAAGAAAGGAAAAACAACCAAAACTAACTGATTTCTAAAAAATAAAAGACCAAAAAAACAGAAAAAGGACCAATGTTTCCCTTAGAAAGCTATTTAAAGAGCCAAAAAAAGAAAAAGACTGTAATAAAGCAATTCCTCTCTTTCCAATTTCTTACCAATGTGGACCAAAGGGCACACTTCGCTCTTCAAAAAATGAAATAAATAAAAAAACTCACAATAAAGAGTGAATCCTCAGCAACTGACCCCCTGGACTCAGTCTTGCCTAAAAATGAAAAAAGGACTGAAAAAGATACATGACAAAACCAAAAAAAAGACCTAGGAGAAAGATCACGTAAAAGAAAGCACAAAAGCTAAAATTTTCGTCGCATTTGCCTCAGCATTGCAAAACCTTACCAAAGGTACAATCTCC
Organism: Lissotriton vulgaris; assembly: GCF_964263255.1. Lineage (NCBI taxonomy): Eukaryota > Metazoa > Chordata > Amphibia > Caudata > Salamandridae > Lissotriton > Lissotriton vulgaris. The sequence continues at coordinate 1,254,813,812 of NC_141696.1, forward strand.
AAGTGCAGACAACAGACTTCATGAGACCGGACACAGTGATAAAGACCTAAATTAGAAAGTAATTCAAAAACAACTAAATCCGTTTACTGCAAAATCTACTATGCCTGGTTATGACATAAAGCACCCAGTGTTACCCTGTGGCCAAAATAAAGAACAGTCTGCTGAGGCAACAAGTCCCTTAGTATAGCAGACTCAATCATGCTTTCTGGAATTCTCTGATTTATTTCCCTCAGGAAACGACCCACTAAACCGAGGGAGAATAGTGAATTTAATTCGCAAGATTCCACAATTACTGTCGCTAACAAGTTCTGAAATAAAATTAGTAGTTTTCCCGTCAAAGTCTAATAGCTCAGTGGCTATAGTGGAATTTAGGTTGTGTGTTATTCCATCAATCATTATAAATGAAAGTGAGATCCTTCATAAAAATGGATACGGCGTAGCAGTAACAAACAGTAGGGGAATGCAACTAAAGGGGATACTAGAGGAAAAGAACACTATAAAAATACAGTACTCTGACGACAACAACAGCATTACAAATATCACAAGCATCCCCGATGAAAATGTGACCATCTCGCTAGAAACCGGAGAGAGGGTGTTCAGGAATAAAACCAAAGTTAAGCAGGAGAGACCCCCGGTGGAAAACCATTGGTCCTGGATACCTGAGACCCTAAACAGCCATAAGCAGGGAAGGGAAATTAAAATCCCCTTTTAACAGTAGGTTGTCCATAGCATCATGGAATATAGCAGGAATAAATAAAGAGAAAATGGTGTCAATTTTGGAAAATTCCCCGGCGTTGGTCATCCTTCAGGAAACCTGGGCAACAAAGCCATTCCATCCAAATGACTACTTTCTCTTTGATAAAACAGCAGAACAGGTGGCAAGGGGTCACGCTAAAGGTGGTTTAGCAATCTTGATTCACAAGGACTTCTTTTGGGATCAGGAAGTTATCCCCATGGACCACAGAAATATCCAATGCCTAAAAGTTAAAGCCTGGCTTGTAGCCAAGGACTCTCCAACCGACCTAATAATTTTTAATGCTTATATTCCACCAGGTCCCTCGAACGATGCTCTTTTGGTCCTAATTTTGGAAGAAATAGAAAGGGTGGTGGAAGAGAGAGGGTTCCCTCCTGTTTTTTTATAGGAGACTTCAACAGGAAAATATCTAATGACCACATAAACAAATGGGAATACGAAGAACAATCAGAAGCTTTATCAATCCATACTCCACTATTGATCAAGGCAGACAAACGAGGGAAAATTCTACTATCTTCACTCCCCATAACAAATGGATTAATCCAAAATGGACGTACAGAAGGAGACATTCCGGTCTCCTTCACTAGAAAAGGCAACTTCACTGCTTCTATATTAGACTATATGATCTGTAGTTTAGATCTGCTCAATTGGATTGAAAATGTAACTACAACATTTTATCATGGAAGTGATCATGCCATATTAAGACTTGAAACGGAAATAAAATTGCGACAAACATCTCCGGGACTTATCATGCATGTACAAAGTACAGTACTCATGAACCAGGCCCAAAGGAGAATATTTTGGGCATCCACTGCTTTCGACAAAATCAACTACGCAATTGACAAGGCAAAGGTATTACAATTCACACATTCCTCCAATTCAATAGCAAATTTGGAAATAGTTCTCAATAAAATAATGCAAGCACTACAGGCAAGTCAAAAATATCAGACTAACGGAGCCATATCTAAAAAAAGAGAGTTTCCTGACGCAAGACTCGCCGCATTAAACAAATGAATACATATGCTATTTCAAAACCCTTCTAATATAAGAGAACTGGAAATCACACATCTAAAAATATGCCGGAGGAGGGAAAAAGAAAAAATGCGAAAATCGCAGCAGGATAAAAACTGGGTCGAAATTCAAACTGCAGCAAAACAAAACAATACTCGTGTGTACTAGACCCTAATAGCTAAACAAAGATGAATAAAGAAATCTTTGCAAGCATCACCAGTTCCCCCGAGGGAATGGGAAAAATTCCTATGTAACCTTTACAAATTAAATCGGAGTCATGGAAATCTGAATTATCATTTTTGCAGATGGAAAATAAACAAAATATTTCTCCTCCTGTGGCCCATCAAATAGAGTTTTACATAATGAAAGCAAGATCGTCAGCTGCAATGGGCCCGGCCCAAATTCCGATGAAGGCACTACAATCTAATCCCGTGGAATGGAGTATATTTCTGGTACCATTATTTTCACATTGCTATAATACTGGGAACATTCCAAAATCATGGAAGGAAACTAGTAATTCCAATTTAAAAGAAGGGTTCTCGGCTGCATCCAGGCAACTACCAACAGATTGCACTGTTGTACGCAATAGGGATCCCTCTTAATCAGGCCGGGTTAAGACAGAAACATTCAGTAACGGACAACATAGCGGTTTTACAAACTATTATCGTCAAATATGTAGTCCTGAAATCGCAGGTCGTCTATGCGGTCTTTGTTGATTTTTCAACAGCATTTGATAGAGTGGATAGACCAACTCTCTGGAAGGAACTTAGAAACCTAGGAATCCAGGAAAACCTTCTTAATCTTATTATTTCACTCCACTCCGAAACATGGTGCCAAGTATAACTGGGACAAGAAAAGGGACTTACCAGCCCAATCGTTACACCAAATGGTCTCAGGCAAGGCTGCCTTCTGGCTCACCTCCTTTTTTCATTATACATCAGTGATCTCTTGGACAGTTTTCTACAAGTTGTAAATTTCCCCCCGAAGATAGCATCATGTATTATACACACTGTGATGTATGCCGACAATGTCGTACTTTTTGATCTTACCCCTTTCGGATTACTAAGGAACCTGGACCTACTAACAAGATATACAAAGGAAAATTTCTTGGTTCCAAATATAGCTAAAACGAAAATAGTCCCATTTAGAGGGAGAAAGCATTACACAAATTACAACTGGACTCTGGGAGGAGAAATATTAGAAGTGGTAAAATAATAAACCTATTTAGGGCGGATCTTTAATCAATCACAAAGAAACTCTACCCACCTGCAGCATTTAAAACGTAAAGCAGATATCAATGTGGGAGCGCTCCAACAATTATACTCTTCTTCCGGGCAAAGACACTTCCTATCCTTACTACAGATCTACAGCTCTAAGGTTCCCCCAATTTTATCATATGCTCTGGAATATATCCCAATTGCCCAGTGGCATCAAATACAAAAGAAAGAAGGGAAAATTCTTCATCAACTGGCTAAGGTCCAACAAGCTGTACAAGCTCTGCATTTAGAATTCTTCTTAGTCAGTTCATTTGCTAGAGCGATCACTAATGTTCTAAGATGGACGTACAATCTTCTACACGTAGACCAAGGTACTTTAAGATTCTTATTAAAAAAAGAGACATTCAAGACCGAATTTACAAAATACACTCTAATTGTTTATCTCAGGAAATCACTAAGATCTCTAACATCCAGATCCTAAGTGTTCAATCTTCCTTAGGTATCCAACCCTACCTGAAATATCATTTGAATGCGCACGAAAAATATCTTCTGACCCGGTTTCGCTTTAATATCTTTTTTTCGTATCGTCTCTTTTCTGAAAAAAACAATTCTGGTCAAAATCCATCACTAAGTGCCCATGTGACGATACCTCGGAACAATCCACAATCCATGTTACCCTTTTTTGCAGATTTTATGATTCACCTTGAAAGCGCTGGATTATCCCCCTACTGTCATCAATGGGTTTGAGATCTTGCCGTCCCGCATTTCATGCTCTGCAACTATTAGATTCTGAATTTACTGCTAAATGTGTAGCTGGTTTTCTTAAAACGTGTATAAAATATCGGTGTAACTTCGATTAATTTGACTTTTAAATGCACTTGCACTTTATTGACATTCTATCTAATGTCTTGCCGTCCCGCTTTTCATGCTTTGCAACTTATAGATTTTGGATCTATTGCTAAATGTGTAGCTGGCTTGCTTAAAAATTGTATAAAAAAATCGGTGTAACTATGATCAACTTGACCTTTAACACCCTTGCACTTTATTAACATTTTGTCTAAAAATGATGTCTGCTTTTAACCTAAAAATGTATCCTTCTTGTGTAAATTTCGTCTTTTGATATAATTTGTTTTGCCGTCCCACTTTTATATATTGTTCATTGCAATGTACTTTTTTTGGTTCCTAAAAAATATGGAAACCGAATAAAAGATTTTTGACTGACTGACACTCTATTCCAGAATTTGATTATCGCTTTTAAATTATCAAATTGCATAATTGCACTTTTGAAATCATGGACTTCTGCCCAAATGAAGCCCTTCTTGAAACATCTGACACCAAGGCTTAGTTATGATCTGGATATCTTGGACTGCTCCAAAGTACATCATTATGAACAGTATGAAGAAACCATTACATACAAACAGGCTCAAAGATATATTCGTTTTTCATTAAGGCATAGAATCCGGCGGTGTGTAATTTTATTAAGGTTTTGGGTACTCCCTTTTAACTCACTGATCTCTAAATGGACTCACAAAGAACAAGTTAACAGCATTTGCGATCTCTGCAATGGCGGTGTGCAAGATCTGAAACACGTATTGTCTGTATGTCCAAACCCGTTATTGGTTGAGGCTAGAAAACGTTATTTAAAACCATTACAATTGAAGTACAACAGCTCGTCCGTAGAGAATTTGATCAAGCTTTTTAACTCTCCCCTGATGCATTCGTATGTCATAACTTGTTTAAATTTTTAAAGTCCTTTTTCAATTTGTATTGATTGTTTTATATGTACAGCAATAGCATTTGCTTTGTAGAAAATGTGTTGTTCTCAGTAGAGAATAGAGAACTAAATCAAATAAATCATACTTTGAATCTGGCAGTGAAAATAAAATAAATGGACCACGGGCTCCCGCGCTTCTTTTCATTAAGCCCCCGGGTGGGCCAGGTCCCGGGGACAGCGTAAAAAATGTGTAGGGGGGCCCCAATCCCCCCACACTGCCCCAGGGACCACCATCCCCGGGGCTTTCAATAGTTATAATTGCTGGGGCACACTACCCCCCGCAGCCCCAGGGGCAGACCCCCCCCAGGGGCTTCTTTAAAAAAAATACCTGTGTGAGGGGGCTCCCCCCCTCACGCCCCGGGGACCTCCACCCCCCGGGGCTTTGTCAATGTTGGGAGGGGGCCGCATGGACCCCCTCTGGAGCCAATGATGGCCCTGGGGACCGCCACCCCCCAGGGCCTGCTCCTGCAGTGTCCCGGGGTGCCCATCCCGTGGACACTGCAGTTTGCTATGCCTCGCAATAGCATGCCAATCTGTTGTTTGGTTTTTGGAAGAGAGAGCAGGGAACCTGCAAAAACCAAACCAGATTGCTTTTCCACACGGGGGCTGCATCTTAGCAGCCCCCATGTGGAAAAGCAATGCCGGCTCCCGCAGGAGGCGGGGAGCTGGCAGGGACCATGGGGGGATTGGGGCTCCCCACGGTCCCCAATGGAGAGGGCCAGTCCCGGAGGATGGGGTCCCTGTGCGAAATGTGGACCCCCTCCCCTAAAACCCTAAAAAAAATGTTTTCAAGGAAGGGCGGCCCCGGGGATGGGGTCCCAGGGGCCATAATTGGCCTGAGGAGGGGGCCACGTGGCCCCCCTCCTAAAAAAAATAAGAAAAACCAATGACCAGGCCCGGGGGATGGGCCACACAGCGCCCGCACAAAAAAATATGTATGTGGCCATTAAATGGGGATAAGGCCTTGGAGTATGGGGTCCCCAGGGCCCTAAAAAAGTAAAAAGAAGGGGGGCCACACAGCCCCCCTTCTAAAAATATATAAGAATGCAAAACACCGTGATCATGCCTGAGGCCCGCCTCCTCCCAGCAATACTCTGCAAACGCGCCCTGTGGCACGTTTTACAATAGGGAATGAATTCCCCTTTAATACTGGGAGTCCCTGGGGGCCAACTAGCCCACCAGGTAACTCCAGTAAGCGCCACAGGGCTGCGTTGCAGAGAGGTGCTCCAGGCCATACCCCTTTTTTACACCTCTCTGCAATGTAGCTCTGTGGCGCTTACTGAAGGTACCTGGTAGGGTAGCTGGCTCCCAGGGGCCCTCAGGATTGAAGGGGACTCTATCCCTCAACTTAAACCACGCCACAGGCGCCTTTGCACAGTGGTGAAGGGAGGGGGCGGGCCTGAGGTGACATGTGTGCAAACACACCCTGTGGTGCGTTTTAAGTTGGGAAATTAATTCCTCTTCAATCCAGAGGGTCCCTGGGGGCAAACAACCCCACCAGGTACCTCCAGTAAGCGCCACTGTGCTGCGTTGCAGAGAGGTGGCCCAGGTCACGCCCCTTTTTTACACCTTTCTGAAACGCTGCTGTGTGGCGCTTACTGGAGGTACCTGGTTGGCTAGTTAGACCCCAGGGACCGTCAGGATTCAAGGGGACTAAATTTCCCAACTTTTAACAGCCACAGGGCCTGTTTGCACACATGTCATCTCAAGCCCCCCATCCCTTCACCACTGTGCAAACACATCCCATAGCGCATTTTTTTTAAATTAATTTGTTTATTGGCATATCAAAGATTGTACAAATCTCATAAACAAAATCAATCATCTACAAGGCAATACAGAAACACCTTCAGACAGAAAGCAATCCAGGCCAGACAGTACGTCAGGACGTCTATACCACAACCCCTTCAAAAGTAGTGGTTCACCAATACACAGCAGTTATGTATTCAATTATAAGAGTGTGATTCCGTTACGCTCTAATGCCACCCGTCCCTCTGATGAAGTCCTAATCCCACCTTAAGACTCGGCTCTATGGCACCAGTGCACCAACGGGCTCGTAGAAATTGCAATAGGGGCATAGGTCCTGTCCGCAGAGTCAGGATGCGTCTAGTTGTGTGTTTTCAACGCCCACAGTCATGGCTGCATCTCCTTCAGTAGTTGCATCTCTTTCTTGTCTTGAATTTAGATACAGGGTCCAATAGTTATTAGGCCTGTTTAGGGGGGGGGGTGGGGGGGGGGCATCAGCTCGCTATATAATTCTGTTTGCGTGCTACAGTAGAGCATTTCCCTGGCCTATTGCGCCAAAGTGGGCGCGGGGCCCCGCATCCAGCAAAGAGCGACACATCTCCTGGCTAAGAGAAAGGACATACCCACCAGTCGTATGAGATTCTTGTGGACAGGTTTGGAGTAACCCAATAGTGCTAGGAGCAGGTCAGAAGTTAACTCGAGGGACGTAACCCGATTCACCTCGGCATACACCCTATTCCAGAATTGGGCAATTCCCGGGCAGATCCACGCCACATGCAAGAAGTCTGCAACTTGCACCCGGCACCGTTCGCGCCTCGGGTCCTCACGCAATCCATACCAATGAAGTCTTTCAGAGGTGTAGTACATCCTATTAAGAAATTTAAAATGGATCAGCCTATGGCACCCATTCAATGATATACGTTTGCTGCTCGAGCAGCAATATAGCCATTTTTCATCCGCCATTTCCACGTTCAGGTCTCTCTGCCATTCAAGACGCAGTTTAGAGTACTCAGTCTGGCTCTCAGAGACTGCTCTACAGTATAACCCGGACACTAGTTTAACCAGGGACTTAGCCTGGATAACGTAGGGTAATGCCATAACCTCTGGCGGTTCTAACAGGTCTTCACCCAGGAGGTCCCAAAGAGCATGACGAGTCACTGCCCCCAAACGCCCAGACCCCCCACCCCTGCTCCTCATAAACTACCCTCTCCAATCCCTCCCATTCTTCCCATGCCTGCCCAGCCCCAAAGGCTGCGAACCCCCCCCCCCCAACAACCGTCATCCCCTCCCCCAACTTCCCACAAACATTAATGCCAGTTCACTAGTGTTATACACGCTAGGGCAAAGGTAGCTCGCAGTCAGCAAGGACTCTGTTCCAGTTTGTAAGAAGCCACCTCCTCATCCCGCCAGAGTAATGGTGTGTCGTGCCATGACACTGTAATATCATACCTCGTATGAAAACCCAAGCAAATCTCAATCAGTAATGATATCTCACACCCTGCCCCCAAGGGCTTCCCCACCCTAGCGCACAGGGTTTACCAGAAGTCATATAGTACCAGCACTAACTAGGGAAGAGGACAACTGTATCCAGCATCGGAACAACAGTCATATCCGCTGGAGCGTCTAGGATAGTTCAAACTTTCAGCTACCTCTAGTGACCCCATCCCGGGCCGTGGTCCCAGTGTGCCCCTCAAATGTCAGCTGTAAATATTAGCATTCCCCTTAGGTAAGGCCCCTCGATCTCATGCTGCAACGCTGTGTTACCCAGTACCTCCATCCTAACAGGCAGATCATAGAAGTCTGTCGGCATACAGCTGATCAGTCTTGCTCATCCAGTGCGTCGTCTGCTGCTCCCGCCATCCGCTTCTTTTCTGGAGAAACTCGTTTGTCCCTGCCATTCCTTAAGGGCCTTCTGTAGAGCCTTGGGATCAGTAAAGATCATCGAGCGCCCTTGCCCGTTGACTTGCAGCTTCGCCGGATATAGCATTGCGTAGTCCGCTCCCATATCCCTCAGTTGCCTTTTCATTGGTAGAAACTGACGCCTAGCCTCCTGGGGCCCTAGCCGTAAAATCAGGGAACAAGGAGATCGTCGATCCTTCATATTGAAGTGGCTGCTTCTCCCTGGCCAATCTGAGCGCTGTGTCCTGATCTCTGTAGTTTAACAACTTAGCGATTATTGGCCTGGGCGGTGCACCTGGCTTAGGCCTCGGGCCCAGGGACCGGTGAGCTCTCTCCATGACGAACATCCCAGAGAAGGAATTGTCCTCCAACAGGGATTTCAAGAGGCGCTCGATGAACAGTTCCATATTTCCCATTTGGGTAGTCTCTTGAATGCCAGTAATACGGAGGTTGCATCTCCGAGAGCTGACCTCTAAATCCTCCGTCTTATCCTGGATGAGCTGAAGGACCTTTCCCAGTTGTTTGTGTTCAGTGTCCAGGGTAGTATGGGCCTCCTCTGCCTCCATCAGCCTCCTTTCGGACATATCAATGCGTTCTGCCTGTTTGTCCAGCCGCTCGGCCATGCGGTCCATCCGATATGTGAGGGCGTCCAACTTAGTCCCCAAGGAAACGTTGCCCCCTTGCAGGCTCTTCTCCATTGCCACCAGGAGGCCGCGGATATCGTGTTGTGTAGACTCCTCCATCTGATCCTGACCGCAGGCTCCATCTTCAATGGGAGAGCCCGTAGTTTTCGACCTGGTCGGGCCAAAAGAGAGTTTGGACTGGTTTCTATCGACGCGCCCGATAGCAGCAGCCCCGCAAGACCTCAGGGTGAGGCTGCAGAAGGAAGACCGCACAAAGAAGCCCTCCCCGGGCTGGCGATATCAGCTCCTCCCGGTCGCCTCCTCCGGATGGGCACTCAGCAGGGCCAGAACTCACTGTGGGGTACCCGGAAAGAGGAGCACCGGCCTTAGTGCACAGCGATCCACCCTGGGATCCCAGAACAGCGGCAGTCCCCACTGTGATCCAGAAGGGCGCTTTCCCACAGTACCGCAAGAGGTATCTGAACCAGGGCAGCCAGCGCTAGCCAGGAGCAGCCAGCACACTAATAAAGTGGTCCAACATTCAGTTCCACCACGGACCGCACCTCAGCTCCAATCGCCTCAAGGTCTTTCTAAAGAGGCTCAGTTTAGTCCTTGGCTCACTTCCCCCAGCGTCCCGCAAGAAGTGCTGTTTCGCATATAAACTGCTCAGGGCAATGGCTCCCCTCGCAGCGCGTGCAGGCGGAGAAACAACCACACCTCCAAGCCGCGTGCAGGCCGCAGGAACAGAGACCTCACCCCGGACCTCCTTTACCAGGCGCGAGCTCCGGGCCTGCAGTCTTTCGGCCGCACCACCTCCAAGCCCACAGGCCCCTCCTTAGAGCTCTCCACCGCAGGGCTTCCACCCGGACTCCGCTTGTAGGTGACGGCGGGGCTTGGGAACCCCCCGCCGGGTCAATGCGCTGAGTTTGTAGGCCGCCGCTTCCGCCTCCGGAGGACCGCTAATCTCTAATCCCCACAGGCAAGGTATCACTATCTCGGCTAGCCACGGCTGACGGGCGGGCCCGCACCTCGGCACCCTGCGCAGGCCCAGTGATTACCAGCCAGAGATCGGTCTCCCAATGTCCTCGCAGAAGCCTGGCCACGCAGCGGCACACCCACCGATCTCAACCTCGGGGGCAATCTCCTCCGCTCAAGGCCTCGGGCCGCAGTCGGGGCTCACGAGGCAGTCGCGTGTCTCTCTCCCCTCAGAAGGAACCAGCGCGGCCCACGCGGCCTCCGCAGCTCCTGTGACTATGCCTCTCCAGCACTCGCCACCAGCCGCAGGTAGGCCATCAATCCGCCGGAGAGTCAGGTTAATGGGTTCCGCTAAGGTTCCGTTAGGCATCCCACCATACCAGTAGTGTAAATATTGTACGAATTGTGCTGCGATACCGAGGAGCTTCAGGCTCAAGCGGCCATTTCGGTCGCAAGCTAGCTCCGCCCCCCTCCCATAGTGCATTTTAAGAGGTAGTTGTAATCCCCCTGCCCCATTATATACTAGGGCCTTACAGAGGAGGTCATTCTAATCACAGGGTTACTCTAACGCATAGTGTTCCCTAGTGTATGTAGGTGTTTTCACTGTATTCTAAGTGTCTTTTGGCATAGCACTGGCTCTAGGCCTGGTTAGTCAGAGTCAGTTACCATCAGTACCCGTCTGAAAAAGATGTGGGCACAGGATGATTTTGCAACAAGGACTCTTTCTGCTCCTCTGTTTTTTTTCTGCACGTCTTGCTTCTTCCTGCACTTCTTTGTCTTTGTGGACTTCTGTTGCGTTTTTCTGCATTTCTTTTGCTTCTTTCTGTGCATTTTTAGGTTTCGCCTGGCGAAAAGCTGCGCAAGCAGCGGTTCGCGCAGGCGAAAACTTTTGTTTACCAGTATGGATGTTCGTCCCGCCTCTGTTTCCCATTGGCTAGCTCCATAAATGGACGCTAGCCATTGGGAAACAGAGGCATCCGTCATTCTGCGAGGCGACTCGTGGGCGTTTCTGAGAATTTTTCTCATCCGGCCCCTTTGCACACGTCAGTGCGGTGGTGGGCGGAGTTTATTTTTTTGGACGTCAACGTTTCATTTGCTTATTCCACGGCCGTCCGCCGCTGGAGGAAGTCCAGGTCCAGGTGAGTGCTGGCCGTTCCCGCCGCCCCCCCCTCGCGCTGTCCGTGTGCCTGCCCGCCCCCCTCCCGCTGTCTGTGTGCCTGCCCGCCCCCCTCCCACTGTCTGTGTGCCCTCCCGCCCCCCCAACCTAAGGAAAGCCCCCACCATGTACAGGCCAGTGGGGATTGAAACTCTACAACCCACCGATTGTAAAGACAGCAGCAGCAGCGCGTTCAGGCAGCCTGTAAAGGAGAAACAGGGTGAGATCCGGCGAGCAGGCCAGGGGAGTGTGCCTCCCTGCCAGCCCCCCTCCGGCTGCTTACCATTGCTCCCTCTGATCCTGTACAGCCGGGGTCCCGGGATGCTCGTTACCTCCAGGCTCCAAGCTGCCCCGTGCCCAGAGAAGGCCTCTTTTCCCCAGCCTGCCCCGGTCCGCGGTTGTTGAAAACGTTTTCGCTCTCTCTTCTTCTTTTCCTGTGCCTTGGAGAGCAGCGCAAGGAGCTGGGCAGCCAGAGGGAGGGAGGCGCATTCCAGAGCAGGAGAATTTGGAGTATGATCAGGGCGAGTCCTGCTCACAGTACTCCCGCCCTTCACGCGGGACACAGGCGGGCCAAACCTCACTCTCTGTGCGTCTCAGTCCTGGGGATGAGCCCAACATGCTCGTTCTCACCTGGCCCTGGATCTATGCACATTAGACAAAATGCGCCCCCTCCAGACCCCCCTCACCTTAATGAACATAACACCCTCGCCCACTTACCTTCCTTACTCACGGGCAGGGGAACTTTCTCTGCAGAACCAACATCCCACAAGTGCTAGATATGTAATGAGAGGGGTTCGGTGCTCCCGCCCAAATTAGTGTCTCCCCCGGGGGTACACGGGCATCGGCAGCATGACTGACTGCTTCTGCCCTGCCCTGCTTCTGGGGACAGACTGGCGCAGAGCACATAGCGCCTCACAACGGTGCATCTGTTGGCGCTGCAGGTACACAGACGCAGTTAGTCTCACAGTGCGGGCACAGAGCTGAGAGGACCAATATACATGTACATCTGGGCTCTAAAACCTGCAATGAGGCACCAGGGTTACGTGCACTTCAGATGCAAGAGCGGCTATCCGAGGCCGAGAGGTGTATATATATATTAACAAAAAATATATGCTGATAGGCAGGGGCCCGGCCAAAATTTAATTAAACCAAGAAAACTTCCGCCGCTCACTCTTCCAACATGCGACCATTTGTGTTAATTTCTAGGTTGGCGAAGTTTGTATGTGCACGTGAAACTGGCAGTATATCTCTGGTAAAAGCACAGCAGTATCCCACACGGCCCCTGCTGCCACGCGCCATCCCCAGTCAGAGAGCCGGCGGTGTTATTGGGCCAGGGCTGGATCTCTCTGGAACAGCAAGGACAAGCCCAGCCCACCTTATCAGTGCCTATACTTCCAACCTTGAGTAGCGCCGCGCTTACTTGCCTTGCCTTGCACTAAGTGAACAACTTACAATTAAATGTACCTGGCATGCGTTCACAGTGCTGGTGCCCTGCTGGAATATTCACGTGCGCTTTGGGAGCGCAGTTCACGCTGCGCTACATAAAACTCACAACGTACACGCATAAAAAAGGTGGTGCTGTTTAAAGTACACACAAAATATACATGCAGAAGTGGTCGGTATGGGGAAGACGAGTCTCCCATAAGAATACTGTCATATCAGCACGGCCACAGTTCTAAGCTGGGCAGCTAAAATTGGCTGAAATGCAAATCTAAATTTCACTTATTTCGTGATGTCCACGTGCAAATTTTTTAGCCCACCCCCCCTCCCGCTGTCCGTGTGCCTGCCCGCCCCCCCTCCCGCTGTCCGTGTGCCTGCCCGCCCCCCCTCCGGCTGTCTGTGTGCCCGCCCCCCCTCCCGCTGTCCGTGTGCCCGCCCGTCCCCCTCCCGCTGTCTGTGTGCCCGCCCGCCCCCTCCCGCTGTCCGTGTGCCTGCCCGCCCCCCCTCCCGCAGTCCGATCACTTTTTATTGTTCAACGAGCCCATTTGCAGGCAGGCTGGGGGCAGGCGGGGGGCCAGGCGGGCAGGCAGGTCTCACGTTTTCAAGCATATGAAGGTGGTCCTGGGAGCCTTGCTTGCCTGCGCGAGGGTGCGCTCCCCCGGAAGGCAATTCTGTCCCTTGCCCTTTGAACTGCGTCCTTGTCTACACTGTGAGTAGATGCTTTTTGTTGAGAAAGCTTAAAGAAAAATCAGCATATGTTTGTGAAAACTTACAGCGTTGCGAATGAATGAATGGCAACTGAGTGACTACGAGTACCATGATGCAAAGCGTGAAATGAATGTAAAGGGGGCTGGACCTGCCCAACCTGAAAAGCGTGTGATCTGCAATTACGTTCTATCAATTTAATTTTCTGTGTTGTCATTGGGACACCCTTCAGAGAATTACATTTAAATGTAGCCCCCAGAAGCGATTCCGTCTATACAGTGCTCTGTGAAACTAGAATTTTGCACTTAATGCTAACAAAACGCAGCGAGGCGCACAGGGAAATAAATGAATTTTCATGCAAAATCACCCCAAGGCCCCGGCCTCAGTTACTTCTGGCGCTTTTACCGGACTGGTGGACTGAGCGCCTCTTAATATTTGTTGGTGCTATATGTGTGTGGTTGGGGGGTCAGCGGTCTGGTTTCAAACGCAGCATTGTAAAGAAGAGGAGTGACAAAGAGTGTCTGAACAGTTTTTTATGTTTAAACATTGTGATGTAGCGCTCGTATGCTGCCTGTCTGCCGTTTCAAAGCGCTTTGAGACACTGTGAGCATGAAGGCATGACAAGACAGGGCTCAGAGAATACAGTGAAAGCTCAAAATGTATGCAGGGGCATGGGCTGTGAGGTAATGTTGTCGCCTAGAGCTCCTCCCCCACTGAGTTCAAAGGGTTCCAGCCAGCAGGATATATTCTGGTTGTCTATCTTTCCACCACAACTGCCAAGCTGTCAACGTGTATTAAAAAAAAAGTTTGGGATCTGTGATGCTGCATGCAATGGGGCGGGGCCAGTGAGCATGGGGCGGGGTCAAAGGTGTGGCTAAAAAACTAAATATTCTGTACTTTTTTTGGGGGGGTCTTTTACCGTCAGGTAGCTACATATAAAATAATGCTGAGCTTAAATGAAAAATAGAGAAGTTGTTATTCCGTGTGAAATGCACTATTGTACATTATGAAACCTCTAGTGGTGGATGCACTGCAGAGGTCTGTGTGTAACCAGAGAGCATATAATTTAATCCGGTTGGTGCCGTGTAGAATAGTGACTTGTGTATGTTTAGTGCTACGAGTTCCCAGTCTGCGACATAAAGCAATGTGAGCAATTATTTTGAACGTGCATTACACACAGTACAATGGCTGCTACAAAATGTGGAGAGAGGGTTAAGATAAAATGGTGCCTTCAAAATATAGATTTTAGTAAAACCATGACTGTAAGTAATACATTTTTTTTAACATGCCTGTCCTTTCAATATCTCATCAGGAGAAGTTAACTCTATATAATTTCAATTAAAAAGACGCACTTCACAGCTCCAGATTAACTTTTTGCACTACCACTCAAACCCAAACTAGAAAGCACTTTCTGATAAAAGTCTATAACCCAAGAAAGTGCTCTGGTTAGGGCAATGTACGGGCAGTATTGCAACATGGGTGACCCGGCCTGCCTGTGACCTCTATCACAAGCACATCTGACCCGCAATTATGCATGACTATGGATTCTGAACGGCCACAAGGAGGGTTTAAATAGTACTTATACAGCGCTTACTTTCCCTGACGAGACGTTGAAGCGCTTTACAGCCCATTAATTATAGGGGCTAGTTGTGCATGCTCATTATATGCATTCACACGGTAACTAAAGCTATACCCGCATTTTCCGTCTCCACTGATTTTCTTGTAGACCAGTCTTCTCCAAAGAGGAGCTCGCGAGCTGCTGGTCGCCCTAGTGCCACCTGTGAGCAGGTCTCATATGTGCAGGGATTGCAGAGTGCTAGGGAGTGCAGAGTGACTGGGGAGTGCAGAGTGACTGCAGAGTGCTATGGACTGCAGAGTGACTGCAGAGTGACTGCAGAGTGCTAGGGTGTGCTAGGGAGTGCAGAGTGACTGCAGAGTGCTAGGGAGTGCTAGGGAGTGCAGAGTGACTGCAGAGTGCTAGGGAGTGCTAGGGAGTGCAGAGTGACTGCAGAGTGCTAGGGAGTGCCGAGTGACTGCAGAATGCTAGGGAGTGAAGAGTGACTAGGGAGTGCTAGGGAGTGCATAGTGACTAGGGACTGCTAGGGAGTGCAAGGGAGTGCAGAGTGCTGAATGCAAGGGAGTGCAGAGTGCAGAGTGACTAGGGAGTGCAGAGTGACTAGGGAGTGCAGGGTGACTAGGGAGTGCAGAGTGACTAGGGAGTGCAGAGTGACTAGGGAGGGCTAGAGAGTGCAGACTGACTAGGGAGTGCTAGGGAGTGCAGACTGACTAGGGAGTGCTAGGGAGTGCAGAGTGACTAGGGAGTGCTATGGAGTGCTAGGGACTGCAGAGTGACTGCAGAGATTAAGCTAATGGCAATGTAAATGACAATGCCATTTATTTATCTGTTTTCAAAACCAACACATAAATACAAATTTTGTCATTTACAATGCCAATAGCTCTAATTTTTCCAAAGGCGAAACCATTGCATTATAAATGCTTGTTTCTTCTTTCTTCACATTTCCTACCTCAGTAGGCATAGTTAGAAACTAGCATTTGAAAAACCTTTGAAATTCACTGAACAAACCATAGGTTTCAGGCACGTTATAGTTAGAAATAAGCATTTAAAAAAGCTTTGAAATTTACTGAAAAAAACATAGGTTTCAGGCACGTTATAGTTAAAAATTTGCATTTAAAAAACCATAGAAATTTAATGAAAAAACCATAGGTTTTAGGGAAAGTTCTAGTTAGTTGGACATTTCACTGTTACAAAACCAGAGAAATTCCCCTGTTATAGTTAGTTCAGCAAACTATAACTCGCGCCCCCGCAATGAACTGCTGATGACATCACATATTACATCACTCATGACATGAACAGTGACATCACTGATGGCATCACTCATGACATCTCAAATGACATCACTGATGACATCACTGATGACATCATCCGTGTGATAAATTGATCCATCTTCTCACACCCTAATATAACCTTTGATTAGGCCTGGGCGGTAAATTCAGTTCCATTCGCGGAATTTGGGTAATTTCGCGTTCCGCGGAGAACGCGAAATTGCCCAAAATTCTGCATTCCGTGACTTCGCGAAATTTTTTGCTTGTTCGCGTTCTCAAATGCCTGTTCATGAGATATTTCCCCCGAGCACACAAATAGCGATTGGGAACAGTAAAAAAGCATCGCGAACAAGCAATTCTGCGTGTTCGCTGAATTTCTGCGTGTTCGCAGAGATTTTTTTACCATTTCGCTGAGATTTGCGTAACGCGATTATGCAAATTCCGCCCACCCCTACCTTTGATACACCCACTCTAAATTACAGACTGACATTCTCAAACCCATAGACACTCCAACACCAATATCTACATATAAGCTCACTGATTCTTAGGTTTACACACACATCCACTCACTCACCCGTACATTCACTCATAGTTATGGTCACTCAGTACAGGACCATCAGATGCACTCATACACCTACATAGAAACTCACATACCGCCACTCGTCCATAGAGGTACTCACACACCTAGTCAGTCATGCAAATAATTAATCCACTGCCGTTTACTCACCATTGCAGTTATTCACACACCAGCTCAATTACTCATACAAATGCTAGCATATTCTTACGCTCTCATTCAATCACTGATACAAGCACACACTCGTCCATACAGCCACTCTCACAATCAGACACTCTCACTTATAGCCATTTATGTATTCCAACACATATATACTGCTTTTCACATGTATAGTTACTCACACATGTACCACTGAGATATACATACACTCACTAAGACACCCATACACACACTCACTCACCCACCCATACAGACCATCACCCAGTGAATCACTCACTCACACATCTATGCACAGAGTCACTCACACCCCACCCACACAAACACTCAGGAACCCATACAGATACTCAGACAACCAATCAATAACCCATAGAGACACTCATGCAGCTATTCGCAAACCCATGCAGCCGTGTACACACCAACAGACAGAAGGATACAGACATTGACACAGTTTAGTCACTAACCCATGCATTCAGTAAGATACGTTTAATCACTCACTTATAGAGTCAGTCACGCACCTACTAAAGCATCCATTCATACACTTATACATCCAATTATTCTTCAGTACACCTTTCCCTATATATATTAAACATATTTAAACTTTACAGAAACACACAGTCACTGGATGATGTCATCAGTGATGTCATTTGAGATGTCATCAGTGATGTCATCAGCGATGTCACTGACCATGTCATGAGTGATGTAATATGTGACGTCATCAACAGTGCATTGCGGGGGCACGAGTTATAGTTAGCTGAACTAACTATAACGGGGGAATTCCTCTGTTTTTGTACGAGTGAAATGTCCAACTAACTATAACTTTCCCTAAAACCTATGGTTTTTTCAGTGAATTTCTAAAGTTTTTTAAATGCTCATTTCTAACTATAATGTGCCTGAAACCTATGGTTTTTGCAGTGAATATATATATCACTTAAACGCTTGGCAAAAAATCCTTCAAGATGAAAAGAGCAAACTTCAAATGTTATATATATATATATATATATATATATATATATAGATATATATATATATTCATTACAACTTCTCTATAAGTATTCGTGGAGCTCCGACCAAATACCCAGATTGTGCTGGGAAGAGAGGAGAGAAGCTTCCATGACTGGCAGGGGTGATCTGGTGACAGATGCAGTCAAGGGTCTCTCTGCGGTCTTAATCGAATTAGCCTCATCTCAGACAGCAGTTACAATCGAATGATGATGCAGATGCCTGGTCTGCAAAGAATCTTGCGTAATGGACTTTCGAAGATAGTGAGCAGTCATCATGTGACTTTACTAGTCAAAACTTTAAAGGGTTCAGAATCAAAGGGAGCATCAGATTTGCGTTTTCCCTGTTGTTGCGGATCACCTTTATTGAAGGTAGCATTCTTGGCACATCGATGCTTGTCGGCATACACTTTCATCTTTTGTACAAGTCTGTTTGATGAAGTTCACCATCTGTTGTAGATCTGTTGGCCATTGGGGTAACTTCGCATCATGGCCCTCCTGAAACAGTGCTTACATTGAGCCAGTGGTTTCCAGTGTTTGGCAAGTTCGCACTGGCACCTATTTGTCAACATTGGCACTTATGGCTAGATAAGCACAGCACCAATTGTATATTATTTGAGTACACATTAAAAATGACTAATGCCTGCCACCCAAGCCATTCTTGTAGCTTTGAGGACCTAGAATAGTTGGAATTGTCACACTCGTAGGAGTGTGACAGTAGTTGGGTTGGCAGTGTCATTTCAGAGGTGTCAGGGGCAATGGGTGGTGGAAGCTGTAGTCGCCTCCTGAAGAAGGCCATGGCACTCAATCTTTTACAAATTAAGCACTGCCTTTGGTATCAGGATGACAGAACTTTCACCTGTCATTGAATGAGGAGTCGAACAGTAAGCTTGTAGAGTAGCATAGAGAGCATGGAGAGCAGACTTTAGATCAAGCTTCTCTCATGTAGCCTGCTGATTGGGCTTTTTAAGTGGGCTAGCAAAGATTCGACAATGCCATTTGCTTGTGGCCAAAGAGGTGTGCTTTTCTGATGCTTCACATTGAGATAATTTTTTTTTTAAGTATCTGAATCCCTTACTGTTGCATGGTGGGCCATTGTCAGACCTTAGAATTGAAGGAACACCCAGTGCTGGAAAAATGCCATCTATTCTCTCGATGACTCTTTCTTGAGTGGTCGATGAGAGTTCTTCTACTATTGGAATACAGGAATATTCATAAATAACCACTATCAGGTGATGTCCATTGTCATGAGAACCAAATAAATAAACAGTGATTCTTTCCCATACATGTTTAAGCAAATCTGGCATAATCAATGCTTGTTAAGTGGTTTTGGGAGACAATCAATAGCACAAATGAAAGGCCTTCAACTCTCTTGTTAGGATAAGGAACAAAACTCTTTTAAAGGGGTACTGGGCACTGTAGTGGCTCTCATGAAAAGTAGTCAACAGGGTTTTGATCTTTCCCTGGTCGGTGCATGATAATGTAGTCATATTCCTGGAGTTGCAAACCCCAATGTTCAATTCTAGGAGGCATTGTCAGAGTCCACTTGCCTTCCAACTCTGTTCTCTCGAAGACTTGCACAGGAACAGAAGTTCCGTAGGAATCTTCAATCAGCTTGCCAATCAGCTTCTCGAAGAACCCTAGGAATACTAAACACATACAGGATAATAATTTCACTGTACCTGCAAACTACTCTGACTTCCTTATTACTCTTTCTAGCAACACCTACCCAGGAATCAGTAACGCCTTGCTGCTCTTCTATTCTGAAGTGTGGCTTGTGAATGGTCTGCTTATTCTGTATTTCCAGATGACAGATCTACCACTTACTTCTGTAAAATAATAAAAGTGTTATTGCTTTCCTGCTCTAGACTTGTA
Source organism: Lissotriton vulgaris (assembly GCF_964263255.1). Taxonomy (NCBI): domain Eukaryota; kingdom Metazoa; phylum Chordata; class Amphibia; order Caudata; family Salamandridae; genus Lissotriton; species Lissotriton vulgaris. The sequence continues at coordinate 1,254,833,559 of NC_141696.1, forward strand.
CTTGAACTAAATTAATACTACTTGTTTTCTCCACCTACCAGTGTTGTTTAAATGTAGTCCTTATACTCTTTCTTTATATATTCTTCTTTAATACAGGATGCCTTCTCCTGAATGGATGAATTAACCTCATTCAACTCTCCAGGTAAGTATCTTTTCTTCTTCTTGAGAATTTCTTTAACTGTACTGAAAACCTCTCTAACACTGTCCCTATCTCTTCCTAGATATACTTGAAGTCTTCTGCTTAGCACTGTTCAGCAGACGAAATGCAACCATAGGTGAGCAGTCTGTAATTCATCAAACAGTTCATGAACCTTTTCTTGTATAGCCTGGTTGCTTAAACAATATATACACAGTCACTTGAATTAGAATGGATAACAGGAAATCTCCACTTAGCTCAGTATTTCTCCACAGTTACAAATGAGTCTCTCGCTCTCTCTCCCTCTCTCCTTCTGTGGATATATGACAGGAATTCTCAGCTTGGGTTAATGGTTCTTCGCAGACACGCAGTTTCCCGTGCTCAGGTTTCTTCTTCGAAGACAAACTTGGCTTCAAAAGCTAGGCAGCCTTTTGACCTCGTGACACTTCTAGGTCAAGCCAGCGAAGTATAAATAAACACTACGCTGACTGAAAACTTTACTTTCTTCTACCTCAGATTCTAAGACTCTCTCAGATGTGACCTCTACGGTCGGATTCCTCAGTGAAGTGCGCAGTTCCGAAGGAACGCGCGCTATACCTGGACTCCCAATCACGCGCTGGAAAAGGCTAGACTGCTAATCTAGCATTCCGCGCATTCCGCAAACGGGACCACATGAAGTCTCGGCTGGCGCTCCATTTTCTTGTTTTAACACATGTGGAATCTGCATCAAACTTACTAGAAAGAGGGATCCTGACAGTACCCCCCACCAAGGAAGGTCCCCCCAGTCTAGGTTTGGTAGGATTTCTTTGGTGAAAGAGACGCACCAACCTAGGAGCATGAACATCTGACTGTAACTCCCAAGACCTTTCCTCTGGCCCATAGCCTTTCCAGTCCACTAGATAGTACAGTCTGCCTCTTACAAGTTTGGAGTCCACAATTTCCTTGACCTCAAATTCTAATCCAGTGTCTAATTGAATTGGAGGTGGAACTTTTTCTTTTCGCAACCCTTCAACTGATTTCTTTAATAAGGAGACATGGAAAACTGGGTGAATTTTTAGTGTCGAGGGCAAGGTCAGTTTAAAAGTTACTGGATTGATCTGTTCTGCAATAGGATATGGTCCTATGAATCGAGGCTGAAACTTTCGACTCCCCTTTAGTCGAAGGTTCTTAGTATTTAACCAAACCTCATCACCTACTTCCAATTCTGGGGAATCTCTTCTCTTTTTATCAGCATACTTCTTATACTTGCTTTTAGCCTGCTCTAAATTCTTGGATGCATCTTCATGTACCTGCTGTAAGTGAGTTACTAAATCCTGAACTGCCAGGACTGAGATGTGAACATCTTGCAAAGTGGAATTCGGGTGTTTGCCATAATTCAAGTAGAATGGTGAATAACCCGTGGACACATTCTTTGCGTTATTATAGGCAAATTCTGCAGTCCATAAATAGTCCAACCATTCCCCACCCTGTTTCAACGTGAATAACCTTAAGTACTGCTCTACTTCCTGGTTCAATCGTTCAGTTTGTCCATCAGTCTCTGGGTGAAAACTGGTGGAAAAACGTGTCTCAACCCCAAGCCTCTTCATAAAGGCCTTCCAAAAATGAGACACAAATTGAGTCCCTCGGTCCGATATCATGACCTCAGGAATTCCATGTAATCTCACCACCTGAGCGCTAAAATGAGCTGCTAACTGCCTAGCGGTTGGAGTTCCTTTCAAAACTACAAAATGCGCCATTTTGGTGTATGCATCCACTACCACTAAGATGGTATTAAACCCTTGACAAGTAGGAAGGTCAGTTATCAAATCTAAGGTAACTGTGTGCCAGGGAGCAGGAGGATTGGGCAAGGGTTGTAGTAATCCCTTAGGTGCTTGCCGTTCTGATTTTCCTTGCGCACAAATCTCACATGTCTTTACATATTGCTCAATGTCCTTGTTCATATGTGGCCACCAATACTTCCTTTTAACTAAGTCCACAGTCTTCAGTTCTCCCTTGTGGCCTGCCAACAGATGATCATGGCATTCATTCATGGCTTGTCTCTGTAACGTGGAAGTGGGTAAGTACAAGGCTTCAGTCTGATAAGGTAAACCGTCAATGATTTCTCTTCCATCTCCTTGTTGCACCCACTCCAGCATTTTCTTAGGCGACATGACTTGGATAATTTGTTCTTTTACACTCAAGGAATCTACTGCGCCAATGATTTTAGAATTGGGAATGATTGCTTGCGTCTTAATTTCTCCTTTTATCTCTCCTGTACCTATTCGGGACAAGGCGTCCGCCTTTCCGTTTTGAGCTCCCAGTCTGTAGGTAATGACGAAGTCGTAATCAGCGAAATACAATGACCAACGTAGTTGCCGAGGCGTTAAGGTTCTGGCTGATTTTAAAAATTTCAAATTACGATGGTCAGTGTAAACTGTGACTACATGATGGGCTCCCATTACGTAGTGCCTCCATTCCTTGAAGGCGTCCTTTATTGCTAATAGCTCCTTTTCGGTTATTGTATAGTTGATCTCTGCTAGTGTCAATTTCCGTGAACGGTAGGCCACGGGGTGTAGTTGACCAGTTTCCTTATTCCTTTGAGAAAGTACACCTCCCACGGCCAAATCCGAAGCATCCGTTTCTACATAGAAGGGCTCAGATGGATCTGCATGTAGAAGGATCGGAGCTGAAGTAAATTCCTCTTTTAAAGCCTTGAATGCTGATTCTGCTTCCTCAGACCACTCAAATTGTACTCCCTTCCTCAGCAGTCTAGTGAGAGGAAGAATTTGCCGGGAGAACTCACTAATGAACCTACGATAGAAGTTTGCAAAACCGATGAATGCTTGCACTTCCTTTACACTAGTCGGAGACTTCCATTCCAGTACTGCCTGAATTTTTCGTTTGTCCATGTGAATACCTGACTGCGAGATCACAAAGCCCAGGAACTCAACTTCTGTGACGTTAAAAGCACATTTTTCCAGCTTGACAAATAACTTGTTTTCTCTCAGCTTCTGTAGAATCTTCTGCACTTGATTCCGATGTTCTTGTACATCAACAGAGTAAATCAAAATATCATCAATATAAACTATGGCACATTGATCTATGTATTCACTGAGAACATTGTTTATGAAATGCTGAAAGGCAGCCGGGGCATTGCACAGCCCATAGGGCATCACTTGGTACTTGAACAATCCAAAACGGGTTCTAAACGCCTTTTTCCATTCATCTCCAGCTCTTACTCGGATGAGGTGGTATGCCCCTCTTAGATCCAACTTCGTGAATATCCGTGCCCCTTTCACCTGGTCTAACAAAACGGAAATGAGGGGAAGTGGATATCTATTCTTCTTGGTTATTCGGTTGATTGCACGATAATCAATGCAAGTCCTCAACTCGCCTTCTTCGGCACAAAGAATAGAGGCGAGGAGACTGGGGATTGAGAAGGACGAATGAATCCATTAGCTAAATACTTGTTGAGGTACTCTTTTAAATGATCATGCTCTTTTTCGGTCAGAGCATAAACCCGACTGCACGGCATATTCGCCCCTGGTTCCAGGTCTATTTTACAATCATAGATACGATGCGGTAGTAACTGTTCCGCTTCCTGCTCATCAAACACATCTTTAAAATCTTGATATTCCGGAGGTATTGACTGGGTATTGATCACGCACACCGTTGCTTCGGCTGAACATAATGCTTGAGCTGGATTTTCCTTATGGTTTTCCGTTTGGTTTCCAAAACAATTGTTCCTACAGTAATCTGAAGTCATTTCTATGGTTCTGGCAGCCCAATCTATAGTTGGGTTGTGCTCAGTGAGCCAAGGAAGCCCAAGAATCAACTGAAACTGAGGTGCATCGATCAAATTAAAATGAATATCTTCTCGATGACCATCCTCTCGAATTAACTGCACCAATTCCGTGTGACTTACTATAGGTCCAGAAGATAAATTCGTCCCATCGATGGCTCTGACTGATTCACTCTTGTCTTTAGCTATGGCTCTCAATCCAATCTTGCTTGCGAACTTCAGATCACAAAAGTTCCCTGTTGTCTCTGAGTCCACCATAACGGTTATGCCTTCTCGCACTTCTTGACGAAACTTGATGGTCGTTGATATTATGAGGTGTGGGGAAGACGACTGTAGAGTGTTTGCCAATTGGTGTTCTTGTGGAGTTGGTTCTTGACTCGCATCCACCTGTACAACTCCTTCTACAGGTGGTGCAACTAGTTTTCCTTTGGCTTATATGATCCTTTGGGTTTCTTTGGACAATTTCTCACAAAATGTCCGCTTGTACCGCAATACATGCATAAATTGCTGGCTCGTCTTTTCTCTTTTTCTTCCTTAGTAAGCGGTCCCCTTATCGTTCCGATTTGCATTGGTTCTAAGCTGCTGCTTCCTTCTGCACCTTTTCCAGATTCAATTCTTGCTCTATCAAAGCGGGGTACAGTGCTTCGAAACTCGCGTCTTCTTTCACCCTTCCGTTCCCCTTGACGAAAATCCAATTCTAATACTAGATCTATTAGGGCAGATATCTCAGTGGGTCGATTTGGTATTTGTGCCAGTCCATCTTTTAATTCATCTCATAGGCCTCGATAGAATATTGCAGTTCTTTTACTCTCGGGCCAATCAGTCTCCATAATTAACTTGTTAAATTGGGCCAAATACGCAACTAAGTCTCTGTTGCCCTGTTTCAGATCCAACAACTCATTGTCCACTGCCTGTGAGATTCTTCTTCGGTCGAATATTCGCAAAAATTCCTTTTTAAACTCATCATAATTCTGTAGAAGAGGATCATCCCTAGATACCAAGGGCATTGACCATGCGGCCGCATCTCCACTCAAATATGACAAGATGAATGCCACCTTAGATTGTGCGTCAGGGAAGATAGAAGGGCGACACATAAAGTGCAGGGAACATTGTGTGATGAACACCTGTGCCTTCTGGGGATCCCCATTAAACCTCTCTGGCGCCGCTAGGGGTATGACCGGGGACAAGGAATGTATTACCTGTGTGGTTATTTTACTAGCTTCCCCAGTAGATGTTACGGGGGTCTCCCTATTTCTTAAAAGTGATGGCCCAACTTGCTGCGCTAACTCTGCGGTTTCTTTTCTGGAGTTTATCACCTCTTGTCTCAATCTTTGGTTTTCTTCTTTTACCGCTACCAACTCCTTTTGTATTGTATCTAAGACCGCCCCCAGTGTCTGCAAATTAATTCCCTCAACCATTCTGTTCGGGTGCAAGTTTACAACGTGGGCACTTCACTCTGTCAGAGTCCACTTGCCTTCCAACTCTGTTCTCTCGAAGACTTGCACAGGAACAGAAGATGCTAGCTTTCCGACTCCCACTTCCAACCACTCAGAATCAGAAAATACTTCATGACTCTAACTGATTAGATAGAGGGAAGGGGAAAAATGGATAAAATAACGAAATAAATTAAACAGAAGAGACTGGTCCTGATCCTCTGGAGTTCCGTAGGAATCTTCAATCAGCTTGCCAATCAGCTTCTCGAAGAACCCTAGGAATACTAAACACATACAGGATAATAATTTCACTGTACCTGCAAACTACTCTGACTTCCTTATTACTCTTTCTAACAACACCTACCCAGGAATCAGTAACGGCTTGCTGCTCTTCTATTCTGAAGTGTGGCTTGTGAATGGTCTGCTTATTCTGTATTTCCAGATGACAGATCTACCACTTACTTCTGTAAAATAATAAAAGTGTTATTGCTTTCCTGCTCTAGACTTGTACTTGAACTAAATTAATACTACTTGTTTTCTCCACCTACCAGTGTTGTTTAAATGTAGTCCTTATACTCTTTCTTTATATATTCTTCTTTAATACAGGATGCCTTCTCCTGAATGGATGAATTAACCTCATTCAACTCTCCAGGTAAGTATCTTTTCTTCTTCTTGAGAATTTCTTTAACTGTACTGAAAACCTCTCTAACACTGTCCCTATCTCTTCCTAGATATACTTGAAGTCTTCTGCTTAGCACTGTTCAGCAGACGAAATGCAACCATAGGTGAGCAGTCTGTAATTCATCAAACAGTTCATTAACCTTTTCTTGTATAGCCTGGTTGCTTAAACAATATATACACAGTCACTTGAATTAGAACGGATAACAGGAAATCTCCACTTAGCTCAGTATTTCTCCACAGTTCCAAATGAGTCTCTCGCTCTCTCTCCCTCTCTCCTTCTGTGGATATATGACAGGAATTCTCAGCTCAGGTTAATGGTTCTTCGCAGACACGCAGTTTCCCGTGCTCAGGTTTCTTCTTCGAAGACGAACTTGGCTTCAAAAGCTAGGCAGCCTTTTGACCTCGTGACACTTCTAGGTCAAGCCAGCGAAGTATAAATAAACACTACGCTGACTGAAAACGTTACTTTCTTCTACCTCAGATTCTAAGACTCTCTCAGACGTGACCTCTACGTTCGGATTCCTCAGTGAAGTGCGCAGTTCCGAAGGAACGCGCGCTACACCTGGACTCCCAATCACGCGCTGGAAAAGGCTAGACTGCTAACCTAGCATTCCGCGCATTCCACAAACGGGACCACGTGATGTCTCGGCTGGCGCTCCATTTTCTTGTTTTAACACATGTGGAATCTGCATCAAACTTACTAGAAAGATGGATCCTGACAGGCATCTTGGGTTTTGGGTTGCCAAAGATGGTAAGCTTGATGAACCGTTACAAGAGTGAAAGGTTTTGCATATAGGAATATGTGGAAATGTTCACAAGCCCACACCACTGCTAAGCCTTTTTTCTCCAATTGTGAATAGGTGTATTCAGTTTGTGCCAAGCTTGTGCATGCATATGCCACAATATGCCTTCAAGCATTTGAATGTCCATTGTGTTGGACAAGGTTCGCGCCCAACCTGGCCCGGCTTGCGTCAACAACAACCTCGGTATGGAGCTTGAGATCAAAATAAGCCATTTCAGTGCCATTCTCAATTGCATGCTTGATATTCTTATAACTTTGTTCACATTCCTGTGACTAGTAAAATGAATCATTCATTTTCGTTAAGTCCCTAAAGGTAGTACTTACTGTGGCAAAATCATGTATGTATCTGGACCAGTAACTGGCCATGCCAGGGAATTATCGTAATATGGTAACATCTTGAGAGGGGATTGATAGTCGACAAAGCGTGTCGTTTAGCTGTATCCAGCATCATGCCCCCATCAGAAAAGAAATTTTATGGAACTCACATTTCTCAGACTTCAAAGTTAAATCTGAATCAGCAAGTAAGTGACACACTTGTGTAAGAGCTTTACCATATTCCTTTTTTGTATCTCTGAAAACTAATATATTGTCACAGTAATTGAAGGCATTCATGACATGTTTTATGATACTTCGAATGGCATCTTGAAAAGGTTTGTCGGCTGATGACACACTGAAATGTAAGCATTTATATCTGAACTAACCAACATGGGTCAAAAAGCATGGTAATGTACCTACATTTTTCTTTAAGTATATCCCTTGTTCAGATCAAGGCGAAAGAAGCCTAAGGCACCATTTAGCTGTGTGTTCATGTCGGCAAAGTGCAGACTGAGATGTTGTTCTCGTTCAATTGCCTTGTTGGCTTGAAGCATATCAACACAGATGTGTACAGCTCCTTCACTGTCCTTTTCCGGACTATGGGAGAAACCCTCAGAGTTGGACCAGTAGATCGCTCAATGATATCGTGCTTTAGTAATGTCTCAAGCACTTTCTCAACAGCTTCCTGTAGATGAAATGCAATGTATGTATGTCTTTGAGCAACAGGACGATTGTCCTCATTGATATGTAGTTGCACTTTCTTGGTCTTAAGGTTTCCCAATCCATGAAGCAATGACAGAAACTGGCTTATTATTTTGTGATGAGCATTCATGTAGTTCACCAATATCAGTCCAATATCAGCAGCAGTAGTGAAAATGGGTAAGCAAGCACTTGATGCAGTACCTTGAAGTACATAAATAGGTGCCAGGGGTAAAAGGGGTTACTGGAGGATTATATCACCCCCAATCCCAGCATTTTACAGACTTCACTTTTAATACTGAGCCTCACCTTATCCGATAACTGTAGGATTTATTCTAAGCGGGAGGTTGTCCTCTATGTCCACATCAAGGGTACATAGGTGGGTGGTCCAAGAATAAGGGAGAACATAGAATAGTACTGTCCCAACACTTGGTGGCAATCTCTCTGCTGTTCTGGAGTAATACTGGGGGAAAGGATTATTCCCTCCACAGACTAGTCTTTCTCCTTGGAGTCTAAGAGGTCAGGGAGAGGTTCACTCTCCTCCTCTTCTTTTCCATCTGTCACCAACAGCATGGTGAGATCATGCATCTCAAAGTGAGGATTGAGGCGATTGATATGGAGAACCTTGTCGGGTTGCCTAGGGGTCATGAGGTCCACCGGGTAGGTGGCCTCACCCTTCCTCTCAATCACCTCATAGGGCACAGTCCAATGATCCTGGAGGGCCCTGAACTCCATTGGTTCCTTCACCCACACTTTCTGTCCAGGAGTCAATTCTACAGTGGTAGAATTTTGTCCATACCACTGCTTCATGGCATGCTGACTAGCTTCCAAGTTGGCAGAAGCTTGCTTCCACAACTTAGCCATTTGGCTTCTGAAGACCAGCATGTAGCTCAATACATCCTAGGGAATCTCCTGGGAACTTGCGCCCACCCACTCTTATACCAAACTTAGAGGTCCTGTGACAGGGTGCCCATAAAGATGCTCAAAGGGGCTGAAGCCCACTCCCTTCTTTGGTACCTCCCTTTATGCAAACAACAGGCATAGCAAGAAGATGTCCCACTTTCTCCTTGGGGCCGTGGACAGGCTTCTAATCATGCTCTTCAGGGTCTTGTTGAACCTTTCAACAAGCCCATTTGTTTGTGGATGGTAAGGAGTGGAGAACTTGTAAGTTACACCACACTCATACTACCTGGTTTCTGCAGACTTCCAGTCTCGGGAGGATGTTACCTCTCACATCAGTAGGGGGTTTGACAAGATGTCCAGACAGGTCTTTCTCCAATTCTTCCCCCTCAGACTCTGGCCCCTCCCCCTCGTCATCTGTGTTGTTTTGGTGGGTTTCTGCCCATGCCGTCAGGGCTTTATGAAGCTCTGCCGTCTAGGCACCTCCTTTAGTGAACACTGTTCTTTCTTGGCAGAGTCGCTTGAGCAGGTCTACTGCATAGATCTTGAGATTAGCCAGCTCAAATTCCATATTGCAGATAATAAATGAGTATTTGGAAAAAGACTTTTGGAAAAATCAAAGATGTCAATTAGGGAGTATTAAAAAAGGCTTGAATTGGTCTTAGTCTAGAGTTGTAGTGAACAATGAGTCACAATATGGTATTGAACAAACACAAATCATATTTACATGGCTGATCACCAATGTTAGAAATGGCATTTCTGGTTGGCAGAGATATGCACCCTGACCAAGCAGGAACAACCACTCTTGTCAGGGTAAGCAAGATGCACACTAAAAGATAACCTGTGCTCACCCTCTGGTAGTTTTACACAGAGCAGTCAGGCCTATATAAAGAGGCAATGTGAAATGTATTTGTGCAACACCCACACACACTCAATAACACAATACCACAAAAATACTCCACACGGGGTTAGACAAATTAATAATAATGTTATGAACAAAACAACAAACATCCAATTAGGAGATTCGAAATAAATAATTTTTAAAGATTAATCATAATATAGTTCTTACACTCTTAAAGTACCAACCAAAGCTATCTGGTTGCGCTAGCTTTGTGTAAATCCAAAGTTCAGGACGACCGCAATGGAGGGACTCATGCAGGTCCAGCTGAAAGCGTACCTTGGATAGAGGAAGCGTCAACATCAGTGACAATGCGCGGAGCAGAGGAGGCGGTACTTCGTCATCGATCCCGTGGAAGGAGTAGGTAGGTCAGTTCCGATCCATGCAGCAGATGAAGACTTCCTCAACGAACACCTTTACTATACAGGCGATGCATCAACATCAAGCTACACTATCCGTCGGTGTTGAGCTGCGCAGTCTGTCAAAGTGATGCTGTCTATCAACAACAGCATCGGTGTAGAAGGAGATGCATCAGGTTCAGTTGGCACAAAATCATCGATGCATGGGTTCTGCTGAACAGCAAAAGCACTTTCAAGGGCCATGGACAGGATTGGCACAACTTGGCAATGCGGGACTCAAAGATGGCAGTGTCCAGTTGCTGAAGCAGAGTTGAATGAAGTATTTGATGCCCTTGAGACTTCAGAACAGGGGGCAAGACCACAAATCCATGGAGTCACTCTGACTTCAAGGGAGACATGTCCAGTTCTTTACGTCAGCAGGGTAGAGGGCAGCAAGTAGCAGGCACCAGAGCGGAAAAGTAGTTCTTCCAGAGTAGTGGTCCCACAGAGTGGCAGTCCTTGTAGCAGCATAGCAGTCCTTCTTCGTAGCAGAGTTCTTCACAGGTCCAGACGTGTACTGTCTTGATAGGCTCAGATACCCCTTACTTATACCCAGTTGTGCCAATCAAGTGGAAGTGACTTCAAAGAAGGGTCTTTGAAGTGCGCATAGGTCCTTTTTTCCCAGCCCTGGCTCCAGATTATCAGTAGGGGGTAATTAGTCCTATGTGTGGGGAAAAAAAACACTGCCTGTTTGGGTGTGTCTGCTCCCCCTCTTTTCCTGCCCAGGAAGAGCTATCAGAATGCAGATGAATGTAGATAAGTACTTAGACACACCTACCCTTCCTGTGTTAGTGGCTGACTAGAGGTAATGCACAACGTATAGCTGTCACCCACCCGAGACATGTATTAGAGACAGACTGCAGGCACACACAGCAATAAGAGCAGAGAAATGCCTACTTTCTAAAAGTGTAATTTCTAAAACATAATGTTAAATCCAACTTTGTCAGTAAAGAGCATTTATCATTACCATTCCACAGATATAAATCATGATGCAGCTATTCCTCTGTAATTAGGAATTACGGTTGAAAAGTGTATTAAGAAATTCTCAATGGTAGCCTATGAGAGGAGCATGCTTCACAGTAGTGAGAACAGATTTGAGTGTCTGTCACTACCAGGACATGCAAAATGTAGCAGTACATGTCATATCTTTTACTTACACAGCACCCTCCACTATGGGTTACCTACGGACTACCTTAGGGGGTGACTTATGTGTAATAAAAAGGGAGTTTAAGGCTTGGCAAGCAGTTTTAAATTCTAAGTCCAAGTGGCAGTAAACTACACACACATGCCCTGCAATGGAGGGCCTAAGACAGGTTTGAAAGGCTACTTGCGTGAGTGGCAAAATCAGTGCTCCAGGCCCACTAGTAGCATTTAGGTTACAGGCCCTGGGTATGTAGTATAACATTTTACAAGGGACTTACAAGATAAACTAAATATGTCAGTTGTGTATACACCAATGTTAGAAAAACAGAAATGTATGTGGAGGGTCAAGGGGAATATTTAACGACCTGTCTGCTCATTCCCCTGCATACAAGATACAAAACACACAACAGAGCAGACCAGGTCTAGAGACGGTGTGTAACAACAACAGTGACTGTGTGACAATAGTGGTGCATGCGTGAGAAAAACGTTGAAAACAAAAGGCTAAAGTAATTCCCATCAGCCCACCCTTATGGTGGAGTTTACGTCATGTGGTGATTACTAGTCATACCATCCCAAATCCGACCATATAGTGCCGGTGCGGGAGTGGATGTTGATAATGTAGTCATGATGTACATCCTAAAGTGATGTTGATAGAAAAGTGCAGTGCTCAAGTGATAGTGATAGATAAAATCGACTACACAGACTCCAAAGCTCGTTTAGACAGGAGTCCATGTGTCGAGGGTTAAAAATACGCCAAGTAGTAAGACTACTCTCTGGCGCTGTACAAGATGGTCGACATGTTTCAGCCTCATGGGCATTTGCCCCGGCTTTCTTCAGGACCTTAGACATAGAGTGGCTACTGCAACTACATGTAATGTGTTCAGTGGATCATAACAAGAATGTACTTGTAAAAAGTTACATGTATGCCAGAAATTTAAATACTTAAGTGTCCACTGGAGGGAGAGAAATATGTCTTCTTCCTATCAAAAACAAGAAACAGAAAACAGTTTGTCAAACAACCCTAAACTACACACATACACCCACATACGCACACAGAGACCGTCTAGCCACACCTGCTAGAATAATTTGCATTCTGCATTATAAAAAGCATAATAGCTTAATCACCCTGAGGCATTTCCTCACGGTGATACTCACCCAGCTTTGTGTGGGTGACGACCTCACCTCACCCGGCGACCGCTCGGGAGTATGAGGTCCCGCTCTATAGTGTAGAAAAAGGGAACACAGTAAGCACATACCTTTACAGTGCCCAAACCAATGGCACTACACATATAACCCAACAGTCGTGTGATAGTGACCCAACTGCCATGTTCAAAACTGACACATACAAAGACTCCCAAGGGACGCATAGAAATCGCACATCTTACGATATCCATCATGTCGCAAGGCATTGTCCTGACACTACAGTGTGCCTCAAAACAGCTACTTTAGGGCTCCTCTTTAAACAATATGAATAATGAGTGTAGACTGAAGACTTAGTTTAAGACCACAGTACTTTAGCATTAGTGGGGGGTCCTGAGGGGTGCCCATGAATGGCTATCTAGGCCACTCACAATCAATGGCTCATTGATTGTTAAGGAATATAGAACGACAGAGTCCCCTCCTGGAAAACAGAGCCATCCTGCTCCTTGTTACATCAACAGGGAATGGCTGATCCTGTCTCATCAGTAGGAACTGACTAGTATAAAGCAGGGCCCCCAGGCGACTCACCTGTCCGTCGGTGCCCCCGGTTTGAAACGAGCGGAAGTGGAGGTGTGTATAGTGCCGCTCATTTCCCCTTTTAAAGGCTAAAGATAATTGGATAATCAATGCTCCGTGGTGTTAAAAATATACAGATGCGGAAGCTAGCGCATGCGTACTAATCAGAATCCGCTGCTCATTAGCGCATGCGCGGTAGTCTTAGAACGCACGACTACGGCTTGTTGCACCAATACATGGCGCCGTATTTTACAAAAAAGAAAAGGAATTACCTCATATTGAATCGTTGAGGCAGGAAACAAAGAGTCCTGACTCCTATAAGGGTACAACTAGAAGATTCTATGTTGCACTCGGTCCTGTCCCACTAAGGACTAATTCGCATGCCCCAACAGGAGACACTATTCCTCAGGCATGCGCCCGGCGAGGCTCGCCAATCACTTTAGGATGTACATCATGACTACATTATCAACATCCACTCCCGCACCGGCACTATATGGTCGAATTTGGGATGGTATGACTAGTAATCCCCACATGACGTAAACTCCACCATAAGGGTGGGCCTTTTGTTTTCAACGTTTTTCTCACGCATGCACCACTATTGTCACACAGTCACTGTTGTTGTTACACACCGTCTCTAGACCTGGTCTGCTCTGTTGTGTGTTTTATACACCAATGTTACCATGTTTAGGGGAGAAGACCATTGCACTTTAGCACTGGTCAGCAGCGGTAAAGAGCTCAGAGTCCTAAGGTTAACAAAAAGAATCGGCAAAATGAGAAAGTAATCAGGCAAAACGTTTAAGGGAAGACCACCGTACGAATGACAGGTCTAGCATCTCCCCATCCCAAAACCAAACGTAACCTAACATTAACAAGAAATTAAAGTTCTCAATACAAAAACATATGTCTTCAATGTCTGCTGCAGGCATGGTCATCTTGAATCAGGAATGCAGGCTCTGCCTCACTTCCCCTCCCATCTCCTGTAGTATTAGCCTAATTACTCTGCACGTCTCTATTATAATCTAGTGGCCAGGTCCAAGTCAAGTTTAATTTATTTGATTTAGTTCTTTACTGAGAACAACAAATTTTGGGTGAGACATTTGTTATAAAAATATACATAAAAACATTCAATACACGTTTGGAAAAGTTTAAAAAAATGTAAACAGGTTATAACACATAAATTCATCTGGGGGAAATTTAAAAAGCGAGATCATACTCTGCACAGATGCACTATTATATTTAAATTGGATTATTTGTAAATAGAGCCTTCTGGCCTCAACCAATGTCGAGTTCGGGCATACCAACAGAACATGCTTCAGATCTTGCACTCCTCCATTGCAGAGATTGCATATATTGGTAGCACTTTCTTTATGGGTCCATTTAAAAGTCAATGATTTAAAAGGGAGTATCCCAAGCCGTAGTAAAATTATACATTGCCGCATTCCATGCCTTAAAGAAAAATGGATATAATGTTAAACCTGTTTATATTCAATTGATTCTGCATAGTGTTCATAATGATGCAATGAAGAGCAGCGCATAATGTCCAATTCAAAACTAATCCTCAGCGTTAGATGTTTTAAGAAAAGCTTCAGTTGGGCTGGAGTCCATGATTTCAAGAGTGCACTTGTACAGTTTGATAATTTAAAAGCAATAATCAGGTTTTGGCTGAAAATTTACTTTGTAGATTCGGGCTTGAATGTCTCCATTTTTTAGTAAAGATTTTAAAGTGCCTTGATCTGCATGTAAAAGATTATAGACCCATCTTAAAATATTGGTGATGGCTCTGGTGGAGGAGCTGACTAGAGAAAATTCCAATCACAGTTCTTGTGCAGGGACAGCTTGTTGGACCTTAATCAATTTACGAATAATTTTCCCTTCTTTAGTTTGAATTTTATGCCACTGGCTGATTGGAATGTATTCCAGAGCATACAATAAGATGGGGGAATCTTAGAACTATAGACCTGTAATAAGGAAAAGAAGTGCCTTTTCTCAGAAGAGGAATCTAAACGTTGAATCGCCCTCAAGTGAACATCTGCTTTACAACTCAAGTGCTGCAGGTGAGGAGAGTTATGTAATGATTGGGTGAGAATTCGCCTCAAATAAGTATATTCTTTTGCCACTTCTAGCGATTCTCCTCCCAATGTCCCATTGAATTTTGGATAATGTTTTTTTCCTCTGAATGGTACTACTTTCGTTTTTGTTGTGTTTGGAACCAAAAATAAATGTTTTGTATATCTTGTAAGCACATCTAAGTTCCTTTGTAATCCAAATGGGGTGAGATCTAGTATTACCACATCATCGGCATACATCATTATGTGAATTTTACACGATGAAATCTTCGGAGGGAAATTAACTACCTGCAAAAAACTAACCTGGAGGTCACTAAGGTACTATGAGAAGAGGAGAGGAGCCAGCAGGCAACCTTGCCTAAGACCATTTGGTGTGGCTATTGCGCAGTATGCCCCTTTTCTCTTCCCATTTGTACTTGCCACCAAGTTTCTGAATGTAATGAAATAATTACATGTAGAAGAGTTTCCGGAATTCCCTGACTTCTGAGCTTGTTCCAGAGTGTAGGTCTGTCCACTCTATCGAACGGCGTCGTGAAATAAAAAAAGACAGCATTAACGACCTGCGATTTTTAAACCACGTATTTGTCGATAATTGTCTGTAACACTGTTATGTTATCCGTTACAGAGTGTTTCTGTCGGAACCCATACTGATTAAATGGGATCACTCCTGTAGGAAAGGCCCAGGGGGATATCATCAACAAAATGCGATAAGTATCGCAAATAGCGCTTAGCGTGTTTTTTAATTCGGCCGTCTATCGCTGGATTTTCTCGCCGTGTTAGCGGCATATCAGCGATGCGTTGCACAGAGGCAATGTGAAATCCAGCGATAGTGGCATAAGGCAGCGATAGCGGGATGAATACTGCAATGATTTTTGGAGATAATGGAAAATCTCGCTAATACACAAGTGTGGACTTAAACTTAGAATCCACCTCCCATTATAAGGATGGTTTAGTTAAGTTTCGATCAGGCGTACAATACCTGTGATACTCGTTGTAAGCGCTACTTTATTTATCGCTGGTGCTGCATTGTAAATAGTGCGAAGTTGTGCTTGTGTCGTTTTTCATGCAGTCATTTTAAGGAACGCCCACTTTGCATGTCATTAGCGATAATTATCGCTGACATGCAAAGCATTAACAAAGCGGCTGCCATCGCAAGTAAACTAGCGCTACATATTCTTAGCAGGGCCTTGCTAATAGTGCAATAAATAAATCACCGCTTTTCAGCTGAAAAGTGCAGATAAAGTGGCAAAAAAGTCGCTTGATGAATGCCCCCAGTGTTTAAGGTGGTCCAGGACAGTTGCCGCAAACATCTTCCCTATTGAGTCCAGCAATGCAAACTGTCGATAGTTACCTGGATGCAACTCAGATCCCTTCTTGTAGATTGGGATCACAATACTCCCCTTCCATGATTTTGGGACTTTCCCAGTAAAGTAGCAATGAGAGTAAAGTGGTGCTAGAAACTTACTCCATTCCTCGGGATTACTTTGAAGTACCTTCATCAGGATTTGGTCCTGGCCAATGCATCAGACGATCTTGCTTTCTTTATATGATGCTCTATTTGGCGAGCTGCAGGAGAAGAATTATTTTTAATATTTTCCCTGTGAATACTTGGTGCGGACTTCATTTTTCATGATTCGAATTTAGTTTATATAAATTATGTAGATATATTTCCCATTCAATTGGGGGAACTGGTGAAGCTTGCTGAGATTCCTTAGTACCTGTTTATTTAGCTATTAAGTTCCAATATGCCTGAGTATTATCTTGTTTTGCTGCAGTTTGAATAGCGACCCAATTTTGATCTTGTTGCATTTTTCGAATTTTTTTCTTTTTCCCTTCGCCAGCATTTTTTTAGATGTTTAATTTCTTGATCTCTTGATTTCTTGAATTGCAGACATATTCATTTGTTTAATGCAATAGCTCTTTTATCTGGCTTCTTTCTTGTGTGAATTTTTGCTTGAGAGTCCCACTGTTTTACAGACGCCTGTAGAACCTGCATTATTTTATTGTGCACTAATTAAAACTTTACTATTGGATCCAAAGAATTAATGAATTGTAATACTTGTGTGTTGACAATTTTGTGGTTGATTTTATAAAAAATGGTGGATGCCCATATTAATCTCCCTTGGACCTGGTTCACAAGTACAGTACTTTATAAGTGCATAATGGGCCCATGAGAGGTGAATTGCAGTGTTATTTCAGTTTTGAGTCTTAATATTGCATGATTGCGTCCCTGTTGAAATTTGATACTTAGTTTTGTGACTCTGCCAAACAGATCTTGACTGCAAATCATATAGTCTTAAATTGAAGAGCTGAAGTCGCCTTTTATTGTGAAGGTTGCAGGTATGTCTCCTTCAGTGCATCCATTTAGAATGACACCGTTTATTATAGGGAGAGAAGATAATAAGATTTTCCCTTGTTTATCTGCTTTGATCCCTCGGGGGAATAGTGGAGTAGGGACTAATAGAGCTTCCTCTTGTTCTCCATATTCCCATTCTTCTAGGAGATCATTGGAGACTTTCCCGTTTAAGTCTCCTAATAGAAAAAAAAAGGTGGGAATCCTCTTCCTTCTACCACTTTTTCTATTTCCTCAAATGATTTAATCATAAGCACATCGTTCGTGGGACCTGGTGGAATATAAACATTGAAAATGATTAGGTCAGTTGAAGTGTCCATGGAAACATGCCGGCATTTGACCTTTAAACATTGGATTTTTTGATTTCCCTTCCCTGTTTATGACTGTTTAGGGTCTCCGGTATCCAGGACCAATGGTATTCCTTTGGGTATCTCCTGCTTATCTTATTTTTGTTCCAGATCACTCTCTCTACATTTTCTATCGAAATGATTAGATTTTTATTAGGAATACTGTCGGGATTTTTGGTGCCACTGGTTTTTTGGTCTAAAGACTGTATTTTCATACTGTTCCCTTCCTCAAATGTACCCTTTGTTTGATTTCCTTTATTATTTACGACTGCAACGTTGTATCCATTTTTGTAAAAGATCTCACTTTCTTTTAAAATTATTGTTGGTATAGTGGGACCCGTTTCGGGCTAACATCCCTCATCATCCAGGTTAGCTTAAATCCAGTGCAAAGTGAGCATAGGACCCACACCTGGGCATACCCTGCCAACTTAGGTCGAACAAAGCAAACACAAGGAGACAATGAACGGAGAGCTGAAACTTTTCAGACACTCACCCCCAGTCAAGCCCGAAACTGGTCCTAGGGTGCTTGTTTCCAGTCCAGGGAGGACCGGGCCTGGCAGTTCGGGCTGGACTGTTCCCATTGAGCGCAGGATCAAGACTGATTTGCATATGGCTGGGGCCAAACTGGAATGGCATGGTGAGCAAAAAAACGATGGATTTAGGCCCAGATCTCTGTACTGGGGTGAATGTATGACATTGTTCTGCATTCTGTCCATAAATTGTTCTTTTAGCATTTGAAGATTAAACAGGTCACAAATCTGACTTGAAAGCAGTTATTAGTATTTTTAGTGAATAGTGTTGGACCTGGCTCTCTCTGCAGGGCCACCCACAAATGTTCTGCCTTGTCTCCTCCTACTTTTTACAGAATTCGTTTTGATGATCTTAGAACTATATGCACTTTACCACTGCTAACCAGTGATAAAGTGCCTGTGTTCTCTACTTAAGCATGACAATATTGGCTTATCCCCCAATTTGTATATTTAATTTACATACAAATCCTTCGTAAGGTGGTTCTATATGTACCCAGGACCTATACATTACATGCTACTAGTGGGCCTGCAGCACTGATTGTGACACCCACTAAAGTAGCCCTTTAAACATTTCTCAGGCCTCCCATTGCAGAGCCTGTGTATGCAGTTTTAAAATGCCATTTCGACCTGGCAAAATAAACCTTTTACAAGGCCCAAACCTTCATTTTTAATGCATTAAAGTCAGCCCCAAGGTAAGCCTTGGACTGCCCAGAAGGCAGTGTGCAATGTATTTTAACAGTAGGACATGTACTTTCAAATGTGACATGTCAATTGGTAGTGAAAAACTCTAAAAAAAATAATCCACTACTACAAGACCTATCTTTCCTATAGGATAACATTGGAGTTGCCATATTACATTTTATAAGTATAATTTACAAATGTAATTGGAAAATGCTAAGAGCTAACAGGTTTATGTTCAGTATCTCTGGAATGTTAATTTAAAATCCTAACTTATAGTGAAGGCAGATTGTAAAACTACAATTCTGTAAATGCCACTTTTTTTTTAGTTGGCATTTCTTTTGCCTTAGCCGTTTGGTGCTTGCAGCCTGCCTCTGGCCACATATCTGTGTGCAGTTGGAAGTTGGGTTTTTTATATTCCTCCGAGACAGCCACGCGCAATGGGAGCGTACGAACTTAGGTGTGACTGGGTGGGCAATCACTGGCAGAATGGGAGGAAGGAGCTGGACACAGCCCCACTTACACTTGAATAGGCAGTGTCGTGTCTCGACACAAAGGGTTACATACACGCTGTAGTTAGACTGTAGCATCTGTGCAGTTCAAAGACACTGTCTAGAAGTTTCTTCCACCTTCCAGAACTACGGCCCCAGGGTATAACAAGAAGGCCTCAGACACCAACTCTTCTCGCCTACTCCTTCTCTACTGGCAAACGGTGGGGATCAAGGGGGGGGAGTCTGTACATGGTGTTCGTGGACCTAAGGTCCGCATTTGACTTGGTACCACGCAAGAAACTATGGGCGGTCCTCAGGGAGCTAGGTGTTCCTCCACAGCTACTACAGGCAATAATTAGGCTCCATGATGGAAATTTTGCCCAGGTCAGGTGCGGGAGGCAGGGGGCGCTGTCATCTAGATTTCCAGTTCGCAGGGGGGTAAGACAGGGTTGTGTCCTCGCACCGACCCTGTTTTGGTTCTTTGTTAATGGTGTAATATCTCACCTTGACAACGTCAGGAACAACGATGCCCCCAGGCTGGCAGGCAGGAGGGTTCCGGCAATTATGTTTGCAGATGATACCCTCCTGCTCTCCAAATCCCCAATGGGGATCCAACGGATACTGGATGGGTTTGGGGATTTCTGCAGGGCGCATGGCCTTGAGATCAACGCAGAAAAAAACTAATTCATGGTATTCAATCCCTCGTCAACCACTAGGCCTAATCCAACCTTGGGATCTGATAGGCTGTAAAGGGTTAGAACGTTCCAGTATCTGGGGGTAACTCTACATGAAAATCTATCTTGGGGTCCACAGATAGCAAGAGCCCGTCTAAAGTTATCCCAAATGGTGGGGGCATTTTTGAAGGTCTTGAATTCTTCAACCTTCAAACCAGTTAGTCCAGCCCTGGAGATGTAAAAAACCCAAGCCAGAGCTGCTTCATCTTATGGTGGTGAGCTATGGGGTCATAATGTTGGGACAGAACGCGTCAAGGTGGAAAATAACTTCCTTAGACGTTTGCTGGCTCTACCACGAGGCACACCCCTGCTACCACAGAGACTAGATTTGGGGCTCCCCTCAATAGGGGATGAACTGGCTCTAAAGCCATTGAGGTATTGGCATAGGCGTTGGTCCACCAGTGAACTCTCCCGCTATAGGCAAGATCTGAAGCATGTTCTGAGTCTTAACTGTTGCGACAGAATTCCATGGGTGGCATATGTAAAACGAGAATTCTACCGACTGGGACTGTCTGATCTGTGAGATGATCCCGAAAGAGGCTGTCCCGCAAAATGCTCACCAAGACTTTCAAGGACAAGAGCCTAACTTCGCTCGTGTGTGCCTCGAAAATCGGCTCCCTTACTGAACAATTCCTGGCCACCGAAATAAAGAATTTTTGGATTGGATTGGTTCTATATGTACCCAGGACCTATACATTACATGCTACTAGTGGGCCTGCAGCGCTGATTGTGACACCCACTAAAGTAGCCCTTTAAACATTTCTCAGGCCTCCCATTGCAGAGCCTGTGTATGCAGTTTTAAAATGCCATTTCGACCTGGCAAAATAAACCTTTTGCAAGGCCCAAACCTTCATTTTTAATGCATTCAAGTCAGCCCCAAGGTAAGCCTTGGACTGCCCAGAAGGCAGTGTGCAATGTATTTTAACAGTAGGACATGTACTTTTAAATGTAACATGTCAATTGGTAGTGAAAAACTCTAAAAAAAAATAATCCACTACTACAAGACCTATCTTTCCTATAGGATAACATTGGAGTTGCCATATTACATTTTATAAGTATAATTTACAAATGTAATTGGAAAATGCTAAGAGCTAACAGGTTTATGTTCAGTATCTCTGGAATGTTAATTTAAAATCCTAACTTATAGTGAAGGCAGATTGTAAAACTACAATTCTGTAAATGCCACTTTTTTTTTAAGTTGGCATTTTTTTTGCCTTAGCCGTTTGGTGCTTGCAGCCTGCCTCTGGTCACATATCTGTGTGCAGTTGGAAGTTGTTTTTTTTATATTCATCTGAGACAGCCACGCACAATGGGAGCGTACGAACTTAGGTGTGACTGGGTGGGCAATCACTGGCAGAATGGGAGGAAGGAGCTGGACACAGCCCCACTTACACTTGAATAGGCTGTGTCGTGTCTCCACACAAAGGGTTGCATACACGCTGTAGTTAGACTGTAGCATCTGTGCAGTTCAAAGACACTGTCTAGAAGTTTCTTCCACCTTCCAGAACTATGGCCCCAGGGTATAACAAGAAGGCCTCAGACACCAACTCTTCAGTACACTTCTGGACCTGTGGATACTCTGCCAGAAAGATGGACTGCTGTGCTGCTGGAGGACTCCTACTTTGCTTGACTGCACTCTGCTGGACTCCTGCTTTTCTGTGCTGACCTGCTGCCTCCTCCTTTCTTTGCTGGTTGACGAGGACTGGACCTGCATCTCTTGAACCCAGAACCCAGAGTGACTTCAATGGGTAGTTGGCTGGCATCCTAATTAGAAGTCTCAGGGACAGACCAGTCGTCCAACAACCTTTCACCTGCACCTGGACACTGTCATCTGTGAGTCTACCCTGCCATGTTGTACCAACTCAGTCCTTGACCCGTGGAAGTGGACCTACATGATTTACCAGCCCCAGTAGATTTGCAAAGCTGATGACTTTTCTCTGCTGAGCAGCGCATCCATGAGCAGAACTGACACATCTTCTCTGCTGAGCGGCGCATTCCCGAGCAGAATTGACACATGTTTTACAATGAGCAGCACATCCCCGAGCAGAACCAACCCATCACCATCACTGTGTGGTTTAGACCCGTTGCAAATACCTGCATCCCCATCACAGTCCTCAGAACCAATGCATCACCTGGACTGCACATTGCAACTTTGGTGCAGGCCCTCGCATCTCCTGTCAATGGCAACCTCGACGACAACGCCGGACTCCATATCTCAGCCACGCAGCTATTGTGAACTGACGCATCACCCTGACTGCGTGCCGCACCCTTGACACCAGACTTTGCATCACAATCCCTCATTGACAAGATCATCAACAATGTAGTACCTCACACCACAGCCTCGCCACATCTCGGAACCAATGCAGTGCTTCAGTTTATTTATTTGTTTACTTCTTAAGCGCGACTGCCACCCAAAGGGTATCCTGGTGCTGAGACTGTGTCTATCCTGCAGGCAGACTACCATTACATTGCTCTGGGGAACAAAAAGGTCTTGAGGTCCTTTTTAAATTAGGTGAATTCTTGTCTACACCTCAGCGTCAACGGGAGGGTGTTCCAAAGAGTAGCGGACGTGAAGCTAAAAGCACGGCCACCCATCCTCACTCTATTGATCCTAGGGACCATCACTAGAAACGCGGAGGAGGATCTTAAAGGTCTAGCAGCGCAGTACCAGGAAAAGAGATTTTGGAGCGGTATCGGCCCATGTCCATGCAAAGCCTTAAAGACAAGGCATAACGCCTTGAAGGAAATTCTCTGTTGGACAGGTAACCAATGAAGATCAGCCAATGCGACAGAGGAAGAGGCGGAACGAGGACGGGAAAGAGCCAATTTAGCCGCCATATTTTGCATCCTCTGCAGCTTTAAAATCAAAGTTTTTGGGGCTCCCAGAAGTAGTGCGTTGCAGTAATCTAATCGACTAAGAATAGAGCTGCGCACTACCTCTGCCCTTGCCTCCTTGGGGAGAAGCGGTAAGATCTTACGTAGGGCGCGAAGTAAGCCCATGCAACCCGCTATAGTTCTATTCACAGAGGCATCAAGCTGCAGGTTGGGTTCAAACAGAACTCCCAAATTACGGGCCGACCAGGGGCGTAACACAGGCCCACGCAGACCCCGCATTGCGGGGGGGCCCCCAGCTCTAGGGGCCCCTCACAGGGCCCCTGATCACACAGTACATTTGCCGACAGCAGGGTCTGTCTGCAACTGTAACGTAAACGTACTTAAAAAAAAAAAAAACACCGCACGTACGTGATGACATTTTGCGCTGTACGCAAGCTGCGTGGTTTTCAGCATGAGAATAAGGCTGAGGCATAGGGTGGGCTAGTATGGACATGCGCAGCACAGTGTGACCTGCACATCATGCGGCCGGTGGGTCCCAGGCACTGCAGTGAGACGACGCAAAGTGTGACCTGCACGTCATGTGGCCGGTTGGTCCCACTCCCAGGCAGTGAGACGACGGAGACCATACATTTAAGAATTGCTGCTCGTGGTCTTCTGCAGCCCGCCCCTGCCTGCTACCAAAGCTGCAGGCCTCAGGTGAGCCAGTCGGAAAGAACTAGCTGGGGCCCGGGGGGGGGGGGGGGGGCAGTGTTTATGGTAACGAGGTCTCTGTGTGTGCATGTATAATACATGTATATTTCCAAGTAAATAACCAAAAAATGGTGTAAATGGGCCCCAAGTTTATCCTTTATTAATGAGACGCCGAGTGTCCCGCTGTTTTAGAGCACTGAGACTTTCATAATATTTAAACTTAAATTACACTTCTGTCTCTTTGGAAATGCTCGGGGAACGAGAGGATATTTAAGCCAGGGTCTTTTTGTGTGTTAATGCTTAGTTAACGCTGCGCCACGTACATCAGCGATACTTTACTGGTTGGAAAGCGTCATGACAGGGCGCCTATCGTACAGTAATCACATTTACAGTACACTTGCAGCAACAAGATAATTACGCTAAAATACACAACCTCGATGTTAACAGTGTTGTGCGCACTTGATGCAGAGTGCCAGAGCAGTAATTTTTTATTAAAAGTGATAAGAAAAGCCCAAAACATGACTGCAATATCATCTGCCTCCAGCGGTTAGAGTTTCCCTGCAATGACTGGGCAGCTAGTCGAAGCAGTGCCACATGGAGATGTATGTGTGGCTCAGCCATAATAAACATTATTAATGTGTGTATTGTGTAATGGGACCTGGAGGCATTTAAAATCATCAGGTATACTTGGGGGACTTGCACAGACGCAACCCAATGTAAATATGTGTTTCTCCCTTTCCAGTAGCTGAAAAGTATCCAGTTTTCTGTAATATTTTAAGATATTATTGCTGGACGCAAGATAGTGGTTCATCAGGGAAGGTCGCAGGAGGTCACCTGGGACCTCTAATAGGTTGACGCAGAGTGCGTAATTTTCTGGCTGGCGAGCTCCTGATTGAGTCAGGAGGGGCCCCTTCCACGTATCCTGCAGGGGGGCCCCCTCAAGTTTCGTTACGCCCAGCCTCTACCGTACCTGGAATAGATGTAGGCCAAAAATCGTCCGGAAGCGGACGAGGGGTACGGTCTAGGGAGCAATGAAGAACCTCCGTTTTAGATCCGTTGAATTGAAGCGAGTTGGCTTGCAACCACTCAGCTACAGCCGACATACAGCAGTGGAAAGTGTCTCTCGATATTGCCTTAGTGCCCTCAAATGAAAAAATCAATTGAGTGTCATCGGCATAATTGATGACGGATATGCCGAATGACTTTATCAGGGCAACCAGAGGTCGAAGACCTCACAACACATCTTTGACTTGACTCCTTGCAGCACTCTGAAACCTGGTTTTTAATGTACTTTGGTCAGAGGGCCTATCTGAGTTTCTGTAGCCAGAGCCCACGCTACATCGCTGTCGACCTGAATTTGAGATTTTGTCCTGGTCCGGCACAACCAGATATTCAGCATTGGGACTTTGTGCTTTTAGCAGCTATTATCACTAAAGTCTTTTATTAATCTATGCATCCGGTTCTAATGATTAAATTTTGGTTGCTGCTTGATCAGGGCTCACACCCCAGTCGACCAACCACCCAATTTCTTACAACCAGCCCATCTAGTCAAGAGAAAAAGAATGGCCTACTAGCTTAACTTGAGAAGACTCAATTGGAAACTAGCTAAGGAGCTCACGGACCACCAAGATATTGCCTCTGGGTATTTTACATGATCTGCAGTAGATGCAGAAATCTGGCACCAACAACAATTAAGCCACAGGAAGCATTGTGCACCGTTTTGGTATTTGGTAGCACAGTCCAAAAAGAAACTTGAATGTATTATATCATCTGCGCCAGAAACTGAATTCCGTGGTCCCAGCAGTGCAGAACATTGAGGTGCAAGTGTGCAATCTCTTGTGAACTCAAAATGCATTTACAGTGGGCTTTCATTCTACCTATTGCTTACCGTTGGTTGGGTTTATTGTCCTTCTCATTTGATTGCTTATAATTGCCATGGCTTGCCTTCGCGAGCATCGCCTATTTACTATCATTTTACCTGCTGCTTTGCATCCTTTTACTGCTCACTTTTATGGGGCGATTTTTTTTCTTTTCGGTTAAGTACTCCATGAGTATGTGTTTCTCAGCTCTTATCTTCATGTGCGTCTCCCTCCGCCAAAGCCAAATATTTCACCCCTATACTTCTTCTTGCTTTATCCCTTGTGTGCTGCTTGCTCTTTCGTTCTTGTGTGCTTCTCCCCCAAACTCCCTCACTCCCTCACGCTCTGTGCCAGTCTATCCCTTTGTATGCTTCTCTCCCTCTCTCTCTCTTGCAAATGCTTCTCTCCTACTAACTCGTCCTGCTCCCTTGCTCCAAGAGGCTCACTCCGCATGTGTTGCTTTTCTCTTCTTCCAGCATTAACTCCTCTGACCCACTTCACCATTGCCTTTCACCCCTTTGATCTTTTTTGTTTCTATTTTGCGCTTTTGCACTAAAAAACAACACGTTTTATTCACCAATCCAAGTAGCCACTGCCATTTTGAATCGTTAAGTGAAAAAAGTTACATATGGCCCTTGCCATTCTGTAGGCACAAGCATGCATGGCGACACGTGTACATCCCTACAGAACGACTCAACCAGCAACAGTGGTTGCATAATTTTCTTCCTTTTTTTGCAGATGCTGTGCAGCTTTGCTGATGCTGCACAGCACCAGCAAACCCAATAGGTCCTAAAGGCATGACCTGTAGGCCTTCCCAATGCTTGCCGTAAGTGTAATTAAGAAAGACTATGATTTTCTTTTAGGTAATGTTCAAATATTCAAGGGGAAATTACTTTGCTTTAGTGTAACCGAAAATTCTCAAAAAGTCTTCCAGAAATACCATTGCATTCACTGAGAATTCTAAAAATTCTAACTTCTATACCCAGAGGTAGGTACAGCCCTACGAATGCATACTCTTGCATCCCCTATCAATCAATTGATCAATCAGGGTTGGTAATCTGAAACTACTCACCCATGAGGGTCTCAATGCACTGGGGGTGGCGGGAGGCGGCACCGTTGAGTGCTGTGGTGATCCAAAGAGCCAGGTCGAAGAGCCTATATGAAACTGACCCCTAGACTTTATGGAACCTATTTTGAATGGTTTGCCTTTGCTAGATTTGTGTTGACGTACGATGATGTCTACCTCAGTTGGACTATTTCGATTATATTGATTTTTAGACATTACTAATTGAGCAGATTAGATACTTTTAACTCCGGCTACTAAATATTTCCTCCCTCACTTCTAAGTCACATCTAGTTAATAACTTAATAGCATTTTTGCACTGTTAAGCTTGTGACTTTGGCATGTTTGTAACGGGGAGACAAAGAGAACTTTGCAGAAACTGTGGCTCACCTCTGTGTAAATGGCTGGACTTGGGTTTTGTGACAGCTTGGTTACAGCATATGAAGTCTCCAAATCAACGTATTACTAGGGCCACTGGAATCATGTGGCAGTGGAGAGTCAAATTATGCGGCAGGATTGAGTAAATTATAGAGCAAGAAAAGGCAAATTATGCGGCATTATGTGGCACATTTTGTGATAGTATTTATTACTTTATTATTTTGTCAATTTTGAACTTGTTAACACGGTCTTGGCTTTAATTGCACCTCTTTAGTGCCAGTTTAACATCCAAATATAGCAATAAGCAACAGAGAAGTGACCAGTCCAACTTTGCAAAAGGTCTTACAATGATTTTTTTGTAACTTTTGAACCGTTTGAGCTAGAAACCATTTTTCTGTTAAAATCTACGGAGTATGCAGCCGGTGATGGATTATGTGACAAATGTGACAAAACTATAAGTATGCAAAACTCGCTGCGGCCGCACAATTGCATAATTCCAGTAGCCCTGCTTATTACACAACAGATGAAACACAGCAGAGTCCAGCATAGATTGGTTGCCCCCAAAACACCTTTTCTGATAATATTTCACAGTTGGCACTTTCCTCATTAGCCTGCTCGAATAATTCAAAGTCCAGTCCTTACATCATCCATCATCGGGCTCTGCCGTTGGTTCGATTCAAGGAGTGATCTAGGATTTGTTTCAAAGGCAAGGTTTCAATTGTTTAATACTTTGCAAAATGGTGAGAGAAAAAATTATATGCTTGGATTTCCTGATTTCGGGCTGACTGAAGTTTTGAGTTAGCAGTAAGAGGTCTGAAATACTGCCACCAACATGCTGAAACACACTAAGAGAAAGATAGATCACAAAGCTAAAGCCTTAAGCAGAGCTCTGCCTTTATGTTAAAGAAAAGGCACTGGACCTGTTTGTACCAATATTTCATCTTAGAAGTACTGCCTTTCCATACAAGTTCATATTTTTTTAAAACAGTAGTTGTTTATGTGTGGCTTGGCATAAGGTTGTCGTCAAAAGGAGGGAGAAAGATCAGTCGATCAGACGGGCACCAATTACCACCCAGAGAGAGGGAGGAAGGTCCAGTATCAGCTTGTGCCCGTGTAGACTACACGTTTCAACAAAGGGGGTTGCTGAACTGTTCCTAAAGAAGATTAGACAGACTGGCTTGACCGAAGGTGTGTGTGTTACACCTTTGGGCATCCATTATGTTGGACGTGTTTGCCTCACACACCCGAAAGGGTGTCATGCTTCATCATAGGCGTTGCTCCTCGTCGGGGAGGCGGTGCAATCCCCGACGGGCTCACCTCAGAGAGGGGCTCTTTGGCGGAGATCTTTTTGTCCAACAGCCTATTGGTGAAGTGCGGGTATGTGAGTCAGGGCAATCAGTATCCTGAAGAAAAAGAGTGATTTAAAATGTAGCAGGGGGTGCCGGAAAAACACTTTATTCTGGGGGTCCCCCTACTGCAGTTAAAAAAGTGAAATTAGCTCGCTGGGTGACGGCAGGTTAGGTAGCGTAACCCTAAATGAGACTAGAGTGAGAGTTGGTCAACATGTTTCTCGCATGGGAAGTTCCCGCGATTCGTCAGGACCTAGTGAAGGTGAAATTTAAAAAAAGGATAAAAAGAAACCATGCTGGTGTCATGTGTCTCGTGTGATTTACCTCAGGGGATAATCCTATGCCTAAAGGTCTTGGACTAATTGCCACCTGAGTAGTCGGCGGGTCGGTACAACAGGGTTTGCCTATAGTTCTGGCTCAAGTTACCCGTGTCCGAGCGAAGTCACCTACCCATCACCGCCGAGCTTGAATAGGTCAAGGTTGCCAGGTGACCATGTCTTCATGGACACATGTGTCTAGTCGCTCTGTCTACAAACCACTGTAACATGGAAATTGAATCACATTGATTTATTTGAGTTGAATCAAAACTAAAGCTCCCAGAATACATTGATTTGTCAAATTAAAGCCCAGGACCGGAAAATCGTGCCTCTAAGGACATGGGGACACCTGGTAACCGTAATTTAGCTGCAGTTTTTTTTAATTGAGCATGCTTTTGTGATTTGGTTTGTCCTGGTGCCAGGAATGATCGAAGCTCATAACCTCCAATAATGTTAATTTAATATTAGAGTCATTATTCAGTGACTGAAAAACTGGTGGAAAAGAGTAAACCTGTTTTGAACCCTGGGGCTGAATAGATGAAACACAATGAAATTCTGATAAAGCGCCATGTGAAGCAGGAGCCTCCAATACCTGTCCACAAGGGACACATAATGCTAGATTTTCAAGTTATCCAGATGAGATAAACGTACATGTCATTAATCGACATAGAAACCATGATTTTAATTAGTTTTAATCTACAAATTTTGAACAGTCACATACATGAAGTCCCCCCAAGATAATCACATGGAGCCTGAAGTGTGTTTTTGCAATGAGCAAAGCACAGCTTCAAGCCCCCATAATGGATCAGTGACCCTTGTCTTGTGCAACACCATCAGCCAGTCCTGACTTTTTCACCACCATCACTTTGCATTCTGGGACCTGTAGTTTGGGATTTACAGTTGGATGCCTGGACGGTTACATTTGGCTGGGGACTCTCCTTCAGTGCATGCCTTCTTTTGAGCATCATGGGTATGCGCTATAAATCCCAGGGTCATAGTGTATGATATAAATTCGAGGCCCATTTCCAGCTACTACCCAGCTACACCTGAGCCAAAGGCCAAAGAGAACCCTCCATCATGTAAAAAGAATAAATCAACCAGTAAAAGGACTAATTGTAACAAGAGTGTCTAATCACCCAAGTCCACCAGCCATCCTGTGTTGTTGGAAGCAGCGGCATAGCATTGGTTGCCAGCACAGGGGGCAAGGCAAGGTATCCTTCTACTTTTCTTTTCAAATGTGTCGCTCCGATTAAGATTTAGCACCCCTAAAAATCCCACAAGAATTTTGCGCCCAGATCAACCGCTCATGTGACCACCCCATTCCAAGCCACTGGCTGGAAGTCTTCTTGCCTGACCAGTTGCTCACCAAGGTCAGAATGGGAAAGAAACTGATGTGGTTTGTATTCTATGATGCCAATCACAAAAGGAATCACACTCAGACCATGCACAAGTAGATCATCAAGCAACACTGGGACTCTGGCATGCATTCCACATCCAACAGCACCGCCACTTCTACAACTCACACCAGAGCTGGAGTGAAATCAAAAATCAGCCCTGGGAAAGATACTTAAATATAGCCTGGCACTGCAAGAGGCCATGGAAGGTAAGGGTTCACCAGTGCATGGTTGGGTCATGGAAGTCCATCCTGCTCTGAGACCAGCCCCTGCCAGAAGCCCGCTGTGGAAATGCTTGAGTGGCAGAGTTACCATTCCCTCCCTGGGTCACACCCTCCGAGAACAAAAGCAAAGAAAACCAAATGCCAAACAGAAAAACAACCACAAGAGCACAATTCACACCAGACCTACAGAGATATACGTTAAGAAGACCAGACACGGTATCTTAACTGAACTCAAGAAAAACACAAGGCCTCAAGTTGAGGCGGAAGTTCATGCCAACTTAACACCCTCCCTAATAGACAGGCATCAAACAGAGTCAGACAGAGAGCCCTAGGAAACGGCGAACGTTTACTATATATCCAGAGTCACTGGTTTATGTAAGTCTGAAGCTGCGGTATTTTCTACATAATTATGGATATACTTCTCTTGCCACATAATTCACCATGTTTTGCATAGTTTGCAAATGACAACAAAACATGTTATCCAGCTCAGCAAATCAAAGTTACTAAAAAAAGTGACACATAAGGTATTGTGGGGTGGCAGACTGCTTGCAAAGCTTACCTGTAGGTTGCTGATTGCTGTGGGTAGGTATTAAACTCCTGCTGATGAGGAGAAACTTTCGCCCAGTGTAAATGTTCATTTAATAGGCAAGAGTGAAATAAAACTGCCACAGAATGTGATGCAAGACGCTGAAAATTTTACATTTTATTTTCTTGCTGGGTAATCGTGTCAACTTTGCCTCATAATATGGTCCTTGCTTGCTATATAATTCCAGCGGCACTCATTATAGAAAACCCTGTAGCATAATTTAGCGCCAGTCGCACTCCCCCCGCACGTGAACACAGAGACGCACACATACTTCTGTTTTTTCGGTGCGTTTATTGTTTTGTGCGTGAGGGATGTGCGGCCCATCATCACCCACCCATGTAGACCCGGCCGCTTTTCCATTGTCCATGTACACGTTTAGTGAGTTCCCGAGTGCTCTACAGAAGTGTTTATTTTTCATGGATGCGCGGTGTCGGAAATTTTACGCAGCAAGTCACTACCTTTACAGACACGTTCTGCTGGTAGACAACAGTTAGGGTGTGCATTTTCTAAAACTCTTATTTAGCCAAACTCGCCCGGAAAGTTTTTGAGCGCTGTACATGATGAACACCAGTTGCGTTTTAGATGGACCGATTCTTCTTTTGACAAAGGGCGATGAAGTGATTTGCCCAGGATCAAGACACTTTACGTCGAAGCCAAGACTACCACCGGGTTTACCGTTTCCACAGTCAGCAGCTCTGGCCGTAACGCCACATTCTCGCCACTTTTCAGAAACTCTGCGCATGTGCACTCTGAAGCGATATTGTTGGGAACAACGTGCTGCTTCGGTGCTTACCTCTCAAACGGGACCGCTGGGAAAAAATTAAAAAAAAAAACACTCTGGGATACTGCGGGAGCCCGAGTAAGTTGCTGCTGGGGGTGCATGACACAGGGGTGTGGGGAACCCACTTATTGGGCAGCAGAGAAGCGAGGGCTGTCGCCCCCTGCTCCCGTGGCATTCTTTTCCGGCATTCAGCCCCTGAGGGTGAGCACTGGGCGAACACCCCCGTTACGAGAACACTTGTTTTACAGCTGCCTTTCGGGTGAATATTTGTATCCAGTGCAATGAATACGGCTGGCAGATAAATTACATATATGTGGAATTCTGCTGACAATATTTCATTCTGGCGACGTTCATACTTCATCAAAAATAATACAAACTTTGTTTAAAGAAACAAAGTTTATTCGAGAAACCGACCAGGATGCGTTACGTGATAACACTTTACCTGATCCGCTATAAATGGACTGCACTGGACCTTGTCCACACCTAAGGGTGTTTTTTAATATGGAGCAACATCTGCCCAATGAAAAGAAACAAGAGGCACTCTAGCAAGAAAGGAAAATAACAAATGAATGAGGCAGTGAGAGAGAGAGGGCCACAGCATGTCCAAGCCGCAGCGGACCTGCGCTGCTGTCTATTCGCACGAACTCAGCATCTGGTCAACGGCGGACCTTATAGCACCCTTTTGGAATTGGGCAACTCTATTTTATTTAATCTGAATTTACCAGGATGTTTACCAGTGCTCCAGTTCTTTGGCCGATTAAAAAAATATATATATATATATGTATATATATATATATATATATATATATATATATATATACACATATATATATATATATATATATATATATATATATATATATATATATATATACACCAACCTCCGTTCTCCTCTCGCAATCGCCTTAGCTCTCGATCGCGCTGGAAACAGATATATATATATTTATTTACATAGATGTATACATATATATGTGTGTGTGTGCGTGTATATATATATATATATATAATTCCGTTTTCCATCTTTTTAATGAACAAAGAAACAAAAGGGAAAGGGTTGGGTGAGTTTAAGCGGAAATATTTATTTCGGTCTGGATGTGAGCCCTACGTTTTTTTAAGGACACATATAAATAAAATGTTTACTATTATTGTTGTTCTTCTTATAGTTATTAATTGCTGTTATTGCTAATAATAACAATAAGAATCATTCGTTCTATTTTTGCTGGACATTAAGGACAATAGTAATACTAATAAAACATTATTATTATTATTATTATTATTATTATTATTATTATTATTATTATTATTATTATTATTATTATTATTATTATTGATATTATTGTTACCATCTTTGCTCCAATTGCAAAAACACAATAGTGTTAATTACAAAAATACCCGCGATTGTAAGGCATGTTTTTAATTCAGACGGTTCTTCTCTTACAGATTTATTATAATAATTTGCGCACGCTCACACGCTGCACGGATGAAAGGAGCTCCGCAACAGCCCCTGCACCCCCATGATTTAGTGCCCTTCTCTCTTTGAGGTCTCGGGACTTTCAGGGGTGCGGTAGGACCACGCACAAAACGCACCTGATTCTGACTTACCTACCTACCTCCCTACCTACCTACATACCTACCTATCTATCTACCTATCTATCTATCTAATAGGTATTTGTTCATTGTTTGTAATACATTTGGAGTTCTGGATATTGACACTCAAGATATATAAATATGTATTCTGTTCCCGATATTAATATTCACTCTGTTTTGCCCTCCTATCACATCGGGGTTCTTTATTCACGTCTGAACCCGCCTCACGCGCATTACAGCAACTTCTTCAAGACATGCACTCGCTACAATAAATCGCTTCGTAACTTGTTGACTCGTTGTAACTAGTCGAGCACTGCACAAAACGTGAAGAATATATTAAGCTATAATTGGCAATGATTTTTAAAAGGAAAAATAATTAAATGTTACACAGGGAAGTGACATTGTGGGAGTGTTAAAGTACACTGTATTATTTTAGTCACTGTTCAATACGGTCGTTAAAAAGCAGTATGAGAGAATATTTTATCGCTGAGAGTTTGATGTTCTCCCACTGCCCCTGTGGTCCGTATGAAGCAGAAAGGAAGGGTCAATGGATGCAGCGCGCCTCACTCCGAGGCAGATATGTTAAAACCATTATTCGTCAGCGAAAGTGGCGGAGCGGCGGGTAACTCTTGTGACACTCACTGGACACACTCTCGGGAGCTGGTTTATTAAATGCGTGTCAAGTAAAATAAATATCTCCCAGGTCTTTCCAAGAATCTCTCCTGTGGCTTCGAATCGTGACTCCTTTCGCACAAAAATACCTTTACTATTTTACCTCATGTCGTTTATCTTGGCCGGCCCGGCCTTGTGCCTGTGTGGTTGTGTCCATGTTTCTCATTTGTGTTACTACATGTGTCTGTGCGTGTGTATATTCTTAGTGTGCTTGAATATGTGCCTGTCTGTGTGCAACCTCGTTCTCAGCATGTGCCTTTTACTGACTGCGTTTATGTGCCTGTGTGTCATTGTGTGCACTTGTAGGTAGGCGCCTGGTCGTCTGTGTTTCAGTATGTGGCTGCGCACTTGTTTGAAGATGTGCGTGTGTGTGCATGGTTCTTTCTGGGCGTGCTTTGCAATGTTTTGTGCTTTGCCATGTTTTGTGCGTGTGACTTTATATGTGCGTGCGTGGCTATGAACACGCCTGTCGGGTTGCCTATGACCCTGCCTTTCTGTGTATAAGAGGCTGCTTGTGCCACAGAGTACAAGACTGCTTGTGCTTGAAACTGTGCCTGCGAGTTTGCTTGTCCTGCCCGGGCCTATGCTCCTTTCTGCATGTGTGCGCGACAAAAAATACGTTTCGACATGTTCCTCTATGTGACTTACGTGAGTTGCATGTGTGCACACGTTCAGTGTTTCTAAGCATATGAGACGTCTTTGTTCCAAGTTACACTTATATGTGCGGCCATGGAGTAGAGTAAAATTATGCCCCCCTCCCCCTGGAACGTGAAGAGAGGCCCCCGAATATGCAATATCTCACAGATATTCATTGACCTTGGGGTGCCTCTTGACAGATTTGGGGGCTTCGAATGCCCCCCCCCCCCCCCCCACCCACACACCTCTTGTGCCGCAGGGGCTTGAGATGTGCCCCTCTGAACATGTATCTGCTGCGGCCCTTATGTGCCTGTGCCTGTGCCTATGTAAGGCCGCGTGGGCGACGTCTAGTGCTTCAAGGCGTGCCTGTGTGCTGGATGTCTACGCACCCTGTGTGCCTGCCTCTGTATGACTGCACGGCATCGGCGGGGGCTCTTCTGCCACAGAGCCTTACAGTGACCTCGAGGCCTCAAGGCCCTGATGCTGCGCGTGGAGCAGCACCGCTTGTTTTCCTCAGACAGGCACGTTCCCCGCCCCCTGGTTATTGATTTTGAAATCCTTGTCAGCTAGACGTGAACATTATGGGAAAGCTGCCGGCATTAATCAGTAACCAGAGGACAGCAATGCAGCGCCTTGTGCTGAGCCCACGGACGCAGATACCGAGAGCACACATAGACCGGGCCTGGGAAGATGTGAGAAGAGGGGGCTGACCCAGGGCCGCCAGGGCCGCCTATGTGTGGAGGATCACACAAACACGCTGTACAGTGGCGTGATGGAAAATGATGCCTCCCACCACCGCTGAATGTGATAGGTTGGTGGGTGGACTAAGTCTCACATGTCTCACAGACATTCTTTGCCCCCCACCCCACCCCCCGGCCTAGTGCCTTGCTCTGCTTTATAGGTGTTGCAAATCACACAGCTTATTTTTACCCCCTCCTTGGCTTCTGTGTATAGAAGTCTAGTCCATCTGATAAATCCCTGACACAGACCCGTTGCATCCATGACAGCATAGAGATATGCCCAGTCCATCCATGACAGCATAGAGATATGCCCAGCATTTTCTATGTCTACTGACATCACTAAAGCTGTTGCACTACTGTTCGGGGCATTCATCAGTATGGCAGGTAACCTCTGCATATTTATTGCAGTATTTCAGGCAGGTGTGAGCCCCGCTTGCTCCAGGTGTATGAGCCCTTGCATATGTGGCAATGGCCAGGAAGCCAGAACCTTACTGAGTATTTTATAATCAACATTCAACTTCGAAAATGGCCTATAGGCAGACACATTGTATTGAGCCCTTTCAACTTTATGATGGGGGATTACCCAATACTTCCCTCATTGACAATGGTGAGGAAGGTCCCTCTCTCACGGATCAGTAGACCTCTATAAGCCGCAGAGACAAATGTTCAATGTAGTCGGCATAGAACTCTACCCACAATTCATTGGACCCCAGTACTTTCCCTCAGGTTATTTCTTTAATAGCCAACTTAACTTCCTCTACTGTTATGTCACTACCTACTGTTTCCGCTTCATATGATGTAAGTAGAGGCAGCGGAAGGGCTCCCAGAAAGTCTTATATGTTGTGTGACCTATCTTGGTGATTGCCAGTGCACAGGGTAGTGTCATAACAGCGAAAAATATAAATTGTGTCTACCTGTTTATTAAACTTTGGTACCCTGCGCATTCTCCAGTTCTAGAATTTGTGAGCCAAGGGTTAACTAACCACGCCAACAGCATCCCTGATTTAGCTAGTTCAGCCTAGGTTCTCACACGATAATCCTTATAGTTTGAGCAGCGGAGATGTTCCATGTTCCTTCTCGTCTAATAGTGTTTGGTGACGTTTGGGTTTTTTGTGTCTTTCCTTTTCTACATCTCCAAGAGTCTTTTCCTGAGCCATAACCGTCTCTATCACTGTCTGGCAAACACCTGCAGTCTCCTCAGTACACTGGCCCCTAATAACTGTTTTAAAGACATCCCACTCTAAAAGTACTGATGAGGCAATAAAAAGTATTTCTGGTATTGTGAAAGACCGAGGGGTATATTCACAAGAACGTGTGATAACTACCGCAAGAGTAGTGTTACGCAACTTTCAACATCACAGCCTATCGCGGAAAAAAAAACCCAGTGGCAACGTGGATTTCACAACACGGCAGTAGCATGCAATAGTATGCCGAAACCGCGGACAAGGTCCGCGATACAACCACCTCGTTGGAGACAAAAACACAAACCACAACACCAAAAAACCTGCGATGGGCCAAAGCGTGATGAGGAAAGCAGCGATAAGCAGTGCCAGGCCTGCAACACGCACCTGGCAGGCGGGAAAAATCACCATAAATGTAGAAAAAACACCCAAACACAAACTGACCAACACTCAAGCACCATGGAGGCAGTCGGAGCAGGCGCAGAGGATAAGCACAACCCCACAAGCACCCCGGTCAACCAGCCCAGGACCTCGGGGACATGGAAGGGCAAGAAGAAGAGGAAGACGAAGTTCAGTCCGCAGGTGAACAGGATCATAGTCACAGAGGTGATAGAACAACGTCAACAACTGTTCATCACCTCCAACGTGCCATTGGGCACCAAAAATGGAATATGGTGGGACATCGTGGACAAGATGAATGCGGTCGGGGAGCACAAGAGGACAATGGACAAGGTCAAGAGGCGATGGAATGACATCAAGCGGCGGACCAAGGAGAAACTCTCCGCCAACCAGAAGGCAGCAACGCAGACTGGAGGTGGGGGCCCAGCGCCACAGCTCGGGCTGGATAACATGTAGGAGCTGGTGTAGACAGTCATCAGTGTGGACATAGTGGCCGGAGTCGGGGGATCAGACACTGCTTGACAGGATACAACACAACCGCAACAGGGTGAGTGACCACCAGGTACTGGGAGGACTGGTGGTGATGGGCACAATGGCACACATGCACAATCAAGCAGAGCACAGTGCACACCCACAATGACTCTGGGTCCTCGCCCATATCTACAGACTGTCACAATGTACAATGCCATGCTGTCTGAATGTCAACATGTACCATGCGGCTACATACATGTGGACACATTGTAATACACCATCTCCCCTTTACATCGCAGGGGCACCGTCAACACCTCCCGCCGAGCAGTCCCAGCCACTGTTAACCGATGACAAGGAGGACAACACCAGCATCGACACCCAAACCATCCAAGACATCATTGACCTCATCGGCCACTCACCTCTAGCATCAGGGCAGGCCCGCTACATCGAGGAGACTCCACCCACTACCCAAAACACTCAGCAGGAGGCACCCACAGCCCTGGCACTCTCCCAAGACCCCCAGGAACAACACATGGCCTTCCAACGCTGTGTGCTGGAGTGCCAGAAGGAGACCGCAGAGCAGGTGCGTTCGGGCTTCAGCAACATGGCAACCAAACTTGACGCCATCCTTGGGTGTGTAGCCCCGATCCATGGTCTCCAACGAGCTCTGACTGACATCGCTGGAGTCATGACACAGAGAGAAGAACACCTGTCTGCTCAGAGTGGCTCCAGCAACACCAGCTGTGAGCTGGCACACATTCTGAGGCTCATGGGGAAAAGGTGCGGATGGAGGCCGAAAGGATGGCAGCCACTTCTGCACATCAGCAGAATGTAGCTGCAATCTACCATGTCCTGCAGATCCTCATCATGGCATTGCAGCCACAAGGTGTGGCGATGTTGAATGCTGCTGTCCCCACACTGTAGGAGAGTAGGGTCTGCAATCCCATGATCACCCAGATTTTTCGCTTTTGTTTCACTGGTTTACGACTTTCTCTGGCTGTGGGCCTGCCAATCAGACCCACAGCCTGGCTGTTCTCTTTCTAAATTACGAGATGTACCCTAGGTGCATATACCAATTGGTGCTGGGCCACCTTATCAGACCCTGTAACCCAGGGCGTAGGTGTATCCAGGGCCGCCAGGGGCTGCAGCATGTATTATGCCACCCCTGACTGGCCTCCTAAATTTGACACAACTGGCTGCATGACAGCTGGGGCAAAGTCGTGTAATCACCCTTTGCTTTAGATATAGTAGCCCTATATCTAACCCTCCAATGGACACCCGAGTCCCTATCAGTCACTCCTATGGCAGGCCTTGACAATCCTGAAGGCAGAGTGCATGGGCTCGTGTGAACTAAGCTCTGGCCCGAGCCGAGCCCGGTTGCAGCTTGCGGAATCAAGACCCAATGGCTGCTCCATGATAACGCGTACCATATCGGTAACTTCGGTGTCGCGTTATCAAGACATGTCGAGTAAGGTGTCATACGAATCGGGATGCTGTCCTCTCACCAACTCTGGCGACGAGGTTAGCATTCCGCCCTTCTAGAGGGACACGACATGTACGTAACTGTGAACCCCGGTTAAAGTTAACGAAGGCCTCAGCTCCACAAAATGGATGCTGCCACCACAGACACAAGTCTGACCTCCTGCTGCTGGGAGTCCTTCCAGCGAGGAGCACTTGGACAAAGGGTTTCCTGTCGAGGGCGGTGTTCGCACCGTCCCAGACGGGGTTTGTGTATTCTGGGTAGGTAGGGCTTTTGCGAGAAGGTGACTGCGGAGTGGCACCCCGGTGCTCACTACGCATCTGCCGGTTAGAACCAGTTCCAGGGGCGACAGCCCTGGCCTGGGGAAAGTCCGGCAGGGGAGAGGGGTGTAACTACCCCCCTTCCTGGTCCCACCCTTAGGGCAGGACCTAGTCATGTACCCACCCCTTTCTTTAGGATAAAGGCCGGAGCGGGGACCCTTCCAAATTAGATCATCTTTGAATCAAGAATACTTTCTACGAAAGGACTTCAAGACTCTTCTTAAGATTTCTCCCTTGTGACTAAGGAGTAGTCACCCTGCATCAGCAGGCACCATCTAAGAACTCTGCGGTTTGCTGTAAGTCCTTCCTCAAGGAATCCGACGGCCCAGCTCGACGAGAACCGGCTTCCCTGGCACCTCTGACCTCTACCCACGTCATCAGCTCAGCTGTGATCTGTGGGTGCGACGAGACCTCGAGGGACCGGCCATCATCAGAACCTGCACGCTCTTAAAAACCAGCACGACCATCGAGATAACTCTCTGGTGAGTGCTCTGGGGTCCGAGAAGCCCCGACCCTGAGCCGCTCTAGCACCGAAGTGCAGCCTCCCAGCATCTCCACGATCTGCGTGGGGCCCTTCTGCTCGCTGCTCAGCACGTTGTCTGGTCACTAGCCGCTGGCTTGTGCCCTTCTGTGACGACGACCAAGAATCAACACTGCCGGTCTGGTTGCTCCAGACTGGCCCTTGCTTCCATCTTTTGAGAAGCACCCCGGACCCTCCTGGTCCACTCAAGACGCCGACAGCGACATCCGTCGTGGGACAGCTCGCACCTCCACCGTGGTCGCCGACAACGCCTCCTGGTCCGTGAGACTGCAGAGCCTAGCGTCGCCCACTCACCTGGTCGAGGTGACGGCCAACCGGTGCCTTCCTGGTACCCTCTAACTACTGGCTAGTAGTACGAACTAGGTCCCCTCTGCTTTCAGGTTCCATCAATCTCTACGAACTATTCAACACTGGTCGCCGGCCAGCAACTCCTTTTCTTCCGGCTCCTGGCTCGTCAGCGAAGACCCCGACGCCTGTAAGACTTGTGCAGCCGCAGCCCTCGTGGCTAGGTAACTCGGCATTTCGGTGCCTGCATAGCCTCCTTACTCTAGGGTCCCGAGTCCCTCGCTTCCGACTTGCCTTAACCTTTCCGTGTCCTCGGACACTTGTCTTTAAACTGTGCACTTGAAGTATTTGCTAAAGAGATTTGGTTT
The DNA here is from genome assembly GCF_964263255.1 of Lissotriton vulgaris. Taxonomy (NCBI): domain Eukaryota; kingdom Metazoa; phylum Chordata; class Amphibia; order Caudata; family Salamandridae; genus Lissotriton; species Lissotriton vulgaris. The sequence continues at coordinate 1,254,873,816 of NC_141696.1, forward strand.
GTGCTTAGTACCCTGTCCTCATAAAGAGTACAGGGCTGTTGTGATTCTTAATAAATATACTGTTTATTTTCATAACACTTGTGTGGTGTCCTTTCACTGGGTGTTCAAGGGGTACCTGTGTGGTAAACAGCTGGCTTAACGCGCCCTCTCGAGTCTTTAGCCTTAGACTGCTCGTATCCACGCTACTAGGATAGCTGGTCTATAGGTTGACTTACAACCAAACACCATAAGGGTCGTTGGAACGATACATAGCGGTCGCTAGAATAGCGAACGTTGCATATCGGGCCAACTTCTCACATTGGTGAGCAGCGGTTGGGATTTGAGCTTGCTGTTGTTTTACCACACGTATCCTAAGAATATCTTGTTGAAAGATCGCACAAGTACTGTTAGTACATATAACTAAAGCTTAGAATACTCTGAGTTCTACTGAACCAGCTGTTGTAGCTCCTCAAGGCTTAGCACACCTTGGCTACAGCTCTTAGCAAGGGAAAAGTAGGAAAACACGTAGTGTAGGTAGGTGCATCACTTACACCACACTAGAAACAGTATGTCGGGCCAAGGAGGAAACCCCGAGTCTCCCCTTGTGTCAGTTGACCCTCCACAGGTCATCCCTTCAGGATATACTGTGCTGAGCTTCAAGGAGTTAAGACGATTGTGTCACTCCCGGAAGATTCAGCAGGGGTCTAACCCCACAACGTCCTTTCTGATTGGTCTCTTGGAGACTTATGATGCCAGGAGAGCTGAGAAACTTCGTAGCTCTTCTAATCCAGAAGGAGACATGCCTCCCCTCGAGGGAACCCGGGACGATCCTGACCTCATTCACCTCGCAACCGAGAACGAGGATGTGGAGGAGGATGAGGATGAGGATCTCTCAGGGGACGAGGCAGATAAGGGACAGGTAGAAGTCGGCAGACTAAGCAGGTCCAACTTAAGCAAACATGATAGCGGTACTGGGGGACCCCTGGGGCCACTATCAGGTCAGCTTAACATGGGGAATGGACGAGCCAGATCTCTATCAAGAGGCTCTGGCAGATCCCTTCATACCAACGGCTCTCACAACTCTTCTCAAAGAGGGATGACGTCCCCTCAGAGGAGAGTGTACGAAGCGAAAGAAAGGGCAGCTAATCTGCGGATCGAAAGGGAAGAACTTGCCCTGGCCAAGGAAAAGCTTGCTTTCGCTAGAGAGCAACAGTTAAGTGGGACAGTCCCCACTGGTGGCAGCAATGTACCTAGTGATAGGGAAAAGAGTTTCGATACGAAACACCTTGGGAAGATAGTGCCCCCCTTTAAACAAGGGGACGACATCCACAAATGGATTACTGCTTTGGAGAGGGCCTGCACTGTGCAAGGCGTTCCCCAGAGTCAGTGGGCAGCTATCTTGTGGCTCTCCTTTGAAGGTAAAGGAAGAGACAAGCTCCTCACCACAAGGGTAGAGGACGCCAACAATTACCAAGTCTTGAAGAATACACTCGTTGAAGGGTTCGGCCTAACCACTGAACAGTACAGGGTGCTGTTCAGGGATACCCAGAAAACGCAGTCTCAAGATTGGTCTGATTTTGTCGATTGTGCCACTAAGGCTTTTGAGGGCTGGTTGCTGGGCAGTAAGGTTACTGATTACAAAGGATTGTATAATTTGATGATGAGAGAACAAATTTTAAACAATTGTCAGAACCAGTTGTTGCATCAGCATCTTGTCGACTCGGATCTGACCTCTCCTCAAGAATTGGGGCAGAAGGCAGACAAATGGGTTCGTACGAGAGTTAAACAGAACCAGGGCCAGAATCAAGGTGGTCAGAAGAAAGCAGACCAGAAGGGTAAAGATTCTAAGGGGGAACAAAATGACCAGAAGTCTTCGACAGGTCCCCAACAACCCAAAGAGGGTGGGGGTCAGGCTCCCCAAAAGAAGAAAGAAGGCCAATCCAAACGATGGTGCCAGTACTGTAAAAGTAAGTCTCACTGGTTTAGTGAGTGCACCAAGAAAGGAGGAGGGCAGACTCCTGCCACTGCAGCCCCTAAGGCACCTGTGCCCCCTAGTACAGTCAGCAGTGGTAGTGCGCCTCCCAAGGGTTTAGTAGGGTTAACCCTGGGTTCTGAGGGGCGTGACAACTTAGTTGGCACACTCACTCAGGCTGTCCTTGTCAGTACCGGGGACGCGGACGTGTCCCCTGACGTAAGCCCCAATACGTTGGGCAAATACAGACAGACGCCTTTTATCAATGGAAAGATGGCTCAGGCCTATAGGGACACTTGTGCCAGCGTCACCATGGTGACGCCTAACTTCGTGGACCCTGGACAGATCATGCCAGGTACAGAATTCCTGGTGACCAATGCAAGCAATGTCACTACCAATCACAGTATGGCAATTGTAGCTTTCTCCTGGGGAGGGGTAACTGGCCAAAAGAAGGTTGTAGTTAGTCCAGACCTCCCAGTGGATTGTTTGTTGGGCAATGATTTGGAGTCGTCACAATGGTCAGAAGTGGAGCACCGGACTCACATGGAAATGTTAGGTTTGCCAGCACATGTGTTCGCTGTGACTAGGTCACAGGTCAGGAAATGCCCCACTGAACAGGTGCTGGATTCTGGAACAACGGACCAGACACCTCCCAAGAAAAAGAGCAGTAGGGTTAAGGCTGCGCCTTCCCCCTTGCCCCAGGTCGAGGATCAAGTCTCAGAGGAGGCTGACCTACAGGAATTGAGGGAAACTGAGCCGAGAGAGTTCGAACTTGATCAAGTTGAATTCTTGGGCTCAGGGGGACCCTCAAGGGAAGATCTGGGGAAGGACCAATTAGACTGCCCTTCTCTTGAACCCCTCAGACAGCAGGCTGCTGCTGAGGCTGCTGGGAACGCCACAGGTACCCACAAGGTATACTGGGAAGATGGACTCCTGTACACTGAGGCAAGAGACCCCAAGCCTGGCATGACCAGGAGGCTGGTCGTCCCCTTGTCTCAGCGTGGTTTCCTACTTACCTTGGCCCACGAGATTCCCTTAGCAGGTCACTTAGGCCAGACGAAAACGTGGGACAGGCTTGTCTCGCACTTTCACTGGCCGCACATGAACGAAGATACCAAGGAGTTTTGCCGCTCCTGTGTCACTTGCCAAGCCAGTGGTAAGTCAGGTGGCACGACAAAGGCCCCCCTTATACCACTGCCTGTGGTGGGGGTGCCCTTTGAACGGGTGGGGATCGACATCGTCGGTCCCATGGAACCACCGACAGCATCAGGGCACAAGTTTATACTAGTGGTAGTGGATCATGCCACCAGGTATCCTGAAGCTATTCCCCTTAGGACCACTACAGCACCTGTTGTGGCAAGAGCCCTAGTTGGAGTATTCTCCAGAGTGGGCTTCCCTAAGGAGGTCGTCTCCGACAGAGGTGCAAACTTTATGTCGAGCTACTTAACTGCTATGTGGAAGGAATGTGGTGTCAACTACAAGTTCACTACACCCTATCATCCACAATGCAATGGGCTTGTTGAGAGATTCAACAGGACCCTAAAAGGGATGATTCATGGACTACCGGAAAAGCTTCGGCGTAGATGGGACGTCCTGATCCCCTGCCTCTTGTTCGCCTACAGAGAAGTCCCACAGAAGGGGGTTGGCTACAGCCCTTTTGAACTTTTGTACGGGCATCCTGTAAGAGGACCCCTGTGTTTGGTGAAGGAAGGATGGGAGAGACCTCTCAAAAAGCCTGCAGCCAACATAGTGGACTATGTGCTCGGCCTCCGCTCGCGGATGGCTGAATACATGGAGAAGGCATCCGAAAACCTTAAGGCCAGCCAAGAACTCCAAAAAGCTTGGCATGACCAAAAGGCTGTCTTGACTGTTTACCAGCCCGGGCAGAAGGTGTGGGTGTTGGAGCCAGTGGCCCCAGCAGCACTCAAGGACAAATGGTCCGGGCCCCACACCATCCTGGAGAAAAAGGGAGAGGTCACCTACCTGGTCGACCTAGGAACTCCCCGGAGCCCCCACAGGGTGCTTCATGTCAACAGGCTAAAAGCATATGTCGACAGGAAGGACATGGGTTTGCTCATGGCCATAGATGAGGGACAGGAGGAGGAGAGTGACCCTCTCCCCGACCTGCTCTCTCAGAATCCTGACGATGGCTCGGTAGATGGTGTTGTCTTTTGCGGCAGCCTCTCCGACCATCAACAGAGCGACTGTAAACAGGTTCTTCAGTCGTTCCGACATCTGTTTTCTCTGACACCCAGTCAGACCGATTGGTGTACCCATGAGGTCGACACTGGTGACAGCCTGCCCGTAAAGAGTAAAATCTACAGGCAGCCTGATCACGTCAGAGACTGCATCAAAAGTGAGGTGCAGAAAATGTTGGAGCTGGGAGTCATTGAACCCTCGGATAGCCCTTGGGCTAGTCCCGTAGTTCTAGTGCCGAAACCTCACACCCAGGGTGGTAAGAGAGAGATGAGGTTTTGCGTAGACTACAGGGGTCTCAATGCAGTCACTAAGACTGACGCCCACCCAATACCAAGGGCAGACGAGCTTATTGATAGGCTGGCTTCGGCCAACTACTTAAGTACGTTTGACCTGACAGCTGGGTATTGGCAAATCAGGTTAGCTGAGGACGCCAAACCTAAGACAGCATTTTCAACCCCTGGTGGGCATTATCAGTTCGTGGTGATGCCCTTTGGTCTGAAAAATGCACCTGCCACCTTCCAACGGTTGGTGAATCATGTCCTTACTGGGCTGGATGACTTCTGTGCGGCGTATCTTGACGATATTGCTGTCTTTAGCTCCACCTGGGAGGATCACCTGGTCCACCTGCGGAAGACGTTAGAGGCACTGCAAGCAGCAGGTCTCACTATCAAGGCCACCAAGTGCCAGATAGGGCAGACACAGGTTGTGTACCTGGGCCACCTTGTCGGTGGGGGTCAGGTTCAGCCACTGGAGAGCAAGATACAGTCAATCAGGGACTGGGCTCCTCCAACCACCCAGACTCAGGTTCGAGCTTTCTTGGGCCTGACTGGATACTACAGGAAGTTTGTCAGGAACTATGGGTCCATCGTGACACCATTAAATGAACTGACAAGTAAGAAAATGCCAAAAAAGGTTCAGTGGACAGCGAGCTGTCAAAAAGCATTCGATGACCTAAAGCAGGCCATGTGCACGGCGCCTATCCTCAAGAGTCCGGACTACTCCAAACCATTCATTGTCCAAACAGATGCTTCTGAGTTGGGTGTGGGAGCTGTTCTTTCTCAACTGAATTTTGATGGTCAAGACCAGCCCATTGCTTTTATAAGTAGACGGCTGACCCCTAGAGAGAAGAATTGGTCAGCTATTGAGAGGGAGGCCTTTGCTGTGGTTTGGGCCCTGAAGAAGCTGAGGCCATACTTGTTTGGCACTCACTTCAAGATTCAGACCGACCATAAGCCCCTCTTGTGGCTAAATCAGATGAAGGGTGAAAACCCCAAACTGCTTAGGTGGTCCATTTCCCTACAGGGGATGGACTTCACAGTGGAACATAGACCTGGTACTGATCACGGCAATGCCGATGGGCTCTCCAGATATTTCCACTTAGAACAAGAAGACTTACCTGGTCAAGGTTAGTTAGTTGTTCCGACGTTTGGGGGGGGGTCATGTAGGAGAGTAGGGTCTGCAATCCCATGATCACCCAGATTTTTCGCTTTTGTTTCACTGGTTTACGACTTTCTCTGGCTGTGGGCCTGCCAATCAGACCCACAGCCTGGCTGTTCTCTTTCTAAATTACGAGATGTACCCTAGGTGCATATACCAATTGGTGCTGGGCCACCTTATCAGACCCTGTAACCCAGGGCGTAGGTGTATCCAGGGCCGCCAGGGGCTGCAGCATGTATTATGCCACCCCTGACTGGCCTCCTAAATTTGACACAACTGGCTGCATGACAGCTGGGGCAAAGTCGTGTAATCACCCTTTGCTTTAGATATAGTAGCCCTATATCTAACCCTCCAATGGACACCCGAGTCCCTATCAGTCACTCCTATGGCAGGCCTTGACAATCCTGAAGGCAGAGTGCATGGGCTCGTGTGAACTAAGCTCTGGCCCGAGCCGAGCCCGGTTGCAGCTTGCGGAATCAAGACCCAATGGCTGCTCCATGATAACGCGTACCATATCGGTAACTTCGGTGTCGCGTTATCAAGACATGTCGAGTAAGGTGTCATACGAATCGGGATGCTGTCCTCTCACCAACTCTGGCGACGAGGTTAGCATTCCGCCCTTCTAGAGGGACACGACATGTACGTAACTGTGAACCCCGGTTAAAGTTAACGAAGGCCTCAGCTCCACAAAATGGATGCTGCCACCACAGACACAAGTCTGACCTCCTGCTGCTGGGAGTCCTTCCAGCGAGGAGCACTTGGACAAAGGGTTTCCTGTCGAGGGCGGTGTTCGCACCGTCCCAGACGGGGTTTGTGTATTCTGGGTAGGTAGGGCTTTTGCGAGAAGGTGACTGCGGAGTGGCACCCCGGTGCTCACTACGCATCTGCCGGTTAGAACCAGTTCCAGGGGCGACAGCCCTGGCCTGGGGAAAGTCCGGCAGGGGAGAGGGGTGTAACTACCCCCCTTCCTGGTCCCACCCTTAGGGCAGGACCTAGTCATGTACCCACCCCTTTCTTTAGGATAAAGGCCGGAGCGGGGACCCTTCCAAATTAGATCATCTTTGAATCAAGAATACTTTCTACGAAAGGACTTCAAGACTCTTCTTAAGATTTCTCCCTTGTGACTAAGGAGTAGTCACCCTGCATCAGCAGGCACCATCTAAGAACTCTGCGGTTTGCTGTAAGTCCTTCCTCAAGGAATCCGACGGCCCAGCTCGACGAGAACCGGCTTCCCTGGCACCTCTGACCTCTACCCACGTCATCAGCTCAGCTGTGATCTGTGGGTGCGACGAGACCTCGAGGGACCGGCCATCATCAGAACCTGCACGCTCTTAAAAACCAGCACGACCATCGAGATAACTCTCTGGTGAGTGCTCTGGGGTCCGAGAAGCCCCGACCCTGAGCCGCTCTAGCACCGAAGTGCAGCCTCCCAGCATCTCCACGATCTGCGTGGGGCCCTTCTGCTCGCTGCTCAGCACGTTGTCTGGTCACTAGCCGCTGGCTTGTGCCCTTCTGTGACGACGACCAAGAATCAACACTGCCGGTCTGGTTGCTCCAGACTGGCCCTTGCTTCCATCTTTTGAGAAGCACCCCGGACCCTCCTGGTCCACTCAAGACGCCGACAGCGACATCCGTCGTGGGACAGCTCGCACCTCCACCGTGGTCGCCGACAACGCCTCCTGGTCCGTGAGACTGCAGAGCCTAGCGTCGCCCACTCACCTGGTCGAGGTGACGGCCAACCGGTGCCTTCCTGGTACCCTCTAACTACTGGCTAGTAGTACGAACTAGGTCCCCTCTGCTTTCAGGTTCCATCAATCTCTACGAACTATTCAACACTGGTCGCCGGCCAGCAACTCCTTTTCTTCCGGCTCCTGGCTCGTCAGCGAAGACCCCGACGCCTGTAAGACTTGTGCAGCCGCAGCCCTCGTGGCTAGGTAACTCGGCATTTCGGTGCCTGCATAGCCTCCTTACTCTAGGGTCCCGAGTCCCTCGCTTCCGACTTGCCTTAACCTTTCCGTGTCCTCGGACACTTGTCTTTAAACTGTGCACTTGAAGTATTTGCTAAAGAGATTTGGTTTGTGCTTAGTACCCTGTCCTCATAAAGAGTACAGGGCTGTTGTGATTCTTAATAAATATACTGTTTATTTTCATAACACTTGTGTGGTGTCCTTTCACTGGGTGTTCAAGGGGTACCTGTGTGGTAAACAGCTGGCTTAACGCGCCCTCTCGAGTCTTTAGCCTTAGACTGCTCGTATCCACGCTACTAGGATAGCTGGTCTATAGGTTGACTTACAACCAAACACCATAAGGGTCGTTGGAACGATACATAGCGGTCGCTAGAATAGCGAACGTTGCATATCGGGCCAACTTCTCACACACACCATCCACATCTCCACCCCCTGGTGTGTCTATGCCTCCTTTGTGCCGCAGTCCTAACCACTCTGGCACCTGATGTGTCAGTGGCACACAGTGCGGCTGACAATCCACCTCCGGCACCTGAGGTATCAGTGGCACGCAGTGCGGCCGACAATTCCACCTCCGGCACCTGAGGTGTCAGTGGCACACAGTGCAACAGCCGGTACAGCAACACCCACAGGTGGAGCAGGGCACACATCCAGGGACGAGGAAATGGATAGGCATGTGATCAGAAGGACTCTGTAGCATTCATTTCCGCCACCTGGCCTGTTCCTGGTTTGGTCCCGCACATGGCTTCATGACCTTCCACTGACTCCCGATTCACTCAGATGCACTCACCTTGGACAACGACATGGACCACCATATCCTGTTTGATGACCAATGACACAGTGATTAGACTGCAGACTGCACCCCTCCTCTTCCGCGGTACATGTCTTCCACGGATGGACTCTGGCTGGCCCTCCACGGGCCCATATAGTGTAGTGTTTTCGGCAGTGCCCTGTACCGCTCTAACTGCGGAACTGCACTGGATGTGCAATAAACATCCAGTGACGCACTTCTGTGTCATGTCTTTCATCATTCATGCATGTATGTGTGGATGAATGTAGGGACAGTGAGTTCCCTTGCGTCAATGAAGCTCATCCTGTGGGATGACAGTGAGAAGGTGCTACATAGCAATTTGTGTCACCGGTCCCGTGGACACCACAAAAGGGACACACACATCAGCCACTTTCTTGTACGGACATAGACTGAACCACCCACAGTGCCCACAAGTCATTTTTGCAAGTCCTGGCGTACAGCAGGCTAGACCACTCTGCTCACACTCCAGGGGGGGCCTCATTGTTATGTTATGTTATTTTATTTTATTTTTATTTAGCGCAAATCACCACTGGTCTCTAAGCGCTTCAGAGAAGGAGCAGGTCACTGCATGTCTGCAAACACGGAGCATTAGACAAATGTCAATGTCTCTCTAAACAGGTGAGTTTTTAACAGCTTTCTAATGGGGAGCAGGGCCGATTCCTTGCGCAGGCTCTCTGGTAAATCATTCCAGATCCGTGGAAGGAGGACCGAGAATGCTCTGCCCCCTTTAGTCTTAGGGTTGTACCTGGAAGAGGCTAACCTTCAGGCCTCCGGAGAACGTAGAACCCGTCCAGGCACTTACTTTTGCACTCTGTCTTTTATATATTTTGGTGCATCCCCATCATTGCTACCTGTCGCAGGCATACTCGCTGGTGGTGTGCAGGTCACTGGTCTAGTTGTCAGAATGTCACAGCCACTCCCTGAGGGCAGGTTTGCACGCACACCATACCCAGCCGGCACAGGCGTCACAGGCCATGTGACCCCGCAAATATAAGGGGCCGACAACGTCAAATACCCCTCTGCCTCTGGTGACTGGATGACAGACCAGAGTCCTTGAGGCCTACCACCAAGTGGCGCTGACTGGGGTTGGACAGGGTTTGAGGCACACGCTGCATTGCGGCCGGCACAGGCACCCCTCCACGGGACAGTGACTTTGGGTGCACTGAGTCATTGGCACCTTGAGCTGCTGAGCAGGTGTGCAGCCTGCGATGATGCCCCGTCCCGGCGGTCCGGACTGCTCAGGATTTTATGTGCCTTGCTGGACCGCAGTGTAGACCGCGCCAGCGGGCTGCGCGGGCCTACCGCCACGTGGCCTCGCTTCCGGGAGCAAAGACTTAGTGGCACCTATTGGGCTGAGTGGCTGTGCAGGCTGCGATGTTGCCGGTTGCCCTGGTTTGTCCTATGCCATGGTGTAATCAAGTCTCAACACCAGACGTGAGACCTGGTGGCCAGTGCAGTGCGGATGCATGGTGTGAAGGGTGCCAAGTCTGTGGGCCCCAGGCTTGTGGCTTGCAGCAGCACTTGGTGGGACCTGCAGTCTACACACTGTTGGCAGAAGGTGAGCAGTGAGGTCCTGGTGTAAATGGGCCGGCATACTCCGATGGGCGGTGGGAGGGGCTGGGATGCCTGTGCCTGGGTGTGCATGGGCGGGCGGGCGATGATGTCTTGTGCAAGTGTGTGTACTGTGTCAGTCATGTCTCTGGACTCTGTTTCAGATGACGGGTCTGTCTCAGATTTGTGACCTGGTATACTGCTATACGTACCAGCAAGTGGTTGGAGACATACCAGTGGCAGCAGGAGAGCAGTGTGGCCTTGGTGTGCAGGGTCAGCTCTCTCTCTCTCCCCCTCTCCTCTTTTCTCCCTCTCTCTCCCCCTCTCCTCTTCTCTCTCTCTCGCTCCCCCTCTCTTCTTCTCTCTCTCTCCCCCTCTCCTCTTCTCTCTCTCTCTCTCCCCCTCTCTTCTTCTCTCTCTCCCCCTCTCCTCTTCTCTCTCGCTCTTTCCCCCTCTCCTCTTCTCTCTCTCCCCCCCCTCTTCTTCTCTCCCCCTCCCCCTCTCCTCTTCTCTCTCTCTCTCCCCTCTCTTCTTCTCTCTCTCCCATTCTCTCTCTCTCTCCCTCTCTTCTTTTCTCGCTCTCTCCCCTCTCCTCTTCCCTCTCTCTCCCTCTCTTCTTCTTCTTCTCTCTCTCTCTCCCCCCTCTTCTCTCTCTCTCCCTCTCTTCTTCTCTCTCTCTCTCTCCTTCGCTCTCTCTCTGTCCTTTGATGTGCGCAGGAGACACCTTCTCATCATGTTTTCTGTCTTGCAGGCTGTGACCGAGGGATTGTGTCGAGGGGATCCGCCATGTGTCTTCATTTCATTTCTCTGTTAATTTCAATAAAGTTTATTTGTTTGCTTCGAAAGTGAATGTGTGATGCTAATTTCTGTGACAACACATGCATGTCACTAGTTATGAATGTGTGATATCAGGCGGATTATTTCGTACATGTTTCGGTGTAGCTGATGTGGTATGTCTCTGGTCGGGGGGTGCCAGGGATGGGTGATCCTGGGTGTGGTGTCCGTGGGTGTTGTGGCTCACTTGGGTGTCCATGCTGCATGTTCAGTTGCTCCATGGCATCTGTTTGCCTTCAGGTGTGGCTGTGGGCTGTGCTCCCTTTTGTGGTGCAGGCTGTGGTCCGACTTTACACCAGGTCAAAGCAGGTGTTAATTTCGTGCTGCTAACTCGCCTTATTGCTTGTTTTGTATTCTTATAGCCGATCTGGCTGGTCATTGTGAATGTTGAGATGTGGTGCTATCGCAGCTTTTTGCACGGGAAACGCCTACTCTGCAACTCATTAGCGATAGTTGAGGGTGTCCTCTGTGGCGATGTTTTTTGCGGCTGCTATCGCGGGAAAAGTGGTGCTGTGGGCTTGTGAATGGCTGGGTAAATTTATCACGACATTGGCTGCAATAAAGTGCCGGTAATTCGGTAATAGCTCCTTGTGAATATGCCCCAGAGTGTTGTAAGATCTCCACTTTCAGCCTCCAACTCAGAATGAGGATGTGTGCTTTGACCCATGCCAATGTTTTCACGAAAGGGATATGATTCAATATTGTTCTAGCCAAGTATTCAGAATCAGTGACTGCTACATGGACATCTGGTGTACATAAAGAAGTGCCAAGTCATCCATGCAAATCATGCAATGGTCAGAAAATTGAATAGTCGCAGTCACCTTGGCGTGTTACTCTCCACATGTCTATAACCCCCCACTTATGTTGTCAGTCCCAAAATCTCTTTAGCAGTCTTTTAGTGGGAGTGTAAAGCAGGGGTGCGTGGGATCTGTCCAGCATAGGATCAGCAACACTGTTAAAGTCTCACCCAATAATAACAGAGTGTAGCCTATGTGGCATTATTACCCGTGAAAGTTTGTCTAGAAACCGAGCTTGATCGGTATTGGGAGCACATACGTCGGCTATCATGGGGGCGTGGCTTGTGAGCCAGTGATGGCGGACATGTAAGCCAAGAGCTCCTCACCGGCCAAGTAAATTTCTTGTAAATTGTGGTAACAGCCCGAACCCAGGGCGCGCCGAGGTGGACCCCACTCGCAGGAAGTAAACTGGAGCACAAACCGACCCCTTTGAGTCTGTGGGGTGACAAGAGGAGCGGAGGAGCAACAAGTGGGTACGACACCGCGGCCCGGGCAAGATGGTGGCCTGGGACTCTGGAGCCTGAAAAGAGAGGTGACGAGCCCAGATTGGGCAACAGAGAGACGCACACAAGGGAGGACAGCTGACGGATTGGAGAGCAGTGTGTACTGCAGGGAGCCTAGCTGGGGCTGGAGAGTGAAGTGAGCCAGGCTGCAGACCCCGAGCACAGAAGACCCACTGGCATCCTGAGGCCAGGCGGGCCTGAGTGAGTCTAGATATACTGCACCAGAGATTGCCACCAGGGTGTCTACTTGTTCCAGAATGGTCGGTGGCCCCCAGTTGGAAAGAGACAGATATAGAGCTCCCATCAGGCACTAATACGGCAGGAGGCGCTGAAGTGACAAGCACTGAGATGGAGGCTGCCCACCGGCAAAGTGCCTTTCCCTGTATGTTGCTGTGACGACCGGGTGCCGGGGGGGCCCCACAACACAATACTACCCCTTTGAGGCCGAGGGTTGGTAGGAAGAGTGGTGTGGCTAGAGTGTGCGCGGCGCCGTGCCTGGAAAAGATGGCGGGCTGTCGGATACTATAACCCCTTGGAGATGGTGAAACCCAGAGGAAAGCAGATGGGGCCTCTCCCTGAGCAAGAATAAACCACACCAGACCACATGCAGAAGGAGCCAAGTCCTAAACCTTTGGAAAACCCAGTCCAGCAACAGCTGACTCAAATACTAGAAGCCATTGCCGACACCAAGGCGATGCTACATCAAGACATAAGTACTGTGGCAGTGGGCATGGGCCTGTTAATAGCGGAACACACCAAACTAGCAGACAAGGTGAAATGAACCGAGTCCTCTCTGGCAGATATCACACCGGTGCAGCAGGTCTTGTCCATACAGATGGGGGAGATATCCAACAGAGTCAATTTACTGGAAAAGGGAGATGTGGATGCCGAAGGGCAAAATCAGAGGAATAATGTAAGGATGCTAGGTTTGCCGGAAGGAGTGGAGGGCATCAACATGATCCTGTACTTAGAAAGTTGGCTTTGTGACGTGGTGGAGGCGGAGGGCATGTCCCAGTTGTACACGTTGGAGAGGGTGCACCGCGTACCTCTCGAGCCACCAGCCCCAGGGAGGCCCCTGCGCCCCATGGTGGCTAGACTGCTCACTTTAAAGATAGGGACACGTTATTGCAAAAAGCACATGCTGACAGGCCATTCCTGGTCAAAAACAGTAAAGGGTTGTTATTCCCTGATTATACCCTGGAAGTTCAGAGGCGTCGCACCTCCTTCCTTGAAGTTAAGAGGGCCATGTGGGAAGAAGGGATCCAATATTCACTGATGTGTCCGGCCCGGCTACGGATAATGTTAGATGGACAGACACACTTCTGTGATGATCCCAAAGTAGCTGGGGGTTGGATTCAAAGCAACAAAATGTAGGGTCCAACTGCGACACAAAAACCGAGATCCCAGTCTAGAGAATGTTAGAATGGGCGGGGGGGGGGGGGTCAGATAACATCCCAACTGATGCACAGCTCGTTTAAGTTTGTAACATGGAATATAAGAGGGATGGGGCCCATGGCCAAAAGCTATAAGATATACGCCTATCTAAAGAGGAGAGATGCACATGTAGCCCTTTTGCAAGAGACGCATTTGGTTAGTAGTGAGCTGGATAAACTCAGAGGAGGTGGAGGGGCCGAATATATGCTACTACCTACTCTGCATTTGCTAGGGTGGTGATGATATAGGTGTGATCCGGGGTCCCTTTTGAGCCCATCCGTACCAAGGTTGACAGTGCTATTAACTGGGAGATGGTCAGGGAGGGAAGCGGCGTTTGGGAGTGTGTATGCACCGAATACAGAACAGGTGACATTCCTTACCACCCTCTCAGCTCAGATGGTTGAATAAATGGGAGGGTACACAGTTATTGGGGGTGATTTTAATTGTGTGGTGGATACTGCAGTGGATAGTTCACATCCACCTCTCCCAGGAGCGCAGACTCACCGGGTAGCAGCGGGGTTCTGAGACTGGATTAAGCATTGGGGATTGGAAGACATATGTAGGTTACAGCATGCTAATGATAGAGAATACTCATACTTCTCCCCATTGCATCAGGTACATACTAGGCTAGATATCTTCTTATGCACGCCAGAGTTCGGCGCCTTAGTTACACAAACAGAATAAATGGGTAGGACCTCTCAGATCATAGACCCCTGATGCTGACTCAACAGCCCTTTGGGAGATGGCCCAATCCCGTTGTGGAGGTTGACCCCCTTACGTTGGAAGATGCGCCTTTCCGTGACTCTTTGAGGGCCCTTATTGAGACATACTTTTCAATAAATGCTGCCTCCGCATCCTCGGTGTTGGTGGAATGGGAGGCATTTAAGTTGGTGGTGAGGGGACACTGTCTAGGGGAATCGATTGGTGCGCAACGGGAAATCAGGCAAGAACTATTAGACCCAGTGGCTCAAATCCGGCAACTGGACAATATTCAGGGACAAGAGGCCACCTTTGCAGTGCATCTACAAGAGGCCCATGCTACATGTAGTAATGCACTGGAGAGGCTCAGATGCCACAGCTATAGGGAATACCGAGACAGAGTACACAAAGAAGAAGAGAGGGCAGGTCACTTACTGGCATGGCTGATTAAGCCGGCAAGTCGAGGGGCGCTGATTACGCAGGTCCAGGCCCTGGATTCTTGGGAACTGGTCTATGATCCTAATGCCATTAATACACTGGTCCGCACCTACTATGTGAAGCTATATACTAGCCCTGGCTGGGTCCCTCGCTCTTCTATCCGGGAGTTCCTGGAGACGCTGCCTATATGGACACTGGACGAGCAGGTGCAAGATGATTTGGGAGGCCCAGGGACCCTACATGAAGTCTGAGCTGCCATTGCAGATATTGTGAGTGGAAAGACGCTGGGTCCTGATGGACTCCTGGCAGAATTTTAAACAGCTTATGTGGATCTACTGGCGCCAAGGCTAGTGACTCTATACACGGAGGCCCTGGAATGTGGAGGCCTCCCCGAGTCAACCCAGAGTGCGTTGGTGATACCCCTTCCCAAGACTAAAGACGCCAATGCCCCAGTAACAGAGTACAGGCCACTCTCTATGCTCAACATCGATTTTAAGATCCCTAGCAAGAAGAAGCTGCTTCCACACATGTATTCCATCATTCACGAAGACCATAATGGATTCATCCCCTCCTGTAGCACCTCTTACAACCTGCGAAGGATTGTTCTATGTTTATTCCATGAAGAGACGGGGTCTATGCCTTTGGCGGCTGCACTGTCTGTTGACCTAGAGAAGGCCTTTGACACAGTGGGGTGGAATTATCTTTTTGAGGTCATGATGCAGGTGGGCCTCAGGGGGGACTGGGTGAAGTGGGTCCAACTGCTGTATAGATCACCTACGGTGAGGGTCAGGATGGGGAAATCCGTGTCCTCTCAGTATTCCACATAACGGGGAACCCGGCAGAGGTACCCCCTCTCATCCTTGTTGTTTGCCCTGGCTATTGAACTCCTTGCAGAGCTGATTCAGCGGAGTGGAGAGGGGATAGGTCTTTGACTAGATGGTCAGACGCACATGGTTTTGTTGTATGCGGATAATCTACTGGTATATTTAGAAACTACAGTGTCTGGCACCGCAACAACCCTAACGCTTTTAGAGTGGTTTGAGATCCTGTCCGGCCTACAGGTTAACAAGAAAAAGACATACTTGTTTCCACTGCTTGAACTGGCACCCATTGTTTGGATGACTTAAAGGAAGGGAACCTGGGGAGGACGCTGAGGTCTCTCCGGACCAAGGTCCTTTTTTGATGCCAATAATGGCTCGTATATCTTTTCTTAAAAAGGTTATGTTGCCGAGACAATTCTATTTTGACGTTAATTTGCCGGCCCTGATGCCCCGGGGATGGTTTAGACCCCTGAATGCCCTGATGAGAGACCTGATATGGGGAGATAGTAGACGAAGAGTCTCCATGCGGACATTACAACCCCCGATGGTGGAGGGTGGCCTGGGTGTGCCGGATTTTGAGCAGTACATTTTGGCGGCTCAGCTGCAGTGGCTGGCACAGTGGGTAGAGGGTGTGAAAGAGGAGAGAAGCTGATTGACGGAGCCAAATTGTAACCCGGATCTACTGTTAGCCAAATTGGTGAAACCGACAGATGTCACCCCACATAGGTCAGTGTTGCAACTTACCGTTATACGCACTTGGAAACGTTGCCAGCATCGGCTGGGCGGGGACTTGTGATATTCCCCCTCACTGCCCTTGGTTGGGCTCCTACATGGAAGTCCAGTGATAACATTTAAGGCCGAGCAGCTGGAGTCATGGACAGAGGTGGGCTTAGACATGGTAGGGGACTGCTATCAGGATGGATCATTAGTCCCGTTTGCAGATCTGGTTGGAAGTTGTGGTCTACCCACTGGCCAGTTCCTGCAGAATAAAGCCTTGGTTTGCACCTTTGGGCAGATATGGGGAATGGGTAGGGATGAACCGATGACCCACCTGGTAATGCAGGCCCTGATCACTCTGGGTTCTACGAGGCAACAGGTGAGGTGGCACCACGGGGCCCTGGTCACTGCGGCTATTCGCCCCATAGGGAATCTGAGGGGTAAGTGGGAAAGGGCAGTAGGCAGGGAATTTCCGGACGGAGAATGGGGTAGGGTCCTACAGTCTCACAAGAAAACATCACGGAATACCAGACTTAAGAACACACTGATTAACTATATCCATATGGTCTATATGACACCCCATAGACTCAATGTTACATATGGGGCGAAGTGAGGGATTGCCCGAGGTGTGCTTATGCAGACACATACTTTATGCATGTGACCGGGAGTTGTAGCGTGGTACAGGTTTATTGGGAAGGGATCCTGGAAAAGATCAAGGACGCACTGGGGAGACAGTTGGAACCTACTGCAGAGGAATGCTTATTAGGGCTCTTCCCATGACCCCCTAAACAAAAAGTGGGGAATCGATTAGTAGATATTGCCTTAGGCCTAGCTAAAAGTTGAATAGCATTGGTGTGGAAATCCCCTTCTGGGCCACAAGTAGCCAGCTGGAATAGGGATGCTATTGGTTGGGCAGGAGCAGAGTGCAGAGCCCTGAGTTGGGAGGAAGCAAGAGGCATCCGGAGACGGCCGATAGCAGATCTCTGGTAGGAGGCGCTAGCGACATGGGAAATCCCAGAAAGAGAACAAGCAATGGGAGAGGGGACAGGGAGTGATAGTGAAGGATCCGTACATAGCTATATAGGAGGGCAAGGCCCTGAAGGAGTGAGACAGGCACAGACAACCGTTCAGAGGAGTGCAAGTGCTTAGTCCTAGCAGTGAGACAGCCAAGTGGAGGACTGTAGATTAAGGCCTAAAAGCGGGAACACATCCCCAGAGCGCCCCCCCCCCAGCCTCCCCACCCCGATAGACACACCATGTAGAGGAAGAGTCACTTCATTATTGTGAATAACATATGCATCCCTAGAACCAGCTGATCTGCTTCCTCTTTGCACATGCAGTTTCATTAGTAGTTTCCTTTTCTTTTTCTAGTTTACCCTTTTTTTACTGGTGTAAATGTTCACGGTTAATTAAACATGATTAACTCAAATGGGGACAATACCTGGACCTGGGTCTGCGGTTGGATATGCCCACCGAGACAAGGCGGGGAAGAAGCGATGGGTAAGGGTCACGGATGTAGTAGGCAAACATGGGCTGGGAGATGCCAGTCTCCAGAGTGAAATGTATGCAGACCTGCCTAACTGTCAAATAAGAATATGTTGAATTATTTCCATGTTATGCTTGTACGATGGTGCTGAAGTTAAAAATGTCAATTAAAAATATGTTTAACAAAAAAAAGCACTGACTATCATTATGTCTCTTACCCCGGCCAGCCGCTAATTATGACATAGAATCCTTTCCTGTCTATCTTTTCCCACAGGACCTGAAATGGGACTCAGAGACAAACTCGGATGAGAACGCCTCTTCCAAAGCTGGAGTATTCTGCATAATAAATATCACCTGTTGTGTAGTGCCAACCCTTCTGACTTGGTCAGATGAGTTTCTTGGAGCAGAGCAATATGAATACCTACCTTTTTAGGCAGAGCTGGAGCTAGTATCATTTAGTCATGCTGTTCAAACCCAGGACATTCCAGGAAACAATCTTATATACAGTGTGCCCTCACTCCATTAAAGTAGAAAAGTGATTCAACACAACTCAGGTCATGGTCATGACCCAGGGTATTCATCAACTCCCATAACATTAGTGGTGGTGAACAGCATATTGACAGCCTTGTAGACTATAACAAACAAACCCACCACCCATCCCAGGATAGTAAGGCAACATCGCTGTACCCAAAAAAGCCAGTAAAACGTCCTGAAGCACTCATGTAAAACCACATGGACAATATAAGAGGTGTGATGCCCACTGCTTGAAGCAGTACCCCGGTTGTGCGACTTACCATCTGGAGAGATTAGTGCTGATAGGCAGGTGTGCCTCCTTCTGGTACCCCCATATCTTTCAAATGATATATATAGCGGAAAACCCATCAGAGACTGTACCCCTCTCCCCCACAATAGCAATACCTTAAGCAGTGGACCTCAGATAAAGTCATCAGCTCATTCCAGTGTAACTCCAGGTAGGCCAGGTCTGGAGCAGGAATATAGTGTAGAGTCTGAATTAGCATCCATTGCAGAGATTTGCCACAACTACCAATGCTCTCAATCTGTACCATTACGATTGAGCTTTATTAGGGGAGTTCCTTAAATGAGGTCTGTTCTAGGAGCGGATATGCTGACATAGAAGGTTCGATTGTTATGCGGTATTCGACTCATTGTACTGAGGCTGCGTTTTGATCCAATCCCATAACCCCTGTGGGTCAATAAAGAATTTACTTCTATCGTTAGTGACAACCCTGAGCTTCACTGAGAAGAACATTGCATACTTGATGTCCATCTCAAGGATGCCCTTGGGTTTTGCATAGCCATGGTAATGTCAGAAACACCATTACTCTGCAGTCTTCAATTTGAAGCTCTCCTTTCTCATGTGCTTGTTGTCGAATATGGTCCTGATCTTAATAGAGTAGTAATTTAACCACCACTGGTTGAGGCAGAGCCCCAGGGGGACAGGGTATAGTAGGGACCCTATGGCAAAGAAATGAGAAAGGGTCTTCGGGACTATTGCTTCCTTTATCCAGATTAAAAAAAATACAACATGTCAATACCTTCAACATGCTCTGGCAGCACAATAATGCAGATATTATTTCTACTGGCTCGCCCCTCAGTATCTTTGGCCATATACTCCAAAGCTTAAACCCTGTCCTTTAGGTCTGACATCTGTCCCATCAGGCCTCCTGCTAGTGGTGCCAGTTCAGCCACAGACCACTCATTCGTCATGCTTCTTCCTACCATCTTGCACTGATTGTCACACAAGATAGTGATATCAGTGAACACTGTGTACATTTTGTGTTCTAGAGCCTCTCTAGTGTCTTTAATGACCAGGAATATCTAGTCCAATGTGTCCACAAGATCTTCATCCGTAACTTGTGAGGAGTGAATAGCTTTTCCTCAGTGTCGCTGTTTACATAAGTCGCTGACACTTTACTGTTGTCCAAATCTTTCCATTTTGAGTATCTACCCATGGTTCGTTGATAATGTATTCAGGGCTTTGGACAGGCAAGTGGCTACATGTATGGCCCCTTGCTTTGTGGCTGCCACTCCCCAGCAGGGCCAGAGGCTTACAGCAGTACAAGCGCTCTCCCTTCAGGTTGTACGTCTACCCTCAGGGAATACCGGTCACACCCAAGCCTGTCTTCTGAAATGGCTCCTTTGTATTGTAGATGATAGAGGGGGTGTTCATCAATGGCCTCCTATCATCACAACAACTCCCTATTAGCTGAGGGCCCAACCAAATGAGGGCTTGGAGGCCGGCCACTCACTTGCAGAGTCACTTCTTGGGTCAGCAATCTCAAGTGGCCCACTTAACTCACTGTCCGTTTGCCTGGAACAGTCGCTCAGGAGTGCTACAGGGTGTTTTTCCTTCTACCTCGATGCCCCAACCCACGGGACTCACTGGATTTCTTAGAGACCACCCTTTATCAGTTGATCTCTCTGGGCGGCATGAGCAGAGGCAGCCTCTGGGTGCCTTCAAGTTGTGTGGGCACTCCTGCCCTTTGGATTTCAGGGACAGCCCAGCATCACCGGAGGGCTATGCTGGGGCTCAAGTGCTGCTCAGCAGACAGCCAAGGGAGGCAGGCATCTTTGATTCTCCTCACAACTGCGATCTGATACGGCCATTGGTTCTGGCAGGCAATGAGAGCACATATGTTCCTTTTCATGGGCAGGGCAAATGGGGCCCATTCACCCACTCTGGGCTGAGGGCAAAAGAGGCATCATTTACAACAGGATGTTGTTGCCTGCCCCACCAAGAGCTCCTTGAGTTGCTGTTCACTCCAACGGCGCCAGACAACGCCCCCCATATGGAGAACAGCTAATTGAAGCACCAGCGAAATGTATTTCAGCTATGTTCTAATTTGTGTAAATTACATGTATCTCAAGATACAAAAGAATACCCTCACACACCCACAGTACTAAAGAAGGAAACATGTTGCAGAGGCAGTCTTTATGTCCCTAATTGATGAATTATTTAAGGGCCTTTGCCTGCAGCATTAAATCCGTACATATTTAAATGTAATTCAAACTGTGTTGAAATACTGATCCTTTCTTAGTTGTGGAAACGTTTAGTTTCGTTATTCCTATAAGGTAATGTACACCAGAGACACTGTTCTCAAAGCAGCAGTTATTTAAGGTGGGACTTCACAGTCTAAAAGAATCCCAAAATATGGTGTGGCGGCGGTGTCACGGCAGAGGTCCATTAGGCTCATAGGAGAACCTAACAAGCAAACCGCCACTGTGAAAGTGCCTACTGCACGTTCCTACACGGTGTGGCATGCACCGTGTGGTGCATTTCACATCGTGCAGGAACAAGGGTGCAATTCCAGGGGGGACAAAACATATGTCGCCGCACTCACCGCCAGGCTCAGATTTGGCCCGGGGCCCTGTTAGGGATTCCTTACCTGCATGTCCACCACCCTTTTCATGGCAGGGACCCTGCCATGAAAAGGACGTTGATATACTGGTTGTAATATGCTCGGCAGTGCTGGCATCAGCACTGTCAGCATATTCACGCTATTGTTCCCCGTAGAGGCAGCGGTCTTGTGGCAGTTCCACCGCAACACTCATAATACGGGGGGCGACCTGCCTGGGTGGTGGTTGTCTGACCGCCACCGCGAGTATGGCAGTCCTACGACTGCCGTACTCTTAATAAGCCCTTTTGTATAGGTTCTGTCAAATGTGCATAGTTCCTTTCTGAAGAAACCTTAGTAATATTTAAAGCTTTGGTATCCACTAAGGATCACTGACATAATATAGATGCATACAATATTATTAAAACACAAAATATCTGAAATTAAATATTACAACAAAAACATGGACTTCCCATACTTAACTAGTAAAACTACATATATTGAGAACACAAATATCATTGTTAAAATATCAATTTTTACTTGTATCAAAAACGTAAATATCGGAAAACATTTTTTTACCTTTAAATAAACATATATGGCCTTATTACGAGTTTGGAGGTCCCATGGACTCTGTTTTGGCGGTGGCGGTCTGAGCGTGCAGAGCTCGTGGTCAGACTGCTGTATTACGAGTTAGGTGGGTCGCTTTTGCGAACACCGTGGCTGAAGCGCCAAGACTGCCAGTAGACCACCGGCTTTGCTGTGAGGGATAGGCAGCTGCCACAGGGCAGTACAGGGAGCTGCACTACCATCCGTATTACAAGTTGCCTTGTCCACGAGCTGACTGGTTGGTCCGACTGCCTGCTTCAAGCTGGCTGTGACAAAGAATTTGGGTTGTGTGCACACCCCTTTTTTGTTCCTCCAGCCAGAGTTGGACGTGGATCCCTTTCTCAAGGTCCCCCGTTCACAGCAGGATCTTCGCACCGAGGAATACCACCCCATTTACGACAAACTACAGGTGAGTCCTTTTCATAATATATACCCATTGCCACTACTGTCCACATATGGTCCGAACTATAGCAATGAGTAGGTGGAATGTTTGTTTCCACATCTATCAAGCATATGTGTGCATCCGACACCTATGCAGTCGAAATATGCAGACAGGCATATATATATATATGTGGAAAAATTACTCACAAACGTTGCAAGATCTCCACATCCACACCGCCGGCACAGTGATCAACTCGTAATACGGCGGTCTTCGTACAGCCAGCGCTGTGGTCTCCTGGCGGAGGCAGACACGGGTTCTTGGGCAGTCGGATCACCCAATTTGTAATAAGGCCCATAATATGTCACAAATATCGATTCACACAATATCAACTACAATTATATTGCCAAAATAATTATATTACCATTAATAAATATAAAAACATCTCTTTTTTACGTAAAACAGTAATTTGAAATAAACCTTAAACATGTTTTATATGTTTTCATTAAATATAAATATATTTCACAACTAAATTATTTACAATTTGTCCCAATGAATTATATAACAAAAATCATAACAATACAACCCCCTAAAAAATTTGCATTAACTAAAAACATTTAGAGAACAGCCTAAATATTAATAAATATACATATAGCGCATCTATCGTACATTATAAATAAACCCTAAATTGCCATTTACCATAGGACATAACTGAAAAAAAATTCTAACTAAAACTAAATCAGCCAATAAAATGAAATTATAAACAACTTTTTCCAATTATATCAGACAAACAATTAAACCCACAATATAAAAGGCACACTAATTTAAACAATAATACTTTAAAAGCAACAAACGCTGTAAGATGAAGGAACTCTGCCAGATTCTCTGACCAAACCATTTAAAAAAAAAACATTTACATCTCAACAACTACTTAACCAAGTAAGTGAAACTAATACTTGAACTAAAATGTACTTGTTAATAATCGTAAAAATGTAAAATAGCAAATAATTAATGAAACACTTTCCAACTTGTATCTCTTGACATACACTACGTAAAAAAAGAAATACAACTTGGAAAAATGATAATCTGCTAAAAAAAAACAACCATCACAAACCAGAAAAATGAATGATACAAGAAAGTAAGTAAATTATAAACTCATCTAAATAGCGAGCTAAAATAAACCTGACGACCTCAACCTCTACAAACTACCAACAAATTAACATTTAAAATGAAACTTATGTTTTTCCATCCCGCAGACAAGAAAGCACCTGCTCCACATTAGAGCACCTCTACCGGAAAAGCTTCAAAATAGTGTGAAACATCTAAACAGAACATACTTGAAAGTATATAAAACAGAAGTAATTGCATAATTTTATATGTAAATAACAAACTTACACAGTTTAATTTTTTTATATATTTATACTATTACACTACTTTCAGATATAACAGCAGAGGCAGCAAAATACAAAACATCACAGAAAGGAAAGCTGTTACTTATTCACATGGGCTACACCTACAGCCAGAAAGTGCATCAACAGAAATATAACTTGGGAATGCACCAAATATTATTCTAATGCATTCAAAAGGGAGTGCAAGTACAAAAGAAGATGTTGCAATTCATGTAAGAGAGCACAATAACCCCCAAATGTGACAGAAATAGAAGTAAGAGGGGCATTGCAGGATATAGGAGAGGCAAGCACGGCAAAAATCCTTAAAGATGTAGGGGCCTATTACAAAGGCTTTGGGCGGAGGCTTTCTGACAGCCATCGTCGGTTATAATTGCAACCGGCTGATTATAAATCATTCGGTCGGAATTGAAACCAGCAAGTCATACTGGCTGGCTTCCCACGGACTCAAAGAGCCCATCAGCCATTCGGAGGCCGGCCCGTAATCCTAAAGGGCGGTCTTTGCGCCCTTATGATTATGATTCACGGTTTCAGGCAGGGTTGCCATGCCGGCCTTTCCGACATGGAAACCCTGTCGGAAAGTGTGTTTCGGGGCCCCTAGCAGGGTCCCCTTGTGTACACAGCCTCAGGTTGGGGGCTAAGGGGCATCTAATTCTTGCACCTCATGGCAGGCACTTAAAGATGCCTGCCATGAGCATGTACTACAGCCGCTTTACGGCCGTAGAACATGCTCCCATAAGTCGCATCAAAATCAGGCAGTCGGGACCGCCGACCGGAGGTCACCGGTCCCATTCATTGGACACTTCTGCCCGACATCATAATCAGCTCCATACTATCTAAAGTCTGCAAACAAAACACAGTCCAACTACCAGTCAATACCCTCTTTAAAACGTTTGATTGCACAAACTAAAAAATCACCAGCAATACTCCTCCTGCCCCTAGAAGATGCCTAGACATAGAAATATCTGAACATTTAACAATGGCACATAATGAGGACCCTTTCCTTTTGTTTGACAACCTAAACAATGAGAAACAAATCCTAATATTCTCTACAGGAAACAACTTGCTAATAGTAACCCATTGCCAAACCTGGATGATGGATGGGACCTTCAAAACGTGTCCCAAACCATTCACTCAGATATACACCATACATGGTCAATAGCAACACACAAATATCCCTTTTATATATGCCCTACTACCAAATAACCAAAGAATCACTTACTAAAACCTATTTAACAACATTAAACATAAAACAAATAACTACTACCCCTAAAAAATAATCAGAGACTTTGAGCAAGCCATGATTTAAACCATCTTAAAAATTTACATCAGCATATCCATACAAGGCTGTACTAAGGGCCTTATTATGAGAATGGTGGTCCTCAGGACTGCTGTACTCGTGGTGGCAGTGACCAACCACCGTCACTGTTGTTGGTCGGCCCGCTGTATTTGGAGTGTGGTGGTTGTACTGCCACAAGACCTCTGGCTTCACCAGGATCAAGGATGCCGATGCACCAGCAGTCTGCAACCAGCCTCAATATGATGGTGGTGCCCATATTACAGCACACATATCAACACATATCCACCGCCCTTTTCAAGGCAGTGAACCCGTCATGAAAAATGTGGTGGACATGCAGAAATAGGGCCCGAGCCAGATCTGGGCCTGCTGGTGCATGAGTGATGGCACATGGTGTGCCCCCCTGGAATTGCACCCCTGTTCCTGCCGGTGTGGCATGCACAACATAATGCATGCACACCGTGCCGGAATGTGCTGCAGGCGCTATAACAGCGGCGGTCTGCTGTTAAGGCTCTGCTATGAGCTTTACACAGATGCTACCATGACTGAGTCATCTCCGCCCATCTGCCCTGGATTGCACTCAAAATCTGGCGGGCGCACAGCAGGTTTGACTGTCCTCCTGTCAGCACTGAGATGGCAGGCCGACAGGAGAACTGCCAAGCTCGTAATAAGGCCGTTCGTGTAGAGTATTCAACAAACAGCCAATTTGCCATAGAAAAAAAAATGAAAGAACTAGCCTATGTCCCTGTCACATAGGTAGCTAACCACTGCAATTTACTAATAAAAAGCCCTTTCTACCAACAAAATTAAGATAATCTAAGCCCTCTAATAGAATATTTTGAAGACACTTTTATTGGCTGACTGCATCACTCCAGCACAGACGCCAACCCAAGTTCCAAATACCATGGTGGAATGTCTTGTTGCAGGGATTCTGCTCCTACACAGAACTGTGCACAGAGACCCAGGACCTCAGTAAATTGTGGTAGAACAAAAAACTCACTTCAGTACCTAGAAACCCTAACCAGCTAGCATCAGTGTCACATTAGCTCTTCGTCTATAGCAAAGGAACCAATGATTAGACAATCCAGAACATGCAACTTAGGTTATACTCAGGAATGGTGGGGAGCAAGAACACTCTTTCGTTATACTCTCATACCAGTCCACAACAGGAGTAAAAAAGAGACACGGGAAAGGTTCAAATATTTATGACTTGCTGTAAGATGCAGTATTTTTGCTAACATAAGCAGACATATGATTAGAAATAATATGATCAGCATTGTTATAACTCCATAAAACACAAAAGGAGAAATCATATTACAATGATGGTGAAAATAGGTATTATTGCACCTAGTATATCATCCTCCCTTGCTAGGACTGTTTTATAAAATATAGAAGGTTTCTTAGGCTTGAGTGCGGGACCCCATACTTCTAAGATCAGCAGGAGTAAATCACATCAGGATCTGCAAAAGCTCTTTCTCTCTGGAAATGGAATTCTTCCAAGTGCCCGAAATCATGCCTACAGTGTAATATTAAAGTCGCCAAAATCTCCGTTGGTTTGCAGCTGCATGTATGTTATGTCTAAAATGTGAGCCGATCGGCTCGAACAACAGCTACCTTGTTATGATAACCTTGGAGGCTTTAGCACTCACTGTACAGACTAGGGTCGCAATATAAGTCTAGGGATGCCGAAAACAAGCCTTTCTCATGTGAAGCAATTCACGCAGCCTAACTTACCACAGCAATGTCATGCAGTGTCGTGTGCAAAAGGAGCAAAAGTTAAAATGGCGTTTAAACTTCTAATTAGCCTATGCTAACATAGCAATGTGCGCAAACGAGAGTCAGCCCTCACTACACCCTCCCTTGATCGGAGAACGCACAAGAAGTGGGGGGCAATTATTTAGAACGCAGAGTTCAAGTTCGAATGAGACAAAACCAAGTTTAAAATTTTGCCAAACTGGATAATTGGGAGTAAAATCCGAATTAGTAATCATAAAACCTACGAAACCCAACAGGGGGGCATAGTGTCAAAACACATGTGATACAAGAACAAAAATGAAGGAAAACATCTTTAGTCCAGTACGTGTTATTAAAGCATTTGACAAAAAAAATTGTCACTTAAAATCCAACAGCGTATAGGCAAAATACGTTGCAACAACCTCCAACAGGAAGTCGTTGTTTTCGTCAGCAAACGTTTCAGCCATCCAATTCAGTAATGGAAAAGAACACACATGTTCTTCAACAGCCGGAGCCTCTAGCCTCTAGCAACACTCGGAGGTTCTTCGAGATAACTGCATGCCAGAAATTCATGGGCTGCAGTCCATATATTCCAATTGCCTAGGACTCCATGTGCGGCTGTGCAGGCCTTTATTCCGACACCAGAACAGTCTAGTTCATGAGCAACTAAGGGACTCATTAGTAGATCATAATCCGGGTTGGGAGTCACCGTATTGCAGACACACAAAACCAGAGCCCATTCAAAACTGCAATCCAGGAAGTGGAAAACTGGCTGCACGCATGTAAAGTATGAAAACTGGAACGATAAACCATACGCCACACTCAAAGTAGCCAGAGGCAGCGATCCATAGTATTCAAGCATCCGGTCACGAAGTTGGGGCAGCCGGGGCAGGTCGTCGTGGGGCACAGACTGTGCAACCATTTTGAAGTAAAGAAATTAACAACAGTACACGGGCAGCCAAGGTGAGAATTAATGGTAAACTGCCAAACAGACTGGAAAAGATAGAATGAAAAAATGCCGGTATCACACCAAATATAGTTTGGAATCAAGTCACAAGGCCAGAACTTACTACTTTAAAAAAAGTGCGCGAAGCCCGAGGTTGACGAGGCATTCAATATAGTGTGAATCAAAGCACGGAAATGCAGGGGCAGATCAGTATTTAATAAGGCATGTACCTCAGTACGAGTGTTAGCCACGTGAAGGACGAATGTTTCACGCGCAGATGTAAGAACGACTTCTTTTTGATACAAAAGAACCCTTATTCTACTCATCTTGTTGAACTCTGCTTTCAAGGTCGGAATGGAAGGCCAGATGGATACATCGAGTTTCCCAGGCGGAGGAGGAAACAGTACATTCTTACAACAGACTACATGTTGGGAGACAGTCACTATGTACGGTATCCCTGCCAGCATACCACAGCAATCTTCATTATTTAATAATAAATACCTCCAGTTTGCTAACAACGTGAAAGTCGGTGTAATAGCCAGGACGGGTGTACCTTTTAAAATACAGGGCAAATTCGTAGCGTCTGAATTTCAGGAGCCATGCAACTGTAAATGCCTACAGACCAATGAGTGATCAGGAGTTGAAGTGCAATATTCACCTTTCAAATAAACTTCTTTACCCTCCCTCAGGCACCTATAGGTAAAAGGCAGAGACCAAACTTCATGGAGATATGCGCTACCTAACGGTTCATTCCTGCCTATATCATAGTGCTTCATACATGATTTGAATTTAAACAGTGGAAAAGGTAGTGTGATTAACCCATGTATAAGTCAAACTGCAGAATTTGTCTCAGCCACAGGAAAGGGTAATGGTTCTAATTTTTCAATATGCAGTAGGGAAAATTAGCTCCTTTCATTGACATGAATTAATGTTTAACAGTCAGATTAAATGATAGAAACAATGAGGAAGTGTTCATATAGTCCAATGGCACTTTCCCAGCCTTTAAAGTTTGTAAAGTCCATGCAAACTGCATAATGGAATGCAATTGATTTTGACCATGGTACAAAACTGAGACTTCATCTTGCACAATATCAACGACAGAAGAAACAATGTTGTCTAAAGTATAAATTCGGGAAGAAAGTGTGTTAATGCTATTATCTACAACGGCAAGCACTTTTTCTAAATTAGCTTGATCAATAGCCCTCAATCTAGAAGCAGCTTCAATTTGGGACAGTTTACAAACTTCATTGTAAACAGCATAAACCCATCTCTTGGATCTGCCTGAGGCAGGGCCTTTCACATATTCTTTCAAATCAACATCGTCAGTAAATTTAGACAAATGAAGTTTAACTGACGCTAAGGTGGAGTGTTTGAGCCAGTTCTGACATAACTTGCCTACAGAATATGTAGTAACAGAATGGTCGTGGATCCACCTGAACCTGTGCATAGTCAGGGGCCAAACCCAGAAAACGATGCTGGCATGAATCTGCACTTTTTTGCCATAATAACCAGCCTTGGCCATCCAAACTGGAAATGTTAAAGGATGAATTTTGTAACAGAGTCTGTAAATCACTAAGGGACATACTGGTGTGATCATTCCAAATGGAGTATTCTCCCAAATCGGGAATAGCAGGAGCATTTAATTTTTTAGACGTTGCTTATCCAAAGCAGGTGGTTTGTGAAATAGAAAAATTCAGAAACAACATATGGTTAGGGATGAGACATGCACGATGCAAAGCCTCAGTGCCTTGCACTTGCCAATTTTTAAAACCCCAAACAGATCTAAGATCTATAGTATCTTTCCACAGCTCATAGCCCCCTATAGCCAATTGGTCGATAAAGGACTTTGAATATAATCATTTTGTGTGTGCGAGTCTAACCTTGGAAGAGGACTTTTCAGTCATCTTAAAATAAAATGCATCAGGATTAGATTAATTAAAATCAGTAAAGTATGAAAACTTTTTAAAAAGAGTTTTGGAGCTGCCTTCAACAGGAGCGGATTGAAACCAATTGGGTAGACCCAATAAGTCAGCAGGACCTGAAATACATATCCTGTTGTTTCTCAGATTGTATCTGATTTTCTAGTTGTTGTGAATAACTAATACTCACATTAATTGTTGTTTATGAATTATGTCAAGGACCGTTTTTTCTATATATATTCAACATGAGCGGGATATGTTCCCATTGTGTGCAATTAACCACATCCCTAAATGTATTTGCTTTGTGCAGAAAGTGTGTACCATAATGTTGGTAAAAAAATTAATTAGCATTATTCGCTGAATCTAAGTACAAATCTTCAACCTCAAAGACAGCATAATATTTCAAATCAGAAAACAGAGTCTCTATGGCTTGGACATCCCAATCATCAGATCGTATATTTCTTTTAACTACATCCCCCATTGAAACACGAAGTACATTAGAGACATTATTAACCTCTGTGGGACCGTGGATTTGAAATTTAACAGCATCCCACACAAATCCCATCGAACACAGGCCAAGCAGTGATAGTCACACAAGTCTGGTCCCTCTTCATTATGTGTGATGATGAGTGGGTGCCAAAGTTCCATCAATTAGTCTAATTGTAGATCTTTCTTTAACATAGTGTCCATTCACAAGACAGAAAAAAGACACCACAAATCCAATGGGCATGAAATTTTTTTTTGAAAAAAGCACCAGCCAAATATAAGTCCAAGGGGGAATCAAAAAATGTTTTTTAAACCAAACAGCAAAAATCGAAACTTTTGAGGGGGACTTTGATGTGTCAGAATCAGTGTCAAATGAAAAACATGATTGATTAGCCACACAGGTATCTAAATCGGGCATAGATAAGTCAGTGGGATAAGTGTACTCAGGTTCATCAAGAGGATCACCAGCCGGTGTATTCAATAAAGGATTTTTAACTGTAGTCATCTCAATGGCAACATCAGGCCTGGTGGTAGGTGCCGGTGCCCAAACAGAGTTCCTCAGCATCGTTAGGCAAGAGACCGCAGGTGACATACTAAGAAAAATCGGCCACTCTGTGTAGTTTGACATTGTCAATGGAGATGTACCTGTTTTCCTTTCGACCAGGAAGTGGAGGTAAAATGACTGTTTTTGTACCCTGCACGCCAAGTACAGAAACTGGAGCACGATATGAGGGACCAAATTCCTTCTTGTTCTCGATCTTCTCTCGGACCAGTTCACCAACTCGGGGTAGCCAGCCAACTACCGGAATCTGCAACGCAGCATCGGATGTGGATGCCAAGTGTTCCCTTGCAAGACTGTCACTGGTCTTTTGTAGATTCTGAAAAAAGCATAATGTTTATCTACGTCAGAGGGAGCGGCAGACGCTGCCTGGCCTAGACCCTCAAGGTCCGGAACAAATATTTTGATGCCAAAGAGCATTTCATATAGGGTCCCCCCACCCAGAGATCTTCTAGGGAGATTATTTAGTGCACGCTGAACGCTATTGAGGTGGGCTAGGCAGTTCCGGCCTGTACCTAATACCCTAGCTGTCAAGGATTGCTTTAAGTCACGGTTCATCCGCTCCACAACACTATTGCCCTCAGGCCGGTATGGAGACAAACATGTGACTTGGACCCCCAATGAATGCATGGCATCCTTGTACGCCTTAGAGGCAAACACTGGACCCTGGTCCAAGTGGAAGGTACCACATGCAAAAATTCCCACAAAGACACGCAAATCCCTTACGACAGTTTGAGAATCAGCACTCCTTTGGGGCCACACCCACACAAAGCGCGTGCAAGAATCAACTGCAACTAAGATGTACTTATACACAGTATCAGAGGAGAAAGGGCCGCAGTGATCTAAATAAACACAACCAAGTGGTTTATTAGATATAT
Source organism: Lissotriton vulgaris (assembly GCF_964263255.1). Classification (NCBI taxonomy): domain Eukaryota; kingdom Metazoa; phylum Chordata; class Amphibia; order Caudata; family Salamandridae; genus Lissotriton; species Lissotriton vulgaris. Next base: position 1,254,905,023 of record NC_141696.1, read on the forward strand.
ACAACTGTATCTGCGGCGGGCGTGCAGCAGTAGAAGGTCTAATCTGCTGGCAAATGTCACAATGAAGGACATAATCACGCATTTGTTTGTACAATCCCTACCACCAGTAACGTTGCTGTAAAAGTGATACAGTCGCAGAGACGCCGGCATGAGCGGATGCCATACTCTCATGAGCAGCTGTAATCAGTGTGGACCTGCGGTCCGCCTTGGGAATCAATCTGTCACCAAGGTCGTTAATTCTCACATAAGGAACTTTATCAGGATTTAAATGATAGGAGTATCTGGAAGGGAAACCTCTAGGGTACTTACTTCCTTTCGCTGTCGCGGCAATAGCTGTCAAGATGTCATCCTCAATCTTACTTTTGGAACGTGTAACCGCTGCTACTGCATATGTCGCTAATGCTGCCTTCGCCGCTTCATCAGCAAGACTATTGCCCACACGTGAACTCCAACACACTGGTGACCAATAGTATGAATCACTTACACGAGTGGTAGCCGTTCTTTAAGCTCATCCACTTGAAACCAGATCATTTTATGTTTTATTGTGCTACCTTTGGAATCACGATATTCATTTTGGGTCCAAAAGAACAAATTGTCATTGTAAGACTGAACACATTAGTAAGAGTCACTTACAATAAGATTTGTCACACTAGGATCAGCGTACTCCAATGCAAGCATTAGAGCATAGAGCTCTGCCAATTGGTAGACACACTCCCCTAATGTCTGTGTATGCACGACATCAGACTTGAACTCTCCATTCACCATAGTACCAACCACTATTGCGCAGGCCAAAGAATAGGCGTGTTTTGAATCCGTTGCTGGTTGCTCCGATCCTGCAGTGTAAATGATACAATGAAAATCCGCCAGCGGATGCATGGTCAGAGGAGCCGGATGAACGAATTCATACTGCAAAAACTCCTGAGTCTGCAAAGAGGAATCGAAAATGAACGTGACATCCGGAGATATCAAGGACGTGGCCCATTGTATCCACCTCTGGTGCAAAGCCTTCGATCTAGGTACACTGGCTTTCATCACTGCTTCCAGGGCAGAATACAGGGTAACAACCAAAATGCGTTTTTCCTGCAACAGTGCACGTTCCTTCAGAATCGCCATTTGTACTGCTGTTAAAACTTTTTCCACAGCGGAAAACCGCAACTCAGCGGAAGTGTACAAGTGTGACTTGTAAGTGATAGGCACTGAGTCACCTTCATTTACAATCAGGTAAGTGAAACCAACCGCCCCAGGTATGATTCTTATTACCAGGTTGGTGTGGTTATCATGATTCAATAAGAACTTAGATTCTAAAAGATCAGCCTGTAAAGATTGCAAAATGGCTGTATGAGTAGGCAGCCAGCAAGATTTGGAGAAAGTTGGTTGTACCAAAGCGTAAAGAGGCTTGATACGCTGGGCATATTTGGGTATGTATGTACACCTGAAATTCAAAAAGCCCAGTAAAGACTGTAGTTTCTTCAGCGTTGTAGGAGCGCGCAGCTGTGCGCATTTCTCCAAGAAGTGAGGGGCCGAACCTCGACTTTCATTGTTGAGCTCATAGCCCAGGAACAACACTGCGTACTATGCAATGTGTGATTTTGCAAAGTTGAATTGATAGCCAAAATCCGCAAAACGGCAAATTATGCGGTCAACGCGACACAGATGCGGCCACAATTCTTCCTCTGTGAGATAAATGTCATCCACATACGAACATGCATCTGGATCGAGTCCATCGCAAAGAGAGACTATGCGGCGGCAAAGACGCCTGGACTGTTCTTATAGCCTATAGCCAAACGTCTGAATTGTCAACGTTTGCCACCACTGGTAAAAGCTGTCCATTGACTACTAAGAGGGGACAGATTATGGGTTGAAAAAGCCATTGGATATGTCAAGTGTGGTTTTAAACCAATTACACATGAGACTATCCACAAGAGCTGAACTGTGAGTGTTCTGTACCGCGCACGTACGACAATGGGAGTTTAAGTGCCGGTAATCCAATACCAAATGGTACAAGCCATCAGGCTTAGTCACAGTAAAAAGAGGGTTATTCATTGGTGATACACATGTTTCAACCACACCTTGGTATTCCAAGTGTTCCAGAATTTCTGCGACTGGTGCTTTCGTTTCTTGCCGCATGGGATATCGGCGTTGAGGCTGTGGCATAGACCGCAATGGTATCTCATAACGGGGGGGAAAGTTTGTCCCATCCACAGTGAGTACGGTACAACGCCGGTGCAAGCACCTTAGCCCACTCTTCTGAACAATTCAGCACCTGCTCCTTCTGCACTGTGTGCACGAAAGCGGAGAGGATTACCTCCTCACCTTGCAGAGCAGACAGAATGAAGGGTGGGGGTCAATCAGCCTCCACTAACAAAATGTCATAGGTAGTAGTCAGATTTTCCCAAAATACCCCTTTTATTGTATGTTGTATATCACCTTCATTAAAAGGACAATTTCAAAAAGTCTTTCAGGGGGAGCCACTCTAGTGTCAGCTGTCTCAACAACAACGAACGTGTCAGTTGCTGTCACCTTCAGAAGTGGACGCAATGCTTCCCGCACTATGATAGTTTCCGCCGCGCTGTCTAGTAGCGTCAGCGCCCAAGTCAGGTTCTGAAGCTGTGTTTTCACTATACGTGGCATATCTCGCTGTTAATGCTGCAACTTTCTTTTTCTGAAACTGGGGTCTTTGGCGTGTAGTGTTGTCCTGCTTGCCTTTACCGTCTGCCTTTCGGGGTTGCTCTTGTTATGCACCCCGTCCTCTGCCACCGACTCCTCCACTGGTGGGTGAGACCGATGTATCCTGAAAAAAGTGAGGAGAACGTTGTTCAGGAACCTGAAAACGATCAGGTGACTTAATAGTAGCGCGGTTGCGCAATTCATATGTGCGCTCAGTAGATCAAGGTACTGGAGAAGCGGGACGGGACCCCTGTTTCTGTTGCTTTTTCTCCTGCTTCTTATTCTTATTCCAATTCAGTTTCGGAACAAAGGGGCGATCATCCTTGTCGGACTTCGCCGCCTGAGTTTGCTTTTGCTCTGTTTTAGCAAAAGGTTAAACACCCAAACTATTTCGGCTAATGGTCTTATAAGCTGTTGTAATAATTTCCGGTACCTGACGGGGTTTCTCGGCATCGGGGAAATCGCGCAAAGCATCCCCCTTGACATTCGCATGGACGAGATCGGAAACCACGTCAAACACTCCAACGAGTCTCATTCTCAATTCAACCGCCGCCTCCGGTCCATGCTCATCCTGAACACGCTTAAAGACCGAGTGCAGGACAGCCATGGACAGAGTGTCGAAGCACTTACCATATATAGCCGCAAAAATCATATCCCATGTGGCACAATCAGTCAGTTCCGGCACTAAGTCTTTCAGATAACTTATGGTAAGAATCCTGTGCTACTCCACAGGAGTCAGTTTCGGAAATACTGCCTCTAGTTGGTCAAATTTCTCGACAAGCCAATAAGGCATATCATCCTTATCCTGGGCACTCTTGCCCATAGCTGCATTAACCATGATGGGACTAAGCTTCATCCCGCCAGGTCCAACTGGATGCGCTGCCACACCAGGTGCCCCTCCCTATATGTGGTGGGAGACGTAAAGAACCTAGGCCCTTATAACCCCTACAGAGAGGTATAAAGGGTCCTCAATTCACCAACCGCAACTTGCGCGGCACGGGGGGCGGGGTAAATCCAGCCAAATCAGGCCACGAAGCGCCTGGGATGAACAAAGGACCTAATCAAACCACTGTTAATGAGTGGGGGAGGGTGCCGTTAAACCAAATTCGGTGCTACCAAGCAGAAATCTGAATCTCCTGTGTCCTAATAAGAGTGTACTCCATAGGCACGACAGAGTGAGTGAAAGTATGAAACACATTGGTTTCTGCATTCACCACAGGGAAAGTAACCCATGAGTAGAAAAGCTCAAAAGGTATGCGGCATCAGCACTCACTACAAAAACAACTGCCATGCACTCCACGGGGACGGCATAAGTCTGCAAATGGTTGCGGACCCCCATCCGGCTATGCTCGGGTATATCATCACCCATATCGACACAATAGAGAAAAAGATAATACAAAGTAATGTAGCATAACTTGGTAGTAGCTCAATCAGAAACCATTTTAAAATATCAACCTTGAAAAGACCTACGCAACTATAAGTAGGTTTATCCACACCTCTGTCAACCGGAAACAAAAGTAAGGGGGTCATGGACTGATATAAGCACTACTTGAGAGTCTCAAAACAAGACCACAAAGTTGGGTGCGCGATGTTCCAGGGATTCTGCTCCTACACAGAGCTGTGCACAGAGACCCAGGACCTTAGTGAATTGTGGTGGACCAAAAAACTCACCTCAGTACCTAGAAACCCTAACCAGCTAGCATCAGTGTCACATTAGCTCTTCGTCCTATAGCAAAGAAACCAATGATTAGAAGCAAGAACACTCTTCCGTTATACTCTCATACCAGTCCACAACAGGAGTAAAAAAGAGACACAGGAAAGGTTAAAATATTTATTTTAACGACATGCTCTAAGATGCAGTATTTTTGCTAACATAAGCAGACATATGAATAGAAATAATATGATCAGCATTGTTACAACTCCATAAAACACAAAAGGAGAAATCATATTACAATGATGGTGAAAATAGGTATAATAGCGCCTAGTATATCACCCTCCCTAGCTAGGACTATGTTTTATAAACTATAGAAGGTCTCTTAGGCTTGTGTGGGGGACCCCTTACCTCTAAGATCAGCAGGAGTAAATAACATCAGGATCTGCAAAAGCTATTTCTCCCTGGAAAAATAATTCTTCCAAGTGCCTGAAATCATGCTTACAGTGTAATATTAAAGGCGTCAAAATCTCTGTTGGTTTGCAGCTGCATGTATGTTATGTTTAAAACATGAGCTAATCAGCTCGAACAACAGCTACCTTGTTATGATAACCTTCGAGGCTGTAGTACTCACTGTACAGACTAGGGTCGCAATGTAAGTCTAGGGATGCCGAAAACAAGCCTTTCTCATGTGAAGCAATTCACACAACCTAACTTACCACAACAGTTATATGCAGTGTTGTGTTGAAGAGCAGCAAAAGGTAAAATGGTGTTTAAACTTCTAATAAGCCTATGCTAACATAGCAATGTGCGTAAACGAGGTTCAGCCCTCCCTACAGTCCATGACCACACCTTGGCACAAGAAACCAAAACAAACAATGAGTTGGGGGGATGGCACAATGCCTTCCAATCCACGCTAGGCAAAACCCAACCGACACTCTATACATTTACAGAAGAGGAAAGCTACCAACAACTGTGAATGGAGCAGTCTGTTAGCCTAACTGCCACTAAACTTAGAAAACAAACAAAAATAATGTATTAAATGCTACAGTTTAAAGTGAAACACTTCATTAACAACAAAGGGGTAAATTATTTAAAAATGATAGCCAAAAGCATATTGTGAAATATATAGTAACTACCAAAGTCCTCAAAAAATCTAAACCAACATGACAAATCATTTTTTAAATAAATAATAAATATAATTTTTCATTACTGCAGTTTAAATATTAAATACAAGTCCTATGTTAATGAAGACTGGGATAATAAAATTATATATATTATTTAAAGAAAAAATGTAACCGTCACCAACCGAGAAACTAAAAATACAAACTCAATCCATCACGTAAAATAATTACAACACATAACCCACACAATTCAAAATAACATTAAACTTGCACAAACATTAAAATATCACTTTTCCCACCCAAAAGTCTTACACTAATTAAAACTTACTGTTCTAAAGCTGCAGATTTTCTTCTGTATTGAAGTAGTCAAAAATAGTAATCCACCAAAAATAAGAACAATATTGTCCGATAAGCCCCCCAAAAATATGCAAAAATAAAAAAAATCCAATAGAGATCCTTCGAAGCAAGCCAAAGTATCTAGGAATCATTAAAACCCCCAAAAAGTATTTGCAACTATTGAAAACAACTATCAATACGTCAACATATATAACAAAACCTACAAACAACACTACAACTGACTTCTGGACCACCCCCTTAAACCCTCCCTACTCTCAAAACCCTCAAAAAAAGGACTTACCCTTGCCAACGTACAGCAGCACCATACAGCTACCTGGTTCTGGTCTAAAAATAGCACAAATAGATTATAACATAGAAGGTAGAAGTAAAAAAAAATGGCTGCTCAATGAAACTAAAAAAAGAAACTCTACTCATAGAAATGAATGGGAAAATATGTAAAAATGTTGAATAAATGTTGTATTAAAAGATATAAAAAATTATTAAACATGTAAAACATGTCAACAAAGTTGTGAACATTTTTTAAGAACTATAACGTATAAACTAAATAATAGTATTAAATATATACAGGTATTTAATATATACTGAAAAACTTATGTTGAAATGATGTTGAATATATAAGGCTTGCAAAAGTTTGTGGGCAGATTAAAGCAGCTTTCCACAGTGCCTGACGTGTTTCAAGTTTCCCCTTTTTCAAAGGCTTGTGGGAAGTTCGTGCTCGGGCGACGCCCAACTCCTGATTAATTGCACATTTTTACGCATTGAATTCTGGGAGTTGTAGTGTCCTTTTGTCCTTACTCAGATTAAGAGTGCACTTGCTGGCTGCTAACGATGAAGCTCCCACTGAGCCCCCACCAACCGCATGCCTTCAATCCACTGCTGTTGCTCCACATACGAGGGCGGTAAATCTTTCACCATGGCCTCCTGATGATTCTGGAGTGGTGCAATCTTGGGGGAAGAGCCGTCCGCCTGATATTTGCCGATATGAAGGTTGCTCACCTAGAGAGACACACACGAGACCAACAGCAAAAGGTTACCATCCTTTATAATCAGTACAGGCTTGCAAATGTTCGCGGGCAGATTAAAGCAGCTTTCCACAGTGCCTGACGCGTTTCAAGTTTCCCCTTTTTCAAAGGCTTGTGGGAAGTTCGTGCTCGGGCGACGCCCAACTCCTGATTAATTGCACATTTTTACGCATTGAATTCTGGGAGTTGTAGTGTCCTTTTGTCCCTACTCAGATTAAGAGTGCACTTGCTGGCTGCTAACGATGAAGCTCCCACTAAGCCCCCACCAACCGCATGCCTTCAATCCACTGCTGTTGCTCCACATACGAGGGCAGTGAATCTTTCCCCATGGCCTCCTGATGATTCTGGAGTGGTGCAATCTCGGCGGAAGAGCCGTCCGCCTGATATTTGCCGATATGAAGGTTGCTCACCTAGAGAGACACACACGAGACCAACAGCAAAAGGTTACCATCCTTTATAATCAGTACAGGCTTGCAAAAGTTCCTGGGCAGATTAAAGCAGCTTTCCACAGTGCCAGACGCGTTTCAAGTTTCCCCTTTTTCAAAGGCTTGTGGGAAGTTCGTGCTCGGGCGACGCCCAACTCCTGATTAATTGCACATTTTTATGCATTGAATTCTGGGAGTTGTAGTGTCCTTTTGTCCCTACTCAGATTAAGAGTGCACTTGCTGGCTGCTAACGATGAAGCTCCCACTGAGCCCCCACCAACCGCATGCCTTCAATCCACTGCTGTTGCTCCACATACGAGGGCAGTGAAACTTTCCCCATGGCCTCCTGCTGATTCTGGAGTGGTGCAATCTCGGCGGAAGAGCCGTCCGCCTGATATTAGCCGATATGAAGGTTGCTCACCTAGAGAGACACACACGAGACCAACAGCAAAAGGTTACCATCCTTTATAATCAGTACAGGCTTGCAAAAGTTTGTGGGCAGATTAAAGCAGCTTTCCACAGTGCCTGACGGGTTTCAAGTTTTCCCTTTTTCAAAGGCTTGTGGGAAGTACGTGCTCGGGCGACGCCCAACTCCTGATTAATTGCACATTTTTACGCATTGAATTCTGGGAGTTGTAGTGTCCTTTTGTCCCTACTCAGATTAAGAGTGCACTTGCTGGCTGCTAACCATGAAGCTCCCACTGAGCCCCCACCAACCGCATGCCTTCAATCCACTGCTGTTGCTCCACATACGAGGGCAGTGAATCTTTCCCCATGGCCTCCTGATGATTCTGGAGTGGTGCAATCTCGGCGGAAGAGCCGTACGCCTGATATTTGCCGATATGAAGGTTGCTCACCTAGAGAGACACACACGAGACCAACAGCAAAAGGTTACCATCCTTTATAATCAGTACAGGCTTGCAAAAGTTCGTGGGCAGATTAAAGCAGCTTTCCACAGTGCCTGACGCGTTTCAAGTTTCCCCTTTTTCAAAGGCTTGTGGGAAGTTCGTGCTCGGGCGACGCCCAAGTCCTGATTAATTGCACATTTTTATGCATTGAATTCTGGGAGTTGTAGTGTCCTTTTGTCCCTACTCAAATTAAGAGTGCACTTGCTGGCTGCTAACGATGAAGCTCCCACTGAGCCCCCACCAACCGCATGCCTTCAATCCACTGCTGTTGCTCCACATACGAGGGCAGTGAATCTTTCCCCATGGCCTCCTGATGATTCTGGAGTGGTGCAATCTCAGCGGAAGAGCCGTCCGCCTGATATTTGCCGATATGAAGGTTGCTCACCAAGAGAGACACACACGAGACCAACAGCAAAAGGTTACCATCCTTTATAATCAGTACAGGCTTGCAAAAGTTCGTGGGCAGATTAAAGCAGCTTTCCACAGTGCCTGACGCGTTTCAAGTTTCCCCTTTTTCAAAGGCTTGTGGGAAGTTCGTGCTCGGGCGACGCCCAACTCCTGATTAATTGCACATTTTTACGCATTGAATTCTGGGAGTTGTAGTGTCCTTTTGTCCCTACTCAGATTAAGAGTGCACTTGCTGGCTGCTAACGATGAAGCTCCCACTGAGCCTCCACCAACCGCATGCCTTCAATCCACTGCTGTTGCTCCACATACGAGGGCAGTGAATCTTTCCCCATGGCCTCCTGCTGATTCTGGAGTGGTGCAATCTCGGCGGAAGAGCCGGCCGCCTGATATTTGCCGATATGAAGGTTGCTCACCTAGAGACACACACACGAGACCAACAGCAAAAGGTTACTATCCTTTATAATCAGTACAGGCTTGCAAAAGTTCGTGGGCAGATTAAAGCAGCTTTCCACAGTGCCTGACGCGTTTCAAGTTTCCCCTTTTTCAAAGGCTTGTGAGAAGTTCATGCTCGGGCGACGCCCAACTCCTGATTAATTGCACATTTTTACGCATTGAATTCTGGGAGTTGTAGTGTCCTTTTGTCCCTACTCAGATTAAGAGTGCACTTGCTGGCTGCTAACGATGAAGCTCCCACTGAGCCCCCACCAATCGCATGCCTTCAATCCACTGCTGTTGCTCCACATACGAGGGCAGTGAATCTTTCCCCATTGCCTCCCGATGATTCTGGAGTGGTGCAATCTCGGCGGAAGAGCCGTCCGCCTGATATTTGCCGATATGAAGGTTGCTCACCTAGAGAGACACACACGAGACCAACAGCAAAAGGTTACCATCCTTTATAATCAGTACAGGCTTGCAAAAGTTTGTGGGCAGATTAAAGCAGCTTTCCACAGTGCCTGACGCGTTTCAAGTTTCCCCTTTTTCAAAGGCTTGTGGGAAGTATGTGCTCGGGCGACGCCCAACTCCTGATTAATTGCACATTTTTACGCATTGAATTCTGGGAGTTGTAGTGTCCTTTTGTCCCTACTCAGATTAAGACTGCACTTGCTGACTGCTAACCATGAAGCTCCCACTGAGCCCCCACCAACCGCATGCCTTCAATCCACTGCTGTTGCTCCACATACAAGGGCAGTGAATCTTTCCCCATGGCCTCCTGATGATTCTGGAGTGGTGCAATCTCGGCGGAAGAGCCGTCCGCCTGATATTTGCCGATATGAAGGTTGCTCACCTAGAGAGACACACACGAGACCAACAGCAAAGGTTACCATCCTTTATAATCAGTACAGGCTTGCAAAAGTTCGTGGGCAGATTAAAGCAGCTTTCCACAGTGCCTGACGCGTTTCAAGTTTCCCCTTTTTCAAAGGCTTGTGGGAAGTTTGCGCTCGGGCGACGCCCAACTCCTGATTGATTGCACATTTTTACGCATTGAATTCTGGGAGTTGTAGTGTCCTTTTGTCACTACTCAGATTAAGAGATCACTTGCTGGCTGCTAACGATGAAGCTCCCACTGAGCCCCCACCAACTGCATGCCTTCAATCAACTGTTGTTGCTCCACATACGAGGGCAGTGAATCTTTCCCCATGGCCTCCTGATGATTCAGGTGTGGTGCAATCTTGGCGGAAGAGCCGTCCGCCTGATATTTGCCGATATAAAGGTTGCTCACCTAGAGAGACACACACGAGACCAACAGCAAAAGGTTACCATCCTTTATAATCAGTACAGGCTTGCAAAAGTTCGTGGGCAGATTAAAGCAGCTTTCCACAGTGCCTGACGCGTTTCAAGTTTCCCCTTTTTCAAAGGCTTGTGGGAAGTTCGTGCTCGGGTGACGCCCAACTCCTGATTAATTGCACATTTTTACGCATTGAATTCTGGGAGTTGTAGTGTCCTTTTGTCCCTACTCAGATTAAGAGTGCACTTGCTGGCTGCTAACGATGAAGCTCCCACTGAGCCCCCACCAACCGCATGCCTTCAATCCACTGCTGTTGCTCCACATACGAGGGCAGTGAATCTTTACCCATGGCCTCCTGATGATTCTGGAGTGGTGCAATCTCGGCGGAAGAGCCGTCCGCCTGATACTTGCCGATATGAAGGTTGCTCACCTAGAGAGACACACACGAGACCAACAGCAAAAGGTTACCATCCTTTATAATCAGTACAGGCTTGCAAAAGTTCCTGGGCAGATTAAAGCAGCTTTCCACAGTGCCAGACGCGTTTCAAGTTTCCCCTTTTTCAAAGGCTTGTGGGAAGTTCGTGCTCGGGCGACGCCCAACTCCTGATTAATTGCTCATTTTTACGCATTGAATTCTGGGAGTTGTAGTGTCCTTTTGTCCCTACTCAGATTAAGAGTGCACTTGCTGGCTGCTAACGATGAAGCTCCCACTGAGCCCCCACCAACCGCATGCCTTCAATCCACTGCTGTTGCTCCACATACGAGGGCAGTGAATCTTTCCCCATGGCCTCCTGCTGATTCTGGAGTGGTGCAATCTCGGCGGAAGAGCCGTCCGCCTGATATTTGCCGATATGAAGGTTGCTCACCTAGAGAGACACACACGAGACCAACAGCAAAAGGTTACCATCCTTTATAATCAGTACAGGCTTGCAAAAGTTTGTGGGCAGATTACAGCAGCTTTCCACAGTGCCTGACGCGTTTCAAGTTTCCCCTTTTTCAAAGGCTTGTGGGAAGTACGTGCTCGGGCGACGCCCAACTCCTGATTAATTGCACATTTTTACGCATTGAATTCTGGGAGTTGTAGTGTCCTTTTGTCCCTACTCAGATTAAGAGTGCACTTGCTGGCTGCTAACCATGAAGCTCCCACTGAGCCCCCACCAACCGCATGCCTTCAATCCACTGCTGTTGCTCCACATACGAGGGCAGTGAATCTTTCCCCATGGCCTCCTGATGATTCTGGAGTGGTGCAATCTTGGCGGAAGAGCCGTCCGCCTGATATTTGCCGATATGAAGGTTGCTCACCTAGAGAGACACACACGAGACCAACAGCAAAAGGTTACCATCCTTTATAATCAGTACAGGCTTGCAAAAGTTTGTGGGCAGATTAAAGCAGCTTTCCACAGTGCCTGACGCGTTTCAAGTTTCCCCTTTTTCAAACGCTTGTGGGAAGTTCGTGCTCGGGCGACGCCCAAGTCCTGATTAATTGCACATTTTTATGCATTGAATACTGGGAGTTGTAGTGTCCTTTTGTCCCTACTCAAATTAAGAGTGCACTTGCTGGCTGCTAACGATGAAGCTCCCACTGAGCCCCCACCAACCGCATGCCTTCAATCCACTGCTGTTGCTCCACATACGAGGGCAGTGAATCTTTCCCCATGGCCTCCTGATGATTCTGGAGTGGTGCAATCTCGGCGGAAGAGCCGTCCGCCTGATATTTGCCGATATGAAGGTTGCTCACCTAGAGAGACACACACGAGACCAACAGCAAAAGGTTACCATCCTTTATAATCAGTACAGGCTTGCAAAAGTTCGTGGGCAGATTAAAGCAGCTTTCCACAGTGCCTGACGCGTTTCAAGTTTCCCCTTTTTCAAAGGCTTGTGAGAAGTTCGTGCTCGGGCGACGCCCAAGTCCTGATTAATTGCACATTTTTACGCATTGAATTCTGGGAGTTGTAGTGTCCTTTTGTCCCTACTCAAATTAAGAGTGCACTTGCTGGCTGCTAACAATGAAGCTCCCACTGAGCCCCCACCAACCGCATGCCTTCAATCCACTGCTGTTGCTCCACATACGAGGGCAGTGAATCTTTCCCCATGGCCTCCTGATGATTCTGGAGTGGTGCAATCTCGGCAGAAGAGCCGTCCGCCTGATATTTGCCGATATGAAGGTTGCTCACCTAGAGAGACACCTACGAGACCAACAGCAAAAGGTTACCATCCTTTATAATCAGTACAGGCTTGCAAAAGTTCGTGGGCAGATTAAAGCAGCTTTCCACAGTGCCTGACGCGTTTCAAGTTTCCCCTTTTTCAAAGGCTTGTGGGAAGTTCGTGCTCGGGCGACGCCCAACTCCTGATTAATTGCACATTTTTACGCATTGAATTCTGGGAGTTGTAGTGTCCTTTTGTCCCTACTCAGATTAAGAGTGCACTTGCTGGCTGCTAACGATGAAGCTCCCACTGAGCCCCCACCAACCGCATGCCTTCAATCCACTGCTGTTGCTCCACATACGAGGGCAGTGAATCTTGCCCCATGGCCTCCTGATGATTCTGGAGTGGTGCAATCTCGGCCGAAGAGCCGTCCGCCTGATATTTGCCGATATGAAGGTTGCTCACCTAGAGAGACACACACGAGACCAACAGCAAAAGGTTACCATCCTTTATAATCAGTACAGGCTTGCAAAAGTTCGTGGGCAGATTAAAGCAGCTTTCCACAGTGCCTGACGCGTTTCAAGTTTCCCCTTTTTCAAAGGCTTGTGGGAACTTCGTGCTCGGGCGACGCCCAACTCCTGATTAATTGCACATTTTTACGCATTGAATTCTGGGAGTTGTAGTGTCCTTTTGTCCCTACTCAGATTAAGAGTGCACTTGCTGGCTGCTAACCATGAAGCTCCCACTGAGCCCCCACCAACCGCATGCCTTCAATCCACTGCTGTTGCTCCACATACGAGGGCAGTGAATCTTTCCCCATGGCCTCCTGATGATTCTGGAGTGGTGCAATCTCGGCGGAAGAGCCGTCCGCCTGATATTTGCCGATATGAAGGTTGCTCACCTAGAGAGACACACACGAGACCAACAGCAAAAGGTTACCATCCTTTATAATCAGTACAGGCTTGCAAAAGTTTGTGGGCAGATTAAAGCAGCTTTCCACAGTGCCTGACGCGTTTCAAGTTTCCCCTTTTTCAAAGGCTTGTGGGAAGTTCGTGCTCGGGCGACGCCCAAGTCCTGATTAATTGCACATTTTTATGCATTGAATACTGGGAGTTGTAGTGTCCTTTTGTCCCTACTCAAATTAAGAGTGCACTTGCTGGCTGCTAACGATGAAGCTCCCACTGAGCCCCCACCAACCGCATGCCTTCAATCCACTGCTGTTGCTCCACATACGAGGGCAGTGAATCTTTCCCCATGGCCTCCTGATGATTCTGGAGTGGTGCAATCTCGGCGGAAGAGCCGTCCGCCTGATATTTGCCGATATGAAGGTTGCTCACCTAGAGAGACACACACGAGACCAACAGCAAAAGGTTAATATCCTTTATAATCAGTACAGGCTTGCAAAAGTTCGTGGGCAGATTAAAGCAGCTTTCCACAGTGCCTGACGCGTTTCAAGTTTCCCCTTTTTCAAAGGCTTGTGAGAAGTTCGTGCTCGGGCGACGCCCAAGTCCTGATTAATTGCACATTTTTACGCATTGAATTCTGGGAGTTGTAGTGTCCTTTTGTCCCTACTCAAATTAAGAGTGCACTTGCTGGCTGCTAACAATGAAGCTCCCACTGAGCCCCCACCAACCGCATGCCTTCAATCCACTGCTGTTGCTCCACATACGAGGGCAGTGAATCTTTCCCCATGGCCTCCTGATGATTCTGGAGTGGTGCAATCTCGGCAGAAGAGCCGTCCGCCTGATATTTGCCGATATGAAGGTTGCTCACCTAGAGAGACACCTACGAGACCAACAGCAAAAGGTTACCATCCTTTATAATCAGTACAGGCTTGCAAAAGTTCGTGGGCAGATTAAAGCAGCTTTCCACAGTGCCTGACGCGTTTCAAGTTTCCCCTTTTTCAAAGGCTTGTGGGAAGTTCGTGCTCGGGCGACGCCCAACTCCTGATTAATTGCACATTTTTACGCATTGAATTCTGGGAGTTGTAGTGTCCTTTTGTCCCTACTCAGATTAAGAGTGCACTTGCTGGCTGCTAACGATGAAGCTCCCACTGAGCCCCCACCAACCGCATGCCTTCAATCCACTGCTGTTGCTCCACATACGAGGGCAGTGAATCTTGCCCCATGGCCTCCTGATGATTCTGGAGTGGTGCAATCTCGGCGGAAGAGCCGTCCGCCTGATATTTGCCGATATGAAGGTTGCTCACCTAGAGAGACACACACGAGACCAACAGCAAAAGGTTACCATCCTTTATAATCAGTACAGGCTTGCAAAAGTTCGTGGGCAGATTAAAGCAGATTTCCACAGTGCCTGACGCGTTTCAAGTTTCCCCTTTTTCAAAGGCTTGTGGGAACTTCGTGCTCGGGCGACGCCCAACTCCTGATTAATTGCACATTTTTACGCATTGAATTCTGGGAGTTGTAGTGTCCTTTTGTCCCTACTCAGTTTAAGAGTGCACTTGCTGGCTGCTAACGATGAAGCTCCCACTGAGCCCCCACCAACGGCATGCCTTCAATCCACTGCTGTTGCTCCACATACGAGGGCAGTGAATCTTTCCCCATGGCCTCCTGATGATTCTGGAGTGGTGCAATCTCGGCGGAAGAGCTGTCCGCCTGATATTTGCTGATTTGAAGGTTGCTCACCTAAAGAGACACACACGAGACCAACAGCAAAAGGTTACCATCCTTTATAATCAGTACAGGCTTGCAAAAGTTCCTGGGCAGATTAAAGCAGCTTTCCACAGTGCCTGACGCGTTTCAAGTTTCCCCTTTTTCAAAGGCTTGTGGGAAGTTCGTGCTCCGGCGACGCCCAACTCCTGATTAATTGCACATTTTTACGCATTGAATTCTGGGAATTGTAGTGTCCTTTTGTCCCTACTCAGATTAAGAGTGCACTTGCTGGCTGCTAACGATGAAGCTCCCACTGAGCCCCCACCAACCGCATGCCTTCAATCCACTGCTGTTGCTCCCCATACGAGGGCAGTGAATCTTTCCCCATGGCCTCCTGCTGATTCTGGAGTGGTCCAATCTCAGCGGAAGAGCCGTCCGCCTGATATTTGCCGATATGAAGGTTGCTCACCTAGAGAGACACACATGAGACGAACAGCAAAAGGTTACCATCCTTTATAATCAGTACAGGCTTGCAAAAGTTCGTGGGCAGATTAAAGCAGCTTTCCACGGTGCCTGACGCGTTTCAAGTTTCCCCTTTTTCAAAGGCTTGTGGGAAGTTCGTGCTCGGGCGACGCCCAACTCCTGATTAATTGCACATTTTTACGCATTGAATTCTGGGAGTTGTAGTGTCCTTTTGTCCCTACTCAGATTAAGAGTGCACTTGCTGGCTGCTAACGATGAAGCTCCCACTGAGCCCCCACCAATCGCATGCCTTCAATCCACTGCTGTTGCTCCACATACGAGGGCAGTGAATCTTTCCCCATGGCCTCCTGATGATTCTGGAGTGGTGCAATCTCGGCGGAAGAGCCGTCCGCCTGATATTTGCCGATATGAAGGTTGCTCACCTAGAGAGACACACACGAGACCAACAGCAAAAGGTTACCATCCTTTATAATCAGTACAGGCTTGCAAAAGTTTGTGGGCAGATTAAAGCAGCTTTCCACAGTGCCTGACCCGTTTCAAGTTTCCCCTTTTTCAAAGGCTTGTGGGAAGTACGTGCTCGGGCGACGCCCAACTCCTGATTAATTGCACATTTTTACGCATTGAATTCTGGGAGTTGTAGTGTCCTTTTGTCCCTACTCAGATTAAGACTGCACTTGCTGACTGCTAACCATGAAGCTCCCACTGAGCCCCCACCAACCGCATGCCTTCAATCCACTGCTGTTGCTCCACATACAAGGGCAGTGAATCTTTCCCCATGGCCTCCTGATGATTCTGGAGTGGTGCAATCTCGGCGGAAGAGCCGTCCGCCTGATATTTGCCGATATGAAGGTTGCTCACCTAGAGAGACACACACGAGACCAACAGCTAAAGGTTACCATCCTTTATAATCAGTACAGGCTTGCAAAAGTTAGTGGGCAGATTAAAGCAGCTTTCCACAGTGCCTGACGCGTTTCAAGTTTCCCCTTTTTCAAAGGCTTGTGGGAAGTTTGCGCTCGGGCGACGCCCAACTCCTGATTGATTGCACATTTTTACGCATTGAATTCTGGGAGTTGTAGTGTCCTTTTGTCCCTACTCAGATTAAGAGATCACTTGCTGCCTGCTAACGATGAAGCTCCCACTGAGCCCCCACCAACCGCATGCCTTCAATCCACTGCTGTTGCTCCACATACGAGGGCAGTGAATCTTTCCCCATGGCCTCCTAATGATTCAGGTGTGGTGCAATCTTGGCGGAAGAGCCGTCTGCCTGATATTTGCCGATATGAAGGTTGCTCACCTAGAGAGACACACACGAGACCAACAGCAAAAGGTTACCATCCTTTATAATCAGTACAGGCTTGCAAAAGTTCGTGGGCAGATTAAAGCAGCTTTCCACAGTGCCTGACGCGTTTCAAGTTTCCCCTTTATCAAAGGCTTGTGGGAAGTACGTGCTCGGGCGACGCCCAACTCCTGATTAATTGCACATTTTTACGCATTGAATTCTGGGAGTTGTAGTGTCCTTTTGTCCCTACTCAGATTAAGACTGCACTTGCTGACTGCTAACCATGAAGCTCCCACTGAGCCCCCACCAACCGCATGCCTTCAATCCACTGCTGTTGCTCCACATACAAGGGCAGTGAATCTTTCCCCATGGCCTCCTGATGATTCTGGAGTGGTGCAATCTCGGCGGAAGAGCCGTCCGCCTGATATTTGCCGATATGAAGGTTGCTCACCTAGAGAGACACACACGAGACCAACAGCTAAAGGTTACCATCCTTTATAATCAGTACAGGCTTGCAAAGGTTAGTGGGCAGATTAAAGCAGCTTTCCACAGTGCCTGACGCGTTTCAAGTTTCCCCTTTTTCAAAGGCTTGTGGGAAGTTTGCGCTCGGGCGACGCCCAACTCCTGATTGATTGCACATTTTTACGCATTGAATTCTGGGAGTTGTAGTGTCCTTTTGTCCCTACTCAGATTAAGAGATCACTTGCTGCCTGCTAACGATGAAGCTCCCACTGAGCCCCCACCAACCGCATGCCTTCAATCCACTGCTGTTGCTCCACATACGAGGGCAGTGAATCTTTCCCCATGGCCTCCTAATGATTCAGGTGTGGTGCAATCTTGGCGGAAGAGCCGTCTGCCTGATATTTGCCGATATGAAGGTTGCTCACCTAGAGAGACACACACGAGACCAACAGCAAAAGGTTACCATCCTTTATAATCAGTACAGGCTTGCAAAAGTTCGTGGGCAGATTAAAGCAGCTTTCCACAGTGCCTGACGCGTTTCAAGTTTCCCCTTTATCAAAGGCTTGTGGGAAGTTCGTGCTCGGGTGACGCCCAACTCCTGATTAATTGCACATTTTTACGCATTGAATTCTGGGAGTTGTAGAGTCCTTTTGTCCCTACTCAGATTAAGAGTGCACTTGCTGGCTGCTAACGATGAAGCTCCCACTGAGCCTCCACCAACCGCATGCCTTCAATCCACTGCTGTTGCTCCACATACGAGGGCAGTGAATCTTTCCCCATGGCCTCCTGATGATTCTGGAGTGGTGCAATCTCGGCGGAAGAGCCGTCCGCCTGATATTTGCCGATATGAAGGTTGCTCACCTAGAGAGACACACACGAGACCAACAGCAAAAGGTTACCATCCTTTATAATCAGTACAGGCTTGCAAAAGTTCGTGGGCAGATTAAAGCAGCTTTCCACAGTGCCTGACGCGTTTCAAGTTTCCCCTTTTTCAAAGGCTTGTGGGAAGTTCGTGCTCGGGCGACGCCCAAGTCCTGATTAATTGCACATTTTTACGCATTGAATTCTGGGAGTTGTAGTGTCCTTTTGTCCCTACTCAAATTAAGAGTGCACTTGCTGGCTGCTAACGATGAAGCTCCCACTGAGCCCCCACCAACCGCATGCCTTCAATCCACTGCTGTTGCTCCACATACGAGGGCAGTGAATCTTTCCCCATGGCCTCCTGCTGATTCTGGAGTGGTGCAATCTCGGCGGAAGAGCCGTCCGCCTGATATTTGCCGATATGAAGGTTGCTCACCTAGAGACACACACACGAGACCAACAGCAAAAGGTTACTATCCTTTATAATCAGTACAGGCTTGCAAAAGTTCGTGGGCAGATTAAAGCAGCTTTCCACAGTGCCTGACGCGTTTCAAGTTTCCCCTTTTTCAAAGGCTTGTGGGAAGTTCGTGCTCGGGCGACGCCCAACTCCTGATTAATTGCACATTTTTACGCATTGAATTCTGGGAGTTGTAGTGTCCTTTTGTCCCTACTGAGATTAAGAGTGCACTTGCTGGCTGCTAACGATGAAGCTCCCACTGAGCCCCCACCAATCGCATGCCTTCAATCCACTGCTGTTGCTCCACATACGAGGGCAGTGAATCTTTCCCCATGGCCTCCCGATGATTCTGGAGTGGTGCAATCTCGGCGGAAGAGCCGTCCGCCTGGTATTTGCCGATATGAAGGTTGCTCACCTAGAGAGACACACACGAGACCAACAGCAAAAGGTTACCATCCTTTATAATCAGTACAGGCTTGCAAAAGTTTGTGGGCAGATTAAAGCAGCTTTCCACAGTGCCTGACGCGTTTCAAGTTTCCCCTTTTTCAAAGGCTTGTGGGAAGTATGTGCTCGGGCGACGCCCAACTCCTGATTAATTGCACATTTTTACGCATTGAATTCTGGGAGTTGTAGTGTCCTTTTGTCCCTACTCAGATTAAGACTGCACTTGCTGACTGCTAACCATGAAGCTCCCACTGAGCCCCCACCAACCGCATGCCTTCAATCCACTGCTGTTGCTCCACATACAAGGGCAGTGAATCTTTCCCCATGGCCTCCTGATGATTCTGGAGTGGTGCAATCTCGGCGGAAGAGCCGTCCGCCTGATATTTGCCGATATGAAGGTTGCTCACCTAGAGAGACACACACGAGACCAACAGCAAAAGGTTACCATCCTTTATAATCAGTACAGGCTTGCAAAAGTTCCTGGGCAGATTAAAGCAGCTTTCCACAGTGCCTGACGCGTTTCAAGTTTCCCCTTTTTCAAAGGCTTGTGGGAAGTACGTGCTCGGGCGACGCCCAACTCCTGATTAATTGCACATTTTTACGCATTGAATTCTGGGAGTTGTAGTGTCCTTTTGTCCCTACTCAGATTAAGAGTGCACTTGCTGGCTGCTAACCATGAAGCTCCCACTGAGCCCCCACCAACCGCATGCCTTCAATCCACTGCTGTTGCTCCACATACGAGGGCAGTGAATCTTTCCCCATGGCCTCCTGATGATTCTGGAGTGGTGCAATCTCGGCGGAAGAGCCGTCCGCCTGATATTTGCCGATATGAAGGTTGCTCACCTAGAGAGACACACACGAGACCAACAGCAAAAGGTTACCATCCTTTATAATCAGTATAGGCTTGCAAAAGTTTGTGGGCAGATTAAAGCAGCTTTCCACAGTGCCTGACGCGTTTCAAGTTTCCCCTTTTTCAAAGGCTTGTGGGAAGTTCGTGCTCGGGCGACGCCCAACTCCTGATTAATTGCACATTTTTATGCATTGAATTCTGGGAGTTGTAGTGTCCTTTTGTCCCTACTCAAATTAAGAGTGCACTTGCTGGCTGCTAATGATGAAGCTCCCACTGAGCCCCCACCAACCGCATGCCTTCAATCCACTGCTGTTGCTCCACATACGAGGGCAGTGAATCTTTCCCCATGGCCTCCTGATGATTCTGGAGTGGTGCAATCTCAGCGGAAGAGCCGTCCGCCTGATATTTGCCGATATGAAGGTTGCTCACCTAGAGAGACACACACGAGACCAACAGCAAAAGGTTACCATCCTTTATAATCAGTACAGGCTTGCAAAAGTTCGTGGGCAGATTAAAGCAGCTTTCCACAGTGCCTGACGCGTTTCAAGTTTCCCCTTTTTCAAAGGCTTGTGGGAAGTTCGTGCTCGGGTGACGCCCAACTCCTGATTAATTGCACATTTTTACGCATTGAATTCTGGGAGTTGTAGAGTCCTTTTGTCCCTACTCAGATTAAGAGTGCACTTGCTGGCTGCTAACGATGAAGCTCCCACTGAGCCTCCACCAACCGCATGCCTTCAATCCACTGCTGTTGCTCCACATACGAGGGCAGTGAATCTTTCCCCATGGCCTCCTGATGATTCAGGAGTGGTGCAATCTCGGCGGAAGAGCCGTCCGCCTGATATTTGCCGATATGAAGGTTGCTCACCTAGAGAGACACACACGAGACCAACAGCAAAAGGTTACCATCCTTTATAATCAGTACAGGCTTGCAAAAGTTCGTGGGCAGATTAAAGCAGCTTTCCACAGTGCCTGACGCGTTTCAAGTTTCCCCTTTTTCAAAGGCTTGTGGGAAGTTCGTGCTCGGGCGACGCCCAAGTCCTGATTAATTGCACATTTTTACGCATTGAATTCTGGGAGTTGTAGTGTCCTTTTGTCCCTACTCAAATTAAGAGTGCACTTGCTGGCTGCTAACGATGAAGCTCCCACTGAGCCCCCACCAACCGCATGCCTTCAATCCACTGCTGTTGCTCCACATACGAGGGCAGTGAATCTTTCCCCATGGCCTCCTGCTGATTCTGGAGTGGTGCAATCTCGGCGGAAGAGCCGTCCGCCTGATATTTGCCGATATGAAGGTTGCTCACCTAGAGACACACACACGAGACCAACAGCAAAAGGTTACTATCCTTTATAATCAGTACAGGCTTGCAAAAGTTCGTGGGCAGATTAAAGCAGCTTTCCACAGTGCCTGACGCGTTTCAAGTTTCCCCTTTTTCAAAGGCTTGTGGGAAGTTCGTGCTCGGGCGACGCCCAACTCCTGATTAATTGCACATTTTTACGCATTGAATTCTGGGAGTTGTAGTGTCCTTTTGTCCCTACTCAGATTAAGAGTGCACTTGCTGGCTGCTAACGATGAAGCTCCCACTGAGCCCCCACCAATCGCATGCCTTCAATCCACTGCTGTTGCTCCACATACGAGGGCAGTGAATCTTTCCCCATGGCCTCCCGATGATTCTGGAGTGGTGCAATCTCGGCGGAAGAGCCGTCCGCCTGGTATTTGCCGATATGAAGGTTGCTCACCTAGAGAGACACACACGAGACCAACAGCAAAAGGTTACCATCCTTTATAATCAGTACAGGCTTGCAAAAGTTCGTGGGCAGATTAAAGCAGCTTTCCACAGTGCCTGACGCGTTTCAAGTTTCCCCTTTTTCAAAGGCTTGTGGGAAGTTCGTGCTCGGGTGACGCCCAACTCCTGATTAATTGCACATTTTTACGCATTGAATTCTGGGAGTTGTAGTGTCCTTTTGTCCCTACTCAGATGAAGAGTGCACTTGCTGGCTGCTAACGATGAAGCTCCCACTGAGCCCCCACCAACCGCATGCCTTCAATCCACTGCTGTTGCTCCACATACGAGGGCAGTGAATCTTTCCCCATGGCCTCCTGATGATTCTGGAGTGGTGCAATCTCGGCGGAAGAGCCGTCCGCCTGATATTTGCCGATATGAAGGTTGCTCACCTAGAGAGACACACACGAGACCAACAGCAAAAGGTTACCATCCTTTATAATCAGTACAGGCTTGCAAAAGTTCCTGGGCAGATTAAAGCAGCTTTCCACAGTGCCTGACGCGTTTCAAGTTTCCCCTTTTTCAAAGGCTTGTGGGAAGTACGTGCTCGGGCGACGCCCAACTCCTGATTAATTGCACATTTTTACGCATTGAATTCTGGGAGTTGTAGTGTCCTTTTGTCCCTACTCAGATTAAGAGTGCACTTGCTGGCTGCTAACCATGAAGCTCCCACTGAGCCCCCACCAACCGCATGCCTTCAATCCACTGCTGTTGCTCCACATACGAGGGCAGTGAATCTTTCCCCATGGCCTCCTGATGATTCTGGAGTGGTGCAATCTCGGCGGAAGAGCTGTCCGCCTGATATTTGCCGATATGAAGGTTGCTCACCTAGAGAGACACACACGAGACCAACAGCAAAAGGTTACCATCCTTTATAATCAGTATAGGCTTGCAAAAGTTTGTGGGCAGATTAAAGCAGCTTTCCACAGTGCCTGACGCGTTTCAAATTTCCCCTTTTTCAAAGGCTTGTGGGAAGTTCGTGCTCGGGCGACGCCCAAGTCCTGATTAATTGCACATTTTTATGCATTGAATTCTGGGAGTTGTAGTGTCCTTTTGTCCCTACTCAAATTAAGAGTGCACTTGCTGGCTGCTAACGATGAAGCTCCCACTGAGCCCCCACCAACCGCATGCCTTCAATCCACTGCTGTTGCTCCACATACGAGGGCAGTGAATCTTTCCCCATGGCCTCCTGATGATTCTGGAGTGGTGCAATCTCGGCGGAAGAGCCGTCTGCCTGATATTTGCCGATATGAAGGTTGCTCACCTAGAGAGACACACACGAGACCAACAGCAAAAGGTTACCATCCTTTATAATCAGTACAGGCTTGCAAAAGTTCGTGGGCAGATTAAAGCAGCTTTCCACAGTGCCTGACGCGTTTCAAGTTTCCCCTTTTTCAAAGGCTTGTGGGAAGTTCGTGCTCGGGCGACGCCCAAGTCCTGATTAATTGCACATTTTTACGCATTGAATTCTGGGAGTTGTAGTGTCCTTTTGTCCCTACTCAAATTAAGAGTGCACTTGCTGGCTGCTAACAATGAAGCTCCCACTGAGCCCCCACCAACCGCATGCCTTCAATCCACTGCTGTTGCTCCACATACGAGGGCAGTGAATCTTTCCCCATGGCCTCCTGCTGATTCTGGAGTGGTGCAATCTCGGCGGAAGAGCCGTCCGCCTGATATTTGCCGATATGAAGGTTGCTCACCTAGAGACACACACACACGAGACCAACAGCAAAAGGTTACTATCCTTTATAATCAGTACAGGCTTGCAAAAGTTCGTGGGCAGATTAAAGCAGCTTTCCACAGTGCCTGACGCGTTTCAAGTTTCCCCTTTTTCAAAGGCTTGTGGGAAGTTCGTGCTCGGGCGACGCCCAACTCCTGATTAATTGCACATTTTTACGCATTGAATTCTGGGAGTTGTAGTGTCCTTTTGTCCCTACTCAGATTAAGAGTGCACTTGCTGGCTGCTAACGATGAAGCTCCCACTGAGCCCCCACCAATCGCATGCCTTCAATCCACTGCTGTTGCTCCACATACGAGGGCAGTGAGTCTTTCCCCATGGCCTCCCGATGATTCTGGAGTGGTGCAATCTCGGCGGAAGAGCCGTCCGCCTGGTATTTGCCGATATGAAGGTTGCTCACCTAGAGAGACACACACGAGACCAACAGCAAAAGGTTACCATCCTTTATAATCAGTACAGGCTTGCAAAAGTTCGTGGGCAGATTAAAGCAGCTTTCCACGGTGCCTGACGCGTTTCAAGTTTCCCCTTTTTCAAAGGCTTGTGGGAAGTTCGTGCTCGGGTGACGCCCAACTCCTGATTAATTGCACATTTTTACGCATTGAATTCTGGGAGTTGTAGTGTCCTTTTGTCCCTACTCAGATTAAGAGTGCACTTGCTGGCTGCTAACCATGAAGCTCCCACTGAGCCCCCACCAACCGCATGCCTTCAATCCACTGCTGTTGCTCCACATACGAGGGCAGTGAATCTTTCCCCATGGCCTCCTGATGATTCTGGAGTGGTGCAATCTCGGCGGAAGAGCCGTCCGCCTGATATTTGCCGATATGAAGGTTGCTCACATAAAGAGACACACACGAGACCAACAACAAAAGGTTACCATCCTTTATAATCAGTATAGGCTTGCAAAAGTTTGTGGGCAGATTAAAGCAGCTTTCCACAGTGCCTGACGCGTTTCAAGTTTCCCCTTTTTCAAAGGCTTGTGGGAAGTTCGTGCTCGGGCGACGCCCAAGTCCTGATTAATTGCACATTTTTATGCATTGAATTCTGGGAGTTGTAGTGTCCTTTTGTCCCTACTCAAATTAAGAGTGCACTTGCTGGCTGCTAACGATGAAGCTCCCACTGAGCCCCCACCAACCGCATGCCTTCAATCCACTGCTGTTGCTCCACATACGAGGGCAGTGAATCTTTCCCCATGGCCTCCTGATGATTCTGGAGTGGTGCAATCTCGGCGGAAGAGCCGTCCGCCTGATATTTGCCGATATGAAGGTTGCTCACCTAGAGAGACACACACGAGACCAACAGCAAAAGGTTACCATCCTTTATAATCAGTACAGGCTTGCAAAAGTTTGTGGGCAGATTAAAGCAGCTTTCCACAGTGCCTGACGCGTTTCAAGTTTCCCCTTTTTCAAAGGCTTGTGGGAAGTTCGTGCTCGGGCGACGCCCAAGTCCTGATTAATTGCACATTTTTACGCATTGAATTCTGGGAGTTGTAGTGTCCTTTTGTCCCTACTCAAATTAAGAGTGCACTTGCTGGCTGCTAACAATGAAGCTCCCACTGAGCCCCCACCAACCGCATGCCTTCAATCCACTGCTGTTGCTCCACATACGAGGGCAGTGAATCTTTCCCCATGGCCTCCTGATGATTCTGGAGTGGTGCAATCTCAGCGGAAGAGCCGTCCGCCTGATATTTGCCGATATGAAGGTTGCTCACCTAGAGAGACACACACGAGACCAACAGCAAAAGGTTACCATCCTTTATAATCAGTACAGGCTTGCAAAAGTTCGTGGGCAGATTAAAGCAGCTTTCCACAGTGCCTGACGCGTTTCAAGTTTCCCCTTTTTCAAAGGCTTGTGGGAAGTTCGTGCTCGGGCGACGCCCAACTCCTGATTAATTGCACATTTTTACGCATTGAATTCTGGGAGTTGTAGTGTCCTTTTGTCCATACTCAGATTAAGAGTGCACTTGCTGGCTGCTAACGATGAAGCTCCCACTGAGCCCCCACCAACCGCATGCCTTCAATCCACTGCTGTTGCTCCACATACGAGGGCAGTGAATCTTTCCCCATGGCCTCCTGATGATTCTGGAGTGGTGCAATCTCGGCGGAAGAGCCGTCCGCCTGATATTTGCCGATATGAAGGTTGCTCACCTAGAGAGACACACACGAGACCAACAGCAAAAGGTTACCATCCTTTATAATCAGTACAGGCTTGCAAAAGTTCGTGGACAGATTAAAGCAGCTTTCCACAGTGCCTGACGCGTTTCAAGTTTCCCCTTTTTCAAAGGCTTGTGGGAACTTCGTGCTCGGGCGACGCCCAACTCCTGATTAATTGCACATTTTTACGCATTGAGTTCTGGGAGTTGTAGTGTCCTTTTGTCCCTACTCAGTTTAAGAGTGCACTTGCTGGCTGCTAACGATGAAGCTCCCACTGAGCCCCCACCAACCGCATGCCTTCAATCCACTGCTGTTGCTCCACATACGAGGGCAGTGAATCTTTCCCCATGGCCTCCTGATGATTCTGGAGTGGTGCAATCTCGGCGGAAGAGCCGTCCGCCTTATATTTGCTGATTTGAAGGTTGCTCACCTAAAAAACACAAACGAGACCAACAGCAAAAGGTTACCATCCTTTATAATCAGTACAGGCTTGCAAAAGTTCCTGGGCAGATTAAAGCAGCTTTCCACAGTGCCTGACGCGTTTCAAGTTTCCCCTTTTTCAAAGGCTTGTGGGAAGTTCGTGCTCCGGCGACGCCCAACTCCTGATTAATTGCACATTTTTACGCATTGAATTCTGGGAGTTGTAGTGTCCTTTTGTCCCTACTCAGATTAAGAGTGCACTTGCTGGCTGCTAACGATGAAGCTCCCACTGAGCCCCCACCAAACGCATGCCTTCAATCCACTGCTGTTGCTCCACATACGAGGGCAGTGAATCTTTCCCCATGGCCTCCTGATGATTCTGGAGTGGTGCAATCTCGGCGGAAGAGCCGTCCGCCTGATATTTGCCGATATGAAGGTTGCTCACCTAGAGAGACACACACGAGACCAACAGCAAAAGGTTACCATCCTTTATAATCAGTACAGGCTTGCAAAAGTTTGTGGGCAGATTAAAGCAGCTTTCCACAGTGCCTGACCCGTTTCAAGTTTCCCCTTTTTCAAAGGCTTGTGGGAAGTACGTGCTCGGGCGACGCCCAACTCCTGATTAATTGCACATTTTTACGCATTGAATTCTGGGAGTTGTAGTGTCCTTTTGTCCCTACTCAGATTAAGACTGCACTTGCTGACTGCTAACCATGAAGCTCCCACTGAGCCCCCACCAACCGCATGCCTTCAATCCACTGCTGTTGCTCCACATACGAGGGCAGTGAATCTTTCCCCATGGCCTCCTGATGATTCTGGAGTGGTGCAATCTCGGCGGAAGAGCCGTCCGCCTGATATTTGCCGATATGAAGGTTGCTCACCTAGAGAGACACACACGAGACCAACAGCTAAAGGTTACCATCCTTTATAATCAGTACAGGCTTGCAAAAGTTCGTGGGCAGATTAAAGCAGCTTTCCACAGTACCTGACGCGTTTCAAGTTTCCCCTTTTTCAAAGGCTTGTGGGAAGTTCGTGCTCGGGCGACGCCCAACTCCTGATTAATTGCACATTTTTACGCATTGAATTCTGGGAGTTGTAGTGTCCTTTTGTCCCTACTCAGATTAAGAGTGCACTTGCTGGCTGCTAACGATGAAGCTCCCACTGAGCCCCCACCAACCGCATGCCTTCAATCCACTGCTGTTGCTCCACATACGAGGGCAGTGAATCTTTCCCCATGGCCTCCTGATGATTCTGGAGTGGTGCAATCTCGGTGGAAGAGCCGTCCGCCTGATATTTGCCGATATGAAGGTTGCTCACCTAGAGAGACACACACGAGACCAACAGCAAAAGGTTACCATCCTTTATAATCAGTACAGGCTTGCAAAAGTTTGTGAGCAGATTAAAGCAGCTTTCCACAGTGCCTGACGCGTTTCAAGTTTCCCCTTTTTCAAAGGCTTGTGGGAAGTTCGTGCTCGGGCGACGCCCAACTCCTGATTAATTGCACATTTTTACGCATTGAATTCTGGGAGTTGTAGTGTCCTTTTGTTCCTACTCAGATTAAGAGTGCACTTGCTGGCTGCTAACGATGAAGCTCCCACTGAGCCCCCACCAACCGCATGCCTTCAATCCACTGCTGTTGCTCCACATACGAGGGCTGTGAATCTTTCCCCATGGCCTCCTGATGATTCTGGAGTGGTGCAATCTCGGCGGAAGAGCCGTCCGCCTGATATTTGCCGATATGAAGGTTGCTCACCTAGAGAGACACACACGAGACCAACAGCGAAAGGTTACCATCCTTTATAATCAGTACAGGCTTGCAAAAGTTTGTGGGCAGATTAAAGCAGCTTTCCACAGTGCCTGACGCGTTTCAAGTTTCCCCTTTTTCAAAGGCTTGTGGGAAGTACGTGCTCGGGCGACGCCCAACTCCTGATTAATTGCACATTTTTATGCATTGAATTCTGGGAGTTGTAGTGTCCTTTTGTCCCTACTCAGATTAAGAGTGCACTTGCTGGCTGCTAACCATGAAGCTCCCACTGAGCCCCCACCAACCGCATGCCTTCAATCCACTGCTGTTGCTCCACATACGAGGGCAGTGAATCTTTCCCCATGGCCTCCTGATGATTCTGGAGTGGAGCAATCTCGGCGGAAGAGCCGTCCGCCTGATATTTGCCGATATGAAGGTTGCTCACCTAGAGAGACACACACGAGACCAACAGCAAAAGGTTACCATCCTTTATAATCAGTACAGGCTTGCAAAAGTTTGTGGGCAGATTAAAGCAGCTTTCCACAGTGCCTGACGCGTTTCAAGTTTCCCCTTTTTCAAAGGCTTGTGGGAAGTTCGTGCTCGGGCGACGCCCAAGTCCTGATTAATTGCACATTTTTATGCATTGAATTCTGGGAGTTGTAGTGTCCTTTTGTCCCTACTCAAATTAAGAGTGCACTTGCTGGCTGCTAACGATGAAGCTCCCACTGAGCCCCCACCAACCGCATGCCTTCAATCCACTGCTGTTGCTCCACATACGAGGGCAGTGAATCTTTCCCCATAGCCTCCTGATGATTCTGGAGTGGTGCAATCTCAGCGGAAGAGCCGTCCGCCTGATATTTGCCGATATGAAGGTTGCTCACCTAGAGAGACACACACGAGACCAACAGCAAAAGGTTACCATCCTTTATAATCAGTACAGGCTTGCAAAAGTTCGTGGGCAGATTAAAGCAGCTTTCCACAGTGCCTGACGCGTTTCAAGTTTCCCCTTTTTCAAAGGCTTGTGGGAAGTTCGTGCTCGGGCGACGCCCAACTCCTGATTAATTGCACATTTTTACGCATTGAATTCTGGGAGTTGTAGTGTCCTTTTGTCCCTACTCAGATTAAGAGTGCACTTGCTGGCTGCTAACGATGAAGCTCCCACTGAGCCTCCACCAACCGCATGCCTTCAATCCACTGCTGTTGCTCCACATACGAGGGCAGTGAATCTTTCCCCATGGCCTCCTGATGATTCTGGAGTGGTGCAATCTCGGCGGAAGAGCCGTCCGCCTGATATTTGCCGATATGAAGGTTGCTCACCTAGAGAGACACACACGAGACCAACAGCAAAAGGTTACCATCCTTTATAATCAGTACAGGCTTGCAAAAGTTCCTGGGCAGATTAAAGCAGCTTTCCACAGTGCCTGACGCGTTTCAAGTTTCCCCTTTTTCAAAGGCTTGTGGGAAGTACGTGCTCGGGCGACGCCCAACTCCTGATTAATTGCACATTTTTACGCATTGAATTCTGGGAGTTGTAGTGTCCTTTTGTCCCTACTCAGATTAAGAGTGCACTTGCTGGCTGCTAACCATGAAGCTCCCACTGAGCCCCCACCAACCGCATGCCTTCAATCCACTGCTGTTGCTCCACATACGAGGGCAGTGAATCTTTCCCCATGGCCTCCTGATGATTCTGGAGTGGTGCAATCTCGGCGGAAGAGCTGTCCGCCTGATATTTGCCGATATGAAGGTTGCTCACCTAGAGAGACACACACGAGACCAACAGCAAAAGGTTACCATCCTTTATAATCAGTATAGGCTTGCAAAAGTTTGTGGGCAGATTAAAGCAGCTTTCCACAGTGCCTGACGCGTTTCAAATTTCCCCTTTTTCAAAGGCTTGTGGGAAGTTCGTGCTCGGGCGACGCCCAAGTCCTGATTAATTGCACATTTTTATGCATTGAATTCTGGGAGTTGTAGTGTCCTTTTGTCCCTACTCAAATTAAGAGTGCACTTGCTGGCTGCTAACGATGAAGCTCCCACTGAGCCCCCACCAACCGCATGCCTTCAATCCACTGCTGTTGCTCCACATACGAGGGCAGTGAATCTTTCCCCATGGCCTCCTGATGATTCTGGAGTGGTGCAATCTCGGCGGAAGAGCCGTCTGCCTGATATTTGCCGATATGAAGGTTGCTCACCTAGAGAGACACACACGAGACCAACAGCAAAAGGTTACCATCCTTTATAATCAGTACAGGCTTGCAAAAGTTCGTGGGCAGATTAAAGCAGCTTTCCACAGTGCCTGACGCGTTTCAAGTTTCCCCTTTTTCAAAGGCTTGTGGGAAGTTCGTGCTCGGGCGACGCCCAAGTCCTGATTAATTGCACATTTTTACGCATTGAATTCTGGGAGTTGTAGTGTCCTTTTGTCCCTACTCAAATTAAGAGTGCACTTGCTGGCTGCTAACAATGAAGCTCCCACTGAGCCCCCACCAACCGCATGCCTTCAATCCACTGCTGTTGCTCCACATACGAGGGCAGTGAATCTTTCCCCATGGCCTCCTGCTGATTCTGGAGTGGTGCAATCTCGGCGGAAGAGCCGTCCGCCTGATATTTGCCGATATGAAGGTTGCTCACCTAGAGACACACACACACGAGACCAACAGCAAAAGGTTACTATCCTTTATAATCAGTACAGGCTTGCAAAAGTTCGTGGGCAGATTAAAGCAGCTTTCCACAGTGCCTGACGCGTTTCAAGTTTCCCCTTTTTCAAAGGCTTGTGGGAAGTTCGTGCTCGGGCGACGCCCAACTCCTGATTAATTGCACATTTTTACGCATTGAATTCTGGGAGTTGTAGTGTCCTTTTGTCCCTACTCAGATTAAGAGTGCACTTGCTGGCTGCTAACGATGAAGCTCCCACTGAGCCCCCACCAATCGCATGCCTTCAATCCACTGCTGTTGCTCCACATACGAGGGCAGTGAGTCTTTCCCCATGGCCTCCCGATGATTCTGGAGTGGTGCAATCTCGGCGGAAGAGCCGTCCGCCTGGTATTTGCCGATATGAAGGTTGCTCACCTAGAGAGACACACACGAGACCAACAGCAAAAGGTTACCATCCTTTATAATCAGTACAGGCTTGCAAAAGTTCGTGGGCAGATTAAAGCAGCTTTCCACGGTGCCTGACGCGTTTCAAGTTTCCCCTTTTTCAAAGGCTTGTGGGAAGTTTGTGCTCGGGTGACGCCCAACTCCTGATTAATTGCACATTTTTACGCATTGAATTCTGGGAGTTGTAGTGTCCTTTTGTCCCTACTCAGATTAAGAGTGCACTTGCTGGCTGCTAACCATGAAGCTCCCACTGAGCCCCCACCAACCGCATGCCTTCAATCCACTGCTGTTGCTCCACATACGAGGGCAGTGAATCTTTCCCCATGGCCTCCTGATGATTCTGGAGTGGTGCAATCTCGGCGGAAGAGCCGTCCGCCTGATATTTGCCGATATGAAGGTTGCTCACATAAAGAGACACACACGAGACCAACAACAAAAGGTTACCATCCTTTATAATCAGTATAGGCTTGCAAAAGTTTGTGGGCAGATTAAAGCAGCTTTCCACAGTGCCTGACGCGTTTCAAGTTTCCCCTTTTTCAAAGGCTTGTGGGAAGTTCGTGCTCGGGCGACGCCCAAGTCCTGATTAATTGCACATTTTTATGCATTGAATTCTGGGAGTTGTAGTGTCCTTTTGTCCCTACTCAAATTAAGAGTGCACTTGCTGGCTGCTAACGATGAAGCTCCCACTGAGCCCCCACCAACCGCATGCCTTCAATCCACTGCTGTTGCTCCACATACGAGGGCAGTGAATCTTTCCCCATGGCCTCCTGATGATTCTGGAGTGGTGCAATCTCGGCGGAAGAGCCGTCCGCCTGATATTTGCCGATATGAAGGTTGCTCACCTAGAGAGACACACACGAGACCAACAGCAAAAGGTTACCATCCTTTATAATCAGTACAGGCTTGCAAAAGTTTGTGGGCAGATTAAAGCAGCTTTCCACAGTGCCTGACGCGTTTCAAGTTTCCCCTTTTTCAAAGGCTTGTGGGAAGTTCGTGCTCGGGCGACGCCCAAGTCCTGATTAATTGCACATTTTTACGCATTGAATTCTGGGAGTTGTAGTGTCCTTTTGTCCCTACTCAAATTAAGAGTGCACTTGCTGGCTGCTAACAATGAAGCTCCCACTGAGCCCCCACCAACCGCATGCCTTCAATCCACTGCTGTTGCTCCACATACGAGGGCAGTGAATCTTTCACCATGGCCTCCTGATGATTCTGGAGTGGTGCAATCTCAGCGGAAGAGCCGTCCGCCTGATATTTGCCGATATGAAGGTTGCTCACCTAGAGAGACACACACGAGACCAACAGCAAAAGGTTACCATCCTTTATAATCAGTACAGGCTTGCAAAAGTTCGTGGGCAGATTAAAGCAGCTTTCCACAGTGCCTGACGCGTTTCAAGTTTCCCCTTTTTCAAAGGCTTGTGGGAAGTTCGTGCTCGGGCGACGCCCAACTCCTGATTAATTGCACATTTTTACGCATTGAATTCTGGGAGTTGTAGTGTCCTTTTGTCCATACTCAGATTAAGAGTGCACTTGCTGGCTGCTAACGATGAAGCTCCCACTGAGCCCCCACCAACCGCATGCCTTCAATCCACTGCTGTTGCTCCACATACGAGGGCAGTGAATCTTTCCCCATGGCCTCCTGATGATTCTGGAGTGGTGCAATCTCGGCGGAAGAGCCGTCCGCCTGATATTTGCCGATATGAAGGTTGCTCACCTAGAGAGACACACACGAGACCAACAGCAAAAGGTTACCATCCTTTATAATCAGTACAGGCTTGCAAAAGTTCGTGGACAGATTAAAGCAGCTTTCCACAGTGCCTGACGCGTTTCAAGTTTCCCCTTTTTCAAAGGCTTGTGGGAACTTCGTGCTCGGGCGACGCCCAACTCCTGATTAATTGCACATTTTTACGCATTGAGTTCTGGGAGTTGTAGTGTCCTTTTGTCCCTACTCAGTTTAAGAGTGCACTTGCTGGCTGCTAACGATGAAGCTCCCACTGAGCCCCCACCAACCGCATGCCTTCAATCCACTGCTGTTGCTCCACATACGAGGGCAGTGAATCTTTCCCCATGGCCTCCTGATGATTCTGGAGTGGTGCAATCTCGGCGGAAGAGCCGTCCGCCTTATATTTGCTGATTTGAAGGTTGCTCACCTAAAAAACACAAACGAGACCAACAGCAAAAGGTTACCATCCTTTATAATCAGTACAGGCTTGCAAAAGTTCCTGGGCAGATTAAAGCAGCTTTCCACAGTGCCTGACGCGTTTCAAGTTTCCCCTTTTTCAAAGGCTTGTGGGAAGTTCGTGCTCCGGCGACGCCCAACTCCTGATTAATTGCACATTTTTACGCATTGAATTCTGGGAGTTGTAGTGTCCTTTTGTCCCTACTCAGATTAAGAGTGCACTTGCTGGCTGCTAACGATGAAGCTCCCACTGAGCCCCCACCAAACGCATGCCTTCAATCCACTGCTGTTGCTCCACATACGAGGGCAGTGAATCTTTCCCCATGGCCTCCTGATGATTCTGGAGTGGTGCAATCTCGGCGGAAGAGCCGTCCGCCTGATATTTGCCGATATGAAGGTTGCTCACCTAGAGAGACACACACGAGACCAACAGCAAAAGGTTACCATCCTTTATAATCAGTACAGGCTTGCAAAAGTTTGTGGGCAGATTAAAGCAGCTTTCCACAGTGCCTGACCCGTTTCAAGTTTCCCCTTTTTCAAAGGCTTGTGGGAAGTACGTGCTCGGGCGACGCCCAACTCCTGATTAATTGCACATTTTTACGCATTGAATTCTGGGAGTTGTAGTGTCCTTTTGTCCCTACTCAGATTAAGACTGCACTTGCTGACTGCTAACCATGAAGCTCCCACTGAGCCCCCACCAACCGCATGCCTTCAATCCACTGCTGTTGCTCCACATACGAGGGCAGTGAATCTTTCCCCATGGCCTCCTGATGATTCTGGAGTGGTGCAATCTCGGCGGAAGAGCCGTCCGCCTGATATTTGCCGATATGAAGGTTGCTCACCTAGAGAGACACACACGAGACCAACAGCTAAAGGTTACCATCCTTTATAATCAGTACAGGCTTGCAAAAGTTCGTGGGCAGATTAAAGCAGCTTTCCACAGTACCTGACGCGTTTCAAGTTTCCCCTTTTTCAAAGGCTTGTGGGAAGTTCGTGCTCGGGCGACGCCCAACTCCTGATTAATTGCACATTTTTACGCATTGAATTCTGGGAGTTGTAGTGTCCTTTTGTCCCTACTCAGATTAAGAGTGCACTTGCTGGCTGCTAACGATGAAGCTCCCACTGAGCCCCCACCAACCGCATGCCTTCAATCCACTGCTGTTGCTCCACATACGAGGGCAGTGAATCTTTCCCCATGGCCTCCTGATGATTCTGGAGTGGTGCAATCTCGGTGGAAGAGCCGTCCGCCTGATATTTGCCGATATGAAGGTTGCTCACCTAGAGAGACACACACGAGACCAACAGCAAAAGGTTACCATCCTTTATAATCAGTACAGGCTTGCAAAAGTTTGTGAGCAGATTAAAGCAGCTTTCCACAGTGCCTGACGCGTTTCAAGTTTCCCCTTTTTCAAAGGCTTGTGGGAAGTTCGTGCTCGGGCGACGCCCAACTCCTGATTAATTGCACATTTTTACGCATTGAATTCTGGGAGTTGTAGTGTCCTTTTGTTCCTACTCAGATTAAGAGTGCACTTGCTGGCTGCTAACGATGAAGCTCCCACTGAGCCCCCACCAACCGCATGCCTTCAATCCACTGCTGTTGCTCCACATACGAGGGCTGTGAATCTTTCCCCATGGCCTCCTGATGATTCTGGAGTGGTGCAATCTCGGCGGAAGAGCCGTCCGCCTGATATTTGCCGATATGAAGGTTGCTCACCTAGAGAGACACACACGAGACCAACAGCGAAAGGTTACCATCCTTTATAATCAGTACAGGCTTGCAAAAGTTTGTGGCCAGATTAAAGCAGCTTTCCACAGTGCCTGACGCGTTTCAAGTTTCCCCTTTTTCAAAGGCTTGTGGGAAGTACGTGCTCGGGCGACGCCCAACTCCTGATTAATTGCACATTTTTACGCATTGAATTCTGGGAGTTGTAGTGTCCTTTTGTCCCTACTCAGATTAAGAGTGCACTTGCTGGCTGCTAACCATGAAGCTCCCACTGAGCCCCCACCAACCGCATGCCTTCAATCCACTGCTGTTGCTCCACATACGAGGGCAGTGAATCTTTCCCCATGGCCTCCTGATGATTCTGGAGTGGAGCAATCTCGGCGGAAGAGCCGTCCGCCTGATATTTGCCGATATGAAGGTTGCTCACCTAGAGAGACACACACGAGACCAACAGCAAAAGGTTACCATCCTTTATAATCAGTACAGGCTTGCAAAAGTTTGTGGGCAGATTAAAGCAGCTTTCCACAGTGCCTGACGCGTTTCAAGTTTCCCCTTTTTCAAAGGCTTGTGGGAAGTTCGTGCTCGGGCGACGCCCAAGTCCTGATTAATTGCACATTTTTATGCATTGAATTCTGGGAGTTGTAGTGTCCTTTTGTCCCTACTCAAATTAAGAGTGCACTTGCTGGCTGCTAACGATGAAGCTCCCACTGAGCCCCCACCAACCGCATGCCTTCAATCCACTGCTGTTGCTCCACATACGAGGGCAGTGAATCTTTCCCCATAGCCTCCTGATGATTCTGGAGTGGTGCAATCTCAGCGGAAGAGCCGTCCGCCTGATATTTGCCGATATGAAGGTTGCTCACCTAGAGAGACACACACGAGACCAACAGCAAAAGGTTACCATCCTTTATAATCAGTACAGGCTTGCAAAAGTTCGTGGGCAGATTAAAGCAGCTTTCCACAGTGCCTGACGCGTTTCAAGTTTCCCCTTTTTCAAAGGCTTGTGGGAAGTTCGTGCTCGGGCGACGCCCAACTCCTGATTAATTGCACATTTTTACGCATTGAATTCTGGGAGTTGTAGTGTCCTTTTGTCCCTACTCAGATTAAGAGTGCACTTGCTGGCTGCTAACGATGAAGCTCCCACTGAGCCTCCACCAACCGCATGCCTTCAATCCACTGCTGTTGCTCCACATACGAGGGCAGTGAATCTTTCCCCATGGCCTCCTGATGATTCTGGAGTGGTGCAATCTCGGCGGAAGAGCCGTCCGCCTGATATTTGCCGATATGAAGGTTGCTCACCTAGAGAGACACACACGAGACCAACAGCAAAAGGTTACCATCCTTTATAATCAGTACAGGCTTGCAAAAGTTCGTGGGCAGATTAAAGCAGCTTTCCACAGTGCCTGACGCGTTTCAAGTTTCCCCTTTTTCAAAGGCTTGTGGGAAGTTCGTGCTCGGGTGACGCCCAACTCCTGATTAATTGCACATTTTTACGCATTGAATTCTGGGAGTTGTAGAGTCCTTTTGTCCCTACTCAGATTAAGAGTGCACTTGCTGGCTGCTAACGATGAAGCTCCCACTGAGCCTCCACCAACCGCATGCCTTCAATCCACTGCTGTTGCTCCACATACGAGGGCAGTGAATCATTCCCCATGGCCTCCTGATGATTCAGGAGTGGTGCAATCTCGGCGGAAGAGCCGTCCGCCTGATATTTGCCGATATGAAGGTTGCTCACCTAGAGAGACACACACGAGACCAACAGCAAAAGGTTACCATCCTTTATAATCAGTACAGGCTTGCAAAAGTTCGTGGGCAGATTAAAGCAGCTTTCCACAGTGCCTGACGCGTTTCAAGTTTCCCCTTTTTCAAAGGCTTGTGGGAAGTTCGTGCTCGGGCGACGCCCAAGTCCTGATTAATTGCACATTTTTACGCATTGAATTCTGGGAGTTGTAGTGTCCTTTTGTCCCTACTCAAATTAAGGATGCACTTGCTGGCTGCTAACGATGAAGCTCCCACTGAGCCCCCACCAACCGCATGCCTTCAATCCACTGCTGTTGCTCCACATACGAGGGCAGTGAATCTTTCCCCATGGCCTCCTGCTGAATCTGGAGTGGTGCAATCTCGGCGGAAGAGCCGTCCGCCTGATATTTGCCGATATGAAGGTTGCTCACCTAGAGACACACACACGAGACCAACAGCAAAAGGTTACTATCCTTTATAATCAGTACAGGCTTGCAAAAGTTCGTGGGCAGATTAAAGCAGCTTTCCACAGTGCCTGACGCGTTTCAAGTTTCCCCTTTTTCAAAGGCTTGTGGGAAGTTCGTGCTCGGGCGACGCCCAACTCCTGATTAATTGCACATTTTTACGCATTGAATTCTGGGAGTTGTAGTGTCCTTTTGTCCCTACTCAGATTAAGAGTGCACTTGCTGGCTGCTAACGATGAAGCTCCCACTGAGCCCCCACCAATCGCATGCCTTCAATCCACTGCTGTTGCTCCACATACGAGGGCAGTGAATCTTTCCCCATGGCCTCCCGATGATTCTGGAGTGGTGCAATCTCGGCGGAAGAGCCGTCCGCCTGGTATTTGCCGATATGAAGGTTGCTCACCTAGAGAGACACACACGAGACCAACAGCAAAAGGTTACCATCCTTTATAATCAGTACAGGCTTGCAAAAGTTCGTGGGCAGATTAAAGCAGCTTTCCACAGTGCCTGACGCGTTTCAAGTTTCCCCTTTTTCAAAGGCTTGTGGGAAGTTCGTGCTCGGGTGACGCCCAACTCCTGATTAATTGCACATTTTTACGCATTGAATTCTGGGAGTTGTAGTGTCCTTTTGTCCCTACTCAGATTAAGAGTGCACTTGCTGGCTGCTAACGATGAAGCTCCCACTGAGCCCCCACCAACCGCATGCCTTCAATCCACTGCTGTTGCTCCACATACGAGGGCAGTGAATCTTTCCCCATGGCCTCCTGATGATTCTGGAGTGGTGCAATCTCGGCGGAAGAGCCGTCCGCCTGATATTTGCCGATATGAAGGTTGCTCACCTAGAGAGACACACACGAGACCAACAGCAAAAGGTTACCATCCTTTATAATCAGTACAGGCTTGCAAAAGTTCCTGGGCAGATTAAAGCAGCTTTCCACAGTGCCTGACGCGTTTCAAGTTTCCCCTTTTTCAAAGGCTTGTGGGAAGTACGTGCTCGGGCGACACCCAACTCCTGATTAATTGCACATTTTTACGCATTGAATTCTGGGAGTTGTAGTGTCCTTTTGTCCCTACTCAGATTAAGAGTGCACTTGCTGGCTGCTAACCATGAAGCTCCCACTGAACCCCCACCAACCGCATGCCTTCAATCCACTGCTGTTGCTCCACATACGAGGGCAGTGAATCTTTCCCCATGGCCTCCTGATGATTCTGGAGTGGTGCAATCTCGGCGGAAGAGCCGTCCGCCTGATATTTGCCGATATGAAGGTTGCTCACCTAGAGAGACACACACGAGACCAACAGCAAAAGGTTACCATCCTTTATAATCAGAATAGGCTTGCAAAAGTTTGTGGGCAGATTAAAGCAGCTTTCCACAGTGCCTGACGCGTTTCAAGTTTCCCCTTTTTCAAAGGCTTGTGGGAAGTTCGTGCTCGGGCGACGCCCAACTCCTGATTAATTGCACATTTTTATGCATTGAATTCTGGGAGTTGTAGTGTCCTTTTGTCCCTACTCAAATTAAGAGTGCACTTGCTGGCTGCTAACGATGAAGCTCCCACTGAGCCCCCACCAACCGCATGCCTTCAATCCACTGCTGTTGCTCCACATACGAGGGCAGTGAATCTTTCCCCATGGCCTCCTGATGATTCTGGAGTGGTGCAATCTCGGCGGAAGAGCCGTCCGCCTGATATTTGCCGATATGAAGGTTGCTCACCTAGAGAGACACACACGAGACCAACAGCAAAAGGTTACCATCCTTTATAATCAGTACAGGCTTGCAAAAGTTCGTGGGCAGATTAAAGCAGCTTTCCACAGTGCCTGACGCGTTTCAAGTTTCCCCTTTTTCAAAGGCTTGTGGGAAGTTCGTGCTCGGGCGACGCCCAACTCCTGATTGATTGCACATTTTTACGCATTGAATTCTGGGAGTTGTAGTGTCCTTTTGTCCCTACTCAGATTAAGAGATCACTTGCTGGCTGCTAACGATGAAGCTCCCACTGAGCCCCCACCAACCGCATGCCTTCAATCCACTGCTGTTGCTCCACATACGAGGGCAGTGAATCTTTCCCCATGGCCTCCTGATGATTCAGGTGTGGTGCAATCTTGGCGGAAGAGCCGTCTGCCTGATATTTGCCGATATGAAGGTTGCTCACCTAGAGAGACACACACGAGACCAACAGCAAAAGGTTACCATCCTTTATAATCAGTACAGGCTTGCAAAAGTTCGTGGGCAGATTAAAGCAGCTTTCCACAGTACCTGACGCGTTTCAAGTTTCCCCTTTTTCAAAGGCTTGTGGGAAGTTCGTGCTCGGGCGACGCCCAACTCCTGATTAATTGCACATTTTTACGCATTGAATTCTGGGAGTTGTAGTGTCCTTTTGTCCCTACTCAGATTAAGAGTGCACTTGCTGGCTGCTAACGATGAAGCTCCCACTGAGCCCCCACCAAACGCATGCCTTCAATCCACTGCTGTTGCTCCACATACGAGGGCAGTGAATCTTTCCCCATGGCCTCCTGATGATTCTGGAGTGGTGCAATCTCGGCGGAAGAGCCGTCCGCCTGATATTTGCCGATATGAAGGTTGCTCACCTAGAGAGACACACACGAGACCAACAGCAAAAGGTTACCATCCTTTATAATCAGTACAGGCTTGCAAAAGTTTGTGGGCAGATTAAAGCAGCTTTCCACAGTGCCTGACCCGTTTCAAGTTTCCCCTTTTTCAAAGGCTTGTGGGAAGTACGTGCTCGGGCGACGCCCAACTCCTGATTAATTGCACATTTTTACGCATTGAATTCTGGGAGTTGTAGTGTCCTTTTGTCCCTACTCAGATTAAGACTGCACTTGCTGACTGCTAACCATGAAGCTCCCACTGAGCCCCCACCAACCGCATGCCTTCAATCCACTGCTGTTGCTCCACATACGAGGGCAGTGAATCTTTCCCCATGGCCTCCTGATGATTCTGGAGTGGTGCAATCTCGGCGGAAGAGCCGTCCGCCTGATATTTGCCGATATGAAGGTTGCTCACCTAGAGAGACACACACGAGACCAACAGCTAAAGGTTACCATCCTTTATAATCAGTACAGGCTTGCAAAAGTTCGTGGGCAGATTAAAGCAGCTTTCCACAGTACCTGACGCGTTTCAAGTTTCCCCTTTTTCAAAGGCTTGTGGGAAGTTCGTGCTCGGGCGACGCCCAACTCCTGATTAATTGCACATTTTTACGCATTGAATTCTGGGAGTTGTAGTGTCCTTTTGTCCCTACTCAGATTAAGAGTGCACTTGCTGGCTGCTAACGATGAAGCTCCCACTGAGCCCCCACCAACCGCATGCCTTCAATCCACTGCTGTTGCTCCACATACGAGGGCAGTGAATCTTTCCCCATGGCCTCCTGATGATTCTGGAGTGGTGCAATCTCGGTGGAAGAGCCGTCCGCCTGATATTTGCCGATATGAAGGTTGCTCACCTAGAGAGACACACACGAGACCAACAGCAAA
Organism: Lissotriton vulgaris; assembly: GCF_964263255.1. Lineage (NCBI taxonomy): Eukaryota > Metazoa > Chordata > Amphibia > Caudata > Salamandridae > Lissotriton > Lissotriton vulgaris. Next base: position 1,254,945,422 of record NC_141696.1, read on the forward strand.
AGGTTACCATCCTTTATAATCAGTACAGGCTTGCAAAAGTTTGTGAGCAGATTAAAGCAGCTTTCCACAGTGCCTGACGCGTTTCAAGTTTCCCCTTTTTCAAAGGCTTGTGGGAAGTTCGTGCTCGGGCGACGCCCAACTCCTGATTAATTGCACATTTTTACGCATTGAATTCTGGGAGTTGTAGTGTCCTTTTGTTCCTACTCAGATTAAGAGTGCACTTGCTGGCTGCTAACGATGAAGCTCCCACTGAGCCCCCACCAACCGCATGCCTTCAATCCACTGCTGTTGCTCCACATACGAGGGCTGTGAATCTTTCCCCATGGCCTCCTGATGATTCTGGAGTGGTGCAATCTCGGCGGAAGAGCCGTCCGCCTGATATTTGCCGATATGAAGGTTGCTCACCTAGAGAGACACACACGAGACCAACAGCGAAAGGTTACCATCCTTTATAATCAGTACAGGCTTGCAAAAGTTTGTGGCCAGATTAAAGCAGCTTTCCACAGTGCCTGACGCGTTTCAAGTTTCCCCTTTTTCAAAGGCTTGTGGGAAGTACGTGCTCGGGCGACGCCCAACTCCTGATTAATTGCACATTTTTACGCATTGAATTCTGGGAGTTGTAGTGTCCTTTTGTCCCTACTCAGATTAAGAGTGCACTTGCTGGCTGCTAACCATGAAGCTCCCACTGAGCCCCCACCAACCGCATGCCTTCAATCCACTGCTGTTGCTCCACATACGAGGGCAGTGAATCTTTCCCCATGGCCTCCTGATGATTCTGGAGTGGAGCAATCTCGGCGGAAGAGCCGTCCGCCTGATATTTGCCGATATGAAGGTTGCTCACCTAGAGAGACACACACGAGACCAACAGCAAAAGGTTACCATCCTTTATAATCAGTACAGGCTTGCAAAAGTTTGTGGGCAGATTAAAGCAGCTTTCCACAGTGCCTGACGCGTTTCAAGTTTCCCCTTTTTCAAAGGCTTGTGGGAAGTTCGTGCTCGGGCGACGCCCAAGTCCTGATTAATTGCACATTTTTATGCATTGAATTCTGGGAGTTGTAGTGTCCTTTTGTCCCTACTCAAATTAAGAGTGCACTTGCTGGCTGCTAACGATGAAGCTCCCACTGAGCCCCCACCAACCGCATGCCTTCAATCCACTGCTGTTGCTCCACATACGAGGGCAGTGAATCTTTCCCCATAGCCTCCTGATGATTCTGGAGTGGTGCAATCTCAGCGGAAGAGCCGTCCGCCTGATATTTGCCGATATGAAGGTTGCTCACCTAGAGAGACACACACGAGACCAACAGCAAAAGGTTACCATCCTTTATAATCAGTACAGGCTTGCAAAAGTTCGTGGGCAGATTAAAGCAGCTTTCCACAGTGCCTGACGCGTTTCAAGTTTCCCCTTTTTCAAAGGCTTGTGGGAAGTTCGTGCTCGGGCGACGCCCAACTCCTGATTAATTGCACATTTTTACGCATTGAATTCTGGGAGTTGTAGTGTCCTTTTGTCCCTACTCAGATTAAGAGTGCACTTGCTGGCTGCTAACGATGAAGCTCCCACTGAGCCTCCACCAACCGCATGCCTTCAATCCACTGCTGTTGCTCCACATACGAGGGCAGTGAATCTTTCCCCATGGCCTCCTGATGATTCTGGAGTGGTGCAATCTCGGCGGAAGAGCCGTCCGCCTGATATTTGCCGATATGAAGGTTGCTCACCTAGAGAGACACACACGAGACCAACAGCAAAAGGTTACCATCCTTTATAATCAGTACAGGCTTGCAAAAGTTCGTGGGCAGATTAAAGCAGCTTTCCACAGTGCCTGACGCGTTTCAAGTTTCCCCTTTTTCAAAGGCTTGTGGGAAGTTCGTGCTCGGGTGACGCCCAACTCCTGATTAATTGCACATTTTTACGCATTGAATTCTGGGAGTTGTAGAGTCCTTTTGTCCCTACTCAGATTAAGAGTGCACTTGCTGGCTGCTAACGATGAAGCTCCCACTGAGCCTCCACCAACCGCATGCCTTCAATCCACTGCTGTTGCTCCACATACGAGGGCAGTGAATCATTCCCCATGGCCTCCTGATGATTCAGGAGTGGTGCAATCTCGGCGGAAGAGCCGTCCGCCTGATATTTGCCGATATGAAGGTTGCTCACCTAGAGAGACACACACGAGACCAACAGCAAAAGGTTACCATCCTTTATAATCAGTACAGGCTTGCAAAAGTTCGTGGGCAGATTAAAGCAGCTTTCCACAGTGCCTGACGCGTTTCAAGTTTCCCCTTTTTCAAAGGCTTGTGGGAAGTTCGTGCTCGGGCGACGCCCAAGTCCTGATTAATTGCACATTTTTACGCATTGAATTCTGGGAGTTGTAGTGTCCTTTTGTCCCTACTCAAATTAAGGATGCACTTGCTGGCTGCTAACGATGAAGCTCCCACTGAGCCCCCACCAACCGCATGCCTTCAATCCACTGCTGTTGCTCCACATACGAGGGCAGTGAATCTTTCCCCATGGCCTCCTGCTGAATCTGGAGTGGTGCAATCTCGGCGGAAGAGCCGTCCGCCTGATATTTGCCGATATGAAGGTTGCTCACCTAGAGACACACACACGAGACCAACAGCAAAAGGTTACTATCCTTTATAATCAGTACAGGCTTGCAAAAGTTCGTGGGCAGATTAAAGCAGCTTTCCACAGTGCCTGACGCGTTTCAAGTTTCCCCTTTTTCAAAGGCTTGTGGGAAGTTCGTGCTCGGGCGACGCCCAACTCCTGATTAATTGCACATTTTTACGCATTGAATTCTGGGAGTTGTAGTGTCCTTTTGTCCCTACTCAGATTAAGAGTGCACTTGCTGGCTGCTAACGATGAAGCTCCCACTGAGCCCCCACCAATCGCATGCCTTCAATCCACTGCTGTTGCTCCACATACGAGGGCAGTGAATCTTTCCCCATGGCCTCCCGATGATTCTGGAGTGGTGCAATCTCGGCGGAAGAGCCGTCCGCCTGGTATTTGCCGATATGAAGGTTGCTCACCTAGAGAGACACACACGAGACCAACAGCAAAAGGTTACCATCCTTTATAATCAGTACAGGCTTGCAAAAGTTCGTGGGCAGATTAAAGCAGCTTTCCACAGTGCCTGACGCGTTTCAAGTTTCCCCTTTTTCAAAGGCTTGTGGGAAGTTCGTGCTCGGGTGACGCCCAACTCCTGATTAATTGCACATTTTTACGCATTGAATTCTGGGAGTTGTAGTGTCCTTTTGTCCCTACTCAGATTAAGAGTGCACTTGCTGGCTGCTAACGATGAAGCTCCCACTGAGCCCCCACCAACCGCATGCCTTCAATCCACTGCTGTTGCTCCACATACGAGGGCAGTGAATCTTTCCCCATGGCCTCCTGATGATTCTGGAGTGGTGCAATCTCGGCGGAAGAGCCGTCCGCCTGATATTTGCCGATATGAAGGTTGCTCACCTAGAGAGACACACACGAGACCAACAGCAAAAGGTTACCATCCTTTATAATCAGTACAGGCTTGCAAAAGTTCCTGGGCAGATTAAAGCAGCTTTCCACAGTGCCTGACGCGTTTCAAGTTTCCCCTTTTTCAAAGGCTTGTGGGAAGTACGTGCTCGGGCGACACCCAACTCCTGATTAATTGCACATTTTTACGCATTGAATTCTGGGAGTTGTAGTGTCCTTTTGTCCCTACTCAGATTAAGAGTGCACTTGCTGGCTGCTAACCATGAAGCTCCCACTGAACCCCCACCAACCGCATGCCTTCAATCCACTGCTGTTGCTCCACATACGAGGGCAGTGAATCTTTCCCCATGGCCTCCTGATGATTCTGGAGTGGTGCAATCTCGGCGGAAGAGCCGTCCGCCTGATATTTGCCGATATGAAGGTTGCTCACCTAGAGAGACACACACGAGACCAACAGCAAAAGGTTACCATCCTTTATAATCAGAATAGGCTTGCAAAAGTTTGTGGGCAGATTAAAGCAGCTTTCCACAGTGCCTGACGCGTTTCAAGTTTCCCCTTTTTCAAAGGCTTGTGGGAAGTTCGTGCTCGGGCGACGCCCAACTCCTGATTAATTGCACATTTTTATGCATTGAATTCTGGGAGTTGTAGTGTCCTTTTGTCCCTACTCAAATTAAGAGTGCACTTGCTGGCTGCTAACGATGAAGCTCCCACTGAGCCCCCACCAACCGCATGCCTTCAATCCACTGCTGTTGCTCCACATACGAGGGCAGTGAATCTTTCCCCATGGCCTCCTGATGATTCTGGAGTGGTGCAATCTCGGCGGAAGAGCCGTCCGCCTGATATTTGCCGATATGAAGGTTGCTCACCTAGAGAGACACACACGAGACCAACAGCAAAAGGTTACCATCCTTTATAATCAGTACAGGCTTGCAAAAGTTCGTGGGCAGATTAAAGCAGCTTTCCACAGTGCCTGACGCGTTTCAAGTTTCCCCTTTTTCAAAGGCTTGTGGGAAGTTCGTGCTCGGGCGACGCCCAACTCCTGATTAATTGCACATTTTTACGCATTGAATTCTGGGAGTTGTAGTGTCCTTTTGTCCCTACTCAGATTAAGAGTGCACTTGCTGGCTGCTAACGATGAAGCTCCCACTGAGCCCCCACCAACCGCATGCCTTCAATCCACTGCTGTTGCTCCACATACGAGGGCAGTGAATCTTTCCCCATGGCCTCCTGATGATTCTGGAGTGGTGCAATCTCGGCGGAAGAGCCGTCCGCCTGATATTTGCCGATATGAAGGTTGCTCACCTAGAGAGACACACACGAGACCAACAGCAAAAGGTTACCATCCTTTATAATCAGTACAGGCTTGCAAAAGTTCGTGGACAGATTAAAGCAGCTTTCCACAGTGCCTGACGCGTTTCAAGTTTCCCCTTTTTCAAAGGCTTGTGGGAACTTCGTGCTCGGGCGACGCCCAACTCCTGATTAATTGCACATTTTTACGCATTGAGTTCTGGGAGTTGTAGTGTCCTTTTGTCCCTACTCAGTTTAAGAGTGCACTTGCTGGCTGCTAACGATGAAGCTCCCACTGAGCCCCCACCAACCGCATGCCTTCAATCCACTGCTGTTGCTCCACATACGAGGGCAGTGAATCTTTCCCCATGGCCTCCTGATGATTCTGGAGTGGTGCAATCTCGGCGGAAGAGCCGTCCGCATGATATTTGCTGATTTGAAGGTTGCTCACCTAAAAAACACACACGAGACCAACAGCAAAAGGTTACCATCCTTTATAATCAGTACAGGCTTGCAAAAGTTCCTGGGCAGATTAAAGCAGCTTTCCACAGTGCCTGACGCGTTTCAAGTTTCCCCTTTTTCAAAGGCTTGTGGGAAGTTCGTGCTCCGGCGACGCCCAACTCCTGATTAATTGCACATTTTTACGCATTGAATTCTGGGAGTTGTAGTGTCCTTTTGTCCCTACTCAGATTAAGAGTGCACTTGCTGGCTGCTAACGATGAAGCTCCCACTGAGCCCCCACCAACCGCATGCCTTCAATCCACTGCTGTTGCTCCACATACGAGGGCAGTGAATCTTTCCCCATGGCCTCCTGCTGATTCTGGAGTGGTGCAATCTCAGCGGAAGAGCCGTCCGCCTGATATTTGCCGATATGAAGGTTGCTCACCTAGAGAGACAGACACGAGACCAACAGCAAAAGGTTACCATCCTTTATAATCAGTACAGGCTTGCAAAAGTTCGTGGGCAGATTAAAGCAGCTTTCCACAGTGCCTGACGCGTTTCAAGTTTCCCCTTTTTCAAAGGCTTGTGGGAAGTTCGTGCTCGGGCGACGCCCAACTCCTGATTAATTGCACATTTTTACGCATTGAATTCTGGGAGTTGTAGTGTCCTTTTGTCCCTACTCAGATTAAGAGTGCACTTGCTGGCTGCTAACCATGAAGCTCCCACTGAGCCCCCACCAATCGCATGCCTTCAATCCACTGCTGTTGCTCCACATACGAGGGCAGTGAATCTTTCCCCATGGCCTCCTGATGATTCTGGAGTGGTGCAATCTCGGCGGAAGAGCCGTCCGCCTGATATTTGCCGATATGAAGGTTGCTCACCTAGAGAGACACACACGAGACCAACAGCAAAAGGTTACCATCCTTTATAATCAGTACAGGCTTGCAAAAGTTTGTGGGCAGATTAAAGCAGCTTTCCACAGTGCCTGACCCGTTTCAAGTTTCCCCTTTTTCAAAGGCTTGTGGGAAGTACGTGCTCGGGCGACGCCCAACTCCTGATTAATTGCACATTTTTACGCATTGAATTCTGGGAGTTGTAGTGTCCTTTTGTCCCTACTCAGATTAAGACTGCACTTGCTGACTGCTAACCATGAAGCTCCCACTGAGCCCCCACCAACCGCATGCCTTCAATCCACTGCTGTTGCTCCACATACGAGGGCAATGAATCTTTCCCCATGGCCTCCTGATGATTCTGGAGTGGTGCAATCTCGGCGGAAGAGCCGTCCGCCTGATATTTGCCGATATGAAGGTTGCTCACCTAGAGAGACACACACGAGACCAACAGCTAAAGGTTACCATCCTTTATAATCAGTACAGGCTTGCAAAAGTTCGTGGGCAGATTAAAGCAGCTTTCCACAGTGCCTGACGCGTTTCAAGTTTCCCCTTTTTCAAAGGCTTGTGGGAAGTTTGCGCTCGGGCGACGCCCAACTCCTGATTGATTGCACATTTTTACGCATTGAATTCTGGGAGTTGTAGTGTCCTTTTGTCCCTACTCAGATTAAGAGATCACTTGCTGGCTGCTAACGATGAAGCTCCCACTGAGCCCCCACCAACCGCATGCCTTCAATCCACTGCTGTTGCTCCACATACGAGGGCAGTGAATCTTTCCCCATGGCCTCCTGATGATTCAGGTGTGGTGCAATCTTGGCGGAAGAGCCGTCTGCCTGATATTTGCCGATATGAAGGTTGCTCACCTAGAGAGACACACACGAGACCAACAGCAAAAGGTTACCATCCTTTATAATCAGTACAGGCTTGCAAAAGTTCGTGGGCAGATTAAAGCAGCTTTCCACAGTACCTGACGCGTTTCAAGTTTCCCCTTTTTCAAAGGCTTGTGGGAAGTTCGTGCTCGGGCGACGCCCAACTCCTGATTAATTGCACATTTTTACGCATTGAATTCTGGGAGTTGTAGTGTCCTTTTGTCCCTACTCAGATTAAGAGTGCACTTGCTGGCTGCTAACGATGAAGCTCCCACTGAGCCCCCACCAACCGCATGCCTTCAATCCACTGCTGTTGCTCCACATACGAGGGCAGTGAATCTTTCCCCATGGCCTCCTGATGATTCTGGAGTGGTGCAATCTCGGTGGAAGAGCCGTCCGCCTGATATTTGCCGATATGAAGGTTGCTCACCTAGAGAGACACACACGAGACCAACAGCAAAAGGTTACCATCCTTTATAATCAGTACAGGCTTGCAAAAGTTTGTGAGCAGATTAAAGCAGCTTTCCACAGTGCCTGACGCGTTTCAATTTTCCCCTTTTTCAAAGGCTTGTGGGAAGTTCGTGCTCGGGCGACGCCCAACTCCTGATTAATTGCACATTTTTACGCATTGAATTCTGGGAGTTGTAGTGTCCTTTTGTCCCTACTCAGATTAAGAGTGCACTTGCTGGCTGCTAACGATGAAGCTCCCACTGAGCCCTCACCAACCGCATGCCTTCAATCCACTGCTGTTGCTCCACATACGAGGGCAGTGAATCTTTCCCCATGGCCTCCTGATGATTCTGGAGTGGTGCAATCTCGGCGGAAGAGCCGTCCGCCTGATATTTGCCGATATGAAGGTTGCTCACCTAGAGAGACACACACGAGACCAACAGCGAAAGGTTACCATCCTTTATAATCAGTACAGGCTTGCAAAAGTTTGTGGGCAGATTAAAGCAGCTTTCCACAGTGCCTGACGCGTTTCAAGTTTCCCCTTTTTCAAAGGCTTGTGGGAAGTACGTGCTCGGGCGACGCCCAACTCCTGATTAATTGCACATTTTTACGCATTGAATTCTGGGAGTTGTAGTGTCCTTTTGTCCCTACTCAGATTAAGAGTGCACTTGCTGGCTGCTAACCATGAAGCTCCCACTGAGCCCCCACCAACCGCATGCCTTCAATCCACTGCTGTTGCTCCACATACGAGGGCAGTGAATCTTTCCCCATGGCCTCCTGATGATTCTGGAGTGGTGCAATCTCGGCGGAAGAGCCGTCCGCCTGATATTTGCCGATATGAAGGTTGCTCACCTAGAGAGACACACACGAGACCAACAGCAAAAGGTTACCATCCTTTATAATCAGTACAGGCTTGCAAAAGTTTGTGGGCAGATTAAAGCAGCTTTCCACAGTGCCTGACGCGTTTCAAGTTTCCCCTTTTTCAAAGGCTTGTGGGAAGTTCGTGCTCGGGCGACGCCCAAGTCCTGATTAATTGCACATTTTTATGCATTGAATTCTGGGAGTTGTAGTGTCCTTTTGTCCCTACTCAAATTAAGAGTGCACTTGCTGGCTGCTAACGATGAAGCTCCCACTGAGCCCCCACCAACCGCATGCCTTTAATCCACTGCTGTTGCTCCACATACGAGGGCAGTGAATCTTTCCCCATAGCCTCCTGATGATTCTGGAGTGGTGCAATCTCGGCGGAAGAGCCGTCCGCCTGATATTTGCCGATATGAAGGTTGCTCACCTAGAGAGACACACACGAGACCAACAGCAAAAGGTTACCATCCTTTATAATCAGTACAGGCTTGCAAAAGTTCGTGGGCAGATTAAAGCAGCTTTCCACAGTGCCTGACGCGTTTCAAGTTTCCCCTTTTTCAAAGGCTTGTGGGAAGTTCGTGCTCGGGCGACGCCCAACTCCTGATTAATTGCACATTTTTACGCATTGAATTCTGGGAGTTGTAGTGTCCTTTTGTCCCTACTCAGATTAAGAGTGCACTTGCTGGCTGCTAACGATGAAGCTCCCACTGAGCCTCCACCAACCGCATGCCTTCAATCCACTGCTGTTGCTCCACATACGAGGGCAGTGAATCTTTCCCCATGGCCTCCTGATGATTCTGGAGTGGTGCAATCTCGGCGGAAGAGCCGTCCGCCTGATATTTGCCGATATGAAGGTTGCTCACCTAGAGAGACACACACGAGACCAACAGCAAAAGGTTACCATCCTTTATAATCAGTACAGGCTTGCAAAAGTTCGTGGGCAGATTAAAGCAGCTTTCCACAGTGCCTGACGCGTTTCAAGTTTCCCCTTTTTCAAAGGCTTGTGGGAAGTTCGTGCTCGGGCGACGCCCAAGTCCTGATTAATTGCACATTTTTACGCATTGAATTCTGGGAGTTGTAGTGTCCTTTTGTCCCTACTCAAATTAAGAGTGCACTTGCTGGCTGCTAACAATGAAGCTCCCACTGAGCCCCCACCAACCGCATGCCTTCAATCCACTGCTGTTGCTCCACATACGAGGGCAGTCAATCTTTCCCCATGGCCTCCTGATGATTCTGGAGTGGTGCAATCTCGGCGGAAGAGCCGTCCGCCTGATATTTGCCGATATGAAGGTTGCTCACCTAGAGAGACACACACGAGACCAACAGCAAAAGGTTACCATCCTTTATAATCAGTACAGGCTTGCAAAAGTTCATGGGCAGATTAAAGCAGCTTTCCACAGTGCCTGACGCGTTTCAAGTTTCCCTTTTTTCAAAGGCTTGTGGGAAGTTCGTGCTCGGGCGACGCCCAACTCCTGATTAATTGCACATTTTTACGCATTGAATTCTGGGAGTTGTAGTGTCCTTTTGTCCCTACTCAGATTAAGAGTGCACTTGCTGGCTGCTAACGATGAAGCTCCCACTGAGCCCCCACCAACCGCATGCCTTCAATCCACTGCTGTTGCTCCACATACGAGGGCAGTGAATCTTTCCCCATGGCCTCCTGATGATTCTGGAGTGGTGCAATCTCGGCGGAAGAGCCGTCCGCCTGATATTTGCCGATATGAAGGTTGCTCACCTAGAGAGACACACACGAGACCAACAGCAAAAGGTTACCATCCTTTATAATCAGTACAGGCTTGCAAAAGTTTGTGGGCAGATTAAAGCAGCTTTCCACAGTGCCTGACGCGTTTCAAGTTTCCCCTTTTTCAAAGGCTTGTGGGAACTTCGTGCTCGGGCGACGCCCAACTCCTGATTAATTGCACATTTTTACGCATTGAATTCTGGGAGTTGTAGTGTCCTTTTGTCCCTACTCAGTTTAAGAGTGCACTTGCTGGCTGCTAACGATGAAGCTCCCACTGAGCCCCCACCAACCGCATGCCTTCAATCCATTGCTGTTGCTCCACATACGAGGGCAGTGAATCTTTCCCCATGGCCTCCTGATGATTCTGGAGTGGTGCAATCTCGGCGGAAGAGCCGTCCGCCTGATATTTGCTGATTTGAAGGTTGCTCACCTAAAGAGACACACACGAGACCAACAGCAAAAGGTTACCATCCTTTATAATCAGTACAGGCTTGCAAAAGTTCCTGGGCAGATTAAAGCAGCTTTCCACAGTGCCTGACGCGTTTCAAGTTTCCCCTTTTTCAAAGGCTTGTGGGAAGTTCGTGCTCCGGCGACGCCCAACTCCTGATTAATTGCACATTTTTACGCATTGAATTCTGGGAGTTGTAGTGTCCTTTTGTCCCTACTCAGATTAAGAGTGCACTTGCTGGCTGCTAACGATGAAGCTCCCACTGAGCCCCCACCAACCGCATGCCTTCAATCCACTGCTGTTGCTCCACATACGAGGGCAGTGAATCTTTCCCCATGGCCTCCTGATGATTCTGGAGTGGTGCAATCTCGGTGGAAGAGCCGTCCGCCTGATATTTGCCGATATGAAGGTTGCTCACTTAGAGAGACACACACGAGACCAACAGCAAAAGGTTACCATCCTTTATAATCAGTACAGGCTTGCAAAAGTTTGTGAGCAGATTAAAGCAGCTTTCCACAGTGCCTGACGCGTTTCAAGTTTCCCCTTTTTCAAAGGCTTGTGGGAAGTTCGTGCTCGGGCGACGCCCAACTCCTGATTAATTGCACATTTTTACGCATTGAATTCTGGGAGTTGTAGTGTCCTTTTGTCCCTACTCAGATTAAGAGTGCACTTGCTGGCTGCTAACGATGAAGCTCCCACTGAGCCCCCACCAACCGCATGCCTTCAATCCACTGCTGTTGCTCCACATACGAGGGCAGTGAATCTTTCCCCATGGCCTCCTGATGATTCTGGAGTGGTGCAATCTTGGCGGAAGAGCCGTCCGCCTGATATTTGCCGATATGAAGGTTGCTCACCTAGAGAGACACACACGAGACCAACAGCGAAAGGTTACCATCCTTTATAATCAGTACAGGCTTGCAAAAGTTTGTGGGCAGATTAAAGCAGCTTTCCACAGTGCCTGACGCGTTTCAAGTTTCCCCTTTTTCAAAGGCTTGTGGGAAGTACGTGCTCGGGCGACGCCCAACTCCTGATTAATTGCACATTTTTACGCATTGAATTCTGGGAGTTGTAGTGTCCTTTTGTCCCTACTCAGATTAAGACTGCACTTGCTGACTGCTAACCATGAAGCTCCCACTGAGCTTCAGGAGGCCATGGGGAAAGATTCACTGCCCTCGTATGTGGAGCAACAGCAGTAGATTGAAGGCATGCGGTTGGTGGGGGCTCAGTGGGAGCTTCATCGTTAGCAGCCAGCAAGTGCACTCTTAATCTGAGTAGGGACAAAAGGACACTTCAACTCCCAGAATTCAATGCGTAAAAATGTGCAATTAATCAGGAGTTGGGCGTCGCCCGAGCACGAACTTCCCACAAGCTTTTGAAAAAGGGGAAACTTGAAACGCGTCAGGCACTGTGGAAAGCTTCTTTAATCTGCCCACGAACTTTTGCAAGCCTGTACTGATTATAAAGGATGGTAACCTTTTGCTGTTGGTCTCGTGTGTGTCTCTCTAGGTGAGCAACCTTCATATGGGCAAATATCAGGCGGACGGCTCTTCCGCCGAGATTGCACCACTCCAGAATCATCAGGAGGCCATGGGGAAAGATTCACTGCCCTCGTATGTGGAGCAACAGCAGTGGATTGAAGGCATGCGGTTGGTGGGGGCTCAGTGGGAGCTTCATCGTTAGCAGCCAGCAATTGCACTCTTAATCTGAGTAGGGACAAAAGGACACTACAACTCCCAGAATTCAATGCGCAAAAATGTGCAATTAATCAGGAGTTGGGCGTCGCCCGAGCACGAACTTCCCACAAGCCTTTGAAAAAGGGGAAACTTGAAACGCGTCAGGCACTGTGGAAAGCTGCTTTAATCTGCCCACAAACTTTTGCAAGCCTGTACTGATTATAAAGGATGGTAACCTTTTGCAGTTGGTCTCGTGTGTGTCTCTCTAGGTGAGCAACCTTCATATCGGCAAATATCAGGCGGACGGCTCTTCGGCCGAGATTGCACCACTCCAGAATCATCAGGAGGCCATGGGGAAAGATTCACTGCCCTCGTATGTGGAGCAACAGCAGTGGATTGAAGGCATGCGGTTGGTGGGGGCTCAGTGGGAGCTTCATCGTTAGCAGCCAGCAAGTGCACTCTTAATCTGAGTAGGGACAAAAGGACACTACAACTCCCAGAATTCAATGCGTAAAAATGTGCAATTAATCAGGAGTTGGGCGTCGCCTGAGCACGAACTTCCCACAAGCCTTTGAAAAAGGGGAAACTTGAAACGCGTCAGGCACTGTGGAAAGCTGCTTTAATCTGCCCACGAACTTTTGCAAGCCTGTACTGATTATAAAGGATGGTAACCTTTTGCTGTTGGTCTCGTGTGTGTCTCTCTAGGTGAGCAACCTTCATATCGGCAAATATCAGGCGGACGGCTCTTCCGCCGAGATTGCACCACTCCAGAATCAGCAGGAGGCCATGGGGAAAGATTCACTGCCCTCGTATGTGGAGCAACAGCAGTAGATTGAAGGCATGCGGTTGGTGGGGGCTCAGTGGGAGCTTCATCGTTAGCAGCCAGCAAGTGCACTCTTAATCTGAGTAGGGGCAAAAGGACACTACAACTCCCAGAATTCAATGCGTAAAAATGTGCAATTAATCAGGAGTTGGGCGTCGCCCGAGCACGAACTTCCCACAAGCCTTTGAAAAAGGGGAAACTTGAAACGCGTCAGGCACTGTGGAAAGCTGCTTTAATCTGCCCACGAACTTTTGCAAGCCTGTACTGATTATAAAGGATGGTAACCTTTTGCTGTTGGTCTCGTGTGTGTCTCTCTAGGTGAGCAACCTTCATATCGGCAAATATCAGGCGGACGGCTCTTCCGCCGAGATTGCACCACTCCAGAATCATCAGGAGGCCATGGGGAAAGATTTACTGCCCTCGTATGTGGAGCAACAGCAGTGGATTGAAGGCATGCGGTTGGTGGGGGCTCAGTGGGAGCTTCATCGTTAGCAGCCAGCAATTGCACTCCTAATCTGAGTAGGGACAAAAGGACACTACAACTCCCAGAATTCAATGCGCAAAAATGTGCAATTAATCAGGAGTGGGGCGTCGCCCGAGCACGAACTTCCCACAAGCCTTTGAAAAAGGGGAAACTTGAAACGCGTCAGGCACTGTGGAAAGCTGCTTTAATCTGCCGACGAACTTTTGCAAGCCTGTACTGATTATAAAGGATGGTAACCTTTTGCTGTTGGTCTCGTGTGTGTCTCTCTAGGTGAGCAACCTTCATATCGGCAAATATCAGGCGGACGGCTCTTCCGCCGAGATTGCACCACTCCAGAATCAGCAGGAGGCCATGGGGAAAGATTCACTGCCCTCGTATGTGGAGCAACAGCAGTAGATTGAAGGCATGCGGTTGGTGGGGGCTCAGTGGGAGCTTCATCGTTAGCAGCCAGCAAGTGCACTCTTAATCTGAGTAGGGGCAAAAGGACACTACAACTCCCAGAATTCAATGCGTAAAAATGTGCAATTAATCAGGAGTTGGGCGTCGCCCGAGCACGAACTTCCCACAAGCCTTTGAAAAAGGGGAAACTTGAAACGCGTCAGGCACTGTGGAAAGCTGCTTTAATCTGCCCACGAACTTTTGCAAGCCTGTACTGATTATAAAGGATGGTAACCTTTTGCTGTTGGTCTCGTGTGTGTCTCTCTAGGTGAGCAACCTTCATATCGGCAAATATCAGGCGGACGGCTCTTCCGCCGAGATTGCACCACTCCAGAATCATCAGGAGGCCATGGGGAAAGATTTACTGCCCTCGTATGTGGAGCAACAGCAGTGGATTGAAGGCATGCGGTTGGTGGGGGCTCAGTGGGAGCTTCATCGTTAGCAGCCAGCAATTGCACTCCTAATCTGAGTAGGGACAAAAGGACACTACAACTCCCAGAATTCAATGCGCAAAAATGTGCAATTAATCAGGAGTGGGGCGTCACCCGAGCACGAACTTCCCACAAGCCTTTGAAAAAGGGGAAACTTGAAACGCGTCAGGCACTGTGGAAAGCTGCTTTAATCTGCCCACAAACTTTTGCAAGCCTGTACTGATTATAAAGGATGGTAACCTTTTGCTGTTGGTCTCGTGTGTGTCTCTCTAGGTGAGCAACCTTCATATCGGCAAATATCAGGCGGACGGCTCTTCGGCCGAGATTGCACCACTCCAGAATCATCAGGAGGCCATGGGGAAAGATTCACTGCCCTCGTATGTGGAGCAACAGCAGTGGATTGAAGGCATGCGGTTGGTGGGGGCTCAGTGGGAGCTTCATCGTTAGCAGCCAGCAAGTGCACTCTTAATCTGAGTAGGGACAAAAGGACACTACAACTCCCAGAATTCAATGCGTAAAAATGTGCAATTAATCAGGAGTTGGGCGTCGCCCGAGCACGAACTTCCCACAAGCCTTTGAAAAAGGGGAAACTTGAAACACGTCAGGCACTGTGGAAAGCTGCTTTAATCTGCCCACGAACTTTTGCAAGCCTGTACTGATTATAAAGGATGGTAACCTTTTGCTGTTGGTCTCGTGTGTGTCTCTCTAGGTGAGCAACCTTCATATCGGCAAATATCAGGCGGACGGCTCTTCCGCCGAGATTGCACCACTCCAGAATCATCAGGAGGCCATGGGGAAAGATTCACTGCCCTCGTATGTGGAGCAACAGCAGTGGATTGAAAGCATGCGGTTGGTGGGGGCTCAGTGGGAGCTTCATGGTTAGCAGCCAGCAAGTGCACTCTTAATCTGAGTAGGGACAAAAGGACACTACAACTCCCAGAATTCAATGCGTACAAATGTGCAATTAATCAGGAGTTGGGCGTCGCCCGAGCACGAACTTCCCACAAGCCTTTGAAAAAGGGGAAACTTGAAACGCGTCAGGCACTGTGGAAAGCTGCTTTAATCTGCCCACGAACTTTTGCAAGCCTGTACTGATTATAAAGGATGGTAACCTTTTGCTGTTGGTCTCGTGTGTGTCTCTCTAGGTGAGCAACCTTCATATCGGCAAAACTCAGGCGGACGGCTCTTCCGCCGAGATTGCACCACTCCAGAATCATCAGGAGGCCATGGGGAAAGATTCACTGCCCTCGTATGTGGAGCAACAGCAGTGGATTGAAGGCATGCGGTTGGTGGGGGCTCAATGGGAGCTTCATCGTTAGCAGCCAGCAAGTGCACTCTTAATCTGAGTAGGGACAAAAGGACACTACAACTCCCAGAATTCAATGCGTAAAAATGTGCAATTAATCAGGAGTTGGGCGTCGCCCGAGCACAAACTTCCCACAAGCCTTTGAAAAAGGGGAAACTTGAAAGGCGTCAGGCACTGTGGAAAGCTGCTTTAATCTGCCCACAAACTTTTGCAAGCCTGTACTGATTATAAAGGACGGTAACCTTTTGCTGTTGGTCTTGTGTGTGTCTCTCTAGGTGAGCAACCTTCATATCGGCAAATATCAGGCGGACGGCTCTTCCGCCGAGATTGCACCACTCCAGAATCATCAGGAGGCCATGGGGAAAGATTCACTGTCCTCGTATGTGGAGCAACAGCAGTGGATTGAAGGCATGCGGTTGGTGGGGGCTCAGTGGGAGCTTCATCGTTAGCAGCCAGCAAGTGCACTCTTAATCTGAGTAGGGACAAAAGGACACTACAACTCCCAGAATTCAATGCGTAAAAATGTGCAATTAATCAGGAGTTGGGCGTCGCCCGAGCACGAACTTCCCACAAGCCTTTGAAAAAGGGGAAACTTGAAACGCGTCAGGCACTGTGGAAAGCTGCTTTAATCTGCCCACGAACTTTTGCAAGCCTGTACTGATTATAAAGGATGGTAACCTTTTGCTGTTGGTCTCGTGTGTGTCTCTCTAGGTGAGCAACCTTCATATCGGCAAATATCAGGCGGACGGCTCTTCCGCCGAGATTGCACCACTCCAGAATCATCAGGAGGCCATGGGGAAAGATTCACTGCCCTCGTATGTGGAGCAACAGCAGTGGATTGAAGGCATGCGGTTGGTGGGGGCTCAGTGGGAGCTTCATCGTTAGCAGCCAGCAAGTGCACTCTTAATCTGAGTAGGGACAAAAGGACACTACAACTCCCAGAATTCAATGCGTAAAAATGTGCAATTAATCAGGAGTTGGGCGTCGCCCGAGCACGAACTTCCCACAAGCCTTTGAAAAAGGGGAAACTTGAAACGCGTCAGGCACTGTGGAAAGCTGCTTTAATCTGCCCACAAACTTTTGCAAGCCTGTACTGATTATAAAGGATGGTAACCTTTTGCTGTTGGTCTCGTGTGTGTCTCTCTAGGTGAGCAACCTTCATATCGGCAAATATCAGGCGGACGGCTCTTCCGCCGAGATTGCACCACTCCAGAATCATCAGGAGGCCATGGGGAAAGATTCACTGCCCTCGTATGTGGAGCAACAGCAGTGGATTGAAGGCATGCGGTTGGTGGGGGCTCAATGGGAGCTTCATCGTTAGCAGCCAGCAAGTGCACTCTTAATCTGAGTAGGGACAAAAGGACACTACAACTCCCAGAATTCAATGCGTAAAAATGTGCAATTAATCAGGAGTTGGGCGTCGCCCGAGCACAAACTTCCCACAAGCCTTTGAAAAAGGGGAAACTTGAAAGGCGTCAGGCACTGTGGAAAGCTGCTTTAATCTGCCCACAAACTTTTGCAAGCCTGTACTGATTATAAAGGACGGTAACCTTTTGCTGTTGGTCTTGTGTGTGTCTCTCTAGGTGAGCAACCTTCATATCGGCAAATATCAGGCGGACGGCTCTTCCGCCGAGATTGCACCACTCCAGAATCATCAGGAGGCCATGGGGAAAGATTCACTGTCCTCGTATGTGGAGCAACAGCAGTGGATTGAAGGCATGCGGTTGGTGGGGGCTCAGTGGGAGCTTCATCGTTAGCAGCCAGCAAGTGCACTCTTAATCTGAGTAGGGACAAAAGGACACTACAACTCCCAGAATTCAATGCGTAAAAATGTGCAATTAATCAGGAGTTGGGCGTCGCCCGAGCACGAACTTCCCACAAGCCTTTGAAAAAGGGGAAACTTGAAACGCGTCAGGCACTGTGGAAAGCTGCTTTAATCTGCCCACGAACTTTTGCAAGCCTGTACCGATTATAAAGGATGGTAACCTTTTGCTGTTGGTCTCGTGTGTGTCTCTCTAGGTGAGCAACCTTCATATCGGCAAATATCAGGCGGACGGCTCTTCCGCCGAGATTGCACCACTCCAGAATCATCAGGAGGCCATGGGGAAAGATTCACTGCCCTCGTATGTGGAGCAACAGCAGTGGATTGAAGGCATGCGGTTGGTGGGGGCTCAGTGGGAGCTTCATCGTTAGCAGCCAGCAAGTGCACTCTTAATCTGAGTAGGGACAAAAGGACACTACAACTCCCAGAATTCAATGCGTAAAAATGTGCAATTAATCAGGAGTTGGGCGTCGCCCGAGCACGAACTTCCCACAAGCCTTTGAAAAAGGGGAAACTTGAAACGCGTCAGGCACTGTGGAAAGCTGCTTTAATCTGCCCACGAACTTTTGCAAGCCTGTACTGATTATAAAGGATGGTAACCTTTTGCTGTTGGTCTCGTGTGTGTCTCTCTAGGTGAGCAACCTTCATATCGGCATATATGTATATATATATATATATATATATATATATATATATATATATATATATATATATATATATATATATATATATATATATATATTACCTACTGGCGGTCGCCAGTAGGTAGTTATAGTTAGGATTTTTTTCAATGTTAAATCTCAAAATTCTATTTGGAATAACTTTGGCGCCGGTTGACGAATCTGCTTCAAAATTTCCTCAAAATGGCCTCGCGGCGTTCCGGTCCTTCCCTGAAAGTTTGGGGGGGATTCGTCAAGCGGGGGCCGAGATAAAAGGGGGGTCCCAAAACGCGTTTTCCCCATGTTAATTTCCATAGGGCGGTCGATTTCACTTTTAGCCCGAACGGCTGAATGGATTTCCACCAAACTTGGCAAAATTGTAGGGACTGGTAGCCCGATGTGCCTTTGCTATGTCTCAAGATATGCGCTCCAGTGGATTTTGAGTAATTAAGGTTCAAAAAAATATATATATCTATAGCCGCGCTCCGGTATGCGCACCGGTACGCGCACCGGGCGCTTACCGCGACTTGCACGCAGAAAGCTGATTGGCTCTGGGGTGTCTGTAAACATTCTAAACAGTCCGGAGCGGCCGCCATCTTGTGTCTCGGTAGGATCGAGACACGAGAGGTGGCCAAAACAAAGAGGGAAATGACCATAAGGGGGCAGAGTAGACCCCCCTTGACCCCCTAGGTTTGATGTGGGGGCCATAAAAGGGCCCCGCGGAGCAAAAAAAAAAAAAAAAATTTTTTTGATTTTCGCTGGGTGAGCGCCCGGTACGCGCACCGGTACGCGCACCGGTAAGCGTACCGGGGAGTGTACCATGGGGAAAAAGAATGACAGTTTTAAAAGTAGCTGTTTAAAAAAAAATGTTTTGTTGTTTTTTTTATACATACACATACATATATATAAATGCATATGCATATATATATATATGCATATATGTGTATATGTGTGCGTGTAGAGAGAGGTAGAGAGGTAGAGGTGTAGAGGTAGAGAGGTAGAGAGGTAGCGGTAGAGAGGTAGAGATTAGTAGAGAGAGAAGAAGAGAGAGGTAGAGAGGTAGAGAGTAGAGAGTGAGTAATAGAGAGTAGAGAGTGAGTAGTAGAGAGTAGTAGAGAGCAGTAGAGAGAGTAGCAGAGAGTGAGTAGTAGAGAGTAGTAGAGTGAATAGTAGAGTGAGTAGTAGAGAGTAGTAAAAGTAATTTACAATCGTTCGGAATATCGGTGTTTGGGCAGATATGATCCAGGGACCCCCAGTATGCAAGGGGAATTAGTCCCCCCTCTACAAACGCGCCAATGGCCTGCATTGCAGAGAGGTGTAACAAGGGTCTGGCCTCATTACACTTCTCTGCAATGCAGCTCCCTCGCGCATACTGGAGGCTCCTGGTGGACCAGTTGACCCCAGGGACCCCCAGTATGCAAGGGGAATTAGTTCCCCCTCTGCAAACGCGGCAGTGGGCTGCGTTGCAGAGAGGTGTAACAAGGGGCATAGTCTCATTACACCTCTGCAATGCAGCCCCTGGCGCATACTGGAGGTTCCAGGTGGGCTAATTGGCCCCCAGGGGACCCCAGTATGCAAGGGGAATTAGTTCCCCCTCTTCAAACATGCACGGGGGCTGCGTTGCAGAGAGGTGTAAAAAGGGTTGTGGCTTCATTACACCTCTCTGCAATGCAGTCCCCTGGCGCATACTGGAGATTCCTGGTGGGCTTTCAGGTCTTATATAGTTAGGAATTAGCATTAAAAAAACCTTTGAAATTCACTGAAAAAACCATAGGTTTCACACCAGTTATAGTTAGGAATTAGCATTTAAAAAACCTTTGAAATTCACTGAAAAAACCATAGGTTTCACACCAGTTATAGTTAGGAATTAGCATTTAAAAAACCTATTAAATTCCCTGACAAAACCATAGATTTCACACCATTTATAGTTAGCTGGAAATTTTACTGACATAAAACCATTGAAATTCCCACGTTATAGTTAGTTGGACTCACTATAACTTGCGCGCCTGTAATGCACTGCTGATGACGTCACATATTACATCACTCATGACATGGTCAGTGACATCACTCATGACATCACTGATGACACCATCCTTGTGACAGAGTGACAGACCTAATTTCAGTGTAATGTAATGCTTGAAACACATATTCAAAAATAGAAACAAACATTTTCAAAAAAATGGAGATACCCAAACCAGTAACAACAACCAATTCAGTAATTCCACCATCTATATACACATCCACTCATTCACCAACAGTTCTATATAGTCACTCATATATATACTCACTCATCATATGTAGTGATACACCTATACATCCTGTTACACATCAGCAGTCATCCAAAAGTTACTCACACACATACTCACACATGCAAATAAACTATTGAACATCCATTTATTTGCATATACATTTATACACACACTACCACCTTACTTCTAAGGAAACTTACCCATACTTACTCTCTTAAACAATCACTTATAGAAACACATACTTATTTAAACAGGAACTTCTACAATCTCTCACTATATATACTATACTCACTTATATACATCAATACTCACATATACTAGATTAAAACATATGTCGTTACTAATGAAGACACTAGTGAGACAGTCATTCACTCACTAACACACACATATACACACTCATCCACCCATACAGTCCTGCACATATGCTGTCTTCAAAACACATACAAACAGTGAGTCAGTCACCAACCCCTGCAGCCACTTATACACAAAGAGAAACACTGATACAAACATTTAAATATTTAAACAATACTCGCTAATATATGTATTCACTAAGATACACGTAATAAGCCAGTTACCCAACCAATTTTTTTTAAAAAAAACATCCATTTACACACTTATTTAAACATTTATTCTTCCATCGACCTTTACAAATACATATATAAAACAAATTTATTTTTCAGAAAGACACACATTCACTGGATGGTGTCATCAGTGATGTCATGAGTGATGTCACTGACCATGTCATGAGTGATGTAATATGTGACGTCATCAGCAGTGCATTACAGGCGCGCAAGTTATAGTGAGTCCAACTAACTATAACGTGGGAATTTCAATGGTTTTATGTCAGTAAAATTTCCAGCTAAATATAAATGGTGTGAAATCTATGGTTTTGTCAGTGAATTTAATAGGTTTTTTAAATGCTAATTCCTAACTATAACTGGTGTGAAACCTATGGTTTTTTCAGTGAATATATATATATATATATATATATATATATATATATATATATATATATATATATATATATATATACATGTTTTATTTAATAATGAAAAATCATTAAAATGTTTCAGCTAACTATACATAAATGTTATTTTTAAATTGAAATATATATGTTTAACAATGTAAAAATATACTTTAAATGCAATTTTAAAACATAAATAAAATGAGAAAACCATGTCAAGTGTCTTTATTGTATAAAAAATGGGCCCGATTCACAGAACTAACTTAAGACAAAATACTAAACGTACTACCATTTTGGGGGCGTGGCTTCGAAGCCAGCGTTGGCAGACTCGTGAGCCAAGAGCTCCGCGCCGGCAGTTAGTTGCCGCGCCTGAGACAGCAGTGACTCTCCTTGGCTAGTGGAGGGGTCTTTGCGAGTTCTACCTCGCAGGGTGCGACCCTTGAGTGGTGGATTCCAGCAGAGCAGGGACCAGTGGATTGTGCGCCTACGGCCCGCTGCACGGGGATGGGGCAGAGGACAGAGAGTCTTCAGTTATGAGGAAGCCACGGGGGAAGCAGATCTGCCCCCCCCTGACCTGGAGGACAGCAAGGTGGACTCTGCCTCAAAAGATGCTGGGAAGGAACAGGCGGAGGTGCCGGTTCATCAACAACTGGCCAAAATCCTCGACGCCATAGCGGACACTAAGGCGACCCTACACCAGGACATCAGCACAGTAGCGGTTGGCCTTGGATTGTTGAGCGCCGAACCTTCTAAGCTGGCTGAGAAGCTCAAACAGTCAGAGTCATCACTGGAGGCTCTGGAGTCAGTCGAACAGGCTCTATCGACCCAGGTGGGTGAGCTGGCCTCTAAGGTCAGTTACTTGGAGAAGCGGGCGTAGGATGCGGAAGGGCGCAACAGGCGAAACAATGTCCGGGTGGTGGGCCTTCCGGAGGGAGTGGAGAGACAGGATATGGGGCCAGATGTAGGTAATTCTATTTTACCGATTCATAAATACCGAATTTTACCGATTCGGTATTTATGAATCAGTAAAATAGAAGTAGTGAGATGTAGGTAAATTTCTTTTTCAATTTACCGAATCGGTAAGAATCGGTATTTACCGATTCGGTAAATACCGAATCGGTATTGCCCATTGATTCCTATGGGCCTTGAAGCCCATGTGAATCAATGGACAATACCGATTCGGTATTTACCGAATCGGTAAATACCGAATCCTGCAAGGGTGCAGGGGGGTGTCACTTTGACACCATCTAGCACCCCAAATACAGGCATGTGTGCCATGTGGCACACATACATGCCCTAAGGGCATGTCTGTGTGTCACATGGCACAGGTGTGCATGCACAGCTGTGCATGCACACCTGAATTCGGTATTTTACCACCCAATAGGATTGGGTGGTAAAATACCGATTCTTAAGGGCCTGTGACACTCATAGGAGTGTCACCTACATGTGGATTGACCGAATCGGTAAAAATACTGATTCAGTATTTTACAGAATCGGTAAATTTACCGAATCGGTAAATTTACCGATTCTGTAAAATGATGGCCCCTACATGCCAAATCCTAAATACCGGTCGGTAAGGGCCGAAATCGGTCGTTACCGACCGGTATTTGGGCTCCTACATCTGGCCCATGGTTGGCTACTTGGAAATCTGGCTGAGGGATGTTGTAGCACCTCAGGGCCTTTCTTTCTTCTACACTTTGGAAGGAGCTCACCGCGTGCCTGCCTGACCCTCGGCGTCTGGCCGGCCGCCTCGTGCTGTGGTTGAAACCCTGCTCCATTTCCGGGACAGAGATCTCCTCCTCAGGAAAGCCCGGGAGGCGGGCCCATTTCTTGTTGATAATAGTAGAGTCACTTTGTTCCCCGATTATACAATGGAGGTTCAGAGGCGTCACTCCTCCTTCCTAGAAGTTAAGAAAGCTCTGCGGATGGAAGGGATACAGTACTTGTTGATGTTCCCGGCCCGGCTCAAGATCATGCTCGATGGGACAACCCACTTCTGCGAAGACCCGAAAAGCAGCCTGGGACTGGATTGAGTCCTACCATGCATGGGATCCTTCACGGTCTTGGCCGGAGAGGAGTCTGCCTGGAGTGGAAAGATCAGGGAGGAGACTGCGGAAACAGCGGAAGAAAACGGAACTCAAGAAGCCGAGCCCGTCCAGAACGACGATGGAGAGAGCTGCGGCAGGGACTTCCGCAGCAAAGACGGATTATGAAGCAAAATATGGCAAGGAGGGGTCTGAAGCGGATGCCTCGCAGACCTCAGGAGATAACATGCCAGTTGTGACTCTGCAGCTATCTAATGACTTGTAGAACTGGGTGACTAGGAGAGGAACAGACGGCTTTCTCCTTTCGTCCTTTCCACTGCCTGGTTGTGTTGTCGACTTATATCCTTTATTACTTATTGGTGCGGGGAACGGTCTTGGGTGCACATATGTCATTGCGGGATGTTGAGGGTGATCTGGGAAGGGTGGGGCTTTACTGGGTGGGCGTCCCCGGGTGTGGGCTGGAACGGCCTGGCATGGCTATTGCTGAGTATTGATAGTGATTTAGAAGTTTGGTTGGTATTCTGTCATGCGTCGCCCCCCCACAGGTCCTAGCGCAGTTGGCCGTGGATCTTTCCGTATTGGTGTGAGTTTTCACTATACGATTTGCTGGTGTGTTTAGGCAGCTGACCGTTGTCAGTCCGCTCTTGGGATGGGGAGTTGTTTTGAGGGCTTGTGTTGTTCTCTGCCAGGAGGGCGGTGTGGGGGTGGGTGGGGGGAGTCTGGGGGGGCTTCCTGGTAGATCCAATGACTGCGCACATGTGCCGCCCTGAGGGGGTTAAGGTTATGACCTGGAATATTAGGGACATGGGGACACCTGCGAAGCGATATAATGTTTTCAATTATATTAAGAGACGGGGAGCGCATGTGGTTTTCTTACAGGAGACCCATCTCACTGAGGGAGAGGTCTCACGCTTGCAGAGCAGATGTCGGGGCCTGCTCTTTGCCACGACCTACTCGGCCTTCTCCCGGGGGGCGCTGATATGGAGCAGGCCGGGGGTGCCCTTTCAGCTAATGCGGAAGGCACTAGACCCTGAGGGGCGTTATGTAGTGGTCATGGGCACTCTGCAGGGTAGGGAGATCACTTTGAGCAGTATCTATGGCCCTAATCGGGAGCAACTTCCATTCCTAGATAGGTTATATGGGGTGTTGGCGGGGTTTCCTCACGTGACCTTAGTGTTGGGTGGCGATTTTAATTGTGTTTTAGATATACAGCGGGATAGGTCCACCCCTCCCCTGCGGGGGTTGCGGCGGCTGCCACCGCTAAAGGACTGCGGGCATGGGCGATGGGTTGGGACCTTCATGAGGTGTGGCGATTGCACAACGAAGGGTGTAGGGAATATTCCTACTATTCATATCTTTATGAACTGCACACACGTTTGCATATGTTTTTTTGTTCTGCACCTTTGGTGCCCATGATGACTGGAGCGGGATGCCTCGGACGGTCCCTTTCAGACCATAGCCCTTTGCTAATGGGGTTTTTTCCGGTCCTGGAGAGGGCCCCGATTCTGCGTTAGCGTCTGGATCCGGCGCTGCATGAGGATGACGGCTTCCACCAATCAGTCATTCAATCAATCATAACACTTGTATAGCGCACTACTCACCCGGAAGGGTCTCAAGGCGCTTGGGGGAGGGGGTCTGCTACTGCTCGAACAGCCAGGTCTTGAGTTGTCTCCTGAAGGCGAGATGGTCCTGGGTCAGCCGAAGGTGGATGGGGAGGGAGTTCCATGTCTTGGCCGCTAGGTAGGAGAAGGATCGGCCTCCGGCGGTTGCTCTTCGGATGCATGGTACGGCGGCGAGGGCAAGGCTGGTGGACCGTAGCTGGCGGGTGGGCGTGTAAAAGGTCAGGCGGTCGTTGAGGTACTTGGGGCCCAGGTCGTGGAGAGACTTGTGTGTGTGGGTGAGGAGCCTGAAAGTGATCCTCTTGTTGACGGGGAGCCAGTGCAGGTTCCTCAGGTGGCCGGAGATGTGGCTGCGTCGGGGGATGTCCAGGATGAGTCGGGCGGAGGCGTTCTGGATGCGTTGGAGTCTTTTCTGTAGCTTGGCTGTGGTTCCGGCATAGAGGGTGTTTCCGTAGTCCAATCGGCTGGTGACGAGGGCCTGGGTCACTGTCTTCCTGGTTACGGTTGGGATCCATTGGAAGATCTTGCGAAGCATTCGTATGGTGTGAAAGCATGATGAGGAGACGGGGTTGACTTGTCTGGTCATCTAGAGGGAGGAGTCCAGGATGAAGCCCAGGTTGCGTGCGTGGTCTGTTGGCTTGGGGGCGGTGCCCAGGGCTGGGGGCCACCAGGAGTCATCCCAGGTGGAGGGCGATGGTCCCAGGATGAGGACTTCCGTCTTGTCTGAGATCAGTTTCAGGCGGCTGTCCCTCATCCACTCGGCGACGTCTTTCATCCCTTCATGTAGGCTGGTTCTGGCGGTGTCGGGGTCTCTGGTGAGGGAGAGGATTAGCTGGGTGTCGTCGGCGTAGGAGATGATATTGAGGTTGTGTTGGCGTGCGATAGCGGCAAGAGGTCTCATGTAGACGTTGAAGAGGGTGGGGCTGAGTGATGAGCCTTGCGGAACGCCGCAGATGACTTCGGTGGCCTCGGATCGAAACGGGGGGAGGCGGACTCTCTGCTTTCTTCCAGCGAGGAACGAGACGATCCACTCCAGTGCCTTCTCTTGGATGCCGATGTTGCTTAGGCGCTGGATTAGGGTGCGGTGGCAGACAGTGTCGAAAGCTGCGGAGAGGTCCAGGAGGATGAGTGCCGCTGTTTACCCATTGTCGAGCAGGGCTCGGATGTCGTCGGTGGCTGCGATGAGGGCGGTCTCGGTGCTGTGGTTGGCTCTGAAACCGGACTGTGAGGGGTCGAGGGATCCGTTCGTCTCGAGGAAGGCGGCAAGCTGTCTGTTGACGATCTTCTCGATGACTTTGGCGGGAAAAGGAAGGAGCGTGATGGGGCGGAAGTTCTTGAGGTCGGTGGGGTCCGCTATAGCTTTCTTCAGTAGGGCGCTGAGCTCGGCGTGCTTCCAGCTCTCCGGAAAG
This sequence comes from Lissotriton vulgaris, assembly GCF_964263255.1. Taxonomy (NCBI): domain Eukaryota; kingdom Metazoa; phylum Chordata; class Amphibia; order Caudata; family Salamandridae; genus Lissotriton; species Lissotriton vulgaris. The sequence continues at coordinate 1,254,971,794 of NC_141696.1, forward strand.
GTGGCGGTGTCGAAGGAGGTGTTGATGACGTCTCGGAGTTGGGGTGAGATGGTGGAGTCGGCCTTGTTGAAGACGTGGTGGGGGCAGGGGTCAGTCGGAGATCCGGAGTGGATGGTGTTCATCGTGCGGACTGTGTCTTCAGTGGTCACCGCGGTCCAGGTGCGGAGGGTGGCGGTGGGGGGCGTTGATTCGACGGTTGGGTGCGTGGATGGTGCGCCGAAACTGTTGTGGATGTCGGCAATCTTGCGGTGGAAGAACGAGGCGAGAGAGTCGCAGAGATCTTGTGAGGGAGTGATGTCGTTGTTGCCGGTGCTTGGGTTGGAGAACTCCTTGACGATGGTGAAGAGTTCCTTGCTGTCGTGGGCGTTGTTGTCCAGTCGTTCCTTCAGTGATTCCTTCTTGGTGGTGCGGATGAGCTGGTGGTGCTTGTGGGTGGGGCTTGCTGAGGCTTTATCTGCCTATTTCTTTGTCAACCAGGGAACCGCCAGCTTTCCGTTGGTGGAATGAGAGGCATTTAACCCCTTGGCTGCTGGCCTGATTCCCCTGCTGTGCTGGGGGGAGGGGAGGCACGCACAGCGCCCCTGTGCTCATGACAAGCTGAGCTCGTCATGAGCCACGATTCTCGTGTGCTCATGACGAGCTGAGCTCGTCATGGCCACACCCATTTCAATAGAACGCTCAGCACAGCAGGGGATTTATCCCCGCACTTGAGCGTTCTAACGGCCGTGACGAGCTCAGCTCGTCATGAGCACACGAGAACCGTGGCTCATGACGAGCTCAGCTCGTCATGAGCATGGGAGGGGTTAAAGTGGTGGTGCGTGGATATTGCCTGGGCAAGACTGTGGGTGCTCGACGAATGATCACCCAGGAATTGACAGACTTAGAGGCCCAGATTCTGCTCCTGGTGTAATGATTGAAAGCAGCGCAAGAATACGCACGCGCCACTAACCTGAATCCGAGGCCCAGCAGGGACGACTGGATGACTGTCCTCGCAACCTCCCACTGCACGTCTCCCAACAATGGGAACCACCACCACTCTTGGAACGAGTACAGCCGGAGGCTGTAAGGGATAAATCGGGTGGAGGGATGTGAGGGTCTTCTATGCTTTGCAGGATGAGTTCGGGGGTCAATGGCTGTACTGGGAAGACCTCCCTGAAGGTGGGCGAGAAGACATACAGAGGATAATGTACTTCTGAACTGCCGCGAAAATCCCCACCTTCCCAGTGTTCTGGAACTTACCACAATAGTGAATGGATACTCCGTGGAAGAAGTCGGGGTTCCAAGGCTACAGGTAAGTCTGTTTCAATCAGTGTTGAAAGGTTACTTCACCTTCCAACCAAGCTCTTGCAAGGAAATACTGAGGATAGGTATTCTCCTCGTGAATGAGTCAGCAAGGTAATGCTCATAGAAAAACCCAAAATACTCCTTTTGGGGTGAAAAAGGATTGCTGATTCTCCACAGGCGCAAACACACCCGAATAGCAGGATTCAAAGGGATAAACAACAAAAGAAACGTGCGATCCGCACTCGTATCAATTCCAGGTTTGGAAGCAAAGAAAAACAAGATAGGAGAAGAGAGCGAGCCCGCTCTCCTCAATGTATTCCCACAAACAAACGCGGCTCTGTTGTGCTCACAGGGACACGCTGGGAAACAGGTAAACTGACCTCGCAGGCACTTCGTCGTCGCGGCGGGTGTCTGCTCAACTGACCTCGCAGGCACTTCGTCGTCGCGGCGGGTGTCTGCTCAACTGACCTCGCAGGCACTTCGTCGTCGCGGCGGGTGTCTGCTCAACTGACCTCGCAGGCACTTCGTCGTCGCGGCGGGTGTCTGCTCAACAGGACGAACAGGCTAGTCACAAGAATCCAAGGCAAGTCTTCAGATACTCCAACGATGTGAAACTGACCAGAAACAGGATTGACAAGCCCCGTTTTGTTCCAAGGGAGGAGCTTAAGTAAGTTCTGCCCATTGTGCATTCTTTCTATACCGCTTGGCATTCTGGGACTTGTAGTTCTTCCAATTACGGCTGAAAACGTGCTGTCTGCGGCGACTTGCCGTTCTGCCTAGGGCGATCGCTACAGAACCCCCCCTCGAGGACTGCCGTCCCGGCGGTCGTCCCGGCTTGCCGGGGTAGCGTTCATGGAAAAGGGCAACCAAATCAGGGCAGTGCAGGTTGTCCACAGGTTCCCATGAGCGGTCTTCGGGACCGTAGCCTTTCCACTCGACCAAATATTGGACCCGACCCCGCACCATACGGGAATCCAAGACAGACTCCACCTCGTACTCCTCCTCCCCTTCCACCTCCACAGGACCAGGGAGTTCAGGCACCCGGACGCCAGGGAGGCAAGGCCGTAGAAGCGAGACGTGAAAAACTGGATGTATGGACCAGGACACAGGCAAAGACAGTTTCATGGCCACAGTATTGATCACCTCACAGATCCCATACGGACCTATGTATTTGGGTTTCAGTTTGTTCACACCTTTCAAGTGTAAGTTACGGGTAGAAAGCCAGACTTTATCGCCCACTTTGTACTCGGGTTCCTGAGTTCGTCGTTTATCAGCAAACGTCTTCTGGGCGTCTTGAGCCTTTTTCAGGTTGTTTCGAGCCTCAATCAGTACAGCTCGGAGATGCGCATGGTGTTCCTGGATGGTAGGTACTAGGGAAGTAACAGGCCACTCAAAGGGAAGCATGTTCGGGTGGAATCCGTTCAGACAATAAAAAGGGGAACATCCCAGAGTAGAATGTGTTGCATTATTGTATGCAAATTCCGCCAACCACAACAGGGTGGTCCAGTTGGTAGAGTTTTGCAAGGTGAAACAGCGTAGGTATTGTTCCAGGGTTTGGTTCAACCGTTCGGTCTTACCATCCGTTTGGGGATGGTAACTGGATGATAGACGGGCGTCGATCTGCAGGATGGTACACAGCGCTTTCCAGAAATGTGAGGTGAACTGCGTACCCCTATCTGTTATTACCACACTCGGTAGTCCGTGCAGACGGACGATGTTTTGCAAGAACACCTTCGCTAATTCTCCGGAGGTAGGCAAACCCGGTAGGGAGATAAAGTGTCCCATCTTGGTGAGATGATCTACCACCACCAAGATGACTGTTTGTTTCTCACAGGGAGGCATTTCTACTATAAAATCCATGGACAAGGTATGCCAGGGTTTGGACGGAATAGGTAGAGGGTGCAACAATCCTGTGGGTTTAGTATGGGAGGATTTCCCTTGCGCACAAATTGCACAGTTCTTGACGTATTCCTTCACATCAGTCCGGACGCTGGGCCACCAGAAATATCTTTCCACGGTAGAGAGTGTCTTGTATACACCCATGTGTCCTCCCAATACTGAGTCATGAGCCCATTGCATTACTTTGGTTTGCAGTTCACTGAGGGGAACGTATAAAGCATGGTGATGATATGCTAGGTGATCCTTCTCACAGCGATGATCTGGCTCTGCTAGGACCCATGCGGGTATGTCGAGGTCAGTGAGGGCAATTTTGACATCTTCAAGGAAGTCATCTGAGGAGATCAAGGCGATGGAGGCCTCGATGTTCTCGATGCCCTGCAGTATAGAAGGAGTTTCCACAGATCTCCAGGTGTCATCCTCACCCAATCGAGAAAGAGCATCCGCCTTACCGTTCCGAGTTCCAGGTCTATATCGGATAACGAAGTCAAAGTCGGAAAAGAAAAGGGTCCATCTCAATTGACGGGGCGTCAAAGCTTTTGCTGTTTTCAAAAACAGGAGATTGCGATGATCCGTAATGATCTCCACGGTATGAACAGCCCCAAGGAGGTAATGCCTCCACTCCTCACATGCTCTTTTAATAGCCAGGAGCCCCTTGTCTGTGATGGTGTAGTTTATCTCACAAGGAGTGAGCTTCTTTGAAAAATACGCCACTGGATGTAGCTGTCCAGTGGTGGGGTGTCGTTGCGATAGTATCCCGCCAAGAGCATATTGGGATGCATCCGTTTCGAGAATGAAAGGTATCTGGGGATCTGGATGTCGAAGGACAGGTGCTTGCGTAAACCTCTCCTTGAGGGTTTGAAAGGCCTTTTCTGCTTCTGCTCCCCACTTGAACAAAGCATTTTTTCGCAAAAGGGACGTGATGGGATGAATGATTTTGGAAAAGTCTTGCACAAAGCGCCTATAATAATTGGCAAAACCAAGAAAACTCTGAACGGATTTGATAGTCTGCGGCGTTTTCCAAGTGAGTATGGCCTCAACCTTTCTCATGTCCATTCTGAATCCTTGGGCATCGATCACATACCCCAAGAACGCCACTTCTTGGACGTGGAAAAGGCATTTTTCAAGCTTGGCGTACAAAGAGTTTCGTTGTAGCCTCTCCAACACTTCCTTGACATGTGTGATGTGCTCCGGGAGAGAGGCAGAGTACACCAGAATGTCGTCGATGTAGACGATACAAAAAGACTCCAAACACCCCCGCAATACCTCATCCATAAAAAACTGGAAGGCGGCAGGGGCGTTGCATAGACCAAACGGCATTACTCGATATTCATAAAGACCGAATTTGGTCCTGAATGCCGTTTTCCACTCATCCCCGGTTTTTACCCTCACGAGATGGTGGGCCCCTCGAAGATCGAGTTTGGTAAAGTACCTTGCCCCTTTGAGTTGGTCCATTAAAACAGGAATCAAGGGCAATGGGTACCGGTTTTTGATTGTCACCCGGTTGATGGCTCGGTAGTCGATACATGGACGCAACTCCTCACAATCCTTCTTAGGAATAAAAAACATAGGCGACGAGACAGGGGAAGTGGAGTGTCTGATGAACCCGGTGGCCAAATTGTCTTCGATATAGGTTTTCAGATATTGTGTCTCTTTTTCGGTTAAAGCATACACTCTGCTACAGGGAAGATCCACACCTGGAACAAGGTCCACACGGCAATCGTATGCCCTATGTGGAGGCAGGTGAGTGGCCTTTTTCTTATCGAACAAGGAGGCGTATTCGTGGTACTCTGCTGGTAAAACCGTGGCACAGCAGAACCTGTCTACTGAGCAGGCCCCAGCTAAGCAAGAGGCAGGCGAGGGTTCTGGGACGTTGTGGAGAAGGTCCCTGTTCTGGCAATGTTCATGGCAGTATTTGGATGTCATCCGTACTGTGCGAGTGGACCAGCAGACAGAGGGGTCATGCAAGGTAAGCCAGGGCATGCCTAGAATGAGCCGGAATTGTGGGGCGTCTATTAGGTCGAATTGGATATATTCATAAATGATTGGCTCCGTATTCCATCAACAAGGCCAGGGTATGTTGAGTCACCGGCCCTGACGACAAGTCGGTGCCATCTACTGCCTTGACCATCTCGGGCGTTGTTTTCTTGTCACAGGGGATACCCATTTTCTTTGCATAAGCTTGATCAATATAATTCCCTGTGGCCCCCGAATCCAACAGGGCGTCAACAGGGAAGGGTTGTTGATTTCCCACCTGTAGAGATACATGTATATTCATATGTGCAACTGCGGGGTGAAGGGTGTTTGCTACGTAAGGGGAGACCGGAGGGGAATGGAGTCTTGAATCAGTGGTCTCCTTCTGATCCAAGACCGTTAGTTTTCCGACGGCTCCTCCATCCTCAATGTGGCCTGTGATCTGGGAAAGGCGCTCCTTCCGGACGTAGAAGTCCGAGCTCTACACTCGTTAACAAAATGCCCGCTTTTTCCGCAGTACATGCAGAGTTTGAGCCTTCTTCTCCTGTCCCTTTCTTCTTTGGTAAGGGGGCCCCGGATTCCTCCGATTTGCATGGGTTCTGGCCCCTCTTGGGGCTTGGCTTTTTCCTCGCCCTCTTGTCGGGATCTGACCATGGGATATGAGAACCTGGAGTCTCCTCGGCTCCGATCGCCTCTCCGCTCCAACAATCGATGATCCAGTTGGACTGTTAAGTCGATAAGTTCTTCGCATGTGGAGGGCAATTGCACCACCTGTGCTAAGACGTCCTTCAATTCCCCCCGAAGACCCTGATAGAAAAGTGAGATCCTTTTCTGAGCCGGCCAGTCTGTCTCTACAATGAGACGGTTGAAAGTCGTAATATAAGATAATAGATCCTGTGATCCTTGGCGTAAGGTCATCAACTCCCGATCTAACGACAACATGTGGGATTTTCTGTCGAACAGTTTACGTAGTTCAAGACAGAAATCGGCGAAATTATGTAGTATGGGATCATTCCGTTCCAATAAAGGAATAGTCCAACCTGATGCGTTCCCTCCCATGTATGACATGACGAATGCTGTTTTAGATGATTCATCCTGAAAGACTTGAGGCTTGCAGAGGAAATGAAGGCGACATTGATTTAGAAAGGTCTCAAACTTTTTGGGATCTCCGTAAAACCGTTCGGGAGGAGCTAGAGGTATGCCATGGGTCTGTAGTATATGAACCGTGGGGGCGGCATCTGTGGACGTAGAAGGAGCTGCAAACGCTCCTCCTGGTTGGAACGATGGAGGAGGGGGTAAGGTAGCAGGCCGTATCAAAGGTTTGACACTCGGCTCCTTCTGGGCAAGAGCAGACATTTCTCTGCGCAAGTCCGACACTTCTTTGTATAACGCTTGGTTCTCAGCGCGAGATGTTTGGACCTCGCTTTGTAATTCCGAGAAGCTTTCCAACAAGGAGGTTAGTATGGTGTTTGTATCCATCGTCCAGGCTGGTTAGCGTTCTTGGGCTTGTCAATCTGTAATGATTGAAAGCAGCGCAAGAATACGCACGCGCCACTAACCTGAATCCGAGGCCCAGCAGGGACGACTGGATGACTGTCCTCGCAACCTCCCACTGCACGTCTCCCAACAATGGAAACCACCACCACTCTTGGAACGAGTACAGCCGGAGGCTGTAAGGGATAAATCGGGTGGAGGGATGTGAGGGTCTTCTATGCTTTGCAGGATGAGTTCGGGGGTCAATGGCTGTACTGGGAAGACCTCCCTGAAGGTGGGCGAGAAGACATACAGAGGATAATGTACTTCTGAACTGCCGCGAAAATCCCCACCTTCCCAGTGTTCTGGAACTTACCACAATAGTGAATGGATACTCCGTGGAAGAAGTCGGGGTTCCAAGGCTACAGGTAAGTCTGTTTCAATCAGTGTTGAAAGGTTACTTCACCTTCCAACCAAGCTCTTGCAAGGAAATACTGAGGATAGGTATTCTCCTCGTGAATGAGTCAGCAAGGTAATGCTCATAGAAAAACCCAAAATACTCCTTTTGGGGTGAAAAAGGATTGCTGATTCTCCACAGGCGCAAACACACCCGAATAGCAGGATTCAAAGGGATAAACAACAAAAGAAACGTGCGATCCGCACTCGTATCAATTCCAGGTTTGGAAGCAAAGAAAAACAAGATAGGAGAAGAGAGCGAGCCCGCTCTCCTCAATGTATTCCCACAAACAAACGCGGCTCTGTTGTGCTCACAGGGACACGCTGGGAAACAGGTAAACTGACCTCGCAGGCACTTCGTCGTCGCGGCGGGTGTCTGCTCAACTGACCTCGCAGGCACTTCGTCGTCGCGGCGGGTGTCTGCTCAACTGACCTCGCAGGCACTTTGTCGTCGCGGCGGGTGTCTGCTCAACTGACCTCGCAGGCACTTCGTCGTCGCGGCGGGTGTCTGCTCAACAGGACGAACAGGCTAGTCACAAGAATCCAAGGCAAGTCTTCAGATACTCCAACGATGTGAAACTGACCAGGAACAGGATTGACAAGCCCCGTTTTGTTCCAAGGGAGGAGCTTAAGTAAGTTCTGCCCATTGTGCATTCTTTCTATACCGCTTGGCATTCTGGGACTTGTAGTTCTTCCAATTACAGCTGAAAACGTGCTGTCTGCGGCGACTTGCCGCTCTGCCTAGGGCGATCGCTACACCTGGATAGGGGAGCAGTGGGGACGATTCCAGATCGAGAGAATTTAGCGGAGGTGAGGAGCCTTTATAATGCTACTTGGGACAGACTGAGAGCTCTTTTAAACAGCATCAGACCACGCAGCACAAGGAAGGGGGCAGAGCTGGGAGACTCCTGGCTTGGTTAGTTAGGCCCGAGAGTAGAGGTTCCCCAGAGTAGAGGTTCCCCCGTGGTGAGCATCACTGACTTTCAGGGTCGTGTTCTCTCCTCCACGAAATTAATCAATAATGCATCCAAAGTCTACTATGAATTGTTTTACGTTTCCCCCGGGTCCAACTCTGGGAGAGGAATTGCAGACGTATTAGGAGGCACAACAACTGGTTCCGGTAGAACAGGATGTACGGGACCTGTTGGCTTTTACCTATTAAAGCCGGCGAAATAAGGGCAGCTGTTAGGAAGCTGGCTAAAGGGAAGACACCTGAGCCAGATGGCCTCCCAGCCGAATTTTCTAGTGCTTATGTTGATACGCTATCCCCGAGGTTGGAACAGATGTACGCCGCCGCGCTCCATGACATGCGCCTGCCACCCTCACTTAAGGAAGCGTTGGTGATCCCTTTGCCAAAATCTAAATTGGTTAATCCCAAATTGACAGAATTCAGACCATTGTCCATGTTAAACATGGATCTAAAAATGTTGAGTAAGACACTGGCCCTAAGACTTTTGCCCCATATGGGCCCACTGGTACATTCCGATCATTGCGGGTTTATTCCCTTGCGCTCCACGTCCAGTAATCTTAGGAGATTGTATCATGTTATGTTTCATCCGGCACTGCGAGATTACCCTGACGCAGTAGTTGTGGCGATTGATTTAGAGAAAGCTTTCAACACTGTACGCTGGGACTTTTTACTCGCAGTGATGGGCGTCTTGCTGATGGGGGATGGGTGGTTGCAGTGGATCCGTTTGCTTCATGGCGACCCCATGGCACGAGTGCGGACGGGGTCTATTGTTTTGGCGGCCTATCCCATTTATAGGGGTACCAGGCAGGGGTGCCCCTTGTCTCCGTTGCTTTTTGCTCTGGCGCCCTTGGCGACAAGACTGCGGAGGGACTGCGACAGGTTGGGGGTGACGCTCGAAGAGGTCCCCCACATCATCTCGCTCTATGCGGATGATGTTCTGATCTACTTGAGGGATGGCTCGTCGGGAGTCCGCCAAGTACTGGGCATTCTGGAGGAGTTTGCAGCTCTGTCTGGCCTACAGGTAAATGGGAAAAAAACGTTTGTGTTCCCACTGCACCCCACCTTGCCTAGACCGTTGAGCCTCCAAGCTTCCCTGACGTGGACACCTGTGACTGTCAAATATTTGGGGTTACAGATTTATCACACGCAGGCGGATATTTTTGAGAGGAACCTCGGGGGCACTTTGAGGGCATTGCGTCCGCATGTGGCCTTCTAGCGTTCTCTTAAATTGCCACTTATGGCTAGATTAGCATTATCGAAAATGAGTGTTCTACCCCGCTTATTGTATTACTTTGTCAATCCCCCGGTATTGATACCGAAGTCGTGGTTTCGGTCGTTGGATGGGTTGCTCAGAGATCTCATATGGGATGGTCGCCGTAATAGAGTGTCTTTACAGACCCTGTGCCTCCCGCTTACAGACGGAGGTTTAGGGGCCCCAGACTTTGAGGCATATTACTTGGCGGCTCAACTTCAATGGTTGGCAAGATGGATAGATCTGCTTATGTTCTGGCTCCCCGCTGGGGCACTATATACAAGGTTATTTCCCAGAATTCTTGATCGCAGGCAGAAGATGTTGGATATGGGGACACTTCTCTCTGTGGCGGTGCGGTGTTGGGACAGATGTGTGGCCAGATCCTGAATGAGACAGTTATATGCCCCGAGCCTTCCATTGGTGGGCATCCCTCAGGCGGGGCTGGGCCCTCCTCTCACGCAGCGACAATTGACGGGATGGGAGGAGGCGGGCATATGCACAGTGGGCGACTGTTACAGAGATCGTGAATGGCTCCCACCGGCCGATTTTCTTACTTAGATCTTCCCCCAGGTCAATTCTTAAATTATCATAAGCTCCGTGGGGCAGTGACAGAGCTCTGGGGTGCGGCCATGGGCGAACCGGATGTCAACCAAGTCCTGGAGACGATGGTGACTCTGGGTTCTGCAGGCCACCTGATACGTTGGCTTTACCTGGCTATAAGGGAGTTGGCGCCTAAGACACTTCTGGGTGTACTGAAAAGATGGGAGAAACTGTTAATGCGACCCTTGTCAGATAAGGAATGGCAGAAAGTCCTAGCGAGCCCGAAAAATATCTCAAGGAACACAGCATTTAAGGCCCTCCAATTCAATATCTTGCCTAGGACTTACCTTACTCTGCATCGGCAGAATGTGGGTTATAATAGGGATGATCAGTCCTGTGCTAGGTGCACATTGGGGAATGCAGACTTTGACCATATGATCTGGTCCTGTCTGCGCTTTCCACTTACTGGAATAGGATTGTGAATCTGGTTAATGAGGTACTGGATCGCACGTTGCCGTGCTCCCCTCAGGCTTGCTTGTTGGGCCTCTTCCCGATACCCACGGCTCGTAAGTTAGGGCATAGATTTGTAGATCTGGTCTTCCTCTTGGCCAAGAAGAGAATTGCGCTTCATTGGAAGGCTAGGCATCCGCCACTGGTTACCTCGTGGGAAGAGGACGTGACCTGTTGGGTCAGAGCAGAGGAAGGGGCACTTATCTCTGAAGATAAGATTACTAAGCGGTGTAAACCATACGCGGAGCTTTGGGGTGACATAGCTAAATCATGGGACACTCGTCATGGAGTGGAAGGGGATGCGCGGGAGGTTGGGACTGGGGATTCGGAGTAGACATATGCAAATGACCGCCCCATGTGTTCGTCCTGCTCGCTCTGGGCTGTGGTGTAGAGTTGTCCCCTTCCCTGGACACCCTTCCTGAGGAACCAGCTTGCCTTCCCCCTCCCCTCCCCTTGCCCCCCCTCCACCCGCATATAGCGAGGTCAGTTTGCTCCTTTTTTTTTGTGATGGAGCCGCAGACTCCTGGCAGTTAGTTATTGTTTTTTAGTTGTTCTGGGTAAGTTTCCTTTTTTCTTTTTCTCTTTTGTTCGGACAAGAATCTGCTTGGGCGGAGAATTCCTGCTGCTGCCTGGGTTCATCCCTTAATAGTTGTACTATAGGACCACTGATAGTTGGGAGTACCAGGGAGGCCACCTGTGAATTGCCATCTAGACGGCAACTTGGTGGCCCTGTGGGAAAAAGGTAAGGCTAGGACCTTTCTCAGGATTTGCCCGGCGCTAACCGCCCTTGTACCATTCAAGTTTACCAAGCAATGAGGCAGGCGCCGGAGACCAGAAGGCAGGAAACAGAAGTTTATTCCGACGGAGCAGAACACATCAGATCAGACAACAAGGTATCGTCTCGAGGTGCTCTAACAGCCTCTCGGAGGCCTGGCCTCTTATACACTGGTTTATGGCATGTGACCTTTCTTTATTACAATCAGAGTCTTTGTAAAGCAAGGAAAAGACATCCCCGTAATCCTCGTGTCAATCCCACCCCCATATACCTTCACAATAGGGGTCCTCAACCTGCTGATAAAAGGAGGGGGCCATCACGCAGCTGAGTGTTCCGTCGAGTCTTAGGATGTGTGCGCCTGATCATGTCACAGGGGGTGGGGAGGCCTGGATCAATAGAGGGTCCTTTGAAGGAGAGCGACCTCATACAATAAGGGGCAGTAAATGATATCTGCCGGCTTAGGCGATGGCCTCGGACCTGTGTGGTCAGCTGGACACGGGGGAAGGGGTCATCAAAGGAGTGGTATTCATGCCGCGTGGACAATCCAGTGCGGAGGGAAGGTTTATCAACAGAGGGGCATTCATGGGAGGAGAGGAGGTGTTGGTCAGGCGCTGGCGTGACTCCCAAGGACAGGGTCGTGCAGAAGGGTCACGCTCATGAGGGGGAGGGAGGGGGAGCCAGGGTGCGCGGAGGATGCTTGCTGGGTCAGAGGGGCGCGCTGGCGATCGATCGTGGACAGGGAGACCATGATATCTAAAATGGCTGCCGTGCACGTAGTACATAGGTGACCTAGAATGGCTGCCGTGCACGTAGTACATAGGTGACAAGCTGGCGCAGATGATGTTCAGATCGCAAATTAAAATTCCACAGTCCTCCCTTTTAACATGTCTCGCCAACTTGTCAGTTTGGATTTATCCCCATAAGGCCACGTATTTCTACTTCATAGAGGGGGCTCATGTGCTCATTTCGGAAGTCCAAAGTCTTTGGGCACATACAGTTAGAAACAAGGCCGCACAGAGGTGGCAGACATTGGATACCTAAGCAACACCCACATAATATCACAACAGGTATCAGCACGAAGGAAAACAACTTCCAACCCCAATTCTTCAAAGAGTCCCAAAACCAGCTCCCAAGCGACCATCCTTCCTGTTCTTGGTGAACCTCTGAGGACAGTCTGTGGAGGTGTTCAATGGCTTTGTAGACTGAAGGCGAGCTGTCTGGCACGTAGGTGCAGCAGCTGGATCCGATGATGCGGCATGCTCCTCTGCGGTCGGCTAGGACCACGTCTAGGACAAGACGATTTTGAAGGGTCACAAGGCGGACCGCCTGAAGCTCCGCAGTGTTGTCGGATGCCAGCCGTGATGTTGATCGTTGTTTCTACTGCCTGGGTCAGGTGTCGGATAGCACGGCTGTTTGCCATTGGGCCCCACAGAGGAACAAGACCCTTTGCTGCATCCAGGAACTGTGCTCCGGTGGAGTCGGCTTGTCCAAGGTCGTCTGCACGCCTCTGCCGGTGATGGTTGGCAGGGGCTACATATGTGGGTGGAAGAACGAAGGCAATGTAACAGATACCCCTCCAACCCTTCGGGAGCCAGGTGTAAGCTTTGGTGCCACACACAAAGTACATGTTCGGAGAAGCAACAAAGGAAGGGGGGTCAGCTGAGTCCAATGTTCTGGTGATTCGGCAGGCGCTGTGACCCACCAGCTGCGTTCCATGGCCTTCGAGACACACGAGACCTGTGACATTGATAACAGACAGGGCCACAGTTAGAGTGGCGGTAGTTTGTTTTTGCAGATGAGTGAAGGTGGTTCTGGCTGGATTGTGGAGCACCTGTACTTCGACTCGTTCTTTGGCTGGAATGTCTTTGATGAAGGTGGCGCCTGCGAGCGCAGGACACAGGGCAGCAGGGGTATTTCCTGTTTTGTTCAGCCAGAACCCAGAGTAGAAGTGTGACACTGTCCGGCTGGAGGTGGCGTTGTCCTTGTGGCTCTCTTGCATGAGGATCAACCAGGCGAGGCAAGAGCCGTGAACTGAGAAGGGTGAAGGGATGAAGGGGATGGAGTGTCCAGTGGCATGCGGGAGCAACCCGCAGATCCAACAGTTCGTAGCATTCGCGGCAAGGTTGTGTTGGTGCAACAGTTGCACGAAGGAATTGTTCCAGAATTCCCTGCGCCTTTCTCGGAGCTGAGGCGACAGAGAGATTTGGTGATGCTCTTTCAGGGGGGTCGGCTGTGCAGTAGGTAGCAATGCCTCATGGGCCGGTGTGCTTTCCTCCAGAATCCAGAAGGAGGTCATGAGGAGGAGGCAGAAGAGGAAGACAATGAAGAGTGCAATTGTCTTTGATTTGTGCAAGTTGTCAGTCTTCGGATTTCTATACTGAGTATTTCCTGTTGCTTCCATCATCTTCATATCTGGCGCTTCCATCATCTTCTTATCTGGCTCTTCCATCACCTTCAAGGGGCTCGGTAGTGGGCAGAACCACAGACTTCGTTTAGCTTCTCTCCCGGCAACCCTTGATTGTGTTTAGGTCACCGTTCTGAGTTTTAACTTAGTCCGTGGCCTACTTAGCCGAAACTCCCTCCTTTCGACGCAGGAAATACCCTTCTCTGGATGGCACAGTGGGATCAGAGAATTTTGCAAGTTCCAGTGCCTCAGTATCGGGATAACAGTCCAATATCGGTCGGTCTTTGCTCAGGAGCTCTTCTTGGGTGCTGACGTTTTCTGTCACGGCCAGGTTTGCAGAGACCTTCTGGCAATGATGCGCGTGCAGCCAGTGCTTCTTCCCCTCCACTCGGAGTGCCGTTCGGGTGGTGATCAGCACTTGCCAGGGGCCCGTCCACCGAGGTTCCAGACTCTTGGTTCGCTGGAAATTTCGTATCAATACGAAATCTCCCGGTTGGATGTCATGGCCGGGGCCCCTGGAAGCATCGGGGATGGCCTGCTGCACCTGTTGATGAATGACAGACAACGTTTTAGTTAACTTGCACAAATAATCAGACAGTAGGACGTCCGGGACGTCATGAATGGAGGTCGGTTTGGGAGCAGTCCAGAGATTCATCGGTCGCCCAAACACGACCTCGTAGGGGGTCAAATGGTGCTTGGTGGGAGTGGAGCGCATCGATAACAAAGCCAGTGGGAGGGCATCCGGCCAGTTAAGTCCAGTGGTGGCCACTATTTTTGCCAGTTTCAGCTTCAGTGTGGCATTATGGCGTTCCACTAGACCGGCGGATTGGGGGTGGAAGACCGCATGAAATCGTTGCTTCACCCCCAACCCCTTTAGGATTAATTGGATAACCTCAGCTATGAAGTGGGGGCCATTGTCGCTCCATAAAATTCGACAAAGGCCATAGCGAGGGAAGAATTCCTTCAGTAGTACTTTGGCAGTAGTCATGGCAGTGTTGTCACGGGTTGGATAGGCTTCTACCCATTTGCTGAAGGCACACACAATGACTAGTACATACTTCAGGCTTTGGCATCTTTCTAGTTGGATGTAGTCCATCTGGAGGACCTCGAAGGGGTGATTGGGGGTCCCAAACCCTCCCCGGGGTACTACAGTTCCTTTCCCGGGGTTGTGTTGCAGACAGATAAGGCACTGCTGAACTAGGCGTCTGGCTGAGTCAGGGATTTTATCGTTATGCCAGACTTTGGAAATGAGTTCGATCATGGGTGCAGATCCTATGTGTGCGGGGGAGTGAGCCATTGTCAGTATGGGAATCAGATATGAGTCGGGCAGCAACCATTTGCTTGCATCCTTCGTTCGCCAGCAGCCCTCCTCATCCTTCAAACCCACCCTTGCCCATTTAGTGAGCTCGTGAGGGGTGCTGGCCGACTGTATGTCTCTGATCATTATCCTTGTGTCACTCCATGTTTCTGCTTGTGACCTGGTCATGTACATGCGTGTCACCGTCCTATTCTCAGCTGTGGTTCGTGCAGTGATGTCGGCCAATGCATTCCCTTGTCCGACCAAGTCTGTCACCCTTTTGTGTGCCTGACATTTTATCACCGCTAATCGTTTGGGGAGGAGAACTGCTTCAATCAGAGCGGAGACTAGATCTCCGTGGAGGATCGGGGTGCCGTGGGACGTCAGGAATCCCCTCTCCCTCCACAGGAGCCCAAAATGGTGGACCACTCCGAAGGCATACTGGCTGTCCGTATATACGTTCGTGGTGGTCCCTGCGGCTATGATGCATGCTCGGGTGAGGGCTATCAGCTCTGCTGCCTGGGCAGATCGTTGTGTGGTGCAGGCTGTCTCAACTACTGTTCGGGCTGTTGTTACTGCATAGGCAGCTGAAGTGGTGCCATCTGGGAGTTTGATGCATGAGCCGTCTACCCTTAGCTCTCCATCGGGGTCAGGAAAAGCAGTGTCTCGGAGGTCAACCCTACTCCTAGTTTGTTCGTCCGTGAGGGTCACACAGTCGTGGATGGGAGGAATGTCGGGGTCATTTTCAGGCAGGGGTAACAATGTGGCAGGATTCAAAGTCGTGCATCTCTTTAGTGTGATGTGGGGTGCAAGCAGAGTCAACTCGTACCCTGTCAGTCGTGCGCTAGTCAGGTGTTGGGTCTTGGTCTGGTTCAAGAGGGTGTCGACGGCATGGGGTACTAGCACTGTGAGGGAGTTGGAAAGTACAATTCCCTCGCTCTGACGGATAGAGACAGCAGCGGCGGCTACTGCTCGAAGGCAGGCAGGTAAAGCTCTGGCTACAGGATCAAGAGTGGCGGAGAAGTAGGCACAAGGGCGCTGCTTAGGACCAATCGATTGAGTTAGGACAGACAATGCGCATCCCTCCCTTTCGTGGGTGAAGAGGGAGAAGGGTTTGGAGTAATCCGGGGTTCCGAGGACGGGTGCTGAGCAGAGTGCATCTCGTAATTCCTTAAAGGAGGCTTGACATTCAGTGGTCCAAGGAAGCGGGGAGGGGACATCTTTGGTCAGCAGGGCAAGTAATGGTTTCACAATGAGGCTGTAATTAGGCAACCACTGTCTGCAAAAAGAGGTTAGGCCAACCAAAGAGCGGACCTGCTTTTGTGTTTTTGGGATGGGGGTGTCTAGGATGGTTTGGATTCGGTCGGGTGTAAGTTTCCTCCCTTCTTGGGACAGAAGATGGCCTAGGTAAGTCACCTGTGGCTGACAGAACTGTAACTTCTTTTTGGAGACTTTATGGCCATTTTCTGCAAGAAAGTGTAGGAGTTGGACGGTGGCTGTCGTTGCAAGCGGGGTGGTGTCGGCCGCCAGAAGGATATCATCGACATATTGGATCAACACCACTCCCTCTGGTAGCTGGAAGGCATCCAGCTGTCTTTTGAGGGCCTGGCTGTAAATGCTGGGACTTTCAGTGTACCCATGGGGAGCTCTACAAAATCGGTACGAGCGGGATTTTAAAGTGAAGCCGAAGAGATAACGGCTGTCTGGATGGATGGGGATAGAGAAAAACGCGTTCTTAAGGTCGATAACAGAGAAGGTGGTGGCAGTGGACGGGATGAGGGTCAGAATGGTGGTGATATCGGAGACTACAGGATATTGGGGTACAACCACTTTGTTAATCTCTCGCAAGTCGATGATGAAGCGGTACGCTTTCTCATCTCCTTCACCTTGCTTCTTAACAATAGGTAGGATTGGGCTGTTGCAGACGTTGCTAACCACCTCTTCAACCACTCCTGCATCTACCAGAGACTGAATGATCGCTACCAGTGCCTTCTCACCCTCTGGCGATATCCGATATTGCGGGAGTTTCGGGAGCATAGCATCCTGTCGTACAGTTATGTGAATAGGATCAATCATCATTCGCCCCACATCAGAGTCATTTTTGGCCCACAGGTATGGAGGCAGGGTGTCAAGCAGGGACAGGTCAGCGTCAGTTATGGAGCACATGTGTCGTGGGGGACGGGATCTGGGCATGTCGGGGTTGTCGTACAGGATGACTCGTATTCCATCTGGGGAACACCTAATGGTAGCTCGAAAATGTTTCAGTAAGTCAATGCCCATAATGGCGTCAGGGGAGTTGGAGGAGAGTAGAAATGTCGCGTCAGTGGTGTTGTTTTCTAGGTCAAAGGTAATAGGTACGGACAGGGGGTTAGTGGAGGGCGTTCCATCGAAACCTATCGACGTTATGTGTGAGCCAGACAAGGGTGCCCTTGGAATCAGTCGTTTTGATAACACACTACGTGTCGCCCCAGTGTCTACCAAGAATGGAGACTCTGTACCCAGGACCTTAGCGGTGACATAAGGACCTTGCTGGTCAACACAGAGCTCGACTGGATCCCTCCCTTGCCCCTGGCAGTCCTATGCAAAGTCGGGGGCATTTTCACCTTCGGACAGCTGATATTGGTTCTGTCGGGGACGGTCAAATGTGTTCAGTCTCCCTGATCTGTCATTGCTGGTGTCGTTGGTGCTCCCTCGTCCTTGTACTCTATTTCTCGGACCACCTGCCACATCCCTGGAATCCCTATTTCTATTCATCTCTAGCAGAACCGGACACTGGGATTTCCAATGGCCGAGCCCTTTGCATAAGGCGCATTGGTCATTGCTAATGTCTCTACGTCCAGTGTGGGGTGCTGGGGTGTGATCTTTAGGAGGTAGATCTCTGGGGGTGGTTGACTGGTAGTTCCCCCTTTTGTGTTCCCGTCCTACCGTTATACCCTGTATCTGGGCTATCATTACCCTTTCCTTTAAATCTTTCTTCTTTTTCTCGGACGCCCTATCATTCTCATTCTTTTGGTGCTCGTAATACTGAGCCATCTGAAGGATAGCTGCGGGTTTGGAGGCCCCCCAACTACTCTCACTCGTCTGCAGTTTTTGGGAGACTTCTTGTGTTAGTCCCTTTACATAATTTTGCACAAACAGGTGCTGTCCGGTTGCGGTGGTCATGTCTTGGCCACTGTAGTCGGAGAACACTGTCTCGAATCGGGAGAAGTATTCTGACACATCTTCCTGGGGTTTCTGTCGACAGGCCGTGACTATCGACCAGTCTACTTTTCTTTCCGGGACTAGTGTTTTTAACTTCTGAACCAGTTTGTCTGGGAGTTCCAGTATGTCTTTCACTGGTTTACTCCCCGGCTCTCGCTGTCTATCTAGTTTACCGAGTTGGTCCCAGGTATGTCCAAACAGATCCGTGTGGTCAGCCTTCCGGATTTGCTTCCACACATCAGCTGGCAGGCATAACCCAAAGAACAAGTCAATGTCCGCTAAAGTCATTATTGTCGAACCCAAGGCTGTGCCTAATTCGGTATAAAATGCTGTCGGGTTCTTTCTTAAATCGGGCAGGGTTTGTTTGAAGGTTAGGATATCCTGTCGGTCCCATGGTTGGTAAACCCAATTGTACACAACCCTCCCTTTTGCATTTTCATTATTAATATCATCGCTCGTTCCCTGGCCCCGCGGCGGGATCCAGTAAGGAGCCGCTTCTCTGATAGGCATCATAGTATTGGCTACTTCTGCCGAGGTTGTTTCAGGGACCGTAACCTTGGCTTCTGGTTTCTGTTCCGCGAGGTGGCGGAAGACCTCAAGCATTTGCATGAAGAGCTCCGTCGCCTCACGTTCGGTCCCATCTCCAACATCAATCTTCCTATACAGTGTTGTTAGTTTAGCGGGACCCTTACTCTGATACCTATCTTCATACGCGTTCAGGGTGTGGTAGCTGAATCGCAAGATGAAATGCCGTCTGTGGCTGTCGGCATGTGAATTATATATGCTCATTGTGTATTCTTCGCTCTCCCTTCGTTCTACCAATGTCTTTGCTATTTTGTTGATCCCATCCCGCTCATCTTTGCTTAACCTACTTAGCCTGGCTGATGATTGTTTGCTAGCCTCGGGGTCGTCTGACGAAGTTGTTAATGTGGCTGGTGCGGAGGCCGTGAGGGTCGGTGCACTAGCGCTAAGGTCATTTTCGCTCGCACTCGGGGCTTGCAAGCTTTGTTGGCTGGGAGCATATGGAGGGGGCATGTAGATGATTGGGGGACCTAACAGTAACTCATCGTTTGTCCGTTGTTTGGAGGGCAATTCAGGGTAGAGCGCAGAGGGGGTCCTAACAGGACATTGGCCTGTTGACCCTGATTCTTGGTTTTGTGTAGCTTCTTTTCTTTCGTTTATTTCCTCTTCTAGTTGCTTTGCGGCCAGGTGGGCTGCCTTTCGTAATTCTTTCCCTATTTTTGCTTCTTCTCTTTTCTTTCGTTGTTCCGTTTCTTTGCGCCACATGCCGATACTGTCGAGCATAGTGGGCGTGGTCTTATTCTTCTGGAGCGCTATTTCTAATGTTTTTATTTTATTTTCATTAAAGGAACCTATCAGTGGCCACTGACTTTCAGGGTTCTTTTTCGTATATTTATGCCATAGTTTAGTGTAAGCTATAGCGACTAGTCCATACTTAGTGAACATGTCCTTATTAGGGGTGCCCTCCAGTGGAGCTGGATGGTTCATCTCTAATAAGCGGTCCGGGCTAAACAGGCTACCAACCAGTGGGGAGAAGATAGGCATGACGGATTACAACGGGGACAAAAGTCTGCACTACCTATCTTATCACGGCGGGCAAAGACTAGACAGAATATTTCTATTCTCCGTTGTTTGCCGGCGGTGAATACCTCAAACGAACCAATACCGAACAATCGGTCAATCAAAACAATTCAGTGGGGAGAATAAGTGGGCACGAAAAGTTATCGTTACCTACTCTTTCTCTCCCTGCAAAGAGAGACCTTGTTCTTTCCTGTTTGCAGAAAAAGAATCTCCAGACAATAATCCACGAACGATAGTTCGGGAAACAGTGGGGGAGGAAGATAGGCACGACGGATTACAACGGGGACAAAAGTCTGCGTTACCTATCCTTCACTGTTTGCAAAGAGAGAGCCTGTTGTTTTTCTCCGTTTGCAGACAGCGAATCTCCAGAGGTTTCAACAAAGCGTAATACTAGTATTATCCAAACAAAAACAATTTTCCTCAATTCGTTGTGTTTACACGACCTTACCCGGACCGCATGGACGGTTTCCTGTCCTCTGGATCCAGCGCCCGATCGTCCTCTCTCCTTCGTGATGTTCGCGGCACTCCTGATGGTTCCCAGTCAGGACCGTAGATCACTCGAGAGAGGTCTGTTCAGAACTAGTGAAGGTCGGATGATCGGCTGTCAGACGAGGGTCTATCGGACACGAGCTCTTCCCGATCGTTGCAGTCGTTCACTCTGTCATCGGGACCTCTCCCACTGGATCCACGTGTCGCTGATGGGCCCCACGCTTTGGGACGCCAATTGTGGGAAAAAGGTAAGGCTAGGACCTTTCTCAGGATTTGCCCGGCGCTAACCGCCCTTGTACCATTCAAGTTTACCAAGCAATGAGGCAGGCGCCGGAGACCAGAAGGCAGGAAACAGAAGTTTATTCCGACGGAGCAGAACACATCAGATCAGACAACAAGGTATCGTCTCGAGGTGCTCTAACAGCCTCTCGGAGGCCTGGCCTCTTATACACTGGTTTATGGCATGTGACCTTTCTTTATTACAATCAGAGTCTTTGTAAAGCAAGGAAAAGACATCCCCGTAATCCTCGTGTCAATCCCACCCCCATATACCTTCACAATAGGGGTCCTCAACCTGCTGATAAAAGGAGGGGGCCATCACGCAGCTGAGTGTTCCGTCGAGTCTTAGGATGTGTGCGCCTGATCATGTCACAGGGGGTGGGGAGGCCTGGATCAATAGAGGGTCCTTTGAAGGAGAGCGACCTCATACAATAAGGGGCAGTAAATGATATCTGCCGGCTTAGGCGATGGCCTCGGACCTGTGTGGTCAGCTGGACACGGGGGAAGGGGTCATCAAAGGAGTGGTATTCATGCCGCGTGGACAATCCAGTGCGGAGGGAAGGTTTATCAACAGAGGGGCATTCATGGGAGGAGAGGAGGTGTTGGTCAGGCGCTGGCGTGACTCCCAAGGACAGGGTCGTGCAGAAGGGTCACGCTCATGAGGGGGAGGGAGGGGGAGCCAGGGTGCGCGGAGGATGCTTGCTGGGTCAGAGGGGCGCGCTGGCGATCGATCGTGGACAGGGAGACCATGATATCTAAAATGGCTGCCGTGCACGTAGTACATAGGTGACCTAGAATGGCTGCCGTGCACGTAGTACATAGGTGACAAGCTGGCGCAGATGATGTTCAGATCGCAAATTAAAATTCCACAGCCCTATACTGTTGTTAGTTGTTTGCTGGGGCATGGAACAGGGCTAACTCCTCATTTATAATGCAGGACCTGGGCACACAGATGTGAAATGTCGACTGGGGGAAATGTAACACATTGCTGCATGTGCGATTGATAGATTTGGTCTCAAGGAGCACAAGCATTGGAGGTTATGTTTTGTGGTACTTGCTGGGACGACGCCCTGTCCCTTGAAAGGTGATACTGTTTTTGTACAATATCATGCTATTAGATCCATGGGTATAGTG
Organism: Lissotriton vulgaris; assembly: GCF_964263255.1. Taxonomy (NCBI): domain Eukaryota; kingdom Metazoa; phylum Chordata; class Amphibia; order Caudata; family Salamandridae; genus Lissotriton; species Lissotriton vulgaris. The sequence continues at coordinate 1,254,993,330 of NC_141696.1, forward strand.
GCGACTCTTATATGATGATAATGCATTTCTGTACTTGAAGTCTGTTAACATGTCTTTTCAAAATGCAATAAAAAAAAAAATACGTACTACCATTTTGTTATTCACAGAAGGCACTTACTCATTTTGGTATTCACAGAAGGCACTTACTCATTTCAGTATTCACAGAAGCTAGGAGTCCTAACTTTAGGACTCCTAAATGCCTTCTGTGAATACCGAAAGTCTTAAAGGTGGGATTTTTCTAAGTTTAGGAGAAGTAAAGTTAGGACTCCTAACTTTAGGACTCCTAAATGCCTTCTGTGAATACCGAAAGTCTTAAAGTTAGGATTTTTCTCAGTTTAGGAGTATTAAAGTTAGGACTCCTAACTTTAGGACTCCTAAACTGAGAAAGATCCTAACTTTAAGACTTTCGCTATTCAAAGAAGGCATTTAGGAGTCCTAAAGTTAGGAGTCCTAACTTCTGTGAATACCGAAATGAGTAAGTGCCTTCTGTGAATACCGAAATGAGTAAGTGCCTTCTGTGAATACCAAAATGAGTAAGTGCCTTCTGTGAATACCAAAATGGTTGTAAGTTTAGGATTTTGTCTCAAGTTAGTTCTGTGAATCGGGCTCGTTGTAATTAATGATATTATTGCTCACGGTCAAGTAACTATTTGTTATTATATTTCTAAACCCCAACAATATTAATGAAATAACAAACCATTTCTACTACATCCAACTAAAAAAAGAAAGTCCAAGGGGGACTGGCCCGCAGGGGTTGGGGCGACCGATGGAGTGGTCACTGGTGGGGTTCAGGGGTGCCAGTAAGCTTGAAATACACAGCTCCCTCTCCAAAATAAATCCCTTTACCTTGTAGTTTCTTCACTGTTCATAGTAGCAGTCCACTGAAGTTGCACAAGCAGATTCTTTCCTTGAAATCGTTGCCAAAATATGTTGTTACAAAGTAGAGTCCATTCCATGTAGTATCTTCAAGTTGATTTATTCAAGAAGATGTTACAAGGGAGAACCCCACCAGGAGCAGCCTTACTGCTGCTTATCCCATCTATCAACTGACACTGATACTCACGAACATTCCAGTCACCAACATTCTCACACACAGTCACCAAGGGTGAGCAGCAGCAGTATAACAAATCTATACCAATTTGAAGAAGGTGTTGGATAGACGAAAATGGTGACATTTACTATGCCCTCTCCAATATAAACCACTTTATGAAAGGTATGGGACAACATATGAATGACATTTACTATTTCTACTCCAATCTAATCCAATTTGATAAAGGTGTTGAATACTAAAAGGTTGACATTTACTATTCCCACTTCAATTAAACCATATTGGGGACGGTTTTAGACACTTAAGGGGTTACATTAACTATTCCCACTCCAATCTAGCCATATTGGGAGAAGTTGTTAGACACTAAGGGGCTGATTCCGATCTCGTTTGGAAAGCACTGATACCGAATCGTGTCCGGAATGCTTTCCATACGGCTCGTGTCACGGGAGTCCGACCGAACAAGTACGATGCATTTGAGTATATCAGGGTACGATTTGGTTGGACTCCCATTGACTACAATGGGAGCCAGTGTATTGAAGGAGTACAGAGGCTCCCATTGATGAAAGGGGTGGTTGTGGATAATCATGCAACCTGTGGTGGGCACCCCATGGTGCCTGCCACACTGTGCATGGTTGGAAAGGGGAGTCCATGGGTACTCCCACGGGCCCAATTCAGAGAGCCCCAATTGAAGGGGGGGCCTGCCACGGGTGCCCAAAGAGCGATTCCAGCAGCCTTTTTGATCCGGGCAAACCGAATCGTAAAGGCTGTCCGAATCGTTCATCGTACTTGCTCCTTTGGAAAACCTACTCAATAGAGCTGTGCGAGGGCTCCGGAGGGTTCTATCTCTCCCAATGCCTTCTGGAACCGTTTTGGTCAGCGCTAAGTCTTTCAAGGCATTGTAATTGGTTGTTCAGAACTGGGAATGATTTAGTTGGAAAGAAGAGCTCCGGATCGGTTTAGGCAATTCCGCATCTGATTCTGATCCCTTCCAAGCGAGATTGGAATCGGCCCCTACAAGGGTACCATTCACTATTCCTACTTCAATATATACCAATTTGAAGAAGGTGTTGGGCACTAAAAGGGTGACATTTACTATGCCCACTCCAATATACACCACAATATGGAAGGTTTTGGACAGCAAAGGAATGACACTTGCTGTCCCCACTCTAAGCAAACTCAATTTGGGGATTTTTTGGAAACCTAAAGGTTGACATTTACTATGCCTTCTTCAATTAAAACATATTGGGAAAGGCACTGGACACTAAAGGGGTTACATTAAATATTTGTACTCCAATCTAACCATACAGGGGAAAGGTGTTGGATACTAAAGGGGTGACATTTACTATTCCTACTCCAATCTACCCATATTGAGGGAAGTCGTTGGACATTAAAGGGGGCAAACTTTACTATTCGAAATCCAATCTAACCATATTCGGGAAAGATGTTCAACGCTAAAGGGGTGACATTTACCATTCCCACGCAAATTCAATCATTTTGGGGGAAGGTATTGAACACTAAAGGAGTGACATTTGCTATTCCCACTCCAATATACCCATATTGGGGGAAGATGTTGGGCTACCTACAAGTAGATGCAAATCTCTTACAAATGCTGTGTTTTGTAACTCCTTAAGCCCATACTGGCAACTGGTCACGGAGACACTCATGGCCTGCACTGACCGACAGATAGCACAGACATGGGAGGCATGCATAATGGGCCTTTACCCCAGATCGAAGAAAAATAAGGCCACCTCCAGATTCATAGATTTAGGACTGATAGTGGCAAAATGTCTGATAACCAAGAGATGGAAACACGCTGCCCTCTTGTGACTGTAAGTAGGAGAAGATCGCTCTTAGCGCGGGCCCAGGAAGAAAGTACATCACTGCACAGAGAGGAAATAGCTAGACAGCATAAATACCCAATAGCACAATACAGGGACACTATACTTACAGAGTTACCAAGCACGGACAGGGAAGACAGAGGCATTTCATCGCAAGAAGGCAAAATAGGAGGTGACGATGCGGTGAATTAGATGCACAAGATGCTGCACATAGATTGGGATAAAAGATAAAAAAACATGTTATAAAACACATTTGTCAGTATAGGAAATACTGGTCGGCTTCTCAAGAACAGTCTATCACAGTGCAGAGGCGTAGGGCATACTGAATCTGTAGGAAAGGAATGAGGAATAAGGAATGTATATTACACATATCCTCACCCAGGAGCGCAAAGCAGCTGACGGCATTGTTAATAAGTTATTTAAACATTATATCTTGTCTTGCATTCTCCAGCCAGTCTATTGACAAGTACGGAGGCAGATATATGTGAATACCCTAAATAAGACGCAATGAAACAGAAAGATACCAAAACAGATGAGACAACTATTGGGTTTCTTAAGGCAAAACATGTAGATTTAACTTCATGGACAGTGATATGAGAATTGTGCACACATAAAGCATGTCACATGTATATTAACGTTAATATCTGAAACAAAAGTTGAAATGCATGTGACAGGTGCATGTGGTTGAAAAATGAGAGTTGGAAGTTAATAATCTGTACTAGGAAGAATATTACCCTTTAACACGTTTATATATGTACTTATTTGTAACTCTGGAAAAAGTTTGAAAAATGCAATAAAGATTTATTTATTTTTAAATTGGGGGGAGGTATTTTACACTAAAGGGGTGACATTTACTATTTCCACTCCAACCTAACCATATTGGGAGAAGGTGTTTGACACTAAAGGGGTGACATTTACTATTCCCTCTCCAATGTAAGACTATTTGAAGAATGTGTTGGACGCTAAAGTGAAATTTACTATTTCCGCTGCAATCCAAAAAGTTGTAAACAAGGTAATACAAATTAAACATTTTATGTACACAATCACTATTCCATGCTCCCACACAACTTTTGAACTCTAAAATAAAGTAACATTTAATCTAAAAACACACTTACTAAAATGACAAACCTATATATTCATATTTAACCATTAACATACAAATAACATTTTTATGACTATTAATAAATCATATAATTTTTTGAACATGTACTATCATTCTGAAATTTTTATCCATAAAATAAAAAATGTAATCATAATTCAAAATTAACAATCTTAAAATAAAAAAATCATATTAAGCCATTTTTTTATTTAAAAAATACGTTTTTAATATAACATTATATTTTTAAAACAAAAAATTGTAAATATTTGCCATTTATTTTTCACAAAATTATAAAATGTTAAGCTTTTATATAATCATGTCTAATGATTTGCTTTATTAAAATAAATATTTCATTGTTTTTCTTTTTTAATTATTCTTTTTATAATGTAAATAGTTTTTAATATTTCAACTTTTAATAAAGTGATGGCTGTCATTTTGAAGGGCTGAGAGAGAGTTGCAGAGGTGGCAGCATTGACGTATAGGGAAGGTAAAAGTATTTGTATATGCTGCCTTTAGAGGGTAGATGCCTGGCTTCTCCTGTTAAAAGGATCTACCAGTCTGACTTCACTATGGCCTTTGCTCCATCAGTGTACAACACAAATGTGTGTGTGAGGTGCAGAACCTGTGTGTGCTTGGCTGGGTTTGAAAATGAAGCCATTTTGAGAATCCTTTGTGTAAATGGTATCTCAAAATGGAGGGCTTTTGCCTGAGGCTGCCCAGGAGCTTTGTTTGGCCTGGAGCAGGCTCCGGAAAAATCCTTCTCACTTTCACAGTTTCAGTGTAGCTGAAATCAATGTCTGCTGAGGGGAGGGGTGTCACATTCTCCACTTTGCACCTTTGCCTCTTGTACCTTATCAAGGCACTTCCTTTCTTCCTCTCCTGTAACCTGTTGACGTTATGCTTCTCTTTTTTCAGTTTAAGAAATGTTATGCTTCTCTTTGACCATGTTTATTGTTCTGTTGCCTTTTAAATAGGTTTACGATATGGAAGTTTCACCCGTGTGGGCTAGGAATCCCTGTGTACGGCCTTAGAACCACATTTATAATGCCCCGCTGGACTCCAGCTCAGCCCTCAGGTTGTGCCCCTGGCCCCCCACTCTGTGTGGCTAGATCAGCTCTTCGGTGGACTCTTCATGTGGGTGGGGGATTGTGACTGGGACTGGTTAGGATAAGGAAGTCTGAGAGTGGTACTGCGCTTGGTCAGGCCAGGAAGGCACTGTAGTGTGCAAGTCCATCCTCTCGGCATAACATCGTTAGGAAGACTTCCTGCCCTTGACCTTAGTTCCTTTATAATGACCATGTACTAGATCAAAGTGGGGACAGCGGGGAAACCACACAGTTGAGTTGCTCAGGAGCAGTGTTCCCAAAAGGAGCATTAATTTTTCTCCCCCTGATTTATGAAACAGGGTAGAGGATCCTGCATGGGCGAGTCAAAGACAGCAGTCCAGGGATTGTACATTGTGATAACCCTGGTTAATGACAGTAGGCAGGGGATTGTACATTGTGATAACCCTGGTTAATGACAGTAGGCAGGGGGTTTTACATTTTGATAGCTCTGTGTCAAACACTATAAGCGTGGCCTCTACTGCATTGGGTGCAGACTAGTCAAGGCATTCATGCATAATCCTAGTTCCGGAGGGCCAATGGGGATCTGGGTATTGCTGCATTGTATCTGTTACATTGTTTATGTGTATTATTTAGCTTTGCTTGCTGTTAAAGTAAAAGTAATGGCTGGACATTGCTCAATTGATTGTTAGTGTGCTCCCTACTCACTTCTAGGTCTTCACACCACACCACCTCCATGACTAAGCCTGGGACTGTCCTGCTTCACTACTATCAGACTGAAGGGTAAAGGGGTCCAACTTGGACCTTGTTTTCATCACAAAGTAAGGTGGCACAGGGCTCCAAGGGGTAAAACAAATCCTGTTGTCACAATTAGAGATATTTAACCCGAGCAACCCCAAACCAATTCCTACATGGGATGGTCTTGCAATCCTGACTCCATGCCAATCCTAGAAAGCTCCAAAGAAGGGGGTTCTTAAACAACGCAGTTTTTTCTGTTATTTTTGTGTAGTTTCTAAAATTATAAGTGTATTTCTTGTTCTCCAAATCCATCGTTCCACGTTCGCTTAGTTCTCGGCCTCTGTAGAGTCCACTATCTAGCTATCTTGATGAGATATCTTGCAACGTGCAATACATTGCTGTGATTTGGAATTCCAGACCATCACTCCAAGAACTCTCTCTTTAACACTCTATGGGACATTTGACATGCTGAAGCCAGAAGGGCACAGCTGTTCTATACAGCCCACATCCATAGATCATTAGCATGCATAATGCTGTAGCCAGGTAAGCGTACAAACAAACAGACACGTAGGAGTGCGAACCTCCATTTTTACATGTATTCTGCATGCTGCAAGGAGTTTTTTCTTTGGACCTTAAACAGACTTTATTGCATCAAACGGCTATTAGCATTCCTCGGAGGTGAAGGTAGCTGTAGGACATGTTTGCTGAGGCAGCCAGCTGTCGCCGCCTAGCAAGCAACTTTTATCATAAGCCACTGAATTTAACATATATCAGGATTTATCAGTCACACCTTTGACAGTTTTATAAACGAAAACTGAGCCGCTATAAATCATTTGATAGCTGGGTGTCACAGTCCATTTGTTGGCTTTGTTGTTCACCCGGATGTCTGCAGTTCAGCAGCTTATGGTGGGAATTCTCTGAATGCTTGTTTTGCTAAATGTAGCTGTGCGCATCGCTTTCCTTGAAGTACAGCCCAGATCTATCTGGATTGTTTGTTAACCAGTGCAAGGCTACTGTACAAAGACAGTACAATATGCTGCAGTCAAGGCTAATATGTCTCGAGTTCACTTCCACTGCCTCGAGAACGTGTGGGAAGCTCAGAGCTGAAAGTAGAGGTGTGCAAAGTTTAATTATGCACGTGATTGATCCTGGCCACCCATCAGTTTGAAGGTTTACCGATTTTCTTTGGCCTACACCCACCCGTAGTTTTTCTAGACTAACTTGCATTCTTTCCTTAATGTGCTAGTTGGTGCACAACACAGGTATGCCTGTTTAGCAAAAGTTGATTTGAAGACTATTTTCCTCTACACTTTGAAGCTGGGTAGATGTAGGCAATCTTTGCTTCTCGAAACAGGTTAAAAGGGCATTTGATTTTATTGGGACCACCACATGCAGAAAAACCCCCTATTTACAGTTGGTTTTCAAATCACTCTATTCGATACCGGGAGAGGCTGGCCTGAAACAAATATACCCTCATCTATGTTTCCATTTTTGAAGATAACACACGGAGAGTATTAAGGGAAAAAATGGTTTGGATTAGCAGTTTTTCTTCATTTTCTTAGTCACTGCTAAATTTTTGTTTTTTCTTTAACTTTAAAATTTGAGGTATTTAATTTTTGGTCAAAAGTGGGGATAATGTGAGGAGAAATGACGGACACTATCTCCGCGGGTTTTCCTCACTTTATCCACTTCCCGCTTATTCATGGAAGAAGCAAATTCTCCCAGAAGAGAGCACATTCTTAAGTTGCCTGTATTAGCTGACGGTTTTAACGCCCCTCTGCCAATCAATACTTCTAGTGGCTTATTTACAAGCACGTTGTGCTGCCGGTCCATAATTTTGTGTGATGCACCGGCGACGCAATGGGCGTGCGTGCCCATATTTACAAGGCTACGTAAAGTCACCCTGCGTGCTTTTCATGGCTTTGTAAATCTGGGCCTCTTTCACGCATTACTCTGCGTGAAAGGGGCATTCCATGGGTGTTGCTGTGGGCTTTCCTATGCAACATCCAAGGAACTTGACGCATTCCCAGACTTAAAACATTTTGTAAAACTGAGAATGCGTCAGAATCCTACGCCTCCACAAGGGAGGCGCAGGAATGGCCCAATGAGGAGAAATACTTTTATTTCTCCTTGTTTTTTCCTCTTTCTATGTGTGCTGCATTCTGCAGCATGTATAAAAAGAGGAGAAGTCCTTTAATTATTGTTGTTGTTCAGGAAGGGATCCCTTTTGTGCCCCCTATAAACCCAACATCCCACTCCCCAAAAATAATTTAAAAAAAAGATTTTTTTTCAAATGTAAAAAAATAATAATTTAAAACACTCCTAGAAACCCAATATCCCACTCCCAAAAAATAAATTAAAACCTTTTTTTAATTAAAATTTCTTTAAAACACTACCCACCCTTATCCCCTTTAAACTAAACAACCCAGTCCCCCCAAAATATATATTTCTTTTATTTTACATTTTTTGTTAAAAAAACATTTTAAAACACTCCCCACCCTTATCCCCTATAAACCTATTATCCTGCTCCTAAAAATCATTTTTAACATTTTTTAACTTTTACAATTTTTTTAAAACATTTTAAAACACTCCTCACCCGTATCCCCTATAAATCCAACACCCTGCTCCTAAAAACTTTTAAAAAATATTTTTTTATAATTTTAATTTTTTTAATATGCTTTTAACATATTTTAAAACACTCCCCACATCCCGCTCTTAAAGAAATTAAAAAACAACTTTAAAAAAGGTCAATATTTTCAGATTTTTTTTTACATATTTTAAACCACTCCCCACCCTTATCCCCTATAAACACTATATCCTACTAATAAAACATGTATTTAAAAAATATGCAAATTATTAAAATATAAAAATAAATATAACAAAACTACTATACAAAAAAATGTGACTACATTACATTAAAAAAATGATATTTTTAACAACATTTTCAACATCAATATTTTTAACATCGATATTTAATACAATACCTAAATTCAATATTCTTGACCTCGATATTACATGCCATGATATTTTTAAATGATGATAATAAAAACACGATGTTTATATACCACAATATTTAAAACTCAATATTCTGTCTAAATATCCTTTTTGAGTACCACTTGATTATGTGTTCCACCATAATACTGGTTAAAAAAATATCCTGAGACACAAATATTGTATCTAAAATATTGTGATGTGAAGAATTTCATGGGATAGAATATTGCAGGGAAGAATACTGTTTTTTAGATATCACTGTGTCTAATCGTTGTAATGTACATCAATATTTTGTTTGTTTCAATTTTGATTAGGTTTTTTTAAAGCTTATTTCTGCATTTGTTTATAGCTTGTTTTTCTAATGAATGGGCTTATTTAGAAGAAAGTGCTGCAGTGTGGCACCTCCAGCCCTTTCAAAACACAGGGATACGCCATTTTTACAACAATATGATGTATTCATGTACATTCCCCTGCGCTGGCGCACAGTCGGCTGCCATGCACCATGCAGACACCCTTGCACCTTGGTGCAAGGGTGCCTGAATTGCGAAGAGATTGTCTCTGCGCAGGAAGTGGTGCCTTCCTGCACAAAAACAATAACAAAAAAATGAAAAGTGGTGATTGCCTCTTCCTCTATGTGCCGCGGAATGCAACACCCCTAAAAAGAAGAAAAAACGAGAAGAAATGTGAACATTTCTCCTTGTTGGGCCTCGCTAAGCCACCCCTGGGGTGGTGTAGCATTCTGAAGCATTTCCAGGTTTACGAATTCTTGTAAATGTGGAAATGCGGCAGAATACGTGCGTGCTTCATTGAAACACCCACAGCAACACCCATGTCACGCCCCTTTACCACAAAGGGGACAATTACGATGTCATTCGGAAACTGTTCACAACGAATCGGGTTGTACCAGTCCGACCAACCTATTACAATGCTTCACAACATTGTTCGGTCAGACTTGCATTGACTTCAATGCGAGCCTGTGTTCCGAACGAAAACACAGGCTCCCATTGAAAAATGGGGTGGTTGGGGAAAACTTTGCACCCTGTGGTGGGCACCCCATGGTGCTTGCCATGTTGGGCATGGTTGGGAAGAGGGGTCCTTGGGTACCCTTATGGTCCCCAATCGGACGCCTCTGGTAAATGGGGCCCAGCAACAGGCCCCCAAGACAGATTCTTACAGCTGTTTTGTGTCGGACAGACCGATTTGGAACGGCTGTCTGAATCGTTCATCATAATCACTTGTTCGGAAACCGTGTCCATAGACCTGTTCGATTCGGCTCCGAAAGACTCGGGCTGTCCGCATGCCTTTTGGAACCGATTCGGACTGCCCCAATGGTTTCCGAGCATCGTAATCAGTCATTGGGAAATGTGTACAATTCATTCGAAAACAAGGGTTCCGAATCGCATCCTGCAATACTGAATCCCATCTGGAGCCTTTCTTAACGACATCGTAATCGGCCCCAGAGTGTTGCGTGAGAAGGGGCCATATTTACAAGGACAGGAAAAGCCACGCAGGGTGGCTTTACATTTCCTTGTAAATATGGGGCAGGAGGTTGAACCAGCGGTGCGTCACAAAAAGTGATGCACCGTTGGCACTAGGGGCTTGTAAGTAAGCCCCATAGATTTTTGTTTTATTATTTTGCATGTGTAATTTTTATTTATGTATTATTGTACTTTGTATTTTTAGGGTCACTTTTGTATTTTGTTGCCGTTTCTAGTGACTTTTTTTCATTTAATTTTTATTTTGTTTTAGGTTGTTAATTTGGTGTAGAAATAGTAAATCTACACCCCGAAAGGCCAAAACATACCCCAATGTTTTTAAGTTTGGAGTTTGACATGATAGATATGACCACCCCAATCCCCAAAGTCAATATCCCCCATGTGGTTATGTTTGGACTGAGAATACTAAATCTAACCGCCTAAAATCAAACATTTTCGCCAGTGTGATTAAGTTGGGAGTGAAAATCGTAAACCGTCTGCCCATTACAAAGTCCAACACTTTCCCAAGTGTGATTAAGCTTTCAGTGGGAATATCAAATCCATCAGCCCCCTCCCCCCCACCAGTCCCCGTCTCCCACCGAAATCATAATAGTGTTCCAATGTGCATAAGCTTGGAATGAAAGCAGTTGAAACAGTGGAGTGGAAACAGAAAATCTGCCTCCACCCCTTCCAAAGTCTAGCACTTTTCCGAATGTGGCTAAGTTAAGAGTTGGAATAGTAAATCTGACCCCTCCATACTTTCCCAAATATGGTTAAGTATGGAGCGTTAATGGTGAATGTTAGAGCTGGGAGTCTCTAGTTGGCTGAGGTAGGTAGCTTAGGCCAAATAGGGACCCTTGTTTCTAAGTAAGGGAAAGCAAGGACTCCTTCTCAGATAGCCCCTGCTCACCCCCTCGGTAGCTTGGCAAGAGCAGCCAGGCTTATCTCCAAGGCAAATGTGTAAAGTATTTTTAACCCCACTCTCAGTAACCCAATTATGACACCACAAATGGACTCCAAACGAGTTTATAAAAAAGAAGTATATGTGTTCATATAAAAAGATATACGATGAGACCACACGATAAAAATCCAACATAAGTGTATTTATAATATTTCACCTTCTCGGTTATTAGGCCAGCAAGCCCTTGTAGGTTCCTGCAGTATTAATGAGCAATTCTAGATGATTCAAGGCAGTTCTAATGCCATGCTATGCAATTCGTAATTCAAGAATCAGGCACTTCATAGTGTAACAATAATGCAGTTCGTTATGCAACAAACAGGCAGTTCGTAATGCCAAAAGTATGCAATTCGGAATGCAACAATCAGGCAGTTCATTATGCCAAAATAATGCAATGCGTAATGCCACAATCAGGCAGTCCGGAATGCAGAAATAATGATATGTGTAATGCAACAATCAGGCAGTTCGTAATACCAAAATTATGTAATGCTTAATGCAACAATCAGGTAGTTCGTTATGCAGAAATAATGCAATGCGTAATGCAACAATCAGGAAGTTCGTAATGCCAAAATAATGTACTCCGGCACAGATCACGGTGCTCTGGACGGCCCCTATGCCACTCCTGCTGACTCTCTGTCAGCTGTTGCCAAAATATGCCCCTAACAGGGGCATGGTGTAAAACAAAGTGTAGCTCCACACTCCGGCCCTGGTACTGCCACTCCTCTGCAAGTACAGGCCGCAATACGGACTTGATCGGAGGTTCGCGCTGCGAGAATGGGACAGGTCTAGAGCTTTTCTCTCTGAGTACGCACCCCACCCCAGGCGCGACACACGCACTCTCGCTGAGCGTTACCTGGGGGGTGCAATCTTACTCTCCTCCTCTCCTGACTTGGACCGCCGATGTGACTTTGTTGACCTTGGGCAGTGGAACACGAGCCCCCCTCCCCGACAAGGGGATGGTTTGAGGTCCCTCCTTGGCAAAGAGGGGCTCAGACCGGTGGCACAGCTCCTCTGGGGATGCTAGTCCAGGCCAATGGCAATGATGAAGAGCTCAGGCCGCAACAGGGAACACGCACACTGCTCCGCTGGGTCTCCCTTGAGTTCCGGGTGCACACGATCACAGGGCAATCCTCTCGAAGGTCTCAGGCTGCACAAAGCACATGCACACAGCGTCGCTGAGACTCATTTGGATACTGGGTGCACACAATCACAGGACGATCCTCACGAAGGTCTCAGGCTGCACAAAGCACAAGCACACAGCGTCGGAGAGACTCACTTGGCCTCCTGGTGCCCACGGTCACATGGCAATTATTACGAGGGTCTCAGGCTGTAAAAAGCAAACGCACACAGCGTCACTGAGAAACACATGAGTTCCGGGTGCACATGATCACAGGGCAATCCCCACGAAGGTCTCAGGCTGTACAAAGCACACACACACAGCGTCACGGAGACTCACTTGGATTCCGGGTGCACACAATCACAGGACGATCCTCATGAAGGTCTCAGGCTGCACAAAGCACACACACCCAGCGTCACTGAGACTCACTTGGACTCCTGGTGCCCACAATCACAGGGAAATTCTTACGAGGGTCTCAGGCTGCAAAAGCACACACACACAGTGTCGCTGAGACACACCTGGAAACGTTTGTGTTCCTGTGTTTCCACAACAGGGATCCAGCTCTCCTTGGGCCCTTGGGGATAAGTTACTTCAGGACACAGCACACAGCAAAGTCCTTTCAAGCAGGGGGACACAGCACACAGCAAAGTCCCTTTAGCCTCTCTTTGGTTAAATCAGCAGGCCAGCCCCAGAACACACAGCAAGGGTCAGTCCTTTCCTCCAGTCTCTTCAGCTGTTTCTTCCTTGGCAGAGGTTCCTCTTGACCACTAAGTAGTTTAAATCCTTTACAGTCTTGATCAGTTCCATTCCAAAGTCCAGGGGTTTCAGCTCTCATAGTTATACTCCTAAATGTCTTTGAAGTTTTTGGGGGTCATTAGGATTGCGGGCGCATCTCCGCCCGAGATCCGTCCCCCGCCCGCCACCCATTTCCCCTGCCATATAACTATGGAAAGGGGACCGCGGTGGACGGAAAGACCGTCCGCCGCTTTTCCACCCGGTCAACAAGTCGACCGGTCGGAAAAGAGTTTAATATGGTGACGGTGACTGTTAGACACCGGTAGCCATATTACTTTGGTGGCGGAAACATGCCTTTCCGTGGCGGCATTGCCACCACGGAAAGGCATGCAGCAATTGCTTGCGAGGGCCCGTTGCGGGCCCCCAAGGACTCTGGGTGGAGCAAATAGACAACGTGGCAGGCACCGTGTGGTGCCTGTCACGTTGTGCATTGGAATGCGCCTCGTGCATTTTTAGCATTGCGGCGGGGGGTGCATGATGCGCCCGCCCTAATTGCCCCCATGGGACCCCCGCCCTTATGGCGGGCTGTCCCTCTTCACATCGGGATCATCCTAATGAGCCCCTATGTGTTCAGGGGGCACTGACCCCTGTCCAAACCAGTTCTGGGTGTCTCCCTGCCAGTGACCCCTTCTTCCTTTGATAGTGGGGGCCTGGATCCTTAATCACTCAGCAGGAGATGGAGCCATTATTTTATAGCGGCAGCCCAGGCCTCTTCACCTCCAGGGGCTACTACTCCCCCCTACACTCCAAATGCAGGTCAGCCTGTTGCTGTCTAACCTCCTACCCTAGGTCAAGACATTCCCCAGAGCCTATCACATTCAAATCCAGACAGTCAATCCACAACCAGGCAGAGAAGCGTCTCAGCCATCACGCTGACCCATACGGAATATCCATTGCGGCCCGCAGGAGACTCCAATCGAGCTCCTCATTATTTTCAATATCCAATTCCTGCTGCCTCAGCCTCCAACCGGTTCCGTGCAGTATCTGCCCGGCTGGGCACACGGACCGCACTTTGATCAAAACGATCGAGGACATTGTACAGATTGAGTGACCTATTAACCGACCTTACGACCAATACTGCGTTCTCCTACATACAAGCCTCATCCTAAGGTACCCAACACTTTCGCACGAGTAGTGCTATTTTTAAAAAATCAGGCAATTGTAACCTTTAGTCCTGAAGATGATCCCACTGTAATAGGAGCTAGGGATCGAAAAGTCGACCTTCTAACCAGTACCACAATTAAGCCATTGTGTAAATTGTTTTGTGGAATACTGTTTAGTTGAGCTTACTGAAGCTGACATTGTAATGTATGCCACTACTTGCTTCTTCTCCTTTGCCTGACACTTTATATTCTTTCCTTCTACCTTCTCCCTTCACGTTTGGTACAGGATTGTGCCCATCTTTTTCTAATCGATTCTTCCAACTTTGTTCATTTAAATTGAAATTAATTGTGAATAAATATTCCTTTGTCCGGCTGGACACTGGATAACTACTCATAGTTCTCACTGTAGTCTATGTGAAAATGCTTTCATTATCAATTGCCAGGCTAATGACCTTTGTTTTTGAAAATAAAAAAGCAAATAGACAACGTGGCAGGCACCGTGCGGTGCTTGTCACGTTGTGCATTTGAATGCGCCTCGTGCATTTTTAGCATTGCGGCGGGGGGTGCTGAAAGCACCGTCAGCCGCAATGTTAAATATGCATGATGCGCCCGCCCTAATTGCCCCCATGGGACGCCCGCCCTTATGGCGGGCTGTCCCTCTTCACATCGGGATCATCCTAATGAGCCCCTATGTGTTCAGGGGGCACCGACCCCTGTCCAAACCAGCTCTGGGTGTCTCCCTGCCAGTGACACTTTCTTCCTTTGATAGTGGGGGTCTGGATCCTTAATCACTCAGCAGGAGATGGAGCCATTATTTTATAGCTGCAGCCCAGGCCTCTTCACCTCCAGGGGCTACTACTCCCCCCTACACTCCAAATGCAGGCCAGCCTGTTGCTGTCTCACCTCCTCCCCTTTGTCAAGACATTCTCCAGAGCCTATCATATTCAAATCCAGACAGTCAATCCACAACCAGGCAGAGACAAACAGAAATTTCAAAACACAAAAACCCAACCACTCCTAAAAGAGTGGTTTCTAAACACACAATGCAAAAACAACCATCACAAAAAGATGTGTTATTAAATTGTGATTTAGGCACACTAAATGTCACCTCTCCATCTTAAGCAAATGGGAAGATAGGCTGGAAACATATTTCACAGCCTCCCCCATTCTGTCCCATGGGCAAGATGGCCTTTCAACAGTGAAAAATATAATGGTGAGTATTTCACTGTCAGGACATGGTACACACCTTAGTTTATGTTCTACCTGTCACATACACTGCACCCTGCCCGGGGGGGGGGGGGAACCTGGACCTACCATATGGGTGTCTGATGTGCATAAAAAGAGAAGGGTAACGCCTGGCAAGTGGGTGCACTTGTCAGGACAACATGGCAGTGTAACAAACTGTGCGCAGGTCCTGCAGTGGCAGGCCTAAGTTCTCTCTTTAGGGCTATTTGTGTGGGTGGCACAATTAGTGCTGCAGGCCCACTAGTAGCATTTGCAGTACTAGCCCTGGCACACATAGTGTACTTTACTAGGCACTTTACTAGTAAGGCAAACATACCAATCATAGACAACCAATTACCATAACACTTTATACAGCGAGCACTTGCACTTTGACACTGATCAGCAGTGGCAAAGTGCCCAAAACATCTAAGTTGGGAACACCATGTCAGAAAAAAGGTCTAGGGGGAAGGTACAAAGTTTAGGGAACTTTAGCCAAAAAGGGCCAAGTCCAACAGTAAACTACATAACATTGATTGCATATGTGTATATAGACATTCTGAACTGAAGTAAGCATGTGTCCCTGTTATATGAATATAGCTGCAACATTCTCCTATCTATGTGCTGGAATATTTTTTAAGGATGGAACTGGTTTTGTAAACTCACACAACAAATCATGTAAACTTTATTGCGCCAAGATACCTTATGTGGACATTCAGATATACTACCTATCCAGTGCTTAATTTTAAAAATACTAGTGCTGGTGCCAAAACGTTTCCTTTGAAGGCTGCCTCCCACTTCCTCCCCTGAAATGACACACTTTCATTATTGATGTGGTCCACTTCTTGTATGGACACCACCTGCAGCCTTCAGTGCTCTAATTATCTTTATGGTTGATGTTCTGCAGCATGCAGAGGGTTACAGATTATGCATCAATGGTTGACTTTTTACCTAAGTCTTTTAAATGTTGTTTTGCTTATATCATACACAAATTAGACGTGTGCATAGCTACAAGTAAACTGTGCACAGTCTAGCATATACGATAAGAGGGTAAACAGTCTAAATATCGACTTTGTTATTTCGACATACAATAATGTCGAGTTCAAAATTTCAGACGGACAGAATATCGAAATCAAGAATATCGACAACCAGAATATTGACCTGAAGGTAAGAAATATAGTTTTTGTTAATATGGAAGTTAGTACTATCGATAGCAAAAATAGCGATGATACTAATATCAATATTATTATTAGTGTTATGTATTTTGTTATGTATTTTATATATTTTTGTAATAATTTTTGTTGATTATTGTACTAGTTTTAAAATATATGTATTACATTTTTAGAAGTTAGTATTCATTTATTGAAGTAAATTATGCGTTTTAGTAGCGTAGCGGGTTGTGGTTTTATAGGGGAATAGGGTGAGAAGTAATTTAATTATAGTAAATTAATTAAATATTTTTTAGGAATTATTAAATATTTTTAAATACATTTTGGGTCCGATTCCAATTCGGTAAACCAATCGTACGACCGAATCGAATCTGTAGCCCTTTCCGTACGACTGGTACAATTCTGTCCGAATCGACAGTATGATTTGTTTGAAAAATATATGACCGAATCGTTGCGAACCATACAAAAAGCAAGGGAAAATCCGTACGACATGGACCCTCACAGTGAACCGTACGAATCGTAAACATGCTGTATGACCCGACAAGTACGATCCGGACCTGGGAATGAGAACGCGATTCGTACAGAAAACGTCACGTATGAGCGATTCGTATGGAGAGCCACACAATCACATATGCACCGTACCCTTGCAATCATGGGGTGTACGCACCATACCCTTTCAATCATAGGGTGTATGCACCGTACCCCTGCAATCATGGGGTGTACGCACTGTACCCCTGCAATCATGGGGTGTACGCACCGTACCCCTGCAATCATGGAGTGTACTCACGTACCCCTACAATCATGGAGTGCACGCACCGTACCACTATGCACCGTACCCCTGCAATCATGGGGTGTATGCACCGCACCGGGGGGGGTGTCTGTTTCGTAGGCGGTTCGAGTTGAAATCTGCTTTTCCGGTCGTTTTGAGCTCCCGTAGAAAAAGAGTCGTACCGAGTGTTGACAAGACGAATCGTACTTGCTTTGATCCGTACGGAAGTCACGTACTGCGTGTTTCAAATGCGATTCGTATGGATTTTTATGTCATATGGTCTTTCGTACGATTCATACGGAGATCTGCTTTGGGTCCGAATCGTGCTTCATCGTATGTATGGAGACGCTTAAGGGTACGATTCGTACGGGAAATATGCCCTATTCAGCTATTTGTAAGGGATTTTACCGAATCGGAATCAGCCCCTTTGTGTTTTAGTTCTGTAGCGGGTTGTGGGTTAATAGGGGAATAGGGTGGGAAGTAATTTAATTGTAATTAAGTATACATTTATTTTTATTTTATTGGCATTGATAAATATTTTTATGTTAATAAAATATTAATTGGTAATTTTTTTATTAATTGGTAATTAATTTGTATTAATTGATGAATTGGTAATTATATTAAGTGTATTCATTTATTATTGAAGTGCGTTGTGACGTTATAGGGTAATAGGGTGGTAAGTAATTTAATTGTAATTAAGTAATTATTTTTTGTAGTGTTGAGTATCGATAATTAAATTATTGTTAATCAATTATTAATTGGTAATACATTTGTAATATTTTTTTTAAAATAATTGTTCATTAATTATTAATTGGTAATTAAATTTGGATTTTTATAATTTATTAGTATTTATCAATAATTTATTGTTAATTCATTATTAACTGCTAAATGTTTTTATTAATTATTGTTTTTTGGTATTTAATGTTTTTTATTTTTATTTTATTATTTGTCAATACATTTTTAATAATTAATATTTACTTGTATTTATTTAATTGTTAATTATTATTTGGTAATTATTTAAAATAATTATTTGTTGGTATTGTTAATTAATTTGTTGTAATTTAATAATTAAATTATTTTTATTATTAATAAGTTATTTTGACCCCTATGTTATCCAACATAGTAATTTTCAGCCCTACGCTATCCAACACTTTCCCTACTGTGGCACCCTCTGGGGTTGTAATAGTAATTTTTACCCCTATGCTATCGAAAACTTTTGCTAATGTTGGACCCTCTGGTATTGGAATAGTAATTTTAACCCCTACGCTATCTAACACCTTCCCTAATGTTGCACCCTCTGGAGTTGGAATAGTAATTTTAACCCCTACGCTATCCAGCACTTTCCCTACTGTTGCGGCCTCTGGATTTGGAATAGTAATTTTTACCCCTAAGCTATCCAAAACTTTCGCTACTGTTACACCATCTGGAGTTGGAAGAGTAATTTTAACCCCTATGCTCCCCAACACTTTCCCTACTGTTCCACTCTCTGGAGTTGGAACATTAATTTTTATACCTACTCTGTCCAATATTTACTGTTTTATTTAATGTAGTGTCTAATTTATTTAAAATTATATTTTTTAATTTGTTATATATAGTTTTGATATTTTATTTATATTATTGTTGTATGGTATGTATGTATTTATAATTTATAAAATGTTTTTAAACAATTTATAAGTTATTAGAGTAATTAATAGTAAATATTATTAAGTAACTATATATATTATATTTTATATGTATATGTTTAATTTGTTTTACATTATGGGGCCGATTCCGATTCGGTAAACTAATCGTACGACCAAATCGAATCCGTAGCCCTTTCTGTACGTACCGTACCCCTGCAATCATGGGGTGTACACACCATACCTCTGTAATCATGGGGTGTACGCACAGTACCTCTGCAATCATGGGGTGTCTGCACCGTACCCCTATGCACCGTACCCCTGCAATCATGGGGTGTACGCACCGTACCCCTATGCACCGTAACCCTGCAGTCATGGGGTGTATGCAGAGTACCCGAGGGGGTGGGGGTCCGTTTTGTACGCGGTTCGATTCAAAATCTGCTTTTCCGGACGTTTTGAGCTCCCATAGAAAAAGAGTCATACGGAGTGTTGACAAGACGAATCGTACTTGCTGGGTCAGAAAATGCTGCTTGTATCCGTCCGGACGTCAAGTACTGCGTGTTCCGAATGCAATTCGTACGGATTTTTAAGTCGTATGGACTTTCGTACGATTCGTACGGAGATCTGCTTTGGGTCCGAATCGTATTTCATCATACGTACGGGGACATTTAAGCGTACGATTCGTACGTGAAATATGCTCGGTACGGCTATTTGTAAGGGATTTTACCGAATCGGAATCGGCCCCTATATGTATTACTTATAATTTTAAACATATTTTTCACAATATTCATTTTAATTATATGTATTATTAATTTAATTTATATTATTTTTTAACATAAAAAAATGATATCTTTACCAACGATATTTTTTACGATATTCTTTTCCCTATATTTTTGTACTTATCTTAATGTAGATAGGACTTCAATATTCTTAACGTCGATATTCAGCCTCCGATATTTTTGACGTCGATATTTTCGACTTCGATATCATGTCAGACATTCACGATAAGAAGTAGCTGATGATCTTTGAAAATGGTGGAGTGTAATACCTGAATTGCAATAAGCAAAGCATTCACTCCTGACCTCCAATCACTGAAATGGCTGCCCTCTGAGGCTAAGATCCATCTTAAAATTTCTTGTATGACCCATAAAGTGCGGCACCAGAATACCTCCTCTCACCTGATCCACAAACTGACCCTATCGGGTAGAAACAGATTGAAGTACAAGCTCCCTAATGCTCAAGCCACAAATCCGGAACTCTCTCCCACCAGAGATAAGGTCCAACCATCCACATCCATCTTCAGGAAAGAAGTAAACATTCTACTATCCAACAATTTCCTCTAACACTAAAGTCATACCTTCCTCTCCTCATGAGCGACTCTTTCCTGCCTGCTGTTTTCCTTTGTTTCCCTGCCATCTACACACCGTTCTGAAACCTATCTGAGTTTTCTCATCCCAGTACCTATGATTGACTATGTTTTCTAATCTCATCTTCCTTTAGTTTATGTAAATATTATCCTCAAGACTTATCCTATGTTTTTATATACTGCCTACCCTTTTGTATCATACCCTCCTTTGTTATTTCTTGTAAAATGACCTGTTACCCGAAAGGGTCTTGTTCATGCTATATAAAACATTTTCACATATATTTGCTAGATATCAATAGTCTCTGAAAGTACAACTCATGAAATATTCCAGGACGTTCACGATGTGCCAACAGAAGTGTTGCAGCTTCTTGCACACTGAAATAATTTTTAACACTTTATAAATCATTTTCAACATATGATTACAAAGTCATAACTTTGTATGATACCACAGACTGTCTGAGAAAAACTTGCACTGCTGTGAAACATTCTGGTCTTCAGTCTCCAAAACCTTTTGCCTTTTGAAGATGCCCAGGCACCTAGAGACAGATTAGCCTATCATATGTGCTAGATTAAAAGTTTGAAGATTTGCTTGTTTTATTTGTATGTTTACTCAAGCAACACATAAAAAGTGAGAAATTCACAGTTGCAGCAATAAAGCTAGCAAATGAAAAGCCCATTAAGGCTTTGCTTACTAACGGTGATCCAGCATGTCTAATGTCTAGGGGCAGAGTGACTGAGGATCTGTGAATGTCATACAAGGAGTGGATGACAAAGTATATGGCATTCACTAGAGATATCACGCTCCCCTTTCTTTGTCACTCCTTCGCATGCCACTCTGCCTCCTTTCCACTGTCTTCCCTTTCTCTTTTTACCCACACCTACTTGGTCCGTCAGCATTTCTTTCTGTTCTTTTCTTTTCTTCCTATGTCAACATTCTCTCTTTCGCCAGTCGCTGTTTTCTCAAATTTTTATTTCTTTGTCTTTTTACCCTCCTTTCTTCAGGGTTTATGGTCTGGCTTGACAGCAAAGCTGTTGCCAGACAATTATGAAAGCATCACTAGAGAGGGGATTTGGCTCCGCCCACATGTTGGGAGGCAGGAGTACATGTTTTGATTGGGCAGACATTGTGTGAATCTACAAAACGGTGCTTGGCCTCCATACAGCTGTAATCATTTTGTTTATGTATCCAACTAACTAAGCTTGAACTTTAAAGGGCACATACATGGCATTGTAATGCTATACAAATGACTTAGATAACTAAGGCCCCCATTAGGATGGCGGGCGGACTTTGTCCGGCCGCCATCCTCACGGTACTAGGGACCGCCCGCCATAATGGCGGGGGTCCCGTGCATGGCATTAGGATGCGCCCACCACAGTGGCGGGTGCATCCAGCATTCTTCCATTGTAGCGGGTGGTGCACTGCCCACCACAATAGTAGGAAGGCATGCAGTGCACTTCCATGCACAACATGGCAGGCACCGCACGGTGCCTGCCATGTTGTGCATGGAAGTGCTGGGGGGTACCATAGGTACCCCCCATGTGCACCCCTCACCCGAGGAGTGCTTGGGGGCCCCCAACGGGCCCCCAGAGCAGACTCCGCATGCCGCCACGGAAAGGAATTGAAAATTGCCATCCTAATATGGCTGGCGGTGTCTGATAAACACCGCCACCATATAAACCCTTTTAAAAGCCGCGGACCCCCCAGCCATGTTAATATGCCGGGGGATCTTTACAGCAAGGATGGCGGGCGGATTGCCCCCGCCAGGCCGGCGGTGGCTACCGCCAGCATGGCGGGGGCAATCCGCCCGCCATCCTAATGGGGCCCTAGATATTTTATGTGATATTCTCTGGCAGCTGCACAGATGGGAGAAGGCCAGTCATTAACCTAAATAGATGTTTATTTCGGGCTTGACAGTGCAATTATCACCTGACCTTTTAATCTAAATCAATATTAATCTACAGTTCTTTGCTTCCACATACATATATATCCATTCCCATGCTGTTTAGTTGCAATGCACATTACCATACAACATTCCTTTAAAGCTCTAATGGCTTTGCCAATGCTTGTTTTTTAAATTTTCACTATTACCTGCTGATTTGAGCGCAATTCAAGTAAAAATAAAAGGCCACCCCAGGAGATGTTTGGAGGCATGGTACCTTTGGAACATTCATGGTAAATTAAGTAAGTAACATTCTCTGATTTTCCAATTCATAACAGGTGGCACCAGAGAACACACTCCATAAAATGATGCCAGGTGTCCAGACGTGCAGTAATTCCAGTTAATGTGTTGGGAGTGGAGCACTGTACAAGTCTCCTTGCAGTGACCTCTTGGTAAAAGCTGTTCTTTCCCAATTGTGTTCATGTCTTATTGTTTCTGTTTGTATCGCGAGAAAGAGAGCTAGAGATACTTCGGGATATTCTCAAGAACGTGTGATAATTAACGCAAAGCTAGCGAGACAATAACGCTGTGTCAACGTTATATTCACAACATGGCGGTACCATGTGATAGGCCCACAATGATGGGTCAAATGGCCGCGATAAAGTCAACGCGATACCGCAAAAATGCGAAACATGAACGCAAAAAAGTTGAGATGAGGCAAATCGCGATACAAAAAACTGCGAAAACCAGTGACAGGCCTGTAATTCCCACACGTCATGCGGGAAAAGGCACCATAAAAGCAGAGTAAATAACATAGAGATGACAATGTACGAGCACAGCCCCAAATCCGTGACGTAGAACAAATGACCATTGTCCTGCATCAAATAGACATCTCCTCTCTAACATTGACTGCAGTCTGCATGTGAATTGCGCCAATGCGGAAGCATACATGGAACACACTGTGAAACCGCATCTCCCCTGCACATTGCTGATGGGCAATCAACACCTCCTGCACACAAACGTGTCATGTCCATAATCAATCAAGCATGTAAGAATGAACGAATGTAAGGGCAGTGACTCCCACTTACATACATGTTGCCCATGTTGTGGGACTTGCGACGTAGGGTGCATCCCTGCATCATGGTGGAACAAATCTATCCCCAAAATGAGCACTGTTGTCACTTGCAGGTCACACATGACAGCTAAAATGGAATGAGTTGGGGCACATGTGAAACCCCGAAGAGTGGGATTCCGCACTAACTGTGACACACAGAACTGGCAGGTCAAATACTGGACACCCTAAACAGACTCACTGCCCAGAGGTGACACACCCACCATCCATTAACAAACTCATAAAATTGTTAGCACTACAAGTCGCACTCACACGTATCTGAGTGATGTGCACGTACAGATGAGAGTGACATGCACTCAGGGAATGTGTCTAGGAATGCATTTATTTGCACATGCTGTACTAGTGGTTATTTTGTACTGTCCCATGATTGCTAAGGATTGTCACAATGCGATGTGCTCATGAGAAGAAATTGTCGGTGATGGTGTTCCTACGGGCTATTCCTGCTGAGGCTGCAGTGGGGTCCGGTCCACCTGCCTCATCTTCATCATCATCTTCCAGTGCATCTGGCACTGATATCCATGGAGCATTGCTGCGTACACATATGTTGTGCAACACACAACATGCAACAATCATCTTGCACACAATGTCTGGCCTGTACAGGAGCCTTCCACCTGTGACGTCCAGGTACCTGAATCGTGACTTCAACACGCCAAATGTGTTTTCCACGATGCCACTGGTGCGTTTGTGGGTCGCATTATACTGCCCCTGGGCCTGTGTGTTCGGGGCTCGGAGGGTTGTCCTTATCCAAGCGCAGAGTGCATATATTTGATCACCTGTGACAGTGCAGAGAGAAATGAGTCAATACTTCGTTCTGCATGATGTGTTGGCAGGCTCACTGGTACATTGGTGTGTGATATGTGTGACTCAGTGATTCTTTTATGACATGTACTGCATGTAGCAAATGTGCGGCATCAATGTGTATCACGTAGCCTCACTGCTGCTCCTCCCCCCCGAGCCTATTCACTAGTGTGCACAGCGCAGTTGCATCATTTGCAACCCTACGGCACACCATCGCCATGCCTGTCTGCGCATGTCCACAAACCTGACACCGACACAGTAACGATGTATGCTGAAAGTGGATGGCACATGTGTGTGAGCCATTGGTAACAACGGGGCGGACACAGATGTAGAGTTTATGCCTGGCTGACCTCACCATGCGTTTGAGGGTAGACCTTTGGCTCATGCTGCGGTAATAGTGACACAGACAACAGTTTGCGCTCCCTCATTTACCCCTTCAGCCATGCTACTTAGCATCATTGTATATTGCATGACGGGTGGTGCAGACACTACAACAGAGACACACGCAATAGATACTTACTTAGCAAGGAACCACGCCCAGAGCCACGTATTGAATAACCACACCCCAACGCTGTACTGTCATACGCCGGTCCACTCCGCTTATGATCCCAGTGGGGTACGACACAGCTACATTTCCCAGGTCCAACCCACAGCCTGCACTGACATGTTTATGTCCGCTGTAAACAGCACAATGTCATGTGGTAGGGCCCATGGCCCCCATGCACACATAATGACCACACAGACACACATAGATAGGTTGTGGAACTGGCTACAGGCACATGCACCCAGCATCATTTATTGCCATTGTCACATGTCCAGTGACGCCTTTGCTGGATGGGTGTGGGGTGAGTGTAAGCCACCCCTCGGGGGCTGGTTTGTACTGGCAACAACTACAACAGTGATCAGACAATTAGTTCGAAGTTCAAACAGCAAGGGTCCAGTACTTGAGCTGCACAGAGTTAGTGGCCCTGGATGCACAGCGGCCAGCACAGGAACACCGCCACAGGACGGTAACTTGCGGTGCACTGAGGTTATTACTGGGGACAGTGGGAGGTGTCCTTCCAGAGCATGATGCAGAGGGACGTAGCAAGCACAAACAGGCATATGGAGGAGTTGAATACTACAGACACCTTTTTACCACCATGTCAGTATTAGCTACATCATGATGTAGACAACCCCCAGGCCATAGACTCAGACACAACCAGGGCTCTCCCAGAGAGTGCCCATGACTTCCGTGACACAGAGTCAGTGGCACCAGAGCTGGAGGGGATGCAGTCTGCGATGATGCCTGTACAATGATATGAACGTCGCCATGAGGAGATCAAGACTCAGTTCCGAATGTGTGACCTACTTGACCGCAGTGTTGGCTGGTGGCAGCGGTCAGCGCGGGCCAACCGCTGTTCAGCCAGCTCCACCTGGATCTCTAACACACAAAGTATAAATGGCATGTGGAGATGATTTGTGGTTGAAGGAGGTGGAGGCACCAGACCTGAACAGGTGTGCAGCCTGCGACAATGGCGTGTCCTGCCTGGTACAGACTGTATTGGATTGGTGTGGGGCCTGCTGGACCGCAGCGTAGGCCGTAGGCAGAAGTCTACAAGGGCCCACAGACATGTGTGGTAGGAATGCTATGCACGGCATTGGTGGCACCGCATCGAAAGGAGTATAGTGATATAAACTCAGCCATGAAAAATGTAATCTGCCATAGTGTAATCAAGACTCAGTACCAAATTTGTGACCTACTAGTCCGCTGTGTATGCCGGTGGAGTACGTCAATGAGAAAGAAGTACTGCGGCCTGTGTTGCGGAGGCCGTGATGGACTGAGGAGGCTGCTAAGGTCTTGGGCCTCGGGCTTGGAGCTTGCAACGGCACGTTGTGGGTCCTCTTTGACACACACTGGTGTCGGCTGCTGAGCAGTGAGGCCTGGGTGTGCTGAGGCAGACTAGTCGGGTTCGGGGACCAGAGGCCCGGGGTGCAGTAGGCGCAGATGATCGCAGGCAACATTACTCATGGCAATGGCAACGGCCTCTTGGCGGGGTGAGAGACGCCGCCCTGGCAGACATGTTGGGCATTCCGGAAGAGAACCACGCCCTGAGTTACGTGCTTTTTGTTCACACCCCTACGCTGGCCTGGCCTACGCCAGGCCAGCCCAATCCGCTTACAGGGGGATTTAAGAAGCTACATTTCCGCGATCTTCCCCACTGGCTGGGCTGCCATGGTTGCGTCCACTACACTCCATACACCAGTGTATGTCGACATGCATATGTGTGTGGTCTGAATGCTGCAGTCTTGCCATCACATCCACACCACACTTGGCATTTTGTACATTCTCATTCATTGGTCACTTGCCTCCTTCGCACATGCCTGGTCCCCACCTCCACCCACAATCTGCTATTGTGTGGCTGAGGTGCCATGCCATTGATGGCTTATGTACAAGGCTGTCCCAAGTTCCCACAGTAAGTTGTGCTGTCATGTCTGGTGGATGGGCATGTTGTTTGGCATGTTGTATGTGAGTTTGTAGCGTGTGCTTTACCAGAGTTGTGAGTTGCATAATTGTGGAATTAAGGTGTGTGGTGTGTTCATTTGATACTTACCAACGAGCACTGCATTTACGTAGGTGCCATCCTGGAAGCGCTGGTTGATGATGGACTGTTGGAAGATGTAGGAATCATGCACACTTCCTGGGTAGTTGGCAACGACATTGGTGAAGAGTTCCCGGTGGCCCACTATTGCCTGCACATTGATGGAATTTATGTTCTGTCTGTTGCGGTAATTGTGTGGAGTGTCGGCAGGGGGCACAAGTAGGGCATGTGTGCAGTCAATTGCCCGCAATACGTGCAGGAAGCTAGCTATGGCGTAGAAGCCGTCCTTGGTCTCTAGCTGCTCCTGCACAGTGTGGGGGAAGTATAGGTACTGGAGTGCCAAGCTGATGATGGCATCCAGGACAGGTGTGAGGAACTTTGGTAGGGCTGGCTGTGATACTCCTCCGACTCTGGCAGTTGTTGGTTGAAAGTTACCAGAGGCCAACAGGTGCAGCATAGCCAGCAGCTTTGTCAGAGGTGGGATGTTGGTTGTATGCTGTGTTTGTACCGTCAGCCTGTGGGCAATGATGTTCAGGATGCAGAGGATGGTTGTCCTTTTGAGCCTGTATTGGACAATGACATTCTCTGGTGTTAAGTATGTGAGGCTGGTGTGTTTCCTGAAGGTTGAAAAAATGAAAGGAGGACCCCACACAGGCTTATAGGGGACTGGGGGGATGATAGTTATCAAAAAGGATAGAGGTGTCCCCACGAGAAGGACAGAATGAAGCTGTGTCCAATCCTAATGAGTGTTCACTATGGTGAACCTATTCTCTAAAAGACAGCATACCATCAATTGGGCGGGAAAGGTAAAGGTACAGAGTGTTGTATTCAACTTCTACCAGTATACTTCAACTAAACAATAGCAAGTATATTCTCAAATACAGCTGTGTTTGATAGTTACCAAGACTAAAAGAAGAGATGATTTTTAACAGTATGCTCAACTGAATAAGTTATATTCAGAATATGCTGTATTTAATAAATAACACAATTAAAAAAAGAGAAGGTCCACTGTCTTTGTCTGCACTGCCTCTGTGGTGGTCTGTGGTGGTGGTCCGGGCGGGGGTGGCGGATCTGGAGGTGATGGCAGTGGTGGGTGTTTTGGCCCTGTTGGTGCTCTGAACTGTCAGGTTTCAAGAATATCAGCGCGCCTGCCTAGCGTTTAGAACTACATCTCCCAGAATTCCCGGTGTTACATTGGGGAATAAAAGAGGGGGCGGGGCATAGAGACGTTGCACGTAATTTGTTATTTTGCCGGAGTGTTCCTGGAAGGAGGTTGTGTCGCTGTATTCCAGAGCGACTTCTGAGGACCTTGGTAAATCGGAAAGTGGAAGTTTCCCTCGGCTGTGTGAACGAAGTTCAGATAGCGACGACAGGTATCTAAGGGCGAACTGTGCCTGAACAGTTACTCTCCTTGCTGGTGTCTCGTTCTTCCGGAGCAGGAAGAACGGAGGGAACTCTGTTGGGAAGCGCAGCGGGCTCGCTGTGATTGTGTTCGATCTTTTCCTTACTAGCACGGAGTGACTAGGTAAGAGATAAACAGTGTTGTAGCGATCCTGGGTCGCCGGAAGGCATTAACATCTGTATCCCTCAGAGCGGAGGATAGTGGGGTAGCGCCCTACATTCTACCGTTTCTGGATATCTTGGAACTTTGTCTAATAGTAAACGGAGGTGGATTTGAACTTCCTGTTTGACTGTCACGCGGATGATGGTAGTAGGAAGCTACATCATACCGTGTGCTGATTTTGGCAACAAGTATTGAATACATTTTCTTTGGAGCACGTTCTTGGGTGAAAATCACTTATAATTTTCTATTGAATCTACTTCTGAAGGAGTGGCAAACATACTTCTTGGGAATATTTACGATATCACACTTCTAACAAACCAGGAGGGTAGGTGTGATTCTTGGTGTGGTCTCCATTATGCTTAGTCTGAAGATTGTTGGCCATAACGTTAATATGTGTTTTTGTTTCGTGTAGGGGCTGTTTTATACGAGATAGTACGAGGTGCTAATCAAAGAGTGGAGCAGTGGGTTTCTACTATTCAGGTGAATATAGGACCAAGGGAGGATAGCGAGAATGAAATGAGAGTAGGATTAATGTCTGTGTATTAACCTTGTGGAATTTTCTCGTTTTAGCTATCCCTTCCCAGCTGTCCCCTTCCTTCCCTTCCTGGTTCTTGTTTTATTATCCCTCGCTTGATCACTCGAACACCCTGTATAACAAAAGGGGTGTTGCTGAGGTCAGGAGGTGGACCCCATATTGCTACAATCGGATCCTGCGGAGTCAAGCTCTGACATGAACTGCATGATCAGTAGCTCCATGGCATCTGTTGATCTTCAGGTATGGCTCTGGGCTGGGCTCCCTTTTCTGGTACAGGCTGTCGTCTGACTTTACACCAGGTCAGAGCAGGTGTTAATCTCCTGCTGCTAATGCACCTTATTGCCTGTTTTGAGTTCTTATCGCAGATCTGGCTGGTTGTTGTGAATGTTGCGGAGTGGTGTTGTTGCTGCTTTTTGCACTGGAACCCATACTCTGCATCTCATTAGCGATAGTTGCCCGGGTCATCTGTGGCGATGTTTTTTGCGGCAGCTATCGCGGGTAAACTGGTGATATGGGCTGTTAGCACCAGATTGTGAATGGGGAGATAAATTTATCTCGACTTTGGCTGTGATAAAGTGCTGTTAACTTGGAGATACATCCTTGAGAATATGCCCCAGTGTGTTAGAGAGAAGTGGGGAGACAGAGAGAGAAGACAAATGGCCAACTTCTGAAGAGATGCTTACAAAATATGGGAGTTTGGACAGAGCTGGCAGCTGGTTTCTTTTACATTATGTGTCCGTGAGGAAATGCACAGGGGGAGGAGTGTACCTACGTTCCTAAGTCTCTTACTCTCTTGCTTACTCCTTTTTTTACTCTTGCATTGTTTTACTCAGTCACTTGGTCAACACTACCTTCTTCCCTTCACTCTTTACTTGCCTCATGATTTTGGTTCCAATATCCTTCAATCCTGGTCCTGCCACCCTGCTATCTTTGCAGCTTTGTAAAGCTTCCCATTGACTTTTTTGGGATAGCACAATTTCTGCAGGTGACTGGTTGTGTAGATTGTACATATTTTCCTATTTGTCTACCTGCTAACGCAGAATTTATTTATCAGAATCATAAAAGTAGACAGTCGCTAATTTTTCAAGTGCAGTGTATTGTTCTGTGCGTTATTATAGATACAGACCCACTTTGGTCTAGGAGTACAAATAACTTCTATATGAAACAATGGTCTTTCCAAATGATTGGCTATGGGTGATTTTTGCTTCAATGAAATTGAACTCTCAAAATGTACATAGAACTTATATTTCTTGCTCTTGTAGGTAAGAGTGTATATTCAATAGACCCACGTCTCATGACACCTTAACTGAAGGCTTTTATCCCAGTGATATATACAGTGAGTGTATATGGACTTTTAAAAAGCATATTCCTGTGCCTTCACAAGATTGGGGACACACTAACTTGGTGGTGGTGGTGTTGGCAAATATGTATCAATACCAGCCACTCCAAAAACAGCTTAGGGCAACAAAGTGCATTTTATTGCCTCCTCAATTTGGGTGGGTGATAGCTCATTTGTTGTTCCCACTCCAGGGTGGCATGTGTCTTTACTCCTACTTGTCATCTTTTGTATGAGCGCATAGTTGTGCACCACTTTTTTCATATTTCATTAATGCTTCCTAGGGGTTGATTCCGATCTGGGTCAGAAAGCTCTCCAACCGAGCCGGATCCGGAGTGTTTTCCGACTGAGCAGGAGTACGGCAATCCGACGAGCGAGTACGATGCAGCCGCATGCTGCTGGACTCGGTTCGGTCAGACTCCTATAGAAGTCAATGGGAGCCGGCCGTATGACGCATACATGGGCTCCCATTGACTGAATGGGAATGTCTCGCACAAGGGCGCCCCCTACAGTTGGTACACATCGGTGCTATCCCCACCGTACATGTCTGTGTTGGGGAGACCCTTGGGTCTCCCCCTCTGTCCGAGTCGTAAGGCTGCGGGTGACAGGGGGTCCGACGCCGACCCCCAAAGGCAACGTCCCAGACATTTTGCAAGCTGGAAACTTCGTCTCGCCCAGGCTGTCCGATGCGTGCAACGTACTGGCTTGGTCGTAATTCGCATCCATTGCACGGCATGGTCAGCTTACGGAGGAGTCGTATGGAGCGGTTCGGACCCTGAAACGACTCAGTCGGTGAATTTCGCATTGCTCGAATCGTACTTGTGTGAGAGTCGGGCGGAAAAAACGCACACAGCTCGAACTTTTTACAGCCAGATTGCGTTCGGTGCCCTTCTGACCCAGATCGGAATCGGACCCTTAGTGTAAGGCCAACAGCATTAATGTGGTTTTGGATTCAAAGCTAAATATAATTTTTTGGTGTTTCTGGAACAGAACTCTTCTTACAAAGTTTATCTTTATGTGACAGATACTCCTCCGCTCATATGGTCAAAACTTGTTTACTGAGTTAATGTTTGTGTTTTCTGGTGAATTATTTTCTGTCAGGCTCCTCGGATGTCAATTCAGGTTGTAGAAATATGCCTCTGTCTGCTAGCTGCTTTTCCCTGCACCTTTGTGGTCTCAGAATTGAAAGTAAGGAATTCCTTCCTACTTGTGAGGACATAATTCACTGACAGTTTCATGGTCGCTAAATACTAATTCTCAAATTACAATTCGGTAAATAAAGAGCCAAAAATAGCAATTTAGTAATCAGTAAATACTAATTGCGAATTGATATAATTTGAAATAATAAAAAAAGTTTTTTTTAAATGATTTTTATTGAATTTTCACAGGATATAATTGACAACAGTAATCAGCAAATTTACACTGTGAGATCAGTGAATGATCCATAAGAAGACCACTTAAACAATCCCCAACTACCCCACCCCCCTCCCCAGCTCTTTAACACACCTCACAGACAATCCAGAACATCACAGCAACATAATAGCAATCAGTCCTTGATGCCAGATTACATAACCAGATAGGACCCAGTATCCATCCACACCCTCTTGTAATCTCAAGCAATGCAGGCACATCACACAGCTGGTTCCCCAAGTGGCACAACTGTTGGGGGTTCCTTCAAGTCAAACAACAAGGCTGCTCAAGTCCTTAGATTATCTTTCCAGTGTTTCATCTTTACTGACATTTTTCATCTGCATTTCCTCAGCAGTTGTCCAATCAGAGACATCTCTCACACAATCCACATACCTTGAGGGCTCAACTGTCAGCCATTGTATAGCTATTAGGCATTTTGCTAACAACAAGCCAAGTACGACAAACCTTCTACTAAGTTTTTTATTAGAGGGGATCAGTCCCAATAACACCAGTTGCACCTCTAGCTGTATAGTCCAACCAGTGGCTCTATTCAAGTTGTCCAACACTGTCTGCCAATAAGTGGATAGAGCCAAACAATACCACACCATATGCATAAAGTCTGCCACTAGGCTTCCACAGTAAGCAAAATTACCCAACCGGCAGAATATATAGTATGCAATGTTTTTGGGGAGAGGTATTTTTGGTGCACATCATTGTATTGTATCAATTTAAATCTGGCATTCGAGCTAACAGTCCGTACCCCCTCATGTATCCGTACCCAGTCTTTTTCCATCACTGGTTCATCTAGTATTCGTCCCATTTGGTCTAGACTTGAAGGGTCATTCCAGGGAGGTTATTGCGCATCGCCCTATAAGTATGAGAGATCAATCAGTGCCCCCGCCATCTATAATAATGCCACCAGGGTATAAGAGCATGAAGGGGCACCCAGGAAGGTCGGCCAGACATCTTGTGCTGTAGAAGAGATCTTAGCATACTGTAAATATTGTCCCACTCCCAGATCAAAGGATTCCATGGCATTGTCCCATGTGACAAATCACCCACCAGGATACAGGTCACTTAATGTGTTGCAAACCCATCCTACCACCTCTGCACTGACATGGACTCTGCTATCTTCAGGAACAGTTTATAGCCCATAATAGCATGTCCAGGGGCATGTGGTGCACGCCAAACCACTCACTTCACCACCCCCTCCCACAATTCAGACACCTGGCATATGATATAAGAAATATCTGGAGGAACCCAAGGCCCACTCATCAGCAACATGGGAAATAATCTCACAGCATGAGAATCCTGCAAAATGATTCTCCTCAGGTGACTTCAGGGTTGAGTCAATGGAACGCGTGTTGCAAATGGGCTGCCATGTAGTATAGTTACACATTGGGAAACTCCAGACCTCCACGACTCTAGGGGCCTGATTCACAGAATGAACTTAAGACTCAATCCTAAACTTACTACTATTTTGGTATTCACAGAATGCACTTACTACTTTTGGCATTCACAGAATGCACTTACTACTTTTGGTATTCACAGAATGAACTTACTACTTTTGGTATTCACAGAAGTTAGGATTTTGTCTTAAAACAAACTTAAGACAGACTTAAGACAGACTTAAGTTAGGATTTTGTCTTAAGTCTGTCTTAAGTTTGTCTTAAATTTGTCTTAAGTCTGTCTAAGTCTGTCTTAAGTTTGTCTTAAGACAAACTTAAGACACAATCCTAACTTCTGTGAATACCAAAAGTAGTAAGTTCATTCTGTAAATGCAAAAAGTAGTAAGGGCAATCTGTGAATACCAAAACAGTAGTAAGTTTAGGATTGAGTCTTAAGTTCATTCTGTGAATCCGGCCCTAGGTTCTTTTCAATTTGGATAACCCTATTCATTTCTGCTCATCAGCCCATAACAAGTCAACTATGAGGCTATCAATAGATTTAAAATAGTGTCTAGAAATCATGTTTAGAGTGCTATTGAGTGCCTTGGAGTGTATAAACACATTTTGGGAGCATGATCATCTTTACTATGGCGATTCTACCCAATAGAGAAAGAGGAAGATCCCCCCAGAACCTGATGGATGCACGCCGTCTATCTACCACCCTCCTGATATTAAGCTCCAAGAACAACTGCCCGGTGTTTGTCAGTGGGATCCCTAAGTAGCGGACGCTGTCCGACTCCCAGAAAAGCCCCACATTTGGGAGCGCCTCAATCAATATTCTAGCCAAGCTCCCTAGCAGAAACAACTTGGATTTTGCCGGTTTAACCCGGAGTGCAAAAATGTCCCCACTCTTGCATCAATCAATCAATCAATCAATAAATTAAGCTTGGGCGTAAAATCCGTTCCGCTCGCGGAATTTGCGGATTTTCGGCAAATTCGCAATCCGAAAATTTGCAAATTCGCACGCAGTGGATTTTTTTGCTTGGTGATACAATATTGCGGCGCGCGGCGTTCACTTACCGTCATTCAGCGTTTGCAGAGTTGTTTTTCCCCATATTTTGCGTGTGCTGCGCCATTTTGGATCTTGCTGCGGGATCCCGCGGGAGTTTGGCGGCCTCGATTACGTCATCGCTGCTTGCCACCTTGCACAGCACGCATCACGAGAGCTCGCAATTGCGAACACTTAGATGCGGCGGGCAGCAACAATCTCGCACTCGCGAAATTGCAAAATTTGCAATTCTGCACAAGAAATCCCCCAGCAAGCAGCATAAACCTTCTGAAAATGATCATTTTTATCAGAATAACTCCTCAGGTTGACATTTGCCTGCACTTTTTTTTGCAAGGAGTCCATTTTGGGGGTGTGGGGGGTGGGAGGAAGTCTCCAACTTCCTGTTCCTGTCCAGCAGGCTCCTCCCAGTGCTTTCTTCATGTGCTGGTCACTTTCATTTGGATCTTGACCTGGAAGGATTACTTTTTGTGGATGCTGCTGGATATTTGGATTTGAGGCCTTTTTGACTTTCTTTGGATCACTTTTAGATTAGAAATTTCACAAGTAAGTTTGATTGGGGCATTACAGTTGCTGCAACTACAATTTTGGAATTTTCGATTTTTGGGCTGTTGTTGGGGTCTTTTGCCCAGGGGTACTCAGTGGTGGATGGACTGAGTCTTTCTGTGGGGTCTCTTTAATGTAAACATCATGGAGGGCATGGATGGCATGGGATTGTGCTGATTTTTGTGTGTTTTTCGATTTTTGGGGGTGTTGATGATAGGGAAATAGCCATGTGGGTGGGGGCCATTTTGAGTGCTTGTACAGACAGACCCTGGCCATGTGCTGGGGGGCAAGGGGCCATTTTGAATGAAGGCAGTGTTCTCAGGCCTGCACCCATTTTGCCTAGCTTTCATCCATTATGCCCAGGGGTAGTGAGTGGTGCATGGGCCTAGTCTTTCTTTGGGGTGTCTTGAATTTAAGCATCATTGAGGGCATGGATGGCATGGGATTGTGCTGATTTCTTTGCGTTTTTCGATTTTTTTGGCTTCTGTTGGGGCCTTTTGCCCAGGGGTAGTGAGTGGTGCATGGACTGAGTCTTTCTGTGGGGTCTCTTATATGTAAACATCATGGAGGGCATGGATGGCATTGGATTGTGGTGATTTTTGTGTGTTTTTCGATTTTTTGGGGTGTTGATGGGGGACTGGCCCTGTGGGTGGGGGCCATTTTGAGTGCTGGTACAGGCAGGCCCTGGCCATGTGCTGGGGGGCAAGGGCCATTTTGAATGCAGGCATTGTTCTCAGGCCTGCACCCATTTTGCCTAGCTTTCATCCATTATGCCCTGGGGCAGTGAGTGGTGCATGGGCCTAGTCTTTCTGTGGGGTGTCTTGAATTTAAGCATCATTGAGGGCATGGATGGCAGGGGATTGTTCTGATTTTTGTGTGTTTTTCGATTTTTTTGGCTGCTGTTGTAGCCTTTTTCCAGGGGTAGTGAGTGGTGCATGGACTGAGTCTTTCTGTGGGGTCTCCTTAATGTAAACATCATGGAGGGCATGGATGGCATTGGATTGTGGTGATTTTTGTGTGTTTTTCGATTTTTTGGGGTGTTGATGGGGACTGGCCATGTGGGTGGGGCCATTTTGAGTGCTGGTACAGGCAGGGCCTGGCCATGGGCTGGGGGGCAAGGGCCATTTTGAAGGCAGGCAGTGTTCCCAGGCCTGCACCCATTTTGCCTAGCTTTCATCCATTATGCCCAGGGGTAGTGAGTGGTGCATGGGCCTAGTCTTTCTGCGGGTTGTCTTGAATTCAAACATCATTGAGGGCATGGATGGCCTGGGATTGTGCTGATTTCTGTGTGTTTTTCGACTTTTTGGGGTGTATAACTGATGTTCCTCTGTCTTCCATTGCTTTTAAGTGCACAAGAGAACCACCAGTGCCAGGAAGAAGTCCTGCAGCGGTGTGTGCAGCATAACGTCACGCGACGTCACGTGTGGCCACAGACAAGACAACTCTGCAACTCGTGCAACTGCGGCCTGCTGTTTTGACATCTGAAGAAGATGGCCCCAAAAAAGTTCCCCGTAGCTCCTCTAGCAAACAAATTGCCAGTAAGGAGCAGAAGAAGCAAGTGGCGCCACTTACTAAGGACACTGGTGTGCTGCCCGCCACATGTTTTGGGGAAAAAAAAGTACGCCTGCAGCGGGATCTGCTGGGGACCAAGCTGGGAGCAGCACCCCCGCTCCATTGGGCTCAGTGTCACCACCACCACGCCAACTTAAGTCCAATCCCTTGAGTACTTTAGAGGCATCCAGTATAGTTGTTCAATCACCATCGACCAGTGATGTTGGCTCATCGCAAGAAAGTAGCAGCATCCCTCAATCAACACAGGTTGTTGTAACTCATCTGACGAGTGTTCAACAACCACAGCCGCAACAACAACCACATGTGCAAGTACAAGCCCAAGTACATGTGGAAGGAGAGGCAGCGCAAGGAGATGCGCAAGCAGAGGTGCATGGAGCGGCACAAGTGCCCACAATAGTTGTTCCTCCCGAAGTATGGGCACATCAGGAAATCGAAATTCAAGCCGAGGTATCATTTGAGGAAGCCACTCCTCCTGATCATTCATTGTCTTCCAGATCCCTAGCAAGGAAAAGATCAAGGATGGTCTCTACATCTTCTTCAAGCCCCCTTCCTTCTGATGATATGGATGAAAATTGGGAACCACCACGGCCGTCTGAGAGTGAGGCACACCATGATCTGACAAAGGTAGCTAAGCGTAAAAAGAAGGTCCCCCAAAGTCTCGTACTTATGGAGTGTGATGATGACGCTGAACAAGAAGTGGCGTATACTCCTGCTGATGAAGACTCTCACGACGCAGTCATCATAAACGTCACTGCAGCCCCAGCGGGCATGCAGCAAACAGACATTTTGACCCTAGCCCGAAAAGCTGCTGAGCGTGATGTTGTCGACGAGGCAACAATGGGACCACCACCATTGCAGTTAAGTAGTACACCACCACCTACCGCTTCCATATTTTCTCGCCAGAAGGGACCTCCATCCACCTCGACCTCCATTTCCTCAATTAGTGGTGCTGCAAGTGCACAACGTAGTAAAGTTCAGCAACATACATCTTCCACTTCATCTGGCATTAGCATGACCAGTATCGCCTCCTCCGCCCCCCACAGACATTTGAAGTCCGCAGTTTGGGACTTCTTTAGTGTTAGCACAACAAGGGAAAACATAGCCATTTGTAGCATTTGTAAGCTTGGAGTTAGTCATGGTAAGCTTGGTACCAACTATGGTACCGGAGGCCAGAGAGGTCATCTTGAGAGACAGCACACTGTCAAATGGCATGCGCACCTAAAGGAGATCAAGGAAGCCCGAATTGCAAGTCAAGAAACTGTATCCGTTGATGTTTCATCTTATGATGACGAGGAGGAAGAAGCGTCAAACATTTCTTCACTTACACCCAGTACCCCTGTCAGCAGCACACCCCCTGCAAGATATATGAGCCACACTAAGAGTATGGGAGAGAGTGAGACACCAATGCGAAAAAGTTCATCATGACCGAGTGTAACTGGGTCGAAGAAGTCATCATCATCATCCCGTAAAATCATGGTCCAGCCCACCATTAGAAGCATGTTGTTTTCAGATGCGCCATTTGAAGACAACCACCCAATGACACGTCTGTATAACACTAAGCTGGCTAAAATTCTAGCTCTGGACCTTCTCCCTTTTTCTTTTGTGGAAGGGGTTGGTTTTCTTGAATTAGTGGCAACGCTCTGCCCTAAATGGAAGGTTCCTAGCCAGTTCTATTTTGCAAGAGTTGCCGTCCCAGCACTACATGAAGATGTGCTGGAGATGATTGGGGCATCTTTGCAGAAGAGTGCTGTTCACACTATACATCTGACAACAGACATGTGGACCAGTTGCGCAGCCACTGATTACATGTGCATCACTGCACACTGGGTCTCTTTTTCAGGGGTTACAGCAAAGCTAAGGGCAGGTGTTGACCCGGAAAACGTTTTTAAAGCTGCTCGGAAACATGCAACACTAGCCATGTTTGGCATGGAGAGAAGTTAATACCCCTTATTCCCTTTTAACAAAGCAGTGAGCCACACTATCAAAATTGCTTAATGGACTTGACTGACTTTTTTTAGAAATCACACTCACGCTCACAATTGCACTTTATTTAGGCCCCTTACACTCACACACCCGTTGGCAAGGAAAAAAAGATCCCCATCAAAGTGTAGCCCTCCTGGGCTGCCCGACGGGCATTGCACCGCCAGCCTGCCGTAGGAGCTGGATGCCAATGATGACGCTGGACGGTCACCGGATGGGATGACAGTTGTCGTCCAACCGGTTACTTGTGTGAGGTATCCTAAACTTTCCGACAAGGGTTCACACCATGCACTTTCCCGTTCTTAACTAGTGAGAGAAATGTCATTTTGAGCCACTTCTTTGGCCCCCTCTGGGAACTCTGCACAAATTATTTTGTTTACTACTATGGAGAGAAGTTAAACAGGGGAAAACATTTTGCAGGAGTATAACACAAAGGTCTTTCAATGGCTGTCCCCAATAAAACGCAAGATTGGTTATGTTTCCACGGATAATGGTGCCAATGTAGTTAAGGCCATGCATATGGGTAACTATTTCAGAGTGCTGTGTTTGGCGCACTGTATAAACCTGGTTGTTAAAAAATTATTGAGTGAAGAAAGTCCAGTGTGCGAGTTACTGACCACCTGCCGAAGAATGTGCACACATTTCAGCCATTTTTTTAAGGCCCAGAAGCATCTGAGGGGCCTGCTACATCAACGTAAACTGCCAGGGAAAGCCCTCATCCAGGAGTTGGCAACACGTTGCAACTCAACCTTCTACATGCTTGAGCGTCTGTATGAGCAGTGTGCGGTAGTCGATCAGTATTTCTTTACACAGGGTGCAGCTATGAAGGACCTGAGGATACATGTGGAGCAATGGAAGCTAGTTCAAAGCCTGACAGACATGCTTCGTCCTTTTGAGGTCTTCACGCGTGCAGTCAGCAGGGAGGACTGTAATTTGGGAAAAGCTATCCCATTGTTGCGCATGCTAGAGCACCAACTGAAGGCGGCGTCTTCTACATTTCAAAAAGATGAAGAAAAGCAAAAAGCTTTTGATTTGGCGGAGAAATTATTAGAGCGCCTACTTTGCGATGAACGTCTTCAAAAGATCCTCACAGAACAGCATTACATTTGTGCTACTATTCTGGATCCACTCTACAAAAAGGCACTGGCAGGCAGAGTATTCTTTCCTTTTGGTGACGCAGAAGTTTCAAAAAACAAACGTTGGCTAGCTGTGTCAGCCATGAGGTTTGAAAGAGAACGGAAATTGAAGGAAAAGGCAGTACATCAGCATCAGCAGGCCAACTGGAGTCAAAAGAATCCACTTCTGCACCTGTGGCTGTGGCAGAAGTGAGTGATTTTCCCTCTCAGCCGTTAAAGACACCAGCAACCGGATCATTTGCACCAGACACAACAGTAACATTGTGTGAAGAAGAGGATTGGCTAACTCAGCTTGGGTTTGCTTCTCAAAAGGTCCCAGCAAAAAGTAAGCAAAGTGGAGGAACCGTGGAGAACCTTGAGTCGATGGTGCAGGACTATCTGAATGACTCAACAGAGGTCTATGTTCATGATGATCCATTGGCGTATTGGCATGGGAAAAAAGAATTGTGGCCAGAGATCTCCAACCTGGCTATAAATTACTTGTCTTGCCCACTTGCAAGTGTGTCTTCTGAACGTGTTTTCAGTGCTGCTGGTGGCATTGTAACTTGCAAAAGGACCAGCCTCTCGCCCAAAAATGTGGAGAGGTTAACAATGATCAAGAAGAATCAGCACCTCATACCACCAGATTTTAAAATACAAGAATACACGCAGGAAGAAGACGAGGAGGACACCAACTTAGATGAGGGAAGTTCTTCTCTGTTAGGTATCCTACTCCCGCCTGAATTCGCAGAGTATGAGGACGAACTCTTCTTCCCTGACACCGAGCCCTGAAAATGAGACAATGAATCAATAACTTTCTTTTTCGTCCTTATTCACTTTTATTCCTGTGTGTATGTCTTTCATTGTTTTGCAAAGTCTATATAAAAAAAACTTTTATCACCTAATCACAAAAACAAGCCCATCAGCAGAACTGTCTTCACTTATTTGCTTATTGATTTGAAGGTGCTGCAGTCTGCATTCCTCAGGTTCACAGGTTCACAAGAACATGCTCCTCTATCCTCCTCCTCCAGACTCCCTCAAAGCAGATGACTGGATTACGCCCAATGAAGAAAGACTCTGCACTTGTGGGGTGTTCTACTTCTTAGCGGGTGAGTTGACGGCTCTGGGGCCATTGCTGGGAAGGTCTAATACCGAATAAAAGTGTTTTGGAGAAAATCAGAGTTGAAAAAGTTTTTGCCTTTTTGCTCACTATCATGTTTTCGGGGGCCTGTTTGGGTGGGTTCCTGTGTTTGGGGGTGGGTTTTGGGGTCTGGGAGCACTGCTGGCACAGTCTAATGTTGATTGCATTTGTTTTCCAGGACATCCATGGTGGAAAAGTGGAGTTATGACCTAGCTGTACAGCGCGTTTGGACAGAAGGCCGAAAAATATTGTAAGTATGAGATTTTCCATTTTTCCTTTTTGCCTGTTTGGGGGTGTTGTGCTTTTTTGCGGGTGGGTTGGCGGGTCTTGGGGCATTGCTGGGAAGGTCTAATACCGGATAAAAGTGGTTTGGCGAAAATCGAAGTTAAAAAAGTTTTTGCCTTTTTCCTCACTATCACGTTTTCGGGAGCCTGTTTGGGGGGCTTCCTGGTGTTTGTGGGTGGGTTTCGGGGTCTGGGAGCACTGCTGGTTATGGATACTTTTGATTGCAAGAGGTTTGAAGCAAATCCATGGTGGCAAAGGGGAGTTAGGGCCTAGCTGCAGAGCGCGCGTGGAGTGATTTTGGAAATTTGCCCATTTTTGAAGTTTTGCTTTTTGGCTGTTTGGGGGTCTTCTACTTGTTTTCGACTGGGTTGACGGCTTTGGGGCCATTGCTGGGAAGGTCTAATACCGGATAAAAGTGGTTTGGAGAAAATCGGAGCAGAAAAAGATTTTGCGCTTTTGATCACTTGCCTGTCTTTGGGGTGCTGTTTGGCGGGCTTTTAGGTTGTTGTGGGTGGGTTTTGGGGTCTGGTAGCACTGCTGGCACAGTCTAATGTGGATTGCATTTGTTTTTCAGGAAATCCATGGTGGAAAAGGGGAGTTAGGGCCTAGCTGCACAGCGCGTTTGGACAGAATTGAAAGAAGGCCGAAAATATTCAAAGTATGAGATTTTCCATTTTATTCTTTTTGCCTGTATGGGGGTGTTCTGCTTTTTTTGTGGGTGGGTTGGCAGGACTTGGGGCATTGCTGGGAAGGTCTAATACTGGATAAAAGTGGTTTTGAGAAAATCCATGCTGAAAACCGTTTTGGCACATTAATTTAGGGCTCGTTAGGGTTAGCACTAGCAGCAGGATTGCATGTGTTTCGGGGTGTTCTAGAATTTTGCAACTGAGTTCTGGGGTCTTAGAGCACTCGTGGGAATGTGTAATTTTGGATGCAAGTGGTTTGAAGAAAATCCATGGTGGGAAAGGGGGGATTTGGCCTAGTTAAAGAAAGCGTTTGCCACTATTCTTAACTTAGGGCTCGTTAGGGTTAGCAGTATTGTATTGCATGTGTTTGGGAGGGGGGCTGTTTGTGGGGGGGTTTGCGAGTCTTGGAGCGATGCTGGGTATGGATACTTGTGCTTGCTTGCAAGTGGTTTGAATACAATCCACGGTGGGTAAGGGGGGATTTGGGCCTACTTTACTTTCAAAGTATGTTTTTTCAGCATTTTTCTGCTAGGCCTCGTTTTTTGAGATCTGATTGGGGGTCTTCTACATTTTTGCGACTGGATTTAGTAAGGGTCTGGGAGCACTGCTGGGAAGGTCTAATTTTGTTCTAAAACACAGTTTACAGTACACCTAGCTTGAGGGGAAAGATCCGCTAAATTAATTCGCCCATACTTATTTATCCTTCAAAAGGAGACTCAGACAGAGTATGCACTTTCAAAAATATTGTACTGTCTATTAGGAAACTCAAAGTGTGACTTTTTGCACTACACAGCATACATACCTTATATTTATTTGTCAGTGGTGTTCTAATATCACTTCCTGT
Organism: Lissotriton vulgaris; assembly: GCF_964263255.1. Lineage (NCBI taxonomy): Eukaryota > Metazoa > Chordata > Amphibia > Caudata > Salamandridae > Lissotriton > Lissotriton vulgaris. Next base: position 1,255,035,560 of record NC_141696.1, read on the forward strand.
TTTTCCATCAATAATTACAGGCCGGGTTTCAGTCTGTGCAATGGGGAAAAAAGGATGAAGTCAGGCTTCAAATTAGCGAGCCGTAATTCAGCATCCGCCAGGCAGGCAGTGGACAGGGTGTCTTCTGGTCACCAACATTGATGGACGGAGCGTCAGCTGGAATGGAGGAGTCCCGCTAATAAGAGGAATGGTTTGATGCATGCAACTTACCAAATTCAACAGGACAACTACAACAACATACAGATACAGTATCCGTTCTTTTCTAATTATCTTTTAAGTAATGTTATTGCTGTGAACTTCTATGAGTGTGACTCTGCATTTCTTTGATCTCTGCTTCTAAATTCATCCCTACAGCCATTCTATAGGTTTTACTTCTGCTATTTTTTAAACCTAATTTAATGTAAGAAGTGTTTCTCTGAGTGCAGAGATAGGCAAGTGAAAACGCATAATTATTACTGCAGCCCTGTACTGTCACATTCTTTCATTCACGGTTGTCGAAAGTACTACTTACTTTTCAGTAACCATGCATGCAGTAGTGCTCTTCCTTTATGTCACTTAAAAGATTTATGGTTAGCTTTTTACCCAAAGATTTCTTTATCTTCAATTATTATTTTTCCATGCTGTGCTTTTTTTTCTTCCCTCAACAAAACTTTCCCAAAATCCCCCATTCCCATCCATTTTCCAACCCCTAACCCTCTTCCCCCGGGCTGTGTGGTTTTGATTGATGTGTGACTGAATTACAGCAATAATTCCACACACTTGCTGGGGAGGATAAGGTCATAGCAACAGGCTGGTGAAGGAATCCGAGGATATATTCAATTCTTACTCAGCTTGACACTCAGTCACTATTGGCGAATGAAAGCAGATTTTCATGTGCGCCATCAACTTGATTGGTCATCAAGAACATCCTCCTCCTAGACGTGGCAAATTATTACGCTGCTGTGTCCTTCACCTTCGGTATTATTTCTTGTAGTAATAGCCAATGTCAAAGAAATTCAACGCAAGTACTAGTTATACTTTTAATACTTTACCATTTGTTAGGCTACATTGTGGCACTGTTCTAGTGTACTGTCACCTGCTATATTCTCTATTGTACCGTTCTAATGCTACGGTAAGGACAAACAAGGTTTCGTTTTCTTTTTTTTCAGATGCTGCAACTGCCACTGTGTAACACCACAAGTACCACTGCAATGATGACATTTCATCCACCCAGGATTGCCAACCTTAATTGCCATTTCGCGTGCAGCCAGCCCTGTGCCCAGCCCTATTTCCAAACACAATTTACAGGTAAGATAAGCGTTTGGGGGGAGGTAGTATAATGGAGTATTAGGAGAGACGAGAGACTGACGGTCCTAGGACTATTGAATTCACTTACTCTGTGAGAGGCACTTAGTTTTGAAAACATTTGAGCCATTAGTACTTACACAGCTTGAACCAAGATGCCACTTAAGTTTCTGGACTGTTAAACCCCCACCCACCAGCCTCAAAAGCAGTAAAAAACACATATGCTAAGATAAAGTTTAAAGTATATTTATATATCCCTAACATAAATAATCTCCCGCAAGACCCAACCTACCCCCCCTCCCGAACCCCAACGAATGTCCCTGAAAACTAAGTCCAAGAAAGTAGAAAACCCAACTCCCAATTCCCACCCCCCAGAAGTCTTTAAAATAGGGGCAAGGGACAGTCTCCTCCTACTGCTGGCTGCTGTTGACTTTTCGGGCCAGGTCGGCATGCTCCTTGCCGAGGGTCTCGAGCAGGGTTTTGGTGTTGAGGAGCTCCTGCTCGAGGTAGGAAACCCTCAGGGAAAGGCGGTGCAGCCTTTTTTTGGAACTGCTGTGGGGGGCAGCTGATTTCTCTGCTGCTCGGCGGTGGCGGGTGGCTGCGGTACCCCGGCTCCGTACTGCTGGAGACCTGTTTTACTGACTGGCTGACCCAGGGAGCGCGGAGGAGGATGCAGGTGTCGCCGTGGATGTTGTTGACGTACTAGTCTGCGTGTCCTCCTCCTCCTGGGCCACCAGCCGCCGATATTCGGCGCCTGTGGCCTCCAGCCTCCGTTGCCGGGCCCTTTTAGCCAGCTCCTTCTGTGTTGGTTTGAAAGGAGCATCTATATGAAGAAAGAAAGACATAGTCTGTAACCAATGCTCTTTAAGATTAACAGAAAATGATTCCGCAGAAAGTTGTGTCACAGTAGAACTAGCAACTTGCAAGCGTAGTACATAACTATTGTGGCCAGTATCTATCTAACCTCCCACTTCTTCATCCTTGCTCTAAAATTAGTGTGAGTTTAAGGAATCAATTATACGAGCACTATGGACTCACTCCATTAGAGTCGACTATGACAGTACACCAGTCTTATTCTTCTTCTTCTCTCTTGTTTAGCAAAATTGGTAAGTTAACTTCTGCAAGCCGTCATAATGCCAGCGCAGTCAACTTGCACCCGAGAAAAACAGACGCCCGCCATGATGAGTGAGACAGACTTGCGTTACTGTACCAGTCCAGTACATGCAGGTGGTGTTGCTCTTACTTTTCTATTATGGGTGGCACTGAGAATACTCTGTTACAAGGGCTACTGCTTAATTAATTTAACTTTCACCCTACAGTGCCAATGAATACTAGAAAAGGAAAATGAAGAAGATAAATAATCTGATTATCTATCACTGCACATGGTATGTATTTGCTTACATATGGGATCACTTTAGGTGCTTTGCTTTTTATTGAGTGAACAGTGATACATCCACACATGAATGACCGAGTTCTACTAAACTTATTAACAGAGGAAGTGAGTGGCCATCGTAATAGCCAGATATATGCTGTGCTTGCAATACAAACTACTGCTACTATTCATGGTAGTATTCAGACAAAATTACAACTTATTTTCCTTGCCTTTCCTACACTGGGACGGACGTGCGGGTGAGGTGTTACATGCTCTTCAAAGTAACACTTAGTTCATCGAGTGACCATCTACTCTCTCTAGATACACATATGCTATCTAAGAGTCAGATAGTACCATGGCATCCATTCAAACTATATGTCAATCATTCTTCTTCATGTCTCTCATCTGGACAAACCTTACGTTTTCTCACGGGGAGCACACTATGCAGTCTGCAATCTCAATAAGTAAGGAATATAAGAGCTTACCACTGCCCGCCACTACCGTGGCAACCCGCACAGCAGTTTGGTCCGGCACTTGCCCCGCCTCCTCCCCAGAGCTTTCCTCCTCCACCTCTGCGCTGGGCCCAGCACCAGATGTTCCACCTACAAAGTACATTTAAGAATGTTAGATGTCATAGACGTACACCACTCACTAGTATTTTGTCTAGAAATGAAGAAATGTGAATACAGAAACCAATCTAATAATTTGTGACTGTCTACTCTAAAGTAAAAATGTCCCTTTTTCCAGGGAAGGGTGTTGTCTTGCTGCACTTTTTGGCACAACTGATGAATGCTTGCTTTTTAACACGCACCATTTTTCTCATAACAGACAGAAGCTTCACTTCTAAGAACAAATCATCATCATCACCACTAGGACAGAGGACCAACGATTCAGCACCAAAAAGAAAAATTAAGGTTCAAACCAGGTGAGGGCTCGGCTCGCCCACAATAAATGTGTGAAATAAATCACTATAAGCACTTTGCCATTTTTAATCAACCGTTTATGTTTTATGACAAGCTTGATTTTAATAAATATTTTTACTTTTAATAAAGCTTTAAAACTTAAATAGACTGTGGTTTTTGGTCAAGAGTGAATGAGCAAAAGGTTTTGCAATTTGCAAGCATGAGTCCGTGCCTCTGACACTTCTGGACTCTGACTCCGTACTCTTGTCCTGTTAGTTTATGTTATGTTAGTTTATTTCTTCTATAGCGCACGGCTACTCCAGGGAGCATCCCGGCGCTTTGACGAAGAATATCAACAAGTAAGACAACAACATAACAACTAAAATGCAGGCAGATAAGAAAGGGAAAAAAATGATTCAGTAAAAAGCCACGTTTTCAGATCTTTTCTAAAAGCAAGGAGACTGGGAGCCTGTCTGAGGAAGAGTGGTAGTTCATTCCAAGCCTTTGGGGCTAGATAGCGGAATGATCGACCTCCCAACCTTGCCCGCCTGATAGCCGGGACTGTCATCTTGGATAAATAAGATGATCTCAAAGACCTGCTAGGTACATAGCGGGAGAGACATTTCCTAATGTACTTAGGGCCAGTGCCTTGTTGAGCTTTGAAGGCAAAAGTCAGGCTTTTGAAAAGAATTATCTTAGCAATCGGTAACCAGTGTAAGGTGTTCAATAAGACAGTGGCACCTGCTCTTCTCGGGAGCCCGTAGATAGCACGGGCTGCCGAATTCTGGACTACCTGCAAACGAGTCAAAAGATATTTTGGTAGACCCAGAAAGAGAACGTTAGCATAGTCCAGTTGAGATCCAATCAAGGCCTGGACAATTATTTTCCTGTGCTGAAAAGACCCTAAAGGAAGAAACTTCCTCAGCATCCGTAAAATGCCGAAGCATTTACCTGAAAGGCTCAAAATATGTGGCCCAAAGGACAGTTCACTGTCCACAATCACTCCCAAGTTTTTGGCCTTGAGAGACACATTGTCTGGGGGAAACATATCTTGGGGCCACCAAGCTTTCCAGTCTGGTTCACAGGCGCATCCAAAAAAGAGCAGTTCAGACTTATCAGAATTACACTTTAAGCCATTACATCTGAACCACTCAAAAACCGCACCAAGGCAATCCTTGATCTGTATGCCGTCGAATGACCCGCCCCTATCACAAGTGAAAAGGAGCTGGGTGTCATCGGCGTAGGATACGATCTGGGCGCCAAAAAACTCCGCAACTACCGCCAGAGGGGCCATAAAGATGTTAAACAGCATGGGGCTGAGAATGGAACCCTGCGGAACCCCCACCTCTAGCGGAGCCATATCAGCGGAGAAAGGCGGCGCCCAGATCGTTTGCCGGCGGTCGGACAGAAATGATTTTAGCCAGTTCCACACCGTTCCCCGAAGGCCGCTCTCCCAGAGTCTTGCAAGGAGGCGATCGTGAGAAACGGTGTCGAAGGCCGCCGACAAATCCAGTATTACCAACATGGCTCTTCCCCCAGAGTCGAGTACTTCCCTGATGGCATCCGTGACCTCGAGAAGAGCCGACTCCGTGCTATGATTTGCACGGAATCCGGATTGTGTGGCGTGCAACAGGTCGTTTCCTTCGATGAAATTGGAAATCGTCCGATGTGCAAATCTCTCAGCCACTTTCGCCAGAGCAGGGAGAAGGGAAATAGGCCTATAGTTGGCGTGGATCAGGGGGTCCAAGGTGGGCTTCTTGATCAATGGCAGGATCAAGGCATGCTTCCATGCCTGCGGAACCTCACCAGTTGACAGGGAAGAGTTCAAAAGGGGGTTTAGCAGAGCATTTAAGGCTGGTGCCACTTTCCCCAGATGTTTAGCCGGGCACGGATCAAGTGGAGAGCCTGATTTCAAACTTGACAAAAGCTCAAGAGACGTATCCAGAGACAGATGGGGGAATTCTGAAAGAAAAGGGCCTTGACCCTCCATAAATGAAGGGAGGGATAAGGAACTCTAACCCAACTGTGAGCTGGAGTGGGAAAGAGATGCTTGAATGGTTGTGATTTTACTAACAAAGAAAAGTGCAAGTTGTTTTATCCATACTTCTGAATGAGTATGAGATGGAGTGCAGCTGGCCGGAGAAGTAAACTCTTGAACAACTTTGAAAATTTCTTTACAACCATTTTAAGCCTCATCAATTCGACGCTCGAAGTAAGCCTTTTTTTCAATCCAAATCGATTGATGGTAGGCTTTGGTTAACGCTTGATATTTCACTTTTTCAATCGGATCATATACCCGTCTCCAAACTCTCTCAGCCCTTTTACAACCCTGGCGTTGCAACTTTAACTGGGGAGAGAACCATGGGGCCGACGCTCTACGTTCTCCTGGTTTAGGCTTTTTTTCGGGGATTAAGGTCTCAAATCTAGTAATCAGCCATTTATGGAAGAGAGTAAGATTCTCTTCCAAATTGCCCAAAAGAGGACATGGAAAGATGGAAAGGGCCTCAGATAACATATCCACCGAAAGTAGATGGAATGGGCGCGAAGTACGTGTGGTCTCTATTGATTCTCTCACCCGAGTAGGAGCGGTGTCAGGCACGGAAAAGGAAATCAAAAAATGATCAGACCACAGTACTGGTTGTATGGACGTTATAGCAATGGATTTTGTAGAAAAAACCTGATCTAGTGTGTGGCCTTTAGTGTGTGTCGGTTCTTTCAGGAACGGAGACAATCCTAATGGGGCTGTAATGTCATTAAGTTTCGTTGCCTCGGGGTCAAGTATATTATCCATGTGGACATTAAGATCCCCGAGAAGAATACAGTGCTCAGATCTAAGACAGGGGACTGAGAGAGCTACTTGTAGTTCATCAAAAAACATCCCTGCAAGTCCCGGGGTTCTATACAAAAGAATCCCGGTACAGGCCTGGAGGGGAGAAAAATGAAGGGTGAAACCAAGGGCTTTGCATCCCTGAATATTCTCTACCGGAAAAGTTGAACAGGGAATGTTTTTATTTACAACAAGTGCTACTCCTCCTCCTCTTCCCGATGTTCTGTCCCTCCTGAAGATGTTGTATTCCGGAGGGATGGCGTTGGCTAAATCGGGAGCGTAGCAATCGCTCAACCAGGTCTCTGTAAGAAACAAACAGGATATGTTGGAATTCTGTAATAGATTCCAAATATCAAGAGAATGGCAATTCAGAGATCTGGTATTAAGGAGATGACATTGAAAAGGAGCCGGGATAATATCCGACGCGGTTCCAGTCGACATCGAAAGACGCCAACCGCAGGTTAAGCAACCTCTCCTTGAAGCCCGACCGCCAGGGAAGATAGAATGACAATGCCCACGAAAGGGGCGTAGAGCAAGTAAATCTACCGAAGTATAATAAATCATAACTCTAAAATTGCATAGAAGCCCTAAAAATACAAAGAAGAGACCCAACCGTCCTGCCCCGTCCGCCTCCGGAACGCTGACGGGCGCAGACGGGCGCAGATGGGCAGGACTCTGGCAGGACTCCTGCGTTGGATAATCATCATTGGGGATCAATCATCGATGAATTCGGGAGCTAAATGACTCTGCCACACTATCTAGTCAGTAAGGAGATTGGGGGTTCTTCAAAGACTGATATCACTGAGGTATGTGGAAAGTCTACCTGCGCCCATTATAATTGATAAACAATGCACTATTTAGTGTCCATAGTTCTGTTTGTGCAGATTTGTCCCTGCAACAGTAGTAGTATGGATTGTCCTCCTATCCAAACCAAAAGTAAAGTAGTATCTTATTCTTTCTTGGTGGTCATTCACCTTTTTATTGTTGGGAATTGTCAAAGCATAAACATTTATAAGACTTGAAAAGACATTATGGACAATCCCAGAGGACTGCACTCAGTGCATAGAGAGGGATGTACGACGTTACGATGTATGGTTTTACCACGCGTACCTTTACAACGTGTTTTTTACAACGCAAGCCGTTACCACAACTTGCGTTGGAGGGGTGCGGACTTAGGAATTTTTTAATTTACTATTCAAACACCAGCCTACATACAGTAGGGAAGGCGTTGGATAGTAAATTAAATTATTCCTTGTCCTGTAGCGCCCTCCAGCGCAAGTCGTGGTTACGACTTGCGTTGTAAAAGACACGTTGTAAGGGTACTGCGGAGTAAAATCCGCATCATAAAGGATGTTCCCCATAGAGAGCTATTGCTGACGAGAATGGGAGTTTCGTTTAACACCTTTTGCCAAATGTGCAATCTTAGTTAGCTACACAGACAGACTAATAAGAATAATCTTGTAATACCACAGAGAGTCATAGTCGAGGCAGGATAAGAATTTAGATACAGTCTACAAGAAGATCAAAGACGATTTAGAAAAAATGTACGCTAGGAAAAAATAGGTACTCTATATTAAAATTAAAACTTACCGGGACCAGCAAAGGAGCCCTCGTCTGACCTATCCTGGCCTTGTTCAGCAGCAGCAGCCTCCTCCAATGTCCTCTTGCCCCTGGGGGAACTGATGCACAACATGAAAGAAAAAAAGACCCGAAAACATGGATGATTGTTGTCAACCAAATCAAACATTACAAAAGAACAATAACAAAATATTTTGGCGAAATAGCAAATAGACAACTATTCCACAAGATATATTGACCTATCCTATGTGGTCTACTACGATATTAGTATTGCTTGATTTGCGGACCGTCGACTTGGAAAGTTATGTAACTCACTAAACAAACTACTAAAAAGGTTTGCCTAGGACTGGCAGGCAGCAGTCCGCAGCATGCGAAGTGACAGACAAACTCCATCCTGATTGCAGATCAGCGACATTACTAAAAAGTTTCCTACTACATTAACCAGTCATTAAAATACTCAAACTATCAATCCAACACCACTATTTCTTCTTATTGCCAGGTGTACAAAGGAAGGACTGGACTTGAGTCTGTAGGGGCAGATTTACAAGCCCCTTGCGGCTCTTTTGCTCCGTTGTTGCGTGACTTTTGTGACGCAGCGGCAGAACAAAAGAGGCGCCATGGTGCGGCGTATATTAACAACGTGACGCATATGGGAGATGCATCACATTGTAAAGCCCTGCACCATCAGGGGGCGTTCCGGCGCAAGGGAGGGCGTTCCTGCGCAGGAACGCATCCTAAAAGTGGCTGAGGGAAATCTACAAGATTTCAATCAGTCTCTTTTAGGACAATGATGCGTGACTCAAACCCTGCGCCGGCTTGAAGCAGACGTACGGCTTGACACAGCAATGGGGAGATAGGGCACCCCAGAGCATTGCTGGAGCTGCGCCATCATTGCGACGCAACTCCAGCAATGCGCCGCCTTTACGGCACAGATGGGTAACGCTTCGGTGACGTTTTGGGCCCATGGTGCGCCGCATTGTAAATACGGCGCACCATGGGTGGTGGTGGCGTGGCGCACAATAACTGGCGCATCCCTGCTACTTTGCAGGGATGCGCCGGTAATTAAAAATCTGACCCTTAGTGTCTAGCATTATGCAGTTCTTTAAACTACACTCATACATAATTTCTCAGGCCAATGAAATGAACCCAAAATCGAAAACAAATAAGCATAGTAGCAACGCTACTGAGAAGGAGAGCAGTTCACCTGAAATCCACGGAAGATTTTGAAATATAATTTACCTACAATGTAATCAGCAGCATTATTGCAGGAGAAAACAGAGTAGTGAAGAAATAGCTACTACTACTCACCAAGCATGGGGATCTTGAGGCCAAGCAGGTCGATCAAGTAGTGTTCCCGGTCCAGGAGATCCGTCCAACGGTGGGTGGCCTGGTTGTAGGTGCGCCGGACCCGAGAGTGTTGTACATGGCCCGGCACACCTTCTCCCACCTCTTCCGGCGCACCCGGATCCCGTAGCCGCTAGCGATCTTGCCGCCTGCCATGATGGTCCTGGGGAGGCGGCGCTGGACATAAAAGACTAGTGGGGCCACCTCCTTCGCACTAAAGATCTCCCGGGCTGTGACTGTCTCCCCCCTCAAACGCCCGCACGGGAGCCGGGCACGGGATGCGGACCCTTCCCCTTCTCAGGCTGCTTCCCGGCTCCCTTTACCATGGTCTGGGCAGAAAGGAAGGTAAATAATAAAGAAGAAATAGAATAGGGAAGAAGAAAAGAAAAGAGTTTAAAAAAGTAGTTTAAAATTAACCAAAAGTAACAGAAAACACAAAAATATAGAGCTAGAAAAATAGAGGGATGGATAATAAGTAAAATAGATCAAAAAAAACTTCAAACAAGCAAAGGATGGCAGAGATTGACAGAGAATACAGAAAGCATGCCCAGAACCATAGCAATGAATGAAAAACAAGATGGCCGCGCCCGTTCACGACCGCGTGGGTAAGTTTGCGCAAGATTTTCCTCGCGAACACACGCAAACTTGTACTAGCGAGCCGCACACTTTGCGAGATTACACATAGCGCCCGGAAACGGAAATACGTTACGCAAACAAAATGGCCGTGCCCGTAAACGAACATGAGGGTAACTTCGCACCGTTGCGCTACAAGCGGCTCGCTAAAACGCACAAAACCTTGCAAACTAACACGCCGCAAAAAAACAAAACTCATGTTCGCACAAATTCGCGGCTTCCGAATTCGATCTCGCGCAAATTCGCACCCCGTGTATCCCGCGAAATTGCAGAAAAACGATTTTTGCAAAACTGAAAGCACTCAGCAGGTGCAAAAGTTCAACCTCATCATTAGTAACCATTCCCTGTAGTGCTTCCTGAGGGCCCCCTCAAGAGTTCAGTTGCCTACTTGCAACTATTCTATGACCCTGCTCTGACCCTCACAGCAGGCTCAGAGAATAGCTACAAGTAGACCACAAAGGTCCTGTGAAAAAAAATGCACTGCAACAGAAAGCAATTACAGATAAGGAAACAGGTGCCAGACTCAGTGACACATTAATCAACCCCAAATTAATTCATGTCAGTTGAAGCAGGGCAGGTGTGCTGCCTTTTCCCCCCATAATCTACAGTGATGAACCAGAGGGTGGCAGTGATGTACCAGAGGGTGGCAGTGATGTACCAGAGGGTGGCATGGGTGAACCAGAGGGTGGCAGTGGTGAAACAGAGGGTGCTGTGATGAACCAGATGTAGAAACAACATAGTCGCGACCGTTGCGACCTGACAAGTAAGTTCGCGTTTGCGAACTGGTACAAAACCCTTGCGAACTGGCAGAAACCCTTGCGAACACAAAAAAAAGAAAAAATCCGCAAATTTGCGAGAGTTCGCGGATTTTGCGGATTGCGAATTCGTGAATACGCAAATTTGCGAACCGCGAATTCGCAAAATTCGTCCCTGCTTACAATTAATCAAGTCACTTATAAAGCGCACTCCCTACCCGTGAGGGTCTCACGGTGCTGGAGGAGAGGGGGGTTCTGCTACTGATCGAGGCAGGTCTTGAGGAGTCTTCTGAAGGTCAGTTGGTCTTGGGTCTCTCGTAGGTTGGTGGGGAGGGTGTTCCAGGTCTTGGCGGCGAGGTGGGAGAAAGATCTGCCGCCGGCGGTCGTTTTCCCAATGCTGGGAACTGTGGCAAGGGCGAGGCCGGTGGAACGAAGGTGGTGGGTAGGGGTGTAGAAGATGAGTCGTCAGTTGAGGTATGCTGGTCCAGCGCTGTGGAGTGCTTTGTGTGTGTGGATGAGGAGCTTGAAGGTTATCCTCTTGTTGACGGGGACCCAGTGCAGCTCTCTCAGGTGGGGTGTGATATGGCTGCGGTGGGGGATGTGGAGGATGAGACGTGCAGAGGCGTTCTGGATGCGTTGCAGCCGTCTCAGGAGCTTGGCCGATGTTCCTGCGAAGAGGGCGTTTCCGTAGTCCAGCCTGCTGGTAACGAGGGCCTGGGTGACTGTTCTCCTTGTTTCGGTGGGGATCCACTTGAAGATCCTGCAGAGCATTCGGAGGGTGTTGAAGCAGGATAAGGAGATGGCGTTGACCTGCTTAGTCATGGAGAGGGTGGAGTCGAGTATGACCACTAGGTTGCGTGCGTGGTCTGTGGGTGTCGGGGCTGTTCCCAGTATTGTCAGCCACCAGGAGTCGTCCCAGGCCGAGGGGGTGGAGCCAAGGATGAGAACCTCCATCTTGTCAGAGTTCAGCTTCAGTCGGCTGTTCCTCATCCATTCGGAGACTGCCTTCATTCCTTCGTGGAGGTTGGTTTTGGCGGTGTGAGGGTCTTTGGTGAGGGAGAGGATCAGCTGGGTGTCGTCGGCATAGGAGATGATGTTGAGGTCATGCTGTCAGGCGACGTGGGCGAGGGGGGCCATGTAGATGTTGAACAGCGTCGGGCTGAGGGAGGAGCCCTGGGGTACGCCACAGATGATCTTAGTGGCATTTGAGCGGAAGGGGGGAGGTGGACGCTCTGAGTTCTGCCGGAGAGGAAGGATGTGGTCAAGTCCAGGGCTTTCTCTTGGATCCCAGTGTTGTGTAGGTGTGTTCGTAGTGTGCAGTGGCAAACCGTGTCAAAGGAGGCTGACAGGTCCAGGAGAATGAGGGCCGCTGTTTCCCCGTTGTCCAGCAGGGCCCTGATGTCATCGGTGGCGGCGATGAGGGCTGTTTCGGTGCTGTGGTTTTTGCAGAAGCTGGACTGGGAAGGGTCCAGGATGCTGTTCTACTCAAGGTAGCGGGTCAGTTGTTTGTTGACTATTTCCTCTGTGACTTTCGCCAGGAACGGGAGCACGGAGATGGGTCGGAAGTTCTTGAGGTCTTCGGGGTCCGCCTTGGATTTCTTGAGCAAGGCGTTGATCTCGGCGTGCTTCCAGCTTTCCGACAAGGTTGCTGTCTCGAAGGAGATGTTGATTACTTTCCAGAGATGGGGTGCGATGGCTGTGCTGGCTTTGTTGAAGATGTGGTGGGGGGCATGGGTCTGACGGTGATCCGGAGTGGATAGTGTTCATGATCTTGCTGCTCTCCTCATCATTGATGTTGGTCCAGGAGAGCAGGCGGTTGATGCGGGTGGTGGTCGTGGTGGTCTTGGTGGTTGTCGGGGTAGTCGTGGTGTTGAAGCTGTCATGGATGTCTGCGATCTTACGGTGGAAGAAGGTGGCCAGTGAGTCGCACAAGTCTTGCGAAGGCAGGATGTCGTTGGTGTTGGAGCTGGGGTTGGAGAGTTCCTTCACAATGTTGAAGAGCTCATTGCTCTTGTGTGCATTGTTATCTAGGCAGTCTTTGAATGAGGCCCTCTTCGTGGATCTGATGAGGTGATGGTGTCTGCGGGTGGTGTTCTTGTGGGCGGCGTAGCTGTTCGGTGTTTACTCGCGGAGCCAGTTCTTCTCCAGTTTTCGGCATGTTCGTTTGGAGGCCTGGAGGTCTTCGGTGAACCAGGTGGCTTTCTTGCTGGTGTGGCTGTTGGAGGGTTTCTTGAGCGGTGTGAGGGTGTTGGCGCAGTAGTCGATCCACTTCCCGAGGTTGCGGGCGGTGTTATCGGGGTCGGTGGGGTCGGTGGGGTCGGTGGGTGGGCTTAGGGCAAGGGTGGTGGTTACCTGGTCTTCGCTGACTTTGCTCCAGCAGCGCCGCGGCATCTGATTGGTGCGGTGGTGTGTGGTGGGCTTCCTGAAGGTGAAGTGGATACAGTGGTGGTCAGTCCAATGGGGTTTGGTGTTGTGGTTGAAGGCGATGTGGGGGCTTGTGGAGAAGATGGAGTCGAGCGTGTGGCCGGCGGCGTAGGTGGGTGCTGTCACGAGCTGTCTGAGTCCGAGGTTGGGGAGGTTGTTGATCAGGGTGGTGGAGTTGGTGTCATTGTTGTTCTCGAGGTGGAAGTTCAGGTTCCCGAGGAGGATGTAGTCCATGGAGGCGAGGGCGTGTGTGCTGATGAAGTCGGCGATGGAGTCGCTGAACTTTGGTCGGGGGGGTCTGTAGATGAGTGTTCCTCTGAGGGTGGTGTTGGGGTCAGTGTGGATCTGGAAGTGCATGTGTTTGGCGGTGCTGAGGGTTTCGTTGGTGTTGGTTGAGACTTTGAGGGTGTTCCTGCGGACAATGGTGATTCCTCCTACTCCGTTGGTACGGTCACTTTCAGAAGTATCGGCACAGAATACATCAACTGTCTGAGATATATGAGGGTATCGTCAGTGTAAAGGGAGACCACTTGGGTGGCTTCCCCTACCGTAATCTCCGAGGGGCCCATCCTCCTGCACAATGCCTCTTCCATATGCTCCGATAGATAGTGGGCCAAGTAAGAGATATCTGACATCCCCTGTGCCATATCACTGGAAACCAGACAATAGTCTATTCAGGTATGAGTACCTGCTGGGGGAGTATAACAGGAGAAAACCTTCTTCATCGAATGTATGTCCCTAAATATGTCAAAAAGGTGTTTTTCTCGCATCAAGTCATGTAATGGTCTGGTCAAGTGGGGCTTTGTAAGGTGTCTGAACGGTTTGTGGTGATGGCACCATCCAGGGTGCAGATACAGTATACCAAATCATAATAATGTCTGCATGAAGGTAGGACAAAGCTCCCACTGTAACCCTGGTATAAAGTCCAGGCAATCAGAATTTGCTGTACAAACTTTCATCAGACACACTTCCTGGTCATCTAGAGCTCCATACAGTATTCCATATCTACCCTTCGGGTCAAGAACATGGCCTCAATGGTGAAATGGAACTCCTGGGTTACCCATATCATTGCAGCCCGGACATACCCAGAATATGAGGTGGCATAGAGTTGCCTTCTCCACCTCTTCCGGAGGCTTGGAGTGCAATCACCCCCAAGCATAGTTTCTTGTAAAAATGCGATAAACATATTATAACATTTCAGATAGGCTTGCACTCACCTGCACATCTCAAACAGGGCATAAGCTTAGTTATGTGGCTTGCCATTTGCATTCATTGGCAACCCCATACACCATTCCAGCAGACAGGTCTCCTTATCAGCTCAGCCCCAACAAGGCAATCTGGGGTTAGTAGCCAGGACCACAGTGTACAAGAGCAGCATATAATTTCCCAATCGTTCAAACCTTTGAAAAGAGAACACCTATCCAACTCTCCCCTCCCTGTGGGCAGCTTGATCAAAACCTCTGGTACAACAAACAGTCAGGAGCTAGCTTTAGCCATCCCATTCCCAAAAACGTGCATGTAGTCAGGGAATATTGAGGTGAATTTGCCCTCAAGCAGTGGAGGCCCTGTATCTGGACACATTTAAGAATGGCATACTGGTCATGAAAGTTGAGAAAACAGGCAATTATAGTTCTCAGCAGGGCTCCTGTTTTCGGCTGGGGAGCTAGTATTCTTTGGGCTGTTTGGATTGTGAAAAATGTATATTGTTTTAGGGAGAAGGTTCATAGTAATCCATTCCTCTAAGAACATTTCCATGGACTGCCCTGTCACCCTTTCCTGGAATTCCATAAATCTTTGGTTGTTTTTCTGGGAGCGTTATTCAAAATCCTCTATACATTTGTCCAGTCAAGCCGTCAGCTTCTGGAGGTTAGAAACTGTGTCACACAGGGTTTCCAACTGTTGTTCCGTGGCAGTCACATGATCCACCACATTCCAGAACAAGTTAACTGAATGGATTAATTTGACATCAATTGGGACTGAGTTTGATCTTGTCACGTGAGCTTTGTATTGACAAAAGTAGATCTGCAAAAGACGGGCCGAACTTGCCACCTTTCCGGTCTCTTCATCTGGGCCCCATGTTGCTTCATCTCTGACAGGGCCCTCTGATTGAAGCGTGTGAGTAAAGTTTACAATTTTGTTTGATTGTGAAGGCTTGGACACTCTATCTTTCACCATGTTGGTGGCAGCCCATAACGTAGGCCCGAGGACCTGGAGACCAGCTGCACTGAGAATCACTTAGGGGGATCACCTCACACATCTTAGGTGCCTGGTACTCACCATAATTCAGTGTGAGTCTTGCACAGCCCAGAGTCAGGCCACAGGGGTAGCTGCACAGTCACTCTGGAGACAATGTCTTACAGTGGAAGGACAACGTAGATCTTCTCAGACCCCCAGTGGACACGATCCCCTACCTGTTGATTGACCAGGTGCATTAGCTCCCTTCCACTTCTACTTAAACACTGGGTGGAACAATGGGACTCTCCCCCTCCAATTGACACCACGAAGGTTCGCACTCCCTGGAGAAGTGCTATGAGGAGATACTGTACATCAGGCCTATAATTCTTTCAGCTCCAGTAAGCCACAGCAGCTTCTCGGAATCAGGGGGAGGGTCTTCGCTCACCACCATGTCGATTGGCAGGGGTTCCCAGGAACCATTGAACTGCCTCACACAGCACAGAACCCAGGGGCAGTTCATTTGGGCCAGTCATATCACCCCGCCTAAATCTCCACCAATGGCTGGCTCTCTGTATATGTCTTCCCAAGGCTGTGTCTCCTGGCCAGAAGACGTTGCAGTCCCCCCGGCAAGGCCAGCACCGACTCCCTCCTTGATCCGCATATGAGTTAGGCACCTCCTCCCTCTCGTTCTCTGCCACATGGTCTCTGGAGGATCAAGATAGACTTTCAAAGTCTGGTACCTCTCAAGTAGGCCCCAGCTACTGGAGGGGCCAGCACTTGCAGTACTCTGTCCAGCAGATCTCATATGGGCCCCTGCTGACCCCTGCAGCAACAGGCCAAGGTGTCCCAGAGTCATACCACTTGGCAACAAGCTCTCCCAATTCATCCAATGTACGGGCAGAGTGAGGCGATCCCTCCCAGTCTACTGCCTCAATGCACAAGAGCGTTGTTCCCTGGCCTAGCCCCCATTTGCAAGAGCCTCTGTATGGGGGACACCCCAGAAGACATGCAGGGCCTCAGTGCTGACCTGATGCAGACTCACGTTGGCTAGGTATGTGCCAGTTTGTCCCTGGGCCACATTGTCTCCCGGCCACACTCCGGATGCTGCTCTCAGTGCAGTGCATCTGCTTTTCTGGGGATCAGGACCTGTCCCATCACTCCGTATTCTCAGTTTCCAGGCCTAGGTTCAGGGTGGCCCAGCGCGGCCCAGTCCGCAGTCCTCACCGCACAATGGCACCCAGGCATCGCCTCATGACCCACCAGCAACGTTGCCTGCGAAATGGGTGCACCGGGTGGGACAGTTCAAGATGCTTGAACATTTGCACAGGATTTTAATTACACCAGCGGGAGCTCTGTAAGGAGCATCTAATCGGCCATCTTGCTTGACCACACCCTCATTCAGTTTTAAAAAACATTTTAGTGCATATAGATTGCCAAATTGGTAACTGTGATTTATAAAAATATGCAAATTACATTTGATAATCATTACAGTAATATATCGTACTTCACATGTATAGACAGGTCAGTACAGCATTTACTGGTCCTAGGTGTGGCAGCCTGAGGACAGAACAGGCAGCCTAAACCAGAGTCTTGACTGATGCTTGGGATTGCTAGCTGCATGATTCCCATAAGAGTATTGAAGCTGAAAATAAGTGATGATGATACTGACTATCGACCACCAGCACAAATTAAGCACAGTACTATTTTTATGGTAATTTTCAGTGCCATAGATAGAGGGACTAAGGGGTCCATTAGGATGGCGGTCATAAAACCACCCCACCGCCATGGTAGCAGAAATCACCTATCCGCCGGTACCGCGGCAAAACCAGCGGTCCTATTAGGATCAACCAGCAAAAATTCCCGACTGCGGTGGAACGACGCCACGAAAGATCACTGGTGGCCGGCAGAGCTTGTGAAAATCCATCTGCGGTGGTCGGATTCATGGCGGAAACACACTAAACCGCCGCCAGGCCAGTGGAGTCACGCATGGAAAATTAGGATTCCCCCAATGTGACAGAGGAACGTTCCACTGTTCCTGACCTCCACGATCGCAAACAGTGATGAATGGGAGAGCCGGCGGAAGGACTGTTGCATACCCACCGCCGTGGATGCTCCGTGACAAATATGGCAGTCGTTAAAAAAAAAACACATCACAAGGCCACCAAGTGCACACATCAAACTAGCTCTGCCCAAAAAAACACCTAAGACACCCCAATGACACACCCCCATGGTAACTTCAAAAATACAAATCCCAGGACAACTCACAGAACACACCTGACAGTAATACCCCATTTTGACACACCCACATAGCTGAGTATAAAACCAGCCCCTTCCCTGACCAGAATCCTTTGCACCACTCCACCCCTGAAGGAGCCAAACCCTGCAGCACATTGGATAGGCAAAGCACCACACATCTCACCAGCACCACAACACACACACACACACACCATCCCTAACCCCCTCAAAACTGCACCTCAAAACCTTTTCACATCACACACCGAGTGAGTTGTCAGTCATGGTAGATGAGATAATCAGGGTAGAACCACAACTGTTTGGTCACGTGGTCCAACAGACACCATTATCCACCAGAGCACAGATGTGGGTAAGGATAGTCAACAAGGTCAATGCAGTAGGTACCACCCTGCACTCCAAGCAGGAAATCATGAAGCGGTGGCATAACCTGAAGAGAGTGGTAAAACAGAAGAAGAACAGGAACTTTCAGCTGGCTCAGATGACTGGCGGTGGCCCTCCCATTCCACCAAAAACATTCACTGGATGGGAGGAGAAGGTGCCTGCCATACTGCATCCAGAGTGTCTCACAGGAATACCCGGGGGAGTGCAGGCAGGTAAGAACAAACAAATGTATAGCATTACACTGCTATGTACGGTCTTGCACAACCACAAAGCTACACCTCCTAGGCCCAAGTACATCCATATGCACCACAATACCCAACACAGGTCTCACAGATGTAACATCCACTCCATCTAAATTACCCCAAAGGTAGCCTGCAACATTCCCAGGGTTGCATGTGTACAGGCAGCCAGCACTACAGCTCCCACTAGGCCCCTTGTCCGACCCCTGAGCTGGATGGAGCTCACCCCCCAACCAGAAGCATGTGGCAGACATTGGATTACAATAAGCTTACAGGTAGGTAGCCATCTTCCCAGGGAGGGCTGCTGGTGGGTGGGAGGCCTGCACTACAACTCCCACCAGCCCCCCTGTCCCACCCATGGGCAGGATAGAGCATATCCACCGAGCCAGAAGCATGTGGCAGACATTGTATTACAACAAACAAACTTACAGGTAGTTTGCCATCTTCCCAGAGAGGGCTGCTGGTTGGTGGGGGGCCTGCACTACAACTCCTACCAGCCAACCAGCCCCCCTGTCCCACCCCTGAGCAGGATGGAGTAAACTCACCCAGCCAGATGCATGTGGCAGACATTGGATTACAACAAACAAATTTACAGGTAGGTAGCCATGTTCCAAGGGAGGGCTGCTAGTGGGTGGGAGGCCTGCACTACAACTCCCACCAGGCCCCCTGCCCCATCCCTGAGCAGGATGGAGCACTCCCTCACCTCCAGAAGCATGTGTCAGCCATTTTATGGTTCACCTTCACCGAACAGGTAGGGAGCCATCTTCCCAGGGAGGGCTGCTGGTGGGTGGGAGGCCTGCATTACAACTCCCACCAGCCCCCCTGTCCCACCCATGAGCAGGATGGAGCACTCCCCCCACCTCCGGAAGCATGTGGCAGCCATTTTATGGTTTACCTTCACCTAACAGGTAGGGAGCCATCTTCCCAATGAGGGCTGGTGGTGGATGAGAGACCTGCACTACAACTCCCACCAGCCCCCCTGTCTCACCCCTGAGCAAGATGGAGCACATCCACCCAGCCAGAAGCATGTGGCAGACATTGTATTACAACAAATAAACTTACAGGTAGGAAGCCATCTTCCCAATGTGGGCTGGTGGTAGGTGGGAGGCCTGCACTACAACTCCCAAAAGCCCCCCTTTCTCACCCCTGAGCAAGATGGAGTACACCCACCCAGCCAGAAGAATGTGGCAGACATTGTATTACAACAAACAAACTTACAGGTAGGGAGGCATCTTCCCAATGAGGGCTGGTGGTGGGCAGGAGGCCTGCACTACAACTCTCATCAGCCCCCCCTGTCCCACCCATGAGCAGGATGGAGCACACCCACCCAGCCAGAAACACGTGGCAGACATTTGACTACAACAAACAAACTTACAAGTAGTTTGCCATCTTCCCAGGGAGGGCTGGTGGTGGATTGGAGGCCTGCACTACAACCCCCACCAGGCCCCCTGTCCCACCCCTGAGCAGGATGGAGCACTCCCTCACCCCCAGAAGCATGGGGCAGTCATTGTATGGTTCACCTTCACCTAACAGGTAGGAAGCCATCTTCCCAGGGAGGCCTAGTGGTGGGTGGGAGGTCTGTACTACAACGCCCACCAGCCCCCCTGCCCCACCCCTGAGCAGGATGGAACATCCCCCCCCCCATCCCCAGAAGCATGTGTCAGCCATTGCATTGCTCCCTTCAAAGTAACAGGTAGGTAGTCATTTTCACAGGGAGGGCTGTTTGGGGGTGGGAGTTCTGTCCCACAACTCCCAACAGGCCCCCTGTCCCACAGTTGAGCAGGATTGAACAGTCCCCCCACCCCCAACCAGTGGCAGACATTGGATTGCCCTCATCAAACTAACAGGTAGGTAGCCATCTTCCCAGGGAGGGCTCCTAGAGGGTGGGAGGTCTGCACTATAACTCCCACCAGCCCCCCTTCCCACTCCTGAGCAGGATGTAGCACACCCACCCAGCCAGAAGAATATGGCAGACATTGGATTACAACAAACATACTTACAGGTAGGTAGCCATTGTATAGTTCACCTTCACCTAACAGGTAGGGAGTCATCTTTCCAGGGAGGGCTGCTGGTGGGTAGGAGGCCTGCAGTGCAAGTCCCACCAGCCCCCCTGTCCCACCCATCAGCAGGATGGAGCACGCCCACCCAGCCAGAAGTATTTGGCATACATTGTATTACAACAAAATGCTTTACAACTCCCACCAGCCCTCCTGTCCCACCCCTGAGCAGGATGGAACACACCCACCCAGCCAGAAGCATGTGGCAGACATTGGATTACAACAAACAAACTTACAGGTAGGTAGCCATCTTTCCAGTGAGGTCTGCTGTTTGGTGGGAGGCCTGCACTACAACTCCCATCAGGCCCCCTGTCCCACCCCTGAGGAGGATAGAGCACTCCCCGACCTCCAGAAGCATGGGGCAGTCATGTTGGAGAAAATAAGGGCACAAACATGCACAGCACTGAATGCTATCTGTAAGTCCCATGGGGCGGAGCTTGAAGGACCATATGAAAACAAAGTAAGCATGGTCTGTAGAACAAATACATCAAAGCACAGGACATGGCAAAGTTATGCATGGGATGACAATGGCTAGTTCATGCGCAGATGTAACGCCTGCCAGGCAGAGTAATCAGCAAAGATGCTTCACATCAAGTCACAGTCCTGCCAATTGTCAGATGACATGTCCTCGTAATCACAAAACCTGCACGTGGAGCATGCTACCCATTGAAATGTCACACCATGGAAAAATAATGTATGTACCTCCACGTCATGTCATGAAGCAAATTACTGTGCAGACACACAATGTAAGAACTAGTAAACTATTTGTTGCATAACCTGGAAATAAGATACATTGAACACCAAGCTTGAGTGGTGCATGTAAATGGCCATTTCCACTCTGTCCCACAGGTGACCAAGAACTGACTGCAGAGGATGACAACACCAACCTGCAGAGCCAGTCTCCACCCCGGAGGATGCGAAGCAAGTAGCCGGCCCATCTGGCATGCCAGGGCGCAACAGGTCCCAGGACCCCACTGTCCCTCCTGCGACCACATCAGCAACAACAACAACACTGACTCCTGCTGTTATGACCTGTGCGGCCTCCACCACCACCAACAGTGCTGCCTTTAACACTCTTGCTGCCCCAGAGGATGACCACCCCACTCCACCAACTGAGGAGCCAGGGAGAGTAGGCGGGTGTGTACAGTGGTGAGGCAACAGGTCTGTGACAGCAGGGCAGGTGGGAGGGCAAGGGGGAGTCAAATACTACCAGACACTGGGACCGTAGCCCTGGACAACATCACCTGAGTCCTTGGGGCCTATGAACGGGCCCAAGGAGAAATGGGTCAGGCTCAGGAGGATTCCAGTGAGCTTCGCCTGCTGCTGAGGTCCATTGACACCCGCATTGGCCAAATCGTGGACCTCTTGGGCGAGCTAGTGGCGGTTCTGAGGGACAGTCCCATGGCACAAACAACACCTTCACCTCCCTCTGGTGGCCCACAGGATGACAGTGACACATCCTCCCCTGCGGCCACAGACAGTGGGGGACTCCTCAGACCCCACCGGCCCCACAGCAGAGGCCCCCCTACAAAACGCCCAAGGGGCCGTCCAAAGAAATCCCAGGGAGTATCCCGTGGCAAAGCACCTGTCAAACGCCAGTGAAGGAGCCAGCTATGATGGGTTCCCTCTTCACCTTGCCATTGACTTTGTTGACTGTCCTTCCCCACACTGCTATGTTAATGGTATCCTTCTGTTGGACTGGGCCACCACATCAATGTGTTGACTGCTCGATTGTCTCATATTCTATCACTGACAAACCCTTGCTTCACTAATCACCTTTTCGTAAATATTCACTCCCCTGTCACATGTACCCATTGTAAATAAACACTCCTTACACACCTATGTCGCTGTGTCGGGTCCGTGTTTATCACAGGATGTGCAACGTTCACCATGATACCAATGTACCATGAGCACAGATTGTAGGCAAGGAGAGGCTGAAGGGACCTAGGAAAACACAACAGAACTATATTCACTAGTCAGACGGTGGCATCACAGCCATCACACAGCACTTGTCATCAAGGTACTCCAATCTGCACACATTACAATGAGCAGCAGTACTGACATAGACATCCTGTAGCTGTGCATAACTCCCCTGTCCCCTGTTAAGTTGTGTGGCAGTCCATAAACCTTGATGGCAGACGCGTTTCAGCCTCCTTAGGCTTTCATCAGTGCCAGATTGCACGGGCTGCTCGCTCTTCCAGGATGTCCAACAGGGTACAGGTGAGGTGGAAGCCGTCCCTGGTAAAGTTATAACACCCCTTCTTCATTTAAAGGTGTATTGTCCACGCGCTCCGCCTCTCCAGAGCAGAAGCATGCTGGTATGTGAAGTCCAGTCAGAGATCTATACAGTGATAGATACGATCCGAACACCCAGTTATGCTCCAAAATATGGATACGGGCCACACGCCAGCTCCAGTGCCCCGAAGAGTGAAAAAAAGTCTTTCTTGGATCCCTTATGACAGGCAATACTTATTGCCTCCTCTCTCCCCTTGCAGCGATTACGGCCAGTGTGGTGGGTTTTAGCTGCTGGGGGGGCTCCGTGTTGTGCAGGAAATGCCGGTTACCGAAGAGTTCTGGTTTTACACACGGTGATCTCAATATATATATATATATATTTTTTTTTTTTCGTTTTTTCCAAAAAGCATGTTGCCAAAACCTCGAGAATTTTTCTTCTCCTTATCCTTTAGGGGCCCCTTTGGGCGCTCGTGTCCGTGACTGCTATATTCGTAGATGTGTATAAATATAGATTTATTTTCACTATTATTTGTTTGCAGGTAATTTTGTACTTGTTGCCCAAAGTCCTGAGGAGGCCTTAAATTGTTTTGATAGGCCGAAACGCGTCGACATCTACCATTATCCGACACCATATAAATGTAGAATTGATTGTGAAAAATTCTACGAGAGCTTGTCAAAAAAAAGAAGCATAAAGTTATTTCAGCTTCCTAGGCTCTATGGCTAAATGGTGATTGTGAAAAAGGAATTAAGGCTAAAAAAGATTATGCCATGAACTTCCTTATGTAAAAGATTGGGCTTCATTTCAACCCTAGATAACAAGGCTTTAAAATGTGTGATTTTCATGCGTATTTTTTATGTCTTGTTGTACAGTGTATATTATGTGGATAGACATTTTACGTCTGGATATTTATGTATATAAAAAGGAAACTTAACTAAAACATTTAGTGTAAAAAAAATCTGGTTGACTAAAATAAGTAACCTAAACCAATTTCTTGTGTGTGTGTATAATTTTGTTGGTATAATGTTTTCTGATAGCGAGTAGTTGAACAAAGAATATTAGGTGGTAGATTCTTTCAGTGTGTAAATTAATACCCCTGGACAGACAATTTGTAGTATCTGTCCTTTGACTAGAAGGTTCCTTAGAAGAAATACCAGAGGCATCACTGTATTTATTTTGTTTCAGGAGACCAAAAGCACACTTCATAGCACGGCGTGTCCTCCCATGGGCATGTAGCGGATATCACTTGGGGTCCTGGGATTCCTCAGTGTGCTCAGCAACCAAGGACGGTTGGGTTATGCAGAGTCACCTAGGTGTGAGTTACACAGACCAACTTTGTAATATAACTGTGGCAGAGGACAGCATGTCACACAGCATACATCTTGACTCTGCGTACTCACCCACAATCCATGCACACCCTGGAAGCAGTTTAGCCATCAGCTGTGGCACAATGCTGTTATGCATGATGTACGAGTCATGGAAACTTGGCACAGACGTGGGGGGTGATTATATCCGCCTGGCACACCACTAGCACATTGATGGAATGGAAATGTTTCCTGTTCCTGTAAATGTGCTTACGTGAATGTGGTAAAACTAGGCCAACATGTGTGCAGCCAATGGCACCAACATTGGGGATATGCCAAAGGGCATAAAAATCTGCCAATTCATGCCTCCTGGGGAAATAGACGTATCTGTCCTCGTAGGTCATCATAGAGGACAGGACATCACATAGCACCATGCTGAACATCGGTTGCAACATCCCACCTGCGCTGGACACAGTGTACTGGAATGATACAGTAGCAAAAAAATGCAGGGCCGCCATCACCTTAGACGTTGGTGTGAAAGCTGTAGGATATGTAATGCAAGGCCGCAGGTAGGGTTCCAACAGAGCACATAGGTCTTGGAGGGTGTGTCGATCCAGACAGAATTTCCGTATGACCTCCTCATCCTCCATGTCTGCCAGCACTGTGAAAGGACAATGCACATTTTGTCACCTCCTAGTTACGATGAAAGGGGACACATGTCAATGCAATCCACCATGAGATGTGTCCAATATCTTAAGTTTTGAATGACACAACGCCAACAATGACTGTCATCACAGTTCAACTTACAGCCCAACTTACATGTAGGGACACCTTCAGCTACACTAGTTGTGCACTTGTCCACTTTTCACACAGCGAGTATCTCAAAAACAATATCTGACTATGTGAATGCCCAAAGGGATCTGGCCACATCTTGCATGAGCAGCCCTGAGAGTAGTTCATACAGGATATATGTGAAACAGCAACACAACTGTCTCCTACCTACCCGCTGTTCCGGCCACACCTTCTTACGTAGGTCGAACAGGGCACACATCAACAACACAATGAGCACAGTCTGTGCGTAAACAACAAGTATGTGCAGGAGCCAAGCAAAGTAGACAGTGACATATGCACAATGTGCAGTCAGACATTCATCACTGTGAGTTGCTCTGCAAAGTCACACATTGACATGTGTACCCATTGGAGAGTCCATCACAACACTGTTCTGTGTACTTTCCCGGCAATATCACAAGTGACATGTGAGGGAGTGCATGCCAGTGTTTACAATCATATACACAAATATGGCATGTGTACTCAGCTGTGGGGTAAATGTTACATTGGCATTGTGTGCACAATCTTGTGCCATTAATCATGTGGCCACTGTGCACTGTTGAGGACTGCCCATTGGCCATTGACCCAGCATGATGTGTCCGTAGGGGCTGTCAAAGTGCACCACCACCCAAATCATGGTCATTCTTAGCAATGTATGGCACCCATATTGAGGTAGCGATCACCTGGCCCCAGCGGTGTGTCACTGCCAAAGCCACGCTTGTGGTAGTGATAGATATATACTCATGGTCAAATGGCGGTTGGCATGCTCCGCCACCCAAATCAGGGTAATTCTTAGCAATGCATAGCACCCATATCGTGGTAGCGAACGCCTGGCCCCAGCGGTGTGTCACTGCCAATGCCAAAGCCACGCTTGCAGTAGTGATAGATATATACTCATGGTCAAATGGCAGTTGGCATGCCCCGCCACCAAATCACGGTCATTCCTAGCAAAGTATAGCACCCGTATTGCTGTAGCGACCGTCTGGCCCCTGCGTGTGTCACCGCCAATGCCCAAGCCCTTCCAGCCAATGGGAACTGCAATCGCGGTAGCCTAATGCAATTTTGAAATTCGCGGTAGGCGTGCACCGCCACCGCGGAGCCGGTCATTGGATGCAATTGAAAGATGCACGATCGCGGTTGCAACCGCCTGGCCCCTGCAGTGTGTCACCACCAATGCCCAAACCCTTACAGCCAATGGGAACCGCAATCTCGTGGCCTAATGAAATTTGGAAAATCGTGGCAGGCGTGCTCCACTACTGCGGAGCCGGTCATTGGATGCATTTGAAAAAAGCTGACCTCAAACACCAATTGCAGCAGCTTAGAACCACTGAAACTACACCAGGGGGCTAGCTAAGTGTGGTAGAGAGCCTCACATTGCCACAGCTTCCAGAGCCTGCTGCCTGACACCCCTCACCATCAACTCCTGCTGCTCCTGTCTCCAGAGCCTACTGCCTGACACCCCTCACCACCAACTGCTGCTGCTCCTGTCTCCAGAGCTTGCTGCCTGACATCTCTCACCACCAACTGCTGCTGCTCCTGGTTCCAGAGCCTGCTGTATGACACCCCTCATCACCAACTGCTGCTTCTTCTGTCTCCTGGACTTAGTGCTGTCGAGGACTGAGAAGATCAGGGCCCGGCCCTTTGAGGAAATATACATTTTTGGTCATGTTATGTTCCCTAGCGCGTACCCCACCGCCTCCATGTACCAGCTTAAAGTGCATGTAACTTCCCTCCTGTGTCAGCTATGAAGACGCAAATACATTTGCGTCCAACGTTAACTTGTCCTCTTTCAGATCCACCATGAATGGATTATATAGTCCGTTCCTAAGTATGCTATGCCACCGTCTTTTTGTAGTACACTTTACATGTTTTCCTGCTCTGGCCGAGTAGGCCCTGAATTTCTGCCATCGAGCCTCTTTTTGGCTCCTGACTTTGACAGCCTCTGCCCAGGCTACCTCTGTACCCGTGAACTCTGACTTACTTCCAGCGCGGCCCCTCGCGCTCAGCTCAGCCTGCTTTCTGCCAAGACTGACTATAACCTTCGAGTTATCTGTTCCGCTCCTCGAGAATGCATTCCTGCCTACTAGCTCCAGTAAACATCCTCTCCAGCTGCAGAGCCAAAGGGCCGACCTGTCTCAATGCAAGTAATTCATAGCCTCTGTTACCATGCTTCCATGGAAGGCCTCGTGCCCCCACGCTTCTCATGCAGACACTTAGGCGCTTATACACGCATCCACAGTTAGCATAGAATAGCTTCTGCCCTAGAGACCTTTCTGCCCAGATAGTATGGTTCCTAAACATCAGATATCAGATATGATAGAAGTACAAGTTGATCTGACATGCCAGACTTCTGTCTCTTTCCGTCAGTGTAAATGTCAAGTCCCCTGCACCCCTCCAATCACACGTCATGCAGCTGCGCGCGCATCCAAGCTTCCGATTTCTGCTGACATTGCAACAATTCTGTTAGCACCACCCCTTGGTGCCACCCACTTGCGCCACCTATCAGTGACGTTTCTAGCACACACCTCTGGTACACGCCTAGTTCACGCCTCTTGATTACGTACTAGCAACACGTGTATACTGTTATCTTGTCTTCTCTCAGCTGTTACGCCTACTACACTGCTTCCTATGGTATAAATCAAGTATATAAGCTATGTAATGTCAATAAAGTTTGCTCTATCCCTTCTGACACCCCTGTGGTGGTCAGAACATGATATCCTGGTCACGACCATTCCTTTTTAAGGAATAAAACCCCTAAGAAACTCTAACACCACGGACTCTGTCTTTTTTCATTCCGATTGAGTTATTATTGATTAAGTACTTACCTGCATAGAAATTAAGAGGGTAAATTAATTATTTACGTCATTTTGGCGCCCGAATAGGGACCCCTCCCCCACCTCACGCGCCGGTTGGCGCATTGCAAGCTCTGTCCCCTGCCGTCAGTTAGACGGAACCTACGCGTACCGGCAGGATTTCCTGCATCTCCCTCTGACCCAAGGAGGTGACGAAGACTGCGATCAGTGCCCAGACGAGGCGGTGAGGAGTGCGGAGGATCCCGACCAGAGCCTAGTCGAAAGAAGCAAGGTCCGAGGTGTCAAGAGGCCCACCAGGTTTCCAAAGTTTTCCGAAGTTTTCCGAAGTTTTCCGAAGTACCGAGTCGAGTCCAGTCGAGTTTTCCGAGGCCTTCTGTTTCCGTGCTTCCCGGTGAGTACCATTGCTGGGTCGTATCTAGACGGGTTTGGGTACGCAAGTCCGGTCTGCACTGTTTTTAGGCAGTGTATCTGTACTGTTTAGCAGTATATCTAGTATTCCGAATTTTTGCACTGTTACACCAGTGTATCTGTACTGTTGAGCAGTACATCCAGTATAGGGGGGTAGTCATCTATGTCTTAAATGTTCTTATGTGATTAATGTCGTGGTATGAATGTGACTGTTTAAATGTGTATTATTGTGTTTCTCGTATAAACTAGCTGTCAAGAGTATTAAGGAATAAGGATTGAGCATTCAGTAATAAGTAAGCAAAATGCCGTTTTTCAACAAGTTAAAGCAGATAGGAACTAGGAAAGGGATACTGGAGGAAGAAATTCCTATTCCCCCTAGGGACACTCCAGGTAACTTTATGTACCACAAACATGGCATAGATGCCATATTATATCTAGATTTATGGGCCGATTACACCAAGCACCTAGACGAAAGACACAGATGGCCTGTTACCGGAACATGGGATGCCGAGTGCATCATGAAGGTAGAAGAAGCATTATGGAAAAAGAAAGCTAGACAATCCCAGAAAGACGCCATAGAATTCTGGCGTAAGGAATCACATAAGCATGCTGAGAAAGCACTCCGTAGAGAGGACAGACTTAAAGAATCAGAAAAAGCCCAAGAAAACGAATTAGTTATTGAAGGGATCCGAGTAAAAACAGAACAAATAGACCGTGCCCGAAACAATCTTGTAAACGGAATGTATCTCGCGGCCGAAGGTACACCTGAGGCCCTATCAGAAATACCGAAAAACTTACCGCCACCATTAGTTCCAACTAAAGTAATGCATAAAACTACTAAAGACATATTCCTAAATTCATATTTAGAGGATGTAGCACCAGCTTACGCCAATCTGCCTGTTCGTGCCCTGCCCACTGACAGGGACGGGGGTGGCACTACGCCCCCAGATCATGTTCCGCCAGTACCGCGACAGACCTCCCCTGTTCCGCCAGCTCCGCCACTTCCCGCACCCAAGATTGACCTACCGAAACAAGTCCTACCTGATCCTACTAAACGACAAATTCAAGTTCAGATCCAGACTCCGCAGGGAGATAATGCCCAAGCGTCCGCCTCAGGAGGTGCGACTGGGGGTCCTCGGACCCCGCCATTAACACGCAGATTCAATTTTAGGGACACGCAGAGTCCTCTCACGTTCCAGTCCCCCCGCCTTGACGCATTAAAGGAAAACATGTCAGTTTGCAGATATGATCCAGTACCCGGAAAAAACGATCTAATGATATTGGCATCACTACGGTTAAGATCTGCCACTGATATCTTGCTATGCTATGTAGGAATGAAGGAACGGCTAGATAGAATATATGAGTTTGTTCAGACAGGGAAAGACCCTGACAGTATCAAGGATGCCATGGATAAACAGAAAGTTGACATTCAAGCACAGATATTACGATTTTTCATAAATTGTCTAATAAGAGAACGAGACCGGCCTGAGACAGATCAGAGTGAATTAGATGCACTAACCAAGTGGGGTCAAAATATAGCCGAAGGAAAACATGACAGGGGGGCTTGCATAGCCAGTATGTACCAGAAAATTAGAAGGGCAGTGATAACGGCACACCAGAAAGGGAATGATAAAGCTTCCTCCGAGGAGGAAGAAGAACTTGCAGAACAAGGAAGGACTATAGATACTATAGCGTATGTAGGTAAGGGAAACTACCTTAGGAAAGGCATCCGTCCGGAAAACAAGAGAGTTTTTCTCTCTGCTTTAACAAACCCGAATTCTTCTGAACATCAGTTCCAGGAAACTGATAAAAGGCTTCGAGACCGAATGGGGTACCATGTACTCAATTCTATGGATGAACAGGAACTAGCCCGGTCAGCCGTGTTATGGGCCGAAAACTCAGACATATATCATGATGATACGTTAGCACAGACATTCTTGAACCTTTCCCCAGACGAGCAGAAAATAGCAGGTGTATACATGATTCAACACCTCCTCATCAAGTACAGAAACCACCATTCCGACCCAGGTCCCTTACACGAAACATTAGAAGCACTACTCATGGATAGATGGAGAGGTTTCAGCACCAAGTTAATACAAATAATTCTAGAACAACGACATAAATATAACACCTTCATAAGCTCTGAATATGTTCCCCCCCCCGCCTCCAGAAAGAAAAATGTACCACATGCAATGCGGTAGTGGCATTGAAAGTCAGAACCCCTTACGAGAAGTACACCCAGTTATGGGTACGGATCACGTCTTGAAGCGTGTGTATGTTCACACACCACTGACTAAGTTAGAACTGTTAGAAATGAAGAAATTAGTCCCGTGTCACGATAAAGACCCTGCAGGTTTTCACAGAGAGCTCAAAGACATGTTACTCATGGGGGATTATACGTATGATGATATTATGAAAATGTTAAAGGTACTGCTGCCCACGGGCATTTACGAGAAATTAAAGGAAAAAGATTGGGAGGTGGGGGAGGCAAAGATAGCATGGGCAGAAATAGAAGACGAAGAAAGGACTAAAGCATTGCCCGGATTAATAGTACAGGTTTTGCCAAGATTATTGACAACTAGAAAGGAAGATTGGGACGCAATCTCGTCCTGTAAACAGAAACAAGATGAAGATACTAGTGACTTCTATTCAAGATTCGAGAAATGTTTCATTATAAATAGTGGCCTACAACCAAGCAGCGAATCATATCCACACCTTTTTGTATCAAAATTAGTCGAGAATTCCCTACCATTAGTTAAAAATAGAGTGTACAAAGTTGAAAGTACTTGGCAGGCAAATACGCCATCCCAGATGTTACAAATGTTACAATATCATCAGAACAGAATTAGAGAAGAACAAGATCAGGAACAGAAACGTATGAAAGACACAAAGATGAAAATGTTAGTAGCTCAGACGGTCCCAGCCGACGGTCAAAGAAAGGGTGGGGCCCAGACAAGTCACACTACAGCTCCCGTTAAAGGGACATGTAATTACTGCAAGCAGCCAGGTCACTATGTACATGAATGCCCAGTCCTGAAACATAACATTTCAACAGGTAAAACTAAAGAAAGACCGCATCCGCCTAGACACGATCAGGTCCAGCAACAGACCTCGCAAAATGTACAGCCAATGCAGAACACACAGCCTATGCATGCTCCATCCCACACAGCGCAGACAGTAGCAGTACCGCAGCCACAGCCCATTGCCGCGACTCAGCAAGTTTCACAACAGATGTACCAGTATGCCCAATCTGCATATCCAGATTACCCCCGATATACATGAAACAGCCTAGAGAGGGAAGGTGGTTTGCCTCTTATTGAAATTCCTGTAGATCAAGAAGGTCCTTATGTACACAGTCACGTATTGGGAAAAGACAGAAAGTTTTTAATTGACACAGGGGCAAGTCGCACTACAATCAGTCATAATGAAGTCCCAGGGGCACCCCTCTCAGGCTCACAGAATGTTTCCCTTGGTTTTTCAGGACAGCCTATTGTAAATGAAGTATCGGAACCAGTACCATTAGCTGTGGGTCCATTATCCCGAGTTACAGATTTGTTACTTACGAAATCATGCCCAGAAAATCTGTTAGGAATTAAAACACTGAAGGCTCTAGGAGCTATAATATGCTGTTCCCCGGAGGGAGTTAGACTCTTTCTACGGGATTTCAAGGGTCATTATGTTTTACGAGAATTTGATGTCAGATTGAAAAATGTACCAGATCACCTATGGGCAAAAGGCCCAGCTGATGTAGGTTGTATGCATATCACTCCATATCGTGTTACACTCAAGACAGGAGTTGTTCTACCCAGAATCAGACAATACAAGTTACCACCCGATGCTGTAGTGGCTTTACTGAAAATCATTGAAGAGCTAATTGCCCAGGGAGTGGTCGTAGAGACCGACTCCAATATCTGTAATTCACCTATCATTCCAATTCTTAAACGTACAGACCCCAATGCACCGCCAGTATATCGGCTGGTGATTGATCTTCGAGAACTGAACAAATGCATTGTACCGCAGTACCCTGTGGTCCCCGATATCTCTTCCCTATTGACTGCTATTGATTCAGAAGCAACGTTCTTTACTGTAATTGACCTCAAGAACGCTTTCTTCAGTGTGCCTATTGATCCGGAGAGCCAATATCTCTTCGGAATCAGTTTAAATGGACGAAGTTTCAAATTTTCCCGCGCACCTCAAGGATTCACAGAAAGCCCCAGCATCTATAGTCAAGCACTGAAAAGACAACTAGATTGTATTCAAATGCCAGTTAACACCGCTTTACTGCAATACGTCGATGATCTACTGATCACCGCACGAAGTGAGCCCGAATGTGAACAAGCATCATTGACAGTTTTACATTTTTTGGCAGACAAGGGACACAAGGTGTCTCCTTCGAAGCTACAATTCTGTGTTCAGCAAGTTGTGTACTTGGGTCACTTGCTGTCCAAAGTGGGGAGACAGCTCACTCCCGATCGCATTCAGTTAATTGTAAATATGCCACGACCCCAGACACAAAAGGAAGTGCGGGCCTTTATAGGCCTCACCTCGTACTGCAGACAATGGATTCCTCAATATGCATTTCTAGCTAAACCACTCATCCAGTTAACAACGCAGGAGGCAGCAACGTCGATTGCCCTCCCTTGGACTCAGGAACATACACAAGCCTTTGAGGAATTAAAGAAAGCATTATGCCAAGCACCAGTTTTAGCGACACCATGTTACAGCAAACCGTTTACACTTTTTGTTACAGAACGTGACGGTACAGCATTGTCTGTCCTCACTCAAGACCAAGCAGGTTCACATAAGCCTTGCGCTTATTTTTCAAGTACATTGGATTCAGTAGCCCAGGCACTCCCTGCGTGCTTAAAGTCCGTAGCAGCAACAGCGTTAGCAATCAGACAGAGCGATTCAATTGTTCTAGGTCATCAGTTAACAGTACAAGTTCCACATTCTGTAGAGGTTCTTTTAAATAGAACCCAGACTCAACACTTGACTATAGCACGACTGACAGGTTACGAATTGACACTATTCCAGCCACACATAGAAATCAGACGCTGCAGTATCTTGAACCCAGCAACACTGTTACCTACAGTTATGACAGATCCAGTTCCGCATGATTGCATCGAGATCATTAATGCAGTAACAAAGCCCCGACGAGATTTAACAGATGTTCCGTTGACAAATCCAGACCTGACACTTTATGTGGATGGTTCATGTATGAGAACAAGTACAGGAGAATTAGTGGCCGCGTATGCCGTGACCACTGAAACTGAAGTTAAAGAAACACATCGTATTGATACACTGTCTGCTCAAGCGGCAGAGCTCATCGCTCTGACCCGAGCCTGTATTCTAGCCAAGAACAGAAATGTCAACATATACACTGATTCCCGTTATGCGTTCGGAGTTGTACACGACTTCGGCATGCTATGGCAAGAACGAGGTTTTCTGACCTCTCATGGTGCCAAGATTCAACACGGTCCCCTCATTCAAGCACTGTTAGAAGCAATACATCTGCCTTCAGCCATATCCGTCATGAAGTGTAAAGCACATACTAAAGTCACAGATTCTGTTTCCCAGGGTAAGGACCTGGCAGATCAGACAGCAAAACATACAGCACTGACTCACACTCAGACAACTGATACGACAAAGACAACAGATCCGACAAACTGTATGACAGTCAGGGATCCCACACTAGATGTTATCGACATTCAGACTCATGCTACTCCAGAAGAAATAAAGAAATGGATTGAACTAGGAGGGATCCAGACAGATCAAGGTTGGATGACGAAGGGAAAATCTACATGGTTTCTCCCTGACTCTATGGTTCAAGTCATGATAAATACAGCACATAGTCCTGCACATCTAGGAGAGAAAGCGATGTTAGACAGTTTACAAAATCTCTGGAACAATAAACACTTACGAGCAGCCGCAAAACAGAAAGTGCGTACTTGCATGATCTGTTGTCAGTTCAATCCAGGAAAAAGCGTCCCTGTAGAGCAAGGTGGATTTCATCCTCCCGATCACCCTTTTGAAGTCCTCCAGATGGATTATATCCAGATGGACCGTTGTCGAGGATTTAAATATGTCCTTGTAATTGTTTGTGCTCTGTCCCGCTGGACCGAAGCATACCCAGTCCCAGATTACACTGCTCCGACCACTGCCAAGCAGCTGGTTCGTGAATTCTTCCCACGATACGGCTTGCCTCGTGTCGTGTACTCAGATAACGGTCAGCCATTCTCAACTGCATTAATGAAAGAAGTTTCTTTATTACTGGGATACCAGTGGAAGTTCCATTGTGTCCGACATCCCGAAGCCGCAGGCCTTGTAGAAAGGCATAACCAGACACTAAAGATCCGCCTTGCCAAAATATGTCAGGAGAAAGGGGTCGACTGGATAGTCGCCCTGCCAGTGGCACTATTCTACATGAGAATGGTCGCCCATTCGAGATCAGGGCTATCCCCGTACGAGGTGGTCTTTGGCAGACCACCGAATATGTGGGGGACGCCCATTCCGAAAAAGATTACTGATGTTGATTGTAATATGTTGACAGATTACCTTGCCTCCTTGATGTCTGCACTCCAATCATGTCGTTCACAGGTTGCCGCAGCCTTCCCTGACAACACTGATGTAAAGCCACACGACGTCCGTCCTGGCGACATTGTGCTAGTTCGCAACTTCGACAGAAAGAGTCCGCTGGAGCCCCGCTGGAAGTCCCCGAAGACCGTTCTTCTCACCACAAGGACGGCCGTGAAAATCGAAGGGAGAAAGGGGTGGGTTCACACGAGTCATGTGAAAAAATTCTTTGGACTGAAACCTGATCGAGACTCGTCCACCCCCACCAAAGACTGTGTCGAACCAAAAGACTTTACAGAATCTGAACGAGAAAAAACTCCTCAAGAAAGTTATCGCATGAAACTCCGATCTAGCAAGTCAGACAGTTTAATTGTTTAAGTCCTCCCCTAGGTGAATCGGTTAAATAGTTTCTGACATGTATCCCCTAGATCGAGATAGAGAGAGAGAGAGAGAAGCTAAGAAACGTACATATTGTAAATCACTTCGTAGTCACTGTATAGTGACACTATTAATCATGTTTATTCTGAGTATTTTAATTACTGTTGTCAGCATCGTTTTGCCTATCTATTACCCCATTTTCAAGCGTGAACAATCTGCCTATAATGTATCTGCTGAACACACTTTTAGTGAGTTACCTCCACATGAGCTTTCCTACAGACTTGCGCTGCGCAACAATACATTCATTAGTATGCTACATCATTCTCATCAAACTAACAATGCTACAAATTGCTGGATATGTGGCCGACTCCCTCCCTACCAGAATTACAAGGGAGCTCTGCCCCTCTTTCCGTACCCGTTCACTCACAATGGCTCCTGCGGTGCATGGTTTAAAATAATTAATTCCTTAGATCCTGATATTGCTGTTTTCGATGGGGGTTGGGTTTGGGGAAATCTGAACTTAGTCCTGCTAGACGTCTGTTACCCAGATAAGGAGGGACTCCCCACTAGAATAGGAACTGATCTAGAAAATGAAGTGTATGGATTAGGTAATTATACAATTAGCCTCATGATTCTCACTGTTGAATCCGAAGCTGCACCAGTTCTACCCATTATGTCAGTATTGCCAGTTACTGGTGAACTATGTATCAAGAAGAAAGGTTCAGTACACTTAGGTCATAGTAAATGCACTACTGTGGTCGAATTCAGTGATCATGGAAAATCGTCCTTTAAAGCTATTAGTCATTCTTACTTTGTTTGTGGTCATACCGCATACATACGTCTACCTCCAGATTGGGATGGTACCTGTTACATTGCATTCCTTCTGCCACCTGTTTTCCTAGCTCCCCCTGATTACCATAGAAATACCAATATAGTAAAGAATAGACCCAGAAGAGATATCCCACTTGTCGACTACACAGAGACGGCATGGGAACAGTACACCGACTTTAATAAAGGATTCTTTTTCTTTTTAGGACCTGTTCAGAATAGTAAATTAATACGCAGATTAACTAGAACACTTGAAGCAGTAGTGAATGAAACTGCCTCCGCCTTAGGTAACTTAACAGAAGAGCAGTCCGCCATGCGGGTTGTTGTCCTTCAGAACCGTCTTGTTATTGACGTCATCTTGGCAGATAGAGGTGGAGCCTGTAAGGTCATCGGGTCAAGCTGCTGTGTTTTCATACCACAAAACGCACCATCTGTATATCAAGCTATCACCCGTCTCCATAAAATTGCAAATCAGATACATCAGAATCCAGGCACCTGGACTTGGTCCGGTTGGTTCTGGACAACGTTAACAGCTTGGGGATGGAAGATCCTATCCTTCCTAGGCATTGGCCTAGTCCTAGTATTCAGTTGCTGCCTGTGCCTGCAGTGTGGGCCAGCGATTTGTGGACTGTGTGCCACGTCATGTATTGAACATTCCAGTTTTCTCTCAAAACGTAAACGAAAGAAAGAAGAACAAATGATGTTACAAGAACAAACTGATCGATTCATGAGGATCGATATATCATGAAGGGTCCGTAGGGAACAAGGAGGGAATGAGGAAATATAAATTTTTGGTCATGTTATGTTCCCTAGCGCGTACCCCACCGACTCCATGTACCAGCTTAAAGTGCATGTAACTTCCCTCCTGTGTCAGCTATGAAGACGCAAATACATTTGCGTCCAACGTTAACTTGTCCTCTTTCAGATCCACCATGAATGGATTATATAGTCCGTTCCTAAGTATGCTATGCCACCGTCTTTTTGTAGTACACTTTACATGTTTTCCTGCTCTGGCCGAGTAGGCCCTGAATTTCTGCCATCGAGCCTCTTTTTGGCTCCTGACTTTGACAGCCTCTGCCCAGGCTACCTCTGTACCCGTGAACTCTGACTTACTTCCAGCGCGGCCCCTCGCGCTCAGCTCAGCCTGCTTTCTGCCAAGACTGACTATAACCTTCGAGTTATCTGTTCCGCTCCTCGAGAATGCATTCCTGCCTACTAGCTCCAGTAAACATCCTCTCCAGCTGCAGAGCCAAAGGGCCGACCTGTCTCAATGCAAGTAATTCATAGCCTCTGTTACCATGCTTCCATGGAAGGCCTCGTGCCCCCACGCTTCTCATGCAGACACTTAGGCGCTTATACACGCATCCACAGTTAGCATAGAATAGCTTCTGCCCTAGAGACCTTTCTGCCCAGATAGTATGGTTCCTAAACATCAGATATCAGATATGATAGAAGTACAAGTTGATCTGACATGCCAGACTTCTGTCTCTTTCCGTCAGTGTAAATGTCAAGTCCCCTGCACCCCTCCAATCACACGTCATGCAGCTGCGCGCGCATCCAAGCTTCCGATTTCTGCTGACATTGCAACAATTCTGTTAGCACCACCCCTTGGTGCCACCCACTTGCGCCACCTATCAGTGACGTTTCTAGCACACACCTCTGGTACACGCCTAGTTCACGCCTCTTGATTACGTACTAGCAACACGTGTATACTGTTATCTTGTCTTCTCTCAGCTGTTACGCCTACTACACTGCTTCCTATGGTATAAATCAAGTATATAAGCTATGTAATGTCAATAAAGTTTGCTCTATCCCTTCTGACACCCCTGTGGTGGTCAGAACATGATATCCTGGTCACGACCATTCCATTTTAAGGAATAAAACCCCTAAGAAACTCTAACACCACGGACTCTGTCTTTTTTCATTCCAATTGAGTAATTATTGATTAAGTACTTACCTGCATAGAAATTAAGAGGGTAAATTAATTATTTACGTCACCTTCACCACCGAGGAGCTGGAGGTCTGGTGGACGAGGTGCTCACATAGTATGGGAGGCTATGCGGTGCTCCCGATGTCATGGTAAGTGTTTCAGAGTGGAAGTGAGAGTGCAGGGAGTGCACACATGAAGTTGATCTGCTGCAGTATGTGCCTGAGAATGTGGGGTTGTATCATACACTGCCTAGCATGGTGACTCCATGGAAAAGGGGTGTATAACCTAATTTTCAAGTTTAACTGACTGCACATCAGAATGGGAGGGACATGCATTGTTTTTTCAGCCATACAGTAACACAGCAGGTTGGTTAAATGGGAGTCAGGACAGAAATTGCCTGTGTGAATGGATGTGTAGATCCATGTTGTTTTTCACAGGCGCATCTGTGACATTACCAAGGGTTTACGTCCAGAGGGTACTGATGGAAGTGTGTCTGACTCGGAATTGCCACCATGTATGGGTCAGCACTATGTCTAGGACTTAAATGCCAGAGGGTGACACTATTGTTAGTAATTCACCTATGACCCAGCAAATTTTAGCACTTCTGTATTGAACCCCTTCCATTTTCTTCGGCATGTGTACTGACTCGCATGTGTAGGCACTGTTTACACTCTCATATTGTCCCTACATGTGACATTTCTGATGCCCCACGTTGGACCTCAGTGGAAGCCCACCTGGCCGACACAGTCAATGCCCAATCTGACAAGGACACATCACTGAATGTACAGAGTAAAACATATGGGTTGTCTGCAATACTATCAATCATAGAGTTATCTCAGCCCTGTAGATTGCACACGACAGACCTTATGAGAAGGGTATGAGATTGTAACATCATGTCCCTACATGTGACCTCCATGACACAGTGAGCCATTCACAGGGCAAGGACATCAAGGGCTGCTTAGTGTTGAACACAGTGAGTCTGCCCGGACACATAATTTCCAATGTAATGTATGTCTTGCTCAACCAAAAACTGGATAGCAGATGTGGGCCCCCTACACATAGCTTTCAGTGCTGGCATCCTGCATGAGTATGGGATGGGCAGGAACTGTGTCCACCCTCCTACCTGCAATGCATTATTATATGATTCGCCCATGCTTATGTACTATGTAAGATGCTGTATTGTCTCTACTAGACATATCTGTGAAGTAGTGCTGAGTTAGTATCATGCTCCTGTACTGAGAGGTAGTGGTACATAACCCTGTGTCACTGATTTTCCCCCACTTGTCTACCATGCCTACAGCTCAAAGTCCACCAGCGTAAGGCCGTGTGGAGGGCCATTCCACGCAAGGTATGTGCTCTGGGTGTCTCCAATCGACGGCACACATACTGTCACAAGAGGTTGGATGACATCTGCCGGCTGAGCAAAAACGTGGCAGAGATAACGCTGGTGCTGCTCCCTCATAGTGGAAGGTTGGTGCACCGGAGCATGACACCACTAATGGCCCACATCTTAGCTGTGACACAGCCTGAGCTGGATGCACGTTTGAAGGAGCATCAGCAGCAAGCTGGGGGGGAGTATTATGGGACGGGTGACTTTGGTTGTGAATGACTGCATGTGTTCCAAGCCTGGGCCACTGCTAAGCTCTGTGATGTTTTTAGTGTGCTGCAATGGCTTGTAAGTGGCCTCTGTGTTGGGTGCAGCTGTCATGCATTTTCCCTACCTGTACTTTATCATGTCATTGAAGTTATGGCCCTTGACATTGCATTCTGTGCTGTGGCTTTCTGGCATCGTCTGCATTGGTGTAGTCAGGGACATCCAATGGAAGGGAACGACAGTGTGCCTCATCTGAGTGTGCTTACTTCAATGTGAGCAGTGCCTGACCTCAGAATTTTGAGGACTACACATCTGAAAACAATATGCAACTGTAGTTGTGCCCCAAAGTACAACATGGTGGATGGCATGAGCTCATGGCCATTGTGGCCTGAAATGTGGTAGTCTGTATCTGTGTTGTTCCCTTCTGCTGCCTCCTGATGTGACCATGGCAACATGTTGGGAGGTACATATTTTCACCCCTCAAGGACATAGGTATGGTCAGAGGGATCTGTATGTCTGGTTACACTGAGCCACAGGCAGGCTATTTGGTTGTGTGGTCATCACATGGCTCACTTATGCCAAGTGTGCATGATAACGTGCAAAATCTGAGTTTGGAATTGAGGTAGCACAATGTTACTGCACAGGGTGGTGTGCCAAATGGAGATATAATCATCTTGTTTAGTGCTTTGCTTGCATATGATGTTTGTGTTAGTGTCACTGAACTGACCCTACGTCTCTGTCTCTTGCAGTATCTACCGTGGGCACGGAAGGACAGGGGACGGACACCAGTGGTGAGGCATCAAGCACGACTGTTATACACAGGCACACTGACACTGATATGACCAGCACCTCGGAGGGGGACAGGAGTCTGCTTGAGGAATCACAGCCAGAGACACCAACCTCAACGTCATCTGACGCCAGCGGGGACACCTCTATGTTGGCAGGCACAGGGAGCGGGAACTCTGCATCCTCTCCCATCAATAGCAACCAGTGCCCGCCCTCCCAGCTACTTCCACTAGTGCTGCACGTGCTCGCATTAGTAAGAAGGGAAGAGTGTCCTTCACCCCAGTCACTGCTGCCCCTGTCCCTGTCTCCCCTGCTGCCTTCAGTGTTGAGGCTGTGGACATTTTGTGCCAAATGTGTGTGGGTCAGACAACTGTCCTCAATGCCCTCCTAGACCATGACAAAAAGTTGGCACAGGTAGTTGCCTTCATGGAGGGCATTCATTCAGACGTGGGTGGGCTACACCGGACTGTCCGATCTTTGTCCTCCACCTTGACGGCAGCCATTCCGCTGTCACAGGATCAGAGTCCAGCTCCAGTCCCTTT
Source organism: Lissotriton vulgaris (assembly GCF_964263255.1). Taxonomy (NCBI): domain Eukaryota; kingdom Metazoa; phylum Chordata; class Amphibia; order Caudata; family Salamandridae; genus Lissotriton; species Lissotriton vulgaris. The sequence continues at coordinate 1,255,076,001 of NC_141696.1, forward strand.
GGCCACACCCCTGCTAGTGCCTACATCTGATGAGAGTGACCACTCACCACAGACCTCAGGGTCCTGATACAGCACACCCACTAGCCCCAGAGGGCCAGAGCAAATACACTATCCCCAAATAAATCCAAATCCTACTCCAGAGAGCAAAGGCAAAAGCCCTTCAGTTGACACTCAGGAGCATAAAGGCAAGAAGCAGGTCTCAGGCTCACATGCCTCAGAGGCATCCCCAGCCAATGACTCTCCTGTCCCAAAATCATCTCGCAAAGAAAAGCAGACAGTTGCTGTGCCTGCTGAGAAGCTGGTGCCTGCTAAGAGTCCACATAAAAAGAGCTCCAAGGCAGATTCACCCACAACCTCAACTCACATGCACACCCCTGTGAAGCAGGGTAAGGAGGGCACTGTAGGGGGTACACCTGGTAAACAGGGGATGGAGGGGCAAAGTCAAGGTCAGGCCAAGCGTACCACTGGATCCAGCATGTCCTCAGAGGGAGGGCCACCGGCTGCACCTGATGCAGCTTTGGTGGAGAGTGTGCCTATTGTGGCCGCCCAACCTCCCACTCCTACCAAGACAGGAAAGCCATTTCGACCCCCCAAGAAGTGGAAAGGCACCCCTCTACATTCTCCCACCCACACTGTATCTCATGGCAGCATGTCTCCTCCTCCACGTGCCACCCCAACACCCAGTCCACGCAGACCTCCGGCTCCCAAAGCCACTGATGCTTCTACTTCAGCTGGTCCTCTCTCTCCCAGGTCCAGTCCTCCAACTGGCCACGACACTCAGTCACCTTCCAGTCCAACTGACAGCCAAGTCTGAGTCGGAGTTGCCCTTACACACCTGTCTCTCCCACAGCGGTGCCTGGACTGCCCATTGTTATCCCCCTAACTGTGTTGCTGACCATGGCAGTATACAGTCTCACCCATTCCCTGCGCAGGATCTAATGCACACATGTGCCTACTCTGCACTTTGTACTGGCCACTGGCCTTGCTGTTCATTGCTGTGCTTGCCCATTCCCTGTGAAGATTCTCATGTACCTACCCTGCATTTTGGACTGGCCACTGGCCTTGATGTACATTGCTGTGTTTGCCCATTCCCTTGGCAGGATCTCTTGTACCTACTCTGCACTTTGTACTGGCCACTAGCCTTGTTGTTCATTGCTGTTTGGCCATTCCCTGTGCAGCTTCTCTTGTACCTACTCTGCACTTTGGACTGGCCACTGCCCTTGCTGTTCATTGCTGTTTGCCCATTTCCTGTGCAAGATCTCATGTATCTACTCTGCACTTTGGACTGGCCACTGGCCTTGATGTTCATTGCTGTGTTTGCCCATTTCCTGTGCAGGATCTCACGTACCTACTCTGCACTTTGGACTGGACACTCGCCTTGCTGTTCATTGCTGTTTGCCCATTTCCTGTGCATGATCTAATGTACTTTCTTTGCCCTTTGGACTGGTCAATGGCCTTGATGTTCATTGCTGTGTTTGCCCAGTCCCTGTGCAGGATCTCACGTACCTACTCTGCACTTTGGACTGGCCACTGGCCTTGCTGTTCATTGCTGTTTGCCCATTTCCTGTGCAGGATCTCATGTATCTACTCTGCACTTTGGACTGGACACTGGCCTTGATGTTCATTGCTGTGTTTGCCCATTCCCTGTGCAGGATATCGTGTACCTACTCTGCCCTTTGGACTAGCCACTTGCCTTGCTGTTCATTGTGGTTTGCCCATTCCCTGTGCAGGATCTTATGTACCTACTCTGTACTTTGGACTGGCCACTGGCCTTGCTGCTCATTGCTGTTTGCCCATTCCCTGCGCAGGATTTCACGTACCTACTCTGCACTTTGGACTGGCCACTGGCCTTTATGTTCATTGCTGTGTTTGCCCATTCCCTGTGCAGGATCTCTTGTACCTACTCTGCACTTTGGACTACCCACTGGCCCTGATGTTCATTGCTGTGTTTGCCCATTCCCTGTGCAGGATTTCGTGTACCGACTCTGCCCTTTGGACTAGCCACTGGCCTTGCTGTTCATTGCTGTTTGCCCATTCCCTGTGCAGGATCTCATGTACTTACTGTGTATAAAGACAGTTACTCCTGTTGTCTGTCTGCTTTGTCTGTGTCCTTGATAAATAAAGGGTTTTATGTGTGGGTATGGTTTAATATGACACATACCCTGTATGCCACTTTAACATTGTCAGGGGCCGATTTCTCTTTTTCAGGGTTTTGCTTGTAGAGGTGACAGGCATTTCAGTTCTTCTTGACTCTGAGGCTTGGTGGCGCAATGATGATTGTTTGGGATGAACTACTGTTATCATAATCAAACAATGGTGCTGTTAGCTAAATAGTTCACATGTGATGTTTTGATGCACTGCCAGCTCAGAGTGGGATTCTATCCACAGGATTGCAGGCAGGCTGGCCAGAGTCCATCATGTCTGTCTGATCTTTCTTGATGTGTGGACAGCAGTTTTGATGTATTCTCTTTTTGTGATGGACAGTCATCCTAGTCACATAGGTAAATTTCAAATTGTGCACTTAGGTGGGCATGAAGTGTACAGTGTGAAGGGGGTGACTTATTCAGTGGTGTTGATGTGTGTATGTCCCTTCGATGGCAACTGCACACATGTGTCAACCTGGATTTCAGTGCCTGTTGGTTGGGTTGGTCAGCCCTGTGCTTGTGATTGTGTGCACATGTGGGAGTTGTAGGTAGTGCACTGTGCAGTAGGTTGGTGTGTCCTTGCACTTCTGGGGGATACCTACCTGTTGTTGGTGGCAATTGTGAGTATGCAAAGTGTGTGACTGACAAGTCAGTGTTGTGTTATGTTGATCAGCCATGTTTGTTAATATTGTTTGTGCTCACTGTGCAAACATGCTCAGCCACACTGACATTGAGGGTGTTTTTTCTCATGCATTTCTGTCACTTGAGAAATTGTTTGATGCAGTGCGTCATGTGGGATGTTGAGTTGTACCATCCACTATCTGTACTTATGTTAACTACCCATTGTGAGTGGATACTCTATGTATTTGGATATGGTGCACTCCTGCCATGTCCACTACTGATGTACACACAACTTCACTCTCATGTTAGCTATCCCCTTGAGTTGCCAGTGTGCATCCGTCACCACCACTTCATTTGTTACACTATGCTTTGTGTTGCTGATCTGTGCACAGGACCAATGTGCCACTCAGGACAGTTTCCCAATTGTTTTTGTGTGATTTTCCTGTACTGGTTTGCAGTCAGGGTTGCTCATATGCAGTTCAACTGTTTGTGCTGCACAGTACTCTGGTAATGTTGTTTGCGCCTGGGTGTCCCCGACTTGTGCATCTGTGGGTGATGGGTTGAGCTGTATGTATGTTTGCTGAGGTACTGCTACCCTTCCTGAGTGTGATGTTGTCTGTGTGCTGTGGTGATTTGTGTTGTGGGGGTTCATGTTGTGGCACTCAGGTATGTGTGCTACTGGTTTGGTTGGTGTGCACACACTGCTTGTTGTGCATGCAGTGCTGTGAGTGTATGTTGCCTTGTAACTGCCTGGTGTGCATCCCCTGATGTTCAGCTATGTTTGCAATATGAAGGATTGGCATGTGCATCTGTTGTGTGTTTGATGTGGATGTGTGCAGTGTTTGGCCTGTGTTGTCTCTTTCAGCTGACAGATGCTCTGTGTGTGATGTTCTCTGCATGTCATTGTGTGTGAGTTGTTAGTGCATTGTGATACATTCAGATGTGTGTTGCTAGTTTAGTGTGCATTACTTGTGTGCCTGTCACATGCACTTATGAGTATTCTTGTTCCTGAGCTTGTTTTGAGTACACCTTGGTAGTTTCTCCTCTTATATTTGAGCTGTCACTTGTCAGGATTGTGCATATACATGCATGTGGTACACTATGACACCATGGTGACTTGATGGGGGGTGTGTTATGTCTGTCTGTGTTTTCTTATTGGGCCATTGCTCCCAGTTTGTGTCCATGATTGTTTTGAGATGATGCACTTCTTGTATGTGTTGGGGTATGGTGTCTGTGCATTGGTCCAGAGTGATGATGTTGTGAACTCCTGTTCTGTCTGGGGTCCCATTGCCTTTCCACTGTTTGGCAGGCCGTGTGTGGGCTTGTTGTACTTCTATATATGTTGTTTGTGAGGTTTGTGTTTGGCTATTGTATTTGTGCCAGCATTGGCTCAGGCATCACTGAGTGTGTGTGTGATGTTTGTGGATGCATCCCAAGGAGCGTGATAATTTGTCAGTGTTTTCACAGGACATTATTTGCACAATTCTGTGTGTTTGTCACTAGTGTTGAGTGGTGCAGGGGTGTGGTGGGTGGAGGAGGGGTATGTGTGAAGGTCCCAAGTTGTGTTTGACAGTCATGGAGTTTGTCAATGGGCCCTGTGTGTTGTGCTAATGACATAAACATGTCAAGTAAGTAGATACTGATGTGTGGCTGATCACTGTTTGACATCAGTCACTTCCTATCATCCCTGTGCCTATGCATGGCCTGCCTTGCTGTCTCCATGAGTTGTTGCACAGAGGTCACAGTGGTTTCATTTCACTAACTGTGCCAGCCATGTGTGATTTGTTGGCCTAAGGGTGTTGTGATATGTTCCTTCTCTTACATTTGATGTACACATGCTTTGTGGCTGGCTCCTTGTCTTCCCATCACTGTCCACCTCACTTTTGGCTATCCCATTTGAAGTTCTCCATTGCTGCTGGTATCGGGTATGTGTATGTGGCTGTGTGTCAGTGCGGGGTGTGTCTGGGTGACTTGACAGGCTGTGTGTACAGTTAGGGTTTTGTTAATATTCAATGTGAGTGTTCATTTTTTTGATTGGACTCAGTTTGCTTGACATGAGTGGAGTGTGGGTGTGGGGAGGAGGGTTGCCCTAGCCCTGAGCTTCTGTGCGGTGTGTTCCTCTAAAGCCCCACCTGCTGAGACTGGCTCCCTGGTTGTTTTGTGTGTGTGGTGTAGGGTCTAGGTTCACCAGGCTGGTTAGTTGTGCAGGGGGTGTAGGAGAGTAGGGTCTGCTATCCAATGGTCACCCCAAATTTTTGCTTTTTGCTTCACTGGTTTATGACTTAATGTGGCTGTGGGCCTGATAATCAGACCTGTGCCTCTCACCAGGCCGGGTCACCCCCTTGCTCCTCCTGCCGCCTCCTGCTCCTGCCTGCTCCTGCCTGCCAGCCTTGCCGCCTTTTCTCGCCGCAGACGCCCCCTGGCCCCCCCGAGCGGCCCAGCCTCAGAAGAGCCGCCCGCTCACCAGTTTCCCGCCGCAGCTTGCCACAGGCCCCGCCCACCACCGGCCCATTGGCCGAGCCGCTCCCGCCGCCCAGCTGACCCGCCCTCTCGTCCCCCTTCTTATGACACCCCCAGAGCGACCGCGCAGCGGACACGCGCAGCGGGAGCACCGATTGAGCGCCGAAGGTGCGCCAAAGGTAAGCCCGTCTGCACCCGTCCGCGCCTGGACCGCACCCAGCGCCAGGACCCCTGGCCCCGCAGACCCCAGCCCACCCGCCGGATGTACGACGCCGCCACCCTCAACGCACTCAATGCCGGCCGAATCCCAGGATGCTACGAGCCACCCCGAGACGCACCAACGGACCCTTCTGCTGCAACGCCTGCAAGTTCACCTGCATCCGGACCAGCACTACTCCTGCACCAACCAAGACCAAGACGAGCAACAACAGCAGCCACCTGAAATGCATCCTGCTCAACACCCGCTCCGTCCACAGACACACCATTGAGCTCTGGAACCTGCTCAACACAACCTCACCAGACGTCGCCTTCCTCACAGAAACCTGGATGAACGCCTCTTCAGCGCCCGACATCGCCATCGCCATCCCAGACGGCTACAAGATCATCCGAAGGGACCGCATCAACCAGACCGGAGGAGGCATCGCCATCATCCACAGGAACACCATCCGCATCACGACCAACACCGAGGACACCCTCGCACCCGCCGGGCACCTGCACTTCCAGGTCCACATCAACCCCAAGACCACCCTCAGAGGCACCCTCATCTACAGACCCCCGGGACCACGCACACAATTCAGCGAAGGCATCACCGACTTCATCAACCCGCACGCCCTCCTCTCCGCTGACTACATCCTCCTCGGGCCCTCAACTTCCACCTGGAGAACAACAACGACCGCAACACCACCACCCTGCTGGACAACCTCGCAAACCTGGGACTCAAGCAGCTGGTCACCACCCCCACCCACTACGCCAGACACACCCTCGACCCGTTCTTCTCATCCAGCAAGGACATCGCCTTCAGCCACGCCACCGGACTCCACTGGACGGACCACAGTTGCGTCCACTTCAGATTCAGAAGGACCACGATCCACCACCACCAGCATCAGGTTGCACGCAGAAGCTGGAACAAGATCACAGCCGACCAGCTCACGACCTCCCTGAGCATGAACCCTCCCACCAGTGCAACGAACCCAAGCCAGGTGGCCACCAACCTCACGAAGTGGATCAGCGACTGCGCAGAAGACCTCGCCCCTCTGAAGACCCGCCTAGCAGACCCGGTAGCAAGAAAGCCCCATGGTTCACCGACGAACTCAAGAGCTCCAAGAAGAACTGACGAGCCCTCGAGAGAACATGGCGCAGAGACCCAACACCGGCCAACATGACTGCCCTCAAGCTCGCCACCCGAAAACACCACCAACTCATCCTCGCCACCAAGAAAACCGCATTCAAGGAACGACTGGACAACAACGCACACAACAGCAAGGAACTCTTCAACATCGTTAAAGAGCTCTCCAACCCCAACGCCGGAAACAACAACATCACCCCTTCGCAAGACCTCTGCAACTCCCTCGCCTCCTACTTCCACAAGATCGCGGACATACACAACAGCTTCTGCACTCAACCAACGCACGCCACGACCGAACCACCGCCCCCCACCACCACCCTCCGCGCCTGGACCCCGATCAGCACCGAAGACACCGTCCGCACGATGAACTCCATCCACTCTGGATCTCCTACCGACCCCTGCCCTCACCACGTCTTCAACAAGGCCGGCGCTGTCATCGCACCCCACCTGCGGGACATCATCAACACCTCCTTCGACACCGCTACCTTCCTGGAGAGCTGGAAGCACGCCGAACTCAGCGCTCTACTAAAGAAGCCATCAGCCGACCCCACCGACCTCAAGAACTACAGCCCCTTCTCGCTGCTCCCGTTTCCTGCTAAAGTCATCGAGAAGACCGTCAACAAGCAGCTGGCCGCCTTCCTCGAGACGAACGGATCCCTCGACCTCTCGCAGTCCGGCTTCCGGGCCAACCACAGCACCGAGACCGCCCTGATCGCAGCCACCGATGACATCCGAGCACTGCTTGACAATGGAGAAACTGCAGCCCTCATCCTCCTAGACCTCTCCGCGGCCTTCGACACTGTCTGCCACCGTACACTAGTGCAGCGACTCAGCAACGTCGGAATCCAGGAGAAGGCACTGAAGTGGATCATCTCCTTCCTCTCCGGAAGGACACAAAGAGTCCGCCTCCCCCCGTTCAGATCTGAAGCCACCGAAGTCATCTGCGGAGTTCCTCAAGGCTCCTCGCTCAGTCCAACCCTCTTCAACGTCTCCATGAGCCCCCTCGCAGACATCGCACTCCAGCACAACCTCAACATCATCTCCTACGCCGACGACACCCAGCTGATTCTCTCCCTCACCAACGACCCCGCCACCGCCAGAGCTAACCTTCACGAAGGGATGAAAGAGGTAGCCGAATGGATGAAGAACAGCCGCCTGAAACTGAACTCGGACAAGACGGAAGTCCTCATCCTGGGATCCTCACCCTCCGCCTGGGACAACTCCTGGTGGCCCCCCGCCCTAGGCAGCGCACCCAAACCAACAGACCACGCACGCAACCTGGGCTTCATCCTGGACTCCTCCCTCTCCATGACCAGACAAGTCAACGCCGTCTCCTCGTCGTGCTTCAACATCCTGCGCATGCCACGTAAGATCTTCCGGTGGATCCCCACCGAGACCAGGAAGACGGTCACCCAGGCCCTCGTCACCAGCCGGCTGGACTACGGCAACTCCCTCTATGCCGGAACCACCGCCAAACTCCAGAAGAGACTCCAGCAGATCCAGAACGCCTCAGCACGACTCATCCTGGACATCCCCCGTCGCAGCCACATATCCGGACACCTGAGAGACCTGCACTGGCTCCCGGTCAACAAGAGAATCACCTTCCGACTCCTCACCCACGCACACAAAGCCCTACACAACCAAGGCCCAGGATACCTCAACAGCCGCCTCAACTTCTATGCTCCCAAACGCCAGCTTCGATCGACCGGACACGCCCTCGCCGCCGTCCCCTGCATCCGAAGAGCCACCACAGGGGGACGGTCCTTCTCCTACCTCGCCGCCAAGACATGGAACTCCCTCCCGACCCACCTCCGCCTGACCCAGGACCACCTCGCCTTCAGGAAGCAACTCAAGACCTGGCTGTTCGAGCAGTAGCGGACCCCCCTCCCCCAGCGCCTTGAGACCCTCTGGGTGAGTAGTGCGCTATATAAATTCTGTTGTTTTTCCCTCTGAGACGGACGCCGGAGGTACCTTGCGCTCTCTTGCACTTCTTTTGATGTTTAGATATGATTGATGTAATAATCGCGATCTTTTAAAACTGTGTAAAATATTTTAAATAGTGCGCTTTTAATGCCCGCCCCCACCTCGATGCGAGATTAATTCGCCTGAGGCTCATTGACACTGCTTCCTTCAACGCCGCTGTTACTAGGCACTGGGAACCCCTTAGCACAACTTTAGGCGCCATCTTGGAAAGGGAAGGCTGGCGGGATAGCTCTGCGCCCCTCCCGCCCTCCCAGGATATTTAAGGGCGAGGCTCTTCACTCCCCCGAGGTTCTGTTGTTTTTCCCTCTGAGGCGGAAGCCGGAGGTACCTTGCACTCTCTTGCACTTCTTTTGATGTTTAGATGTGATTGATGTAATAATCGGGATCTTTTAAAACTGTGTAAAATATTTTAAATAGTGCGCTTTTAATACCCGCCCCCACCTCGATGCGAGATTAATTCGCCTGAGGCTCATTGACACTGCTTCCCTCAACGCCGCTGTTACTAGGCGCTGGGAACCCCTTAGCACAACTTTAGGCGCCATCTTGGAAAGGGAAGGCTGGCGGGATAGCTCTGCGCCCCTCCCACCCTCCTCCCGCCCACCACTAACCATGAATATAAACAACAGACCCGCCCGATCGCACTGCGGGCGGGCGCAGCGGGCGCGTCCGTCTGTGCCCGTCCGTGCCTGGCCCTGGCCTAGGGCCACCCCCCCTGGTTCCCACCCTCTGCCCCCACGAGGCTACTACTCTGCCACCCAGCTACGGCAGCTACGTCCCCCGACCCATCAGTCTTGCCTCATATCTAACCCTTATTCCCTGCTCATATGCCCGGTCACACACTGCTCAGGCTGCAAAGCCTCTATACCTTCTATCCATAAACCACCCCCCTGTAATAAGAACAATTCCATGAAATCCTATACAATCGCTCTTACCAATGTCCGCTCGCTCGGTAAACACCGTCAGGACATCCACGAGCTGATCAACGATCACAAAATGGATCTACTCTTTATGACAGAAACCTGGATGGCCTATGCGTCCGATCCAGATCTAGTGATCGCTGTTCCTAATGGGTTCTCCGTATACAGATTGGATAGACAACTAAAAAAAAAAGGTGGTGGCATCGCCATTATTGCACGTGATACCTTCTCTGTAAGGACCAAAACTATCACTCGATCATCTTGTGAAGCCCTAGAATTCTCCATTAAGCTGTCCCCATCCTACACATTTAAAGGGATCCTCCTTTACCGTCCTCCGGGGCCCAGGACTGATTTTATTTCAGACTTCAGGTCCACGTTGGAAGCATCCGCCCTCGACAATTCCCTCACGATATTGGGTGATTTTAACTTTCATTTTGATATACCAGATAACCCTGACACTGCCACCTTCCTAGCAGACATGACCACCTTTGGTCTCCATTCCCTGGTAAACTTCCCCACGCATGAAGGAGGCCATACACTGGATGGCATCTTCACTAATGCAGCGGGCTTGCAAGTCACCCAAATACTTCCCCTTACCTGGTCTGATCACCATCTCATCCTGGCATCTCTGTCAGTTCATGATTCTCTTGCTGGCAAATCATGCCCCAATCCCCGCCAACCCTACCTGGCATGGGATGATATAGATACTTCCAGGCTGGAAACACTTCTTACCAACTCCACCCCTTCGCTATCAACCGATCCCAATATTGCCACTTCCCAACTTTACGACTGGGTGAGTTCTGCGGCCACAGAACTGGTCCAGGTCAAACAACGGTCCCGCAACAGATCTGCCCCGTCGGCCCCATGGTACTCAGAGGAGTTACGTACCCATAAGCAACAGCGTAGGAACAAAGAGAGGCATTGGTGGAAAGATTATGCAGAAGAAGCCAAATCTAAGTATAAAGAATTAGTGGCTAAATATAAAACCTTAATCTGTGAGGCAAAGAAAAAATATTATTGTGAGAGAATCGAATTAGCAAAAAATTCTAACAAATCATTATACGAAACCACCAAACAGCTAGCTGGTTTTTCTACCGACTTGACACCTCCCCCCTCCCAATATCTCTGTGACGATCTGTCTAACTTTTTCTTTAGTAAAGTTGAGGACATCTATCGGGTCTTCGCAAATAACGCTAACATCTCTTCGAAACCTCCTACTTCCCACCATGGTCCTACCTTTCTGCAGTTCACAGATGTTTCCTGCCCTCAGGTACGGAACATCATATCTTCTATTAAATTGGGCTCTGCCCTAGACCCATGTCCATTGAAAGTTCTGCGCCCGATTATTGAAGCGGTTCTCCCGGCCATGACTGCAATCTGCAACTCCATGTTCTGCACAGGCGTCTACCCAGAGATTTTAAAAAAGACCCTCATAAAACCTCTCCTCAAAAAACCCAACCTCGATAAGGAAGAACTAAAAAGTTACCGTCCAATTGCTAGTCTCCCACTCTTGGCAAAAATAGTTGAAAAAATCATGAATCTCCAACTATCATCCTTTATCGAGGAACACAAGCTACTGGATGAATCGCAGTTCGGCTTCCGCCAATTCCATGGAACAGAGACCGCCCTGGTTAAAGCGGCGGACGACATTAGATCTATCCGGGATGCAGGAGGAACAGCAGTCCTGATCCTGCTGACCTATCCGCGGCCTTCGACACGGTCGACCATGTCACCCTGGTCGATCGTGTCGAAAGCATGGGCATCCTACGCAACGCCAAGAAACTTCTTGCCTCTTTTCTTGCGAACAGGTCCCAGGTCGTCACTATTGGACCCTTTGAATCATTCCCCTTGTCACTGCCATGCGGAGTTCCTCAAGGCTCATCCCTGAGTCCGACACTATTTAACATTTATGTGTCGGACCTTGCCAAAGTCAGTCGGGCACATGGGATGAGTCTTACATCCTACGCAGATGACACTCAGCTGGTCCTCGCCGTCAAGAACGATGGGCCTAAAATTGCCAGCAATTTCAATCAAGGCATGCTGGCAATTGGGAGTTGGATGGCTTCCAATTGCCTGAAATTGAACTCCGACAAATCGGAAGTTGTCATTTTTGGCAACTTATCCCCGGAATGGTCCTCCCTCTGGTGGCCGTCATCCATGGGCCAGCCCCCGAATCCGATTAGCAAGGTGAGGAACTTAGGAGTCATGTTTGACAATCGCCTCAACTTTCTACCCCACGCAAATCAGATCTCCTCTTCAGCTTTCCACAAATTACGGCTCATAAAAAAAATCTTGCCTTTTCTACCCGAGAATGCCTGCAAAACCTTGGTGAGCTCCCTGGTTTTGTCTACATTAGACTACTGTAATGCTCTGTTTTTGGGTGCCCAAGAGAGAGTGTTACAAAAAATGCAAATTATTCAAAATGCAGCTGCTAGGCTCCTTGGGCGCATCCCCAAACACCAATCGGTGTCAGCAATCATAAGACAGCTGCACTGGTTGCCGGTAAGAAAGAGAGTCAAATTCAAGTCCCTCTGCTTAGTATATAAAGCTCTACACAATGTCGGACCTGCATTTTTCATCCAAAATCTCATTCCCTACTGTCCCTCCAGAACGCTACGTTCATCCAGCTCACATGAACTGGTGGTACCACGCACCAAATCTGTCGCGTGGGGAGACAGAAGATTCCTTGTAGCCGCACCGAAACTCTGGAACACCCTGCCACACTCGATTAAAACGAGTACCTCCCTCTGGTCTTTTCGCAAGCAACTTAAGACCTGGATTTTTAATCATTAAACTCTAGCTCCCCTTGTTGGTTAAACACTGCAGAGACTTCAGCGCCGAGATGCCCAAGGGCCTTCGTTCGCGCTTTATAAGTGTTTTAATAAATAAATAAATAAATTGATTGATTGATTGACCCACAGCCAAATTACTGCCAATGCACTCTAGGTGAATTACAAATTGGAACTGGTTCACCTTATTGGCCCCTGCAACAGGGTACCCTAGGTACCCAGGGCATAGGTGTTTCCAAGGCCTACCAGGGGCTGCAGCATGTATTGTGCCACCCCTGGCCTGGCTTCCATATTTGACACAACTGGCTGATCATTCAGCTGGGGTAAGTTGGTGTAATCACCTCTTGCTTAGATATAGTATCCCTATATCTAACCCTAACTGGACACATGTTAACCTATAAGCCATTCCTATGGAAGGCCCCTGCAATCCTGGGGGCAGAGTGCGTGGTTTCATGTGAGATGGTGCTCTAGCATGAGCTGAGCCTGTCTGCAGCTGTCGGGAACAACTCCCTTAGCTGTTCCAGGATAATGCCATACCATATACTCTTAAGTGCATTATAATCCTCGCGGTTATATGATAACTTTGGTTTGGCTTTATCAAAACATGTCGAGTGAGGTGTCATACGATTTGGAATACTATCCCCTCTACAGTTCTGTCAACGGGGATAGCATTCCACCCTTCTAGAGGGACACAACATGTACGTAGTCTTAACCCCGGTTAAAGTTAACCAGAGCCTCAGCATCACAAAATGGATGCTGCCTCCACAGACACAAGTCTGACCTCCTGCTGCTGGGAGTCCTTCCAGCGAGGGAGGCTTGGACAAAGGGTTTCCTGTCTTGGGGGGTGCGAGCACCACCCCAGACAGGATTTTGTGTATTGGGTAGGACAGGGCTGAATAGATTGAGACATGCCCGGGACACACAAGGTGTCCCCGTGCATAAGCCAGTCCAAACCGGTCCTGGGACTTTCCAGACCCAGGCCTGGTGAGGAACTGGACAAAGGAAAGGGGGTGTAACCGCCCCCCCTTCCTGGTCCCACCCAGAGGAGGGACCTAGCAGGTGATCCACCCCTCAGATTGGGAATAAGAGTGGGAGCAGTGCCATAGCACCTCAGATCATCCTGAATCAACTTGAAACTAAGAAGACGACTGGAATTCGACATTCTGCTGCACAGAAGACTGAAGAGCATCTCCCTTGTGGCCTAGGAGTGGCCACCCTGTGAACTCAGGCACCATCCAGCAACTCGACGTCTGCTTTGCCGCCGCCCCCCGCTGGAGCCCGAGCCCAGAGCCTGACAAGACCCAGACTACCAAACTTTTCACAGCCTGATCCACAATCCCTGCAAAGAAGGGACCCGTGGAGGCACCGAGAGACGTGGGACCTGACCTCTTGAAAGACCCCCGAGAAGCTGACTGCGCAGCATCTGAGGCATCCTCGACGTTGTGCTTTGGGGACTGAGAAGCCCCACCACCGAGCAGCCCTTGCACCGAAGATCAGCCCCCCAGCATCTCCGCGATCTGCATGGGGCCCTTTTGCATTGTGCCACTCGATGCGCCATCCCGGCCACTTGCCACGTGGTCAGCGGCCATCTTGGCGATGAACCCTTCAAACTACACTGCGGGTCTGGTTGCTCAAGACTTGCCCTCACTCCTGTAAAAGGGAGCACCCGCTCTGACCTTGCTGGTCCGAGTGATAAGCCTTTTTCGATTCCTGCGTGGCTTGCATTAGCCAAGGCCTGTTCGCTCCAATCAAGTTGCCAACACCGCCAACAGCGAGAAGCCTGTGTGGGACAACTCGTGATTGATGCCTGGACGTCCTCGACCCCTCGTGTCCACGTGGCTGCAGAGAGAAGCTACACCTCAACGCCTGTTTGCACCCGACATCGCCTGGTTCCAATCTGGTTCCACGGTAGTCACTGGCTAGTGACTTTGAACATTGTCCCCTCTGCTTTCAGGTCTTCACAACTTCAGATCCACCCTTGGATCCACCGGAACTCCTCACATCGAGCCGCCTGCAGCGTCTTCAGCTCCAAGCACCATCGACCAGCGTGACGAAACCCGACACTACTTCGACCCTATGCACCCGCGTCCTGTGGGTGAGGTAACTCAGCAACGCCGGTGTTCCCACACTGGTACACTCCTCTAGGGCCTGTGTCTTAAGTTTCAGCCTTCTAGGTCACTCGGAAGGTTCCTAACTAACTAACTTTATAACTTTTACGCACCATAGACATTGCATTGGTGAGTGCGTGCTCTTTGAACACTGTACCCGAGTCCCGCGGGCCTTTCCCGACTTAGTCACTGCTAGTCCTGATCAGCTCCAGCGATTCCCAAGGCCCTAGGCTTGTTTCCTCTTCGATTGGTATCTCTTATACCACTTTCTTAGTGTATGGTTTAGGTGGCCCCTAGGGCTCATCCATATTGTGCAACTTTTGTGTATTTTAAACTGTGTTTTGTTTAACGCTTGTGCTTCTGTGCTCATAAAGAGTTCAGGGGATATTTGTAGTTAATAAATATATATATATTTATTTTCAATATATATCTGTGTGGTGTCCTTTCATGTGGTATTCAAGGGGGTTGTGTAGGGTAATACAAATGGCTTCACATGCCTTTCAGAGTTTAGCCTAAGACTGCTTTGTCCACGTTACCACTAGGATAACTGGTCTATAAGGTTGACTTACAACCGATCATCATAAGGGTTGCTTGGCATGGTACAGGGTGATCACTAGAATTAGTGAGCATCACATACCAGGCCAACTTCTCACTTTGGTGAGCAGCGGATTGGGATCTGAGCTTGCTGTTTGTTTTACCATTACAATCTTTGAGAGTATTATTTGAAAGATCATACAGGTACCTGTTAGGTACATATAAAACAAGACTAGTATACTTAAGTTCTACTGAACTTAGTTGTTGTAGAGGATAGGGAGTAGCACACCCTGACTACAACTACTAGATAGGTTTAGTAGGTAAACACCAGTGTAGGTAGATTACAACATATCCACCCACACTAGAGCAATGTCTGGAGCAGAGGGTTCCACTGGGAATGTCTCTGTTGAGAGTGACCCTCCAAAGGCACCATCCGGATTTGCTATATTTTCCTTTAAGGAACTAAGACAGCTTTGTGTTTTAAGGGGTCTGAAGACAGGGCCATCCTCTACTACGGACCACCTCAGAGAGCTCTTAGACCAGTCTGAGGCTCTAAAGACCTCTAAAGCAGACCCCACAGGGAATGCTGAAGGAGGCTCTCCCACTGAAGATGACAGTACTGAAACCCCTGTGCCCATAGTCCTGGTAGATGAGGATGACCAAGTCACTGGAGCTCCTCAGGTAGATGAGGAGGAGGAAGAAGAAGAGGAGACAGAAGGGGGGAGCAGTGATTCTGATGATGGCAGAAATAGCCAGGTGCTAGTCAGCAGGCTTAACCAGGCTAACTTAAGTGTATTTGGGACTGAAGCAAGGATGACCTTGCCCAGGCACCCAGGTGGACTTAACCAGGAGCATAGGAGGAGGAGGAATCACTCAGGTGAATCCAATACCTCCCAGGCTTCTAGAGCTTCTCATGGTCACTCCAGAAGGGAGATGACTAGCCCTCAGAGAAGGGAACATGAGGCCAAAATGAGAGAGGCTGAGCTTAGGATCCAGAGACAAGAATTAGAAGTTGCCCTGGCCCAAGAGAAACTTGCTAGAGCAAGACAGCCTAGAGAGAGTGGGGTAATAGAACCCACTGGTGGCAGCATTATCCACAAGGATAAAGACAGGTCTTTTGATAACAGAAACCTGAGTAAGATTGTGCCCCCCTACAAAGCTGGGGATGATATCCACAAATGGATGACTGCACTTGAGAGAGCCTGCAAGGTACAACAGATCCCTCAGGAGCAGTGGGCAGCAATTCTGTGGCTCTCCTTTGAAGGTAGAGGCCGAGACAGACTCCTCACAGTTAGTGATGGGGATTCTAGAAACTACCTGGTCCTGAAGAGTGCTCTGATTGATGGGTTAGGCTTAACCACTGAACAGTACAGGTTAATGTTCAGAGATACCCAGAAGACACAGACTCAGGACTGGTCTGAATTTGTTGAGTGTGCCACTAAGGCTCTGGAGGGATGGTTGCTGGGAAGCAAGGTTACAGACTATGAAGGATTGTACAATTTGCTTATGAGAGAACACATTTTAAATAATTGTCAGAACCAGCAGTTGCATCAACATTCGGTTGACTCAGATTTGACCTCTCCCCAAGAATTGTGAAAGAGGGCAGATAAATGGGTTAGAACCAGAGTTAAGCAAAAGAACCAGAACCAGAACCAGGGTGGTGACCAGAAGAAAACAGACCAGAAGGGTGGGGAGCAGAAAGCTAAAGACCAGAAGTCTTTAACAGGGCCCCAAACTAATACAGAGGGTGGGTCCCAAACATCCAAGAAGAAGAAGAAAGAAGGTCAGAGAAAACCCTGGTGCAGTACTTGTAAAAACACCTCTCACTGGACATGTGAGTGTAAAAAGGGTGGAGCCCCCAACACTGCAGCCCCTAAGGCACCTGCACCCACTAGTACAGCTGGCAGTGTTGGTCCACAAACCAAGGGGGTAGTGGGTATCACCTTGGGAACTGAAGGAGATTCTGACCTAGTCAGAACCCTTACACAGGCTGTTCTGATTTGTGAGGGGGACATAGATTTGACCCCTGCCATAAGTCCCAGTAATCTGGGCAAATACAGACAGACACCTTTGATTAATAACAAAGTGGCTCAAGCATACAGGGACACATGTGCCAGTGTCACTATGGTGACACCTAACTTTGTGGACCCTGGACAATACATGCCAGGTGATAATTACCTGGTGACCAATGCCAGCAATGTCACCACTGCCCATAGTATGGCAATTGTTAACTTTTCCTAGGGAGGGGTACCTGGCCTAAAATGAGTTGTGGTTAGTGCTGATCTACCAGTTGAATGTTTGTTGGGCAATGACCTGGAGAGCTCTCTATGGGCAGAAGTTGAGTACAGGACTCATGCAGAGATGTTAGGGATATCATCACATGTCCTTGCTGTGACCAGGTCACAGGCCAAAAAGTGCCTCTCCGAACCTCAGGTCTTGGATCGTGGAACAATGGACCAAGCACCTTCCAAGAAGAAGAACAGGAGGGTAAAGGCTGTGCCTTCCCAACTGCCTACAAGTGAGTATCAGCCTTCACAGGAAGCTGGTCTTGAGACCCCTGAAGGAACTGTCTCTGAAGAACTTGAACCTGACCAGGTTGCGTTTCTGGGGACAGGGGGACCTTCTAGGGCAGACTTGGGGCAGGCTCAGTTATCCTGTCCTTCTATCTGAACCCCTCAGACAGCAGGCTGCTGCTGAGGCTGCTGGGAATGCGCAAGGTGCCCATAAAGTTTATTGGGATGATGGACTCCTTTATACAGAAGCTAGAGACCCTAAGCCTGGTACAACCAGGAGGTTAGTTATACCTCTGCAATTTAGGGGTTTCCTTCTCACCTTGGCCCATGATATTCCTTTAGCAGGACACCTAGGCCAGAATAAGACTTGCGACAGGCTTGTCCCTCACTTTCACTGGCCTCACATGTCTGAAGACACCAAGGAGTTTTGTTGCTCCTGTGTAACCTGCCAAGCCAGTGGTAAAGCAGGTGGCACAACAAAGGCCCCCTGATACCACTACCTGTGGTGGGGGTACCCTTTGAAAGAGTGGGGATTGATATTGTAGGTCCAATGGATCCCCCTACAGCATCTGGGAACAGATTCATACTGGTGGTGGTGGACCATGCCACCAGGTACCCAGAGGCAATTCCGCTTAGGACCACAACAGCTCCTGTTGTGGCCAGGGCCTTACTTGGAGTTTTCTCCAGAGTGGGGTTTCCTAAGGAGGTAGTATCTGATAGAGAGGCCAACTTCATGTCAGGATACTTGAGGGCTATGTGGAAGGAATGTGGTGTCAACTACAAGTTCACCACTCCTTATCATCCACAGTGTATTGGGCTTGTTGAAAGGTTTAACAAGACCCTAAAGGGCATGATCAAAGGATTACCAGAAAAGCTCAGGCGGAGATGGGACATCCTTCTACCCTGCCTTTTGTTTGCTTACAGAGAGGTCCCTCAAAAGGGGGTTGGCTTCAGCCCCTTTGAATTGTTGTTTGGGCACCCTGTAAGAGGACCCCTATGTCTGGTGAGGGAAGGATGTGAGTTACCTCTCAAAAATCCCAAACAAGACATAGTGGACTATGTACTTGATCTCCGCTCCAGGATGGCTGAGTATATGGAAAAGGCATCCAAAAACCTTGAGGCTAGCCAAGAATTACAAAAAGCTTGGCATGACCAAAAGGCTGTCTTGATTGAGTATCAGCCAGGACAGAAGGTATTAGTGTTGGAGCCAGTGGCCCCAGCAGCACTCCAAGACAAATGGTCTGGACCCCATACAATTCTTGAGAAAAAGGGAGAGGTTACCTACTTGGTGGACCTAGGAACTCCCAGGAGCTCCCACAGGGTGCTCCATGTCAACAGACTGAAGGCATATGTCAACAGGGAAGACATGGGCTTGCTCATGGCTACAGATGAGGGACAGGAGGAAGAGAGTGACCCTCTCCCAGACCTGCTCACTCAGAACCCTGAGGATGGCTCAGTTGATGGTGTGGCCTTAGATGGCAGCTTCACTGAACATCAGCAACATGACTGTAGACAAGTTTTGCAGTCATACAGGCATATGTTCTCCTTGACACCCAGTCAGACTAACTGGTGTACCCATGTGGTGGACACTGGTGACAGTCTTCCAGTAAAAAGCAGGATTTACAGGCAACCTGACCATGTCAGGGACTGTATAAAGACTGAGGTGCAAAAGATGCTGGAATTAGGTGTCATTGAGCCTTCAGCTAGCTCAGGCTAGACCAGTGGTTCTGGTCCCCAAACCTCACACCAAAGATGGCAAGAGAGAGATGAGGTTCTGTGTGGATTACAGAGGACTCAATGCTGTCACCAGGACAGATGCACACCCTATTCCAAGGGCAGATGAGCTCATTGACAAGTTGGCTTCTGCCAAATATTTGAGCACATTTGACTTGACATCTGGCTACTGGCAAATCAGGTTAGCTGAGGAGTCTAAAGCCAAGACTGCATTTTCTACCCCAGGTGGGCATTATCAGTTTGTGGTGATGCCCTTTGGTTTAAAAAATGCACCTGCCTCTTTCCAAAGGTTGGTGAATCAAGTCCTTACTGGGTTGGATGACTTTTGCACAGCATATCTAGATGATATTGCTGTCTTCAGATCCACCTGAGAGGATCACCTGGTCCACCTGAAGGAAGTGCTTGAGGCTCTGCAGAAGGCAGGCCTCACTATCAAGGCAACAAAGTGCCAGATAGGGCAGAGTAAGGTTGTATACCTGGGCCACCTTGTAGGTGGAGGCCAAGTTCAACCACTGGAGAGTAAGATCCAGACCATCAAGGACTGGTACCCTCCAACTACCCAGACTCAGGTCAGAGCTTTCTTGGGCCTGACTGGGTACTACAGGAAGTTTGTTAAGAACTATGGGTCCATTGTGACTCCTCTTAATGATCTGACATCCAAGAAGATGCCCAAAAAGGTTCAGTGGACAGTAAACTGTCAAGGCATTTGATGGCCTGAAGAAGGCCATGTGCTCTGCACCTATCCTGAAGAGTCCTGACTACTCAAGAGAGTTCATTGTCCAAACAGATGCTTCTGAGTTGGGAGTGGGAACAGTGCTTTCACAGCTTAATGTAGATGGTCAAGACCTGCCCGTTGCTTTTATTAGCAGATGGCTGACCCCCAGAGAAAAACGTTGGTCAGCCATTGAGAGGGAGGCCTTTGCTGTACTGTGGGCCCTGAAGAAGTTGAGACCATACTTGTTTGAGACTCACTTCAAGATTCAGACCGACCATAAGCCCCTCTTATGGCTTAATCAGATGAAGGGTGAAAACCCCAAACTACTCAGGTGGTCCATTTTCCTACAGTGGAGCACCGCCCAGGGACTGACCATGGCAACGCAGATGGTCTCTCCAGGTACTTCCACTTAGAACATGAAGACACAACTGGTCAAGGTTAGTCTAATGTCCCTGCGTTTGGGGGGGGGGGGGTTGTGTAGGAGAGTAGGGTCTGCTATCCTATGGCCACCCCACATTTTTGCTTTTTGCTTCAATGGTTTATGACTTAATGTGGCTGTGGGCGTGCTAATCAGACCCACAGCCTGCTGTTCTCTCTCTAAATTACTGCCAATGCACTCTAGGTGCATTACGAATTGGAACTGGTTCACCTTATTGGCCCAGGTAACAGTGTACCCTAGGTACCCAGGGCATAGGTGTTTCCAAGGCCTACCAGGGGCTGCAGCATGTATTGTGCCACCCCTGGCCTGGCCTCCATATTTGACACAACTGGCTGATCACTCAGCTGGGGTAAGTTGGTGTAATCACCTCTTGCTTAGATATAGTATCCCTATATCTAACCCTAAATGGACACATGTTAACCTATAAGCCATTCCTAGGGAAGGCCCCTGCAATCCTGGGGGCAGAGTGCGTGGTTTCATGTGCAATGGTGCTCTAGCATGAGCTGAGCCTGTCTGCAGCTGTCGGGAACAACTCCCTTAGCTGTTCCGGGATAAGGCCATACCATATACTCTTAAGTGCATTATAATCCTCGCGGTTATATGCTAACTTTGGTTTGGCTTTATCAAAACATGTCGAGTAAGGTGTCATATGATTTGGAATACTATCCCCTTGACAGTTCTGTTGATGGGGATAGCATTCCACCCTTCTAGAGGGACACGACACAAAATGGATGCTGCCATCACAGACACAAGTCTGACCTCCTGCTGCTGGGAGTCCTTCCAGCGAGGGAAGCTTGGACAAAGGGTTTCCTGCCTTGGGAGGTGTGAGCACCACCCCAGACAGGATTTTGTGTATTGGGTAGGACAGGGCTGAATAGATTGAGACATGCCCGGGGCACACAAGGTGTCCCCGTGCATAAGCCAGTCCAAACCGGTCCTGGGACTTTCCAGACCCAGGCCTGGTGAGGAACTGGACAAAGGAAAGGGAGTGTAACCACCCCCCTTCCTGGTCCCACCCAGAGGAGGGACCTAGCAGGTGATCCACCCCTCAGATTGGGAATAAGAGTGGGAGCAGTGCCATAGCACCTCAGATCATCCTGAATCAACTTGAAACTAAGAAGACGACTGGACTTCGACATTCTGCTGCACAGAAGACTGAAGAGCATCTCCCTTGTGGCCTAGGAGTGGCCACCCTGTGAACACAGGCACCATCCAGCAACTCGACATCTGCTTTGCCGCCGCCTCCCGCCAGAGCCCGAGCCCAGAGCCTGACAAGACCCAGACTCCCAGACTTCTCACAGCCCGATCCACAATCCCTGCAAAGAAGGGACCCATGGAGGCACCGAGAGACGTGGGACCGGGCCTCTTGAAAGACCCCCGAGAACCTGACTGCGCAGCATCTGAGGCATCCTCGACATTGTGCTTTCGGGACTGAGATGCCCCACCACCGAGCAGCCCTTGCACCGAAGATCAGCCCCCCAGCATCTCCACGATCTGCGTGGGGCCCTTTTGCATTGTGCCACTTGACGCACCAGCCCGGCCACTTGCCACGTGGTCAGCGGCCATCTTGGTGACAAAACCTTCAAACTACACTGCGGGTCTGGTTGCTCAGACTTGCCCTTGCTCCTGTAAAAGGGAGCACCCGCTCTGACCTTGCTGGTCGGAGTGATAAGCCTTTTTCGATTCCTGCGTGGCTTGCATTAGCCAAGGCCTGTTTGCTCCAATCAAGTTGCCATCACCACCAACAGCGAGAAGCCTGCATGGGACAGCTCGTGATTGAGTCCTGGACGTCCTCAACCCCTCGTGTCCACGTGGCTGCAGAGAGAAGCTACACCTCAAAGCCTGTTTGCACCCGACATCGCCTGGTTCCAATCTGGTTCCACAGTAGTCACTGGCTAGTGACTTTGAGCATTGTCCCTCTGCTTTCAGGTCTTCACAACTTCAGATCCACCCTTGGATCCACCGGAACTCTTCACATCGAGCCGCCTGCAGCGTCTTCAGCTCCAAGCACCATCGACCAGCGTGACGAAACCCGACTCTACTTCGACCCTATGCACCCGCGTCCTGTGGGTGAGGTAACTCAGCAACGCCGGTGTTCCCACACTGGTACTTACCTCTAGGGCCTGTGTCTTAAGTTTCAGCTTTCTAGATCACTCGGAAGGTTCCTAACTAACTAACTTTATAACTTTTACGCACCATAGACATTGCATTGGTGAGTGCGTGCACTTTAAACACTGCATCCGAGTCCCGCTGGCCTTTCCCGACTTAGTCACTGCTAGTCCTGATCTGCTACAGCATTTCCCAAGGCCCTAGGCCTGTTTCCTTTTAGATTGGTATCTCTTATACCACTTTCTTAGTATATGGTTTAGGTAGCCCCTAGGGTTCATCCATATTGTGCAACATTTGTGTATTTTAAGCTGTTTTTTGTTTAACGCTTGTGCTTCTGTGCTCATAAAGAGTTCAGGGGATATTTGTAGTTAATAAATATATATATATTTTCAATATATATATCTGTGTGGTGTCCTTTCATGTGGTATTCAAGGGGGTTGTGTATGGTAATATAGCTGGCTTCACATGCCTTTCAGAGTTTAGCCTAAGACTGCTTTGTCCACGTTTCCATTAGGATAACTGGTCTATAAGGTTGACTTACAACCGATCATCATAAGGGTTGCTTGGCATGGTACAGGGTGATCACTAGAATTAGTGAGCATCACATACCAGGCCAACTTCTCACAGGGGGGAGCACAGGAGGGGCACACAGCATGTCTCCTGATGGGTGTGAGGGGCCTAGTGTGTGAAGGGTGTGGCCCTGTGAGTCTTTGTGGACTTCCCATGCCTGGCGCCGACCCTGCCTACTGCATTGTGCGCATGTTTTCCCGCGTCTTCACCACTGCCTTGCTGTGACCGGGAGATTGCTGTGATTTGGCAGTTAACTGGTGACCTGGATGCGGAGGGGTGATTTTGTGACAGGTAGTGCATGTGTGGGTACACTTGTGGATGTGTCCCTGTCCCCACTAGAGTGTCTGGTGTGGACGGAAACTGTATGTCATACCAGGAGCTGTGTATGTTGTGGTTGTGTGTGGAATTGTATCATTGCGTACCTGCGGCGTTGTCCGCAACGGTGCATAACTTGCTGGTAGTGTATCAGGTACAGCACCGGAAAGGCTTGTAGAGCTGGATCCATTGCAGTCGGACCGGGTGGAGGGGACCTGGAGTCTGGTTTAGCGCTCCCCTGTCATGCTTACGCTGTCTCTGGTTGGGTGGTTTCTCCGCTGAGGTGTGACTGGCTGTTTGGGCCATCCTGATTTGTATGGCGGTCGAGACGTCATTCCCCATGGCGGTGGGTCACTATTGGCTCCCACCGCTGCGGTGGCGGGCGCATTTTCATGGCGGTTCACGTTGCACCGTGGTGGACGGGAAATGGGCTATGTTTGCCCGTTGTAATATGGCGGGCTTGAGGACCGCTGCTTGCCTGCGCAAAATGACTTTTTTTGCCACCGTCAGAACCATGGAGGTGCCTCTGCCCGCCATCATAACGAGCCCTTTAGTGTGAGTTCACATGTGTAACTCTAAATTGCAATTTACGTTCATTACTTCTTTTCTAGCTCCTTACTTTGCACTTCAGGCATTGCTCAGTAACTTAATTAACAGTTTTTACTACTACCCAGTTTAGTGCTTAATTTACTAATCTTGGAGAGGTGGCAGGCTAAGTTAGCCTTAATGGAATTTGTGACCTGCAGATCAACAAATGTTTCAGCAGCAAGAGTTTACATTACTGACCTTTCCTATCAGCTGAAAAAATATGAAAATTATAGACTGCTATTATTATAATCTTTCTATGTTGTCCTTCTGTAAGCACCTCTTTCATACTCTGATGTTAGATAATATTTATTCATTGCTACTGTTTAGATCAGAATTCTTCAACGATTAGCTCGTGAGCTACTGGTAGCTCTGCAGCCACCTGTAAGTAGTTCTCCTGTCTGCAGCCTAGCCCAGGAAATTTTTCAGCCTGTCTTGGCTGAATTAATATATATACACCAACATTTCCAGAAAAATGATGACGTTTTTAAAATATACTTAAAGTTGATATTTGAGTGATCAATAAGGTAGCCCTGGGGCACTTATTACTAATATCTTTACCTTGGTGTCAAAAGATTTTAAGCTATGCAGACAATGGATTACTCATCTAAAGGCATTCTAAATCCACAAATCTTATTTTACATGTCAACCCTGCCAGGTGCACAGAGGTGTTAATTGCTGATAATCTTGCATATGGTGGCCACTAATATTCTCCTGTCTTATGTGGTTGTTATTTCAGCATTAATAATATTAGTAGCTTGGTATGATTTTCATTAACCATAAATAGCTCTCATTACAGAAAAGGTTGGAGACCCCTGGTTCAGATTCAGAAACATGAGTTACTTGTTGGCATACTGCATTTAACCATTCAATAGGAAGGGCAAGAAAACTTTTTTTGAAACTTTGTCAAATGATCAATCATTTGTCTATACCATTTCCACTGTATTGTATTTAAATGAATTGTATTGTATTTAAATGAAAAATAAACTATGGCTAGTTTATGAGAAAACTAGTTTTGTAACTGAAATGAGATGTTACAGCCATAACTACTCGTAAAATATAAGTCCTTGATACATAAACATTTTACTGGAAGGTAATTCATGGAAATTGGAGTTGGAACACATTGTAACTGGCACATCACTAATAGAAGAAGATTTCTTAACGTGCTTTGCCGGCCCCGCTGACTGACTTGGTGGTTTGTAGACCACGCGTGAGCTGCAGCGCTGCTGACAAGCGCTTTTCATTTTCTTTTATTTCCTTCAGCTGATGCTGAGCAGTAGCCCTTCTGGCATTTTAATTCTTGGTAGCTCTGAAGCTGATCACTAGCTTCGGCGCTCATGTTTTAATGTTTGCTGATCGCGCTTAGGCTGATAGCGCTTGCGTTCCTGTTGTGACGCTTATCTCCCTACCGCTACTCACCCGCTCCTGACCCCGGTCCGCCTCGGCTGTGTGCCGTTTGCTGCGGAGGGTCCCTGCAAGAGCGCCACTTCCGCTTTCTGGCACTTCCGCCCTGCCTCTAGACCGCGCAGGTGAGCGGTCTAGTGTTTCACGTTGGACGGCTTAAATGGCCATCTGGAGGAAGCGCAGCGGACGAGCGCAGCGGGAGCGCCGACTTCGCGCCGTCTGGTATATTCCTCTCAGGCCCTTCGTGCCTTTTCCCATCATGTCCTTCTTGCTCCCCGTACTATAGCTACCATCCGAGATAATAACATTCTATCCTCTCCCCCGCTTATAATTCCTTCCTCACCTTCCCTTCCCATCTCCTCACCCCCCTCTGCTGCATCGCGGCTGACTCCGTCCAGTCCTAGTAGTAGTGACCCTCTCACACTACTTTATCTTAATACTCGTTCTCTCCCTAAACATCAGCTAGATATATTCCAACTCCTAGATGGAGGTCTTATCGACATCTTACTCCTCACGGAAACGTGGTTAAATGCCGACTCTCACCCTGACATCTTGGCCGCCGTCCCCGCAGGCTACTATATTCTCCACTCTGATAGAAACCCCGGCAGACCTGGCGGCGGAGTCGCTGCTATCATTCGCTCTCACTTACAGTTCACTACCCTTTTCACCTCACCCATAGCTAATACGGACATCCTTACACTGAAATTTACCTCTCCCAATTCCTCATTTATCTGTATATTAGTTTACCGCCCCCCTGGCAACTCGCCTCTCTTCCCATCCTTATTCAGTAGTATGATCTCGCAAATTGCCATCAATTCCGCTCGGGTTTTGGTGGCGGGCGACTTCAACTACTGGCCTTCAGACCCCCAGGAATCCTCCCTTTCCCGTGAGTTCACTGACTCACTGTTAGGTTTAAATTTTTCCAAACACATTCTCGTGGCCACACACAACAAAGGCCACACATTAGATCAGATCTGGTCCACTAACCTCGACATCCCTTCTCCCTTGGTTTACCCTTGCCCCTGGTCTGATCACTTTTTTATTTCGTTTTCCTTGCATTTACTCTTGCCTACCCGTCCTCCGATCCCCCATAACCTTCAGGTTCGAAACTGGAAACATGCTGACATTCCCCATTTCCACTCTATTCTTGCTTCATCATCCCCCCCTGACTATCTTGACTTGGACTCCCAAGCTACCTCTCTTGATCTATGGCTGTCCTCTGCCTGCGACGTTGTTGCCCCCATCAAAACTGTTAAGTCCAAACGCCCCCACGACGCTCAGCGCTGGTTTACCTCCACTCTTAAGGCGGACAAACTCCGCCTCAGACAGGCTGAGCGCCGCTGGCGGCGGAACTATGACCCTTTACTCCAAGTCACGTACTCCGATTTACTAAAGGCTTATAAACGGTCGATTATCTCGGCCAAATTATCTTATTTTTCTCAGAAGGTCTTGACCTCGGCATCCAAGACCAAAGAAATTTTTTCTATTGTAGCCGAGCTCTCCCTTCCTGATCGGGT
Organism: Lissotriton vulgaris; assembly: GCF_964263255.1. Lineage (NCBI taxonomy): Eukaryota > Metazoa > Chordata > Amphibia > Caudata > Salamandridae > Lissotriton > Lissotriton vulgaris. The sequence goes on from NC_141696.1 coordinate 1,255,102,803, forward strand.
CACCCCTCAGCCCCTTCCCACACAAGCCTTGTGTAACTCTCTGAACTCTTTTTTTTCTGACAAAATTTCCGCAATCAAAAATAACATTCCCCTCTCTACTCTGCCCCATGATTCTGTTCTCCCTCCCCCGAATCCCCACTTGTTTTCTAAATTTCCCCCCATCTCCCTGGATACTTTTCTCTCATTGCTTCAGACAGTGAGCTCTGGCTCGCCTAACGATTGCTGCCCCACGTCCATCTTAAGAGCGGCTTTCACGGCCTGCCCCGGTCCTCCTCTTGATCTCTTAAATCAATCTCTTCTGTCAGGCTATGTCCCTAATGCTTTTAAAAGCGCTGTGGTGGTCCCCATTTTTAAAAAACCGGGTCTTGACCCCTCCACGTTAGCCAATTACCGCCCCATCTCCCTCCTTCCTTATTTAGGAAAGGTCTTAGAGACCTATGTCACCCGCTGCCTCAGTGCTTTTATCGAGGAAACTCATTTCCTCGACGACCGACAGGCTGGGTTCAGACCAGCCCACTCCACCGAGGCAGTTGTGGTGGCAGTCATGGACACACTGAAACAGGGAGCTGACAGGAATTTGTCCCAGGCCCTTGTACTTTTAGACCTCTCAGCCGCCTTCGACACGGTCGACCATGGTATCTTGGTCGACCGTGTCAGAAACGCTGGCATTTCTGGCTTGGCCCTGTCATGGGTGGTATCTTTTCTTCATTCTCGTTTTCAATCTGTTCGGCTTTCTCTCTTTTCTGCCCCTCTATCCTCTCTTTCTTGTGGTGTCCCCCAGGGTTCTGCTTTATCCCCGCTTCTGTTTAACCTCTACATGCAGCCCCTTCTTGTCTCCCTTTGTCAGTTTTCACTTACTGCTTTTAACTATGCTGATGATCTGCAGCTTATTTTCCCTCTCAATCCCTCTCCCTCTTCTTGTTCTAATTTTCAAAATGCCATGCTCTTCATCTATGAGTGGATGAACCTTAGTCAACTTAAGCTCAACCCTAGTAAAACGGAGCTGGTGGTGACCGGTGGTCCTCTTACTCCCTGGTCTCCCAACTTCTGGCCTGCAGCTTTGGGTTCCCCTCCTTGTCCAGTGAACTCAGTGAAGAGTCTGGGGGTGACTATTTCTAGTGACCTCTCAATGCGGCCTCACATTAACACCGTCACGTCAGCCTGTTTTTTCCACCTCCGCCGTATTGGGAAGATTCGCAGGTTTCTATCTCAAGAGGCCCTTATTCTTGTCATCCTGGCCCTCATCACCTCACGTCTAGACTATGCCAACTGTTTATACGTGGGGGTCCCTGCCTGCCATCTTTCCCGACTTCAACTGGTCCAGAATCAGGCAGCCAGACTTATTTTTCGGCAGCCTAAATATCAGCATGTTACCCCTTTGCTGAAAACCTTACACTGGCTCCCTGTTGCACAGCGGTGTGTTTTCAAAATGGCCTGCATCATTTTCAAATCCCTGTTCTCATGCTCTCCTGCCTTCATCTCTTCTTGTTTACTTGCCTATGTCCCTTCCCGTCACCTCAGATCCTCAGCTCACAACCTCCTGATTACCCCTAGATTTAACCGCAAGAAACATGGAGGAGCTTGCTTCTCCTTTCTTGCTCCGGCCAACTGGAATTCCCTCCCTCTTGCCATTCGTCTGTCTACCGACTATTGTTGCTTTCGCAACTCTTTAAAAACTTATCTGTTTCGTTTGGCGCATGCCTAGCTGCCCGGCCCCTGAATGTTCTCCATCTACCCGGTCTTGAGCGCCAAGAAACCAATTGGTGTATGTGCGCGGTACCAAATCCTTTTTAATAATAATAATAATAATAATAATAATAATAATAATTGGTCACTCAATTATATATATTGTTCCAACATGTATGTGCATTACTGTTCGTTTCCTTGTTTCACTAGTATAGTTGTTGTAGTGACCCTTTGTAGATATATTGCTGTGGGTTTCTTGTGGATGATCTCAGCTGACACGTGTTTCTTCCTTATAGACTTTTTCAAGGCCCCACAAAAACCTCTAACAGGCTTTGCCTATATTTTGTTGGTGTCTGCCAGACAGGTGTACTCCCACTGTTGCATGATTTTTATTTTTTTAGAGTTTTATATAGCGCAAACTGGACCCGAGAAATAGAGTTTCAGAGCGCTTTACATGAGCATCAGTTTTGTTACAAATGGTCACATTCATTTTTGTTAGGCAAAAGGAGATTACGTTATTTGCCCCGAATCACAGGATGTTGAGAGTCGTTGCCAAGGCACGAACCTGGTTCCCCAGCTTCGAGGTCGACCGCTCTAGCCGTAAGGCAACATCCTCTCCCTTAAAAAAGAACGCCACTATCAATAAACATAACAGTTGAAGCATATTTCTCTTTTGCTACACCATCTTGAAAGAATAATGAAAACAAAAAGGAGCAGCAAAACAATGGTAAGGTGAGGGAAAAAAGCAGGGCTCAGGCCTGACTATGTCTTCTTCTGGGTTGATCCTTGAAAATGGGGCTGACATCACAGTTCCTTTACACTCCTCAAGGCACTTTTTGAAATATAAAAACTGCTAAGTGTAGACAGTTTAGCACAAAAATAAACTTGGAAAGTATGCATTTCTGCTGAAACTCCTATTGTCAGTTCAAACATGAACCGCAAAAGGAGAACCAGCCCGTTGCTTTGTCATCGAATTTTGTGCAAAATCAGCTGTTTGGGGGCTACCAAAAATTTTGAAAATATTGATGGAGCAATCCTGTGGCAGTTTATTAACCCGGCCATTTTCCACTTTCTATTCCCTCGAAGCTACCTAAACCTCAAAATGGCCGCGAGCCAAGCACGCTCCCTTGGTAATAGAAATAGAAAGAGGATAACTACCTAGGGAACTGGGGAAAAGAAACAGGACTTCCACTGTGCGCTGCTCACAAAGAGGCGGGCATGTTGGAGGAACTGTCAATCAATTGATGTGACCAACCTTATAGATAATTTAAATTATTTCACGAAGCTCATTGTAGTAAAATGATCTGCTTCTTTAGATTACAAGATCGCTATGGTAGTGAAGGAAAGAGTAGATAGGGAGTGAATACAATAACAACAAATATGCCAGGAGCAAATCTGAAACCTGCAGGTATTAATTCCTACACTATATAATACCCCTCCAGTCTCTCTAGAAATGCAACTAAAACCTTTAAACACAACCAGCTTAGAAAAAACTCAGAAACACTGATTTCGGATCCCTCATTCAACAAAAAAAAGTGTCATTGTCAATGACCTTATTTTTCACTACAAAAATGGCAAAATGGCGAACTACCTCGACTAAGTTGCTAAACATCTAGGAAAAAAGGAACATTCCGTATGGCACCAAGATATTGATAGCACCCTCACAAAATCTACGAGATATTCAGAAAATAACATCCTATAAATATGGCACAGTACTTATCCAAGCAGCCAATAAGCATCTAGAACAATTTGATGACTATTTTGCAACTTTAAATCATCTCATTTATAACAACACCTACTCAAAACACCATCAATGCACTTTGACGCAAGCTGATACACAACCTAGGAATCAATCTGCTAAGATATAATTTGTGATTTCTCATGAGTCCCAGCAGTCATAACCTACTTCTAGAAACTCTGAAGGTCTGGACAGCAGCCCACAGCACTTAGAAGCCAAATCATTACCTATCTCGAAGAGCCTCCTAAATCCAAGCCCCAGTACAAGGCCCTGCCCTGTACTCCTTAATCCAGTATTGGCCACACACAGAGAACGTAGTAGCAAGCACCTAGAAGCAAACCGGCAAAAAGTTAGCCATCCAGCTAAACAACACATGTTATTGACTACTACACCTTCAACCATACAAATCTTTTGTCCTTTGGATCCAGCAGCTATTGCCCAGGACAACCAGAGGTTAAAACATAATATTCATAAAGGTCCTGGGTTAACTAGACTGAATGGGAAACAAAACCTACAGATGGAACAAAATGTAGCTCCAATCACACCTATCTAGCAAACCAATCCCCAGACTAGTGAGCACTCGACAACAACCGCATCTATCTCCTTCGTCGCAAATGGAACTAGAAACACTTAGATCCCAAACGTACAGGATATATATGGACATGCAAAACTATTATAGAAATTAATAATATTTTACAGCTTTCCGGAAGTTATCTAGCAAGATTTATTCATATTAAAAAATTAGTGCACGCATTCCACAGCAAGCTAAATACTCCTTCCTTGTCTCTGACAAACAGGCAATATCAACCTTGCAAACACATTAGATAGTTGACAGACACTGAAACTGAAACCCTACTGCTATCCTTCGAGTCGACATCCAGTCTCCTCCCCAATGTAGATGAACATAAAATTCGACCAGTCCCAATCAAAGCAAATAGAACAACACAACTGAATAATAGAAAGCTAAGCCTCAATAACCTGAAAAGAGTAACTTTAACCCCCCAAAAACACGACATAAACCTGGGAAACTCATTGAAACCTAACTCTTGCCTACTACTTAACTTCCATTCAGCAATGAAACATGCCTCAGACATAGCTGACCTCATCTTGAGCCAGGACATTAACGTGACTATCCTAACGGAATAGTGGCTAACTGAATCATCTTCAAAAGCAAAAACAACAATTGATAGACAGAATGCAGAACAATGTCATACATTCACCCCTGTACAGAGATCTGGGCCTAAGTCCATCGTTTTTTGCTCACCATGCCATTCCAGTTTGAACCCAGCCATATGCAAATCAGTATTGACCCTGTGCCCAATGGGATCAGTCCAGCCCGAACTACCAGGCAATGTCCTCGCAGGACTGGAAACAAGCATCCTACGACCGGTTTTGGGGTTTCACCCCTCTTCATCTAGGATAGCTTGACTCCAGTGGCATGGAGAGCACAAGATCCACATCTGAGCATACCCGTCCCACTTGGGGTGACAAATGCAAAAACAACAATTGATGGACAGAATGAAGAACAATGTCATACATTCACCCCAGTACAGAGGTCTGGGCCTAAATCCATCGTTTTTTTGCTCACCATGTCATTCAAGTTTGAGCTCAGCCATATGCAAATGAGTCTTGAACCTGTGCCCAAAGGGAACAGTCCAGCCCGAACTGAATCATCATTCCCATACTTAGATTTACTGGTTCCATCAAACTACAACACTGTGAGACTAGACAGGCTACAACAAAATGGGTGGAGGCATTGCCTGTAGCCATCAATATGACATCTCTATTACTAAACTACCTCTGACCCCCTTGAATCATGTGAATACCTCAGACTCTCTATAAGATCTACAGATAACCAACTTTGCAAACCACACACTTTTTGGCCATCCCCCTGGTTTAAACCCCATGTTCATAGACCAACAAATGGGAATCACTACAGCAAAGTCTGCCCCTCACTTCAATGATATATTTCTAAGGGACTTAAATCTTCATTGAGAAGACCTCAATGATAATCAGGTCAATGTTGTTAAAGATTTCCTAGCAGACCAATTCCTGGTTCAGGCCTGTACTCTACCAACCCATACTAAAGGCTCTACTCTAGACTGGAGCATCTCCAAAGAAAAAGCTGTTAAAACAATCTCAATCATTCCTTGCATTTGGTCAGATCACCATATTATTACCTTCCAAATACCCGCCAGTAAAAAAGAAACAAGCCATGCTGGTGTAGTGTAGTTCCTATTTTCCCAATAGGCCCTGCGCATTGGAATAACATAAACAATAGTATGGACGTAGAAGTGCGGTCTTCCAGGTTTCTACTGACTATGCTAAACTTAATTGGGTTTGTTACCAACTAGCTCAGTGGTCACTGGAAACTTTCTTGACTTAATAGGAAGTGATCAGCTTCCCTGGTACAGACAAGAAGGGATTCAGTTTTCCAACAACCGCATAAACATGACAACTTTGCTCCTTAGAATAAGAGTCAATCTCTAGAGTCGTGTGAAACAATAGACAGCTATTTCACTCAGTCAGTTGTGCAGATTACTTTCACCAAGATGCAGAGAATAGAGAGACGGGCGTTTTCAATAAAAGGTATTATTTATTGAACAGTCTTTCTTCTCATGCAAGAGAAATGAATTGCCACAATTGCAAGACTTGTTATTATAAAAAGTGCGTACAGTAAAATGAGGATTGCGAAATAATACTGTAAAAGCATTGATATGGTTTCTTTGCCATACAATGGTTAAAATGAATAAACTATATACATTCATATATACATTTAGCTAACATACTCAACTGGTGCTTCTAACTACGCCTACCCCAGTGTACCTGACCTAAGCCTAATACATGGGAGGGAGTAAGTAAGTAGCAGTTTTAGTTAAGTTGGTTTTGCCAAGGTTTGCTTCAAGAATTCTCTGTAAGGGTTTAGTCAACACCATACCTCTGGAATAGAATGTTGGAGGTCTTGTATCTCCTAACAGGGTTCGATATCCCAGTCACTCGCAAGAGTAGGCTGGAAACGCCGGAGCTGGATTTTCTCGGCAGGAGAAAAGACAGCGTCTTTCTCAGCACGTCAAGGAGGAGGAGGGGCAGCGTCCGTGGGCAGCTTGTATCTGCTGGGCTCTGTAAGGGACAGCTGTTCTGCTCCTGTGTTCACCACCCCATCGCTATCAACGATGTCGTTGAGGCAGCGTTTGCTTAAGGCAACGTTGGTAATATTTATACCTGAAAGGTGCCTTGTTTGACGTACGTTTTTGGACATAAGACGTTAATAAAGATGTCACTAGGAAGTGATCGTCTCTCAGTGCTCATTAGAGTTCTATTACTAATCAAAACATAGCAAGCGGGGTTTTCCCAGGTTGCTGAGTTTTATCTTGTTGAAGAACTCGGAGTGTAATCTAGGAATCTTAGATAGTGGCTTCTGCTGTGTCATTTGCTCTAATGAGCTGCAGAGGAAGAGATTCTGAAATGTGGCTCTGATCGTGTTAGGCCAGAGACGAGTTTCTGAAATATCGCTCTTGATCGTTTATGCCATTATAGGGGAATAAATGGATTATAGCCGTATAGGGGCATAAGGTCACAGTATTGATCGGGGTCCTAGATTAGAACGCGACACTGGTACCACCTGGCTTCTCCCTCATCTCCAAAGACAGGATAGAACAACGAGGAGGTGGGGTTGCTATCATGCACAAGGACAGCTGGAGCATCACAGAAACCTCTTCCTTCGAGTAAAACTCATTTGAATGTCTATCCGCTGTCATCAAAACCAAAGACAATGACTCTCTACTGTGCCATCTACTCTATCACCCCCCGGGCAGAAACAACGAGTTTGGAGATCAACTATCCAACCTGATTGCACAAGACGCTCTCGGCGATTCCAACAACCTAATTCTTGGTGACCTGAATATCCGATGGAACGAAATCCATAACCCTCTAATCAGATCGCTATCCAGCCTCCTCACCGACAACAACCTTACTCAACATTGCACTGAGGAGACACACTACAAAGGAGCCATACTGGACGCCATCATTGCACAAAAGAATTCATTCACGGTCAACCACATACTTCCTGTTGACTGGTCAGATCATCATATGATCCTATTTCACATCAATCACCCCATCATCCCGCTTAAACCTCCCCAAGACCCCCCCAAATGGTCGAGAAACCTCTCCCAAGTACCCCAAGACATTCTAAAAGATCAGCTAAGTTCACTTCTTCCAGACAACTCTCTGCACCTCTCGACCAATGATCTCAACGACCACTACAACTCCGAGCTAGTCTCCATTCTCGACAATCTAGCTCCTCTAAAGCTCAAAAGAAGCTGTGCCACCCCTTCTAGAACCTGGTTCAATGCGGAACTCAACGCAGAAAGAAGAACCTTGAAAGCCAAAGAAAGAAAGTGGAGACACAACCCAACAGCCATCCTTCGCTTACAACTAAAAACAGCCCACAGGAAGTACAACAACCATATCAAAAACAAGAAATCCAGCTTCTTCCGAGAGGCACTAGCCAATTCCAAAAACAGACCTAAGGAGGTCTACAACATAATCAGACATCAAACATCCAAGCCTCTGCCCTCACCCCTACAGGCGTCCAAAGAACTATGCGATAACTTCGCCACCTTCTTCAACGATAAAGTCTCAAAAATCGAATTATCTCTAGACATCAACAACTTACACCTCCCGAAGAACAACGCGGCCATCCCACAGGCCCTACCATCCGGCCCCTCTCCCCTCCTTTGGCTAAGCTTTCGCCACGTGCAGGAAACTGAGATAATCTCGTTGATCTCGACCTCCAAACCATCAGCTCACATCTCAGACCCCATTCCTCCCTCACTAATCAAAAGAATTAAGCTCACCTTAGCACCTATCTGGGGCAAAATCATAAACAGCTCCCTACAAAGCGGAGTAGTCCCCGACTGTCTAAAAATGGGACAAGTCACCCCTTTGCTGAAAAAACCCGGTCTTGACTCTACTGACTTGAACAATTTCAGACCGATATCTAACCTCCCTCTACTCGCCAAAACACTGGAACGATGCGTTCTCCTGCAATTGACTCATCATCTGGATAACATCAATCTCCTGGACCCCCTTTAATCCGGCTTCAGGCAAGGCCACAGCACAGAAACCGTGATGCTGAACATCATAGACGACATTCACGGTTCCCTTGACGCTGACAAGTGCTGCCTCCTCATACTCCTTGATTTATCCGCAGCTTTCGACACGGTGGACCATAAGCTCCTCATCAAGACTCTGCAAGTAAGAGCTGGCCTCGGCGAGGTAGTTCTCGAGTGGTTTTCCTCCTTTCTACACAACCGCTCGCAAATAATAAAAATGAAGAACTTCACCTCCGAAACCCAGCAAGTCAACAAGGGTGTCCCCCAAGGATCAATACTTTCTCCTCAGCTCTTCAACATCTATATGGAACCGCTCGCCAAACTACTCAGGAATGCCAATATCCACTTCCACCTTTACGCGGATGACACACAGATCTACTTGGAAACCTCTTCACTTAACGACATCCACAGACTAAATGCCGTCTTAAATGTTGTTCAAGATTGGCTGACAAAGAATCACCTGAAACTCAATCCCGACAAGACCGAAACTCTTCTCATCTCAAACAAAGAAGACAACCCTCAAATCATCGAGTGGCTGAAGTTGATCGATGCTCTTAAAGGTTCTCTCACGCTAGCTGATTCCGTAAAATCTCTGGGTTTCACCCTAGACCCCAAACTAACCTTGACAAACCACATTAAGAACTCGGCAAAAAGTGCATTCTTTAACCTCAGACTTCTGAACAAAATCAAACCTTTCATTCCCAACAAGGACCTTAAACTAGCCACGCAATCTCTAGTTCTATCCAGACTGGACTATGGGAACTCAATCCTAACAGGCATCCCCAAATCACACCTGGCTCCACTAAAAACAACATTGCATGTGGCAGCAAGAATGATCACAGGATGCAAAAAATCTGACCACATCTCCCCAGCTCTCAAAGAACTTGAATGGCTCCCGGTGGAAAAGCGTAGCACCTTCAGAACGGCCTGCCTAACTCACAAGGCCCTCCACACCGGAAACCCAGAATACTTGGCAAACAAGCTCACAAAAGCTGGCCAAAGTAGAAACTTGAGAAGCTCTAACTCCCTGCTGCTCATCCTACCAAAAACCAGAAAGAAGAAAACTGCGGACTGCTCCTTCACAGGAAATGCCCCCAAAATATGGAACTCTATCCCCCCGCATATCAGAACCATACCGTCCTATGCGGAATTCAAGAGCCAACTCAAATGCTTGTTCCTCATCCGTTCCCTAGGTCCTGGGTAACTAGGATCAACAACCATCCCCAGAACTATGTGTTATCTCTGTATCCTATTACCAAGAAGTCCTACTGTACATATCTCCTCCTCCCTAATTGTCATTCGATGATCGCCTTTATTTGTTACGTGTATTTTTGTTCACCTTTTCATTCCTTTTACTGTAAAGCGCTCTGCTACCTTCGGGTCTTGTTAACGCTATAGAAAACTTCTAAATATAACTTCACAATTACAAAAATTGTGGATTCAATAGCCCCGTTAAAACTCAAAAGAATACCGGATAAAGATAAAAACCCATGGTTTAACGGATCTCTTGTTGAAGAAAGACAAAAAATGAGGCCAACCATATGGAAATGGAGACTTCACCCATCATAAGTTGAAGTTCAAGTTCAGTAATTTTTATAGCGCACTACTCACCCAGAGGGTCTCAAGGCGCTTGAGTGAGGGTGGGTGCATTATTTATCGAATAGCCAGGTTTTTAGCTGCTTTCTGAAGGAGAGGTGGTTCTGTGTGAGGCGGAGGTGGGTGGGGAGAGAATTCCAGGTCTTGGCCGCTAAGTAGGAGAAAGATCTTCCTCCCATGGTGGATCTATTGATGCGCGGGATAGTGGCGAGGGCTTAATTGGATGAGCGTAGTTGGCGGGTGGGTGTGTAGAAGGACAGTCGTTTGCTGAGGCATTCGGGTCCAAGGTCGTAGAGGGCCTTGTGTGCGTGGGTTAGGAGACGGAACATTATTCTTTTGTTGATGGGTAGCCAGTGGAGATCTTTCAGATGACCGGAAATGTGAGCTTGACGGGGGATGTCCAGTATGAGTCTGGCTAAGGCGTTTTGGATGCGTTGGAGCTTTTTCTGTAGTTTGGCTGTGTTTCCGGCGTAGAGGGTGTTTCCATAATCTAGACGGCTAGTAACTAGTGCGTGAGTGACTGTCTTTCTAGTATCGGTGGGGATCCAGCGGAAGATTTTTTTGAGCATGCGTAGGATGTTGAAGCAAGATGATGAAACGGCGTTGACTTGCCTGGTCATCGATAGGGAGGAGTCAAGGATGAAGCCCAGGTTACGTGCATGATTTGTGGGTATGGGTGCTGTGCCCAGAGCCGGTGGCCACCATGAGTTGTCCCATGCAGAGGGGGATGATCCTAAGATGAGGACTTCCGTTTTGTCCGAGTTAAGTTTTAAACGGCTATTCTTCATCCATTCGGCTACTTCTTTCATTACTTCGTGTAGATTGGTTTTGGCTGTGTTAGGGTCTTTGTTGAGGGAGAGGATCAACTGGGTGTCGTCAGCGTAGGAGATGATGTTGAGGTTGTTTTGTCGCGCGATGGATGCGAGGGGACTCATGTACACGTTGAAGAGGGTGGGACTGAGTGAAGATCCTTGTGGTACGCCGCAGATGACTTTGGTTGCCTCTGATTTGAATGGGGGAAGGCGGACTCTCTGGGTTCTTCCGGCGAGGAACGAGATGATCCAGTCCATCGCTTTTCCTTGTATTCCGACGTAGCTGAGGCGTTGTATGAGGGTGCTATGACAGACTGTGTCGAAGGCGGCGGAGAGGTCTAGTAGGATGAGGGCAACTGTTTCTCCGTTGTCCAGTAGTGTTCGGATGTCGTCTGTAGCAGCGATGAGGGCGGTTTCGGTGCTGTGTTTGGCTCGGAAGCCGGACTGTGAGGGGTCGAGTGAGTTGTTGGATTCAAGGAAGGTGGCAAGGTGGCAAGGTTACTCATTACACCCCAAACCGAAGTCTTCGTTCCAGCCAGACCTTCTCGGCAGTGGTGCCAAGAATAAAAAGAGCCAGATCTGGCGGAAGGACGTTTACATACAACGCGTCCAAAACCTGGAACACCCTGACACTCCATCTCAGAGCTAACCCTAACCTCACTGAATTCCGCAAGCAATTAAAGACCTTCTTGTTTGCATCCGCTTACTAACCGCCTGCCTTCCCCCCCATGCCCTTCAGTAGGCTCTGGTTATCCTAGCGCTTGGACGCCTCCGGGCAACAATTCGCGCTCTAAAAATTCACAAGTTTACAAGTTTACAAGTTTACTTTGGCCGGGAAGGGGAGGAGTGAGATGGGGCGGTAGTTTTTAAGTTCAGATGGGTCCGCTGTGGGTTTCTTCAGCAGGGCGGTGAGTTCGGCGTGTTTCCAGCTTTCTGGGAATGTAGCGGAGTTGAAGGAGCAGTTGATGACATCGTGAAGATGGGGTGCGATGATGGAGTCTGCTTTGTTGAAAATGTGGTGGGGACATGGGTCGGTTGGCGATCCTGAGTGGACGGAGTTCATCAGACGGATGGTGTCTTCCGTCGAGATTGGGTTCCAGGTGCAGAGGTTGTGAGAGTGCTGTTTAGGTTCGGAGGTGGGTGGACTGGGTTGTTATTCGGACAGGTTTCCAAAGCTGTTATGAATGTCGGCGATTTTGTTGTGGAAGAAAGTGGATAGAGAGTCGCAGAGGTCTTGTGAGGGAGTGATGTCGTTGGTGCCGGCGGTGGGGTTGGTAAATTCTCTGACGATGTTGAATAATTCTTTACTGTTGTGGGTGTTGTTGTCGAGTCGATCCTTGAATGCTGATTTCTTGGTGGATCGGATCAATTGGTGGTGTTTGCGGGTGGCGTCCTTGAAGGTGGCCAGGTTGTCAGTGATTGTGTTTTTTCTCAATTTTTTCTAAAAAGTACGACATAACTTCTTGGATTTCTTGAGGTCATCGTTGAACCAGGGGGCCTTTTTGTTACCTTGTTTGGTCTGGTGTTTTTTCAAGGGTGCTAATTCGTCAGCGCTGAGGGTGATCCAATGTGTGAGATTGGCGGCAGCTTGGTTTGGGTTCGATGATATGGCAGGGGGGTTTTCGTTAAGCGATGTGAAGAGTTGGTCGGTGGTGATTTTGTTCCAATTTCTTCGAGGAATAGGTTGTGGGGCGTTGTGGGTCGTGGTCTTTTTGTAGCTGAAGTGAACGCAGCTGTGGTCTGTCCAATGAAGAGCTGAGGTGTGATCGAATGAGATGTGTTTACTGGAGGTGAAGATAGGGTCGAGCGTGTGTCCGGCAAGGTGGGTGGGGGTGTCAACAAGTTGTTTGAGCCCGAGATTGGCCATGTTGTCTAGAAGGGTGGAGGTGTTGCTGTCATTTTTCTTTTCCAGTTGAAAGTTTAGGTCTCCCAGTAGAATGTAGTCCTCGGAGGAGAGGTCGTGTGTGCTGATGAAGTCAGTGATGTCTTCGTTGAAATGTGTGCGGGTTCCTGGTGGTCTGTAGATGAGGGTGCCTCTAAGTGTGGTCCTGGGGTCGGTGTGGATCTGGGAGTGAAGGTGTTCGGCGGTTTCGAGGTTAACGTCTGAGTTGGTCGTGATTCGGATGGTGTTCTTATGGACTATGGCAATGCCTCCTCCTGTTTGGTTGGTGCGGTCTTTTCGGATGATCTTGTAAGCGTCTGGGATGGCTATGGCGATGTCGGGCGCTGATGAGGCGTTCATCCAGGTTTCTGTAAGGAAGGCGATGTCCGGCGATGTGGTGTCGAGTAGGTCCCAGAGTTCAGTGGCGTGTCTGTGGACCGATCGGGTGTTCAGCAAGATGCACTTCAGGTGGTTAGAGTGAGAGCTGTGTTTGGGTTCATGGGTTTGGATTGATTCCTGACGCAGGTGAATTTGCAGGAGTGGCAGGCGAAGGGTCCATGGGTGTGTCCTGGGGTAGCCGTGCAGCATTGTGGTTTGCGGCCGGGGTTAAGGGCAAAGAGGGCAGCGGCATCGTACGTAGTGCGGGTGGAGTGGGTTTTGCGAAAACCAGGGGGTCTGGCGCTGGGCGCAGTCCAGGCGCGGACGGGCGTAGACGGGCTTACCTTTGGGGCACCTTCGGCGCGCATGGGGCGCGACCGCTGCGCGTGAACGCTGCGCGGAAAGGCATCTGTCATATGTGGATAGTGGGAGGGGCGAGGGAGGATCAGCTGGGAGGCGGGGAGCGGGGCGGAGAGCCGGGCTGGGGGTCACACAACAACAACAAAATGGCTGCAAGCCAAAAGGCGACCGGGACGAGCTTGGGGCACAGGTCAAGGAATGGCGGTCAAAACACCAGTGAGATCGGCACAATCAGGCACGATTTTGCAAGCAGGCACAGGCAGCAATGTGAAATTATTAAATAACCAATGAGCAGTCTAGCGGCACAGCGGGGCAAATAAATCGAATGCAGAGGCAGCAATGTCCAATTGATCAACAAACAATGCGCAGTCTCCAATTAAGCGCTGGCAGAGCAGCTTATCTCAAAACGAGTGCAGCAGAAGCAGTGCGAGCAGCGCTACGATACCAGGTTAGGGCTGGGAGCAACGAGGGGAGCTACCTCCTTCGAGGATCTCAGGACGGTCACAGCGCTTAGTGCAGGGAACGGGCTTAATGCTTACAGTGGGAGGGAGGATCAGCTGGGAGGCGGGGAGCGGGGCGGAGAGCAGGGCTGGGGGTCACAACAACAACAACAAAATGGCTGCAAGCCAAAAGGCCCCATCAGGTAAACTCCTAAGAAAGACCAGAAATGCCTACAATAAAAAGTATACTAAAATCAAAAAAAGACTTCTTTAGAATGGAACTTGATAATGCCAAAAATAGACAAGTAAACTTTCAAAATGTTTAAATAACAATCTAACAAAATGGCTACATCCTCTCTAATAGCATCAAAATCGCAAATAAGTTGAGGGGAATTTTCATCCTTCTTTACAGCTAAAGCCAACTCCCTGGAGAAAAAGCTCAGGACTGCTGCTGATAACCCCTCTAACCTAAAGAGTGCACCAGCTGATCATCCATTTTCAACCCGCTCAGTCAATGGCCAAAAATAAAGCTCAATGGTCAACCTTCAAACTATATGATCACAAAGGTATTTCCAAAACCTTATTGCCCATAAAACCGAACAAACACTACAATGATTCTCTCCCTTCAAAATGTTTGTCTACAATCAACCATATTGTCATCCCCATTTGGACTAAGATTATTAATCCTTCACTATCTCAAGATCCTTACCAGACTGCCTAAAAACTTGCCAAGTCGTCCCCATCTTAAAAAAAACAACAGAGAACCCCTCGGACCCAAACAACTTGCGACAGGTAACCAACATGCTAGCCAAACTACTCGAAAAATGTGTTAAAAAACAACTGAGCCAACACATTACTGAATTCAAGCTATTAGATCACTGCCAATCAGGGTTCAAACCAGGTCACAATCCCGAAACAGCAATTCTGCATATAGTATATAACGGCCTACTTGCACTAGACCGTAATGAAACTTATCTTTTAGTTCTTCTTGACCTTTCATCTGCATTCAACACTGTAAACTATATCAAAATACTAAAGCGACTTGAGAAAAGTGTGGGAATATCAGGAACTGTTCTATAATGGTTTAAATCTTTCTTAGAGAATAGATCGTGAAGATTTCTGGTGAATCAAAAACTGTCTTTACCATCCCCTAATCAAATTGGAGTACCATAAGGCTCAACACTATCCCCATCACTATTTAATCTTTATGTTGGAACACTAACGGAAATATTACAGCAGGCGAACATCTCCTTCTACATGCATGCAGTGACACATAGATGTATATTAAGATTACATCGCTAGAGGAGATCAAGACGATGAACCAGGCATTAAAGAGGACAGTTCAATGGCTAATAAACAGTCATCTTTTTTTTGTGTCGTAATTTTTTTATTAGATTTCACAAGAGCAGAAAACATAGCAACCAGCCTATGATACACCGTACAACATGGTACATCATGGTACATAATTCCAGCCACAACATAACGGACACCTCTGATAGTTGATGGGAGGAAATGTGTTGAAGGGGTATGCAGAGGAGTGGATAGAAGGAAGAGGGCAGAGGATGAGAGGACATGTACCAATGGGAACACCTCCAGTTACCATAACGGGACAGCTCAGTGCAGTAGATAGATGGTGGGCGTATGGTTGAAGGCATCACGTTATCTGAGTGTTGTCTAGTAGGTGTCATCTAGTAGGATCTGTACTATGGACACAGCAGTGTTCGTTCAGGTTGAAAAAGGGGAGAGATCTTGTGGTGAGGAAGGTTGGCAGGCTGAGTGGGACAGGATGATAGGGGGTGGGGGGCAGGAGGGAAGGGAAGGGTAGGGAGTAGGGAGGGGCAGTTCCTGGTCTAGTCCGGGTGTGGGGTATATTGCAGATATCAGGCAGTGTTAATAGTCAGGAAGGCGAGAGAGCGGGTGTATCATGTGGCAGGAAGAGGAGCGATAAGACCACATGTTGAGGTGGGCATAACAGTGATAAACTGCTAAAAGGGGAGGATGGTTTGTATCCCCATAGGGGAAATTAGGATATCAACTGTTGAAGGGAAGATGATGGCCAACCTCGGTGGATAGAGGGGTAAGAAATAGGGGAGGTATCTGCCTACGTGACCGAGAGCTGGATGGGGGGTGGGGGCGGTCAGATAGGTGAGAGGGGGAAGGAGGCTGGCAGTATGGAGAGTGGAGGGGTGAAAGGGGGGAAGGGGAAAGAAGGAAAGAGAAGATGAAGGAAGTGAGGGTGGTGACAAGTGGGGGATGGGAATAGAGAGGGTGGAGTCAGGGAGAGGGGCAAGAGGAGGGGGTATAGTGGGGCAGATACACAATTATAAGAAGAGAAGGAAGAGGGTGAAGGAGCTGGATATCCCTCTTATCTTTGGATGACGGGTTGAGGGCTCAAGGTGTGTTGTGTTGCATAGGGCCATAGCATGCTAGTACATGGTCTCTCTAAGGAATGGGCCTATGTCTGCGTGAATATCTCCATCTGGCCTTGTAATCAGTTAAATAACGCGTTCGTGGGAGATCGTTTGGATCATTGCCACCATTCATTCCTCTTGTGAGGAGGGTGTGACTGACCTCCATTTCCGGAGGATACAGAGCATGGCTGTGGCTAGAGCTGTGTGAAGGAGGCGGAGCTGACGTCCAATGATGTCTGGGCTGCCGCCGGTGTCATGTAGAAGGGTAACTGTAGGTTGGAGGGTTAGGCGAAGGAGGATTGTCTCTCCCAGGGTGCTCCTGATGTAGGTAGGACCAGAAAAAATGAATGGACTGGCATTCGCAAAGTACATGGGGGAGGTCACAACGCATATTCGGAGACCACCAGCATTTGGAGTGAGACAATAGGCCGGCTTTATGCAGTTTTGTTGTGTCCAGGACCAGGCGTGTATTTTGCAGAGGCATAATTTCAGTCCAACCTCTCGGGTTCTCCTATCCAGGGCTTCCACTATTTCTGTCCAGTCCTCCTCAGCTGTGAATTGTAGTGGTATTTGCCACTTGGATCGGAGGCTGTATAGGAGGGCTTGGGAGAACAGGTGATTTGTCAGGGTGCTATAGAGTCCAGACATCACTCCTTTGTGTTTGCCCCACAGTGATTGATAATCCACTATCGGAGTGGTCGGTAGTGTCCAAGGTCGGGGGCCGAGGCAACGCCGCAGGCAATGTTGCAGCTGCAGGTATTGCCAGGCCTGTTGTGAAGGTAGCCCAAATTCCTCTCGTAGCTGAGCGAAAGGTTTTAAGTCGCCATCCTGTATCACATGGTCCAGTGATCATATGTTCAAGGCTTTCAATGCTGGCCAGGAACGCTTCCGTTTATCTATTCTGATGCAGTCATTACCCCATATAGGCGCCTTGATGTGTAGGCGATGATGGCTGCCCAGAAGACTGTGTGCACAGTGCCATGCTTTGCATGTGGCCTGCAGCACAGGATGTGGGCCCATACGAGTGGGGTAGGGTCTCTGGATAGTGAAATAAGGCCATCACCTTTACCAGGGAGCGTTCTTTCTGTTGCCACCCACTGGGCGGGTCTGGCGCCTCCGGAAGCAAATAGGCAAGCTGCAAGAGGTGTAGAGCTAAGGTATAGTATAGTGTTCTACTGATGGTAGTCCCAGGCCACCGCAAGAGCTACAGGCCATAAGTTTGGATGCGTCCAGGCGGGGCGGGCGGTTTCCCAGGTGAAGGCCTGTATGCGTGCATCAATTAGGCGTAAAGTCGTCAAGGGTATGACCATGGGCAGCATTCCCAGAACATAGGTAAAACCCAGCAATGTGACCTTTCTTAATCCTTTGGACTCTATCCCACATGGAGAATCCTAATAGGGACCATTTTTCGAAATCTGCTTTCATCTGCGCTATAATCTATCTTATCACCATTCCGTCCAGGCCTCTATTGACCAGTACCCCGAGATATTTTAGCCATGAGGACTTTCTTCTGAAGGGGTAGCCATGGATCTCTGCCGCCGTGGGGCCCAAGGAAAGTGGGAGGGCCTCACTTTTATTCCAATTTACCTTATAGCCTGATAGGGTCACAAATTTGTCTGTGATTTGCAGTAGCGCCAGTAATGAGCTTGGAAGATTCCTAAGAGTGAGTAGTAGATCTTCGGCATACAGGTACATTTTAGAGAGGCTGCCCTCAATCGGGATGCCTGTTACCCGCGGTGATTAGTGAATGACAGAGGGCAAGGGTTTCATGGCCAGTAGGAATAAAAGTGGGGAGAGTGGGCAGCCCTGGTGAGTGCCTTTCTGAATTTTAAAGGTATCTAACAAGAACCCTCCACAGTTGACCTGTGCTTTGGGGCAGTCGTAAAGTAGGCGGAACCTGGAGACAAACTGATCGCCGAGTTCAAAACGTTTCATAGTGACGAAGAGGTAGCTCCAGTCTAGGCGTTTGAACACCTTTTCTGCATCAAGGGAGAGAGCCACTGCATCCTCTGGCAGGTCTTTTGCAGTCCATAATGTGTGGGCTAGGGTGCACAGGTGGTTCCTCGAGGAGCGGCCTGGGACAAACCCAACCTGAGCGTGATGTATGAGAGAAAGCATGACCTTCTTCAGACGTGCACCTAGGAAACTGGCCAGTATTTATAATGTCTCCATTCAGGAGTGAAATGGGATGGTAACTGCCACATAGTAGGAGGCCTTTCCCAGCTTTGGGTAGGACTGCAATCACCGCTCTGTTGGAGAGGGTCCCAAGGAGGCTGTCCTTTCGGCTTTCTGTAGGACGGCATGTAGGGTGTCAATTGCCTCCGTACCAGACCATTTGTAAGATTCTGCAGGAAAGCCATACTCACCTGGTGCTTTATGATAGGGCAGGTTAGTGATGGCTGACAGTATTTCATCCCTAATGATGTCCCCTTCTCGGAGTTCTTGGCCTTTGTCCATCAGGCGAGGAAGGTTGATGCTCTTGAGATATATGGATATCTGTTCCGTGCTGGCCTGTGCTTCTGGTATATAAAGATGCACGTAGAATAAGGCAAACTCTTTAACTGTGTCTTTGGGTTTAGGAAGGGTATCCTGTCTCTGATTATATGATGGGGATGGCCATTGCAGTGTCACGTTGCCAGAGCTGTGCCGCCAACAAGTGTCCTGCTTTTTCTCCCTGTTTGTGGTGTCTACCTTTGAGGCGTTGAAAGGCTTTGGAGGTGAAGAGTTTATTGAGGGCCATGCATGCCATTTCTAGGCAGCAGCAGTTAGATACCGAGGGTTGGGTGGAATAGAGGCGAGTGAAAGAGGCAATCTGGATTTCCAGTTCGGCGCGGCGGAGGGATACCTGTTTGTTAGCTATCGCCACATTTTTATGAGTTGTCCGTGGATGGTTGCTTTTGCTGCCATCAACAAGTTCTGATGGGATTCCACTGACCCCTTGTTGGTCGCCAGCTAGGTTGAGAAGTAAGTGTGCAGCAAATATTTGCCCTGCGGGGAGCGGTATCTCTAGACACTTAGACGCCAAGGCTTGCGGCATTGGAAGTTTGAGGCCCACTTCCAGGGTCAGCAGGACCGGGGAGTGGGTGGATAGGGCAGCTTCCAGTATGCTGGATTCACCCACAAGTGGGACCACAGTATGGGATACAAGGAAGTAGTCCAACCTAGATTGGGTCCCATGCATGGGGGATGCGTATTCCTTGTTAGCGGGGTGGCAGAGTCGACAGTGGTCTACTAGGCCATGATCCAGGGCTATGTCGCCTAGCAGGGACCTATCACCTTCGTTCCCCTTTTCTAAGGGTCCTATCCTCTCCAACATAGCATCGCGGGCCAGATTCCAGTCACCCCCTATAATGTATCTAGACGCTCCTATCTCCTCAAGTAGCCGGTATAGTTGAAGAAAAAAGGAGCGCTTGTCCCCTGTGGGAGCATATATCGATCTCACGCAGAGGTACCTGTCTCCCATTTTGAGTTTGGCAAACATACATCGTCCGCCTTGATTGTACCATGTTTTTTTTTACTGTGACAGGCAGTGATTTGCGGAGTTTGTCGGACTCCAAGACATCGAGGTGCGTCTCCTTTAATAGTGCAATATCAGTTCTTTTCGTTGGTAAACAAGAGAGTACTTTTTGCCTTTTTATGTAGTGGTTGAGGCCATTCACATTCCACAAAAAGACTCACAGCAGGCGTGGGGTGAAAGCAGTGTGCAACACCATGTGTGTTCTATGGTGTCTGTAAGGCATCCAGATGTCTATATGCCAGGGTTGTCGTGGGAGGATATGAGGTGACGTGGAAGGAGGGCAAAGCAGCGAGGGAGCTATAAAGGCAGGGGATTGGTTTATATGGGTATGGAATAGAAGATGAGGGAGGGGATATTGAATAAGTTGTAGAAGAAGAAAGCAGGGTAGAGAGAGATATAGAGTGCAAATGGAGAATAGAGAGATGGGGCATGGGAGGAAGTGACTGGGGTGGGCTGGGAGGGAGGTAGGTGCATAGGCAGAGAGGTCACTAGTTGTTCCTCTGTAATATCAAGGGTGGGTGACCAGGGGCGGTCGGTGTAGGTGTCGAAGAAACGGTCAGAAAGGGGACGGATGGAGCGGGGGAAAGATAAGGGATAAGGCTAGCGCGCTGCACTGTCCTAAACTCATGGGTTTGTTAGGTGCGGGTCTAGGCTTGCGGGCTAAGTCAAGAAGGAATGGAGGTCCATTCAGGCGACAGTAGTGAAGCATACCAGCCTCATCATGCGGGCAGAGATGGAGATGGAGACGGAGGCTTCTCAGCAGATACATGTGGGGGGAGTCCACCCGAGCGAGGGTGCCTGTAGAAGCAGCTGTTTGTGCAGCGAAGGGTGTGTATTTGGAGAAATCTGGTGCAATCCTGGTCTCATGTCCCTTGTACTTGTAATGACCATGAGTACGGGCTGCAGTGATGAGTTGGCATTCATGTTAGTGGCATATAAAGCAGGAAATGAGTGGCCACGGGCGGGTGTTATCTCCCCCCCACAGTGGGACTATACTGTGGGCCCTCTGCATCTCCAAAGGAGGGTCAAAGGTCAGACCGATGAGTTCCAGGAGTGTATCCCCCAGAAAGGACTTGGTGTCCGCACCCTCCGCATCTTCTGGGAACCCGAAGAAGCAAACGTTGTCCATACACCTTCTGTCTTCCAGGTCAATGATTTTGCTGCAAAGATACAAGAGTTCCTGGTCTCTCTCCGGTGTAGCGTTGAGGCAATCCTCTAGTCTGGAGACCTGCTGTGTCAGGTCCTCAACGCTGGTGTGGTATCCTGTTATGTCCATCCTAATGGATTTGTTTTCGGTGGCCAGGGCGGATATGGTGGTCACCTTGCTCTCTAGACTGCGGCTCACCGCTGAAATTTCAAGTGGTATGCGTTCCATGGAGGTGTCTGGTGCAGCAGCCATATTGGGAGAGGAGGAATCAGGCTCCGGGAGGGTAATATTCTGGGCACTGTTTGATAATCTGCCCTGATGAAGTGCTTCCCTATAGAGGAGCTAGTGCGCTGGCTTAACTGTTGATTTGCCAGGAGGCATCCCCAGGCTGCCCAATGGTTCCGTGGGCCAGGTCGGTGCAACTTAGATGCTGCAGTCACTCTCCCAAAGTCAGGGGGGGTGCAGGGCATGGACCTGCATGTATTAGATGTGGGGGCCCGTCTGGTGCTCATGAGGTGTATAGGGCAGGAGCAGTCCCCTCAATCTGTGATAAGGATAAAGGCATAGTAACAAAATGAGGAGTTTGCATGTTGTTGAGCAGTTCTTACACACACACATCCCACAGCCCACATCCCGGGCTGATCTAAGCCTTATTGATATCCGGTGGCTGTCCACAGGAGGGAGAGAAAGCGAAGGATGCCTTAGCTCCAGCTAAGGGTCTCACCAAGTCAGAGAGGCAGAAATACAGGGGGGGGGGGGCTGCTGCAATTGGAATTTTGCGTTCCTTCAAGGCCCTCGGTATAGTAGCTTGATGATGGTGTCACCCATGGGCAAGACAGTAGGGGCCGGGGTCCTGGCCCGGGGTACCTCTGCCCTGATGATGAGTGAGTGGGGGAGCAGCGGGACCTGTAAGGCAACTGTTGATACCCAGTGACTAGGCGCTGCTGGTATAGTCCGTGGGCAGGCACTGCCCACAGCCGGGAGTAGAGGCTCTAGGTGTAGAGGCTGCCACTAATGATGTAGTCCAACACAATGTTGTGCACCTGGTCCTGCCCCTGGGGAAGCAGCTCAAGATATGCAGGGGCCTTAGCAACACAGGGAGCATTTTTGTGGATCGGCTGCAGAAGGTGGAGGTGGGGAGAGGGGTGCAGGCCTTGCAGCCCCCCCCCCCCCACTTGGTATGCCTGAGGCAGCAGAGATTGATGGGATCACTCACCAGCAGTCAGCCTGGGTTTACGTTAGTTCCTACTGCGGGTCATGTCCCGCTGCTCTATGTGCATTCGGGGAGCCTGGCAGAGGTCAGTCTCATCCCCCGGGCTCAAATCCTCCAGACTGCATCAGCACTCTCCTCGCGTGCCCCAGTCATGTGGCCCAGTTTTCGGCGATATTCCCAGCCAGCTCTGGGTCACAGCAGAGAGTGGGACCATTGTGTGGGGGTCCGAGTGGTGGGGGTGGTATCGGTGGCCCCCACGTCAATGGGGAAGCAGCATCTGAACTCTGGTGGGGGGACAGCCGGAGCACTATGACCCCCCCCCAGGCCGCTGTTAGGCTGTTGTTGGTGGGAGCCGCTCCCCACCGGTCACATTCATTGGTGCCAGCCCTCACTGTGAGTCGCGGCTAATTGCGTTGTCGCAGGCTTCTTACTTAATCCACAGTCCTGGTGCGTCCCTTGGACCGGGGATGGTGACACACAGGACCTCAGTTGTGCTGGCACATCAGGGGATCATTCTGGGTGCCCCCGTAATGGCTGGGATGTTGCTGTCACTGTCAGTGATCCCTTCCCTCTTAGAGCTCCGTAGTCAGGTAGCCATCGCTGTTCGTGGCAGATCACGCCCCAAAAAACAATCATCTTAAGATAAACTTGCAAAAACAGAATTCCTTTGGATCCCCCCCCACCCCACCCCCACCCCCAAAAGCTCTGCGGTGATAAAGGAATGGACCAAGATGATCACTGTGCTAAATCATCGCGCCCAGAGTCCAACAAAACCTGAACCGGATGCGTCAATCCTGAGTAATGGCAAAATGGCAAGGTGACAGTAGCACCCCCCCCCCCCACCCTTGTTTCACCTCCTTGGTGCTTGCTGGTGCTGCTAGCTCCAGGCACCTACAGATAATTGGGAGGAGCTGCGTAGGAGTTGGAGGACAAGGAGGGCAGGGGGGGGGTAAAGTGTGGCAAGTGAGTGAGTTTCCCTTCGTCCTGCCAAGTTTTTTGCATCTCAGAAGCTCAGAAGCCTTAAATAGCTGTCCACGGGGTCCCTGGGCTGTTGCCCCCTCCGCGACCCTCTCTTGCAGCTCCTCACCTCTCCTCACTGCTCGGCGGCCGCCTTGCCGCGTGAAGGTTGTGCCGTCGGACTCATCGCGCAAATAACCAGTCCACGCATGTCTTAGCGTAAAAGGCCATTTATTAGGACAGGTGTAACAACCAAGTTTCAACATAACATCAATAACAGTTAACAATCCCCCCAACATCATGACCTCAAAACATCATCCATTCACATACTCCACTACTCACTCCAATTGACACCACGACCTCTTCACGCATACCATTCACTTTCCACTTTCACCTTCATCCTCCTCCAGCATCACCTGTCATCTCACCTCCATCTACCACACCCCCCATCCTGCACCTGTAACCCCCTCCCCGTAAGGGTGATTCTGCCCGTCATGGACTCCCCACCCCTCCCAAGTTCTGCAAACACTCTCCCCCTGTCAACCTGTCCTAAACTGGCACGCCGCATAACTTATAGCAAAACCGTAACACCGCCACTACCCCACTCCTAAAATGTTGTAGGGTGGGAGGGCGGACAAACTATCTGCTCCCTACAGCACCGGGGACAGGAAGAGGAAGGACTTCCTCCCCTGTCCCCTTTTGTACCCTCCCTAGATCCCCACCCCTAAGCCCACCCCGCAGCCTATCCCGACCTACCTGTCCCGATATTGCGCAAATTCCCCAGGGGAAGACTGGTCTGTCGACCTCACTTCCCCTGGGGGCCGCATCGCACAAATAACCACTCCACGCATGTCTTAGCGTAAAAGGCCATTTATTAGGACAGGTATGACAACCAAGTTTCAACATAACACCAATGACAGTTAACAATCCCCCCAACATCATGACTTCAAAACATCATCCATTCACATACTCCACTACTCACTCCAATTCACACCACGACCTCTTCACGCATACCATTCACTTTCCCCTTTCACCTTCATCCTCCTCCAGCATCACCTGTCATCTCACCTCCATCTACCACAACCCCCATCCTGCACCTGTAACCCCCTACCCGGAAGGGTGATTCTGCCCGTCATGGACTCCCCACCCCTCCCAAGTTCTGCCACCCAGGGAACCCCCGGAGGGGAGTTACCTGCCCCACCACACGTGCACCTTTCGCACTCACTCTCTCCTACACCAGATAGACTCATTCCACAACAAGCTGATGGTATCCCGCATCTACATTAAATAGTACGCGTTTCCCATGTGCGAAAGGTGCACACCATGGTCGGGGAAAAGAAGGGGCTCCTGTAGCCGAAGCCCAACATGTGCCAGAACCTTTATTCCATGAGCATCACAAAAGAGTCTCATCGCCCTGTTCAGTTTCCTCCTTGCCCTCTCAATGGCAGCAGGCTTAAGTGCCCGCCTCCAGATCCTTTGTGGCACAAACTCTGTCCAAACAATACAGGCGCCAGCCATATTGCTCCTCGTTGCTTGCAGATCCCTCTGCATCAGATGTAACAAGGACACTCCTGACAGTTTTACTAAGTCATTTTCTCCCAGGTGTATTACCAGCATGTCCGGGCAACCCAATTGCGAGACCTTCTTTGTTAGCCAGGGCAACAAGTCGCCCCAACGCATCCCACTCTTACCCCACCAGTGGACTTCGTGATGACTGCTCCGCAGGCCCAAGCTATGACCGTACATCTGCCTGTCCGCATATTTCGATGCCCAATGTACAAAGGAGTGTCCAACAATCCAGGTAACCCTCTTGGCCCCTGGCCCCCGAACGCAACCTATGAAGAGAAAGAGATTAACACCACAGCAAAACAGACCTGTAACACCACCGCAGCAGCCCCTCTCTTGTTACCCAGCCGTCGACCTCCTTCACTTACGCACATAACCGAACCCGGCCGCCGCCGTGGCCGCACCAATACAGAATGAATGAGTGCCAAAACGCGCTGGGTCCTTGCCAATCCTCCGCAAAGCCATCCGCAACACCGCTAACAACTGACAGGACGTCAAGCGCTTCAAAGACGCATGCACAAAAATCTCCCCATACGACCTCTGCACTCGTCCCAAAAAGGCCGTCCACTCACGCACCAGGCACACAACCGCACACCCGCTCTCCTTCAGCCACACCCATTTGCCTCGACCCACCTGGTCCGTCTTTGAACGACCCAACCAAATACCCAGCCGGGCCTCGTCCAACCGCACGTCCCCAGACACTCGCCCCTGTGCACCACGCACGCCCGACAACTCCGACTCCAAAATGCCCCGAAGAACATCCATACCATGCACAATCTAAACAACGCCAACTGCCCATCGTCATAACAGCAGTGGGGCAATTCCCCCAACACTCTCGACAACAGCTCAAAATCAATCGCCTCACGCGGCAACTCCCCCCTTCCCCCTTCCGACCCCAACCTTTCAACATTTGACTTAACAAATCCGCCCTAGCCGGATCAAAACCCAAGTAAACCATGCTGTAAAAAGAGATGCCAGCCAGTTTGCCAGCTATCGTAGTTTGTGACAACCCTTTCTCCATGCACTCCAAAACAAAACGCGCCACTCCCCGTTCACATTCATTCTGTGGCAACCCCCACGCAGCCCTGTTCCAACCCAGAAAGGCCCCAAACTCAGACCATGCCAACCTGTACGCAGGCCTCGTGGATTCAGCTATAGATTTCTCCACTAAAGCCACCACTCTTACTCCTCCCAGGCCCAGATACCCTCCGGCACCTTGGTCTTGCAAGCCTCTGCTCCCGGCGCCGCCACTGCGCTGCCACTGCGAACAAGATAACGCATCCGCAATGTCATTACTCGCCCCGGGCACATGTTGCGCGCAAAAAAGCACATTAAAACGCAAGCAGAGCAGCATGAAACTTCGCAGCAGGTGCAGCACTCGCAAATCCTTTGCCCTCTGATTGTTCACCAGTTCCACCACCGTCATATTGTCCACATGAAACAAAACCGACCTGTTCCGGAGCTCCAGCCCCCACACCACCAATGCCACCAGCAGGGGAAAGAACTCAAGGAAAGCAATGCTCCTAACCTGACGTAGCCAATGAGCTGGCCACTGCTCTGCACACCAACGTCCGTCCCAGAAAACTCCGAAACCGTCCGCACCCGCCGCATCCGAGTAGAGCCGCACCTGCCAAACCATCTTGTCACGTGCGAAATCCAGGGACACACCATTGAATTCTTCCAGGAAAACCAACCAGACATGCAAGTCCGACCAGACTCCCATTGTGACCCTGACCCTGTGGTGAGGGAGCACCGCCCCCGACATGGCCATGCCGAGGCGCCTACAGAATGTCCTCCCTGCCCTCACCACCCGGAACGCAAAAGTCAGCAAACCGAGCAAGCGCTGCACAGACCTCAAGTCAATCTTGCGAACACAGATCACCTGCGTCAAAACCTTCTGCATCTCCGTCACCTTCTGCACCGGCAGCCATGCCTGCCATGCCACCGAATCCAACTCAATACCCAGGAAGGTCAAGCAACAACTAGGCCCCGCCGTCTTCTCTGGTGCCAACGGCACCCCAAACTCCTGCGCCAGCAACTGGAAGTGCCCCAGAGCTTCACCACACTCTCCCGACAACCCTTGCCCGACGAACAAGAAACCATCCAAGTAGTGTGACACCAGCCGGTGCCCACTCCTCTCCACAAACGCCCACTGCAAAAAGGAACTGAAGGTTTCAAATAGCGCACAAAAGATCGCACATCCCATTGGCAACACCATATCCACGAAGATGGCCCCTTTCAATTGCATGGCCAGCAATGAAAAGTCCGCCGGGTGAATGGGAATGAGGCGAAAGGCTGACTTGATATCGCATTTGGCCAACTCCGCCCCCCTCCCGCAAGCCCTCACCAAGCCAACAGCATCATCCATCTACGCATACAACACCCTGGAATCCTCCTCCGCGATGAAGTCATTCACCGAACTCCCTTCAGGCCACGACAGATGGTGAATCAATCTGAACTCTCCTTGCTCCTTTTTGGGGACCACACCCAGGGGAGAAATGATAAGGTCTGACATAGGCCACGTGTCAAACGGGCCAGCAATCCTACCCTCCAAGACCTCCTTCCGCAACTTGCTCGCCACCACCTCAGGTAATTCCTTCGCCAAATGCAGGTTCTCTGCCCAACGCCTCTCCCTAGGACCCTGATAGCCAATCCAAAATCCTTCCACAAACCCCCAATGAAGTTTCAACGCTGCCTCTCTATCAGGGTACCTGGAGAGCCATGGACCTATGGCCTCCACCTTAACCGGAGTAGGGGCCCTTCGGCCCAGATTGGCCCCTACCCTTGGTAAACTTCCACTGTTCCGAAGGTGTGGCAAGAGTAAGGCACTGTGTGACCGGGTGTCGCCCCCTACACTTAGAGCACTCGTGCTTAAACTTACATGGGTGTCGCGTGCAGAAACCTTTATTAAAGTTCCAGTAGGCCCCAGTGGTTCCAGGTTTGTACTGCTGTCCAGCAGCCCCTGTCCACGTTCCTTGACTTCCCGCCCCTCCGGACACTCCCTGACCCCCCGCCCCAGACTGGGTGGGACGAGGCTGAAAAGACCGATACGCAATCGGGAGACCACTCGCCGTATGAGTAGGTGCCGCCACCTGAGGAGAGGACATCCACTGCACCCAAAGCTCCTGATCAATGTCTCCCCATGGCTTGTCCGGGTTCACACTAATCCTGGCCCTAAACTCCTCATCATAACTCAGCCAGGCGAAACCCACAAAATGCAGTTGGGCCTTCCTTATCACATCCATATATTTAAACAGTGCTATTGCCCTGTCCGCATGCTTCTCACAATAGATACTCGCGTATGTCAAGAAAGCCAACGTCCAGTTCTCCATTGTCACCGGCACTCTCGGCCGCCTCGTCAACTCCCACTCCTCTTCCTTAGACCCCTCCTTTGCCTGAATTTCTCTATGCAGAAGTTTGAAAACATCCACATACTCATGTCTACAAATCCTGCCCTTAGTCTTTTCTGACAAGTGTGACCCGAGTGGCATCGCCAAACCCATGTACGGCAACTTTTTCCTCAGATTATCCACTCCATCTTCCTTCCCACCCAGATCCTCCGCAGTGTCTGTCTGCACGCTGACCGTCACGACCTGCTTCTTACCATCCTTTTTAAAAGGCCTCGTGTCCCCGAAAGCCCCCACATCCCGCACAGAGCCATCCCCCACTCCCACCGACCGGCAGGCCTTCTTCCGCCCCCCCCTGGGACCTTCATCCCAAGCATCCCACCATGCGCCCTCACCTGCCAAAGTCGCTGGAGCGCCACGCTCCGTCCTCCTGGCCTCCGCTGGCTTCTGACTTCTTCTGGCCGCAGAGCCAGCTCCATCCGGTGCCGCCTGTAAGACACCAATCCTGCTTGTTGATGCTCCCCCTCTCACCCAACACTCATCGTCACGCACTTCACCATCTTCCAACTCCTCATCCTCGTCCTCATAATCCAACCGCTCCTCATCCGCTTCAACTGCTGCCACTCTCCGCACCTCACTCACCACTCGTTTCGCACCTTTCCCTCGCACTCCAGGTATAAACTCGCACTCCAGCATTGCAGTGGCACGATCCCTCGTTGGAGGGCAGGCCGCCGCGGACCCCCTGCTGCTTTGTCCTGGCGTTTGGAGGCCGTTTTGCGCCTCTCCGGCCCACCCTTGCCTCTGCCAGCACTCACCGCTGGCTTGTTCCCACCCCCCCCCGAGCCGTTTGCGCTCAGGGAGGCCCCAGTGCCGCTGGGACTCTGTGCCGCCAAAGCAGTCCCTGACCCCTCTACCCAGACCCACTCACCCCGCGACCCGGAGGTCGCCCCGCCACGGCCTCTACCTGCTCCCGCCCCGCGCGCAGGTGCCAGGGCCCCTTCGCCCCCATGCACCCCACCCGCCCGGGCCTCCCTGGCCGTGCACAAAAGCTGCCATGCCTGCTCAGATTCCTCGATTATGTGACGTTGGTCGCGAATCCTTTCTTCCTCGGTCATGTGCGCCCACCTGGCGTACCACGCTTCCTGCCCAGGGGGTTCCTTACACACATCTGCCTCCCGCTGCGGGGCCGGGCGCCCCCCTTTCGGGTGAGCCCCCCCTGACTGCTGGTACAATGCCTTGGCCGGGCCCTTCCCCTTGGGGACGGCCACCCGCACTACCCCTTTCTTATCGCAGGACAAATCCTCCGGCTGGTCCCCCGATGGATCACACCCAGCCTCCGGTTCAGGCTCCCCCTCCGACAGCGCAAGCGTGAACTCCTCACCCGCGGACACCTCAGAACCAACATCGCCCTCCCAGCCGCTGTCCTCACTGTGCTCCCTCATGGCCCCCTCTTCCTCCTCCAGGTCCAGCACCTCCCCCTCCTAATCCGAGCCGGCTGGGCTGCCAACGTGCATAACCGGCGGTGCACGGCTTAAATCCGTGGCACCACTCCCCGCCGACAACTCCAACTCTCCCCCGGCCCCCACCGACACATCCACCAACCGTGCAGCGAGGCTCTTACGCCGTCCACCGCGCATAGGCGCCTCCGGCTGCTTCTTGCCCTTACCCTTCCCTCCCGCGCCTGGTCTCGGCGGCGTCAGCTCATCCATGCAAACCACCACAACCGCCGCCATGCCCGCTGACGCAGGCCTCGGCGTCCGGGTCATACCGACCCACGCCTGCTCCAACACTCCTGGCTGCAAGAGGTCCGCCCTACCAGCCCTCCCCAACACCCGCAGAACCTCCTTCACTGCCTCAGAATCCGGCGTCGCCATTTCTCTCTTGACCCCAGACTCTTCCACCCTGTGCAGCCCCTACACTAGCAGCGCCCGCAAAATGCGTGTAAAACGGCACCCGCGTACGCCCGCAAACAAACAATCTGCTCCCTACGGCACCGGGGACAGGAAGAGGAAGGACTTCCTCCCCTGTCCCCTTTTGTACCCTCCCTAGATCCCCACCCCTAAGCCCACCCCCCAGCCTATCCCGACCTACCTGTCCCGATTTTGTGGGAATTCCCCAGGGGAAGACTGGTCTGTCGACCTCACTTCGCCTGGGGGCCGCAGGCTCGCGGATCCCGGATCCCGCAACACCTACGCCTGTGCAGCGTCTCCACGGGGTCTCAGCCTCCGCCTTTGAATCCGCCTCGGAACCGCCTCTGAACCGCCGCTCTGCTGTGGATATCGCTTCCCTCGTAGAGAGGAGGGAAAGAGCATGGGAGAAGATAGTCGGATTGACGCACAGCGGGAGCGGGCAGAGCTAAACTAAGCTCCGTAAGGTCGTGACTGCTCCGCTCTCCACTAAACTGCGTTCCTCAATTTTCGCACAACAGCGCCTCCTCGAGTCTTGCTAATCAAGTGTCACATAAAATCAAACGCAAAGCAAGACTGTAAGGAGTAGCATCTGTCAATCATGTATGCCACCAGGCCCGGCTCCAAGAATTTTTATTTGGGTGGGCCAAGGGTGCATTTGGGTGGGCCACTGCGGGCTCGATTTGTTGCATATGTTTCTGGGCAGGCCTCCTTCAGGGCCCTCCTTTGTCTCTTCTTAGTCTTGCAAGGCCCAGTAAAACGCACTCTTTTCCAAATCTCTTTCTAAATATTATCACTCCCGAAAAGTGTTTTTTCCATGTAATGTTCCTTTGATGGGAAGAGGAGGTTTCTAAGGTGTGAGTATCAGGCAAGTGACACTTCTCGGGCTCCCTCTGTGCGAGCCTTCAGGGAGAATCCCTCTTCGTTACTACCTCCACCTGACCCCGGACTCTGCAACACACTCCCTTACAGGCTTGAATATCCACTACTCCTCTCCAGTGCACATTATGTCACAGCTGACCTCGGGCCCCAGCCCCATATCAGGCACCATTGGGCTCCACTTTCATTTTGCCCGGTAAAAACATTAGAAAAATCACCTTCAAACTTAAAACATTGAATATAGCAGTAAATGCAATTAGCACACTCTTTAAAGTATGTTCCACAGTAGCCCTTATGACCTGACTGCTAATTAAATAAACAAAAACAGAAAGGCTATGACAGG
The DNA here is from genome assembly GCF_964263255.1 of Lissotriton vulgaris. NCBI lineage: Eukaryota > Metazoa > Chordata > Amphibia > Caudata > Salamandridae > Lissotriton > Lissotriton vulgaris. The sequence goes on from NC_141696.1 coordinate 1,255,134,096, forward strand.
CCCGCCTTTATCGCTGATGCAAAAGTCTTATTTGGCGCCACACCAATAACCTCTTTCTCCTTAAATACCTTTACTACCACCTTCCGAAAGTGCCCCTCATCCCTCCATGACCCCCTATTGACCTCCTCCTCAGATTTCCTCACTGCCTCACGCCACAAGTGCCCCTCATAGCCCCATAGCCCCTCCCCCTCATGACCGCCTTCTTGGAGACCAGTACCCCTTATCTCTCTGTAGCCGCTCTCTAGCCCCTCCCACTCATGACCTCATCGTCTGACTCCCTCACTACCACCCTCCACCAGTGCCCCTCAACTCTCCCCTCCACCCCATGACCTCTTCCTCGGATTCCCTCACTGCCACCCTCCAACAGTGTCCCTCATCCCTCCACGCCCTCCCTATTGACCTCTTCCTCGGATTCCCTCACTGCCACCCTCCACAAGTGCCCCTCATCTCTCCGTAGCAACTCCCCCTCATGACCTCCTCCTCGGACTCCCTCACTGCCACCCTCCAACAGTGCCCCTTATCGCTCCATAGCCCCTCCCACTACCCTCCAACAATGCCCCTCATCGCTCCATAGCCCCTCCCACTACCTCCTCCTCGGATATCCTCACTGCCACCCTCCAACTGTGCCACTCATCTTTACGTAGCCCCTCTCTCATATGCATTTCATTTGTTGTATAGTGCTACTCATATCAGTGTAGTGTGTGTCAGTATTTTGCATCACGCACACATTATACAGAGACAATGAATCAAACAAGTATGTAAATCAGTCTATAGGGAAAGTCACATAAACCAATGAGGATTACAAGTTGTATGAATCACATGTCATCCATACTGGTGGGTGGGATATTTTAAGAGGGTTTGGTCTGGGGAAACAAAACCTTAGGATTTAAAGAGTATTCCGTGGGGGTCAGCTTTACTGATAAAAATGTATATCTGTCCAAACATACTCATTTTAGCAACATTACAATAGCGAAAGACTGGGGAAGTTCTAACTATATCACAAAACAAAAAATGTGAAGTACTAACTATACCATTCATGTTTGTAGGCAGCTCTTAGATGACAGTTCATAGGTAACTGTCCGATGATACGATTGTAACTTCTGAACTGCAAGTAACACATGGGTCTCTGTGACAAACGCAGTAACCCACTGAGCTATCCAGATACAATACAGTTCATCTGCATTTAAAAACTACTAACAGACAATTGATTGCTCTCCAGAATGTTCATTATTCACCAGCGTTATCTGGGCATTTTGTAATGTCCTATTGTTGTCCTGCACCGGCCATGATCAAGAAAAAAACCGTTTAAATGAAGCACACACGAAGTATGTGTCCTGCTGGGCCTGTGCAGATTTCAAAAAGAAAAAAATGTAGCAACACATTCTCTTACCTACTCCATTAGTCAAACTTTGTGTCACAGCCTGATGTGATAAGCCACTGCAAGGGTTAGGAAAGGTGACTAAGAATAATCAAATGTCTTTTTGCCTGAGCTGCGAAGAAAAGGAACACAGCAGGACAGTAGGCAAAGGTTACCAAAGGTTACCAGTGTCAAAGAAAGGATTCGTCACCTTTCCCCATGCCGAGATGAAGGGGTGAAAAAAGTAAACAAAGCCTCGTTAACATGGTAATGGTCTTGTATTTTTAGGACTATTTCCTAGGGGAAAATGCCCCCTTGTGTCCAAAATGGTTGCGAGGATGCATTTTGTGCTTCGAAATAGCGCTAAATGCTACAGAACGCAAACAGAGGGTGCAAACAGCCACTCGCGCTTGCTAAATGTGCACCTCGTTTAGGATTTCCCCACAATTTACTACTGCCATTTAGCGCCATTTTCTCAGTGGAAAATGCATCCTTGCATCAAAATGGACACGAAGATGCATTTTGCAGTAGGAAACGGAGCTAAATGCAGCAGAACATGAATAGCGAGCGTGAGTGCCCGCTAGCACTTGCTAAATGTGCCATCGTTGTAGGTTGTATTCTCCTAAATTACTCTTAATTACGCGCGCAAGCGTAATCGCGTAATTATCATTAATTCCACATCAAAGAGTAATGGAGAATTCCCTAAATTACTCCGGCATAATTGAAAATCTGATCAGGCCTAATACATACAACTACTGCACAATACAATACCTTCCAGCCTCATTATTTTCGTAAATCTACCACACGGAGGACCCAATATAGAAACACTGCTTCCAGCACCCATCCTTGAGATAATATTACAGGAGTATAAAAAATCCAACATGTGAGATTCCCAAAATGAATGGATTGCTCTTAAGCAAGGGGGAGGTTAAGAAAACATTCGATAATGGTTTATATCCGTTCAATCTTTTGTAACACTGAACCTACTGTTTAACGACCCAACACACAGCTGCTCCGACATGAATAAAAAGAGCACAGACGCATTCGCCACAGCCCTGCACGGCGCTTGCTTTTCAATTGTGATTCATTTCAATCCATCTCAATGTATTTATGTGATTATCTATTTATTTAGGGATATTTATGTAGCGCCGATCTAGCCCGGGGGGCATCGGTAAGGGGATTTGCACGCTCGGGGGTGCCTGGTTACAGATGGCACGGAGGGTCGTTTACATAGAGCGTTTATTTATATGTCATAAGTCTAACAGGCTGTGACATATGTGGGGGAGTTTCTGTCATGAATACTCCATCAGGTTATCGAGGGTCTTAAGAGGCTTGGGAAGCCCGTGACAAGGAACAGCACTAAACAAAAGTTGGAAATCAAACACCTTGCAAAATCGGCCCCGTCAATGCGGCCCGCGCTGACGCGCAGATGCCGCACGCTCCCAGCTTAGTCCACGCCTTTCGACTCGTATTGCTCTCGTGTGTGCCCCGGGCATCCCTATTTTAATTCAGTCGCCATCCCGATAGCCCCGGGATATTAGGAGCCATGAATGTGTTTGGCTGCAGCCCCGTCCCCCGCGCGCGCTCTGTGGGCAGGAGAGCCGTGTCTAACTGCATCGCTGTGTGTAGGGCGCCTCTCCAGGGAGTGCTCGAGCGCCGCCACCGAGAGGCCATGAATACCCCTGAATGGATTCCACGTTCTTGATAGAGTCCCCGCAATATTGCGGCTCTAGCCGTTTAAACAACCCGCGAATCCCCCAGGGGGGATTAACAGCCTCTCCAAAATCCGGATTTCGGTTAATCCCGAGATAAAAATCTGCCACCTAGTGTTGCTCCATCGATCAGGCTTAGGTGCATTGTGCGGGCCTTTGTCGTCAAGTGCTGCCCTCACGGGGCCCCTGCGTGGCGGGCACTCGGGCCTGGAAAGAGCCCGAGGGAAGGTGAGGCGCGGGGCAGATGCGGGCGGCGTTCACGGCACAGAGCGAAGGCGCGTCGGTGAGAAATGGCGGCTCCCTTCATGGCCTGCAGACGGTCACACAGCTCGAACCACACCTCTGTCCTCTCACCTTGTCCACGCCTTTTCTCTTCGACCCCCTACCAGTGTACGACCCTTTTTGGAAGATATAATCCAACAGGTCTGTCTGAAGAAATCTCCATTTTCTTACTGTGCTATGTTTCTCGAACGTTGTACCGAAGTTTGAATGCTAATTACAATTAATGTGACGCTGTCTGAGAGCAGCTAGGTTCGGCAGAGTTAAAATTCAAGATACATTCGACGAGAGTCAATTAAAAAAACTGGTGTACTGTTCGAAAGAAGCTAATAGCGCTCACGGTCATGTTGCCTAATAACAATTCTTTATCAGGTCCTGGCATCTCTCATGAATTTTAAATCTCTGGTAGTCCCCGGCAGCTGGAGAACAGAGTAGCATGAATTTTAAATCTCTCTTAGGCACAAGCATCTCTCAAACTGTGAACCATGAATGCTAAATCTCTATCAGATCAGGGCATCTCTCGGGTCCTGGATCATGAATTTTAAATCTCCATTAGGCCCTAGAATTTCTTGAAGAGTGTACCATGAATTTTAAATCTCTGTTAGGACTAACACCTCCTGAGCAGGGTTTCATGAATTTCAAATCTTTTTCAGGCCCTAGCACCTCTCAGACAGTGCATACAATTTCTAAGTTACTGTGAGGCCTTATTTCTGGCCTACAGGGCTTTCTACGTCACAGTCTCGGGTGAATTGAAGGCAAATTGTATTTGGACCTCTTCAGTCGGGTGCCTCGCCGTAATTTTTAACCTTGTGTTTTCCCAGGCCTGCCTACCTAGGAGTGCCATCTCCCACAGACATGAATTTGCTGCAGGTCGCGTTTCACCTGATTGTGAATCATAAACCATTCCTCAAGACCTATAAGGGCCTTCTGATTTGTTAAACAGTTTATCTTTGATGTTTTCAATGATCACATTTTCTGAGCATTGAGCTGGTGAATCCTTATACACTCACTCAGTCACTATGAGGTTCTGACATCTCATGAAAAGTGTACCCTGAATTTCCATCCAATTAATTTTAAATGTGTCAAACCATTGCATGTTCCTTATCATGTACTATGTTTCTAACTTTTTCAGTCCTAGCATCTCTTAAACAAAGTGTAATGGCTTATAACTTTCTTTCAGAGCCAGACTTCTCCCTAACAGAATACTGACATTTCAAACCCACAGTGGGGCCCTAGCAGTGTGCCATGATTTCCAACTCTCCCAGGCCCTAACATACCTCGAACCGTTCCATGATTTCCAACTCTTTCAGGCTCTAGCATGTCTCAGACAGTGTACCATGATTTCTAACTCTCTTCCAGGCCCTAGCATTTTTCAAACAGTGTACAGTGGCTTCTAATACTCTAAGGGCTATATGTATCATTCTAATATTGCGATCGCATTTGGGCTTAGTGGTATGTATTAATGAAAAACTATACAGAGATATTGGTGGTAGTGTTTCTCAAAAAGAGAAAGCGTCCGCACCTGCTGTCAATACCAATTCTCACTGGAAAAGTTGTACCTGAAATATTTAAGGAGGTGCACTGAACACCTGATAAAACACCCACCACCAAGGGTGTTAAACAAAGCAACAAATGCTAGTATCAAGAATCTGGGAAAACCACCAGTGGACAGTCGTAGAAATGAGTCTTTGTTAAATTGTGCGACTTGCTGCGTGGAGATTAATCAAATTTTCTCATCGTCATATTCATGGACCTTGATAAGTCTCATATCTGTCGGCATCGAAGGAAAATCTCCACTGCTAGAAGCTACGACTGTCCATTGCACAGGAAAATACAACAGTATTATTATTATTATTATTATTATTATCAGTATTTCTGACGTATCAGTAAGCGCAAAAGTGACGCATTGCTGGAGTGTGTCACAAAAGTGACGCAACTCCAGCAATGCATCCTTTCACATGGGGCAAGCCCCATGTGAAAGGGCCTGCGTCAGTCTTACGCCTGCTGTACGGCAGGCACAAGATTTTGACGCAACAGAGTCCTAAAAGTGACGCAGTGGAATCTCATAGATTTCACTGCGTCACTTCTACGACCCTTCCTTGCGTCAATACGCCCCCCTTGCATACATTATACCTGGCGCAGGTATAATGTGGCGCAGGGGTTTACAAAGTGACGCATCTACCTGGATGCGTCACTTTGTAACTATGGCACAACAAGGCGCATTTTTTACGCCACTAGTGCGTCACAAAAAGTGACGCACCAGTGGCGTAAAAGTGAAGCACGGCCTCATACATGAGGCCCCAGCATATTTAGTACAGTGTCTAATGATTTTTTAATAACCACATTTTATTGAAGTACACATCCTCATCCACATAAAAGCACAGTCAATGAACATCATCTCAACAGATTCAAGCATTGAGCAATGTCAATCTCCTAACCACAATATCCCTTTACAGAAGCAATCCATGATGGGTGCACCACCTCCCCTTATTATCTCATGTTTCCAGGGGCTACCACAAGCCATGTACACAGATTGTTCCTGGCATGCACACCAGTCGGCCCCTCCGCCACACCTCAAGGGAGGCGGGTGCCTCCAGCAGCGAGCAATGTCCCTCTTAGGCACCAAATCCGCCACCCGATAAATATTCTTTCTGCTCTGGATTTGTCAGTCCTCTCCAGCAGCCCCAGCAATGCCTCCCGAGGACCAAATTCAATCTGATGACCTAAAACTGTAGAAACCTAATGATGTATTCCACTGCAGAAGGGTGTCAGGCACGGGCAGGACCATGCCACATGAAAGAAATCAGCATCAGAGGTGTAGCATCCAACACAGATAGTCAGCCAACGCCCGCCCATCCGCTGCAGTCATCGTGGGATAGGTATGTGGTGTGTAAATAGTCAACCTGAATCATTCGCAACCGCAAACATATAGCCAGCCACCTCGGAGCCAGGCAGGTGTCACTCCAGTCCTCAACGTTAAACTCTTCCACCCAGCCCTCCCACTTACAACAGAGTTGTGGAAGTGAGTCCAGGGCATTGATAATCAGGGGTCGATAAATCACAGATTGCCCTTTTCCCCAGGCAGCCTATCAAAAGTTGCAGCTCAAGTGGGCTTTTTTCTGGAATACTCAGGTCTACAGAGATATGAGTGAGAAGGACATTCCACAATTGTAGGTAGAGAAAGAATTGTGTATGGGATAATTTGTATCAGTCTTGCAGTTCTTGAAAAGACATTAAGAGCCCCCCTTATGAGCATCTCCCAGATACTTAATGCTGATACAGTCCCATTGAAAGAGCCCTGCAAGCCCAACCACCTGGCTCAGTCAGGTACACCACCGCAGGGGGGTCAAATCCGCCGGCGACATGTCCAGTGAGTGAGGCTCAAGGCTGCCCTCCAAAAAAATACTGTTACCTGAGTGCATGATGGAGCCGTGGAGGTCAAAGGTGCGCCATACAGCAGATCCAGCAGTCCATCAAATCCCAGAAGGTACAATTCAAGATGATAGCATGGTCATCCCAGCCCCCAGTAAACCATTCATTCACCGGGACCTGAGGAGCCATGAGATTGTAAACATAGAGATTAGGGACATCAAGACCTCTTTCGAACTGTGATTTCCAGGCTGATATAAATGCCACTTAATGACGCCCACCTGCCCGAAGTAGTCAGTCTCAAGGTAAGAGAGTGGAAGCATGGTGACCCATGATTTTTATTGTTGAATACTTTTTATTAGGTATTATAGAAATAAAAATTACTTGAAACAAGGAAAGTATGAACACTAGCTCAGCCCCAAAACAATCTGACAATTCTTTTTTTTTGCAGAGTTTTATATAGCGCGAACTTGACACAAATCGGGTATCAGAGCGCTTTACACGGCATAATGTGGCACATTTTGTGACAGTGGTAATTTATTATTTTGCAATTTTTACACATGGTAATACTGTCTGGGAAAAGATTTCATCATATAATAACCCACAAATCCAGTAATAAGCAACTGAAAGATGACCAGTCAACCTTTGCAAAGGCCCTTCCTCTGTTCAGAAGAACGTCATTATGCTTTCAGTAACTTTTGATCTGTATGAGCTACAAACATCTTTTTTTGTTAAACTCTGCAGAATATGAAGCAGATGATGGATTACATGGCAAATGTGGCAAATCCATAGCTATGAGGAAAATGCCACAGAATCGCATTATTCCAGTTTCTCTACCTATAGCCCACTTCTGAAGGCTATACCAGTTGTTTAAGACCCTGGCCCTGAGTATTAGGCCTGAACCACAGCCAATAAGGCCTAAAAGGATAATAGAACATTCCACCGACTGAGAACAGAATGTTCTAAATTAAAAAGGGAGAAACAGAAAGACAAACATTGGAATGTGGGGGCAGCCGGCTTATACTAGCTGTAATTGGCCCTGGGACACTTCATTGTCTTCAAAGAAGCTCCCAATATGCCAATGCTATAATAAGACATAAACTACTCGTCTATTGTATGTGCTGGTAGTTTTAAAGCATGTTTTTCTTTAGTGAATAATGAGGGGCAGATTTACAAGCCCCCTGCGCCACTGTTGGCTCACTTTTCCCATGCTAAAAGGGACACAAAAGTGGCGCAAGGGGCTTGTAAATCTTCCCCTGAGTATTTTATTCACCGTAGAGTAGTCTTTTATGTGTACGTACTTATATAATATGTTTTTGTTTTTAGTGATCCTGAACATTTCACCCAAGTACAAATCACACATCTATTGTGGGTTTATATACATTTTGAGCAGGTATTCCTGTTGAAATTCAGCCAGAAAGCTTTCACCTTCACCTAAATCAAGAATTTGCAGACACCTGTGAGCTGCCAAGAGGCTTTGATCTTTTTGGCCTATTTTTTAAATTACCTTTATGTTCTTATACTTCATCCCAGTCCTTACTGTTGAGGTGGATCTCACCTGTTCGACAGGAAACTCCAACATTTACCTGTTTTCCTGTCTCCTTTGGGGACAGGGAGAGCCTCCAGCGGGATTGGGGTGGAGGTCACCGATAGGACTGGTGAAATGGACCCATTCCCATCAGAGAGGAAGGGCTCTTTAAAGAGCTATTGTGATCTCAAACATTGCTCAACCCCGCTAAATTGAGGATTCATAAAATTACATGCCAATAGGGTGTCAAAAGTATCATTTAACTCCAGTTGCTTCTGTGAACAGCGCTTTAAATTTTAGAGAGAAATTGTGTCAAAGCAGCGCTGGTTTATCTTGCTTGGGAAACGGGTCACACGGCTTTTCTATTCTCATAATAGCTGCAAGGTGGCGCTCCAACCTCACAGTTTTCCGGCAACTTAACAAGATGACATGTTCCCAGTGGGAAAGAATGCTAATGCACTAACACTGACAACATACACGGTCTGTTGGTGCAGCGCATTGCGTGTATTATTTACAAATTTGAGTAGACAAATAATGTTTTAAATGTAACTAAAATACTTTTACACAAGATCACTGTATTTCCTACGAACCAAAGCCAAATATTTTGGAAAACGCGATGATGGTTTATGATTCTGACATGATCAGTTTATTTGGTTTGCGCTGTGAACACGGCAGTGGCTACGCGAGTAACATATGCATTTGCGCGCGGATTGGTTATTGGGCACGTTTTGCGCTGCTCTGGAGATGTTTGTAATTGAGCCTCGTTACATATTGTCGCTGGTTATATGACCTGAGAGTGAATCTCGGCCTCTGTGTATTTTTGTTGAATATCATTTCTTCCGGTAGATAGGCTAACATGCTGCTAGATGGATGAATAGATGAATCACTCCAACCAACAAACATTGTCCAGTGCCAGAATCAAGCCCCAACCAGGGCCGGACTGGCCATAGCAGGCACCGGGCAATCCCCCAGTGCGTCGCACGGGCAGGGGACAGTTTTGGGCCCCTGGGGGCCGTTTTTGTTACAAGGCCTGCAAAATCGGCCCTGTACCAAAATCGGCCGAAAACCGGCCCCGGCAAGAGCTGGGCGGCACCCCCAACCCCCCCCCCCCCCAGTGCACTTTGCCAGGGCCGGTTGTGGTTCCCAGTCCAGCCCTGGCCCCAACCCACTCTGCATGTCCCGATCGGGGCGTAGCTATCGCGGATGCAGCAGGCGCAGTGGCATCAAGGACCAGTGGGCTCTTTGCACCACAATCATGACTGCCTTGTAATGCCCGTCAGGAGGAGGAGGTAGCGGTATTTCCTGTGTTCATTAAACACCATGACACCTTGCCACGCTAATGGCCTCCAATGTGTGCAGGTGTCACAGGACCTCTTGGCAAAAACTAAAAACATAACTCCAGGAAACAAGCGCTGGTTTGATTCAGCATGTTCTAAAGCCCACAGATCATTACTGGTAGCTCTCAAAGGTATTCCTAGGGCAAATGACGAGATTACCAGACTCAGGAAAATCTATAAATTAGCAATAAAAAAACGAAAGGACACCATTAAACAAGAAGCTTGGGAAGACCTCCTTTCGGCAGCAGTCCTGAAGAACAGCAAAAAATTCTGGGAGATTATCAAACAGCCTCTCTTCTCAGATGATGATAATGATATCATGGACTGCGTTATTCCTGATGGAAAATGGTTATGCCACTTTAAAAATGTCTATGGGGACACTGCCGACGCAACCATAGACGCCCGTTGATAAGATCAGCCACCTGCCCCATTATCTTTAACCAAGAAGAGGTGGAGAAAGCCATTATGTCCACTACAAAGCACAAGGCACCTGGTCCGGACGGTGTGCCTGCTGACTTCTTCATGTATTCCCCAAAATTGTGGGCCGAAGTCTTGACTAATGTGTTTAACGCAGTGAATGATAATCTTGTACCCGCATCATGGAACATCTCCACCATTGTTCCCATCTTTAAAAAAGGTCAGCGGGATGACCCAGGCTGTTATAGGCCTATATCCCTTCTAGATTCTTCGGTAAAAATCTTAGGCAGAGTTCTTTTATCTAGGCTAAGGGAGAATGTTGAGCGTTGTGGTGGATTATCCGAAATCCAATATGGATTTAGGGAAAAAAAGGGCACTATTGAACAATGCATTAATTTACACCTGCTCATCTCCAAATATACTGTAGCTAAGGAGGGGTCTTTGTATCTTGCATTCATGGACCTCTCCTCCGCTTTCGACTTAGTCAATAGGACTAAGTTGTGGTCCATTCTGTTGGAGATTGGCATAGATGAAGCATTAGTTACCTTTATGTCCTCCCTGCACCAGGAACTCTTCTCGAGTGTACGCGTGACCAACGAGGGTAGGTGCACCGCTCTCTTTAGATCCCTAAGGGGGGTGCGGCAGGGCTGCATTTTGGCCCCCTTACTGTTTACCATCTACATCAATGGCCTGGGTGCGCACCTTGAGGGGCAGGAAGCCGACGTCCCGCGTGTAGGAGCAACTAAGATACCGGCACTCCTATACGCGGATGATGCCGTGCTGATCGCCCGTACGGGAGTTTGCCTCCAGCGCCTATTGAACGCTTTTGGCACGTTTATGGACCATCTAGATCTCAGAATAAACGTAGCCAAGTCACACACTATGGTGGTGGGCACAGAGTATCGCAGGAAGAGAACTAAAACATTTACTTGTAGGGGGGATTTGGTCACTAGGGTATCCACATTTCCCTATTTAGGTATTTTGTTCGATCAGAAAGGGACATGGGGCCCACAGGTTAGAGCTAAGAGACTGGCCGTCACACGATCAGCCTCAGCAATATTGAGCTTTGCTGGTAGGCTAGGAGCCAGGCCTATGGAAGCCATCCTAAACATTTATAATAGTAAATCTGTGGCCATTGCATTATATGGCTCAGCACTGTGGGGATATGCAAATGTGGAGCCAATACAGAGAGCGGAGAATGGATTCATCAGAGCCCTGCTCTCTGTACCTCAGTCCACTCCAACGTACTCCGTACATAAAGAAGTTGGTCTTCAATTTCTCTCAGATAAGTTGAGCCTGGCCCCTTTGATTATCTGGCTAAAAATATGGATGAATGAAGAACTCCCATTAAACCATAAGATTCTGACCGATGTCTTGGCTCTAGATAAATCTAATAAAATTCCTTGGCTGGCCTATCTAGCAAAAGCTTTCTCCGATCTAGGTTGCCCGGAGCTCTTTACTTCTCCGGAGTCCATCAGGATTCAAGACCTCATTTAGTAAGAAAGTCTTTTATGGGAAGGAAGGAGATGCACCGTGAAGAGAGTGAATTAGCAAAGCCGGCAGTGAGGGATCATTGCCTGCTGCTTACTTCACCTTCACTTGCACCTTACCTTGGTTATGTTACGCATCCTTTCCACAGGTTTCTTTTAAGTAAATTTAGACTTAATTTGTTGCATTACTATTTAGGTTCTTTTAATAACTGGCAGAAACCAGAATTAGCCCCGCCCTGCTGCTGTGACCAGTTTTCAGTGCAGGACGCAATGCATTTTGTTATGTTTTGTGGTTTGTATTTAGAGCCTAGGAAAAAATTCTTGTTGCCAATTCTCAAGGAGGCCTATTGTTATATGAACTGGATTTCGCCAACATTAGCTTAGCTTTATATTCTGCTAGTCTCTACATCTCGTTTAACGCTCCTCCTGATACTTTCTACGTCATTGACGTTCAATCTGAGGCAGCTCGAGTTTGGCTTCCTTCGTCTCTTTAACCCCTCCCCTGCTGGTGACGGAACCACTCCGTTCCGTCACGGCCCGCTCGGAACGCCTGCGGCTGAACGTTCTATTGAGCGGGCTGGGCCGTGACGGAACCGCTCCGTCATGAGCACAGCTCAACCGCGGCTGGTGACGGAGCGGTTCCGTCACCAGCATGCGCCCGCCGCGCGGCCGCCCGCCCCCTTAGCACTGCAAATAACGGTTCAGGGTTTGCTTGTTTATTTACTCGATGTTTTTGCAATGGCAGGAATTTGTCGGCCACTGTACATAACAACATTTTAAACTCGTTTTCCGCCTCAATTAGTGAGTCACTTTATATAGGTGTAGTCTGTCTAAGCAGGCTTTACATTTTTATGGTATTCAACCGATTCTAGTTCCTTTTTGTTCATAGATTCCATGGAATACCTGCTTAGCTTTTTAACTGCAGGCACAATTAGTTCTATCAAATAGTGATCAACCAGATAAAAATGGTATAATGATCTTGGATATCTCCAGATTTAGGGGCACATTAATGAGAATTGTCATGAAGTGCATCACAGCAAGTCACCTTATGTGCCATATTTAAAAGAATTTGGTGCATTCCTGCCTTTTCCCCTGCACTGGCACCATTTTGGCTGCCTATCGCCAAGGCAGGCCCCCCTTGCAACCTGGTGCAAGGGTGCTTGTGTTGCATGCAGGATTGTTTTTGTGCAGTAAGGGGTACATCCCTGCACAAAAGCAAGCCTGCTTGGCATGTTCCTCTAGCTATGTGTGCAGCAGAATGCATCACACATAGGAAAGAAGAAGTAACAAGGAGAAATTAAGATATTTGTCCTCGTTACGCCCCTCCAGGGAAGTTGTATCTTTTTGGTGCATTCCAATGTTTACCAGTTCTGGTAAATCTGTGAATGCGTCAAAAACCATGGGAGTTGCGTGGGAACTCCCAGACAATGCCCATGGCTGTTCTGAAACAGCGTATGTAGGTAGTTGTGCTGCCTCTGGATGGAAATGCCTGAATTCTTGCAGCTTGAAGTGAGATAAAGAGCCAGCAGCATTTCTTTAGAACCCCTGATACATGTTTGACCTAAATGTAACATTATTATTCAGGCAAAGTAAACTCAATACCATCTTTCAGCTAGCTCTTTGCTGGTTTGTGAACTCTACCACCGCCATGGTGTTCGACCAGAACACCGCACACGAATCACAGAAGTAGCCAGTTCAAACAGTCAGGGCTACTAGGATGGGGGACAACTCCAAGAAGGCCACATTCCTCACCAGGTCTGTTACATACCATTCAGGAGACCATTTCTGAGCAAACTATTCATGGTCGGTAATTCCACCAAAGCCCACTCTGCCAGCTGCATCAGTAAAGAAGCCGAGCTCCTCGGTAGATCTAGAGGGTGCTGGCCACACCACTGAGGTATTAAACTGTTACAGAATGGTTTCCCAAATTCACAAGACCTGCATCACCTCCCCACACAGCCTTTTTCAGCAACCTTTCATCTTAAGGCCAGACATTGCCTAAATAAATAGATCCTGAGAATGGACACCTCATGACGATGATGCGGAGTGCAAAATCAAGCTACTCAACCAAAACGTAAAGCTGCTGTAGTGCCACTTTTCTAGCTGCCCAACAACCCCTTATGGATTCCGTGAAAGCCATCATCTTGTCATGAGGGAATCTGCACAAAACAGCTAAAGAATACAGTTTAATACCGACAAATTTAATGGGCATGTCGGTAACTTAGAGCCACGATGTGCGCATGCGCGCATTTCTGATAGAGTTTGTTTTGCCGATTCTCACTAGCGGGGCAAACAAACGCCGACGGAGACTGAAGTAGAACGGTGGCGTCTGTGAAAGAGCATCCAAAGTAAGTCCCCTGCCCAAAGATAGACGCCGATAGTATTTTGGTTTCCCCACAGATGGTATGACCTACTTACACTGTACTTTCCGTTTTTACCTTCGCAGATTAGATGGTTTGCAGGCTACTCAGGAGCCGAATCTTGCCCGTTTCTCATACTACTCGTGTGGAATAATTGTGGAGGTGAGCTCCATGCTTGGCATTCTGTAGATTTCTACGTGACTCATTTGATTATATACATATACTCAACTCATCTAATGTTTACATAGGAGCGTTTTTGGTCTACCTTGTGAAGTGGTGGTGGATTGAAATTTTGGAAGACAACTTGTCTAGTGAGTATGGATAGCCGTATTGGACCTAATATGAGGTGATAAGGAGCTAATGGTAGTGGATAGTTGTAAATAGATATGGACTTAGTTTGGTCACACTGGGTGTGGTGATGGTAATTTAGTGTAAGCAGACGATCAAATATATTGGACATAAGTAGATGGATCCCATGTACTTAATATGTATATATTGTATATGTTTTTGTAGATATCATGTGCAACACATAGTCCTGAGGATGGTCTTGGTGGAAATAATACGTTAAAGACCGAAACGTCGACGCTTATACACCGTTTGGTTTATATTCATCCAAGAAAGGATTTGTATATATAAGAATGATGGATTAGCTGACTGCATGTACAGGAGCACCTTATGTATATATTTGTATAATACATATTGTACCAACGGTGTATTACACTACAGGAAAGTGTACTGAAGATTGTAGTGTTGTTTTGTTGCCTAGCATTTGTACTTCTTTAATTTTGTGACAAGCCAAAAGAATGATTTCCTAAATAATATATAAAAAAGATTGGAGATATCATGCTTCCTATGTTTTCTTTCCAAGTGAAGTACTTATAAAAGACTTAATAGAAATTATTTAGATACTGGAAATAATTCCTCAAGGAGCTTTTTTCTATCTAACGTACGTTACCCAGTTCCTTGGGGACTACTGAGTTGTCCTGTCTCTAGTGAACATGTAAGGCACACAGCTCTTCCCTTGGGCAAAACAGCCAAGCAACTGAACAAACTCCTCTAAAGCTTTCTAACACTTAGGAGATTCTGAGGGACCACAAAATATGAAATTGTCTAAGTAATGCAGTATCCATGTGGAGCCTGGCACTTTTCTGAATGCCCACTCTAACGATGAACTATATTTCTCAAAGTATGCACAGGACACAGAACATCCCATCAGCATGCATTTATCAAAGTAGCATGTCCTCTCAAATATGAAACCAAACATGCACTAATTCTGAGGATGCACTGGAAGCAGCCTAAAAGTGGATTTATTTCGGGTTTCGCTAACAATGTCCCAGTGCCCAATACATGAACTATGGCTATAGTGAAGTCCAATGCAGTGTATTTCATCGAGCATAGGTCCAGATCAATAACTTCATTGACTGAGTTTACCAATGGGGTAGATAGGTTGTGTATAAGGTGAAACTCCCCTATTTTTCTTCTTGGACCTGGAGTGCTGGAGCAGTAGGCACACTCAGTAGAAAACAACTGGTTGCAAGCAAAACATGCCTGCAATCCAGCAGTTAATTTGTAAAAAAAAATAAGTGCTGGGACTCTCATCAGGAGGCAGCTTGCACCAACCCATTTCTCCTATTAGCGCCACCTAAGACAGAACCAACCACTAACCATGAAAGTGGGTAGCCAGGATGTGGTGTAATGGCCAGAACTGCTGACTTCAGAACTCAGGAACAAGGTTCGGGCCTTGGTGTCGGCTCAACATCCTGTGATTCTGAGCACATTACTTAATCTGCCCATAAATGAATGTGTCTTTAACTGGTGCTCATGAAAAGCGCATATGTGGATGATTAAGTGCCGGTGCTGAGCACCGGAAACCACCGGCTCAAATTAAGCACTGCCTGCATTCAAAACTCACTAATGAACATTCCTGAAAATGGAGCTTAATTCAATTTGGTGATAGAAGATGGCATGCAAAGCCCAACATTGAGCTTTCCCATGCCCCACCACGCTCTCCATAATGTGTGCTCTCCTCAATCTTGGGGGGGCCTTAGAGCAATTGGAGTGCTAATCTCATGTGATACAGCGCATGAAACTGTGCCTCACACTGCTCCGGAGACAGTTCAGCCAAAGAGTCTGTACATACCTCACCATACAATTAGGTCCTTCTGCAGTTAAGTATAAGGTAAGCATGTGATGCTGTAGATGAGCGTGTCAGAGAACACTCCAGCAACGAATTTCAAGTGTCAATTACAGATGTGTTTACACACAGGTATTAAAAAAAGGGAATGGTTTCTTAAAGAAAAGCTAAACCAGTTGTAGCATGGGGCACCTTTGAGATCAGTATGTTGTATCTTTAAGTGCTTGCTAACCCAGAGAAAAACATTGGCAGGTGGCAAAAAAGACTCAGCTGAAACCGTTCGTGAGCATTTAATTGATGCTTGAGCAAACTACAGTGATACTGCGATCGGATCTAAGAACACAGCAAACGCCATTAACAAACTTCAGAACGATCTGCAAATAACTACACCCAAAAAACACTGCCAAATAAACTTTTAATCATCCACTTCTTAGCATCATCGAAGAAATCCACGGAGAAAGAACTCCTTCAATTATAAACAATAAAGAGACACTTTAAACATTTTTACCTGTCTATTTTAACCCAATAATTCCTGTCTTCTTGGCTTTCAAGAATTTGATGTGCCTGGGTTCCGCCACTGAACATAAACGTAAATACATCTAAACATTTTTACCAGCGGCCAGGTTAACTTGTATGACCTTCAAGGGCATTTTGTCCTGTCTCTATGAAACGCCTATTTTATTTCATGTGCTGTTTGCAGCGAAATCGTTTAATTAAATGACAATACTATTCTGTCTCCTTCTCAGTCTTCTTCATCATTTTTCGTTTTTGTTGTTAGGTATTCATTTCAAAGAACCTTTGTTTTTACACTGTAGATTATGGGGCTGATCACGATTGCACGGTGCGGGGGGTGGGAGGGGTGGGGGAGGCACATTGTACTAGGGCAACAGTCACCGGTTCCTGAGGGCAATCCTCCTCCGCACTGTGCTTTTCCTTCCGACAGGGATGCTTGGACATGCAGAGCTCAGATTTGCCCCACATCCCTGCTTTCCACTAATTCTGAAATTGAATAGACTTTTGGTGATGGTATCTATCTGTTGTTTGTGTTCCTGACTGTCTTATACTTTTAACCCATGGATCAAGAGTAGATGGATACTGACACACTTATTTTATTGAAATTAATATTCTTCATTTGAGATGTGGACGTATTCTTTTCAGTTAAGAGACTTTAAGAAAAAAATTGAGATAATTTCTCTTCCCCCTTCATATGAACACTTACCTTTCAGTCGCAGACACTTACATTAAGATAATACTCTCTAAACATTACTTTAGAGGTATTTCCAATGCTTTTTAGCAGGATTATGACTCTGGGTAGTAAAATATTCCAATTCCCCCAGGCTAAGGTATAATGAAAAATGCGAGAACCTTCCCCCCAGCTCTCGCACTTTATGTGCTGCATCATTGTATGTTCATTTGCTTTTAATACTGCTCATTTTAAGTGCTTTTAAGGGTATGGAGTTTGTAGGAATTTCGCTGCATGGTTATTAAACAGCTGTTCCTAGGATGTCCAGCGTTGCCCTCTGTGCAGCATGTTAGGGTGCGCCAGCTTGTGGATTCAGGTAGCAGTCCCTCCAGTCTACCAAGCACAGGAGAAATCCATCTCTCCCTCAAGGACACAGCACAGTCTCTTCTGGTTCCTTCTGCTCTATGCGAGCACAAGCTGGATAGAAATGATCTGGAAGTGTAAGTGTTAGGTGATAAGATGCCTTATCATACATTCCACAGAAGGTAATAATCAAATAAACTAGTGATGAACATGACCTACAATCTGTGCTGACGAGCAGGGACCTGAAAGCCAACATTCGGTGACTTTGACCGTTAGTTAACATAGTTCCATCCTCACCAGCTTATCCAAAGCTCTCCTGTGGGGTCGATGACCCAGAATCAAGATGACGCATGAATGAATGATGATCAAGAATCTGTGGAGACCCAGGTCAGGTTTCTTGGTGGCCTTTCACGTGCACTGCTCTGAATCAACTGCGATACATACTATTTGGGCAGCCACAATACCCGGTAAAAAACAACAACAATTAAAACATATTCCAGAAATCAGAGGTGCACATTTATTTTAAAGCAAATAACCTAGAATGTGGGTCTTTTGCATTTTTGCCCTTGCAGCAATACCAACGAGTATGCAAGTGAAAACTTTGATAACTGCAAGCCACCGGACTCTCAAAGGGAAGCATGCTACCTCCGTTGCTGGATGGTGGTCAAACACTCTGAACTGAGTTTTACTGTTTATTATATTTAATTTTATTTTATTTTATTTAGAGAGTTTTTATATAGCGCGAACGTGACCCTTGGGTATCAGAGCGCTTCACAGATACATATACATGAGGTAGGTTAGAGGTACAATTTGCATAACATTACCATATAGTGGATGAGGTAGGTAAGTATAGAGCTATATAGTAAACATTTCACACTGATGAGGTAGGTTAGGTATGGGTCTATAAGGGATATATCCTAGAATATGTACAATGGATTGGTAAAATTAGGCTAGTATTTGACATCGGGGTTACACATTTCTATATAATTTCAGTCTTCGTCTATCTCCCAGGTTATCATATAAGTTATTCTACTAGTCTACTATATTGTATGTTGTATTCCTGTACAAATAGTTCCGAATTGTCTTTATCTGTGCATTCTTCATCCAGGTTCTGGGTAGTTTTTGTCTTTGTACACTTTCTCCTCATTCCTGCTCTACATCTGTGGTTTGCTGGTTCCTCTTTTTGAATCAGACTGGTGGGTCAGCAAAGTGCTGGGTATCGAGAAACCAGTATGGGTTAATACAAAGCATAAATGAATTGGAACACTCATGTCTCCACTTCAGCCTCTCTGTCACTGGGACACTCCTGTCTCCACTTCAGCCTCTCTCTCACTGGGACACTCCTGTCTCCACTTCAGCCTCTCTCTCATTGGGACACTCCTCTCTCCATTTACTCCTGTCTCCACTTCAGCCTCTCTGTCACTGGGACACTCCTGTCTCCACTTCAGCCTCTCTCTCACTGGGACACTCCTGTCTCCATTTCAGCCTATCTCTCACTGGGACTCTCCTGTCTCTCCTTCAGCTTCTCTCTCATTGGGACACTCCTGTCTCCACTTCAGCCTCTCTCTCATTGGGACACTCCTCTCTCCATTTCAGCCTCTCTCTCATTGGGACACTCCTGTCTCCACTTCAGCCTCTCTCTCACTGGGACACTCCTCTCTCCATTTCAGCCTCTCTCTCACTGGGACTCTCCTGTCTTCACTTCAGCCTCTCTCTCACTGGGACACTCCTCTCTCGATTTCAGCCTCTCTCTCACTGGGACTCTCCTGTCTCCACATCAGACTCTCTCTCACTGGGACACTCCTGTCTCCATTTCAGCCTCTCTCTCATTGGGACACTCTTGTCTCCATTTCAGCCTGTCTCTCACTGGGACTCTCCTGTCTCCACTTCAGCCTCTCTCTCATTGGGACACTCTTGTCTCCATTTCAGCCTGTCTCTCACTGGGACTCTCCTGTCTCCACTTCAGCCTATCTTTCAGTGGGACACTCCTGTCTCCACTTCAGCCTCTCTCTCATTGGGACTCTCCTGTCTCCACTTCAGCCTCTCTCTCATTGAGACACTCCTGTCTCCACTTCAGCCTCTCTCTCATTGGGACTCTCCAGTCTCCACTTCAGCCTCTCTCTCACTGGGACACTCCTGTCTCCACTTCAGCCTCTCTCTCACCGGGACTTTCCTGTCTCCACTTCAGCCTCTCTCACATTGGATCTATCCTGTCTCCACTTCAGTCTCTCTCTCATTGGGACACTCCTGTCTCCACTTCAGCCTCTCTCTGGTAGGGACAAGCTTGTCTACAATTCAGTCTATCTCTCATTGGAACTCTCCTGTCTCCACTTCAGCCTCTCTCTCATTGGACTCTCCCGTCTCCACTTCAGCCTCGCTCTCCACTTCAGCCTCTCTCTCATCAGAACTCTCCAGTCTCCACTTCAGCCTCTCTCTCACTGGGACACTCCTGGCTCAACTCCAGCCTCTCTCTCATTGGGACACTCTTGTCTCCACTTCAGCCTCTCTCTCACTGGGACACTCCTGTCTCCACTTCAGCCTCCCTCTCATTGGGACTCTCCTGTCTCCACCTCAGTCTCACTCTCTCATTGGGACTCTCCTGTCTCCACTTCAGCCACTCTCTTTTTGGGACACTCTTGTCTCCACTTCAGCCTCTCTCTCATTGGGACTCTCCTGTCTCCACTTCAGCCTCTTTCTCATTAGGACACTCCTCTCTCCACTTCAGCCTCCCTCTCATTGGGACTCTCCTGTCTCCACTTCAGCCTCCCTCTCATTGGGACTCTCCTGTCTCCACTTCAGCCTCTCTCTCTTTGGGACACTCTTGTCTCCACTTCAGCCTCCCTCTCGTTGAGACACTCTAGTCTCCACTTCAGCCTCTATTTCACTGGGACTCTCCTGTCTCTACTTCAGCCTCTCTCTCAGTGGGACTCTACTGTCTCCACTTCAGCCTCTCTCTCATTGGGACACTCCTCTCTCCATTTCAGCCTCTCTCTCATTGGGACACTGCTGTCTCCACTTCATCCTCTTTCTCGTTGGGACTCTCCTGTCTCCGCATCAGACTCTCTCTCACTGGGACACTCCTGTCTCCATTTCAGCCTCTCTCTCATTGGGACACTCCTGTCTCCATTTCAGCCTATCTCTCACTGGGACTCTCTTGTCTCCACTTCAGCCTCTCTTTCATTGGGACACTCCTGTCTCCACTTCAGCCTCTCTCTCACTGGGACACTCCTGTCTCCACTTCAGCCTCTCTCTCACTGGGACACTCCTGTCTCCACTTCAGCCTCTCTCTCATTGGGACACTCCTCTCTCCATTTACCTCTGTCTCCACTTCAGCCTCTCTGTCACTGGGACACTCCTGTCTCCACTTCAGCCTCTCTCTCACTGGGACACTCCTGTCTCCATTTCAGCCTATCTCTCACTGGGACTCTCCTGTCTCAACTTCAGCTACTCTCTCATTGGGACACTCCTGTCTCCACTTCAGCCTCTCTCTCATTGGGACACTCCTCTCTCCATTTCAGCCTCTCTCTCATTGGGACACTCCTGTCTCCACTTCAGCCTCTCTCTCACTGGGACACTCCTCTCTCCATTTCAGCCTCTCTCTCACTGGGACTCTCCTGTCTTCACTTCAGCCTCTCTCTCACTGGGACACTCCTCTCTCGATTTCAGCGTCTCTCTCACTGGGACTCTCCTGTCTCCACATCAGACTCTCTCTCACTGGGACACTCCTGTCTCCATTTCAGCCTCTCTCTCATTGGGACACTCTTGTCTCCATTTCAGCCTGTCTCTCACTGGGACTCTCCTATCTCCACTTCAGCCTCTCTCCCATTGGGACACTCTTGTCTCCATTTCAGCCTGTCTCTCACTGGGACTCTCCTGTCTCCACTTCAGCCTCTCTTTCAGTGGGACACTCCTGTCTCCACTTCAGCCTCTCTCTCATTGGGACTCTCCTGTCTCCACTTCAGCCTCTCTCTCATTGAGACACTCCTGTCTCCACTTCAGCCTCTCTCTCATTGGGACTCTCCAGTCTCCACTTCAGCCTCTCTCTCACTGGGACACTCCTGTCTCCACTTCAGCCTCTCTCTCACCGGGACTTTCCTGTCTCCACTTCAGCCTCTCTCACATTGGATCTATCCTGTCTCCACTTCAGTCTCTCTCTCATTGGGACACTCCTGTCTCCACTTCAGCCTCTCTCTGGTCGGGACAATCTTGTCTACAATTCAGTCTATCTCTCATTGGAACTCTCCTGTCTCCACTTCAGCCTCTCTCTCATTGGACTCTCCCGTCTCCACTTCAGCCTCGCTCTCCACTTCAGCCTCTCTCTCATCGGAACTCTCCTGTCTCCACTTCAGCCTCTCTCTCACTGGGACACTCCTGGCTCAACTCCAGCCTCTCTCTCATTGGGACACTCTTGTCTCCACTTCAGCCTCTCTCTCACTGGGACACTCCTGTCTCCACTTCAGCCTCCCTCTCATTGGGACTCTCCTGTCTCCACCTCAGTCTCTCTCTCTCATTGGGACTCTCCTGTCTCCACTTCAGCCACTCTCTTTTTGGGACACTCTTGTCTCCACTTCAGCCTCTCTCTCATTGGGACTCTCCTGTCTCCACTTCAGCCTCTTTCTCATTAGGACACTCCTCTCTCCACTTCAGCCTCCCTCTCATTGGGACTCTCCTGTCTCCACTTCAGCCTCCCTCTCATTGGGACTCTCCTGTCTCCACTTCAGCCTCAGCCTCTCTCTCTTTGGGACACTCTTGTCTCCACTTCAGCCTCCCTCTCGTTGAGACACTCTAGTCTCCACTTCAGCCTCTATTTCACTGGGACTCGTGAAAGAGCTTTCCAACCCCAGCGCAGGAAACAACGACATCACCCCATCGCAAGACCTCTGCAACTCCCTCGCTTCATACTTCCACAACAAGATCGCGGACATACACAACAGCTTCAACAACCAACCAACGCACACCTTGACCGAACAATCACCCCCCACCACCACCCTCCACGCCTGGACCCCGATCAGCACCGAAGACACCATCCGCACGATGAACTCCATCCACTCCGGATCACCGACCGACCCCTGCCCTCACCACGTCTTCAACAAGGCCGACGCTGTCATCGCACCCCACCTGCGAGACATCATCAACACCTCCTTCGACACCGCCACCTTCCCTGAGAGCTGGAAACACGCCGAACTCAGCGCTCTACTCAAGAAACCAACAGCGGACCCCACCGAACTCAAGAACTACCGCCCCATCTCGCTCCTCCCGTTTTCAGCCAAAGTCATCGAGAAGACCGTCAACAAGCAGATGGCCGCCTTCCTCGAGACGAACGGATCCCTCGACCCCTCACAGTCCGGCTTCCGAGCCAATCACAGCACCGAGACCGCCCTCATCGCCGCCACCGATGACATCCGAGCCCTGATGGACAATGGAGAAACAGCGGCCCTCATCCTCCTAGACCTCTCCGCGGCATTCGACACGGTCTGCCACCGCACCCTAGTACAGCGCCTCAGCAACATCGGAATCCAGGACAAGGCGCTGGAATGGATCATCTCCTTCCTCGACGGAAGAACACAGAGAGTCCGCCTACCACCGTACAAGTCAGAGGCCTCCGAAGTCATCTGCGGCGTCCCTCAAGGATCATCTCTGAGCCCCACCCTCTTCAACGTCTACATGAGCCCCCTCGCGGCCATCGTACGCAAACACAACCTCAGCATAATCTCCTACGCCGACGACACCCAGCTGATCCTCTCCCTGACCAACGACCCCGCCTCCGCCAGAGCCAACCTGCACGAAGGGATGAAAGAGGTAGCCGAGTGGATGACGACCAGCCGCCTGAAACTGAACTCTGACAAGACGGAGGTCCTCATCCTGGGCTCTTCCCCCTCCGCCTGGGACGACTCCTGGTGGCCTCCCGCCCTGGGCACCGCACCCAAACCGACAGACCATGCACGCAACCTGGGCTTCATCCTGGACTCCTCCCTCTCCATGACCAGGCAAGTCAACAACGTCTCCTCGGCGTGCTTCAACATCCTACGCATGCTACGGAAGATCTTCCGGTGGATCCCCACCGAGACCAGGAAGACCGTCACCCAGGCCCTCGTCACCAGCCGACTGGACTACGGCAACGCCCTCTACGCCGGTACCACCGCCAAGCTCCAGAAGAGACTCCAGCGGATCCAGAACGCCTCAGCCAGACTCATCCTCGACATCCCACGAACCAGCCACATCACCGGACATCTGAGAGACCTTCACTGGCTCCCCGCCAACAAAAGAATCACCTTCCGCCTCCTCACCCACGCACACAAAGCCCTACACGACCAAGGCCCGAGCTCCCTCAACAGCCGGATCAACTTCTACGCTCCCAAACGCCACCTCCGATCAGCCAACCACGCCCTCGCCGCCGTCCCCCGCATCCGAAGAGCGACTACAGGAGGAAGGTCCTTCTCCTACCTGGCCGCCAAGACCTGGAACTCCCTCCCGACCGACCTGCGCCTGACCCAAGACCACCTCTCCTTCAGGAAGAAGCTGAAGACCTGGCTGTTCGAGCAGTAGCGGCACCCCCCCCCCCCCACCCCCCCCAGCGCCTTGAGACCATACGGGTATGTAGCGCGCTCTATAAGTGTCACTGATTGATTGATTGATTGACTCTCCTGTCTCTACTTCAGCCTCTCTCTCAGTGGGACTCTCCTGTCTCCACTTCAGCCTCTCTCTCATTGGGACACTCCTCTCTCCATTTCAGCCTCTCTCTCATTGGGACACTCCTGTCTCCACTTCATCCTCTTTCTCGTTGGGACTCTCCTGTCTCCGCATCAGACTCTCTCTCACTGGGACACTCCTGTCTCCATTTCAGCCTCTCTCTCATTGGGACACTCCTGTCTCCATTTCAGCCTATCTCTCACTGGGACTCTCTTGTCTCCACTTCAGCCTCTCTTTCATTGGGACACTCCTGTCTCCACTTCAGCCTCTTCTCCTGTCTCCACTTCAGCCTCTCTCTCACTGGGACACTCCTCTCTCCATTTCAGCCTCTCTCTCACTGGGACTCTCCTGTCTCCACATCAGACTCTCTCTCACTGGGACACTCCTGTCTCCATTTCAGCCTCTCTCTCATTGGGACACTTTTGTCTCCATTTCAGCCTGTCTCTCACTGGGACTCTCCTGTCTCCACTTCAGCCTCTCTCTCATTAGAGCCCTTTATAATAATATGGATATGACGCGCAGCGTGTACGCGCATCGTGGGCGCCGCAGTGACGCCGGAATCACGCCAGAGTCCAGCCCGTCTGCGCCCGTCCGCGCTGAGGACGCGCTGGGCGGCTGGACTCTGGACCTTGACGAAGCCACTTCACCCCCCCATAGCTACTCCCTTCAGGAAATGCTGCGCCTGAAACCCCGAAGATTAGGGTGTATGCATTCTCTTGAACCCGACGAACTTCTCTCTCCCTTACCCTGTGGCTGTCATCATAAGCCTAGGCTACCCAATTTCCCTCACCATCTTTCCTCAGGCTACTCCGACGCTATCAGGTCTAGGACAATGGGAGTAGAAGGCATTTTGGTCAATGCCCGCTCCCTTGTCAAAAACAAGATAATGTTCAGGGAGATGGTCTTAGATAGAATGCCTGCCCTAGTGTTTGTTACTGAAACCTGGGCCAAAGATTCATCTGGTCCCGATCTAATTGAAGCAGTCCCTGAAGGGTACTGCCTGGCTAGACTTGACAGACAGGGACGAGTGGGAGGTGGTATAGCGATCCTCCACAAAGACCACCTGCAATGTCATATTGTACCTATCCCTGATTTCCCGGATTGTTTCCAAGCCCTTCACTTTACAATAAAGGAAGCACAGTGCCCCTTCCTCAATGGAATTCTATCATATCGACCACCAGGCCCACGGACTGATTTTACCTCCAACTTCCTTCAGGCCTTGGAACCATACTTTGGTCGAGAAAATTTTTCCATCCTGGGCGATTTTAACTACCACTTAGAACGGCATGATGTATCTGATACTTCATGTCTCATTGAGGCTCTGGCGTCCTGTGGACTCACGCAGCGAGTCAGCGGGGCCACACATCGGGCAGGTCACACGTTAGATGGCATCTTTACTAATGACCATGGGCGTCCGCAGAATTTTTTCCAGGGGGGGGCAAAAGGTTGACCTCATTACCAGCTCGCCCAGCTCGCCAGGTTTGTATGAGTGTCAATTAACTGAGTATAGAGTGTTATTGCAGAAACCTGATGTCCATCTGCTAGTATATTAGTACTGTGTTGGATGGGTGATATGCACTGTTTGATGATGTGCTTTGAAGGTATGTAGGAACTCTGCTTTGGGCACATTGATATTCATTTAAGTTCTGACCCGGCCCACCTCCTAGAACAGGGCCTGTAACGAAGCAGCAGATTTGAGGTCGAGAGTTGGCGTGGTGAGGAGGTGAGACTGCACAGTGAAGGGATAGGCGAGGAATGGCACCCTCCTATTGTCGTTACCAGTGGCAGCTATGAGAGCGTTATGTGGGTAAGGCGGCTGCCGTGACCTCTGCCCCGTAAATAAAACATGCAGAGAGGTGAGCCTCGTAGTGTAATGCAGCGATTTCAATTTAAGCCTCTCAAGTGCCTTGCCATTGTTTTCAGCTGGTGAGTAAGGCACCTCGCTGCTGAACCAAGATTGTAATTGGTGACCAGCAGTTTATACAGGGTCTTCCCAACAGGCACATTAACCCACTAAGCTGTGTTTACACAGAAAAGTAAATCTGTCTCCTACACGTTATGCACTGTGCTCTGCAGAAGCCATATTAGCCACCTAACATGCTTTATGATTTAAGCCTGTAACTAGAAATGATACACATATCTCTCCACCCCAGCTAGTGCATTAACCACATATAGACTACCTTACAAGTATCCTACCCCGGGGTCTGACCCTGAACACACTCCATGAAACACTTGTGTGCACATTTACCTGGCAGTTTGGGGCATACTCATAAGCCCTAGCAGTTGGGTGCAAGAGTACCCTCCTAAAGACGGGTGTCCAATGCAGGCCCAGGGGAGCTGGCTCTGTGTTCGGCTATCAGGATAAACACTGACTGTGCTAGTTAGTTCCAGTCCAAATTACCACGAGGACATTTATTTTAGACACTCCTGCACTGGTCCTGGAGTTCCACTTGACTCCCTTCTTCTGTTCTGAGCCCATATATATGAAATAGGGGGGGGGCGGGGGGGGGTGATGCCTGGTGTATGCGGGGCGTCTCACTGAAGTTCCCTGTGTTGATGCACCGCCCTCCCGATGCCAGACTTTTACAGTCGCCGCAGTAAGACCCTGCAAATGAAGCGGGGGCTCTTCGGTCCCGCATCGGTTCCTATCACCTGTTAAAACCCGCTCTGCCAACACAATGTGCTTTTTTATGTGCAACCGACCCGTCTTCTCCGTTCCCGCCTGTAAACCCACTCTGTGCATCTTTTATGAGGCGTGTAGGTCATTAATCCCGAGGCATATGAAAAACGTAAAATATTACGATAAGAAAATTGTTGCTGCTTTGTGATGTGCTGAGGCCGGTAACTGCCAGCGGGATTTTTATGGCGCCTGCCTGACAACACAGGCTGAGGAGAGGTGTGAAGGGGTGTAATTCAACGCGCAATGTTGAAATGTCTGCACCGCCGCTCCTCTGGCAGCGAGGCTCCCAGGATGAAATATTGGTCTCCTCAGCTGGAGCCCCAAGCTCTGTCCACACCCGCGAGGGCTTCAGCGAGAGTGCGGGGACCGGCCAGCCAGGATGGCCCAACGAGGGATGACCTTGTCTGCCTGCAAGAACCAAGATGGCCCGAAACACAAGCCCTGCAGGTATCTGCGCTGTTATGGGTTCGCGGGGAAGGTGAAACTATTGAATTAACACTGCGCCCAAATTGGATCCTGCCTCTGTCAGCGTAGAAAAGACACATGAAAAGGCAGCAGTCTAATTTCAACATTCGGCAACATAGTCTACATGACCATTTTGTAGCCGTGCACGGATGCTGAAAAGATGTCCGGTGTTACATGTGAAATAAACTTTTGCAGCTGGATTCCTCACTCCATTCATTCAAGAAAAGGGGGCAATTCTAAAACCTTTACTTATGCGCTGGCGTCACCTCGCTTTACAACGTTTTGGGGAGTAGATAGCCATTAGATCGGGCCGGGGCCACTGGAATTAGGCATCAAGGGAAGGGAGGAGGGGAGGGCCAAATAATGCGGCAGGGCAGCAGGTGACTAAATTATGCGCATGAAATGAATAATACCTGTGAGGCTTTCTGCAGTTAAAGGGTCCTGGGCGGCGGCTCAAGCAGACGTAAGGGGGGGCTGTGATGATATGCGAGGGAAAGGTCGTGATTCGTCGTGAACCCAGGCCACTACCGCAGATAATATTATACACACGACACGACAAAAACGATTATTTTTTTATGAGAAACAGAAACAGATTTCTCTTACTTGCAGACCTAAATGCTACTCGGAACGAACAGGCAAGGCAGCCAGCAGCCGTTTTCCCGAATTCCTGCTCGGCGCCGCCGGGGCTGCTCCTAATTGTTGTGTGTCACGAGGCCGGCCCTGGAAACAAACACCACTGCGTGTGTGTGGGGCCCGGCTGTGTGTGACCTTATGCGCGGGCGTGCCCTGCGCGGTACATTGCAGCGTAAGATAGGTGGCGCAGCACTCTCCGGCGACCGGCGTCATGATGTCATAGGGATTTTGGTGCTGCTGCTGGCCTAAAATTCTAAAATGAAGAGGCCTGCTCACAAAATAAAAACCTCCGAAGTCCGGTTCTTCCATTTTATTTATTGAACTCACCAGATCCAGGGGGGGGCAAGTGCCCCCCCTTGCCCCACCCTGCGGACGCCCCATCGTTTAACCACCAAGGATCCGGTGCATCTATCTTGGTCCGATCACCTTGCAGTTCCGTTTCATTTGGAATATCACAGGGGGAATGGAAGCAAAAAAGGGAATCACGTAATGGTAACGGCCAGAAATTTCAGGGATATCAGTAGCCACTCCTTTGCGCCTTGGGCTGCCAGCCTCTCTATTACAGGTATGGACAGTGTACAGACCGCAGTTGGCCATTTTGAACAGGTTATCACCGAGGCCATGAATGAATTGGCCCCAATACAGACCCGCCGTCGAGCCAGGAAGAGACCATCTGCCCCATGGTTCTCAGACTCCCTTAGGCTCCTCAGGCAAGAAGTGAGGAGGAAGGAGAGGCTCTGGCATTCTAGCTGGGACCCTAAGAATAAAGAAGCTCACAAACTCCTTGTTAGGAAATATAAGGCTGAGAGTGTGCAGGCTAAACAAGACTACTTTGTAACCCTGACAGCCTCGCTCTCCTCGCCGAAGGAGCTTTTCAAAATTGTTGATTCTTTAGTCGATCTACAAGCCCCTGACCCTGTTGTACCTTCGCAGGATTTATGTGATAGGATTGCCTCCTTTTTCCACACTAAAATACAGGATATCCACCTAGCTCTTGAGAAACAAAGAGCTTGTATTAGTGTGTCTACGGTCTGGGCTGAGACGAATATGTCCACCATCGACGCCTCCCCATTGGGCACCCTGGACTCCTTTCCACCTCTGGCTCCGCAAGATCTTGAAATCCTGCTTAATAAGATCAAATCTGGATCCCCCCTGGATACTTTCCCACTGAAAATCATCAAGCAGTGTAGGGAGACCTTCCTACCACCGCTGCTAGAAATAATGAATCTAGCTATAAGAGACGGTGTCTTCCCCTTGGAGTGGAAGAAAGCAGTAGTGAAACCCCTGCTAAAGAAGGCCTCCCTCGACCCGGAGGTCCTAAAAAACTTCCGTCCAATCTCGTTGCTTCCCGCCCCGGCGAAGATGCTTGAGGCACATCTGAGCAAGCATCTCGCTGCTTTTGTGGAATGCTTGGGCTGCTTGGACTCCTCCCAGCACGGATTCAGGAGGGAACATAGCACCGAGTCGGCCCTCACCATCGTGCTCGATAACATCCGCATGACAGTGGATGGGGGCCAGACCACCCTCCTGGTCCTGTTAGATCTAACTGCGGCCTTCGATACCCTCTCCCCCTCAGTACTTACATCTCGCCTGAGGGATGTGGGGGTGAAGGGCGCAGCTCTAGATCTATTGACCTCTTTCCTTGTTGGGAGGGAACAAAGAGTCAAGTTGGGTGAGTATCTATCTCCATCCCGACCTGTGCTATGTGGGGTCCCTCAAGGGTCGGCTCTTAGTCCGACCCTATTCAACATGTATGTGACCCCACTGGCCAGATTAATAAGAACTTTCGGGATGGAGGTAGTTTCCTATGCTGACGACACCCAAATACTCGTCTCTCTTTCCCATTCAGATGTGCAGACCGCCTCCAAGTTTAGATCTTGTATGGAGGCGGTTGGTCACTGGATGATTCAGAACTCACTTAAACTGAATGGGGAGAAGACTGAGGTGATGGTGTTTGGTGGGAACGTAAACATCTGGTCAGCCAGCTGGTGGCCTGATTCGCTTGGAGTGTGCCCTTCCCCCACAACATCTGCTAAAAATCTTGGGGTGATGATAGATCCTGCCCTGGATATGGGCAGACAGGTGAGTAGAACCATCTCCACCTGTTGGGGCTTAATCCATACCCTGCGAAGGATCAGGAAATACCTCTCTCTGCAGTCCAGAAAGCAAATAGCTGTCGCACTCATTGGTTCACGCCTGGACTACTGTAATGCGCTGTATGCGGGGCTAAACAGGAGCCTCCTGCAGTGCTTACAGGTGGTTCAGAATGCCACAGCCAGATTCGTTCTCGATGTTCCTAGACGCTCTTCGGCCACGTTGGCCAGGAAAACACTACACTGGCTTCCGGTAGAACACCGAGTACGGTTCAAGGTTTTGTGCATGACATATAGAGCCATTGCAAAAAACAGTGACTCGGGAGTGGGTTCCATCATCTCCCACTATACTCCTGGAAGGAACCTGCGTTCCTCCGGGAAATTGCTTCTGTCAGTTCCTCGTATACGAAGAGCCAAATGGGGTGGCAGGGCCTTCTCCACCCTAGCTCCCAAATGGTGGAATGATCTCCCTCTGGATCTTAGGTCCCTACCCTCACTACAGACATTTCGTAGTGCCCTAAAAACTCGCCTCTTCTTGCAAGCCTATGTGTAAGGATGAATGGTTCAACTTTCTGATTTTATTGTTAGGCGCCTTGATACCTGCGGGTTATTGTTTTGCGCATTATAAATTTTTATCAATCAATCAATCTCTCATTGGGACACTCCTGTCTCCATTTCAGCCTATCTCTCACTGGGACTCTCCTGTCTCCACTGCAGCCTCTCTTTCATTGGGACACTCCTGTCTCCACTTCAGCCTCTCTCTCATTGGGACTCTCCTGTCTCCACTCCATCCTCTCTCTCCACTTTAGCCTCTCTCTCATTAGGACACTCCTGTCTCCACTTCAGCCTCTCTCTCATTGGGACTCTCCAGTCTCCACTTCAGCCTCTCTCTCCACTTTAGCCTCTCTGTCATTGAGACTCTCCAGTCTCCACTCCAGCCTCTCTCTCACTGGGACACTCCTGTCTCCACTTCAGCCTGTCCCTCACTGGGACTTTCCTGTCTCCACTTCAGCCTCTCTCACATTGGATCTATCCTGTCTCCACTTCAGCCTCTCTCTCATTGGGACACTCCTGTCTCCACTTCAGCCTCTCTCTGGTTGTGACACTCTTGTCTCCACTTCAGCCTATCTCTCATTGGAACACTCCTGTCTCCACTTCAGCCTCTCTCTCCACTTCAGCCTCTCTCTCATTGGACTCTCCCGTCTCCACTTCAGCCTCGCTCTCCACTTCAGCCTCTCTCTCATCGGGACTCTCCTGTCTCCACTTCAGCATCTCTCTCACTAGGACACTCCTGGCTCCACTCCAGCCTCTCTCTCATTGGGACACTCTTGTCACCACTTCAGCCTCTCTCTCACTGGGACACTCCTGTCTCCACTTCAGCCTCCCTCTCATTGGGACTCTCCTGTCTCCACTTCAGTCTCTCTCTCTCATTGGGACTCTCCTGTCTCCACTTCAGCCACTCTCTCACTGGGACACTCCTGTCTCCACTTCAGCCTCCCTCTCATTGGGACTCTCCTGTCTCCACTTCAGTCTCTCTCTCTCTCATTGGGACTCTCCTGTCTCCACTTCAGCCACTCTCTCTTTGGGACACTCTTGTCTCCACATCAGCCTCTCTCTCGTTGGGACTCTCCTGTCTCCACTTCAGCCTCTCTCTCATTGGGACTCTCCTGTCTCCACTTCAGCCTCCCTCTTAGTGGGACTCCCCTGTCTCCACTTCAGCCTCTCTCTCATTGGGACACTCTTGTCTCCACTTCAGCCTCCCTCTCGTTGAGACACTCTAGTCTCCACTTCAGCCTCTCTCTCACTGGGACTCTCCTGTCTCCACTTCAGCCACTTTCTCTTTGGGACACTCTTGTCTCCACATCAGCCTCTCTCTCGTTGGGACTCTCCTGTCTCCACTTCAGCCACTCTCTCTTTGGGACACTCTTGTCTCCACACCAGCCTCTCTCTCGTTGGGACTCTCCTGTCTCCACTTCAGCCACTCTCTCTTTGGGACACTCTTGTCTCCACATCAGCCTCTCTCTTGTTGGGACTCTCCTGTCTCCACTTCAGCCTCTCTCTCGTTGGGACTCTCCTGTCTCCACTTCACCCTCCCTCTTATTGGGACTCTCCTGTCTCCACTTCAGCCTCTGACTCATTGGGACACTCTTGTCTCCACTTCAGCCTCCCTCTCGTGGAGACACTCTAGTCTCCACTACAGCCTATCTCTCATTGGGACACTCTTGTCTCCACTTCAGCCTCCCTCTCGTTGAGACACTCTAGTCTCCACTTCAGCCTCTCTCTCACTGGGACACTCCTGTCTCTACTTCAGCCTCTCTCTCAGTGGGACTCTCCTTTCTCCACTTCAGCCTCTCTCTCATTGGGACACTCTTGTCTCCACTTCAGCCTCTCTCTCCACTTTAGCCTCTCTCTCATTGGGACTCTCCTGTCTCCACTTCAGCCTGTCTCTCATTGGGTCTCTCCTGTCTCCACTTCAGCCTCTCTTACATTGGGACTCTCCTGTCTCCACTTCAGCCACTCTCTCATTGGGACTCTCCTGTCTCCACTTCAGCCTCTCTCTCATTGGGACACTCTTGTCTCCACTTCAGCCTCTCTCATTAGGACTCTCCTGTCTCCAATCCAGCCTCTCTCTCCACTTCAGCCTCTCTCTCATTGGAATCTCCCGTCTCCACTTCAGCCTCTCTCTCCACTTCAGCCTCTCTCTCATTGGGACTCTCCTGTGTCCACTTCAGCCTCTCTCTCACTGGGACACTCCTGTCTCCACTCCAGCCTCTCTCCCATTTGGACACTCTTGTCTCTACTTCAGCCTCTCTCTCATTGAGACTCTAAAGTCTCCACTTCAGCCTCTCTCTCAAATGCAATAACTGTGCGGCGTGTGCCACTACTAAAACTGTGAAAACCTGTAAAATCAACGATGTTAACTTTACAGCTAAAACCTTCTCCAACTGTAATACCACAAATGTGGTTTATTGCATTCAATGCCATTCCCTGTTACACTATCTAGGCAAAACCATTCAGCCCATCAAAAAACGGATCCTGCAACATCAGTCGCGGATCAGATGTAAGAAAGACAATGCACCTTTGGTCGAGCATTATCTGCAATTGGGCCACAAGGAAACAGACATGCTGTGGTGGCTCCTAGAGGTTATCAGACCTAACAAAAGACAGAATAACATTGACAGGGTTCTCTCATTGAGAGAAGGTAAACTCATCTATTTAACTGATACCGTTAAACGTGGTTTAAATTCGGCAACTGAATGGCATGCCTTAGCATGCCTACTTTAATTAGTCTTTCTGTCCAGATATTTCTTCATCGAATGGCCCTAGAATTTGCTCTTTCACTGATTAATTATTCCTTTCTTAGGTTCCTTTCTTATTGTTAGTAAGGTTATACTTTTAACCACATTGATTGTGAATAGATTATATCTGTATTACACAATGTTAGTATGGATGTATATGCCATATGGTTCGCCTGATTTTGGACTGGAATTGCTTTCAAGCCTTTTTTCAAGTTCCACTCATTTGTGTATTGCGGATGTTTTATTAACAGAAGAATGTCTTTATTGCATCCTTGATAGGCACATGTCGCTTAGTCCTTCTTCTATATTTTCATATATCTAGTGATCTTATATATGGCTCCATCGTGTTGTTACAGTGATGTTCGTGTTTAACTCTTGTTAAATTATTGATATCATTTTCGGCAACTTGCGGTGTTTACATTATACCGTTTACTACATTCTATACCCTTATTTAAGAAATTTTTGTTGGGTTGAATTGGTATTATTACCCGCACCTTTTCCAATATGGCGGCCACGGTGCAGTCCTATTTCGCGCTCCAAACGGAGCTGTAAACAAGATTAATACTAGCATCGGTTGCTTGTTAAATTATGGACATGTTTTTCGTTAACTAGCGGTTTATATTTATACCCTTATTCAAAAAAATGTTGTCGGGTCGAACATATATCATTACCCGTACCCTTTCCAATATGGCGGCCACTGTGCAGTCCTATTTCGCGCTCCAAACGGAGCTTTAAATACAGGTAATACTAGCATCGGGTGCTTTTGCCTCCCGTTTGCTGTTTGGATTTCTATTGCCGACCACACAGAGAGACTGAAGGTAAGCCCCTAGTTGTAGGGTCATAGGGACTCTTCACGGATTCTGTCTTCAGATCCTTATGATTTTTGTCTCTCTATTGTAGAATCACCCTAAAAATTTGAAGGCCCACATGATTTCGCCCGACCCTTTTGGATCGAGGTAAATAGTTCCGTCTATTTATATATAAACTTTACAAATCCACGCTGAAAATGGTATTTGACACAATATAATTTACCTCCCCAGATTTTCAATTGCTCATTTTTACTCCGTGGGTCACGTTAACAACGCGACGTATTCTTTGGCCTACTCGTATTTCACACGGATTCATAGGTGCGTCTCTGACTTGACCCATGTGATTTGTTAATCTGTTTTACTGCTTCGTCTACATCTTGGCTGGTTAAATGATTGCCTTAAATCCGGGTCTTATATTGTAGATTACCTGTGTTCAGCCTTGACATTTTCCGCCACTGAATCTGAATTAACATCGGTGTTGTTTCTCGTCGATATTAGGTATTTAGTGCTACATTAAGTAATCATAACTATACACATGTTTCTTGATTTTTTGAGTAATTGTTACACTTATATTTAGGAGTAGCTGTATTTTCTCTCCCCGATATGGAATTGTGGTCGCATTAGAAAAGTAACGATTTCCAGCATCTTAATCGAGGTAAAATGTTCCTTTCTTGACCACACAAGACCTCTTCTGGTTTTAAAACACCCGCAAACTTGAAACTTTCTGTTCCAGATCAATTAAGTTGTACATCTAGAGTTCTGAATATAATGAACATAATGGATCTTGACCGTATCTACTGATGTAAACATTTGATAAATTGTATTCTTTTGATGAAATTGATGTTTCTCTGAATTTTCAGGATATTACCACAGTTATTAGATTATGTTTTTAGACAATTGCATTAACTAAACATTTATTACTGTGATTATGGAATACCTATACATGTTTGCTATCAGCAGAGATCTTTACGAAGTATGAATATTGTAAATCTGATATCTTTATCATAGAAATGAAGGTTGAATAATATGCCATCCTCTTATGTAAAGAACTGTTCTTTGTTTTTTGTCACTAGTGTTGTTTTGTTTTGTCACAAAGGTGTTATAGATAACATTTAAAATAGTAGATATGGATGTGTAACTGTAAATATTTCTGTTTCAGATTACACTTGGTTTATACAGTATACAATTGACACCAGTCCTGAAGATGGTCTCAGAAAGTGTTATCTAGGAGACCGAAACGTCGACCTCCGCCTCATCCTTGCTTTGTGTTACTTATTTAGATTTTGGATAGGTGTTTTTAGGTTCTGTTGAGTCATTCATTAACATATTTTTTTGTGTACCTGCAGACCTAATCAATTTTGAATCATTTATATCTGTATATGAAATCAATCTTTTTACCACTTGATAAATTCTATTTTCCTATACACCTTTGTGTTTGTTGTTTATGTACTGTTTATGTGTTTTGATAAATTGTGGCTATATATAATCAATAATCTATTTTGATGAATTAATATCCTATAAGGATCATTAACTTATCCTACCTAGTTAGCTTGAATTACTAATTGTCGTCTAAACAAACTCCCTGAAGGCACCTATACCTCTCTACTTAATTACCCAAGCCCTCAAGGGTATTTTGGGTTGCTCACTGTTCTATATTCATTCTCTCTCTCTCTCATTGGGACACTCTTGTCTTGACTTCAGCCTCTCTCTCAATGGGACTCTCCTGTCTCCACTGCAGCCTCTCTCTCCACTTCAGGCTCTCTCTCATTGGGACTCTCCTGTCTCCACTCCATCGTCTCTCTCCACTTCAGCCTCTCTCTCATTGGGACTCTCCTGTCTCCACTTCAGCCTCTCTCTCATTGGGACTCTCCTGTCTCCACTCCATCCTCTCTCTCCACTTCAGCTTCTCTCTCATTGGGACTCTCCTGTCTCCACTTCAGCCTCTCTCTCCACTTCAGCCTCTCTCTCATTGGTACTCTCCTGTCTCCACTGCAGCCTCTCTCTCCACTTCAGCCTCTCTCTCATTGGGACTCTCCTGTCTCCACTCCATCCTCTCTCTCCACTTCAGCCTCTCTCTCATTGGGACTCTCTTGTCTCCACTCCAGCCTCTCTCTAATTGGGACTCTCCTGTCTCCACTCCATCCTCTCTCTCCACTTCAGCCTCTCTCTCATTGGGACTCTCCTGTCTCCACTTCAGCCTCTTTCTCATTGGGACTCTCCTGTTTCCAATTCAGTCTGACTCTCCCTCCATTACAATCTGTCAGTCCACCATGCAGACTGCTAGGGGCACATAGAAGCAACAACTGGGCAGCGGTTGTTCCTCCTTGCACTGCCCTGCAGCTATGTGCCCATCGCCTCATTCACAAGTAAAACAGGACATAGTGGAGCTGACACTCTACAGATCAAGGCAACACAGAGGGACCAGTGCAAACAGAAAGGAGATGAGCTGGGAATCTTCACTTGGACCGGGCTGATGATGGAACAGCTCGGCTCTGATAACTCTCCACTTTTTCATAGATCTTTCGATCACAGCATCAGGGACATCTTATTATTTTTGGGGGCCCCGGTTCAGAAAAGCTTTGAATTTATACTTCAATTTCAGCTCTTTTATCCTCTGTTTGGCCAGGTCACTGATGGTGCACAGACACACTCGTCCAAATTTTAATTGTGTTTACATCTGTTATTCAGGGATGGTGACTTTTTAATGTAACACAGCAGCAGCTCACTAATATTACTGCAAACAGTCTCTGTGATGCCTACCCTTTTCTCATATTTGAGGCCCTGTTTTGATCTAAGAGCAACTTTTTATGGATGTTGCATGAACCATACATAAACACAACATTTCTCTACAATATTCCTGTAATGGGAGCTCACACACCACCGACATTAAAACATAAATTAAAGGAAACCCGTATTTAAAACAATTTTTTAAAGAGTTATTTAAGGTCATTAGGGCAAGACTCTGACAGAGCTGGACCTATAAGGGGGCCCCCTGAAAGGCTGGGGCCCTGGGCCACAGACCACTTTGCCCATGCCTTAAAACGTCTCTGCACAGCGTGGCCCAATGACAGGGCCTATTTTACTATTTACTGATGTGTTAACTGCATTCAATAACGGTGAATTGTCACTGTTTTTTTCTTCTTGACTTTACCGTGAGTGATGGCACTCTTCTCTTTCACAAAGAACACATTCACACAATGTAGTACCATCCAGTGCCAGAGGCACAAAAATATTTTAGCTTTTAGATAATGTCTATTTTTTATATTGGCAAGGGCATGGCTGCTCCTCAAAAATAAAGTTCTTCAAAAATATGAGCAAAACAACCTAAAACAAGCATATACGAAACCAATAGTGAAGCACTCAAACTCAGACCTACTGGCTTTGTCAGTGCTTGGTATGGGGTTGAAAGTAGTTTACGCTGGGCCCCTTTCAGTCTACAGTAGCTAAATAAGAATACTGGGGTCTCAAAGTTTAGCCAGTCATCACTGTTATTGTCTATTTCCATTAGGCCACTGTTTTCAATCATCAGGCCTAGAGATGGGCAGTTTGGTTTTTGCAAAGATCACATGTTTAAGAAGCAGTAAAATTACTTTCTCTGATCTCACTTTGGTTTGGTAGAGGTAGGAGGTAGACTCCTGGATGAATAACCTTAATGGGGTCAAACCTGTGGTGTCCTCTGTGGATTACAGCAAGAAACTACTGCAATCTTCTCTTGTCATTCAAATAAAAAATAAAAGCTTCTTTAAAAAATCTAGGGTCAGATGTAGGTATCTAAATACCGGTCGGTAACGGCCGAAAATACTGATTTTCGTCCGTTACCGACCGGTATTTGGATACTGAGATGTAGGGCATGTCAAAATACAGATTCGGTAGTTTTACCGATTCGCTTTACTTATTCGGTAAAATTACAGAATCTGTATTTTGACATGTAGGTAGCACTTTAAACAGTGCTACAGGGCTTTAAGGATTCGTTATTTGCCACCAACTATTAGTTGGTGGTAAATAACGAATTCCTATGTAAAAGCAAATATGTGCATTTACACCTGTGCCATGTGGCACACATACATGCCCTAAGGGCATGTATGTGTGCCTCATGGCACACAAGCACTAATCAGGGGTGCAACAGGGTGTCAAAGTGACACCCTGCCACCCTTGACTATTTGCCAATTTTACCGATTCGGTAAAAAATACCAAATAATTACCTACATCAGATTTACCGATTCTAAAATACCGAATCGGTAAAATTCGGTATTTTAGAATCGGTAAAAATGATTTCCCAACATCTAGCCCCTAATGATCTTTTTTGAGGACGGTGGATGCTCACCTTAACATGCTCCCACAGATCCTGTCTTTGTGCTTCAGTACGGATAAAATATATCAAAACAAATTTTATGCAATTATTATTACTCGACTAACTGGTAAAACAAGATTATTGTTATAGGAAATTTGACTTAAGGTTTGGGAAAATCCACAGGAGATATAATTAAAAAAATATTCTGTGGGCAGGATATGAATTCAATGTCCTTAGTTTGTCTTTAGAACCTTAAAGGGTACTATGGGGTGTAGACACCCAATGGTAAAGAGATGAGAGAATTAATATAAATGAGGAGCTGTATATTGTAACTCTGATCACGCCCTGTAAATCTCAGACATGGGTTGGAACACAAAATGATCCCGTGGCAGGTGCTGCACCTGCCAGAGGATGATTCTGGCACCTCAGTTTCATCTTGCAGGACTAGTTCTCACAGAACAAACAAAACCATAAGGGTCTGGAGAGCAGAACATGATAGGGATACTTCTGCCTGAAAATGTATGATCAGCAGAGATAGAGGAAGATATGCTAAATCTCTGCATACCTAGAAATATGCAATCATACATAGCCAACACCCACATCCTGATTGGCTGAAAAGGCTCACACCAAAACCTGAGAACGAAACCACTACAGAATCTCATCAAAGTGTGAATTTCTCAAGACCAACAAAGGAATAGGTAAGAGCATGTCATTTGAACCATCATTAACCCCCTATGTATCAATCGCTCCTACAGTCAGCTAATTAACCATTCTTCAAAAGGAAAGAAATAGAATTACAACTTTACAATGTTCAGAGCTCAAATGAAGATTATGCAGTGGCTTGTGGCCTATAATAAATGCTACAGGCTTTTTGCTCCAGCATTCAAATGTTTGTCTTTCTCCCTTTTAGCCATAATTCTATAATAAATGGTAGCTGTAAGCAACACAGGGGCATTCAGTAAACCACTTCTAAGTGTGGCATACCAAACATAACCCATAGAAATACTCATTCTATTCAGGCTGTCCTTTGTATGATTATTTGAAAGCAAAATGTCAGGACCTCTGTTAGAAAATGTCCCTCTCTGAAGGGTCACCCCAAACGTTTTGCCATTCTCCTCCTCTGTTTTACCTTAGTGTTGTTGGCTTTTGTACTCTGAGCACTTTACCACTGCTAACCAGTGCTAAAGTGCATGTACTCGCTTCTCTAAACATAACATAATTGGTTTACACCTGTTTGGCATATTTAATTTTCTTGTCCCTTGTAAAAAGGTACACCATATACCCAGGGCCTGTACATTAAATGCTACTGGTGTGCCTGCAGCACTGACTGTGACTTTCAACCCTGTCACAGGAGGACCATTGCAGAGCCTGTGTGTGCAGTTTACTGTCACTTTGACTTGGAATTGAAAAATACCTGCCAAGCCTAAACCCCCCCTTTTATTACACATAAATCACCCATAAGGTAGGTCCTAGTTAGCCCTAATGCAGGGCTGTGTAAGGAAAAGTTAGGACATGTACTTGTATGTTTTGTATGTCTTGGTAGTGAGAAACAGCTAAATTAGTTTTTCATCGCTGTGAGGACTAATCCTCTCACAGACTAACACCGGGAATTCCTTAAAACCCCTTTATGCTGTAATTCCTGATTAGAAAGTAGTAACTGCCTCATATTTTATATCTTTAGAATGATACTGATAAATCCTCTTTAATGGTAAAGTTGGATTTAACATTACTATTTTAGAAATGCCACTTTTAGAAAGTGGGTGTTTCTGTGCTCTTTCTGTTCTGTGTGCCTTGCAGCCTGTCTCCAATACACGTCTGAGGTGGGTGACAGCTACACTTTATGCATTCCCTCTAGAAAACCACAAACACAGGAAGAGTGGGTGTAATTGACAGAGAACTCATCTGCATTCACCTGCATTCTGATATTTCTTCCAGGGCAGGAATAGAGAGGGGGACCTGACACACCTGAATGGGCTAACAGAAAAGGCTGATTACCCCCTACTGATAGTCTAGGCCCAAAGTTGGGATGAAAGGGGGGCCTGTGCACTTCAAGGGCCTGCTTTAAAGTAGGGGTGGGTGGAATTTGCCTAATCGCGTTACGCAAATCTCTGCGAAACGGTAGAAAATCTCTGCGAACATGCAGAAATTCCACGAGCACGCCGAATTGCTTGTTCGCGATGCTTTTTTCCTGTTCGCAATCGCTGTTTGCGTGCTCGGGGGGAATATCTCATGAACACGCATTTTGAGAACTTGAACAAGCAAAAAAATTTGTGAAGTCACGGAACGCAGAATTTTATGCAATTTTGCGTTCTCCGCGGATGCGAAATTCCGCATATTCCGCGAGCAGAATGGAACTTACCACCCAGGCCTACTTTAAAGTCACCCCACTTCAAAGGCACAACTGGTACATACTGGGTCTCTGACTCTACCAAAACAGTATACTACTGGACCTTCAAAGAAGTATGTCAGGAGTAAACACTGCTGTGCTACAAGGATTGCCAGTCTGCTTGACTGCTGCTCTGGAAGAATTGTTTTTCTGCTTTGCTGTGCTGCCCTGCTGCCTCTTGATCTCTGCCCTGCTGAGAATAAGGACTGGGCTCGTCTCACTAGAACTCAGCGTGACTTCAAGAGCTTGCTGGCTTCCTCCCTCTTCTGAAGTCTCAAGCTTTCAAAGACTTCCTTCAACTTTGCAACAGCCTCTGGACTATGCCATCTGTGAGTCCTGCCCTGCCAAGTGGTGCCAATCCAATCCTGGGCCCTTGAAAGATGATTTCAGCTGTTGAGAACCATCAAAATTGAAGCAGGTCCGAGTTTGTGCCGATCAGAACCGACGCATTGCCCTTCGACGCCGATCGACAACATCGCTTTGCCGGACTGCACAGCTTGATTATGACAGACAGTGCGTCTCAACTATGATGCACTGCCTGCATTGTAAAGGGGTTTGTCAAAGAAGCCTTCCTCCGCTGCGCTGATCGGAAGTGACGCATCAAGTCTTCGACATTGATGTTTGCGCCAGCCAGTGAACATTTTTCAGTGGGACCTGCATGAGTCATGTAGCCAGACTGCCCTCTATCGCGGTCAGCCTGAACTTTGGATTTGCCCTGGTCCTGTGTGACCTCAAGTAACCCTAAGCAATATTTGCTTCTAAGCACTAGATTTTGATTTAATTGGTCCTACTTATTGGATTTTTGTCGTTTTGGTCTTGCTTTACTTATAAAATTATTTATCTCTTTTTCTAAATCTGTGTGGAGTATTTTTTTGGTGTTTTCATTGTTACACTGTGTGTGTGTGTGTGTGTGGGTGTGTGTGTGTGTGTGCTTGTGTGTGTGTGGCACAAATACTTTACACATTGCCTCTTTAGATAAACCTGACTGCTCTGTGCCAGACTACCAGAGCGTGAGCACAGGTTATCTTTTAGTATCTATCTAGCTTACCCTGACTACAGTGGTGGTTCCTGCTTGGACAGGGTGCATACCTCTACAAACAAGAAACCCCTTTCAAACAATCTCTTTAGTTTCTGTATATTCTATTTAATTGTGTTTATAAAGCACTGCTGTTGAAGTGCTGAGCGATAAAAGTAAAGTGGTACAAAGTAAACGTAAATTAGTGATCACGAAGCCATCATTTAAATTTAAAACTGAGCAGTAAGGGGGATAAGGGATGAGCCTTTGGAAGTGAACAAAAGAAATGCAAATTGAGTGAGAGTAGTACATAAGAGAGAAGAGAGTGCAAATCCCAAAGGGCCAGCAGGGATAAATAACTGTAAGAAACTGGATTTCTAACTGACAAGAACGACAAGATGAAGTAGGGATCCAGAACACAGTTTATGTCCAACACCATAAACCGTAAGAGTGAAAATGGAGATAAGGTGGAGAAGTGTCCAAGGATACATTTAAAAGTGTTGTCGAGAAATCAGAAACAATGTAATAACAGAAGGAGGGGGACAATGGCAAGGAGCAAGTAAAAGAAAGGCATGGGCATTGGAAGGAAGGTGGAAAAAGAAGCAAATAAAGGATTTAGAAATAGGCCACTGTGGAGATAAGATGTAAGGCAGGAGAGCAAGAAAAGAGGGACAGTAATCAATTTGAGAGAAAAAGTACATTGCACAGTTTTATAACACAAAAACTCAAAAAGGATGGATTTTATATATTTTTAAAATATGAAATCTGAAGTGTGTGCTAGAGGAGATGTTGCTGAAACAAAGAAAAGGAATCACTACAAGTAATATGCATCTTAAGGCAGAATTAGAAAACTGGAGAGAAGCGGGGCAAAACGAGCAAAATGCAATACTCACATTATGGGCACACATAGAAAGAGAGAGAGACAGAAGATGGGGAAATGGTCTTAACAATGGAGGGGTTTATATAAAAACAATGATTGATCAGAGTATTATACATGGGATAAAGTACCCACTGATGCACATTATAAGGATATTGCAAGTAACTAAGAACTTCTGTGACTATATGGGGGAATGGGGCTGAAGGTCGAGTTCCTTTAGTCATGGAACTTGGAGTGTCTGCAATATCCATTTACGGTACACCAGAGAGTACTATATTACCAAAATCTTTGGTGTCTTGCTCTTTCATATGAAAAAGATAGTATGGTTGCAGACATGAACAAAAAAAGCAGAATCTGTTGTGCAAAATGTAACACACCAACGGCCGTATTACGGATTGGCATTTTTTGCACCAGGTGCACCCTAGAAAAGGAGCGCCAAGCACAAACAATGCCAATGCGCCCTATTATGGCAAATGTGCTGCTCCCAGGGCAGTGCATTAATGTGAAAACACAGAGCAACCGCTCCGTGTTTTCAGACTGCAGGAGGCAACCGCCTGTGCTTTCAAAGGGGTTTAGAGAACCCCCTGCAAGCAGGCGCAGTCAGTGACTGTACTCGCCTGCAAGGGGATGCCTGGGGGGTCCATGGGGCCCCGTTTGCCCCCGGCAGAGAGCTGCTGTCAGGAGGCGCACTGACAGTGCACCACCTTTTAAATGACACACTGTCAGTGCACCTTGAGGGCTTCT
Organism: Lissotriton vulgaris; assembly: GCF_964263255.1. Lineage (NCBI taxonomy): Eukaryota > Metazoa > Chordata > Amphibia > Caudata > Salamandridae > Lissotriton > Lissotriton vulgaris. The sequence goes on from NC_141696.1 coordinate 1,255,177,607, forward strand.
TTGACTCTGCGCCCGCGTCTGCAATGAGGCTCTGGCGCAGAGTCAAAGTAATTTTCTCATTTGCATTACCCCTATGTAAATGAGGGAACTCCCTCTGTTGATAGCACTGGAGCTTTAAGTGTGCCAGAGCTATCGGTATTATAGAAGGGGACGCACAAGAGTCTGCGCCCCCTTCTATATTACCAAAGTGCCCCGGGGACGCAGAAAGTGTGTGCAATCGCCCGTTGCACCCCGGGGAACCTTATGTAGTACGCCCCTGAAAGCTGTTTGTAATTTGTTGCAAAATAGAATCAGTTTAATATACAGCAGATTAAAAAAAGCTGTAACTCACAATGGGTAGGAGAAAACAGATATATTTCATCTTTCCTGTAACATCTATGGCATGCAGAAAATAAACAGACTGCAATAAATGTTTCCTTTCTGGCTTTGGTGGAGATAGGGAAACAGGTGAACACCGCGTGCCTTAACCACGCATATGGCTGAATCACGCATATGCGTGGTTAAGGCTGTCGGCATTCTAGCTGCTGGCTGGTGGGGAGAGGAACCGGAAAGGAGGACCTGTGTGAAAGACGGGGATGCGAAAAGGTAAGTTGGAGTAGGTTTTAAGTGAGGAGGCCGAGTTTAGGGTTCAGGGCAGGGGGCTGGGGACTAGGGTCAGGGTAGGTTTTAAGGTAGGGGGAAGAGTTTTAGGGTTTAAGGTAGGGGGCCGGTTCGGGCAGGTTCCAAGGCAGAGGGCACAGTTTTTAGGGCTCAGGGCAAGGGGAGCTCAGGGTAGCTTTTAAGTAGAGGGCAGAGTTTTAGGGCTCAGGGGGGAAGGGGCAGTTTGTTAGGGCAAGGGGGCGGGTGAGTCAGGTTGGTTTAAGACGTGCAGTAATTTTTAAGGCTGGGGGGCGGGTTTAAGGGCAGGGGCCAGGGGCCAGGTTTTTGGACTTAGGGTGGAAGGAAAGGGGCATGAACTTTACCACACATCCTTTTGTCAAACATGCCTTTACCATGAAATTGCATGGTAAAGGCATGTGGGGTAAAGGTTGGTGTCATCCTTAAATTGTAAAAATTGGGAATGTAATGTTATGTTATGTTAGAGTATTTGTAAAGTGCATGGGTGCCCCAGCAATGGGGCATTCCAGCGCTAGTTTTGGAAAAAAAGATCGACAGATGAACAGAAATTAGACATGAAATAGCTAGGTCTTCACGGCCTTTCTAAAAGCCCAGTTATTCTGAATGCACCTAATGGACAAAGGCAAATTGTTCCAAACTGCGGCAGCTTTCACAGAGAAGGAGCGCCTTTCAGCTCTTGCTCTTCTCACCTGAGGAACATAAGCTAAATGGAGCTTAGCAGAGCGCAAGGCTGGAGATGGGACATGAGGACAGAGCAAATTGGCAAGGATGGGAGGACCCTGACAGGTGAGAATTTTGTGAGTAATGCATAGGGCCTTGAAGAGGATTCTCTGATGCACTGGAAGCCAGTGCAGCCTCTGGATGAAACAAGAGATTGAACAGAACTTTGGAATGGCAAATAGGAGCTATGTAGCAGCTTTTTGATCACTGTCTTATTGGAACCCAAAAACAGCATGTTGCAGTAATCCAGCCTAGACAGTATGGTGGACTGGATAAATCATATGGCGATTGTGGGAGTCGAAGAATCCCAGAATGGGATTTAGACCACGTAGGAGTCCGAAACAGATGCCTACTACCGATTTAACGTGGGCTTCCAAGGACAAAGCGTTGTCAACCCTGACATCTAGATTCTTTATCATTGTTTTGAGCTGCGGGATGGTCCTAGCATGAGAGGCCACCAGTGATTGCCCCAAACATGAGTATCTCTACCTCAGAGAAGAATTTTATATTTGTTTGAATTTAGCTGAAGGAAGGCAATTGGCCACTATCCACTCAGCAAGGGCCACCATGTCATCTGGAAATTTGGCTAGGTTCTGCATAGAATAATTAGAGAAAGAGATCACCAGCGGCGTATCATCAGCATAGGATACCAGTGTAATGTTGTGTGATTTCGCCACCTGAGCCAGTGGGAAACTGTAAATATTAAACAGAGTAGGACTCAATGCAGAGCCCTGGTGGACCCCATAATGTAATGTTTGAATATGGGATGGGTAGTGAGAGGAAATTACGTTGAAGTATCTATCAGTTAGAAAAGAGGTGAGCAGAGTAAGTGCCTCGCCACCAATGCCGATCTTCTGTAGGTGATGCAACAGTATCTCTTGGGACACAGTGTCAAATGCAGTGTTTACATTAAGCATAATCAGAGCAGAGGATGTGCCCTCATCAAGTGAGTCCCGTAGGTGCTCTGTAAATGCCAGCAGAGTGGATTCTACTGTATTGGGGTCTTAAACAATTTTGTGAAGAATCCAGAATCCGGTTTGACTGCAAGACATAGGGAATAGGGAATAACACGATGACTGAGAGCAAACAGCTCCTCCTGCGATTATACCAGTCTGTGGGAGTTCAAAGGAACAGAGTTTCTGGCTCCTTGTGACATCCAAGTGCGGACGGGCGCAGATAGGCTTGCCTTTGATGCGGTAGTGGCCCTTCAGCAACGCTCCCACTGTGCACGTCCGCGCTGTGACGTGCATCAAGTACCCAGGGGGCTCAACTAGCTCCTCCCAGACTCACCTCTGATTGGTCAAAACCAACCAATCAAAGCAAAGCAATGTCGTTGTGAAAGAAAGTTAGGGGCAGAAAAACAAAAATGATTGAACAGCAGCATATTTAACAAACAATAAAAGCAGTCATATTCAGAATCAGAGCATAAAAACCCTCTGTCTCAAACCGGGTCTAATGTTCCAAAGCAGGCGTCGTGCTGCAGCCTGCATCACGTACCCGTAGAGGCTCAATTGGCTCCTCCCAGGCTCGCCTCTGATTGGTCAAAACCAACTAATCTGAGCAAAGCAGTGCCACGGTGAAACAAAGTTAAGGGGCAGAAAAACAGAATGCCATCTCAGATCCAGATAGCCTGCAACACGGAGTCCCACAAGGTTCGATTCTCTCCCCAACCCTTTTCAATGTCTACCTTGAATCCCTCTGCAACATGCTCTGGAATTCAGGAGTCCTCTTCCATCTATCAATCAATCAATCATACAGGGGGTTTATAGAGCGTGCTACTCACCTGTGAGGGTCTCAATACGCTGATGACATCCAAATCTATTTAAGCGTTTTATGCCTGGGCGGGAGAGGGGCGGGGTGGGGGAGTGTAAAATACGGGAAATGGATGATTACAGGTAAGTAACCTAAAAAATAAATAAAATGAATTTTGTTGCGCGTGCTGCAACGCCAAATGCGATGCAACGCGTGCAACAAAATTTGTTTAATTTATTTTTTACATTACTTACCTGTAATTGTCCGTTTGCCGTATTTTACATCCCCACACCCTTCCCCTCCCCCGCCCCACATCAACGCCCGGTGGAACGACCTACACAAGCCGGGACTGCATCCAACTATCCAACTCCTTGAATCAAATTCAAACGTGGATGGCTAACAACCACCTCAAACTAAACCCAATGAAAACTGATTGTTTTCTCTTCTCTCCAGAGAAAGCTAACTTGTTGATCCAAGTCTGAATGGATCTCTTCCCTGGCATGCATAGCTGCCCTTACATTACTCAGAATGCCAAATCTCTAGGATTCGCCCTGGACAGATGTCTGAAACTCCAGAACCATATCTCCTCCATGGCTAAGAATGCCCCGTTCCAGATTAGGCTTTTTTAGGGAACCAGAAACCTCATCCCAGCACACAACCTTAAATCGGTTGTCTGGACTCTAGTGCTCTCCAGACTCAATAACAGAATAGCAATCCTTTCTGACATTCTCAAAGTCACCTAGGTCCTCTCAGAGCAGTCCTACATGTGGCAGTCCCATTCGGACAAAGGACATTTGACCACATCTCCCCCATCTTCCCTTCAGTGGCTTCCTAAAGAAGTGAGAGCTTAATTTAAATCTGCCTTAATGCTGCACTCCTATTTATGGTCACACCTCTTTGAGAAACTGAAAATCTCAGGCACTGGTTGAGACTCATGACATGTTAAATTCCTCCTCCTCAAACCCCCACTCCCCCATCGAACATGAAAGATACATGAACCAATTCTTCTCTGGAAGCACCATAAGATTACGGAACTCTATCTTGCCGAGCCGCCACCTGACCACGTGTCATGTCACCTTCAGAAATGACTTCAAAGCTGTTCTCTTTGAACGACACCCGGTCTAACTTTTAATCCCTAATACTCCCACCAAGTGCAGAGCCACATGAATAAGTGTGAAGCACTCTACCTCATGGGGAGGCTAACCTGGTGTTCTCTTCACCTCTAATGTACATGTATATTTTCTATTTGTTCTGCTTTATTGCAGAACGCTCTGATGACTAAGAGCCATGCCCGCGTTATACAAAATTACAAAAATAAATCACAAAAAATACCACAAATGAAAGGCTCACCCGCTTTAGAGAAGCCGGCATAGGTCGAATCAATCAGCCAGTGCAAGGTGCCGGCACAGGTGAGGGTGGGCCAGCAAAGCGGACGGTTGAGACTCTGCCTAATAGAATGAGGGTGATAGGATAGAATGTGTCACATGATTCATGCTTCAGCCTGGCCCTGGACCTGTGTTAATTGCAATTGCCTACCTATTGTGTCATTTGCCAGTCACTGTCACCTCAATGCATGCACCTGCAATCACAATGTGTTTTGACCCTGTAAAAATAGGGTTGGCTGCTTAGCACCTTTAATCACAGGCGCAAACTACCAGGATTAAAAAAAAAGCTGCTTTCTGCCCCTTGAATGGTGACAAATAGAGACAGGAGGCAGGAATAAAGCGTGGGTGGGGTTAGGGGGACTTTGATGTCCTCTTACCTTAAAACACTCAATCACATATGTGAAACAGAGTACTGTCTTATCTACCCACCTTCCCTGAATCTGGACACTAACCCTCTTCAAGAAGGAGGTGCATATCTGTGAATAGCACCAGTGAACAGAGGTTCATTAATCATTATAGATGACTCTTGACTAGGCGTGCAACGCCCATGAGGCTAAAAGGGATTTAGCCCCTCCCCGCCTCATGCATGTCAGCCCGGGCTGAGGCAGCTTCCCGGACATACACACACAGTTCTTGAGCTGCAGTGGGCTGGCTGGTCTTGTCTTATCTCAGCCTCACTGAGTATTTCACTGGTCTTTAAAAGACCATTTACTTGTTAATGAGGCTTTGTTGTTTTTTCACCGGTACCTACGCCTCCATTCTGCCTAGTCCTTACATTTTCAAATTACTTTTGCTGCCACAGTGTGAGAATGTTTTTCCTGAAAAGTAACCTTAGGCTGTGTTTTTTTTGCAGTTTTATAAAGCTCGAACTTGACTTAAAGGCATTGAGGCACTTTACATGAGCACCAGTTACATTATACACAGACACGCACGGGGAATAAAGTGATTTCCCTAGAATCACCACATGTTGAGCTGGTGCTGAGATTCAAACCTGATTTACCAACTCAAAGCCAGCAGCTCTGGCAGTTATGCCACATACTTTCCAATTCCAATGCATATCAATAAATCACATATAAAGGCATATCAATAGCCTGAAAGGTTGTTTCAGGACCCACAAATAATTTATTCTCTTCACCCTCCATCCTTGAACGACACCATAATAAAAATGATATCTGAGACCCCACCCGATGTCATGGATAACAAACATGCTTAGTTACTCAGAGTGTCTGGCCTGCATTTAGACAACTCACTCATCATTCTCAGTGCTCACCTTGCACTCACAGTGATCACACTGTATTTACAATGATCACCGTGCATTCACGCCATTTAGCCTCCTCTTGCCCTGCACCCATGGGAGCACACCACTCAGCGTGCACTCAGTCATCCTACCATCGCACCACTCACCCTGCACTCACAGCGATCACAGTGTACTTACACTGTCACCATGCACTCCTGCCGTTCACCCTGCACACAGGTCATTTACCCTGCACTCACATGACACTCCGCTTACCTGTCACTCTAACTACTCACACTGCAGTCTCACCACTCACCCTGTACTCAGTCTCAAAAGAGCATATCAGTCACCATGCCTTCATTCTTCCCCCTCTGAACTTTCATCCGCACTCAGACTCAAATGGGTACATCACTCACCCTGCACTCACATCACTCACCCTGCAATCAGTCCTCTCAACCTACTTTCACACAGGTACATCACTCATCCTGCACTTACATCGTCACTCCGGTCACTCACACAGCTCACCGTTCACTTACATGGGTACACCATGCACCCTGCACTCACACCACTCAAACAGGCACTCTACTCACTCTGGGCACAAACCACTTACCCTGCACTCCCTTCTCTCACCCGGCACTCACACAGGCACACTGCTCAGCTTTCACTCACCCTTCCCCCATGCAGCTCATGCTTCTTGCACACAGGCACAATAGTCTGCCAGAACTCATAGGGACACACCACCACCCTGCACTAACTTCTCTCACTATGTGTTCACTGTCACTCCACAGTTCACTCTTGCCGCTCACCCTCACTCACACAGGCATACTGGTCACCCAGCACCCATACAGGCACACCACTCACTCTGCACTTACAATGCTTACACTGCCCACCCTGCACTCATTCCTCTAACTCTGCATGCACTCGTCTCACTCAGCACTCACATGGGCCCTTCTCTCACCTTGCACTCATGTAGCTCGGCCTGCACTCACATCAGCACACCGTTCACAATCACTTGCAAATATCATGCTGCATTCACTCAAACTTTTCACATTCGTCCAGCACTTACATGAGGACGACTCTTATGCTGCGCACCTAGAAAGCATTAGCAAAGCCCCTTGTTGTATAAAATATGTCTCGCAAGCAAGAGTGCATGTGCAATCAGCACATGCTCTGTCACAGACGAGACTTAAAAACTACCCAACTTTCATGCAAATGTACATTTCTACAAAGGCACCTGCAGAGTACTTGTTCTTCTTGCAGAACTAGATACCTAGTCAGTTTAATCTGTAACTACATGGCTGGTGCAAGAGGGGAGAGTGATGGTGAAAAGAGGAAGATGAGGGATGAGGCTTTGAGGGATGGTGAGGGATTGAGGATCAATCTGAGACTGTGGGTATAGGCTGGGAGTGAGTGTCTATTCGGCACAGGAGGAGAAAGCAGACAAAGGCTGCAGAAGGGAGAATCAGGCTAAGAGTCTAAAGATAAATCAAGATGACAGAGGCTGTGAGTTGGTGAGGGAACAGAGTGAAGACTTAGGCCAATAGTGCATTGCAGGTGTAACAAGTAGCGCTGACTCCAGAGTTAATTTTTAATCCTTCACCTGAGCCCCCTTGTCCTGCGTAGGGGCCGAGTGTTTTTGCTGCTGCTGAAGCCACAACATAGATCAACGTTTGGACCCGTTGGCCTGAATCATGCAAGTGCTCTGTGGAGGCAGGTACCACAGTGAAGAACTGCCTGAGGCTGTGTGCACTGGCACACGCTTCTGTAGGACACTTGGGCTCCGGTCCCAACAATATTTCAGCTGAGAGACTGTGGCTGGTGAAAGCACACCAAAGCTTCGGCTCTGCATGGGAACACAGGCAACAGCATTGAAGATTTCTGTTCATCTTCTCAGTTCAGACATGTTCAGTTGCTGTTACTACGCAGCATGATTAAAGGTGGACAGGTGATGCTATTGCATTGGCCCTGTAGGTCCTTGGAGCTGTCAGTGTGGTAGGCAGTCCATTTTTAGCAAGCTTCACTGTTGTAGAGGAGTTTGAACGTTTGACAGTCATCACTTGAATTCTAACATCTGCGAATGACATGGAATCTTTGTGCATTCACCACTTCACTGCTTAATATGTGATTGGTTCAAAACAACTTGGTCAAAAATCACAAAGTGAAACTTGTTTTTAAACTTTTTTACAAAGCTGCCCATTGTACTGTGGGACACCTTTCGCCATTCCTGGCTTTCCATTCACCACAATGGTTCATTATGGAACATGTGTTGTTGTTTTTTTCTTCACATTGTATGTTGTGTCTGAAAATCCCAACATGCACAGTGTTACTGGATAAAAAACCATGTCTGCCAAAGGAGTCAAACATTTCATAAGATCAATTGAGTACTGTGATATTCTTTTTTGGAAAAAAAGGATTAGTTTGTTTCCAATAGTGTCACTACTTGTATAGTGTTTTGATGGTCCTTTAAAGAAAAGTGCATTGCAGCACTATACAATCAATCAATCATAACATTTGTATAGCGCGCTACTCACCCGGAGGGGTCTCAAGGCGCTGGGGGAGAGGGGTGCGTTACTGCTCGAAAAGCCAGGTCTTGAGTAGCTTCCTGAAGGGGAGATGGTCCTGGGTTACCCGGAGGTGGATGGGGAGGGAGTATCTTAACTTTTCAAGACTACAGCATGGAGTAATATCATGGGGGTTGCCATGATTTAACTCTTTATCCAGAAGCAGGGTAATGGTTTTCTAACCCTCTAAGTTTTATTCAAAATCATCAGCCACGGGTCCTCCCTTATGGCAAAGGAGCGTCAGCCCCTCTCACCCCCCCCCAAAAAAAACGCAAGAAAGGAAGAATAAAATGATAATAGACACGTTTTATTATTGTTTTATTTTTCCTTTCCTGCTGAGTCTTGATGGCGGGGCCAGGGGCATGACAGGTGGAGTGGTAGTGCACTGCCTTTAGTGTGCGTGACCATTTGGCTGGACTTCTCAGACAGGTCAAACTGTCATATGCTTTGAAGTTCTCTCCAACCCAGGTGCACTGATGGGTTAAAGCGAGCAGGCATAGGCGGCTCCCAGTCTGTCTGAGAGCACAAACTGAGGGTGCTCAGGCCAATCCTGAAGCTGCTGTCATTTATGAGAGCAGCTTCGTAATTGGCCGCAGGGCAGTCTGGGAGACTGTGCTTGCGAGAAGCGGAGCACAAGATCGCAACGCGGCCGGCTGCACGTAAGTTTTTTTCATTTATTATTTTTAGTTTTTATTTTACTGGCCCACAATCCCTATCTCCCTCCACCCACACCCACCCACCCTGCCACTTGCCCACAACACTGGCCTCTACTGAAAATCATAGTTTCCATTTCTTTACTTTCATGCATTTATTTTGAATTATCATACACAGTTCCTATCTGCACCCATTGTGCCTTAGACTCTCATTGAAATCTTACTAAGTGAATGACAGTGACTCCATCAAGCTAGGTAGCCCACAGTGCACAGTTGTCCTGTTGGAATATGTATTAGAATTACAAGTAGGTAGCAGGAAAAGCTGACAGGAGCCAAAATTCCTCATTCCTGCCTTTCTTCAGCGGAAGCGGCACTATGTCCTGTAACACTGACCTGTGGCCTGAAGAGTAGACCGTGGTCAAGAGACAGGAGATCGGAACGGGGGAGCTGACAAAGGGCCTCTAGATGACAGGCCTACTGGAAGAGGTAACAGGTAAAGGGTCCTCTAACCACAGTACTTGAAGTGGCAGAACCGTAGGGAACCCTGATACCTTGGCAGCACAGTCAAGAGGCTCTGGTCTTTCCCTTTCTGAATCCCTGACACACCTCCTCTACTTCAACCCACCAAATAATTTTAGACCCCCTCCTTCCCTCTCAATTGCTCAATCAAAGTTCCTGCATTGCTGCACAGTTCACTAGAAAACAAATTATGACAACATCTTCCGGTTGCTCACCTTTGACCTCCTGACCTCACTGGACTTCATTAAGGCTGCAAAAGCTTTAGAGCCATGTGCTGTTCATATATGAAATAATATCCTCATTATTAGCTCTGCAACTAATCTAACCAGAACTATCAACAACTCCTTGTATAAAGGCATCTTCTAAAAAGAACTCTTTAAACCAAAGAGGCCTTCAAACAAGGTTTCTTTCTAATTTCCAGACAATAAAAATTTGTTTCGAGGCAAAAAGATTGAAAGCTCAGCATCAAGACAAAAATCTACATCCATCAAAGAAAGTAACCTTCTCTTAGATTACCAAACCAGATTCTGGTATGGCTGTGGCATTAAAGCAACACTGGCTTCCACATGGGATAATTTAAACACTGGAATGTATTCAAAGGGACTTCTGGCATGCCTATGTCTTGACCTCTCCCATGTCTCTGATTCTGTCCATCTCTACAGGGACTTGGAATTGGACACATCTTAAAAATAACTTACATCTGTAGTTAGCTAGACCTCTGCCATTGAGAACTGCATCTCTGCCCATTACACTCCCTACAAGTCAACTTTATTTGCCAGCTTGTCAATAACATCCTGGTCCCATCCCGCTGAATATGGCTTACTATGCTCACATATATGGTATCTGTTCCATGTGGCATGCTAACCATACCTATTGGATTTTATTAGTAGAGCACAGGTGTATGGCAGTGCATTTACATGCAGTAATATTACCGCCTCGTTGGCAAACAATTAACTGAGGAAGAAGGAATGGTATTTTGGCAATGATTCCTGTGACTTATCAGTTAGCTACCTCAATCTCATCCCACAAAGCAGTCCTTAATTTGCAAAATAATAAAGTCCAGGCCCAAACGTTTGCTCAGGAACATGTGCCTGGCAATTTTAAATGTTGGAAGAGACGAATAACAAGACTGCCTAGACTTAATACTACTGTGTGCCACTTTCATCCACCACTGGGCATGCCCTACCCCTTTGCCTCACTCTTGCAGGTTCTTTTTCATTTTTGCTTTCATGCTTTGTCACAATATTTCCATCTTTCTCTTTCACCTTGCCCCTTTTCGTGTTTTTCTCTCTCTGTTTTTCTTCTACTAAATATCTTTATTGGCATTTCAACATTTCAAGACGTGCAGTTCAATCAGAAGAGTATTGACTGTACACTTGCAGTAGTCTTTTCCCTCCTTCTTCGCATTCCCTCCCCATAAATTACATTATAGGGTACAAAGATTATCATAATAGTTGAGGGACTTCAGAATCCCATTCTCCATCATATTGTGTGCCACCTTGAACAGTGAACTCCCTCATCCCTCCCACTCCCATCCTGTGTCAACTTGTATTAGTAATAACTGTCCATATGTACGCTGCCCTTTATGGGTCTTCCTGAAGGTCCGTCTTAGTTATTGTGTCGGGGTATCCACCTCACCTTCTTGGTCCAAAGGATCCCCTTTGTGTGATGTATGGGGTGTCATTTAGATCCATCAACATTAGTGCCCATGCTCTAAGATTGTCCTCTACTTTGTCATTTCATGCGTGCTGCTCAGCAGCCGCCCATTCGCACATGTCTTTTATCCAGCTGGCTGGTAAAGGGGGAGAGGGGCGCTGCCAGGCTGTCACGATTCGTTTTTTTGCCAGTACCAGACCCAACATGCCGAATTTCCTGCTTAACTTTTTTTTGGTGAGGGGAGCAGTCCCAGTAATTCTACACGCATTTCATAAGGCACCGCCCACCCTGAAGCCTCCAGCAGTCGGGTCAAGACCGTGTCCCAATATGTTTCCAGGTGTGAACATAACCCAACCATATGTATAAATTGAGCTTCCAGTTCTTCACGTCGTGGGCATTCACTGGAACGAACAGGGTAGATCCTACGTAGAGTCCGGGGCGTCAGATAGTTCTGGTGGATAACATTGTATTGGGCAAGTGTTAACTCATGTACTGGTTGTCTTGACTCCCTGGTGGTTTTTCTGCCATTCCTGTGCAGTCAAAAGCTCCCCCAACAGTTGTTCCCATTTTGTTTGGATCGGTAGAGGGCCATCATCTCGGAGCGCCCAGTATAAATGGGAAATAAACCTTGGGCCCCATGCCGTATTTAGTGTAACTTTTAAGACGTTAGTGCAAGGGGGTTCCTCAGGAAATGGTTGTCAAATCTCCCACGCTGCGCTCGTGATCTTCTCATATTGGAAGAACTGGCCCACCCTAATATCAAAGGCAGAGTTGGCTTCTGCTCTAGATAGAAAGTGTCCATTGTCATACAGATCCCCCATCAGAAGACAGTCCCCCTCCTGCCACCTCTGCAGCGAAATGGACTTTGCTATCTTTTGTAAAAGTTTCACTACACATAAAGGCATATCTGGTACATAGGGTGCATGTCATACCACTTTACGGACCGTTCGTTCCCATATTTGGGCTGCATGTCATATGATCCGGGGTATCTCCATTGGGACATAGGATCCGAGCATCAGGAGCTCCGGTAAGGATTGATTCCCATATGTGCCCCGCAGGAGTTCTTTTTCCCAGTTCTCATCGTCATACATCCAGTGGACTGCATGTTATAATTGAGATGCCATACATTGAAGCTCCATGATGGGCATCTCTAATCCTCCATCAATCCAGGATCTCTGTAACGTTTCCAAACTTGCCCCTTTCCGTCTAGAACCCCAAAGTAGGTCTACCATCAAGCTATCTAGCCTTCTAAAGTAATGGCTGGGAATTTCGTAAAGGGTTTGTTGCATTGTATATAAGCAACATGGGAGGATTTTCATCTTTATGATAGCTATCGTCCCCATGAGAGATAGAGGTAGGTCTTTCCAGAATTGTATGGATCCTCGTAGATCCTCCAATACTCTTCCAATGTTTAGTTTCAAGTAGAAGGAGGCTGTGCCTGCCAAATTGTTCCTCAGATATTGTGTCCCTTCAAACGCCCACGGGAGACCTACCTCAGGGAGCATCTCTGTTGTGCCCTCTGCAAGCCTCCCCATTTACCCGGGTTTATGTGAAGTCCCAAAAGGGCCCCACATTTTTGCAGAATGTCGAGAAGAACCGGTACCGACTTCTCTGGTTGCCGGGCATATACCAAAATGTTGTGCGCATATAAGGAGGCCACATGTTGGGTTGCGCCTAGGTGCACTACCCATGTATCCATCCGCATTCTCAGGGTGCCCGCCAATGGCTCCATAGTGGCTGCAAGCAGGAGCGGGGAAAGGGAGCACCCTTGGCAGGTCCCTCAAGTTAGCCGAAATGAGTCAGATATTAGTCCTCCATATCGCACACGTGCTGTAGGAGTTGTATAGATCAGTTGCATCCATCTTAGGAAGTCTGAACTGTCCCCGAACCTCTGTAGAACCGACCACATGAATGACCAATCAATTGAGTCCAAAGTCTGTTCTATATCTAACAGTGCCAGGACATAGTCATCTTCTAGAAGGCCATATATGTGCCAGTCATTGCAAATTATGATTGGTATTGCATGTTGGTATAAACCAAGCATGGTCGGTGTGTATCAGACGGTCCACATACGGAAGGAGGCGTGCCGCAAGAATTCCACTCAGTATTTTCATGTTGAGATTTAGGTGTGATATTGACCTGTATGATTTTGGTAACATTGGGTCCTTGTCTGGTTTTGGGATCATTACTACCAACTCCTTGCTCATGGATGTAGAATGGTCCGGGTATCCTACACCTCATAGGACCCGGATCCCCCAGCATGCTCCACGCCCGCTCACCCACCAAAGAATATTCACCTTGAGAGAAGTGGTGGGTGTAAAAAAGGCCATGTTTAATAGCATTTCATAAACATGACGTAAGATTATTCAAACATTAAAATTATTCAAATTATGAGCAACATTTATCACTTTATTAAAACATCTTCATCAGCTTGCCTAAAGCATCATTCAAATTCTCATTGCTCATAACTTCATCTTCTTTCCCCCAGCACCAAGGGGCCCTCTGGTTCGCCTCCCCCCAGGGAAGATGGCCACACAAGGTGCCGCGCACCTGTGTCTCTTGAGCGATGGGCCCCAGCCCTCGGGTCCTTGTCCGGCATTTCCAGGGCCCCACCTCTCGTCCACCAGGCTGCGTAGGAGGCTCGTACCTGTCGCCCTAGCCTCCCCAGCCAGTGGTCTCCATCCCCCTGCGGAGAGCTTACCTTCTCTCCCCTCAGTGCTGGCATAGGGAGTGCGCAAGGCGGACTCCCGTCCATTCTGGCAATCTATTAGTGTTCTAATGTCTCTTCTCCACAACGCACCCTTCTAACTACTGCCTTAAGGGGACGGGTGGGCGGGAGAATAAAGAAATTAATCGCCAGGCGACTGGCAGTAATGGGTCGCGGGGGTGTGGGCAGGTCCGGTGCTGGCGGGGAAAGAGGCCGAGGGCAGCGTGGTCTTGACCTAAATAGGTCATGGCCTCTGCCCCACGCCCCCACCGGACGTGCGTCACCCGCAAGACCCGGAAGTACTTCCCCTGGCCGGTCGCCCATAGGGCTACCGTCCAGGAGCTTCCTCCAATGAGGGCGCGGCGTGGGCCGGGGGGCCGGGCCCTAGAGGCGGGCTCGTCTAGCCTCGCCCTTTGCATAGGACCCGGATCCCCCAGCATGCTCCACGCCCGCTCACCCACCAAAGAATATTCACCTTGAGAGAAGTGGTGGGTGTAAAAAAGGCCATGTTTAATAGCATTTCATAAACATGACGTAAGATTATTCAAACATTAAAATTATTCAAATTATGAGCAACATTTATCACTTTATTAAAACATCTTCATCAGCTTGCCTAAAGCATCATTCAAATTCTCATTGCTCATAACTTCATCTTCTTTCCCCCAGCACCAAGGGGCCCTCTGGTTCGCCTCCCCCCAGGGAAGATGGCCACACAAGGTGCCGCGCACCTGTGTCTCTTGAGCGATGGGCCCCAGCCCTCGGGTCCTTGTCCGGCACTTCCAGGGCCCCACCTCTCGTCCACCAGGCTGCGTAGGAGGCTCGTACCTGTCGCCCTAGCCTCCCCAGCCAGTGGTCTCCATCCCCCTGCGGAGAGCTTACCTTCTCTCCCCTCAGTGCTGGCATAGGGAGTGCGCAAGGCGGACTCCCGTCCATTCTGGCAATCTATTAGTGTTCTAATGTCTCTTCTCCGCCACAAGGGAGACTAGGGCCCAAAGGTCCGTCGCCCTTCCCCCAACCGGCCAAGTTCTGCACAAAAGACCATATTCCATTGATCCAAGTGTCTGTGCCAATGTCAGATAAGTGAACTCCATCCTGATGAAACATGATTGGTCCTGAGATCATCTTGTGTGGAAGATGTAGCAAGCGGCCCTTCACTGAGCACAACTTTGCCAGCTCCCCATTTAGACGTCGTACTAACACATTGAGGGTCCTTGCCCGAATATCCTTGCCCCACCACTGTCGTGAGATCATGCAGGACCACACTATCCTGGCCTGCGGGAAGGTCCTCCCCAGCCATGCAAATTCAGTGAGCAGTGCTTCTTTGACCGCTAGGCGTCCTCTGTCCACCATATCATTGCCGCCCAAGTGGATGATGAGTAAATCAGGGGACTTCTGTCCCTCACGTTCACGGATGTCGTCCACGAGCCGCCGCAGGTGCCGGATGCGCATTCCTCCCACACCGTGCCACAAGAATTCGATGCCATCCAGACTAGGTGGTTTCCGCACTCGCCGCTGTTGCAATCGCACTGCTGCCCGCCGCACGAACGAGTGACCCAACACCCACACCACCTTTCTCGGCATACTAATAATTGGAAAAGAAATAGAAAGGTCAAGCATGGGCATGGTACAGGCGGAAGTCAAAGTAATTCAGGCCTAACATAACGCCTATAACAGTTGGATGACCAGCGGCCCACTCTTTTCACAGCATTGGATGACAGCCCCGCCTCTACTGCCAAAGTAGTGGGCCCTATCCTAAAGGAATGGGACGAGTACCCTGAGTCCCCTAGTCCTAGACTTCCTAAGGCCAACCGTAGTACTGCCTTGAATTGGTACTGTGAGACACACTCACCACCTTCGTGAATGAACAGCGCCTGACTCTTACCCCCTGGACGGATGGCTATGTAAGACTGCATGCATGCAACCGGGCAAATAAGAGTCTCCGGCGCCGAGGACAACTGGATCACTGCCCCTTTCCCCATCTGGTCTGTCTTTGATTTTCCAAGAATCACCTCCAGGACCCCAGAGCCCACCCTTGTGTCTCCCAACTGAAGTCCCCCTGAGTGGTCACTGCGAGATGTCCCCACAATTTCCCCTAAGCGGAATGCCCCATAAAAGGCCAAGGAAAAAATTGCAGAAAACAGAGTGCCCTCAAAAGTAGAGGAGCACAAGCTAGGTAAGACACCCAGTATGTCCCTCAAGGTCCTAACATCTAAAGGCCGTCTCGTGTCACGCTTAGGGCCCTCCCTTCTGGCCCAACCTGACAAGGCCCGCTTGACAACAAAAGATGTCCCAGGGTCATAAACTCCCGCTAATCTGGCGAAAAACCCCACCGCTGACACATGAGCCCTAGCATAAGAGAGGGATCTGCCCTGGTCGCTGAGTTGCTGTAAAAAATTAAACATCGCCTGATCAGTATGCCAACATGAGAAACCAGCCTCATGCACCAGTGTCCTGTAATGCAAAAAACCCTGCTGATATGCTTTCCGAGTGCGATCACTCAATGAGGCACCTACCAGCCCCGCTAACGCGGGGCTCCAATCTTCCACAGTGATGGTGGGAACACCGTCATCCGGTCCTCTGCCTCTGGATGATACCTCCGGAAATCCTGCAGCTTAGAACGAGACAAAGCATCAGCAGCATGATTGTCCACCCCAGGAATGTGAGCTGCCCTAAACAACAGGTTCAACTTCAAACATACCAACACCAGGCGCTTCAGTAATCTCAACATATGCTTACAGGTAGCCCCCTGGCGGTTAATGGCCTCAACTACGGACATATTGTCCGACCAAAAAATGACTGACCTGTTCCTGAACTGCTCAGCCCATATGGTCACTGCCACTAGGATTGGAAACAATTCCAAAAAGGCTATGTTTTTTGTCAGTCCACACTCATGCCACGCGTCCGGCCATTCAGCCCCACACCACCGAGGTCCCAGGATGGCCCCGAAACCAATGCTGCCTGCGGCGTCTGTGTACAACCCTAATTCTGCGCTGGACACTGGGGGGGAAGGCCAAACCACCGCGCCATTGAAATTCACCAGGAAGTCTTGCCATACTCTCAGGTCCTCTCTCACCTCTGCCCTAAGGCGAACCCGGTGGTGTTTCTGTGTTAGGCCCACCATGGCTCTGGCTATTGATCTCGAAAAGGGGCGGCCCATTGGGATTATCCTCGGAGCGAAATTCAACTGGCCCACCAACACCTGCAACTGGTGCAGGGTAACCTTGGGACCAGCTAATGCTGCCTCAATCGCCTGGGAAAAAGCCTGCACTTTGTCTGCGGGCAACCTACATTCACCCACTACTGTGTCAATCTCAATCCCAAGGAAGGACATACATGTCGCCGGGCCCACCGTCTTGCCCGGGGCCAGAGGGATATTGAATTCTCTGAACATGGCCACTAGCTGCCCCAACGCCCATTGGCAAGTTGTCGAAGCCGCTGGACCCATTACCATGAAGTCGTCCAAATAGTGCACTACCTCCTTGTGCCCTGTCCTGAACGTGAACAACCATTGGAGCATACAACTGAAGGATTCAAAATACCTGCACGAAACGGCGCACCCCATAGGCATACACTTGTCAAAGTAAAACTGATGGTGCAACTGAAATCCTAACAAGTGATAGTCCTCGGGATGCACGGGCAACAGGCGAAATGTTGACTCAATATCTGTCTTGGCCAAGATGGCGTGGGGGCCTAAGTCCCTTACCCTCCTCAACGCTTCATCAAAGGAGGAGTAGGTCACCGAACACAGAGCCGGGTCGATAGCATCATTCACAGATTCCCCTCTCGGGGCAGACAAATTGTGGATCATCCTAAATTGGCCCGGCTCCTTCTTCGGCACTACCCCTAGGGGAGAGCACACGAAACCAGGAAGCGGTGGGGCCGGGAAAGGGCCCGCCACGCGCCCCAGCCCGCGCTCATTCTCTACCTTAGCCTCCACTACCGCTGGCTGTGTTCTAGCAGACAATAAATTATTGCAGTATCCCACAGGAGGGACACCCTGGGCTGGAATACGAAACCCTTCAGAGAAACCAAGGTACAACATTTTGGCTGCAGGTCGGTCAGGGTACTGATTCAGCCAAAAAATCAGTTTCCCAATATCCACAGGGGTGGGCAGCTTATGGCTGGGCAGGTTTAGTCTCCCTGCCCCCACCTCCCTTTTCTTTGGACTTTTTGATGCATTTGAATTCAGGATGGGATGGATGACTGCAGAAGGAGCACGCATGTCTGTATCTGCACTTCTCAGCGGACCATGTGCACACTTTTCTATTAAATTGCCAACAGGCCCCCCTCTTTTCTCCAGGCCCTCCCTGTGAGGTCCGAAAGGGCTGCCTGCTGACTTGTGACCCGCCTGACTTGCCATTCACACTCTCAAGCCATACATTGACTTCTACCTGATCCCAGCCCATTTCTGGGTCCTGTACCTTCTCCCACCTGAAATCCCTATCATAATCCAACCATGCCGTACCACCATGCGTCGTGTGCGCCTTCAAAATCTTGTGCATGTAAAATATCAAAGAGCCTGCCAGCTCTGGCCTCTTCTCAATAACCACAGTCATGAACACCTGGAATCCAAAAAGCCAGTTTGTAACAGATTCTTCCACCCTAGGCCTTCTGTCCTTATGGTAACCATCCTTTCCTTCCCTTTCCTTGCTCTCAACATCCACTCTCTTGGGTCTGATCAACGAGAACATATCTACATATTCCCCTTTCCAAATTTTTTCCTTCAGTTCTGGAGATACGTGCGTTGCCAAGCGGCCTGGTTTAGATAACACATAACCCCGGCCCCCTCCAGTCTTGGCACCCCCAACGGGTTCCTTATTCGCGCTCTCAGGCTTACCTCCTGAAGGGCTAGTAGTATTTGAAGGGGCCGAGACCCCCGCTTGCGCCGCCGGGACCCTCGATGCCTGCGCCTTAACCAACAGAGCTAACTGTTCCCTAATCTCAGCGAGGGGGCCCACCTCAGCATTTGCTGGGACCCAAGGTGCAACTGCCGCCGCCACGGGCGCTACCGCTGGCAGGGGGGGCGCAACCGCTACACACGGGGGATTAGTTGCCCCACCGACCCCCTGGAATGGCTCCCCCTGGGTCAAAGCCCTTAACACGCTCAATATCTCATTCAGGGCACCCCCTGATTCAGGCTCTGTAGGAGGCACCGGTGGGGGGACGCTCGCGGGGGGAGGAACAGTCGTCATTGTATTACCCGGCACCACCGGGGCTGATCCCAGTGCTGCAATGGCCCCTCGGATTTCTTCTAAGATCCCCCCTGACGCGCCTGCAGCAGGTTGCACAACTGGGGCGGTAGGAGCGCTGCAATGAGGAACCACTGGAACTTGAAGCAAGGGGGGGGGGCACTACTGTGATCTCCGGCTCGAAGGGCACAGGGACCCGAGGCAAGGGAGGGGGCACTATCAAAATCACGGCTCTAATGGCACGCCCATTGGCCGCCCTGCGTTAGCGCCCTTGGCCCCTGCGAGCTTCCTCTGTCGGCTGCTGTGACCGCCCTGAGATTGCCCTCTCGGCTTTTTCACTAGGGGCGGGAAGGCCGCCTTGGGGGGAACCCCCTGCCTGCGTGGGCGTTCCACGGTGACTGGCGCTTCCTCCTCGGGTTCGGAGGGGGGCACCTCGGCCTCCCCCTCGCTGCTCTCATCTTCCCTGGTAAATTTGGCAAGTAAAAGGGAAAGAAGCTGTGCAATTTCTGGGTCCTTATCCTTGCGCTTATGTCCCTGGATCCTGGGCGGCATTTCTACCACTGCGCAGCTAACACTCCCTCTACCTTCGCCTCGAGCGCTGCTGCTACCCTGCCCTGCGCTAAACCGCGTCGCCAGGTGAGGGTGCCGGAGTCCCAATTTACCCTCGAGGTCACTGAAAGCGCACGCGGGCCCCCGAGACACCCCCTGGTCAACAAGCAAAGGACGGACAAACAAACAAGGAGGCTGGAAAACCTAGTCTCGGTACTCCCGCGCACGCCCCCAGCACAGCGGGCCCCGACACCCTACCTGAAGAGTTGGTCGCTGCTCTGTCCACCCCGGTTCACCAGCACCCGTCTGCTTCCCGGATCTGCAGCCACCCGATCTCCGCCGGATCCTCCTGGGGACACGCCGATAAGGGAGCGACTACGGGGGAGGGGAAGCTATCGTGGCCGAGAATGAATAAAGAAATTAATCGCCAGGCGACTGGCAGTAATGGGTCGCGGGGGTGTGGGCAGGTCCGGTGCTGGCGGGGAAAGAGGCCGAGGGCAGCGTGGTCTTGACCTAAATAGGTCATGGCCTCTGCCCCACGCCCCCACCGGACGTGCGTCACCCGCAAGACCCGGAAGTACTTCCCCTGGCCGGTCGCCCATAGGGCTACCGTCCAGGAGCTTCCTCCAATGAGGGCGCGGCGTGGGCCGGGGGGCCGGGCCCTAGAGGCGGGCTCGTCTAGCCTCGCCCTTTGCAGCATAAACCTCCATAAGGAGATCCACCAGTTGAGGACCAAACCATTGATAGAAATAAATCGGGATGCCATCGCTTCCAGGGCTCGTTGCCGGCCTGAGATTCCTGATGGCTGCCATCACCTCCTCCTTGGTGATCGGGCCCTCAAGAGCTCCTGCTACCTCCGGATCCAACTGTGAGAGATCCAGAGAGGCCAAAAAGTCCCAAACTGTGGCCGGCATAGGGGATGTACATTTCCCGTATACCCTGCCCAAATGTTTGCCAAGGTTTCTATTATTTCTTGTTGTGTGTATACTGGTTTCCTGTCACTATCCTGCTGCATCAAGATGGGTACCCTAGATGTGTCCCGCTTCACTAAGCGGGCTAGGAGGGCTCCAGTCCTATACCACTCCATATGGAGGCGCCGGTGGTGTGCTTTATATGTATATTATTTCAACCTACTCCAGCCTACTCCAGTCCTTAGTAGTGTAGTTGTAGATCTGTGAATGGACACTAGTGATGCTCTTATAAACCCTGGATGAGTAGAGTACAGATGAATATTGACACTAATGGTGCAGTGCATCCAACTTCGCTCCTGGTTTGTTACAGAGAAAGACAATATAGGGGGAAAATTGGAAATTGAGGTAGCACTCCGTTCTGTTGGTGTTAGGAAGAAAGAGGTAGCCCTTTGGTATAGAGAATTGCTGAATTCGGAAGAGTCCACAGCCACGCCCCTAAACCAGGTTTGGAGTGCATCTGTCTTTGAGGCTTCTGCCGCCGAGCTCTATGAAAGATCTCTTAAATTCTTATATAGGTATGTTAAGTCGGCCTCATTGAAAAAGAACCACTATTTTGTATTAAATAGGTTGTATTTCACGCCAAAAAAAATAGCAAAGTTTGTTTGTCCCTCCCCTTTATGTCCAAAGTGTAATTCAGCAGAGGCGAACGATATTCACATGTTCTATGATTGCCCTGTGATTGGTCCCTTTTGGACAAAAGTAGGAGAGACACTGGATAGTGTTTTAAAAGTAAATATTGGTCTGAATGGGGTGAGGGTAATATTCGGGTTGGACTCGGAAACTACTAACGAGCTCAGTGAGGAACAGATTGCCTTATTTTTTACTCTAATTATTATTGCTCGCAGAGAAATTTGCATGTTATGGAAAGATCCAGCCCCCCCACTATATGATAAATGGCTACAGTCTGTTCTAAAAACTGCACGGCTTGAGTTGGGGGCTATATATATTAGAAATAGCACAGTTTGGCTCCCACTTTGGGAATGGGCACTCGAGTTGAGGTTGGTATCTGATTCCGAGATTGTCCAATGATTACACCGGACCCCGGGATAAAGGGGTAGCCAGGTCGGCTTCAGGTGCAGCAAGGACCCCGACCCTGGGTGCACAAGAGAGAAGAAAGGGTTGTTGGTGTCTTTCTTTTGCAAGTACCAACGGTGAGATAAGGACAAAAAAAAAACCAAAAAAAAATGGTGCAGTGAGGGATGCAGACGCTTGTGAAACTGTTAGAATTTTAGGAGGAGGGGGTATGGATGAATATTGGCAGTAGTGATGCAATGAGGGATGCAGATGATTAAATACACTGGTGATAAATGTATAAATGTGGGAGGCATAGGATACAGATGACTACTGCCACTCGTGATTCAGTGAGAGATGCAGATGGAAAACGGTCCTAGTGATGCAGTTATACACCTGGGAGGAGGCGGGTACGGATGACTATTGGGACTGGTGACACAATGAGGGATGCAAATGATTAATTACGCCAGTGATGTAGTTATACATCTGGAAGGCAGATGATACCCATGACTATTGGCAATAGTGATTCAGTGGTGGACGAAGATGACAAATGACACTACTGAAACAGTTATAATTCTGCCAGGCGGGGATAGCACTAGTGATGCACTGACGGATACAGGAGATTAATGATTCCAGTGATACAGTTATAAATCTGCGTGGAGACTAGAAGCACTAGTGATGTACTGAAGTATGCAGATGACAAATGGCACTTGGGAGGGAGGGGGAAGACCAGACACGGAACCATTTTGTTGTGTGTAAAAGGCTTCTTTAATGAAACTGGTGCACATTACAATACTATATCTGGCAACTGTCTTACAAAACTAAAACCTCGCTATATACCCACCAACATGCCCCCACCCTGCCATTAGCATGTAAGCAACATTGCAAGGTATTGTAATTGAAATATACACTATTTTTAACCAACATCCTATGCCTGCCTCTCTAAAACTATAAAATCACCAAAGTTCTACAACTGAACCTTAAATTACCTGCCTACACTTTCCCTTTCCCTTTCCCTGCCCATGATCCCGACTTTCAAAGGTAACCAAAAAAACTTCTGCCAACCCTGGCAAACTTTTAAAACCCCCACACAACACCAGTTTCAAGCGACAATACAACTTCCCCTTGCACACCTGTTTCCAACAACAAAGCCAGAAAACCATAACCCTAAAATACAGTATGAAAATCCAATTAACAAAAAAATGGGCATCGGGGGAGAATTTCTTCCCTACTACGCTCTGCTCTCAGCCACCAGGTCACCAAACCTAAAATGGTGGCTGGGAGCCAGAGGCCGCCAGAATTATGGGCATTGGCCTACGATTGGTATACAAAAATATAGCCCAACGACCTAAAAAATGGAAGCCCCGGGGGCTGCCCCCCCCCCCCCCCCTCCCAAACTGCTCGGTGGGAGACCTCCCTTCGGTCGGCTAACCCCCTAAACGCCCTTGGGAGGGAGGGGGTAGACCATTTTGTTGTGTGTAAAAGGCCGCTTTATTGAAACAGGTGCCCATTACAATAATATACCTGGCAACTGTCTTAAAAAACTAATACCTCGCTATACACCCCATAACTGATGCCTGACCCCACCCCTACGATCCCCAGAACCAGCCCCGACCCTGCCATTAATATATAAACAACATTACAGTGTATTGCAATTAAAACTTTTATTAACCAACATCCTATGCCTGCCTCACTAAAACTATAAAAGCACCAAAGATCTACAACTAAAACTTAAATTACCTGCCTACCTTTTCCCTGCCCTTGATCCCAACTTTCAGCGGTAACCAAAAAACTTCTGCCATCCCTGGAAAACTTCTAAAAACCCCACCACCCAGAAAAGGGGGCGTGACCACAACCCATTTTTTACCCCCCCCCCTTCCTGTTCTACTCATCTGCCCCTTTGCCTGTGTGCCTATGCACATTTAAAGACCTAGCCAACACGTCCCTGACTTCCAGGAGGCATAAGTCCATGCCCATCCTAGAGAGGTATACACCATCATCCTTGAAAAATACCACTGTATCAAAACGTATCTCTGAGTGGCTAATCCTTCCAAAACCCAAATTCCTACAAAAATGTGCCGTTTCTGTTCACTTTCTGCCTAGCTCTATCAATAGCACCTGGATTGACAGCTCCACACCAAACCTGCGGGGCACAAACTCATTTCATAAAACAAAACAACCTGCCCACTGCTCCTTAATCAAAGCCAAGTCCCTTTTCATACTCTTCATCAAAACCAAGCCCTTTTCCTTGCACAGGTCGTTCTCGCCAAGGTGTAACACCAATATATTGAGGCACCTACTGTCCAACATCCATTTATTCAGACAGGGAATTAGCTCCTTCCAGCACATGCCCCCTTTGCCCCTCCAAAGAACTTTAAGCATGCGTTTGTTAAAACCTAAATTTAAACCAAAGTAGCTTTCTCGCGCCTGCAGTTGCGCCCATTTCAGAAAAGAGTGCCCCATGACCCAAATGGTCAAGTCCTCTGCCTGTGGGCGGGGCACTGTTAGAAGCCGGCGTTCCCGCGCACACCGCTATTGTCAAGTGCGCGACCCGGACCCTCCCGCTCCCATGTTAGGTCAAGAAAGGACACCGTCCGAGACAGCCCTGCTTACCCCCTTAGTAGCTTGACAAGAGCAGCCAGGCTTATCTCCAAGGCACGAGTGTTCAGTATGTGCAACCACGCCCACAGCAATCCCCATGATGTCACCACAAATGGACTCCACACAAGTTTGTATAAAACGAGTATACTTTATATAAAAAGATATACGAAATGACCACACGATACAACTCCCACATATATACACTGGGAAATATTGTTTCTGGTGGGTTGGGCGGTCCTAATCTCCAACCACCGCTTCTAACCAACAGTTTCGCTGACTTTTAACCGTTCTCAACAGGTTAGGTATGTTGTATCACTAGATTCAAACACGTTGTAAAATACAAAGAATACTACTTAACGAGGGGTTCCTGTACAGTGCCACAGTGAAACAATGCAATGCGTAGTGTCAAGATCATGTACGGAGGCAACACAAGATAATGCAACTCAGTTCGCTACCAGCATACACTGTTCTAGGAAGAAATACAGCAATGCGTAATGCTTCAATTATGTACAGTGCGATAGGAAGACAATGCAATGCATATCACCACCAGCATGCCCTGTGCAAGGAAGGAATGAGGTAATGCATCATAGTGCAATTCAGTACAGTGCAGTAAACAACCAAGGCAGTGTGCTACGCTATGATCCTTATATTCTTGCAAGAGAAACATAATATAGTGCGTAGCACACTAATCCCTGAGTTCGTTAAGTGTCTATAGCGTCAGACGTTGTCCAATAGTTCGATAGTTTGTTAGCAGCAAATATGCAAAGTGTTATACAACTGTTGTTAAAAGTTGTGCGACCGGTTGCCCCCAACAGGGATCAACAATGACACCCAAGTTCCACTCCGGCCCCTGGCCCCTGTACTGCCCCATCCAGGACCATCATGGACCAAGATCTGGGCTGAAGCAACAGGCACACACAGCTGCCAGGCCCCCATCCCGCCCCAGGTGATGATCCACTTTACTTGGGGGCATGACCCCACTCTCCTCTCCTGCATCAGCAGCTTGGCCTCACTCCAGAACCTTTCTCACCACGGGCAAGACGCGCTCGGGCCGGTAGTTCAGCTCCTGCGGGGCTGCCGGTCTGGGCCACCAACGTTCAGCACAAACTCCTTCCACGAAGCCTTCCACACGACTCTGATGCTACCTCACATTGCCTTCGAGGGCCCGATCACTTGGCCCTCCTCTCCAGCGCTGTTAGGACTTCTTCGTTCCCCGGTGCGCACCACTCCCTGATACTCCTCACCAGCACCTCCGGTGGAACCTTCGACACGCACCTCCGGCGCGTCCGAGACTCATTCCGTCTCCTGGTGCGCACGGTCTTCAGGCACTCTCCACTAACGCCCGGGATGTAACACGACACGCATACTGCGCATCTAAGTCTCACCTCTCCTCCTGGTGCACATGAGGTACCAGGCGCTCTCCACCAACGCGCTGGCTGCACCAGCACACGCCGACCTGCGTGTCTGAGACTAACTCCTTCTTAGTGCCCACGATGTCCCGGCACTCTTCACTAGTGCCTGGACTGCACAACGACACACACCCCTTGTGTGTCCCAAATCTCGCCTCTTTTCCACGATGCCCACAATCCAGAGGCGCTCCAACAACTTTAGCAGCACCAAGACATGCACCCTGCGCATCAGAGTCTTGATTCGCTCGGGTGCCCACGATCACCTTATGCACTCCTTCGGAGGTCTATGGCTGCCATGACATGGTCTCACCACCGCACCACTTGAAGCTTCCTGGAAACGTTTATGTTCCTGTGTTTCTGAACAGGGAGCCAGCTCACCTTGGGCCCTTGGGGTACAGGACGCAGCACACAGCAAAGTCCTGCTCAGGAAGAAAGTGGGACACCACCCACTGCAGCACCCCCCCAGTCTCTCCTCGGTCAAGAGCCACAAACTGCCCACAAGCCCCAGATCACAAAGCAAGTGTCAAGTGTCTCCCGCAGCCTATTCAGCAACTCTTCCTGAGGCAGAGGTTTTCTTCCCGATCGTGGACAGGCCGAAACTGTCAGAGACTCGACCAGTCCACGGCATCTTCAAAGCGCTCCCAGCACTTCTCTGAACGATACCGAGACCATTCTCTATGACATCGTCAACATAATTTAACCAATGTCTTGGGGTTACAGTTCTTCCAGTTATACCCCTCTTTGTCTTTGAAGTTTCCTTGTGCTCAGGGGTCCCCGAACCCACCCTAAATCAGTCTTGCATATCTCCCTCCCAGTGTCACCATCCTTTCTTTGATAATGGGGGCCTGGATCTTTTTTTTTAAAACAGATTTTATTAGTCTGCACAAACAGAAATATAAAGCCCTGAGCTCCGGAGTCTAATGCACACATCAACAAAACAAATATAGCATAGCCAGACAATTTGTTCTTTTTTTTAAAATAAACTAAACACCCCCCCCCCTGATTGCGCTGCTGCCACTTATATGCAGTAATATATACATTGATTACACGCCAGTTCCATCAGAGCGCTATTGACGTACTCCAACCACCCCCTACAGTGAAAGTGCCAGAGGGAAATCACTCTCCGGAGGAGGGTCCAAGTCCAGCCCCCTATAGTCAGCCCATCGTTTCCAAATTCGAAAGTGCTTACGGGGCACCCTCTGGCCAGGAAGATGGGCTGCTCCAGCCCCATACAAAAGCCCATGCCATTCTTCCAAGCAGCCAGGGGCGGAGCCAAGGGTGCCACCAGGCTCGAGCAATATCACGTTTAGCCAGGGTGAGACCAAGCAGCAACAAGTGACGTTTGTAGTGATTCCCCCTACCCCCACCATAACATGCAGTAGTGCCAATTTCGGATCCCTAGGCAGCTCCCACGCCAATACTTCTGAGAGACAGCGGAAGACCCCGGTCCAGAACCTATGCAACCCGGAACAACCCCATGTGGTGTGTAAAAGTGTGCCAACCTCTGACCCGCAGCGCAGGCAGTCCGGAGAACTTATCATACCTGCCTTCCATAGTCGCTCCCTAGTGAAGTATGTGCGGTGGAGGAATTTGAATTGTATGAGTCTCAGGCGTGTGGAGATTGCCGCCCCCCTAGGACGTGCCAGGGCCTCCATCCAGTCTTCCTCCTCCAACTCCCCCACATCCCCCACCCACGCCACTCGCAGCTTCTGTAGGTCAGGGGAGCAACGTCGCACCAAGGACTGGTATATACGGGACAGTTTTTTGTCTGGAAGTTCCCCCATGAACAGTTGGGCCTCAAGTGGGCTAAAGTCTGGGAGAGAGTCAATGTCCGTCAAATATGGTGTCAAAGCATGTGGGAATTGGAGGAATCGAAAGAATTGAGAACGGGGCATCCCGAATTCAGTCTGCAGGTCCCGGAAAGACTTCAATGTAGCACCCGACATGACATCTCCCAGAGAGGAGATATCTATGGCATCCCACCCACCAAACCTCCTAAGGGTCTCCAAGTGGGGCAAGCGGCCATTGCACCAAAGAGGGGTCTCCCGAGTGAGGATATTCCACCATTTCATCCTGCATAGCGCCTGCCGCCAGATAGAGAAGACCACCTGCGTGGCGGAAGGAAGACCCCGCCGGAGCGGCGCCGAGTAAAGTAGCGTGTGGACAGATGACGAACCCATCAGGTGACGCTCCACCTCATAGGCTGGATAGCCCCTGTCGCCGTACCACCAGTCATTAAGGACCAAGAGATGCGCTGCCTGGTAGTATGAGAGGATATCGGATGTGGCAAGGCCACCTGCATACATGGACAGGAAGCAAGTCCGGAGTGCCACCCTTACGCCCCCCCCCCCACAGAAACCCACTCAGCGCCGAGTTGACCTGTTGAAACCAGCGGAGTGGAATAGGATATGGATGGTTCTGCAGTTGGTATTCAAGCCGCGGGAGTGCCACCATTTTGAATAGGGCCCATCTCCCATAGATAGACAACGGCATACAAGACCACACCTTCAGATCCACCTGTGTGCGATCCCAGACTGGAGTGAAGTTGCGAGCTCGGGAGACTCCCACACTTTCAGACAAATAGTCTCCCACGTACTTCATCCCCCCGGCAGCCAACTGTAAGTCCACCGCCCATCCACCAACCGTCTGTCCGTCGCCCAGCACCCACAAGGTGGACTTACCCGGGTTCACATACAGGCCCGAAGATTCCCCGAAAATCTGCAGGATGCGCAGCAGCCGTGGCCCAGACCGATCCAGGTCCGTGAGGAAGAACAGCACATCATCTGCGTATAACGCTATCTTATCAGTAAGGCTGGAGGACCACCAAAAACCCTTGAGCTGGGCGTCAATACACACCCGCGCGGCCAAGGACTCCATAGCCAGCACGAACAGATACAGGAAGAGGGGACACCCCTGTCGCGTACCCCTCTGAACCGGAAAGGGCCGAGAAACCGCCCCCCAACACGAACGGACGCAGTAAGACCAGTGTATAACAGCTGTATGTAGGCCAGAAAGCGAGGATCCAAGTTGAGGTGCCGTAACAGGGCGAACAAGTATGTCCAGCTCAAGGAATCAAAGGCACGATCCATATTCACTAAGAATAATTCAGTCAGCTCACCTAAACACCTCCAGGCAGAGATCGCCACCTGGGCCCGCCTGATATTGTGCCAGGTCGCCCTCCAGGGCATGAAGCCCGCATTGTCCGGGTGTACCAGGTCTGCAATATAAGGCTTAAGCCAGTTAGCCAGGGCTTTGGCCAAGACCTTGGCCTCCGTATTAAGTAGCGGTATGGGGTGGTAGGACACGTGGCTCTCCGGGCGTCGGCCCGGCTTCAGAAAGACCACAACCTCGGCATGCCTCCAGTCCGGCAAGAGCACTCCACCCTCCCGCGCCTCCTCAATTACCGGACGCAGCCAGGGGCCTAGCTGCACATGAAATCTCTTAAAAAATTCACAAGGGAAACCGTTGGGGCCCGGCGCCTTCCCGGGGTTGAGCTCACCCAAGGCCGTGCCCAACTCCTCGTCAGTGAACGGCTTGTCCAATAAGTCCCGTGCCTCGTCAGGGACCTACCGCGGGGGGAGGTCATCTATGAACCGCTGCACAACCTCGACCGACAGGCACTCCTGAGGTGCATACAGCCCCTCATAATATGTGGCAAAGCTCTCCGCGATAGCCGACGACTCAGAAACCGGCGATCCTGCCGAGTCCAATAATTGGGGCAGCGGTTGGGCATGAAAAACGCCCTGACACAGGCGGTGGAGCATCCTACAGGATTTGTCCCCCAACTGATACACCCGACTACGAGTAGCCAACCAGGCCTGTCGTGCCTCATCAAGTAGGACCGCTGCATACTGCTGCTGAATCAAGACTAAATTCCGTCCTATAGATCTACCACCTTCCTCCCTGCCCCTACTTTCCAAGACTACCAACTCCGCCTCCCGCCGCACCAGATCCCACCGCCTCTCCGCCCGGGCCGCCGCGCACAAGGAGATGTCCACCCCACGTAGGGTAGGTTTCATGGCTTCCCAAAGGGTCGTCGAGGAGTCAACTGAGTCACTGTTGGCCGTCAAGTAATGATCTATATCCTGAGTCATATGTTCTCTATAGTCAGTGTGTAGCAAGTGCCATCCAGACATCCGCCATCGGAATGGGTGCCTGGCCGGGCCTACACGAAAAGTAAGAGCCACAGGTGAGTGATCGGACAGGGCCCTCGGCAGGATGTCCGAAGACACGATTCTCTGGGCCAATCCTCTGGGAATAAATAAGTAGTCCAACCTGGAGAACGAGCCATGCACCGAGGAAAAATAGGTATACTCTCCGGGCGCGACATGCCCATACCTCCAGACGTCCACCCAGTCCAGGCCTGTGGCAAGGGCTCGGAGCTTGGTGGGGTGTCCCTTCACTTCCATGTCTGTGTCGGTCGCCCCTCTCTGCCACCGATCCATGTGTACGTCCATCACATCATTCCAATCCCCCCCAACTATAGCAAGGGTGTCCGGCATCACATTCCAGAGGGACATGACCTTTTCGGCCAGGGACCACTGCAGCGGCGGCGTGGCATAAATGCTACCAAGTGTCACCCTGTCGCCCCCAACCCTTCCCTGGACAAAGATGTACCTGCCCTGGGGGTCGGACCAACTCCGTTCATGTATGAAGGAAACTCTGCGATGTATAAGGACAGCAACCCCCCGGGAGCCCCTCGTGAAACCTGCGTGGTAAGCATGTGTGTACTCAAATCGTTGTAAGCACAGCTCCTTTGTACCCATTAGGTGGGTTTCCTGAAGCAGCAGAGCATCTACCCCGGCCCGCTTGGCATAGCGAAGGACTGCCCCCCCCTTGACTTTATCTAACACCCCTGCACATTCCAACTCATAAAGCGCAGTGTGCCTGGAGCTACCCGCCCCCCATCCTGAACAGTTGACATTATAAAAGGGCATTGTGTGGGCAGCGGCGGCCCCGACGGTCCAGCATGCAAACATCCCAGTGTAAACACCACAGCAACATAAGCGCAACCAAAGCCACCCCACCCCAACACCCCCGCCGTCACCCCCCATCCCGCACCTCCCAACATGGAAGCACCTGTCGCAGCCGGATCGTGGCCTGGCCCCCAACGGGGGACCGAGAGCCACCTCCTCCAATGGATCCCCTGAACATACTCCATAACTAGGGGATCGCCACCCCTACCCATCCACTCTTACAGGGCAGGTGTCCAGCCCAAAACAGTGCACCTGAGCACTCCGATAGCAAACATGGAGTTCAATGTGAAAGTCGCAGTCTTGATTTCACTCCCCTTGGCAACCCCTGCTCCGGACCAGGCTGCGGAGACGCGGAGCCCACACGAGAGATATGGCCAGATTCAGATCTTCTACGACGCCTCTGTTGACTTCTCAATCCGGCACGGACCACTCCACTCGAGGATGAGTCAGAGTCGCCTTCCAAGGGCGCATTGACCCTGATCTTGACTGTCTCGTCTGTCCATTGGAACACTTCCTCCGGGAAATCAAAGAACAGCATGCGGGGCTTGTAGATGACACAAAGCCTCGCAGGATAGAGCAAGGCATATTGAAGTTTGAGGCCGCGAAGACGGGCCTTGGCTGCTAGAAACAATTGCCTCTGTTGCTGAACCATCCTCGTATAGTCGGGGAAGATGAGGATAGTAGCGTTGCCAAGCATGAGCGGAGCCTTCACTCTCGCCTGTTTCAGGATAGCGTCCCGGTCAGAGTAATTTAAGAACTTGGCGATGATGGGCCTCGGACGCGAACCCACAGGGGGCTTCTGCATGAGGGCCCGATGAGCCCGCTCCACCACGAAGCAGCGGGAAAGAGTGTCCGGGGGAGCCATCCCTCCAGCCATTGGGCCAAGAAGTGTTCCACTTGTCCCCCTCACATCCCTCCGGAAATCCAACAAAGCGCAGGTTGTTCCACCGCGCCCGCCCTTCCGCATCCTCCACCCGCATGGCCAGGCCCTTCTGTAGCTTCTCCATCACCGCCATCATTTTCTTTAGTACAGAGACGTCGTCCTCCACTTCGGAGATGCGGGTTTCCGCACTTGTAATTCTCTCAACTGCGTTCCGTAGATCTTGGCGGAGCAGCATGACATCCGCCCCAACCGCCCCAATCTGTGTGATAGCAGCCAGTAAGCCTGAGATCCAGCAGCACCGGACGCCGAGCCGGTTTCAGTGAACTTGTCCAGCGTCCTTTGCTTAGAGTGGCCACCACCCGCATGGCCCCACGTCATGCCGGCCGCAGCAGCTAGCCCAGGAACCGGCCCCCCAGTACTAATGTCTGTCACTGTTCGGGGCCCGCAGGTCCACAGAGGTCCAAGTGGGCCGACTGATCAACCACAACTGCCCACTGGCCCGCGCAGCTCTTCAGAGAACAGAGGTGGGATAGGAGTTTCTGGGCAAGGCGCCAAGTCACCCTCATGCCAGTCCAGGAGAGTGAGACCCTGGGCCCCCCTCGAGCCAAGGCACGGGACCCCACCGACCACCTCCGGGGCCCAACCTGACCCCCGAGTCCACAGTCCAATAGTGCAGGAATAGCCGAAGTGGTAGGTCACAGGCAGGTCCGCCAGCGAGCTGCACCCACCCGATCAGGCCACAGGGCCCCCAGCTCAAGCCACGGGCTGATAATGCTGCCGCCGGCCACGATGTATCTCCACAGGGGGGGCCCCAACACAGACACCCCACCACTGGCCTCAGGGACCAGCCCACGCCTCCCACCGGGGCCCGATCTAGCCCCCGAGCTCCCAAACCCCCCAGGGGGGGTCCCAGCCCAACAGGACCAAGCCAACCACAGCGGACACGGGGGGCCCCCAGGCGCCTGCAACCTCCTCCAGGCGGGCTCTACTCACCGCAGGGCACACGGTACAGGTAGGCAACCAAACCGCTTCTGCCCGGCTGAGCCACATGCGACGGGGCCCCCGACACCCTCCTGGTCCACAGGGCAGTCCAGCAGGGCCCCCAATCCGTCACCGCAGCAATCTTCTCCGGGGATGCTGGATGTAGCAAAATGGCGTCCGCTCCCGCCGACCGCCTTCGGAGCCGGCAACTCCGCTGCCCAACCGGGCACCTCAGCACCTTTCTCCACTCCCCGGGGGGTGATCACAGGCCCACTGGCCCCAGGATATGAGCGCGCTCAGCTCCACGGGTCCAGGAGTGAGTTGCACCCCGGGCACGCTGCCTCTCCAGCTCCCGGCCGCCTCAGACAAGCGCGCCCGGCCCGGGGAGTGCCAAAATCGAGGCCCTGGTCTCAGGCCCAGCCACATCCGGTAGGCCCCTCTGCCTCGCCGGACAGCCGCTCGCCCTACGGCGCTGCCACAGGACCGCAAACACCACCGGATGATGCCCCCAGAAAGGGGCAGTGTGCCACAGCGCTGGGTGCCATCAGGAGCGCTCAGGGCCAAGATGTATAGGCAGGATGATAGCCGGCTGGTCAGAGCTCGTGCTCTACACGACCGCCATGCTCGCTGGCTAAGCCACGCCCTCGGGGCCTGGATCTTTAATCACTCAGAGGGAGATGGGTCTATTGTTTTATGGCTCTGAACCAGGCCTCTTCACCTCACAAAGCCTCTCCTTCTCCCCGTTCCAAGTGTAGGGCAGCCTGGCGCCGTCTCCACCCCTCCCCTGGGGCACAACCTCCCTCAGCCTTTCTCACCTCTCCTAGATCCATCCAGGCAGGCAATTCACATTCTGCTGAGACATACAAAAAGGTCTAAAGCACAAACTCGCCCATTTTCTCAAACAGCTGTTTCTGGACACACAGCGACCAAACCATCTAGCCAAAAAGATGCATTATGATGCTGTGAGTTCAGACATAGCAAACTTCACTGTTCCATTTCCAATTCTTGGGAAACTAGGCTAACAATAATAGATCAAGCTTCCCCCATTCTGTCCTACGGACAGGATGGCCTTTCACCAGGGAAAATAAAATGGAGCATTTTCCATTGTCAGGGCCTTGCACCAGTGTCCTGCCTTTTACCTAAACAGCACCCTGCCTAGGGGTTACCCAGGACGTCCTACAGGGGTGCCCCATGTGTATGCAAAAGGGAAAATAAGGCCTGACAAGTGGTAGCACTTGTCAGGACAACATGCTAATTTAGCATAATGCAACAGGCACCAAACCTGAAATTAGAAAAATTAACTTGAGTTTCATACATTGCTGCCCATTGCACGCGCCCTTTCCCTTCCCACATAACGCCTGAAACCATCAGAAGACCAGTGGCCCAGATGCATGATATCCTCTTGTGCCCAGCCCCTGTTGCTCGCCTCTGTTGGTGCCCCAATGCGGAAAGAGTGTGTCGCAAAACCTACCCCATCTACCTGATGAGGTGCAAAGCTTTGCGTGAAACTACCTGTAGCTGGTAAGCTGTTACCCTGCTCTCACTGGAGTGTTTGAATACAGCCCCCCGACCTTCCTGATAAGCTGAACCATTGAACTGCCCACCTGAGCGGGCATGTAGTAGGGGCTCCCCTTGCTAACCCATTTTCCTAACCCCTTCTGGTCTGTTTTGGACAGGCTCAACCATATTTGCACCCCACCATATTTGCACCCCAGTCTTGTGAGGGACTACGTCCTGCCAGCACACAGCCCCTCCCCTCTTGTTACCCAGTAATTATGATGCTCTAAAAGTACCAAAGAACATCCAATCCATGAAAGTCAAAAACAGGCACATCTCTAGCTCGTCCTTGCATACCTCTGGTAGTAATTCCAATAACCGAATCAACATCCGCCAAAAAAGCGGCTTCCTAAGCTTTCGCCCTGAACCTCTCTCCCTGGCCCACCTTTCTAGAATTCGAGTTCCTAATTCCCCTGCTGCCAGAGCGTAGCCCCATAGCAGCTTACTCATGAAGGCGATACCTGCCAGCTTCCCGGCGATTGTAACCCTCGACAAACCTTTGTCAATAAGATCCAATATAAACTAAATGACATCCTCCGACCGCTGCCAACCCTCGGCACGCCAATGGGCGCCTGACCGCAGAAACTCTTTCCATGCTAAACTGTATGCCACCCAGGCTGATTCTGACAATGACTCTACCACCAATTGTAGCATCCTATGTTGCCTAGATACCACAAATGGGGAGGCATTGGTGTCGGGGTCCTGTCAGCATCCTTGGCCAGCCCACGGAATCTCCCCCACTGTGAACGAGACAAAGCTTCCACTATGTCATTGTCCACTCCCGGCACGTGTAAAGCCCTGGAAGCGATATTGTGTCTAAAGCAGCCCAACACAAATACTCCTAGCAGTTTTAAAACCAGCTCATCCCTTACAGACTGGTGATTCACAATTTCGACTACTGCCATGTGGTCCACCTTAAGGAGAACTTTCTTATGAGCTAATTCTTCCCCCCAGAGTGTTACCACTACCACTAAGGGAAAAAACTCCAGGAAAGCTATGCTTCTGCCACCGTCTTTCCAATTTGATGGCCATTGCTCTGCGCTCAACCTCCCCTGCCAGAACAAGCCCAAGCCCTTGCTGCCTGCTGCATCAGAAAAGATCTGTACGCCCCATGTCAGGTCCACTTCTCTGCTACTGTTCTAGATCGGAACCTGGGAGGAGGATGAGCTAGAGAGCCAATGATGCTTATAGAGGGGCATTAGATTAGGGGAAGGAGGATGCCACTGTCTATTTGCACCAGTGATGCAGCGATGCTTCCATGGACTGTGTTTGACTAATAGCTCTAATGGTGTAGTTTTAAATGTGAGAAAGGATTAAACAAATTAGATTGACACTACTGATGCGATTGTGATGCTACAGAATAGTACAGATGTCTTTTCTCTCTCTTTTCTAGTGATACTTCTTTTGGGACACAGATGATGAATTGAACTAGTGGTCTAGATATATATTTGGAAGGAGGATGAACTAGATAACTAGTGCTGGCCCGGGGATACGCAGAAGACCAGGGGCACGATGATGCAGGTATCAATTTTCACTAGTGATGCAGCGATGAGACCATGGGCTGAGTATGACTCATGATTCTTGTGATGTAGTTTACATTTGGAAAAGGGTGAAACTGATGAGATTTGAACTAGGGATCCAATGATGATACTATGGATGGGTGCAGATGACTGTTCTCACTAGTGAGGCTTCTTTTGGGATGCAGATGATGAATAGAACTATTGATCTAGATATAAATCTTGAAGGAGGATGAACTAAGTCATTAGTGGCGGTCTTGTGAGGTGCATTGGACCAGGGGAAGGAGGATGTAGAAGTCTATTTGCACTCGTCATACAGTGATGCTTCCGATGAGCTGCTCCGATGAGCTGCGTATGCCTCATGATTCTAGTGGTGCTGTTCTAAATCTGGATCTGAAAATGGGTGAAACCGATGAGATTGGCAGTAGTGATGCAAAGATGATACTACAGCAGGGTACCGATGACTTTTCTCACCAGTGATGCTTCGTTTGGGATGCAGATGAAGAATAACTGTTGGTCTAGATATATATTTGGAAGGAGGATGAACTAGAAAACTAGTGCTGGACCTTGGGGATGCAGTAGACAGAGGGGCAGGATGATACAGGTATCTATTTGCACTAGTGAGGCAGCGATGCTTCCATGGGCTGTGTATGACTCATGATTCGAGTGGTGTCGTTTTAAATTTGGGAGAGGTGAAACAGATAAGATTGGCACTAGTGATGCAAAGATGATACTATAGCTGGGTACAGAAGACTTTTCTCACCAATGATGCATCGTTTGGGGTGCAGGTGATGAAGGACACCCTAGGGAAGGGTATACATCGTGAACTGGATAACGAGTGATGCACCTGGGGGTGTATCAGATCGAGGTGGGGGGCTATGGTTGCAGATATCTATTTGCTTTATTGATCAGTAATACCATTGGTGGGCTGCGAATGAATTGTGCAGTTTTAAAAAAGGGGTCGATGCTGGTGATATTGGCTGCAGTGATGCTGCGTTGCTTCAAGGAGAGGGCAGAATATTAACAACACTAAGAATGGAGAGTTTCCCGCTTGCTCTGCCTCCCATCTCTATAAGATGTCAATAAACACGGCCAGGGGCACCCGTGAAGCGAGGGCAGTTCTCAGGCACCCGCAGCCCATAGAGTGCAGGCTTCACTTTACTCCTCGCTCTGTCCTGAGATTGCTCAGTTCAGATGGTCAGACGCGGGTCCTTCACCTCCCGCCCAAACCAAGCTCTGCTCGCTGGAGGGGCGCTTTCTTCTGCGTTCTTCAATAGAGCCCAGCACTTTAGCAAGTTCACCCAGCGGTGTCAGCTTCATGACTAATTCACACATTGAGATGCGAGCGGCCAGAGATTGCCCATTTGATGCCAGCCAAGCGCGTTTATGAGGTCAAGGGGCGGACAATGGCGAGGGTGCGGAGGGCGGGACCGCTCGACTCCCCTCTGGTAGAGCGCCTCGCGCCCTGGACCAGGCACGAGCAGCGCACAAACAAACACGCGGGCAAAGACAGAGAAACAAACACGGAGAGCGCGCGCCCTGACTGCCCACTCTCCGGGAAGAATCTACAGCATTGGCAGCGAGGCTTTCGGAGCTCGCCAGTCCCGTGAGCAGTTCATTCCTTGGAGTTGAAATTACAGGTGTGACGTGTGAGAGGCAGACATCGGAGACCGTGTCTCACCCCAGCATGAAGACCCCTCTTTTTAAGGTGGTGTCTGCTTGCAGATCATCGCCAATTGAAAGGACTTCACGCCAAAGTTCCTTCAAACTAAAAGTAGTCGTGTGATTACTGCAATAGATACTATCCTTCGTGGGCTCTGTTTGACATCTTCTTGAGGAAAAAAACAAAACACCTAAATATAAACCAGGTGTTCGATCAAAGATGTCGTGTGTATTAACAAGCACATGTACTTCACTGCCATATGTCTGCGTTGGCGCCCCACTCCGGGTACCTCTTGACGGGATATCTGTTTAACATACACATTCACCGTCCCGTACACCACCATAGGTCATGCTGGCCCGCCTGGTGCTAGCCAATCACGTATGGCTGTTCTCCTCGACGCGGGCCGGTTTCACCCATGCCACCTGTAGCTCTGCACAGAGCGCCTCTGCTCCATCTCACGCTTGGGGCCTGCCTGGGACGAGTGTATCAATGCCGCTGCTTTGTCACATGAGTGGGTGGTCTGAAAGGTGCCCGGGTTTGTTCCCTTGACCCTCTTGACATCGCAGGTGCAGATGTAAATGGGGCCAAGTAAACTTAACCAAGCGGCCTTCTCTGTTGGGCCGCTCAAGAGCTCAGGGCGAAACCTGCCACGGGCGGCAGCGCCCCAGCCATGGGCCACTTGGACCCCTTCAGTGGTGGGCGAGACCGGATGATGGACGAGTGGGCACTGACACCCCCCTGGCTGGCCCCTGCTGAGGGGGCAGCCCAGCTCGTGGAGTCGTGCTCAGTGGGCGGAAGGGTGCCCAGCTCGCGGGCTCATGCCTGCGTGCTGCGGGGTCATCATCGATCAGCACACCCTGTCGGGATGCATTTCGTGAGTGGATGCTTCCTGACAATCAGCCCCCTTGAGCATTGACCCCTGGCTGGCCCTGGGCGACTCTCAGTGTCTGGGCCCTGCCACAGCAGCCCTTTCAAGCCAGCCCATTTAGGATTCCCTCCATTCCGCTCCCACGCGCCCCCACACGGGACACGTTTAGACACTACGGCGTGGGGCAAACGGGCCTGCCTCTCCCGGCCTGTCTTGGCTTTGATGGAAGGATTACATTTATGAACTGCGACATGGCTTGCTTCAAACGGCGCTGCTCACTCGAGCGGGGAGTGGCTGGGTGCAGGCCGAGGAGTAAGAACCAATTTCTGTGGACTTCCCTTTTACCCCCCTGTGTATTCACATCCCACAGAAAAAAGTACAAAACAGTCAGTTATATATACCGAGACTCCAACCCATATCACTGTTCTGATTTCGTGTGGAGGACCACGTTTTGCATTCGAGACAAGGCTTTGCGCGCGCTCTTCCAGAGCTCATGGGAAGTAAGTGAGGGGCCTGCCCAGACACCCAGCCCGAGCAGGCGGAGTCTGTTCCAGTTCTTCTGCATAGATAACACGGCCATTACAGGATTACAGCCCACACTGTAAACAGACTATGAAGCAGAGCTCACCCGCAACAAAGCGCCACTCTGTTTGTGAAAACATGCGTTTTCGGTCGTGTTCAGTCCATTCCAGGAGATAACTCATTTGCATAGACACTGTGTGGGTATGAAGCAGTGTGGACGCTGCGTGCCCATGTGGGTTTTTGAATAAATCATAAGTAGGTGTCGGCCCTGTGGCATTCCCTATCAAACTACACTTGGCAAACAAACTTGGCAGTGCTTTCTGTTCTGTGAGCAGTATTTTGCCAAAGACTGCGATTTTAAGTTGCTTGTTCAGAGAATCAGGTAACAGCAACATATACACGATAAACATTGTACTAGTGTAATCAATAACATCGTCATCTATGTCAAACACTCACCCGACCAGGACACAGTAAGCAGGAGCTGAGAGTTGCATATTTTATAGAATTCCCCTTTTTGTAAATTTTATATACAGTTGGCGACTTCACTCCAAACTGGTGCACCCTTCTCCTTCTGGGTGCGCTGTCTGTAACCACATGCATATTAATGAGGCACCCCATGGCACTGGCCATGCAGGGCGGGCACATGCTCCCTGATGGAGCGACTCACTTGAAGGAATGTGCACCCGTATTGCAATGAACTCACACTATTAATGTGCACCTGACAGGTAAGGCAAATGAAGGGCCAGTTTCTCCATTTTGGATGAAAAAGGGGCCCGTGAACATTCATATGTGGTGCCTCTGTGCCATGCTGGTGAGAGAGCCAGGCCTACTGTACACAGGCCTGCACCTCTGAAGAGCAATGTCTGAGTGTCTGAGTGTGTGTGTCGGTCAGGCGGGTGCCCCAGCCTCGCCCCATTCAGCAGCCACGTGCGCCGGCCCCAGAGCCACTCGGCAGGCCCTCAGCACCTCCATTGTGCGCCAAAACCCAACATGGGCAGCGGCTTCCCTCCTCCCTGAAAAGGATCTGCCATATCCACTGCTCGCAGCTTAAACGTTTCTGACAGCTCCCCGGGCCCGCAGCCCCCCAGCCCCGCTCCTTTCCCCCCTTGTGCCAAATGGGTCACCTTGTTTTGGATGGGAGATGTCTGTGCGCAAAGAACCCTTTGCGCGCATTCAGCCTGAATTTGTTTCCAACTTTCCCCCCTGACGGGGAAACCAGCTGCTGCCTTGTGAAAAGACGGCTTATTAATTGTTCTTTGTCATGCAGAATTGCTTGATTTCTAAAGGGAACTTACAAAGGGGTCTTTTTTTTCAAGGATTCAAGTATTTTGTTTCGTGCGCATTTTCCCCAAGCCATGCAGTTCAGCTGCCGGCACCGTGCGTCTCGGAGCCCCAGGTACTGGCTGCCTGGCCGCTTTTGTCTGCATATAATGCTCTTGTAAATCGAGCAGACTGATTTGTTACAAGCTGCTCTTTTAAGCTGATAGATAAGAGACAAGTCTAAGGGAGTAAAAAAAAGTCTTAAACGGAAAAAAGGAGTTGGAAGAAAGACAAGGGGCGAGTCTGCGAGATGGGGCCTTGTTGACTCAAGCGGTCCCACTTTTTCCTCCTGGATACAGCTCTCAAGGTCACAACCAGAATTAGCTTTTCTTTTCTACGTCCCAAAAAACAGAAACTGTAGCCCTCCTTTTTATTTGGGGAGGTTGGTGGGGGCTTCAATGAATGATCCGAGAAAAATGGAGAATAAATAAATTGAGCCTTTTGGAAGCACCGGTTTAAGCGTAAAGGCTGCGCTATTGAAAGGGAAGGACAGAGAAAAGCCGTGCAAAGGCGCACAGAGGGGGAAAAGATGGGACGTCTATGGGGGCAATTAACAAAATGCTCTAATCCCGAAGCCTCACAAATGCAAATACAGGAGTTTTGTAAAAATGTTTAGACGCACAATGGAATCAAAGTGCTACAAGTGCGACTTCTCAGCCCTGATTGCATAATAACCCTCAATAATTTGCTAAATATAGTGTGGCCGGGGGCGAGGGGACCTGGAGGCTGCTTGGCTCCGGTGAACTTGCCTGCAGGGGTGAGGGATGTCTAAATACGTCTGTAATGCCGCAAATCAATGTGGCCAGTCAGGGCCCTTTCATGGCGCGCGGTTTAATCACGTATTTAAGGCGCATTTGTGCAAAATACAACTTTATTTATTTTCCATTTCTGCGGAGGCAACTGCTGTTTGTGTTGGTCACACACGCAGGCACCGATTGATAGTAATTGGAGGCCACGTGTGGGTCGTGTTTTCGCCTGTTTTGAGGCATTTTACAAAGTGGTATAAACAGTCTATTTTGTAGTTAGAGGGTTGCGTTATCAGCGTTTGGCACAGAATGTGCCAGAATGTAAGGGAGATAGAAGCACCCTGCTAGGGAACACCCAGGCAGGAGTGGAGGTAGGAGTTTAGGGGGTGACTGTAAGACTGCTAGGTGCACTTAGGACTGACATTTAAGGGGTGACACTGTACAGTGTGGAGACGCAGTAAAAAAACACGTAAGAGTTGTGCAGTTTTGCACTCGCCATTGTAAGTTTTGTTTCAGGGTTGGAGCTACGCAGGGCCTAAGGCCTACGCACCTTAAGATACAGGGGTGGACGAAGAAGAAGACCGCCTGTAGGCAGCGGCTTATGGCTGACCTTTGACTGCAGTTGCTCCATAGGTGTCTGCTTGCAGTATGGGCTATCTGTGGACATATATACCTCTTGATGCTGACTCTTAGAGCTCTGCCTGGTTCTAGGACACATTGTGGTGGGATGCGAAGGAGACGAGAGAGGAGTCGCAGAAAAAAGTAAAACATTTAACATATGTAATGAGAAAAATAGCAAATAGGAAAATACCTATTACAATATTAAGGTTAAAGGATGCTAAAGGCTTCCTGCACGTGGCATCGTGTGGCCCCCGATAAAGGTCGTAAGAGCGGGAGGAAAAGGACTCTGAAGCAAGAGGTTTCTTTAAATCAGGTGCGCCCAACATGGGTTCAGGAGTGGGAAATTCAGTAAAAGTTTTCAGTATAAGCAATGATTATGCAAATTAGTTAAATTTATATTAACTGTGTTTAAAAATTTTTTTGGGGTCCACTTTGAAAGTATGGCATAGATTAAGCCCTCCTGGACTTACTTGGCCACCCCCGGGTTGAATCATGTCCACAATATATACGAAATATGTAAGAAATTGGAGTATTAGTTGAGGGGGAGAGTTGCCACCTCAAGTGTTAACCACAACCCTTGTCAGAGTGAACCAATAAAGTTATTAAATAAACTTAAGCTCAACCCCTGTGAGCTATGGCACAGAGTAGACAGGCTTAATTTAGAGGCAAAGTGTAAAGTATTTATGCAGTACCAAAACAGCAATATAGCCAAAGCACGACACAATAAAATTCCCATGGTAATTTAGAAAAACAGAGTACAGTTTAACATATACCAATATGGGAAACCAACGTTTAATATAAAAATAGCACCAAAAAGCATTAACCCCTTGCATGCTCGTGACGGAACCATTCCGTCACGAGCCACGGTGGTGCTGTGCTGGTGATGGAATGGTTCCGTCACGGGCCGGCCGCCGCGCCTGCGTGGCGCTGATTTCGCGCCCTGCGCTGAGCATTCTATTATGCGGGCGGGCCGTGACGGAACCATTCCGTCACAAGCACAGCGCCACCGCGGCTCATGACGGAGTGGTTCCGTCATGAGCATGGCGGTGCCGCGCAGCCCCCCTCCCCCCTAGCGCGCGGCGGAATTACTGCCGCGGCCAAGGGGTTAAGGGCCAACCACAGTTATCTGGTTGCCCTTGACCGGGCTCTAGGTGCAGGTTATGGCTAACCATGATGGAGTGCGGATTGCATTCAGAAACCTGGAAGTTTTATCTTTGGACTAACCCCCACATGCATCAAACTCCCGTTTTGCGTTTCCAAATTTGCGATTTTTACCGAATCGCAAATATGGATTCGCAAAACGGGATGCATCACAGAAAGTGCATCATTTTTGGGATGCGGTAAAAATCGCAATTTTTACCGAATCGCAAAAATTATGCGAATTCAAAATTGCGAATTCGCTATTCCCATTGATTCCTATGGGCCAAAAGGCCCATAGGAATCATTGGAAATTGCGAATTCGCAATTTTGAATTCGCATAATGTTGATGCATTCCATGGGTGCAGGAGGGGGTCCATAGGACCCCCCCCTGCACCCCTGAAATGTTTTTTAAATGGATGTTTCACACACACATGTCCTAAGGACATGTGTGTCTGTAACATGACATTGTTTAAAATGTAAATTTGACCATTTTAAACATTTTTCGCAATTTACCACGAGGTTCAACCTCGTGGTAAATTGCACTTGCAATCTTCAAGATCGCAATTTTTTCAAAGAATGATGCATTGCATTTAAGGAATCGCAAAATTGCGATTCCTTAAATGCAATCGCATTTTTGAAAATCGCAAAATTAGCGATTTTCATGAAAAAGCAATGATGCATCCCAAAAAGCATTTTTGGAATCGCAAACGGCCGATTTTAAGGAATCGCACCGTTTGCGATTCCAAAAATGCTTGATGCATGTGGGCATTAGTCTCTAAAACGGAAGTCAAAAAACCTCAGCGGGGCAAGGCAGAAGGCTGTGGCTGAAATGCACTCCACAATGTCAAATAGCTGCTGGGCCTGGTCCCGATGAAGCTGTTGACTTTTGACAGAAAATCTATAAGTGGGAGAAACTTGAATTTCACACCCAAGGTAGGTCCTTTGTTGGCTGGATATTTTTGGCACCTTTGCCTAGTAAAAGACTTAGGGTCTGATTACGACTACAGCAGTCCTATGGACCACCGTAGCAGCAATGGCGGTGCGGGCACCACCACACCAGTGGTCTGACCGCCCTATTGCTAGTCTGGTGGTTGGACCGCCAAAGGACCGCTGCAACTGCTGGGGATCTCAGATCCCCGGTGATGGTGCAGCAGTATGAGGCCCGCCATAAGCTTAGCGGTGCTGCTGCGGAACCATCAAGCATATTATGAGTTTCCTCACTGTCGCAGTTTTCTTCGTGGTGAGCCCGCCATGAAAATTGTGGCGGTGAGGAAACAAAGGGGGCTCTGCAGGGCCACCGTTGCCTCAGGGCCAAGGGATGCATGCAGGGGGGAATATGGTGTTGTGCCCCCCTGTATGCATGCGGCCCCAGTATCTGCACGGCATTGACTTATCTTCACGGCATGGAATTAACAGTCTATGCCGTGCAGGAACTTGCGTTGGTGATCCCATTGCTGTGCCTTTCTAAGACTCACCACCTGGGACCACCAAAGCACCATCTGCCAGACCAGAAGAAAGCTCCTAATCTGGCGGGTGGGCAGCAAATGAGTTAGGCGGTGTGGGAGTGGAGCACTGGTATGGCGGTCCGCATCCACACTGCCAAACTCGTAATCAGGCCCTTAGTCACTTTTGTGGAGCTCAAATCTTTCCAGAAGGGCAAGGCTGCAGGATGTAG
The DNA here is from genome assembly GCF_964263255.1 of Lissotriton vulgaris. Classification (NCBI taxonomy): domain Eukaryota; kingdom Metazoa; phylum Chordata; class Amphibia; order Caudata; family Salamandridae; genus Lissotriton; species Lissotriton vulgaris. Next base: position 1,255,221,611 of record NC_141696.1, read on the forward strand.
ACAAAAAGGGCTCTACAAGGCAGGATACCATCTCTGTGAAGTCTTGCTGAATCAGATTTAATGTTGTGGAAATGCTCCAACCGAAGGCAAACTGAATCTTTGGCCTAGAAGCAACGCAACTTTGTTGATTCAGCATGGCAGGTTGGGCCCAGTCTTCCGAAGGTTCTTGAAGCCAAAAACGTTCTAAGTTCCATGTTTCAGCAGATAAAAGGAGGAACTGTTGACATTAGCCAAGGCTCCAGTACATTGCAAACAGCACCTGCGGGTCTAGACTCATTCCAGAAGCACCAGCAGCAGGGTGCAGGGCAGTTCCAGTTGGAACTGGCCATCTGGGCTGTTGCAGCTTGTTCTGTCTCTGTGACTTGAACAGGGGGTTACCCTTACGACCATTGGAGTCTACTTCTTTGTCCTGGTGACAAGATGTAGAGGTGGTCCAGTTTTCAAGGCTGTTTTCTGCTCATAGACAGCACGTCCAGTCCTCTTATGCTCCTCTACAGGTTCAGAAAGTGTTCTGGGAAGCATACTGTGGGTGCCATATTTAACCTGACACCAGCCTGTGTGTGGAGGTGACTCCTGGATGCTCCCTAATCAATGGGGTAAAAGTTCCTATGGGTAACCCTACCCACGTTTGCAGAATTTCCTGTGTTCCATACTGCAAACACTCACACAGAGCCCTTCTCTCCCTAAAAACAAAATGGCAGAACCCTTCTTCCCCAGTGCAGATCTTGAATGGCTACATTAGAGGAGTGGCCAGGGTATTGAGCAACCCCTCCTCTGCGGTCACTCTATACCAGTTCTGGGGGCAGCACCTTTCCCTCTGGGACTGGTGCCTGTCTGACTGGGTAAGAAAGGAGAACCCCATCCATTTGTCAGCTAACATTTGTCTGTGATAAGGTAGGCAACTTGGAAGTTAATCAAGTTTCTGGCCAAAGCCCAGATGGTCATCCTGCCAGAGGAACATACACACCTCCCCACATCCAAGGCCTTTGTCTTGCTCTGGGCCCAGCTTTCACACCTCATCAAGGGGGCTATTCAGCTGCCAGGTGACAGTAAGAGCTCATGCAAATGGACCTTCAAAGGGTTGTGGCAGGGAAAGAGTAACTTTCTAAAAGTACCTTTTCCAAAATATGTATTACAATTCTGAATTCACTAGTGAATTGGCCTCTTAATAAATATTTGAAAACATTTTAAGAATGACATTTTTCGGTGTTTCCTAGCCGGAAATAAAATTACCACATTTAATATGGCACCCCAATGCTTTCCTATCAAACAGCCAGCCTTGCTAAAGTGAAAATAGCAATTTGGTCTTTTTCACCCTAATGACATGTGTAACGTACAAATTGTACATGTTCTGCTTTTGAATCCTATGTGCCTTGTATTGTGGGCAGTAAGTCCTATTTAGGTGTGACATTAACATTTAAAAGGACGTTTTTGATTTGTCAAAAGGGGTTCATTTGAGAGGTCAAATTTGCAGTTTAAAACTGCCCAGCCAGGCTACAAATGATGATAGGCCTGGAGTAATGTTTACACCATCAGCGCAGTAGATGGTGGTACAATGGATGTTGCAGCCTACTAGTGACATTTCAATTACAGTACCTGGGTACACCTTTGCACCATATATTAGGGAATTATAGGTAAGTTAACCATACCATTCAGGGGTATGCCGATTTCATCAGGTTTAAAGTGGAAGCACAGGCACTTTACCTCTGATAAGCAGGGGTAGGGTGCACAAAATATTCTACAGCCATAAAAACATCCAAGGAAAAAATCTGGGGTTACAAAGCACAAAAATGGAAATGTCCAACAAAATGGAATTTATGTAAAATAAACGATTAACGACCCCCATTAGCCAAGAAGTCATTCAGAATGCTGCTATATGTAGAAGGGATTTACACATAGATAGTGTTCTGTATATACAGTTTATTGAGTGCAGCACATCTCAATGCTGTCATGAATGTAAAAAAAGAGATTTGTGATTTGGTGGTGGTCTTTAACAATACCCTTGATGAAATTAGCAAATTTTAGAATACCTGTAACATGGAGGGGCACAATTTTGATGCACGGCATATTTGCTTTTTGACTACTAAGTCAGAATTTTAACGGCACAAGTATTGTGGTACAAGATTGCCATAAGAGAGATATTGATGAACAAAATATCATGCAGGTATTCATGTGTTGTTAAAGGCAGATTTACTATTCTTAACTTCATATGTAGCACCTTTAAGAAAAGCATATCATTAAGGTACATATATGTGGTGTTACGTACAGTAAACCTAAACTTACCTATAGCTAAACTTATCTGGTACCATACTGACTGATTGCTTTATGACATACATTGCAAACACCAACGTTCTACCTAATCAATCAATCAATCAATCAATCAATCAATCAATCAATCAATCAATCAATCAGGGTTGGTAAAGCACAACTACTTACCAGCAAGGGTCTCAAGGTGCTGGGGGAAGGGGCAGCTCCGTTGTGTGCTGGGGTCATCCGAAGAGCCAGGTCTTGAGGCTCATCCTGAACTGGGGCAGTGTGGGGGCTTGCCAGAGGTGGATGGGGAGGTCGTTCCAGGCATTGGATGTGAGTTAGGAGAAGAATTTTCCTCCTATTCTGGTCTTGTAGATGCGTGGAATGGTGGCCAGAGAGAGGTTGGCTGATCGGAGGTGTCTTTTGGGTGCGTGGAAGGAGAGGCTGTTGTTCAGGTATGTTGATCCAGTGTTGTGAAGGGCCTTGTATGCGTGGGTGAGGAGTTTGAAGGTTATTCTACTTTCAACTGGGAGCCAGTGGAGACCACGGAGGTGTTGGGGGATGTGGCTGCGGCAGGGGATGTTGAGGATCAGTCTGGCTGCGATGTTCTGGATGGTCTGGAGTCTACAAAGGAGTGTTTTGTTGATTCCAGCGCAGAGAGAGTTGTTATAGTCCAGTCTGCTACTGATGAGAGCGTGCGTGACAATTTTTGCTGGATTCAAATAGGATTCATCTGAATGTCTTTCGAAGCATGCACAGGGTGTTGAAGCAGGTCGATGATACAGTGTTGATCTGGTGGTTCATTGTAAGCAACGAGTCTAGTATGATTCTAAGGTTTCGTGAGTGGTTCATCGAGGTGGGGGGATTTCTGAAGGTGGGAAGGCCACCAAGAGTTGTCCCATGTGGAGGGGGTGGAACCAAGGATGAGGACTTCTGTTTTCTCAGAGTTGAGTTTCAGGCAGCTGTTTTTCATCCAGGTGGCAACAGCTTTCATCCCTTCTTGGAAGTTGTGTTTGGTGATATTGGGTTCGTTGGTGAGGGAAAGGATAAGCTGAGTGTCATTGGTGTAAGAGAAGATGTCGAGCCCGTGGTTCCTGACGATGGTTGCAAGAGGACCCTGCATCTTCCAAGTCACATAAACAACTGCATTTGGAGGGCATTTTGAAGAAGGTCATTGAGGGAATGTGCTTTAACTCTTACAAAAAGGTGCTTTAGAGGAGAATACTCTGGATCAAGAAAGTCTGGCAACCTCATATTTTTAATTTGATTGTGATGAAAAGCAGCTATTGGTCATGACTTCATATCAAGTCTGTTTGGAATAGTCTATTGAATGGTAGGATGATTACCTGCATATATATTGGCAGTAAGATTGTTAGGAGGCAATTACTTAACCACCAGCAAGAAGAATGTGCTGAGACATGAGTGATGCTGGTATCATGCGAAAATCTCTACAGTTTGCCAAGAAATCCATGATGTTGTAGAATTTGTCAAGATAACCATAATTTTGATTTCTTATGAGGGTTGAGTATGGACCATATACATATCTGAACAAGGTATGTTGGGGGAGGGATTAGACAGGCCCAAGATGTACCTGCAACCACACAACAAAAGGAAAGGATCATTAGGGAAGATGGGGAGTGTGGTGTGGAAGGGAATTTAAGATGTAAATTAGGAGAATGGGTCTATGTTGGAACTGGCCCTCTCTGGTTGACTGAGGCAATTCCCTAGCCAGACAGAACCTACGACTCCCATCAGGGGTGGGTGATTACACACACTGTATAACCTGCGCTCACCCTCCGGAAGCTTGGCACTGAGCAGTCAGGCTTATCACAGAGGCAATGTGTAAAGAATTAGCACAGCACTAACTCATGGTAAACTGATCGTCACAAAAGAGACTTCACATGTGATGTATGTAAATAACAGCTGTATACAACACACACAATAAACAACACAACATGAATATCATGTATTTCAAACTTGGAATTATTACTAGCGGTACTAGGCCCAGTCGGGTTAAAATGACATCAGTAATATGCACACTTGGGAAAGATCTTAATCTAGACCCCCTCCCACCCCCAGCACCCTTATGCGGTGCAACATGTTGTCCACCCCAGGCCCACCCTGGCAATTCTTATAATTCAATACCACACAGTAAAATGGGGCAACCCGGTTCACAGCGATATAAGAAATATGTACATACAAGGAATTGTAAAACTTTTTTGCAGCACCACGGGCTGAGGCCTCACAGGTAAAACCAATGTCAAACGTAATGCTCTTTTGGCAAGAAATCAACGTGTAAGGCAACACCGTCGGCTAGTGGCGTGAATCACAGGTGGTCCACAGACTGTGACTCCCACACACACACTCACTCCGTGCTGATACACGGTGCAACAGACCTCAGGCAGGTCTGTACAGAATGAGCTCGCACATATACTCACTCAGCATCCTAATGTGGAGCAATAATACCCTGAAGGTCAATTTATAACACACTGTAGACCCCATGGCCCCAAGCCTCCCTCCAGCCTCCAACTCGCCGACTGTCCTACACCCACCGATTGGAGATAATCCATCCACCGAACCTGACACTAGGCCAGACATGGCCAAAGTCACACTTAGGCAGGGGCCCAGGGAAGCAGGTGGGGGCAGGTAGTAGGACTAATTAGGAGGCAGCCATCAAATGGGAATTGGCCTCCAATCGGAAGTTCACCCACAGGATGTGAAGCAGAAGTGGGTTAAGGGTAATAGTCAGACACAAAAAAGGGTTCCACAAGAACATCCAGCACCAGACCTGTTCTGCGAAGCACAGGGGGGTCTTGCAGTTTCTTGACCCTCTTCCAATACTTCTCAGAAGCGTTCCTCCAGCTCAGTCAATCACTCTCACCACCCAGACCCAAGCTGCGTATACTACCTGGCAACAAAAGGTCAGCATTGGGGCTAATTGAAGGGAGGACAGTTGGTCTGCTGCCCTGAGGGCCGAAAAGGGAACAGAAGTATAGGAGCCTCTCAAAAGAAGGAGGCATCCCCGTTAAGCACACTTCGATCAGAGTTGCACCCAGGCAATCCAGACACAATGTCTGGTGCGCGATGACACATTTCGCACCAGACCATTCCGATCACACACAACTAAGATTTGCAAATGCTGGGCCCGATTCACAAAAGTAATCTGAGACAAAATCCTAGCTTTATGACTTGACTTTCGGAATTCACAAAAGGCATTTAGGAGTAGTAACATTAGGAATCCTAACTTTACTACTCCTAAATGCCTTTTGTGAATACCGAAAGTTGTAAAGTTAGGATTTTGTCTCGGCTTAGGAGTAGTAAAGTTAGGAATCCAAACTTTACTACTCCTAAATGCCTTTTGTGAATACCGAAAGTCATCCCTACTTTAACTCCTGAGGCGGAAGCCGGGAGCTGTGTTTGTTTGTGCTGTTGTAATTTTAACTTGATTTCTTTTGGCAATTTGCTCACCTTTTAACCCTCTGCGCCGCAATTACCCCACTCAGCCGAGTAGGCGCTGAGTTGACACTCGACCTCAGAGGCAGCCGCTAACTCCCAGCGGCCATCTTGGGAAGGTACATAGGGGGGCAGGCTAGTCGTTGGGACGCGCTCGGCACCACTATAAAGTAATACGGGCATGCCTCCGCGCAGACGCGATCCGCAGACGCTCCTCCAAAGCGCTAAAGGAGCGCCAAAGGAAAGCCCGTCTGCGCCCGTCCACGACAGGACGGGGCTAGGGGCCACACTTCTCACACATACTCCCCCACAGAGGCTCAGTTATAATAAGGAGCAACTCCTTAAGGTGAAAATAGAGAGTACGGTTAATTGCTCACATATCTTGTCCTTTAAGGAGGATCACGATCACTGTCCCCGCTGTAAGTTTATATTTACTTCCTCGGAGCCCCCTCCTGCAGAATCCAGAAAGGAAAAGTCATACTCCCTTGCACTTCTCAATTGCCGGTTCCTCCCTAAGCACGCAATTGAAATACACCTGCTTCTAGAAGAAAGATGCCCTGATGCTCTCTTCTTAACCGAAACTTGGACAAACGGGGCTTCAGATCCCGATGTCGGTCGAGCTCTCCCACCGAATTATGTTATCACCCGACAAGATCGGGTAGGTGGGCGGGGGGGATTGCCATTATTTATAAAAATACGTATAGTTGTAGAACATCTAGCTGCCTTCTGCCAGATTGTGAGAGCATTTCTTTTGCAATTAGGTTCTCCCCTACCTGCACTTTTTCAGGGATTCTTCTTTATCGTCCTCCAGGAGCGCATACTAGTTTTTGTACCGGTCTCCCTGACACTGCTATGAATCTCGCCAGCCTATTTCCCAATTTTTCTATTTTGGGTGATTTTAATATTCATTTTGATGAAGTGGATTCTCCACCTTCACAAGACCTTAGGGCAGCTTTAGAAGTGCTTCATTTAGAACAACTAGACACTTGTCCCACCCATAGAGCAGGCCATATACTTGACCATTTCTTTACCAACCTTGAAACCATCATCTTGGAGGAGTCCCTTGTAGTCCCTTGGTCGGACCATTCCCTGCTCTCTTTCATCTGGACCCCCCTTGATCAGCCCCATCTGTTCTTAAAACCAGGGGGCCTCATTTATGAGGCCGTGCGTCAATTTTACGCCGTCGGTGCGTCACTTTTTGTGACGCACCAGTGGCGTAAAACATGCGCCTTGTTGCGCCATATTTACAAAGTGACGCATCTAGGTAGATGCGTCACTTTGTAAACCCCTGCGCCACATTATACCTGCGCCAGGTATAATGTATGCAAGGGGGGCGTATTGACGCAAGGAGGGTAATAGAAGTGACGCAGTGAAATCTATGAGATTTCACTGCGTCACTTTTAGGACACCATTACGTCAAAATCTTGCGCCTGCCTCACAGCAGGCGTAAGACTGATGCAGGCCCTTTCACATGGGGCTTGCCCCGTGTGAAAGGACGCATTGCTGGAGTTGCGTCACTTTTGTGACACACTCCAGCAATGCGTCACTTTTGCGCCTACAGATACGTCAGAAATACTGACGTATCTGTAACTCCTTGCGACATGATGCGTCATACATTAAATATGACGCATCAGGAATGTCGCAAGGAGTGCGCACTGAGTAGTGACGCATCGCTGCTTTCACGCAGCGATGCGTCATTACTCATAAATGATGCCCAGGAAACTTAGCCTCATCTGGTCTAAATTGTCTGTGGAAAACTGGGTAGTGAATCTCAATACTGCCACCCCTGAATTATGCTCTGATCCTATAAGGGCAAATGCCTCCTTCAACAGTTGGGTGGAGTCGTCATTGGACCTTACCCTCCCTAAAATTGAACTTTGTCATTGGACGGGGACTAATAAAAAGCCTTGGTATTCGTCTGAATTAAGACTACTTAAGCAAACCTGTAAACAGGCTGAAAGGAAATGGAGGAAGGATTTTTTTGAGACCAGTAAAGGCAATTATAGAGCTGCTATGCAGATCTTCAAAAAGGCAATTAAATCGACACAATCCAGTTACTTTCAGGAGAAAATTGTCTCTGCCTCTAATTCCCCTAGGTACATTTTTAAAATTTTCAAATCTCTAGTTTCCCCCGCTTGTCCATCCACAAAATCATTAAATAGACAGAAAGGTTGTGACGAGCTAGCTAAGTTCTTTGCCACTAAGGTTGCAAATATCTATTCACTCTTCACTCAACCAGAGCCCTCACTCCGACCTCCGGTATCCATTCCTTATGTGGAGCTGAATGAATTAGACCTTCTTGATTTAACAACTTTGCAACGACTTTTGGGAAATTTGAAATCCGGCTCCCCGGTGGATGCTGCACCTCCTTCTATTCGTAAACTTGCTACAGAAACTGTTTCTCCAGTTATTTTGAATGTCATTAATTCCTCTTTGGCTTCCAGGTTTGTCCCGCCATTTTGGAAACAGGCAAAAGTGAAGGCACTGTTAAAAAAACCTAATCTGGACCCTGAAGATTGGACAAATTGCCATCCTATCTCGTTGTTGACGGGCATAGGTAAATTGGCTGAGAAGCATGTTAATTCCATACTTGCTACGTTCTTGGAGAGCAATAATGCCTTCATCCCATACAGACGGGCTTTAGAAGCAAGCAGGGTACGGAGACTGCTCTCATTTCCGTAGTTAAAGAAGCAAGGAAAATTGTGGATTCCGGAAGCTGCGCTGTTATTATTTTATTAGACCTAAGCGCAGCCTTCGACACGGTAAATCATTCCATCATGATTCAGAGACCGTGTGACATGGAAGTTTCAGTTACGGCCCTTAAGTGGCTACAATCTTTTCTGACGGATAGAACCTTCGTTGTCTTTGAAGATGAAGTTACCTCTAATGAGATCCCACTGCAGTATGGCGTACCACAGGGATCTTCATTAAGTCCCACCATGTTTAACATCTACATGAGGCCCCTGGCTGATGTGGTCTTACCCTGGGGTGTTCAGTTGGTCACCTATGCTGATGATACTCAGTTGGTGGTCTCGCTCTCTCATCAAAACCCGGATAATCTTAATCTTGCCTCCTGCCTTAGTAACGTTCTTGAGTGGTTGAATTTGTCCTTCCTTAAGCTCAATGGTTCGAAAACCGAAATCATGATGCTAGGACATTCACCCCCTACCAACCTAGATTCTTGGTGGCCTGGTTGCCTAGGTCCGCCCCCCCACCCCACCAAAAACGCAAATGAAGAGTCTGGGGGTTTGGCTCGACTCCAATCTCAGCTTTCTATCTAGGGGGTCCTCTGGGAACTATTAAAATTCTCCAGACGGTTCAGAATTGTGCCGCCCGACTTCTTATGGATGTTCCCAAGCGCAGCTCTGCTAAACCAGCTCTACGTCAGCTGCATTGGCTGCCAGTGCAGGAAAGGATCTAGTTTAAGGCCATGTGCACGGTCCATAAATCCATCACGGGCAATGGACGGGCACTGCTCCAGCCTATGCTTCGGCGCTATCAGATCACACGGTCCCTTAGGTCCAACTTAAAAATTTCCTGACAGTCCCTGGACTAAACGTGCTTGCATGGGTGGCCGACGCTTTTCACTCCATGCTGCAAAATTCTGGAACCAGCTTCCTGACTCTCTTCGTCTGGAACCCAACCATCTCCGTTTCAGGAAGCTGTTGAAGTCTTTCCTGTTTCCTTGATCAGTGAGTAAGGGTAGATGTCTGTTAAAACACAAGAAAGTCCCTAGTTGTCAGGAAATACCCTCTGTCACAGCCCCTTGTTCCCAAAGGACCTAGCGTGGCTTCAACACAATTGTTGTGTCACACCTGGTCCTGTCATTCGACCTAGACCCCAATAATTATATGAGAAACAGTTTTAACTACTCGAGGTCAGCTAAACATCATAAACTAAAAATAAAACAGATATAATTCCTGTGGCATTCAAGAAAGGGATCTAACTGTAATTGGGTAAATTAAAAACAATCATTTATTAAAATTTCATCACATTACAGTACATCACAAATTGCATCATTGTACAAAAACATTACAATAAAAACCAAAGAGTCGACGCAGCGTTTCGGTGTCTTGACCAGTGTGTCACACCTTCTTCAGGACGGGTTTTTTAAAATCACTAAAAAGAGAATGCCACAATTATACACAGTTTATAACAAGACCTCGAGCTATGCCTATACATATTGTTCTCATAATTTAAAATACATTGCACATTTATTAAAAAAACTAGTCATAGCGGCAACAACTTTCCTATACTCATTCATTACAGTTATTCATAAATTAACTCTAGATTTTCACATACAGGGAATAATTTTCTTAAAAATTATGCCATTCCCTTTCGGATTTAAACCGGTGTCCAAAGATCTTTTGTTTTCTTGTTTGCATGGCTAATTTCAACATATCTCTCGTTTGCATTTGGATTGCTATTATTTGTGAGATCTTTCTAGTCTTTTCTCAAATGTTATCTTGAACAAATAAGTGCTTTTCTAAATTTCATAAATCCTAGGGTTGTTTGTGCATGCTCCAAAGTTATACATACCTTGGAAATCAAGTGAGACAGATTTGTAATATAATGTCTTGTTTTACCCTCTATTTCTCAATCTCATAGGGGTATGTTCTCCATATCATAAAAGGATTTGTCACCTACACAAATACAGATGGCATCATCTATCATGTTACTCCCCTTTCTTTTACCACAAATACTTTTATTCCTGTGTTTAATATTGCTTGTTGTAATACCTTAATCCAGAAATACATATGTTGAATAGGTTTGCTGCACCAGGAATGACCACCGTTCTGATAGGTTCTATATACTTCTACTGCAAATAGACAGAAATACACACAGTTGCCAAATTGTAAGAAGGTTATGGTCTTCTGTTAATGGTTAAAAAACGACAATTAGATGGTTCTGAAAGTTTCATACCTTTCCTGACAACTAGGGACTTTCTTGTGTTTTAACATTACTCTACCCTGTCCCATATTGGCATATAGGGGATCTCCCTCTTTTTTCTTGTAAGGGTAGATGTCTACATGCGCTGGGATGCCTATGGGTAGCCATGCGCAATACAAATGCGTATTCATTCATTCATTCATTCATAAAGTTAGGATTTTGTCTCGGTTTAGGAGTAGTAAAGTTAGGAATCCTAACTTTACTACTCCTAAATGCCTTTTGTGAAGACTGAAAGACGTAAAGTCAGGATTTTGTCTCAGATTACTTTTGTTAATCGGGCCCAGGATTCCTAACTTTACTACTCCTAAACTGAGACAAAATCCTAACTTTACGACTTTCGGTATTCACAAAGGGAATTTAGGAGTAGTAAAGTTAGGATTCTAAACTTTACTACTCCTAAATGCCTTTTGTGAATACCAAAAGTCGTAATTTTAGGTTTTTGTCTCAAATTACTTTTGTGAATCAGACCCTCCGTACCTAGCTGGAAATGATGCACACTGTTTGGTATGCTCTAATGTGGGTCACACCAGACAACACCAGTCAAAGACACTTTCACTAGATCAGAAATGCCTCACGAGGTTGAATGAGGCACTACTGCATGTTATGCTCCTACCTGTGAGGGTCGCAACCTGTGAATCAGACACCACACACAATGAGCATGCAGTCGGCATGATGCACGAGAGAGATGCGGCACGATCGATGAACAGCACCACACTGGATGCCAGAACCGACGAATCCCCTAACCACCAACAAGACGATTATGCGTGCCAAGGTCCCCATGATGCAGGGGTCACGTGCCTTAAATGTGGGCACAATTTCTCGGGTTTTGCACTAGGAAATCTGGTTTCCAGGCACAATTCTTAGTTTCATGCTCACGCCACGCTACCAGTTGGGATCTAGCAGACAATATGGGCACTTAAGAGGGCACCGCTCTCCAGGTGTCATAAGTAGAGGGTGTGGGTCTCTCAGATCTCCAAAAAACACAGGGCAAGGCAATAAGCCCTTGGAGAGCACTCTTCAGGATGCCACACAGCTGCAAGTAGTCAGCCCAGGCCAGCCACTATTCAGGAAGGGTACGCGGTCCCTTTCAATGGCAGTAATCCTCCTTATGCACAACAGATTCCTCTGGCAGTGTGCAACACGCAGTTCCAGGTTCTCCAGTCCCACATCCCCACAAGTATATCTCTGCTCCACTGACATATGGCCCTAGTAGTTATACTGTAGTTTGGCTTTGAAGTTGGTGGTGGTTTAAAGGGTCTCCTTTTGAACCACAGAGATCTCCCCTAAATTTCAGTCCTGTCTGACATGAGGCAGTGGAATGCAGATCTTAATCGTAAGTGAGGCCATGATCTGGCTCTAGAGGCCATGGGCCTCATTTATGAAAAGTGACGCATCGCTGCGTGAAAACAGCGATGCGTCACTTTTCACTGCGCACTCCTTGCGACACCAATGATGCGTCATATTTAATGTATGACGCATCATGTCGCAAGGACTTACAGATACGTCAGTATTTCTGACGCATCTGTAAGCGCAAAAGTGACGCATTGCTGGAGTGTGTCACAAAAGTGACGCATCTCCAGCAATGCGTCCTTTCACATGGGGAAAGCCCCATGTGAAAGGGCTTGCGTCAGTCTTGCGCCTGCTGTGAGGCAGGCGCAAGATTTTGACGCAACCGCATCCTAAAAGTGACGCAGTGAAATCTCATAGATTTCACTGCGTCACTATTACGAGGCTTTTTGCGGGGGAACGCCCCCCTCTGCATACATTATACCTGACGCAGGTATAATGTGCCGCAGGGGTTTAAAAAGTGACGCATCTACCTAGATGCGTCACTTTTTAAATATGGCGCAACAAGGCGCATGTTTTACGCCGCAGATGCGTCACAAAAAGTGACGCATCCGCAGCGCAAAACTGATGCAAGGCCTCATAAATGAGGCCCCAGGTGTGAAAACTTCTTCCTTCAATCTATCCAGCTAGGCCCGCAAATAGCAGAGGTCTTTCATTCCAGTTGTATGCCCAATGTTTTATAGCTGTTGTTCGGGAATGCCCAGATGAGATCCCCGAACCTCCAGTGTGAACTGAAGCCAAGCACAAAGGCACACGAAGAATTTTAGAACAGAGAAATGCCCACCTTCTAATAGTGGCATTTCTACGCTAATCATGACAAAACCACTTTTACCACTGGAAAGGGTTTGTCACTGCGAATCCAATGATCGGAAACAGTATGAGGCTGCTCCACTGCAATCCACTATTGCAACCTGAAGTAATTTCAACCATTCTTCCGTGTTACCCTATGGGAAGAGCAAACCTCATAGGTAGTGAAAACACACATCGGTATTCCTCACTAACTGGGCAGGGGACATGTGTGCGTACCTGCCCTACCTTTCATCTACCACTCGCTCATCCCTTAAGCCATAGCCTCAGGGTGCTCTAGTGGTAATGAATGTTCCTCTCAGGATAACTAGTGATTTAAAAAGGCCAGCCTGAACCGAAGCGCAATTGCGCCCGCACAGTCCTTCAATGGCAGGCTTGACACATGTGTATGAACTCCTAGGTGCCAGTGCGCACACCAGCCTGCAATGGCAGCTGTCCACATGTTTTAAAACATCCTAGGTGCAGGTGTGCACACCAGCCCACAATAGCAGGTTTGACACCAGTTTAAAAACACCGTAGATGCAAGTGCTCATACACAACCTGCAATGGCAGGCCTGACTTATGTTGAGAAAGATCATTGGTACCAGTGCGCAGACCGGCCTGCAATTGCAGTCTGGACCCATATTCAAGCGCATCATTTATTCAAGTGTGCAGACCAGTCTGCAATGGCAGTTGGGTCACAGGTTTTAAATTTGATAGGTGCATGTGCACAAACTGGCTTGCAATGGCAGTGCGGACACCGGTTTACAAACATCATAGGTGGGAGTGCACAAATGCAGGCCTGCAAGGGCAGACCTGACCTATGTTTAGAACTGCAGGTAAGCCCCACTTCCTAACATATGTAGGAAGTGCGCATGCACTTTCACATTGCATTTACAGTGGGAAAATGCCCCAGGCACAATGGCTACAACAAGAGAATCAACCACACCCGGGAGGTGTTCCATGGGGGGAGCCGACACCCTAGGTAGGAAAAACCCACATAGGGTTAAGCCCCAACCTGAGCATTGAACACGCAGGCGTATCAACTTGGCTACTCACCTACCCGAGCTACACCGCTCAGCATTTACCCTAGGGTCACTCTGGTGGTAGTGAAACACTTCATCAGTATTGGCTACTGAGTGAGAAAGGCCAACTTGAACATGAGACATGTTTTAAAAGCTATTCCAGTGAGTGGCACAATCAGTGCTGCATCCCACTTCTAGTCAGTGTAGTACATGCCCTGGGTATGTGGTGCACCTTTTTACAGGGCACTCACAGGTGCAACACCTAAACCAATCAAGTACGCACCCTATCCTGGCATGTGTAGGAAGGGCGCACAAACTTTCCCGCTGCACTACAGTTGGAAAGTGCCCAGAGTCTTAAAGTCATGAAAAGAAAGTTGGCAAAAACCAGGAGGACAAAAAGCAAATTGTTTTAGGGAAATCCCCTTAAGAAGGGCCATGTCCAACAGTCTAAGACTGGATAACCGATGTGACACATTGTGGACTTTGTGTGATACTGATATGGACCCATTTTTCACATCTATCTATCTATCTATCTATCTATCTATCTATCTATCTATCTATCTATCTATCTATCTATCTATCTATCTATCTATCTATCTATCTATCTATCTATCTATCTATCTATCTATCTATCTATCTATCTATCTATCTATCTATCTACATGTATGCATATATCCAAGAAAGAAGTGACTCAAATACATGAACTCACCAAAAAACAAAAATATCTTTCAACTACAAAGTTTCGGCTTCTTCCTTCCTCAGGCAGTACAAGATTGTTTGCTCGGTGACTGCATAGCTGACACTCCTGGATGTCAAAATGCACCATGAGTGAAGATTCCATTTGGAAAGTGGAGTCAATGCAGTCCTGGGATCTTTTGAGGTGTGCAGCAATCAGGCAGTAGTGTCAGTGGTGTTCAGTCCATCTGACCTAGATTCTGAATGACATAAATAGTGCATGTTAATCATCATGCAACATGCTGTCTTATGCAATAGATACTTATTGTAACAGAACTTGTTGTTGATGATGTTTGTAAAAGGTATTCAGGTGTGATTCACCTTCAATCACAGTAATTTACCCCTGCATTTGTTACAGTTTGCTAGAGTTAAGCTCTCACAAAAAGAGCACGTAAATTGGGAGCTCTGCAATAAACAATGAATGTCAGTTTTTGAAAAACCTTTTGTACTTTATCATGAGTGAATAATAAGGGAATTGTTTATGCATTATGCTTTCGTACTTCGGAGCTGATGGTCGATAGTCTCCCCCAAATTGGATTCTATCATTTGTTTCTGCTGTTGGTTTTCCAAATAGGTGCTTCCATATGCAACTACAGAGACTTGTCAGTTTCTTGCAGTATGATTTGCAGAAGATAGCCTCCTATTTGAAATAAGTTAGCAAGCTCCTTTAGATGTTCTTTACAAGTGTCCTCATTGCTGCAGATGTGTCTTACTCTTTGCACTTGACGGTAGATGATGCTGAATTTAGTGTGGTGTGGGTGACACAACGTCCAGTTTAGATACAAATGAGCATGTGTAGGCATGTTTTACAGATCAGTTACAGTTTTCTGTTCGTAAACAGTGAGTGCACATCTAGAAAAGGGAGATGATGCTTGTCTTTGGTACAGCTGCTAGTGAGTTTGATGATAGGATGGGTATTTTTTATATAAGCTATACATTCTTCCAATTTTCCACTTCCTGCCTTCCCTACTATAAATATATCATCAATGTATCTTAGCCATACCAATGGCTTAATGCTAGAAGTAGCAAATGTATAGTGCTCTAGTTTGTCCATAAAGATAGTTGCATAAGAACTAACCATAGAAGTTCCTTGTATCTGCAGATCGTTTTTACAGTTGAAGGTAAACATTTGGATTTAAGCATTACTCTTGCAAAGTTGGTGAGCACTTTCGTTGATTGCTTTTTCATAGTTATGTTATTAAGAGCTTCAGATAAGGCCCCAAGGGCATCCTCGTGTAGTATATTGGTGTATAATGGTGTGACATCAAATGTAGCCGGGCAAGTGTCATCATCAAATGTGAGGGTTTGGTTTATTTTTAGAATAATCTGGTGTTGTATGAATTAGGGCTCTGACCTAATTTTATGAGGTTTGGCTTTCCTGCCCACGGGTGTCTAAATGTAGTTCAGTGTCCCAAAGCTTGACCGTGAAAGTCAGGGTTGTTATAGCCTCATACAACCCCTTGACATACTTGCCGATATGGTCTACATGCTTCCTGGGTTACTAACAGTCCCATTAAGAGGTGAGGGAAACTGGGTAATTGCATTCTTTATTCTATAACACACAAATACAGCACTAAAAAAAATACATTATATATTTAAAAGTGTTATTTTCAACTGTCTCATCCTGGTGCTTGATACATGAGAAATAGCCACACAGATTATAATTAGAATAGCACTGATGCATGCCTCTAATAGCTAGAATATATATGAACATTTCTAAAATGGATGGATTTTCTTAGCAGCTTTACACCCTAAAGACTACTTCTATGCGCTACAATATAGGAACATGGACTAGCTAGCTAACTTGCCTCTAGAGTACATTGGGATCCAGCACACTCCATATGTGTTCACATCGGAGAAGCTGTAGTAATCAGACTTTGGAAAGGAAAGTGTGTTTCTTGAAAAAAAGCCCGCTATGCACTGTTAGTATATACCTTTAAAGTCTTGGAAACATTTACAAAACACTTACACTTAAAGGATGATGTCATCAGTGATGTCATTTGAGATGTCATCAGTGATTTTACTAACCATGTCATGAGTGATGTAATATGTGAGGTAAAAAGTAGCACTTTGCAGGGGTGTAAGTTATAGTTAGCTCAGGTAACTATAACTGCTGAACTTTATGGTTTTGTACGAGTGAAATCTAAGCCTATCTATATTGTCCTTGAAATCTTTGATTTTTTTCAGGGAATTTCTAAGGTTTTACAATTCTATTTCCTTACTATTATGTCCCAGTAACGTTTGTGGTTTTTTCAGTGAATTTACAAGTTTGTTTAGAAATTCTATTTCCTAACTATATAATGTCCTTGTTACTTTTGTTTTTTTTTCAATGAATTTGTAAGGTTTTTCAAATTGCATTTGCAAAATAATATGTCCTTCTAATATTTATTTTTTTTAGTAAATTTGTAGTTTTTTTTAAATACTAAGGAGCCGATTACAATACTGTCTGGAAACTCTTCCAACCGAATCCAAATCGTTTCCAATCAAATTGGGTTCTGCGAGTCCTACCGAACGATTACGATGCTCTCGAACATTGTTCGGTCAGACTCACATTGACGTCAGAGGGAGCCTGTGTTCTGAATGAGAACAAAGGCTCCCATTGACAAAAGGGGTGGTTGGGGAAAACCTTGCACCCTGTGGCAAGCACCCCATGGTGGTGCTGTTTACCGGGCACCACCAGCAATTGGGTTACACGCCTGCATGCCACAACTTTCTTCTTTGATATACATATATTTTTTTTAGAACTCTTTATTGATGACTGCAATAAGGGTTCACATTTACAGTATTATATGCATACTTATCAGTCATATTTTTATTTTTTGTGGTAACATGTACATCCCTCTTGTCTCACAATAAATAAGTACAGTCTCTTAAACAAATAAATATCAAATAAAAAACAAGTAAGTGAGACTAAGTCCAGCCCCAACTTTGTCAGTATTCTCGTACCGACTGCATCGGAAAAATTTCACTGCATACAAGAGCAATAACTATCTCGAAACCATAAACTCCCACCCTCATTGCAACTCCCACCCTTTAACCCACCCTCTCTTGGTCGCTATGGAAATTTCTATAGGAATCTCTGTAGGGCTGATCGTTTTGACTGTCGCGCTGTAACATCAGGGTGTTACTATCCTTTATACTTTCCTGTGTGTGTGGGGGGGGGAGGGGGGAAAAAGGGGGCCTCGGACACCTTCTACAGCCCAATTCCACTCATTGGGTCAAATTGTTGCGACCTCTCTAACTGGGGGACTTCTAAATCTAATCCCTCTAGTTTCAGTACCAGTGCGTCCCACTCCATTGCTATAGGCTGCTTCCTATGTCCCTTCTCCTCCTCTCTTCATAAAGCCGCACCCTCAGCCCGACCCCTCTGCACTACATTCGATTGCCATGTGGTGAACCTAGGAGGCCTGGGGGACTTCCATCTCATCGTTATGCATCTAATCGCTAGTAGTAAGGCCAGGTCTAGAAATTTTAATTGAACTTCAACGACTTGGCTCTCCTGCGCATCCCCACCAAACAATACAAAACTTCCATCGGAACAGGCACCTGTGTAACAGTGTGAAGCGTCTGACACAGGTCAGCCCAGTAGCTTAACGATCGTGGGCAGGACCACAACATGTGAATGAGATCAGCCTCGTCTCCCTGACACCGGGGACAGCAATGTTGGGAATCCGGGAACATGCGGTGTGTTCGCTTGGGAGTTAAGTAGGCCCTATGGAGCACCATCGTTTGAATGAACCTGAATTTAGCGTTACATGAAACTTTTTCGGGTGCTCCAATATAAGCTGCCACATCTTGTCTGTCAGTTCCGAACTGGAGGTCAGAGCCCAGGTCGTTCTAAGGGTCGTCAGCAGGATTGCAGCATGTTCCCTGATCCCTGTGTAGAGCCAATGCACAAGATGTCCTCCCTCCCCGATGTAATACATCAAACATACCAGTTCGTGTTGCGCAGGTTTTAGTCCTAAGGGTGCCCATGTGTTCTTAATATAGTGCGAGACCGTGGCGTATAACAGGTATAACCTCGGAAAGGCTCCTGTGATTTGTACAAAGGAGTCGTGATCTAACATCGCTTCGTCACCAAAAAAGGCCCCCGCCACTCCAGCCCCGTTGTCCTCCCATAGCCGTAACGCCTTCCTTGTAAGCCTCCCTTGCAGTATCGGAATGCCCAACAACGCGATATTTGCAGCATAAGGCGGTTCTATGGATGTATGTGAAGGCAATCTCCTGTGGGTTCCTGCCTGATTGTGTGTGTCTGAGCCCCTCCTGAGGCGGAAGCCGGGAGGCTGTGTCAATTTGCGCTGCATTAGTTTTAACTTGCTTTTAACATTGTAAATAACTGCAAAAATCGGCGTTTTTACAACTCACTCGTAATTGTGCCTAAATAGCTTGATTTCAAGAAGCTTAACTCACTGACTCCATCCCCCCTCTTTCCCACTGCCCAGGGCCACTCCCAGCCGAGTATTGACGCTGTGGAGCTGGTCCCGGGCACCAAATTGCGGCGGCCATCTTGGGTGTGGGTGGGTCCTTCCGCGCTCTAGTGGAGCATAAAAAGGGATGTCTAGTCCTCCGCGCAGCGGACGCGCTGTGCGGGCGCTCCTGACCCGCGCCGGAGTCGTGCCAGAGTCCTGCCCGTCTGCGTCCGTCCGCGGCAGACCGGGCCCAGGGACTAGGGACTCGGCTACCTCGGTTACATATTCTCCCTCTGCCCTGAGAAATCTTCAACCCAAGCACTGTAATTTACCCCCTGCCTGCCTGGATCGTATCTCCTCACTGGGCATCGCGTGCACACCCTCCTCCCCTCACCCTACTGCCCATTCCCAAGGTTGCACGAATAATCAAGACTCACGCATACGTGTCTTATATTTAAACACACGTTCTTTCGTAAAACATCATGCTGACCTTTTTATCCTACTCTCCAATGAGAGCCCTGATATTCTTTTACTCACCGAAACCTGGTTAACTGATGACTCCCTCCCCGATATCCTGGCAGCCCTACCCCCTGACTACTATATGTTTAACATCAATCGTCCCCCCGGCCGTGCCGGCTGTGGGGTGGCAGCTGTCATACGAAAGGAGCTTAAATTCATCTCTACATCCTCCCTCACTCTTGTCGATGTAGATAATCTTACCATCAGTCTTGAAACAGGAGAGGGAGCCCTTACTCTCATTGTCTCTATCGTCCCCCGTCCTCCATGCCTCTGTTCCCTGCCACCTTTAGCGAACAATTAGCCAGTCTGATCACCTCTTCTGCCCGACTCGCTATCTTTGGCGATTTTAACTATTGGTACGATGACAGCGCTGCTGGCCCCCATGCTGCAGAGTTGTTCGAAGTCCTCTCTAACTTCAACATGCACCAACGTGTCTCTTCCCCCACTCATGTCAGTGGTCACATATTAGACCACGTCTGGACCTACAACCTCACTCTCTCCTGTCCTGTGGTCACCCCCTGTATTTGGTCGGACCATCGCTTAATTGACACGGTGATCATAGTCAGGGGTCGTGTTAAAGCTCCTGCCGTAGCAGGTGGGGTCGCTCGCAAATGGGGTGCCCTAGATTCGAAAGGTTTTCTGTCCTCCCTGGCTGACACTCAACCTCCATTGCATTGCAATACGACAGTCCAGGTTTTGGAAGACGATCTCTCCAGCTGGATCACCAAAGCTAGTGATCTCTTCGCCCCTCTTTCTAAATATCCCCGTTCTCGCCACAGCAAGTCACACAGGTGGTTTAACACCTCCCTGAAATCCCAGCAGCTGAAACTGCGTCAGATGGAACGCAGGTGGAGACGTTCTTACTCACCACCCAACAGAGAGGCTTACGTCGAGGCATGAAAAATATATAAGAGCGCAATTTTAGCTGCGAAATCCTCATACTTCTCCGATAGAATCTCCGTTGCCCCCAACCAGTCCAAGGAAATATTCAGAATTATGGGCGAGTTGACGTCCGACGCCAGAACCCTCCCTTCCCAGGTCCCCACCCAACACTCCTGCGATGCTTTAAATAGCTTTTTTATTGAGAAGATCATTAAGATCAAGAGCACTATCCCCCCCGCCCCTCCTGCCGCTTCACCTGCCCCTTTCCGTGGAAACCCATGCTCACTATCACACTTTCCCCCCCTCGATTCTCCCTCCCTCGCCAAACTTGCCTCTCGAGTCAAATCTGGCTCCCCCAATGATTGTTGCCCTCCCTCTGTCTTCAGGGACATCTGCGTGGCCCTGCCGAATTGCATTTTGCCTCTACTAAACACCTCTCTTGAGGCCGGCACTGTACCCAACTCCTTTAAGGAGGCCGCCTTGGTACCCTTGTTGAAAAAACCCGGAGCCGATCCAGAGGACCTCGCCAACTATCGGCCTATTTCTCTCCTGCCTTATCTTTCTAAGATCTTGGAGGCACATGTCACCAGTTGCCTCTCTCAGTTCATCGAGTCCTCCGGCCACCTCGAGCCTAACCAAGCCGGCTTCAGACCGACCCATTCCACTGAGGCTGTGATCCTGGCGGTTATGGACTCTCTCAGGAGCAATGCCGATAAAGGGTCTCCTCAGGCTTTGATCCTTCTGGACCTGTCAGCAGCGTTCGACACGGTGGACCATAACATCCTTCTCTACCGTGTCGAGCAAGCCGGCATCAGGGGTTCGGCCCTGGCCTGGATTAAATCCTTCTTGACAGGCAGAACCCAGGCTGTTCACCTGGGTCCTTTCACGGCTACTAGGGAACCATCCTTCTGTGGAGTGCCTCAGGGTTCCTCTCTGTCTCCCCTGCTTTTTAATCTTTATCTTCGCCCGCTCATCCATTCCCTGAAGAGCTGGGACATTACCGTCTTCAATTACGCAGACGACCTGCAAATCATTTTTCCTCTTAATACCTCTAACGCAGCTCTCGATTGTCAGGCGGTCATGTTACATATCCAGCAATGGATGAACCTCAATCAGCTCAAGCTGAACCCAGGGAAGACAGAACTAATTCTCCCGGGCAGTAGCTCCACCCATTGGGGCCCACAGTTCTGGCCTGCAGAGTTGGGCCCCCGTCCATCCCGGCTAAGTCAGCAAAGAGCCTAGGGGTTATCATAGACCCACAGCTCTCCTTCAAGCCTCAGGTTGGTGCAGTTGTATCCTCCTGTATGTTTCAGCTCAGGAGAATCAGGAAAGTTTCCCACCTCCTATCGCCTGAAGCCCTGATACAAGTCCTGATCGCCCTAGTGCTCTCCCGCCTGGACTTCTCCAACTCTTTGTATCATGGCCTACCGAAATATCTACTTCATAGGCTGCAAGTCGTGCAGAACCAGGCGGCCCGACTAGCCTATAAGAACCCGAAGTGGCAGTCTGCAAAACCACTGCTTCGCAAACTCCACTGGCTGCCGGTCGAACAGAGAGCCGCATTCAAGATCGGCTGCCTGACCTACAAAGCTGTGAATGGTACGTCTCCCGTCTTTCTAAGATCCTTAGTAACCCCTTACCGTCCAGCCCGTAACTTACGCTCCTCCCATCATCAACTCCTGACTGCAGTCCCAATTAAACTCAAAAAATATGGTGGCTGTAGATTTGCTCATCTAGCTCCCAAATTTTGGAACCGGTTGCCGTTATTGCTCAAATCTTCCTTGTCTTTGTTGGAATTCAGAAAACGTCTCAAAACCAACCTCTTCACACAGTCTGGCTAGCTCCCCTCCTCTACATCTCTCAGTACCACCCAGCGCCAGAAAACTTATGGTGACAGAGCGCTATACAAGTTTCCCTTAAGATAAGATAAGATAAGATAAGAATAGGATAGCCACTGCAATTGGCTGGCTTAGTAATAGCCCCTGAAATCCGGTACCCCGAGTCCCCGAGCTTAGTACCCAGTTGAAGTTTACGCAAACTAATGCGACTTCCGCCAGTGCCCAAAATAAGGATAATCAAGAGAGTATCGATTGACTTAAAAATATGTTGGGATAGGATTACCGGTATATTCACAAAATAATATAATAAGCGGGGGAGCATAATCATTTTAGAAAGAGCAACTCTGCCCATTACCGATAGTGGTAGTTAAGTCCAAAACCCCACGCTATTGCGAAGTCGTGTGATGGCTGATTTAATATGCCCATCAATCTGGTCTTCAGGCTTCCTATATACCTGTATGCCCAGATAATTCTTTGATATATATATGTATATATATTCACTGAAAAAAACACAGGTTTCACACCAGTTATAGTTAGCTGGAAATTTTACTGACATAAAACCATTGAAATTCCCACGTTATAGTTAGTTGGACTCACTATAACTTGCGCGCCTGCAATGCACTGCTGATGATGTCACATATTACATCACTCATGACATGGTCAGTGACATCACTCATGACATCACTGATGACACCATCCAGTGAATGTGTGTCTTTCTGAAAAATAAATATGTTTTATATATGTATATGTAAAAGTCAATGGAAGAATAAATGTTTAAATAAGTGTCGAAATGGATGATTTAAAAAAAAAAATTGATTGGTTAACTGGCTTAATAAGTGTATCTTAGTGAATACATATATTAGTGAGAAATGTTTAAATATTTAAATATATGTATTAGTGTTTCACTTTGTGTATAAGTGGCTGCATGGGTTTGTGAGTAGCTACATGTGTGTGTATATGGGTTATTAGATGTTGTTTTTAGTATCAGTATGAGTGTCTGTATGGTTTGGTGGGGGTATTACTTAGCACATAGATGCATCATTGACTGACTCTATGTTTGTATGTGTTTTGATCACAACATATGTGCAGGACTGTATGGGTGGATGAGTGTGTATATGTGTGTGTTATTAAGTGAATGACTGTCTCACTAGTGTCTTTATCAGTAACTACATATGTTTTAATCTAGTATATGTGAATATTGATGTATATAAGTGAGTATATGTGAGAGTAAGAGATTGTAAGAGTTCCTGTTTAAATAAGTATGTGTTTCTATAAGTGATTGTTTAAGAGAGTAAGTATGTGTAAGTTTCCTTAGAAGTAAGGTGGTAGTGTGTGTATAGCTGTATATGCAAATAAATGGATGTTCAAAAGTTTATTTGCATGTGTGAGTATGCGTGTGAGTAACTTTTGGATGACTGTCGGTGTGTAACAGGATGTATAGGTGTTTCACTACATATGATGAGTGAATATATGTATGAGTGACTATATAGAACTGTTGGTGAATGAGTGGATGTGTATATAGATGGTGGTATTACTGAATTGGTTTTTGTAACTGGTATGGGTATCTCCATTTTTTTGAAAATGTTATTTTCTATTTTTGAATATGTGTTTCAAGGGTTACATTACACTGAAAGGAGGTCTGTCACTCTGTCACAAGGATGGTGTCATCAGTGATGTCATGAGTGATGTCACTGACCATGTCATGAGTGATGTAATATGTGACGTCATCAGCAGTGCATTGTAGGCGCGCAAGTTATAGTGAGTCCAACTAACTATAACGTGGGAATTTCAATGTTTTTTTGTCAGTAAAATTTCCAGCTAACTATAACTGATGTGAAACCTATGGTTTTTTCAGTGAATTTTATAGGTTTTTTAAATGCTAATTCCTAACTATAACTGGTGTGAAACCTGTGGTTTTTTCAGTGAATTTCAAAGGTTTTTTAAATGCTAATTCCTAACTATAACTGGTGTGAAACCTATGGTTTTTTCAGTGAATTTCATAGGTTTTTTAAATGCTAATTCCTAACTATAACTGATGTGAAACCTATGGTTTTTTCAGTGAATTTCATAGGTTTTTTAATAACAAATTTCTATAGCTATGAAATATAATATTTTTTTAATGAATCCTATATTGTATATTTATGTAATACTATTTTTTATATGTATATTCTTCATGTTTTTTTTTTTTGCCCTGGAACGCTCCCGGTGCGCGTCCCGGTGAGCGTACTGGTAAGCGCAGTCTTGCGGCGCGCCCCAGGGCGCGTACCGGTGAGCGTCCCGTTAGCGCTATTGCAGCGAATGAAAACATCATCGTGACGTATCGCGTAGCCGCGTCCGCGTGATACGCACGGCGTAAGCGCACCCGGAAGCATCCACGCGCATTCGAACGCGCTACGTAAGCACCGCCGGGCGCGCCCCCAGTCGCGCACCGGGGCACGTAGCGTAAGCGCGTCTGGTCATGTGACCTGAAAATAACACTTTTCATTGGTTCAGAACAGTTTTCGTTTCCAAATGATGAAAGCCTGGCTCATGTGACCTGAAAATAACACTTTTCATTGGTTCAGAACAGTTTTGTTTTCCAAATGATGAAAGCCCCCACCTTTTTTCCTCATTCTCACTTTATTCTTTGAGTGAGGAAGACCTGCTTCTATTGATAGAGAAATGGCTACAGTAGCAGCAGCAGCTGGAGCATCTGCACCACCACCACCACCACCACCACAAGGACCACCACAACATGACATTGGTGGTGAAGAAGAAGAGGAGGAGGAGGAGGAGAGAAGGCAGTTCCTGCATGAAGACAATTCCCCATATAAACCTAAGGAGCACTTTATATGGGAGTTTTTTAAAATCCCAAGGGGTTTCAAAAAAGTTAATGCTGCAAAGGTGACCTGTCTCATCTGTGGCGCTGAACTTTCCAGGGGGAACCCTGCAAAAAAATATTCATTTGGGAATCACACAATCCTACACCACATGCAATGAAAGCACCCCAATAACTATTCTGCAGCAGAGGTCAGAGAACTGACCAGAAACCCTCACCAATCTTCTCCGAGCACCTCTAAACAACCCACTCCATCGGATCCTGAAACTAGAGAGATGGCCCCATGCATCCAACGCCAGTTTGGAGAATACAAGATTACTTGTATATTTTGTGGGACTACCATTTCTTATGGGGAGCAGAGCATCAAACTTATAAACCGTGCTGGAGACAACCACCGGTGCCGAAAGAAGCCTTAATTTTTTCCTGGTTTTTTTTGCTCCAGTTGAGCTGTTTACAATTCCCTGTTTTTTGTTTGTCCCTATAAAAAAAGACAAAAAAATATAAAACTGTTCATAAAAGCCAAAAAAAGTATAAAATGTTCCAAAAAACAAAAAAAAATATAAAACAACAAAAAGAAGAAAAAAAACAGTTCTTTTTAGAACTACCTCCAATTTATAAAAAAAGGCTACATTTTTTAAAAACTCTGTCATTCTTTTTTCCCCATGGTACGCTCCCCGGTCGCTCCCCGGTGCGCGTACCGGGCACTCCCCCCGCGCAAATCGATTTTTTTTTTTTTGTTTTGCCCCCGCTGGGCCCTTTTATGGCCCCCACATCAAACCTAGGGGGTCAGTGGGGGTCTATCCTGCCCCCTTTTGGTCATTTCCCTCTTTGTTTTTGCCACCTCTTGTGTCTCGATAATACCGAGACACAAGATGGCGGCCGCTCCGGACTGTTTCGAATGTTTACAGACACCCGATAGCCAATCAGCTTTCCGCGCGCGAACTCGTGTAGCGATGTTGACAGCCATCTTGTGACAGCCATCTTGTGACTTGCCTTGAACCGAATCACATTTTTTTTTTAAAGTAAGGAGGCAGGGTAGAAACACCCTGACCCCTAGGCCTGTTGGAGAGGCAGGGCCCCAAAAAAACAGTTTTTAGAGAAGATTTTCAGCAGGAGTCTTGCTGGATTCGCAATCTTCACCATTTTTTTAAAAAAACAAAGCGCGGGCTCCTGTACTTCATTTGTTATTGGCACCTTGGTGGGCCAGGTACTGGGGGCATGTCCAAAGTATTTAGAACGGGAGCACGGGCCCCCTCCTTGGGTCCCTAAAGCCCCAGGGATCACCACCTCCCTGGGGCATTCCTAATAATTTATGTGGGGTTGCCCTGGGAACCATAACCTCCCCAGGTCAAATGTATGAATATGGGGGGCCCACGTGCCACTGTGCAGCCCTGTGGACCACCACCTCCCCGGGGATAAATATGAAAAATGTGGGGAGGGCACGTGGCCCCCCCAAGCATCCCTGGGAACTGCCACTGCCCAGGCCGACATTTAATAATAATGCTGTGGGGGGCTCTGGCACGTGCAGCCCAAGGGGAAACCACCTTCCCGGGGTTGGGACCTGCAATGGAGAGGACCCTGTGGCCCCCTCCTTAAGCTCTGGATTGTCCTGGGGGCCGCCACCCCCTAGAGCCGGCTCTTGCAATGCTGTGCTTTGAGCTAGCAAGAGCATTTAGCTTTTGCTTGCAGAAAGCGGAACATAATTGCTGCATGTTAGCAGCACCCTCTGTGTCAAAGAAATGCCGGCTCCAGCAATAGATGGGGAGCTGGCAGGGACCTCGGGAGCCTTCAGGCTCCCCGCGGTCTCCATCATTGCTCAGTGGGTGCCACAAGAGTGGTTGGTACTCAAGTGATTGCCTAGAACCGGGGCTGCTCGGCCCCTCAGCACCAAGGAAGGCAGTGCTACTTTGTTGTAGGCCCCTAACCATGAAATATTGTTTGCCCACTAATTGCAAACTCTGCAATTATGCTTTTACTCCTTGTCTACCACATTTGCCTTAGGGACGCAGGAGCTACACCACTGCTCAGGATCACTCAATGAACATTCCGTGTTCATCCACAGGCGAACAAAAACATATTGACTCCGACAATACTCATTCCTCGAAAGAAGGCCTTTATTTCAATGTTTACTCCCTCCCTAAACACGTAATTGAAATATGGGGCCTATTCACAACCATCAACCTGACATGTGCTTCCTGGCTTAATCCCTCGACTACGCCATGCATCCCAATAACCTTTAGATTAGATAGAGAAGCTAAAAAAAGGGTCAGAGTTGCTATTGCTTTCCACCACCTGGTTAAAGTCACTTGCTTGGATGGCCTTCATGAGGACTGGGTGGAGCTTTGCCTTTTTTATTTGGAGATTAATCCATGAGAGTCTTGGAAGGGTGTCTTAGCCTGTCACCCTCCAGGACCCAACAATACTTTAGTCATAAACTAACGGAATGCTTTGACCTCCATGTGCTTGATTCTAATGCGTTTCTTGTAGTGGTGGACTTTAACTTCCATGCAGAATTGGTCACAGATATGGAAATACAAAACTTGTCTAAGATTTGGAGATATTAGGGTTATTTCAGAAAATAACTGACCCAACACATATTGCCGGTCACACGTTAGATATTTTCTTTACGAATGCCCTGGACCTACAGGTGAATCCACACTACCCCCTAATCTGATTAGACAACTCTAAGATTAGCTTCCTCCACCCTATCAAAAAAAGTACAATCTAGTATCATATTACTATTATTATTATTATTATTATTATTATTATTATTATTAGTATTATTATTATTATTATTATGGAAGGATGAATTCCAAGGACAGACTAGGCCCCGGAGGAAAATTTCCAATTTCTTTTTCTTTTCTATCTTTCCCACCAAACATATCATAGAACCCTCTGATATTAACAGTGCGCTCACAAATTTCCAAGAGTCTTTTACCCAGACCTTGGATACAGTTGCAGCCTTCAGACCCAATCGCCACAACTCCACCAGGCTTCACACTCTATGGCTCTCAGAAGAACTTAAATAAGAGAAATCACCCTGTAGGAAATTGAAAAGAAGATGTCACAGATCCAGATCCCTCTCCGAAAAAAATTGTTACAAACTAGCCTCAAACAGCCATCATAAAAATCTTAAAGCCACTTGTTTAAATTTATTTATTATTAGTTTCAGATTAAACACCCACCAGAATTGCTATTCACTCTATGAGTACTGCTGTGTACCTTCAAGCGGGCCGGTTGAATAAAGAAAAAACATAGAACATGAAACAAAACCCCCCTACCGACCCCTCCCTACCCCTCCCTCACTCGTTTGAGGCTAGGAGCTTTACAAGAGGGGCTCTCTGGCACACACCCTTTCATAGGGTTTCTGGCTCTATGTATCCTTTGCCTGGTGGTGCATCCTATCATCTGGGGGTGCAGTTTGTTGTGGATCAGCTAAGAACAACAGTCTCAGATATCTTGGGCAAGTAAAATCTTTGAACTCAGAGGTTAGCAGAGACAAGAAGGGTTTCCATAGATCCTGGAATGAGGCCCCTGAGTAGGAGAGTGAAAGGTAGATTCTCTCCATCCCGAGAACACGTCACAACCTATGGATCCATCAAGAAAGGTGGGCGGAGTAGTCGTTCCCCAGTGGGATAGGACATTTTCTAGGGCCGCCCTGAGTGCTAATGCTATCTCTCTACCCCTCTGTATTCTAAGTGGAAAGGTAAGAGGGTAAGGAAGACCCAAGAGAGTGTAAGCTGGAAAGCGGTGTATCTGAGTGTCAAAGTGGGTATCGATATCATCTAATACCTACTTCCAATAGTTCGAGATTTGAAGGCATTGCCACGCTCGCCAGCATTGGGGGCTTCGTGTCGGATTGCCTCTGTGGAGACGCAGGTGGTGAGATACCAATATGTTGCTATTTTAGTTGCGGTCTCTATGTTAGCAATGCTGTGTTCCGTGTGGCGGGCCCTATAATATATATCCGTCCATCCTTTTTGCAAAAGCGTCCTGCCCTGTTCCCCTTCCCATCTCAGCTGTCCGGGGGATTTGTCTGTTCCAGGGCTGCATCCAAGGAACCTGTAAAGTTCCGTTGTCAAGTGCAAGTCTGTGTGTTTTGTCACTAACCACTTTTCAAATGGCGTAAGGTTCCTCTCTGCACCCCCACATACCTTTGGTTGCATAACCCAGTGTCGGATCTGATGGTATCAGAAGCACTCAGTCTCCAGAAGGTTCTGGTGTGTACGAAAATCAGTGAAAGACAGGGGCCCCACCGCGTCAAAGAAGTAAATGTAAATGTAAAATGTAAATTGATACTTGTATAGCACACTACTCACCCGCAAGGGTCTCAAGGCGCTTGTACGAATATCGCTGTGGAACCCATCCTGGCTTTCCCTGTGAGGCGTCCACTCCTGGGCACCCCCAAAGGTGGAGGCCAGGCATCCTTAGTATTGTGGGGGCCGTTGTGGAGATTAAGCAAGCTATTGGCCAGAGTTGCTGAGTGGGACTCCATGATTGGAATAGGCACCGAGGCGAGAATTCTCAGGTCTGTGGAATTTTTTAGCCCAAGACCCGCCGAGGCGGGGAATTGAACCCTGGTCCCGGGCTAGACCTCTGCATCAGGGTCTGCCGCTCTAATCATTGAGCCACACTTTTCCAAAGAAGTGACCTATGGACCTGCAACCCTCTTTTGTCCATTGTGCAAATGCCCTCATATCGAGTCCCGGCGTGAAATCGGGATTTTGGACTAATGGTGTGATTGGAGACGGGAATGTAGTGAACCCTCGAGAAGTGGCAACCCTGTCCCAAGCTGATAGTGTTGCATGCGTGACTTTTGATAAATATAGATTGTGAGGCCTTGAAGCTTTTGCGAGAAAGGGAATGCACCATAGGGGTTGTCTAGTTAAAGCTCTGCTTATGAACAACCAGTGCTTCTCCGATTCTGGACGTGACCACTACACAAGGGGTCTCGGCTGCACCGCCCAGTAATAATCTTGCAAATGGGATTGCTAAGCCTCCTGCGGGTGGGGCCCTGCAGCATAGTTCTTTATGTAGTCTGGTATAGCTGGCCTTGCCAAATAAAGCACTCCAGATCCCGCTAGAACGAGTGCAGCACTCCTGAAGGGGGAGCCAGCAGAAGAGTCTGGAATAGAAATATTATATCAGGTAGTATTGTCATTTTTATCACCGCTATAAGGCCCAGCCAAGGTGTGTGGTCTCCATCTACGGAGGCATTCATGTATGTTTCACAAAAGCGCTGTGTAGTTCAGTGAAGTGGTGCATTGTATGCTGGCTGTAAGTTGTAGGCCTAAATAGGGGATAGTTTCTCAAGCCCATTGAAGGGGATGTGCATGCCTAAGTGACTCTATTGTGCCTGTGGTAAGGGTTAGATTGAGCACTTGTTACTTATGGGCGTTGACTTTAAATCCTGATGCTTGTGTAAAGCCTTCTAATTCAGTCATCATCGCTGGCAGGGAATATCCAGGCCTTTCCAAGGGGCAACTATCCCGAACCTCACCCCAGATATTAAAGGATCATCAAGCACTCTTTGGGCCATAGGCTCCATCTAAAGGGCAAACAAGAGTGGTGAGAGCGGGCAGCCCTGTCTCGTTCTTTGAAGTATAGGGAAGGGTTGCAAGATAAGGACATTCACCCGGAGAGAGGCAGTAGTATTCCCTAGTACCCAGTTTATAAATCTCTCCGGCAAACCAATATGACCTATGGTTGCTTTATGGTAGGGCCAGTGCACTCTATCCAATGCCTTCTCTGCATCTATAGAGAGAATCATGTGTTTGACCTCAAAGCATTTGGATTTGTTTATAATGTGTAGGAGGTGCTTGGTATTGTCGAGCACTGGTAGCCTGGAACAAAACCCGACTGATCCGGGTCTATCAACCCCGGAAGTCAAGGGGAGAGTCTCTGTGCAAGGATCCCAGTAAATATTTTAAGATCCATATTGAGGAGGGAGATAGGACGCACAATGTCACTAGTCCTTCCTCGGCTTGGGAATGACAGTAACCAGTGCTTCCAACATCGTGGATGGGATGGGGGAGGACAACCCAATTGCATTGTATACCCTCACCAATAGCGGGGCCAGTGTGGCACAGAAGGCTTTATAGAAAATGGATTAAAACTCATCCAGGCCTTGAGATTTAAACAATTTTTGCTTAGAAATGGCTGGGATTACTTCTTCTAACCTGCTTCAAGGTCTTCTATTTGACTCAGCACTAGTTTAGTGGTCTTCACACCACTCAAGTATTGGGCAGGGCTATCATCTGGGAGTTTCTGTGCCTCATACAGGGACATGTAATATTGTCAAAATGTTTCTGCAATGTCTTGGTCAGTAGTCTGCTCTTGCCCAGAGAGGTCAGTAACCATGGAAATGTTTGATGCCTGCTGCTGTGCCCTTAATCTATTGGCCAGGAGTCTCCCACTCCTATCTCCCCAGAGTAAAAGGTATGTCTAAGCCTCAGTGCTGGGTACTCCGCCCTATCAATGTAAAGGACTGCCAGTTGAGTTTGCGCCGCCTTAAGCTGTTTCCAAACCCTGGGTGCCTCTGTTTGCTGGTGTATGTGCTCTAACTCTTTCACCTCACTAGAAAGGTGCTCCGTCTTTTCCCACCGGAGTTTGTTGTCATTCGCAGTGATAGCTAATTAAACTCTTCCCTGACTACTACCTTCAGGGAGTCCCATAATGTGGGGTATCTGGTGTATCACTTCTATCCAGACAATCCACTATAGGCTTAGCGATCTGCTGGACTACTGTGGGACGTTGGAGCATCGTTACTTTGAGCCGCCTAAAACGGTGAGCAGAATGAGGGCCAGAAAGGGCCAGAGACCTAGACACTGTTGAGGGATCTGTCAAGGTTCAGGGGAGTATCTCAACCTGTATCTCGACCTGTTGTGTCTGCCGAGTCACAGTATTGGTAGTTAATATGTAGTCGATTCTAGCATAGGTCTTTTGGGGGGTGCCAATAGAAAGTGTGATCCCAAGCCGTCGGGTGGTGGGACCTCCATATGTCCATCAGTCCTACCTCGGTCAGGAGCCGCTTTACCTTCATAGTGAGAGCCCGTCTGCCCGTGCCGCTGGCATGATCTGCCCAAGTCATTATCGAAAGCTAGATTAGGATCCCCCCTATGACCAGCGATCTATCTGGGGATTTGGATATTTCCATCACGGCCTCCTGGAGAAAGCCTTCTAGTCCATCGTTCGGGGAGTAAACTGTCCCAACGATGAAGGAATGCAGGCCTAATGTGAATGTATGCGCCAGTAGCCTACCCCTGATTTCGGCTCGTTTGGGCCCACTTTACTTTGAAACTTAAAGGAGACTAAAATGGCCACCCCAGCTGTTTTATAGGTATGGGACGAAAAGAATTGTTGGAGGAATACCCTGGCTCGTAGTCTATGGGTGTCCCCAGACAGTAGTCTCTTGGAGGAGGTAGTTGTGCGCATCCGTGTTTTCCCAAAATTACAGAGCTACAGTCATGGGGATAATTTTGTGAGTTTGCTATACCTACCAGGAGGAGTATAGTACCGGCAAGGGCCTTCCTCAATTATGAGTGTACAGGTGCTTTGTGAGAGAAACCTAACCCTGACAGAGCCTTTAAGGGCTAGAAGGTGTATATGTGAGGAGGGAGGAAAATGTATGGACCCCATACCATTGTAATTAAAATTTAACATGAACTGGCGAACAATGTAGTAGTCCTGGGTAATAAACCCAATAGATAGGCGTGAGATGTCAGCAGGACCCAATCCACCTCCCCGTTCCACCTGAGGCCCCGTTTTGAGAACCGGAAAGTTACATTTTGGGGGCCTCCGTAACGCCTGTCCCCTCCCTCCTAACAATATCAGGCAGCACTTAGTCTGCATTGGTGGAGTCTAATTCCAGGGAGTCCATGACCGCTTGTCTCTCCTTGGCAATATTTTCTGGGTCGAAGACGAGTCGGATTCCGGCCAGCCTTCTCCATGTCTCTGAGGGCCTCCTCTTGGTTTCCTCCTGTGTTAAAGCGCTCAAACCATCCCCGGCTAAGCTCAGCAGATGCCTGGCATCCTGCAGTGAGGGGATATGGTGTGTTTTATTTAAAAACTATTCGGGGGATGGCCCCAGGAGTAGGGTTCCTCTTTGGAACGCAGGTGAGCCTTGATTGGTCTAAACTCCCTCCTCTTTTGTAATGTGAAGTCCTGATATAGGAGAGGCCTGGTGGGCCGGAACTCGACAGGGTGTTTATCTTGGGCCTCTCAGAGGATCCGCTCTTTGAGCTGAAAGTCATGGACACACATGAGAATGTCCGGTGGGGGAGCCGTCGCCACTCTCTTCCGGCCTACTCTGTGCGTTATATCCCGTTTGATCCGTTCCGGTGGGACTCCCAGATTGAAGCGAAAGAGTTCCTCCACATAGGCTTCAATGTCCGACCCTTCCGCTCCCTGAGGAACTACTCGAATTCGAATGTTATTACAGATGGAGCGGTTTTCGAGGTTCCCCGCATGTGTCTGGAGATCCAGTTGCTGGTCTTGTAGGTGGAGGACCTCTTGTTGGAGCTGATTGAGCTCCTCGTCCCGTGTTGTAGTCTGTGTCTCCAGAGTATCAACCCTGTTGTCCAATGAGTCCAGGTCTCTCATAGCCTCCCGGATCTCCTAGGCTAGCTCCTTCTTTATGGTATGGAGATCGACTTTCAGGGAGACAAATAAGATTTCCAGGAAGGCACGTGCAACTGGGGCTTCCGCATCCCCCATCTCTAGGTCTGCAGGACCACCGGACGCAGGTGGTATCGCTTCTGGGCCTCCAGTGCTGGATTTAATAAGAAGGTTATTAAGGGACCGTTCTTTCTTAGTTTTGTTGGACTCCAGCTCAGTTGAATTATGTCGTCTGCTTATACGACTTAGGCACTGCCTCCTCAGATTCTCGCCCAGGTCCTGTTGGCCTTGGTGAAGAGTTCTCCATCCCATTAGCTTCGGTGGTCGCTCGAGTACTGGGCCCTCGTTTCTGACTCCTGCCCCTCTCAAGCAGCCCTCTAGCAGCTGCCTATTCCTCCAAAGTGGTTGTCCCACGTGACGAGGGCCCTAGTGCCAAGGCTTCCTTCCTGTGAATTCAGTCCAGGCACCCGGGGCCCCAGGCCTGAGCCAGCCCCCTCACAGTCTGTAATGCAGGCCTCTTAGCTCAAATTGCCCAGGGCGTGGTTAGAATGCTGCCTTCAGAAGATGATTCACCTGCAGTTCGGGTCTAGGGTCCGTAAGTGAGAGGGGGGCGCAATATCCCTTCCTCTGCACGCCCTTTTGATTGCTAGGCCTTAGATTATGGGCCTGGTCTTGAAGGCCTAGCCGCTACTGATGCCAACTGCAGTCAAAGGCTAGTAAATCAGGCTATTCCACTATATTCCACCTCTAAACTCGGCGGCACCAACCTACATGCCAGAGGGCACTCCGGGACTTCTCCTTTTGGGCTGTTCTGTATCTTGGGTCGATTCATGCCTACGGCAGTCCCTAGGCCTCTCTCCACTCTAGGCGTGGGAAAACACACTTCAGCTGGGTGGTGTCTGGAGGTTCGCTGCCGACACTCATCCTTTCCCCTGCACCGCTCTGCAAGACCCGTTGCTTCAGGTCTCACTGTGCGGAAATGCGCCCTGGGCATCAATCCGGGGGAAAAGGAGGGATGCTACCTACCTCCCCGGAGGCCAAGGATAGTCGCGTAGTCTCCCCCACTGGAGATGTGGCTCTCATGCGTGTGAGGCACCAAGTTGCCAAGACAGGAGCCGCTCACTTCACCCCTCCGCACAGCTCTTTTTATCTGCTCTTGAGGCTTCGTCTCTGGGGATAGTGGAGTCTGCCCACTCCGGACCATGCGGCCTCAGTGCACTTCAGCAGCCCATCCCACTTCTCTGCGGCGTCTCCTCGCTGCTGTGTTTCTGTCTTCTATGTAGGCCCCGACTCAGCCTGGCTGTCACGGCACCCGGGGAAAGCCATCGGGCCACATGGCCGCCCCCTACCTGCTCCCTCAGTGGCGGGCCCGGCCCTGCTCGGGCTCGTCAGCCACTCTCGGGCAGGAACTCGTCTCGGCACCCCCGCTACTCTTTTCCACCAAGACCAGCACCCAGGCACCGTCAGAGGAAGGGCGCAGCATCTCTAAGCCCTTCCCGGTCCTCCATCCATGGCTGTGTCAGCGGGGCCCAGATGTTGGAATGGAGCGGCGTGCAGGCATGTCCAACTCGGCTGCCATCTTGGCCACGCCTCTCCTTAAAGCCACTTGTAAGTCACACCTTATCAAGAGAATCAACAACACTTGCAATTCAACAAAAGAACTATTTAGAGTCTTAAATGAGTTCATGCGGCCCACTGCAAGTATTTCTTCCATCCAATCCTCCTAGGAATTGTGCAACGTCCTGGCTAACCATTTTCATGAAAACATCAAGACTACATATATAGGAACCTCGCTGACCACCACTCACCCACGGACACTTTTTCCACCATTTCCCCTATCTATAAATCTTCCACTGCTTTGGAGTACCTCAAACCCATCACCCCAGAACTAGCTTTAGAAATGATGAGTAAAATCAAGTCAGGTTCCCCCTCTGACCTATCTCCATCACACATCATTGCAACACTTGCTAACACTCTGCTCCCAGACATCACAGCATTGTTTATCCTCTCTCTAAATACTGCTACAGTACTTCTGTACTGGATACATGTGCAAGTTATCCCCATTCTGAACAAAATCCAATGTGGAACCTCAGAAACCCATGAACTATGTAGGCCCATATCTCTTCTTCCCTACCTCAGTCGAATTTTTGAAAGCCTAGTCAATCAACAACTCTCCCACTAGTTGGAATCCAACCCCATCTTGGACCCATCGCAATCATGTTTCAGAGCCTCTCACTGTACATAAACTGAACTGATGGCGGTTCTGGACACCATCTGACTCTTCTTTGACTAGGGCTTTTCAGCCATGCTGGTGCTACTTGACCTGTCTTCTGCCTTCAACACCATCTCCCACTCCATCATTGTCCAAAGGCTTTCCAAGTTTGGTGTCGGAGGCAAAGCTGTTGGCTGGTTTCAGAATTGCCTTAGCAATCATACTCACACTATTAACTTAGGTCCTTTTAAATCTCGTGCCATGCCACTAGACAAACAAGTATCACTCTTCATTGAAACCCATGCTCTTTAGCATATATGTTGCACCACTGACTTAAGTAGTAAGGTCCTGCTGTGTCGATTGTTTCTCATATGCAACTAACACGCAATTGAGCATTTCCATGGGCCAAATCCCTGAATCTACATATGTGAGGAAAATTGCATCCTGGATATTCCGGAACTGCCTACAACTTAGCAACGATTAAATGGAGATTGTGTTGTTTGGCAAGGCCCATGACTACTGGTTGAATGACTACTGGTCATCTGAATTAGGCACCTCACCTCATCCCAAAAAGTTGGTCAAGAATCTTGGTATTTTACTTGATGACAAACTCACAATGACAGAGTGGGTAGGCTCCACATGTGGCACCTGTTTTGGTATTATGCGCATGCTGAGAAGATTGTTTCAGTGGCTTTCTCTCCACGCAAGAAGAACTTTTATGCAGGCTCTTGTGGTCAGTTATCTGGACTATAAAGATGCCCTATTGGCAGAAGATAAGAAATCACTTTTATCAAAACTAGAGGTGGTTCAGACCACCATCTGTGGTGTCCTGCAAGGCTCATCCCTCAGCCCCACCCTCTTTAACATTGACATGATGCCTCTGGCCGACATTGTCAGAACCCACAATGTCAATATCATACCCAAAGTTTTCTTACAAGAGTTCAGTCCTCTCACACAGGATAGAGTTGAAAAAATCATCATCGCGATTAAGTCAGGCTCGCCTCTGGATCTCTGCCTGGCCATGGTCCTTCTTATGGTCCCCAATACTATCGCCAATAACCTGACACCTCTTCTGAACAGTATCCTTAATCTAGGACAGGTCTCGAAAAAGCATTAAACGAGGAACTGCTGTCTTTCATAGAATCAAACGACAAACTTGATCTAGCACAACATGGTTTCAGGCCACGGCACAGCACAAAATCTGCATTGATTGCAGCTACTGAAAGCTTATGTGCGCATTTAGATCAGGGTGGGAAGGCCATATTAATAACGCTTGATTTATCCGCTGCGTTCAATACGGTGGACCACCGCATACTTCTTCAGCGGTTGGCGGAAATAGGGATTATTGATAAGGCCGCAGACATCCGTCAGTCTTATTTAACTAATAGACAACAATCTGTGATGCTAGATGAGCACAAATCTCCCCCTTTCGTCATGCCATGTGGGATACCTCAGGGATCAGCACTTTCACCTACCCTGTTTAACGTATATGTTACCCCACTGGCTAAACGTATTCGCTCCTTTGGCTTCACAGCCATTTGCTATGCCGATGACATGCAAATTGTTGTCTCACTTGCCGCCAAACCAGAGATCGTGGCAGGATGTTTTAACCTTTGCATGAGCCATATTATTAGCTGGATGCAGAACAATTG
The DNA here is from genome assembly GCF_964263255.1 of Lissotriton vulgaris. Classification (NCBI taxonomy): domain Eukaryota; kingdom Metazoa; phylum Chordata; class Amphibia; order Caudata; family Salamandridae; genus Lissotriton; species Lissotriton vulgaris. Next base: position 1,255,259,103 of record NC_141696.1, read on the forward strand.
TTTAAAATTGAACACCGGGAAGACGGAATTGGTCATGTTCGGAAGGGATATCTCACTCTGGAACTCCGACTGGTGGCCCGGGACAGCAGGGCCTTGCTCCCAGCCCGTAAAGAAGGTAAAAATCCTTGGAGTTCTGATCGACAATCATCTTTCCCTATCAGACCAGGTCAACAGCATCATCTCTTCTTGTTTCTATACCTTGAAAATCCTTCGGAAAATCCTCCCTTTCATCCCTATGCCCCTTAGGAAAATGGTTGTTACGGCCCTGATTCTGTCAAAAATTGACAACTGTAACTCCCTCTACCTTGTAGCCAAAAAGAGTGTGATACATAAACTACAGACTTTGCAAAATGCTGCCGCCCGGCTATTACTAAAATTACCTAAATTCAGCACCATTAATCAAGTCATTCGAGAACAGCTGCACTGGTTGCCCATTTAGGCTAGGATCCAGTTCAAATCTATGTGTATTCTACAAAAGACTTTGCATGGGGTGGGTTCTTGGACAGATCAGCCAATACATTAAGCGCTACTCCCCACAGAGATTCCTCCGCTCCGCATCGGCGTCCCTGCTTGTAGTTCCAAGGGTAAAGACACTGAAGTGGGGCGTCAGAAGTTTCCGACACTTAGCCCCAAGGCTATGGAATTCCATGCCCCTGCACCTTAGAACCCAAAGCAACCTAATAAAGGTCATGAAGGAACTTAAAACTTGGTTATTTACTTGTACCTGATCTGCTGGCTGATTCTCTGATTCCACTCTATGGCAGCAAGCGCTAAGACCCCATGGCAAACATGCGCTCTACAAAAACCCACATTTCATTCATTTCAAAGCAGACAACACACAGCTCATCCTCTCGCTATCAGCAAATCCAACCACCTCCAAGACCAACTTCCACAACTGCATGAAGAATGTCTCAGCCTGGATGAAGGACAACACAGACAAGACATAAGTATTGATCTTTGGCAACCATACCTCCCTATGGAACAACGCCTGGTGACCCACTGAACTCGGACCCAGCCCCACACCAAAAGGCCACGCCCGCAACCGTGGCTTCATCCTGAACAGCAAACACACCATGAAACCACAGATCAACACAGTCTCCTCCGCCTGTTTCCACACTTTCTGCATGCTCAGAAGAATTTTCAAATGGCTCCCCATAAGCACGAGAAAAATAGAAACAGAAGCCCTAATCCCCAGCCGACGGGTCTATGGCAGCACACTCTATGCAGGAACCACCACTGAACTCTACAGACGATACAGAATCCAGCATCCAGATTGATCCTGAACCTTCCCAAATGGACTCACATCATCCTACACCTGAGGAACCTCCACTGGCTCCCCATCCAAAAAAGTTGCCAATTTCAACTACTGACAACTGCCTACAAAGCCCTCCATGACCAAAGACCTGCATACATGAACCACAGCCTGAACTTCCACCAACCATCCAGAAACCTTTTTTCTGCCTCCCTTGCCATTGCACAGACGCCGTGCGTCTGCAGTAGCCAGAGCGGAAGTTGCTTCTTCTCCCAGTTTGCCGCCAAGACCTGGAACGCCCTCCCTCTCCACCTCCTAACTTCACCCTCGCTGACAGACTTTAGAAAGAGATTCAAGAACTGGCTCTTCAACTAAGCCCAGAAACCCAGCACCTTGATACCCTCACAGGTGTTAAGCCACGCTTTACGAGCACTGATTGAGTGATTGATTGAGTGATTGATTGATTAATTGATTGAACAATGAGGCTCACCTTGTCTGCAAACGTCCTTCCTGCGCTCCCTTGGAATCTACTCCAACATCACTGCATTGACTATTCCTATTAGGAAACGAGCCATTTTCAAGCTAATATGCCTGGTACACAAACCCTATGAGGTAATGGTAATGTGTATATCCAATACAAACTCCTCCTTGTATCCCTACCAGGAATCTGAGATACAAGGATCATCTCTTGCTCCGCCCATGCCATATTCGCACAGCCAGGCAGGGCATCCGATCCTTTTCTTATTTTGGCCCACGTCATTGGGACACACTTCTGCTACACATCAGTGCGTACTCTGATTTTGTTTGTTTCGAAAAAAAATCAAAACCTGGATTTTCCAACTGCTCCTTTCTTCTTTTCTCTGAGTCTGTTCTCTAGCACCAAGATCCCCCTTGAGGGGGTTGTACATATTCTTGTATTACTGAAACGTGAGGTGGACACTGGCTAGAAAAGGAAGCACTTTAAGCAAGATGGGAGAACGAACAAAAGCTGGGAGAGAAGCAAAACACTGATTGGCCAAAAGATAGGGAAGCCATGGGCAGATTGTTGGAGGGTTTGAAGGAGGCTGCAACTCCAATGGGTACTTAGGCAACTACTGACAACTGCCTACAAAGCCCTCCATGGCCAAAGACCTGCATACATGAACCACAGCCTGAACTTCCACCAACCATCCATAAACCTGTTTTCTGCCTCCCTTGCCATTGCACAGACGCCATTGCTTCTTTTCCCAGTTTGCCGCCAAGACCTGGAACGCCCTCCTTCTCCACCTCCTAACTTCACCCTCGTTGCCAGACTTTAGGTTTTTAAGGGAAGCCATTTCGATGCTAGCACTGACTGTAGGAAACAATGTTTGTCTGAGCTGTCTTGTTTCTAATTCAGGGCATGCAAAGTGAGAGCAAAACAATTTCCCCTTCAACCCAGCTTTCTGAGAGGGATGGGCGCTCTGGATAGGAGCCGTTCTACCTCTTATTTAAGGTTTTGGTTAGCTTAAGTGCCGCATTCACTTTGGTTCACAAGGCTGCTGTTATGGGAGGCATTGCAGCTTTCAAGGGATTCATGAGCTTGTGGTTCAGATGGTTGATGGACTCCACAGAGGTACTTTTGATAAGATGAGATTTGCTCACTATAGGGAGCTCTCTGCCATACTGGCTTTGAGACAGGGTTAAACCGAGGTTATTGCCTGGCCTACTCTCTCTTTAAAGTTTTCCCTCTAGAGTGCCCTGCTAACAGATTGGTCCAGATTTACAAAACCACATACATTTATGGCTGAGAATGGCTAAATAGCACTGGTCAGGTTCCACAGATAAATATTTATGGGCTTGTGGCACTAACTCCTCTTGGACCTTTTTCTCACCTTGGAATTGATGGAGATTTGCTCCACTATAGACTGGAGTAAATTCCCTTCCTGGGTGAAACGGAGGAACGGAACTCTCACAGTAAGTGAGGGTCTAGAGAAAGGGGGTTCCCATGGGTAAAAAAAGTTTTCCACATGAAAAAATGAAAACGGAAAAATATGCAATTTACTGCAGTGGTGTAAGAAACTGCTAAGCTAGGGTTCAAACCAAAGAGATGTTTCAAGCAACAATAGAAACCTGTGGCTTTTCGAAGAGTTTGTTTATTGATGTGGATTGAAGATTGCCAAACCTGTCAGAGACTCACTTACATCTGTAGATTATATAGCAGAGCACTGCTCACAATCCCAAAATCAACACACACACAAATGTTGGTAATTTGTAATATTTTTGAGTTAATTATATGGTATTGCTCTACAAATCATGCGAGCAAGAATTATTATCATAATAATGAACACCTCAACAATTATGAATGATTAGAGTGAATACTAAATGCACCTCAAAAAAGTGTTCATTACACATCCTTAACAAATTTTTATAAAATCCTCATGGGTGTTTTCCTAGGCTGCCTTGCAGTTTTATGTATTCAACTTTGCTGAGTCCTGCAATGCCTCCGCATACCGCATACCTTGGTGTCAGTAGTTCTCAAATTGGGTCCCCATTTGAGAGTATCTCTCCCCAACTACCAGTCTTTCTGCTTGCCTCGTCGAAATGGTAGAGTCCTTTATGCACCTTTGGCCTTAAAATGGCTTGGAGCAAATGTGAGCTCACAGGGCCTGATTCACAAAGGGCCTCCTCACGCGTGTCATAGGCCCCTCAATCGTGGGGGGTCTCCGCAATTGGGGCAGAATCTCCACAATGAGGATTCTCATTGCAGAGATCCGTCCCAGGGGGTCTCCGCTATGAGTGGGAGGCCCTTTGTGAATCATGACCACAGTGCTTGTATCATGCATTTTGAACACAAGGCAGAAAAAAATACTTCAATTTTTTTTATTATGAAGTGCACAGAAGCCAGAGTTCTTATATCTCTTCATTTTTACAAGCATGTAACTTTTACCAGGTCTTTTTAAAAAAAAAAAAATTTTTAAATATTTTTATTGTCGCAGGATTCCATAAGAAACAAACATAATACATAGAAACAGTTACATTTTCAAGTATTTTTCGAAAGCATAAATTTACATTGTTTGTAGTAAAGGGTTAGGGTATTGGGATACAGAAGAGAAAGAAAGAAAAAGAAAAAGGAGGTAGAGCAAAAGTTAAATTATACAACTTCTGGACGGCCCTAGTAATAAAAGAGCTATTTCACAGAAACAGATAATGGTGGTTTGATTATTTCTCACAAATATCTTCGTATATGTACACTAACCCCCAATTTTTATACCTCAAAAAATTGCTTCCAGATTTTTTCCTTTCTAACTAAGGATTTTGGTCCTCTATATTTAGCGAGTGTAAGTTCCATGGTTCTGATTTCTATAACCAATGTTAGCCACTCAGCAACAGTTGGAGTGTTCTTAGATATCCAAGCTCTTGCTATAATTAATCTTGCACAGGCTAATAAGATTGTTATGAGATCTTGATTGGGACAGTGAGTCTCATAAATATCAAGTAAAACCAATTGGGGGGATAAATCCGGTAACTTAATCTGACTGTCTTGAAGGTGTTTTATAATTCCCATCCAGTAGCTAGAGTACGCCGGGCAAGAGTAGAGCATATGTTCTATATCAGCAGCATATGTGTTACACTTCACACATTTTGTTTTTTCTGATGTTTGGTTCCCTTGAGCCCAAGCAGATATTCTCTCTGGAGTGTAATATAATTCTGAAATAGTCCTGTATGATTGCAGTCTTAAGTTAGAGGAATGCACAGCATCATTTATATGAGTTAAGGCTTTACTGATCTGTTCTGAGTTTATGTCCCGATTTAGCCGGCGAGACCATTTAGTAGCTATGTTGGTAGTATTTTCAATTTTATCCTTGGTTAAAAGTTGATATCCCAACTTTATAAGTGATTTAGTTTTATCGGAATATATACACTCTATAATTTCAGACTGAGTAATTAATGTTAATTTCATTTTATTGATAAAGAAGTCTCTCAGCTGGCGATATCGATAGTGCATATCATTTGTCACACCATTTAATATTTTCAAGGTGTCGAAATCTAACATACCATTATTTCCAAATATGTCGCCTAGTGTATTAAGACCACAATTAATCCAACGATACCCAGTCCCATCCGAGAAAATTCCAGGAAGACCCGGGTTGTCCCATAGTCTGAGTTCCGTATTATAAAATGAAATCTGACTGATGTGCATAATCTTCTTCCAAATATTTATAGCATGCTTAGCAGTCTTAAATTTCACCCGTTTGTAGTAATTAGGGTCATGTGTGCGAAGCAAAAATTGGTTGGAGTCAGTACCTAACAAGTATTGATAAAAGAATATGCAAGACTCTTTCTTTAATAAGCTCCGAATTCGAAAGAAAAAGGTTGCCAAAAAATATAATTTAAAATCCGGAAAAACAAGTCCCCCTTTTGAGATTGGTAGTTTCAAAAATTTTATAGCCCTGCGTGCCTTTTTGTATCCCCAAATAAAGCTGCAACAAACGGAGTCTAGTTTTTAAAAAAAAGATTGGTTCGGTTGTAGTGGTATGGCTCTAAACAAATAGAGTAGCTTGGGGAGTATTTTCATTTTAATCAAATTTAACCGGCCTATTAGACTAAGAGGGATTTTGTGCCATTTTTTAAGAGTTGTGGAGGTTTCTTTTAGAAAAATATCATAGTTTGTTTCCAATATTTTCTCTACTTTAGCCATTAACTTGATACCTAAATAAGTAGCTTCTCTGCAAGTGTCATAGATATGTATATCAGGAGTGTAGTTAGCTATAATTTGAGTTTTACTCACGTTCAATTTGTAACCTGAGATTTGGCCATATTTTTGTGCCTCGTTAATAATTTCTGGCATAGCTCTGTTAAAGTCGCTCGTATAAATAGCTATGTCATCAGCATAAGCCGTTAATTTCAAAACAGTTCCTCCATGACTCACTGGAATAATGTTTACTTGGTCATTTAAAGCATTTAAAAAAGGTTCTAAGGATAGGGCAAAAAGTAAGGGGGAAAGAGGGCAGCCCTGTCTCGTGCCTCTTAGTATTTTAAAATTTGCTGATTCTTTATCTCCATAACTAATCAAAGCTGATGGTTCGTCATAGAGGGACATAACCCAATCCAGGTAAGAACCGGAAAGCCCCAATTTCCTTAATACTTCCCACAGATAATCCCACCCCACTCGGTCAAAAGCCTTTTCTGCGTCTAACAGAATCATACCGAGTGGGGTGTGTGTACCTTCAGCAACATCAAAGGCGATTATTGAAGTGTTAACGTGTGTAGTAGTATCCCTTCCCATAACAAAACCGTGCTGTTGTAGATTAACAATAGAAGGCATACTAGGGGCCAGCCGATTTGCCAGTATCTTAGAAAAGATTTTAACATCAGTGTTAAGTAAAGAAATCGGTCGATAAGACCCACATTCTTTTTCCGGTTTCCCTTTTTTCAAAAAAAATATTATTTTCGCTATTTTCCATGAAGGAGGTGCTTTTTTGGATAAGCTAATTGAGTTTATCACTTTCTCTAATAGAGGGAGTAATTCTTGTGCGCAAAGTTTGTAAAGTTCACCTGGTAGGCTGTCTTCTCCGACCGCTTTCCCTGATGGTAGACTATCTATGGCCCGTTTTATTTCATCTAGTGTTATTACAGAATTGAGTTGTTCAATTGTTTCTATACTGAGTGTTTGAGATGCAGTTATGTACTTTTCTAAATATTGTGTTATGGCTGATTTTGCAGGTAATGTCTCTGGAGTGTACAATTGTTGGTAAAATTTGACAAACTGGTTTAATATTTGATCCGTTCTGTCGTATGTGTTTAAGTCATTCCCTACTATTTCTTTGATTTTTGTTTTAGCTTTCCTATCCGCGGTTTTAAAGGCCAGTAATTTCCCAATGCGATCGCCGCCCTCATATTGTCTGAATTTATATTTTTGTAGTTGTGAAGTGTATCTTTCTCTCAGTGTTTTTAATAAGCCTGCTTGTGATTTCGCCAACTTTAGCCTAATACTCTCAGTGTTATTCTTTGCATATTTCGTTGCCTCTGCCGAGCTTATTTCCAGATTTCGTATCTCATCTATTATTTGTTTCTTCTCATGGCGAATCTCAGCGTTTTGCCTAAATATATATTGTTGGGCGAAACCTCTGATACTGCATTTACATGAGTCCCATACCATGTTGATGTTAGCAGTATTAATATTAATTGAAATAAACTCCTGAATATGTTGCTTGAGTAAGGTTGAAAATCTTGTATCTGTCAATAGATGTCTCGGGAAAGTGAATTTTCGAGTTTCTTTAGTTTGGTCGGGAAACATAACCTCAAGTAATAGTGGGTTATGGTCAGAGGTAATTTTAGGGCAGATATCAATCAAGCAATTATCTAAAATTTGTTCTGAGGCCCAAATCATGTCAATTCTTGAACAAGATCTATGCGGTACAGAATAATATGTATACCCTGCCTGAAGAGGATATTTTGATCTCCATATGTCTCTGACATTGGTCAATCTGGCTAATTCCAAAATAGCAGTTCTAACTTTATTCATTCTTTTGTGTTTACTTTGCCCGGTGGAATCAATTTTATAATTGATAGTACAATTAAAGTCCCCAGCTATTACTAGTTCTCCTTCCCAATCCAATAAGTATAAACTCAATTGATGAGGGGAGGAGCCAAGATGGCGGGCTGATACCGCCGAGTGAGGACGCTACATGATTCTGCTCTGCTCGCCGAGATTCTGTTTCGAGCAGCGAGCAGTGAGATTGGAGTGATCGGAGAAAGCCACAGATATACCGAAGCAGAGAAAAGCGGAGAAGCGGAGTAGCGGAGAAACGGAGAAACGCACAATAACAAGGGATTACACGCGTTTAATCCTCCGGCTGGAAAGAACAAAGAAGCTCAATGTTAAGGGCACTTCTTCAGTTAGGCAATAACACCTCCCGTACCTCCCGCGTTTGGTTCTACGCGGCAGCCCGACCGGTCAGCACGCCGGGAGGCAGAGGGAGAGGGAGAGGCGGAGCTGGCTCACCTCAGCTGATTGCGCACCTGTTCCAGGAAACAATCATCACAGGTACACAGCGGCAGCCACAGCGAGCGGAGGCGGAGGCATCAGGGAAATCGATGTCCGGACGGCAGAGGACCACACGGAGCAAGAAGACCGCCCCAGCCGGCAGACAACCAAACGCAAGTACAATGGCTGCAATTACAGGGATTGTTGGGACAGTGGTTGTGGGGGGGCCTAGCAGCAGTAAAGAGACACAGCTCGCTCGGGAAAACAACGGTGTGGATAAAAGCGGGGGGTCGAAAGTAAAAGAGAAAAATGGTAAACCGGCTAATGAGACTGAGGAGAAGATACAAGGGGAAGGGAAAGGCACTTTTGTTAGGGCTGAACTTGAGTCGGACTTAGAGCGTGTAACGGCGCTCCAAACTCCAAAACAAAAACTGAATAACACTGAGAAAGAAGATGAAGAATTAGAAAATAATAGATCTAATTCAACAATGGTGGTAAACTCGGATACAGAAATTGATAAAGAGCTCTCTGCCACTGTTAATGTCTCATGTGTAGATATGTCAGAAGCTGTTTTGGAGACACAGGTAGCGAACAGAGTGAATACCTCTAACATTGGAAGCTTAACCCTGCAAATAACAGAAGTGGTAGAAGATTCTGAGAAAGTAAAAACTAAAGTTCAATCCGATGATAATCCAAAAAACAGGGTGGTGCAGTCTATCCCCGCTACCGATAATACTTATAATGACCCAGTCGAAATAACTGAAATAAGGGAGAAAGGAAACGGCGAGAGCACAGTGTTGGATCGCACGGCTGTAGCTGATGATGACTCGAATCTAGAGTACGAGGAGTTAACAGAAGACGAGGGAGTTGAAGGAGCACTTAAGAACCCAGCAATTATAAAAACCACCATCAAGAAAATTAAGATGAAAGTCAAAACTAAACAAAAAAATGCTGTACTTAAGACAGTCAACAAGGAAGCCCTTGGAAACAAGAAAAGCCGTCTAATTGACGATAGCCCTCTGAGAAGATGGATTGAGGCGAAGGGGGGAGTCAAGAGCATGGCTCTAAGATTGTCAGGTGCCAGCCCAGACGAGGCCCTCAATACTCAGGGGGCCGGCAAAATCAATTTTGTAGACATTACTAGCGAACATACTCAAGATGATGCCTCTATTAACCATGAGTCCCCGCTACATTCTGTCTTAGCTATGACCGACTCAGTGCTTGCATCTGGGGTACTCGCAACAGGTACAACTCCCTCGCCTACTCTAACTGACAACACTGTTTCAACTCCCGCCGAACATAATATTGAGACACTCGAACCAAGTGACCAAGATCCTGATCATGTTATCATCAGTTCAGTTCAACTAAATGAGGAAAATCAGACTATAATATCTAAACTGAAAAAAACGCAGATACCGATTACTGAAACCCTTATCGAGAATACAGCCAATAGTAATGGAGAAAAGGACATAGAGGTGAGATCAGACGACTCTCTTAGTAAGACCCAAGATACACCAACAGGCTCTGGAGTGCTATCTGAAATATGTTTTCAACCAATGGTACCACAGGAATCTCATGACTCCATTAACTCCACTAACCCTTCCAGTCTTTCTAGTCTTCTTAATACCCATGAGACTCCAGATCCAACAAGGATGTTCATGGAATCAATAATGCAGACTCTCCTAGAGCAAAGAGCGGAGATTCAACAACAGTATCTGCAACTCAGAGAAGACAACACCAAGATGCAAGAAACAATGAGTACCATCAGCCAAGGCCTGGGAGGCGCGACTAAAGAGATCGAGGATATTAAACAACGGATTGTAGAAGTAGAAGGAGATGTTAATAAGACCTCGGCAACTGCAAAACAAAATACTCTAAGAGTTACCAAGCTTGAGGGCAAGGTGGAGGATTTGGAAAATCGCGCTCGAAGGCAAAACCTTCGCCTATTTGGTATACCGGAAGGAATGGAGGGGTCCGATCCTAGGACATTTGTGGTGAAACTTTTACAGAGATCCTTTTCTGATCTTGCGGACTGGGATTGGGACTCACAGTTGCAGAGAGTCCATAGACTGCCCCTGATACAAAAAAACACTAATATTAAATTCCCTCGACCGTTTCTGATTTATTTTGGTAATTTTCTTTTGCGGCAAGCTGTATCATTGAAAGCAAGACCGAACAATCCCGTGTCTGTTGATAATCTAACGTTTTTTGTGAAATCGGATCTTAGTAAGGGCACCATGGACAAACGTTGGGAGCTTAGGAAGCTGATAGATCCTTTCAAAAATTTGGGTTGCATGGCCTATCTCCAAGAACCTGCTCGCCTTAAGGTTATACGAAATGGCAAGGTGTTTTTTTTTACAGATGTAGAAGATGCTGAACAAGCTCTGGAAAAATATTCTAGGGAAAATGAAAGAGAAAAACAGAATGAAAATTAAATAGTATCTTGGCTAAACTGTTGTAGATAAAAAGAACGAGCAAACAAGGAGTAATGTAATTGTGGCATGAGCATGAGCAGTTTATCATGTTAGCTTTCTCTCTCTGCTGCCTTTTCAGCGGCAGCACTAGATAGAGGGGTGCTCCCCCCTAAGGGACGGGTGGGTGCGAGGGCAATGCTGGGGTCCTTGCAGGGGAGGGTCTGACCTTTTTGGTCAGGGGTGGGGGGGAAAAAATGTGTGTAAAAAATGGATCGCAGGATTCGATTGTTTCTTTAAGTTCAGTAAAAAAAATGGAATTTATATGAAAAGGGCAAAGGTAGTTGGGAGAAATTTGTACTGGATAACCAACAGGATAGTAACATGTCTAAATTAAGAATACTAAGTTGGAATGTGGACGGCCTGAACAGTAAAAATAAGAGAAACTTAGTAAAGGAGGAGATTAAGATGTATAATCCGAATATAGTTCTGCTATCAGAGACACATATTAAATATCAAGACCGTAAGCTGCTTTCACAATTGAATTATAATTTGGTGGTATGCTCTACTTTAGATGAGACCATAAGAGGGGTAGCTATTTTAATACAACGAGGTGCCAGATTCGTAACAACAAAAACTGCATCAGATGTTCGTGGGAGGTGGGCAATTGCACAGATGCAATGTGATAATTTTAAGATAGTACTATGTGCAATATATGGTCCAAATATCGATGACCCTAGAGTTTATGAAGAATTGAGTTTATACTTATTGGATTGTAACTTTTACCAGGTCAGATCAGTAAGCAGATGTTTAGATAACTTTAACACTGCAGCAGGAAATGGAAAATCCTTCTCTGGCTCAGGGATCAGCTGTAAATATGGAGTTTAATATGACAGTGGTCAGATGAGCGTCCGAACGACATCAATGCGGTATGGATACCTGCCGACATGTAGTCGGCGGTTCCACTTGCCAAATTACGATCTGACCACCTTGCAGGTGGTTCGAAACATGCCGTTTTCTATTGCAGCCTGTGCAGTGGCTGGAAAACGGCCGCAGAGGAAGCCACAGTAGAGATAGGCATGTTTTAAACGGTAAATGGGCAAAATATTGATTCCAAAATATAGACAAACCAAAATATCGAGTCCAAAATATAAAATGGACAAAATATCGAATGGACAGAGTATAGACATCAAAAATATCGTTTTGAAGGTAAGTAATGTAATATCGATTTAAAAAATATAGACAGTCAACATGTCGAAGTACATAATATGGTTTATTAAAAATATCGAATTTTTAATAATATCTAATTTTTTAAAGTGTTATTTATGTTAGTATATGTGTGAAAAGTGTATATATTTTTGTTAATTTATTTTAAGTAATTAATTTTATGTTATTTAATTATTGTGTAATTTAATTCAGTAGCGGGTTGTGGGTTTATAGGGGAATAGGGTGGGAAGAAATTTAATTATAATTAATTAAATATGTTAATTAATTAATTGGTATTTATTTAGAATAAATTGTTAATTATTTTTTAATTGGTAATTAATTAATTCTTAATTGATAATTATTTTTTATTAATTGATTAATTGATAATTATGTGAATTAAATAATTTATTTTCTGTAGCGGGTTCTGGGTTTATAGGGGAATAGGGTGGGAAGTAATTTAATTATAATTAATTAAATATGTTAATTAATTGGTATTTATTTTGATTAAATTGTTAATTCATTTTTAATTGGTAATTAATTAATTCTTAAATGATTATTTTTTATTAATTGATTAATTGATAATTATGTGAATAATATTAATGTATTTTCTGTAGCGGGTTGTAGGTTTTTAGGGGAATAGGGTGGGAAGGAATTTAATTATAATTAAATATGTTAATTAATTTATTGTTATTTATTTTGAACACATTGTTAATTACTTTTTAATTGATAATTAATCAATTCTTAATTGATAATGAATTTTTATTAATTGATTGAAAATTATGTGAATTATATTAATTTATTTTCACTAAAGTGGGAATAGTAAAATTTATCCCTATGCTATCCAACGCTTTCCCTACTGTTGCACTCTCTGGAGTGGGAATCGTAAATTTAACCCCTACGCTATCCAAAGCTTTCCCTACTGTTGCACTCTCTGGAGTGGGAATAGTAAATATTACCCCTACGCTATCCAACGTTCTCCCTACTGTTGCCCTCTCTGGAGTGGGAATAGTAATTTTTACCCCTACGCTATCCAACGCTTTCCCTACTGTTGCACTCTCTGGAGTGGGAATAGTCATTTTTACCTCTACGCTATCCAACGTTTTCCCTACAGTTGCACTCTCTGGAGTGGGAATAGTAATTTTTAAGCCTGCGCTTTCCAACGCTTTCCCTACTGTTGCACTCTCTGTTGTGGGAATAGTAATTTTTACCCCTACGCTATCCAATGCTTTCCCTACTGTTGCCCTCTCTGGAGTGGAAATAGTAATTTTTACCCCTACGCTATCCAACGCTTTCCCTACTGTTGCACTCTCTGGAGTGGGAATAGTAAATTTTACCCCTACGCTATCCAATGCTTTCCCTATTGTTGCCCTCTTTGTAGTGGGAATAGTAACTTTTACCCCTACGCTATCCAACGCTTTCCCTTCTGTTGCACTCTCTGGAGTGGGAATAGTAATTTTTACCCCTACGCTATCCAACGCTTTCCCTACTGTGGCACTCTCTGGAGTGGGAATAGTAATTTTTACCTCTACGCTATCCAATGCTTTCCCTACTGTTGCACTCTCTGGAGTGGGAATAGTAATTTTTACCCCTACGCTATCCAACGCTTTCCCTACTGTTGCACTCTCTGGAGTAGGAATAGTAATTTTTACCCCTAGGCTATCCAACGTTTTCCCTACTGTTGCACTCTCTGGAGTGGGAATAGTAATTTTTACCCCTGCGCTATCCAACGCTTTCCCTACTGTTGCACTCTCTGGAGTGGGAATAGTAATTTTTACCCCTACGCTATCCAATGCTTTCCCTACTGTTGCACTCTTTGGAGTGGGAATAGTAATTTTTACCCCTACGCTATCCAATGCTTTCCCTACTGTTGCACTTCCAGGGGTGGGAATAGTAATTTGTAACCCTACGCTATCCAACGCTTTCCCTACTGTTGTACTCTTTGGAGTGGGAATAGTAATTTTTACCCCTACGCTATCCAACGCTTTTCCTACTGTTGCACTTCCAGGAGTGGGAATCTTAATTTTTACACCTCCACTATCCTACAGTAATAATATTGTGTATGTTTTATTAATATTATGTTAATATATATATATATATGTTTTAACAGATATGATTGTATTTTTTTTATAAGTTAAATTAGTTTGATTTTAAGGTAATTTAAGTATTTTTAAGGATATTTTAACTATTTATTTTCAATATTTTTTTAATTATACATTAATTTAAAGAAATTCGATATTTTTATAATGTATATATATATATATATATATATAAAAGATGTTTTGGGGTCGATATTTTGGTACTTACCTGTTTGTAGATAGGAAATCGATATTTTGTCAGTCGATATTTTGAAATCTATATTTTGGGTAGTCTATATTTTGTCCCTCGATATTTAGTCAGTGATCAGTTGTAAACATCCATGCACCGTGTGCCAGGCACCTCGAGGTGGCTGGCACAGGGTCCATGAATGTCTGAGGGGGCACCACATGTGGTACCCAATAGAGGAGACCAATGGGGGATGGGTGCCTTGTTAGGGGTCCTCAAAGTCCCGTTCCATCTGCCTGTACATGGCCTAGGGAAACGGACATTGTAATCCCCACAGTGGTATCTGAGCAGGAGACACCCCTATTGTAGGGATTTATGTCTGACAGCTGCCCCGACAGGCTCCTTGAGCCTGCCAAAAAAGCAGCGGTCTGTCCCAATGACCGATGCCTTGGACTACCAGATCATAATCCGGTGGTCGGACCGAATCAATGGATGACGGGGGGACCACCACAGACGGGATGTCGTTGGTGGTCTCACTGCCATCGTAATGAAGCCCTATGTGACAATTTAGCACATACAAGCTCTGAAGTTAAGAAACCCAGGTTACAATAGGCCTAACATCCAGATCTCGTACATTTGACAAAATGCATTTAGTGCTCAAATTTCATTCAGTGCATAAAACTAGTCTATGAACATGCATCAAGGTCTGTGACACACACATTAATACAATGTATCAAAAAGCATGCTTACACACAACAAGCATGATTACCTTACCTTGACGTGGAATTGCACACTACGTACAATTTGCACGCGTAATTAGAACATTGTAATGTTGTAATGTTGAGAGCTCCATTGAAGACAATATAAACTGATATAGCCACGCTGCTCTCAACATTTCAATGTACTAATACACATCCGTTGCCTTTCTCTTTCCCCTGCCTCTCCAAAATATATGGGGAGGGCAAGGTAAAGTGAAAGGCAGAGGCTGTGCTGCAGGGCACACAGGAGCCTTTCCCCTTTCTCTTCCCATATCTCACAGAATCATTTGCACCTCTGAAGGAGGAAGGGGGTATGCCGCTCAGCTCCTGGATCTTCCTGGCCCAGCTGTACAAGGAAAAACTGTTTAGTTGAGCCCAGGGAGAACAGGGAGCTGACTTCAACCCCCTTTCACACCTATTGCTGTGAATGCTCAACATCTAACACCCATTTACCTGCATG
This sequence comes from Lissotriton vulgaris, assembly GCF_964263255.1. Lineage (NCBI taxonomy): Eukaryota > Metazoa > Chordata > Amphibia > Caudata > Salamandridae > Lissotriton > Lissotriton vulgaris. The sequence continues at coordinate 1,255,274,401 of NC_141696.1, forward strand.
TGGATGTTAGTTGTTGAACAATCACAGCAACCGCTGTATATCAAAGTCTTTGGAGCCTCTGGGATTTCAACCCCTTCGAAATCCGAGAGGCCATTTTCTTATAATTAAGACATTCTGCCCTAAAGAGGCGGAATGTTGTAAGAGCTGGCCAGTAAATGTCAGCTCTTTTGTTAAAGGCCCTATCCTGCAGCTCAGGTCTTTAACACTGGAGCAGGTCTTTCAATTCCGGTATAACCTGCTATGGCGGGCTCTAAGGCTATAATAGTAATGTGCAAAAATGCCTCAATGAAAGTAGAACATTTGGAAACCAGTCAGGTACACCAATTTGTCGGAGTACTGATATGAGTGCAGATTTACTATTTTTTTGAGTGAAATAGGCTGGCTGACTTTATTCACTGATGACATACCTAGGGCCAGCCATGCTCCTCTCCCTGTTTAACCATTCACAGCCAACACAATATTAATAGTCTGCACTGACAACAGTTTGTCAACGTTTTATGAGTGGAGCTACAAAATCAAAAGTAAGTGCATTTTTTAATTTATTTTTTAATTTATTTATCTGTTGAGAGGGCTTGATTATTGTAATATATGGTATATATTTCGCCATTCTGTAATCAATGTGTAATTTAATTGTCTTATATTATGTGGTGTTTTCATGTATGTTGCTGTACATTACTGTAAGTGTATGGTGTAATTTTGTAAAAATTATTTCTTATGAGTAAAACTTATAATTTATTTGTTTAATTTTGTGAATTAATAGTTGTTATGTTTTATATTTATTAGGAGTAACAACAGTAAAATAATAATTTATTTTTTATAAAATTGATGTAATTTGATTGTTTTTCAGTTAGTTGTCAGTATGAGTTTTTTCTGGTGATATTTGTACATTAGTGTACTGGATAACGTTTCAAAGTAAAGTAGGAATTGGTTATTAGTAACCAATTACACCTAGCTTTCTTGCATTTTGTGCATTTGTTTAGTTTGTTTGGATAGCTTTGGTTGTATTTGTGTTAGTGATTGCTCTAGTCATATCTCTTGCTATATTTGTTCTTTGTTTAGTCTTTCTAGTAAGTGTTAGAGTGTAGGTTGTTTTTTTCCAAGTGTTACATGGAAGGAATTGTACCAACCTTCCACTGCATTTATAGTCTTTGCTTCTTGAGAGATGGTGCTATCATTGGCATTGCACCACTGAATGTGAAATTTGGGTTGGCACGTGTGTCCTGATTGGTGCAGGCTGCCAACCCATATGTCTTCTGTCCACTAGTGATGAGTTTGTTTTCATGTCTTCAGTAGTATGAGGATTCTTTTAACATGTCATAGTGTTTGGTTACTTCAGTAACTGTGACGTAGGCTAATACTGGTCATCTTTTTTTTTTAATCATCATATTGCGATTTTATGTTTTCTGGAAATGTCAGGGTTCAGCCTCTGCATTAACTGTACCAGCACTGCCCCTAAGTATGAGTGTGTAAGGGGAGTTTCCCAACCGTGGGATTTTGCAGAGGAGTCCCTTTTGAAACCATCACATAAATAACTTTTCTGGTTTTTTTTTCGTTAGTGGGAGGGAGATAGCCACCTTGACTACTCGATGAGTATTGTACCCAACAACAGAAGTTACCATTGCTTATTCATAGGATCATCCTTCCGTCTCGGCCAATAGGTTAGGGTTGAAATGATTTTCCTATATTGCCCAGAAGTTATTTCTATTGGTATGGTTTCCCCTCCTATCTAGTTTATTTATTTTCAAGACTGAATTCATCCATTCCCCAATCGTAGGGGGTACTGGGCCAACCCACTTAATACATATCTCCCTTCTTGCAAGGAGGATTAAAACAAAAAACAAGTTTTCTTGCCCTTTTGTTAGCTTAACCGCTCCTATATTGCTGTCAATCCCAAAAAGTACAAGGGTGGTACTTACAGTTAGTTGCTGTTGTAGGATCGAACTTAAGGTCTTACCCACTTCAGACCAGAACCCGTCAAGGTATGGACACTCTTTAAAGGTGTGAATATCATCTGCCCTCTCCTCTCCGCATTTCGGGCATTTCCTGATTTGGGCACCTTCAAATTTGGACAGTCTTTTTGGGGTCCAATAAGCCCTATGGATCGTGAAGAGATGATTTCTTTTCAAAGCTGCTGATTTTAGTGTAGCCCAGCATTTCTCAATTGACTTTATCCACACTCCCTCTAGGTCTGAAGTTTGTAAATCCTTCCCCCAGATTAGCTCTGCAATCTGAGGATCTTCATCTCCTGATGTTATTAGGGCCCAATACCATCTTGCTATCTCTTTCTTTATGGGTAGAACTTTCTGCCTTTCTTTCTCCAGCTCTTCAGTATCTTTTTCATGATCTGTGAGGGTTTTTGCCCAACTCGAAAGCTGATAGTATTTAAATTTGGAGATGGTAAACTTAGTGATGGTATGAAGATCTTCCCATGAGATCAAAGTTGATCCGCTTAAGATTTGACCCCAGTACTTAATGTCGGCTGTTTTCAAAGGGTTTGCCATGCTATCTTTTAGGCAGTCTGGGGTGCCTGGGGAGTCCCATATAGGGGCCAGAGGGCTGTAGTATGAAATATTTAAGGTCCCTCTGATCTGAAACCATAGTCTGGCCACATCCTTCAGGACCTTCAGTTCTATTTTTTTAAAGAATTTTGGGTGGCCGAATTTATATAGGAAATGGCCAGCTTTCATGGTCATTGCCTGTAGATATTCGGGGTAATATTGGTGAACCCTCAACAGTGGTCTCATATTCGTAAGGAAAAAGGCTCTGTAATATTCCCACAGGTCAGGGCTGGCTATCCCTCAGTGCTCTTTTCTTCTCCTGATTTTCTTCCATGATATTCTGGTTCCCTTAGATGCCCAGATAAAGCTCACAATTTCTCCCTGTAGTTTTTTCAATGAATTCCTTTTGAATTCTAAGGGGATTGTATTAAACAGGTAGGTATATTTGGGTAGAATAGACATTTTTATGATATTTGATCTACCTAGGAAGCTTAAGGGGAGGCTAGTCCAGATCTTTAAATGTTTTCTTATTTCGCCTGCCACTCTATTTAGATTTATCTGCGGGATTTTCTCCAGGTCGTGGACTAATGTGATTCCTAAATATTTAATTTCCTTCTTGATACTGGGATTGGTGAGATTTGTATTCCAAGTCATGATCTCGGTTTTGGAATGATTAACCAGATAACCTGAGACTTTCCCAAAATTCTCAAGGTTAGTTTTGATTTCTGATATGGAGGACTGGTAGTCATTGGTGAAAAGCATTAAATCATCGGCATACAGAGCAACTTTTTTGGACCACCCCTGGTGTTTGAATGGTAGTATTTTTTCGTTTTCCCTTAAAAAGTTTGCCAATGGCTCAATATACAAGTTAAAAAGTAATGGCGAGAGGGGGCAACCTTGCCTAGTGCCTCTTTCAATACGTATGTTATTAGTTAGATCCCCGTTCACCAGAATTTTGGATCTTGGGGTCCTATGGATCTCTTTCACCATGTGTAAGTAGGATTCCCCCAGGTTATTTCTTCTCATTACCTCATTTACAAAGAACCAGTTAACCCGATCAAACGCCTTTGCGGCATCAAAGGTGAGTATTGTGAGAGGTTTTTTTTCGGAAGTAGCAACGTCTATTGCCCCAAATAACTCGTGGGTCAGGTCCTGAAGTTTCTTCCTCTGATGAAGCCTTTCTGATCAATATGAACCAGCTGGGTTATCACTCTCCCCAACCTTTTTGCCAAGATTTTTGTGCAGATCTTATAGTCACAGTTGAGTAATGATATTGGCCGGTATGATTCACATCTTGTGGGCCTCTTTCCAGGTTTTAGAATTATAGTTATGATGGCGTCATTCCAAGAGTCTGGGATCTTTTCGTGTTGTTTATACACCAGATTGAGTAAGTCTGTGATTTGTGGCGACAGAGTTTCTCTAAGCGCCATATATAGCTCGTTTGGAAGAGCACCCGGACCCGCAGCCTTCCCTTTTTTCAATCCCTTTATTGCATCTTCTACTTCTTCTTCTTTGGAGAATTCTTCATTTAGGACTTTTTTCTCTTCCTCTGTAACCTTCTATTTGTTCTTCCGATGGGTTGACATCTTCGGAGTATAACTCAGCGAAGAATTTTGTAAATTCCTGCCTGATTACCGTACATAAAATAAAAACAAAATATATAAAACAGAACACGGGTGGGGAGCAAATTAGGGAAAAAAAAAATCCTCAATAATTTAGAAAAACTGGGAAATCAAGGTTTTGGCCAGTACAATCATAATGACTGCCATTACACAGTATACAATTCAGGTAATAGATGGGGTCAATTAGTAGAGAGTTTAATATACTCTCAACGTAAATGGACTCAGGGTGAAAAACAGAAGAAACAAGATTTTAGAGTATTTAAAGACATCAGACAGTGAGGTTATCATATTACAAGAAATGCACCTCCTGAAAGAAGAATGGAACCAAATAATGAAAAATCTAGGGTGGGTGGACATGTATGTATGCACGAATCAGGAATGTAACATAAAAGGGATAGCTATATTTTCAAGAAAACTCTCAAAATCAAGCTTGAATACTCCGAATTAGATAGCAAAGGTAGATGGGCAATAGCTAGGGCAAGAATTGGAAATAACCTCTATACAATAGCAGGCTATTATGGCCCGAACACAGACAACTCGGGGCCTTTAGAAAAATTGTACACCCATGTGTTGTCGGCTACCTCCCCAATAATATTAGGAGGTGATTTCAATATAATTATGGACCCTAAAGTAGACAGATCACCCCCGGGAAGACATACAAATCTCCCAAAAATGAGAGAGTGGCTTGGAAATTACAGGAGGGATCTAGACCTATTGGATATTTCGAAAATAAAAGGGGATAAAAGACAACCTTTCACCCTATACAATAATAAACTTGGACATAGGTCAAGAATTGACTATTTTTTAATTGATAGAAGCCTCACAGAAGATGTAACAAACCTAGAACACCTTCCTGCTCACCTATCAGACCATTCTGCAGTCCGATTTACGGTGCAAAGGACGGAAATTAAAACACAAAGTAGACTGACAATCGAACGGGCTATTCTGCTCGACCAACAATGCTTACAGGAGCTCAGATCAGAAACAGAATACTTTTTTGGAAAATAACAGGGTAGGTACAACAAGACAAATTACATGGGATACTTATAAGGCAGTCATTAGAGGGAAACTATTAAGCCAAGGGGCATTTAGATCAAAGACAATAAAACACAAGATAAGGGATTTAGAAAATTCTACAAACCTTCTGGATGTACAAATACTGGTTGAACAAATAACAAACAAAAGGGAAGAGATGGAGAAGGAAAGACAAAAACAAAAAGAATGCCTTGCTGACATCCTAGAAGACAGAGTAAGGACGAAGTGGGAAGCGAGCAAACTAGCAAACCACGAGTATGGGGAAGGCTGTGGGAAACTACTGGCCTGGAAACTAAAGTCAGATCTAGCAAGGAATAAGGTAGTAAGTACACAACAAGACAGCCAGGCAACACCATCTTCTGAATCCTGGTCATCTTTTTGCTTCATATGCAAATTATGTATTTGTGACTCATTCTATACTAATTGTTGATTTTTCTAGATGTCTCCACATATTTTGATTAAAATGATAGTACCACCCTTCTGTTGCTGGGTGCGGGCATACGTTCAGAATTCCTGTAATCATAGTTCGGTCAAAATCAATAATGAGTTTTTCATTATCATGCATAATACATTTGATTAGTATTTGTTAATGCTAAATGTTGGGGATGTCTATTTCTTGGTAGGATCTAGGTGCTCTTTGTGTTACCTTGCCAAACCTCAAGGTTCTAATTATATGTCCTTTTAGAGTTTCAGTGGCAGGCAGTTGCCTAGTGTCTTCTTCAGGACCATGGATAATTATATTGTTTAGTATAGTTCCTGTGGGCAATGGCGTGCTAAGTCCTGTAGTATGTTCCTAACTTGAATTGTAGTCATATTTGGAGGGTGATTGTTTTCCCTTACACCAAGGGCCCTATCATAGCAAGCACTGGAGTAATATTTTGTGAATTTATAAATTCACTATAAATATTCAATTTATTTAACAGTATTACCCCTCCTTCATTATCTCTATCCCCAGAAAATGCTTCAACCATCCTCTTACTGTTTCAATGCAGTTCAATTGTCATACCCTTCCTGTTGCAGCATAATCTTTGTTTGTTGTATGGATATTATCTGTACTTGCACTTTTTCCTGTAAAATGTAACTATTTTTGTATTGTAAAGCACTCGAATGCTACTTTCATGAAAATGTACTATAGAAAATCAGTGCAACTAAATAAATAAATAACTAAATAGGTATATCCACTATAACTTAATAGTTGTTTCTCCTTTTGCAATTTGATGTATTTTGCAGCATTTTGCAACATTATATCTACATGATTACAGAATTATTAAAATGTGTATTATTTGTAAGTGTATCACATGTTATTAAAAATTATATGACCTTTTTATAACATTTTCACAGTATTTACTTACTTTTTCTTTTGGGGGGATTGGCAGGTTTTCTGCTTTTTTGAGAGTTGCTCTCTTTTTCTTCTTTTCAATTGTCTTCTTCATTTAATTGAAACCATAATATTTTGCACAGCTTGATGCATACAATAAAAGTTCCACATTTATTCAGTGTAAGCATCTTCCTTTTGGCTTGAAATTGAGTTTAGAACATTTTCAGTTAAAATACCATTATTAAAATATAGAAAATGACTACTTGCATATTAGAGTATTCATTACATTCCACTCCAATGCAAGAACTTTGTCAATTTGTATAATACCAATCATTTTCCTATTTCATCACATTTAAGTAATGATTACATAGTCTTCACCAATCCCTTTGCTGTCAATGTTTGATCCCCTTTAAGAAAGTATTTTATAAAAGCAGATATTATTTGAGGAGACTCTCCTTTCATGAAAAAAAGCATGGCATGGCGACGAGTTCTGATGTCATGTAAATTAAAAGGTCTTTTCAATAAAATCTTACGTTTCATCAGTAATATATGACAAATTGATATAATATGTGTTAGGCTTTCCTCGTATCTTTGACATAGTCTGCACTTGGTATCCTGTGGTTTTGGTTGCTATATGGGGATATATTCCAGTGTTTGACATACACCAAATCGTAGGTGAAGTAACTTGATTTTCTAAAATGATTTTAATTATTTTGCAAAATATTGTAGTGTAGTTCCTATATCCCTAATAGGCTCTGCCCATTGGAATAACATACACTATAGATTTGACATAATACTGAGGTTAGTATGTCTCTATCGAGTATATTAAACTTATTTGTGTGTGTGCCAGCTAACTCAAAGGTCACTAGAAACTTTCTCAAATAAGCAAGAAGGGATTAGGCTCTGATAACCGCATAAACATGACAACTTTGTTTCCCTTAGAATCGAAACAATATCTTCAGAGTCGTAGAAACAATAGACAACTATTTCACTCAAACATGCATGCTTCATTTCTACAGAGTTGCACAGAAATAGTGAGACAGGCGTTTCAATAAAAGGGTTTATTGAACAGTCTTATTTCTCATGCAAGAGATATGAACTGCTACAATCGTAAGACAGAATGCGAAATAGAATATGTACAGCTTTAGCAGTAATATAAAAATAAGATTGTAATAGCATGGTTTTGAGGCTATTACATATTCATTAAAATACATAAATAAATAAAATAGGCTAAAATACTCAACTGGTGCTTCTAAATAATCCTACCCCAGTGTACCTAACCTAAGTCTAGTACGAGGGAAGAAGTAGGTGCTGTTTAGTTTATAGACTAGTTTGGTTTAGTTGTGACAAGAATTACCAAAGGTTTCTTTAGGTTCTAATCAGCTTCATACTTTAGAATGAGAGAGGTTGGTATCTCTTTCCCGGGACTCGATCTCTAACACCCCGCAAGGGGAATCAGAAAACACTGGAGCTGGATTCTCGGTGGGAGGATGACAGCGTCTGGTCAGTGCGTTAGATGGGGAATTGGCTTCCTTCGATACTTGCTGTGGCGAGCAGCGTTTTGCAAGCATGCAGTCGACCTGCACCGAACCACACCGTGCTTTGCCAAAGCAAGTGAAGGTATATTTATACCTTGAAGGTGTTTAGGAATGCCAGGATTGACGGAAAAGTCGGGCATATGAACGACATGAACGAACCCCTAAGGAATAGATGTTCATGCATAATAAATGAGTTCTTGGAGAAATTAATATCCAGGCAAGGGGAAGTCCCTAAAGCTTAAGAGTCTGGTTTTCCAAGAAATCATTGTGACGTTGATGAACGGATGGAAGTAGCCATGTCTCTATTTGGTTAGCATGGGCTATGCCTAAATAAGGACTGGATTTCTATGCCTAAATAAGGACAATGGGAATTGTACCTATATAAGGGCATGAATCAGGAAGTTCATACAGAATCTAAATCGATACACAACAATACATCTGTGGCAAGCCTGTTTATATGAGTCAATCAATGTCTTCCTTAAATGAGTTATGAGGTAGTCCCAAATTCCATAGCTCCTTTACTTTCAGGTCCTTTAATGCTGTCTCGAAAGTCAATGCCCAAGGGTTTGAGTTCAGTTGAGTTTTATTTTGGATTTCTTCCCACTGCAGGCTTTAGTAAAGACATGTAATGACATGTATTTAATCAGGCAGCCTGTTTGAACCATTTTTTTGTTGGTCTCCCAAATTCCTTGTATTTTGCAGACATATAATGTCTAAACGTTTTAAGTATTTTTCAAGTTCAGGGTCTGTGTACAATTTTTAGTGCCTGCAATGTTCCATGAGATTATGGTAATGGACTTCATCATTTTAGCAACATATTTTACTTCTGAAACTTTAATGTTAACTTGATTTTGTTCACGAACATTTGATTTATTTGAGGCTTGTTTTTTCAGTAGGGAGTATCAGTATTTAAATCATGCCAATCTCATCTATTTTGGTTAAGCATAGGAGCAAGCCAATTCCAGGCCAAAACGTTTTAATGATCTATGTTGGAAAATCAACAGATACGCTCTTGCGATCCATTCAGAGATATTAATAATGTCTCTATTGTAGGCGTAAGCACAACATTAACTGCCCCTTTCACATTCTTCAATATAGAAATTGTCATGCCTTGCACTTTCTCGGTTTGAGTCTTATATTTGTCTGATAAATTTGCATGATCGATAGATAGGAGAACTGACAGGTATTTTTCCTCTGTTATCTCTGCTATCTTAATTCCCCAATTAAGGAAAACACTACACTTAGATATAATCATATCTACAATTTTGGAAGATGACCAAGTTACTAGTGTGGCCGCATACGTATTTCCACTCTTAAACTCTATTGCCTCTATATATGTGGATGGTAGATATTTTAGATCTTCCTATGCCGCTAGTAGTTTCAAAATGTTAGATATATTTAAAATGTCATTTCCCAGTGATTTATAATGGGGTTGGAATGGGGTTTTCATATTTTCCCCTTGTAACATCTCTTGATTTGTGTTTATACATACTGAATCAGTAGCAGTTGAAAGGTTATTTCCTGAAGTGGTACATTGTTTTACCGGTACGTCCCTGTCTGTGGTAGACTGAACTAAGCTAGTGTGATGATTCATTGATGGAGGTCTCCTTTTTGTGATCTTTCCAATGACGATTTAGTAGAAGTTGGTTGTACATCACAACCCCAAGCAAACTGGGGTGAGGTGGTGTGTCAAAGAATATGCTGAGAGTTCCTTTCCTGCTGTGAAGTTGTTTCTGTTCTCTTATTTTACTTTGGGCCTTTTTTTAAGTAAGAGTAGGTGATTTTGATTTTTCTTTGATGGGATTATGATAATTAGTAATCTCTTTTAAATCGATATTTTGCAGATCAGTGAAATCACATTCTCCCCCATTTGAGTCTTGAAGAATGGATATATCATTTTGTTGTTCTATATTAGTTCCAGGTTTCTTTGTTTTTTTTAAACATGTTAAATAAATTTGCTGTTACTTCTTTTATTTTTTAACTTTTTTTAACTTTTTTATTTTGCTTCCCTATTTTCTTGGATTTATTCCTCGAAATGACATATTTTTCCAATGTAGGGTTTACTGTTAGACTCTTCTGTGAATGCAAAACTTCTGCTGACTCCTTTTTGAATAATTTCAATACTTCTGATGACTCCAGTCTAATAATGTCAGCTAAAGAGTCATCGAACTTGGGGATTTAAAATCCGATATAATTGGAGGAATCCAAATTACAATGTACTTCAGCAATTGTACAGCTGAAGTTGTGATTCTGAAGAAATCGGTTGAGAGCAACTTTGTTCTAACGATTCCTTGCCACCTGTCGCTGTTTTATATATGGTGCACTTGTTATCAGTATTTGATGAAAGATCGCCTTGATCATTTCAATTTCTTCCATCAAAGTAGTTACAATAGTTGGAAATTCTTGGAGTTTTTCAATGAAAGGGCTGCAAGTACAATATCAGTTTTGTTTATCATTTTGTTTGTGTACTTCAGGTGGTTTTGCAGCCTTATGCAATAATTCTTTTATCGTGTAGTACATATTCTCAACTCTCTCAAGTCGAGAATTAATGGCAGCAGTGAATTGTGCTAGTGATTCCAATAACACTATTTGAATGTCAAATTTGTTGGATTGGTATTCAAGAGCTTTTGCTGTAGTGTCAAGCATCTGAAATAATCAAAGCCAGGTGTCTGATTCCATAACTATGTCATATTCGTGTGAAGTAGTTTCCTCATCATTGTGTATCGTAAAATTTTCCCAGCAGTCTGTCGCACTGTCTTTCTTTTGTGGTTCCGGGGAAAGAGCCTTCGATGGAACCTCCACTGGTTGGGCGGACCGGGCATTTGGATTGTGTGGATCTTCATTTGGTGATCGAAGTAGATCAAAGAAAAATAATGATTGGTCGCTTGGAGTTTGTGCTTCTTTTATTGTCAACTGAATGCCTTTTTTGACAGATGGAGGACTTTTTATTGACGAAAGGGAGAGATTACGCTCTTCATCCATAATAGCCTCCCAATTCTTGGCAAACCAGGCTCTGGCTCGTACATTCGAGGAAATTATTGTGATATTCAGTCCTGGTACCATAGAGCTTCCTTCCAAGTGGGGTTCACTTTCCTTCTTTTCTCCTTTTTTTTATTCATCTCCTCCTAAGGCAAGTACTTTCATGACCGGTATTCACATTGTTTATTGCTTCCTCCGTTTAAGTGTTTTGGTCGGGATGAGGTGGCAACCTGGCCCACACCAGCTTCCCCTGTCACTACTGTTGCCGCTGCTACTACCAGGAACTAGAAACACACTGCTGTTCTATTGGTGTTGTTAGGTTATGACTGGTTAGGCCTTATTCTAGGTGAGAGTGGAGATAAGGTCAGACCAGCACTGGGACAAGTTGTGTTAAAATATGAAGTAGGTGGAATCCGCTTGGGATGCACACCGGACAAGCCTCGCAAGCCGCACCCAGATCTGGCGTTGACCGAGCAAAGTTTCCCTGCTTTTGAGAAGGTGGCAGTGGTGATGGAGGTGTTTAGGATGCGGATGAGTGCTTCACTGATCGGTGAGACCCCTAAGTTGTAGAGGTAGTAGTGAGTGTAGGGATCATCCGGGGCTCTGACGTGGATTGCTCTCATCATGCTAGTTGTTCCTTCCTTGGTGATCGATTTTGCAGTATTCATGATGTGTCTTTATCTGTTTGGGGGTATGTTGGTAGTGAGACTGCTATGGTTTGGTTGGTGGTCGAAGATGTTGTAGACGGTTGCAATTTTGTTGCTGAAGAATTCTTAAAAGTTGTTGCAAGGTCTTGAGAGTGGTTGAATCTGTTGGTGGTGGAAGCTGGTGGGGTAAAGGTGATCATGAATATCTCTTTGCTATTATTAGAGCACAATTTTAGGGTCTTCTTGGTTTCTCTGATTTGTTGGTGGCAATGTCTTTGAGCTGCTTTGAATGTGGGCTTTTCAGTTTCTTTCCGACTCAATCCCCATTTCTATTCTAATTGTTTAGGTGTGTTTAATCTTCTCACATTCAAAGGCAGGAGTTTTACCATTTACAACTGGTCATCTACTATCCTGCCCCATTCATTTATTTCAGTTGTGCCAATCTTATTGCCCATGTGGGTGCTCCTGAGTTACCGCCCTGCCCCAGCTGTATTCCCTTTCCAACAAAACTTCCCAACAAAATCCAATAACTACATTTCTTCCAACTTTTACCCATCTTTCTACTTACTACCATCCGTTATCCTAGGGTAATAGAGAGCTGTCTCTGGTTCTCTCCCTCTAATATTCAGGTGATACATCGAAACGATATTTGTGAATGTAATCAATCTTTCCTATCCATTTTTCACTGTAGCAGAGCATGTCCAATTATCACCATCTGCCTCCCATTCCCATGTTGTGCTCACCTGGTCCTCTTCACTAGGAGCCTGTATGACCTACATTAAATTTGTAATCCTTCAATGTTGCTCTCCAGGCTTTTCCGTTCTTAGGCTTTTGGTGTTAATAGTATACTGTGTCTGTTGACATCTTTCACCCTTTCTCCTCTGCCCTCACTCTTGTTTCCCATAATTTGGTTGACATCTAAATATCTCCCCCTTAATGTCTCTCCTGTGTTGTGTAAATTCTGGTTCTGGTCCATCAGTGTCATTCGTCTGTATGTCAAGCCTCCTGTACCAACCTGACAAGCAATTTTTTTTTTCTTCCGTTTGAATGACCTACCTCCAGGAAGAGCCATCTATGTCGAATTTATTTGCCGTTGAGTGGTTCAAATGATGGGTGATATGATCTTCTTCTTGCAACCATGGGTTGTGTTAAGTCTTGTAAAATCAGTCCCTTACTATTCCCAAACAAAACCTTTCTTTGTTGTTGAGCCTCTGTCAAAATCAGTTCTGTCATTAGGTAGGATGACATTGTCACAACAACGGCTCTTGGTCATGTGGTTGTTTCTACTGGTGTCCTCCCCACTCTCTGTGCCCTTTCACTGCTAAACATGTAGTCTTCCCCTTTATCCAATACTTTCTTGAAAAGGCTATGCAGACGTTCTTCAAGGTTTTCTTCCTCCTCTGCTTCCTTCAATGCTCAAACTCCAATTGATAGGTTCTCTCTTCAAGACCTGTTTTCCATGTTCCCTCACTTCTCTGTTGGTTGTTTGACCTAAGGTTCAAGTAACACAATTAGGGGCCGATTAGGATGGCGGACGGACTTGCGTCCGTCCCCCACCCCTGAGTAGGAGGGACCGTCCGCATGGGCAGCGGCGGTCCCTCCATGGCAATTAGGATGTGACCGCCACCCTGGCGGTCACATCCTGTATGTTTTACATTGCGGCGAGTGCTGCTTGAAGCAGCACCTGCCGCAATGTAAAAAATGAAAGAAGTGCATTTGCATGCACAAAGCGGCAGGCACCGCGCGGTGCCTGTCGCTTCGTGCACGCAAAGACATGGGGGTACCATAGGTACCCCCCATGTGCACCCCCCACGCAACCTTCACCCAGGGGGCCCGCAACGGGCCCCCAAAGTGAATGTCCGTATACTTTTCCACAGCGGAAAAGCCGCCGCGGAAAAGCATTACTTTCCCTACATCCTAATATGGCTGGCGGTGTCTGATAGACACCGCCAGCCATGTTAGTGCTTTTCCGCCGTGGTCGCCTTCCGACCGTGGCGGAAAAGCGGAGGACAGATTGTGAGACCCACCAGCCATCCTAATTTGGCGGTGGGTCTTTCAAGCCTCCTCGGCGGATTTCCCGCATCCTCCGGGCCGGTGGTGGCTTTCGCCGGCCCGGAGTATGCGGGAAATCCGCCATCATAATGACCCCCTAAGTGTGGTTATTTGGGCATTACCCCCTCATAGGTCCTCCTCATCCCAGTCATGCCAATATGAGGCCGCCCGCCTCCTGATAGGCACTCTAACACACTAGTCTTTTTTAAAAACTTGCCCTCAACAAAGGCCCCTCCCACCCTCCTCCATGCCTGCTTGTTATCCTGTCCAAGACAGGTAGGAGAACACGCTAGATATGGCAGGTACGATCCTATTGTTTTTAATAGATTACATTTAAAAATGTATGTACATGTTCTTTTAAATGTTTTAACTGTTTATACACTCACTGAGGGTTTGTGTATTTCTGTGCTCCCTTTGCATGTGTTTGGCTGGGTCCGGGAGCATCAATGGCAGTCCTCGGGCAGACAAATTGGGTGTAGCATTGATTTTATGCAGCTCAGGCCACACGGCAGTGTCTCTCTGAGTGTGTAGCTGCTGGGAGCCAGCAGCAGGCCATTTTTAAGCATTCCAAGTTTTGTAGTGTATGAGACTTGGCTGCTTGGAAATGTGCAGAAATTGGAATTGGTGTTCTCAGCACGGCTTGCTTACTGCTTGGTTTGGCATCATGTAGTCATTGGATGAGGATGCAGTTGCTCCTGGGGGAAAAGCTGCTACTAAAAGGAAGCATGTTCAGAAGTTGGAGGAGATGCAGATCTCGGGATCTGATCTTCAAGATCTAATTAACAATGCCGTTCAAGCTGCTTAGAATGAGCCACAAACCAAAAAGCAGAATGGTGATGTTGATGAGGATTTTGATAACTCACCTAGGGGCAAATATGTGCAAGGGAAAGTTTTTTCTGATATGCTGACAGATCGTAAGGTTCTGTGCTCACTATGCCGCTGAATTCAAGCTAACCTGGCTGATGAGGGTGGGGATTCCCTGAAACCGGTCCCAGGATGCTTGTTTTTCAGCCTAGGGAGGACCTGGCCTGGCAGTTCAGGCTTTACTGTTCACATGGGGAGCAGGGTCAAGACTGAGTTGCATATGGCTGGCTCCAAACTGGTGTGGCGTGGTGAGCAACAAAACGATGGATTCAACCCAGATCTGTGACTTGGGTGAATTTCTGACAATATTCATCATTCTATCCATCATCTTTTTGTGTTGGGATGGTTCCTTCCACCCGATTTTGGACTTGTAGAATCTAAACAAGTTGGCGAAGGTAGAACCATTTTAGATTAATACTTTGCAGTCCATCATTCCTCTAATCCAGCAGGACAATTTTTTGGCAACCTTGGATTTGGAGAATGATTATTTTTATATCCCTATCCATCCAGATAGCAAGAGGTTTCTGAGATTTGCAGTGAACAATGTTCATTTTGAATTCTAGGTTTTGCCATTTGGTCTGTCAACTGCTCCTCGGACTTTCACCAGTGTATTGGCTCCAGCTGTGGGTCTTTTGCTGCTTCAAGATTTTTCAGTGTTCCTATACCATGATGCTTGTTTGGACTGTGCTTCCTCTCTTCCTAAGTCTCTGACGGCAATTCTTGATACAAGGAAGGGGACAGTTTTTCTGCCTTCTTCTCAGAGAGGGAATCTGCAAATGCACCTGAGTGTACTCATCCCAGCAGTCTGCTCAAAGCCTGGTGTTGCTTGAGGGTTCAGGGACTGATGGAATCCACCACTGCAGTGGTTCCCTGGATTAGTCTACATCTCAAGCCTCTCGTCAACCATTTGTTGTTCCACTGGGCTCCCTCCCTTCCCAATTACGACTTCCACATTCCCCTTTCTCATGTTCTGGCTCAAACTTTCTCCTGGTCTGGCTCCGATTTTCGGTTGGTGGTTGCACACTCCCAACTTAGAGAAGGGAGCAAGGTTTCAGCTTCCTGCCCCAATTTTGTTGACAACAAATGGCAGTCTGAGGGTTCGGGCCACTCTGGGGTCTCTAGAAGTGAAATGGTCACTGAGGGTAAATGATCGATCACCCAATTGGAGGGAGTTGGCAGCATTTTGGGAAGCAATCCAGGTTTTCCGTTCCTAGTTACTGGGTGTGAATCTAGTGATTCGGACTGACAATCAGATGGCACAATGTTACTTGAATCAGCAGTGGGGAACATGGAGCTCCCATCTCAATCATCTTGCCTTTCTGGTTTATCTTGGACAAAGGCTCATCTCATTGCCATGATGGTCATTTACATCCAGTGTCAGCTCAATTTTCATGCGGACAGTCTGAGTCTAAATCTCCCCTCCTTAGTCCTTTACTGTCTGACACAGCCAATCTTTCGAGGAATGTGTCTCTTTTTCGGGGAACCATGACTCGACCTTTTTGAATCTCCCCACAAAGCCCTCCTTCCGAGGATTCCTTCAGAAGTGGTTTGTCCACCGGGTTGGGCAGTGAATGCGCCTTCAATTACTTGACCTTCGGGTCTTCTGTATGTATTCCCTCCAATTGCCCTACTCCTTAGAGTGCTGCAGAAGATTCAGGTTGAGGGGGTATTGGTGGTCTTGATAGGCTCTCTTTGGCCTCGTCATCTTTGGTTTCCTTGGTTGATTCAGTTGTCCCGGGGATCATTTGTCAGGTTGCCAGAGAGTCCATCCCCACTTCAGAATCCAGTTCTCCCATTGCCACAGCTCCATCCGCTCAAATTAACGGCTTGGCTCTTTAGCGTTTAACATTGGAAATATGGGGTGTTCTTCTCCTTTGGCAGCCATTATTCAACTGTCTCAAAATAAATCCACTTTTAAGTCCTATAATAAGAACTGGGGTTCTTTTGTAAAGTGGTGTGTGGTTCACCGGGTGGATCCAGTGGGTGGGTATCCTGTTCAGAGTCTTGAGTTTCTGATGGATTGATTTTTGAAGAATCGGGCCCCACCTATCTTGGCTGCTCAATGTTCTGCTATTAAGCTCCGTCGGGGTCTAACAAGGATCTGGTATCAATTGTTCCTTAGATGGTCCATCTGCTAAAAAGCTTTCAACTCTGGCGACCACTGTCACAGGTGATTGTTCTTTCCTAGGACTTACCTTTTGTTCTACAGAGTTTACAAATGTCCCCTTTTGAACCTTTTCTTGAGGCAGATTTGGTGCTGATGTCAGCTAGAATGGCTCTTCTTGTGTCAATTGCTTCAGCCCGGAGATTGGGCAAAATGGGGGCCTTGGTAATGTCCTATCCTGATTTATAAATGCTGCTTGAAAAGGTTATTTTGAGGTTAGATCCAAACTTTGAAGCACATTTACATGAGAAGTGACGGAGTGCGGCGTTAGCCTTCTAGGCTTAACGCCACGCTCCGCCACTTCTGAAATGCAGGGCTGCACCATACTTACTAACCCTGGGCAGTGAACTACGCTCCGCTCGCGGAGTTTGCAGAGTTTCCCGCACTCCACGTTACACGGAGCTCGCAGAGTTCCAAAAAACTCCACCTTGCACAGCGTAGCTGGCTTTTTTTCCTCGCTCGCGATCATCAACGTCAAGTTGGCGACCGCAAGCAAGGAAAATCAAACTCCTGGCAAGATTTTTCCTCTTTTGCCATCGTCAACATTAAGTTGGCGAGCGCGAGCGTGGAAAATAAAGATCCAGGCGAGATTTCTCAATGCGGGAGGTCAGTTTTCTCATTGCGAGTTGTCGCCTATGCTCGCGACTGCTCGCAATGAGAAACTACTTGTTTGCGTTGAGAAAGCTACAGCTCGAGTAAAAAACTACTTGAGAAGTAGAAAAGGGAAAGAAGGGACCGCTTGCACTGTGTAAGGTGCCGTTTGCGATGATTGCACAGTGCGGACAAGCATCCGCAATGTGCAATCACCGCGAACAGCATTTTTCTATGGAACTCCGCCGCTCGCGGAGTTCTGCGTAGCGCAGCAGTTTTTTTTCCACTTCGCGGAGTTCTGCGTAGCACATGAACGCGAACTTCACTCAGGCTTAATATTTACAACAACATGGTGCAATGCTGCCTTGTAAATAAGGCAAAGCCCCTATCGCCATCACAACATTGTGAAAAGGGACATTGTGGTGATGATAGGGGCTTGTAAATATGCTCCTTTGTTCCTAAAAACAGGAGGTAATCCTCCCAGTGACCCTTAGGATGGTGATGTTCTGGTTCCATCCTCTTTGGATGTTAGGAGGGCCCTTCAGAGTTATTTGCAAAGTACCAAGGAATTTTGATTTTCCAGTTCTCTGTTCATTTCTTTGGGTAGCGTTAATAAAGGGAAAAAAGTTACTATTTCCACACTCAGCTGATGGGTGCGCCAAGCAATTTATCAGTCCTATAAATCTTTGGGTTTGGATCCTCCAGTTCAGGTTCAAGGGCGCTCTATCAGATCTCTTTCAGCTTTTTGGACTGAGGCAGCAGGTGTGTCTGTACAGGAAATCCGTATTGCTGCCACCTGCAGTTGCCTCACACTTTGTTAAGCACTAATGTCTTGCTTCTATGGATAATTTTGCCGTTGGGATTGTGAAGGCAGCAATGAAATAAGCTTGATTTATTAAAGACTTAGGGCCTCATTTATGAGAAATGACGCATCACTGCGTGAAAGCAGCGATACGTCACTTCTCAGTGCGCACTCCTTGCGACATTCCTGATGCGTCATATTTCATGTATGACTCATCATGTCGCAAGGAGTTACAGATACGTCAGTATTTCTGACGTATCTGTAAGCGCAAAAGTGACGCATTGCTGGAGTGTGTCACAAAAGTGACGCATCTCCAGCAATGCGTCCTTTCACATGGGGCAAGCCCCATGTGAAAGGGCTTGCGTCAGTCTTATGCCTGCTGTGAGGCAGGCGCAAGATTTTGACGCAATGGTGCCGTAAAAGTGACGCTGTGAAATCTCATAGATTTCACTGCGCCACTTCTACGACCCTTTCTTGCGTCAATACGCCCCCTTTGCATACATTACACCTGGTGCAGGTATAATGTGGCGCAGGCGTTTACAAAGTGACGCATTTACCTAGATGCGTCACTTTGTAAATATGATTCAACAAGGTGCATTTTTTACACCACTGGTGCATCACAAAAAGTGACGCACCGGTGTTGTAAAAGTGACGCATGGCCTTATAAATGAGGCCTTCAGTCTTCTACTCATGCGTCATATTTAATGTATGATGCATTATGTCGCAAGGAGTTACAGATACGTTAGTATTTCTGACATATCTGTAAGCGCAAAAGTGATGCATTGCTGGAGTGTGTCACAAAAGTGACGCAAGTCCAGCAATGCATCCTTTCACATGGGGCCAGCCTCATGTGAAAGGGCTTGCGTCAGTCTTACGCCTGCTGTGAGGCAGGCGCATGATTTTGATGCAATGGTGTCCTAAAAGTGACGCAGTGAAACCTCATAGATTTCACTGCGTCACTTCTACGACCCTTTCATGCGTCAATACGCCCCTTTTGCATACATTACACCTGGCGCAGGTATAATGTGGCGCAGGGGTTTACAAAGTGATGCATCTACCTAGATGCGTCACTTTGTAAATATGACTCAACAAGGTGCATTTTTTACACCACTGGTGCGTCACAAAAAGTGACGCACCGGCGGCATAAAAGTGACGCATGGCCTCATAAATGAGGCCTTCAGTCTTCTACTCTTACTTTTTCTTTCACTTTCTCTGTTTCTTCACTGCCTTACTCACCTTGTCTCACACTCAATTGTCTTTATCCAGTCTGTGTCTCCACTCTTTCCTAAATATCACTGCTCTTTTCTTACCCTTCCACACAACCGTTCTTTTACTACATTTTCTTCACTTATCCACATTCCCTATGTTCACTCTCCTTCTCCTCACTCTCGTTCCCCACACTCACCTTCTTTCAGTCTCCCTACTTCACTTCCCTTCCCCTCTCGTCCCTTTCTTTGCTTTCTCACTCATTTTCCTCTCTTCTCTCACTGCACTCCACTTCAGTTACTCTTTTTCATTTTTTTAAGAATACAGTTCTTGAATGAGAATTGGAGGTAGTTCTGAAAATAACTTATTTTTTCTTCCTTTTTCCTTTTTTTTTAACAAAAACAAAAGCAGGGAATGTGAAACTGCTCAAAAGGAGCAAAAAAAAATACTCAAAATTAGGACTGGGGTTGGCAGCGGTGGTTGTCTAATGCTCGAACCATGAGCATAACACTTTGTTCCCCATAACAAAGTAGCTGATCACATTTTCTGCATTTAATTACGGCTTCATTAAAAGCAGGCTGAATATTAGTGATCAGCACTTCTGGTCGCCCCCTCACCGATGTAGTTGGTCCTCCGGTTGAAGTAGAGGCACCATCCCTGGGAGCCTCTCGTGCCAGAGCTCTGACACTCTCCCGGGCATAGTTCTGGGGGTGCCTCCTCTCGACGTGGCAAATCATGGTGGAGTTACCAAATGAATTTTTTTTGGTGGGGTCACCCCGTGAGAGGACAGTGTGACAAATTAGGCACTCCACCTTTGGAGCATTTACTTTTTTTTATCATCTGGAATGGAAAAAAACTTCCATATGAAGTGTTCTTTTACCCGGGGCTGAGGAACCTCTTCATCAATAAATCTCTCTGTGTCATCATCATGGCTGCTGGATGTTCTGGCAGCCATGGTAATCCAACAAAGATCCAAGAGCAAAAAGACAGGTCTTGCAGTCACAAAAGTGAAAGAAGAAATGAAGGAAATGGGTGGGGATTACATTCTTTGTAAAAAAAACTGTTAGCAACCAATGAAAAGAGTTATTTTAAGGTCACATGACTTGACGCGCTTACGCTGCGCGCATCGGAGCGCTTCCGGGGGCGCTTACGCGGCGCGAACGTAGGCGCTTCCGGGGGCGCTTACGCGGTGAGCTTGAGTGACGTTTTGATAGCTTTACGGAAATGTTAAATCATTTTCATTTCTTAAATCAAAAATACTGCTTTAATAAGTATGGTACTAAATGTCTTGCATTATTATTTACATTTCATACATATTTTTTTTTACGAACGCAGAAATAGCGCTCTCGGTGCGCTCTCTGGAGAGCTTGCCGGTGCGCGCACCCTGAGCGCACCAGGAAAAAATGTTAAAAAAAATATATACATTGAACAAATAATTTAAAAATATATATATATATATATAATTAATTGTTGTAAAAAACAGCTAATAAAAAAAATCGTAGGTTACAAAGTCGATATACAAAGGAATTAGCTTTTAAAAAAACTATGAAATTCACTGAAAAAAACATAAGATTCACCAACGTTATAGTTAAGAATTAGTTTTTAAAAATCCTTTGAAATTCACTACAAAAACAATAGGTTTCACAATCGTTATAGTTAGGAATTAGCATTTAAAAAACCTTTGAAATTCACTGAAAAAACCATAGGTTTCACACCAGTTATAGTTAGCTGAACATTTTACTCATACAAAACCATTGAAATTCCCACGTTATAGTTAGTTGGACTCACTATAACTCGCGCGCCCGCAATCCACTGCTGATGATGTCACATATTACATCATTCATGATATGGTCAGTGACATCACTGATGACATCACTGATGACATCTCAAATGACATCACTGATGAGATGACATTTCAAATGACATCACTGATGACATCATCCATGTGATAATACGATGCACCTCCTCACACTCTAATCTAACCTTTGATACACCCAGTATTAAATACAAACTACCATTCCTGAAATTATTGACACACCAATACCAGTAACTACATACGCACTCACTGATTTCTAGGTCTACACACACATCCACTCATTCACCCATACAATCACTCATACATATGGTCACTCATCAATAGAACACTATCATATCTAGTCATACACCTATACAGACACTTACACACTGACACTCATCCACAGAGTTACTCAAACACCTAGTCAGTTATGCAGAGAATCAATCACACTCCCATTTCCTCAACTACAAAGTTATACACACTAAACCTTACTTATTCAAATATATTGTAACACATACTTACTCTCTTTTACAATCACTGATACAAGTACACATTTAACCATACAGTCACTTACGCAATCACAGGCTCTCATGTATAGTCATTTATATATGGCAACTCTCACATGCACTGTGTTTTACATATGTACCTACTTGGACATGGACCACTGAGATAGCTGTTCACTCACCAACACATCCATGCAGACAGTCAACCCCCATACAGCTCTTTCCACATGCAATCTTGAACCCATACACCAAGTGAATCAACTGCTTACATATATATGCACAGAGTCACACACCTCCCAGCCACCACACAGACACTCACCCTCACATACAAATACTTGAACTACCAATCCATAACCCATATAGCCACTCATATAGCTACAGATCAACACATGCAGCAGCTTACACAACAACAGACATACTGATGCACACATTCAGACAGTTTAGTCACTAACCAATGCATTCAGTAAGACACATTTAATCACTCACTCATACAGTCAGTCACGCACCTACTAAATCCTTCATCCAGACACTCATACATCCACTCATTCTTCAATATGTAAATTATTAACTTTAACTCAATTGTATTTTAACGTTTCAGAAACACACAGACACTGGATGATGTCATCAGTGATGTCATTTGAGATGTCATCAGTGATGTCATCAGTGATGTCACTGACCATGTCATGAATGATGTAATATGTGACATCATCGGCAGTGGATTGCGGGCGCGCGAGTTATAGTGGAGAAGTGTGGCTCAATGGTTAGAGGCGGCAGACCCGGAAGCTGAGATCGGCCTGGGACCAGGGTTCGATTCCCAACGCGACAGGGTCTTGGGTCAAAATGTCCGCGGGCCTGATAATTCTCGCCTTGGCGCCTACTCTAACCTTGGGCTCCACTCTGCAACTCTGGGCAATAGCTTGCTTAATCTTCACAACGGCCCCTTCAACGCAGGGGATGCCTGGTCTCACCTTGGAGGTGCCCAGAAGGGACCATCTCACAGGGAAAGCCAGGATGGGTTACCGAGCGGTATACAGCACCGGGACGCCCGCGGTGTGGGCAGCTGTGCGCTTTACAAGTATACAACATTTACATAGTGAGTCCAACTAACTATAACGTGGACATTTCAATGGTTTTGTATGAGTAAAATGTTCAGCTAACTATAACTGGTGTGAAACCTATGGTTTTTTCAGTGAATTTCAAAGGTTTTTTAAATGCTAATTCCTAACTATAACGAGTGTGAAACCTATGGTTTTTTCAGTGAATATATATATATATATATATATATATATATATATATATATATACACATTCACTGAAAAAAACCATAGGTTTCACAAACGTTATAGTTAGGAATTAGCATTTAAAAAACTTTGCAAATTCAGTGAAAAAACCATAGGTTTCACACATGTTATAGTTAGCTGGACATTTCACTCATAAAAAACCATTGAAATTCCCCCGTTGTAGTTAATCCAGCTAACTATAACTATATATATATATATATATATATATATATATATATATATATATATATATATATATATATATATATATATATATATATATATATATATATATATATATATATATATATATATATATATATATATATATATATATTACCTACTGGCAATAGCCAGTAGGTATATATAGTTAGGACCTAGCTATCATAGGAAATCCGCAACATTCTATTGGGAATAACTTTGGCGCCGGTTGAGGAATTTGCGTGTAATTTTCCAAAATTTAGGCCAGCTCCGCTCAGCTTCTTCCCTGGAAGTTTAGGGGGCATTCCTCATGCGGGGGCCGAGAAAAAAGGGGGGTCCCAAAACGTGTTTTCCCAATGTTAATTTCCATAGGATGAATAGACAAGGCTACAGCCCGAACCGCTGAATGGAATTACATCAAACTTTCCAGAATTGTAGGGACTGGTGCGCAGAAGTGCCTTTTCTATATTTGGTGAAAATTGCTCCAGTGGTTTTTATGAAAATTAACTTCAAAAAAACATATATATCTGGGCGGAGCCTAACCACACATCTCATCGTGAGATCTGATTGGCTGTCAGCACTTCATCCAAGAAGTGTTGGCAGCCATCTTGGGACCAATATACATGATAGCACCTCATTAAAAAGCATTGTAGTTAATAGTCACATTATAAATCATTTGTTGATGGTACCATACTCATTTTAGGAATTGTGGTGTGTTCTAAGGTGATTTTACCATGTGAAAAAGCCTTCTGCTGGGATATTATGAATAATGTTTGAAAGAAAACTATTATCTCATGCTTTTCCCAGAGTGGTTTGGAAGGGGATCTATAAGCTAAACTGAAAGCATATTTTCTGTAAATTCACATTATCTTTCTCAGTCATGTGAGAATGAAGTCTGACATTCTCAGTAAAACATGTACATACAACAAGGACAGAGACTGTCAGTTGATTCCTTTGTGTTCTACTACAGCCTCCTAGAGTGTTCTAAAGAACAACTAGAGCGCTAACAGTCCTACTTATTACAAAGGTATGGCACACCTGAAAACATCTTGATTGGAATGAAGTGGTAACTCTTAAAACATTTCATTTATAAAGGAACAAAATGAGGGGGTTCATTTTGCCATAGAAAGAATGATTAGTGCTGCAGAAAGAAAAATTAGGGCACATTTTGAGTGACTTCTCAAATCCTCTTATATTTCATTAAAAAATTCTGACATGCAGTCTCCCAAGATGGCCACCAGAGACAAAAGAGCCCAAATGTAGCCCAAATATCACCCAGATGTAGCCCAAGTATATCCCAATGACAGAATGTCCCAGAGTGTTCTAAAGAACAACGAGAGCGCTAACAGTCCTACTTATTACAAAGGTATGGCACACCTGAAGCCATCTTGATTGGAATAAAGTGGTAACTCTTAAAACATTTAATTTAAAAAGGAACAAAATGAGGAGGTATATTTTGCCATAGAAAGTATGATTAGTGCTTCAGAAAGAAAAATTAGGGCACATTTTTAGTGACTTCCCAATTCCTCTTCTATTTCATTAAAATAATTCTGACATGCAGACTGAAACATGCACTTTGAACACCAGCAGCAGACTTCCCTGGTGAGCAGTAGCTTTACTACAGTGATCTAATGAGCAACTAGAGTGCTAACATTCAGAATTTATGGCAAATGTGTGACACATCTGAATGCCTTCTTGATGGAACCAAAGTAAACAAGCATTGAAAATGCAATAGATCTCGCCCTCGTTTAAGTTAAAGCCATTCTGTTTGTAATGAGGTGGCTTTTTAGCTTTGCTTTTATTAGTGTTTTTAAAACGTTCATGTAAATAAAATGCATATGTGGGTGTCTGCACAAGGATAAGAAAATAAAGATTTGCAAATTTCCTAATGGGTCCGGTTTCGATGTTTTTCTAAGCGTTGCTTTGGAATTCAGTGGAGTTCTTTACATGTATGCATATATGTATATGTATGCATGCATTTATATTTGTATTTATATAGATATGCAGATTATATATGTTTATATATGTATGTATATATATATACATACATATATATAAATGCATATGCATATATATGCATATATATATGTGTATATGTGTGCGTGTAGAGAGAGGTAGAGAGGTAGAGGTGTAGAGGTAGAGAGGTAGAGTAGAGAGGTAGAGACTAGTAGAGAGAGAAGTAGAGAGAGGTAGAGAGGTAGA
This sequence comes from Lissotriton vulgaris, assembly GCF_964263255.1. Taxonomy (NCBI): domain Eukaryota; kingdom Metazoa; phylum Chordata; class Amphibia; order Caudata; family Salamandridae; genus Lissotriton; species Lissotriton vulgaris. The sequence goes on from NC_141696.1 coordinate 1,255,299,698, forward strand.
GAGTAGAGAGTGAGTAATAGAGAGTAGAGAGTGAGTAGTAGAGAGTAGTAGAGAGCAGTAGAGAGAGTAGCAGAGAGTGAGTAGTAGAGAGTAGTAAGAGAGTAGTAGAATGAATAGTAGAGTGAGTAGTAGAGAGTAGGAGAGAGTTAGTAGAGAGTGAGTAGTAGAGAGTAGTAGAGAGTAAGTAGTAGAGTGAGTAGTAGAGAGCAGTAGAGAGTGAGTAGTAGAGAGTAGTAAAGAGTGAGTAGTAGAGAGTAGTAGAGAGTGAGTAGTAGAGAGTGAGTAGTAGAGAGTAGTAGAGAGTGAGTAGCAGAGAGAGAGAATAGTAGAGAGTAGTAGAGAGTGAGTAGTAGAGTGAGTAGTAGAGAGTAGTAGAGAGTGAGTAGTTGAGAGTAGTAGAGAGTGAGTAGTAGAGTGAGTAGTAGAGAGAGAGTACTAGAGAGTAGAGTAGTAGAGAATGAGTAGTAGAGCGTAGTAGATAGTGAGTAGTAGGGAGTGAGTAGTAGAGAGAGAGTAGTAGAGAGTAGTAGAGTAGTAGAGAATGAGTAGTAGAGAGTGAGTATTAGAGAGTAGTGGAGTAGTAGAGAGTAAGTAGTAGAGAGTAGTGGAGAATATTCCAAAGTTTGGCACAGCACCACTTGCACAATAAGTCCAATCAAATCATATCACTTAGAGTTCTTATTGAAGCGCTGAATCTTGGTGTATATTCAAATGCTTTAATTTTCCTTAAGTTTATGTAATACAGCCAGCTGACGCGTTTCGTTCTGTACAACAGAACTTCTTCAGGGCATTCTTATTTCCTTCAAGTTATGTCGGTATCCTGTTGTCATATAACTAGATATTTCTTCCAAATGTTAGGCGAGACGTAAGTACATTCTTATTCAAAGTGACTAGGTATCAATTTTACCCACACAATTCCGGCAGACTTGAGCAATTTATAGCATCCTCAAAGTCAGTCTTTCAAAAATTCCAAAGTATAGGACATGATAATCCAAATCCAAATGTTTCTCAAGAAAAGTAATTTTCATCGTTTGGAATATCGGCGTTTGGGCAGATATGACCAAGGGACCCCCAGTATACAAGGGGAATTAGTCCCCCCTCTGCAAACACGCCTGTGGCCTGCATTGCAGAGAGGTGTAAAAAGGGGCATAGCCTCATTACACCTCTGTGCAATGCAGCCCCCTGGCGCATACTGGAGGTTCCAGGTGGGCTAGTTGGCCCCCAGGGACCCCCAGTATGCAAGGGGAATTAGTTCCCCCTCTTCAAACATGCACGGGGGCTGCATTGCAGAGAGGTGTAAAAAAGGGTGTGGCCTCATTACACCTCTCTGCAATGCAGCCCTCTGGCGCATACTGGAGGCTCCTGGTGGGCTAGTTGGCCCCCAGGGACCCCCAGTATGCAAGGGTAATTAGTTCCCCCTCTGCAAACGCGCCAGGGGGCGGCGTTGCAGAGAGGTGTAACAAGGGGCATAGCCTCATTACACCTCTGCAATGCAGCCCCCTGGCGCATACTGGAGGTTCCAGGTGGGCTAGTTGGCCCCCAGGGGCCTCCAGGATGCAAGGGGAATTAGTTCCCCCTCTTCAAACATGCACGGGGGCTGCGTTGCAGAGAGGTGTGAAAAGGGGCGTGGCTTCATTACACCTCTCTGCAATGCAGTCCCCTGGCGCATACTAGAGATTCCTGGTGGGCTTTCAGGTCTTATATAGTTAGGAAATAGCATTAAAAAAACCTTTGAAATTCACTGAAATAAACATAGGTTTCAGGCCTTATATAGTTAGGAATTAGCATTTACAAACCTTACAAATTCACTGAAAAAACCATAGGTTTCAGGCCTTATATAGTTAGGAATTAGCATTTAAAAAACCTTTGAAATTCACTGAAAAAACCATAGGTTTCAGGCCCTATATTATATAGTTAGGAATTAGCATTTAAAAAACCTTTAAAATTCACTCAAAAAACTATAAGTTTTAGGGGTGTTATAGTTAGCTGGATATTTCACTCATACAAAACCATTGAAATTGCTCCTATATAGTTAGTTGTACTAACTATATATCGCGCTCCCGCACCTGTATCTGCGTATCCTGGATCATCACTAGTGGCATTGCGCAACAGCTGAGAGCACACCAAATGCGCCATTCCCCAACATGTGTGTTTCCCACCCAATACGCGTTATTACGTGGAGCATTAATGGCTTCACACATTATATCAAACGGAAAAAAGTGCTCTCTTATCTCTAGTCCTAAGGGGTTGACATAGCCTTGCTATAGAAAACATAACTAGATGCCCTGGAATCTCCCAAACTACGGCAGCCTGTGGAGAGAAGGTGATCCACAGCAGTACGAGCATGGACTCAGACCCCGACGGAGGCCCCCACCACAAACGCATAGTTGCAATCCTCCTTCGTAAATCCCTGCCTGCCACCATCACGAAGATATGGTCCAACACGATGCCAGATACATATTTGCTAAATTATGACTGGTGGAAAATGGTCCTTTCTCCTCCACCTGAACAGCGTATTAGTTGAGATAGAAGCCTCCAAGTACATTATTGGTGGAGACTGGAACCTAGCAAGGGCCCGATACTGGACAGAATGGGTCCTTTAGACAGTGGCAATGCTGCGAACAGGGCCTTGATGAATGACGTGGTATCAGGCAATTGACTGGTGGAGTACTGGCGCCACAGGCAACCCGCCAACACAGAATACACTTTCACCTCATCCGTACATGGTAGGCTTTCTAGGCTGGATTATTTCCTTATATCTCAGAAATCTGTTGGACTTGTCTGGGAATCTCAAATACTAGAGGCGGCCCTCTCTGACCATTCGCCAACTATGCTGTCCCTGGATGTGGGACTGGCCTCTCCAGGACGTAAACCTTGGTGCGTGAACATACAGCACCCCTGTACCCCACTGGGTAAATCCCAATTAAAATCTTATATCTCAACATACCTTTCAGACAACAGTACCTCTGTGACCTTTCGTACAATACTCTGGGTTGGCGCAAAGGCCTCTATTAGAGGGCAAGTTATGAGAGATGTCACGGTGGCGATTAGACAGACGGCCACCCATCAGAAGGAACAAGAGAGGGCCCTCTCACACTACACCCACCTCTACTCCGCTCAACCTACCTTGCAATACCACAGGTCCCTAGAACAGGCCCTGATGGCTCTCAATAGCCTCTTCACCTCTAGAGCTAATAACGCTTTACAGCGAATGAAGGGGCGCTATGTCAGACTTCAATACTATCAAGCTCAATACGCTTACCAGTACTCGCATGGGAACAGAGATGCTTGGTCCCAAATCCCTCTAAGCAATGCTCACAGGTCTTTAGTAAGAACCTCCAGACATTTCCTTGGGGGATGGGGGAATTGGATAAAATAATAAACAAAGAAGAGACTGGTCCTGAGCTGGGTCCTTCAGTCGGCTAACTTGCTGACGTCTTCTCTCTTCTATGGAACCTAAGGAAGTAATACACCGCTACTAACCTATCCTTCTCTTCCTTAGTCTAGCCTTACTTAATCTCTTAAATCTCACCCACCCACACTCTTCAGGACTCTAGCTGCTCTTCTGTCTTTTCTCTATGATATTCTATTTGTCTCGCTCATTAGTTGTTACTGCGTGGAAAGATAATAGGATTAGTTTTTTCCCTGTCTATCTGTCTAACTTCTTGTTTTTATTATGATTATGAATATATGCTCATATACTTCACTAAATTAACGAGTTCTTTTTTAAATGTATCCTCTGCTACTTTCTCCTTTATTTCCTGCTATCTTGTTATGTGTCTTCAACTCCTTAACACTGTATTTTGTCTCTTTTTAAAATTCAGAAATTGCGTCACATTTCTAGCAGTCTCTGGTGAGTATTAACATATTTACATTGAGTTTTTACACATTCCTAGCTTCCCATTATCTTCTCTTTTAACCTTGAATTCTCTCATTCGTTTTAGGCTCAAACTGAAGACCAATGGTTATTCTCCAATTCTGGTAAGTATAACTCTATGCCTTTTACAATATTCGTTAATTGTCACTTAGCTTTCAATCTTCATTCAGCTCCCTTGCTGCTCGAAAATCGGCGCTCCTCTCAGGAGCCCTTGACGCTGCTCTGGTGAAAAACACTGTGAACTCAAACTCGCGCTTGACTGTTTGCGCCGAGTATTTCCTCACGAAACCTCTCGAATTTTCTCAAGATACCCAACAGTGTTGGGTTATAAACATTTGTGACTAGATTTTAACTTTAACTAGGAACTCAAATCTTAGGCTTCTTCGTCGGCTGAAATCTCCGGTGAAGTGCGCGTTTCCTGTCGCGTTCGCGCTGCACTTTGATTTCTCTGCAGCTGCGGCGAAGAGACTAGACCGCCAACCTGTCTCTCGAAAATGGCGGCCATCTTAGTTCTCCTACGCCGAACCCGCTCAGTCCAAGTGCCATAACTTTGAGAATCTTGGCACAACCAGGGCAAGTCAGTGTCACAAGTTATTAGACCCTGTGTAGGGGTCCTGACACGCCACTACGAATGGGGGAAAAAACTGCAGATTACTTGCAGCCTGGCTCTGTCAACAGGAAGCTGCCATGGCCATCCCCACTATAACATCGGTGGGAGGTGAGCTCCTCACCCACCCCCAAGAGATTGTGAACAAATTTGCCTCGTTCTACAAGACCCTTTATACACGGGGTAACTGGCAGGCGGGGAACGTGTGGCTGCCTTCATGAGATGGGTTGACCTCCCCGTCTCCCTGACAAAGACAAAGAGCTCCTGAAGGGAGAGATCAGCAAAGAAGAAATAGCGTCCGCAATATCCAAATTACCCTATCATAAAGCACCAGGAGAGGACGGCTTGCCGGGCAAGATGGCCACTGACCGGCCGTAGGGAGTAGTCACACCGACTCCCTCTCTCTAGGAAAATACAAGAATTACTGTGGTATGCTGGAGTATGTTGGAGTATGCGGCGCCTTTTTAGACTGCTACAGTGTATGTTAAACTGGCAATCTAAAAGTGAAACCTAACTCCCATATCAGTGACTTATCTCTCTATTGAGTGGAACACAGGACCCCAATTCCTCCCTGAACTCGTGTATCCTGATGCAAAGCATGGCGCCGAAAGGACCAAAGGCACAGAAGGACTAGAGGGATTAAGCGGGTTTTGGTGATCCCGGCGCGCCAGCTCCGGTGTCTGCTCCTAATCTCAGAGAGGCAACGCAAGCACAGAGGCAGACTGCCAAGAATCCTGATTAGACATGAGAAGGACTCGTGGTGATAAAGTAAAGGAAAAGGAAACCGCCGTAAAAAGAATCACAAAGACACGTCAGAATAAAGGCACTATAACAAAGGATAACAGCTTGCGGCAACCCTCCCTGTATGAATCGTTTCCTGTAGCAGCACGCCAAACCCGGAGGCGCTTCTTCCTGAGAACGCTAGCTCAGCACGCAGGAATTCTGGAAGGCAAGGTGAGCTGAGCGATGACAGTGCGGATGACCAGAGAACGGAGTCGCACACGCAGATGATTGAAGGAGAGCCAGGGAGCTGCGTGGATGCCGAGAATCGGATGGCTCCTTCGGAGGAGAGTTTGCAGATCGCAACTCAGCCCATGGATCAGCTTCCAGCACACACTGACCTAGCGATAGAACATCAGGCATCACAGACGTTACAGGTACTGAGCGATGCTAATGCGGGGTCACAATTGCAACCGCGTTTATCGGCAGGAATTGATGAGGGCTTGGATCCGCATACCGGCACAAGCGCTGGGGGGTCTACAGTCCAGGGCATCCATGTGTCTAGGGTGATCTGTCTAACACTTCTGGCACGGGGACAAATGGACATATTAGCTAGGCTGTTAATGAGGCTGGGGCTAATCTTGTTGTTAAGGCAGCGGGTGATGTCGGTTAGGAAATCTGTACAGGAGGGCAACGAATAGCTCCACTAAAGGAAATGAATGTTCCCACTAAGCCGATGGCCCCGGCACAGATAGTCGTTCCCGCTAAATCAATACCGGGTTCACCCAGCAATGACTGTTTTTTTTCCGTAAACGATGACGATTCAGCCTCATCACCACTAAGTGGGGAAAGCTACACAGGAGACTCGGACTCGGAGTCTGAGCCCTCGGCGGTGGAAAGCGACTCAGTCCAAAGGGCCTCTGCTGCTCAGAGGGCTAATTGCAAAAAAGGCAAACTTCGCTCAAAATCAAAAGTGGCAGAGAGGCCAACACAATGAGAGGGGCTAAGAAGTTAGATTGGGATTACTCCGCGACCTCCCAGCTACATCAGGAGGGTGGGGGTAATAATACACACCACCAGACTCACTCCACCAGTCCGCCACAAACCCCCACCATGGGCTTGTTGTATACCACCCTGAAACAAATGCAAGGGGAGGCTAGATCAGAAAGTCGAAGGGCCAAGCAAGCAAATAAAAAAATACAGGGGTCATTAAGGAAAATGAACAAACTCTATGCAGATATGGCAGGAGAGTCACCGAGGTGGAGGAGAGGACGGGGAAGCTGGAGGATGAAGTTTCTAAGTGGCAGGAATTTAAGGAGAATCAGGAGAACATCTCGGCGGATGTGCAGTGGAAGCTCGAGGATTTCGAGAATCGCCAGCGACGAAATAACATCAGACTGCTAGGTGTGGCAGAGGGGACGGAATCCCGCTTATGTTCGAGGTAAAGTGGTTACTATCCTAGAGCAGATGATAAACCGATTCATTTGGGCGCATGGCAAGACTAGATGGGCGCTAAGGTATATGTCGCTCCCAAAGGAAAGAGGAGGGTGGCCTTGCCCGACTTGAAACTGTATTACTGAGCAGCGCCCTACAATATATGATGGGGTTGTTAGAGGGAGCGGAGACGGAGGCGGAGGATGCGCTAGGAACTATAGCTATATACACGCTGGTACTGGGCGGGGAGGCAGAGAATGCTTTTTTGAAATACACTGACCCCAGTTACTTTAAAAGAACAAAGTTTAAAACTGTGATTGCAGCACACAATATCTGGACGGCATTTATGAAAAAATTCGGCTTGGGGAGGTTTAATCTATACACTAGGTTGATTGGTAACCTCACACTCCCTCTGGAAATATTTTCAGACACTGTTTTTTTAGAATGGGGGAGGCGGGGGTTAACAAAGGTGGGAGATATGATGGGGGTCGAGGGAATGAGGCAATTCTCTGATATACCGTCATCATATGGTCTTGATTCAAGGAACTTTTATAAGTATTTACAGGTCAGGAGTTTCTTAGCTACTAAAAAAGGAGGACTGGCTGGGTTTCGGAAGAATGCAATTATGGAAGTAGTCCAAGGTGGAGCTGAGTGCACAATCAAAAGATTCTATGCCGAGCTGATTAAATGTAAACAAGATGACCTCGAGAAGTACGAAGCCAAATGGGTAGATAAGCTAGGAATAGGGCAGGAATGTTTTCGTTTGTCATTAGAGTTGGGTCAGAAAATTTTATGCTCGGCGGGCATTCAGGCTCAACATTACAAAACAGTATATGCATTATATTATACGCCTGCTAGGATTGCGCAATGGGGAGGAACAAATAGAATTAACTGCCCTCGCTATGACAGCTTGGATGCTGATATAGTACATATTTTTTCCACATGCCCACACTTGCAACCACTCCAGAACGCTATAGAATTGTTTTTAAAAAGATCACTGGGAATAGAGACTACCTTAACGTCATCAAGAATTTTGCTTGGTGTAAATGGTGATCCCAGTCAGTCTCAATTTGGTTACTTTATATTTTTAGCTATGGCAGTTTTACGCATATGCATTGCCTCAGCATGGCTTGATCGACTCCCACCTACCTTTCACCAGTGGCTGGCCAAACTCCTGGCTGTTTATAATCTCGAGAAGGGGATATATGCAAGGAAGGGTAAAAGGGGAAGAATATTAGGGTTACAAATATGGGAGCCTATAAACAAATGGAAGGAAAGGCAACCCCCGGATGCTTAGTTATTATATACCCTTCCTTTATTTATTTTTTTTGTCATACATTTTTGTTTTTCTTGTTTAATTTCCTTCTCCGAAGTATATATGTGAAGTTAACATGTACTTCAGCTTATGTTTATGTATATGCTTTACTTGTATAAATACGGATTTTGTTTTTCATGTTCTAACGTGCCCCGTACAAAAAAAAGGGGGAAAATACTTGAATAAAGATATTTAAAAAAAAAAAGGAGAGGAGAGGATGGCTTCCCTGCAGAATTCTATAGCTGGTCAGTTGAGGAGATGTCGAAACGGTCGAGACCTTACAAGTCACCTTTCAGGAAGCGACGCAGACGTCCTACCTGGGACCCCTATCGAATAAGATCATGATCGCTGTACTGCCTAAGCCTGGGAGGGATTCTCTGCTATGTGGTAGCTACAAGCATATCGCCCTACTAAATTGTGACATCAAAATCCTAGCCAGCGTTTTAGTGGTCAATCAAAACAAGGTTCTCCCTTCCTTAATACATCACAAACAAGTAGGCTTTGTGCAAGGCCGGTCCTCTAGAAACCATCTTCCAACCCTGGCCCACACCCTGTGGCCACCCAAGGATCTACAAACGGACACACTGGCTCTCTCCCTTGACGCAGAGAAAGCATTCAACCACATTGAATGGGATCCTCTCTTAGCCACAATGGAGCTATTTGACCTGTGGGACCAAATCATAAGTGCGGCTGCTATATGACTGCCCTACAGCCCATGTTAATTGCGGGGGCTTCCTGTCTGACCCATTTCCAATCCAAAAGGACCCCCACCAGGGATGCCCCCTCTCACCAATTTCTTTCCTCCTGGCAATGTAACCCCTACCATCTACTATTTGCAGCTAACATAGTAGCACCCCACTCCCAACCGGGCCCTCAAAGATATATCTATATGCAGACGACGTTCTTCTCACTCTGACTGACTTACAAAGATCCCTTACGGCCCTGCTAGACATCATCGATGATTTCTCAACACTCTCTGGCTATAAAATAAACTGGGATAAAAGTGAAGCTCTTCTATTTTCGGCCAGTACTATCAAAGTGGCCTTATACGGCTACCCTTTCTGCTGGCAACCTTCCCGCCTTAAGTATTTGGGGATCCTGTTGAACAGGGGCATAGAATAGGGTATGGTCTTGGATAACATAGGATCTAAATATAATATGGGAGGTAGCCTTCTGTGGAAAAGGGATGGGTATATCAGTGAAAAACAACAAGTTCCCTTTTCCAAGTCATATACTTTGGAAGTGGTTATCTTCTCTAGGATCCCTATTCTCTTGTGAGAGAGGGGGATTGATGTGAGATACAGTCTAAAGCCAGGTTACCAAATTTACAACATATACTTTCTATACATTGGATTTGTACAATCAAAAACGAGTCACATATAACTATACAAAGGAATAAAATATTTGTCTATTTTATTTGTTTACCAGTACATTGCTTAAATCATAACAATTAAAAACACTTGATCATGATATTTATTAAAAACATTTACACTAAATAATAAAACAAATTCTTTGAAGCGAACTGTTGACGCGACGTTTCGGTGGTCTAAAATATTGTCACCTTCTTTAGGACAATGATTTCAAATATAAAAACATCTGCATTTCCTGTTGGAGAAATCTCCTACAGTCAGCTGATGTGAGTGCAATACTTGAGTACTTCAAAATAAATACTGAGTGGTGCTCTAGTTAGTCAATTCCTCTGTTCAACCGCTTTATGTTCTCAAAATATTAAAAACTTCCTTCTGTTGTTAAGGGATTCTATCACGCTTAATACACAGAGTGCACTATTTTCTGTCAATCACTCTATTAATACTTCAAAGTTCTTGTTGCTTGCACCGATTAACGGTGTTTATAATCTTTACTATTTTCTGAGGGTTATCAGAAGGACGATCTAATTCATATGATTCCTCTCTTTACTTCTTAGCAATCGGGATTTATGATTGTTCCTTCTTGCACCCTTTTATTAATTCATAAATTAGGGGTCTCTCTTTTATGTCTTGTAGGATCATAAATTGAAAAAAGGAGGATCTCTTATCGACGTTCTTCCTGCTGGCCTGAGGCCAGCAGGAAGTACCAAAGAGTACTGTTTGGTTGCCAAATCCAGTTTGTAATTTAGTCTCTAAAAACCTATTCATGTTTTTGTCTATTACCGATCACGCTGTGCCAAACTTTTCCCCACATCAATTTTTCCCTCCTATTATACCTGGCTTCTCCTTTTTTATCTCCAACAATAAGAGAGGCCCCCCCCTTCATCAAAGGTACAGGGCACCAAATCGACAGCTAGTCAGAATAAACAATTCCCTTTGATTATGTTAAGAAGCCCAATGTCCAATCATACACCATTCACCCAAAGACAGCCAATATCACCAAAGAGTACTGTTTGGTTACCAAATCCAGTTTGTAATTTAGTCTCTAAAAACATTTTAAAATATCATATAAAAATACCTTCAACACAACAATAGATATGTGCAAAACAAATTGCTCTCTATACTGAATATTGAGAGCCACACCAAGATTATTCACAAGATCATGCAAAACATTACATGAAATCACAATAAAATTGATATTGTTATAATGAGAGAGTATCATAGACGGAAATAAAGCAAGTCTTTGTTCAACTTGTCTCCCTGGGCACAAGTATGGGCTGGATCTCCAGCAATAATTTAGTGAGTGAGCAATTCCATAGTTGATTTCTATAGTTTCATTTTAATTGTAATCCATGGTGTTTTCCATATTTCATAATGTTAATTCACATCAATCCAATTTTCACAATATGTCAACAACTTGACTTTCTTTAAATTATTGACATTCGATAACCTCCCAATGCATTTCGGCGCGGAAGCGCCTTTATCAAGGGATCTGCGAAACAAAGTTTAAATCATTAATACTACTTACTATCGCCATCCGTACAATGCTATACCTAGCTACTAGCATGACATAGAAACAATATAAAGTATAAAACGCATTCTCAAAATTATTCTACATATCACAATTTTAATATTTAGGTGATAGGCTACATCCCTCGTGAACAAAAACATAATTTCATTTTAACCGTTACATTTTAACTGTTACATTGATGGTTAAAAGGCAACACACACATATCTCCTGTCAAAGCTCTGGTGCGGTGTTTAAACCCGAAAACAAACATGCAGAAAATGCTCGGCATAAGAGTTACAAAAACTACGGCTCTATGGTCGGGATTGTATCATAGACACCATTTTCTTGCCATTTTTGCACACTAATCAAACAAAACTTAATTGGTCAAACCACTATAGTGAACAGTCTTTTGATGGGCCAAGACTGAGTCGATTTAGTGCTTTATAAAACCAGCATTGACGCGTTTCGGTAGGTTTGAATGATTAAACCACCTTCTTCAGGAAAAAGACTTAATGTCTCCCACAATTTCAAATCTGTCATAAAAACACTATATAAAACATTATATAAAAAACAATTTTAGAGTTAATAAGATCACAACATCTCTATTTGCGATTACAAAAATACATTTCGTATTTTTTGACAAATTGTAAACATACATGGATATTCATCATTTTATGCACCCCTATTCAGATAGACTCATTTTGAACAAACCGGTGGGAAAGTTTGCACAAGCTAGTATATTGTACTAATACATTATTGAAAAGCAAATAAGACCAATTGAAAAATCTTTTTGTATGGAGGTTCTTTATCATGAAAAGAAAAAACTTTGGTGATATTGGAATAAAACCAAATTGTATCAACATATGCACTTCTCATCAATCTAAACATCATCCGATTACATCCTAAATCTTTCCAATCTTTATAATCCCCCGTCTGTTGATAGCAGTAAAGGATATAGACGAGCAGCAATAATGATGTAGTGTCAATTAAAAAGTAGATCTTGATAAGTAATCTCCTCAAAATCAAATGCCACCCATGAGTTTCTTAGGCGTGCCCATCAATATAGCAATCCCTATTTGAAGCTAAAGAAAACAAAGTTTGCAGATAATTACTATTAACTTTGTACGATGCTATTTATGTCCTATACTTCCATACATTATTACCCAGGGTTTATGTACCTCAAATCTGATCCTATTCTTTTAAGTGTTCTTTATCATATGTCATACGGGATTGAACAATCCCTAACATTTACTCGTCCTGTTTGTGGTTACATTGGTCGTCTCTTAAAGTTAAAAATATACCTAGAACAGCATTCTTTGACCAGAGATTCATGAGATGCCAACCTACAATGATCCTGCTAGGGGTATACATCTTCTCTAAGACTAGACGTCCACTAACCCCCAATCGTTATAATGGGTGCAATAGCGCTCCTGACATTTTTTCTCCCTAATTTCATAAAAATACGTGGAAATTAAAACTTTTCTTAAGCTAGAAAATGTGATTTGAAAATATAGACACAACAACAGTGTCCCACCACACTCTCGATGTGTGAACAATCGCTTATTTGAGGCTGTGCCTAGCCCCCCCCGCCTATTTCCTCGCTGCGTTAGTAGACTCACCAGGACATGGGTTGCCTCCTGTAACATATTGGTCACCTTCCGTTTTCCATTTAAACCTGGCCACAAGGAACTTGCGGTTTATATACAGCTGTGACACGTATGTTTAGTCATAGTCAAAGAAATAGTCACGTGTCTATTGTACAAATTCTCTGGTTCCGCCATCTTGAAACTGGCATAAAGGTAGTATACACTTCCACTTTTCACTAAAACTTTATTTATTTCAGACCCACATACCCATGCCTCTATATATATCTAGGTGACACCTACTTCTATTTAGACCCAAAAAGGAAAGTGGATCTTTATTATGTTATATATGTGGGATATTACAAATTACTTTTGAGAGTGTATAGGCACGGGTATCTCCCTTTTTTACCCAGTGTTAACTCTGCTGCTTCCCTGCACCTGACTGTTTCCTCTGTTGGTCGGTCCCAGAAAAGTAGTCTTTCTCAATTCTCCTTCGTTGTGCAGATCAGTACATGCCCAAACTTTTCGGTTAGTGCCATCTTAATATCCACTTACCGCCGTTCATTCGACCGCTGTGTTCCTTTGAGGGTGTAAACTGCCGCACTTCCAGCATTTTTCATTGACTCTATTTGACTCCCAGTTAATTCTGAGCCACTTCCTTTAACAGGGGCTGGATGTTGTTTACATTAGAGGCCTGAGCTCTCTTGCCCCACACCAAGCAGCATCTAAAGTTGCTACTCCATGCCCATCTTGACTGCCCACTCTTATTTTTTTAAACCCTGCATACTTGAGCCCACCACTAACCCAGGTGCTTTGTTGTATATTGATTCTTCATGATCGGGTGGCTTTGTGTTCTTGCTGGTGTTGTGTGTCCCCCGATAGCGCTTAGATACCCCTGGGTGATAACGCGCTTTACAAGCTCATAATAACATAACATAACAATAACATAACATGTAATATGGCTGACAATAGTCATTAGCCCTTCCTTAGTGTTCTTACCTCCTCAGCCTCCCAGAATACCTGTGTGTGTTCTTACCTGTGCCAGAGTTTTCTTCTTGTGTCAGTTGATGGTCTGGTCAGCTGGCGAGTTGTGTACTCAGCTGTGTCCTACAATAAATCTACATGTAATCAACTAGAAGTATCTTGTCATCTATTTACGACATGCTTCCTACTAGTTGGAGCTGAACAGGGAGTCCACTGTAGGTGACAGCTTATCTTTCCAAGCTGTGGGGAGCCAGTGGAGACCCAGGGTGAGTTTTAGCATGCTCTACACCCTCTGACATGAACTTTGGACGGTTTGGGTCAGAAAGAGGTACATTACATGGCTCCCAGGATTCTAGCCAACACTGGGAGCAGTGAATCCAGGTGCTCCTTGTCATTCTTCCATCACAGAAGCATAGGGTCTTCCAAGATGACTTCCTTTTCTTAGTTGAGCATGCAGGCTGAAGATGGCTCAGGCAAGGGGATCGAATGCATGCCCCTCCAAAACACGCCCCATTAACAATTAAATGTTGTGGAGAAGCGCTGAACCCCGCTCCCAGGGCGTGGCCCACTCTGGTTATAGATTATCAAAATACTGTGAAGGGCCACACACTTCTTTTATTGCCAGGTTCCCCGGGGTACTGGGCTATATCGCGTGGTCCATAAGGCCTGTTTACACAATTTTGGGCTCTTTTGACTCCTGGAGGTGAGCCATAACGATCTTCAGGCTTCCTGGCCTCTAAAAGGGAACTTTGTTTCTGGGGAGAGAGGTTTTCTAGCTCCTTCCAGTAGACTTGTCCTCTTCTGGTGTTCCTGAGACACTGGTTAGGGGGGACATCTTACACATCCCCTCCACAGCCAACAAGCAGAATACCCTCCCTGCTGCCCTCCCCAGGCCCCCAGGCTTTCGGGCCTTCCTGCAGGGCATTGGTGCATCGCCAACAGAGTCAATGGCCTGTCCACACAGGGTCCAAGGGTACATACAATATTCCTAGCAGGTCTATTCCCTAAACTGTTTTTCAAGGGGGGGGCAAGAGGGTCAGTATCACTGGCGAGACCCATCCTAGCTGGGGGTCAGCTGGAGTCAAAGTCTCTAAGCCCATCCTTGCCGAGCATTAGGTGGCTTCTCCTTCCATCTTGGCATCATTTCACCTTAGTTGCTCACAGGTGCAGTTTCTTTGCATCTGTCTCTCCCATGTGCAGGAGTTTTTAAGGTGTTTTCTAGGCTCCTGGTGCTGCTGGATAATCCAAGAGTTCCACAACATCCATCCACCCTCGCCCCTTCTGCACAGCATTGTGAGTCAATTCAATAGGACAACTTCAAATCATCTGTGGAAAGAACTTCCTTGAGAGCCTCAACTCCGCCCCTCGCTGACACAGCTGCCTGATCCCTTTCCACTGAAACTTCAAAGGTGAGCCCAATCTGCTTTGGCTCCAGAGGTAAGGTCCTCCACCTCTGTTTCTGTAGGCCTGGGTTGTCCCACCCAGGTGCAGTGAGAACAGTTAATTAACAGATGCAGATTTAATCGCCACTCTTCCTGTTACAGGAACTGGGTCAAGCAATGGTAAGTACTCTATAGTGTGGAAAGGCATTTGATTCATTTACTAGATAGCAGAGTAATTAACGTGGCCCAGTAGGGTGGTCAAAGGCCTGGAAATCTGACAATGAGCTAAGCCACAGAAATATGCCAAATCTTAAAGTATCATATGGAGTGTAGATATGATGTTAAGGGCTGTAAATCTACACTCAAAGTACATGATTATCCCTAGATTGGTACCTCGCTGGAACCTGTAGGCCTAAGTGGAGCAAATCTCTACTTTAATGCAGATTTCACCTATAATTTGTTTTACAGTGTAAGCACAGCAGACCTTCAGTAAGCACTACAGAGCTACACTATGAATTCCCACTCACATTACAGGGCCGACCCCAGGTCAGTACCAACTCCTGAAGAATCCCTTCTGTGACAGGCTACCTGTACGCATATACCAGTTTGCAGAACACGGTAGTCTCATAAGCACAGATTGTACAAGCGAGCACATGTGTGTGCTCACCTATTCATGTGTAACCATCCCAGAACCTCCTGCCATAGATGAACAGTGGCTTTACCTTAGACGGCAGACACTGGTGGCTAGCACTCAGTCCATTTACAGTGAATTTACTCTGATTGAGACTTGGATAGGGAGACTTTCTCAAAGTATAAGTCCAAAAACTGGGTAGTAAAATTTGAAAATTCCTGGTGGACTAAATGGGCAGGACTCCTTTGCTTCAACTGGTTTGTAATATTTCAAAGGTCTAGTAATGTTTCCTTAGGCCGTAATCCCTTATGCATATACTTTGTATGAAGATTGTCCTGTGTATGTCCTGTGTATGTTTGCTCAATTTATGTCTTTATGTTGATGTATGTAGTAGTTCATCTTAGCAGCTGGATGGTCTTTCACACTGTTTTTAGTTTTGCTTGATTAAACCCTAAATGTCCGCCATGCTGATGGAGGTGAAAATTCAGTCATTTATCATATACCTTACCACACACAATTGTGCTCAGTTATCACATATTTTCTGTTACTCACATTTTCAGAACGTAAAAGGGATTTTTCCACTCGCTGGAGCCTATTTCTCAGTTTGGGGATAGATAATTTATGTCCCCTAAAATGGGAATATTATGTGACCTGAGAGCCCCATAGGCTGCTTGCCAGTGACTCCAGTTGATAGACACCGCCCAACGTCAGAGAGGTATGGAGCTGAAGGAAGGAGAGGTTGAGGGAGACCTACTGAAGGTGTTTTAATAGACAGTTGAATTACTGAGGTTAAGAGCACAGTAGGTAAGGACCAAATTCAAGAGAACAGATCACAGATGAGAGCTTCTTTGACAGAGGGAACTAGAAAATGGAGGGCCAGGTGGTCATCAACTGAGGAGACCAACAAAGATCCCAACCCCCATTGTCCAAGGCATCTTCTTTGCCCATTTATGACACACATTAAGCTATTTCTGCTCTACAGTCTGCAGCCAATTGTTTTGCCTGTCAGGTGATGTAAATCCCTTGAGTTTATTCTACCAGAGACCAAAGCAGTAATGCCTAGATTTACTAAAGCTTTGTGTTGGGTCGTTTTATATTTGTAAAGTGGGAATTACTATCCAACACAAAGCTGGTTTTGCATTGAATAGTAGCTAAAGTAGCTCAACGTTACGCATTGCACTGCCTTGTGTTACTTTGAGCAAAGGGGGTGTTCCATGGGTGGTGCATGGACATTCCCATGCAACCCCCCCATGGGTTTTGACACAAATCCCCATCTACAAAGAATCATGAGCAGAGATTTGAGAAAAAATCCTATGCCTCCTCGAAGTAGCGGAGAATTTTTTTTATTTCTCCGCATTTGTCACACTTTTCATATGTGTTGCTTTGTACAGCACACATAAAAGGTGGGAAAAGCCTTTATGCATTGTGTTTGTACTGGAAAGGGACTTCTTTCAGAACAAAACCTATGATTTAGAGAATGTAGGCGCTATAGTGCAAGGGATGTCGATTGGTGCATTGTTGTCAAAAGTGCACCAGCACAGGGAGAGAGTACAACAGTGGCGCATCTTAGTAGATATGGTGCTGTTCCGTTCTCTCCCTTTCAGGCAGCGAGTACCTTTAATTGCTGCACTGCGTTGTGTGGCTGCTTACATAGGGGGTCATTATGATGGCGGATTCCCCGCATACTCCGGGCCGGCGGAAGCCACCGCCGGCCCGGAGTATGCGGGGAATCCGCCAAGGAGGCCTGAAAGACCCACCGCCAAATTAGGATGGCTGGTGGGTCTCACAATCTGTCCTCCACTTTTCCGCCGCGGTCGGAAGGCGACCACGGCGGAAAAGCACTAACATGGCTGGCGGTGTCTATCAGACACCGCCAGCCATATTAGGATGTAGGGAAAGTAATGCTTTTCCGCGGCGGCTTTTCCGCCGTGGAAAAGCATACGGACATTCACTTTGGGGGCCCGTTGTGGGCCCCCTGGGTGAAGGTTGCGTGGGGGGTGCACATGGGGGGTACCTATGGTACCCCCCTGCCTTTGCGTGCATGAAGCGGCAGGCACCGCGCGGTGCCTGCCGCTTTGTGCATGCAAATGCACTGCTTTCATTTTTTACATTGCGGCGGGTGCTGCTTCAAGCAGCACCCGCCGCAATGTAAAACATACAGGATGTGACCGCCAGGGTGGCGGTCACATCCTAATTGCCATGGAGGGACCGCCGCTGCCCATGCGGACGGTCCCTCCTACTCAGGGGTGGCGGACGGACGCAAGTCCGTCCGCCATCCTAATCGACTCCTAAATCTGGTGCCGTATGTGTTTAGCACACAGAAATAATCCCAATCTATTTCAGATTGGTTTAATTGCATAGTTTATGTTCTTGCACATTTCACACTGTGCATTGTATTGTTCTACATATACTTGTCTGTTTGAAAACGGCATAGAGCCGTCCACGACCGTCCGGGGCAAGGGGCATGTCACTCTGCTCGCATTACCACCTACTCTCCTGCCCAACTGCGCTGCCTTCGGGGCCCATGGCCGTTATCTGCCTCCATCCGCTCCCACATTTCGTCTCTTGGCTTAGCTCCTCCTGCCCCTCTGATAATACCTTGGCCTCAACCTGTGCCCCCGACTCCCTCTAGCGGTAGCGCTTCTCCAGCTGCTCCTAGATCTCTTACGGCTTTCTATCTAAACACTAGGTCTGCGGTTGCCCACGCCCATGAACTGTCGGTCTTGCTGGATCTTCATGCCCCCGACCTTCTTTTTTTAACAGAAACTTGGTTCCGCAACGACTCCCTCCCCACCTTATTGGCTACTCTACCAGCTCCATATTACGCTATCCGTGCCGACCGGCCTAATGGCAAAGCTGGAGGCGGGGTGGCGGTCATCGCTCGAACCGACCTCCCTTTTCAGCCCCTGTCCCTTCCTGATATCGCTACTACAGAGTTTTTAGCCATCCGTACCACTTCCATCACGCCCCCTCTCACCTGTATTCTCATCTATCATCCCCCCCAATCTCCCTTATTGTTCCTTCCGGATTTCTTGGAAGTTATGGCTACTATCACAGTCAACAACTCCTCCATCTTACTTTTGGGTGATTTTAATTTTTGGCCTTCTGACCAAGCCGAATGCCCATCTTCTAAGGAGTTCTCAGACACCCTTTCCTCTCTTAACTTCACTTCCCATATTCACTTTCCCACCCACGTCAAAGGTCACACTCTCGACCAGATCTGGTCCTCTAACTGCCCCGTTGAATCCCTTTCAATCTTACCCTGCACCTGGTCTGACCATCACCTGATCTCCTTTTCTCTTCCCATTCACCCCCCGATCAAGCCCCCGCTCCCCAAAAACACCTGGGTTCGAGCATGGGGCCGAGTAGACCCAGACAGTCTATCCTCCATACTCACTCCCTCCGCTCCCCTCCTCCAAGACCTATCTACCAGCTCCCAGGTCATGGCCATTGACCAATGGCTCTCTGCAGGCTGTGATACCATTGCTCCTCTGAAGCGGGTCTCAACCAAACGAGAGAAGGACGCCAACCAGTGGTTTAATCAAGATCTTAAAGCCACTAAACTGGCGGTGCGGCGTGCGGAGCGGGCCTGGAGGAAAAACTACTGCCCCTCCTTACGTTTAGAGTTTATAAACATCCTGACCCTATATAAGAAAAACATCCTTGAGGCAAAAACCATCTACTTTTCCTCCAAAATCCTCGCAGCCGAAAGCAAATCGAAGGAAATTTTTTCGATTGTTCACAATCTAGCGTTTTCGGATAGAACCTCTCTCAAACCCACCCCTTCTCTGGAACTCTGTCACTCCTTAAACAATTTCTTCATTCAAAAAATCGAAACCATTAAAACCAATATTCCCCCTCCTTCCCCTACCTTTGTGGACCCTCAGTGTCCTCCTCCCAAGGACTATCTCACCACCCTCCCACCTCTAACTAAGGAATCAATAACTGCCATAATTCCACTTGTTAAATCGGGGTCCCCGTTAGATCCCTGCCCAGCTCATATCCTCCGTCATATCTTCTCTAGCTGCCCAGATCCCCCCCTCCACCTTCTCAACAGTTCTTTATCCCAGGGTGTGGTACCCAACTCACTTAAATCTGCTGTAATAGTCCCTATCTTGAAAAAGCCTGGTGCCGATCCCTCAATCCCAGCCAATTTCCGCCCCATCTCTCTCCTACCATTCCTGGCGAAAGTACTCGAGCGTCACGTCACCTACGCCCTGAGTTCTTTCGTGGAGAAGAACGGGGCTCTTGCCCCCCGCCAGGCCGGGTTTCGCCCCGCACACTCCACGGAGTCGGTAGTGCTTTCGGTCCTTGATAACCTCAGGGAGGGAATGGATACCAACCAACCTCAGGCCCTGGTTCTCCTCGACCTCTCAGCCGCCTTTGACACGGTGGACCACTCCATCTTACTTTCCCGTGTCAGGGCGGCGGGGATCGGGGGGGCCGCGTTGGTCTGGTTATCCTCCTTCCTGAGGGACCGCACCCAGGCAGTTCGCCTGGGTGACTTCACTGCGGACTTCCGCGACGTTCAGTGCGGGGTTCCCCAAGGTTCCTCCCTTTCCCCCCTCTTATTCAATCTCTACATCTCCCCTCTTATCTTTTCACTGCAACAAATGGAGGTCACCGTATTTAATTATGCGGATGACCTCCAGCTTGTGTTCAACCTCTCCTCTTCCCCCGATTCTGTCTCCAACTTTCAAACTATCATGATTCATATCCGAGACTGGATGAACCACAACCATCTTAAACTCAACCCAGATAAGACCGAGCTGGTGTTGACGGGTGGTTCATCCAGCCCCTGGTCCCCCATCTTCTGGCCCCCTTCCCTTGGTGCCCCACCTGTTCCCTCTACCTCGGTTAAAACTCTAGGCATCAAGCTCAATTCACAACTCACCCTTCACTCCCAGGTTAGTTCTGTGGTTTCTTCCTCCTTTCTGGCTCTTCGCACTATTCGCAAGGTGTCCCGTTTTTTTTCATTTGATGCCCTAAAACTTATCACTCTTGCCATGGTCGTATCCCGCCTGGATTATGGCAACGCCCTATATGCAGGTATCCCTGCATATAGTCTTCGGCGTTTGCAGCAGATCCAGAACCAGGCGGCGCGCCTGGTGTTCAAACTCCCTAAATCCTCCCACACCACTCCCCTCTTGAAATCTTTACATTGGCTTCCTGTCTGGGCCCGTGTCCAGTTTAAGCTTGCATCTATCACCTTTCAAGCACGACTGGGCACGGCGCCAGCTTTCATCTCTTCGGAGATCATTCCCTACGTTCCATCTAGGGAACTGAGGTCATCCTCCCAATCCCTTCTTACTGTCCCACGGTTTCGAAGAAAGAAATGGGGAGGCTCGAAGTTTGCGACCCTCGCCCCGACTTTTTGGAACTCTCTGCCTGCAGAGCTCAGAGCTTCAACCTCATACCTGTTATTTCGGAAACAACTCAAGGCATACCTTTTTGCCAAATCCTTTAATTAATACCTTAGTCTCTCATTTTTCCCCTACCCCGGGACTTCTGCTCTGACCTCTTTCAGTTTTTAGCGCCAAGAAACCGCTGGTGTACGTGCGCTGTATAAATAATTTTAAATAGAAATAGAAATAGAAATAGAGCAGTTGATGTGACACACCCAAGGTCTTCAAGGCAATCTAGGAGAGACATTTTTATTTTCATTGTTATAAAATGTTGTACATAATGGTTTATGACTTTCTGTGGTGAGATTAGTGCTAAAGAGATAATTTTTTTAATTTCAAAGTGATATTTACTGTTACTGGAGTCATTTTGTGCCAAATAGGTTATTTGAAATTTCCCTTAAAGCTTAAATGAACGGAAAATAATATCCATGAGTTTGGGCTTTGAGGTATGCTTCTTGTAAAGTATTAAGCATTGGTCGCTCAAAATAAATTTCGATTTTTGAGGACTGCATTTGCTGCTTTTGTTGTGAATGAATGATACACGTTCTGTGTAAGTAGGTGTTTGCTAGGTAGGAGGGCATATATGACTAGAATGTTAACACCTAGATATTGGCCAAGGATACAATAAATTGGTGGAAAGGAGAAGGGACAGGATTTTAATGTTTCATTGATTGTGTAAAATGTTGATTTTTGCAGTATTTCTAAACTGTATTCTGTGCTAAATATAACTATACTTTTTTATTAAATATATTACTGTATACATTAGAAATGTGTTTGATGTGTCTGATTGCAAGTTGGAAGGTTTGAATGTGGTCAAATGATGAGAGTACTGATGTAGTAGTTTCTGCTATTTTCTGTTGCAGTTTATTTCATAGTTTAAGTTAGGATTTTACTGGGTCTGGATCCTTGTTGATTGTTCCACGTGAGGTTCCATGGAATGTTTGGAAGGCTCCGTGCATTGTTAGATTTCAACTTATTTGCTGTAGTGTGAGGTGCTGGCAGTCAGATTCTGCTGCAGTGTAAAATAAACTCGGCAATTACTTCATCTTCTTCACCGCCTCCTCTTTTCTTATCATGGGCAGCAAGGATGAGATCTGAACGACCATGGGATCCTGTGACTGCTGTCTTTCCACCACCATCTTTCCCAAAAGACATTTATGAGCACCATAAGCATTTCTAAAGACATGGAGAACTCATAGGCTTATTTTAAAGATGTATACCACTCACAGTGACACTCAATTTTGTAAAAGAATTAAGAGTCAACACACAAAATGGGTATGGAAAGATTCTAGGGAAGTGATAGAAGCAAAGTATTAGACTGAACATGAGTGGTGCAGTATCATCAAATGTGATACAGATGCCATTACGTGTTTTAGATGGTATATTACAATTTGTATTTATTTATTTATTTGTTTATCATTGAATAAATAAATAACATTTATTTATTTGAAAGTTTTATATAGCACGAACAAGATCCTTGCAGATTATCAGAGTGCTTTAAAATTAGTGAGGTTAATTATACAACCAATAAATACAGGTAAATCAAGTATACAATAATCTTGTGCAACATAGCGCAATAGGGTGCAAATCAGGAAGGCCATATTAACACCTTGTCTGCTAAGGGGTTTTCCCCTCCTGTGCGGATGATTTATGAATTCTATAGTTTCATGACAAGGTCAACTCGTCATAAGCACAATGCAGGTAACACCCATGATGAGTTGACCTTGTCATGAGCATGGAAGGGGTTAAGACAATGGCAGTATAGTGACAAGGTTGTCTAGTAGGACCCTTGTCATAATAAAGACTACTGGTGAGGGTAAGGTTGTTCTCAGAGTAACCTTAGTCTATGAACAGGTGGATTTTGCCATGAGAATTGATTTTACTTCCTTTTTAAAAGATGCAGTGGAGGAGTTCAGTCTGATTTCAGGGGGTAATGCATTCCATATCCTGGGTGCCATCCCTGCGAAGGAACGTTTATATGATTTCTTTTTGTTGATTCTTTGTGGCTTAAGTAGAAGGTTTTCAACACCTCTTGTGGATCTTGCACCACCAGAGATTGTCAGTTTCTGTGTCAAGTAGCTGGGTGCATTGTATTGTATGGCCTTATGCGTCATACAAGCTATTTTCAGGTGAATTCTGGCTACAAGTGGTAGCCAATTCAAGGATTTTAAGTCTGGGAAGATGTGGGACCTTCTTTTCGAGCCAGTGATGAGTCTCGCTGCAGCACTGATAGAGGCTCTTAGCGATGCAGTTGTAGCTTCAGGAAGGCCGCAGAGAGAGACAATTCCATAATCCACCCGCGGGATAACTAGAGCTTGAACTGCCATCTTGAAGTCATTGATTGGTAGGAAGGGTTTCAACTTCCTCAGTGTGTTTATCTTGAAGTTTGCTCCCTTTGTTGCGTTGCTAATGTGTTTCTGCAGATTGAGGTTGCAGTCAAGGATTATACCGAGGGATTTTGCTGAGTCCACAATGGTTCATTGAACGTTGTGTGCAGTAAGATGTTTGACCCAGTCATGGATTATGGGGAATTTGGCGGGTGGAGCGATTAAGAGGAATTCGGTTTTTAGAGCGTTCAGTTTGAGGTGGTTCTCTGCCAGCCATATCTGGGTGTTCTTAAGCGTTGTATTACGCAATTTAATGTCATGTAGGGTATGGATCTTAAGGTATAGTTGGGTATCATCTAGTTACGCTCCAAACTGCATCACAGGCAGCCTCGAAGAAAATGGACACTTGGATACGCTGAAAGTTGCTGGTGATATGAATTTATTTTTCAGTTAGATTGCTTTGTGCAACTTGGAAAGACCCAATTCGGCGAACCCAGTCGCCTTGTTCACAAAAACGCTAGTGAATTGTTACAGTCAAATATTTTAACCCACCTAGACCATCATGTGATAGGTTGTCACCTGACTGGTGATGAACATAGTAAACAGACTAAAATGTGAAAACAAAGTTCATCACAAGGCACTGGCAACATTAGAACATGCAAATATAGCACAGTACATTTGACCAATAGTGAGATCATAATATAACAATACAAATACTGTAACCAGGTAAATAAGTATGATCAAACTTGGAAACAATGTTTTGTATATTGGATTTGTCAATATCAATTACAAAATTACTGTACAAATACTCAAATTGATTAGATATTACTACAACTAGCATGAAAATCGCAGGTGTATAGGCAAAGGATATTTCAAAACATTCATGTTAGGGTTGCCCTGCCATTAACTGACACCCATAAAGTGAATAAAGTGTAAGTACTAAGAAAATCTAATTAATCCCGTCCGGGGACAATAAATGTAAACTGATAGATATTATACAAAGAGTAAGCAAGCAGTGGCTATTATATTACATAAATTCCAAAATAGAAAACGTTATCAAGAAAGCCTAATTATGAAAAAAGTAATCAATAATAAAATCATTTGATGCCAAAATGAACCAGGACAGCACCCCTGGCTATATCACTCATGAGGTCTCCCTTGAGTGGCACAAGTATGTGATCACACATAAGATCTCAGAATTACAAATCATACAGATCCAGACCCGAATGACAGTTGTCATGTTAAAAATCTGTGCAAAATGCGCCAATAAATAGCATAAAACCACCCATTCATATCAAAAATAGAAATAAATGGTAAAACACATAAAAACCGGTCACATAACAAAGACTAAAAACATTAAAAGCATTCGGACTAAAAATGTAATAATTGGAGATAAACTAAATGAAGAACTATAGTGCATTCAGATTGTAAACATGATCAACGTACTCATCGGACAATAAATCTAGTGATCTAAAGATAATAGTGCAAATCATTACAACTGTTGAGCCCTCTGGGAGTCTTAGCATCTAGTTCAATTATATATTTGGTTTCTAACTGTCTTTTCCCTATTGCCACCTCGTTTGTTCTGTGGGACACAATCAATTACGAAATATTGGAGTACATTAAGACTATTGTTGTGCTCCATTTTGATGTGTCGGGCAACAGGGTGAGTGGGATCCAAGTTTACTGTTGCCCGAAGATGTTGCAAAATGTGTGAAAAAACCTGAAGCTTCGTGCTCCCAACATACTGTAATCCGCAGATGCATTTGAGAACATATACTGTGTGATCAGTACAGCAAGTGTAATGCCTAGTCATTTTGATAGGGACATCAGAAAAAGCAGTGGTATAAGAATTAGTATTTACCCCAAAATTGCAAGCACAACATGTGCTACATTTAAAAAAGCCTTTTTTAGTGGAGAGCCAACTGCTTTTGCTGTAGAGTTCAGGACTGGTCTTAACTAGATCACTGCGCATAGAATGCGCTTTACGATAAGTAAAATTGGGTTTGCTCGGGAGTACTTGTTGGAGAACAACATCCGGGAGTACAATTGGACATTGAGCATGGATGATTTTCTTAATAGTGTTAGATTGTCTGCTGTAGGTGGAAATGAATCTGCAAGGTTCAGCAATAAGAGCCCCTTGGTTCACGAGATTCCAAGTGATTACTGTGGATATACTTGTTTTAGTAGCGTACTTGGGAACAGTATTAAGTAACTAATCTATCCTTACGGTTGGCTTTACCCAAGGCCACTTCCAGTTTGTGTGGATCATAAACCTGTTCTAATTGCCTGAGTTTGTCCGCTTGTCGAGCCTCCAGCATAGTGGACTCAGAACTGCAAGCTCTCCGGATTCCTAAGAACTCCCCATTAGTCAAACTGGCAATGGTGTGATGGGGATGGAAGCTCGAAGCATGTAAAAGTGTGTTGCCTGCAGTCGGTTTCCTAAACAGACACGTTTCAATTACACCCTTTTGTACTGATACTGTGATGTCTAGAAAATTAGTGGTAATGGGATCAATATGTGCTGTAAAGTTCAAATTATATTCATTTATATTGATGAGATCCACAAATTTGTTGGCCTCCTCTTGAGTCCCCTTCCATACAATAAACACATCATCAATGTATTGCCACATTTCAATCACATGTTGTTCAAAAAGTGCTCTATGTTCATCTGCGTACATGTGGTATTGTACATTAGACGCTTGTAGTAATTCGGTGAGGGGTTCCATAAATAAATTAAACAGCGTAGGGGATAGGGAGGACCCTTGCGGGACCCCCAGTGTTACTGGAGTGGGTTTGGACAAGGTGTTGTTGACCTTGAATTTTTTAGTTTGGTGTTGGAGAAAAGAGATAAACCAGTTAAGCACTGACCCTGATAGACACATTCTGTGCTTCAGCAGATCTATCAGATTCTCATGTTTTACCGTATCAAAGGCTGAGGAGAGGTCTAGAAGGATGAGTAGGCAAGTACCAATCTGATCAAGGATTTGTAGCGCATCGTCAATTATGTGTGTGTTCGCTGATTCCGTGTTGTCACCAGCTCGGAAGCCTGATTAATGTTTGTTAAGAAGGTCAAAGTGATCAATATGTTTTGTCAGTTGGTGGTTTACACATTTTTCCAATAGTTTGGCCAAGGTAGGAATATTGGTAATGGGTCGATAGTTATTTAGGTCGGAGGGGTCAGATGTGGGTTTCTTTAGGATGGGTGATACATATCCCACTTTGAGGGAGTCAGGGATGCAACCTTGTTGCAGTGAGCTGTTAATGATTTTGGTCCAGAGAGGCAGAAGCAATGGGGTTTCACAGCATTTGCAGGGAGAGGGTCGGTGAGGTGATTGGCAGGCTTCAGGGCACTGAGAATCTTGCTTATAGCTTCTTCAGTGAAAGTGTCAAAGGAGGACCAAGTTGCGTCATTTTTTAGGTCAAGCTTTGAGGGGATTTGTTGTGACATAGTTGGGAGAAGTGAGTTGGGACTCAAGTGTAAGAGAAGGTAATTGAGGAGATCTTTCTTGATGTTGTCAGTCTTCAGAATAAAGAAAGCAGAAAACTCTTCGCAAGTGGGTTATGTACGGGCAATGTCTTGTAGTCTTTGAGGTGCATCCTTAGATTGGATTTTGATTAATTAAAAAAGTTTTTGGGGGCGGTTTCGTGCTTAGTCAAGTTGGTGGCTGAAGAAGCCTGCTTTAGTGCTCTTGGTCTTTCTGTGGTATGCATTTCTCTCTTTTCTAAGTGTCTTGAGGTGCTTAGCTGAAGGGACTGATCTCCGAGTTGCGTCCCGAAGGTCTGAGAGAACGCCTATCCTCGTTAAGTAGATCTTTGTACCAGGGTTTGGAATCTTTCACTGAAACTCTCTTTAGTTGAAGGGGAACTACCTCGTTAATTATCGATGTCATTGAATTGAGGTAATGGATGGTGAGATCATGTATGTTGGAAGAGCCAGCCTGGGGCAGAAGTAAATTGTGGCAAGAGGAAGGTAGTGTGCTAGGGTTGAGTTTTTTCAACTCTCTCTTCCATACCTTTGGTTTAGTGGATTGAACCGCATTGAGTTTCAATGTTTCATTGATAAAGAAGCTTGATAATATGATGGTCTGACCAATCACAGGGTTGGATCGATTCCAGCTGAATGGTATCACTTATGGAGATTATTAAATCCAAGATTGAGCCTTTATTGTGTGTTGGACTCTTGCAAATTTGGGTGAGGTCTAGGGCACCGAGGAAGTTTTTTAGACTGTTGACCATTGTATCGTTGTGGTCGTTCCAATGGAGATTGAAGTCGCCAAGGAATATTTGGGTGTGTTTCCGCCCGATGTTCGTTGTGACCATATCCAGGAGATGTTCGGTGAATATGAGGTTGTCACCGGGTGGATGATAGATGGTGTGCAATGAGCATAATGGTTTGCCATTGCTGTTGATGTCGAGGCATATATATTCGCAAGAGGGGAATACAGGGGATATGGCTCTGTTTACGGCGATGTTGCTACGATGTATACATGCAATTCCTCCTCCCGTCTTACTACTCCTGTCCAGCCTGATGATGTCGTAATCTGGTGGTACTAGAATGTCGATGAGTGGTGCAGAGGATTCTGTTAGCCAGGTTTTGGTTAGCAACATAAGGTCCAGATCATGTGAGGTAATGAGGTCAGCTATGTCCGCTGCATGTCTAGAGGCCAATCTACAATTTAGGAGTGTGCATTTAAGACGGAGAGTGATGAGGGAGGAAGTAGGGTCCTGGCTAAGTGGGACTCTTCTTAGATTACTGTTGATGATTACTCTATTGTTGTGTGAAGAGGACCTGTGAGGGTTGGGAGGGATAGTAGGGATGGACATGGGGGCGGGGTGTGGTGATCGTTAGAGAGGGTTCGTAGGAGTGTAGAAGAGAGCGTAAATCGATCTCTGAAAGTGAATTGATGCTTCGCATTGGGCGGGTAGAAAAATTACGAGAGGGAACTGATTTCCAGCAGGGTGGGATAAGTTATGGGGTGGAAGGTGGGAGAGTCCGGAGCTCGTTTAATAAAGAGTTTCTTGGAGATCTAGTGCACCATGGTTGTCTCAAGATCATCTGTTTAAAGGCTTGAAGTTCCTCTTTGATTTGGTGATGTGCGGACATAATCTCACCCTGTCCGGTGTCTGGGGCGGTTATGAATGGGGAGGGTGGCTGAGATGTGGAAGTGGATGGCTGCGATGAGGACTGGTTGGGTGTGTGGTCTGGTGCAGGAGTGCGTAGAGTTGAAGGCGATGTTGCGAATGTGGAAAGGAGAATAATAGGTGTGGGTGTAGATGGCTGAGTGGCTGGTGAGGCTGGCTGATGTGTGGGAGGTGTGAATGGGAGCGGTGTGTGAACTGTGGGTGGCGTGTTTTCGAAATGGTGATGAGGTGTGCTATTATGTGCCAACAACTGACATGGGGGGTTGTCTGGAAGGGGGGAGTATGTGTTAGGGGTGTTATTATGAATCCAGGATGAGGTAGGGGGAGAGATGATTGTAGACAGGGTGTTGTAAGCGGGGGGAGCAATGATCGTGCCCGGAAGGGGTTTGGTTTCCATTGAAGGTGTGCATGTTGTCTCAGTGCCAGAAAGGGGGTAGTGTGAGTTGGGGGTGTCATTCCGAAGCAGGGATGAGGTGGGGGAGAGGTGATTAAGGAGGGAGGTGGAGCTAGGAGCGTAACCGTAGGAGGTTCCATCTCTATTGGAGGTCTGTAAGTTTTTTCAGTGCTGGAATGGGGGGAGTGAGAGTTAGGAGTGTCATTGTGCAGCAAGGATGAGGTGGCTAGACCGTGTGCGGCTTTCCTAGTGAAGGATATCCTAAGTAATGCTAGGAATGCTTTCCTCCGTTGGGCTCTTCGTTTTGCGTGGAAAATGATATCAGTGGTTTTGTTGCCGTTGTGTAATGAGAAATATGGATGGGCGAAGAGAGTTTCAAGGTGCAATTTTATAAAATTGTGTTTGAAACGTTTGGCAGATTTTTTTGAGAGGTTGGTGGAATAGATGATGTTGTAAGTATGTGTGCCTGTGAGTTCCATGCTAAGGGCAGAGAGGGAGGTGCAGTGAAAAAGGGCGCAAAAGTGTGTATTGATGAATGGGACTCAAGGGAGATCTGTGGCATCCGGTGAGAATAGTTAGGGAAGGTGTGTGGGAAGGGGAGGGATAGAATAAAATAGGGGGAGGAGAAAAGAGGGAGGAAACTAGCGAAAGTCTGAACTGGAATGAGAGGGAAGAGCCGTCGGTAGCCGTAAAAACTAAGGGCTATAACATTGTGGTGAAGGCATTCTAAAATGGCCAACTCCTTAGTAGAGGGCTTCTTGGCCAGCTCTGTAGTCCTCTGTTTCTTTCTGTTACACAGGGAGGGAACCAGTGTAGTCCTGTGTTACTGACCAACGACCTGTAGGGGAACTGTGGGATCCTGGGAAGTCCTGTTTCACTGACCATTGAGCTGACAAGGTATATAGTCCTATTTTAGTTGTAGTGAAATTAGGGTCAAAAGGGAATGCTATTGAAACATATTTGGAAGTGACCTTTGGGTGGGTGGGGGAGGCCCTTTGCACTTGTTTTATAGGGTATCAGCCATTTTGAGACAGTACAAACACAGAGCCACTGGCCTGCTAATGAATATGAGGTCAAAAGAGACAGTAAAAACACAAAGTCAATTGAAGAAAGATACAGTTACCTCGACCCCAATGTCGTGGCTGTAGACGTTTCTGCTGTAGATTAGTTAGATTTAGTTTGCCGTTTTTGCTTGTAGCGTCAAGCCCCATTAGAGCTAGAGGGACCTGTTTCCATGTTGTGGTAGACGCTGTATGAGAAATCTTTCAGTTTCTTTAAAATTGTGGTTCTCGTCATCAGGAACACAACGCGCTATCAACATTATTTAGTGTTTCACCTGCAGGGAGAGGGGCTGTGCATCGGTCTCTCTCCACGTTTAATCCTTCGGGGAACTGCTGGTGCGATGGCCCCGCTCTTTTGGGGGGATTCTGCTCGGTCGGGGACAAACCGCCACCTCCTCCGGGGGCATCCGGGGCTGGTGTCAGCCCCACAGCACAAAAGGGAGAAACCACATCGGGTCAGCTTGCCGCTGACTAACAGAGAGGACCAGGAGGATTCACCACCTTGCCGCAAGGTCTCCGGGGGGCAGCTTCTGCCCCACTCCTGAGTACCTGCAGCTCCACTCTCCGTGTACAGCCCAAAGTTCCTGATGTCTGCGGAGCTGCCAGAGTTCCTGATGTCCACCGTACAAGGGACTTGCAACCCTGCACTGAGGCCCGCTGCAAATGCAGTATGAAGGGAGATCCAGCCGATTTCATCCCCCTGTCCTCTGGGCCTGCAGCTGCTGTCACGAGAAGATAAAACCACCACCTCGAACCTGGGGTCTCAGGGGGCCAACAGGTCAAGCCCCAGGAGACGTGAAATCTGGATCCTGTCCTGGGATATCAGGGGTCCGCCGCTGCTCTGGTGGAGGGAACCTACTGATATCGGGGGTCCGACGCTGCTGCGGTGGAGGGATCCTACCATATCCACCTGCAGGACGACATTGAGTATCCCCAGACCCGCCTCACCCCTCGTCCAGCTGGGTCAAGCTCCTCAAGCCTGCGTCGTGACCGAACAATCCCCTCTGGCTGTTGGCTCAGCGGCAATTCCAGCCTGAGTTTGTCCGGGTGTATGGTGGTGGGAGGACGGAGTAAGGTAAGGGCTGCTAATCCGTCGAGGCCTTATGCAAATAGTTATTAAATCAGTTCTCAATGAATTGGCGAAAAATGGTCCTGCCGTGTCCCAAGTGTGTTTCTTGTATAATAAGAAGGGACACTTTACAAGGGTTTGTTTCATGACATGAAAAACATTGATATTAACGGTAATGGGTGGAGTGGCAGTGGTGAAGTTGGGGATTTGTCCTTAGCACAGTAGGAACTGGTGAAAGTGATAGTGACATTGAGAAGCGATAGAGGCATGAAGAAGGAAATGTTCCCAGAATCATATAGCTCATGAGAGTGCATTAAAAAGAAAACCACCAGATGGTAAAGGTTGCCTAAGTGATGTTGAAATACAAGTGAAGGTGAACTCAGGATCTTCCTTCACTATTATTGGATCAGACGTTTTCAGAATATTTTAACCACTTAAATTGAGGGCCTCTGACATAAAGATTTTTGATTGACGTGGAACAAAGACCAAGCTTAATGGTGAATTTGATGGTCAACTTGAATTCGAGAATAAGACTGCAACGTCTGGTGGGATGACCAGGGCAAATTAGAATCTATGTTAGACCTCAAACAAAATGACCATGTGTTCCTGAAGTCCAAGTTCTGCAATATCAAGTGTGGACGTTGTTTGAGTGTGTCCTCTATGGAGCGCTGGGCGAATGAATTTTCTGAAGTGATTAATGACATGCAAGATCAATTGAAAGAGTTCTAACACAAGATTATTTTAAACAGCACTGCCATTCACGAGGCTCATAAAATTAGAAGATTACCTGCTCGTTTAAGAAAGTAATTACGGAAGGAACTAGACCAATTGCGTGAATTAGACCTCATTGAACCCATTGAAGGATCCCACTGGTTGCCTCTGTAGTCCTAGCTCGTAAGAGTGACAAAACCTTGAGGTTGTGTGTAATCTTGCACAACTTAAATCACTTGATTTGGATTGATTGTGAACCACTAACCAACCTTTCTGAGATACAATGCGCATTAATGGGGTACAGGGTGTTTTTACATCTTTATATATGTCCACAGCACGCCATAAAATAGTTCTAACTGAAGACAATAGACCCCTTATCTCTTTCATTACTTCGGAGAGTGCATTGTGCCACAAGCGTATGCCATTTGGGTTAGGGTCAGCATCGTTGGTGTTTCAGAGAGTAATGAGGATGATATTCTGAGATTATAAGTGTGTGTTGTACTTTCAAGATGACATCTCAATATTTTGCAGGGATGTAGAGGAGCATGTTAGTAAGTTAGTCAGAGGTTTGAGGATACTAAAAGGTAGAGGTCTGACATTACGCTCAGACAAATGCAAATTTGAGGAACATGCATTGGATTATTTGGTCATCCCATAAATGCTAAGTGTGTGGACACTGTAGTAAAGATTTTAAAAGAAACTGAAGAGGCTCCTACTTCCAAGGACAAGAAACAATTAAGATCGTATTTAGGTTTGGATGAATTTTATTAAATGTTTGTTCTGCATTTTGCTAACAAAACAGCACTGCTAGGAACCCTTCTGTGGCATTTGAAGATACATGGCAGTCCAGAGAGTAGCAATCCTTTTTCTGCCAAAATGCTTTGCTCTTAACGCTGAGTGCTGGAATATTGTATCTTCATATATTACATGGAGTTCTTCTGCTCGTCGCCAAAGTGGCAGTTCAGGATTCATGACTCAGACTCATAAAAACCTATGTTCTTTTATTCAGAGCTCAGGGTAATGCTGCTTGCCTCTGAATATGGTTTCTACAACTGAACTGTATATATTGAATATCCTCTTACATTCCAGACCCGAATCTCCCTTCATGTTCCAATTCTTACAGCACGCATTCCAATCCACCTTACATAACATTACTACACCTTCTTCTCAAACAGAGAGTGTACAGATTTAGAGTAAGGGATGTCAACATGTTTGGAGAAAATTTGATCACACATGGTGAATGTGCAACCTTTGAAACCTGATGACACACATAATTCAAGCATTATTATCTCTGACAAAAGCAATAATGGTTTAGGTGCCATACTAATGCAAAGGAAAGAAGATGGGAGAGAAGAAGTGGCAGCATTCACTTCCAGAGCACTATTTGGTGCTGAAGTTACTTACTCCACCATTGAGAAGTAAGCATTAGCATTGTAGTGGGAAGCTCAGCGTTTGAAGATATTTGTATGAGGTGTCCCAGTTCTGTTCCATATAGACTATAAACCATTAGGTGGTTTGTTCAGAACTAAGTGCAGCACTAAAGCTACACCTACGGTAGCCAAGTGGCAATTACACTTGCAGTAGTATCATTATTATTATGTGGAATATGTTGTAGTGTAGATCCTATATTCCCAATAGGCTCTGCGCATTGGAATAACATAAACAGCAGTATAGACGTAGGACTGAGGTCATCTAGGTCTCTACCGACTATGTTAGACTTAATTAGTTTTGCCAGCTAGCTCAGAGGTCACTAGAAACTTTCTCGAATGTTCAGGAAAGGGTTAACCGTCCTGATTTAGACAAGAAGGGATTAGTTTCTGACAACCGCATAAACATGACAACTTTGCTCCCTCAGAATAAAGAGTGTATCTCTAGAGTCGTGTGCAAACAATAGGCAGCTATTTCACTCAGTCAATCGTGCATACTTAATTTCAACAGACTGCAGAGAAATAGAGAGACAGGCGTTTTCAATAAAAGGTGTTGTTTTATTCAACAGTCTTCTTTCTCATGCAAGAGAAATAAATTACCACAATTGCAATACTTATCATAAAGTAAAATGCGTACAGTAAAAGTAGTATTATGAAATAATACTGTAAAAGGATTGATATGGTTTCTTAGCCATATGATACTTTAAAATGGATAAAATATATACATACATAAAAACATTGACTAACGAACTCAACTGGTGCTTCTAAGATACACCTACCCCAGTGTACCTGACCTAAGCCTAATACGTGGGAAGGAGTAAGTAAGTTGCAGTTTTAAGTTAAGTTCGGTTTTTTTGCAAAGTATCGGAATCAAGAATTCTCTCTAAGGTTTTAATCAGCTCCGTACCTTGGTTATAGAATGAAGGAGGTTTTGTATCTCGCTTCTCAGGACTCGATCTCCAGGCAACCCGCGAGGGTGACTTGGGAACACCCGAGCTGGATTTCTCGGCATGAGAAAGCGCAGCTTCTCCAGCACGTCAAAGGGGAGGGGCGGCTTCCTTTCGCTCTCGCATCAGCTGGGCTTCGGATAAGTAGATAGCCGCTCTGCTCCACACCACCGTGTGTTTGCTTAAGGCAACGTTGGTATATTTATACCTGAAAGGTGCCGGGTTTGACGTAAGGTTGGACATAAGACGTCACTAAGAACTAACAGTTCTTTCTGGACTCCAGGAATTCTTGTGCAAATCAAAACAAAAGCAGGGGGAATTCCCAGGCTGCTGGAGGCTTGGTTTGTTTAAAGAACGCGTTGTTCTTTCTAGGAGTCTATGGGAGTAGCCTTGCCGTGTTTAGGACTGCATGGGCTATTACTAAATATGGATATGATTCTTATGCCTTTATAAGGAAACTATTTGTTATAACCACATAAAGGTATGAATCGGGAATATCGAATTAATGTCCATCATTATTAAAAATAAGCAATAATAAACATATGATGCATGTGTGTTTTCCAACCCTCCCCAAAATACATAATTGCTTTTGAAATGGTGTATGGTTTATACACGAAAAATGAGTATTGGTACTGTACGTTTTTTTTTTCAAGCAAGGTTATCATTCAGTTAAATGCATATATATCAGCTGAACGAAATGCGAAAATTACACATGAAAATTACACATGAAATGGCTCTGTATACAGAATAGAAGGTCGAGACCATTTCATCACATATTATTATACGATAATGTACATGTGCTAGAGGCTGAGGTAAGATATTGTCTCTAATGTCTCTAAAAATAGAAGCTCTGTTCTCTAAGAATAGTTCTACTTTAAGCAAAGTACCATGTGCCGGAAAAATGGTAAATATTTTTGAGTTGAAAGAAAAATAATTTCGCTTTCAGGGGTAAAAATAGTTCCAAATGTTTTCAGTTGCTTTTTTTTAACAGAACTGAAGGCCAAATTCAGAGTTCAGGGGACGCTGTGTGCTTGTTGTTTCAAAAAGTTATTCTCGTTGTTCAGGGGAGAACATCATAACAGACAGGCTTGCAAAAAATGGTCTACAACATCAGGTGAAAGTTCGACCAAGTTTGAAAACATGATTCTCTGCGTGATTGCTATCATCGATGTTTGGATCAGCAATGCTCACAGAAGTTTGTACCTGTTTGGTGCTGCTTTCCTCTCGTACTTCACCGCCACCTACTCGTAATGGTGAAGTCTCAACGAATGCCGTCATCAGAATAGGTAGCCGCTGGGGACAACACGTTGCAAGAGTCGTTACCGGACCTAGCAAAGTATCAATATCCATTGGTACCGCAGAGGTAGTGTAAGACAGACGTCCAACATGCATTCTTCTCCGCATAGCAGACATCGAAGCACAGGTAAGATGCAATCTTGCCATATTGGTCTGAATGAAAAGAAACCAAGTTTCACTCAGATCTCTCCGAGGACTTTAGTGATTTTGTCCCGGTAGCGTATTGCTAGGATCGTTTATTCCATCGTTGCTGGAGTCTTGTCTGTGGCTTGGCTTGCCATATCGAAGCAGAAGGAACAAAAATAAAGGGGCATATTACCAACAACTAGCGATAACTATCGCTAGGTTGGCTTAGCGGCAATAATTTTATCGCCGTGTAGCGACGATTTTTATCGCTTAGGAGCCTTGATATTATCAAGGTTTATCTCCTAAGCGATAAAAATCGGCCGAAATGCATGAATATCGCTGAAAAGTCAGCGATATTCATGCATTACCGAGCAAATGCTCTTAGCCATGTAATCCACCTCCCATTGGATAACATGGCTAAGAACAGCTCAGGGCAGGTGTTAGCTTTTGGAGATATTCGCGCTTAGCGCGAATATCTCCAAAAGTTGGTAATAGGAGATAGCGATGTTAGCGACTGTTTCCAGTCGCTAACATCTTGGCACGCCCACTTTGCATCTCATTAGTGATAAATATCACTGACATGCAAAGTGGGGCCCAAGATGGTCGCTATCTCCTACTAGCTGTCGCTAACTGGTGTTAGCGACAGCTAGGTAATAGGGAGATAATTTTATCTCCGCTTTCTTGACACTGAAGTGTACCGCTTAGTGATTTTTTACAATTATTACCACTAAGGAATACCTCCTTTTTTCCTTCACTAGGTAACTGGTGTTAGCGACAGCTAGGTAATAGGGAGATAATTTTATCTCCGCTTTCTTGGCTTTTAAAGCCAAAAAAGTGGAGATAAAACCCTTGATAATATGCCCCAAAATTCCTGCCACAAGTCCCAAAATTAAAGGTAGGTCGCCAAAGACAGAATGGACAAAATTCGGGAAGATGCCCAGAACTGTTTCAAACGGTGCTAACAGTCCCGAAAAAATTGTCCTAAATACATGTGCGATGCCACTGGTATTAGACATGTTTAAAATTTGACTTAACTTTTCTACGAAATGCACAGGGCAATTTGTCGATAAAAGGGTATGCATCTCTGCTGCTGTCCTTGCAACTTGCAGAGCATACGTTTCTTTGGATGAGGTACAGTCATCTGTAAAAGAATAGACTTCATTCTGCTTAAAGTATCAATTCGAATAGAAGAGATATTCACATAAGGTCATATTGCCGCCTACATGTCTGGATTGCTGTTTGGATACAATACTTGCATACAGCAAACGACCCTGGAAGTAACGGTTACGAGATAGGATTCTCCTGGCACCATTCCACAACAGCTGTGGTTAGTTATTAAAACTTAGCTACCGTTAGATAGCTGTCTGAAGAATGGTTCTATCTGTGTTGCAGGAGTGCCTTGCAGGTGACATGGAAGGTTATTTGAAGACCCTTCGCAGGCTCCGTGCAAGTTAATACCTTGACACCGAAAGTCTTAAAATTAGGATTTTTCTCAATTTAGTAGTAGTAAAGTTAGGACTACTAACTTT
Organism: Lissotriton vulgaris; assembly: GCF_964263255.1. Classification (NCBI taxonomy): domain Eukaryota; kingdom Metazoa; phylum Chordata; class Amphibia; order Caudata; family Salamandridae; genus Lissotriton; species Lissotriton vulgaris. The sequence goes on from NC_141696.1 coordinate 1,255,336,545, forward strand.
AGGATGCCTAAATGCCTTCTGTGAATACCGAAAGTCTCAAAATTACGATTTTTCTCAATTTAGTAGTAGTAAAGTTAGGAGTCCTAACTTTACTACTACTAAATTGAGAAAAATCCTAATTTTAAGACTTTTGGTTTTCACAGAAGGCATTTAGGCGTCCTAAAGTTAGTAGTCCTAACTTTACTACTACTAAATTGAGAAAAATCCTAATTTTAAGACTTTCAGTATTCACAGAAGGCATTTAGGAGTCCTAAAGTTAGTAGTCCTAACTTCTGTGAATACCGAAATGAGTAAGTTCATTCTGTGAATACCAAAAGTAGTAAGTGCATTCTGTGAATGCCAAAAGTAGTAAGTTCATTCTGTGAATCGGGCCCTCTGTGTGTGTATCACATGAGTCTTTTGTAGTTCTTTCTGCAAAAGAACTACTTGTTCCCAAAGCGTTTTATGCTTTATTGTGGCACCTGTGTCATCTTTGTAACCGTTTTTGCTCCATGTCCGCATGTCACTGTTGTATGACTTGACGCAGTAATGCGAATCGCACACTATTAGTGTGGGGAATTCGCGATCAGCATTTTCAAGCGCCATCTTTAAAGATCTTATTTCAGCTCGCTGAGCTGAGCAGTTTCTGAGTGATTCAGTTTTAGTAATCATCGGCTTTGAATTTACCAGAGCACCAGCGACCTTTAACAATCATGCACGCTGCATTGTAGGATTTTTTTCTCTACATCGGAATGGTGTGCAAATCTGTCCATATAGATTACACAGGTATATTGTTCGAGAGGTAGAATTTCGATTGGCAGAGGATATTCTTGTTCGTATTCTAGATCATCTAGTTTTTTCATTTTCGGGTCAAAATAGTATTTCACGTCTTCTGCAGCAAGAGAATTTTCCCATTGTATCTATTTTGTATCTAATGCCACTGCATTCAGATTGCGTGGACTTGTTAATGCCTCAAGGGCGGATTCTGCTGTATAAACAGTTATCCTCTTGCCTTGGGCTAGGGCTCTTTCTCTTGCTACAGCAGTTTGAACCACTGTCAGAATTTTTTCTGTAGAACTGAATTTCATTTCAGCTTGAGTGTACAAATGTGATTTGTAAGCTATAGGTACCGTTTCTCCCTCATTAGAGGTCAGGTATGTGAATCCGTATCTTCCTGGGATGTTAATTGGATAACAAGGTTGCGTTCGTTTGCGCGTGTTTGCAGTTTTGCTTTAGTTAACATGTCTGTCTGTAATGATCTCAAAATTTCTGTGTGTTTTTGAGTCCAATGTATTGGTTTGAAATCAGGTTTTATTAATTCATAGAGAGGTTTAACCCTCTCTGCATAATTTAGAATGTATGTTCTACCGAAATTCAGGAAGCCTAGTATTGATTGTACATTTTTCAGCATTTTTGGTGCTTGGAGTGCTGCACACTTCACTAGGAATTTGTCTGCCAGGCTTTTGCCTTCACTTGATAATTCATATCCTAAAAATAGGACTGTTAGATGGGCAATTCTTGACTTTTTAAAGTTGAATTTGTAACCCTCTGATGCGAACCCAAGAATTATGGTGTTCACTCTTTTTAAGTGAGTCTCCAGGTCATCGTCTGTAAGATAGATGTCGTCGACATATGATAATGCCTCATCATCATATATTTGTAGTAATTCTGTTACTCTTGCTGAGCATAATCCTGGGCTATTCTTGAATCCCTGTGGGAGTCGGCAAAATAGTTTTTGCGACCCCATTATTGAGAAAGCGGTCAAATACCTGCTTTCAGGTGCAATGTTTTGACAGAAGAATCCATTAGAGATATCTAATGTCGTTATATATTTTTTGCGCACAATGTCGTTCATTAGTGCTGCACTGTGTGAGTTTTGTACTGCAAAAGTTTTGCAGCAGGAGTTTAAATGTCTGTAGTCCAAAACTAGGCGATATGAATCGTCTGGCTTGGAGACATGAAACAAAGGATTGTTCATTTGTGAGGTGCATGTTTCGCTCACCCCTTGATACTCAAGTTGATCTAAGATCTCCTTGACTTGCTTTTTAGCTTCTTGTTTAACCGTGTACTGCCTTTGTGCAGTAGGTTGATTTTTTAACTGGATTTTGTGGTGAGGAGAGTCCTCATCCCATCCTACATGATTTTTATATAATGCAGGGGCTTGGGCCACTGCCCATTTTCTTGCGAATGTGTATTTTTTATGAATTGGAATATGATTTGAGAAGGCAGGCATAATCATTTCTTCACCATGAGGGCACTCCCTGACAAACTCTGGTGGCCAGTCTTTTTCAGGTAACAGGATGTCATAGCCTTTAGAAAGATTCTCCCAAAAGAGACCTTTTATTTCCCTAGTTTTATCTCCCTCTATACGTAATGTTATTTCATATAGTTTATGGGGCACGCTAACTCGTGTGTCTGCAGTTTCCACCTGAACGTATTAATTTGTGTCCACTGTCTCCAGAAGATTCATCAGGATCTTGCGAGCTATGGTCACTTCTGCTGCGCTGTTTAGCATTGTCTGGGCCCACTCTCCGTTTTCAGTTGTGTCCTAAGAATCCTCGGCATGTTTAATTTTAATACTTGCTACCTTCTTTCTGGGAAATTGTGATTTTTTTACTTTGATGAGCAGGTTCTTTGTCTTTGGACTTGACATGCTCTTCCTTGTGTTCTGACCGTGCTCTTTTTTCCGATTTCTGTGAGGAAGTCTAAAAAGAGCGAGAGGGGCGTTTATCAATATCTTGATATCTATCAGGTTTTCTCAATTTATCCCTATCTCTAAGATTATATCTTTTTTCAGAGGGTTCCCTTTGGGGAGACTTGCCTCCTCGGCCAGGACATCTTTCTCTCCGTTGAGGAGATCTTCCTCTGGACTGGAATCGTTTTTCCTTGGGAGTGGATTGTTTATTACCATCCCAACTCTTTTTTGGAGTATTTAGATTATTTTTAATAAATGTTTTTTCAGGATTTTCGGTTAGTTGGGGTTTTACTGGTTTCCCACCCAAGCTATCTCTACCTAGCTCTTCATAGGATTTTTCTATGATTCTGGCAAGTTCAAATGATTGGTCTGTTATATCTGTCTCCTTCAATTTCTGGCGGATTGCCACACATGCTGCTTCTCCTCTTATATTGGTTAATAATATAGCAGAGACCTGCTTAAAGTCTTTTAGTAATTTCATACCCAGTGTTAAAGCTGGTTCTGGACTGTATTCGTTCTGAATTTGTCTTAATACATCTGGTATGACCGCCATAGACGGAACACCATGGGTTTTTGTGTAGATGGAAGCAAAGACCGTTCCCCAAGTGTCACAGTCCTCCACATGTGGTGCGACCCCCATTGGGAGGCAGATAGTCAGAATCCTGTGCTTCTCATGAGGTGTAGTATTAGGAAATACTGCCTCTATTTGAGTTATTTTTTGGGCTAACCAGAATGGGATTTGTTCCCGTTTTATGGGTGTTTTACCAAGACATGATTGTATGTTCTGTGGTGTAATTTTGTTTGTATTCCCCTGATGAGGCGTCAGTTGTGGGATGTTAATTGCTGGTTGGACTGTTGCAGCCCGCATGACATATTGGACCAATTGTCTATGTATTTTAATTAAAAGTTTTAGCTGAGCTAAAAATTCCCGATCCGTCATTTAATCAATGTCTGGATGTGGTGTGTAGCTGGCTAGAACTGGCCACGTGGCTCCTGGTCTACCTAGTGGACCGTACCTGGTGATGTGATTTTGATGTTTTAGGGCGCCATTAAACCAGAGCAGGTGCTCTTGGTAAGTTAGTGGGATTTCAACGTCCTCGAAAGGCATGTATATATCCGGAGGTTCTACTATTTTGTAATAGTGGAAATCTTTTGTCACAGCATGTGCTGCTGGAAAATGTATCCATGAATAGAATACCTCTGTCTGCCGAAACTCAGGTGCCTCTATTACGAATATGACTGTACCACCTCTTGGTGATAGTCCATTTTCTATAAGTTTAAGAGTTATAGTTTTTCTTATATTGACTGGAATGATTATAGCATTCGGGCCATTTTGCTGGAGACTTGTGTCTTCCGTTAAGAGTTGAGCTGCTAATGCTTCTCTATCTCTTTCTTCTTCACTATCCGTCATTTTACTGAAAGAAAGTTTTTTTGTTGCAGATCAGGTTTCAAGGAAACAAAGATTAGGTGCACAATATTTTGGAACACTGTATCCTTCAATGTTGACTAAACCAAAAACTAATACATAGGATTCTCATCCTACTAATTTCCGGCGGATATTAACCTTTCACCCACTTCAGACGTCTATTGGAGTTTTTACGGGAAAAAGGGGTCTGTGTGAAAAGCACGACTGAGTTACTCTTGTGTCTTGCGTTAGATGATCGCCTTACCAAACGTTGGGCACCATGTAGTGTAGTTCCTATATTCCCAATAGACTCTGCGCATTGGAATAACATAAACAGCAGTATAGACGTAGGACTGAGGTCATCTAGGTCTCTACTGACTATGTTAGACTTAATTAGTTTTGCCAGCTAGCTCAGAGGTCACTAGAAACGTTCTCGAATGTTCAGGAAAGGGTTAACCGTCCTGATTTAGACAAGAAGGGATCCGTTTCTGACAACCGCATAAACATGACAACTTTGCTCCCTCAGAATAAAGAGTGTATCTCTAGAGTCGTGTGAAAACAATAGGCTGCTATTTCACTCAGTCAATCGTGCATACTTAATTTCACCAGAGTGCAGAGAAATAGAGAGACAGGCGTTTTCAATAAAAGGTGTTGTTTTATTGAGCAGTCTTCTTTCTCATGCAAGAGAAATGAATTGCCACAATTGCAATACTTATCATAAAGTAAAGTGCGTACAGTAAAAGTAGTATCATGAAGTATTACTGTAAAAGCATTGATATGGTTTCTTAGCCATATGATACTTTAAAATGGATAAAATATATACATACATAAAAACATTGACTAACGAACTCAACTGGTGCTTCTAAGATACGCCTACCCCAGTGTACCTGACCTAAGCCTAATACGTGGGAAGGAGTAAGTAAGTTGCAGTTTGTTAGGTTTTTTTGCCAAGTATCGGATTCAAGAATTCTATCTAAGGTTTTAATCAGCTCCGTACGTTGGTTATAGAATGAAGGAGGTCTTGTATCTCGCTTCTCAGGACTCGATCTCCCAGCAACCCGCGAGGGTGACTTGGGAACACTGGAGCTGGATTTCTCAGCGTGAGAAAGGGCAGCTTCTCCAGCGCGTCAAAGGGGAGGGGCGGCTTCCTTTCACTCTCGCATCAGCTGGGCTTCGGATAAGTAGATAGCCGCTCTGCTCCACACCACCGTATTTATACCTGAAAGGTGCCGGGTTTGACGTAAGGTTGGACATAAGACGTCACTAAGAACTAACAGTTCTTTCTGGACTCCAGGAGTTCTTGTGCAAAGCAAAACAAAAGCAGGGGTTATTCCCGGGCTGCTGGAGGCTTGGTTTGTTTAAAGAACGTGTTGTGCTTTCTAGGAGTCTATGGGAGTAGCCTTGCCATGTTTAGGACTGCATGGGCACTCACTAAATATGGATATGATTCTTATGCCTTTATAAGGAAACTATTTGTTATAACCACATAAGGGTATGAATCGGGAATATCGAATTAGGGTCCTCAATAGAAATACAACAATGTACTGGTGAAGAAGAATGTAGTTGTGTTTTTTTCAATTGAGGATGCCTATTGTTGAAGTAGGTGATGGTGACAGTGATGGGGAAAGTATTGTGTGTGTGACAGGTCAAATGCAAGTGGTGATGAAAGGAGCTGTTCCAGGAAAAGCAATGGAGGGGTGTTGTTCATGAGGATGTGGTCCTGAGCTAAGTTAGGACATGGGTGGCAGATGAATGGCTGAATGCGAAGGGGGTGAGCACAGGTGATGAAACCTGGATATGAAGGATTGAGCAGCTAGAGATTCCAGTCAGCCTTTAAAAAAGGTTCTTGAACTACCAGATAAGGTACAAATAGGCATAAGCTGAAATGAAACACATGGTTCATAAGGAATTCAGTTGGCCCAGAATTGATAAAGTTGTTGAAGGTTTTTTGAAAGAATTTCATATGTGGCCAGCTTGTGTGAGTCCTTCTGAAACTCCTAGGGTGCATTTGGCAAAGTTGACTTAGATATTTCAGGCCCTTTATAATTATTTGGAGAGGTCCCCAATGATGCACTGGTGGTGATTGACTATGTCTAAATGGGCTGATGGTATCTTTGTGAACAGTGTGGACATGCACTGTAATTCGGTATTTTTTTTAATTAGCTCAATAGAGAAGGTTGTCACAATGAACTTGTAACAGAAAGCGGCACAGTGAGCATTTGATGACATGAGAAAGTTTCTCAGTGAGTATGTCATAACATAGACATGCACGCTGCTACATTTTCCGAGGAGAAACGGTCTAGTCTTGCAATTCAATTGTACATTGAAAGACCAGTTGCAACATTTGGTAAATAACTGATTGAATTGGAGACCTACTATTGACAATGTGTAGCGGGCAGAGAGAACAACACCAAGGGGCAAATTTACAAGGACCAAGGCTGCCGCAAAATCATTTATTTTGATGCAGCGGCAGTGCAATCAGTGCTCCACAGTGCTCCATATTTACAAACTGGGCCTCAGTTTGTAGAGGCCTGCCTCACATTATACCTGTACCAGGTATAATGTATGCTGGGTAGGCGTTCCCACGTTAAAAGCCTCATAGAACTGACGCAATGAAATTTACAACTTTTCACTGCGTCACTCTACGACTTGACTGTGTCAAAATCCCTATGCCTTCTCAAACCAGGCATAAGGACTGACACAGGGCTTTTAACATGGGACTTTCCTCTGTGTTCTGACACATTGCTGGAGTTGCATCAATCTTATGACCAACTCCAGCAATGCGTCCTTTTAATGCCAAAATATGCATCAGAATTTCTGACTCATCCGTGAATCCTTGCTCCATGGAACACTGCACTGTATATACAGCTCAACCATGGCGCTGTTAGGGCATTTGCAGCAGGCTCCAGAAATGTCACCATTTGTGCTAATGATGAGATGTGTTCCCATAACCAAACTGAGCAGAGAATGGATGGGGAACTAGTCTGTTGATTCTGCCTGTTTAGGCAAAGTTGTGGATGTGAGAAAGAAGGTATAGAGTGGTTATTAGGACAAAAACTAGAGTTTGGAAGGAGTGAGTTTAGAAGAGGGATGCTGGGGAGGATAAGGACGCCATGGCATGTGCCTAAGCGTGAATCCAAGTTTTAAGCTTCTTTGCATGCGGTCCAGGTCAATAGTGATGGCCATGTGTGGAACAAACAAAGAATAACAGTGATTCCAGAGACAAAGTTGAGCAAGTGAGTAGTCGGTTGACCAAATACATAGAGGAACTTTGCGAGGGTGTTGCACATTCTACAAGTGTGGGATCGGCAAAATGGTTACCCAATTGCTTCAAAGATTAAGTGTTACATTGAGTTTTGTTGATAGTAGGTATTATTTTTTTATTGTACCTAATGCATCTATCATGATGGTGTTTGTTGTAGTTCACATGATTTTTGTAACTCATGTGTTATGTTTATTTTGTTACTTAATTAAAGGGGTGGGATATGTTGGGTGTGGATCCTTGTTGACTGTTCCATATAAGATTCCATGGAATGTTGAGGAGGTTCTATGCGTTGTTTGATTTCGAGTCAGTTGTCTAAGGGTGAGGTGCTGGCGCTCACTTTGTGCTGCACTGTAAAATAAACTTGCTGCTTACCTCAACATCTTCACCTTGCACTTATTACCAACATTATAGGTATTTTTACAGCCATGTTCTGTGGCATGTGTGAGCAAAATCCCTTAAGTAGCTGTAGCATACACCAAAGAAGACAGATAAAGGTGTAGTTCAAGATTATTTATTAATCCAACAAGGGCCCGCAGTAGCGGGATAATCAACTATCGTTAAGGGAGTCAGCTGTCATCTGTCACCTAGAACCGGTGACGTCACCTATATACAGAATGAACATTCCATGGTGATGCGGTGTGACGCTGCACAACAGAAATAGAAAACATACTAACACGACCCTGTGTCCATAGCTGACACAACATGTACAACATCTCCCTTCCTCCATGAACATTTAAACTGAAAATTAATTCCATAATATAGTCTTTAAACTTGGTAGGCAATTTGACTACTCTGCCCGTTCTAGAAAGCTGTCCCCCAGTTAGATTGCCATCAACATCACTCATGCCTGTTACAGTATTCTCATTGTCCTCCACATCATTGTCTATCCTTGACTCATTCTGAATCAAAGCAGTGTCCTTGGAACCAGAAGAGTATCTAGTAAAACCTTCGTCTGAAACAGCAGATGATCTTTGACTGACACTGGGATGTGACATATCTGGGTTACTAGACACATCCCCCCACTCTAGGACACTATCATCTAGGCTTCCTTCTCCTTTCCCATCACTTCTCATTATAATTTGTTCTTGACCAAGTTTCAGTTTTACCACATCGTCTTTATTGTGCCATCCTTCACCTTCAACAAACACAGCACCTCCAGTCGCTCTGCCAACTCTCATTGGTCTGCTAAGCTTAGACTCTCCTTTGCTAACCAGCCCAGGCTTCCTTACTAGCACCCAATCGCCAGGTGCTATGATTTTATCTTTAGCTCTGTTCACTTTATCAGAATATGCCTTATTCTTCATTTGTTTACACAGTATGCTCTCCCTCACATTGAGTTCTTTTTCACATACTTGTCTTGCTTCAACAGCTGTTGTTTTCCATTCACCTATTTTCGGTGTTATGACATTGTTGCATACTCTTCCTCTCATGAGGAAAAATGGTGTAAACCCCGTTGCTTCTTTGGGCGTATTATTATACGCATTTATTTTTACCTTAATAAACTCCTTAACATCCATGTCATTTGCAATAGCCATCTGGATTCCTTCTTTAAAGAATCTGTTGATCCTCTCTACTTGACCATTGCTTTTGGGACTGTACAGAGGTGTTTTCTCCTGAATTATACCACGTTTTTCTAAGAACTCTACCATTACTCGTGATACCAGTTGTGATCCATTATCAGACACTATAATTTTTGGTTGCCCTTCTCTTTCAAAGGTTTTCTCCAGAAATTTTATTACCACTTCCGTTGTAACCATTTCCACAAACTTGTAACACACCCACTTAGTGTAGTAGTCCGTCAAAACTATTAAATATTTGCATTCATCTTGCAACAGATTGAAGGGTCCTGCAAAATCTATTGCTACTTTGGCCCAGGGTCCATCAGGGATTTGCACTATCTGCAATTCATTTTTCTCCATTCTCCAATGTTTGTCTGACTTCAAACATTGCTCGCACTTGTCCACAAGATTCCTAACTTCGCTGTCCACTCCTGGCCACCAATAGTGTATTCTTAGAACGTTCCTTGTGGCCGTTGTGCCAGGATGCCCTCTATGAGCCATCTGGATTATCTTCTGTCTGAGTCCTAATGGCGGCACAAATACTTCACCTCTTTTTAAGAATCCATTTTCTAGAGTTAATTCATCGCTCACTTGTTGATAATTTTTAAGCTCCTTTGGTAGATTCCTCACATGTGGCCACTTGGTTTGTACATATTCTTTCACTTTGGCCAAAACAGTATCATTCTTTGTACATTCTTCCCATTCCTCATCGTTTATGGATCCTTCACACATTACTGTTGCGTCAATATGCGCAACCACGCATTCGTTGTCTTCCAGTTCCTCATCTATTTTTCCCTTTACCGGTAACCTGGATAGACAATCCGCTCTACTGTTCTTTCCTCCTTTTATGTGTTCAATTTTGAAGTTAAACTCCTGAAGCTTTGACATCAGTCTGATCAGCCTAGAACATGCGTTGCCATTGCCTCGACCCTTGCCGTCCATCATGTACACAAGTGGTTTATGGTCGGTTACAAGTGTGAAACTCTTGCCCCACAGATAATCTTTGAGTTTGTGTACAGCCCACACACAGGCTAAAGTCTCCCGTTCAATTGTACCTTAATGGATCTCAGTGTCATTCAACTTCCTGGAAATAAATGCAATTGTGTTCTCTTCTTTTCCTTTCCCTTGGCAGAACACTGCACCTATTCCCTCATTGCTTGCATCTACAGTTACTATGTTGTCTAGTTGCGGATCGTATGGTTTCAGTGCTGGCGCCCTGGCTATTTCCTCTTTGACAGATTTGAATGCCTCAACTTGTTCCTCTTTCCACTCATATTTTACATTTTTCTTTAGCAGTCTCCTGAGTGGTTCCACCTTTTCTGCATATTTCTTGATAAACTTCGCATAATATTCACTGAGGCCAAGGAACGACTTGAGGGTCTCCTTATTTCTAGGTTCAGGGGCCTCCCTTATTGCACGAACTAAATCATCTTTTGGCAAAATACCCTCTGCAGTTAGAACATGCCCTAAATATTCAATCTCTTTTGTCATGAATTTGCATTTGTCCTTTGCGACTGTCATGCCTTTGTTTTTCAACACATCCAGAACCATTCCAATCAATTGTATGTGCTCATTTTCAGTTTTGGAATGTAGCAGAATGTCGTCTTGAAAGGCTTCCACCCCTTTCATTTTCCCAAACAATACATCCATGAGTTTCTGGAAAACTCCTGAAGATGATGCTAGGCCAAAAGGAAGTCTCACATACCTAAACGCTCCAAATGGCGTAATGAAAGTTGTTAGTTGTTTAGATCTTTCAGACAAGCACACCTGATGATAAGCGGCCCTTAAGTCTATGAGTGAAAAATACCATGATCCGGACGTTGACTGAAGAATGTCCTTAATTTTAGGCAAAGGATGACAGTTTATTACAATATTTTTATTAAGTGACCTCAGGTCAACACACAACCGTACGTCCCCTGTCTTTTTCTTCTTTGATACTACTATAGCAGAAATCCATTCAGATTCTTCTGCTTCTTCAATCACACCTTCCCTCTTTAGCTTTTCAAGCACTTCCCTTAACTCATTTTTTACTGACAAAGGTACTGATCTTACTTTGTGCTTACATGGAATCGCACCTTCCTTCAGTTTGATGTCATGACTGAATCCCTTTACACATCCAATTACATTTTTAAACACATCTTTATGCTTTTCCAGAATGGCACTCAAATTACTCTCTTCTCTCTCCACACAAATGCTGTTCATCCACTCTTCTCTTAATATCACAGGGTCTTTTGCCCCCGGCACCAATACCACCCCCCAGCTGGGCTAAATCTCTCCATCCTACTAGTATTCTTCCCTTCTCTGCTACATAGACTTTTGTCTAGATCACTCTCCCCTTAAAGGTTACAGTGTCAATGAAATACCCCAACATGTTTATATCCTTTTCTCCGAAAGCTTTCGGGTTCATATCAGATTCAATCAACTGCACATTTTTCCATTTTTCTTCGAAAAGGGTATCAGATATAGTAGTTATTGGGGCACCAGAATCTGCAGTAAACTTTAATTCAACCTCCCCAATTTTTACATCACTGATGGGGCCCTTTATTTTTCCATCCTCCATTTCTATGTACAACACGATATTCGCACACATTTCTTCATCAAAATTTCCTACCGTGTTTACGCTTGCGCTATTGCTAATCATTTTGGTTTTACATAAGGTGGAATAATGACCATATCTCTTGCATTTAATACACTTTTTACCTACTGCAGACAAGTTTTTAAAGTCAGCTAGGTGTTCACTAGAACCACATCTAAAACAGCACAACTGCTTACCTCCCACCTTTCTTTCATTCATATTTCTTTCATTTGTCTTACCATCCCCTTTCTTCTTCTCCTGCAAGTAAAATACATTAGCGTTATTTCCTGTTGAAGACAATTCTTTGGTAGAAGTCAAAGATCTTTCGATACCTCTAGCAATATCTATGACTTCTTGCAAGCTTGGCCTTTTGCATGCTAACAATCTCTCCTGCACCTTCCTTGTGTAGCAGTAAAATACTATCTGGTCTCTTATGTATACATCAGTCATTTCCTCATATTCGCATTCTACAGCTAAAACTCTTAGACATGCAACATAGTCTTCGACAGACTCCCCCTCTTGCTGCTTCCTTTGAGCAAACTTATGCCTGGCAACCATTATATTATTTTCTTCATCAAATTGCCTCTCCAATCTTTTTAGCGCTTCCTGATACTCATTCATCGGTACAAATGTTCCCGGTGGACTCTCATATTCGGGTAAACTGTCAAAAATGTCTTGTCCCGCTTTACCCAATAGTCCAAACAACAAGGAACACTTCCTTTCAGCATCAAAAGCCTTTCCATCTATAGATATGATGTAATTCTCGAAAGCCCTTACCCACTTCTTCCACTTCATAGTGGGTTTTCCGGGCTCATCCAGAAAACGAGGAGGAGCACATATATTATTACACTCTGCCATGCCAAGCCTAATTTAATTTCTCCTCCGTCGACTTTTTTTTTTGTCAAAGCACAGGTTGTAGGTCACTTTACTTTATATCCGATTTATTTCCGTAGCTTACTTGTAATTCTTTTGCACACTTCTCCTCAGATCATCCTTTTCACTTGTGCGCGATTTTCCTTCAAGTGCGCTCTTTGCATATCATGCGTTCGATCTCTTGACTTGGAAAACTTCAAAGATGGCCGCACGCTGTTTACGTTGATGACGTGCGCAGCCACCTACCAATCAGATCGCACTACCGGCATGCTTCACGCGACTCAGCTGAGGTAACTGACTGACGCCTCAGCTGATTTCAGTCACGAAGCGCGCCGATTACAAAATATTTAGACAGACTCTTCCTCAACGTCGCGGCCTGACGTTATAGCCTTTAATTTTTATCCTCAATTATTTACGCTGCACTTCTTCTGCGCAATCTTCTCGTCCACATTAGTCAGAGCTTATTAATTTACGCGCTGCCGATCAATAGCGTTTTGCATATTTCTCCAAAATGCTTTCTTTTGTCAGCGCTTGCTCTTCCTTCGCGTACTCACTCCGTTTAGACTCCTTCAATTTCCTTCCCGCAGTTATACTCATAGACAAGACCTCGATCTTAAATCATCGCCGATCTTCATTTATTTCCGCTGGCCCTTGTTGAAACAAACCCTCGTCGCCAATTGTAGCATACACCAAAGAAGACAGATAAAGGTGTAGTTCAAGATTATTTATTAATCCAACAAGGGCCCGCAGTAGCGGGATAAACAACTATCGTTAAGGGAGTCAGCTGTCATCTGTCACCTAGAACCGGTGACGTCACCTATATACAGAATGAACATTCCATGGTGATGTGGTGTGACGCTGCACAACAGAAATAGAAAACATACTAACACGACCCTGTGTCCATAGCTGACACAACATGTACAACAGTAGCGTTCCTGTAGCTGCACTGTTGATGTTGCCCCAAACAAAGACCAATCTGATAGGCGCACCAGTTCCAGAGTATACGGACTATAAACAACAGTGGTGCTATGAATTGGGCTGGAGTAAATGCAAATCTTCAGACATGTTTCTGGGGGTGAGTTTGACCTCGGCGTTCTTTAGTACCAGATACTTATTAAATTAGTTTTTGTTACGTGACTTTAGCATGGTGTTTTGAATTCAATTATACCTTTCACAAGTATTGACTAATTTAAAAACACTACAATATTGTGTCACCCAATGTAAATTTGATTGGTATTATTTTCATTGAAAAGGATTAAGGATTTCGGAACATATCTCATTACTCCTGTCTCTTTGTTCTGGAAGTCTTCTGATAATGGCACTTATGCAATTGGAGTAAAATAGTCGAATATAGGTCAGTCCTTTAGGACGGTGATCTGTTCAAGGGACAGCACAAAAGGGAGTCCTTTTCCAGAGCAGCATGAGCAATAGTTCTGCTGCTTGACCAAGAGTTACTTCCAATGCTTGACACGTTCCCATCCAAGGTCGTAGATTTCAATGGCATTATTTAATCCTGTGAGTAACACTATCACTCCAATTCACTTGCTAAAATTATTCTAATATAACAAGCACAAACTACAAGGAGACCAAACATTGATATTTCAATGTAATAAAGAAAATGTGGTAACGTTTAATTTATACAATCAGCATTTGTTATGTTTCTTTTTACTAAGGAAAATACATCAAAATGCTTTTTTCATCTTGCAGACCAGGGTGGTACATTACATGTAAGTTGAAGGGAGGGAAACCATATGGAGTTTTTTTGAATCCGTAGAGTAGCCCTATTATCTACAGACTCAAAGCGGGGTACAGCAGCTACCTGCAGGGCTCTGCTATATTTTAAAGTTTGAATTGGAAACAAAAGTTGAAACATTGGGTGTGCAAATACTTATAATAAAATACATTGGGGGTTTCGTTTTCAAGCAGCGCTCTCTAGTTTTCCCAGAGTCGCATTTAAGTAACTTATCAAGGTCTATTTTCTCTTTCAATTTTTGTTCTTGAAGTTTAGAGTTTTCCCCTTAAACACACAGGACACATAGGACTACAAGTACCTGAATGAGAAGTAGCAACCAGAATTGTATGAGTTTCTCATACCCGAAATGTGGCAACTTGATTGATAGCATCACTAGACCACCGGTGTCCATGTGGGCCTAAACCATGCCAAATTTTCAGTATATTCTTTTTTTTTTGATAATCAAGTTTATTGGATTTTTAGGAGAACAAAAATACATTGGTAGCATATCCGACACATTATTTAAATACAATACAGACGATAAAAGGCGACAGAGACTCGTAAGGCATTGCTGGATTGAGTACAGCACTTGTTCATAAATATTCACGTGCCCGACTCATCCAAACTCCTCAAACGGGCAGTAAGTTGAACCATTTGCCCCATTTTTTACAAAAAAGTTCAGGGCATCTCCGGGCCTCGAAGAGGGGCTCTTCCTGAGTTCAACACCAATCCAAACCCCCTCTCCATTTCCGCATCTTAGGTGGCTTGGCTTGGGACCAGAGTGCAGCTATATCGCGATTCGCCACCGCTATTGCCGTTCCCAGGAAGAGCTTACCGGCCCGGGATCCATCAAGGCTGTCAAACACCCCCAGGATCAGGCACATCAGGTCGTGGGGAACCTCCCATCCTCCATCCTAGGGTTTGTGTAAGCTCAAGTTTCACCCTCCGCCAAGAACGGCGTAAGGATGGGACATTGCCACACCATGTGGTAAAAATCCACCGGAGCGTGCCGGTGGATGGGGAGGGCCACATGCGGGCGCTATACAAGCGTGCTGGGGTGAGGTATGCCATGTGGAGATAATAGAGTTGGACTAGATGCAACTTGGAGGAGGTCATAAAGGTCTTGGGGGCCATAAGGGCATCCCTCCAATCTGCGTCCTCTAGGGGACATAGCCATCCCTCCCAGCGGGTATGAAGCAGGTCTAGGGATGCGGGCCATTGTTCACCAAGAAGCAATAAATCCGTGACACTCCCCTCCCCCCCCCCCTCTGCCCAGGTTTCCCATCATCACTTGGGCCTCCAGGGGAGGCTAAATTCTGGGAAGGAGGTGGGGGACAGAGTGTGGGTTTGGAGGGCGTCTCCTAGCTGTAAGTATTTGTTAAACTGGGAGAAGTGGAGGGAGTAACAGTGTTGTAAGTCTGCAAACGATCTGACATGTTCCCCCACCCAGACATCTCCCAATAGTTAGATCCCAGTGTGGTTCCGCTCCGCGAGATTAAGTGATTTGCCCAGAATCACAGCATGCTCGGCGTCCCTGCCAAGGCTCAAACCAGGTACCAATTTCCGAGGTCAACCACTCTAGCCGTTAGACCCCCCCTGCACTACCCTACACTACACAAACACCACAACACTACCCTAAAACACTCCCCCCAGCACTACCCTCCCCGACCCCTAGTCCGGTGCCTACATTCAAACACTACCCGGCACCACCCCCCAGAACTACCCTAAATCCTAAAACACTACCCTACACTACACAAACACCACAACACTACCCTAAACCCTAAAACACTATCCCCAGCATGACCCTCCCCAGACCTGCAGTCGAGTCCCCACACTCAAACACTACCCTGCATGACTCCCGAGCACTACACCCTAAACCCTAAAATACTACCCTACCCAAACACCACAACACTACCCTAAAACACTACCCCCAGCATGACCCCCGGGACTACCCTAAACCACTACCCCCAGCATGACCCCCAACCCCCAGTCCGATCCCTACACTCAAACACTACCCTGCACGACCCCCCAGCACTACCCTAAAACACTACCCTACACTACACAAACACAACAACACTACCCTAAACCCTGGGGGGAGGAGCTACGGGGGGAGGAGCTACGCAAGCGTCCAAGATGGCCGCGTGAGCACAGAGCTCCCGAGACCCTCGCCACTCTTTGCGATTTATCCTGACGTTATCCTGAATTTTCAGATGGGCTTTTGAAGATGAACCTTTGCTGATCACTTTGCTTTTTCAAAATTCTGATTTGGACTCTGGGAACCGAAGTTACGCTTATCCGAACTTTCGAGGCCCACCTCTCGGTAAGCCGGGGACTTGGCAAGTTAGCACGCCGGGACGGAGCTGAACAACAACGGCTGAGGGGTCTTCCCCCAGTAGACCTGCATCAACTTTCGGTTTCACTTTTGGGTCCTGGCGTTGTCTGACTGCGCGACAGTTACGTTCTGTTGTTACGTTCTGTTGGAGATTCACCCAGGCTCTGCTGTATCGGAGTGCGCCTTCTCTTCTCTACGCCGCTGTGTTGAACTACATCTTTGCCTCGGCCGCACAAGTCTCCAGTTGACAGCTCTTGGTGACTTACCAGCAGGCGGCCATTTTCACCAGGTCTACCGGGCCCCTCCGGGGCTTGTCTCCCAGTATGGTGGCGAGGGGCGACGTTGAGAAATGGAAAACTAAGGCGCCCACTCGCAGGGGGTCGGTCCCAACCAATGTAATGGATCGGTATACACAACCTAAAGATCCCCTGGTGGCACCAGTCGCACCCCGGAGGACGCCAAGGACGATTCCACCGTGCCTACTGACCCGTCTCTTCACGACATCATGAGCGCCATCGCTGGCATGAAGGAGACCATCAGCCAGCAGTATCAGGCCCTAGCTCACAAAATTGACACGGTTGCTATCGATGTCACCTTGATCAGAGCCGATTTGTCCAAAACCAACGAGAAGGTGAAATCGTTGGATTTGAAGACCTCTAGCCTCACGGCCGATGTGTCCGAACTTCAGACTGAGATTGGCAACCTGAAATCTACCAACGATCTCATGTCTTATCGACTGGAAGATTTTGAGAATAGGGCAAGACGCAACAACATCCGCGTCATAGGTGTCCCGGAAAACCCTGAGAATCATTCTATGGACCTCCTGGTGGAAGACCTCGTTCTGAACCATCTTGACCCTACGGGACTGAGCAAGTTCTTTGCAGTGGAGCATGCACATCGCGTTCCGGGTGGAAGGCCGAAACCGGGCGCCCCTCCAAGGCCTATCATCGCCAAACTTTTTCACTTCAGAGACCGGGATGTTATCCTGCAGGCCTCGAGGGTGAGCGGCCCGGTAAAATTTGAACACTCCACTGTCAACTTCTAACCGGACTTCACTCAACTTGTCCAGAGACAAAGGATGGGTTTTCAGGGTGTTAAGCGCAGACTTCGTGTGGAGTACAATGACCGGACATTTTTCTTTGACCGACCAGAGAACGTGAGCAACTGGCTGGACTCTCTGCCTGCCCGGAACGACAGAACGGACGCCCTGGTGGTGCCGAGGGTGGTGAGCCGGAACAGAAACGATGACTCGGCCCCTGAACTCCGAACATTTGACTCTGCACAGTAGGGTTCTATAACCTCCTTATTTTTGTAGTTCATTGCTGTGTGCCAGAGGGTGGTGGGGGGGGGGGTGGGTTTCTTTCCTCCTCCAGGGTCTTTTTGTAGATTGGGTAATGGTAGGGCGACAGGCACACTGCAAGTTGGGGTGGCTTTTTAGTCTAATGCAGGGGTGCAGGGAGGGGGGAGTTGTAACGGGATTCGGTTGGGGGGTGCGGAGGGTTGTTTGTAAGTTTGTTTTTCCTTTTCAAGGCAACGTAATGTTAATCTCTATGATTCGAATGTTGTGCTCTTTGTGGGGCGAGTTCTGCATAAGTGGTTGGGATGGGGGTTAGTGGGTTGAGGTTAATATCGTGGAATGTTAACGGGTTGGGTGACAGGATAAAACGGGGTGTGGTGCTACAATTTTTGCGTCACCCGTCCCCTGATGTAGTTCTTTTACAGGAGACGCATCTAGTAGGCAACACGTGTCGCGCCATGAATAGGTGGGGCTATCGCCTTGCCGCACACTCTGGCTTCACCACTGGTTCTAGGGGGGTGGGCATTCTCATTCGGTCCTCTCTCCCCCTGGAGATAGACTATGTAATTCTTGACGACAGGGGTTGTTACGCCGCCCTCACTGGCAGATGGGAGGGTAGGACTATTTCGTTGCTCACAATATATATTCCCCCGGGCCTCCAGACCTCCACTTTTTCTGATATTGGGCGAGTTGTGCTGGGACTTCCTGAGGGTATTTTAGTTCTGGGCGGAGATTTTAACTCGGTTGTCTCTGGTACCGTAGATCGTCACCCCCCCAGGGATCTTCTCAAATCCCAGTCATGGCTTAGTGGGTTTTTGGACACTTTTGGTCTGGTGGACGGCTGGAGGCTGATGCATCCAACGCAGAGTCAGTACACTTTTCACTCTGGGGCTCATGGGAGTCTCTCTAGACTCGATTACATCCTCATGCCTGCGGCACAATCCCCTTTCATTAGAGAGATTCGACACCTTACCCGGGGCATTTCAGACCATTCCCCAGTGTGGCTTTGTATGGATGCTGGACTGAGTTGCGCGGGGCGAGTCGCTCCCATAAACCATTGGTACTTGCGTAATCCCAAAACCTGCGCCAGTTTGGTAAAGTCCCTAGATCAATACTTCCTTGAAAACGAGGGGTCTGTGTCTTCATCTGTGTCCCTATGAGAAGCCTTCAAGACTGTCATTCGTGGGCAGGCATTATCCTTGATCTCTGAAGCTAAGAA
This sequence comes from Lissotriton vulgaris, assembly GCF_964263255.1. Taxonomy (NCBI): domain Eukaryota; kingdom Metazoa; phylum Chordata; class Amphibia; order Caudata; family Salamandridae; genus Lissotriton; species Lissotriton vulgaris. The sequence goes on from NC_141696.1 coordinate 1,255,355,476, forward strand.
ACTTAAGAATCAAGAGGTCGTGCGTCTTGAGGCCGAAATAGTCGAACTGGAGCAAGACTTAGAATCAGGTGTTACCCATGATAGACTCCACGCCCTTGGTCTAAAGCAGTTGGATTTTAACCGCCTGATTCATCATGCTCCCGTTTTGCGAGGCCCTAATAGCGATTCATAGCGAATCGCTATTAAGGACTCGCAAAACGGGATTCATGTAGGAATATGCAATAATGATGCGATTCCTTACAATTCCTTATTTGCGATTAGCTAATTGCTAATCACAAATAAGGAATAACTCGCCATTCATTCCTATGGGCCAAAAGGCCCATAGGAATGAATGGGGAGTATTCCTTATTTGCGATTAGCAATTAGCTAATCGCAAATAAGATTGCGATTTGAAGGGTGCCAGGGGTGTCCACAGGACACCCTGTAGCACCCCTCAAATGAAATTTCACACAGGTGTTGCACACACACATGTCCAAAGGACATGTGTGTGCGCAACATGCAACTTAGAAAAATGCTTTTAAAAGCATTTTTCTAAGTTTTTGCTATTTACCGAGAGGTCTGACCTCTCGGTAAATAGCGGCCCGAAATTGCGAATTAGCAATTTAAAAATGGTTGATGAATTGCAATTAAGGAATCTCAAATAGAGATTCCTTAAATGTAATTCCTCGCAATGTAGCGAATTAGCAATTACCGATTTTTGCATTTGGGATGATGAATCCCAAATGCAAAAATAGCGCTCGCAAAGGGCCAGATTCTCAGAATCTGACCCTTTGCGAGCCGATTTCAGCTTAATGAATCAGGCTGTAAGTCCCTTGTCACGGATGCTGCCAAAACAATGCACAGGGAGCAGCAGGGCAGGTTGTATGATGTCGGGGACAAGGCTGGAAAATTGATTGCGTGGCTGGACAAGAAAGAAAGGGCGAATCGTGTAGTCCCCGTTATTCGGAGTTTGACTGACGAATGTGTGATTGATCTGAGCGAGATTGTTGAGTGTTTTGCGGACTATTTTCGTACAGTGTATTCCCTGGTGTCTGATAGGGATGAGGAAGACTCCCATTTGTTGCTACGTGATATTACGTTGCCGTGTTTGTCGGAGGTGGACCGTGATCTGATGGAAGCTCCTTTGTCTGCGGATGAGATTGTGGTCGCAATTCGCTCTGTTCGCTCTGGCAAGGCCATGGGCCCGAATGGTTTGCCCATCGAATTATATAAGATAAACTTGCACCATATCTCCGAGACATGTTCATGGAATCACGAGACCTTGGCACCCTCCCTTGTGTTCAGCGCTTGGCTACAATTGTGGTAATTCCCAAGGAGGGCAAGCCTCGGGATCGTTGCTCCTCGTACAGGCCCATCTCTTTGTTGAACGTTGAACCCAAAATTCTAGCTAAAGTTCTGGCTAACCTGTTGATCACGGTGATTGCTGACCTGATCCATCCGGACCAATCTGGTTTTATCCCGCACCGTAACACTGCACTCAACTTGCGGCGCTTGCATGGTGTTCTCGCGAGGGCGGGGTCACTTCAAGAGTCGGCCATCTTGGCTTCCTTGGACGCCACGATGGCCTTTGATACTATCGAATGGCCTTATCCCTGGGCCGCCCTCGCAAAATTTGGTTTCGGTCCGGGGTTTATCAGGTGGGTGCAATTGCTGTACAAGGACCCTCTCGCTCAGGTGGTCGTTAATGGCCGGGTATCTAATTCCTTCACTCTTGGGAGAGGTACGAGACAGGGGTGCCCGCTGTCTCCCTTGCTCTTTGCGCCAGCCTTAGAGCCCCTCGCAGCTTGGCTCCGCTGGGAGCCTTCGATAAAAGGTATTTAATGGACACCCGATTTTGAAGACCGGATCTCGCTTTATGCGGATGCCATCCTTTTATACCTCACTTCCCCCCGAAAATCGCTTAACGTCTTGTTTGATGTTCTTACCTCGTTTGGCAAGAACTCAGGCCTAGTGATTAACTGGACCAAATCCAGTGTTTATGTGATTTCGGGTGGTCTTCCCCCCCCTGCCGCGTAGATTTCCCATTCAGGTTTCACACACAGGATTCAAATATCTGCGGATCTTTATATCATTGGACCCTGTTGCTCATTATGAGCGTAATTTGCTCCCCCCTCTCCAGAGGCTGAAGCTTGACGTGGTTCGTTGGCCTAAATTGCCATTGTCGCCGCTCGGTCGTGCTGGGCTCTTTAAGATGATGTCCCTCCCACGGTTTTTGTATGCACTCCAGAACTCCCTCAACAACATCCCGACGAGTTACTTCCGGGAGGTGGAAAGCTTACAGAGGCGGCTTATCTGGGATGGGCGTGCAAGAATCGCTCTCGCTAAGCTTACCCTCCCCTGGTATGACGGGGGCATGGCACTCCCGGATATCAGGCGGTACTACTGGGCCTCCCAGTTGAGCGCGATTAATCATGCGACATATGCACCCAGCCCAAACCCGGCATTTGAAATGGATAAGCATCAGTTGCTGGGCGGGAACTACAATAGGGCGCTCTATTCTAAGGGAGCAGGGAAACATTTAACAGGACCTACTAAAATTGCTGTGCGAGTCTGGTGTGACGCAACTGCTGCTTTGGACTGGAAGGACCGATTGACACGTGCGACTCCATTGTATGCGTTGGAACGATTGGGATGCCTCTGGACAACGAAAGGTTTTGAGAAATGGGACATGATCGGAATTAGTAGAGTGGGTGACCTTTGGGCTAAGGGTGCGGTCAAGACTTTTGAGACATTGAAGACTGAATATGAACTGAGTGACAGGGAGTTTTTTAGGTATGCGCAGGTCCGTCATGCTTTGACCGCGGTCTTTGCCTCCGATCCTAACATCCCTGAGACCTCCCCTTTGGAAGATCGTATACTCGATGGTCATCTGCCTGATAGTACGATCTCACTAATATATAAAAAATTGATTAACAATCAGGCAGATCTCCTCGTACGCCTCAGGGAGACCTGGACTGGAGACGGGCTGGAACTGGATGATGAAGACGGCAGTCTGCACTATCCTCCCCTAAGGAGGTGGCCATTCCCGCCCGTCTCCACCTCGTCCAGCTTAAGATCCTTCATCGTGTGTATGTCACTGGTCCTCGGTTGGTCGCCATGGGTTTTTCTGCGGATGGGTTATGCAAGCGTGGCTGTGGATTGAGGGCTACCTTCCTTCATATCATTTGGGAATGCCGGGAGGTGGCCGCATTTTGGAATCGAGTGCATGCAGTGATGGAATGTGTCACCGGGATTGCTTTGCTGCCTGAGGCCCGGAGATGTCTGTTGAATGTGTGGGAGCCGAATGATTACAATGTTGCCCAGACCCGGTGGGCTGCCCTTGGAAACATGATTGCAAAGAGAGATATTGCGCAGCTGTGGGGTTCCCGACGGCCGCCCACCGTGTCAGTATGGAAGGAAAATATGGATTGGTGTATGTTTAGAGAGAAGACTGTGTATTTGGCCAGGGGCAAGCCCAGGGCATGGACTGCAATCTGGAGTCAGTGGAACACCTATCGAAGGAACATATGTACACCCCCGTTCGAGGACATTCCAGACACCTCCTTCTCCCCATGATCCGGCATTCCTTGTCTAATTCTTATTTATTATTGCTTTTTGATCTCCCCACTGTTCCTCCCCTGACCATCTCCACAGCTTGCATAATTTATTCATCTCGCAATTGAGGCTCCCCCCGTATAAGCGCAACTTCATGTTCAATGTTTTTTGCCTTGAGACTTGTTTTGTTCCTTTTCTTTGTTTTTCTTATAAAACACAAAATACAACTGTATCCTGGCTCCATCCGGAGTTGCTATGAACATTATCCAGCACTGCTGCCGTACCTCTAGGATGCCGGCGATGGAATTGTGGTGAATGTTGACGGCTATTGCCTTGTCTAGAGGCCGGCCCTTGTGGTTGTAGGCCGATACGTGTAACTATATTTACGTGCACAATAAAGTTTTTATAAAAAAAAAACACTACCCTCAACCCTAAAACACTACCCATAGCACAACCCTCCCCCGGTCCTCCCCCTACCCCAGTCCGGTCCCCCCACTTAAACACTACCCTGGGCGACCCCCCAGCACTACCCTAAATCCTAAAACACTACCTTACACAGACACCACACCACTTCCCTAAACTCTAAAACACTACCCCCAGCACGACCCCCTGATCCCTAGTCCGGTCCCCACACTCAAACACTACCCTGCATGACTCCCCAGCACTGCCCTAAACCCTAAAACACTACCCTACACTAAAGAAAGACCACCACACTACCCTAAATCCTAAAACACTATCCACAGCATGACCCCCCCCAGACCTCCATTCCGGTCCCCACACTCAAACACTACCCTGCATGACCCCCAAGCACTACCCTAAACCCTAAAACACTACCCTACACTACACAAACACCACAACACTACCCTAAACCCTAAAACACTACCCCTAGCACGACCCTCCTCCGACCTGCAGTCCAGTCCCCACACTTAAACACTACCCTGCACGACCCCCCAGCCCTACCCTAAAACCTAAAACACTACCTTACACTACCTTACACTACACAAACACCACAGCACTAAACCCTAAAACGCTATCCTCAGCACGACCCTCCCCAAACCCCCAGCCCGGTCCCTAAACTCAAAACACTACCCTGCATGACCCTCCAGCACTATCCTAAACCACTACGCTACACTACACAAACACCACAACACTACCCTAAACCCTAAAACACTACCCCAGCATGACCCTCCCCCGAACCCCAGTCCAGTCCTCAAACTTAAACACTACCCTGCACGGCCCTCCAGCACTACCCTAAAACACTACCCTACACTACACAAACACCACAAACACTACCCTAAACATTAAAACACTACCCTCAGCACAACCCAGAGTCAGGTGCCCACACTCAAACACTACCCTACACAACCCTCCAGCACTACCCTAAACCCTAAAACACTACCCTACACTACACAAACACCACAACACTAAACCCTAAAACGCTACCCCCAGAATGACCCTCCCCCAGCCCAAAGTCCGGTCCCTACACTCAATCACTACCCTGCACGATCCACCAGCACTACCCTAAACCCTAAAATACTACCCTACACTACACAAATACCACAGTAGTATATTAAATAAGGCATAACAATAGTATGATAAATAAGGCACCGATCTACCATTCAGCATGTAGCTTGAATAGAATGTTGATAGTAGTCTGGGTAAAGTCCAGTAGTATTCAAATTGTTTGTATTCACAAAATGTCCTGCATTGTAAATTAAGACTATGCAATTACAAATAAGTATGTGCTTAGTATTCTGTTAGTATTCAAGAAATACCACTCACATATCAGTAGACTTCATGCACTAGCCTTCCCAAAAAGAACACTATTGAATACTAAAAATGGCATAAAATAGTCTTCGAAAGCTATAAAAAGACAGATTAACCACTAAATGTAGTATTCGATTTCGGTAAACGAAACAGCAAGTTAAAACAGTTAGAAGGACATGAATATGGCAGAGATGGACCCCCCCCCCCCCCCCCTCCATGTAGTCGGATAAGAAATTTGTCAACAGCTGCAATTACAGTTAGGACAATTATACAACAAGGATTGCAAGTAACAACCAGGGAGTGAAGTAGGAAGTAGTTCACAGAACCAGTGGCTGCAATGGAGTGAGATTCCCCCCTTCGCGGGGATTTCAAGCACAGACGTATTGTAGGAGCGTCTGGGGAATGCGGTGAAGGATACCTGCTGTCTGAAACAGCTCAAGTATCCTCAGCTGCTCCGGATCCACAGAGCGCAGGACTCCTAGACAGGTCAGAGTCGGATTTGGCGTGGCGTAAGATGTCAGAGGGTCCTGGAATACCGCTCAAGTCACTCAAGGAGGTAGTCAGGCTGGGAGAGGCGGACCTCTGAGTTGAAGCGTGGGAAAGTGGGTGTTGGGATGCTGCGCCCGGCGACAAGGATGCCTCCCCCGATGATCATTCTTCTTGCAGGACCTAGTCCGGCGTCTCTTGGGTTTGGAGAAGGATGGATGGGGCTGCGTGGGGACCCGCCGGGTGGGGGAAGAAGCCAGCCGATTCAAGAGGGGCTGTTCTTCCATGAGCCGGGTCCTGTGGGTTGTCAAAGAAGAATGTCTTGTCTTGAAAGATAACCTTGTGCCGGGCTGGGAAGAGAAGACCGTAGTGGAGACCCATGCTGTGAAGCTTCTGTTTGACCTCATCGTAGGTGCGGCGCTGGGCCTGCACCTCCCTGGTGTAGTCTGGGAAGACCATGATCCGGTTGTTCTGAACCTGCAGTGGGCTCTGTGCCCTGGCCGCCCGAGGATGGCATCCCTGTCCTGGAAATTAAGTACCCTAAGGATTATGGGTCGGGCAGAGGCCCCAGGTGGAGATATGGGAGCCAAGGAGCGCTGAGCCCGTTCAACGGCGAATTATGGCGATAGGGCATTTATGCACCCAAGTTTCCACAAACGTGTTGGCGTGTCCTTGCTCCACTCCCTCCGGAAATCCTAGAAGGCGTAAGTTGTTTCTTCTCGACCTGTTTTCGGCGTCCTCAGCCCATCGGTGGAGCTCCGAGGTCCGGGTCTGAAGGTGGGCCACTTGGGTCTTAAGTTGACCGATGTCATCTTCTGCCGTGGAGATACGGGATTCCGCCTCTGTGATGCGCGCTGTGGTGTTGCGCAGGTCCTGGTGAATGAGAGCCACATCTACCCTCACCTCGCCAATTTTGTTTCTACAGAGGCCTGTGATGTGCTTATGGCTTGAAGGATGGTGGAGAGATCACTCTGGCGGCGCCAGGTGCGCTAGGTGTCCCATTTCCAGGGTCCCGGTCCGACGTGGTAAATTGGTCCATTTTGGTTTGGGTTGGGGGGGCAGGGTTCTGCAGGGTGCGATTTCTGCCCATCACCTCCAGGAGTACAGTCCTGTCCAGCACCAGCAGGGGGTGAGCAATGCCTTTCCAGAAGAAGGGGGGAGGTGACCTGTGACACCCAGGAAGTCAATGCTCAGGTCCAGGCGCCCAAGTCCACCCCAGAGGCCCTCTGGAGAAGCAAGACTAAGTCAGTGCCCCAGACCCACCGCCAGGGCAGGGTGGAACGCTCCGGCGGGAGCGATCTGTCCAGGCCGAGTGCCAGCCCCCTCAACAGTCCCCCAGTCCGACTGAGATGAGTAATTTGAAGCAAATGGGGAGTCTAGGAGGAGCCGAGGTCCGTGTTGGGTTCCGCTTCTGACACGGGCCGGCCGGAGTGGATGTGGCCTCCAACGATTCTCCAGTCGAATCCAAGGAAGCACCCCCCGGCAGGGAGCGGGGCACGGAAAGGAGCGGACTTATGCAACCAAGAAGGAAGGAAGGGGGAGCGGAGGCCCGAAATTAAACATCCGCGCTGCCATCCGACGTGATTGCTGATCACCACCCCGGGCTCCACCCACCAGGGTTGTCACTGAGGGGGCAACAAGGGAGTCATGCATGTCTTCGGGCCCAAACGTCCTGGCAGTGATAGCTGGGCCATCACTCCCACGTGGATTGCAGTGGCGTGGGGGATCAGGCCCAGGGCAGCCCAGTCAATCGGGCCAGGGGAGGCTCCACCCGGGGCACCCGGCAGCTCAGGAGCAGGGTGAGACTGGGGCCAAGCCGCAGCTACAGTAGGGCCCGAGTCCGGGGCAAAGGGAAGCCGGAGATGTCGAAAAAGCCCGCAACTCCGCAGGGCCTCAGGTTGGTCTCAGCAGGCCGGGCCATGGTCCGTTGATTAATGCCGTTCGGAAGGCCAAGCCGGCCCATCACTCGGAGTCAGAGGGACCCGGGACCGCAGGGTAGGGATGCTTGCCAATATCAGTGCACCACTGCCTGACAATGGCAGCACCCCAGGCACTGTGGGCCCCCCACGGAGCAGCCGATGGGGCAAGGTGGCCAAGCAGAGTCAGCAAACAGCTGGGCCACTCCTGGCCCCCCGCATGCGGGAGGCAGGCCCCACGTCGCTGTCAAAACACCACTGCAGCGCCGCCACCCTGGTGAGGCGTGCGGCCAGGTCACAAACCGCCCCGGGAAGCAGGCGGGTGCACTCACTGCTCCGAAGAGGCCCGGGAAGCCCAGGAGGATCGTCGGGTCTCGGACTGTCCAGCGCCCCACAAGGACGCTGCCATCTTAGCTGGGCCGGGAGCGAAGAAGGCCAGAACACACCAGCAGGGGACCTGAGTAGCTGAAGAGCGGGACCGGAGCACAGCCAAAGGCCACAGGGTCGCCACTGGTCAAAGGAGGGCTGCAAAGACAGCAGGTAACGGGCAGATGGAAGTGGAGGACGGAGGGGGGCTGGAGCACTCTTAGAGTGCGACTGCCATCTTGACGCCTCAGCTGAGAAAACTCTTTCTGTATATTCTTATTATAAGAAATTGGGTTAATGGTTAAGGGGTGAAACCCTACTCAAGCAGCAAAACACAGTCCTTGTCAGGGTGAAGTCACAAGCAAACCTTGAATTAGCCTGTATTCAACCATCTAGTAGCTTGGCACAGTGCAGTCAGGCTTAACTTAGAGGCAATGTGTAAAGTATTTATGCAAAACTTCAAACAGTAATAAAGTCAAAACACCACACAGGCAAAAGAAAACAGCAATTTAGAAAAATAGAGTAAATACTAATAAAAAACTCAAGACCAAAAAGGTAGAAATCCAATCAGTAGAACAGGAGATATGCAATTCTAAATATTTAAGCGAATATAGCACCAAAAGCATAAAGAACCAACTGTGGATATCTGGCCACGTTAGACCAGTACAAAGTCTCAAGTTCAGGTTAACCACAAAGAAGTGCAAGCCGTCTACACAGACCCAATTAACAAGAGTACCTTAAATCCTGGTTGCTAAGAGTTATGGAGTCCAGCGTCGAGGATGCGTCAAACAGTCGAGGAGATGTGAGGTCCCGGTCGAAGATATGTCATAAGTGCTGGTTCCAGGGAGTTCTAAGGTTGCAATGCATGGTCCTGTGTCCTCGTCGAAGAGTACATGGAGGAGGGGGGCTTGGGATCTGAAGTCCTGCTTCAAGGATGTGTTGCACACCAGCTGGTCCCTAAGAAGCTGTGGGGCTTTACTATGCAAAGTACTGCGTCATCAATGAGAAGCTGTTGATGCAAGGTCCTGCCTGAAGATGTGCTACACAGTACAGTTCCAAAGACGCTACGGGCTGTGATGAGAATTCCTTGTGCCAGAAAAGTCAGCGCAGTTGAGGCGATATGTTGGATCTGCTAGGGTTGCGCTGCACAACAGAGGCGATGCATCAATTCTGCGGGATCCACAGATCGTTTGCAGAGCACCACCAAGCCCACTTCTAAAAGTCCAGGACTAGGGTGGCACCATAGCAGGGTAGGTCCCACAGATGGCAGAGCCCAGGTGCTGGCTGGAAGGGGGCTTCTGTCTCTGAGGCTGTAGTCAGTAGGCCAGCCAACTAGCCCTTGAAGTCCCTCTGGAGGCCTGGGTTCAGCTGATGCCGGTCCAGTCCTTCTAATCCAGGGAAAAGGGCAGCCGGTCAGCACAGGAGGGCAGCAGCCCTTCAGAGTAATAGTCCAAGAATTTGGCAATCATTTCAGCAGAACAGCAGTCCTTCCTCCTGGCAGAGTCTACAAGGACAGAAATGTACTGAATAATTGGGGTTTGAGGTCCAATATATATACCTGGTGTTCACTTCGAAGTGGAGGAAGCTTCTAGAGGTTTCCACAACCCTGAGGTGTCAGGCATCCCCTTCCTCCTTGTCCTGGCCCCTGCTTGTATGGGGTTGCAATAGATTAGTGACAAACACTTTGTGGTCTGTAAAATACAACTCTTTGAATGCAAACTTGACCTGTCTACCTGCTCTTAATTGAAATTTGCAGCTTATTAAATTTGTTCTCCTATGAGAGAAGTAGGTCTTGTAGAAGTGAAAAACGAATGTAGGAGTTTTTCACTACCAGGACATGTAGTACTCAAAAGTACATGGCCAATTTGTAAATCTTCTGGGCTTCTTTACAGCCTCTAGGCTAAGTAGAGCCTACCCTAGGGGTGATTTATATAAATTAAAAAGGAAGGGTTGGGCCTGGCAAGAGGTTTAACTTGCTCAGTTTAAAACTGCACAAACAGGCTGTAGTGGCAGGTAATTGGGGGTAAACCAATTCTACCATTTTTGAAGGAGAGAGCACAAGCACTTTAGCAATGGTTAGCAGTGGTAAATTGTAGAGTCCTAAGAGCAAACAAAAACGGGTTCAGGAAACAGTAGGGTAAAAGCAAAACATTTGGTAATGGCCCTGCAGAAAGTGCCAAGTCCAACACTTATGAAATAATAAATATATTTTCCTAATGACACTAAATGATAATCACAATAGACCACACAGTTTTAATGAGTAAACCTGGGCTTAAGTGCAAGCAGTGAAGGCACAAAGCAGCTGGATTTGCCCTGGTGAAATGTTTTTAATTCATTTTAGTAACACCTAAACATAAATTCTGGGAACAAAGCAATACATTTTGCAAACCAATAAAGTAAAAACATGAAAAGGTAATGATTGCGAATGACCATGACAATATTAATTTGATATTGCATTCAGGAGATATGAATTTTGAAAGAAAATAAACCCATTATGATAATGTGGATACAAAAGTCAATGTTGTCTGCATGCATTACCCATATCAGCCACAGTTGCGGCCTGCCAATCTGGGAAATATCCACAATTATCAGCTCGCTACCTGAAATTAATGTGACAGGCAGTTAAGCAACTGAATGATATATGCCTGTGAGCAAAAAAAGGGGAAAAAGGGGACAGTGACGATTAATGCTTTGGTTATTAGTGGATATTGAGAGTATTAATTTACTTAGTTAATGAAGAGATCATCATTTAGCTGTTAATTTCACACTATCTGTTTGAATGTTATGTATTTTTTGAATTTTGAATTCACCAATCTGTATTGTCTTGCGGGTTAGAAATGATGGAACCCTTTTGGCTCCTGAGTGACTCCTAAGAACTGTGATGTAAGCGTTAGAGTGGAATGTATTGAAGGCTGGTTTAGAATGTTGAGTTTGCAGTCACACGCAGAGCAATAAAGATGTGTAAAACTAACTCCTTTGCACACTTGGTTGTGAGGCACTGTAGTGGGGGTGTGCAGGGGATATTGGAGACCAGGTATCCCTGGCCATATTCAGTGCCAGTTCCCCAGATAAACACACGAACGGATGCCATCTTGGTTGGCGGTCCAGCTCTCTGCTGCCCGAACATTACTTAATGAGGCCCGGTGTGCGGCGGTTACAAGGCTAGCACAGCACAGTGAGGCTTGTGATCTAATACTGCTCCTAACATCGTTTGAATGCTGATAATGGGATATACGGGCCAATGGATGACTTTTAAAAAAATCTGCATTTTTAGCTCACATGTATGTTTGCACAGCAAAGGCTTGTAATCAAAGCTTACTTCAGTTGGGTTTTAAATTGTATACATACTAATTTGCACACTTAGCTGCGAACCACTGTAGATGGGGTGTGCACAGGATATTGGAAACATAGTCCCCCTGGTCGTGTTCAGTGCCACTTCCCCCTATAAACACATGAGCATATGCCATCTCGGCGGTCCAGCTGTTTGCTGCCTTGAGCCCTCCTTAATGAAGCCTGGTGTGCGGCTGCACAACTGGCGCGTAGAAAGCCTGTCTGCACCTGTCCGTGGCTGGCCAGGGCCTGAAACACTGCCCATTTTGGATCAGGTTGAATATGCCAAACATCTTTGGCCCTAAGGAGTTTTAACTAATGCCCCGGGCATGAGAGCAGGCAATCTTTGAAAGCAGACACTATGCCTAACAAATGTAACGCTTGTAAGTACCTATTTATTCTGTCAGAAGACGGAGTAAAAATGGAGATTTAGTCTGGAGCTTAACCCTACGGGTGACTGACAAATGTTTCTACTCAACTACAGATCACTCCCTAATTATTGTTTTGAGTTATCTGTGCTTCTGGACGAGAAACGTCCTGAAGTCCCTTTTCAAACAGAAACGTGGTTGAAAGAGAACAGCTGGCCGCACATTATTACAGCACTCCCCCTAAATATGCAAAAACTAGTGATGACCGAATAGAGAAAATAGGAGGAGGAGTTGCTACTATCTTCAGGGATAACCTTGAATGTAAAACTTCCACACTTGATTTCAGTGACTGTGATAGTTTTTTTTTCTCCATTAAACTCTCACAGACATATATATTCTCTGGCCTACTAATTTACCATCCACTTGGACCTGCCTCCAAATTAATACAGCTCATTCCAGAAATTTTAGCACCACGCAGTCTTATGACAGCCAATTTTATCTCAGTAGGTGACCTGAATATACATATGGATGCCAATCTTTGCACACAGGTAATTAAATAAAACAAGATTTATCAGCCATTCCGATTGAATGAGTCGTCTCTCTAACTCATGCCAAAGGTGTCATTCTAGATCAAACTTTTACAAATGTTCCGCTCCTAAAGGTAATGGCACCAAATCAAGTTCCTTGGTTGGACCATTTGCTGATCCCATTCTTTATTTCCTTAAAGAGAAAAATTGAAACCTCACAGTGCAACAAGGAAATTGACTTGGCAGTAGTCCAAGTTAGATAGTCACTATGGGAAACAATATTAGGGAAGTCAACCCCTAAATTAAACAATAATGTAACAATCTCATACTCTAACTTTCAGGAGTGGATCTGCTCAATGTTAGATCTACTTATCCCAAAAAAGACTACTAGAACCAGTGTAAAATGTTTTTTATCAGAGGTATAAAAGCTGCAAAAAGAATGTAAGACACTCAAGAGGAAATGTAGATACAAATATGACAAGGAAGGAATAGAGCTGTATAAAATGCTTTTAAAAAGTATCAATCCACAAACCAGAGAGCTAAGTTGAGAGACTTTGCGGACAGCATCAGTCAATTCATACTCCCGGTTACAGAAATCTTTTATCAAACCCAATGCCACACAGAGGAGGTCCCTCCTCTTCTAAAGAAAGATGTGAAATGGTAGCCAACTTCTTTTTAGGAAAAGTCAGACTGATCAATGACTCCTCTTCAGGGTCAGCTGGCTCATATACCATGGATAATTCACAAATCAAGCCATTATCAGCAGGAAGCCTGAAGTGGAACTTTCTGCTTTTCCGAATCTTATTAAGGAAGAGGTCCTTGAAAATAGCAACTACTATTAAGTCAGGCTCACCCCTAGACCCCGCCCCATTAGAAATCATGCAGAGAGTGGGGGAGACAGTCCTTCAGGCCTTAACATCCATTTATAACTTATCCCTGGAGAGCAGGCATGTTCCAAATCTGTGGAAACATGCCATAATCCACCCCCTGTTAAAAAATGCATTTGGACCCAGACAAAGCAGAACACTATAGGTCAATTTCGCTCCTGCCTGGAGTCAGTCACATTTGGGGGTAATAGACTAATGGCATTCTATCTGATTTCTTGAACTCCAGTAGACTACTACACCAGACGCAGACTGATTTTCGAACTGGTTGCAACACAGAGACAACTCCTATGCTGGCAACAGAGGACCTAAAGAAAACTCTGGACCAGACAGATCCGCCGCGCTCATTTTGTTGGGTCTGAGTGGAGCCTTCGATAAGGTCTCCCACTCAATTCTTTGCCGGAGGCGGGAAAATACTGAAGTCACAGGAGCAGGTCTAAGAAGATGGTTAACATCATTTCTCACAAACAAGAGCTTTCAAGTTAATGAAGGGCTCTTTTTTGTCAGAGAAGCACCAGCTAAAATGTGGATGCCGCAAGACTCTTCTTTGAGCCCCACTCTATTCAACATATATGTGCGCCCGCTTTCAGACATCACCTGCAATCTGGGCTTCACAATGGTCTCCTATGCAGATGACACCCAGATTGTTGTCTCATTGTCACCAAATACCAATGTAAAGGTATCCAACTGGATGGCTTCCAGCTGCCTCAAGTCAAACCGGGACAAGACCAAGGTAATGGTGACAGGAAACAATTCAACAATCTGGGACCAATTCCCCTGCTATCGCATTTGGTGTGACGTCCCTTCCTAAGTCCAAAATAAGGAGTCTAGGGATCACCCTAGACAAAGACCTGGTGATGGCTGCCCAAGCAAAAAAGGTGTCAGGCACATACTTTTGCCTCTTGAGGTCTGTTTGGAAGACACTCAAATGGCTGCCTATGGAGAGTCAGAGAACAGTGGTCCAGGGTTTGATATTCTCCTGACTGGACTATTGCAATTCACTCTACCTGGGCAGCCCATCATATGTCGTTGGACAGCTTCAGGTTACCCAAAATGCTACAGCCAGAGCATTGACTGGACTGCCCAAAACACAATCTGCATGAGCAACCATCATGCAACTTCATTGTCTGCCAGTAAAAGAGAGGTTACTATGTAAGGCCCTCTGATTAGCCCACAGGGTAAAACACTGTCAGTGGTCACATTTCCTTCAACATCTTGACACTCCCTGTACTAGCTCTACAGACTTTGGATCAAACAATCTTTCTCTGCCAACCATTCCCAGAGTTAGGAAAGCTAGAGGTGGTGGGCAGTCCTTCCGGTACTTTGTCTCAAAACTCTGGACACTTTTCCCATTAATCTAAGATCAGACCAGAATTTACTCAGCTTTAGGAAACAGCTGAAAACCCACCTTTTCACCCAAGCAGAGTAAATTTCCCACATGTCCTCACTGTGTTGCTGCCAGCACCAGAAAGTGCGTATTTGGGTAGTGGCGCGCTCTGTATATATCTAATAATGATAAGCTCAGTGTGTGGCATAGTAATTTATGGGTACCCAGCCTGAGGGGGACCCTACAACTGGTGATGAGTTAGGAGATAAGTAACCCGAAGATTGACAGTGCTCTCCCAGAGAGTTTGCCGTGGACCAAGCAAGCTGCTTGCGCATTCCATGAATGTTGCAGTCAAAGTACGGAATTGACGCTTAATGCGTGTGGAGTCAAAGCACAACTTCAGCTGCTGTAAAGAAGTTGAAAACAACAAATCCATTACAAAGAAATCTACATATCGGTGACCGAGAACCTGCTGTTCAGAAAGTACATAAAGGTACTGTGCTGCTACACAATATACATTCATACATAATACGGAGTGATAACGCTAAAGGTGGATGCAACCAGGTTTTGAAAGAGCAGCAAATAGTGACATCAAACTGCAAGATAACATTGTGAATTGAAGCGCTGCAAAGCAGAGATCAACCAGGTATCAGACAGTACAAAGAGACACCAAAAACAGAGCAAAGCAGACACAAGAAACTGTCATCTGCTTAACAGAGCTGAATACTGACAGTAATACCACGGCATGGAGTGGAGTTGCCCCAGAAGAATTACCTGGGGTTGTGTCTACAGCGCTGTTGATACCTGAAGTGGCACGCCATCAAAGCTGCTGGTTGACCACTCAAAACGACTCCAGAGGTCTCCAGAACAGTGAAGTGATCCCATGGAGACCAAGAGGGAAGTCACAGTTCCCATGATTGTTCTAGAGGACCCAGATGCCAGAACAGCACAGTGCCTTAGAAATGGTATGCATGACTGTGTTGAAGAGACCTCCGCTTTTAGTGTCAGCCAATCTCACAAATGGTTATAATTACGCCGCTTTCCTGAAACCACCACCGCCATTTGATACCACCAAAAAACAAAATATTGGTAATAGATGGACTGCTTAGATAAAGGCATTTGATGATTTTATTGATGCACTTGAAGAGACTGATAACAAAAGATTATCAAATATTTCAAAAATCTTGCAGAGATGGCATAAACGAAGTCATAAAGAAAATGCCACAAACTGATGAAGAAGTCATATACATTCAGAATAAAGAAGAGTTGAATCTCAAGTTTATTCCAATGCCAAATTATAATTATGAACGATACATCTTCAACCAAGAACGTCAGAAGTTGGTGAAACTATTGATTAATTTATGGAGAGACTCAACACACTCATCAGACATTGTAAGTTCAATGAGTTTAATGAAGAAGAAGCTCTGCGTCTGAGAGTTATTGACAAATGCTTGGCAGATTCATTTAGAGAACGAATGCTGAGAAAAAAAACTCTTAGTCTGGAGTGAGTGCTAATAGCTGCCATGGCTGAGGAGCATGCTGAGAGACAAGCTGGAGACATGGAGGCTGGCTGGAGACACAGAGGCTGGCATAGCCCAGAACGAATATGTAATGAGTGTGAAAAGTAAGTCAAAACCAACGACTGAAGGACACAAAGGTATGATTGCATGTTAAAAGAAGTTGTGTTTTAGATGTGGATTTTAATTTCCACACAATGGTAAATGTCCCGCTCTTGGACAGATATGCAAAGGCTGTAGGAAGGAGAACCATTCTGTGACAGTTTCCAAAGCTAAGGAAATGTATGTGCATCACTACATGAAGACAAAATGGCCACCAGAATGTTCCAGAAGCAACATTTGACACACACCCATAAGGCCAAGTGGAGACATCAGTTGAGACAAATCGACACTTAACAAAGTCAATCATCACCTAAATCATCTTCAAACAGTTCTTCTGTATAAGTATCAAGTTAAAGTGATGAAAATGAGTGTGCTATGTTGATGCTTACCCCAGAAAAGTGGGCGCATATTGGTTTGATGACATGTGAAGAAAAATCTCAGTCAAAGTAAGCTCGAAATGCCAAAGCACCAAATTCAGTCAAACATTATCCGAGGATTACACTGAAAGTAAATGGTGGTTTCGATACCTTTCATTATCGACAGTGGTGCATTGATAAACATTATGCATGAGAAGAAAAACAATGAACTATCTCCATTGCTTCATCTGATGCCTTCCAAAACCAATGTGTACACTTGGGCTGCATCAACGCCCTTAAAAAGTCAAGGTTCAATTGTAACCATAATGGATCACAAGAAAACGAAGGTACAAGCACTTATCCATAAGCTTCAGGGCACTGTGTCAAGTGCCTATCTGCTCAGCTTCAGCACAGCTGCTTATATGACACTGATTTCTATGAATTATATGAATGCTAACCATGAAATAATAAGTCAGTTCCCTTCGTTATTTTGTGGCTTGGGAAAACTTATGACTATGAAAGTAAAGTTGCATATTACTGAGGACATCTGTCCTGTTGTTTAGAGACACAGACACATAGCTTTTCATTTTCTAGGAGCTGCTGAAAATGAACTTGAAGCTTTATTTAAGAATTACATTGTTGAGCATTCAACTGGCCAAACGCCATGGGTTTCTCCCATAGTGGTAGTGCCTAGAAAGGACAGTGAAGGACCTGTACACATATGCGTTGAGATGCATCAGGCAAACAAGACAACATCTAGGCCCACCTATTGCTGTCATGATAACGCAATTAAATGATGCAAAGAGCTTCACTCGCCTTCTTTTAAATAAAGGTCATCATCAGTCATAGAAGAGTACAGAGGAACATGGCGGCCACGAGGTAAACGGTCGCCGGACCGTTGTCTGAGGAATGTGGAGTAGGAGGGGCGCCCAACGTCAAGGGACTAAGACAAGACAAACCTTTAAGAACATGCTATCCGAATTGGGCTTGGCTGACTCGTGGAGGTATCTAATGCAAGGCAATGCAAGGCAAAAGAGCGTATTCCTTCCATAGTAAAAATACCATCACTTTTCACGTCTGGACTATTTGTTAGTGGACAGAGAGTTGGCTGGGAGCCTGAAAGACGTATGTATACTCCCAGGACATATTTCCGATCATGCTATGGTCAGTATCTCACTGAAGGGTGCAAAAAAGAGGAATAATCTGAGCTGGACATTAAATGGCAGGCACGGTGCAGTGCCTGCCATGTTTTGCATGGAAGTGCACGACATGCCTTCCTGGCATTGTGGCGGGCGGTGCGGAGTGCACCGCCCGCCACAATGTCAGGAATGCAGGATGCACCCATCACTGTGGCGGGGGCATCCTAATGGCCCCCACGGGACCCCCGCCCTTAGGGCGGGCGGTCCTATTTCACAAAAGGATGGCAGGTGGACAACGTCTGCCCACCATCCTAATGACCCCCTTAATCTACATGGACCTCAGATGGATACAGGGTGCTCATACATGGCCCAGAATGCAGTTGCCATGGTGAAATGAGGACTAAAGAAAAAACAAAAGGTTATCATAAGTTAGAACTTGAAGAAAATTCCCGGTGCATTGCAACTTTTTCTACACATATTTGTTTGTTTTGATACAAAACACTGAGTTTTGGTTGGTCATCCACTGCTGAACTGTAAGACATCATTTGACATATCATACAGTCTGTCATTAATGTTTTCAATTACAGTGATGACATATTGTTTTTGGAGCTACACAAAAAGAACTCTTACACAAGTATGTAGTTTGCTTGCTGACGCAAGTGTAAATTTGAATGCAGACAAATGTTAGTTCCAGAAGACACATCTAAAAATCTTTGGCCATACCTTTTTTGATAGGGGTATGATTCTGCTAAAGTACAAACAATGTGAAATGCTGATTCCCCACAAGATGTTTCTACGGTGAGTTCATGTCTTGGCAAGGCCAGTTTCTGTTCCAGACACCTACAAGACTTTGCCAATGTAAATTCTTTGTTGGGAGACCTGACGGAAAATATTGTTTATTTTCCTTTGACACCTAAATGTGTGTGGCTGTATGAGTAAGTGAGTATCTGTGAGCATCTCTTCATGTGTGAACAAGTAGCTGTGTACATGTAAGACGGAGAGTGTGTGGGCATCTTTATGGGTGAGTGAGTGGTTGTATGAGTGAGTGAGTGGGTATGTAATGGCTCTATGTATGTATGTATGTATGTGTGTGTCTTGTAAAGCGCACTGCTGCCCTGAGGCGTCGTGGCACTGTAGACCGCTGGGGAACCCGTCCTGGCTATCCCTGTGAGATGGTCCCTACTGGGTATCTCCAAGGTGAAACCAGGCATCCCCGGCGAATGTGGGGGGGCCGTTGTAGAGATGAGGCAAGCTAATGCCCAGAGTTGCCGAGCGTGATCCCTGGTTAGAGTAGGCACCGAGGCGAGAATTATCGAGTCCACTGACCCTGGTCCACGACCCTGCCACGTCAGGAATTGAACCCTGGTCCCGGGCCGTTCTCTGCTTCCAGGTCTGCCATCTCTAACCAGTGAGCCACACCACTCCACGTCATCCCATGCATGTCAGTGGGTGCATGAGTATTTGAAGTGGTTTGTGAATGGGTATGTGAGTGGTTGCATGGGTGTGTGAATGGCGTAAGTAGGTGTGTGAGTGGTTCTGTGGATGATGTCATCAGTGCTGTCATTTGACAAGTCATCAGTGATGGCATCGGCCAGGTCATGAGTGACATAATATTTGACGTCATAAGCATTGCATTTAGGGGGCCTAAGTTATAGTTAGCTGAGGTAAATATAACTGCTGAATTTCTATGGTTTTGCATTAGTGAAATCTGAGCCTAACAATAAAATCCCTGTGGCCTTTGTGTTTTCCTCAGTGAATGTATTAATTATTATTTTTTAAAATATTTTTATTTGAATTTTATCAAAACTCAACATTACAGTCGTGAAATCAGCAGTACATAGACCTCTACTCCCACACCCACCCACCTCAAAGCCACAAATTTCTGTCACAATGCGGGGCACCCCAGTTCAACGTCCACTGATACATGGTACAATCATCATATCGTATCCCACCCGGAGCCCTCTTGTCGGTGCTCTAGTAACCGAATAGCGAGAATTTCAAGTCCCCCCCCCCTCATAACCCCCCATCCAACCCATGGTAGTGCCGCCATTTTGGTCCAGACCCTTTGAAATTTTTTGGGGCACCCCCTTGCTTTATACGTCACTCTCTTGGCTGCCATGTAAAGGTCCAACCCTCTTCTCCATTCCTCTAATCCTGGCGGCTCCGGCGACCCCCAGTACTTTGCTATATACCTTTTCGCTACTAGTAGGGTGAGAACTAGGAAGGTGAGGAGTGGGAGTGGCAGGTCTACCTCTTTAGTCATACCCAATAGTGCCAGCTTGGGTTCCTGCTGGAGCGGGACCCCCAAAACCTCGGCCAGTTCTGTGAAGACGTGCGTCCAGTAATTTCGTATCCTATCGCATGCCCAAATGGTGTGATAAAAGTCTCAGTCTTGTTGGCGGCATCTAATACAGTGCATGCCTTCTATTTTCCCCATTCTATGGAGGCGCTTTCTATCGTAGTAGGTTCTGTGAAGCAAATTGAATTGAATGAGGCGTAGTCTTGATTTAATTGCCACCTCCCGGGGATGCATTAATACTATGTCCCAGTCTAGGTCTTCCATGTCTCCCACCTCCGCCTCCCACGTGTGTCTAAGCTTCGCCAGGTCACCTAGCATATTGTTAGTTAAGGTTTTGTATGTGAGGGAAATCGCCTTCCCTTGGATCCGTTCTTGGAGGAGCCGTCCCTCCAAAGGTGCATATTCTGGGATATCGCTTAGTTAAACATTCTGGGCCTGCCACGCATGTCGCAGCTGTGCATATTTGAAGAGCTGTGAGTGATGAAGCCCAAATTCTGACTTTAGGACCATGAAGGGGGAAACATCCCTTACGACGCAACTTTCACTACGCAGTACCTACCTTTACAACGCAGGTTTAACAACGAAAGTCATTACAAAGAATTGCGATGGGGGGGCGCTGCAGGATAGGGAATAGTTTAATTTACTATCCAAAACCTTCCCTACTATCCACGGGGACTGGAGTTGGAATAGTAAATTAAACTTTTCCACTATCCAGCGCACCCCCAACGCAAGTCGTTGTATTGACTTGCGTTGTAAAACCTGCGTTGTAAAGGCAAGCGTAGTAAAAGCATGCGTTATGATGACATACATCCCCATAAAGGATTTCAGCTCCCCTTTGGAGATCACATCCCCTATAGTGGAGATGCCTATGTCGTCCCATCTTCGGAAGCCGCGTAGTTTATTGAGCTCTGTTAACCAGTGCCATAACGGCGTTTGCCGGGTGGGCTTCTTCTCCCATCCCATGCATTGTGTGGCCTTAGTCCACGCATTTAGCGTAAGAATCGTCGCTGGGAGGAGCGGTTCCCGTCTAGTGCCCCCATAGAGATAATATAGTAAGTTCTGTGTCGACAGTTTAAGCCTCTCTAGGGCATAAGTGGGGTGATCCGCCGGGGCATGTAGCCAATCATTAACCAGCACCATGTGTTCCGCCCAGTAGTAGGCCTCCAGGCTATGGAGTGATATCCCCCCACTATATTGGTGTCTTTGGAGCGTAGTCAGGGCCACTCTAGGTTGCTTACCTAGCCAGAGAAAAGTCCTCAGGTCAGAGTGGATTTTGTCCATCAACGTTGTCGGAAGCGGATAATATTCGTTCTGTAGGGCATAGAGATACTTAGGTAGGATGATCATCTTATACATGGCCGCTCGACCTAGAAGTGTGAGTGGGAGCTGTCTCCAGCGGTCCACATCTGCCGCGGAGTTCATTATGATCCGCTCCAGGTTCTTTTGGAATGATAGTGTCTTATCAAGGGTGATGTATATCCCAAGATACTGGAAGCCCTCCACCGTCGTCAGTAGTTGCCACGGCAGCCTCCCCCATCGGTCTCGTCCCCCAGGGTTGTAGAAGATCGATTTGTGCCAATTTATTGTGTATCCCGCTCGTCCACCATATTGCTCTAATTCCCGGAATAGCTCCGGGACAGTGGTCTCTGGTTTCGTAATATACAAAAGGAAATCATCTGCATAGAGGGATATCTTTTCTTGTGTGGGTTCTGTGTCAATTCTTTCAAAACCGGAGATGCCCTCATTTTGTCTGATTCTGGCTGCAAGTACCTCAATAGTGAGGGCAAAGAGGAAGGGAGACAAGGGGCAGCCCTGACGGGTCCCTCTCTGGATCTGGAATTCACGCGATAGCCTCCCGTTCACCCTCACCCTGGCTCTTGGTGCAGTGTAGAGGAGGTTCCACCTCTGGAACCTAGGGCCAAAACCACATTTTTGCAACACAGCATAGAGGAACGGCCAGTGGACCGCGTTGAAGGCTTTCTCAGTGTCAAGGGAGAGAAACCAGTTTGGGTCGTTTCTTCCCCTCACTTCCTGCAGCCAATTTTGAGTACGTCTAAGGTTCAGTCTGGTTGCAGGAAGCCCGTTTGGTACAGATGTATAAGGTCTGGGATCACCGACCTCAGGCGGAGCGCCAAGATAGTCGCTAGAAGGTTCACTTCCGTGTTCAGGAGGGAGATGGGGCGGTAGGATGCACAGTCCTCTCGCGGTTTGCCCTCTTTATGTATCGGGACTTTGTTTGGTGGAAATGCCCTCATATTCCTTGGCTTTAAGAATGCCACACCAGAATTGACAGAAATTGCAGTGGGTGGGTGGCCTCTTGTTAAGCTCTCCATCATCCTTGCAAAAAGCAAGAAGGCCTTTGCATACTACTAAGGTGGACAGGGCCATATTGGAATACTTGTTGCAATTTAAAGGGAGAACCATGGACTCTGCTCTCACCAGGTAAGGACCAGAAAGCACACACTCATCACGGTCACTGCATATGCCTCCAATAGCTGCATTCCCCACCACAAAGTATTTCAGTTCATCTTTCAATATGGAATTACTGAGAAAACAAACTTGCTTTGCCTTTGTTAACCACTGAGTTGCTATGCTTATATGTGTAAGTGCTTTCTGTTGAGGTTTAATTGTTTTGAAATGAGCTTCAGGGCTAGAACAGCAGCGTGACCCCCCTCTCTTGTCTGATTTAGGCCCCATAGACCCCAACCCCGGGGAACAGCCAAAGTTGAATGGGGTCAGGGGCCATGATGCCCCCCTCCCATACAGGTTTCATCCCCATTGAGCACATCCCCTGGGCCTGGCCACATTTCCAAGAGGAGGGTGACATGTTATTCCTTTTCCTGAGTGCTGATTATGGCCCAGGGCACCCAGTCAGTACTGTTGGGACACACGGGGGATTCTGAATGCCCCCACGGTCCCTGTCGGCTCTCCACCTCCAGCCAGAACTATAATTGCTCTCACACACAGGGAGCTGCTAAACATTCAGCTCACTCTGTATAACAGCAATAGTTTTGTCTGTTTCCCTGCCTGCATGACAGCGAGCGGGGAAACAGACAAAAACTCAGCTTCCTGCAAGTGAGAGCACTTTAACAGCTCCCGCTTGCTACCCCTCCCTCATCTATTTTAAGTGTTGGCCCTGAGGAGGTGGTGGTCCTTGGGCCATGGGAGGTCTGTGTGGCTCCAGCTAATTATTGGTTTTTAGCCCTGGAGAGGTGGTGGTTCCCAGGGCTCTAAAGAGACGATTGGAAAGGGGTCTATGCAGCCCCCCTCTCATTTTATAATAAAGCCCCGGGGAAGTGGTGGTCGCCGGAGCTAAAAAGGTCCTAGGACGGGGTGCCATACGCCCCCTCCTTTTAGTTACATGCCCACATACCCCAGGGACATGGCCCAGCTGGGGACTCAAACAACAAGTACCAGTGACCACGCTTGTTGTTTTTTGCAATTTTGCTACAAATTCACTGATCGACCCGCAATTTAGCACAACATTGCAAAACATTTTTTTAACCCCCAGCATGGGTACCTGTGGGACCCCACCTCCCCACTTAGGGGGAAAGGGTATTCCTACCCTCCCCCCTTTTTAAAAAAAAAATCTATGGTGGGACTCAAGATGGCTGCCAGCACTTCCCAGTTGAAGTGTTTGTAGCCAATCAGATTTCAGCACAGGGGCTGTCAGATATGCGGATAATCCATGCCCCTAGATATACAAATTTAGTTACTGTTTAATATTTCTAAAACTTCTGAACGGATTTACACCAAATCACAAAAAGGCCTCTTTCTGGACCAAAAGCTAGCTTTCTGCCAAATTTTGTGAAATTCCGTCTGGTGGTTCGGCCTGTAGTCCTGTTCAAAATCCATATAGGAATTAACATGGGGGAAAACGTATTTTGGGACCCCCCCCTTTTTCTCTGGCCCCACTTAACAAATCACTCAGAAACTTTCAAGACAGTAGCTGAAGTGAGTGGTATACTAATTTTGTAAAGATTCGTCAAATAGCACCAAAGTTATTGGCAAATCAAAAAATGCTTTTCCTATTAAAACTAGATCCTACCTATAGCTACCTACTGGCGACTGCCAGTAGGTTATATATATATATATATATATATATATATATATATATATATATATATATATATATATATATATATATATATATATATATATATATATATATATATATATATATATAAATATATATATATATATATATATATATATATATATATATATATATATATATCAACATTTTAAAGGGTGAACTTGTGCCCTTCCCAATTAAAAAATACTCGGGTGGGGCAGGGACTGTGGGGACGGCACACTGGAGGGTGTGTGGCCCTCTCCCCTGAGCAGTTAAAAGACCCCAAGGAACATGATCGCCTGGGTCCAACCATATATTTAACTGGGGCCAAGGAAGCACTCAGCCCCCTTCCTGAGTCATTTTCTGGTGACCAGGACCCCTTCGCCCTAGGCCCACAGTTTATTTATTGATAGAGAGGGAAGCTGAGCCTGACTCCCCAAACAATTGTTTGGCCCAGGGGACACCATCGCCCAGGGCCCAACACATTACAGTGTCCTCAGGACACTGTTCGTGTATATTATAAGGTTTTGTTTTGCCCTTGCACCACGCAAGTGGACGCAAGACCATCTTGTGTGGCCCTTAGTTGCTTGATAAATCTAGAGCAGGCTTCTCCAACAAGTAGCATTATCTACTGGTAGCTCTCCAGCTACCTATAAGTTGCTCCCCTGTGTGTAGCCCAATCTACTAAATTAGGTTTTTCTTGGCGGAATGTATTAACGTTTGGATACCAAGGTTGAGAAGTATGTATTTGAGATGTAAATGTAAATGTCCAGTATTTGTAAAGTGTAAACAATTACCCGAAGGTGTCAAGGCTCGGAGCCTTCAGGAAGATTAAGCGAGCTACTGCCCAGAGTCACATGTTGCTGGGCAGACCCTTGCCGCCGGAGCCGGGGATCGAACCGTGATCTCCAGCGTCCAGCGACAGTCACCCTGGCGTCTGCGCCACACCTCTTCCACTTAAAAATGTGTGTATTTTTAGTACTCCTAAGCTGATGTATGGAGGAAATATGGTTGAATTTACAAAATATATTTAAAGCTGCTATTTGAGTGATAAATAATTTGGCACTGGGGAGACGTATTACTAATATATTACCTTGGTCTCAGGGATGGGGCAGCATGACTATTTTTGAGTGTCCATGTAAGGTGTTCCAGATTGACAAATCCTTTTTTGGATTTCTGCTTGCAACCCTCCCTGTTGCACTGAGATGATCACCAATGGTATTTTTGCATAGGTGTACACTAATGTTATCTTATGTGATATGGTCACCATTACAGCACTTCAACACTAATAAAATTAGTAGCTCCGAATAATTTTCATTGAACATACCTAGCTCTTATTAAAGAAATTTGGAGAACCCTGATCTAGAGCAACACAGCGCAGCACAAATCTGCTGCATTGTGTTACTCTGCGGGCAGCAAAAAATGAAATTTGTGGATGGAATGCTTGAATTAATCACAGCCACTGGGGATCCCTCGGGCGACAACCCAATCCATAATTCTTTTCCCACCATGTCACCTGAGTTAGAACCCAGCCATATGCAAATCAGCTTTATCTCTGCTCCTCATGGGAATAGTGCAACCTGACCTGCCAGGCCAGGTCTTCCCTAAGCCAGAATGCAAGCAACCCAGGACTGGTTTTGCCCTTATTATGGGCTACAGCCAGGTATAGCTTGATTCCAGTGGCACAGTGAGCATGGGACCCATGTCTGGGCATACCCGTCACACTTAGGGCCTCAAAAATCAAATTGATGGATGGAATGCTTAAATTAATTAGGTCTAGGTGTCACAATCCGCTCCGCTCGTGGAGTTTGTGGAATTCAAGCACTCCGCACTTTGTGGAGGAGTGCTCAGTTCCTGAATTCGCCTTCCCAAGCATGAAGCAGAGTTTTTTCCGCTTGCGTGCTTGAGTCTTGTTATGGCACTCACCACAATAATTTCCAACAGCTTGCGAGCCCACACGAGACATTACACATGGCTTCTGGCATGGGTCCCATATTCTTCATGCCACTGGAGTTAAGCTAGCCTGGCTGATGAGGAGTAAAACCCCAAAACCGGTCCCAGGATGCTTGTTTACGGTCCCGGGAGAACCTTGCCTGGCAGTTCGGGCTGGACTGTTCCCATGGGGAGCATGGTCAAGACTGATTTGCATTTGGCTGGGTTTAAGCTGGAACGGCATAGAGAGGAAAAAATTATGGATTTAGGCCCAGATCTCTGTACTGGGGTGAATGTTTGAAATTGTTCAACATTCTTTCCTGTTCTTTTTGCATATATATATTACAAGCATTTTGGGTTTTTTTGCGCCTCCAGTAGGTTTCTTCTCATCCTCCCATGTAAACATCGGGAATTATTGATTTTTTTAATTATAATTTCTATTTTATTTTTTATTTTAATTTTTTTATTCTTTTTTTTATTGATTTTTTATTTGACTTAATTGTAATTATTTTGGTTTACTTATTTATGTTAGTTTTTTTTATTTACACGTTTTTAATTTACTTCTTTCACCTCATTTTGCTTCGGTTGATCGATTGATCGATCCATTGATCAACCCATCCACCATAGGCACACAGCCACGCAACAGCATTCAGTTTTTTTAAACTCTCGAAAAAAAGAAGGCATATTCAGCAACATACTGACCACCTGCAGAAGAATCTGCACTTATATTAGCCATCCTTTTAAAGCCTGTAAGCAGTTGCCAATTATTCAGCGTGCTAATAGAGCCAAAACCCTGATACAGGAGATGCCAACATGTTGGAACTCGACCTAGTACATGTTGCAATGTCTTTTTGAGCAGTACAAACAAATGAATGACTATGTCATTCAAAATGGAGTGGATTCAGTTGGGAAAGCTATGACCATGGATGGAAAAAAATGGGCTTACAGATGCTATTTCCTTTTGAGGTTTTCACACTGGAAGATAGCAAGGAGGACAGTACGATGGGGAAGCTATCCCATTGTTGCATCTCCTACAGGAACACCTATAGAAGGAGTCCGAAAGGTTAACCCCTGAAGGTGTAAACAAAAACACAGAAGCGGATGCCTTCTTTGAGAGCTTACTCTTCCAATTGGCTTCCAATGCTTGGCTGCAAGAGAACATCATCTTGTCCAAAGAGTACATCTGTGCTACATGGCTTTATCCATGGTGCAAAATAAATGTGCCCATTTTCATTTCTTTTTCTATAGGGGATGTTTCAAAACTCAAGAGGTAGATTGTTGAGCAAGCCAAAGACCTACAAGAACAATGGTTGGAACTTATATTCCGACCCCGCAGTTCTGGGGTTCCGCTTTTAACTTTCAGAGAGTGCAGTCTTGTCTCATATCAACCAACAACACCATCAACCAGTACACCAGCAATAACAGCAACAGAAGGACCAGACCCGACCTCTGCATTGTATTTGTTTCAATTATAAGGGCTTAAGTCCAGTGCAGAGGCAATGGCAAAAGATGTAAAGCAAGTGGCAGCACCTATGACCATCCAGAGGATGCTCCAGGAGTATCTGGATGATCCAAAAGAGGTCTATGTGGATCAAAACCCATTGATGTTCTGCCTGGCCAGAGCTCAGCAGGCTGGCAATAAAGTATCTGTCTTGTTGCCAGTGTGTCTGCTGAGCATGTGTTCAGTGCAGCTGATGCAGTTGTTACAGTTAGAAGGGCCAGTCTCTCACCTCAAAACGTGGAAAGATTGAGTATTTTCAAATCGAATCAACATTTCATACCACACAATTACACCGTTCCTGAAACAGTGCAGGAGGAGGAGGATTGGTCAGAATGAAGTGTGTTAGCTGACCAACTTCTTGGTGGCCCACCTGAGTTTCGGGACAAACTCTACTTCCTGGACTGAGTATGCCAGTGCTACCATAGACCTTCTCATTGAAATTCTTTCATTCCAAAAAAAAGAAAAATAGCAAGTGCAACATTATGTTTGTGTCAGATTTATATGGTGCTCCACCATTTTTTATTCACATATAATGCCGGATTGCAGTTGGACAAGTGTGCAGTGAGGACGCCTCCACAATTCCTTCATGACATTGGAGACATACAATCCACCCCCAGGAAGCTTTACAAGAAGAAAGGAGAATTACAAATTTACGGGTCATGTGCATTACCTACAACTGTGGGAAGCACAAAGTGTTTCTTAAATACCCCTCACACACCAAAAGGGCCCTTGGTATCCTGCTTCATCATAGGGGTCTTCCCGCGCCATTGCGGGTTGGGGTGTGCTA
Organism: Lissotriton vulgaris; assembly: GCF_964263255.1. Lineage (NCBI taxonomy): Eukaryota > Metazoa > Chordata > Amphibia > Caudata > Salamandridae > Lissotriton > Lissotriton vulgaris. Next base: position 1,255,383,689 of record NC_141696.1, read on the forward strand.
TGACATACGACTACATGGGGGCACTGATGTCACGACTATGTGTGGTGTAGGACTGAGTGAAAAGGGTCAGGAGTGAATAGGAAAGTGAGTTTAAAAAATACCTAGCTCTTGTGGATTAGAATATTTTAATATTCCATCAAGCAGGTATTATTAAAAAGGTGAGTCGGAGGTCTGTTGCTTCAATGTGCAAAGCCTCCTGTGTGTGTCAACATGTTTCGAAGCAAGCTGCTTCTTCTTCAGGACAATTTTCAGATCCCTTTTGCTATCAAAAAACTATGTTGAGAAATTTCCAAAAATGATAATGTTATAGAATGGTATACGTATGTGTAGTTAATATTATGTGACAAACAAGACCGATTCGTCTTAGTCATATATACAACACCCATGGTAATTCCTAGTTGGCAATTTGTTAGTGGATGTAACAATCCCCCATGAGCCTTAGAACGAGGGGGAACCATGTGCCAGTATCGCACTACGATCTGGGACGCTGTCCTACTCAGGTTCCCCTCCTCGCTGCTCCGATGGGGCATTGTTACATCCACTAACAAATTGCCAACTAGGACTTACCTTGGGTGTTGTATATATGACTAAGACAAATTGGTTGTGATTGTCACGTAATATTAACCACCCATACATAAAAAATTCTATAACATTATATTTTTGGGAAATTTCTCAACATAGTTTTGTGAGAGCAAAAGGGATCAGAAACTTGTCCTGAAGAAGAAGCAGCATGCTTCAAAACATGTTGACAGACACAGGAGGCTTTGCACATTGAAGCAGCATACCTCCGACTAACCTTTTTAATAATACCGGCTCATTGAATATTAACATTTTCTAATCCACAAGAGCTAGGTATTTTTTAAACTCACTTTCCTATTCACTCCTGACCCTTTTCACTCATTCCTACACCACACATAGTTGTGACATCAGTGCTCCCACGTATTCGTAGGTCGTAGTACGCCCTGTCCCTCAGGTGGTCGGGAAGACCCCTATGATGAAACAGGACACCAAGGGCCCTTTCGGTGTGTGAGGAGTATTTAAGAAACACTATGTGCTTCCCACCAGTGTAGGTAATGCACATGACCCATAAACTGTAATTCTCCTTTCTTCTCATAAAACCTCGTGAGAATGGATCCTATTGTTTATTATGCATTGCAAGAGGAGGACGTATCCACCTCCAGTGTCCATCTCTTGGACACTACCTCTTCACTCCTTATTTTGTTAAAAAGTGATTAGAGACAATCCCTCACATGCCTATCGTTTTTTGCATCACTTAGCAGGAAAGCCCCAGTAGATCGTTGATTTACAAGAGTGCCAATATCAAATTCCAATGTGTTGCCTGCATCAAAGATGCAATTGTTTACATACTATCCAACCTACCCATGATTGGATTGGAAGAGGTAACTGCAATTCCAACTGTGAGTGAGTGATTGCTAGTGATGATTGATGATTTATTTGGTAGCAGACAGTGGGAAGATGTCGGCCGGTTCGAACGCTAGGTGGGGAGCTCCGGAATGACTGCCCAGTAAAAAAGGAGAAAAACGTGGAGAAGTGCTGCCAAACTACTCTCTCCCAGCTGAATATGTACCAGTAAGACTTTCGTTAAACCTTCTAAAACGTTCTAAAAACGTTGATCAGAGTCCACAGCCGAAACAAAATAAGGAAAACTTGGTAAAAGCATTTGGTAATTCTGTCTTGAAAAGCACTAACCCTCGAGAGCTTTCTTCCTCTGGAGTAGTAACATGCCACGCCGCTTGTCTGAGATTAGCCAGGGGAGAGAAAGAGGAGGTGTTCGCATGCCGGCACCCAATCGGATGAGCTTGCCCCCTGCAGCACTATCGGATCGGTGCGCAGATCGCCGGGGAAGGTGGGGACTGGTGACGCTACCGTACGCAGGTCTGTGGAGTGCAGCGCGGGAGGCTCGCGGAGCTTGCCGGAGGGCTACAGGCAGAGTCTCCTTTCTGTTTAGAGGAAGCGAGGTCGGCGAGGGAGGAGTGAGGCGCCTATCTGAAACCAAGGACACCACAAGAGGACAGACAAAACGGCAGGCAAGTGACTCTATACAATGGTTTAAAATCAAGGGGGTGGCAAGCAGCTTAAAAGAGGTTGCCTTTGAAAAAGCCGTGTTGAATGTTAAAAATAAGGAATCCTTAGGGGACCAAGGGAGAAAAATATCTAATTCAGTGCCTGTACAAGGTGGGAGAGAGGGTGGGAGAGGCACAAGTACTCTAAATATACTTAATACGCCTACTCAGGACGTAAGGCAAGCAGAGGAAACCCCCAGTGTGCAACAGAAACAGCAGCGGATGAGCAATCCTGACAACTCTAGAGACGCAGGGAGACTTAGGGATGGAAAAGTTGTGAAGGGGAGAGACAAGAACACAAATAATTCAGACAACTCAGATCTAGAGCAAGTACACAAACTAAGAGTGGAAGTTGAGGTTGACTGCACAGAAGCAAGCACGGAGGCTAGCAGTGGTATAATAGAGGAGGGTAGAGGGGCAGCAGTACCAGCCCTTGTGGAGGAGGTACTCACAGAGGTGATAAGAGTCAGTACAATTCAGGGGAAACGCATATCAAGTTATTGCTTGAGAAACAGACAATTCCTCAAATATACAACTCCAACTGTAGCTAAACAAGCTGTTGCCCCCCGAAGCACCAAAGGAAAGTCTAATAAAATTCCTAAGTCAGACCCCAATAACTTCTATACTAAGAGGAAAACCCCTAAAGAGACAGGGAAGATCGGAGGTTCTCTAGACCCACCTCTTCGAGTCATTCCTTCTCTCAGATCCTTCTTCAGAGTCCAGGTCCAGGACCAGAGCCAAGCACTTCCCATCAAAGGGGTTCAAGAGGTTAATCTATCAGAAAGAATCGCTCCTTCCTCAATTCCCAAATTCTGCCCACTTATGGCTGGGTTCTTAAATACGAACACAATACCAGGTATGTCGGCCCTACAGGACCATATACCCTCCCCCTCTATACAGAAGGGAGAAGTGGGGATCCCACGCAAGAAAAGTTGACGACTACCACAATACAAGGGCACCATACACCCTAACTTACCAGTAGACCAACCGAGTCGACTGCATAAAGAAGACTGGTCAGGGGGAGAGCAATCTCAAACCCAAGTCCCAGAACTAACCTGAACAGAATTGATTTTGGAGAAAATGTTAGAGGAAATGAAGGCAAAATTTGCAGTGTCGGAAACAAATCAGAGTAAAATCCGGGAAGTATGTGAAGCACTAGACAATAAGATGATTGCTCTAAGTGACCGGGTCACCGTTGTAGAGTCAGTACTGGATGGCCTCTCAAAAAAAGTGGAAAGAAATGAAAAAGATATAAGGGTTCTCAAGGAAAGTGATAGAAGTACCAATGAAAAACTGGAATCTTTAGAAAACCAGGCTAGAAAAAACAATTTGAGAATACTGAATATCCCAGAAGGGAAAGAGGGGAGTGACGTAAAGAAGTTTATAGTACAGTTACTCGAGGAACACTTTCCATGGACAAGGAAGACAGGATTAGATGAAGACATTCAAAGAGTACATCGAGACCCCTTCGGTAGGAATAAAGAAAAAAAGAACCCAAGGAAAATCTTGATAAACTTCAAAACCTATACCATTAAAGAGAGAATCTTGAGTGAGGCGTTAAAAAGTGGCCCACATAGTAAAGATGATTGGACATTTAGGATCCGGTCTGATATCTCCAAAGCCACTCAAGATAGGCAATGGGAATTAGGTCAATACATGCAGGAGTTGAAAAGTCTGAGGTTCCGTGACAATTGTAAGTGGTGTTTTCGACTCACACGAATATGGTCGAGTCTAGTATCTATGAACCGCAAATGACGAGTTTAGCAAGTGTGCGCAGTTTCGCTGTGCTAACTTAAACCGTTCGTTTGTTATGTGGGTTTGTCATCTGTACCCACGGGTTCCATCTTAGATACGGCATCCATTTTGTCTCTTGCCCTCAAGTAGCCAGCGAACGGACGCTGTCCGCTTCGCGACCCTGGGACTCCCAAGATATTTGCGGAAGACACATGTTCTTTGAAAGTGTCTTTATGACGAGGGGGATGCTACTGTAAGCCAGATGGCGCCGCTCGAGGCTCATCTTGCCGCACGGGCTTATTGTCTCAGTTGTGCATCTCATTAGGCACGTCCCTTTGATGCCTGTATCTCGTGCTTCTTGACACTCCCCTTTTACACCCTTTCCGATCTCCCCACTGTCTCCGTCTTCCTCTGCACCTGTCTTCGTTCCTGTTTCGATCTACTTTACTGCTGATTGGAATTTGCTAATGGTGGGAAGATGGGTTTTTACAGTTGGGAACCGCCAAATGTTTCCGCACTTATGTTCCGGATCTTGTGTGTTTCAAAGTGATCTAAGCGACCCCTCTGAGAGCGACTTGTGGGAACCAGGTTGTAAACTATTGTGTATCATGTTATCCTATGGGTAGGAACTGTATAAAAGGAGCGATCCACAAATACAATTTGAAGCAGTCTCCCCGAACTACACTCGATGTACTTCTTGTGACTTCTGTGTTCCCTGCAGTAAATAAACCTTGACTCTTTGACGCCGAAGGAAGTGTCCCGTGTCTCTGTGATTTGTACGCCGGAGCAGGTTACCCACGAAGGTTTCAGGTGTTGTGCCCTGGCACCGCTGGGTCCAAAGAACCCAGTCCTTCAGTTGGCGCCCAACGTGGGGCTGCATCAGTGGTACCGGTCCAAGCCTGACGATCGTGAGGAACTTCGTGTGAAATCTCCGAGGGAAGGTGCACCCCGCTTCATCGATCCTGTTGTCGAAATAAGTGGCCCGAAGACTTTTCCCGCGAAGATTCCCGCCTCCTAACGGCTGCGACGGACTGCTACCCTGACTGTAGACCTGTTTTGGCGCCTGGCGTAGACCTTGGTATAGCGAGACGATTGACGGGCCTTCCTGAGGACGCCATTGATCTTTGAGTTAAGTATTTGTGGGTCGCTCCCAGAGTTCTTGGTTGTAGACACTTTAGCGAGTGTCTTTGTTGTAAACACTTTAGCGAGTGTTTTTGTTGTACACGCTGTGTGAGTGTTTTTGTCGGTGACACTTTGCTAGCGTACTTTGTTGTTGTTGTATTTGTTTGACGACTGCAGCCGCCAAAGACCGAGGGTTTTTTTCTTGCTGGGACTTGGTAAATCCCGAAATCCCGTAACCCTTGAAGTTTGTGAAACTCGGCTAGTGTGCAAGATGCCTGGTCGCAGTACTTTGTTCAGTTGCTTTAGACCTTGTGGTGCGGATTCCCTGCTGGAGGACTCGTGTCCGATACCTCCGGTTGGAACTCCTACTTATGACCTATATAGCAAACATGGGCTAGGCCCGATTGCTTTTAACGATTATTGGATCAAATATACAAAGAAAGACGGCGATCTTCGTTGGCCACCTCACGGTAGCTTCGAAGCGTCGATCTTAGATAATTTGGAAATAAAGTTGTTCGAACGTAAATCAAGGCCGGCCATGTTTGATGCCTTTCGGTTCTGGCGCAAAGAAGCCCGACAGAAAGAGATCAGACAAAATAAACGTAGTCAGCGAGATACTGTTGCTACTATAGTGAAGAAAGCTGAGCAGTTTCAGCGTGATAAGGAGGATAAGGATAAGGAAGTGTTTGAGAGATTACAGCGTATGTCCATAGACAAATGCTATCCTGTTTTGTCTACGGAGTCGGATAAGAAGGAAGAGGCAGTTGAGGATTCTTTAATGTCCTATCTTATGAAGTCGCCACCTCCGTACGTACAGGGTACCGCAGTTCCTGTGGTCCCTGCCGTACCTGCTCTCCCGCCTATTCCTCAACCTGCACCCGCTCTTCCGACTGTTCCTACTCCTGTGCCTGTGTCTATTCCTACTGCTCCTCCGCTTCCACATACTCCTACTCACACTACTGCTCCTGTGTTGTTAACCCCTGTCGTTGCTAATGTCTCTACTCCTTCTCTTGTTAGTCCTGTGTCTTACTCTTCTCCCTCTACTCGTAATCGTGATTCTCCCCTTGCGACAAACTTCTTTCAGTCGCTCGGACCTGTTTTTGGGTCTGCAGGTTCTGATGGTCCACAGAGACGTAGCCAGCTTCCTGGTAATAGAGAACGTGTTGCGCTATACAATATGGCGATGGGTTGGATGATAAACCCTGTTAGAAATCCACCTCGTGTTGTCCTCGAAACGTTTGATCAATTCAACATACCTACTCAGAGATATGTGTTTGATGAAATGTGCAAGTTCTTACATGATCAGATAGCGGCTGTTGCGCCTGACGAGGTGCTGACCGCCCTGTCTAATCTTCGGCTTCAGTTCGCAACTGGACTGATAGTCGATACTAATGTCCGACGTGCTATTGAACGGTTGCTATCTCTTCGTCCTGCTCCTATTCCTCATGCATTGTTCGTTGAGGACATTGAACAACGAGATGGGTCTGGCCAATATCCTATGCGAGAAGTTCCGCCAGTTTGGGTACCCGCTGATAATACTAATGCTAATGCTCCAATACCAGCACATTTCCAGAGAGTGTGGATACACCTCCCTTGGAAACGATCGGAAGTGCTTCAGGTGAAACAAACTTTGCCTGATCCTCGCAAAAATCCTGCGGGGTATTACAAAGAATTATCGCAGCTCGTAGACGCTACGATAATGAATCTGGCCGATATCGACATGTTGTTTGGCAATGTCGTACCGCAACCGGTATGGGCCAAGATTCGTCACCAAGATCACGCGAATGAATTAGGTGGTGATTGGGCTGCCATTACAGCGGCAGACGCTGGACAAGTGGCTGCTACTAAACCCGATCAGTTGATTGAACTTCTTCCCCAGCGAATCATTACGTTAATGAAAACGCTTATGCCAGCTATGAGGGTAAATTGGGACAAGTTGTCAGCCTGTAAGCAGAAGAAAGATGAGAGTGTTTCAGACTTCTTTACGAGGTTCGAGGAAACATTCGTCGATCATAGTGGGCAGGATATGGGTACTGAGGGTGGACAGAGGTTGTTTGTGGATAAATTTGTATCGAACTTATTGCCCGACTTGTGCAATAAATTGAAGAATTCAGAAAGTGCGTGGGCCGTTTCTACCTCAGCTCAGATATTGGCTACGGCACAATATTATGAAAATAGAGAAAAAGAGGAAAATGACCGTGCCGATAAAAAGACGAAAGAACTGAAAACTAAAGTGTTGTTACAACAAGCATATCCGCCGCGTTCTACTCAGAATGCGCCTCAGCAGAATCAGACTGCGTAATGATTCATCTTTTCAGAGATCTTCGTTGGGGTACAACCAATGTGCTTATTGTAGACAGGAGGGACACATTAAATTCAATTGTCCTGCTTTAAATGACCGTAGTGGTGGTAATTCGTCTAGAGGAGGTCGTGGTGGTTCACAGAACGCATCACGTGGTAGAGGTCGTGGTGCTCAGAACGACCGTTCTGATAACTCGTCAAATTCTAATAATTGTTTCGACCAACGTGGATCATCGCAAGGACGATCTGCGCAGTACAATGTAGACGATTATTACGTCGATCAGGGAACTGACGATAGTAATTACTAGGACAGCCAAAGACAAGGAGAGGGAGTGGTATCAGTTCCGGTTGATCAGAGAGGGCCTTACGTCGCAGTTGCTACATCGGGCGTCGTTGAGCCTTTTCTGTTGGACACTGGTGCAGCGAAAAGTTCTATCATGCATTCGAAACTCCCTGGCGCACCTTTGTCTGGCTTAACAAATGTATCTGTTGGATTCTCTGGCGCCCCCGTTAGCAATCCAGTTTCGCGCCCTTTGCCCCTCAAAATTGGGACTCGTAAGCTCGAAGCTCCGTTGATTTTAACCACTGGTTGTGGTGAAAATCTTTTGGGTCTGGATTTGCTTAAACGCTTGTATGCGACTTTGTATTGTTCTCCTGCGGGTGTAAAGCTTGCGTTCGGAGAGAAAGTAGTCTCTCCCATGTACTTGTCCCTCGATAAGCTTCCACCGGAATTGGATTCTCTTCCTGCATCTTTGTGGGCGACGGGTCCAAACGACGTGGGCCTACTTGATATCTCCCCTTATGTTGTTCAGTTGAAATCGAATGTGCGATTGCCACGTATTCCCCAATATCGTATCTCCCTGGATGGTGAACGAGCTTTGTTAGCGATCATCTATGATTTGATCGAGAAAGATGTCATTGAAGAAACTCGGGGAAACGTGTGCAATAGTCCTGTACTGCCCATTCTTAAACGTACTGATCCTACCAAACCGCCTGTTTATCGTTTTGTTATTGATTTACGGGAGGTGAATAAAATTGTGGTTCCTCAATTCCCTGTTGTGCCTGACATTACGGCGCTACTGACTCTGATTCCAGCTACGGCTTCATGGTTTTCGGTGATTGATTTGAAAAATGCGTTTTTCAGCATCCCGATTGCCGAAGAGAGCAGGGACCTTTTCGGTTTCTCTCTTGGTGGACGTAGCTTCCGGTTCAAACGCGCTCCTCAGGGCTACTGTGAAAGTCCATCGATTTACAGTCAAGCTTTGAAGGGTCAACTAGATGCGTTTCGGTTGCCGGTTGGTGCGGCTTTAATACAATACGTCGACGACTTATTGGTGGCTGCTGATACTCAGGACATTTGCAAAATTGCTACAGTGTCGTTGCTGCAACATCTCTGTGAGTTAAATCACAAGGTGTCACCTTCTAAACTCCAATATTGTTGTCAAGAAGTAACCTATCTAGGTCACTTATTGTCAAAGGAGGGAAGGAGATTGACCCCAGAGAGAATTGCAGCGATTGCGCGCATGGCTGTGCCACAAACCCAAAGAGATGTGCGTGCCTTTCTAGGTATCACATCGTACTGCAGGCAGTGGATTCCTAATTTTTCATTGCTAGCGAAACCATTGGTGGCTCTTACGTGCAAGGATGTTTCGACTCCTTTACCATGGACGGAAGAATGTCAGAAACGTTTTTCTGAATTACGTGATTCATTGTGTTCGGCCCCTGTGTTAGGTACCCCTGATTACAGCAAGCCGTTCACGTTATATGTTCACGAGAGGGAAGGTTGTGCTTTAAGCGTCTTAACGCAACCTTTTGGTGGTAAGCAACGTCCATGTGCATATTTTTCCTCGACCTTAGACCCAGTAGCTAGAGCATTGCCGAGTTGTTTGAGAGCAACTGCGGCAGCTGCGGTCTCCATCCGACAATCAGCAGGATTGGTCATGGATAATATGCTTACGGTGATGGTTCCGCATGCAGTCGATACTCTTTTGAACCGTACGAAAACTCAGCACTTGACGAGTGCGAGGTTATCTGGGTACGAATTGACGCTCTTGGCAAGCCACATTCAGATAAAACGTTGTAATGTCCTAAATCCGGCAACTTTGTTACCAATTAGTGCAGAGTCAGATGTAGTAGCAGAACATGACTGCTACTTGCGTACAGAGGAGGAAACAAAAGGTCGTGTGGACCTTAAAAACACCCCATTGGAAGACCCGGATGGCACCCTGTATGTGGATGGGTCATGTTTTAAATTGCCGAATGGTGATGTGACTACTGCTTATGCTGTGGTGACATTGAATACTGTTGTTGAGACTGCGAGATTGAGTCAGAATTCTGCCCAAGCTGCAGAGCTGATCGCTCTTACTAGAGCATGTGTATTAGCAAAAGGTAAACGTGTGAATGTGTACACCGATAGTCAGTATGCTTTCGGTGTAGCGCATAGTTTCGGACGATTGTGGCGAGAACGTGGTTTCTTGACGTCACATGGCACGAAAATACAGCATGGCCAGCTTGTGAACGATCTTTTGGATGCATTGACTTTGCCTGCTCAAGTTGCAATTGTTAAATGTAGTGCGCATCGTAAGGTGACGGATGATGTTGGTCGTGGTAATGCGTTTGCAGATGAGATTGCTAAGGAGACTGCCCGGAACCTTAGCACTCGAATGTATGTGACGAATTCGGTTAGGTGGCCTACAGAATCAAGTATGTGTGAGAATACTATAGAGAGTGTGAAAGCAATTCAGAATGAGGCCACCGACACTGAAAAGATGAAGTGGAAAGAAAGTACGGGAAGGTTGGATGTGAATGGTTGCTGGATTGATTTGTCAGATCAGAAAAGATGGATGTTGCCTGATGCGTATGTACTGGCCGTTGTGCAAATGGCACATGGGTTAGCACATATTAGCGCGAAAGGTATTTGCAAGTTGTTGGCTGATGTGTGGAAGAATGATGGAATTACTAAGTGTGCTGAACGTTTGGTGAAGAATTGTATGGTGTGTATAATGTACAATCCTGGCAAAGGAACCCCAACTCCCCCTGGCAGTTTTGCTCCCCCTTCGTATCCCTTTGAGGTGATCCAATTGGACTTCATCCATATGGAGCGATGCAATAACCTGAAATACGTTTTGGTTGTGGTTTGCGCATTCTCCCGATGGATCGAGGCCTATCCCCTCAAAGATAATACTGCCTTGTCTACTGCGAAAATCCTACTGAAGGAATACTTTCCTCGGTATGGAATGCCTAGAGTCGTGTGGTCAGATAACGGAAGTGAGTTTGTTGGAAGTGTGATGAGGAGTGTGTGTAAGGGCCTTGGAATTAATCAGAAATTCCATAGCGCCAATCATCCCCAGTCAGCTGGATTGGTTGAAGGGTACAATGGCACCCTTAAACTGAAATTAGCGAAGATCCAGGCTACGACTGGACTTTCGTGGCCTGACGCTTTGCCTCTAGCATTACTGTCAACTAGGGCGACTGTACACTCCCGAATAGGGCTTAGTCCCTATGAAATAGTGTTCGGCCGTCCTGCGAATGTGTGGGGGGTTCCTAGGCCAGGTATGTTTGTTGATCTTGAGTACCCGATGTTGATTGACTACTTACATGACTTGACTGCTAAACTGAGGTTAATTCATCAACAGGTTTACGACGCCTTGCCGACGCAGACGGAGGGTCCAGGCCACCAGCTCCAGCCTGGTGATTGGGTTGTCACCCGAAATTTTTCGCGCAAGAAGAATCTGGACCCCCGCTTTGTTGGACCTCACCAGGTGCTTTTGGCCACGAGGACTGCCGTTCGTCTTGAGGGACGGAAGAACTGGGTACATGCTACCCATTGTAAGCGAGTCCCTATTCCTTTGCCGGCAGACCCGTGGGTGAGGAAAGGCATTGCGTCAACAGAAGCAGCGACATTGCCGGCGTTTGTACCTTTCAGTGACGCACAACTTGTTGGTGAACACTCAGCGCAGCAGAAAGCCATTGTTGGAACATTGTCAGCAAGAGACTCAAGACCAGACCAACGAACTGATCAGCAGGACGCTGTCTCTTCGACAGATCCTTTGTTTGACGAGCAGACACGTCCTGGGAAACATCGATATTCTTTGCGTTCTCATACTAAGGACAAATAAATTTTTTTTTGCTTGCTTTGTTGAAATTGATAACTGCAATATCTTCGTTTCCCATGATCAACTTTGAACATTCGTATCATTGAAAATTGTTTTGTATATATATATATATCAAGCTTCTTCCTTGTATCTTTTTCCTTCCACAGCTGAATTATTGTGCTAAATAAATACATATTGTGTATTGAGGGCCGTAGGGCCGCGCGCGTACTTCCTTCTGGACAGTAGGTCTTGACGCTAGGTTAAAGGCCGTCGGTTCCTAGGAACTCCTGGGAATTGACTATTGCTGCACAGAACGGAGTGCGTCAAGAAACGTTGCGGACGGTCATAGGGAAATGGCATTTTCAAAGCTGAACGATTTGGAAGGAACACAGGCGTATAGAGTCAAACTGCAGAAACTTAGTCGTACGAAATGTTTTGTATCTCAATTGTTTGTATTGTTTTTAACTGCTTCTGCATTTTTGGCGGGTGGGGTGTATTACACTATGTCTTACTTCTTACTTCCTACCCCTACTCCTACTCCTTACCCTAACATTACTTCTACTGCTTCTCCTCATTCCTTTCATATGTTACCAGAACACGAACAGGCTAGACGTGTAGAATTCCGCAACAATTCCTTTATCCAGCTCCTCCATCAGCATCAGTTAGTGGTTAACACTACTAATTGTTGGGTGTGTGGGTTGATGCCACATACTACGGGTAAGGGAATTCCATATCTGGTGTTACCGTATAGTTCCCAAGGGTCAGCTCGAGCATACCAAACAATGCTTCGAAGCGCACTAGGTTTCCACCCCTCTCCAGAACGTTCCCCCAAACCGGGTCCTACCTCATGGCAGTGGGTGGTATCGATGATAATACAGGATTTGGAAGATGAGATCTATGATGCTTATCTCATCCCTAAGGCAGAGGTACAAGCCTATAGGGCACCGAATAGAGGGGAATATAGTACGTTCACTAATGAAAAGCAGCTTAAAAGCTCGTCTCCAATATGGGTCGTACCCCACACTGGTAATCTTTGTCTTGTGGGTCGTGGCTCGCAAGCCTCACTTGGAGTAAGTGCTTGCACTGAAAGTTACGTTCTGTCAATGTCCCCGATCCCTGTGCTTCTGGCTGCCAAGGGTACGTACTTCATCTGTCATGATCGTGCATACACATGGTTGCCCGCAGACTTCATGGGCTCATGTTTTGTTGCAAATCTGTTGCCTCCGACGTTTACTGTAGATGCCGATTATCATAAGACTAGAGTTGTACGAGGCGTAATTAGTGAAGAGGATACTGCCGGTCAAGAGGCAGGAGACTTTTTCAAGGGTTTCCTCCCGTTTTGGGGACCTATGGTTAATAGTAGGAACCTGAGACATTTGACTCGAGTGGTAGAATCGACAGCTAACATTACTGCCAGTGCCCTTGGTAATATCACCACAGAACTTCAGGCGGAGAGACTTATGACATTACAAAACCGTATGGTTTTAGATGTTGTCTTAGCAGATCGCGGTGGGGTATGTAAAGTGATCCATTCGAGCTGTTGCATTTTCATTCCAGATAATGCTCCTACTGTCTATCAAGCCATCTCGAAGTTGCACAAGATCTCCGAATCCATACACGTGGATGTAGGGGATTGGACGCTACTTGGTTGGTTTTGGGGCCTGGTGTCGACTTGGGGTTGGAAGATTCTGACGATCATCGGGGTTGTGGTAGTGTTCCTGTTCACGTGTTGCCTTTGTGTGCAGTGTGGTCCTGCCTTATGTGGCCTCTGTGCTACAACGTGTATGAGACAACCATCTGTTACCAAGGGGACTCGGTTGGACAGAGCTATGCTACAACGACATCTTGATGGTCTGATGAATATCGAGTATGATTCCGACTAGTGCTTGCCTACATGAGGGCAAAAGGAGCGTCTGAGGTTCCGTGACAATTGTAAGTGGTGTTTTCGACTCACACGAATATGGTCGAGTCTAGTATCTATGAACCGCAAATGACGAGTTTAGCAAGTGTGCGCAGTTTCGCTGTGCTAACTTAAACCGTTCGTTTGTTATGTGGGTTTGTCATCTGTACCCACGGGTTCCATCTTAGATACGGCATCCATTTTGTCTCTTGCCCTCAAGTAGCCAGCGAACGGACGCTGTCCGCTTCGCGACCCTGGGACTCCCAAGATATTTGCGGAAGACACATGTTCTTTGAAAGTGTCTTTATGACGAGGGGGATGCTACTGTAAGCCAGATGGCGCCGCTCGAGGCTCATCTTGCCGCACGGGCTTATTGTCTCAGTTGTGCATCTCATTAGGCACGTCCCTTTGATGCCTGTATCTCGTGCTTCTTGACACTCCCCTTTTACACCCTTTCCGATCTCCCCACTGTCTCCGTCTTCCTCTGCACCTGTCTTCGTTCCTGTTTCGATCTACTTTACTGCTGATTGGAATTTGCTAATGGTGGGAAGATGGGTTTTTACAGTTGGGAACCGCCAAATGTTTCCGCACTTATGTTCCGGATCTTGTGTGTTTCAAAGTGATCTAAGCGACCCCTCTGAGAGCGACTTGTGGGAACCAGGTTGTAAACTATTGTGTATCATGTTATCCTATGGGTAGGAACTGTATAAAAGGAGCGATCCACAAATACAATTTGAAGCAGTCTCCCCGAACTACACTCGATGTACTTCTTGTGACTTCTGTGTTCCCTGCAGTAAATAAACCTTGACTCTTTGACGCCGAAGGAAGTGTCCCGTGTCTCTGTGATTTGTACGCCGGAGCAGGTTACCCACGAAGGTTTCAGGTGTTGTGCCCTGGCACCGCTGGGTCCAAAGAACCCAGTCCTTCAAGTCTAGGGGCCACGGTTCAATTGAAGTTCCCCGCCGCACTTCGAATTATGTGGCGAAATAAAATGCATAACATAAGGGAACCTGCTGAAGTGGCCCATTTCCTGGAACAGATGAAGGATCAAGTGAGAATGCAGTCTGGGCCGGAGTTTGGGTCCAGCTCTAGGTCTGGTAGCTGATTTCTAATCCCGGCAGGAGAGATGAGAGTCAAGTACTGTAGGAAAACAAGGAGGTTAAGAAAATAGTAATTAGCGCAATGGGAGATTATACTCGGAACTGTTCTTATTGGAAATGAAAAAGGAGCATCTAGTATAAAAAAAAAGTGGGCAGTAACGGAGCTCAAAAAGGGCTAATAATGCAGCCCAGGAGGGAAAGAAGGGAGGCTTCCCAAGGGAGGTTGTTTTTACATCACAAACATTTTAAAAATATAAAAATATGCACGAGGGTGGGGAGAAAATTAGGAAAAAAATGGAAAAAACCCTCAAAAGGCAGAAAAGGAGTTATCAGAGCTTGCGAAGTATAGGTCTAGGGAGGACATGGAAAAACCGCATGTCAGAGAAAGAGGATATGATGAGGAAAAACGTTAACATACTATCTTGGAATGTGAATGGGCTAAGGCTCCCAAGTAGAAGGCGAAGAATTCTTGAATATCTGAGGGTGGCAGACTGTGAGATCGTAATTCTACAAGAAACGCACTTGTTGAAGATGGAATGGGAGGATATCATAAAAAAAATTGAATTGGGTGGATTGTTATGTATGTACAGATCAGGAATGCGTGGTAAAGGGAAGAGCGATAATCTTCAAGAAAACCATAAAAGTAAAAATTGAAAAGACTGAACTGGATAAAATAGGGCAGATGGGCAATCACCAGGGTAAGAATTTACAACGCACCTTATACAATAGCGGGTTATTATGGACCTAATTCTGATGACCATTCTACCCTACAGAGCTTGTATACTCACCTCTTATCGTGTGCATCCCCAGTGATCTTGGGAGGGGACTTTAATCTGATTCCGGACCTTAAGGTAGACCGTCAACCCCCCTTGAATCAGGTCAATCTTCCTAAAATGCAGGAGTGGTTGGGGATCTATAAAAGAGATCTAGGTTTGACAGACTTTGGAAAGAGAAGGGGTATAAAAAACACCCCTTTACTTCAAAAATAAAAGATTTGGAATAAAATCTCGAATCAATTTCTTGTTAACAGATAAAGCACTGGCAGATAAAATATTCAAAGTTGAACACTTGCCTGCCATACTGTCGGACCACTCAGCCGTGCTACTAAAGACCCAACTGGGTAGTCAGCAGCTGGAAGTAAGATGGACAGTGGACCGCACCATCTTTAATGATCCCCAAAACACCAAGAAACTCAAACTAAAATCAACAGAGTACTTTGAGAATAATAAGGGGGATGTATCCCCGCAGATTACATGGGATGCATATAAGGCGCTTATAAGAGGAAGGATTCTCAGTTTTTCTGCATACAAAACAAAAAAATCAAAACAAGAGATAGGTAGGTTGGAAACTAGCATCAAAAATCTAGAGCCATTAAGAGGAAGAGGCAGATCTTGAAACAAAAAGGAAGTTGGAAGAGGATAAGGGGAGGCACGAAGAACAGTTAACAGGAGAATTAGAGAGTAGACTCAGAGAGAGATGGGAGGCAAGCAAGCTGGCGCATTACGAGTATGGGGAGGGGTGCAGCAAACTGCTTGCGTAGAAAATAAAGACGGATGCTAGTAGAAATAAGATACACAATATTTTACCACAGGATGGTTCAGATATTAGCTCAGAAGTAGTAGTATTAAGGAGAGAATTCGTAGACTTTTTTTCCCTGCTATACACCGAGGATTCTGCCCCTCTAAGTGGGGAGTTAAATAAGTACCTTGAAAACCTGGAATTACCAGTATTATTATATCTGGAACAAGAAGAATTAAATGCCCCAATTACGAAGGAGGAGGTGGAAGAGGTACTGAAAGGCCTGAAGAGGGGCAAAGCAGCAGGGCCAAATGCTCTTCCAAATGAACTCTACATTAAACTCAGCGAGGTCCTATCCTCCCCGCTCACAAACTTGCTAAACAAAATCTATCTAGAGAAGGAGAGACTTCCTGACTCGTAGAATGACGCCATGATAAATATTTTGCTCAAGCCCGGTAAAAATCCTGCTACATGCGAATCTTATCGTCCTATAAGCTTACTTAATTGTGACTATAAGATCTTTACACAAATTTTAGCAAAAAGTTTTGGCAAAATTGCAGGTAAACTGATGAAAGAAGATCAGAAAGGGTTTGTAGGAGGCAGACACCTTCAGGAATTTTACTCATGTGCTCATTGGGTCAATAGATATAGCGATAAGCAAAAAAAAAACCTTAACAATAATAACGCTGGACGCGGCTAAAGCGTTTGACAGAGTGAACTGGGTGTTCCTAAATGCAACTCTAGAAAAATATAAACTAGATAAAAATTTTCAGGAAGTTGTTAAAGAATTATACCAAAAGCAAAGATCCTAATAAATTGGAGTTTAACAGAAAGTATAGATATAAATAGGGGGACTAGACAGGGATGCCCCCTCTCGCCACTACTGTTTAATCTATACATTGAGCCGTTGGTGCATAGGCTTAGATCTAATCTGGAAATAACCCCGTTCAAATATAACGGACGGGAAAAGAAAATAGCTTTGTATGCAGACGACCTGATGATTTTCACGGATAATTACGTAGGATCAATTAAAGCTATTGAGGAAACCCTAAATGACTTTGGTAAAATATCCGGCTATCAAATCAATCAATCAAAAACAGAGATAATGAGCTGGAACTGTCAAATAAATTGCATTTACAGCAGGGAGAAAATCAGATATCTAGGGATAGAGTTGACTAAAAGTCTAGATAAAATAACCAAGACAAATCTGGACGGGATATTAGCGGAATTAAGAAAGTTGCTGAAGGCGTTGGGAGGCCTCCCTCTAACCTTTTTGGGCTGATCTAATTTGATTCAAATGGCTATTCTCCCGAAATTTAAATTTGTATTTAGTGCAATCCCTCTAGAATTTAAGAGAGACACTCTGAAGAAAATACAAGGTGAATTAACAAACTTCATCTGGGCTTCTAAAAGTTCTCGTATTGCATGGGGAAAACTTCGGAGAAAAAAATCAGAAGGAGGAATTGCTAGCCTTGACCTAATTGAATATTACAGAGCCTTCCAATTTAAGTACATCAGGGTTCTACTAGGCAATCAAGATGTGTATCCTGAACACCTCAAATCAATGACCATCAATATTGGTCACTTCCTGTACAAATTTGGTCACCCAAAGTACTTTAAAAAAATAAAACTGAAGATGTTAAAATCAGCAGCCAGACTATAGTATCAGATCAGGAGTACTCTCAATATCCCGTACTATAGTGAGTTTGCGCCTATATGGGACTCCCCAGGAACTCTGTCTTAAAGATAGTTTGACAAAGCCACTTAAAACATCAGGTTTTCAGGTCTGGGGCCAATTAAAAGCTAAGAATACTCTAATAGACTGGGAGATCCTTTGTGCAAGTACAAATACATCCCTTTCGAAATTCAAGTACTATCAACTCTCTGGTTGGGCAAGAACGCTGAATGTAAAGTGCAGCGGAAATACAACCCTAGAGGCTTCGATGATAACAACTTCCCCAAAGAGAAAAGAAATTGCACTATGGTACTGGGCAATGATCGAAGCCAGGGAGGAGGACCTGCTGATCCCGGAAAATACCTGGGGGAAGGATCTTCCATCGCTGGACCTCCAAAACCTGTGGCAAGTATCTATGAGCAAATGTTGGTCCATTGTGAAATCTGCTACTCTAAGGAGAAATCACCTCTTTACCTCCCACAGAGCCTACTGGACGCCGAAGCGTCTTTCCAAATTCAGTGGCACTAATACGAAATCCTGTCCAAAATGTGGTTTACCAAGGGCTGACGATGTGCACATGTTCTGGCAGTGTCCCCAGCTAGATGGCTTTTGGGAGGAAGTGAGTAAAATCTTAGAAGCAGTACTGAGAAGACCACTCATAGTAAGTATGGATCTTGTTATTTTTGGGGTCAGTCATCAAGATGGGGTAACAGCCTTAACAAAAAAAGAAGATAATTTTCTGTGTATGTTGATCTTGCTGGCACGAAGGGAAATTTGTATTAAGTGGATAAGAACAGTCCCCCCCACACATTTAGAATGGTTGGCCTCTGTGAACAGAGTAAATAAGTGGGATAGGAAAGGGAAACCTAGTAGGAAATACAATTACTGGGAGGTTTGGGAAGATTCACAATTTGTTGACTAATTGGGAGACTTATAATACTGACATGCTAAGCTCTATTCATTTCCAATGATTATGCGATGGCAATACTTCTACAGGCATGATGCTTGTGTGAGTGGCCATGGCGGCCAGCTCCTCTACTCCGAAGAAAAAGTATTGAAAGTGTCATGGACGTAAGGGAACCCGTCTAGATGAAGAAACATAACGAATTTCCCCGACTCCAGATGTTGAGAGGGACTGGAAAGTAAAGTTGCGGGTCCCTGATAACTCCAAATACACTCTATTGCACACAAGGTGTCCCTGTGCATATGCCAGTTCAAACCGGAGCTGGGGATTTCCAGCCCCAGTCCTGGGGTGAAACTAGACAAAGGAAAGGGGGTGTAACCACCCCCCTTCCTGGTCCCACCCAGAGGAGGGACCTAGCAGGTGATCCAGCCCCTAGATTTGGTTTAAGAGTAGGAGCTGTGTCCTAAGACTTCAGATCATCCTGACCTCGACTTGAAATAGAAAGATAAACTGGACTTCGATGTTCTGCTGCACAGAAGACTGAAGAGCATCTCCCTTGTGGCCAAGGAGTGAACACCCTGTGAATACAGGCACCATCCAGCAACTCGACGACTGCTTTGCCGCCGCCTTCTGCCGGAGCCCGAGCCCAGAGCCCAACAAGACCTGGATTCCCAGACATCTTAGAGCCCGATCCACAGTCCCTGAAAAGAAGATTCCCGTGGAGGCACCGAGAGACGTGGGACCTGCCATCTTGGAAGATCCATGAGAAGCTGACCACACAGCAACCGAGGCATCCTCAAAGCTGTGCTTTGGGGTTTGAGAAGCCCCACCACCGAGCAGCATCTGCACCAAAGATCAGCCCTCCAGCATCCACAAGATCTGCGTGGGGCCCTTTTGCATTTTGCCACTTGATGCATCATCTCTGTTACTGGCCCGTTGGCTAGTGGCCATCTTGGCAACGAAATCTACAATCAACAATGCTGGTCTGGTTGCTCCAGACTGGCCATTGCTCCTGTGAAAAGGAGCAGCCCCTCTGACCTTGCTGGTCCAAGTAATAAGCTTTCTTTGACTCCTGCGTGGCTTGCATTAGCCAAGGCCTGTTTGCTGCAATCAAGTTGCCGATAACGCCATCAGCTAGAGCCTGTGTGGGACAGCTCGTGAGCGACTCCTGGACGTCCTCAACCTCTTCATGTCCACGTGGCTGCAGAGGGAAGTAACACCTCTTCATCTGTTTGCACCCGACAACGCCTGGTTCCTTCCTGGTTCCTCACCAGTCACTGGCTAGTTACTTTGAACATTGTCCCCTCTGCTTTCAGGTCTTCACCTCTTCAGATCCATCCTTGGGTCCACCAGAACTCTTCTCGACGACCCGCCTGCAGCATCTTCATCTTCAGGCTCCATAGAACAGCACGACGAAACCCGACACACTTTGAGACATATTCACCCGCTTCCTGTGGGTGAGGTAATGCTGGCACTCCGGTGCTCCTGTGTAGAATTACACCTTTAGTGTCTATGTTCCAAGTTCCTAGGTTGTAGGTCATCCGGAAGGTTCCTTTTTTTCTTTAACTTTGTGACTTTTACGCACCCTTTGAAATCAATAGGCGCCCGCATTTAACTTTCAGCACCGCACACTCATCCCGTGGGCCTCCTGGTCACTAACCATTGCTAGCTCCTTGTAGTCCCAGCGATTCCTCAGGCCCTAGGCCTTTTCCCTTTCAGAATAGTGGTTCTTATACCACTATTTTAGTATATGGTTTGAGCGGCCACCAGGGCCTATCCATATTGTGCAACTTTTGTATATGTAAACACTATCTTGTTTTAATGAATTTGCTTCTGTGCTCATAAAGAGTATAGGGGGTACTTTTAGTAAATAAATATATATATATTTTCAATATATATGTGTGTAGTGTCCTTTCATTTGGTATTCAAGGAGAGTGTATATGGTAAAACAGCTTGCTTCACATGCCTTTACAGAGTTTATCCTAAGACTGCTTTGTCCACGCTACCACTAGGATGGCTGGTCTATAAGGTTGACTTACAACCAATCATCATAAGGGTTGTTTGGACTGATACAAGGTGGTCACTAGAACTAGTGAACATCATATATCAGGCCAACTTCTCACACCCTCTGCCAGATCTCTTGGGACAACCAAATCCCCCATACCTGTGTATGATGTACCAGGAAGCCAATCTGGTGTACAGCAGGCTGTCATCCTTTGCAGGATGAAGGTAAGAGTTAGCAGGGCTGTATCTTATTCACAGTGCATATCATTCCAGGACAATCCCAGGCTATGTGCTCCTCTGCAGAATTTGACTGAGAGGTGGTTTATCTAATATAAACACTGTTCTAATTGCACTGTGTCAAAGGTGCAGAGCTGATGTGATTGTTTGGCATGATTATGTTCAATGTTCCTAGCTTTGGACAAAGTGTACAGGCAACATAATAAAAGTCTTACTAAGAAATGTGCTGCATGCAGAATAATTTCTAAGTATGCTATCATGTAAGTGCAAAGCATGTAAAAAATGCCACCATTAGAAAATGATGTCAAGTTTAAACACCACGCCGTGACGTCACGCCCCCTCAGATCCTCATCAGCAAATCTCCCCAATCCTCCCAGCTTTATGTGAATCTCAAATGGGGGCAAATCAGTGGCAACTCTGGGGACTAAAGCCTGTAATCTTCTTCCTAGCCATCTCTGCTTCTCTCAGACAGAACAAATCTTTAGGAAACCCTTGGAAACCTGAATCTTTGGATTCTCAGACCCCTTAGTTCTCTTACATAGCCGCTTTCTGCAGATACACTCTGAATCTTATGCAAGGTCCCACTTAGCGCCCTGATGCTCCTTGGAGTGACAATTGCACTCTATAAATACTTTATACATACATACTTACATACAAACGTGTTGGGGGATATTTATAAAGCTATGCAAGGCCACCTTGCATGGCCCTGAGTGGCTTCATAAATCCAGAGTAACACAATACAGTGCAAATTGCTGTGTTGCGTTACTCTGCACCAGTGAGGTGCCCCATGGGTGTTGCGTGGATGTTCCCATGCAACATCCATAGATTTTGACGCATTCCCAGATTTACTGAAAGTAGTAGACCTGGGAAAGGTGCCAAAATTGTATGTCTTCCGAGGTGAGGCCTAACGAGGAGAAATATCTTTATTTCTCTTTGTTACTTCCTCTTTTTATGTGTGCTGCATATAGTTTAGGTGTTTTATGTGTTAGCATTAGTAGAAAGAAGTAGTAAAACTTCAATATCAGAAGTCCCCAGCTGTGGAGCAGCAATTTCAGTATTCTTCTTGTTGGTAATCTCTCAAACTAGACCACAATTTTAGAAATCCAACCAGAAGTTGCTGATTGCTCCTTCACTTCTTCAATGGCAGAACGTTTAGCAGTTTCATTTGAGTGCTCATCTCGGACATCTTGTAGTTCTTGTAAGAGAGTGAAACATTCATTGATGTCAAAAGACGTTATCAGCCACCACTGTGCCAGGATTATCAAGGTCTGTAAAGTACATCTGGATGCCAAACAAGACCTTGTAGGGAGTCCGGCCTCCCAAGGATCTTCTAGGCACATTATTTAAAGCTCTCTGGACTCCATACGAATATGACTCGTTGCAACGCAAGTCATAACAAGGCGTGCCATAACAACACGATCGTTACAACTACCGCGTTGTTACCATGCAAAGCCATTACTACGCAAGTCACTACATCGACTTGTAGTAGATGGAGTGCTGACATTAGAAATGTATAATTTACTATTACAACTCCAGCCTGCATAACAGTAGGGAAGGTTTTGGAATAGTAAACTATACTATTTTGATGTAATAACTTGCGCAATAATGGCAGTGGTGGTAACAACACGGTTGTTGTAACAACCACATTGTAAGGGCATTGTGATGTGATGCCCGCGTTGTAGTGGCTCTTTCCCCTCCATACAAGTTAGTGACCCAACTACATCCTGAACCTAAAACTCTAGCTCGAAAGATTGCTTTAAGTCACTGGTTATCCTTTCTACTTTTTAATTTCCCCTCTGCTGATAGGGGGAGGAAAAATGCACCACCACACCCAGGGTTTTCAAGGTTTCCTGATAAGCCCTAGAGGCAAAAGCTGGTCTCTGGTCCAAGTGGAATGCAGCTACTGCATAAACCCTGGTAAAGCTTGCAAAATATTTCATAACAGTTTGAGCATCAGTTGATCCTTGTAGCCACACCCATAGAATTCTAAAACATAAATACACTACCAATAGAATATATTACATTGAACCATCTGAATTTAGAGGTGCACAGTGGTCAAGACAGAAACATGGCAATAGTGTGTTTGAAACTAAGGGGCATATTTACAAGCCCCTATTGCCACAAGAACGTCACTTTTAAAGATGTTCCTGTGGTGACTGCCTTGTAAATAAGGCACTCATTCACGCTATACTTAGGGTGGAAGGGGTGGGAAATGGGTGTTGCAGTGGGCGTTCTGCTGCAACACTCATTAATTGTGACGCTGTCCTCTATTTACAAAGGTGACTTAAATAGGAGGCAGTGCCAAAATGAAGACAAAAAACCTGATCTTAACATGGAGAAACAAGGAGAAATGCTTTATTGCTCCTCGTTTTTGCTGTTTCTATGTGTGTTGCACTAAGCAGCACACATAGAAGGTAAAAATTGCCATTTAAAATTGTTTATGTGCAGGAAGGGACTGTTAAATTCCTGAGTTAGGCCCTTGTTGCAAAACAGCATATTTCTTACTTTGCCCTAGAAAATAACATTTCTGCTGTGAACTTTTGCACACATTTGCATGCACGACAATGTTGGATTTGTTTCTCTGAAACTACTTTGTTTACACATCCAGCTTTGCACAACACCTTGAAAATCATGTACTAGGCCTATCTACGTACTGAGTACAAAAGTCGTTCTAACTTCATCCATGAGGTGACCATGCTATCTACATATCCATACCATCGCTAATCTAAAGCGCGCTTCGCGAGCCCACCTTTTTCAACCAACTATCTTCTTACTCATTTTAAGGTTTGTAACGCCCGGAACAGCGGCAGATCTTTTTCATATCTTACCCCCTCTCTGTGGAACTCACTTCCACTACAGTTACGTATGGAAACTAATAATAATAATAATAATAAAGGAATTTCTAAAGCGCCTGGTGACGCCATCACGGCGTGTCCCCGCGCTGTGGAGTAAGAGTCAGAAAGGAGGAGGGGCAACTATCCCTACAGGGCAAACAGATGTGTTTTCAAGAGTTTCCGGAACATGGTTTCATTGTTGGCTAGTCTGATCCCAAGTGGAAGGCTGTTCCACTGGGTGGTAGCCAGCACCCGAAAGGAGCGGCCTCCCATCCTGGCCTTTCTAACACGAGGAACTGTCAGGAGACCCATACCCGCCGAGCGAAGTGCTCTTTGGGGTAGATAGGGGATGGCCAGATCCTTCAAATACCCTGGCGCTTCTGCAGAGGCTATCCTGTAGCAAAAGAGGAGGGCTTTAAAAAGGATTCTTTTCTTTACAGGCAGCCAATGAAGGGCAGCCAAAGTAGGCTTGGATGCTGTTCTTTTAGGGAGTCTGAGGGCTAACCGGGCCGCCGTATTTTGCAGCACTTGCAGTCTCCTCAGGTTCTTCTCCGTAGTACCTAATAGCAGCACATTCGCATAGTCCATGCGAGAAGTGACCAGAGCTTGGATCATAATACGTCTGGCCTCCAGTGGCAGTAGGTCCAGCGTGCGATTTAGGGTCTTCATAACCCCAAAGCATTTCCCCACCACTTTGTCCACATGACTCTCAAACGAGAGTTTAGGATCTACCCAGACCCCCAGGTTCTTGGCCTCACTGCATGGGATGGGCAGAGAGCCAAGGCAGGGCGGCCACCATTCCTGAGTCCAGCTGGCCCCATCTCCCCCTATCACTAGCACCTCCGTTTTAGCCCCATTGAGCTTAAGGCAGTGTTGATTCATCCAGCCAGCAAGCTCCTGCATGCAGGTTTTAAAATTGGCCGCTGCTAGCTTAGGTGACTGTGACAGGGAGATGAGCAGCTGCGTGTCATCGGCATAAGATACAAGATCTATGCCGTATGACTGAACAACCGCTGCCAATGGAGCCATATACAGGTTGAACAGGGTGGGACTCAGGGCAGAGCCCTGAGGCACCCCCTGTTCTAAGGCCACGCTGTCGGAGAGGAACATACCTCTCTGAACCTCGAAACTACGGTCAGAGAGAAAGTCCTTGAGCCATCCCCAAGCTGCCTTTGTAACCCCAGCTCTGCTCAGACACCGTAGCAAGGTGGAGTGTGCCACGGTGTCGAAAGCGGCGCTGAGGTCTAGCATGATAAGTGCCATAGTGTTCCCCTCATCAGCGCCAATCCGTAAAGTTTCGATTGCTCTCAGCAGGGCAGTCTCAGTGGAGTAGTTCTTACGAAAGCCAGACTGAGAGCCATGAAACATATTGTTTGACTCTAAATATTCCATGAGCTGAGTGTTTACCAATTTTTCCGTCACTTTAGCTAAGTAAGGTAAAAGAGATATTGGGCGGAGATTTTCCATTATATCCTGACTTACATTAGGTCTTTTTTTTATCGGTAAAACTATGGCTTTCTTCCAGTCACCTGGCAGGGTGGCCGAAGAGAAAGACAGCTGGATAACATGTCTGAACAGCGGCTCTAGCACATCCAGACTGGCATTGAGTATTTTGGGGGGGGCCGGATCACGGGGGGAGCCTGATTTAACTTTCTTGCATACAGTAACTAGTGTTTCCGCAGCAGGGACATGAAAGCTGGGTAATTCAGAATCTAATGAACCTACCTCCCTGCTACTGTCGAGATCAGGGCCATTGATCAGATTCCCCGTAAAGTTGGCATAGATGTTCGAAATTTTGCCTGCAAAATAATGAGCAATATTGTTGCAGGTTTCCACAGAGTCTGCGGACGGCCCGCTATTATTCGAGATTACCGAGATCTCTTTAAAAATTTTAAAAAGTTCCTTCGAAGAGTTTTCAGCCTCCACAATGCGATTTTTATAATGTGTGGCTTTAGAGACCCTTATAGCCTTATAATACTCTTTTTGCTTTTTCTTATAGTCTGTTTTAATCTCTGGGCAGAATCTGACTCGCCACTCACGTTCCAACTGCTTGCAGGCAGATTTTGCAAGCTGAAGTTCCGGAGTGAACCAAGGGGAGGTTTTCCTCACATTCTTCGTGTTTCTCTCAGTACGCATTGGGGCCGTTTTATCAAGTGCACCTAAAATGCGATTATGTAGCTCATGATGGGCCATTTCACAGTCCATTCCTCCTAAAGGGCCGCCTACTGTAATTAGTTCATTGAAGGTGGACTGCGAAAAACTTTTCCACTTCCGTCGCTGATACCTCTGCTCAAAATCTCTCCTAGACTCCGCCTCTGCAATCTGAATCAGGAACGGAATCACAAAGTGATCCGACCAGGGGACCGGAATCGGAGTAAGAGGTTGTACCCCAGAGCGATGACCAAAGATGGGGTCTAAAAGGTTCCCTAATCTATGCGTAGGGTCCTGATTGATAAGCTCAAGCTGTAGGGAGCGGAGATTGGAGCAAATATCCTTTGCATCCATATCCAGTGGATCGTTGAAATGAGCGTTCATGTCACCGAGCACAAGGAAGCTCCTTTTCCTAATAGCTTGATGAGCAGAAACCTCCATGAGGCTGGAGCTAAAATCAAACATCCTACCAGGTGGTCTATATACAAGGATGCCTGAGAGAGAGGTTTGGGGTCACAGACGATTTTGCAAAGCTCTAAAAACGTGGCTGTTCTAATCCTTTCTTTTTCTTTATTGACACTCTTTCATCTCTTTCCATTCATGTTTTCAGGGTTTAGGCAAGCGCTTTGAGACCCACGGGTGATATGTGCGCTCAACAAAGTCCTATGACTAAATAATAGGTAGCCTGATAGATTAGCAGAGGAGGTACTTTGGCTGACACTTGTGGTCCGCGCGGGCTGAGAATCCACCACGCACTGGTCTGGCATTCTGTAAGGGGTGTCCAATTTGAGGCCAAGATGGGGTCCTTCACTCTATCCCATCAGGTAATAGGGTTGGATTGTCCCTTGGGAGGATTCTTGGCTCCACACCTACACACACTCCAGGTACACTTAGAGTAGGGTTCGCATAATAGGAGTACACTAGATTACTGCCTTGTTTTCATGCCTGCATTATAGAACTGTTTAGCACCATGATTGGACTATATCTACTATTTACGTTGTTGGTGCTTGTAAACGCATTTATTTGCTTCTGTCTACTATTTGCAGCACACGTATTTTATGCAAGAATAACGTTGGTTCAATAAATATTATTGAAAATGTCCCACTGTGTATTCTCTGTATATTTCTCTCCGAATAAGTGAGCACGAGTGATTGAGCGAAAGGTTCTGTACTGTTTCCATGATTCCTGAGGAATCAGGGTTGTCATGTTCAGTGGTTGCCAGAAACCATTAGTTTCCTGGTAGGATAGGGCAGCTTAAGGTGGCACTGTGAGCTAGCTGGTCCATAAACCAACATGTTGTGTGGCGGTGTCTGGAATCAGTCTTTACGCCTAGTCCTTAGTTTATGTAGTCCGAACAATGCACAGGTCCTGCGGATCGGTAGGACCTACAAGACATGGTGCAGCCAACGTTGGTTCGGCACTTATTTATTGGTGAATTCTGAGTAGTTCAGTCATGCTTTCTCAGAGACCCCTACTCACATTTTTACCAGAGACATCCGTGGTGGGAAGGGAAACAAATCCACCTCAGCCGAGTAGGTTTACCCAATGTATTGGCTGTAGGTTAATCAAGCTTGAAGGAGAAAAAAATTCCTATTTTTGGAACACCGTACCTCTAAAAAATGTAATACAATAATACTACTTTGACAGTGACAGAACAAGATGATGACGTTGGAGAACAGTTAATAGGACTAAATATTTCTGAAAATTACAGACAGGCAGTCAATATGAAACTATTACAACATGGCCTCCCGGCGACGGGTGGAGATGTTTCTTTCATGGTAGAGGCACACGAAGCATTCAGAACAGAGGTATTCTATTCTTGGGTTAAATTCCCCTCATATGCACACACAAGGTTAGTTCATGAATACATTGAAGTTGAACCACCTGATGAGTATTTCCCATATGTTGGCTTAGAAGTCCCGTTAACTTACCAAAAGCACATTAATTGGTTTAAAGGCGCCCTACCCCATATCACAGAACACATGAGACTCGGTCCACTCGGGAGAGAAGGAGCGACTTGGCTGGTCTTAGCTCCATACACATCGCATCCAGACATTGTTGCTTTTCAGCAGGAATGCGTACATTCTACAGAGACTTAGTAAAAATGTACAGGAATCTTACACAATCTGTAATGAGAACACTAAAAGTCCAACCGGCAGTGGCTACTCAAGCTACACAATCACACGTGGCAACTACTGGTATTAGTCCGACAAGTATGCTGTGAGGGAGAATATAACCAACCTGGTGGGAGCACTTATATAGAAACAAAAGTGTTTCTTGTAACAGTTGAAGTCTTGGTATCAAAATATAGTTATGATGCAATCAGAGATCATGTTGATACGACCCCTGATGAAGGGCCATGCTAGAACCAAAATGCATTGGGATGTTTAATAATCTCTGATTGCATCATAACTATATTTGGATACCAAGACTTCATTGGTAGAATTACTTTCATTAAATAAATGTAAAAACCGAAGCTTCAGCAATGCATTGAGTGTAATTATTACATGCACCAGCTCATCTGTTGCAAGAAACACTTTTGTTTCTATATAAGTGCTCCCGCCAGCTTGTGGGATCCTCCCTCACAGCATACTTGTCGGATTGTTCAGCAGATGGCTTTTTGACACGGCGCACTTGCAGGGATGCACTAGAATGAAATTGAATACTTCTGCTGAATCAGATTTGTTTTCAAGTGGACTTTGGCAACATTGTCACTACTACTGGTATTAGCCCACAAACACTGAATGCAATTATGGAAAGGATTCCCACCAGCTGGGAGCAAATCCCGTTCTGGATAGCGTAAAAAACAGCACAGCTTGCAGCAGTTTTTCCCCATACAGGCAAATATATGACGCTACAATGCAAACAATTACAACACATGCTTTTACAACATGGTTTTCACATCGCAACTACCATTTAATCACACGATTTTACAACGCATGCCATTGCAACGCATTTTCAAAAACTACCATTACAACGCATACCATTACAACGCATAATAATTTTAGGAAAACAGTAGGGTAAGTGTTGGTTAGTGTAGGGTTAAAAATTACTATTCCCACTCCAGTGAGTAAAACAGAAGGGAAAGTGTTGGATAGTGTAGGGGTAATAATTAATATTCCCATCTACTCAAAACCCATAACCACCCTAAAACTAAAAAATCTCCACTACTTACCTTATAATACTTGATAATGGCATGCGTTGTAATGGTATTTGTTGCAAAGACATGCGATGTAAAGGCAGTTGCGTTGTAACAGCTGCGTTGTAAAAGCAGTGTGATGTAATGGCTGCGTTGTAATGGATGTTTCCCATACAGGCCCGCATAAAAACACAGTATACTGACAGTCTGCTTGCCGATGGGGATGGCTCCCCAATTACACGATTGCGCCACTTGGGGTAGAGACTTCACTCGTGTATACATAAGAACTCATGGTACCCCTTCAATAACAGTCATACTAGATTAACTGAAACAGATTCATAATGAGAACGGGCAGTGCCTGCATTAGATTTGGGAATGAAACTGATGGGGAATTTTGCCCAAGGATCTACCATTATGTTGAGTAACAAAAAGGGGAGGCAGCAACTTTGGCTATACGTCAATGCCTGAGGGAATTCACTCCTGCACAGCAGGAGCGTGAATTATCTAATATTATTGAAGAAACATATGCCTCTTTATACAGAGATAATCTGGGAGCCAAACCTGGGAAACCAATAGTTAAGAGTAGTTCTGAAAAGGATAACTATGAGCAAGCACCCTATTCTTCAAAGAAGAAATGGGATAATAAACAAAAATAAACAAAACAAAACACAGTCATGGGTGGGTCTGCTAAAGAGGAACACACCGACTGGAGATATAATTTGCTCAACCATGACAATATTAGAAAACCTGATAGGTATCAGGATACTGATACACTTTTCTCTCATTCCTTTCAGGATCAATCTGAAAAATGGTCAGAGAGAGACAGATGGTCAGAACACAGATCGGAAGAGCAAGTCAAGCCAAAAAGGGAGACACGTCGCATTTTGGATTATATCATTAAACAGGAAGCTAAACAAATTACTTCAAAACCTCAATTTAAAAGGAAAAAGTAGCAGGGATTAAAATAAGAAATGCCCAGGCTACTCATTACTCTGCTTCTGAATGGGAAATGAGCAGTAACAATGCTATATAGTATCAATAATGGACTGACTCAGTTGTGTTTTTAGGGAGACTCAGTGTGTACGTCTGTTGGCAAACCTATTGGTTTGGTTGTTAAGCCCTCACCCACCAACCTAGTTGGTGGCATGCTTCATCATCGGGCCCACCACAGTGACACCGAATGTGTCCCGGGTGTGCTTCGACTCCAGATTACTGAGGAGCTGGTATACTTGCTGAGTGTGCATGTGAGGGGGGTGAGAAAGTGATTTTAAAAGCTATGCAGTGGGTCCCAGTTCCCGAGGGTATATGGATAACTTTAATATCTGGGCCCCTGCTAGCGGATAAAAAGGCAGTCGGACGCAGTGGAGTTAGTTATGGGCTCCCACGTCCTATGTGGTCTACATGTTTCAGCCAGGCCTTTTATTTACATCTGGCTTTCCTCAGGACCCATGAGTATGTGTGAGTGAAAAATTATATTAAGTGAAAGGTGTTGTTTGAAAAGTGTCGCACTCGCTAAGGTGCTATACGTGTATAGAGGGGGATTCCCTCTGCTTTACTGTACACATAACATAAAGACACAAACAGACGTACAAGATAAAGTCAAAATAAGAGAGATATTCTTATAACACAACATGATGCCGGCTGCTAAGGTGTGTGAACGACCTAGGCCGGCGGATAGAACGTGGCCATGTGAGTTGCATGGCTGTTGTGACTATATAGCGATTAAAACGGGGTGGGGGTGGTGGGCTAAACAGCGAGATATGCATAGGGTGAGATACAGGTAAGTGAATATCCAATTTCTTCACACTTGCTATTTGCTGTTAAAGCCTCCTGGGTCACCTGGCAGGGGGAGAGAGGACCCTAGATGTTATGAAAGGCATAGGTTAGAGCTGATCCTGTAGGGAAAAAGGTTCTGCTGCTTACCTAGGTACTAGCGGTGAATCAGCTTTTTTACTCATGGAATTGCCGGTCTGCGTGCTCCTAGAACCTGTCGTCCTGCTGCGGTGTCCCGAGTGAGAGTGTGTTCTCCTCGGTCGGGTATTTATAGCACCTTAGATTCACAGCACCTGTAGCAGGGTGGGGAAGAGTGGGCGTGGTCGCGCAAAAAGGTGCCTCAGTCATCTACTGTACTGCGCATGTGTGCGCGATCAGTGCAGGTTCAGGGCATGTGGGGAGAACGCATGCGCATTATGTAGATAGAGCGCTGGGACGGCGCATGCGTGATTGTAGCGTAGTGCGCTTATGGCACAGTAGTGTTGCCATATGGTGAGAGAGATTTAAAGATTAAAGATTAAAAGTTGCAATAAAAAAGAGAGCTACAGACTGGAAACAGACCACGAGTCCAACCGGGTCTGGGGATTCGAGCGATAGGGTCAGAGTGTTACGTTTACATCGCACTGGTTAAGTTGTCAATGAATTCCATGGGATGGAATCGTTAAGCCCATTTATGTGTGTGGATAAGCGGTATATCCAGCGTTGTTCTTTGTTGAGGAGGGCTTTTTCATTGCAGTTATCAAATTGTTCAATCACAGTCCATGTAAAGTCATTTGGAGTGTGATTGTGGGTGAGAAAATGTTCAGTCAATTTGCTTATGTTTTTTCCGCAGCGCATGGTGCTCCTGTGCTCCGTCATTCGTGTTCTCACTTTCCTGGTGGTCATACCGATGTACCTGAGGCCACAGTGGCATGTGATGAGATACACCAGGTTTGATGAATTACAATTTGTGAACTGGCGCTGTACCCAGGTTTTTCCATTTTCAAGGGCCAGTGTCTTGGAGGGGGAGGTTAGGTGGCAGACACTACAATTGTTACATGGTTGGTGGCCAGTTATTTTTGGTAGGCCCCACGCGTTCAGGATTGTGTTGCCTGTGGGGCGGGTGTTAGTTCTTGGTCTTGTGGATACCAGCTGGTCTTTCAGATTTTTTGCTCTTTTATAGGCGAAGCGTGGGGGTTCCCACTCTCTTGCCCCTGAGTTGATGATTTTCCAGTTTTTTATGATTATGTTAGACACCTGGTTTGAGGCAGTGTTGTAGGTGGTTACACATGTTAGGATGGGTGGTTCAGGTGGTTTAGTGATGGTGTCTAGGAGTGCCTTCCTGTTCTGATTGCGCGCTCTTTTGCAAGTTTTGGTAATGATTTTAGTGGTGTATCCGCGTTCCTCAAGTTTGTGAACTAATACCTTGGACTGTGATTTATAATCTTGGATCTTGCTGCAATTGCGTCTTATGCGTAAAAATTGGCCAAAGGGTAAGTTTTCCCTGAGAGGCCTAGGATGGAAGCTGTCAAACCGCAGCAATGAGTTCTGTGCAGTTGGCTTATAATGGGTGGTGGTTGTCAGGCCATTCTGTTCTGCTCTGATATTGAGATCCAGGAACGCTAGTTCCGTTGGACTGCTGGTGCAGGTGAACCGGAGGTAGGTGTCACGGTCATTGATCCATGTGAGGAAGTGATTCAAAGTATCTTCATTTCCCTCCCAGATGATGAAGATATCGTCGATGTACCGACGCCAAGTTATGATGTTAGCTGAGATGGGATTGGTGGGGGCCTCGATGTGGGTGCGTTCAAAATGATGAACGTAGAGCCCCGGCATGCCAGGGGCAAAAACACTCCCCATAGAAGTTCCGTTCGTCTGGAGGAAGAATTTGCCTTCGTACTCAAAGTAGTTGTCTTTCAGAGCAAGGGTAGCACAGTCAAGGATGAAGTGCCGAGGGGTACGATGTTGCCAAGTGCTCTCCATCAGTACATCATGCAGTACTTGTAAGGTTGCGTCCTGGGGTAGGCTTGTGTATAAACTCTCTATGTCTAATCCGACAAGGACTTGTGTTTCTGGGTTAAAGCTGATGTCTTTGATGATATTAAGAAGATGTTTTGTGTCCTGGATGTAGGACGGCACTGACGCAGAGCACATATCCAAACAGGAAGCTGAGTACCTGTGCACACAGAATGCGAGAGTACCATACTTCTACACAGTGCCCAAGGTGCACAAAGGGGTAACCCCGCCCCCAGGCAGACCCATTGTGTCTGGCATCCAATCATTGTTGGAACCACTATCACGCTTCTGTGATTACTACCTCAACCCGTTAGTTCAAAAGACGCCGTCCTACATCCAGGACACAAAACATCTTCTTAATATCATCAAAGACATCAGCTTTAACCCAGAAACACAAGAGGAAATTGGATATTCACTTACCTGTATCTCACCCTATGCATACCTCGCTGTTTAGCCCACCACCCCCACCCCGTTTTAATCGCTATATAGTCATCCTTGACTGTGCTACCCTTGCTCTGAAAGACAACTACTTCAAGTACGAAGGCAAATTCTTCCTCCAGACGAACGGAACTTCTATGGGGAGTGTTTTTGCCCCTAGCGTGGCGGGGCTCTACGTTCATCATTTTGAACGCACCCACATCGAGGCCCCCACCAATCCCTACTCAGCTAACATCATAACTTGGCGTCGGTACATCGACGATATCTTCATCATCTGGGAGGGAAATGAAGATACTTTGAATCACTTCCTCACATGGATCAATGACCGTGACACCTACCTCCGGTTCACCTGCACC
This sequence comes from Lissotriton vulgaris, assembly GCF_964263255.1. Lineage (NCBI taxonomy): Eukaryota > Metazoa > Chordata > Amphibia > Caudata > Salamandridae > Lissotriton > Lissotriton vulgaris. The sequence goes on from NC_141696.1 coordinate 1,255,417,048, forward strand.
AGCAGTCCAACGGAACTAGCGTTCCTGGATCTCAATATCAGAGCAGAACAGAATGGCCTGACAACCACCACCCATTATAAGCCAACTGCACGGAACTCATTGCTGCGGTTTGACAGCTTCCATCCTAGGCCTCTCAGGAAAACTTACCCTTTGGCCAATTTTTACGCATAAGACGCAATTGCAGCAAGATCCAAGATTATAAATCACAGTCCAAGGTATTAGTTCACAAACTTGAGGAACGCGGATACCCCACTAAAATCATTACCAAAACTTGCAAAAGAGCGCGCAATCAGAACAGGGAGGCACTCCTAGACACCATCACTAAACCACCTGAACCACCCATCCTAACATGTGTAACCACCTACAACACTGCTTCAAACCAGGTGTCTAACATAATCAGAAAAAACTGGAAAATCATCAACTCAGGGACAAGAGAGTGGGAACCCCCACGCTTCGCCTATAAAAGAGCAAAAAATCTGAAAGACCAGCTGGTATCCACAAGACCAAGAACTAACACCCGCGGGGGGCGCTAGAGGGCGCACGAGCTGAATGGCCGCACTCTAGTGTGGCTCCGGCTGCCTGGCATTCTTATCCTTCTCTTCATCCTTTAAAACTGCGACCACCCGCCCGAAAACCATCTGGGGGATTGATACATATCTGCTGCACACTCTGTCTGAGTTTGGGGATCCTACGACCTACGGGGACGGAGTTAGACCGAGATCAGTTTGGAGCGGGAGAGACCGTGAGCTGAGACCTCGCCGGCGGCGGCGTTGGACCTCACGCAACGCCCAGGACTGCCACGTGGCGTGTAGGCCGCACTGCGCCTCGCGCACCTCCACCACGCGGACCTGAGCCCATCAACCCTGGCTGTGGGATCCTGCCTCGGCGGATTGCTCTCTGTGCCTAAGACATTCTGTGGTGCAACTGCATTGAACCGGACTACACTTGAACACTGGGCATCGGACCCAGTCCACCGCCGTGATTGCCCGCTCGTGTGCCTCCTAACAGAGCGGCTTGGAACCAAGGTGCGCTTGTTGCTTGCCTGGCATGGGAAAACCAGATACTCGGCAGCCCAAGCTGCAATTTGAACCTGCAACGCAAAAAAAGGGGACTAAACAGACGGGAGATAGTGCGCCGCCGAGAAGCCCGGCGGCGGAGGCAGCCCCCCTGATCCCGGAGATAGCAACAATGCTACAGGAGATGCGGCAAGGTTTCGCCACGGTGGTGGACAAGGTGGACCGACTCTCCGCTCGGATGGACGGCATCGTCCAAAAAATGGATGTCCACGAAGAACGGTTGACGGAAGCCGAGCGCCGCATATCTGAAACGGAGGATGCCACGACATCGCAGGCCACGCGACTCTCTCGCATGGACAACGTATTGCGGGTGATAGCCGCCAAGAACGAAGAATTGGAGGCGAGGAGCAGGCGGAACAACGTCCGGATTACGGGAATTCCGGAATCCACAAACACGGGGCGGATGGAGCTTTATGTTGAACGTTTGCTCATGGCCACGGTGGGAGAGGAGGCCCTCTCCAAACAGTTTATAGTGGAGCGGGCCCATCGCTCCCTTGGACCTCAACCCCAACCGGGCACTCCACCGAGGCCCATCATAGCACGTCTGCTCAATTACCGTGATCGAGATGCAGCATTGAAAGCGGCGAGAACAAATCAAAATCTCAATTATGAGGGAGTATCCTTCTCCATCTATCCGGACTTTACTCCAATTGTTCAGGAACAACGCAGGAAGTTTCTAGCCGTGAAAAGGAAACTGAGAGGATTGAACATTGACTATGCACTGCTTTATCCTGCCAAGCTACGCGTGACCCACCAGGGCACGCAACACTTTTTCTTGAACCCGCAACAAGTCGAGGATTACATCAAGACCCTGCCGAAAAGAGACAAAAGAGCTGCGCAGGCGGATGGCGGACGTGATTCTGGAGCGGAATGAACTGGGTTGATCGCTTTCTTTTTGCTGATTTATTTGTCTACTTTCTTGGATTGCTGCTCCTGATATGGCCCTCAGGAGTGTAGGGCTGGGTGGTGCTGCAGGCCCTGTAGCATGCCAGGCCCCCACCCCCCCATGCTATTTCACTCGCCCGGACAAGGACGGTAAGAATGGAGGTAACTGCGTGGAGAAATGGCGGGGGTGGACGACGGTGCACCTCTAGAACACCGAATGGGTGTACCCCACTGGACTTGCTAAATGCACTTTTAATGTTGTGTTGTTGCGGGTTTGTTCGGGGAGGGGGGGGGCACCGGGTACTGGCGAGTTGGGGGCGCTTCAGTGGGAGGGGGAGGGGGAGAGTTCTGCAAGGGGTCAGTTCGTGCTGGTCTGGTCCATGGTCTTCATTGTCCACGAATTGGGCCTGTGGCCCCGAGTAATAGCAATGCGATTGCCAACTCCTCTTTCTGTGTGTTGTTGCACGAGACGGAGAAAAAGGACTGCCGCATGGTCGGCTAGGCGCGGAGGCCTGCTTCCTGAAAGGCGACGGTTACGATTTCTAGTGTTGAATACCTGGGTTTGCACTGGGTTTAAGTTTTTGTTTTGTAGTCGAGCGTGTGCACCTTTACCTCATCGACCGTCTACCCGTGCTGGGGTAGGCTGGTCCACTGTGCTTGATATGAAGGGAGGGATCAGGGACTGCTGTTTGTGGTGGCCAGGGCTGATATGGGCCGCTGATACTACTGGCTGTACGACCTGTTGGTTCATTTTGATTGTTCTTTTATATGGTAAACTCTTGGGATGGGGGACACTTGTCTGAATGTTCTTACTTGGAATGTGCGGGGCTTGGGGGACCATCGGAAGAGACGACACGTTCTGGGTTATTTGGATAGACATAATGTACACATAGCATTTCTGCAGGAGACCCACTTTGCACCCCACAGGTTACAAGCCTTTGGTGGCAGATGGGCTTCGAATACTGCGTTCTCCTCGTATTCCTCCTATGCCCGTGGTACTGCAATACTGGTTAAAAAATCAACTCCCTTCCATATGGCTGGCATGAAAGCAGATGTACAAGGGAGATATTGCCTGATGTGGGGTAGATTGGGCCGTGTGACAGTAACCCTTGCGTGTTGTTATGGCCCTAATGTTGATGACCCGCAGTACTTCGAAACACTCTGGGCTGCTATACTGGAAGCGGGGTCGCAACACATCATATGGGGGGGAGATTTCAATGTTACAGTGAACCCGACCCTGGATCGCTCACACCCGGCCCCGCACCACTACACGAAGGGGCGGGAGGTGTTGCGCGCCATTTTGGAGGAGAATCACCTAGTGGATGCTTGGCGTGCACGCTGCGGGCCGAAAGGGGAGGGGACGCATTTCACAGCGCAGGCTAGGTCTTGGGCCAGGCTTGATTATTTTTTTCTGACTACACACCTCTATGCCACTGTCACATGTGCACGACACCTCCCTAGGACGTATTCGGACCATGCCCCGGTACTGGTCGCCATGCGTGGGGCTGAGCTAGGCCCCCCTGTTACCGCGTGGCGCATGCAGGCTGCAATGCTGTTGGATGAGGAATTTAGAGCGACACTGCGCGAGGAATGCTTAGATTTCTTTAAAAGAAATAAGGGATCTGTAGATGCAGTGGAGACAATCTGGGATGCCTTCAAAGTCACACTGAGGGGTTTCTGCATTGCGAGGGGCTCGGGGGTGCTTAAAGCTATCCTGACTCGTTTAAAGGCACTGGAAGCGAGACTGGGTCGGGCGGAGGAGGCCCTCCGCGCACACCCCACTAGTGATACGCTGGCAGAGATCAGAGATTTAGTTACTGAGTACTCAGAGGAGGCAGCGCGTGAGGCGAAATTTAGACATAAATACTGGGTGGCGCGGAAATATGGAGAAGGAGATAGGCCTGGGAAGGTGTTGGCTGCTACGGTCCGGCTTTCAAGGGCGCCTACTGCTATCCTGGAGCTGGAAACGGCCGAAGGGCTGCTGCTCCGAGACTCCACGCAAATCCTTAACGAGTTTGTGGGCCATTACAATAACCTGTACACCTCTAGGAGAATGGGGGGCCCACCTTTAGACGACTACCTCGCGGATGTCACGCTTGGGTGGCTGAGCGACGCTCAGCGGGCCTTTTTAAGTGCCCCGTTTGAGCTTGACGAGGTCAAGGAGGCGATCATGGGTATGCAGTCGGGCAAGGCCACAGGACTAGATGGCATCCCTATTGAATTTTACAAAACGTACATTGAATTCATGGCCCCGGTGCTGCGGGAGGTCTATGAGGACGCTTTGGAGGTGGGGCATCTCCCCGCATCCATGAGAACTGCGCTGATCATCTCCCTACTCAAGCCCGGGAAGCCCGCGTCACACTGTGACTCCTATAGACCCCTCTCTTTATTGACGTGTGATGTGAAAATACTTGCTAAACTTATTGCCACTCGAATTAGTCTGCTGCTGCCAAACCTGATCCTCCCGGATCAGGCGGGCTTTGTTCCAGGGAGGGCCACATCCCACAACCTCCGCACATTTTTTTCTGTATACGACTCTGTACATGAGGACCTGCCCATGGCGGCCATCTTTTTGGATGCCACCAAGGCATTTGACTCCCTGGAGTGGGATTACGTCTTTGGGGTGCTGAATCGCATGGGATTCCCGGCCATCTTCATTTCCTGGATAAAACTGCTATACACGCGACCCGCGGCCAAAGTCCTTGTTAATGGGCAGCTCTCCCCAGAATTTGAGATCTCTAGAGGTACGAGGCAGGGGTGCCCCTTATCCCCCCTGCTCTTTGCAATTGCCACAGAACCCCTGGCTGCTAAGCTGAGGCAACACTATAAGGATAGCGCGCTGCGTTGCTTCCAGCGACAAATACTCATATCCATGTACGCAGATGATATCACGTTGGATGTCCGACACCCTCGGGACAACCTACACCCCTTACTTAGGGAGTTCATTAGGTTTGGGACCCTCTCGGGAGTGCAGATAAACTGGGCCAAATCGTGCATCTTCCCCCTCACGGCGGCTACACAGGCCTTCCCATTGGAATATCCGCTCACTTGGACTGAAGGCGACTTTAAGTACCTTGGTGTTCATATCGAGAGAGACCGGGAGGCGCTTATGAGAGCGAACTATGGCACTGCCATTAGTAGGATTGAAGACCAGGTTTCGAGGTGGGTGACGCTCCCCCTGTCGATGGCAGGCAGGGCTTCCTTGATTAAAATGATTGTGCTTCCGCAGCTGCTTTACCTGTTCCTCAACATACCTTTTCACCCTGGTACATACTTCTTTAAGAGGCTTCGAACTGAAATGCTTAAATTGGTGTGGGGTGGGAGGCAGGCTAGGCTCAAATGGGAGGTTCTGACACGGCCGTATGTGCGTGGGGGGTTCGGTGTACCTGATTTTGAGCTGTACTTCAGGGCGGCCCAGGCGCACTATGCTTACTTCTGGGTGAGGCAGCCGAGATACATGCCGCAACTGGCTGCGGAACACTGGCTGGCGCATCCCACGCCTATTGAGGGTGCTCTGTATGCCGTTGTGGAAGGGAGGGATAAGACCCCGAACACTTTGTCTAGCACTATTACGGCCTGGTTACGCATCTGTGCCTCACTAGGACTGCAGTTCCTCTACGCTCCATGTATGCCCCTGACTTATCACCCGCAATTGCAGCTACTGCAGGAAACTGGCTTCCGGCGTTTACTATCTAAAATCCGTGTTCACACGTGGGGGGATCTGTATCACAATGGCGAGTTCCGTACAAGAGATCATTTGTTTGGTACAATACACCCTACCTCACTGGAGGTGTTGTACTACATGCGCCTGCGGCATGGGCTGCAAGCCCTTACACCTGATTTCCCGCGCGAGCCACCAGTCCTCATACCCCTGCAACACATGCTACAGCTAGAGAATCCGTATAGACTGGTGTCCACGCTGTACAGATCAATTAGGACACACACTGACTTCACCACGCTTCCTGCCAAGGCGAAATGGGATCAGGAACTGCCTGCTCCCCTCACCGATAAACAATGGGAATTTAGCTTATTACAGACAGAACGTATCTCATCCAGCAGCAGGTATAGAATCATCCACTACAAATTTGTGCATAGATTGTACTATACCCCGGCTCGCTTACGCAGATTCGGTCTGCGAGAAACTGATAATTGCGACCGGTGTGGGGCCCCTGGGGCTGACTTTTTGCATCTTGCTTGGGAATGTGCCAATGTACGTCAGTACTGGGATCAAGTATTTCAGGCCCTCTCTACAATGATAAATGTTACGGTGCTGCCGACTCCTGAGATGGCGCTATTGGGCTGTGTCGAACCCCTGCAGGCGGCTCACCGCAAATATGTCGCGTTAGCATTGTTGCTGGCCAAGCGGAGGGTGGCCTGTAGATGGGGCAGGGGGAGAGCGCCCAAATTTAAGGAATGGATACGGGACCTGGTGTATTGTCAGGAACAACTTCACACTTATGCGGAGTTACTGCCGCTGTCATCCAGGCCGACTGATATCTGGGCCCCGCTGCAATGCTACCTGATAACGGAAGCATCGAGTGAAGATGAATTGTGAGCTATAATGATGTTCTAGGCGTAGGGGGGAGGGTGGGATGTACTGTTGTGGGCCTATCTGCAGCTTTATGTAACTTGTGATTGCACTTTGCACTTTATCCCCCTTGACTTGTCTCTGGAACTTTTTGTTTCTCCACTCATCCATATACCATATCTGTCCATGGGCCACATGGTCGCCATGAGGTGCTGTTCCCCCCCCCTCCCGAACTATGCTTGTTTGTGGTGCACATGCTTACACTGTTGTTTTGTTCGTTTTAACTGTTCTTATCTTAACCAAAACCGACAAAAGTAAGACGCATTTATATGCTACCTATACATGTACTGTTAATGGCGATGTTGTATTTCTATACAGCTCCACAACACAAGATTGACTTCTGACCATTGTTTTATTAGTGATTTCTGAGATGTGATATAGCAGCCGGCCTCCGGGTTGTGGCAGTATGCTGTGTATACTTAACAGTGCCAAATAAACGTCTTGCACCAAAAAAAAAAAAAAAAAAAAAAAAAGAACTAACACCCGCCCCACAGGCAACACAATCCTGAACGCGTGGGGCCTACCAAAAATAACTGGCCACCAACCATGTAACAATTGTAGTGTCTGCCACCTAACCTCCCCCTCCAAGACACTGGCCCTTGAAAATGGAAAAACCTGGGTACAGCGCCAGTTCACAAATTGTAATTCATCAAACCTGGTGTATCTCATCACATGCCACTGTGGCCTCAGGTACATCGGTATGACCACCAGGAAAGTGAGAACACGAATGACGGAGCACAGGAGCACCATGCGCTGCGGAAAAAACATAAGCAAATTGACTGAACATTTTCTCACCCACAATCACACTCCAAATGACTTTACATGGACTGTGATTGAACAATTTGATAACTGCATTGAAAAAGCCCTCCTCAACAAAGAACAACGCTGGATATACCGCTTATCCACACACATAAATGGGCTTAACGATTCCATCCCATGGAATTCATTGACAACTTAACCAGTGCGATGTAAACGTAACACTCTGACCCTATCGCTCGAATCCCCAGACCCGTTTGGACTCGTGGTCTGTTCCCAGTCTGTAGCTCTCTTTTTTATTGCAACTTTTAATCTTCAATCTTTAAATCTCTCTCACCATATGGCAACACTACTGTGCCATAAGCGCACTGCGCTACAATCACGCATGCGCCGTCCCAGCGCTCTATCTACATAATGCGCATGCGTTCTTCCCACATGCCCTGAACCTGCACTGATCGCGCACACATGCGCAGTACAGTAGATGACTGAGGCACCTTTTTGAGCGACCACGCCCACTCTTCCCCACCCTGCTACAGGTGCTGTGAATCTAAGGTGCTATAAATACCGGAACGAGGAGAACACACTCTCACTCGGGACACCGCAGCAGGACGACAGGTTCTAGGAGCACGCAGACCGGCAATTCCGTGAGTAAAAAAGCTGATTCACCGCTAGTACCTAGGTAAGCAGCAGAACCTTTTTCCCTACAGGATCGGCTCTAACCTATGCCTTTCATAACATCTAGGGTCCTCTCTCCCCCTGCCAGGTGACCCAGGAGGCTTTAACAGCAAATAGCAAGTGTGAGGAAATTGGATATTCACTTACCTGTATCTCACCCTATGCATACCTCACTGTTTAGCCCACCACCCCACCCCTTTTTAATCGCTATATAGTCACAACAGCCATGTAACTCACATGGCCACATTCTATCCGCCGGCCTAGGTCGTTCACACACCTTAGTAGCCGGCATCATGTTGTGTTATAAGAATATCTCTCTTATTTTGACCTTATCTTGTACGTCTGTTTGTGTCTTTATGTTATGTGTACAGTAAAGCAGAGGGAATCCCCCTCTATACACGTATAGCACCTTAGCGAGTGCGACACTTTTTAAACAACACCTTTCACTTAATATAATTTTTCTCTCACACATACTCATTGGTCCTGAGGAAAGCCAGATGTAAATAAAAGGCCTGGCTGAAACATGTAGGCCACATAGGACGTGGGAGCCCATAACTAACTCCACTGCGTCCGACTGCCTTTTTATCTGCTAGCAGGGGCCCTGATATTAAAGTTATCCATACACCCTCGGGAACTGGGACCCACTGCATAGCTTTTAAAATCACTTTCTCACCCCCCTCACATGCACACTCAGCAAGTATACCAGCTCCTCAGTAATCTGGAGTCGAAGCACACCCGGGACACATTCGGTGTCACTGTGGTGGGCCCGATGATGAAGCATGCCACCAACTAGGTTGGTGGGTGAGGGCTTAACAACCAAACCAATAGGTTTGCCATCAGACGTACACACTGAATCTCCCTAAAAACACAACTGAGTCAGTCCATTATTGATACTATATATAAACCAGGGGATCTGGACTGGCTTATCCAGTCCTCTCTCTCATTTTTGATTTGCCAGTAACAATGCTAGACAGCACAGCCGAGGTCACTATAGCTCACTAGAACCTGATGGACTTTCTAGGGGTAGTAGCGCTGAATGAGCATATCTCGATGGAAGCACCTGATAAAAGGGTAAGTGTCCCACATTGTTTGTACAAAATAATGCTCCAAATGGAGGGGAACATACCTAAGAAAGTGAGGGATCTCTTTTGAGAGAACCTGACCTATGGTTGTGACATTATTTTGGTCTAAAAGGATTGGCCACCTGAGTTCTTATTGGATTGCCTAATGGGGAGAAGAAGTCATTTTGCCTGCTTTTTCCGATCTCATACCAGAATCAGTAAATAATTCACATGCGCCAGAGTGGTTGTTAGCTCCTACACTCTATCACAAGCATGTTGGGTGAGATGATTTGTCACCTCATTATGAAATCCCATTAAAATCAATTCCTCTACCACAGAAACAATACCCAGTTAAATATGAAGCAAAGAAACAAGTTAGGGAGATATTATATCGACTTGAATACCAGGGTGGAAAAGAAAATTGTGCCTCACCTATGAATAATCCCTTGTTTACGGTAATGAACCCCGATAATTCATATTGTCTAGTAATGGATTATAGACATTTAAATGCATCCACACCCACATTTGCAGTACAGAATGCCCACAGAGCCTCACTAATGAATAACGTCATGTGGAAGAAATACAAAACAACACTAGACATATCAACTGGATTTTGTTCTGCAAAAATATAGAGCCTGGTAACAGATATTTGACCTCATTCTTAGCGCTAGGCTCTCAACAGTATTTTGCTGATTAATCTAGGGCTATAAGAACAGCCCTGAGTTGTTTTCAGCCAGAGTAACAGAGTTACTTAAAAATTCTGATAAGGAAGCATTGTTATATGTAGAGGATATATATCTGATGGATGATGAATAATGGAACACTTGGCCAGAGTGAACCACATAATTCTTCTTAGGTTTGTTCATCTGGGTTACAAATTAAAAATTGACCACCTCAGTTTCCTATTTTTAGGGTACGAGTTGTCAAGTGAAGGCATAAGCCTGGCAAAAACACTTTTTAGAAAATTGTGCACTACTCTAACCTCCAACTCTGAAAAGACTACAGTCCATTTTAGTATTTTTATTTTTTATTTTTTTATTTTTTGGAAACCTTTATTGTGCAACAAAAGCTTACAGGTACGGGCCCACAACCATGCAGGCCGGCCGCGAAATCAAATGGTAGCACACTAGGGAAAATCAAAACAGCTCAGCAGTCCCTGAGACGAGGAGCAGCAATTATCCGAAACATCACATACTGGAAAAAAGGGGGGACCACTGAGTACAGGATAAATGAGGTTAATTTTTAAAGTTATAGGTAAGAAGGATCAGACGCAGTCACTTCATCGAGAACACACGGCGGGCAATGATCCCAGCGAGTTAGCAAACAAACTAGGCAATAATTAGAGGATCATCAGAAGAACTTGAGGATATTTACAAACAGTACAATACATAATGGTCAGTACCCGCCCCATGATCGTGGAACATCTTGACTAACGTTAGTGGAGAGACCAACAGCAGAAGCAATAAGCAGCGCTACCCCTAACCACCAAACTGACCCAAAGGAAAAAGGAAAGAGTAAGAAGAGTCAAGAGAGAAAGGAGAAAAATAAGGCCCATAGAACCAAGACGAAACAAAAGACCCACCCCCAGACCCCCCACCCAGCACGCATGCAGAGGCTACGGCCTACCCCCCCCTAGCAGTGTGCCTGTTGCCCAAAAACCAAGTCCCGAAATATAGACTCAGAAAAGAGAAAAAGGAAAGGAAAAAGAAGAAAGGGGAAGGGAGAAAAAAGAACTAAGAACTGATGGGAGAGGAGACATGCAATCAAAACGATCTGCTCCCGCCACCCACCTGTGCACAATTGGAACCTACGAGAAGAGGAAATCACTTCAAAGTCAAATACAGGAACATGGTGAGGAAGCGATCATACTTGTACAATCGAAAGTACGCCATTTATCCATGCACGAAGTAGTAGTCCGCCGATGCAAGTTATCTCAGCCCTGTCCCTGTCTGTCCAGGGCCACAGACAAGGAGTGCACATTGAACCAGAAGCGGACGGGCCAGTAGTGAAACGCAAAAACTCCAGGCCACAAAGCACGGCACCAGTCATGATGGCCTCGGATCGGACCAGCAAGAAAAAGCAACAGCAACAGCAGGTAACACGAGCACCGCCCCGCTGACCAAGAAGGGCCACTCGCTCCGCTAGGACAGACATCGGATCCCGGCTCAGCAGGGCAAGGCGAACAATCGCCGGGAGTCACGGCAAGGCAGGCCCGGACGGACCCCGGCCAGAGTCCCTCCGTCATTTCCACTCCCTGGAAGCGCTCCCGACAAAGCAGAGCAACAAGCATCCAGACCTCCAGACAAGCGACGGCCGTAGTCTCATCAACCTCCGGGAAGGTCCGTGCAGCGCAGTTCAGCGGTTGGTCCGCACACGTGGGGGGCGGCTCGGCGAGCCCGTCAAGAAAATCATCATCCGGCCCAGCGGCATTCATCATCATGGACTCACGCCAGGAACTCAAGGCAGCGAGGATGTCGCCAATCGTAGGATCACCCCTACAGTATTCAGCAAACGTGCCGTGCGACAGGCCAGTGTTCCCGTCGACGACGGGTCTGAGATACAGGGCGCTGGCCGCCATCTTGTCAGCACGGCGAGGCCACTGTACACTCCAGCCCCGATCCGGTTGCCAGCGGGGTTCAACGAGAACCAGCCGGGGACAGTCAGCCGCACCAGTGGTATAGGGAAGCGGGCCACCAAAACATTGGAGGTAGTCGGCGCCTCTGGCCCATGGGCGCCGCCCGCCGAGTCCGGGCGGAGGAGTTCAAGATGGCCGGCTGGGAGACAAAGGGGAGACGCGTCTCCCATGCGGTCAACCCCCGTCCGTGGGATGCGGCACCCCGCCACCAGGTCCCACCAGGTCCCCGAACCACCAGTCCGGGCCCGGTCAGTCGCCACCGGTCCAACCGCACAATGGCCTCTTCGGTCGACCCCTCTCCTTCACCAGGGGCCGGCGCAGGAACTTCGCTCCAGTCGGGAGCCGCAGGCAAGTCCAGGCCCGCCCGCCTCGCAGGCTCCGAAGCGAACAAAGGCACAGCTCAGGATCCGCAGCACCCAGGAGCATCCGGAGCAGGTGGTAAGTATCAGCAATCTGTCATGTTTCCATATTTCCTTGAATACGTTTTCTCGGGGCAGGATAAGGCACAGGATTAATAAAACAGGCAAGAAGGTTGACGGAGTCGAGCTACAACGCGGCCATCACGGCCGCGAGCTGGGCTCCTCCCCCCATTTTAGTATTTTTTAATTTTGGCAGGACATAAACCAACTGGGTGCACCTACATTACTTTCAAAGAACGTGATACAGTACCTATTGCATACAAATCATATTTGTACATGAACGCTGAAATGCGTTTTGCACCAGCAGAAAAAATACTCATGATCGTGCCCACGACCATGCTACCCTCGTGCCTGCCAGAACCAGAGCCCTCATTGTTTGCCTGAGGGAGTATGCAGGGGAAATCTGTGGAGCCATTGCTTGTAGAGCAGTTGCTGCATAGCAGCTCTTGCTCTCACCCTCCCCACGCGGAGGCGGCCCGGTGGTGGACCGGGTGTGGCTTGTGGGTGTGTGGTGTTGTGCAGCAGTGACTGTGGGTGGCTTCTCCATGAGGAAAATTGCACTAGGTGGCTGAAGGCTAGGAGGTCAAGGGGATTTTCCTCCTGCCTCACCCCTGCATTTGACTAAGGAGAGGCCTGCAGAGGCACAGAGCATGAGTCACTGGCGACTTTGTGAAAAAAGAACAACGAAAAAACCCTTTGTAGGCTCAACAGTCTCTGCAGCTCAAACCTTCGACCAGCAAGCTCCAAACACGCTCCTTTCCAGCTTGACATCTTGGCAGCTCGGCAGCTTGGCAGCGCACAACATAACCAGATCAAGGAAACAGAACTGCTAGGACGCAAGGCGAATGCTCAGCAAGGGACTACAGGATCAAAGGAGAAAGCAATGAAATGGAGTCAAGGAGATAAGAGGAGAAGGGGATAAGAAGGGGATAAGCTGGAAGAGAGGGCACTGCTAACAATTTTATGAAAACTCAAAACTCAAAACTTACAACAGCAGTTTTAACAGCTAGGCTAAGCTAAGAAAGCTAAGACTACTATGACAATGCGATCAGGGAAGTCAAGGCAGCAGACGGTAGCAAATCCTGCTAAAAGAACACAGAGGGCAACCAGGAAGGCACTCATCAAGGGTAGTGATGAAGACTAGGCGAGGATAAATGAGGTAGACTGCCATCTAATCTCATGACTTATCACCAGCCCGCAGTCCCTGATAGACACCATGGCGAGCGGCGCAAGCATTGTGCCAGCTTTGCCCAAACCAAGTCAGCAACCTAAAATATATATAAAATGTTCCTTTATAAAGGACGCCAGGCCAGCACTATGTCTAAGTAGCAATAAAGTGACTAACCTTCCCGCTCCCCTCCAACCAATCAAGGCACACTAGATGGCACATCAGATGGCACACCAACAGCAGCAAAGTGGCTTTTGCCAGAAAGCTGCAATGGGTACCAACACCATTTGCTCAAGACACAGATCCTGAGTCATCATATCTCACACCTGAGGAATTGGAGGAGTTGGTAGCCCCATGCTCCACCGCCCCTGGAGGTGATCCACAAGAACGAAACAACAGCTCTCAAAATCCAAATTCCAAAATAGACAAATTACAAGGCAGAGAAGACATCTGGTCCACACTGCTGCACACAATGCAAATGTCCATAAATGCAATACAATTTCAATCAGACAAGATGGATCTTCAACTGTCAGTCCTCAATTCACTCTCTATCTTTGTCGCTAATATAGACGACAAGTTGTAGGATCTCAATAACCTGATCAAGAGGGCTCAGTCAGAAACACAACTTATTCAGCCCGGCTGCACCTGCATAATAATTGTGGACAAGCTGGCGACACTTTCATCAGCAATGGAAGATCTTCTCGCTGACATAAGAAAGGCAGTGACAGACTAGCTAGCAACGGATCTGCGCATATAAGTAACGGTGAGCAATCTAAAATAAATTTAAGAACCCAGGCTCAGGCCCAGTACTCTGTTGCAGGAACACCAGAAACAAGGCAGCCTCGGGAGGCCATGGACCTATCAATATTGGGTACAGACAACATCTCATCAAGCCAAAGAACAATAGTGCTGCCGACGAGTAACACCTCACATAAAAACAAGTCTCCTCAAAAACATGCACCAACTAAAGTTGTACAAACCTCCAAACAGCAGAGAAAACAAAGGCGGAAGGGGTGAAACCAAAAGCCAAAACAGGCTGTATCATTCAGTAGGGGAATGATCCATAGTCCGGGGGAAAATGCCAATGGATGATCAACGAGGGTAAATGGGTGATCAACGAGTACCAACGGAAGATCGGCGAGACACCCCAACTAGGGAGGGAGAAGCTATGGACCCAGGCCGGGACACAAAATAAAGGCTAACTCAGGAAGAGGCAACAGGAAAAAAAGGGTGAACACCCTCCAACAAACCTACAAGTGATGGCCCGAGCACAAACCAGGATAGAAGAGGGCGCATAACAGGTGCAATACTCACAACAATAAACTAACGATCAACAATTGACTGGGCACTTTACAAGAGTGCACAAGACTTAGCAACATCAGTAATAAAAGAACCTAAAGAACCCGCAGACAAGCAAGTAGCCAAACAGGGCATAGGATGCATGAAAGGGGAGCCAATTACTATATCAGGCCCAAGCATAGAGACAGACTTGGCAAGTGAAAACCGGCTTTTTGGCCCAGTAAGATCGTTGTGTGGGCCAACCACGCCATTAGAAGCCTTAATGGCAATACAGAGCTGCTTGGACGAATAAAAAGTGCTTCCAGGTAAAACAACAACAATTGTGTTTCACCCAGAGTATATCTCAAAGGGACGGGTGGATATTTTGAACAGGGGTAACATACTACGACTACTATGGTCTATTAACAGCTTAAAGAACATAAAAACAACCGTCCTAGAGTCAGTCGAGTTTGTAGAGTCACAAGACCGAACAGGTTTAGAAGCAACGAAAACAGTCTGGGCTACACCAGACATAGCTGAGAGAATCTTAAAGGAACAAACCAAACTCAATACATGGGGCATCAAATTGCGGCCTTTTATCAAACCGCAATACCCAAACCCCATATTGACTGACCGGGAGAGCATAGAACATCCTGGGTTGGCACAACCGAGCACATTATTCTCAGTACTGTGAGGAGCATGTAGCAAAAGTCTTGAGCATAGAGAAACTAGAGAACACAATGAAAACAGGACAAGCTCAACCAGAAGCACAGCCACACAAGAGTGGAGCTGGTTATCCAGGACAATAAACATTAAACCTCAACGACCGTGACCCACTGAGCTTAACTTAACCGAAGTTAAAAACTCCCTGTAAATTTGTTCCTGGAATATCAATAGCCTGGGGGACAAGACTCTGGACCCGGAACTGCAATCATATCTAAGGGAATTTGACATCAACTTGCTCCAAGGAACATAGTGCGAACTACCAACAGCAGTGCACAGGTTCAACCAGCTCTATTTACCTGTAACAAAAAGTGCCAAATTCGGCCACAAAAAGGAGGCCTTGCTACTTATAGCTCTATAAAGAGCATCTATGCAGTGGACCCAATGCTTTATAATTTTGCACCCCCCAATGCTATGCAAGGACTCCGATTTACCATACAGGGGACAACAACAAAAAAGAGTATATAATACTTGTAAACCTCTACCTGCACTGACGCAATAGAACCAAAGACAGTCAACAACTGAAGGAAGAACTAGTGAAAATACTAACTGAGGAAAAAGAAAACAGCTGGATCATCACAAGGGATTTTAATTTAAACATGCTCAACAACAGAGCGAAGGACAATTATTCAGTAGAGGACACATTCGCACGGGAAGCAATACCACAAGACAACAACACAGACGGAAGATCAACAAAAACCTCTCAAAAGCTTTTGCTGTTTTTAGAGCAACTGGGCGTTTGCGCATTAAACAAAAGATTTCCAGGTGATTGCCCACAGACAGTAACATTTCATAATGCAGTAGCAAGTACCACAGTAGACTACACATTCTGTTCTTGCTGCATGTTCTCAAAAGTAAAGGACTACCACATCAGAAGTTTAGATTTTAGCGATCATCTGCCCCAGGAGATCTTGGTAGAAGCACCGTCAATGCGCAAATTTCCCCCAGCAAATACACACTGCCCTGAAATTACCAACAATGAGAAAAGAGTGAAATGCTGAATAAACTATCCAGAAGGCCTCTGTTCCCTTGCAAAGCAACTCCTCGGAGAAGCGTAAATAGCCAATCCAGACAGAATAGGAAGTTGGGAGCCATTTGTAAAAACTCTACGTAATAGCTATGGAGACACAAGCGGACTCTTGCAAAACAGAAGAACAGCTCATCCGCAAAACCAATACTTATATGACAATTTTAGGAATAACGCCAAATTAAAAAAACTAAAAGCATCGATAAACCACACACTACGGATGCTGAAGAAAGACCGTACTGCACTGCTAGAACTGAAGCAGTTAAAAGCCACTCTCAGGAAATTAACTTGCCGCCTCAGAAAAGAAGCTGATGAGTCTTTTTTGGCCAAACGCCTACACAACATCAAAAATAACAACAGCGCGCAATTCCGGCAGAAGATTAACGCTGTATCTAACCAGCGGAGCCAGGGAATCAATTTGCATGTTGCAGAAGAGGCATGGGCAACCTTCCTTGAATTACATCTCAATAAAGAGGAGGATCCCCGAACCTGCACCCTGGAAACACCAGCACCCCAGTTGAATTTCCAAGTAACACTGGAAGAGGATCTCATAATCACGAATTAACAAATCTGTAAAAGAATCCTCAAGGGCAGGCGTGTTAGGGTTTGTGCACAGCAAAGAACATGTCCCCTCTCATTGCACTAGTGGTCTCTGAAATAGCTCTCTTTAAACATACTACTGAAAGCCTTTCTTGTTATCTCAGCCCCTTCCTAAGACTTCTGTGTATGTTGCTCAATGTATTCACAAGTTTGGACAATGCTGTCTTGTTTGCACATTGGGCCTTGCTTTTACCAAAGCTTATTTAGAGCACTCCTCCCTAGGCCATGTGTTACTTCAACTCATTAGCATAATAACTGAAGCTCTGAACACCTGCTTGTGAGAACCACACCCAGTTCTTCGAACCACACCCAGCTCTTTGAACCACACCCAGCCCTGTCTATGAAAGGCAGCCTCTGAGCCTCACCCAGTGCTTGTGCTCGTTCTACCTCCCACTTACCTGAGAACAGATCCTTCGGCGCTGGCACTCCTGCTCTCTCCAGACCTTCATTGGCTTCAACTGGCTCTTCCTTCTTCCGGTTTCCGGCTTCTTCTTTCCTCAGCCCCTCTTCTGTCCACTGCAATTGACCTGCAAAAGAGAAAGAGGTCAAGGTTAGACTGATCAGTATCCCTTTTCAGCAACAAGTAAGTGCAAAACCTTTTATTACCTGAAAGAACTTTGTCGACGCTTTCTGGATTCATGTAAAGACAATTTGGAACAAGATATCTCCCACAAACTTTGTTGTTCAAACCCTTTGTTACAAGAATACTTTGTAGAACTTTGTGAAATAAACATTGTTTTACATGGAACTTTTTAAGAATGGGAACGGAGGAAACCATTGACAGCAAGGCAAACAGTAAATCAAGGACTTGTACAAATTACCTGCTGTATTTTGATGTAAGAGTACAGTATTTGTTTTACAAAAAGTCTGGAAATGTGTGAGAAGTGAGTTTGCTATTAAGAATTTAGGCTTTAGTTATATTAAGGTGAATGTTAGACGTTGGTAATTCTGATAATGATATTTGTTTGATTTTACAGAAGTTTTACAGTAATAGATAGCACATACCAGAACAGTAACACATTCCAAACCTGGAAGCTAGACACCAGGATCCAAGAGGTACTTTTAGAAGAGAATTTCTAATAGATAAGGTTTAGTCAGGAACACATTTAGGGATAGGTTTCGCTTATCTGTTCTTTGTTTATGTTTCATTAGGCACCAGTTTCTACAGAACTCAGAGAGGGCTGCAGATTTTAGCAGCTCTTCTACAGTGGAAACGCAAGAACGGTGTTGTCTCTCTTTTTTTATTTTATCCACTTCCCCCCTTCCCTTGAGCTTCTGGTTCTTAGTGCACTGTTTAAAACTCGTGTGCTGGAACAAGCAGTTTCAGGGTGGGGTCGGACTGTCTTCAACCTACATAAGAACTGAACAGAAACTCAGTTGAGCTGGGCTTTGACAAGGTGTGAGGGAGCTCCTGGTCCAAACAGGATCCTGCCCATTCTACTCAAGCAAGATCCAGAATTCTGGGCTTCAGTCCTAAAACCTACCTTCCAATCAATTTTACAGAAATCAATAGTACCATCATCTTGGAGGGGATCGATCATTTCACCCATCTACAAAAAGGTTATTGAAATTATCTGAAAAGCCATCGGCTGGTAGCTTTACTGGACAATGAAGCCAAATACTACGCAGGACTACTTCTTCAAGAATTAATGTCATGGGCCACAGCAATCGCAGCAATACAATATAATCAGACAGGTTTTTGCAAGAATATAGGTACTACTACTAACATTTCAGCCCTCTCATTAATGATAGATGCTGCTCTTGTAATAAAACAGCCCCTGTTCCTGTGCTTCATCGACTACAGCTCAGCGTTTGACCATACAAATAGTAACATTGTGTGGCAAGAACTAAAAAGTCTGAGTATTCCTCCACTGCTACTAAAATAAATAATTCTTCTGCATAGCAACACTTGGGTGCAGGTAAAGCTGGGGGCAGGAGACTACTTAACGAAAAAGATTCATACAACTTCAGGATTAAAACAGGGCTGTGTTCTTGCCACAACACTCTTTAATCTTTTCATGGCCAAGCTATCAGTCCTACTCAATTAATGTAATTCACATGCCCCCAAGCTAGGAAGTCATCATTTATCCAACCTTCTATACGTAGATGACCTGGTGCTTATAAGCCGAGCATGCATAGGTCTACAATGCCTGCTCGACATTACATCCCAGTACTCGGAGACCTACAGACTAAGTAGTATTCTAGAAAAAACAAAAGTCATGTGTGTAAACTTACGGAAGACAAAAACAAAGCACTACTGGTTCCTGGCAAAACACAAGCTGGAAGTAGTACAAAACCATAAATACCTAGGAGTCATCGTCAGTAACTACACAGCTCAATGCGAGGCCATAATAAAGAGGGGATGAATGACAGCAGTGGCATTAAGAAACTCAAAAAACTAGACCTCTGGACTAAGCTTTCTCCCACTAATCGGTGTGATACAGGCAACATTAATTCCATCAATCACCTATGGAAGTGAAGCCATGAGAGGGAGAGATGCAGAAAAGCTAAACGGCAAGAGCTTTGAGAATGATCTACGGGTTGCCAGGATATTCATCCCCTGCACAAATGAGGCTCCAATTTGGGCTACAGAGACAAGAGCTGGCCCGTAAAGGAGCTTTCATTAAAAACTGGTACAAAATCAAAATAGGGCAGCCTGAAACAATAAACACCTACCTGTGGAAGGAACTTCAAGCCTCAGAGTCCTGCCCAGCCAGACATTACTTGAACACTACACTGGACCAGCTGGGGTTACGGAAACTTTGGGAATCTTCGGGGGCCCTGACAAGTTTAAAAAAAATAGTAAATAAGATCGTCAAAAAATAATCTATCATTCAAGACAAAGATGTCCTGTCTGAACATGCCCATGGCTGGCTTATTATAGAGTCATACAGCAAAGCAACCCCGCAGGCATACCTCCAAACCAACTTCTCTAAAACAACAAAATAAAAGTTTCTGAGATTTCGGCTGGGCCTATAACCATCTGCACATCACTTGCCGCCGTGGCTATGCCAAACTAAGCCAGGAATCTTTTTGGGGAAGAAGAGGAGGACATAGTGCATATCATCACCATATGCATGGAACTAATACAGGAGCGCCGGTCCCTCCTTAGGCCACTCTTCAACAAGAAACAAATACGGACCTGCAGGCAAGCAGTGCTAGCGAGCTTCTCTGGCGAAGATATTCAACTAAGATGTCCCCTGGGAAAATTCTTAAATGCCGCTGAACTCAGCATCAAGATACAATCGGATCACCTGGGTGGTGGCAATGGATCTGGGTTGGGACTGGCTCCCTGATCCACCACAAGAAAGATCCAGACAGCACCTTTATTACATAATTACCAAGCACCATTGCAAAGTCAAGCCTTGAAGGAAAACATCAACGGGATAACCTCTGCCACCTTCTTCTGAGTCATAAAAGTTGATGCTGCACTATGCACTTTCATCTACTTTTTACTGCCTCCCACTTTTTTAATTTAGACTATGTCCAGGGAGGACATTTTAATATTTGTATTGCTGCTAAATCTCCATTTACAAAAAACAACATTTGGACTTGGGCTCAGGACTATCAGCTTTTTAAATTGAAGTTTGTTTTTCTCTCACAAATTTATAAAGAGATGCTCGTTTCTAATGGTTTTTATTAATTGTACAATAAATATTTCTCACTCTTACTCTCATGGCAGTACAGACTGCGGTAGTGAGAGAGAGCGCTAGCGCAGGGGAAACGCATAATTGTCGTACCCTTAGTACCGACCTTGGAGGCCGTTATGATCAAGCATTCCAAATGCTAAAGCACTGCATCCACGATGGATTCAATGGGCTAACTCTCTTTCTGCAAGAGATGTAGATTACAGATTTGATTCTATATTAAAAACACAAGCATTCCTGCAGTAAGAACAAGAATATCCTCTAATGAATTAAATAATGCCTCTAGTCCAATATGAATGTATCATTTATACCAATGGATCTTCCCAGCCAGCCGTCGGAATGAAACAGCAATATTCTGTGGCATGCGCAATTGTAAAAGGGGGCATTCAGGATAGAAAGTTTATTTCTGAGAAAACACACACACAGTCTGTAGGAGACTGTACGGCGCAGCTGGCGGAACTGAAAGCCCTAATACAGGTGCTACAAAATACCGATCATGAACTCCCCACACTCATAGGTTGGGATTCATTTTTACTGCGTCCAGTCCTATAATAAATATTTACTTTTATTGGGGCCAGAATGGATTTAGGAATTCCAAAGGTTGCACAAAGATTGCACAGTAAAGCACAGAAGGCCTGCCACGGGCTAATGTTATTCATATATTGAGTCATAAACGTGTTGACGTTTATGTTGAATGGAGATCACTGCCGGATAAAACCACCAAGGCTACAGTTTGCACTGCTATCGTTGCAGCAATAACACGCTCTAGCACGAGAATAGACAGAGCAACCATGATAGCTATCAATGCCAGGTGCAACAGCTCAGCACTGCTGTTAGACCTGGCATCATTGGCGTGGGTCTCCCTTCCCCTCTACTCATTCTGTCTTGTATGTTGGCTGAATGTAGACATTTTGAGCTCCGTGCCACTGCTAATCAGTGCCACAGCGCGAATGCTTTCTGTATATAAAATGACTGTGTGAATAAGGATAACCCTAATGCCTACATCTGTGTTGCCTGTTTGCTAAGGATTACTTTCTATCACCCTATCTGGCCCTAGGAACCGTCATGTTTGATATGCTTATGCTCAGGACATTGAAGGCCACCTTTTAATAAGGACCGTTTAGATATCACATGTTTTGAAATGCCTTTCCTGAAAACGCGGTAGTTTCTTACCTAAAGCTTTACTGCCGGCTGTTGCAAGTGTGTGTATTGGTCGTCTGGTTGTGGAGCAGCAGGGCCAGCTGGGTCAGACCTGGCTGGAGAGAGAGATCGGTATTTAGAGCGTGTGGAGGGGTGACCCTTTGACCCGAGTAGGGCAGTGCCTGACAAGGTGAATGATGGCTCCACCTCCCACAGGGTGTCTGATAGCATGCCCCCTCATTCTGAAAGGGCAGGATGTCACCTTGTAAACCAAGTGCTCCCCGACCCCACCGAATTGGTTCTGACTGGAGTCAGTGATTTGCGACCTTAGAGAACAAAGACTTTTTAGGTATAAAATGCTGCACTGGAACTGTGGCCAAGTCTGTTCCTTTTGGATGTCAAGACAAAACTCTGTCTGAGTGAACGGAGGAAAGGACTTTGAAACTTTCACCTAGCTTGCCGAAGAAACTCCTGAGGGCCTAAATCGAGAGCGCCTCCTCTAGAAGTCTCAGGAACATTAGACTTCTCCCCGTCAGCCGTCAGAATTACTGTGTAAGGAATTCCACTGGCAGGTGAGGCCTCCTAAGAGTAATCCGGAGCCTCTAGTCCTACTGTGAGGACTGCACACTGGGAACCTTTGAATCCTTTGCTAAACCTGTGTGGTCTGCTGCAGCTAAGAGAGAGTTGCCGCCGCTGAGTGCCCGCCTAACTCTGAACCTTTGAATCCTTTGCTAAACCTGTGTGGGCCGCTGCAGCTAAGAGAGAGTTGCCGTTGCTGAGAGCCCGCCTAACTCTGAACCTTTGAATCCTTTGCTAAACCTGTGTGGGCCACTGCAGCTAGAAGAGAGTTGCCGCCACTGAGAGCCGGCCGGAATTTACACCTTCGAGCGTCCACCATTGTGCCAGCCGGGCTGAGGCCATCCTCTGTCGTGTGTGCCAAGAGAGAGCTGTAGCCACTGAGTATGCGCACCCATGCTACTTTACATCATCGTGATTTGCTCCATGGGCCTCAGCAGCCAAGAGAGAGCTGTAGCCGCTGAGTGTACGCAACATCTGCTACTTTGTATCATCGTGATTTGCCCCATGGGCCGCTACAACCAAGAGAGAGCTGTAGCCACTGAGTGCCCGCACACTTACTATTTTGCATCATCTTGATTTGTCCCATGGGCCACTGCATCCTAGAGAGAGAGCTTTAGCCGTTGAGCGCGCGCATCCTTTGCTATTTTGCCTCATCGTGATTTGTCCCGTGTGCCGCCGCATTTAAGAGAGAGTTGTTGCCACTGAGCGCCCACACCTGTGGCAACTTTGAATCCTTAAGATTTGTCCTGTGGGCCACCGCAGCTGAAGGAGAGTTGCTACCGCGATGCGCCCGCACTTCTCACCCTTGTTGAGGATTGTCACTACCATTCTGTGAGCCACCGCAGCTAAGAGAGAGCTGCTGCCACTGTGAGCCCACCACAGAGCTGCACGACGAGAGTCATCGCCACTACCAGCACAGGCCGCCGGAGCCGCGTGCTGCTGCTGCTGAGTGTCCTCCTGTCCCCGAGTGCCCGAATCATTGTGGGTGCCCACTGCGGACCTCAACCTCTAAGAGTTGTGGTCACTGGGAATCCGCCTGTCACCGTCTCCACTTCTTCCAGAAGCTGCGTGCTGTGTCCCCTTTCTACAATAAGTATCTGGTGTGCACCGAGTCGCGTAGGCCCCGGCCCCGGCCTTGAACTCAGTCAGTGTCATGCTTTAGTGAATACGCTATTGTCTTTTTTAGTCCCTACGGGTTGACGTGAATTGTAGTTGTTGAAACGCTTTGAAAGTTTTGAGTTAAACTTTTAGATAAATATATTATTTTTCTATACCTACCTGAGTTGTGTCCTTTTGTGGCATCATTACTGCCTTATTGTACGTGGTCCTAAACGCTTCACACACTGCCTCTGAGATAGGCCTAATTGCTCGTGCTATGTTACCACAGGATTGAGCAGGGGTTGTCAAAGGGGTTGGCCCACTTGCCCTGACTTAGGAAGAAGGGTCCCTATTTGGATAATGGTGCCAACCAATGCCAACTAGAGACCCCCAATTCTAACAACTGCCATAAGACTTTCGACTCACATAATCCTACAAGTTTAGATGGGTAAAACATTCTGTATGCTCAAACTCCAGGAGTGGGGGATAGAGTAATACCAAGCACTGATGACAGATTTGGATTAATACTAGCTGAACATGAGCGTCCAGGTTCTGCTCATACAGTGATTACTGCTACAGTTTCACTACTAAAGCAGCGCTATTGGTGGCCAAGTCTTACAAAACAGATCAAGGACTTTGTCCTCAAATGCAACATCTGCCAACAGATGAAGGGCTCCACCATAGCATGTCCACCGCAAACACCTTTATTGATCTCAGACAAACTTCTTGCATGTGTATTTGGATTACTTGCATTCAGACGGGGCTTACATGTACATCTTGGTGGCAGTGGATTCATGTTCTAGATTCCTGTGGGTTTGGCCCCAGCGTTCGGCTGATGCTCGACCTGTTATAAAGGATTTGTGAGTCTTTATCAGGACATATGCAATTGGCACTCTACATTCTGACCTGAGCCCAGCGTTTAGCTCTTAGCTTACAAAGAAGCCATGGGTAGTTTGGGTGCGGCCTTGCGGTACTCCTCCTCTGTCAACCTGAGGGATCACTGACATAATATCGAATTCACAAATATAGAACCACCAAAATATCAAAGAAAAAATATAGACTGCAAAATATGGAATTCCTATCTACAAACAGGTAAGTACAAAAATATTGAATCAAAAATATAGTTTTAAAAAATACAGTTAGTCAAAATATCGATTTTTTAAAAATGTCCTAAAAGTAATTTAAAATTAATGAAATAATAATTCAATTTATTTATTATGTTTTGGCTCTCAAAAGAGGGCCACATAAAATGTACAGGGTAAAAAAAAACAGATACATATCAAAATTAAGACATTAGGAGACACGTTTAAGTACAAAACTACCAAACAAAAGCAAATCTACGGCAGGTCACAGAGTCAAGCATCTCACAGACATGTTAATAAATAGCTAAAAAACCTTTAAAAAAGTTAAAAATGTGGAAACAGAACATTTCGTTAGGAGGGCAATAAAGTGCATGCAGAAAGCCATTCAAGGTGGAAATGCCCAGGCGGATACAAATAAACTTTAACCATCTAGAACGCAATTTACGGAGCGCGGGGCAGACCAGTAAAACATGCATACAGTCCTGGGTACTCATTTTACAAAAATTGCACATGGAAGAGGAGCCATACCATTTGGATAGGAGTAGATTTACAGGTACTAAGTTATAACGTAAAAGAAACCAAAATCTACGAACACCATGCGGCAGGTTCCATGTAACATAAGGTTGAGGCGACTTCATCACAAAAGAGTTAAGGAGAAGGTCTACATTCCTTTTTTCAACGATAAACTTTTTATCAGACTGAAAACAAAGGTCCCACGAGGCTACTTTTAAAACGAGTTTCAACTGTAAGGGAGAATACAAAAACAGAGCGTTTTCCTCTAATTTTAGAATAGTTACAGCTCTTCTAAAATTACTTACAAGTTGGGAAAACTCTTTAAAATTACCCAATAGCTCGCTTCTGAGGAGAGCTCTCATCGTCCCTACTTCCGCTCTAGCCAGGCAGGCCACCCATCTTACTAGGGCACATAATCCCTGGACCCAGCTACTCCTAAGACCGAAGTCCAGCCTGCAAGCGGCCAGAGAGCACGCAGTATTTAGGGAAGATAGGGATCTTAATAGTTTCCCCTCAATTTTATGGCAGAAGTCCCAATATTTCATCTCAATAAGTTCTATACCATACAGTAATGTTGCGGGGATTTTAGATCTATACACCTCCAATAAGCACGAGAAGTGCCTTTTCCCCGTGGCCTGATATAGAGTCTTTAGACCTTTGCCATGGGCAAGAGCTTTGTGAGAACTATGTTCAATATGGAGCCTCTCACTCAAATTAGCCGTGATGATTTTCCCCAGGAAGATATAGGAGTTTACAACCTCCAGTTTTTGGCCCCCAATAAACCAACCAAAATTTACAGATCGGCACTTCTTCTTACCGGCTATACACATTACTTTACTTTTAGATATGTTGATCTTCATGTAATGGGCTACGGCAAAGGCATGAAGGGCATGTAGCCGATTTGCAAGTCCTTTAGGGGTCAGGTCAAGGATAAGGATGTCATCGGCATACATCAGGCAGGATATAGGGGTCCCCCCCACCATCGGGGCGATGCCCTCTCTGACCGACAGGGCGGCAGGTGGGTCTGCCGTATATAAGGAGAACAAAAGGGGAGCTAATAAACAGCCTTGTTTAAGGCCGTTCAGAGATGGAATTTGGTAAGATAGCCCCCTTTCGCCCCCTAACAAGACCCTACACCAAGTCTCTGTGTGAAGAGACTGGACCAGCTCCAACAAATAGGTAGGAACACCAAGAACTGCCAATTTTCTCCACAGCGTTCTACGATCTACTTTGTCGAACGCTGTGGAGGAATCAATAAATGCAGCATACACCACCCCCCCTCGTACCTGAACATATTTATCAGTAACCACATGGAGAGCGGTAAGGTTGTCTAATGTACCGTGATCCCTACGAAAGCCAGTCTGTTCTAACGGCAAAATGTTGTTCTCCTCGACCCAATCGGAGAGGGAATTTAAAAGACATTTTGCAAAGACCTTTCCGATGGAGTCGAGGAGAGCTATCAGGCGGTAATTGCTGGGGCTATCCCTAGTTCCCTTCTTGAAGATACGGACCAATATACTTCCCCTCCAGGAGGCAGGTACCATTTTAGTCAAAAAGCAGGCTTTATACAGTGGATACAGGATTTTACTCCACCTTAGAGGATCCTGTTTCAAGACCGTCATGGGGAGTTCGTCGGGACCCATTGCCCCAGAGACACGCATGTTTTTTATAGCCGTCTCGATTTCTTCTTCGGTGGGGTAATTAATGAGTCCTTCAGGTGTTGGAGCTAAGGAGATATCATTACCTGAAATACCGTTCCCTGCATAAAGGTCCCGAATATAGGCAATCCATACCTCTTCAGCTATAGGGATGGGAGAGGGGCTTAGTCTAGTACCACATCCCTTCCCAATTATTGCCCAAAATTCTCTGATTCTACCATGAACAACAGATTCCCTCAAATTGATCCAAAAATTATCCTCCTTTTCCTTTTTTATTTTTAACTTAAGTCTACATCTCTTTCTTTTTAGCCTGGAAATTTCTTTTTCACGTTCCATATCTTTATCAAGATATTGTGCGCGGACTAGTTTATTTATTTCCTTGTTCAGGCTACGCAATGAGCAAGGCACCACTGCCCCTTTCCTAGGGCGAGGAGTTTTTTTTGCAAGTAAAATGATGTTTCGCATAAATTCTTCAAAATAAACTATTTCATGCCCATGCCACTCATTTAATTCCAATAAGGTTTCAGATAAGAAATCCTGAACCCCATTAATGGCGGAAGGATTCCAAAAACACCTTCCCGAGGAAGCGTGGAAAGCAGCATCACTGCCATTAAGAGACCAGGAAGCAGTGGTCATGGGGGTTAAGGAAATAGTTATAAACATTATACTATGGTTGCTCAGGGAAGTGGGAATAATCTTAAGGTCCTGAATATAAGGAAACAAACCAAAATCTGCAATTGCATAGTCCAAGATAGAAGACCCAAAAGGAGATTTGTGTGTAAATTTAGCAGGCACGTCAGACGGGAATCTCCCATTAAGTATAAGCCCATCAACGGCCGCCAATTGTTTTAACAAAATCTTACCTCTTTTGTTAGTCACTAACTTGCAGGAAAGAGTATTTGAGGGACAAAATGCGCCTCTTCTCTAGATTTATTTCTAAAAAGTTTCAGGCTAGCATTAGAGATTTTGCAGTTCAAATCCCCTACAAGAATAATTTCCGGAGGGGAAGGGGCATTTTTAATTTGATCAATATATCGGAATACCTGCTTCAATATAGAATTAAAGCACTCATCCGGAGGGATGTACACGTTGAGAATTACAACTGGAGACTTTATACAATTAGTAAACAGGTTTTCGATAGTTATAGCATGAAAGAGTTTACTTGGGTCGGTATAATGGGAGAATTTCCACTGCAATTTGTTAGATAGTAAACAAGCAATTCCCCCCCTCGCGTGACCTTTCTTGGAAGGGGCAGCAGGTACTTCCAAGGCATAGAAATCCTTCGGAGCATCCAGCATATTAATACACCAGGTTTCCTGTAGGCAAATCACATTTGCTCCTAGGGAGCATAAAATATCAAATTTCTCTGGGCTGTTATGGATCCCAGCCGCGTTCCAAGAAATAATTTTCAGTGGGGTGTTAAAGATGATGGAACAATTTGGGGTTATCTTTTGTTTTGGTAGATAAGGCACTGTGCAGCCAATTCCACCGATTGGTATCCTCTATAAGAGAGGAATTCTGAGATAGTGGGAGAGGCTTCACCTGCTAGACTGAGCGTTTTCCCTTAGAGACCCAAATCTTCAGGTCTCTGAGAGGAGACGCTACCCCATTTTGTTCATCGCCCCTTAGTGCCTTCCCTAGGGAAGGATTTGTATTTCCAAGGTTGCAAATCGGGAGAATATCTATACCAGTGCGTTGAAAATTTTCGTCCTGATGTAATATCAGATTAACAATGATAGGGGAGTAGAATTTAACCCTTATACTCAATACCCTGGCTCCACCGTACAAGGTGACTAACTCGATGTCCCTAGATTGAATGTGATGAAGACTTTCAATCTCACTAAAGCGTTTAAGAAGCCATGCTCTGTTTAAGGGAAGGTCAACATCGAATAAGGGTAAAAAGTCTAACACAAGAGTATCCACTAGAGTCTTTGAAGTTTTTAAATAACGTTCAGGAAGGGAGCGATCACCAATCTCTAAGGCAGAAGAGAAGGGGGGGGGCAAAGGGTTAAGGGCCCCAAGTGGATATATGGTTGGGGCACTTGTCGCAATCGGTGGGGAGGGGCTTGGAGGAAGCCCTCCCATTTGCGGCATAACTTCCACAGCCGTTGGTAGGCCCAACTCATTTTCCACCTTTCGAGATGTAGACGTGGGTGAGTGCAGTTCAATTTCCGCCTTGGGGGATGTAGAGGTGGAATCCAGGACTATTTCTTCATTCTCTAGTGTAACCAGCGAATTTTGGAAGATTATCCGTCGCTGCCTTTTCTTCCTGTATTTTCGGAGGGGTTTCCTTTTATTCCCTTTATTATTTCTATGTTTGTCGTTTTTTACCTTTACCTCTTGTTTATCGTCAATAAGTTCTTTTTTGTTGTTTTCAGACATGAAGATAGGGAATAGATCCTGAACCACTTGAGGGCCGGGAGTAGAATTGTTTACTTCCTCGATCTCTAGAGCTGAGTTCTGAATGCAATTAGGCACTGCAGTTAAAGGCAGAGCAGCAGTGTATGTTTCCGAATCTGCTGTTACAGCCTTCATGTCAGGATTCTCTGTGGGCACAATTAATTTCCCCTTTGCCAAACTGGATTCGGCCAAGGAGGGTGTAACACACCTCATTTCAGGTGACTTTTGTAGCAATGTCTTCAGTATTTGGGTCACTGAATTCAAGATGCAGTCCGAGCCGCCTACAAATTTCCCCAGTAGATGTAAGATGGAAGCTAGTAATTTTTCCAAAGCAATCATAGATTCTGAAATTGGTTTTTCACACGCTTCCGCTGGGCGGGAGATACCCGATAGATTGAGACTCGGACTCCTGGTGACATTTAACAGATCAGACATGTTCTGTTCGTTTAGCGAAGGGGTACTACTGTACAACATTAACCCAGACGGAGTAGCACCCCCCGAGGGCTTAACAGAGCCCTGTGTCTCCGATTTAGCTGTATTTACATAGCGCCCACAGAGCTCGAGATCAATGGATAGTGATGATAAATCCCTATACAACCTTTCGTTCTGGAGGGGTAGAGGTAAGGATGGTAGATTCGTAAGTGCACCTCCAGGTACCACAACTCCTGAGGTACTCGCCCCCTTCTCTTCAGGGTGTACGGGGGAAGAATACACTGCTGCCACTATTTGTTGAGGTGCGAGAGGCAGAGGAGGAGGTGGCGCATCTATAAAACCTGGAGTATGTTCCTCCTGGACCGTGGCACAGAGAGCTTCCTTTTCAGCCAAATTAGACTTCTTAGAAGAAGGTAAGTCCCATAGCTCAAAGAGTTGGCATTGCCCCTTCAACGGGGGATTGTTCACTGATTTGTTTCTTTTGCGGGTGGTATCTAGTTTAGCACCAGATTTTCCTCCCACTACCCGTCCTGAGCGTAGTTTTTTTGACATCTTCTGCAGGTTTATTCCACAAGATAGTGATTATATTAGTGTTTTCCCTCCAGAAGAATGTTAGCGTAATGAAACAATGTGCATAAAAGAATAATAAATAAAGAACGGGAGATGCAACAGGCTATGACCAGCAGTAGGATGAGAGGAATCGACCAAATACTAACAGAGAATGAACCTTCCTCAGGCAAACAAACGTGTATGATCGGCAAAGCGAGGAAGGCAATGAAAATAACCGGGCCCAGCCCAGCCTACCTCGGCCACTGAGGGCCACAGAGGGCCCGCCCTTTGCCCGGGCTTCGCCCGGCGTCCCGCGAGACGGGGGTGAGTCCGTATTTCAGCGCCTCCTGGCGCGAAACTGACGCGGCCGATGCCGCTAGGGCTGCTGGGAAATGAAGTTTCCTTATCCCAGCACCGTGCTCCACTCGCTGTTTCTGGTGCTGCAAAGGCGAGATAAGGAAGCGGGAAGCGGGCGGGCAGGGACGCTGTTGAAAAAGTCCCAGATGCAGCGCGTCGCGTTTCAACAGGAGAAAACAATCCAGGCAAGGTATGGGCAAGAAACACCCCCTCGACCGGGGTGACTCCGTATTTCAGCGCCTCCTGGCGCGAAACTGACGCGGCCGATGCCGCTAGGGCTGCTGGGAAATGAAGTTTCCTTAGCCCAGCACCGCGCTCCACTCGCTGTTTCTGGTGCTGCAAAGGCGAGATAAGGAAGCGGGAGGCGGGCGGGCAGGGACGCTGTTGACAAAGTCCCAGATGCAGCGCGTCGCGTTTCAACAGGAGAAAACAATCCAGGCAAGGTATGGGCAAGAAACACCCCCTCGACCGGGTTGACTCCGTATTTCAGCGCCTCCTGGCGCGAAACTGACGCGGCCGATGCCGCTAGGGCTGCTGGGAAATGAAGTTTCCTTAGCCCAGCACCGCGCTCCACTCGCTGTTTCTGGTGCTGCAAAGGCGAGATAAGGAAGCGGGAGGCGGGCGGGCAGGGACGCTGTTGACAACGTCCCAGATGCAGCGCGTCGCGTTTCAACAGGAGAAAACAATCCAGGCAAGGTATGGGCAAGAAACACCCCCTCGACCGGGGTGACTCCGTATTTCAGCGCCTCCTGGCGCGAAACTGATGCGGCCGATGCCGCTAGGGCTGCTGGGAAATGAAGTTTCCTTAGCCCAGCACCGCGCTCCACTCGCTGTTTCTGGTGCTGCAAAGGCGAGATAAGGAAGCGGGAGGCGGGCGGGCAGGGACGCTGTTGACAAAGTCCCAGATGCAGCGCATCGCGTTTCAACAGGAGAAAACAATCCAGGCAAGGTATGGGCAAGAAACACCCCCTCGACCGGGGTGACTCCGTATTTCAGCGCCTCCTGGCGCGAAACTGACGCGGCCGATGCCGCTAGGGCTGCTGGGAAATGAAGTTTCCTTAGCCCAGCACTGCGCTCCACTCGCTGTTTCTGGTGCTGCAAAGGCGAGATAAGGAAGCGGGAGGCGGGCGGGCAGGGACGCTGTTGACAAAGTCCCAGATGCAGCGCGTCGCGTTTCAACAGGAGAAAACAATCCAGGCAAGGTATGGGCAAGAAACATGAAATGAAATAATAAATATAACATTTACTATTAACACTCCAGTGAGTGCAACAGTAGGGAAAGCGTTGGATAGCGTAGGGGTAAAAATTACTATTCCTACTCCAGAGAGTGCAACAGTAGGGAAAGCGTTGGATAGCGTATGGGTAAAAATTACTATTCGATATTAAATTACTTACCTTCAATTCGATATTTTTCTCCACTATATTCTGTCCATTCGATATTTTGTGCATTCTATATTTTGACTTCGATATTTTGGTAATTCTATATTTTGAATTGGATATTTTGTCTTGTTACCCAACCTGAGAGAAATTTGGTGGCTGAGAGGAAAAAACGTGACTTAAAGCATTCCTTAGCAGCAAGGGTATTAGGCTTGGGTGGCAGTTGGGTCAATCACCTATATGGGGTCCAGAGGGCACTTAAAAACATGCAAAGAAAATCTCTGCAGGGTCGTACACCTTATGAGCTCTGATTCGAGGTGTGTACTCGACCTCAATAGTGTCAGCAGAGTGGTGACTGAAACACCATTTGATCTCAATGATTGTTGGGATGTTTTATAGGACCTGAAAGAATTTGCAGCATCAAGAAGCGAAGTCCAAGTAAAATGCATCGCCAATAGGGAAGTGTAAACGGTAACAGCATTACCTGATTGGGGACCTGGTCAGAGAGAAAATTGTGGACAAAAAAAAATTTGGGCCATCTTACCGCCACCTGCACTAGCTGTCGAAGGAACCAGAACTTTCCTTCTTCCACCTCTTGCTGGCAGTCGAGACCAAAGTTTTGTCTCAATTGATCTGATCAAACCACACTATGTGGCCGATTCTCAACAGTAGGTCAGGTGGCTCCTGGGTAGCTACTGCACTCCTATCACTACTGTACAGGAAGTTTAGTTGGAAGCTTTAATAATGGCTGAAGACTTTCCAAAGAGATGCTGCCATGAAAGGAGATGATGCTTCTCCCTCCTGAAACAACTACAACTGTAATGTTACTGAGTTCCAAAATTTCAATTCGAAAAATGTACTACGTCTATGTCAACAGGCCATAGATCGAGTCATCTCCCAGTTCTATAGAAACTGCTGAGGTGCCAAGAATACACTGGATGGCGTCTGGCTACTCCATGCATTATGACGACTTTTCATCAGATCCAAGTGAACCAGAGCTGCAGACACCACCTCTTCCTTTCAAGTTTCGAGTGTATGCTTTCTATCTTTGACTGAAAAATACTTACTTCATTGTTCCCTGGCTACATCTATGGATTACAATTAGCTTACTTTTCTTGGTACTTTCGATTGGTATGGTAACTGTCTTTTTTCTACTTCTGAATGGAGACTATCTCTTAGAATGCTCCAAAGTCCAACACAGGAACTTGATTCTTAAACCACATGCATCATCACACCGTGAACTAAAAGTCTTGTCCCTGGTGAACATTACAGCGGTTCCAGTTCCTGAAGTAATTGTAAAGGACAGGGTATTGTATGATGTGTATGGTCCTATTGAACTTTTGCAAATTCCATATTTGGTTAAAATTTCTTTATATGATATCATTACCTGTAATACTTTCTCTGATGATTGGGACATTGAAACTGGGCATAGTTTGCTTTCAGATTTAGAGCAATCTGCTGCATTTCACTCCATTCTACTCACTACAACCCCCAGCGACATGACCATGACATCTGCCCAGACTGACGTCCTCGACCAGTGGTTGAAACATGCGAGTGATGTGGTTGCCCGGCTGAGAACTACTAAAACTAAACGCCCTCACGATGCTCAGCGCTGGTTCACAGATCAATTAAAACTGGACAAATTGGCCCTCAGACAAGCCGAGCGCCGTTGGAGGCGTAATTATGATCCATCATTAAAAACTGCTTATGTTGATTTATTAAAATTGTACAAAAAATCTATCTTACTGGCCAAAACCTCCTACTTTTCCCAGAAAATTCTCAGCTCAGCTTCTAAAACCAAGGATATCTTCTCAATCGTAGAGGAACTCTCCCTGCCAGACCGTGTTACCGTTCACCCCCAACCCTCACAGGCCCTTTGCGATTCCCTCAATTCATTTTTTATTGTCAAGATCACTACTATCAAAAACAATATCCCTCCTCGTCCACTGCTTGTTCCTTACCTCCTATGAATCCCTGCTGTTTTAACAAATTCCCTCCCATTTCCCAGACAGATTTCAATTCCTTGTTACATGCGGTCAGCTCAGGTTCCCCTATCGATTGCTGTCCCCCTCAAATCCTGAAAGCCGCCTTCTTGGCTTGTCCAGGTCCCCCGTTAGCACTCCTCAACAACTCGCTTGCCACAGGTTCTGTCCCTGATGCTTTCAAAAAGGCAGTTGTTGTCCCTATACTCAAAAAGCACAGTGCTGACCCATCTGTCCTGAGCAACTATCGGCCGATCTCCCTCCTCCCCTACCTGGGGAAGGTTTTGAAGACTTATGTCACCCGCTGCCTCAGCACTTTCATTGAAGAGTCTTCTTTTTTAGATGATCAGCAAGCCGGGTTTAGACCGGCCCACTCCACGGAAGCTGTCATCGTGGCTGTAATGGATGTGCTGAGGGAAGGCGCCGATAAGAACCTGGCCCAAGCTCTCGTCCTACTAGATCTGTCGGCTGCTTTCAACACGGTCAATCACGCCATCTTGATCGACCGTGTCAAAAACGCGGGCATCCAGGGCATGGCTCTAACATGGATTAGCTCCTTCCTGCACCAGCGCTCCCAGTCGGTTCATCTGTCCACTTTCTCTGCCCCCTATTCCTCACTCTCCTGTGGTGTCCCTCAAAGTTCTGCTCTTTCGCCCCTCTTATTTAATCTCTATATGCAACCCCTTATAGCTTCTCTCCGTCACACCCCTGTCACTACTTTCAATTATGCGGATGATTTACAGTTAATTTTTCCTATTGACTCCTCCCCTTCTTCCTGTGCTAATTTCCAATCCACCATGCTTGCCATCTCTGAGTGGATGCATTTCAGCCAGCTGAAGCTCAATCCCAGCAAGACGGAGTTGGTGTTGACAGGAGGGTCGTCCAACCCTTGGAGCTCTAGCTTCTGGCCTCCTTCCCTTGGCCCCCCACCCTGTCCTGTCAATACGGTGAAGAGCCTCGGTGTTATCATGTCTAGTGATTTATCTATGAGGCCTCAAATCAATGCTGTCACCTCTTCCTGTTTTTTCCATCTGCGCAGGATCTGCAAAATTCCCAGGTTCCTTACTACTGAGGCTCTCACACTTGACGTCATGGCCCTCGTCACCTCCCGTATTGACTATGCCAACTCCCTGTATGTGGGGATTCCCGCTTACCATCTTCATCGGCTTCAGCTGGTACAAAACCAGGCTGCCAGACTGGTCTTTCAACAGCCTAAGCACCAACATGTCTCGCCTCTGCTGAGGAGATTGCACTGGCTTTAAGTAGCCTCTCGATGCATTTTCAAACTGGGCTGCACTGTTTTCAAGGCACTCCTCGCCCTTGCCCCAGCTTTCACTTCCCTCAGCCTCAAGCGTCACATTCCCTCAAGAAATCTCCGGTCTTCTACACACAATCTCCTAACTGTTCCCAGGTTTAAACGCAAAAAGCACGGAGGCTCTTGCTTCTCTTTTCTTGCCCCCAAAATTTGGAACACCCTCCCGACACAATCCGACTTTGTCCCAACTACACCTGTTTTCGTAAATTACTCAAAACGCATCCCTTCCAGCTAGCTTACGAGTAACCTTGCTTCCTCCCCCCTCTGCTTTTGTCTATGAGCACCATGAAATCGACTGGTGACCGTGCGCGGTAGAAGTAATTTTAACATAACATAACATAACTAACATAACATAACATTTTCTAATGATGAATTGTATGATGGTAAATCTATCTTTGGTGACATGTTCTGTTATCAACATTATGGCCACCATTTTTTTTATTTACACAAAGCTAGTATCCCACGTGCTGTTTACATTCACACTCAATGGGAACACTACTAAACACCGCTGAAAGGTAGTTCAAAAACATTTGCACCAAAGTGTACCTACTTTTCAGGTTTTTTATACATCTGACCCAGGCTCTTATTACTATAGGCTTGCACCTACACCTGTGAAGAAATATATGTTCACAAACACCAAACTGATTTACTCTGCTTCCTTTATTTCCCAACTATCTGCACAGGGTTCGGACCTTTGGAAAGACACACTAGACACAATAGACTCTTGTTCCCTATATGGGGAACAAGAGATTGGCAGGTTCAGAAACAAGAGGCCTTATTCACAGCATGCCTCATACCACATCAAATGAATTTCATGAATAAAACAGTGCAACAGACTTCCTGCCATAGTTTAACTAAGGTGAAAGATTTGAACAGACCTCGCATTCCCACATTTGCACGTTTTGAACATTGGCAACAATACACAAAACACAGTGAGGATAAGTTAGATGCTGTGCTCTGCAATGGATCATAAAATACATCAGACCCCGATCAGCAGAGTTGGTTGGTTTGGCCTCTAGACACAGATGAATGTCAGTTCAGATTCCTGGGTAAAACAGGAAAGTTTAAGATGAAAACGCCTGGCCTACGCTATGCACAATCAGAACACGCAGGGGCAGTGACATCATAAAGTGTTGAGAAGCTATGCCTAGATTGGCTAAAGACCTCAACACTTTCCCAGGTGAAACAACACGTGTCCCTTCTTTCTTATGACTTGGATCTCTGGGATTTTTTACTAGGTCCCAGAAGCCCACATCCAAAACGCTTCTTGTATGGTACATACAACAAGCTAGGGAAGATTTCTCAGCAGGAAGCTGTAGAGAGATTGTGCAAGATCGACAGGGTTAATATGGAAAAGGCTGACTGGTTGACAACGTTATGACCACATCATCATCCAGATGTATTCACTAGGCAACATTGTGTCTTCTGCAATTGACATAATTCAGAAGGATATGTCTATTTTACAACATGGACAGTCACAATTACAATCAATCCTTCTACTGAGCTGGAAGTTACAAACACTATGTTCTGACCATGTGCTGTGGCGTTACATCAGCACTACCAATCTTTTTTCTGAATATGATCCGTCAGAAAGGCAAATAACTATGGCAGTCAGAGATCCAAAATACACTATGCTGCACATTGAAAAATTTGACCAATTACCCATTACAGTGGCTGAGACACCATTCATAGACTGGATTATCCATGGTTATGTGTATCACCCTACAAATCACAACCTTTTAATTCCAATATTGTCTCCAATTTCAACAGGTAGGCAGATTTGAAGCGCTAGGAGAAGGTTATGTGTGCGAGTATTGGGAATTACCATTCGGATTTAGAGGCAGGAAAGGAGACAGAGGTTTTCCTTAGTGGTTCCAAGTGTGAGGATGCTTTGAGCAGATCCTTAATTTGCAAAGACATTTCTCTTCATGGGGCATGTAATGCTTCTGTTGCGAATTTGTTTTCTGAAGGGATCCCTAGCTGCGGTGATACATCCAGTTTTCAAACTGCTGTCGAATGGGAGCTATTTGATGATGAATGATCAAGGATCCTGTGTAGTGGAACCGGGCATTGCTTATCAGGTGACAATTAATTCCTTAGTCACTTGTACACAAGGACTGTTTCCACCTGCCTGCAAAAATAGGGAGACAGGGCAGTGGCCTTCTATAAATGTTTCCAACATATGCTTTGATTCCCTAAGCAGACTGAAAGCCATGCTTTTTCAACAGGATGTGGCCTTAACTTTGGCCAGTGAGACGTTTGATCTCCAGGTAGCAAGGTCCTTGTCTGAGATACAGACACTACTCCATTCTAACTTTCCACTGCATTCTGGGGAGCTAGTCCATTGTCTCTTTAACTTTTCTGATAAGAGGGGAATAGTGCACTTTTTCAAGTACATCAGCTCTGAACTGGTTAGCACATTTCAGACAATTTTCAGAGTTATTCCATCATTTATATACGCAGTGCTGGAAAGTGTTTTTGGAGGGCTCCTGCTTGCCCTGCTACTTTTGGGAATCCTGATTTTAATTTTTCTGCTCCGCAATGGATGTCCCAGTTCAATTCAGAATGGAGACAGCATTGCTTGTGCTGTGTCGCCGTGAGCACATGGTTTAGATGTTTGGCACACTTTGACTTTGACCAGCATTAGTTCTTATCCTTCAGGCCTGTCTGGCCTGCATTGCAGCCATGAATGCCTATTGGACATTTGCCTAGGATCATAATTGGTTGCGCCATTAGACATTGATGTACTGCTGGACCTATTAATGGCCCATGGGTATTGATGTCCCCGGCGTCTTCCATTGCTGATAAATGCATTCCTTGATCCACCCTGGGATGCTTCGGCACCTAATGACTTGGAAAATGGCTCCACGATAGCAGCGGCTGCTGTGGGAACTGGATGGAATCACCTTTGCTCCATGAATCTGCTTCGAGGTGTGCCTCTGGGTTCATCGTCTGCTGTTTTGGGCAATAGCAATGTTGCGTCTGCCACTTGGAACACATTAAATAATTGGTCTTTTCCATGTGGAAATAATTCGGCTTGTTTTTTAAAAACAAATTTATCCAAAACAGGTTTTTTTTTCCAGGCACCGTGGTTTTCGGAGTGCTTAGGATTTCAAACATGTATAATCACTTTAGGCTACTTTACAGTCTGAAGACTTAAATGATTTTTAGGATATATTTAAGGGGAAGCTTACTTTTAAAAGATTTTAGAAGTCATGTTTTAACATTATTACGGTTTTGGATTTTTAGATAGCTTTTATATATCGACCCTTAGAATAAGTAGTGGGTGCTTTATTCCGGAGTTAGGCCCATGTTGCAAAGCGGCTTATTTCTTATATTGCCCAAGAAAATAATATTTCTGCTGCAAACTTTTGCTCATATTTGCATGCACCACAATGTTGGATTTGTTTTTCTGAAACTACTTTGTTTACACATCTGGCATCACACAACATTACCACAATCCCTTGAAAGGCATGTACTAGGCCTCTCAGCACACTGAGTACGAAAGTTGTCCTATCTTCATCCACGAGGCACAATGCTATCTACATATCCATAACATTGCTAATCTTACACGCACATCACAGGGCAACCTTTTATTATAAATATTAGGTATCCTGATAGATTCGTAAGGGAGGATCTTCCGCTGACACTGAGGCTGAGAATCCACCACTCACTGGTCTGAATTCTGTGAGTGGTGCCCAATTCAACACCAAGATGGTGTCCTTCACTCTATCCCATCAGGTAATGGGGGTGGATCGTCCCGTGGGGGGATTCTTGGCTCTACACCCACACACACTCTAGGTACACTTCGAGGAGGGTTCGAATAGTAGCGTACGCTAGATTACTGCCTTATTTATAGGTCTGCATATATACAACTGTTTAGCTCCATGGTAGAACTATATCTACTATTTACGTTGTTGGTGCTTGTAATCATGTTTATCTGTTTCTGTCTACTAATCTTTGCAGCACACGTATTTTATGCAAGAATAACTTTGGTCAAATAAATATTATTGAAAACTTCCCACTGTGTATTCTCAGTATATTTCTCTGAGAATAAGTGAGCACGAGTGACTGAGCAAAAATCCATTTAAGCACCACTAACATAATGTTCATTAAAAGCCTCAACATAGAAATACCAATCACACACTATGAGTGTGGGGAATTCATGATCTGCATTTTCTAGGGCCAGAATTAAAGCTTTAAAAGAGGCAGCTGGGTAGTACAACCTCCTAAAGATTGTGTAAACATTTTTTTAGGATGGAATTCTCCATTCTTCATGACCCAGTATACTGCTGCACATGCAGCAGAATTTTGCTGTTTAGTTTCAACAGCAAGCCGGGCTAAACCATCACTATATATGACATAGTCATACTGATCAAGAGGCAAAATGTTACTGGTCACAGGGTATTCTCGTTCATATTGGAGGAACTATTGTGTTTGTAAAGTGGGGTCGAGACAAAGTCAACATCAGTAGCTGTTAAGGAGGTGGCCCCCTGTATCCATCTAGGATGTAAGACTTTCGCATTAGGAACACTTGCCTTTGTTATAGGCTCTAAGGCTGAAATGTGAGTAACCACAATTACGCATTTCCACAGATCCAATAGGTTTTCCTTTATAAAAGCTGTCTGAACTGCAGTCAGCATTTGTTGTGTAGGTGCCAAACACATTTCAGCATGTGAAAATTAATGTGATTTATATGCAATTGGTACAGTATCACCTTCGTTGCAAGTGACATATGACTAGCCAGTGGATCCTGCTATTATGCGGATTACCAAGTTAGTTGTGTTGACACATGTGTGTAAGTGTATGAATGCAAGCATGTCTGTTTGCAGTGTTCTCATAATCTGTGTATGTTCTGGTGTCTAATGTGTGCTTGAGAAGTTGCGACAAATTTGTTCATAAAATGGTTTAACCCATTGTGCATAATTGGGCATGTATGTTCTACCAAAGTTGAGAGAACCTAAATGTGACTGTAGCTTTTTTATTATGCTTGGTGGTGGTAAGAGTGCACATTTCTCCAGGAAATGTGGTGCAAGACTTCTACCTTCATTTAACAAGTTGTGTCCGAAAAATAGGACACTGCTGTACGCAATTTTTGTATTTGGAGGTTGAATTTGTAGCCATGCTCAGCAAATCTCAAAACCTAGCAATCTACTTTGGCTACATGTGTGTTTAAGTTATCATCCATGAGATCATCAATATAGGACAATGCTTCTGAATCAACTTCTTGTAAAATTGATGTTACTCTGGCAGGGAACAGACCAGGGCTGTTCTTACACCCCTGAAGAAGTTGACAGAATCTTTTCTGGACCCTTAAAGTGGTGAATGTGGTTAAATCCATGATTTCAAGTGATATGTTGTGGCCGAAAAAGCAATTTGAATGTCCACTGTGAATTTGTATTTTATGTGCACTTTGTTGTTTATTAGTGCTACGCTGTGTGAACTTTTGTATTGCAAAAGTGGTGTATGACTGTTTTGTCTGTAGTCAAAGACTAAGCGATATGAATAATCATGTTTCGCTATCGGAATCAAAGGATAGGTCATTGGTGAAATGCAAGGCTCAATGACGCCTTGATATTCTAATTGTGCTAAAAGTTCTTTTAGTGGGCGTTTAGGTATATTGTTATAAGGTGAGACTGAGGTGAGGTGAGTACATGATTGCAGTATATTGCCAAGGCTTGCGCAAGGGCCCATTCCATGGCTTACACTTGTATGTCAACTTGACAACAACGAAGGAGAAAAATG
The DNA here is from genome assembly GCF_964263255.1 of Lissotriton vulgaris. Classification (NCBI taxonomy): domain Eukaryota; kingdom Metazoa; phylum Chordata; class Amphibia; order Caudata; family Salamandridae; genus Lissotriton; species Lissotriton vulgaris. The sequence continues at coordinate 1,255,457,813 of NC_141696.1, forward strand.
TATTAGGGGGGTGAGTTTTAAATAGCGCAAATTCGATCCGAAGGTATCAGAGCTCTTTACATGAGCACCAGTTGCATTACAGACAGAAATATTCATTTTTAGTAGGCACGGGGAGATTAGGCGATTTGCCCAGAATCACAGGATGTTGAGCATCCATGCCGATACTTGAACCTGGTTCCCCAGCTGTGAGGTTGACCGCTCTAGCCATTATGCCACATCCTATTCTTTATTTATCGTATTATGATATCGTACCAATGTGGAACTTTCCTGACAAACACGGGTGGCCAATCCACTTCAGCCAAGAGAATGTCGTAAGTGTTGGTTATATTTTCACAGAAAATAACTTTAATAGTATGCAATATGTCACCCTCAATTTGACTATCCAAATCATGCTGTCTGTCGGGAGGGCTAACCCGCTGATCTGGTGTTTTAAGTTCAATAAATTCATTAGTTGCTCTCAAACCCTGAAATACTTGAAGATTCTGGCAAACTTTTGTGATCTCTAATGTGCTGTCTAGCAGTGTCAGTAACCACGTCTTGTTCTGAAGTAGTGTGCTCAATATGTGTGACATATTTGGTGGAAATACCTCCCACTCTTCTTTTTTGAATTTGGGTTTTTGTCGTGGAAGTTTCCCTTTCCTTTTTATGATGATGTCAGATGTCCATTGTGAGTCCTTTCTCAGTTTCACATACACTTCATGCCTGCGCTCTGGTCCTCCTCTCTCCAAGCGTTTATCGGGTAAGTCCTGAAAGTAGAAAGAAGGATGCGTATCAATATACTTATATCATTCAAGCTGTTTAAGTGATTCCCAGCTATGCAGGTTATAACGCTTTTCAGTGGACTCCAGTTGTGGAGACCCACACTATGTTTTAGTTTTTTCTTTATTTTCATGTTTGTCCTGGGTTTTTAAATAGCCTGTTGGGAGTTTGGAGTTATCCTTTTCAGAATTCATTTAAGCTGTGGCTTATTTAGCCTGGATCTCAAATTATCTTGATCTATAGATGTATAGGTTTCAGCAATCATTTTTAGTAATTTGCACTCTGGATCCACAAAGGGAACCTGCATGAGGTGTTGGTGTACTGCCAGTGATGCCTCCATTTTAATATTGCTTACAATAATTGAGATGACTGTGGCATAGTTGGCAGTAAATTTCATCCCCAAATCCAATGCAGGAGCAGCCCTGTATTCATTTTGAATTTGTTTTAGCTCTTCAGGCAAAACAGCAATAGATGGTGTACCATGTGTTATGGTATATATTGCAGCAAAAACTGTGCGCAGGTGGCATATTCACTCACTCACGGAGCCACCCCAAGTAGTAGACACTTGTGAGAATTCTATGTTTGTCTTTAGTATATGGAAACACTGCTTCAAGCTGGTTTGCTTTTTTGTGCAATCTAGAACTGAATTTCCTCCCAACTAGCGGGAACTTTACCCATAATCACGTTGATAATTACTGGACTGATTGCAGGCACTGCTAAATGTGGCTGAACAGCTTTAATAGCCCTGACTGGGGTTGCTGTTATTGTTTGTTATGTTATGTTATGCAGGGGTTTTGTATAGCGTGCGGCTACTCGGAAGAGTGTCCCGACGCTTTGGATTGCACACTAATCTCATAACACAACAGGGAAAATAAAAAAAGAAACAGAGATAAAAGAAACCTAATAGGGACCGAAACTAAGAGGAAAAGAGCCAGGTTTTAAGCCCTTTCCGAAAGGCCAACAAATTAGGAATGCTGCGCAGGGACACAGGCAGTTTATTCCATAACTGAGGCGCTAGTAGTTTAAAAGAGCGGCCTCCGATGCGGGCTCTCTTCACACGAGGAACCGCCGCAAGAAACAGGGCTTCAGACCTGAGCGACCTGGCAGGCAAATAAAAGGCCAGCCTCTTCTGCAGGTATTTTGCTCCGGAGGCGTGCAAGGCTTTGTGTGCCAGAGTGAGAGTTTTAAAAATTATCCGCTTCCGGACAGGGAGCCAGTGCAGAGCCTCCAGAAGACCCGAGGCTCTGGCACGGCAAGATAGTCCAAAGATGGCCCGTGCTGCCGAATTCTGGACAACCTGTAACCGTTGGAGCAGATATTCTGGCAAGCCGAGATAAAGGACGTTGGAATAGTCAATTCTCGAGCCTATAATCGCCTGCACCGTGATCTTCCTATGTTCCTCCGATAACAGGGGAAGGAACTTACGTAGCATCCGGAGTAGGCCAAAGCAGGTACCAGTGAGACCGATTACCTGTGAACGTAGTGTGAGGCCATTGTCGATCTTAATCCCAAGGTTTTTAGCCACCTGGGACGAACTTGCTGGTGGAAACATGTTCTCAGGCCACCACACTTTCCAGTCCGGATCCGAACTGCACCCAAAAAAGAGAACCTCGGATTTATCCGAGTTGCACTTGAGGCTGTTGTGATGGAACCATTGAAACACAGCCTCAAGGCAACCCTGGATCCTACCACCATCGAAGTCCGCACCCCTCTCACAGGTGAAGAGGAGCTGGGTGTCATCGGCATAAGAAACGATCTGGGCCCCGAAAGACTCCGCCAATGCCGCCAGAGGGGTCATGAAGATGTTAAATAGAGTTGGACTCAGGACAGAGCCCTGAGGAACTCCGACACCCAATGGCGACATCTCGGCGGAGCAAGCAGAAGTCCAGACCGTTTGTCGACGGCCTGCCAGGAAAGATCGAAACCACTGGAGCACCGTCCCTCGGAGACCAGCCTCTGAGAGTCTTGCAAGAAGACCCTCATGAGGGACGGTGTCGAAGGCCGCCGACAGATCTAGCATCACCAGCATCGCTCTCCCGCCCGAATCCAGCACCTCCTTAATCGCCTCCGAGACTTCCAGGAGGGCTGTTTCGGTGCTAAGATTGGCGCGGAAACCCGACTGGGTAGGGTGCAGTAGGTCGTGGGACTCCAGGTAATCGGCAAGCACCTTATGGACATGCTTTTCAATGACCTTCGCAAAAGCCGGCAGGAGCGAAATAGGTCTATAATTCGCCAACACCTCCACATCCAGGCCAGGCTTTTTAAGCAGGGGAATAATCATGGCCTGCTTCCAGGCCTGGGGAACCACACCCTGTGCAAGAGAACAATTCAACAGGGGGTTCACGAGGGGATTAATGACAGCTGCCATTTTAGCCAAAAATTTTGCCGGACAGGCATCCCGAGGGGAACCTGATTTAAGCCCAGCCATCAGGTCAAATGAGGCGGTCAGCGAGAGAACTGTGTTAAACATATATGTAGTCTGAGTAGACCTGTGCAAACAGCATGGAACTCTACAGCATTTAATGATGTTCATGTAGGGTATGGTTTTAACCGCCAAGGACAGGCAAGTTTGCTCCCTCATTGCTGAGGGGACCCAGTCTTACATTGTTTTGTTTTTCTATGGTGCCTTGGAACCAATTTTGATGTTTCTGATAATTATAGGTAATTCTAAATCTTCGTAAGCTCTATAGGGTCACTATTGCTTCTGGAGTGTATGTATGAAATGTTTGTGATTTGGCATCTGCTGTAGGAAAGTGACCCATAAATAGAATACCTCTATATTGTACGCTTCATGGGCCTCAACCATTACGGTAACATCTCCCCCTGTAAGAGGAGCCCTTCTTGTTGTAACATTGTTGTTACAGCTGGTCTGCAATTAATAGGAAGAACTGCTGCTTGCACCATATTTAATTAATGGAATTTAGATGAAGAAAAACACTATAATGGGGTGATCCTTTTAAAGGTTCAAGCTTGAACAACCTTCAGACAGAAATAGAGATTTCCTATTTATTTAGCTGAGGAGAACTAATCCCCAACGCCATGGGCATCTCAATATAAGGTGAATAGGGTCTACAAAATGGTTTTTGAAACATTCATTGAAACAATTGTATTATTGTGTAAAAAGTGTGAGCTGCAATTATAATTAGGATGAAACATAGCACTGTTACCATCCTTACAAGAATGATGAAAATGATAAACAGTTCAACTATTATAATTGTTGTGTGATTATATTATTATGTCATTATATTCATTCTTATACTCCTATCTAATACTACCTACACTAGAGATGGCATAGTGGGAGTACCCTCTGCCAGATGTCTTGGGGCACCCAAACCCCTCATAACTGTGTAAGATCTATCAGGAAGTTGATCTGGTGTACAACAGGCTATCATCCTTTGCAGAATTAATGTTGGAGTCAGCAGTGTTGCATCTCAGCCATAGTGCACAGTGTTTCAGGAAACTCCCAGAAGAAGTGACACTCTGTAGAGTTTGACTCAGAGACGGTTTATATATTAAAAGCACAGTTCCAATCGCACTGTGTCAAAGGGGCAGAGCTAATGTGAATGTTTGTCTCGAGACTCACAGCTTTCTCCATCTGGACAACCAGATGCAAGGGCATTTCATTCAATGATCCTAACCTTGGACAGAGTGTACAGGCAACATGATAAAATGCTTATTATGAAATGTGCTGCATGCAGAATAATTTTTACGTATAATGTCTCTTTCCTGTAGGCAATGGGGGCACAACAACCAAGTGCACTGGTAAGCAATTCAAAGTCTTCTTTTAACAAATCACTAAGTCCTATATAAATGACGCTTCACTCTCCCAGGTCCTGCCACCAAAGACGAGTTTTCAAAAATGAATTCTACAAATGAAAAGGAGCGTCAATGTATCCGCTATGGTATCCAATCAATCATTGTTTTTCGAGAATCACATCCATAGGAAAACTCATTTCATATGTGTTTTCCATTTATTAATTTAAATGAAAATCATGGCTCCAAAATATAACAGTATCCAGTCTTCAGCCAATTATAACCATATCCAATCGTCAGCCTACGCATTTTGTCCTCACTTGGACGTCATCAGGGCTGGAAAAAAGGATAAGTGCACAAATCAATATAGATCTCTATGTATTTTTAGAAAATCAATAATTCCCCAAAATTAAAAACATCATATCAATGTCATTGATCAACAGCCCCTTCGAGTCTGCCTGTTTACAATCTAATTTCCATATATTATCCCCATAAAGAAAGTAACATTAATGTTTTTTGGATGGAAAACATCATGTTGTGTCAGCACAATCCTTATTGCTACCACATCAATTGTCTCTTCAATTTCTCTCATGTGCTATATACACTGTAATTGTCATGCATCATGACATTATGTTTAGACTTCTGGCAACAATTGATCATACAAAGATCTCTTAAATTCTTATCCATCATCAACTCCGCAACAGCCATACTGTCTGCTATGTTTCTTTAGTCTAATTTAATTTAATTTAATTTCTAATTTAAAATACTTCTAGAGCGCAGCGTACACCTTGCGGTTTCTTGGCGCTGGGGGGATCGGCAACTGAGGGGGAAAGACCAGGGAGAGGTGAAGGGAATTTTGAGGGAGATTAAGTGAGGAAAACCTGGCTGAAGAGGAACGTTTTCAGATCTCTGCGAAAGGGGAGATACTGAGTGGCAGAGCGGAGGTGGTCAGGGAGTGAGTTCCAAAAGGTTGGAGCCAGGGTGGAGAAATTGGCCCCGCCCCACTTTTTGCGAGTGAAGCGAGGGATCTGGAGGAGGGACTTGGAGGAAGACCGAAGTTCTCTTACGGGTACATAAGACTTGATTAGTGAGGAGATGAAGGCGGGGCAGTGCCCTGGCGGGCCTGGAAGACCATACAGCCGATCTTAAATAGGGCCCGTTCCTTTATAGGGAGCCAGTGAAGCTCCCTGAGAAGAGGGGTGGAGTGGTGATACCGAGGAAGACCGTACACCAGCCGGGCTGCTTGGTTCTGGACGGTCTGGAGTCTACGCAGACTGTATGCGGGGATACCGTGGTAGAGAGCGTTTGCGTAGTCCAGTTTCGATATCACAAGTGCGGCCATAATGATCTTAAGTTCCTGGGGGGAAAAGAAGCGGGAGACAGTGCGGATAGTGCGGAGAGAGAGGAAGCAGGAGGACACCACAGAGCTGATTTGTGAATGGAGGGTGAGTTGGCTGTTTATTTTGACACCAAGTGTTTTGACCGTGGTGGAGGGGGTCGGTGCAGTGCCAAGGGAGGGGGGCCAGAAGAGAGAGTTCCAGGGACTGGACGAACCACCAGTGAGAACAAGCTCGGTTTTATCCGGGTTCAGCTTAAGGTGGTTGTGGTTCATCCAGTCCCTGATGAATGTCATAGTTGACTGGAAATTAGAGACCGAGAGAGGAGAAGGGGACAGATCAAAGATGAGCTGGAGGTCATCCGCGTAATTATAGACGGTGACCTCCAGCTGCTGTAGTGCAAAGATGAGAGGAAAGATATAAAGGTTGAAAAGTAAGGGGGAAAGAGAGGATCCCTGGGGGACACCACAGGTGACAGGGAGGGGAGTGGCCGTGAAGTCGCCTAGTCGGACCGCCTGAGTGCGTTCCCTCAGAAAGGAGGAGAGCCAGATCAGAGCTGATCCCCCGATGCCGGCCGCCTTGACACGGGTAAGATGGTGTGGTCCACCGTGTAAAAGGCGGCGGATAGATCAAGGAGGACCAGTGCCTGGTGTTTGTTTCCATCCATACCCTTTCTGAGTTTGTCCAAGACTGAGACCACGACTGACTCGGTCGAATGCCTGGGACGGAACCCGGCTTGGCGGGATGCCAGTCCCCCATTTGCCTCAACATGGGCGCTGAGCACCGCGGTAACATGGCGTTCCATCACCTTGCCCAGAAAGGGTAGCAGGGAGATGGGGCGATAGTTGGCCGAGATAGAAGAGTCAGCGCCAGGTTTTTTCAGGATGGGCACTATGGTAGCTGCCTTGAGCGCAGAGGGCACTACGCCCTGTGCCAGGGAGCTGTTGAGGAAGGCAATGGGGGGGTCAGGGCAGCTGGAGTAGATTTGCTGCAGGACTCGTGCTGGGCAGACGTCCGCGGGAGACCCCGACTTCACTTTAGGGAGTATCTCCATAAAAGAGTCCTGAGTGAGGGGGGGGATGGAGGTAAGCAGGTAGGGGAGGGGAGGGGGGGAGGGATCGACGAAGGCAGAAGAAGGTGGAGGGATATTGAGCTTGATGGTTGCTATTTTATCTAAGAAATAAGTATTAAGCTGGTCGCAGAGTGGTTGGGAGGGAGGGATATTGGGCGAGGTTCGGTCTGAGAATGCCAGGTCATTCACTATCCCGAAGATTTCCCTGGGTTTATTTTCGGCAGAAGTAATTTTTGACGAAAAGTAGGCGGTCTTAGCAGCCAGGATTGCTGTTTTGTATTTGTCCAGTGCTGAGATGAAGTGGGTTTTTGATAAGGGATTGTAATTTTTCAGAGTCGCCTTTTGGAACAAACCTCCAATGTATCTCCTAAGCATTTATCCTTATAGTTCTTCCGCTCTTCATTTGTGCAACCCATACAAGTGGAAAAGATTATCCTGAACAAAAACAAAAAACATTATGTATGCGTAAAGCCAATTTATAAAGACCTATTCGCTTGGGGAAATTGCTGTGATAAATCTCATTTTTATATTTAACTATTTACATGCTCCAAAATAGAGACATAATGGGACAATGGGAATCCTGTACATTTTTCTAATATATTATCCAATTATGTCACAAGAGAACATGAAATACTTTTTGTTCTCTTGATTATTAGTCACCGAGCTCTACAGGTCTATTGTTAAAAAGCCCCAGTCAGGCAAAGCTCCCCCATATCACCCCCTGGTTTTCATCTCTTGCCAGAGTGTCTTTTGCTTCAGTCTTCCTGCCACGGCCTGGCCCGATAAATCCCGCCGTAGAACTGACCGTCTCGAATGCCTGTATTTCAATATGCCAAATGACCAATAGGAAGTTGCTATTTCAAGCATCTGAATTAACACTGCTACAACCGAGGTTCCCTCGCAGGTCCTCACAGTACTTGACCAATCACCTTTCAAGAGCCAATGGTACTATTGTTTGAGCCAATCGCCATCAGTTTTATTTTTATGACAGTTTTTTCTTCTTGGTCCTCAGTTATTTATACCAATAGGAAGTCGCTATTTCAAGCCTCTGAATTAACATTGCTACAACCGCGTTTCACTCTCAGGTCCTCACAGTACTTGACCAATCACCTGTCAAGAGCCAATGGTACTATTATTTGAGCCAATTGCCCGCCAGTTTTATTTTTATGACAGTTTTCTCTCTGGTCCTCACTTATTTAGACCAATCGTGAGTCAGACATCCTCCTTCCCTACCTCCCTTATGTGTATGTATCAAGATTTTTGCCTGGCCTGACTGACGTTGGGAGGTATTGTATTACCATCTCTGACGACATGGCCACAACATTCACATATTACATTTGATTAGTTATAAAGGCCACCAAAGACTATAATGTCTATATACTTTTGAAACTACAAGTCACATGGTCGCTGCAAATCAAAATATTCCGTGAAATATTGTAGGGTTTTTTCCTATCACATGACTTTCACTTCCTGTCCCTGTGCGCACCATTTAAGGTTTGCATTGAGTGTGGACAACGTCGATCACCCATAAACATTTTTTTAATGAATGTTTATACTTTCGTTAACTCACTCAAATTATATTTGAATTCCTTAATCCCTATACAGGCTAGTGCGTGATGACATTGCAAAGGGTCAAAGTCACACAGGCATCCAACCGCTAACATCTAAAAACGTATAATATGGTATCTAAATAATCATTCATTTGTTGTGATAAAATTTAAATTCATCGTTTTAAATTATTAATACGATACTGCCTAACCAGTTTGAGATTTTGCATGGTGACACATTACTTATTCTCAATCGAGTACAGGTTCTATATAACGGCTTACAGAAACAAAAAGAGTATGTTCTAATAGTAGCTATTAACACAAAGATCAATGTACCATCTCAAGTAAATAACAAAAAATGTATATACCTCCAACATGTTGTCAAACGCTATATACAGACCTATTATTCACAGTAATATATATTTTCACAAGAGTAAATCTGTTACAAAAATAGTGTAACTCATTGTCATTATTTGAACCTTGGTAAACCGTTCTGCATTTACTGATCCATCTAGCTTCCTGTTGCCTTATTTTTAGTTCCCAATCACCCCCTCTCACATTTGAAATAATCCTCTGTATTCCGTGAAATTTTTGTATTCCTTCTCACAGGGTGATTGTCTCTAATATGGTGAAAAATTGGTGATCAAACCTCCTCATTCACAATCGCTCTTATATGCTCTTGTATCCTCAACTTTAAAATTATTTTTGTGCTGCCTATGGAGATTTTAGAACATTCCCATTGCAGCACGTAAATTACCCCACAACTGTTGCAATTTATAAATTCATTAATACTATACCACATGTTGGTATTGCATTTGAACTCTTTGATCCGATTGATTCCAATCGCACAAACATTACATGAACCACATGAACCACTTGCTGTATGTTGTTCCCTCCTGAGGCGGAAGCCAGGAGGTGGTGTGGTGTATGCCAAGCCTTTCTGGCTTTTATGCCTAAATTGCCTGACTGAAAAGCCAAATATTTTTAATTGCGTCGTGTTTTTAAGATTTACTTTAAAAACGCATTTGTAAAGCCAACTATTGACTCGCATGGCCATTGACCAGCCACCCTCCCAAATTTCTAACTCACTTAATTGCATCACTGGAGCCCAGCCGATTTGGGGCTGAGGCACACGGACTTTCAGATTAGCGGCGGCCATCTTAGGTGGGTGGGAGGATTCTCCTGCAGCGTTCTAGTCGCCTAGCCCATAAAAGAGCTCCACAAACAGACAGAGTCTTGCTGTATGTTGTTCCCTCCTGAGGCGGAAGCCAGGAGGTGGTGTGGTGTATGCCAAGCCTTTCTGGCTTTTATGCCTAAATTGCCTGACTGAAAAGCCAAATATTTTTAATCGCGTCGTGTTTTTAAGATTTACTTTAAAAACGCATTTGTAAAGCCAACTATTGACTCGCATTTCCATTGACCAGCCAACTTCCCAAACCGCTAACTCACTTAATTGCATCACTGGTGCCCAGCCGATTTGGGGCTGAGGCACACGGACCTTCAGATTAGGCGGCGGCCATCTTAGGTGGGTGGGAAGATTCTCCTGCAGCGCTCTAGTCGCCCAGCCCATAAAAGAAACGGTGATGCCTTCGCGAAGCGGACGCGTGTTGCGGACGCGCCGGATTACCGCCGGAGTCATGCCAGAAATCAGCCCGTCTGCGCCCGTCCGCGGTGAGGACCTGCTGCAGGTCGGGCTGGACGGCATTACTCGCTCCTTCAGTAATCAAGAACCAGGTATCTATACCATCCTGCTCTCAGTAAGACCCCCCCTCTGTCGTGTTATCACACCATACCACCAGAGGGTATATTACTCAACAAGTGCAGCTGCAACCCTTCCCCACCCGCTCGTCCCAGACCACCCAGAAAGCGCCAGGCCAAGGCTAAATCCCCCGAACACCTGAAAAATCTAGCTGGCTTTCTCATCAATGCTAGATCTTTAATTAACAATAAAACAGCATTCAATGACTTTGTAACACAGAGGAAGCCTTCCTGGGTTTTCAAGGGGCTCTGTTTCATTGGGTCCTGATCTAGTTGAGGCTATTCCTGATGGCTATGCCCTCATTAGAATGGACCGAACTGGGCGTAGGGGTGGAGGGCTGGGAATTATCTGTAGAGATTGTTTCACCTGTCGTATTGAGCCCCTTTCATCCACCACGTAGAATTACTAGGCAATGCATTTTACCATACAGTTAGCTCCCTCCATTTCCTTTGCTGGTATCCTTTGCTACAGGCCTCCTGTCTCAAGGACTAATTTTTGTCACAATCTTCTTACTTTATTAGAACCTTATACCAGTAGATCTAAGTTCACTCTCCTTGGTGATTTTAATTTTCATCTGAAGTTACCCGAGGACTATAACATCAAAGCTCTAATAGAGGGTTTAACCTCTTGCGGGCTTAACCAACTTGTCAACGGCCCCACTCATACTGCTGGACATACCTTAGATGGTATCTTCTCCAATGACACCAGACTAACAATCGGAACTCCGATCCCTTTGTCTTGGTCCGATCATAGGGCTATTCCATTTTATCTCACTATAACTTCCTATGGTTCTGATCAAACCAATAGGAAAGGATGGGAGACTAGGAGGAACTACAATAATATATCCAACACTACACTCACTCTGTTCCTAACAGATATCCACCCCTTTTCTCTGCCTGGTGCAAATGAAGCTGCTCTAGGTTTGTCGGTTGCTCTCTCTAATGCTCTTGACACGCTAGCACCCCTTAAAAAACATTACTCGGCCAGGAAAAGTCCCTCGTCACCCTGCTTCTCGGAACATCTAAGAATACTACGGCAGAAATGCAGACAGAAGGAAAGAGCCTGGTATGCCTGTCCTGACCCTCAGGGAAAAACCTACATAAGTCAGCACAGAAAGAATACAAAAAGGCTATAGCTGAAGAGAAAAAGAACTACCACAGCAAGATCACCACCTCACTGAAATCATCTAGAGAGCTTTTTAAAATTATCGACACTTTGTCAACACCTAAAATCATCAAATCAGTGAATGAGTCGCAGGAGCTTTGCGATGATATTGCAAACTTCTTCCACTCCAAAATCTCAGATATTTATACTTCCCTTTCATCCCTCAATACTGAATTGGATGACAACAGGGCACTTCTGTCCCTCCCCTCCTCCTCTTCACACATCGAGACCTTTGAATCGGGCCCCTCGTCCACTTTTTCTAACTTTCCTCATCTGATGCAGGACGAACTAAACCATCTTCTCAATGCCACTAAATCTTGCCCTCCTCTTGACCCTTGCCCTTTAAAAATTCTGAAGTCCTGCAGAGAGACCGTTCTTCCTCCTCTCCTGCAGGTTATGAATATGGCCATTGATGAGGGGTCTTTTCCAACTCCTTGGAAATCGGCAGTTGTTAGGTCTCTTCTAAAGAAACCCTCCTTGAACCCTGAAGTTTTAAGAAACTTCTGCCCAATATCCCTGCTTCCAGCCCCAGCAAAGATACTCGAGCCCACCTTAATTCTCATCTAACTACATACTTGGAAAAGATGAGCCTTCTTGACATCTCCCAGCATGGGTTTCGTGCTGCCGACAGCACCGAGTCCGCCCTCACTGTCGTAGTTAATAACATCCGTTCTGAGGTGGACAGAGGGCAGACCACATTATTGGTGCTACTTGATCTCACGGCAGCATTTGACACCCTGTCCCCTTCAATCCTGGTAGACCGGTTGAAGGGGATAGGGGTGAGGGGCAGTGCCCTAAGTCTCCTGTCTTCCTTTCTCTCTCACAGACAGCAAAGGGTTCAGCTCGGTTCCTGTCTCCCTCCCAGGCCGTGCAATGTAGGATTCCTCAGGGCTCCTCCCTGAGTCCTCTGTTATTTAATATCTATGTAACCCCACTTGCCGAGGTAATAAGATCTTTTGGGTATCAAATACTGTCCTATGCAGACGATACCCAAATTATCATTTCCACCACCTCTCTGATCAAAGAAGCTGCCTCCAAATTTCGAACTTGCATGGAGGCAGTTTCGCAATGGATGGTGCGTAATTACTTAAAGCTCAACGGGGAGAAGACGGAGGTCCTAGTCTTTGGAGGAAACCATGACATCTGGTCCAAAGACTGGTGGCCCCCATCTCTGGGAGATTGCCCCCAACCCACCAGCTCGGTCAGGAACCTTGTCGTTCTCATAGATTCGACCCTCTCCTTTGACCTTCAGGTCAATAGAGCAGTATCCACCTGCTGTAACACCATCCGCATGTTGAAAAAAATCACCCTATATTTGTCACTCGACGCCCGCAAGCAGTCAACAGTTGCCCTGGTATGCTCCAGGCTCGACTATTGTAACGCACTGTACGGGAGCATAAACAAGAAAACTCTCCATCGCCTTCAGATGGTTAAAAATTCTGCTGCCAGGTTAGTCTTAAATCTACCCAGGCTATCATCTGCAACTCAGGCCAGGAAGGACCTCCATTGGCTACCCATACATGCCAGGATTTCTTTCAAGATCATCTGTTTGACCCACAGGGCTGTGTTTGGATCCGGCCCTGAAAGTATAAAAACCCTTGTTAGTCCCTATTCTCCCAAGAGAACTCTTCGTTCATCCTTAAGAAATCTGCTTGCGGTCCCCAGATTTAAAAAAGCGAAATGGGGAGGGAGAGCCTTCTCTACTCTGGCCCCTAAGCTGTGGAACAACCCCCCCCCCCCACCCCCGAACTCTCCAATCAACCCTCTCTGGTCACTTTCCGGAAGCTCCTGAAAACTTGGCTCTTCTCTCAGGTTAATTAAATTATCAAATTACTTTTATTGGTATGTGTGGACTGCGCATTGATGCCCTTTGGGCGAAGTTTGCGCACTATAAATTTTCATTCATTCATTCATTCATTCATGTAAAGAATCCCTTAGTCAATTCCCTCCCCTAATATTCCTAGGTTCTATATAGTTCCTAGTAATTAGATTTCTGATCGTGCGACATCTCCTGTGAGTAACTGCTGGTTTGTCTGCAATGATCCATGTTAAACCAGGCAACCCCTTCAATAAGTTCCAGTTTCTGTTCAGTATTTTGTACATTTTGTCATGCAAAGTATTAAAAGTCGAAATAAAGGCCAAACGTTTAATTCCTGGGCCCTTTTCCTTTTGGATAAGTGTGGCATCCTTTCTTGTTGTGCCCACCCTGACTCTTGCTTTCCCCGGACCCTTTCCAGAATATCCTCTATTTGAGAGTCTTGAATGTAACTCATCTAGTTCCCTATTGAAGTCTTCGTCTAGATTGCAATTTCTCCTCATTCACACCCTCTCCCCATACGGTATTCCTTTAATTGCAGATGGGGGATGAGTGCTGTCTGCTCTTAGGATCGAATTAGTGGCTGTTTTTTTCTGGAAAAGTTTGCTGTGTATCCGATAATCAACTACAAACAATTGCACATCCTAAATTTCAATCTGATGAGTATGACGACTCATTGTACATGCAACATTAAACTCATTACTGTCCAAATTAATAAAATGTCATACATGAAGTTGCCCCAAAACAAAATCAAGTCAGTCTATTTGTCAGCTCTCTTGCTCCAGGCATGCTCCCTCTCAAACAACCCCATGAAGAAGTTTGCGTAAGAGGGAGCAAACCTGGAACCCTTTGACATTCCCCTTATTTGGTGGTACCACTCAGCCTTAAATAGGAAACTTTTTTTTTTGAGAAAGAGATCACTCATTTCCATGATCATTACTGAGTGTTCTTGCAAACCAGCACTACAGGTACCCAGGAAGTGATTCAGGGCTTGCATCCCCTTTTCCCTCTCTATGCAGGGTACAGTCCCACAAAGTCCAATGTTACAAAACTCATTCCCTGTTCCCAAACCATGTCCTCAAGTTTATTTGCAACTTCCATAATGTCCCTTATATACAATGGTAAATTCACCACTAATGGTTTCAGAAATATATCAACAAATTCCAAGAGGTGTTCTGTTAAACTCCCTATACTTGAGATGATAGGTCTGCCTGGAGGGTATTGTGTAGACTTATGGATTTAATGGTAGAAGATAAATAAAAGGAAAAGTCAGATTTGTGACATTAAAATATTTAAATTCCTGTTCATCCAAAAGACCTTGTTCCTTCTATGTGTAAAGCCTCTAAGTAATGTGTCTGCCTGCTTCTTTAGTGGGATTCAACATCAATTTTGTGTAACACGTGACATCATCAACTGTCTCCTGATTTCAGGACAATAATCATTCTTTCTCACAGTCACTATATTTCCGCCTTTGTCGGCTTCTCTTATTACTATATCCTTGTCCTGTTTCAAATTCATAATGCTCGTCGTTCCTCCTTAGACAAGTTCTCCTTTGACCTGAGATTCACATTTTTCTGACCTACTTGATCTTCTGACCTATGTAAATCCATTCAAGTTCTTTTGACAAATAAATCAGTGGCAGTATATTGTGGACGTTGTGGTATAAATTTAGACGAAGGTTTTAAACCACTTGTGCGCCCATAATCTGTGGGGATATCTAACATAGTGGTAATCACTCCTACCCCAAACCTCTCCCCTTCTGTTAAAGACATAAGTTTTTGCACATTACACATATGTTCTATAGTCAACCCCGATTTTTTAATGATGCTTTTTGCATACATGGGTTTATCCACATTCGAAAAAAAGTGTTTCATTTTTAATCTCAGTGCAAATTTAAACAAATCAGTCTCAATGTCAGTGAAATCACACATCCAATTTGGACAATAAGATAATCCACTCTTAAGTACAGATAATTCATGTTCGTTTAGATTTCCATCTGATAGATTAATAACCTCTAAATCATGATTTTGTGATATAGACCCCAAGAGTTCCCTCTTCTGTTCTATTTCCTGAACTTGTCCTGACTGTGTGTCCCAATTTGTATATTTTCTATGCCTCCTTCTGCCCCTCCTTGTTCTTTTACTATCTTTTTCCTCCCTCTTCGTATTCTTTGAATGTCCTCGGAAAAAGAAGAACTAGTCATTGGTCTGAGTTCAGCTGAGTTACTAGCTCCTTGTTCTTCACTAGATGACCGATACGAGCTACTTTAACCCCTTGAATGCTCATAACGAGCTGAGCTCGTCATGAGCCACGGCGCTCTGCTGCTCATGACGAGCTCAGCTCGTCATGAGCCATGGAACGCTCGCATGCGGGGATAATTCCCCTGCTGTGCTGAGCGTTCCACGGGAACAGGTGTGGCCGTGACGAGCTGAGCTCGTCATGACCACAGGAGCGCCGTGCCTCATGACAAGCTCAGCTCGTCATGAGCATGTGAGCGATGTGCGCGCCCCCCTCCCCCAGCACAGCGGTGGAATATCTCCCGCAGTGAAGGGGTTAATTAACAGAGCTCAGTGCCCCTTGTGCCTCACCTATTCCTGTTCCTTTCGGCTTCTGAACCTCATCAAAACCTTTCCCAAAGGTGAATACCCTACCTTGCCAGTAGTCCCTTCGATCCCTCCTAATTTTGCTGCGTTTCTTATCCTTAATCTCTAATTGATGTTTATTGATCACTCCCTTCAAGATAGCGTAATTCTTCTCTGTTAAATCTAGCAGATTCATATCTTGAATCTCCTTTTCTAATTCTGCAATTTGACCATTCAATTCCTCCACTTTCCTTTCTGAATTCTTAATAAGTACATGCATCATGCAAAATGAAGATCAATGCAAATTTTCTTCCCACTAAGTCATCATCCAAGTCATCGAACGTTGGGAAGATCAATATTCTGAGACCTCTAAGTACACGTTTTTGTTCCACATAATCCTTTGAAGTAATACCGTCCCACCCTTTAGACAGTTCTAATTTCTTCAATTGCTCCAATTTTAAAAATTAACTTTTTAGACTGCTGTTGGGAAGATCTCTATTAACATCTGTCGTGTTCGTTTTGCTTTATTGAAACAGTTCTGCCGCTAGTTTTTCCCAGTCATCCTCAAACCTTGTACCTTGTTATTACAGATAAGGTCCTTAAATAATTAATCAATATCCATCTCTACTGTGCTGCAAAGCCCCTTTAAACACAATGTTTCTTTCCTGTAGGCGATGGGGCACAACAACCAAGTGCACTGGTGAGCAATTCAAAGTCTTGTTTTAACAAGTCACTAAGTCCTATATAAATGATATTTCACTCTCCCAGGTCCCGCCACCAAAGACCCTGTCCTCAAAAATGAATTCTACAGATGGAAAGGAGCGTCAATGTATCCGCTATGGAATACAATCAATTATTGTTTTCGATAATCAAATCCATAGTTAAACTCATCTCATTTTTCTTTTCCATTTATTAATTCAAGGAAAATCATAGCTCCAAAATATAACAGTATCCTGATGTCAGCCAATTATAACAATATCCAATCTTCAGGGTACGCGTTTCATCCTCACTTGGGTGTCATCAAGGCTGGAAAAAGGATAAGTACACAAATCTATATAGATCCCTATGTATTTTTAGAAAATCAATAATTCCATCACATTCTCCAAATGTAAAAACATCATATCTATTTCATTGTTCACCAGCCCCCTCGAGTCTGCCTATGTACAATCTAATTCCTCTTGTTACATAATTGGATAATATATTAGAAAAACTTACAGGATGTCTCTATTTAAGGGTATGTAAAAAGTTAAATATAAAAATGAGATTTATTACAATAATTTCCCCAAGCGAATAGGTCTTTATGAATTGGTTTTAGCACACATATTTTTTTTTGTTCAGGATAATCTTTTCCACTTGTATGGGTTGCGCAAAGTAAGAGCTGAAGAACTGTAAGGATAAACACTTAGGAGATACATTGGAAGTATGTTCCAAAAGGCGACTAAAGAAACTTAGCCAGACAGTATGGCGGTTGGGGAGTTGATGATGGATAAGAATGTAAGAGATTTTTGTATGATCAATTTTTGCCAGAAGTCTAAATATAATGTCATGATACAGTACAATAACAGTGTATACAGTACATGAGAGAAATTGAAGAGTATTGATGTGGTAGCAATAAGGAGGGAGCTGACACCACATGATGTTTTCCATCCCAAAAAACATTAATGTTACTTTCTTTATGGGGATAATATATGGAAATTAGATTGTAAATAGGCAGACTCAAAGGGGCTATTGACCAATAAGAGTCTTGTCAAGCATTTAAGTGGGAATAACGGTCAAAGCGTTTCATGTCCTATACTGTCTTAGAGATCAGGTGTTTTGTGTAGACAGTGTGCTTTGCTTTTGCCATTGGTCGCCATGTGTTCTTTGTTGTTCATGCCTTCTTACTTGTTGCTCTTAACATGTGGCTAGTGTCCATTTTGTGTAGGCAGTGTGAAACAGTGAAATCTTTTTTTCCACTTATCAAAGCCAAAGACATTGATAGAAGAGGCCTATGCATTTTTATTATTTGTTAATGTTGTCTTTTTCCCCTGATATGAGTTTAATGTGCTTAAAGATGATTGTACTACAGTGTTTTTTAATTGTATTTTTTCCATTTTCCCCTGTGCCTCCTTCCCACCCATATTATTTTCCATAGTACCTAGGGAGAAACCAGCAATAATTTGTTTCCAAATTATTTTAATTTTCTCTGCTTCCCATGCCTGCCACAGGTGCACATCAGAAATCATTGTGAATTCTTTGATGTTTTCCCCTGCACCCACACTGCCTGCCATAGGTGGCTCATAAGCCGTAGATGCACACCAGCAAATATTTTTTACAATTATTCAGTTTTCCCCTGCACCCCTGCCTGTAACAGGTAACTCATAGGCATTAGAGACCCCTAAACAAACCTTTTCAATCTGCATGTTATTATTATGTTCATGCATGGTTGGAAATGGATACACTATTGTTAATTATTTATGATGAGATTATTTCCATAACGTTAAGGGGCCCCTAGAATAGCTCTTTGTCAGCCCTGCCAAATCCTAACCTACAACATGATTTACACGTTCATGGTTAATCCACTGGTGGATGGTTGATTTCTATTTCATCAAACTTTGATCATTCACTGGATTTGGAGTCTAACAAGCTTGCCAGTGCAAACTGGATGTTGGCTGCAACTGCAGGCATGACCGAGCTCTGACAGCACAGCACTCGCAGGCTGCCCACTTCATGACCACGTGGGATGGACTGAACTGCTGCAGCTGCAGCACACAGCACCGCTGACCTCGGGCAGGCCGCGAGACTTCACTGCGGCCCGTCAGGTACCTCCAGACACAGCCCGACTAACACCACTTGTTACACGTGGAGCTGCTGGCTCCCCCCCCAGCAGTACTTGGGGGCCTGCTTCACCCTTCAACCTCCAGGGCCCAGTGTGTAGCCTTCAACCCCATGCTCATGTAGGTCCATGAGGTCTTACCACTTGCTCCCTCCAGGGGCCATATTACAGCAAAGGCCCACACACTACAATTGGGTCGGCGCTTTCAGTGTTGGGCTTCCTTCCCATGGGCCACGAGCCCATCACACACAGAGGGCTGACTTTGCCAAGCACGAGTATCAAGGAGCGCCCCCATAGGGCCCGGTCTCCACCCCACCTCCTAGTCTAGTAGGCGGCCGGCTAGCCCAATGTGCGACCAGCCGCCTTATACTTCCGGGGAAAGAGTGACGCACTACCAGTGTGGGGGAGGGCGGAGACCGGGACCTATTTAGGTTCCCGTGGCAGTGGCCCCGGTCTCTGTCTCCTGCACCGGACGGGCTGTGTGCTCCCTAGAGGCGTACCCCACCCCTTTTAATTTTTAACTTATCCCCCTCGTGTGGAGTTGGTGGTCGGCAGTTTGTCTTCGGAGATCCAGCGCAGCCGAGTCCGGTCCTCGTGGAAGGAGGCGGCGACGAGCGGAGGCGCGGTCGAGTCCACGCGGCGTCAGTGTTGGGAGGCGTCCATCTCACCAGGTAAGGTGTTGGGTGGGCTTGGGGGGCCTGTGGGCAGCTGTAGATAGCGGGAGGGGTGTAATTGTGCGGGCGACTGTGCCTGTGCTGCTCTGGTGGTCTGCGGCTGCTGGCGGGGCCCCTGGGCCTACTGTTTCACCTTCCCTATCGACGTAAGCTCTCCGCTGGGAAAATGTGGCCACCAGCTGGGGAGGCTAGGGCGACAGTGTTCCTGGTCAGCCTGGTGGTCGGGGGTGGGCCCTGGAGATAGAGGACAAGGATCAGAGGTTTGAGGCCCACCACTCAAGGGCGCAGGTGGGTTCCACCTTGCGTGGGAAGCTCAGCTTGGGAGATCTTGAAGGTCAATATTAAAATTGTGTTGTTTATGTTAATAATGGATATGAAATGCCTTGTCATGTTGATGAAATGTCAATATTAAACATGGCGGTTTTACACACACTCAAATCGCTGTGGATGATTTAACTGTGGGTTGTCTGTTTATCTGGGGGTGCTCGGAGCATGCTGGGGGATCCGGGTCCTATGAGGACATTCTACAGTGCAGCGGTCCCCAGCACACCCACAGACCATTGCCACTGCTTCTACTCGGGTCATGGAGCCCCATCATGGCACCCCTCATTTGAACTCTCCGACCCCATTGGGAACTTCTGATCGACTCCACCCTCAGGCTTTAGTCCTGCACCATCAGACTGCAAGCCCACAGAGAATTTAGAAATGTGGCCACGTGCCTACAAAAGCCATGCCAACCACACCGACCTAGTTAGGGGCGGAAAAAATACAAGTCTTCTTGACCCCTCTGCATCGTCCGTAGGGGGCTTTTGTGAATCCTCTTGTGCTCAGAATCTTTAGTGCTCTGCCTTTCCCCACCTCTTTGCCCTTAAGCCCAGAAAACAACTCATAGAGGGTCTGACCCGTCTCCCTTGAAACAAACCTGGACGAATTTGGAGGGTGTTGCATACCTTGAGTGCCACCACCTGTGTGCATCATCCTCCGTGCATTGTTTGTCCCATGGACATCTAATCCACCCTAATTGGCCACATTCTGTTTCATCCGGTTGGGTGAACAAACGATTCTCCTCTCTGTCTCCTGCCTTGGCGATGCCCTCAGGTAAGACCCCCGGCCCTTGTGCAAGCTACTCATCAAGGAGGTGATCTCCCAACCACGTTGCATGGCTGCTCCCCCAGCGACGCCTACCGCCTCGACTACCATGGCCACCCCCTGTCCGCAGCTGAATACAACAATAGACCGCATCTTTTGGGAGATCACTGTGGTAGTTCGCCGCTTGGAAGGCATGGACTCCAAGAAATTTGACCTCACTACTAAGACCAACATGCAAATTCTCCTTATTTGTGACGCAGCGCACCGAGTCCCATGTCTGATTCATCAAGCCGAAATTGGCTCGCAAAGGGCTAGATTCTGAGAATCTGGCCCTTTGCGAGCGCTATTTTTGCATTTGGGATTCATCATCCCAAATGCAAAAATCGGTAATTGCGATTTCGCAATTTTGCGAGTAATTGCATTTAAGGAATCTCTATTTGAGATTCCTTAAATGCAATTCATCATCCATTTAAATATTGCGAATTCGCAATTTCGGCCCGCTATTCACCGCGAGGTCAAACCTCGTGGTAAATAGCGAAAACTCAGAAAAATGCTTTTAAAATCATTTTTCTAAGTTGCATGTTGCACACACACATGTCCTTTGGACATGTGTGTGTGAAACGCCTGTTTCAATTTGCATTTAAGGGGTGCTACAGGGTGTCCTTTGGACACCCCTGGCACCCTTTAAATTGCTATCTTATTTGCGATTAGCAAATTGCTAATCGCAAATAAGGAATACTCCCCATTCATTCCTA
Source organism: Lissotriton vulgaris (assembly GCF_964263255.1). Lineage (NCBI taxonomy): Eukaryota > Metazoa > Chordata > Amphibia > Caudata > Salamandridae > Lissotriton > Lissotriton vulgaris. The sequence continues at coordinate 1,255,478,935 of NC_141696.1, forward strand.
TGGGCCTTTTGGCCCATAGGAATGAATGGGGAGTTATTCCTTATTTGCGATTAGCAATTTGCTAATCGCAAATAAGGAATGTGTAGGAATCGCATTTCTTTTTGCGATTCCTACATGAATCCCGTTTTGCGAGTCTGTAATAGCGATTCCTTATGAATCGCTATTATAGACTCGCAAAACGGGTCTTTCATGAATCAGGCTCTAAATTCATACAAGCCGACATTGCAGGCTTTCAGGGCAGGGTGAAGGGAGAGGAGCGTTGTCTCTCAACTATGGAAGAATGTCTCAACTACATTCAGGATAAAGGCCAGGAACTCTGGAACCTGCGGAAGAAGCTCACATACCTGGAAGATAAAAGCCAAAGGGACAATGTCTGTTTTTTTAGATTTTTGGAGCAGGCAGAGGGCTCAAATTTCAGGGACTTCCACCCGGACCTTCTCCCCACACTCATGGGGCTGACTTTTCTCCTCCCTGGAAATACAGCGAGCTCACCATGAGGACCCCCTGGTCATATCAGAGAAGGCGTGCCCTCTTAATGACTGCTTTCTCTGTCATGAGCAGGTACGACAACTACTGACCACAGCCCATTCTCATGGTACATAGGCTTTGAGGGGCATGAGATTTACGTAGCTGACGACTTCTCTTGGGAGACTAACAATAAGAGGAAAGCCTTTTACCTCAAAAAATCAGCAGTCCTTTCCCTATCAAAAGAGCAGAGTAATGAATGAAACACCGAAATAACACCAGAAGAAGTAGCAAGTGTGATAAAAATGTTAAAAAAGGCGAAAGCAGCTGGCCCAGACACACTATCTAATGAAATATATAGCTCTCTAAAGGAGTATTCAGTTCTCCCTCTGTTGAGGTATTTAGTGCTGTCTTTTAAAAATGACAAGGCTTGCCGAAGTCCTGGGAAGAAGCTATCATATGTATATTACTGAAACCAGGGAAGGACCCAAAGCGCTGTGAATTGTATAGGCCTATATCATTATTAAATAGTGGCTATAAAATCTACACCCAAATACTGGCCAAGAGACTGGGAAATGTTGCTGATCAGCTGATACATCAAGATCAGAAAGGCTTTATCAGGGGAAGACAAATCCAAGAATTTACACATGAACTGGTGGGGGCAATGGATGGGGCTTTCCAGGAAAGGATCCCCCTGTCAGTGATCACATTCGATGCAGCAAAGGCTTTTGACAGAGTCAGCTGGACTTTTCTACACAAAGTCATTGAAACGCACAATTTAGGGAGTGTATTCCCAGGGGCAGTAAAATCTTTGTATGAATATCCAACATCTACAGTTTGTTTAATGGCAATCTCGCAGAGAGACTAGTCATCAGAAGGGGCACTTAGCAAGGCTGCCCAATTTCCCCACTTCTCTTCAATCTATATATTGAACCAGTGGCCAGTGCTCTCAGATCTAATCATATGATAACTCATTTTAAGTTTGAGGGATGGGAGAAGAAAGTTGCCCTTTATGCGGACGACCTAATGGTCTTCACTGATAACTTGGCAGGCTCACTCCCGATAATAATAGAGACCCTGGAGCATTTCCGAAAAGTCAATTAAATCAACAAAAAACTGAAAGTATGGAGTGGAATTCTCAAAGCAATAATTCCTTAGTAAAAGAACGGATATGATACCTGGGTATACAGAGAGTGATAGACATGGACAAAATGGCTCACCTGAATTTCAATAAAGTAGTATTAGAAACTGGAAAGCTCTTGAAAGTGTGGGAGAGTCTCCCTCTAGCATTCATGGGCCGATCCAATATCCTGAAGATGTCAGTCCTCCCAAAATTAACATATATCTTCAGTACCATACCACTGGAATTTAGGAGATAATGGTTTAACAAGCTACAGGGAGATCTGAGCAACTTTTTATGGGCCTTAAAGGGGGTTAGAATAGCTTGGAAAAAGCTGCGAAGGTAAAAGGAGCATGGAGGGTTTGCCAGCCCAGATTTCTATCAGTACTACAGAGCTTTTCAATTTAAGAAAATAAGAACATTACTTAAAGAACACCAGACATAACCTATGTATTTGCAAGCTATGACCCAATCCGAAGGCAGTTTCTTTCTATATAAATTTGGGCATCCAAAGTGTTTTCAAAATGTCAAACTAAAGGTGCTATTGTCAGCCTCGAGATTATGGTACCAAATCAGAAGAGTTTAAACAATTCCATATTATAGTGATTATGCCCCAATCTGGTCCTCCTCAGGAACCCCGGACTGCTTGAAAAACAGGCTATCACTACCTCTGAGAGATGAAGGGATAATTAAATGGGGCCAGTTGATAAAAGAAAATGCAATAATTACACGAATGGAACCAACTGTCAACATTTACTAATGGCACACTCTCTAATATCAAGTAATACCAACTAGCAATGGTGACATTGAGAGAAAAATACAAGGGAATGTGGTAAAAAGAAAGAAGTATGGAGATGGTATTGGATGTTCATCTCAGCAGAGAGGCCTCCCACTATCTCATAGGAGGCAATTGGAAACAGGAACCGGAAGCTGTACTCAACATTGGCCCACTGGATGTAGGTAATGATGCTAATCGGACCCTCATAGGGCAAGTTACTTCTGACCATGGCCTTGTGGATCTCTGGTGACTCTAACAGCCAGAGGACTGGGAGTATATTTTTTTATCGCCTGTACATGTCTCCCAGCCAGCGGTTGCCCTCTCCTTGGACTCCTGGAGCCTTAAAAGTGTGTTTTCTGATCATTCCCTGATCCTGCTCTCCCTGGACCTGGGACTTTCCTCCCTTGCCCGTAAGCTGTGCCGTTTAAATATCTCACGCTAATGTGCACCCCCCCCCCCCCAGCCTCAATGAGTCTGAAAGGGACATACTAAAGGGGATAATTAGTAAGACAGAAATTGTGCAGGCCATTTCTAGACTTCCCGGTCACAAGGCCTCTGGAGAAGACGGCTTTCTTTCTGAGTTTTAAAAGTGGGCTGTTGAGGGCATGGTGGACACCCTCTATGAGGCCTTTCATGAGGCCAATCAAACAGGCTCCCTCAGCTCCATCTCCAGTAGGGCAGTAATAGTGGTCCTTTCCAAGCCGGGTAAAGGCCTCCTAATCTGCTGGATCTACAGGCCCATCTTCTGCTTAACTGGGACATCAAGATACTTGCCTGGGTGCTGTTGGCTCGCCTCCGAGCGGTGATCTTGTCCTTGATTGACTCTACACATCCTCGGGCGCTCCCTCAGAAATTACCTCTGTACACTTGCTCATGACCTGTCGTCAGCAAAGGGCATACAGGATTATGCCCTCGCCCTCTCACTTGATGCAGAGAAGGCATTTTATAGGATTGAGTGGGGATACCTAATTGCGACCTTCTGACAGTTTGGTTTGGGGAGGACTTAATAGCCAACGAATGATGGCTAAATGATTTACCTACTGCCCAAGTTAACTGTGGGAGCTTTCTTTCAGACCCATTGTCAGTTTGATGGAGGACCCAGCAGGGCAGCCCGATGCCACCCTTTCTGTTTCTTCTTGCCCTGAAACCCTCTTTGCCAATCCCTGCACCTCACCGGTATTACCATCCTTGGTGGGACATCCACTGTTTATCTTTGCGCCAATTACATAGTGCTTACCCTCTTGGACCTCCTTCGTTCTCTGCTGGTCCTCCTGGACATCCACTCTGTCTTTGCTGTGCTCTCTGGTATTAAGTCAACTGGGGCGAAAGTTAGGCACTACCCATGTCACGAGTGACCACCAATGCAGCAGTATCCGCTTACCCCTTCCAATGGAAGTCCTCACGCCTTATGTACCTGGGGGTTTACCTAAACTAAGGACTGGACCACATAGTGGTGGATAAGCTTAATCCCCTGCTGGTACATATGAAGTTGAACTTCGGGAAGTGGGCCCACCTAGGACTCTTGTTCTGGGGCAGGGTACTGGTGCTTTGGATGGTGGCATTGCCATGATACATCTGCATCCTCAGCATGCTGCCCTTACTGGTCCCTCCTTCATTGCTGTGTTCCATGGACTGGGGCATGTGGTCTTTTGTCTGGGGGACTTACCATCCCTGGTTAGCCAGTAGCAAACTACTGGCTCACTGATCTAGTGGGTGCCTAGGCCTCCCCTATTTCAGCACTATGCTCTGGCCCTGCACTTGGCACAGCTCGCTTGCATGCTTCCCAGAACTCCGGATCCACCACAGTGTGGTCTGGCAGAGCGCACCCTGCTGGGTTACCCGTAGGGACTGCACCCATTCTACAAGAGTGACACACATATGCAGAGCCCCACCAACCCAATCCTGCAAGCCATGGTCAAATCATGGTGACAGGCCCACCGACTCTTCGGGGTGGATCATCTTCTTCATGACCATGCACCGTTATGAGGCAACTCTGGCATCCATATAGGTGGCAAGATGTTGAACTGGGAAGCATGGCATTCCGGGGGCATCTACAGCCACCATCAAGTCCTCGAACAGGGTGCCCTTAAATCCTTTGCACCGCTCCGCAAAGAATTCCTCTCCCACTCCTACCTTTTCCACTTCTCCCTTCTTCTTTGCCTCTCATCTTTTTCCTCTCTTCCCCCTTCTCTCTGTATTCTCTTCCCTTTCTCCATCTCCCCCTCCCCGTGTGTGTGAATGCAAGTATGGATTCCCTGTTTACTTTTCCTCTATTTGTTTCTTTTGTCATGTTAAATTTTTCAACTCCCTCACTCCACTAATCATTGGGGGCCCGATTCACAGAACTAACTTAAGACAAAATCCTAAACTTACTACATTTGGTAAACAGACTTAAGACAAAATCCTAACTTAAGTCTGTCTTAAGTCTGTCTTAAGTGCATCATATCACACATGGTCCAAAGTCAGTGCATCCCAGAGGGTTTCTTGTGGCAGGGAGCACCAGGGGCACGAGGGAGGAGGAATCCCCAGGAGGGTGTATGGGGCACCCCCAGACTCATCCACTGATGGTGTGTGCCGGTTCCAACTGGGCCGCGCTCCTGCAGGCTGACCCTTGACACAGTACCGTTTTCTTCATACGTCGGGTGCCGCTTGTCAGGGACCAGTGTCCACCTCCCCTGCGGATGATGCGACCAGGTAATAACATGAAACCAACTTCCAACTGGTGCTAATGCCCGAGGTTTGTCCACTCTTGTTGAATTTACCAAAGTTCACTGACTAAAGACAAGCAACTGTCCAGCCCATATTAAGCTTCTTCGTGGAGCACTGCTTGTTATTAGAGTACTAGCATTGTGCTCTAGTAGCCAAACGGCAGCATATTGGCGCTATATAAATGGCACGCAGTGGTAAATAAATTACTCAACTCATACTTGAAAAATACAGCACTGTTCACCTTTACACTGTACCATTGCTCATGTTGCTGATTTGCAATGTAGGTAATATTATGGTGCCTCCCTCCCTCACACTGTCTCTGTATTGTGGCCATTGCCTATTCATTGCACCTTCTCAGTCCATTATTATTATGTGTATTTGTGAAAAGTGCATGGCTACCTAAAAAAAGGTTCATTATGAATTATGGGTCAGGCCAGAATGCTATCTAAGAGGAATGCAGAATTAGGATCATCCCTGGCGTTCAAACAGCCAGGTTGTTTGCCATGTGCGAAACAAAGAGAGTGAAAGGTAATCTCCAATGTTAGAGGCTGATCATTCCACAGTCTAGGTCCAAGAAAAGAGAGCGCTCAGCCTCCTCGGCGGGATTTCCTAACTCTAGGACTTATGGCCAACTCAAGATGACTAGAGCGCAGAGGTTTCCATTCACATGTAGGGCATGCTCGTCCCGCTGCCAGGCCATGCTGTGTGTCGTGCAGGGTCGTGCTTTAGACCATGGCGGACCCCCAGTCCCTGTCAGGCACAGCCTTGCTCCTGGCCTCTCCTGGACCATCACTGACTCTCTGTCCCGTCACATATCAGACTCTGGATGACAGTGCAGTCATGGCTCCTGCAGGTAAGCTTGTAGGGGCGACGGAATAGGGAAAATAAAATAAATAAATAAATCCTCTACCTCATCTGTCGCTCCCCGCCGCATTTACTTGCAGGAGTTGCAACTGTGGGAGTGTCTAGTTCTTTGGACCCCTTCACACCCTAATTAGCTGTCAGGGAAAAGTCCTATAACATGACAGGCCCTCCTTACACCCGGAAAGGTTATGCCTGCCTCCTGACACCTACAACACCATCACGAGCTCGCTCTGCCTGTGAGGTCATCTGTAAGCCTGCCTGCCTGTCCCCTCACAAAGTCACAGGATCCCTCTCAGGCCTTCCCTCTGGCCTCTGCAGGAAACTTCTCGTCGCAGGTCCCTCTCGCATCGTCACTGACTCCTATTTCTTTCTAGCTATGCTTCACATAATGGTAGGCTCCTAGCCCCTGGTAGGCGTTGCCTTTCCAGTCTAATGCCATCCCTGGCTATCCCTCCCCATAGGACCAACCCTCCATCATGACAAGCTCTGTGCTTAATTTGAGCTAGTGAGTTCCGGTGCTCGGCACCAGCACGTAATTGTCAACAGCTGCACTTGTGACAGTTTGCCACAAGGTGGCACAGTCTGACTGATTTAGAGATGAAGGTTAATTCTTAATTGAACATACATTCAAAATTACTATTACATGCTGCCCAAGCTATTCTTATAGCTTTTTCCGGCCTGAAACAACTCGAATTGCCACACTTGTAGCAGTGTGATGGTGAGTAGTTGTGTTGTTACTACCTTTTGCAGCTTGATAGGGGCAATGTGTGGTACAAGCTGTAGTGGCCTGACGAGGGCCCTGGCACTTAATATTTTTTCAAATTAAGCACTGGTGCGGGCTCCAAGCCTCTGGCAGGCCTTGCAGGGTTGGAGAATGGCGGAGCATGTGTGGGGAAACACCTGAGAGGCCAATCCGCACATCCTGGTGGACGCCAAGCCCCTGGGAGGCTGGGCTTGCACTGTTGAGCTGTGTGTGCGCTATAGTCACTCTGTGTTATCCATCCATACCCTATCTAGTATAGGGTGACCAACCGTCCGTAAATTTCACGGACAGTCCGTAATTTCGGCCGTCTGTCCGTTGTCCGTGAAGGATTCTTTAACGGACGCCATTTGTCCGTAATTTTAACTGGTCGCACAACCAGCACAGCTTGCCCCCACCTCCCTTCTTGACTGTGATGCTCCTGAGGTCTGCTGAGGTCGGGTGTAACAGACTCCGAGGCAGTACAAAAGCTCAGATACCCATCAGCGTTGGTGAGGCACAGCGGGATGGCAACCCTCACACCTTCAGCCCTTGATGAGCTGTTAAGAGGTGCTTGAAGGTGACAGAGGGAGGGGCGGCAGGCAGCTTCGGAGCAGGGGCATCTATTCAGATGCAAACAGCACTGAATGCGTCTTGTATCTGCAATTGGTGTGAGACATTCCCTTTCTGCCCAGGGTTCCAAACATCCTAGAACTGGCCCTGATTACGATTACACCGAGGCAGCAAGTGGTTCACTTCACAGAGCTTAATTACTGTGTCACTAAATTGTAAACAAACCTCGATTTCTCAAACATGCAGTCTATATTGTAATAAAAGAGAAATGGCACAATCGCACTCACACTGATTAACAAAGTATGGAGGACAATCAGTTCAATCAGTTCTCTTGGAGTATCTCCTTTCAGTACTGTACATCAGTGTGGGGGGAGGGGGGCAAAACTAACATTTTGGAAACAGAGCCTGTCTTCTTGTTGTCTTGTCCAGGAGGGGGTGAGGAGTCCCCGTCCCCCCCCCCCCGAAAGAGACCAAGATGATACTAGAATACTGCATACCCACCCCTGTGTCCACCCTGGTGGATCCTGTTCCCCCTCCAGTGATGGCTCTTGTCCTCCCATGTGGTGGCTGCTACCCCCCCCCCCCCCCCCCCCGGCCTGTGATGGCTGGCTCCTGTCCCCTCCTGTAGTGGATCCTGTCTCTGCCCTGGGTGGCTTCTGTCCCAGTCCTGGAATGTCTCCTGCAGCGAGGGTGAAGTTCTTGATGGGCCTCTTCTCAAAAAGGCTCAGCTCAAAATTAATATGAAAAGGTGGGCGAGTGAGTAAGTGAAGGGATGGCTGGATGAATTAGTGAAAGGGTGAATGGATGAATGAAAGATTGAATAGATGGATAATGGGAGGGGATGGATGGATTGATGAGTGAATGGAAGGATGGAAGAGAGAAAACGGAAATAGCTGGATGTATGGGTGGAAGGGTAGCTGGATGGGTAAACGGGTGGATGAATGAGTGAAAGGATGGATGAGTAAAAAGTTGGATGATGAGTGAGTGGGTGGATGGATGAGTGAAATGATGGATGGATTGATGAATTGATAAGTGGAAGGGCGAATGGATGGACGGATGTGTGAAAGGGTGGATGTAAGGATGGATGAGTGAGTTAAAGGGAAGGTAGATGGACAAAATGATGAATAGACCAGTGAAGGTGTGAAAGGATAAATGGATGAGAGAAAGGATGGATGAGTGATAGGGTCAATGGATGGATTCATGAGCGGATGAGTAGATGGATGGATGGGTGGGTGGATGGATGGATGGAAGGAGGGTGGGTGGGTGGATGGATGGATGGATGGAAGGAAGGAAGGATTGCTAAGTGAAAGTCGATGGAGAGAGAAAGGGAGGATGATGGATGACTGAAAGGGTGGATGCGTGGAAGGATGAGTGACTGGGTGGATGGATGAGTAAGTGAAAGGATGGTTGGATGGGTGAAAGGGTAAATCACTGGATGGATGAGTGAATGGATGGATGGGTAGAAGAGTGGATGGATGAGTGTACAGATGGATATGGTGAAAGGGCGGATGGATGGATAATGGATGGATGAGTGAAAGGATAGATGAAGGGATGGATGAGTGAAATGAAAGATGGAAGGATACATGATGGATAGGTTTGCAAATGGCTGAATATGTCTAGATATGGCTGGGCTTACTTGTATACAATTGCGCGACCTCTAATGTGTCTGTAAAACTTATCCAATTGTCCTAAAGTTTTGTCCTGAATTTTGACCTCCTGTCCTGAATTTGTGTCCTGAATTTTGACCCTTTGTCCTGAATTTTTACACTCACCGTCCTGAATTTGCCCCAATGCCAGTTGGTCACCCTAATCTAGTATATGTATCCTTCTACTTCCGGGGGAACTCGCCTCCTCACATGCTGTCCCTACTCTCCTTCCTTCATTTCCTGGCAAGGTCCTGGGGCAGGAAGTGGGACCCCTCCTCTAGTTGGGGGCCCGGGGCTCTCCGCACTGCATGGTCCTAATATTATGCCTGATTTCTACTTCACCTCACACCAAGCTCGACTACCTGTTCCCGTTAGCCCTGGATACGGCTGGGTGGAACCTGAGGTGGTGCGGTGGATTGAAAAAGCAATGGACTAGGTTGTAGTTTAAGATTAATTCACGCATTCTGCTCAACCCTGCCAGGGACCAGGGTATGCAGAGCTCTTTTCAGCCATCACTGGATTCTTTTGCTTGTCAGTACAGACGCGTGTTTCTGGCTCCCGGACCTTCTCATGCCAGCTTTGGCTTCAAGCCCCAGTGACGCAGTGCCTCCCTCCTCCTGGCCGCCCCTGACGCCGTCCCTGGCCCCCTGGTTGCGTTTCATGTGCCTAACACATCAGACTGGTTACAGACCCTTCTGTACCACGTTGCGGGCTGCCGCCCCCATGCACTGGACAGACTAGACCTGGCTCCAGGCCCCTCTTATAGCAAGGTTTGCCCCAAGGCAGACCGTGCCAGCCCCCCTCCCCAGTCAGGATAGCTTTGGAGACCCTATTCATTCTCATACCATCACGAGCCTCTTAGGAGACCATGCTGTGTTGCACATTGGAGCTGGCTCCGGGCCTCTCCCGCGCCATCACTCGCTCTCTGTGAGGCCGTGCTGGTCCCACTGCTCCGAACTACCTGTGTGCCCCTCTCACACCATCCCTGGCTCCCGGGCAGACCATGCTGCTCCCGCCCCCCTCCCGCGCTCCCCAGAGGCTAGACTTGGCTCCAGACCCCTCTCACGCGCACCACGGCTAGCGATCTGTCCCCGTCAGACCGTGCGTCAGAAGGAAGCAGGCCATGGCGAGCTCCCAGCCCTTGGCAGGCCATACTGAAGATCATGGCGGCGCCCAGTCCTTGGCAGGCTGTGTTCTAGGCACCTCTGACGCCATCACTGGTTTTCTTTTCTTGTCATGCAATCAATCTGCAAACATAGCTCTCTGCCTCTCTCTCATACCTCGGTGAAGGTAGACAATGCTTCCGATTAGCAGAACTGAAGCTTCCTACTCCGGGCAGGCCGCGGGCCCCTCCACGCCATGGCTGGCCCACGCCTCGCGCCATGGCTGGCCCACGCCTCGCGCCGGCCCGGCCGCGGAGCCCCCCAGCAGGGCGCAGCTCAGTTCACATGCACTGGATAAGCTGCCATTGATACACCCCCAGACAGAGGATTAGAGCAGGGTTTACGCTTTAAAGCTGCGTCTGACTCGTGAATCTAGCCAGAACAAATGGAAGAGGCTTTTGGACGAAGAAGATGGCGGAGCATGCGCGCTGTGGCGCTTTTGAATACAAACTTTGAATTTGCCATAACCAGCTCTGTGGCTTTGGTATGCTACATAATAATGTGTGTGTTAACTGTGTATTGAGTAAATGGTTTGTGTCGGAATGTCTACAGTTCAGACCATCGTCTGCTACCACTACGCAGCCACAGTAGACCCGATCCGCACCCTGAGAGGAAAGCTACAAATCTGTTTCACAGCAATTAGCACGTTATTATTTTGGGATAACGCTTCTAAAGCACACCCTGTTGCGAGTGGGCGCGATTTTAACTATTTTCGGGTGAAGCATTGGAGGCACCCCAGAGGTTTGCACAGATATTGAGTAAAATTGAATTGATGGTGCAAATTTTTCACAGCCCTTTTTCACATCTTGTAGTGTGCTCATACGACATTTAGGCCGATCGTCCGTTGTAAAATGTCGTTTTGCTACCGGTCACGCTGTAGACATCCGTTTTTCTTTCGTTACTGGGTGCAAATTCCAGTGCAAAGAGGAAGTGGCGCGGTGCAAACCTGCCAGCCAGCTGTGTTGTGGGTATAATCAGGCTCCAAGAGGGGGGTCACTGTAAGGCGCGCGCAAGATCATTAATAACCGGGCTCAGAGTCAGGAGATGGGCTATAGGTAAATAAACCCCGTTTACAGATAGGAGAATGGAGGTTATTTTACGGTTGCATCTGACAGTACGCGATCTCCTGTGGCCCCGCAGTGGCAAAACGCAAATTTACGGGGCCCCTGAACCTCTCATATTTCTTAGATATTAATTCGCCTTCGGATAATGGGGGCTCCCGAGGAGTGGGGGCCTCTGGAGGTCTGCCTTACCCCCTACAAACACGCACAAGTGTACGGTGGCGGCCACCGTACGCCCCTGTGGCATCGGATAAGTGGATGGCATGCGGTAGTCAGGGCATTCTGCCTCCATAGCTAACTGTGCCTGTAAAGGGTGGCGCGAGGGGGGGGGGGGGGGGGAACCCTATGCCTTGTTTGCCTTTAGGCTTATCTTTTCTGATCCCAGGTGCGTTTATCATAAGCTCGCGTGTAGTGGCTTGTACGGGACGATGTGCGGCATTATCCACTTACATAGGAGACTTAATGGTTGAAGAAAATAAAGTCCCGGAGAGCAACAAAGAGCTAGAGTGGGGAATAGAGAGTGGTACATCGGGGAGAGAGGAGAAAGAAAGAAAGAAAGAAAGAAAGAAAGAAAGAAAGAAAGAAAGAAGAAACAAACAAACTGGAGGATAAAAATAAAGTGGAGTCGGGACAAAACAAAGATATGAAAAGGGGAATAAAAACGGAGAAAGAAAAACCAGAAAAAAACGCAGAAAGAAAGAAGTAAGAAATTGGGGAGAGAATGAAAAAGAGAAGGGGAAATAAAGCAATAAAGAATTGAAGGGAAGGATAAAGTGAAAAAAGGACGAAAATAAGGATATGAAGACAATAGTTTAAAAACGGAAAAAGGTAAAATAAAGGTGGCGAAAAAAAATTACGGTGAAGAAAAACGAAAAGTAAACGACTAAAAATTATGAACCGAAGAAAGGGGAATTGGATGTGAAACGAAAACGGGGTACACGCACAAAAGAATAAAGAGGAAGAAAAAACAAAGAGAACGACAATTATGACATAAACATAGCGCCGAAAGAAAGAGGCAAAAAAGAAAAGGGGGGAAGAAATATAAAACGTGATTTAAAAAATGATGAAAACTGAAACGAAAGAACGGAATGGCACAGGAAAAAGAACTGTAAAACTAGACCAAACATAGGAAGATAATTCATGTAGGAAACGCGTGCGTATGTGTGCATTTTCATGGACATATACGTATATATATTTGACTAAACAGCGATAAGAAAATGAAGCATCGAATGTTACAGACAGGAAACAAGAGAGCAAAATGGAATGAAAGAATAGAATACATACAAAAAAATAGCCCTAGGTAGGGTGCAAGCAGGAGCCGACTGAGACAGAGAAACTGAAAAAGAGAAGTGGTGTACGGGAAAGAGAGGCTTAGTAGGCAAGTTAAAGCTCGAATCTGTGATTTTTCATGAGTTGGCTGGCCCGTTACCAAACGTGCTGGTGGAAACGAGTGCCGACCTAACGTCTACCTCTGTGGTTGTACATAACAACTTTCGTTCGTGTCAGTTTATTGTGCCAGGGCAGGCGGTTGTCCGATTTCTTCGTTGTTTGGTTCTACAGTGCCAGCCTCGAATTGTCGTCCCTTGTTCTTTATCTCCAGGAGTGGCACTCCCTGGTTTTTCACCTCCCTGCAGAGACCAGATTTCGAAAACAAAGACTCCGACATGCCACAATAGAAGTAGGACAACAGGTTGGCATCGACCAAGTGGCACGGAAGATAGCGTTCACCCACAGAAATAGCACGGATAGCGAGGGGTTATGTAGAATTAAATGTAAAGTTTACAGTTGTGCCTCTCATATGTGTTTTGGAACACATGAAAACCCACCCCTCCCTGTGTTCAGTCAACCCTCCCTATAAACCCGGACATTTTTGGACTTCAAAATCGGAACTGTTTTACCAAATCTGGGATATCCCTTCACCCTATCTGTTTGGCACGGAGCCAGGCATCCGTGGCTGAGCCCTGGGTGCGCTCTTCACTCACCATACCTGAAGAGAAACATGGCATACGCAGGGTCGTGTATACATACATAGGTCCATAACTAGAAACTAACAAACATGAACACAGTCGTTTTTTTTTACAGAAAAGTTTATTTTTTACATAAATAAATAAATAAATATGTTATAGTGTGCACAATGCATGTAATCACAAGCATGTTTAGAAACAGGTACATTGGCAACTCAAAGTCCGGTCAGAGGTAACACCCGGGGCGTGAAGTGTGCGCCGAGGGGTCCCCGGAACACAAACTCAGATCAACACTTAAACAACTTTTGTACAAAACGCCCCCGTTTCAGGGCTGGAAACAGTTTGCTATTGGGCATTTTAGCGCAGAAGGTCGTGCTGGTTCGGCCAGCGGACTCCACGCAGTTGCTTGCAGAAGAGGGGTCTTTGAAATCAGCATACACAGCACAGGGGCACACTGGGCGATATGTACATGGTCTGTGCAGAGTCAGTGAGTGGAAACCAAGAGAAGCGGTGACTTTAGTCTTGTCGCCTGTTCTCGTGATTCTTGCGGCACAGTTCTGGTTTTGGCACATGCCTGCTTCTGGCGCTGCCTCTTGGAGTCTGGCAAGTCTTTTTAGCTGGTTCCAGGTGCGTCTTGAGTATCCCTCGAGGGTCATGGAGGAGCCAGTGGGCAGCATTGTCCAATAGTCTTTTCCCTCCCCTGAGGGCCAGGGGGGAGCTGGCTGGCAGCCTGATCAACTAGTCTTTGCCCTCCCCTGAGTGCCAGGAAGGAGCTGATGGCAGCCTGGTCAACAAGTCTTTGCCTCCCCTGAGTGCCAGGGGGGAGCTGGCTGGCAGCCTGATCAACTAGTCTTTGCCCTCCCCTGAGTGCCAGGGAGGAGCTGGTGGGCAGCCAACCTTGAGTTTGCACCGGCCTTGGGGGCTGGCACGTGGCCCTGGGTCCGTGCGTTAAGACGCACGGGATCCCCTTTTACGCGGAGGCCCTGCTCTCCAGAGCTCTGTCTGGCGGGGGCAGCCTTGCTTCAGACGGCTGCTCTAGGGGCTGAGGTCGTGGCTGTCGTCCTTGGAGGAGGATGAGGGGGACAGGGGCAGGTCGTCGTCGTCAGAGCACCTGCCGGAGGAGGAGCACTTGCAGGGGTGCGGGCTGCCCCGGTGGGAGCCTCCTTTGCCCTCCTTCTTGTGCTTCACCCGCCGGTTCTGGAACCAGATCTTGACCTGCTTCTCGGACAGGCTCAGGTAGGTGGCGATCTCGATGCGGCGCAGGCGGGACAGGTACATGTTGGAGGCGAACTCCCGCTCGAGCTCCAGCAGCTGCGTGCTGGTGAAGGCCGTGCGCATCCGCTTGCTGCTGCTGCTGCCGCCGGTGCCGCAGCCCAGCGGGCCTGGAGGGCTCTCTGCAGAGACACAAGGGAGAAAGAGATCGTTACTCACAGAGCCGGTGGAGAGGGGGGGGGGGGAGAGGGAGAGGACAGGGGAGAGGGGAGAGGGGAAGGGGCAGAGGGAGAAGAGGGGTTGTTATTCACTGCACGTGGTGAGAGGAGACACAGAAGAGGTGGGGCAGAGATAGGGGAGAAAGGGGTACTGGGAGAGAAAAGAGCGGAAATTAAAAAGGCAAAGAGGGGAGAAACAGGGTAGCCACAGAGAAATAGGAGAGAAGACACAGGACAGGTGAACAAAAGAATGGAGGTTGCTAAGAAAAAAAAAGTGTTGACCATATGCAGGCTAAGGGGCATAGTTACAGAGAATTGGTGAAGGGAAGGGCCACAAGTCATTTATCTGCACTGCCCAATGCCATTTCGAGAGGGCAGGAATACACAGTGGAGCATATTTACAAGCCCCTTGCGCCATCGAAGCGTCACTTTTTTTACACCCCGGTGGTGCACAGTGCAGGCCCATATCTGCAAGGCCATGCAAAGCCACCCTGCGCCGCATAAGGTGTAGGCCAAGCAGCGCAAGTCACTCTGCCTTGACTTACATTGCGGCAGGAAGGATTGGCATGGGTGTTGCTGTGGGTGTTCCCATGCAACACCTGTGGGTGGAGGAGAAATGTTCACGTTTCTCCTCGGTTTTTTTGTGTTGCATTCTGCCGCACACAGAATGAAGAAAACGCCCCTCTTGTGGTTGTTTTTGCGTAGGAAGGTACCTTCCTGCACAAAAACAAGCATGTCAACAACACAGACACTCTTGCACCATGGTGCAAGGGTCTCTGCGTTAGTGCTCGGCTGCAATGTTTGCGCGGGCGCTGGCTGAAAGGACTGGAATGCAATCTATCTTGTAAATTTGGTCATTTCTGTCCTTTCGAATTGGGGTATGGCAGCTCAGTAAAATGACTTGTGGCACTGATCTATGCCAATTCTTTGTAAATATGCCCTGTATTTATAAGTTATGGTGCATTCCTGTACTTTCAGCCAGCGCCGGTGCACAATTAGCAGCCGTGCGCCAATGCAGGCACCCGTGCACCATGGTCTAAGGGTGTCTTTCACCTTGGTGCAAGGGTGTCTTGCACCATGGTGCAAGGGTGTCTATGTTGCTGGCATGATTGTTTTTGTGCAGGAAGGAACTCATTGCTGCACAAAAGCAGTAATTGGAGGCGATTTCCTCTTGCACTGTGTCCTGGCAGGTCACATGGAAACAGGAAAAAACAAGGTGAAATAATGTTATTTCTCTTCTTTGCACCGCCCCTGGGGAGGCGCATGATTTTAACACATTGTAAATCTGGGAATGTGTGAAAACCTATGGGCGTTGTGTGGGAACACCTACAGCAACACCCATGGTATGCCCCGATAATGTAGAGTGAGGCAAGGCGGTGGCATACGCTGCATTGACTTACTCCATATCTACACAGACATGAAAAGCCACGCAGGACGGCTTTATGTGGCCTTGGAAATATGGGTAAGCCCTGTGCAGCACTGGAACATCGCAAAAAGTGACATTCTGGAGCACAGAGCTAGTAAATAAGCCCCCGAGACCTAGAGCAGGCACGTGCAAGGGGAGTCCTAGCCTCCCTTGCACCTGGAGCTAGTAGCGCCTGGAGCAGGCATGTGAAAGGCAAGTTTCAGCCTCACCTAGAGGGGAGCCCTAGCTTCTCTCACTCCCGGAGAAAGCAGCACGCCAGCTGCAGGAGCAGGCAGTGCTACCCGAGGAAGCAGGCAGTATGAAGAGCGAGGATGTGCATCAAAGGGAGCTGTCAGTCAGAGCAGGACGTTGAAGATTGATCATGCAATTGGAGCAGTCAGTGGTGTATGGATCAGGTTTTAGGAGCAGGCAGGAGAGCATGGAGTAGGAGGCGACAGGCACTGTGTACAGCCAGTCGGAAGACAGAGTGTGAAAAGGTTGTCTATAGGGAGGATTGTGAGTAGGAGCAGGCAGTACTGTAATCGCTGGCGCCAGTCGGCAGGGTCGCTCAGCAGCCAATCAGTATTGACGCTCGGCGCGTGCATGCAGTGTTAGCTGCCTGCCGGAGCATCGGAATTCAGAGTTTGCAGCCAGAGTGACTAGAATGTGTGAGCAGCGCAGCTATCGTTATATAGTAGGGAGTACTTGACACAGTATGCATGAGGAGGCAGCGTTAGTTGGAAGTGAGTTAGAACAGTTGGTAGGACGC
This sequence comes from Lissotriton vulgaris, assembly GCF_964263255.1. Lineage (NCBI taxonomy): Eukaryota > Metazoa > Chordata > Amphibia > Caudata > Salamandridae > Lissotriton > Lissotriton vulgaris. The sequence goes on from NC_141696.1 coordinate 1,255,495,621, forward strand.
GAGAGTAGTCGGTAGGACCTGGCAGTGTGCGGCGCAGGCAGTAGGCAGAGGGAGCGGTCGCTGCAGTGTGAGCAGTCAGTTGAAGCGGAAAGAGTGCGCGGTCATTAGGAGCTATGTAGTAGGCAAAGACGCAGTGAGCAGTCAGTAGGAGCAGGCAGAGTGAACTGTTAGTTGGAGGAGGGGGGCGGATCAGACAGAGCGAGCACTCAACTGGAGCAGGCAGAGTGAGCAGTTAGTAGGAGCAGGATGGGCGAACAGTCAGTAGGAGCAGGCAGAGTGAGCAGTTAGTAGGAGCAGGCGGGGAAAACAGTTGGTGTGGAGCAGGCAGAAGACACATAACTAGGGCAGTGAGCCCGCTCACGCAGACGTCCCCGGAAGCCCGGCGGTACTCACCGAGAGAGATGCAGTGGAAGTGGCGCGGCTCCAGCGGGTAGCCCGCTGCTTGGTAGATGGCGGCTCCGGGTCCCACGTTGACCCCGGCGGAGGCCGGGTGCTGGCGGCTCATGGGCTGCGGGCAGTACTGAGAGCCAAACCCCGGGAAGGAGGCCTTCAGCAGGGGGTGCGGGGCGTGCAGCGGCGGGCCGGGCACGCACAGCGGGCACAGGCACAGCAGCCCGGGCTTCCGGGTGTGGCAGGGACCAGAGAGCCCGTGCAAGGGGTGCGAGGGGTGCAGGGCGTAGGGGAAGAGGGGAGGGGGGCTGCTCTCGCGCTTCTTCTCATGCCCCTCTCTCAGGATCAGGGAGTCCACCAGGAAGGAGCGAGGCATCTCTGCAGGGGAGGGCTAGCTGGGAGTCTGGCGCTGCTGGTGCTGAGGGACACCTCCGACTCCTGGGGCTTTCTGCCTCGCAAAAGCCTCTGTACTAGTGCTGGAAAGTCCCTGGGGGGAGGAGGGGGTCTCTCTTGGCTGGTGCTGTTTGGTCCCTAAGGGGTCTCTCTGTGCTGGTCCCTAAGGGGTCTCTCTGTGCTGGTGCTGTTTGATCCCTAAAGGGTCTCTCTGTTCTGTTTGGTCCCTAAGGGGTCTCTCTGTGCTGGCGCAGTTTGGTCCCTAAGGGGTCTCTGTGCTGGTGCTGTTTGGTCCCTAAGGGGTCTCTCTGTGCTGGTGCTGTTTGGTCCCTAAGGGGTCTCTCTGCGCTGGTGCTGTTTGGTCCCTAAGGGGTCCCTCTGTGCTGGTCCCTAAGGGGTCTCTCTGTGCTGGTGCTGTTTGGTCCCTAAGGGGCCTCTCTGTTCTGTTTGGTCCCTGAGGAGTCTCTCTGTGCTGGTGCTGTTTGGTCCCTGCGGGGCCTCTCTCTGTCGGTGCTGAGCGCTCCCTGTCTCCTGCGCTTCCTCCGCTGGGGCTGCGAGCGTGGCTGCAGATGCTGGGCGGGTGCTGGCCAGAGCGCAGTGGTGCTGAAGCCTCCGGGGGCTGCGCTTTATATACCCTCCTCCCGGGGCTGAGCTCTGAATGGGCTTTTTGTGCCCCCTTCTCTTGGCATTCCCCCTGCACGCTTCCTCATTATCCCCCTTGTTAACTAAATGAAGTGCATAATGTACTCCTTTCTTTGTGGGCCCCACCCACGCCGTGACGGGCCGCCGCCCCCGCCCCCCCCCCCGGCCCGGGTTATTTTCTCATCCCCCCGCCATTTAATATTCTTTTCTTGCTCTTTATTTGGTCCTTTTGCTTTCAGGCAGGGCTCAGGCCGTCTCCCCCCGGCCATTTAGCGTCCCCGGCCCGCTAGAAACCCATTCTAAAGCACTTTCCTTCATATTTCTCGAGCCCCGGGTCCCTTCCACCTGCAGAACGCATCTGCCCCTTTCAGGGCTCCCACCTCTGCGCGCTCAGTGCAGTCTCTTCTCGGGGCCCTGCGGGCAGCCAGCTACCCGCCCGCCCCCTGCCACCCCTGACTAGGGTAACACCGTAACTGCCTTCGGGAAACATGTATACGTTTAATTTCTGCAGTTTCTATCCTCTGCCAACAACAGGTGCCTCTAATACCAAATTTAATGCAAAATGAAAAACATTAAACTGCAATCGCGTGCGATTATCCACACGCATGGTGCCTAATCTGCAATCTTTGCGTGCGTAAATTACTGTACGTGGTATACGTATGCAGGGCAATTTGCATGCTGGGTGTGTATAGATGTATTAACGTTTCACCCACTCGCAGAGTGATTTGACATTTTAAGAATTTACAGGTTTATTTACTTGTTAAGAACATATAACATACATTGCATTTGACCCCGATACACATGGTTTCTACTGGACCAATCTTTGACATGATACAGGTTTTTAAACATTGGTGTAACAATGTCAATTAGAAAAAAAACGAAGGGCATACTCGGTTAAAATATGTATCCCGCATGCCCGCAAAAGACCCCGCGTAAACACCAACAACACGGTGCCAAGTAAGAACTGTATTCAACGTGAATGTTTTCCATGGCAGCTCAGTAAATGTCTCAAAAACCACATGCTGCGGGTGTAGCCCGCAGAAACGATTCGCAACTGGCCAAATGGAAGTTTCACAAGCTTTCCTCGTTCGCTTCTTCTGTTTTTATTTCTCTGCAGCTTGTTCGGGGCTTTTGTCGAGCGTCGCGGCTTCTGTGACTTTTTTTTTTATCTATTTAAGTGTCTATGCCCCGTACGCGCACGAGGTGTCTCGGTGAAGATTCTTCAAACATTTTAATAGCGCCAACTGCACAACGCGTTTACTTCTGTGTGCTACAACATCGGAGAGCAGTGATTACTAGATTGTGAGTTTATTTTAATGAAGCCTATTGGACAGCTGAATGGGCCCCTCTAGACTGACATACACGCTATATAATTAAAGCGCTAGGGTAAGCCTTAAGCACACACAGTACGGGCAATTAAACCGCAGTTTACACGTGCCCAGTGCCCCTCGCACGTGCTCCTGTGGCACGGCGGCTCATCACACCCACACATAAGGTTTCATTCATGTAGGCATCCATCCAGCTCATATATCCGTGCCCCATGCTGTCTTGGCAGCTCCCTCCCCACAAAGACCTAAACAGCGGGCGTGTTCGAGCGTGAAACGCCCGCTAGCCACGGGGATCCAGTGTGCTCGTCTTCGGAGCTGGTCGGCTCTTCCGTAGTGTTCAGGATCCCGGCCTCTCCCATCGCGGGGGCGTGATCCTCTGCAGCTAGGGCGCTCTTTAAGGTGCACCCCGCTGTGCACTGGCACACGGAGAGACAGATGCAAAAGGGAAGAGGGTTTCACACAGACCTGTCACATGTAGGATTGCGCAACGTGTCGGGTCTGAATTTGGGCGTACAAAATATACTCAGTTAATAGACATATTTTGTTGTGTGCACAAACAAGATTTACTACTGTCAGTGCTATTATGGGTATGTGGTATGCAGTACCAAATATTGGGCAAGGCTCTCTGATTTATACAGCAAAAAAAAAAGGATTGTGCAGCACATTCTCTAGTAGCATCATTGTCATTCATTTGACCAAGAAAGAACACTGTGACTTTGCAAAGTATGCAAATTATGTGGCAAACTATGTGGTAAAATGAGGTAGAATCACATATATCCACTGGCCATCCCTATTGTTCAATATTTTATCATTTATTTATTAAATGAAAAAACAAAAAAACTAACCATTCTAATTCCACTCAGTGCCCATTGTAAGCTGCACTTTGGAGAAAACAGCTTAATCAAGCTAGCCATCCTAAAAATAGACATGTCATATAAAAATACATAACATATATAACATAACTATTGTGGTCATATATTGTCATCTGGGGATACAGGTGATATTTATAAACCCCTCAGCCTCGTGGTGATGTCATCAGAACCCCTAGTACCATATTAAACAGTTACCAGTTATATTTTCTCTCTCTCTCTCTCCCTCTCTCCTCTTTTAAAAATGGTTATAAATAGAATATTACTCTTGGTAGATTTGCTTAGATTTTTTAGCTATACACAATGTGCAACAGTTGGAAACAAAGGTATTTAAACAAAAACGGATTACAATGGAATGCATGCAGCAAAATAAGATTACCTTACAGAGGCCTCGTGAGCACTGGCAGCTTTGCTTCAATAAGTGGGGTGATAGCAACATTGAATAGCTGAGTCAATCAATATAACTTTATTCAGTTTGATTGGAGATAGATCATAAAAGTACATAGAAATATTGCACATAGTCATAAACACATACAATTTAAAAATGATCTTCCATTAGAAACATATAAAAAAAGATATATGTACATAAACAGCTTTAAAATTCACCAAGTGCAAGTCATAATCAAATTTTCAAACACCATTACACTCATACAGAGAATGGCTGAGGTTTCAAAAGAGTGACCGGGAAGGAGAGAGAACAAAAACCTCCTATTGGTCTGCTATGTGCTCCTACTATCTCCCAAAATGAAGCCAAAACATCTCAGCCAAGCTTCATGTATTAAACCATAATTCTAGCAGATTAGCCTAATATGGTTTTTCTAGCCCTAATGGCTGATTTCAAAAAAGCACAGACACTAAAAACAACTTCAGGTAGAGTCACAGAATGTAAATGAAGCAGAGCTGGTCTAGAATGTGGGAAACCGAGCCTCAGTAACAGTTAGCTGAGTCACTAAGCAGTACTGCTTATTGCATTATGACAATTGTGCCAGACCTTTCCATTATAATAATAATAATAACATTAATATTATAGCAATAATCATTTTTTTTTACATATCAAGCCTTTCAGTTGCACCATACATTTCATTATAATTATTTGTGCAAGTGACAGGAATATATCACCACCTAACCAAGCACTCAAATTACAGGCAGCTGCAATGTTACAATGTCACTTAAACGTTTCATAGCAGCAAGTTGAAAAAGAAGAGAGAAAATAAATCACCATCTAGTGGGGCACCCAAAGCAAAGGTAAAATAAATAGCTAGCATTTCAAGTCAATACATCAGTTAAATACAATAAAAAGCCTGTGTGAGCCACCTTTGTTCATGAGTTCAAAGGAACCATTGCTAAGCGGATGTGGACATTGTGCACAGGTTTTGTGCATTCACTCGAAGTGAAGAGAGCCCATAGATAAAGTTGGATGACCTACCATAGCATGCTGTCTGCTGTGGTGACAAGAAGCAAAATGTGAATGACCGTGTATCTGACCAATGGTTGAAGGCCCATCACCAAAAGCTCCCCTAAGTAACTATATTATGCATGAATTGTTTTGAAAAACAGCAGTCTAAGGAGATAGTTAAAGCAGGCTCAAAGGTCAGACTTCAAAAGGCACTAAAGCAAGAGTTAAATATGGTGGATGGCAGGAGTTAAGGTGTGCATTGCGTGAGTTCCTCGTAACTCAGTATTTCATTGTGTTATTTTCAGTAAATGCGGTGTTTTTTAAATTATGCAATTCATTCTCAAACCTGCAGCCCGCAGCTTTTGGTTGTGTGCAAATTGGGTTGGTTGGAGGGTCTGGACAGGCAGCCAAAACGTACACCCAATGCACCATGGAAAACCAACCCCATAGGCATGTGGCCCCCTGTCATGTGCAGCGGGGGTTACTGCAGAACCTTACTTACAGTCAGCCCCCATGCCTAGGGCTGGCCTTTGGTATGGGCAACCTTGGTACCTGCTCAGGGAAGCAGCCTTCAGGGGCCCATGCTTGGGTCTAGAGATTATAGAGATTATATAGAGATTATATAGATTATAGAGATTATAGAGATTATAGTCAAACTGATTTTAATAATTTTTACATGCCAGGGGTGCAGATTTTGTAGTCCCAGTAACCACCCTTTTGTTCCCTCCCATCACTTTCTCAATCCTTGATGCGATGCACCAAAACTTCCCACCAACAACTTGGTAACTTTGTGGTGGAGTTGAGCTGTTGGTGGTTCTGATGAGCTGAGGAAGCAGTGATATGTTTGTGGTCAGAGGTTATGATATGTTATGTTATGTTATATGGTTTATAGAGCGCACGGCTTGCGCAGCAAAAGGGCGTCCCGGCACTAATAACAGTCAAATGGAGAAGACCACCAATAAAGGCACAGGGACCTACAGTGAAGGGAAAAGATGAGTCTTAGTTGCCTTACGGAATGCCAAGTAATTATTTATGCTGCGAATGGACAGTGGGAGAGAGTTCCAAAGTTTGGCTGCCAGTGTGCGGAAGGCCCGCCCCCCAGCCCGTTCTCTCCTTATCCTAGGAACAACCGCCAAGTGTTGGCCCATAGAACGAAGTTGGCGGGAGGGAATGTTGGCGAGAGCAGGGTGGCCAGAATGGCAGGGGAAGAGGAGTTCAGGATCTTGAAAGTGATGCAAAGGGACTTAAATTCCACGTGTCTGGCCACCAGCAACCAATGCAGTCGGCGAATGGCAGCAGAGGTAGAGCAAGTCCTCGGGAGGCCAAGAAGAGTTCTGGCTGCCGCATTCTGAACCCTCTGTAATCTTAAAATCTTTGACTTGTTAGTCCCCAAGTAGAGTGAGGTGGCATAATCCAGTCTTGACAAAATGGCAGCCTGGATGATAAACTGCCGAGTGGACAGATCAAAGTAGCGTAACAATGGTCTAAGCCCCGCAGAATACCCATACAGGTCCCTGCCACTTTCCTAGTTTGGGCCTGAAAACTGAGAGCAGAGTCCACCCAAAAACCCAGATTCTTTACCATCTGTTTGGGGGGGTGTGGGGGCACAGGTCAGGCAGTGTTCTGCGGTGGGATGCCTGGCTTTCACCTTGTGGATACCCTGCCAGGGCTATCTCACAGGGGAATACCAGGACGGGTTCCCTAAGCAAGCGCGGAGATGCCCCAGGGTAAGTCGTGCGCTATATAAGTTTCATTCATTTCATTTCATTTCATTTCTGATGAAATCTAACCCCCACTGTTGGCAACCTCCTGTGGGCACAGCCTCTGGCTCTCCCCTTATGTATCATTTTTTCTATGTCTCTGTCTTTCATTCTATGTCTCTGTCGCACACCCATTCAGTCTTTTTAAATCTCCTATGAGAGCTGTGATTTGCATCCTTTTTTCTGCTATGTGAATGTCACAAATTGAACTTTATATGCATTTTTCAGGATGGTAGAAAAAAAATTCTACAGCGGAGACTTTCCGCAGACAATCACATTTGTCTAAAAATTAAAATGTGATTCACATGAGTCATGAATCACTTAATAGCACCTTTAAACAGTAGAGACATACAAAAGTGTGACCAATTTCAAGGCCCCCAAGCCATGGGAGAAAAAGTTATAGGAAAATCAAATAATGCTTTTTATTGGAAAGTGCATCTGAGCCATAACCACGCAGTGTTGACTGCTGTACATTGTGGATCAAATGATAGAAGCTACACGAAACAAAGTAACGCTTAATTATACGTGTTAATATATATCTATACAGACAGAAACGCCGCACGGAGCGGAAAAAGCATCTTGCTCACCGGAGGCTGCCTGACTCACCTGCTCACCGGACACTCCTGGGGCCCTGACGCTGTTGGTCTCCCCTGCCGCCGCAAGCACCATCCCGCGGCCGCAGAGGGGGAGACTACAGCTCCCAGGCTCCTTTGCCTGCCCTGCCCACTTCCGCCGGTCAGCGCGCTCGGAGGCGCATAAAGGACAGGAGCTCCCACTGAGGGGCGGGGGACAGAAACGCCGCACGGAGCGGAAAAAGCATCTTGCTCACCGGAGGCTGCCTGACTCACCTGCTCACCGGACACTCCTGGGGCCCTGACGCTGTTGGTCTCCCCTGCCGCCGCAAGCACCATCCCGCGGCCGCAGAGGGGGAGACTACAGCTCCCAGGCTCCTTTGCCTGCCCTGCCCACTTCCGCCGGTCAGCGCGCTCGGAGGCGCATAAAGGACAGGAGCTCCCACTGAGGGGCGGGGGACAGAAACGCCGCACGGAGCGGAAAAAGCATCTTGCTCACCGGAGGCTGCCTGACTCACCTGCTCACCGGACACTCCTGGGGCCCTGACGCTGTTGGTCTCCCCTGCCGCCGCAAGCACCATCCCGCGGCCGCAGAGGGGGAGACTACAGCTCCCAGGCTCCTTTGCCTGCCCTGCCCACTTCCGCCGGTCAGCGCGCTCGGAGGCGCATAAAGGACAGGAGCTCCCACTGAGGGGCGGGGGACAGAAACGCCGCACGGAGCGGAAAAAGCATCTTGCTCACCGGAGGCTGCCTGACTCACCTGCTCACCGGACACTCCTGGGGCCCTGACGCTGTTGGTCTCCCCTGCCGCCGCAAGCACCATCCCGCGGCCGCAGAGGGGGAGACTACAGCTCCCAGGCTCCTTTGCCTGCCCTGCCCACTTCCGCCGGTCAGCGCGCTCGGAGGCGCATAAAGGACAGGAGCTCCCACTGAGGGGCGGGGGACAGAAACGCCGCACGGAGCGGAAAAAGCATCTTGCTCACCGGAGGCTGCCTGACTCACCTGCTCACCGGACACTCCTGGGGCCCTGACGCTGTTGGTCTCCCCTGCCGCCGCAAGCACCATCCCGCGGCCGCAGAGGGGGAGACTACAGCTCCCAGGCTCCTTTGCCTGCCCTGCCCACTTCCGCCGGTCAGCGCGCTCGGAGGCGCATAAAGGACAGGAGCTCCCACTGAGGGGCGGGGGACAGAAACGCCGCACGGAGCGGAAAAAGCATCTTGCTCACCGGAGGCTGCCTGACTCACCTGCTCACCGGACACTCCTGGGGCCCTGACGCTGTTGGTCTCCCCTGCCGCCGCAAGCACCATCCCGCGGCCGCAGAGGGGGAGACTACAGCTCCCAGGCTCCTTTGCCTGCCCTGCCCACTTCCGCCGGTCAGCGCGCTCGGAGGCGCATAAAGGACAGGAGCTCCCACTGAGGGGCGGGGGACAGAAACGCCGCACGGAGCGGAAAAAGCATCTTGCTCACCGGAGGCTGCCTGACTCACCTGCTCACCGGACACTCCTGGGGCCCTGACGCTGTTGGTCTCCCCTGCCGCCGCAAGCACCATCCCGCGGCCGCAGAGGGGGAGACTACAGCTCCCAGGCTCCTTTGCCTGCCCTGCCCACTTCCGCCGGTCAGCGCGCTCGGAGGCGCATAAAGGACAGGAGCTCCCACTGAGGGGCGGGGGACAGAAACGCCGCACGGAGCGGAAAAAGCATCTTGCTCACCGGAGGCTGCCTGACTCACCTGCTCACCGGACACTCCTGGGGCCCTGACGCTGTTGGTCTCCCCTGCCGCCGCAAGCACCATCCCGCGGCCGCAGAGGGGGAGACTACAGCTCCCAGGCTCCTTTGCCTGCCCTGCCCACTTCCGCCGGTCAGCGCGCTCGGAGGCGCATAAAGGACAGGAGCTCCCACTGAGGGGCGGGGGACAGAAACGCCGCACGGAGCGGAAAAAGCATCTTGCTCACCGGAGGCTGCCTGACTCACCTGCTCACCGGACACTCCTGGGGCCCTGACGCTGTTGGTCTCCCCTGCCGCCGCAAGCACCATCCCGCGGCCGCAGAGGGGGAGACTACAGCTCCCAGGCTCCTTTGCCTGCCCTGCCCACTTCCGCCGGTCAGCGCGCTCGGAGGCGCATAAAGGACAGGAGCTACCTCCGCGTCGCGGACGCGCGCGGGCGGCGCCGGGCTAAGCCCGGGCAAAGGGCGGGCCCTCTGTGGCCCTCAGAGGCCTGAGGAGACTGGACTGGGCCAGGGACCCTGTAGCGCCCAATTCTGACTATCATCGTGCGGTGTGCACGTAAGAACTCAACTTTTATAATTTGTTATTATTGTTGTTTTTACTTGATCGTGAGTGAGCACGCTAGTGTGTATTTCGTAGCCTCGCTTCTTATGATGTCCAAACCCAAATCTGACAAGGTTAAGGTAGGTCCAGCTTCACTGGATAATTTCCTGGTTAGGAAAGTAAACCAAATTAACAATAACAGACGTGCATCGTTGGGGAAGGCCAATATGACAGGGGACTCACTAGACACACCCCCTGATATTACTCCACCCATAGACCCTGTTGCTAATATTACTGATCTTATTACTATTGACCCCCTTGTGCCCATCTCTGTAAGTGTTGAGGTCTATGCCGAGCCACCAGTACAGCTAATTGACGACACCGGTGTTTTGAATGAGACCCAAACTGTAACCCAACCTGAAAATAGGCCCCTGAGAACCTGTAGAACAGTATCTCAAAAAGATAATGGTAAACCTAATAACTCCAAGGGTAAAAAAAAGGATGGTAAGACGACTAGTGGCCCTGCTACTATAACCCCTTTTGTCTTTACGGGCATTAATGGTAATGGGGTTCATCAAAATTCTGACTTGCTTGCCTCTTTATTAAAAAATCTTGAAGCTTCATTAACATCAAAAATTGAAGAGCTTATCAAGCCTTTAACTAACAAGATTGACAATTTAGCAAAGGAAGTTATAAGGCTGGGTGGTCTCTTATCATCACATAAGACTGCAACATTTGGTGGTTTAGTTCACAGTGGGGGGAAAGGGAAAGAATCTGATAAAGCCAATGACACACGGATGAAGGATAGGGATAGGGGGAATACTGTTATAGTGGTACCAGCGGAGCCTGATAGACCCAACATATTGGATACGCCAGTGGTATCAGCTCCACAACCACAACTATCTACAACACCCCAAAACAGTAGAACCCTTAGTCACCCAAGGCACAATCGCTACTTAAATCTACCACCTGATTGTGCTCCATATGTGGCAGTACTAACTAATGTCCCTCCTTGCGGCACACATCCTGCATCTCCTTATGATGAGTCCCATAGTTCCTTGAAAAACAAGACTGTAGCTTGGCTTAACAAAAATTGTGGTTTTCCCATAGCATACTCGGACCAGATCATGTTAGTTAGACGCGTGAATTGGGTGGGACCCTCTAGAAAATCTAGCTCTGGAGACTGTATAGTCATTAATTTTAAACACCCTCAGCATGTGGCGACTGTTCTCTTGAGAGCTTCTTCACTGGTCTATAATGAAAACAGTATCTGTGTACGCCCGCTAGGCTACTTTTATGCGCATCTCTGTAAACCTACACCACAACAGAGCTTATCCAGGCGGGCATTTGAACCTTACACCCCTGTTCAAGATTCTCAATTATTTTATAACATCATGAATCCTTGTAGGTCAGCTGGACCCATTGATGTTTATAACAGGAGTAATAGTGTTGGCCCCTATCGATATGGCACGGATCTAACTACACAGAACAGGTATGAAGCATTATCTGGCCTTGAAATGTGCGACTGACAGATGGCACCTGCGGCTCAGGATACTGTGGCTACAGGTGAACTCACAAACATAATCTCAGATATCCCGGAGGTTACTAACCCAGCATGCCAAGCTATTTCTTGGAATATTGCAGGTCTTGCGGCGAAAATGTGTGATGAAAATTGGGTGATCTACATCAAACAGTTTTCGATTATCTGCCTTCAAGAAACCTGGGAGGTGGGCTGTAACCTCTTTTTGGAAGGTTATAAGGCATTTTATGTACCCGCTTTGCCATCCTTAAGGGGTAGGCCGAAGGGGGGCCTGGTAATTTTTATTTCAATACTATTACCTTGCGGAGTACGCAGAGCTGAAGCCAAGCATACAGGTGTATTGGGCTTGGTCTTATCTGGAGGAAATGTCAGTGTGGGTTTGGTGAATTTTTACAATGCTATCTACGACAGTGAGGCTAGGAATGATATTTGTTTCCTACATTCTTTTGTTTCTAATAATATGAAAGACCTAGGCCATAATTTGCTGATTATGGGGGATTTTAACTTACATCCCTGTATAGATCCTTTACATAAATGCTTACCTGAAATGTTTTGTGAACGTGCATGTTATCTCCATATGGAACACACCAAGGAGGGGGAACTGTGTAACAATCTGATGGAGGATCTTGACCTCTCTTTGGCGTTGTCTTTTAAAGACCCGTTGTATCGTTTTGATACCCCAACTTTTAAGGGACATGGTAGGGGTACCTTTATAGACCATATACTGGCCTCTCGGACGATGCAAAATTTTTTAGACTCTTTTTGCATTGTCTCGAGCGTGTTCAGTGACCATAATCCCTTAACAATCTGCTTGAAATGTCCCTGGGCAAAGAAGGGAAATAAGACCACTACTCAAGGTAGCCTGGGAACAACTGATGGCAGGAGGAGGTTAAAGTGGTCACTGGAATCTGCAGATACCCTCTACAAAACTATTGTTGAGAGTTGTACAGAGGAGATTAAAGTTTGCATGATTAAGGGGGATGACCCCAGGCTAGTACTAGAATCTTATCAAAATGTGTCGGAGAAGGTGTCAGCGCTTCTTACTGTCCCTAATAAAAATCAGGCTAAAACAGGTCCGAAGTGGTTCAGCCATGACTGCACCAAAGCTGCACGCAATCTAAGGATTGCTTTGTCAGCCTCACCGAGGAACCGGGAGGAGGTGAAGGCCTGCAGGAGAGAATATAAGGCTATTACCATCGCCCGTAAGGAGCTCCTCAGGAAGGAGGCTTGGCAGGAATTACTTGATCCCTCCACCCTGAAGAGCAGCACCAAGTTCTGGGCATTGGTTAAAAAACCTTTTTTAACCGATGACCCCTGTAATGAACTTGCTTGCTGCATAACTAAAGCAGAATGGGAAAGCCACTTCAAAAGCCTGTACTTTCTAGAGGGTGCTGGTACTAGTGCTCCTGCCCCACTTCTGGGGAGCAGTAATATAACATTTGAAATAAGCGAGGTTCGGGTTGCCATCTTGGGTCTTACAGCCAATAAAGCACCAGGTCCCGATGGAATTCCGCCGGACCTTTATAAATATGATCCAGCTTTCTGGGCTCCAATTCTGGCTGCTGTATTTAATGCTGCGGCCAGGGTAGGCTGTCCGGAAACGTGGGGATTATCAACTATAGTCCCTATCTTCAAGAAAGGCGACAGGGGAAGTCCTCTTTGTTATCGACCAATATCCCTTATCGATTCACTGGTTAAAATTATGGGGAGAGTTTTACTTCAACGTCTAGTAAGCTGGGCGACCGATAATAACATTATGTCAACTTGCCAATATGGTTTCTGTGAAGGCCGCTCTACCATAACTCAGTGCCTTAATTTGTTTCTTATTTTGAATAAATATACTGTTGTTCAAAAAGGAGTAATTCACTTAGCCTTCATGGATCTGTCATCAGCCTTCGACTGTGTCAACAGGGGGAGGCTATGGCAGACCATGAGGGACAAAGGCGTGGACATGGGGATTGTGGATTTCCTTGCGGACCTACATAATGATACAAAAGCCAATGTGAGGTTCTCAGCGAATGGGGAAACCACAGGCAAGTTTAGCACCAACAAAGGAGTACGGCAGGGTTGTATTCTGGCCCCATTTCTTTTTAATTTTTATATAAACGACCTAGAGTCTGCATTGCAAGAGATAAAATCAGATTGTCCAAGAGCAGGAGAGAGGGGCATTCCCCTGCTTCTATACGCGGATGACGCAGTTTTAATATCACGAACAGAGAAGGGTCTTCAAGCACTGCTGAATGCTTTTAATAATTTTATGTCTGACAGGGATCTCATGGTCAATAATTCGAAATCCTACATTATGCATGTTGGCCGTCAACCAAAAAAGAAGTTTGTTTTTAAATTAAATGATGTTGTGATCCCTGTTACCAATACATTTTCATATTTGGGTGTTTTATTTGATACTAAGCTCAACTGGGCTCCACATCTGGCCAGAAAGAAGGGTGAAATGACCAGAGTGAATGCCTCGATTTTTAATTTTGCCAGTAAATTGGGGAAAAAGCCGATGGTTGCCATGATGCAACTATATAGTGCTAAATCCATATCCACCGCAGTATATGGCAGTGAGATATGGGGCTATACAAATGGTGAACAAATACAAATAGCCGAAAATAACTTCTTAAAGCGCTTGCTGTGTGTCCCAGGTAGTACACCAAACTTAGCTGTACATGAAGAGCTTGGCTGTCAGTATGTCTCAGACATTGTCGGTCTGAAACCACTGTTATGCTGGATTAAATTATGGTTAAGCCAGGATATACCCTTAACCCACCAGATACTGGAAGATCTTGTTTCAATGGATTATGCCATGTGTGTACCCTGGCTCAAATATCTGAAGTCCCAATTTTTGAAGCTTGGGCGCCCAAATTTGTTTGAAAACCCGGGGGATATAGTCAAGGGTGATGTTGCAGTAATTAAGAGGGCCTTTTTTATGAATCGTAGTGCCCTAAGAGATGAAGTGGAGCTCATGAAACCAAATGTCAGAAAGTACATTATGTTGAGAACATGTGACACTATGGAAATGTACTTAACAGGCTCCTTCACCTCCCATGACAAGTTTCTGCTGACCCGATTTAGATTCAACATCTTCCACCACATTTTAATTAGACCAAAGTTGGACACTTTTAAAAATTCGGCAGCACCCTGTGGCTGCGACGGGAAGTCTCCACAGGACATGCTGCATTTTATATTTTTATGCACATTTTATGAATATCCCCGCAGGCGGTATCTTGTTACTCTTTTAAGAAAATTAAATTTTAAACAAATCAGACCCGCTCTTGTATATTTACAGCTATTGCATTCTGACTGTGTTCTCCAGGTGTTAGAATATTTAAAATTATCTGTGAGAATAAGAAAATGCTTAGATGAATAACTGTGATTTTCTGCCTGAAGTACCTTTTTGCACTATTGCTTATGGGCTCGACTTGCACTTGCACTTTGTTTGTACCGATCTTGTTTACTCACTCTGTCAAGAAACTTATATGTCTTATGCACTTATTTTATATTGTCTATGTAATTTTGTGATGCTTTTTCTTTTTAAATGAAATGTATAATGTATCGTACTTTTATGGATTGCAATATATCCGAAATAAAGTCTTTTTGAATTTGAATTTGAATATATCTATATATGCATCTTCAGTTATCTATCCATCTTTCTCTCTCGCTCCCTCTCTCTATATATATATAGAGAGAGAGAAGGAGAGAGAGAGATGGATAGATAAATACAGGTACATATATAGATACATATTAATAAGTATTATTCATTGTTACTTCTTTTTCCTGTATCGTCTAACATTTAAGAAATGATCCAGCAATGTGTTTTTCATGGCACACTTTGTATGAAATTATGTTGGGGAAGACACTGATGATATTGATAACAGACATTTTCTGTAAAAACGGATTTTATTCCAAGAAGTGTTGTAGTGTTTGTAACCAGGATTTAAAAGTTTGACGATGAAAGATACATTTGTTTAATCAGTTTGCCATTGCCTTGTGCCTTGTGATGAATAAATATCGACTACTCGTTTAAAACTAATGTTTCCACAAAACGAACTCAGAATTTCAGTAAAAACATTTTTTTTTAACCGAAGCCGTGGTTTTATTCACTGAAACGGCAATCTAGTACTGAAACAGGTGCACTGTTTTTAACCCGAATCCTATTATTCATTCAGCCCCCCCTCCCCCCCCCCCCCCCCCCCCCCCCTTTCCGGCGCCCTCTCAGCCCGCTGCAGCCCTTCATTAGGCGCAGTGCCACAAGGTGTGTTCCATATGACAGTGGAGCCGGGGGGTGGCGCAGTTCTCTATGCACACCGGCTGCCCGGAGAAAGGACCGCCCCTGGACCGGGGGTCGTATGGAAGCGGCTGCCAGCCTGCCAATGTGTTCAAACAGGAGCTAAATCCTTGGATCAATGCAAGTTCAAAGAACGGCACTTGGACGCTGCCCAGCAGCAGGCCCCGCGAGCCCGGGTACACGAATGCACCGAGCTGCCCACGGGTTAACGCTGGAGGATTGACAGGGCAGCTCCAGAGCCATCGACTCCTACCTGGGAACAGGGGGAGACGATACAAGGGTAACCCCAGGCCCCTGTGGGGGGAGGCGGGCCCAGAATATACTTCAGGTGTCTCAGGGGTGAGGGCTATAGGACCCCGTGCACATGGGCCAGCAGAGGCCGGGGGGTTGGGGCGAGTACACGTGGAGCCCCGAGATGCGATCCTCAAGTACCTCAGTACCTGCCCACGAGCATCAGCAGCACCCCTGCCCCTACACGTAGCACCATGTGGTAAGAGAAAAATGCCAGGGCAACAGGGCACCCAGGTACTTTCCTCCCCAGGGAGCCGGAGGAGGGATGGGCGATGCGCGCCTCAAGCGGTTTTCTGGGTGAGCAGAGGCTGGGAGTGGGTGGAGGCCCCGGGCCCACCGTTCCCCTGCCCTGTACCGTCATACTGTCTCGTGGAGAGCGAGGCAGCCCGCCGGGAAAGGGTTAAGCCCCGCCTGGAGAAAAGCTACTGGGAAAGAATGGCCAAAAATAACCAGTTTTTTTTCAGCCGCTGGACCTTATTGAATGTCATTGAAGAAAGTTCTGAATGCCAGATAAAGAGAGGCGAATTAAAGTGTGTGACAGCAGAGGATAAGCAAACACAAAGGCAACTCTGTCACACTTTGGGACAAATCCGCGGGCTTTTTACCAGCCTCTCCGCTATGATTGAATTAAGTAATAGGAAAACATTTTCTTTCACTTTAGAGGCATCAGACAAAAACTTCAAAGCACATCACCCTTTTCTAATGTGCGGCACCACAATGGAATGTGGTTTGTGCTTAAATGTTCTAATGGCTTGTTGGGTAACTGAGAGCCGAAATAACTCAGTAGGCAGCAAAACTTTTTTGTGGGAGCCGAAAACCAGGCACTTAATCCGCTTCCCATCGGAATTTTACTGAGCCAGGGCCCTCGTTCCAGGGAACCACCTCGCATTTACATTTACACATCGAGCACGGCTGTCTCAGTGTGTGTGCGCGCGCGGGGGGTGCCAGCCTCACGCCACCCAATGCTCCCCGGGAGGCCGCACGCCATCTCGTCACTTTACCACCGCGCGCAGTGAACAGCGGCCCTTATTTATGAAGGTCTTGCGCCGCTGGCGCTTCACTTTTAAAATGGGAAAATGTGACGCACCAGTGGCGCAAGTTCTTCATGGGTAAAACGAATGTCACATGTCCATTGGCACCTTCACAGCGCCATACGACCCAACTGTGATTGCAAAGCGCCTTCGGTCAACTTTGGCTTCTAGTCGCACGCTCTCCAGATGTGTTTTGGTTCACCCTCGGCGCCTGGTCACGCACCTATCCCCAAGTATTACCTCGATGCATCTGCCTGTGTCCCGTGTCTCTGATGCCTGCCCTATCTCCCATCCACCGGTGCATTAATCAGTCTGATGCATGCACACCCGTCTCGCCACTGCACGGGCATTTGCTGCATACTACCTGCCTCAGTGTCCCCTTTCTGTCTCTTCATCCTTCTACCTGTGCACGTGTCAGTCTGAGCCCGTACCTCTGTATTTCAGTCTGCCTGACTCCCTTGTGCCTGCAGGAGTATGATCCTCGAACCAGGGCCGGTCCTAGGGTTCCTGGGGCCCTGGGGCCCTGGGCAGAATAGGAAAATGCAAGGCCCCTATAATTTGCATACGATTTAACCTAACAGGAAGTGACATCATAGGAAGTCATTTCAATTGGCCATTATTTATATTGATATTGATATTGTTTATAGAGCATGCCAATATGGTCCTGCCAACTGCAGCTGTAACCGTAAATAAAGCTAATTGGGCAACGTAGTTGAAAAAAGCCAGGTTTTAAGTTTTTTTCTAAAACAGAATTGGACTGGGCTTTGAAATGCAAAGACATTTTGTTTCAGAGTTTGCAAGGAATGAGAAAAAGCCTTTACCACTCCAGGACTCTTTGTTTATTTTAGGTGTTTCCACTGTTCCCGAGGGGGTTGATCGAAGAGCTCACCTAGGTGTGTACCATATGAATTTTCTCCAAGGTACTCAGGACCTATGTTATGAGCTGTATACAGTGTCGTGAAGGCTACTTCCTTTCTAATGGGAAACTAGTGTAGCTCCAACAATACATGTGAGAAAGATTTGAACTTTGGAATTTTCATTAAGAGAGATGAGCTCCTGTGTTTTATAAAATGTGCAGTTTATTTAGAGATCACAGATCATATGGCATTGTTGAAGCCTTTTTCAAAGAAGCTACTTACTGAATTTGGATGTGAGTATAATGGTTACAAATTAATAATACTTAGAAAATGCGTACCTATATTTTACATCTGTATTAAATAGGAATACATTAAATGATTTAAAATTTGTTATTGTTCTATTGAATGGGATAAATGAATTTGATATGCTAACCTGGCATCCTGGCACTAAGAGAGCTCCAAAGGAGAGTTGCAGACTTTACTAATGTGGGGAAAGGACAGTTTTAAGTGTTTTTGCAAAATATTGGAGTTACACCATAGTTCAAGAGGGAGAGAGTTCCAGTCTTGCACATCTAAAAAGGAGAAGTCTCTGCCTCCAATCAGGGACCTCTACATTTTTGGTGGCACAGGAGGTTGGTTGGCACAGAGTATAGGATTCTGGAATTAACATAAGGAGTGTTGTACAAAGAGAGAACCTTTTTAATGAAGTGCATAATGATGAATGGATGGTGCCTTGTAGACAGAGGGTTTCAAACCAAAAACCCAGCAGACAGCAAAAAGGTGAGAAGAATTGTCATAGCAGCAGTCTCAGATGAGGCGCCCCCTACTGTTCTGAAAGATTTGAAGGGTACTGAATGTAAAAAAGGCAGGAAACCTAAGATGGCGAGAATATAATGGGCTGTATAGCAGCCTTACTGCAGTGAAAAGAGAGAAAAGGGATGATTTGGTGCTATATATGGATGTAGTAAAAGCAAGTGGATGAAACAAGGTTAATCTGTTCTGAAAAAAAGAGATGCTGGAAAATGAATCCAAGATTTTTTTGCTGACTGTGCAAATGTGGGTAATGGACCCAGCTCCACAAGCCAACAAAGAGGACACCATATGGTATGAGATCTTTTAAAAATTAGAACCCTTGTGGTGACACTATAAAGTTGTACTGAATTTGTCTTCATTCAGAAATTAACTGCTAGCATGCAAGACCAAACATATTCTTGGGCAGATTGCCACTGAGGGAAATTCATGTTTGGGTACCAATATGCGCAAGACATCAACAAGAAACCAAAGGACTGAATGAGTAAGGCTAATTGGGAATGAAAAAGATTAAACAGCAGTCGGGCTTCAGATTGCCCAAATAGGACAGCGGTTAGCCACACCAGGGGAATACCTTCATTTCTAAGTTGTACTAGTTGATTTATAAGCACTGGCTGGGAAACTGTGTCAAATGTGACACTAATGTTTAGTAATACTTAGGCTGTGCTAACTCCCTGAACAAGAGTGGTAAACATCCTTTACGCCACACTCAATACCACAATGTGTTTTTACACCGCAGTCACTACCCTGCGACATTACTGCACATTCCTTTACCACACAAGTTATTAAAACGACTTGCTTTAGGGGATGGGTTGTTGGACTACAGTTGGTACAGTAATTTATACTATTCCAAACTCTAGCAACCCCCTAAGGCAAGTCATTATAGTGACTTGCTTGGTAAAGGGATGCATGGCAATGTCGCAGTTGAGATACTGACTGTAAAGGTATGTGTGGTAAATGCTGACGGGGTTCTGTCATAAAAACCTCAGGGGTCAGCCACAAATCATCTGAATCAGTAGGAAATGCTACTTAAAACTCCTAGAGTTGTCAGAAGCCAACTGGCACATTGTCAATGAGTAACTTACTTTTTATGAAAGAAATTTGGAAATTGTCCTCTTTTTTTCTAGGATTTTTGAGGAAGGGGCAACAAGGTGATGCCTGAAGATGCTGAAAATTTCTGAGCCGGCTGAAGAGTATTTGAGCATTTTTACCTCCCTTTCAGACTCTTACTTTTTTGCTTCAACTTTCTCTTGCTGGTTCTGCCCATCTAACTTTCACCTCTACCCTCCTGTCTCCCTCCGCCCAACCTCAACCTTTTCGGTGGGTCTGCTTTCTTCCATCCACCTCTCAACATTACTTCTCTCCAATCTGCCTATGTTCCCTTGCAGGTTCGGTCTCTTATGAACACAGACATCTTACCCACAGGTTCCCCTTCAACTCTTATCTCTCTCCCAACCTTATAACTTCTTTCCTTGTTCTGCTTCATTTACATCCATGTCTCCCCTTCCATCCTCCCAGAGCATCTGATCTTTTCTTGTTGATTCTGTCCCTCTTAAATCCACCTACCCCTCAATGCTCTACTCTTTTTCTCATCTTTCCCTCATTCTCTTACCGTACCATGTGTACTCTATCTCTCTTACATCCATCTCTCCCATGCAACCAAGTTCATCCAATTTCCAACTTGTTCTATCTCTTATATACACCTATCTCCTCAATGGAGAAACATATAGGTTCCTCTTTATAGTGGCACTAGCAGCCTTGCCTAGAGCAGTGCGCAAATTAGTATTAAAAAAGTGAGTGAAAACCTAATCTTGAGTAGTAACATAGATGCAGCCTCCAGATATAAGCATAGCAGATATATTTCAGACACCTTTTCTAGCTTAAGGCAACCTTACTTTGATTTTAATTTGCGGTCTCAGGACAAAAAAACACATTTTTGAGATTCTGGTATTTTTACCTCCATTTTAAGGCTTTTGATGGTTCATGGAAACTAAAGGGCTGCACTGACAAGTCATATAGGATGTGCAAGTTAGCTGAACAGTCCATTGAACATATAATGTGCCTATGTCCAGACCTACTAGATGTGCGGAGAAAATATTTAAAGTCAGTGTTTAATGCTGAGGGTATGAGAACAATACCAGAGGCTGTATTATTGTGCATCAAAGGCGGTTCTGTAAAAGTGGTGGGTAACCTTTTAAAGTTCTTGAGACATACGGTTAAGCTCTGGGGGAAAAATACTTAACTTTGTCTTTAATTTTTAATCAAAATGTGTTGAATTTTAATGGTGCTCTTTATCAGCATTTTGTGAAGTTTTATGTAAAGTAATTTTTGTATGTAGTTTTATGTAAACTTTAAACAATAAGGTAAAATCTCTCTCTCGTCAATGCTTTACACTTCACATCATCTATCTGCCTGACTCTTAGAGTACCCATTGATTCTGCCCCTCTGACATCCAACTCTCCAACTCTCACTAGTCCCTCTCTCTCCCCTCCACTTTAGTTCTCTGCTGGCACTGTGTCTCTGACCAGCTCCCATCCATGTGCTACCCTTCACCTATCAACTCTCACTCGAGCCTTGAACCTTGTCTCATTGTTTCTGAATCCCTTACGCCCATCTGCCTCTTATTTTCTCATTGATTCTGCTTCTCTTTCACCCCCTCTCTCCTCCTTGCCGTGCACTTAATCTCTCAGCCTCTAATCTTTTCTAGCTGATTCTGCCCCTGTAATGGCTACCTTTCACCGACCTCCCTACCCAGCCTCCTACCTTCTATTGATGTTCCTGACCTCTTACATCCACCTCTCACTTCCCCTCTTCCTGCTACTTAAATCCTCCTAATTCTTTTATATCTACTTTTCCCATTCATGCACTATCTTGCACCTTTAATTTTCTCTCCAACTACAAGTTTTTTTCACTGGTTCTGCACTCTTTAGATCCACCTCTTCCCTCCATGTTCTACTCCTCATGTTTCAGCTCTCCCCCATCTCTACTCTCCTCTTGCTGGTTCTGATCCTGTAACATTTTCTCCTGCTCTCCGTGTGCTGATCTTCACCACTCTCCCCAAGTCTCTTACTTTGTTTTACTTGTTCTCCTTCTTTAAATCCACCTCTACTCTTCCTCTATCCTCAATCCTTTTACCAGAGCCAGCTGGCTCTTGAGGCCGCTAGAGCACAGCTGCCTAGTATCAACAGGCAAAAAGAAGCTGCTTTGAACAGCTTTGAAAGGCAAAACGTATAAACACCCAAACTTACAGTCAGTTTGCTTGTTTGTATTTGTCAGTGCTATGCTCCTTTTGGCACTTTTCACACATTCACAAGCCATAGAGAAGCTGAGCATGCTCCCTGAAACGCACATATGTGAAACACAGGAGCAAGCTTGGGCGGTGATGCATTTGTAGTATTGTCACCCCAAGGCCTATTAGAAGCCATGATACAATGAGGCTGTAGGAGGGTCAGTCCCTGTCCCTATCCGGTCTTCTGATAGGGTTGTCAGCAAACTCATGGCAGAGACAACAGACACGAGGACTGAGTGACCCAGAAGAGAAGAGCTGGTACGTAGAAACTGTTCTCAGTACCACTTGGGAAGTTGAACTGTTTCCACTGCTTGTTGTTTCTCCTGTCCGTTTTGCTCCCCACAAGCCAGGTTGTGTTTCCACACTATAGCCTTAGCATGCTGTGCAGGTGGTCACACATTGGGTCAGTTTTCCTAGCCTATGATCACACTGTGAAAAATCTTTGAGCTGGGAATCACCTATGATCATACAGTATCACCTACCTGAGAAGACTGTCACAGCATGCTGACTTTTTGAGTGTCCAGTAACAGAGCCTTATTGCATGTGTAAATAAAGATGGATTCCATAAGTAGTAACCATAACTGTACATTGAGCTAGGACAATGGATCAACATGATTTGCTGGCACTATTCTCTCATGTATCTCCTGTGTTGCAGTATTTCCTGTTTCCGAGTTTGAACATAAGCATATTTTTTGTGAAAACATTGAGAGTCCTTGGTATAAAGCAGACATATATTAATTTGATTGAAATGTTTTAGACTGGCAATGTCTACCCTTGAGTAGGAACACATTTCAAGAGGTGGAAATACTTTAATTGCAAAGAAAAGTAAATGGAACACTAACTCTTTTATAAATCGTTTACTTTAACACATTTGCCGCTCTGTAAATATGTTTTATTAATAGCCAATTCAAACTTGTGACCTACTGACCATTGCAATTATGGCCCAAATAGTTGTAAAAAGAATTTTCACCTGATTTAGCACCTGTTTTGTCCACTAGGAAGAGAGGAGACAACACAGGCAAAGTACACATGGAATTATAATGGTGTTCGAAAGAGGAAGGAGCTTAGAGAGCAGAATGTGGAGCACTAGAGAACATTACACTATAAAGAGAGGTGATTAATGGGGGTGAATGGTGCAGACAGGAAATTGTGTTAATTGAAACGGTAAAATGGAGCATATGGGAAAATGGGGATTACAGAAGGGAAAAGACAGGAGTGCATTTCTTACATGCGAATGAGGCACAAGAAAGTGGTGCAAACTGGTAAGAATGGGCCACACATGACCTGTGGACTACTTTTTATGGAAAATGGGCCAAAAATACTATCTTCCGGCATTTTTCAAAGTATTCTCGATGAGGGTGAAACCCCCAAACCACTAGGAAGTGTGAGGTATGCCTTGCACACTACAAATTATTAAATGTTTCATTAGGAACCTCTGCATTTCAAAGTTCACCAGTTTCCCAGCCTCCTACCATTTTGCTTGGATTCTACCCCTCTTACATGCTTGTCTTTTAAATGTAATGCCTCTCACCTCGGCTCTTAATCTCTCTACCAGCCTGTTCGCATGGATTCTGCCCATTACATCCATCTCTCCTCTTCCCTGTCTCCCTTTCTGCCAGCCCAGGCCTTTAAGCTGGCTGAACAAAATGAGTGGGTCTCTAAAAGGGGCATGGCCTACGTAATTAAGGGTGTAGCTTAAACAGGTAATCTAAATTTCTGTGATTCCACAAAGAGTTCAATCTGACCAGTACTTTGTTTCCTCTCTGGGCTTTCCGTGATTGAAAACAGAAATATGACACAACAACTGACCTACTGCAGAGAGGCCATGTATTGATTGATCATGCATTCTGAACACCCTTTTAAATCCTCAGGTAGACACAGTGAGAAAGTTATACTGCCTTCGGCCTCAAATACAATGCTCTCAATTGTAGCCTGTTATAAACACCTGGATGCGACTCAATACAAAGTGTGTACAATACAAGAGTTATATGCTGTGAAACGAATTACAGAAACACACATCTTGGAAATACCTAAGATTTTTAAGGAATGCAAAATTAAGTGAAGCATGTGAACTACAAACATGAACTAATTTGCTGCCATGTATTACCCTAACATACATTGTCAGACTGAGACAGGAAATAGGCCCCAGCACCGAAATAAAAGTGGCCCCTATTAGTGAATCATGCAGATAGAAAAAAATAATTCTGTATTTGCAAATTATATCAGTTTTTAATTTCTAAAGACATGCTGTATAGGATTGTGTAAGGCATGGAAGACTGTATATAGTTGAGTTTGCTGGAAGCAATGTTTGTTTTAAAATATCACGAAAATCAACAGTAAAAAAACGGCTCATATGACCATAAAGCAGACCTGTAAACATAAAACAAACCAACCTACATTCTGACCTGACAGATTGGGCACAGTCTGATTTGATTGCCCTTTAGGTCAGTCCGACCCTGCAAACGTGTCATACCTCATTGTGCAGTCACTAGACCAGTTTCTTTGCAGGTCAAGTTAGTACATGAATATAGGAAAATATATGGGGCCAGTTTCAATGTCCGTTCTAATTTATTGCTGGGTGTAAGACACGTAAAGCCTTGCTCCAACCACTTGTAAATGCTGTGTATGCTCCTCTGCCTGTACCCCTTGTCTCACTGTCATACTCACACCTATCTGCCCCCCCTTTTTCTCACCTCTATGCTTCCTTTCCCAGTGTTCCCTCATCCTAGGTGAGCAGTTTTCACGTGACAGGATGTCATTCTATCCTTTGTTGTGCGCCCTGCAGGATATCCTGCTTTTCATTCATACAGGGGCAGGGCGCACTTCACACATAAGGGCAGTTAAGTACCCATCAAATCGCTGCCATCATCATGCAGCTGCAGCGGTTAGGCCCTGTGAGAGGGGCCAGCAGGGGAAATGGGTAAATAAAGAAAACATTTAAACTCTTAGGGGGCCCCCTGGGCCTCGAAACACTGAAGTCAAGGTGCGAGGCCCCCCTCCTGTGACCAGACCGGAGGCCCTGGGCCGCTGCCCATGCTGCCCATGTCTAGTGCCGGCCCTGCCTCGAACTGTCCTACCCTGGGACGGCATTGTACAGTTATCTCCTTTATCCCTATCCACCCCTCTACCTGTACTTCAGTCTGTCCTCTGCCCAAGCACGTTTCGACATCCCCCTTTTAATGTCCTATCTACTTGTCCATGTGTCTGTTGGTTGCCTGTAAACTTGTCCTTCTGTCCCTTTTCTATCTCTATGCTTACCTGCATGTGCATCCATATGTCTTCTGTCTGTGTCCCTCTGTCCTCTGCTATCTCCCATCCAAATACCCTAGCTATGTCAGCTATCTGTCAGGGTGGGGGCCCAGTCCATCCCTGTCTAGGACAGAGGAGGAGTGGCTTGCCCACTATGAGGGCGCTGACTGTTTTTTCAGCCTCAGGGCTGACCAAACTAGTCATACACACTTTGTCTTTTCTTAATGTAGGCTGCATGCAGCCTACATGGAGAAAATGGCCTCCCTATAGACACCTGTGTGGTCGGCGACCCAACCGATCACAATGCTGCCATTGCATCACTGTGATTGGTACAAAACGCGTGGGTGTATGGGATAAAGCAGCGCTCTTATAGTCATAAGCACTGTTTATATCTCTCTAAATCAAATTATTTTGGTGCATCCAAACTTTGGGAAGAGAACACCCTACTTCCCTAGACTCAAAAGGATTGAGAATTCACAAAAAATGTTTTTTTTGGAGCACTCAAGTACAAAAAACGTCCAGGTTGTATACAATCATACACAGTAAATTCTCTCAAAATAAACACTGGGGCTTTATGCAGTTCTTGTCTTTAATTTTGTCACATTCCAATCCCTTTGCCAACGCGTTTCGCCGTGGTTGGTTAACCTGCGGCTTTGTCAGGGCTGGAAACAATACAGAATATTGCATTTGTAATACACCGTTCCCTAAAAATCATATTTTTAAAGCTCACACAACAACAACCAGAGTGCAAAGGAACTATTCAAGAGAATGCAAAAAGTCATCTCTTGCAAACAATGCTTAAATTACACAAAGTATATATAAATAAACAACACTAAGTCAAAAACAATTCTTAACACACAACAAGCATGTCCTAGTAATCTGTTTGTGATCTAAGTATTCAGTGATATCGTTATTTCTTATTGTTATTATCAAATTCGCACCACCTCATTGCCCAGAGTGTATTTAAGACTAGACAACCTTAGGCTTCTCAAGAGTTTTTAATTCCTAATGGGGTAAATGATAGTTTTTGTTACTAAAACAGAACATGCGAGGCATGGTGCCAAAAAGACATTTATCTGTCTCCAAAGTAATATGCTACCACAAATAAGTAAAAAGATCCTACCTCGCTGTAGTCTTTCACTCTAATTATCTTCTTCCTCTCTATTTGGATCAGGTCAGACACTGCTTCATGGTCTGTATGTAGATTATGTTCGGAAATCAAATTAAATGCCCAATGAGGTCTAGAACAAGCAAGTAGTATTTGGGTTAGTATTCATTTGTCCCTAGTACGCTAATTCATACCTAAATGTCTCAAAACTACACCCTACATATGGGTAATCGTAGCGACCCTTACCTTAGTTTAATATCATTGGGGATCTCTATTCCAATAATTTGTTTGTGGCTTCAAAATGCTAGGTTCCGGTTCGTTCTGAGGACTAAGAAGTATTGTGTAATATAGATATATATATATATGTCGCAAGCAAATAACTCCTTCCACTTCCACCAAAGCCTCGGCGGCGAAGAAAGAGAAGCGAACCACTTCTTTTTCAGGCAAGATGTTTTATTTCAACCAAGCAGCAGTCAACAGATGACGCGTTTCGGGCTCAGGCGCCCTTGATCACATAAAGGCTGTAAATGGTTATATATATATATATATTACCTACTGGCGGTCGCCAGTAGGTATATATAGTTAGGATTTTTTCTCTATGGAACTTTTGAAAATTCTATGTCTAATAACTTTGGCGTTTGTGGACGGAATCGGCTGAAATTTTCAGGAAAATGGCACATTTTTTCTGAGCAGCCCCTGAAAATTTGCGGGGGTTCCGTCAAGGGGGGGCTGAGAAAAAAGGGGGGTCCCAAAACACATTTTTCCTATTCATTTTTCCATAGGGCCTTTGGCCTCACTTTTAGCTCGAACGGCTGAATGGATTTACACGAAACTTGGCAAAATTATAGGGACTGTTAGCCGGATGTGCCTTTGCTGGGTCTCAATATATGTGCTCCAGTGGATTTTGAGAAATTAACGTTTAAAAAAACAGATATATCTGTGACAGCGTCCTAGATAGCGCACCAGATCGCGTACTTTTCGCATAACGGAGCTTTGCGTAGCGAAGCTGATTGGCTCTTCGGTGTCTGTCAACATTCTAAACAGTCCGTTGCGGCCGCCATCTTGTCTCTCGGTAGGATCAAGAGACAAGAGGAGGAGAAAAATGAAGGGGGAATTTAATGAAAGGAGGCAAGGTATATCCTTCTTGACCCCCTAGGAATGATGTTGGGGTTATTAAAGGGTCCCGTGGGGCAAATAATAAAAATTTGATTTTTCGCGGTAGAAGCGCTTCTCGGTTCGCGAACCGGGTCGCAAACTGGTAGCGAAACATGAATTCGCCATTTTGCGTTTCGATTTAATTAAATTACTAGGTATAAGGGGGTACGGGAGACGTATCCTGACCCCTTATGTTTTCTGAGGGTGGCTGAGGAGGCTCATATATGTTGATACATGTCTTCCAGCGGCTGCGCGTGAGCGTTTTTTTTTTTTTGCCGCTTGACTTCTGTTAACGTTCGATTCGATGGAAATCAGGAGCTGTTGACCGCCATTTTGTCACTGCGAGTAAATATTTTGTTAAAAATAATTGTTATAAATTAATTCTTATTGATAAACATTGTCTGCGCCATCTTGCCTTTTTTGCAATGCCACACTTTTGTTGAGCACGGCAGCCATTTTAGATGCCTTGACCAGACCCACTCTCTGAATGCCGCCGATCCTCAGCATGGCTCCCCACCCTTGCAAGCATCTCCCCCACGCACTGGTCACCCCGCTCTCTCTCTCATGCATGGGCCATAAACCTCCCCCCATTTGCGCTGCTCTTCCCTGAGAATCACACCCTGTGCCCGCCCGACACCTCCCTGTAACCCTATTCACTACCGCACCCTCTGACACTCCTCTTCCTCTGTGTCCGATTGTCCAGGCCGGTCCTAGGCTATCACCTAGCCCTGCAAATGTAGTTTATGGCCCCAGCTGTAGAGAATCACCCCTCTTCAAAGGAGTTACAGTAGATCAAGGCCCCCACCCGATGAGATCCGTCACACCACACGCATTCCTGCTATCTGATAACCATCCTGTATTGTGCTTGGGGAGGGGATTCTCACTGTGAGGGTGTGTGGGTCCGAGCCTGAAGCGGAAGATTCCAGGGATGCCTTTTTGTACATCAAAGTCTTCACAATTATGTGTCACATTAAAAATATATAGCACTCCAACAAAGTTGTAGGATTATAACACTTTAATAACTTATAAATATATACAACGCTCCAACAAAGTAAACACGTTAAAAAAAACTTTTTAAACAACTATTTACATGACATTGCTTTAACCAGGATAGACAAAGAAATGACACAGTGATGTAAATTCTCTGAAAGAAATGCCAAGAACGTCCCATGTGAAAGTGAATTTTATCTGGCAATTTTTTTCTTTTCCTTCTCATGAAAAGAAAGTTAATGCCAGGTTCGTTACCTGCCTCATCTGTAAAAAAAAAACTCTCGAGAGGGACCGAAAAAAAATATAGCTATGGTAATCATACCATGCATCGGCACATGGAGAGGTGGCACTCTCTTAATTATTCTAAAGCACAACTTCGAGATTTGGTGGATAATCTCCGACCGGCAAAAACATCCACCAATGACTTAGCAATAAGTGAGTCAGAGGCAAGGGAAACGGTCCCAAATCTGTAAAAGAACTTTAGGCAGATGAGATTGACTTGTGTAGCATGTGGAAAATTTAATTTCATGCGGAGAGATGAGTATTACTTTAATAAATAGATCATATGAAAATCATCAATGTCCAAAACGTTCTAGAAAGTAATTTTTGTCATTTTTGAGGAAGAGAGATAACCTACAGTGGTACGGGGTCGTTTTCGTTTGTACTAGGGGGGCCAGGTTACATTCGTTCGGGGTGGCTTAGGGGCATTTAAAACAACTTCCCTGATACAGGTAGCATATAAAGTAGAGGCTAAATACCAGGATCTTTATCGATTGCTTTATGCTGTAGAAAAATGAAAAACACACAACAAACCTGGACCATTCATATTTTCAATGTTTCTGCGTACTATACTTTTTAACCCTTAACTAATTGAGCTGCTTCATTTCACCTGCTTTTTAAAAAAAAAAAAAAAAACTCGGAAACAGTGGCCATTTCTTCGAAACTTACCAATCTACGCGTTACAACTACGTTTGCTTTTTCAAAAACCTTTAATAAAAATGTTGGTGCCCAAATACGGGTTTACAACCCCGTGGGCCGGCCACGGAGCAGGCTGGAACTGAAAATGGGGGGGGGGAGTATTTATTTGTGGAAAACATAACAAAGTAAGTGGTCGTTGATTTCATAGTAAAAAGTGCGTCAAGTGCAACAAAATCATATCGATAATTCATTGTGAGCAAGTACCAAAAGTGTCGACAATTCGAACCTTCAATAATAAATACAGTAATCAATGATGCATTAGAAGTTAATATCAATTCATTGTTCGAAAGTGTAATCAGTACCCGTCCCATGTCAATTCATTGTTCGAAAGTATAATCAATACCCATCCTGGATCAATTCATTGTCCGAACATATAATCAGTCTTATCCCATATCAGTTCATGTGCTAAAAACTGCATACATATCTCATGATATCAAGGCTGAGCAATCGGGGCACAACAAGGAGTTGAGAGTTTCATTTGTACCGGCGCCATTTTGGGTGAGGTCAGGAAGGTCTAAGTATAGTCAAAATGTCTCCACCAACTCGTGGTTGGACCGGGACCTCTTTTGGCAGTCCAAAAGTTTTCGTTGAAGGGTAGCAGAGGGGACTGGTGAAATGAACCATCAGTGAAAGTGGGGTGGGAGGAAACAATCTCTCCTACCGGGTCATACTGGTG
The DNA here is from genome assembly GCF_964263255.1 of Lissotriton vulgaris. Taxonomy (NCBI): domain Eukaryota; kingdom Metazoa; phylum Chordata; class Amphibia; order Caudata; family Salamandridae; genus Lissotriton; species Lissotriton vulgaris. Next base: position 1,255,525,500 of record NC_141696.1, read on the forward strand.
TCCCACCGGAACTGATCATGTTGGTAGTCTTGCAGGATTTTGGTCATTTCAAGACTGAGGCCGGCGCCGGCATGAGCGCGCCGACGTTCCGCGGCTACGTCGTGGTCGTTCCGTGGGTGATCATGGCAGTCATTCCCCATCGGGGGTCGGGGGCCCCCGTGGCTCTTATAGAATCTTCAAAGTTGAGGAGAACGTTTCTGGACGCAGGAAACTAGAAGCGTGGTTGCACCGCAACAGTGGACGAGACTCCCGCTGGGTGAGCGGAGCATCATTGCCTCGCAATAGTGGACGAGACCTTTTGTTGGGTCAGTGGAGCGCTGCTGCATCGCAAGAGTGGAGGAACCCTTTTGTTGAGTGAGTGGAGCGTTGGGGGTGCAGCTGAGGGGCCCCCACCTGTGGGGGTGGGGGAGGCTCGTTCGCGCCGCCTCTCCCTCCCAGCGCACCCCATGCCGACACCTGGCGTTGATATCCGTGATGTCCGGACCAGGCGATAAGAGGGGGGGGTCAGAGGCAGAGGCAAGACATCCCCCCCCGTGGCCTGCAGGGCGCCGCTTCAGGACCGAACGGGGAGCTCATATCAAGCCGGGGCCAGACCAGGAGATATGAGGGGAGAGGGGGGGGGGGGTCGGTGGCATGTGCAAGACATCCCCCCCAGTGTGGTCCCAGCCATTATTGAAAAAAGAAGAAGATACTGTCGGCCTCGGCTCCTCTCCTGGTCCACCTTATGCGACGACCCTTTTGTTGGGTGAGTGGAGCGTTGGGGGTGCAGCTGAGGGGCCCCCACCTGGGGGGGTGGGAGAGGCTCGTTCGCGCCGCCTCTCCCTCCCAGCGCACCCCACGTCGACACCTGGCGTTGATATTCGTGATGTCCGGATCAGACGATAAGAGGGGGGGGGGGGGGTCGGAGGCAGAGGCAAGACATCCCCCCCGTGGCTTGCAAGGCGGCAGAAGAAGGGAATCGGGAGACCAGTACATTTCGGGCCATCCACCCCACGGCTGCCCTGCACGTGTCGAGGCCTCATCTTCCGGATGGGCGTAACCGTGGCCCTGTTGCACTTCGGGAGTTTCCGGAATGGGGGTAGGTATCTGCTGATTTGTATCTATTTCATGTTACCGTTAATGGGCGTGGCGGGCGGTGGGACAGACATGCTTGGAGCAGTGGGGGGTGGCGGAGCCTAGCTACCTCGTGGCTGCCGTAACGTCAAGCTTGGCTTTTTTCACCACTTCCATGTTTCTTAAGGTATTAGTGAATTATACTTCTCCGGAAATTTAAAAGTCACAAATGTTTTATTTGTGTAATCGTTTCAGGTCAAACGGATTGTGGGACAATGTTCAGAATGGAAGAGTCACCAAAAGGTGAAATTGTTTTTGATGGTAAAATGATGTGACTCCTGCAATGTGTCGCTTTTGCAGAACAGATATATGATGTAATTGTGTTGTTAATGTTACGGTGTACATGTAAAAAATGATGCATAAGTGTTGCACGGGCATTGTAGATACTCTCCTATGTGTGCTTAGCAATTTCAAGTCACTTCCCCCGGGTTCAAGAGCCTTGTAAATACGTCCCCATGTGTGTCTGGTCATTTGAAGTCATTTTCCTTGTAGTGTAAGGCCCTTGTAAATACGCCCCCATGTGTAAAATTAATTAATTTGCCCTTAAATGTTGCGTTTTCGGTAATTTTATCGAATCGGTAATTTTACTGATTCGGTAATTTTACCGAAAATGCAAGATTGAAATGTGGGTAGCCAATTTTCCAGTGGCACATGGCTTTCAGAATCGGTATTTTACCATGGAATACAAATCCATGGTAAAATAACGATTCCTGTGTACATGCACATCTGTGCATGTACACATATGCCATGTGACAGACAGACGAGTCCTTAGGGCATGTCTGTGTGCCACATTGCACACATGCCCGTTTTGGGGGTGCTAGATGGTGTCAAAGTGATACCCCCTGCACCCTTGACAAATTCGGTATTTACCGATTCGGTAAATACTGAATCGGTATTTGAATTGAATCCTATGGGCTTCAAGGCCCATAGGATTCAATAGCAAATACCGATTCGGTATTTACCGAATCGGTAAATGACGAATTTTTAAGGAATCGGTAATAAATCAGATGTTGGTACTTACATCCCATTTACCGATTTTGAAATACCGAATCGGTAAAATTCGGTAATATTCGGTATTTCAAAATCGGTAAATGTGATTTACCTACATCTGGCACTAGGTGTATTATTGTTTTACATAAAATGTTTTAAAACTTTGTTTGAAATCAAATGCATGCAGACTTCGGCCGTTTCCGATCGTTAAATGGCAAATCGGTATGTAGGGGCTTAAATCCAAGGCCACGTGTAGGTAAATCTACATTTATAGAATCAGAAAAATTATTTGTTCGGTAAAATACCGAATCGGTAATTTTACCGATTCTGTTAATTTGTTATGTAGGGGGGAGTCTTCTGAGTCCCAAAGACCATAACGAATCGGTATTTTAGCATGAAATCAAACTTCATGGTAAAATACCGATTCCGGTGTGCATGCACATGTGTGCTCGCACACCTATGCCATGTGAAAGGCAGACCTGCCCTTAGGGCTGGTTTGCTTGCCACATGGCACCTGTGCCTGTTTTGATGGTGTCAGAGGGTGTCGAAGTGATACCCCCTGCACCCTTGTGCATAGTTTTTTTTTTATAGCATTGTCGAATCTAGTTCTTACTGTTATTGATTTACTGTTTGGTAATAGTGGTTAATAACATTTTTTATTATATTTCACCACAGATTCAACTGCAGATTATTTGGGAATTAGACAATGCCATCTAAGGATAGAATTCGAAAGGCTACAAAACGTCAAAGACAGCTTGACCCCGGGAGCCGGCCGCCTATGTCGGGTGCGATCTCAGGCTACACCAGGGCTATAAGACTTGGGGAGGGGGTCGAAGCCAAGCGTCTTCTCCGAGTCCGTGCCATGACACCGCCCCTCGGGGGCCTCCGTCATGCGGTTTAGGGAGGTACCGTATCACATTGTTTTCAAATGCAGTCAGGTCCACAAACGGCCCCCACTTACTTTGAGAATAGTGAAGCTGCAGCAGGTGCAAATAAGCTTTAGACAGTGTTACAAGCGCTGCTCAGAACTCTGAACTATGGCACCCAGCATCCAGGACTTATGCCATTTGTGCAAGGCAGTGACATCGAAGCAACTCAGGGACCAAAACCATGAACGAACACTCAATTTTACTATTGATGCTTGACTGAGGCAAAGGAGATCAGAGTGCATGAGTCTCATGCTCGATCGATTGAGCTAGCCGGATCGGGCAACTAAAAGTATAAAATAGTTATGTAAATAGTTATTAAATAAAATGTTTTACCTTGTTACTTTGCTGGTGTGTTGTATATATTTATAATATTTGCATAGGGTTTGTCGTTATTTTGGGTGGGGTGGGTGGCGGAGCCGAGCTGTCTTGCAGCCATCATCGTGTGGAGCTCAGTTCATCTCACTAGTTTCGTATTTCTCATGAGGGGTTGTTTTTAATGTTTCCATTTTAGCCAGGTCAAAAAGAGATCCCATTAGGGGCCTACTGATTTTGCTCGATTCCTTTTGTTTTTTAAAACGATTTTTCACTTTCTGCAAAGACTAAACAGAGTATTGCGACTCTGTGCTTGTTTGTAAATAGAGAATGAACCAAAGAGAACCAATTCTAAAACAGTAAATGCTTGGATAACATTCAATCAAATGGAGAGAGAAGCAGACACGACGGATTAGAACGGGGGCAAAGGCCTGCGTTAACTACCCTTCACGACCTGCAAAGAGAGAGTACTGCTAAGAGAAAAGAGGGGGGGGGGCAGCGTTCAAAGTACATCAGCGTGCATAAATACGAAAATGTTTTTACCTATCACGTACTTCACATTTGACAGCTTTTGATATTTGCTATTAAAAAGCATTGAAATTCACTGAAAAAACCATAGGTTTTAGGCCATATATAGTTAGGGGTTAGCATTTACAAAACCTTAATTTACTCGCACAAAACCATAGAAATTCGCATATATAGTTAGATGCAATAACTATATATCGCGCACCCGCAATCCACTGCTGATGATGTCACATACTACATCATTAATGACATGGTCAGTGACATCACTGATGACATCACTGATGACATCTCAAATTACATCACTGATGACATCACTGATGACATCTCAAATGACAACATCCAGTGACTGTATGTTTCTGAAAAGTCAAAATATGTCTTTGAGATGTCATCAGTGATGTCATCAGTGATGTCATTTGAGATGTCATCAGTGATGTCATCAGTGATGTCACTGACCATGTCATTAATGATGTAATATGTGACATCATCAGCAGTGGATTGCGGGTGCGCGATATATAGTTATTGCATCTAACTATATATGCGAATTTCTATGGTTTTGTGCGAGTAAATTAAGGTTTTGTAAATGCTAACCCCTAACTATATATGGCCTAAAACCTATGGTTTTTTCAGTGAATATATATATATATATATATATATGTATATATATATATATATATATATACCGCGAGGCAAACACCTTTGTTTATCTGTGGAGCTCAATACGGGAGCAGGGTTTAGGATCAAATACTCCTTTCTGTTATCAAAATACAACTATGTTACACCTATTGCAAAAAAAATATTCTCTCACCTCGTATTAAAAGTAATGTTTGGCGTCTCTCGTGTTGTCTCGCCCATGTACAGGCGAACAAACCCATCTTGCATGTCTGCGCTAATGAGGTATTGCGCAGACACCAAAAACGGTCTTCAGAGTCGGCTGGAAATGGGCGCCATCTTGGAATGGTATCAGAAGCCCATCTGTGATTCGAGATATATATTTTTAAACATCCTTAGGCTCGCCCATACGTTATCAATTATCGTTTAAATTCCTAGTCGATAGTTCGCATTAATCCTCACGTTCTGTTACGGTAATAATTCAATAATTGGAAGCAAAATTACAAATATTTTCGCAACATTTTTACGGAGTCTAGAAAATATTTCTTAATATAAAAGACGATAGTTACAGCTTAATCTGGTCCTGTAATTAATTAATGTCTGATATTTAGTACCCGCTCTGCCAAGTAAACATAGCAAATTCTAATCTACCTAGTTCAATGATACTGATACATGATTTAAATCTCTCTGTACCTCTAATAAAAGAGAGAGGGACCTCACAACCAAAGGGATGGGGTGCCAAGTAGACTGTTAAGTCAAGCAAAAAATCCCTTTGGGACACCTTATTAAAATGACAAAACGTTCAGCAAACAATTAAGACAGAAACAAATAAACTAACTAAATACTGCACTCATGAGGCAAAACACAAACGAAATTATGAAAAATACTGAACAATTTATTACGCAATGCAATATTAAAAAACAATGATTCAACAATAATTAAGAAGACGGGGAAGAACATTAAAAGAAACGAAACAATGAATTCCTATTAGTAAAAAAGGAGGTATAGACAGAAAATTAAATTCAGCAGGAATGTCAGAATAATTTTCTAATCAATATAAAGCACAATCCTCCTTTTGTTATGCGACGCGTTTTGGTGGATCATATGGTCAGACCACCGTCATCAGGGTTATATGTAATCTCTTCCCAAAAATTCTCCAAAATTTAAAAACATAACAGCTCACGGTAGATACCTCCTATGTTTTATAAAACCTTCTCTTGTCCAGCGAGTTAAAAAACTTCTCAGGACCGACAATCTTGATCAGTGCTCAATGACACAATAAGGTGGTTAAATGGGACAGTCTCAATCGGTACTGTGATAGGACGCCAATACAGATACAAAGTAAAGATTTATATAATTTTTAAAAATCTCCAATGACACACGGTAGATATGAGAAGCTTTAAAAACGACGCAGTCCTTGAACAGACACATACGCAGAAATATGCTGCTGAACCAGGATGGTTTTGCAATCCATTAATCTCGGATACCACCGGAGTTCGTTGAGACTACGACGTCCCGTGTATCGACAACCTTCAGCTCATTGTTTTTTAATATTGCATTGCGTAATAAATTGTTCAGTATTTTTCATAATTTCGTTTGTGTTTTGCCTCATGAGTACAGTATTTTGTTAGTTTATTTGTTTCTGTCTTAATTGTTTGCTGAACGTTTTGTCATTTTAATAAGGTGTCCCAAAGGGATTTTTTGCTTGACTTAAATCTCTCTGTACCAGCTCCTGAATTATTAACACGCATATTATTATGACAGTTACACTGGGCCGGTGTTGAGACATTGTTTTCAGTTCAACTTAAAAGCTCCGCATATAAACTCAGAAAGGTATACAGGTTGAAAGTCAAGAAATTCTAGATGTTTTCTCAATAAAGACAGTTGGGTGATCAAAACATTGAATCTCTCGTGGTCCTCTGGTAATTGTGTCATTTATCTGTACTGTGTTACAAGTAAAATTCTTGATCATTCATAACTCAAGTGTCAATTCAGTCACCTAGCACTGTGATTGGCTTATTAGGAGGAAGGCTGCCTGCTTCCTGTGAGGCACAGAGAAGCAGAGACGATGCGGGACCGGAACCGGCCCGCAATTTTTTCTTTTTTTAAATTAAACCTCCCCTGCACAACCATGTGGTGACGCTCTAGTTGTTCCGTCACTGGAACAGGAAGGGAGTAGCAGGAAGCGGAAGGCAGCCATCTTGGAATAGAGGCGCCGACCGCTAGTGTAACGGTCACGGATCCTGGCGCTCCGGCACAATAAAGAAAGTTAAAATCAATTAAGCTGTTGGTGTAAGATAATTGCATTACTACAATGGCGACGAGGGTTGGTCTTTGAGACCCGCGCACTGCCAGCACTCGTTCGAAGCACTACCAGTAGGAAGACACGCCGGAGCATGGCAGAGGTCCCGACCTGCACCAGAAAAAGAGCGCAAAACGTCGCCAGCGCTCCAGCAAGGCACCACAGGCCTGCAAGTAAGCAGTTTTGCACCCTACCTGCGGGGGGTAAATCCTGGAGGAGGAAACAGCATTGTAGAGCACAGTGGGCACGGGTGTAAGTCACAGAGCCCTGTTCATTGGTGCACATCACCCCGGGCTGCAGCAAAGGTTATTAGAAGGCAAGCTCAGGCAGTGCAGCATAGAGGGCGCAAACATGAGACGCCTAGCCCTACCCAGAGGAGTGCCCCACCCCAGGCTTAAGCGAAAGTGTGCCCGGCAAGCTGGCGGAAGGGCGATCAGGCAAAGAGGTGCCTGGCTCTTCAGACCCAGCCAAGGGTAGCAATCTACAGGCTTTACCTGGTCCCTCTGAAGTAGAAGGTGGTGAAGATAGCGACGGCGATCGAGGCGAAGGGGACGCAGCCGAGCAACCCACGCCTGGGAGTCCACCCAGTCGGGCGATCCCAGCTGCTGTGAACCAGAGAGGCGTACCCAAAATGGCTGCCCAGTCCTCCTCCCTCACTCAGCTGGTGCCATTCCTAACGAAGAGCAGAGAACCGGAGATGCAATGGGAAGACTGGAAGAGGTACTTCCTGAACTACCTTGATGCTTTGGAGGAGGAAGGTGATACCCCGTTTTCTAGCAAGAGGAGGAAGAAAATACTGTTACATAACTTGGGCCCTGAAGGGATAAGAGTATACGATACCATAGTCAAAGGCGTAAGGGACGCCACGGATACAGACGTCTTCAGCCACGCCATTGCTGACCTCGATGCACATTACAGGCCGGTGGTGTGCGTCGCCATAGACAGATACAACTTCTTCCAAAGGAAGCAGAAGAGCAGTGAGTCTGTGGACGAGTATGTCGTGGCTCTCCAAAAGTTAGCCCTCTCGTGTAAGTTTGGCGCGCTACACGACGACCTAATCAGGGACCAAATCATCATGCACACCTCCAGCACCCACGGCCAAGAAAAACTGTGGGTAAATGGGGACACCCCACTCAAAGAAATCTGGGCGATGGTGAAAAAGGCTGAATTATCCAAACGATGTGCACCAGCGGCCAAGAAGGAAACTGGGGGAACGCAAACAGTGTGCAAGATAATGACGCCAGGGAGGAGTGAACGGCCGAAGCAGAGAGACCAACCGAAGAATCAAGATGGACGACGCTCAGCCCCAACCAATCAAGCGGACCAGAGAACGAGCAAAGGTGGGCGACTGAGCTGCTACAGGTGTGGGAGTACATCGCATCTGGGTAACGACAAAGCGTGTCTGGCGTTCAGGGTAAGATGCTCATACTGCAACGTGTTCGGGCACCACGAGAAAGTGTGTCGCCGGGAGCCAAAAGGAGCGATGGTCAGGTACGTCGACCAAGAGCAACAAGAGAACGTGGACAACCAAGAAGAAGATGATGACTTGGAAGAAGTCCTCTACATCGACGTGCAGGTGTTAGAGATGGATGGTTCTGAGTCGGACAAACCGAGGCTGGACATGCACATTGGAGGGATACCCATAGAGATGATTGCGGACAGCGGTGCTCCCATCTCCATCATACAGAGAAGAGCGTGGGAGGAAAAATTTGTCTCCAACATTGAGGAGGAACTACGTCCGATGGACCTGAGACCGGTCACATACACTGGACAGAAGATTCCCATGTTGGGATACTGCCCTCTCCTGTTCGAGTTCAGGGGCTGTCACGCAAATTGCAAACTATACATCGCAGAGAAAGGCCCATCAGTACTAAGCTGGAAGGACCAAGGGGCGTTGGGTATACAACTCAACCCGGGAGGCATTGATAAAATCCTACTAATGGACAGGGAAGAGAAAGATGATGCGGAGTCATGGCACAGAGCATACCCCAAAGTCTTCAACGGACAAATAGGTGAACTATCAAAGTACAAACACCTCATTAAACTGAAGGAAGGAGCGAAGCCCGTAGTTCATAAGGTGAGGAACATCCTGTTCCGTTGCAGAGAAGCAGTGCAGAAGGAGCTGGACAGGCTAGAAAAGGAAGGAGTGATCAGAGCCATAGAGAGTACAGAATGGCTTTCACCACTGGTGGTGGCCCAGAAACCCAATGGCAAGGTGCGGCTGTGCGTCGATCTCAGGGAACTGAACAAGAACATCTTGATCGACAAATTCCCTCTGCCCCGCATAAATGAGATGCTGGGGAAGACTAAAAACATCAAGTGGTTTTCCACAGTGGATTTATCGTCAGACTACCACCAAGTGAAACTGCATCCATCATGTTGCCACCTCACGTCTTTCATCACGCCCTTCGGCTGCTACGAGTTCGTGAGAATGCCATTTGGCCTGGCCTCAGCGGCGGCAGTCTTTCAGAAGATGATGCACAGGATTCTGAAGAACGTTGAAGATGTACAGTTCTTCCAAGACGACATCTTAGTCATGGGAAGAACAAAGCAGGACCACAACGAGAAACTACACAAAGTGCTGCGCACATTACAAGACAATGGACTAACAGCTGAATGGACAAAATGCAAGTTCGGAGTGCAATCAGTCACCTACCTGGGTCACGAGGTGAGCGAAAAAGGGATAGAACCAAAGAAGGCCAACATGGACGCCATCCTGGATGCCCCCACTCCGAGCAAGAAAGAGGATGTTCGGTCATTCCTGGGAATGGCCGAGTATTACAGCAAGTTCATTCCTCACTTTGCTACGAAAACTCATCTCCTGCGCCAGTTACTGAAAGAAAAGAACAAATTCATATGGAGCCAGGAGGAACAGACTGAATTCGACACCCTCAAACGGGAAATGGGAGCCGCCTTTCCCCTGAAAGGGTTTGACCCGACGGCAGCATCTATCCTAACAACAGATGCCAGTGACCGTGGTTTGGGTGCGGTCCTGATGCAGCAGTCTGAGAAGGGAGACACGTCGACAATAAGCTTTGCCTCAAGGTCACTCGCGCCCAACGAAGAAAAGTTCAGCGTAATAGAAAAAGAAATGCTGGCTGTAGTTTGGGCCATGGAAAGATTCAGGCAGTACTTGTGGGGAGCGAAATTCCTGGTGAGGACAGACCACAAGCCCTTAGTCAAAGTGCTGACCTCCAGTGGCCACGCCCATGCGACCCCTAGGATCGCAAAAATGACACTCAGACTACTGGACTATGTGTATGAAGTGGAGCACATCCCGGGGCCGCAAAACAAAGTAGCAGACTTTCTTAGCAGAGCGGCAGCCATGGAAGAGGCGGATAACCACGAGAAACATAGGTGGGAAGGATACGTGGTAGCCACCATCCAGGAGACAGAGAACGTTATCAGTGCCCAGGAGTGGGAAGAAGCCTATAAAGAGGACGACGACTTGGAGGCCATCAAGGGGTACGTGGTCCACGGGTGGCCGGAAAAGAGGCACCTCAAGGAAGAACTTAGGAAATATTGGGAAGTAAGAGAGGAACTGTCGTTGGCAGAGAATCCAATATTCCTATTGCGAGGTGACAAAGTGATCCCACCGCGCGGCATACTAAATCACTTGATGTCTTTACTACATGAAGGGCACCAGGGCATCACAAAGACCAAGGCCCTTGCTAGACAAGTGTACTGGTGGCCGGCCATCGATGCTCAGATAGAACGATATGTACAGCAGTGCGAATCATGTGCCAGGGCAGACAAATCACAGAGCATGCTAAGACCACCGTTGGGAAAGTTCCCAGTCCCGGATGGCCTGTGGGAAATGCTATCAGTGGACATTTTGGGCCCCATCCTCAACAAAGCAGGAACACAGAAGTATGCCATGGTTCTCATCGATAGATTTTCCAAGTGGCCGGAGGTAGAGGTGACGGAGAATGTAGACACGGAAGCAGTGGTGAACTTCTTGCGCTCCACATTTGTCAGAGAAGGAAATCCAAAGGTTGTCACATGCGATAATGGACCGCAATTCACCTCTGCCAAATGGGTTGCCTTCACAGCTAGGAATGGGATAGAAGTCAAACACACGCCCATCTACCACCCTGCTGGAAACGGTCAGGTGGAGCGTTTCAATCGAGTGATCATGGGCACCATCCAAGCGGCGATTAATGGTGGATTGGACTGGGAGAAAGAACTAGAGAAGATGATCTGGGCCTATCGGATCACCCCAGGGAGCACGGGATACAGCCCATTTAAAGTCTTAAGAGGAAGAGAAGCCTTCTCTAGAGACAACTTAGCATGGAGGAAACTAGTGGTGCAGAGCAAATGGTCACCTGCAGTGGTCAGAAGGAACCTGGAAAAAGCTCAAGAAACCTACACGACACACTTCAACAAGAAACGCAACGTGCAGGGTGCAGAACTGGAGAAGGGTGACTGGGTAAGGGTGAAGCTAGCTATCCTCAAGAAAAAGGGGGAGAGCAAATTCTCACCGCCCTTGCAAGTACTGGAGCCCTACGCACGTTCTGCCTTACTCAGCGATGGGAAAGTGTGGTCACAGGACAGAATGGCAAAATGCAGCAAGATCATCAAGTGGGGAAATGAAATGGAAGAAGGCGCAGAGTACGTAGGAGACGAGGGTGAAGAAGAATGTAGTGGAAGGCGAAATGAGAAGGTCGGAGAAGGAATGCAGCAAGTGGAAGACAGTGAAGGAGAAGGAAGTACGAACGAGGTAGCGAGGAGCTGGCGCAAGGAAGAGAGCAGTGAAGAAGTGATAGACAGAGAGAGAGAAGGCACTGGAGGAAGGCTGGACAGAAAGGAACTGGAAGAAGGTGGTATTGAAGGAGTGAGAACCAGAGCGGGAAGGACTGTAAAGGTACCTGAGAAGTTCAAGGACTTTGACATGAACTGGAAGTAAGGACTCTATTGTTATATTGTTTGTATTGATTAAAAGGGGGGAGATATGTGGTGACGCTCTAGCTGTTCCGTCACCGGAACAGGAAGGGAGTAGCAGGAAGCGGAAGGCGGCCATCTTGGAATAGAGGCGCCGACCGCTAGTGTAACGGTCACGGATCCCGGCGCTCCGGCACAATAAAGAAAGTTAAAATCAATTAAGCTGTTGGCGTACGATAATTGCATTACTACAAACCCCCTCCCAATAGTGACCTCCCACCCCACTCCAGAGTCATGCTGGCAACAACCGTATTGTCCTCTTTCTATTACTATTTCAAAGGTTGGAGTGTGCTACTTCATATCCAAAATCAAAAGGGGACCTCAAATGGGTTGTCCTAGAAACTCTGCAGTTCAAAAATCACAATGCAGAACGCATTCTATTCGAAAAGGAGCAGAGATGGGTGCACTGTCTGAAAACAAACAGAAGCGGTCTGAACGATAACATTCTGTGGCTAAGTCTGAATCACTGAAATATAACAACAAGGACTATCCTGAAAACATCCTGAAAGCATTGGACTCGTGAACTCACGAATCCAGAGAACCAGAAAACGAACTAATGATTACACATACACTCCTGACAACCTAACTTGTTAAAACCTTAATTGCAACCCAGATGCCACCATAAACCAGCCCTTCACCTAAAAAAACAAACGAAGATTATGTCTCCTATAGTATTATAATTATGACTGATAAATCGCCAGTATACTATAACTTATCCAAATACAATCGGAAACCAGATGTAAAAGAATTTATTTTGGCCAGTGAATTAAGAAGTTTGAACATTACCCTTTTACATCTCTCATTTCTACATCTCACTTTTACATTGCTAAATTATTTCAATGGAGTAGTCCCCCCCTTCTCTCCAACCACATAGTTTGTCTTCAGTCTCTAAGACAAACTCCATTACTTATCCGTTCAACCCATGGCACCAACTAGATCCAGGGTGCCGTGGGAAGAGTGAGCACAAGTCGCCACCACCCGCTGCCATTGAAGGTGCGAGCAAGGAAAATGGACCGACAAATACTTGAGATAAGTGCAATCTCCCTTTCCTCACTAATACCTACTATTTGCATTAATTCCAAAACCCAGCAGGTACAATGTGCCTGCTGGCCCCCTGTTGAAGCCCGTATCATTGAACTATGAGGTATGCAAAACTAATAACGTGAAACCATTTTTGCTGCGAGCACATATTTCACCCGCACTGTTCAGCGTCCAATTTTTACTCTCACTCCCCATTTAGATTCAATTGAATGTTGTTATTATTGATGTTTTCAGGTTTAAACCAATACATATTTTACTGAGGCATGCATGAAAACGATAGTAACACATAGCCGTTATAAACTTTACCCTTGCAATACCTTTACGAAAACGCTCAGCGTGGGAGGATGAGAACGAATATCCATCACTCCCCTTGCTTAACAACAGTGAAACTTACGATATTTAAAGCATGACACCCTTAATTATCTAGACCATCCGACTTGATCGAACCACTGTAAATTATAGAACACAACCGTGCCACATCGCTATGTGTAGTCCGACACCGATTTTACTAAAATGAATGCAGTGGAAATAACTACACAAGGGCTTGTGATTGATAGAAAAGGATAAAGAAATGCCATTTTCCAGTTACTTATCTCTTCATTCCAAACACCAGAGTTCTAATGGAATGAGCACCTAACAAATCACTGGACCATTTGGCTGTCACACTATCTGAATATCCAAACGTAACAAAATGTATATATATGTATATTTTTTGCTTTTTGTTTCCTTTTCAGAACAAATTACTCTCCACACATATTGGAACCAGAATTGTTCTAATAGGTACCTGTGTAATACACAGGTTACCCCCACCTTCTTTTGAGGTCCGGAAGAAAGCCCCAACGACCTACCTGGCGTATATATAGGGCAGAAACATGTCAACCTATTTTTTGGACACAAATATTGCGTTGGACAAGAAACTCGTCCACACACGCACCACGCTGTTTTTATTATTACTTGATTCCTGACTCATTAAAACTCGGTCAAGGATATACAAGCCTTTTAAACCCACTTCACTTGAGCACTCTCACTTATTCTCTAATCACTAATGTAATAACCAGTGGTATTCCTCCTGGTGGAGGCAAGCAAACTACAAAAAGGAGCCCAATGATGATGCTTGCACGTTTGTAATCTTGGCGGAGAACCAAGATACACCGCTGCACGACCTTACTTAACGGGATTGAGGGCTTTTTAATTACAAAGTTGCTAGCCCTGGTTACTCAGGTCAAGTGATTCATTCCCTTTTTGATTTTGGATATTACGGCAAGGAAGCTGAATGGATCATATTTTCTTTCTCCCCCCCCCCACTGATTTACAGTGTGCTACTTCATAGCCAGACCCGATGGAGATGAATAGTGAGACCGCACTTCCGGATCTTCCCACCAAGAGTTCCCCTACATAGATCGGGACCCTCCTATCCGCCTATGAAGTAACACACTCCAACCTTTGAGGTGGAGGTATCATACTGGTTCTACACCGGGGACCAGATACACACTTCATTTGGTCATCCTCGAATAGCGGGGAGACCCCCCACCCCACCAGGGAGTATTCTTTTTTTTTAAGGTCCTGAAGAAGTGCCGCCCGACGGTTGGGCCAGCATGGCAAGAAACATGACCATGCACCTATAATGTTATCCTGGTACCTAGGTACCACAAGATAGCACCACTGTTTTTACTTAGTCCTGGCCCCATATTGAATTTTAAAAAAAGGGTTCCGGTGCCTATTTTAAGCCACCTTCTACACATCACTGTTCACCGCTTATTGCCCAGTCGCACCCACCAGATACGGCGTCCTCAGATCAAAAGAACTCAGCTAAAGCAGCCACCAGACCCGTCAGACATTGTAGTGCCGGTCCGACGAGGAGCACCCTATAATGAAGCATGAGACCCTAACAGGTGTGTGAGGGCATCACGATCTGAAATTCAGATCTCCCAGCGACTTAATCTCCGGCCAGGTAGCACCCACTAGTGCACTGGCTTGATAGAGGAGCAATCTCCTTTCTGTGATATATTTATAGAGTTTTATATAGCGCGAACTTGACCCAAGAGGTATCAGAGCGCTTTACATTTAGGATCATAGCGTTAAAAGTTACATCAGATACAAGAGCATAGTAAGGTACAGTACACATAAATAATGTTTCAATAATTCCTAGGAGGGAGGGGAGTAAGGAGTAATAGCGGGGAGATGAGGAGGAACAATGCCAATGTCTGGCTGGATGGGTGAAGGTCAAGGAGGACAACCAGGGCCAATCTCCTCATTAGCTTTCAAGCAGCTCCACCGGTCATCAGCCATGTTGCTCAGGTCTCAGCATTCAAGAAAAGGCAGTTTTTAGTTTATTTGATTTGCGAAGGTTATATAGCGCTATCTAGACCCAGAGGTATCAGAGCGCATAACCAGGGGAACGTTGCACTAGAAGGTACATCAAAAGGATTATAAAGTGCTGGCTAGACCCGTAAGTATCGGAGCGCTATAACAGAGGAACACTGCGTTACAAATTAAATCAGTTACAATCAATGTTCCCTCAAATTTTTTCTGTGCGCTGCAACCATGGCTATGTGCGCCAGGAACCAAACCGCGCATGTCTGCGGCACAAAATGGCACTCAAAACGTTTACTTTAAAAGTGAAAAGATGGTGCATTTTCACACATACAGTGCCACAATAAGTGTCTTAAGGGCAGATTGCAAATTTATTGTATTGCCTGTATTTTCATTGTTGTGTCTGTGACTGCTGTTGTCTGTCTTCCCTGCTGCCTGTACGTGGTCTGTGCCCCTTTTTCTTTCCTCTGTTCCCCTTGCTGTCCCCGTGCTCTCTCTGCCTGGTCTTTCCTTCTGTACCCCTCGCTGCCCGTGTCTCTGCCCAGTTTTCCCTTCTGTTCCCCTCGCTGCCCCGTGCCTCTCTGCCCATTCTGCCTTCTGTTCTTAGCTGCCCCTATATTTCTGTATTCTGTATTTTGCCTCTGTGCCATTCGTTTTTTGTGCCCGTCTGCCATCTGTGCCACTCATTTTTGTGCCCCTTTTGCCTTCTGTTCCACTCGTTTTCCCCTCTTTTTTTGTGCCTTTCTGCCCTCTGTTCCACTCGTTTTTTGTGCCTTTCTGCCCTCTGCTCCACTAGTTTTTCCCTCGTTTTTTGTGCCTTTCTGCCCTCTGTCCCACTTGTTTTTTGTGCCTTTCTGCCCTCTGTTCCACTCGTTTTTGTGCCCTTCTGCCCTCTGTCCCACTCGTTTTTTGTGCCTTTCTGCCCTCTGTTCCACTCGTTTTTGTGCCCTTCTGCCCTCTGTCCCACTCGTTTTTGTGCCCTTTTGCCCTCTGTCCCACTCATTTTTGTGCCCTTCTGGCCTCTGTCCCACTTGTTTTTGTGCCTTTCTGCCCTCTGTCCCACTCGTTTTTGTGCCCTTCTGGCCTCTGTCCCACTCATTTCTGTGCCCTTTTGCCCTCTGTCCCACTTGTTTTTGTTCCTTTCTGCCCTCTGTCCCACTCGTTTTTCTTCCCTCTGTCCCACTCGTTTTTGTGGCTTTCTTCCCTCTGTCCCACTCATTTTTCTGTCCTTCTGTCCTCTGTTCCACTCGTTTTTGTGCCCTTCTGCCCTCTGTTCCTCTCGTTTTTGTGCCTTTCTGCCCTCTGTTCCACTCGTTTTTCTGCCCTTATGCCTTCTGTCCCACTCGTTTTGTGCCTTTCTACCCTCTGTCCCACTCGTTTTTGTACCCTTCTGCCCTCTATTCCACTCGTTTTTTTCCTTGTTTTTGTGCCCTTCTGCCCTCTGTTCCACTCGTTTTTGTGCCCTTCTGCCCTCTGTGCCACTCGTTTTTTTCCTTGTTTTTGTGCCCTTCTGCCCTCTGTTCCACTCGTTTTTTTCCTTGTTTTTGTGCCCTTCTGCCCTATGTTCCACTCGTTTTTTTCCTTGTTTTGTGCCCTTCTGCCCTCTGTTCCACTCATTTTTTCCTTGTTTTTGTGCCCTTCTGCCCTCTTTTCCACTCGTTTTTTTCCTCATTTTTGTGCCCTTCTGCCCTCTGTTCCACTCGTTTTTGTGCCTTTCTGCCCTCTCTCCCACTCGTTTTTGTGCCCTTCTGCCCTCTGTTCCACTCGTTTTTTTCCTTGTTTTTGTGCCCATTTTGCCTTCTGTTCTGCTTGTTTCCCCAGCCGCTGTGCCCCCTGCAGCCCCGCCTCCCTGACTGCCCACTGTGGCCTTTTGTTTAAGTATTGCTGTTAATCAGATCCCCTTCACGGGCTCCGATTAACAGCAATACTGTCCGATTTTGCTCCACGGGATCCGACCGATGCTTATATTGGTCCACCTCCAAACGTTACAATACCTCTTGTTTAAACACACAGAGGGATTGAGCCATTAGGTGAGGGATAAAAGAACAGGGAAGGGAAAGGGAAGGGCCAGCAGGGAAAGGGATGTTCCTGTAACGACAAAAACAAGTACTTAGACATACATTTGTAAATGACTGGCTATTCTCATAAGATCTCGCTATAAGCTTGTTTATGTACCTTGTGAGAGAAACAAACAAATAATTCTGGCCACACGTCTCCTCTATCACTTCCTGTCACTTCAAACAGCCTATAAGGACACAAATGTAGGTCAGACACAACTCACTCCCAATAACACAAAAACACAATATGACCAAACCCAGTAGGCAGCATACCATGACAATAGGCGAGAGACGCTATAACTGGATTCACCCTGCTGTATTCTGAAAAAGGAAATGGAACTCCACAAGGATGAAAGGAATGCAAGGTCCCCTTATTAACAGAAAACGGCAGTGCGTGGGAAGCAATAACCACAACGCTCCACTCTGTGAAGGCTTAAGGTAAAGTTTTAGTCAGTAACCCTTTCCCACAGGATATCAGTACTCTGTTCATGAAACAACTGGCACGACACAGTAACGCGTAGATTCGACCACCACTGCTCCCCGCGAAAGTAGCCAAACAAGGAAGTATTTCCCTCTTGAAACAAAAGAAAACGGGAATTGCCTGCTGTCCCGTCTGAAGTTACTTCACTCCGGGGATGCGAGAACGGGAACGCGTGGCAGACACCCACCGCGCTCCGCTCCTTTGATACTTGAAGAGCGCGCAGCGTTGCAAGAGGCAACCGCCCGTTGCCGAGGCACTCATAAAGTACAAATCCTACCTGGATCTCTGAACACTGAAGAACTCCGGCTATTTTCCTGCGATAGTCCGCCAAGCAGCCACGGCGTGTAGCGTCTCCCGACCTCCTCCCAGACGGACACCGTAAAACATGAATTACACGCAACAGGAAGCGTGTAGAAGTCGTTAAAGTACTTCCCCTCACCGGGGTTTTGGGAGTTGTAGTCCAAACTCCCGTTCCAGCCTGCCAGTCCTTCTCCATAGTCTCTTACACCCACATGCTCGTACATTGCAGGCGCAACACCAGTGAAACCTGACAAATACTTAAACAAAAGGCCACAGTCTGCCCCGCGCTCCCACACAGCCTCAAGCGCCACAAGCCCCACCAGCCCCCCTGCCTCCTTACCTGCACTCCTCATGTGCCTCAAGTTCGCGCCGCTCACTTCTTTCAAGTGGCCGGCAGCGCGACTCTCTCGCGCGACGTCCTGTGTGCGTGCTCCACGCGAGATGGTGTGCGCTGGCGTGAGGGGAGATGCGCGCGCGCCCTAGAGGGAACGGTGGTTACAATAGCGTAGTAAGGTACAGTAAACAAACAACGAGGTTGAGGGAATTCATAGGAAAGGAGGGGAGGAAGGAGCCATAGCAGAAAGATGAGTAAGAACTGTGTCCAATGTCCGGAGAGACAAATAGAGAGGGAAACAGGAGAGGTGGAGTGAGAAGGGAGAGGCCAAGGGGGAAAACGGAAAAGAGATAAAGGGAAAGTTAGCCCAAAGACCGAGTGGGTAGGTGACGGGCAGGAAGATAATCCAAAGCCAGTCTCCTCTATAGCTCTCTAGGAAGCTCCAACGGTCATCGGTCCGAAAGCTGGAAAGAAAGGCGACGAGGAGAAAGCAGAGCACCAGAAATACAATGAGTGGGGGTGGGCGAGATAGGGAGAAGGGAAGAAACTGTGCCCAAGGTCCGGCTGGGCAGGTGACGGTCAGGGGATGAACCAAGGCCGATCTCCTCATTAGCTGAACAGAGCAGCTCCACCGGGCATCCGAAAAAATGCTCAGACTCCGCTGTCAGGGTAGAGATCATGTGTACTGCGGGCGAGACAAGTAGAGAGGGAAAGGAGGAGAGGGGGAGTGAGAAGGGAGTGGATGAGGGGGAAGATGGAATAAGAGATAAAGGGAAAGTCGGCCCAAAGACCAGAAGGGTAGGTGATGGTCAGGGAGGAAATCCAAAGCCAATCTCCCCTATAGCTATCTAGGAAGCTCCCAAGGGCATCGGTCAGAAAGATGGAAAGAAAGGAGGCAAGGAAAAGGCAGAACAACAGCAATACGCAGGGGGGGGAGGGGCGAGACAGGGAGAAGGGGAGAAACTGTGTCCAGTGTCCGGCTGGGCAGGTGGCGGGCAGGGGATGAACAAAGGCCGAACTCCTCAACTAGCTGAACAGAGCAGCTCCACCGGCGTTGGATAAAATGCTCAAACTCCGATGTCCGGGTAGGGGGTCAAGTGTACTCAGGGGAATGTCAGAATAGTGCGGGGGGAGCCATGGCCCGAGAAAATTCCAGACGTCCTCTTGAGGTCAGGCACGTCCTTCTGATAGTTTGAGTAATTGAGGTCTGTCGTTGTAACACTGCTCTTCTTGGTTCATTTTGAGGTGAGGGAATTCTAATATTTTCTACAGGCATGCTAACACTTCTTAAATATGTTTGTTTGTTGATAGGCTGGACAAAGATGGGCTCTTCTGGTGGGGGCACCACTGCTGGGATGTCCAACTTCAGCCATGGGGGCTCCTTCCTGTCTTGCTGCGCTTCAGTCATCTTTTCTCCTTTTACTTAAAATCCGTTAGGGTCTCAAGACACTGCGTTGGGGGGGGGAGGAAGGGGGGGAGGTGGATCCCTGTTTTTCCTGGTTTGATGTGCTGTTGTGTTGTCGTTATAAACATATGCATTTATCCATATACCGGGGACGTCTTGGGCAGAAAGAAGTTCCACGAGCGGTCAGCTGGTATATTCCATTTGGGACTGTGGCCCGTGGGTAAAGTCTGAGTACATGAAGAGGCGCCCGCATACAGTTCCGTCAAAAAGTCACCCAAGTGCCCCTACTTGATACTAGTACTTGGAGGAACTTAGGGGTAGGACCTCTTTAAATTTCTTGCTCTTCTGTTTCTCTTTTTGATTTAAGGTTCATATTGTTATGTACACATCCCATTTAGAGGCAGTTTCAGATTAAATATCTGGACCATAAAATGAAATACAAGAAATTTGGGAGTTTACTATATTCTCTGAACCCTCTTGAATTAGCTTAGATCCAATCGACTCCTGAATGATATTAGTAAATATGCACCCAGAGATATGTGTTGACATAAATTGCATAATTTGCTGTAGAGCAGTTATGTGAAATGTAAGCAAAGTTATGCAAGTTTACCCAGAATGACGCAGGAAGCGTAACCCTGCACTTAGCCCTATTTTCTTAGTGCAAAATCAACTCTTGCGTCTAAAATTAACCCAAGGATGCGTTTTGCACAAAATAATTAGCACTAAATGCAACAGAACAGGAACAGCAGCAGCCAGCAGTCACTCGCGCTGTGTTGCTGTGCCATTTTTTCCTCAGATTACTCCAAATTATACAAACAGGCTTCTTCTTATATTTTTTTGTTCATTTCCCATCACAAAAGTGGCATGAACTTAACAAAATCACTCAGATTACTCCCCTGTAATTAAGATTTCACCCAGCCCTATGTACAACCTCGCATGAGTGCAGATGTACTCCTTTCTGGTGCCACTATAAAATAGGTCAGTTGTACCTGGAAACCTGCTCCAGTGGATTCTTTGCTTGCTTAATCATCCAGTTGGTGAACTATCATTTGGCACGTATGGTCTCGTCTGGCATGCTAAAATAAAGCACATGCAAATGTATTTTCCCCTTGTAGAAAATATTTATTGAGAATCCCCTTCTATTATATTACCCCCACCAATTATCAGTTTCGCCTTAACACACCAGGGGGGACTTACTCCAGCATCTTCCAATTTGAAAGTGGCTTGGAAATGGTCTATGAGTATACACACGTGTGGAAGTTTGAGGCTGAGCCTAAATGTCCCGTGACTCCACTTCCAGTGCCCCTCCCACTTGGGAGACCCAATAGAATGGCGGTGAGCTGGAGCCATCACCGACGGAGGGGCGTTTCGTTCCGGGCCTAGGGTCAGGGCAATGGGCAAGGATTGGCCATATTTGGACACTAGACCGGAAGCAATAAATTGCTTCAAGTGTTGCAGGGGTCAACCCCGCCCATAGATAAGGAGCCGCACGGGGGCAAACAGGTCCCTTTGCTCCAGATCGCTGCTGCATTCACAACGTGGCTGAATTGTGCCTGCATCATCGACGACGCCCCCACCCCTGCTGCATAACAGTGACCACAGTGCTCCTAGCGCCCCCTTGCCACGCTCTGCCTGCCCTCCGGGCGCCGCATTAGATGAGCTCTATTCTCTCATGCTCACCCGACCTGAGAGTTTTTAGGTCTCGCGACCTATCAATGCGCGCAAGCGCATTGAGCGGAGCGAGAATTCATGTCTCGAAAATCCTTGTGAAACCAAGGGCTTCTTGCGCTGCAGTTTTCATTGAGTTCACGTGAATCACGTGACCAAGCAAGCACGCGCATTCACGGCCGCAGAGCACATCAAAGGGCTTCGCCCAGCGTGCGCTCTGCGGCTTCTCCTCCCCTAATTGAATCATGGCCGGACGCAGGCCGGCCGTACTTTCAGTTTTCCGGCAACGCTTGTTTATTCACGCCCCCCACCAGGCTCTCCCGCCCCCATACAGCTTCCCTCCTAATCCGCCTGCAGTCTCTGCCCTCTGGCTTACTGTAGCACGCTGCGAAGATTAAAGAACACACCGGCATTTCCAGCCTCCGAGCCCGCTCCTTCCACTATCTGGGATTCAGAACATGTCCAAATGGCCGGCCGCAGGCCGGCTGTACTTTCAGTTTCCCCCGTGTTGCCGCTCGGTTTTAATGTTAATGACATGCCTTGTGGTGAATGGCAGGCGCTGAGCGCTGTGCGCATGCTCTCCGTGTTCCCTGTTAACCCAGGTACAATCAACCCCAGGCAGCACCGTTCCACCTCACTAGCAACGCCGGGCAGCCCACTTCATGCAGCAAATACATAGCGAAGCCTGTCTTCCCTTTTGCAGAAGTATCCTTCTATTATGTCTAGGAAACTAGCAAAGATTAAAGAACACACCGGCATTTCCAGCCTCCGAGCCCGCTTCTTCCACTATCTGGGATTTAGAACATGTCCAAATGGCCGGCTGCAGGCCGGCGCCGTACTTTCAGTTTCCCTGTGTTGCCGCTCGGTTTTAATGTTAATGACATGCCTTGTGGTGAATGGCAGGCGCTGAGCGCTGTGCGCATGCTCTCCGTGTTCCCTGTTAACCCAGGTACAATCAACCCCAGACAGCACCGTTCCGCCTCACTAGCAACGCCGGGCAGCCCACTTCATGCAGCAAATACATAGGGAAGCCTGTCTCCCCTTTTGCAGAAGTATCCTTCTATTATGTCTAGGAAACTACACATAAGTAATACACTTTCGGATGTAATTCGCTCTTTCGACATCAATGGAGCGCAAAACAAAATATTCAACAGTATTTTAATGCAATGTTGTTAGGTGTTTATTCTCAGTTAACAATCTTACACAAACCAATGCTACAAGAACGACGACTGCAGATTTGTGAAGGGATTCACTGTCTTTTAAATTATAAATGTTAAGGCTTTAATAAATTACGTTTATGCAACCATATGGTGTTACCCTGATGGCAGCAGCATCAAAAAACACATTCCGGGCTAATTTAAATACCTCACGGAAAACTCGTACACTGTGGGGAAACAGTATCTGTCACTTTCGCACCATCCTTAAGAATTGAATCTAAGCCCGAGGTGATGTGCCAATGAGCTCCGTAGCCTATCTCTCTACACACGTTAGTGTTGTTGCCAATTTTATCCTGCCATATTTACAAACTATGCTATACCCAGCCTTCCTCATACTGTAAACAGTGCATCTTGTTCATGCCAAGACACAGAACGTAAAGTACTGTGCAACATACCCAGTGTACTCAAGTTGTACACAATGACATCTGCTCCATGTTGAAACTTTAACCACTGCAGATACGTCTGTCTGCAGTCTCATCTGTGTGCACAAATTGTTCAGTGCCTACACACACCTGTGCAGACTACACAAGCACACTGTATGGTCAATGTCCTGTGCAACAACTTCACGGATACTGTGTACTCGCACATACACGGCATGCACTGCCAGTGTACACTAATGTGGCACTAATATTCAGTTTATATAAACTGTGCACACGCAGTGCAAATTCCGCCCCCAAATCCTAATTTTTGTGCAATTCTTGCACTAGCACTTCCATATATGCCGACCAAACAGTCACACACCTAGTGCCCGCACCGTCTTTACACGCAGGTAGAAGCTATTTGCAAACCCCTCTTCATTGTTCAACTTGCCACGAGAGAGAATTCATTTTTCCAAGCTTACTGATGAACCACTGCTTCCTGCTTTTTCAGCGCACCATAGAGTGAACCAACTCTGCAGTCACTGTTTACACTTTGCAGACGGTATGCACCTCATCAGCACTGACGCACTACCCTGTCTGTGTACGATGGAATTGTGTTTACCTTGATCACGTTGAGGTGCACAATGTATTCAGTGCACCTATCTTGCACCATCTGCCCCCTGAATATGGCTTTAACTAAGTTTGCGCATGCACATTTATAGTTCTTATGTTACCATACTATGATGGAGATTACACAAACTGCACGCACATTTGCTCTTCGTCCACTCCCTGTGCTAACTGCTATTCGCACTAGATTGCGAGCCAACAATTTAACAAGGAGAGCCGAGCCAAGTGTCTCGTAGGCTCTAAGAATGTAAAACAAGCACTGGCGTTGCCAATAGGTCTCGCAGTAGGAAAGTTGGAGCTATTGGTTTTGTAAATGACAAAGCCCTTTATGTTTTTAAAATGAAAACAAAAATAAAAGTCATTGTTATTTGCAATTGTAATAGCTCCAACTTTCCTACTGCGAGACCTATTGGCAACGCCAGTGCTTGTTTCTACATCCGACTCTCCGTGGTGGCTCGGTAGGCCTTAAGGAGCTGTGCAGGCTGTGAGGCAAGGGGAGCCTAAAGGGAGGTTAGAGGGGCTTTTTTGAGGGCAAAATATTGATTTGTGCCCAGTAATGTGGCAATTTTTTGGGAATTTCGGGATGCTTATGTAAGTGTTGCGTAATGCGTGCTCCTGTTTTGTTGGGCGAATTGTGGTTGCAAAAAAACTGAGCTGCAAAGCGGTTGCGTGGTAGACAAGCACCGTTCTGATCACATAAAAGCCTGAGTCCAAGTCAGTGCTTGGAAATTGATCATGCCAGTACTGCATTGAAAGTGGATCCCAGGTCCGAGTGTGTGGGGCACTTTAGTTGACTTTGTAATTGAGTTTGGGCATACAGGTTTTTAATTTTCCTGGGAAAGTGGATTTTGTCTGCAAAGTTTAATATCATAGTGTTTTGTTGTGGTGTTATTGGGAGTGGTGAGGTGCTATGGTTGTTAGGGGTAAAAGGGGGGTTTATTTGGCTCTGCGAGGATGCCAGGCAGAGCTAGGAAGGGCGTCAAGTGTGCACGGCCTATTGTTAATATGGAGTAAATGATGCACAGGATGGAGACCGGATGGATGCAATGGACAAGATTAGTGCACTTTTAAGCCGTCAGGGCCTACAAGGGTGCAGCCGGTAGAGCCAGTAGCTCCAGTAGAAAGGCCAAGAAGGCCGGGGTTATGGCACAGAAGGCATTCTTCCAGTGAAGAAGCGTGGTAGGGGTCAAAGGGTAAGTAGTGAATGGGAGCAAGGACCACGGGTCACCCCTGAGGTTGTGCCAGTGGGTAATGTAAGTGGCATTGAAAGTCAAGAAGCTTTCCTGCAGTAATAGCCCTGGCAGCAAACAACAGCATTGTTCATAATGGTTATAGCTGCATTTTAATTGGGGTTACACCAGCAGGCAGTGTGGGGCAGTCAGAGTTGGTAGCAAATTTGACTGTTTTGCCATGGCTTTCAAAGGTAGGGATGTTGTCTGCAGGCGCACAACGCCCATTGGGCTCAAAGGGCTTCAGCCCCCCGTCTTGTGTGTCAGCCCGGGCTGAGACAGTTACCCGGATGCACACCGAGTACCTCACAGGTCTTTAAAATACCATTTACTTGTTAAGGAGGCTTTCTTGTTTTTCACCCCTTCTTAGAGATTCTGAATCTCCACTCTGCTATTGCTGGAAGAATTACCCCCACTGACATTTCTAGTAGCCCCCCCGAAATTAGGCTCTAGTTGAGCCTCTGGTTGTCTGCAACATTAATGGGGGGGGGGGGGGGTGGCTTGGCAGGTGTAGCGGAGATTTACCACGTTGAAAGGGCCAGGAGGCTCATGGTTCATCTGAATTGTGTAGGGGGACAAGGTGTGGAGGACAGGCGGGAGTTATAGGTGCGCCTGTAGGGGTATCTGATGGTGCTACCCTATCTAGTCTGTTAGCTCGGGGGTCAGTAGCAGTGGTGGCTGGTACTTCACAAGTGGGCAATGTGGTGCAAGCAATACCCTTGGCAGCCAGGGCCTTACTCTTCCTCACTCAGTCTAACAAATCGGGTATTTATTTTGGCACCATTGCATAGCATTAGTTTGGGGGATGTAAATTTTGAGCATGACCAGTTGGGCAGGCATGTGCCTACAGAGGTGAAGGAAAAGATTTGGAAAGGAAACTATGTAGTTAATCAAAAGAGATGAGGTCCAGGAGCTAATAAAGGTCCAGTACCCATGCTCCCATCTAATTATAGTCATACATGAATAGGTGGCTGTTCCTACAGAGATATAAAAAGCTGTGAAAATAAAGGTTGGGACCTTACAGAAAGGTGGGATCCTAATGATTCATTGGGCTTGCTCATCGTCGGGCTAGGCTGCAATGACAGACAGGCGCTCTTTATCAGTCATCTTCTATTTTTGCCGTAATGATGAGTGAGGGAATAGTAAGTGTAGGGTGGTGCATTAAATTAGGTGCTCTGTAAATTAAAACTGCCTAAGGAGTACCTATCCAATTTTAAACAAGTGGTCCCCTTAGCCGGGATAAAAAGGAAAGAACGTGTGCTGTCAAACTGGATTTTAGGACTGTCTCACTGAGAGTGTTGTAGGGTCGACATGTGTTGAAGGGTCGACATGTTTCATGCCTCAGTGGCCCCGGATGGATCCACTGTGTTTCTTCTGGACCAGGGAGAATCCCTACCCTACACCTAGATGGGATGTGTGGCGAAAATTAGGTATTCTAAAGTTAGTATGCAGAAAAAGGGGAGGCATACTCCATCCTAGAAGAAGATTCAAAACAGATAACAAGTTTATACGAGTTGTTGCCAGTAACTCATGTAGGTAGACACTTTAGAACAATAGTCACGGAATGACATACATATAAAAATGTCTTAATGTGTAGACATAGCTACTATGCTTGAGACCACGTGAGTTATAATAGTTTTGGCTTTACTCCTGCTTTTTTTGCAATTCTTTCCTCAGCAAGCAAGGAAATCCAATACCTACTGACTTTCCATGGGCAAGGGTGGGGCTGCACTTGGCCATTGGAGAATGGCGATAGACAAAATGTTGCCTGGAAGTTTACGCTTCCGGAGATCATAATTATGCTTTTAGGAGGCAATGATTTGACCGAGCTAGGGCATAAAGACTTATTTAAATTGATTGTTACTGAAATGTGTTGGCTCTGGAAGAAATTTCCCAAGGCCATAATCGTGTGGTCTAGCATTGCCTCGAGGAAAGGATAGGAGAGGTGGTTAGTCTGTCAGAACCCTCAACGATTCATTAAAATGTTTGAACCGGAAGTTTGGTACGGTGTGCAGGACAGCACGTTTATTATCCATACCTTACGGGTGCATCAAAGGGGAGCATTTTTTCTTACAGTATGGAGTGTACCTATCGAAGGAAGGTAGTTATATGTTTAATGAGAATTTGTTGGCTTGGCTAGGCCAACGCTCATGGTTGAGGGGGAGATAGGTGAGGTATGCTGCTTGTGGCGGATGAGGTCATGATTGGTTTGGACACTTTGGTTCTTTTACGGCATCCTTTTATACCAAATTAATATTGTCATCACTGGACCCTCCAAAGGGTGCTGGCAGGAAGTCGAAAGGAGGCTGCAGTGATGTGGGGGGTTGGGATGGTCGCTGACGCGCGGTCCTTTCCTCTCAACCACCCGCGCATGTGCAGTTAGTGCGAGCTAGCACCTGCACTTTGTGGACAAGGAACTTGGAGTGGGGGGCATTGTGTGTATCCTGAAGGCATATGGACCCCATGCACAAGAGCTCCTGGTATGGGAGTGTGAAGGAGTGGTCCTCGCATATGGAGATACCAATCTTCACAACGGGGAGGGTTTAAGAGGAAGAGCCACAGAACTAATCATGATCTCACTCTAAAAAGTTACGTTTTGTTGGTTACACATGAACAAATGGTTACGTAACTACCATGTACTAGAGTCTGTATCAAGTCTAGGTCTCCCTTGTAAACAAGATGTAACGTTTTAAAATGTTTTTATGTGTAAAGATAAATACAGATGGGGGTCTTATGACCCTAACCCAATTAAGAGCTAGTCTCAGGCATTGTTTTGACTTGGATGTTTTGATGGGGAAGGGTAGGTACCCATGGTACAAAAGCGATTCCCTTTCCATATTCCAGAGGCTTTCCCACTTTGGAGAGCCAATAATATGGTGGCAAGCCGGGGCCCATCACTGGGGTGGGGCATTTCCCTCGGGCCTGCGGTCAGGGCCATTGGTCAGATTAGGGCACTGCACTAGAAGCACTAAAGTGCTTCTGATGTCACCCGGGTCAACCCCACCCATAGATTAGGAGCAGCATGGTGGTGAGTGGGTCTCTTTACTCCTGCATGCAGAGTGCGGCTGAATTGTGCAGACACCATCGTCGATGCACCCAACCCTGCTGCACAACAGTGACCACATTACTGCTAGCAGTGCCTTGCCAAGCTCTGTCCTCTGGGAACCTCACAAACTGAGCTCTCTTTTCCCCACCCAACAGCCCCAAAGCAAGGGTGGTTGCGTGTCTTAGGGCACACGTATACCCTTTCTTTCCTTTCCCTGAAATGGATCAGGATGTCAGTGAATATGTAGTAATGTCATGTTTAATACCCTTTTTGCCTTTTAGCATGCAATGTTTGTGTTTCTTTGATTTGTCATATTTAACCCCTTCGAAGCTAATGACGAGCTGGGCTCATCATGGCGCTTACCTGCCGTGCGCGGATGACAAGGCCAGCTCGTCATGAATAATGGTGATTTTGTTTTTTTAGCGCAGGACGGGAAAACGCCTAGCAGCCATGTGGTTAAGCAGGTTGGTGTGTGAAGTCATTGTTGATGGGGGCACTTCCGGTCC
Source organism: Lissotriton vulgaris (assembly GCF_964263255.1). NCBI lineage: Eukaryota > Metazoa > Chordata > Amphibia > Caudata > Salamandridae > Lissotriton > Lissotriton vulgaris. The sequence continues at coordinate 1,255,553,804 of NC_141696.1, forward strand.
CTTTACGGCATCCTTTTATTACAAATTAAGATCAGCATCACTGAACACCACAAGGGGTTCTGGCAGCAAGTTGAAAGGAGGTTGCAATGGCGCAAGGGTTTGGGATAGCCAGTGACACGCGGTCCTTACCTATCAGCCACCTGCGCATGCACATTTGGAGCTAGCTATCTCAGGCCTTTGCGGGACAAGGAACTTGAGTGTAGGGGCTGCCCACTGTAGGTATCCTAAGGGCAGCCGGGCCCCCTATACAGGTGGGCCATGTACATGAGAGGAAAGGTGGGGTCCTCCCATAAAGAGGGACCTATCCTCAAGATTGGAAATGTTTTAAGGGGTAGGGTCATAGAACCAGTCATTATCTCACTCTGAACAGTTATGTTTTGTTGATTGCATAGGAACAAACTATTTATGTTTAGTTAACTCCCATGTACTAGGCTAAGGCAAGGTCTCACTTGTAAACAAGATGTAAATAAGATGGTTACTCTGAAAATATTTGATCTTTAAAATGTTTTTTTATTATGACCCCTGCTTATGTTATGTTATGTTAAAAATGTTTGTACCGTGCTCGGTCACCAGACAGTTTCATGGCGCTCATAACAAATGCGGAGAACAGGAACAGGGGGTTACTCGAATGCTGACTGGAAGAGGAACGTTTTCAGCGTCCGACGGAAGGAGTCATAGGTAGGGCAGTGTCGGAAAGAAGACGGAAGGGAATTCCAGATTTTGGAGGCCAAAAAAGAGCTGGTCTCAGGCATTGTCTTTGACATGGATATTTTAACGAGGAATGGTAGGTACCCATGGGACATCGGCGACTGCCTTGCCAGATTCAAAACCGCAGGAGTAGATTTATTGACAGGTGTTAGAACTGGCTATTTCTGGTAGGCTAAGGCTGACGCCAAAGCCAGGCAGAAACCACCATTCTAGTCAGGGCAAGGAAGTCACACGCCAAGATAACCCCTGCTCACCCCCTTGGTAGCTTGTCACAAGCAGTAAGTCTAAACTCCGAGGCAATGTGTAAAGCATTTGCGTCAGCACACAACAGCAACAACATACTAGGCACACCACAAAAGGAACTCCACACAATGTTATTATAAAATAACTTTTGTATTGTAAGAACAAATCAGATAGTATCACACAAAATACATGGTGCCAACTGGCACGGGCAATATTCACAAGGGATTATGTACAGGACAGGGCCATGTGGGCCAATGTCAGAATCAGAAATAGCACTTTTAGAACTTAGAATAAGTATAGCACAAGATAACAGTTATAAAATACATCCAGTAACTACTGGGAACAGGTACCAGGACCTCACTAGGACCACCTGTACTAAAAGAACAACCACCTAAGTATCACACAGCGTTTAGGGGTCTAGGAAAGAACACATTACCCATGATGCATAAATATACATTCAGAGTAGTAGTAAGGACAACCACCTAAGTATCACACAGCGTTTAGGGGTCTAAGAAGGAACACATTACCCATGATGCATAAATATACATTCAGAGGAGTAGTAAGGACAACCACCTAAGTATCACACAGCGTTTAGGGGTCTAAGAAAGAACATATTACCCATGATGCATGAACCTACATTCAGAGGAGTAGTAAAGGGAAAGAAAGACACATGATGCATAGAAATACATTCAGAGGTGCACAACAACTCAATAGCGCAAAAACACACAGTGGGCAGTTACCATCCTAGACATAGCAGATAACCACATTGCGCACAACTTACATAAGCCACCACCTGTGGCAGTCCCTAGGCAAACTGGCCTTGTTGGGGCAAAGATGCCCTGGGTCCAAATGTCAGGGCGTGCTGCCAAGCAGCGCCAGTCAGGGTGCGCCACTGGCGCAAAACCTAAACGTTGCAGGTGCCCACTACTTGCTGGGCACCTGAGGACAATCACAAAACCTAAACGGTGCAGCTGCCCACTAATTACTGGGCAGCTGGGAACTTCAAAACTGCAACAGGGTCCTCACTGACCCTTAGGCGCAAACTGCACCCACTGCTGGAGCCACACAGGCTCTGAAGACACTCTACACACGTTGGAGCCACACAGGCTCTGGCATTACACTTGTGTCCCCCAAGAGCCTCACAGACTCTTAAAACAATATAGGATGGAGCCCCTCGAGCTCTGCACAAATACCTCGCAGGCAGGAGGGGGCGGGCACCGGCAATGTGCCCCGACGCCCCCTTCTAGCTAAAAATGGCCCCCCAGAGCCTTCTCAGGGCTCTTCAACAAATGTTGGTGCCTTCGGTGGAGCCCCCCCTGGGGGACTCGAAAGAACAAATGCCCCCGGAGCCCTCGCAGGGCTCTAACACAATATTGCGGGCATGGAGCCTCTTAGGGCTCTTCAACAAACAACTCTCGCCATGTTGGAGCGGCCCGCTATCAAGTGGGGCCGCTCAGGGTGAAGGCAACGGCAATGTGCCTCCTCACTCCCCCTCCCCCCCCCCAGCCGGCTTCGACTCACCGGCTTCGGGGACTTCTCCGGCGATCCTTCCCTGGCGGCGGGGGCGGGCACCGGCAATGTGCCTGCGCCCCCTCCGCCCTCTCCTTACTGCTGGCTGGTGCCTGTGGGGCTCTCCCTCTGCAATGGGAGCCCCGCACCGGCGGCACCGGCCACCATCTCCCGAGCGCCTTCTTCTCTCAGCCGCACTTCCGCCGCGAGCTCTCCCAGGCAAACTGGGGCTCTCACTCCTCACTGGAGCTCCGGTGATGACACGTCTCTCCCTTCTTCCGGTGGGCAGCCAATGGAAGTGCGGCCCATCGATACGAGCCCCCAACAGCGGCCCAATCACCTCGCGGCTCAGAGGACGAGCCTCCCTCAGCCCGCCAATGAGAGCGCGGCGCCTTCGGTTCTTCTGGCTATTCCAAGCCCCGGGCAGCGGCGGTGAATTGGAGGCAAATGCCGGGTGGGCACCGGCTTCTTTAAAATAATTAAATAACAACGGGGAATAACAGCGCTACCAAGCGCTAGAGGACCAACAAGGTCCTAGAAAAAATAAAAGCGCTCCCAGGCGCTTCGAGCAGGAATAAAGCGCTCCCAGCGCTTAACAGTGAAAGTAAAACGCTCCCAGCGCTAAAAGGACATCCAAAGTCCAGCAAAGTCCTTCAGGGGTCCAGGAACTCAGCACTCCAGGACATAAGGTGGAGCCCAGCAGCTCCCAGAACAGGAAAGTCTATCAGATATCCAGGGGCTGGGCAGGGCCCAGGGATTCCCCTGGGCCCAAGCAGCAGCACGCCCCTGGCAGGATTAAAGTTGAAAACAAGAACAAATTGGAAGGGGACACAGCCCCTTCTTATACAGGGAAAAGTCTTTGAAGTCTTTGTGCAAGCAGTGTGAGAACCAGCTAGAACTGGTTATAGGGAAGTCCCTTCAGTATCAGGGACAGAGGTGACAGTCGCCCAGCGGGAGTTGGAGCCACCATTGTGGTCAGGCAGGCACAGCCCTTCACTTTCAGGTGCTATCTCCTCCCACTTCCCTGGCAGCAGATGCTGCCTTTCATCCATGGGCTGACTCAGACAACCTCCTGGGCTCTCCAGCCCCTGTCACCCTCAAACCAGACAGTCAATCCACAAGCAGGCCCAGGCACTCCTGGACCAGGCTCACCAGCCAATCACACGCCAGACACAAATTACACAAATATGCCAACTTTTAAAAGTGGCACTTCTAGACTAGACACAACCATGCCGCATATACCATTAAGCAGCATTCAATCTCACGAGTTCTCTCATACCAAACTCGCCCCTGCACTCCTCACACATCAGGAACTACCATGGGCATACATATTCCCCATTCATTCCTATGGGAGGGCAGGTCACTCACCAAACATACACAGAGAGCTCAAGCACTTTACACTGTACCACAGTGAAAAAGTGTGCAGAGGCCTGAAATCACAAACACCAGGTCACAGAAACAAGCTAGGAAAAAAAAAAGTCTCGGGGTGAACCTACCCGAAGGGCCGGGTCCAACAACAGGGAAATGCCTTGTAAATCGATTTACAAGTTCAAAGCCTTTATTGTACCACATGTTATTGCCACCCCTTTGCAAGACGGTGTTTACACATAGTCTGCAAATAAGGAGGCACTTGTAATCAAGGATCCAGTAACCCTCTCTATCTTTCCGGATCACTGACAGAATATCAACAGTCAAAATATCGACTTGCCAAAATATCAAGGTAAAAATATAGAATGCCAGAATATCGACTTCCTATCTACAAACAGGTAAGTACAAAAATATCGACTCCAAAATATCGATAGGAAAAAATATAGACAGCCAAAATATCGAATTTTTTAAATATCTTAAAAGTAATTTAAAACTAATATAATAATAAATATAATTAATTTAAACATACTTAAAATACTTAAATTAACCTAAATTATTAAATAATTAATGTAACTTAAAAAAAAAGATTTGTTTTAAAACATATCTATATATATATATATATATGTACATATTATTTACAAAGCATATACAATATTTTTTCCGTAGGATAGCGAGAGGGTTAAATTTACTATTCACACTCCAGAGAGTGCAACAGTAGGGAAAGCATTGGATAGCGTAGGGGTAACAATTACTATTCCCACTCCAGTGAGTGCAACAGTAGGGAAAGCGTTGGATAGCGTAGGGGTAAAAATTGCTATTCCCGATCCACCAAGTGCAACAGTAGGGAAGCGTTGGATAGCGTAGGGATAAAAATTACTATTCCCACTCCAATGAGTGCAACTGTAGGGAAAGCATTGGATAGCGTAGGGGTAAAATTACTATTCCCACTCCAGTGAGTGCAACAGTAGGGAAAGCGTTGGATAGCGTAGGGGTTAAAATTACTATTCACACTCCAGTGAGTGCAACAGTAGGGAAAGCGCTGGATAGCGTAGGGGTTAAAATTACTATTCCCACTCCAGTGAGTGCAACGGTAGGAAAAGCGCTGGATAGCGTAGGGATAAAAATGACTATTCCCACTCCAATGAGTGCAACAGTAGGGAAAGCGTTGGATAGCGTAGGGGTAAAAATTACTATTCCCACTCCCGTGAGTGCAACAGTAGGGAAAGCGTTGGATAGCGTAGGGGTTAAAATGACTATTCCCACTCCAGTGAGTGCAACAGTAGGGAAAGCGCTGGATAGTGTAGGGGTTAAAATGACTATTTCCACTACAGTGAGTGCAACAGTAGGGAAAGCACTGGATAGCGTAAGGGTAAAAATTACTATTCCCAATCCAAAGAGTGCAACAGTAGGGAAAGTGTTGGATAGCATAGGGGTAACATTTACTATTCCCACTCCAGTGAGTGCAACAGTAGGGAAAGCGTTGGATAGCGTAGGGGCAAAAATTACTATTCCCACTCCAGAGAGTGCAACAGTAGGGAAAGCGTTGGATAGCGTAGAGGTACAAATTACTATTCCCACTCCAGAGAGTGCAACAGTAGGGAAAGCATTGGATAGCGTAGAGGTAAAAATTACTATTCCCACTCCAGAGAGTGCAACAGTAGGGAAATCGTTGGATAGCGTAGAGGTAAAAATTACTATTCCCACTCCAGAGAGTGCAACAGTAGGGAAAGCATTGGATAGCGTAGAGGTAAAAATTACAATTCCCACTCCAGAGAGTGCAACAGTAGGGAAAGTATTGGATAGCGTAGGGGTAAAAATTACTATTCCCACTCCAGAGAATGCAACAGTAGGGAAAGTTAATACTTCATATATGAATGAAAATTAATTAAATATTATTACCAATAAATAATTTTTTATTAATTAATACAATTTTATAATAAATTAATTAATCAATTAAAAATACAAATAAAAAATAATAAAAAAAAAATAACTACTAATACAACGTATTTAACAATTAACAATAAATTCATTAACAATTACAAAATAATAATAAAGTAATACAACAAAAACCAATACATAAATTAAACAATGTTAGTATTTATAATTAAATAACTTCCCAACCTATTCCCCTATAAACCCACAACCCACTACTAAAAAGAAATAAAAATAATTAACATAATTAACATTTAATCAATTATTAAAATTAATTACCATTTATATTTTAATTACTCACCAATTATAAATTATTTAACAATGATTTACCAATAATATTTTAATTAATTACCATTTAATCAATTATTTCCAATTAATTACCAATTACATTTTAATTAATTACCAATTAATAATTTAAAAATTACATCAAAATAAATAGCAATAAATAAATTAACATATTTAAATATTTTTATTTAAATTACTTCCCACCCTATTCCCCTATAAACTCACAACCCGCTACAGAAAATAAATTAATATAATTAACATAATTATCAATTAACCAATTAATTAAAATTAATTACAAATTTAATTTGAATTATTTACTGATTAATAATTAATCAACAATTAATAAAAAATGTATACCAATAAATAAATTAACATATTTAAATAATTATAATTAATTTACTTCCCACCCTATTCCCCTATAAACCCACAACCCGCTACAGAAAATAAATAATATAATTAGCATAATTATCAATTATTCTATTAAATAAAATGAATTACCAATTACATTTTAATTAATTACCAATTAATAAATAATTAACAATTAATTCAAAATAAATACAAATAAATAAATTAACATATTTAATTAATTATAATTAAATTACTTCCCACCTTATTCCCCTATAAACCCACAACCCGCTACTGATTTAAATTACGCAAAAAAATTTAATTATTTAAAATAAATTATAAATTAAATATACACTTTTCACACGTATAGTAACATAAAAAACACTTTAAAAAATTGATATTAACTTACCGATAATTCGATATTTTTGTTGTCTATATTCGGTCCATTCGATATTTTGTCCATTCTATATTTTGGAATCGATATTATTGCTATTCTAGTAGATATTTTTGTAGTCTATATTCTGTCCAGTCGACATTGTGTCCATTCTATATTTTTGAATCGATATTAATGTAAATAGATAAAAAAACTCGATATTTTGACTGTACACCCTATCTTTCCATCCTTCTTCCAAATCGATTTTATATTTTACCCCCACCAGACTCGGCCCTGCTCTGATCTCGCTCTCTGCCGCAAGAAAAAGAAGGTGTCAGTGAACGCGAATCTCTTCCACATTTGAACCCAGGCTATTACACTTTGTTGCCGATGTTCCTTATAGTGAAACTACTCGTCTGTCAATGCAGTTACATGGCCGTATGCTTAAACTCCTGGCTTGCAGATATCACAAGAAGAACAACCAAACATAGTAATTCGGCTGCAGCACAGAAATTCACCTGCTGCTCTTGTCGCATAACTAGCAGCCTGAATGGTAAAAAGCAGCGATTTGGCTGTCGTTCGGTTGGTTTTAGGCATCGACCACCACACTGTAGCCCAAGGACATGGGAAGGCTGCTTATATGCTCCCTGACCGAAGACGATGCTATCACAGTTCGGCTTTGAGTAAATAAATCCGGAAGTATTCTTTTCAAGTCAAATATCACAATTTTAGTTGACTCATTTCAAGCCGAATAACTGACATAGACTCTAATCTAAGAGACAGACTCAAACTACAAATTATGGGCCCCATTACGATATCGGGCGGATTGCCTCCGCCAGGGTGGCGGTGGCCACCGCCACCCAGGCGGAGGCAATCCGCCCGACAACCACTCTCGTGTTCCCCTCCGCCTGCTTACGATGGCGGAGGGGACAGCGGCGGACGGAAAGATCGTCCGCCACTTTACCGCCGCGGTCGGCTTGCGACCGCGGCGGTAATAGATTAATATGGTGGCGGTGTCCAATGGACACCGCCAGCCATATTACAATTGCAAAAAGCAGAGGCCTTTCCTTGGCGGCAATGCCGCCAAGGAAAGGCATGCGGTGATTGCTGCGGGGGCCCCTTGCAGGGCCCCCAGGTTGGCGCCACTGTCTGGGGGCACATGGGGGGTACCTATGGTACCCCCCCACATTTGCATATGCAAAGCGGCAGGCACCGCGCGGTGCCTGCCGCTTTGCGTATGCCAATGCAAAAGAACGTTTTTTACATTGTGGCAGGCGGTGCAGAGTGCACCGCCCACCACAATGCAAACACTACAGGATGTGCCCGCCACTGTGGCGGGCACATCCTAATTCCCCCCACGGGACCCTCGCCCTTATGGCGGGCGGTCCCGTTCTACGATAGGGTGGCAGGCGGACAATGTCCGCCCGTCATCCTAATGGGGCCCTAAGTTTTCCTTGGGTAGATTGCTGGGACCAGATGACCCCTAAAGTGGTCTTCCCACCCAAGAGAACTCTAGCCTAGGTCCTCCCTGTTGACAGCCTCGTCATAGTTCGGAGTGCAGATACAGCTCCACGGGTAGAAGGCTAATGATCACACAGCATTAATTAACATATGACAATGTTCATGACCATTTGGATGACTATAACCGGAATATTGATTACGAGCACTGGAATGAGGGCGGAAAGAGCAACCCTTCCGACATCCGTATTAAGGTACTCACTTCTCCAGAGTTACTCTCAGGTAATCACAAACATCTGTGGCAAAGTCAATAGATAGTTGCAGGTATGGATCACTAGAGGCAGGTCCATGTAGAAGTATTTTTTGACAATCCATTAAACGCGAAGCATGACATTGATTACTCACTTTCTAGGTAGATTCGGCTGGGTCCCCACTGACAGAATATTCAATGGAAACATGACTAGCATCAGGTGAAGATGCAGCATAGAGACAGAGTGAAGACAAGAGCGACTTATGAACAGATTCAAGATATAATAAAACCTTTTAGTATAAATTCTAATTATAAGCAGGTGGCTGCTCATCAATAACGACAATTGTAGCCCACACGGAATATCCGTTCCATTTTTTCCTTGTATGTGTTTGGCCAAGTTGCACAGTTTCATGCTAGAGCAGCTCTTGTGCGGTTATCATTGGTGTGGTGGCACATAGCTATTAGGTTCTGCATCCATGCAAAGTCAGGACAAGCATGCAATGCCCAGCTAAACCTGCACCCTCTTAGCTGTGGGAAAACGAGGCATAACTAAGTGTTGGAATCTTCAACCTCTACGATGCACTAACAATGGGTGCCGCCATTGACCAAGCCAGAGCCCTGGTAAGCTTCCACTGACCTGCTGTGCTGATTCCTTGATTGTGTGGAACCCTTAGACTGCCAAAGAAGGCTAGAGAAGCTGATATGATCACCAAGAAAGAAGCCTTATCTTTTCCTCACCATGGACTGGAGAAGGGCTGCCCAAGAAAGAACACTTCCCATGTTGCATAATTCGAAGGGGCCAATTACAATGCTTTAAGAAACTGCTCCGACCCATTTGGGCTAAGAACCTTAGGAACATACGCCAATCCAACCGCTCTGCTGGAGCGTGGAAGCCTGTGCATATGTCCGGCAGACCAGGACAGATGAGGTGTAACACCTGAATGTTGAAGGTTTTACCAGTGAATCTGCTGAACTACTGGATCACTGGTTTAGTATTACACACCAACGTTTTCCTTTGTCTCCTTGTTTTTCACAGTTTTACGTTCATTCATGTTTAGCAGTAGCTATTAAGAAATCCTGGTGAAAGCTGTGACACAAATATAGGAGGCTGAAACATGTTGATCACTTCTTAGTGCAACAGCCTCTAATGACATCAGTTACACTACACACTATCTGTTTTTAAACCTAGCACCTGCTAGCAATAATACATTTTGTCTGGAGAACTCGTAGCTGGTTTTCAATCACTATTTTTGAGCACTGCACTCCCAATACCACACATCATGCTCTCATTTGGTTTTATGAATACCCTCTTGAAAACATCCCTGAGCTCCTCCCTTGCAGCGAGGGTGTTGTGGTCCACGTCATGACTAGGCTCCGGATGCAAGGAGGTATACCTATGATGCAGCATGACACCTCTGGTGTGTGAGGGAAATGGTCCTAAAAAGGGAATCCCCACTCCCACCCTATTTTCCTTTCAGGATAGTGGTGTCCATCCACATACTAGCCCGTCTTACTCTGGACCCATGGGCTGTTTTAGTGTTTGTTTATTCAACTTTTACCAACAGGTCTAATGGTCAATAGACTGAGATGTATTTTCTCACCATACCTAAAACTCTAACACATACTTGTAATGTTACACCTATAATCCAGTATATTTCATACAGGAAGTCATTTGTGTTGATGACATACTGTACATCAAACACATCACTTTATTTTCATACTGTGTTTTAGATATCTCATTACTCTGCATATTTATCTCTTGTCAGCTACTTTGAAACAACTTCCCCTAGTGCTCACACTGTAGCCAGTACCCCAGATTACATCACGGTACATTCTGGCTGCAACAAGTCTACCCCCTAATATCTGTCGGACAACCAAGTCTGTGACCATCTTACTTCATCTACCGTATGTCCTCATTTATACTTTCTCAGCATAATAATTTTTTAACAAATGTAGGCTCTTTGAGTCTTTAATCCTGTGAATGAAATATGGCACACGGCTCATATGCACATGTGCACATATCTGAATTGACATCATTTGTGTAAACGAAAACAGTTCTCATACGTCTCATTCTTATATAATTCACCTTTACCATTACTATGTTTTCCAGCTGCTGGATTAAAACAGACATTACCCCCACTGTCAAGACACTGGTTCAGCAGCTGGCGTTGAGCGGTCAAATCACAAAGGGAACATCAGTAGGAGTAGCAGCTGACATGGAATGGTCCATCCACGTAGGGATCATCTGTGCCTGAAGCCACCATTTATACTTTTTAGAGCTGTGTATGGCTCAAATATTAATTTCATATTGTTTAGTACTTTCTCGTATTGCTATGTTAAATTATGACTTATTGTTGACCGCGAACATGAAACAAGTCTGGTGATGGTCTTTACACTAACCCTGGGCGTAGTGGGCGTAGTGGGGCTACGCGGAGCGCCACCGATTTGAAAACAAACTCCTTGAAACTCCACGTAGCTCCGCCATGCCACCCGCCTCCCACCCGCCCTATTAACAATTTGTAAAAACTTTAAAAAATGATTTAAAAGTAAATATAAACGCCTTACCTTAGCTGCGGCGTCGTCCCCGGGCTGCCCTCTATCTCTTCATCTCGTTCTTGGTCAAAACTGCGCATGCGTGGGTGACCGAGCATGCGCAGCTTTGACAATTGACAATTTGACAATTGTTAATAGGGCAGGTAGGTGGCGGGGGCTGGCCAACTATGCTCCGCTGTGGGGTGTGCAGAGTTTTGCCTACTCCACGTTCTCCATGGAACGCGGAGTAGGCAAAACTCCGCACACTCCGTGGGCGGAGCTGAGGTCTCCGCCCACGGTTACTTTACATACTATTTTTTGTTTATTTCATCCTCTTGTTTCAGTTCCATTGAACATATAGCCTAACAAGGCTGCTCCACCATCCTCAAGTCGATGACAAGGGCTATCTCAGGGGGAAATTCTATCCTCATCCCAGCTTTAATATTGGTGGTCACCACTGCTCAAGAGAACGTGTAGTACATTGTGCAGACTACCCTGCACCCATTGTCCTATGGATTTCAGTCACTAATTGTTTCGCATTGAGAGTCATTACATCACAGATTGTACGTCAGAAGCACATTTACATTGCTATACTTTACATCTGGAGTACTTTAACTCACAAGTAAGTTGTTAGGTATATATTTATTTATATATATATCTATGTATGAGTATATACTTACACACACATATGAGTATATACTTATACACACACACACACACACACACACACGCATATATATATATATTTTTTTTTAACATGTATTCAAATAGAACTGAATGACTAGTTTAGTGATAGGATTGCTTGAAATGAAAGCATAGCACAATGCTACAGTATTCATACATTCCATTGTGTCAAAGATAAAATTTAAATGCAGTGAACAGTCTTTGTGATAAATATTTTTCATTTCGGAATACTTGTTACTAGAGAAAAAGTGACTGTAGAATTTAGCATATTTTTAAACATACAATTTTACTTATAATTTTAATTTCATTTTCAAGTTTTGGTGAGTAGGAAGGAGTAATGAATTATATTGCAATAAATTACTCTGACCCGAAGATAACAAGATCCTGAATGCATTTAAGCAACAACATTTCCTGAATAAATTGCATCTGTGATGAATTACTATTTTGTAGGCATTTATGCTGTTATTGACACAAAAATTTAATTGCAGATCATGATCTCTGTCAGGACAAACATAAAATGTATTGATACAGAAAGTATTTTCTCCATGTCAACTAATGAAGTGATGCACTTGCACTTTAAAATGGGGTCCTCTTTTATGCATGGTCATGTGGTCTTGACTGAACATGCTAAAATATTAAATAATGCTAGCATACAAGAAGGTCTACGCCCGTTATTCTGCGCCTAAGCAGAGAGAGTGTTATGAGTTCCAGTGATATATATATCTATATATATATATATTCAATGAAAAAGCCATAGGTTTCAGGGGCGTTATAGTTAGTTAGACATTTCACTCGTACAAAACCATTGAAATTCCCCCGTTATAGTTAGTTCAGCTAACTTTAACTTGCGCGCCTACAATGCACTGCTGATGACATCACATATTACATGACTCATGACATGGTCAGTGGCATCACTCATGACATGGTTAGTGACATCACTCATGACATCACTGATGACATCTCAAATATAAAAAGACATCTCAAGGTTTAAAAAGGGGCACGTCAAAAGGGGCACGTCCTGGACCACCTGTCTGTAACGCAGCGCAGTGGCTCTTAAAGGAAGCACCTGGTGGACTAGTTGGCCCCCAGGGGCCCTCAGGATTGAAGGGGAATTATTTCCCCAACTTAAAATGCGGCACAGGGCGTGTTTGCACACATCACCTTAGGCCCCGCCCCTCCCTTCACCACTGCGTAAACGTGCCCTGTGGCCATTTTAAGTTGGGAGATTAAATTCCCTTGAATCCTGAAGGTCCCTAGGGTCCAACTAGCCCACTAGGTACCTCCAGTAAGCACCACAAAAACCGCATTGCAGAGAGGTGTAAAAAGGGGAAAGGCCTGGACCACCTCTCTGCAACGCAACGCAGTGGCGCTTACTGGAAGCACCTGGTAGGCTAGTTAGCCCCCAGGGGCCCTCAGGATTGAAGGGGAATTATTTCCCAAACTTAAAACGCACCACAGGGCATGTTTGCACACGCCACATCAGGCCCCGTCCCCTCCCATCACCACTGTGTAAACACGCCCTGTGGCCGTTTTAAGTTGGGAGATTAAGTCCCCTTGAATCCTATGGGTCCCTAGGGTCCAACTAGCCCACTAGGTACCTCAAGTAAAATGCCACCAAGCTGCGTTGCAGAGAGGTATAAAAAGGGGCGTGGCCTCTGAGCACTTCTCTGCAACGCAGCTCCCTGGTGCATAATGGAGCTATCTGGTGGGCTAATTGGCCCCCAGGGACCCTCAGTATTGAAGGGGAATTAATTCCCCAACTTTCAACTCCCCAGGGGGTGCGTTTGCACAGTGGTGAACAAAGGGGGCGGGGCCTGAGGTGACATGTCTGCAAACACACCCTGTGGCATGTTTTAAGTCGGGGAATTATTCCATCTTCAATCCTGAGGGTCCCTGGGGGCCAACTAGCCCACCAGGTACCTTCAGTATGCGCAAGGGAGCTGTGTTGCAGAGAGGTGTTCAGAGGCGACGCTTTTTAAAACACTCTGCAACGCAGCTCTGTGGCACTTATTGGAGGTTCCTGGTGGGCTAGTTGGCCCCCAGGGGACCTCAGGATTGAAGAGGAATTAATTCCCCAACCTAAAACGCGCCACAGGGCATGTTTGCACACATGTCACCTCAGGCCCCGCCCCGCCCTTCACTACAGTGCAAACACGCCACATGGTGCATTTTAAGTTGGGGGATTAAGTCCCCTTGAATCCTGAGGGTCCCTTGGGTGCATTTAGCCCACTAGGTACCTCCATTAAGCACCACAGAGCTGCATTGCAGAGAGGTGTACAAAGGGGCGTAGCCTCTGAAAACCTTTCTGCAATGCAGCTCCCTGGCACATAATGGATGTTCCTGGTGGGCTAGTTGGCCCACAGGGAACCCTAGTATTCAAGGGGAATTAGTTCCCCATCTGCAAATGCGCCAGGGGGGCGCATTTGCAGAGTGCAGAAGGGAGGGGGAGGGGCCTCCAGCGCGATGCCTGTCTTTTTTTATTTTTAAGAAGGGGGGCTGTGTGGTCCCCCTTCTTTTACTTTTTTATCGGCCCTGGGGACCACACCTGCTAGGGCCTGGCCCCTTTTTTTTAAATTAAAAAATTGGAAGGGGGCCTCCCGAGGCCATAGTCGGTCCCGGGGACCCCATTCCCAAGGCATTGGCACTTTTTTAAATTTTCCTCCTCAGACCATTCATGGCCCCGGGGACCCCATCCCCTGGGGTCGGCCATTCCGTTAAAAAAAATATATATAATTTGGGAGGGGGCCGCGTGACCCCCCTCCTGGGACACTTATGGCCCCGGGGACCTCATCCCCTGGGGCCGGCCCTATCCGTTGGGGACCGAGGGGGGGTCCCCAATCCCGCCATGGTCCCGCCGGCTCCCCGCATCCTGCGGGAGCCGGCATTGCTTTTCCACATGGGGAGCTGCTAGGATGCAGCTCCCCATGTGGAAAATCAATCGTCTTTGGTTTTTCGACGAGAGAGCAGGATTTCCTCCTCTCTTTTCCAAAAACCAAAGCAGTTTGCTATGACAGGGTGGGAGCCGCAAGGCTCCCGCCCTGCCATAGCAAACAGCAGTGTCCCAGGGATGGAAACCTGGGGACACTGCAGGAGCCGGCCCTGGGGGTTGGCGGTCCCCAGGGCCCTCAAGGACTCCAGAAGGGGGCCGGGTGGCCCCCCTCCCAACATTTACAAAGCCCCGGGGTGGTGGTCCCTGGGCTTGGGGGCCTGTCACCCCCCCCCCCCCCCCCCTTTGTAATAATTAGAGCCCCAGGGAGGTAGCGGTACCCGGGGTATGTGGGAGGGTTCAAGCCCCCCACACAGGTTTTTTTATTTAAAAAAATAGAAGCCCTGGGGAGGTGGTGGCCCAAGGGGGCTGCGGGGGGCCATGAGCCCCCCACAAATATTTTCAAAAAGCCCCGGGGGTGGCAGTCTCCGGGGCTTGGGGAGGCCTTTGAGCCCCACACCCATTTATTTTAGAAGCCCCATGGGTGGTGGTCCCCGAGGCTGGGGCGGCTATGAGCCCCCACATATATTTTCTGAAAGCCCGCAGGTGGCGGTCCCTGGGGCTGGGAGGGCTATGAGACCACTGCAGATATTTTTTTAAAAGCCCCTGGGGTGGCGGTCCCTGGGGCTCGGAGGCCCCTCTGGGTCCCCCATTACAATAAAAATATTGCCCCCGGGACTTGGCCCACTTGGGGGCTAAATAGTAACGAAGCGCGGGAGCCCGCGCTTTGATTATTTTTTTTTGGCCTGGATCCGCAGATCCCCCGCAGATTTTACTGATTAAAAAAAATTATAACTTTTTTTGGGCCCTGGGGGTCCTTGTGGGACATCTAAGCAGGCCTAGGTGGGCAGGGTGTTTCTACCCTGCCCCCTTTTCTCTTTTTCTCACATTTGTTTGACTGATTTCTTGTGCATCGGTTCTACTGAGGCACAAGATGGCTGCCAACCCTTACTACTTTGGAGTGTTGACAGCCAATTAGCATGCAGCTCTTGATTGGGAGGGTGCGCGTATCCTCCGCTGCCATAGATATAGAAACTTTTTAAATTTTGATTTTCTCAGCAACTACTGAACGGATTTATTTCATTTAACAAAAAGGGATCTTTCTGAACCAAGGGCTACCTTTTTGCCTAATTTGGTGTAATTCCATTCAGCAGTTCAGGCTGTAGCCGTGTCTAAAGTTTCCTATAGGAAATTGCATCGGGAAAACACGTTTTGGGACCCCCCTTGACGAATCACCCCAAAACTTTCAAGAGCGGCCCGGAGAGGGCCAAAAGTTTTGAAAACTTTGCGAAGGTTCGTCAATCGGCACCAGGGGAATAGAATGTTGCAATTTTCTTATGGTAACCAGGTGCTAACTATAACTACCTACTGGCGACCGCCAGTAGGTAATAGATGGATATATATACATATATAGATATATGTGTGTGTGTGTGTGTATGTATATATATATATATATATATATATATATATATATATATATATATATATATATATATATATGTATATATATATATATATATATATATATATATATATATATATTCACTGAAAAACAACAGGTTAGTTGGATATTTTACTTGAACAAAACCAGAGAACTGGCTGTTATACTTAGTTCATCCAGTGACTGTGTTTCTATAAAGTTTACATCTTTTATATATATATATATATGTATATGTATATATATATATATATATATTACCTACTGGCGGTCGCCAGTAGGTATATATAGTTAGGATTTTTTCTCTATGGAACTTTTGAAAATTCTATGCCTAATAACTTTGGCGTTTGTGGACGGAATCGGCTGAAATTTTCAGGAAAATGGCACATTTTGTTTCTGAGCAGCCCCTTTTTTTTGGGGGGGTTTCGTCAAGGGGGGGCCGAGAAAAAAGGGGGGTCCCAAAACGCGTTTTTCCCATTCATTTTTCCATAGGGCGTTTGGCCTCACTTTTAGCTCGAACGGCTGAATGGATTTGCATGAAACTTGGCAAAATTGTAGGGACTGTTAGCCCGATGTGCCTTTGCTGGGTCTCAATATATGTAATATATGTGCTCCAGTGGATTTTGAGAAATTAACGTTTTAAAAAACAGATATATCTGTGACAGCGTCCCGGGTAGCGCTCCGATTCGCGAACTTTTCGCGTAACGGAGCTTTGCAAAGCGAAGCTGATTGGCTCTCCAGCGTCTGTCAACATTCTAAACAGTCCGGTGCGGCCGCCATCTTGTCTCTCGGTAGGATCGAGAGACAAGAAGAGGAGAAAAACGAAGGGCGAATTTAATGAAAGGGGGCAAGGTAGACCCTTCTTGACCCCCTAGGAATGATGTTGGGGTTATTAAAGGGTCCCGTGGGGCAAATAAAAAATTTTGATTTTTTGCGGAAGAAGCGCTTTCCGGTTCACGAACCGGGTAGCGAATCGGGACGCGAAACGGGAATTCGCCATTTTGTGTTTCGTTTTAATTAAATTACAAGATGGAGGAAAAACAATGTGAGGATACGTCTCCCGTACCCCCTTATACGCATAAGGGGGTACGGGAGACGTATCCTGACCCCCTATGTTTTCTGAGGGTGGCTGAGGATACTTGTCTTCCAGCGGCTGCGCATGAGCGTTTTTTTTTTTTTTTTCCTGCGTGATGTCTGTTAACGTTCGATTCGAAGGAAATCAGGAAGTGTTGACCGCCATTTTGACACTGCGAGTAAATATATTGTTAAAAATAATTGTTATAAATTAATTCGTATTGATAAACATTGTCTGCGCCATCTTGCTTTTTTTCCAATGCCACACTTTTGTCGTGCACGGCAGCCATTTTAGATGCCTTGACCAGACCCACTCTCTGCACGCCGCCGATCCTCAGCATGGCTCCCCACCCTCGCAAGCATCTCCCCCATGCACTGGTCACCCCCGCTCTCTGTCTTATGCATGGGCCATAAACCTCCCCCCATCTGCGCTGCTCTTCCCTGAGAATCACACCCTGTGCCCGCCCGTTCACCCTATTCACTACCGCACCCTCTGACATTCCTCTTCCTTTGTGTCTGATTGTCCAGGCCGGTCCCAGGCTATCACGTAGCCCTGCGGATGTAGTTTATGGCCTCAACTGTAAAGAATCACCCCTCTTCAAAGGAGTTACAGTAGTCAAGGCCCCCACCCGATGAGATCCGTCACACCACACGCGTTCCTACTATCTGATAACCATCCTGTATTGTGATTGGGGAGGGGATTCTCACTGTGAGGGTGTGTGGGACCGACCCTGAAGCGGAAGATTCCAGGGATGCCTCTTTGTACATCAAAGTTTTTACAATTATGTGTCACATTAAAAATATATGCGAACACAACAGGTGATGGACCGAATGTGGATCAATGTCACACACTCAACCCAGCCCAAAGATCTGGGCCCAGATCCATCGTTATTTTGCACTCCACACCACCCTGGGTTAGACAATGGCGATATGCAAATCAGCTCTGACGCTGTGCCCGATGGGAACAGTCCAGTCCGAACTACAAAAGCCATGTCCTTCCCAGAACGGAATCAAGAATCCGAGGACTGGACCAGTTTCGAGGTAACACCTCTCATCAGCCCGGCTAGCTTGACTCCAGTGGTGTGGAGTGCCTGGGACCCACGTCTGGGCATCCCCAGCGCACTTAGGGCGGAATATGCAAACACAACAGGTGATGGACCGAATGTGGATCAATGTCACACACTCAACCCAGTCCAAAGATCTGGGCCCAAATCCATCGTTATTTTGCACTCCACACCACCCTGGGTTAGACAATGGCGATATGCAAATCAGCTCTGACCCTGTGCCCCATGGGAACAGTCCAGTCCGAACTACAAAAGCCATGTCCTTCCCAGAACGGAATCAAGCATCCGAGGACCGGACCGGTTTTGAGGTAACACCTCTCATCAGCCCGGCTAGCTTGACTCCAGTGGTGTGGAGTGCCTGGGACCCACGTCTGGGCATCCCCAGCGCACTTAGGGCGGAATATGCAAACACAACAGGTGATGGACCGAATGTGGATCAATGTCACACACTCAACCCAGTCCAAAGATCTGGGCCCAAATCCATCGTTATTTTGCACTCCACACCACCCTGGGTTAGACAATGGCGATATGCAAATCAGCTCTGACCCTGTGCCCCATGGGAACAGTCCAGTCCGAACTACAAAAGCCATGTCCTTCCCAGAACGGAATCAAGCATCCGAGGACCGGACCGGTTTCAAGGTAACACCTCTCATCAGCCCGGCTAGCTTGACTCCAGTGGTGTGGAGTGCCTGGGACCCACGTCTGGGCATCCCCAGCGCACTTAGGGCGGAATATGCAAACACAACAGGTGATGGACCGAATGTGGATCAATGTCACACACTCAACCCAGTCCAAAGATCTGGGCCCAAATCCATCGTTATTTTGCACTCCACACCACCCTGGGTTAGACAATGGCGATATGCAAATCAGCTCTGACCCTGTGCCCCATGGGAACAGTCCAGTCCGAACTACAAAAGCCATGTCCTTCCCAGAACGGAATCAAGCATCCGAGGACCGGACCGATTTAGAGGTAACACCTCTCATCAGCCTGGCTAGCTTGACTCCAGTGGTGTGGAGTGCCTGGGACCCACGTCTGGGCATCCCCAGCGCACATAGGGCGGAATATGCAAACACAACAGGTGATGGACCGAATGTGGATCAATGTCACACACTCAACCCAGTCCAAAGATCTGGGCCCAAATCCATCGTTATTTTGCACTCCACACCACCCTGGGTTAGACAATGGCGATATGCAAATCAGCTCTGACCCTGTGCCCCATGGGAACAGTCCAGTCCGAACTACAAAAGCCATGTCCTTCCCAGAATGGAATCAAGCATCCGAGGACCGGACCGGTTTCGAGGTAACACCTCTCATCGGCCCGGCTAGCTTGACTCCAGTGGTGTGGAGTGCCTGGGACCCACGTCTGGGCATCCCCAGCGCACTTAGGGCGGAATATGCAAACACAACAGGTGATGGACCGAATGTGGATCAATGTCACACACTCAACCCAGTCCAAAGATCTGGGCCCAAATCCATCGTTATTTTGCACTCCACACCACCCTGGGTTAGACAATGGCGATATGCAAATCAGCTCTGACCCTGTGCCCCATGGGAACAGTCCAGTCCGAACTACAAAAGCCATGTCCTTCCCAGAACGGAATCAAGCATTCGAGGACCGGACCGGTTTCGAGATAACACCTCTCATCAGCCCGGCTAGCTTGACTCCAGTGGTGTGGAGTGCCTGGGACCCACGTCTGGGCATCCCCAGCGCACTTAGGGCGGAATATGCAAACACAACAGGTGATGGACCGAATGTGGATCAATGTCACACACTCAACCCAGTCCAAAGATCTGGGCTCAAATCCATCGTTATTTTGCACTCCACACCACCCTGGGTTAGACAATGGCGATATGCAAATCAGCTCTGACCCTGTGCCCGATGGGAACAGTCCAGTCCGAACTACAAAAGCCATGTCCTTCCCAGAACGGAATCAAGCATCCGAGGACTGGACCGGTTTCGAGGTGACACCTCTCATCAGCCCGGCTAGCTTGACTCCAGTGGTGTGGAGTACCTGGGACCCACGTCTGGGCATCCCCAGCGCACTTAGGGCAGAATATGCAAACACAACAGGTGATGGACCGAATGTGGATCAATGTCACACACTCAACCCAGTCCAAAGATCTGGGCCCAAATCCATCGTTATTTTGCACTCCACACCACCCTGGGTTAGACAATGGCGATATGCAAATCAGCTCTGACCCTGTGCCCCATGGGAACAGTCCAGTCCGAACTACTAAAGCCTTGTCCTTCCCAGAACGGAATCAAGCATCCGAGGACCGGACCGGTTTCGAGGTAACACCTCTCATCAGCCCGGCTAGCTTGACTCCAGTGGTGTGGAGTGCCTGGGACCCACGTCTGGGCATCCCCAGCGCACTTAGGGTGGAATATGCAAACACAACAGGTGATGGACCGAATGTGGATCAATGTCACACACTCAACCTTTTGTAGTTCGGACTGGACTGTTCCCATGGGGCACAGGGTCAGAGCTGATTTGCATATCGCCATTGTCTAACCCAGGGTGGTGTGGAGTGCAAAAAAACGATGGATTTGGGCCCAGATCTTTTGACTGGGATGAATGTGTGACATTGATCTACATTCGGTCCATCACCTGTTTTGTTTGCAAATACCGCCATAAGTGCGCTGGGGATGCTCAGACGTGGGTCCCAGGCTCTCCACACCACTGGAGTCCAGCTAGCCGGGCTGATGAGAGGTGTTACCTCGAAACCGGTCCGGTCCTCGGATGCTTTATTCCGTTCTGGGAAGGACATGGCTTTTGTAGTTCGGACTGGACTGTTCCCATGGGGCACAGGGTCAGAGCTGATTTGCATATCGCCATTGTCTAACCCAGGGTGGTGTGGAGTGCAAAAAAACGATGGATTTGGGCCCAGATCTTTTGACTGGGATGAATGTGTGACATTGATCTACATTCGGTCCATCACCTGTTTTGTTTCCAAATACTGCCATAAGTGCGCTGGGGATGCTCAGACGTGGGTCCCAGGCACTCCACACCACTGGAGTCAAGCTAGCCGGGCTGATGAGAGGTGTTACCTCGAAACCGGTCCGGTCCTCGGATGCTTGATTCCGTTCTGGGAAGGACATGGCTTTTGTAGTTCGGACTGGACTGTTCCCATGGGGCACAGGGTCAGAGCTGATTTGCATATCGCCATTGTCTAACCCAGGGTGGTGTGGAGTGCAAAAAAACGATGGATTTGGGCCCAGATCTTTTGACTGGGATGAATGTGTGACATTGATCTACATTCGGTCCATCACCTGTTTTGTTTGCAAATACCGCCATAAGTGCGCTGGGGATGCTCAGACGTGGGTCCCAGGCACTCCACACCACTGGAGTCAAGCTAGCCGGGCTGATGAGAGGTGTTACCTCGAAACCGGTCCGGTCCTCAGATGCTTGATTCCGTTCTGGGTAGGACATGGCTTTTGTAGTTCGGACTGGACTGTTCCCATGGGGCACAGGGTCAGAGCTGATTTGCATATCGCCATTGTTTAACTCAGGGTTGTGTGGAGTGCAAAAAAACGATGGATTTGGGCCCAGATCTTTTGACTGGGATGAATGTGTGACATTGATCTACATTCGGTCCATCACCTGTTTTGTTTGCAAATACCGCCATAAGTGCGCTGGGGATGCTCAGACGTGGGTCCCAGGCACTCCACACCACTGGAGTCAAGCTAGCCGGGCTGATGAGAGGTGTTACCTCGAAACCGGTCCGGTCCTCGGATGCTTGATTCCGTTCTGGGAAGGACATGGCTTTTGTAGTTCGGACTGGACTGTTCCCATGGGGCACAGGGACAGAGCTGATTTGCATATCGCCATTGTCTAACCCAGGGTGGTGTGGAGTGCAAAAAAACGATGGATTTGGGCCCAGATCTTTTGACTGGGATGAATGTGTGACATTGATCTACTTTCGGTCCATCACCTGTTTTGTTTGCAAATACCGCCATAAGTGCACTGGGGATGCTCAGACGTGGGTCCCAGGCACTCCACACCACTGGAGTCAAGCTAGCCTGGCTGATGAGAGGTGTTACCTCGAAACCGGTCCGGTCCTCGGATGCTTGATTCCGTTCTAGGAAGGACATGGCTTTTGTAGTTCGGACTGGACTGTTCCCATGGGGCACAGGGTCAGAGCTGATTTGCATATCGCCATTGTCTAACCCAGGGTGGTGTGGAGTGCAAAAAAACGATGGATTTGGGCCCAGATCTTTTGACTGGGATGAATTTGTGACATTGATCTACATTCGGTCCATCACCTGTTTTGTTTGCAAATACCGCCATAAGTGCGCTGGGGATGCTCAGACGTGGGTCCCAGGCACTCCACACCACTGGAGTCAAGCTAGCCGGGCTGATGAGAGGTGTTACCTCAAAACCGGTCCGGTCCTCGGATGCTTGATTCCGTTCTGGGAAGGACATGGCTTTTGTAGTTCGGACTGGACTGTTCCCATGGGGCACAGGGTCAGAGCTGATTTGCATATCGCCATTGTCTAACCCAGGGTGGTGTGGAGTGCAAAAAAACGATGGATTTGGTTCCAGATCTTTTGACTGGGATGAATGTGTGACATTGATCTACATTCGGTCCATCACCTGTTTTGTTTGCAAATACCGCCATAAGTGCGCTGGGGATGCTCAGACGTGGGTCCCAGGCACTCCACACCACTGGAGTCAAGCTAGCCGGGCTGATGAGAGGTGTTACCTCGAAACCGGTCCGGTCCTCGGATGCTTGATTCCGTTCTGGGAAGGACATGGCTTTTGTAGTTCGGACTGGACTGTTCCCATGGGGCACAGGGTCAGAGCTGATTTGCATATCGCCATTGTCTAACCCAGGGTGGTGTGGAGTGCAAAAAAACGATGGATTTGGGCCCAGATCTTTTGACTGGGATGAATGTGTGACATTGATCGACCATCGCTCCATCACCTGTTTTGTTTGCAAATACCGCCATAAGTGCGCTGGGGATGCTCAGACGTGGGTCCCAGGCACTCCACACCACTGGAGTCAAGCTAGCCGGGCTGATGAGAGGTGTTACCTCGAAACCGGTCCGGTCCTCGGATGCTTGATTCCGTTCTGGGAAGGACATGGCTTTTGTAGTTTGGACTGGACTGTTCCCATGGGGCACAGGATCAGAGCTGATTTGCATATCGCCATTGTCTAACCCAGGGTGGTGTGGAGTGCAAAAAAACGATGGATTTGGGCCCGGATCTTTTGACTGGGATGAATGTGTGACATTGATCTACATTCGGTCCATCACCTGTTTTGTTTGCAAATACCGCCATAAGTGCGCTGGGGATGCTCAGACGTGGGTCCCAGGCACTCCACACCACTGGAGTCAAGCTAGCCGGGATGATGAGAGGTGTTACCTCGAAACCGGTTCGGTCCTCGGATGCTTGATTCCGTTCTGGGAAGGACATGGCTTTTGTAGTTCGGACTGGACTGTTCCCATGGGACACAGGGACAGAACTGATTTGCATATCGCCATTGTCTAACCCAGGGTGGTGTGGAGTGCAAAAAAAGATGGATTTGGGCCCAGATCTTTTGACTGGGATGAATGTGTGACATTGATCTACATTCGGTCCATCACCTGTTTTGTTTGCAAATACCGCCATAAGTGCGCTGGGGATGCTCAGACGTGGGTCCCAGGCACTCCACACCACTGGAGTCAAGCTAGCCGGGCTGATGAGAGGTGTTACCTCGAAACCGGTCCGGTCCTCGGATGCTTGATTCCGTTCTGGGAAGGACATGGCTTTTGTAGTTCGGACTGGACTGTTCCCATGGGGCACAGGGTCAGAGCTGATTTGCATATCGCCATTGTCTAACCCAGGGTGGTGTGGAGTGCAAAAAAACGATGGATTTGGGCCCAGATCTTTTGACTGGGATGAATGTGTGACATTGATCTACATTTGGTCCATCACCTGTTTTGTTTGCAAATACCGCCATAAGTGCGCTGGGGATGCTCAGACGTGGGTCCCAGGCACTCCACACCACTGGAGTCAAGCTAGCCGGGCTGATGAGAGGTGTTACCTCGAAACCGGTCCGGTCCTCGGATGCTTGATTCCGTTCTGGGAAGGACATGGCTTTTGTAGTTCGGACTGGACTGTTCCCATGGGGCACAGGGTCAGAGCTGATTTGCATATCGCCATTGTCTAACCCAGGTTGGTGTGGAGTGCAAAAAAACGATGGATTTGGGCCCAGATCTTTTGACTGGGATGAATGTGTGACATTGATCTACATTCGGTCCATCACCTGTTTTGTTTGCAAATACCGCCATAAGTGCGCTGGGGATGCTCAGACGTGGGTCCCAGGCACTCCACACCACTGGAGTCAAGCTAGCCGGGCTGATGAGAGGTGTTACCTCGAAACCGGTCCGGTCCTCGGATGCTTGATTCCGTTCTGGGAAGGACATGGCTTTTGTAGTTCGGACTGGACTGATCCCATGGGGCACAGGGTCAGAGCTGATTTGCATATCGCCATTGTTTAACTCAGGGTTGTGTGGAGTGCAAAAAAACGATGGATTTGGGCCCAGATCTTTTGACTGGGATGAATGTGTGACATTGATCTACATTCGGTCCATCACCTGTTTTGTTTGCAAATACCGCCATAAGTGCGCTGGGGATGCTCAGACGTGGGTCCCAGGCACTCCACACCACTGGAGTCAAGCTAGCCGGGCTGATGAGAGGTGTTACCTCGAAACCGGTCCGGTCCTCGGATGCTTGATTCCGTTCTGGGAAGGACATGGCTTTTGTAGTTCGGACTGGACTGTTCCCATGGGGCACAGGGACAGAGCTGATTTGCATATCGCCATTGTCTAACCCAGGGTGGTGTGGAGTGCAAAAAAACGATGGATTTGGGCCCAGATCTTTTGACTGGGATGAATGTGTGACATTGATCTACATTCGGTCCATCACCTGTTTTGTTTGCAAATACCGCCATAAGTGCGCTGGGGATGCTCAGACGTGGGTCCCAGGCACTCCACACCACTGGAGTCAAGCTAGCCGGGCTGATGAGAGGTGCTACCTCGAAACCGGTCCGGTCCTCGGATGCTTGATTCCGTTCTAGGAAGGACATGGCTTTTGTAGTTCGGACTGGACTGTTCCCATGGGGCACAGGGTCAGAGCTGATTTGCATATCGCCATTGTCTAACCCAGGGTGGTGTGGAGTGCAAAAAAACGATGGATTTGGGCCCAGATCTTTTGACTGGGATGAATGTGTGACATTGATCTACATTCGGTCCATCACCTGTTTTGTTTGCAAATACCGCCATAAGTGCGCTGGGGATGCTCAGACGTGGGTCCCAGGCACTCCACACCACTGGAGTCAAGCTAGCCGGGCTGATGAGAGGTGTTACCTCGAAACCGGTCCGGTCCTCGGATGCTTGATTCCGTTCTGGGAAGGACATGGCTTTTGTAGTTCGGACTGGACTGTTCCCATGGGGCACAGGGTCAGAGCTGATTTGCATATCGCCATTGTCTAACCCAGGGTGGTGTGGAGTGCAAAAAAACGATGGATTTGGGCCCAGATCTTTTGACTGGGATGAATGTGTGACATTGATCTACATTCGGTCCATCACCTGTTTTGTTTGCAAATACCGCCATAAGTGCGCTGGGGATGCTCAGACGTGGGTCCCAGGCACTCCACACCACTGGAGTCAAGCTAGCCGGGCTGATGAGAGGTGTTACCTCGAAACCGGTCCAGTCCTCGGATGCTTGATTCCGTTCTGGGAAGGACATGGCTTTTGTAGTTTGGACTGGACTGTTCCCATGGGGCACAGGGTCAGAGCTGATTTGCATATCGCCATTGTCTAACCCAGGGTGGTGTGGAGTGCAAAAAAACGATGGATTTGGGCCCAGATCTTTTGACTGGGATGAATGTGTGACATTGATCTACATTCGGTCCATCACCTGTTTTGTTTGCAAATACCGCCATAAGTGCGCTGGGGATGCTCAGACGTGGGTCCCAGGCACTCCACACCACTGGAGTCAAGCTAGCCGGGCTGATGAGAGGTGTTACCTCGAAACCGGTCTGGTCCTCGGATGCTTGATTCCGTTCTGGGAAGGACATGGCTTTTGTAGTTCGGACTGGACTGTTCCCATGGGGCACAGGGTCAGAGCTGATTTGCATATCGCCATTGTCTAACCCAGGGTGGTGTGGAGTGCAAAAAAACGATGGATTTGGGCCCAGATCTTTTGACTGGGATGAATGTGTGACATTGATCTACATTTGGTCCATCACCTGTTTTGTTTGCAAATACCGCCATAAGTGCGCTGGGGATGCTCAGACGTGGGTCCCAGGCACTCCACACCACTGGAGTCAAGCTAGCCGGGCTGATGAGAGGTGTTACCTCGAAACCGGTCCGGTCCTCGGATGCTTGATTCCGTTCTGGGAAGGACATGGCTTTTGTAGTTCGGACTGGACTGTTCCCATGGGGCACAGGGTCAGAGCTGATTTGCATATCGCCATTGTCTAACCCAGGTTGGTGTGGAGTGCAAAAAAACGATGGATTTGGGCCCAGATCTTTTGACTGGGATGAATGTGTGACATTGATCTACATTCGGTCCATCACCTGTTTTGTTTGCAAATACCGCCATAAGTGCGCTGGGGATGCTCAGACGTGGGTCCCAGGCACTCCACACCACTGGAGTCAAGCTAGCCGGGCTGATGAGAGGTGTTACCTCGAAACCGGTCCGGTCCTCGGATGCTTGATTCCGTTCTGGGAAGGACATGGCTTTTGTAGTTCGGACTGGACTGTTCCCATGGGGCACAGGGACAGAGCTGATTTGCATATCGCCATTGTCTAACCCAGGGTGGTGTGGAGTGCAAAAAAACGATGGATTTGGGCCCAGATCTTTTGACTGGGATGAATGTGTGACATTGATCTACATTCGGTCCATCACCTGTTTTGTTTGCAAATACCGCCATAAGTGCGCTGGGGATGCTCAGACGTGGGTCCCAGGCACTCCACACCACTGGAGTCAAGCTAGCCGGGCTGATGAGAGGTGTTACCTCGAAACCGGTCCGGTCCTCGGATGCTTGATTCCGTTCTAGGAAGGACATGGCTTTTGTAGTTCGGACTGGACTGTTCCCATGGGGCACAGGGTCAGAGCTGATTTGCATATCGCCATTGTCTAACCCAGGGTGGTGTGGAGTGCAAAAAAACGATGGATTTGGGCCCAGATCTTTTGACTGGGATGAATGTGTGACATTGATCTACATTCGGTCCATCACCTGTTTTGTTTGCAAATACCGCCATAAGTGCGCTGGGGATGCTCAGACGTGGGTCCCAGGCACTCCACACCACTGGAGTCAAGCTAGCCGGGCTGATGAGAGGTGTTACCTCGAAACCGGTCCGGTCCTCGGATGCTTGATTCCGTTCTGGGAAGGACATGGCTTTTGTAGTTCGGACTGGACTGTTCCCATGGGGCACAGGGTCAGAGCTGATTTGCATATCGCCATTGTCTAACCCAGGGTGGTGTGGAGTGCAAAAAAACGATGGATTTGGGCCCAGATCTTTTGACTGGGATGAATGTGTGACATTGATCTACATTCGGTCCATCACCTGTTTTTTTTGCAAATACCGCCATAAGTGCGCTGGGGATGCTCAGACGTGGGTCCCAGGCACTCCACACCACTGGAGTCAAGCTAGCCGGGCTGATGAGAGGTGTTACCTCGAAACCGGTCCGGTCCTCGGATGCTTGATTCCGTTCTGGGAAGGACATGGCTTTTGTAGTTCGGACTGGACTGTTCCCATGGGGCACAGGGTCAGAGCTGATTTGCATATCGCCATTGTCTAACCCAGGGTGGTGTGGAGTGCAAAAAAACGATGGATTTGGGCGCAGATCTTTTGACTGGGATGAATGTGTGACATTGATCGACGTTCGCTCCATCACCTGTTTTGTTTGCAAATACCGCCATAAGTGCGCTGGGGATGCTCAGACGTTGGGTCCCAGGCACTCCACACCACTGGAGTCAAGCTAGCCGGGCTGATGAGAGGTGTTACCTCGAAACCGGTCCGGTCCTCGGATGCTTGATTCCGTTCTGGGAAGGACATGGCTTTTGTAGTTTGGACTGGACTGTTCCCATGGGGCACAGGATCAGAGCTGATTTGCATATCGCCATTGTCTAACCCAGGGTGGTGTGGAGTGCAAAAAAACGATGGATTTGGGCCCAGATCTTTTGACTGGGATGAATGTGTGACATTGATCTACATTCGGTCCATCACCTGTTTTGTTTGCAAATACCGCCATAAGTGCGCTGGGGATGCTCAGACGTGGGTCCCAGGCACTCCACACCACTGGAGTCAAGCTAGCCGGGCTGATGAGAGGTGTTACCTCGAAACCGGTCTGGTCCTCGGATGCTTGATTCCGTTCTGGGAAGGACATGGCTTTTGTAGTTCGGACTGGACTGTTCCCATGGGGCACAGGGTCAGAGCTGATTTGCATATCGCCATTGTCTAACCCAGGGTGGTGTGGAGTGCAAAAAAACGATGGATTTGGGCCCAGATCTTTTGACTGGGATGAATGTGTGACATTGATCTACATTCGGTCCATCACCTGTTTTGTTTGCAAATACCGCCATAAGTGCGCTGGGGATGCTCAGACGTGGGTCCCAGGCACTCCACACCACTGGAGTCAAGCTAGCCGGGCTGATGAGAGGTGTTACCTCGAAACCGGTCCGGTCCTCGGATGCTTGATTCCGTTCTGGGAAGGACATGGCTTTTGTAGTTCGGACTGGACTGTTCCCATGGGGCACAGGGTCAGAGCTGATTTGCATATCGCCATTGTTTAACTCAGGGTTGTGTGGAGTGCAAAAAAACGATGGATTTGGGCCCAGATCTTTTGACTGGGATGAATGTGTGACATTGATCTACATTCGGTCCATCACCTGTTTTGTTTGCAAATACCGCCATAAGTGCGCTGGGGATGCTCAGACGTGGGTCCCAGGCACTCCACACCACTGGAGTCAAGCTAGCCGGGCTGATGAGAGGTGTTACCTCGAAACCTGTCCGGTCCTCGGATGCTTGATTCCGTTCTGGGAAGGACATGGCTTTTGTAGTTCGGACTGGACTGTTCCCATGGGGCACAGGGTCAGAGCTGATTTGCATATCGCCATTGTCTAACCCAGGGTGGTGTGGAGTGCAAAAAAACGATGGATTTGGGCCCAGATCTTTTGACTGGGATGAATGTGTGACATTGATCTACATTCGGTCCATCACCTGTTTTGTTTGCAAATACCGCCATAAGTGCGCTGGGGATGCTCAGACGTGGGTCCCAGGCACTCCACACCACTGGAGTCAAGCTAGCCGGGCTGATGAGAGGTGTTACCTCGAAACCGGTCCGGTCCTCGGATGCTTGATTCCGTTCTGGGAAGGACATGGCTTTTGTAGTTCGGACTGGACTGTTCCCATGGGGCACAGGGTCAGAGCTGATTTGCATATCGCCATTGTCTAACCCAGGGTGGTGTGGAGTGCAAAAAAACGATGGATTTGGGCCCAGATCTTTTGACTGGGATGAATGTGTGACATTGATCGACATTCGGTCCATCACCTGTTTTGTTTGCAAATACCGCCAAAAGTGCGCTGGGGATGCTCAGACGTGGGTCCCAGGCACTCCACACCACTGGAGTCAAGCTAGCCGGGCTGATGAGAGGTGTTACCTCGAAACCGGTCCGGTCCTCGGATGCTTGATTCCGTTCTGGGAAGGACATGGCTTTTGTAGTTTGGACTGGACTGTTCCCATGGGGCACAGGATCAGAGCTGATTTGCATATCGCCATTGTCTAACCCAGGGTGGTGTGGAGTGCAAAAAAACGATGGATTTGGGCCCAGATCTTTTGACTGGGATGAATGTGTGACATTGATCTACATTCGGTCCATCACCTGTTTTGTTTGGAAATACCGCCATAAGTGCGCTGGGGATGCTCAGACGTGGGTCCCAGGCACTCCACACCACTGGAGTCAAGCTAGCCGGGCTGATGAGAGGTGTTACCTCAAAACCGGTCCGGTCCTCGGATGCTTGATTCCGTTCTGGGAAGGACATGGCTTTTGTAGTTCGGACTGGACTGTTCCCATGGGGCACAGGGTCAGAGCTGATTTGCATATCGCCATTGTCTAACCCAGGGTGGTGTGGAGTGCAAAAAAACGATGGATTTGGGCCCAGATCTTTTGACTGGGATGAATGTGTGACATTGATCCACATTCGGTCCATCACCTGTTTTGTTTGCAAATACCGCCATAAGTGCGCTGGGGATGCTCAGACGTGGGTCCCAGGCACTCCACTCCACTGGAGTCAAGCTAGCCGGGCTGATGAGAGGTGTTACCTCGAAACCGGTCTGGTCCTCGGAT
Source organism: Lissotriton vulgaris (assembly GCF_964263255.1). Lineage (NCBI taxonomy): Eukaryota > Metazoa > Chordata > Amphibia > Caudata > Salamandridae > Lissotriton > Lissotriton vulgaris. Next base: position 1,255,584,396 of record NC_141696.1, read on the forward strand.
GCTTGATTCCGTTCTGGGAAGGACATGGCTTTTGTAGTTCGGACTGGACTGTTCCCATGGGGCACAGGGTCAGAGCTGATTTGCATATCGCCATTGTCTAACCCAGGGTGGTGTGGAGTGCAAAAAAACGATGGATTTGGGCCCAGATCTTTTGACTGGGATGAATGTGTGACATTGATCTACATTCGGTCCATCACCTGTTTTGTTTGCAAATACCGCCATAAGTGCGCTGGGGATGCTCAGACGTGGGTCCCAGGCACTCCACACCACTGGAGTCAAGCTAGCCGGGCTGATGAGAGGTGTTACCTCGAAACCGGTCCGGTCCTCGGATGCTTGATTCCGTTCTGGGAAGGACATGGCTTTTGTAGTTCGGACTGGACTGTTCCCATGGGGCACAGGGTCAGAGCTGATTTGCATATCGCCATTGTCTAACCCAGGGTGGTGTGGAGTGCAAAAAAACGATGGATTTGGGCCCAGATCTTTTGACTGGGATGAATGTGTGACATTGATCTACATTCGGTCCATCACCTGTTTTGTTTGTGATTAAAAATATATAGCACTCCAACAAAGTAGTAGGATTATAAAACTTTAATAACTTATAAATATATACAACGCAACAAAAACAGTAAACACGTTAAAAAATTTTTTTTAAAACAGAAGCAACAATGGTCATTAGCTGTCTTTTGTGCGAATAGTCCCAAGGCAGCACAACGTGCTGAGTTCTGGACGGCACCCAGGTGATGTCACCTGGGTGCCGCACTGGTTTTGGTATCCTACAATGCTGCTCCGAAAAACGGCGTGGGGCGCCCCGGGGGGGGGAGGCGGCGTGAACGGCCCTCCCCAGGTGGAGGCTCGTCTGTTGTAGTGGGGCGCCCCTTTAGCGTTTCACTTGCCATTCAGCGGTTTTCCGCCCGCTTTTGCTGCACTGTGCCTCGTCAGTAGCGGTCTGTTGTGCGAATAGTCCCAAGGCAGCAGAACGCGCTGAGATCTGGATGGCACCCAGGTGATGTCCAGTAATTTGCCGCACTGGTTTTGGTATCCTACAATGCTGCTCCGAAAAACGGCGTGGGGCGCCCCGGGGGGCGGGGGGGGAGGCGGCGTGAACGGGCCTCCCCAGGTGGAGGCTCGTCTGCTGTAGTGGGGCGCCCCTTTACCGTTTCAGTTGCCATTCCACCCGCTTTTGCTACACTGTGCCTCATCCGCCATTCAGCTGTTTATCGCCCAATCTTGCGGCTACAGCGTCTCTCTCACCATGTAGTTGAGTTGCGCCCACTCTTGCGGTGCAGCGATAGGCGGCTGCCACAGGACTCTTAAAATTGCGGCCGGCTCTTCAGATTTGGGCCTGGTCCACTAAAATGGCCCTGAGACACCTTGGAACTCGAACGCTTGTCTGCTAGGGCTTGGGCGTCCCCTCAGCCTTGAAGATTCTACAAAAGTCTTGGGGGCCCTCGATTCCCGCAGGCTTCCGGTGGGGAGCGGCTGCCATGATTGTTTGCGGAATGGCCACGACGGAGCTACGAGATGGTGGTGCTCTCATGCTGACGCCAGCTTCAGTCTGAAACATCCAGAAACACTGTAGACTATCAATTCGATGAGTTCCGGTGGAGCCCCAACGTGACCCGGTAGGGAAGAACTTGCCCTCCCCTTTTTTGAGTGATGGTTCTTGTTGCCTGTCCCCTCTGATGTCATCTAACGGAACCTTTTTTGATTGCCGAGTGAGAAAAAAAAAGGTGGGTCTTTCATCGTTTGGGAAAAAAAATGTTTTAATCCAATGAAAAGTGTTATTTTTAGGTCATATGATCAAGCCTTCCATCATTAGGAAACCAAAAGTAAAATGAACCAATGAAAAGTTTTATAAACAAGTCACATGACCTGTTATGCGGCTTTGGGGTATAAAAAACGTACAAAATCCGTTGGCCCATGAGGCGGCGTCAGTAGCGGACCGATGTGCGAATAGGCCGAAGGCAGCACAACGCGCCGAGATCCGGATGGCACCGAGTTGGTGTCCAGCAAGTTGCACTGGTGTGGCCATCCTACAATGCTGCGCCGAAAGACGGCGAAGGGGTGCCCGGGGGGAGGCGGCGCGAACGGCCCTCTTCCGCCTCCCCAGGTGAAGGCACCTCATCTGCTGTGCGGCGCCCCTTAGCGTTTCACACGCCGTCCAGCCGAGTTGCGCCCGCACTTGCTGCTACAGTAGGCCGAAGGCAGCACAACGTGCCGAGATCCGGATGGCACCGAGGTGGTGACCAGCAAGTTGCCGCACTGGTGTGGCCATCCTACAATGCTGCGCCGAAAGACGGCGTGTCCAGCTGAGTTTCTCCCGCTCTTGCGGTACAGTGACTCGAACGCGCCGAGATCCGGATGGCACCGAGGTGATGTCCAGCAAGTTGCTGCACTGGTGTGGCCATCCTACAATGCTGCGCCGAAAGACGGCGTGTCCAGCTGAGTTTCTCCCGCTCTTGCGGTTCAGTGACTCGAACACGCCGAGATCCGGATGGCACCAAGGTGGTGTCCAGCACCTTGCCGCACTGGTGTGGCCATCCTACAATGCTGCGCCGAAAGACGGCGTGGGGTGCCCGGGGGGGGGAGAGGCGGCGTAAACGGACCTCTTCCGCCTCCCCAGGTGAAGGCATCTCATCTGCAGTTTGATTTGGTGGATAATCCCCGACCTGCCAGTACATCCACCAATGAAGTGGCAGTGACAGAACCAGAGGCAAGGGAAACGGTTCTAAATCTTCAGAAGAACTTTGGACAAATGAAAATGACATGTTTAACTTGCGGCAAATTAATTTCATGTGGAGAGAGGAGTGTTATTCTAATCAATAGAGCTTATGAACATCATCATAGTCGCTGGTTGATGGAGACATTTTGACTATATCCTGGACCTGTCCGGCCTCGCCCAAAATGGCGGCGGTATAAATGGGACTCGTAACTCCTTGTTGTGTACTGGTTGCCCAACCTTGATATCACGAGATACGTATGCAGTTTTGAATCACATGGCGGGCGGGGACGAGTACTGATTGATCATTTGGACATCCCTATTGACATTAAGTTCTGATGTGTTATTGATTACTGTACTATTGAAAGTTCGATTTTACGTCACCCATAGTACTTGCCCGCAAATGTATATCTAGATAATTTTATTGTAACTGGCCCTGTCGTACTTTAATTATAAAATGTACGTCCACCGATTCCGCAAATGTTAGACACCTTAGTTCTTGCAACCTAATGGGCTGCCCGTTACGTTGTTCTACAGTGTAAATGTCCCCTCATCATATACGATTCCAGTTTGCTCCGTGGCCGGCCCACGTGGTTATAGGCCCGTATTTGTATACTGACATTTTCACAATAAAGGTTTTTAAAACAAAACATGGTAGTAGTACTTACATTGGAAAAGTTTTGAATAATAGCCACTGTTTTCGAATCAGTAAAAGGCAAGTGAAATAAAGCAGTCCAATTACATGACGGTTAAAAGGTATAATACGCAGGAACGCGGTAAAGATAAATGGTCAAGGGCTGTTGTGTTTTCTACTCCTGCAACATAAAGTGATCGATAAGAATCTGATATTCAGGCCTATCGGCGACTAAGACAGCAGGCCGGGCCTCTTTTGCTCAACGGCTCACTCATGGGACGAAGAAACGCCCTTTTTCTCGAAAAAGGAATATTTTACTTGCAGGACAGTTGTAAAGTTCCCGGGAAAATACATTAGCCTGGAACATTATAACATATATGTTTAAGAAAAAAAAGTGTTCGAAAGCAATGAAAAGCGTTATTATGACCAAGCTTTTCATCATTAGAATAACAAAAGTAAAATTAACCAATGAAAAGTTTTATTAACAAGTCACATGACCTGTCATGCTTATGTTACGCGCTGCGCGCCGCGCTCTGGATCGCTTCCGGGAAGCTGCGCCTTGCGCACCGGAGTACTTCCGGGTGCGCTTACGCGGCTCTTCATATGACGCATTACGCAACAACGCAGGTCCAGAATATAGTCAAAATGTCTCCACCAACCAGCGGTCGGAACACAACCCCTTTCAGTAGTCCAAAAAGTTCTGTTAAATGACAACAGAAGGGACAGGCTACAAGAACCTTCAGTCAAAGAGGGGAGGGCAAGTTCTTCTCTACCTGTTCACGTTGGGGCTCCACCGGACTTATAGAATTTGGGCGGGGTGGGTGGCGGAGCCGAGCTGTCTTGCAGCCATCATGGCGTCGAGCTCAGTTCATCTCACTAATTTCGTATTTCTCATGAGGGGTTGTTCCTAATGTTTCTATTTTAGCGAGGTCAAAAAGAGATCCCATTAGTGGCCTACTGATTTTGCTCGATTCCTTTTGTTTTTTAAAACGATTTTTCACTATTTGCAAAGACTAAACAGAGTATTGGGACTCTGTGCTTGTTTGTTATTAGAAAATGAAGCAAAGAGATCCAATTCTAAAACAGTAAATGCTTGGATAACAATCAATCAAATGGAGAGAGAAGCAGGCACGACGGATTACAACGGGGGCAAAGGCCTGCGTTACCTACCCTTCACTATCTGCAAAGAGAGAATACTCCTAAAAGAAAAAAGGGGGGGGCAGTGTTTGAAGCACATCAGCGTGCATAGACACGAAAATGTTTTTACCTACCACGTACTTGACATTTTAAAGCTTTTCATATTTGCTATTAAAAAAACATTGAAATTCACTGAAAAAACCATAGGTTATAGACCATATATAGTTAGGAATTAGCATTTACAAAACCTTAATTTACTCGCACAAAACCATAGAAATTCGCATATATAGTTAGTTGCAATAACTATATATCGCGCACCCGCAATCCACTGCTGATGATGTCACATATTACATCATTCATGACATGGTCAGTGACATCACTGATGACATCACTGATGACATCTCAAATGACATCACTGATGGCATCTCAAATGACATCACTGATGACATCTCAAATGACATCACTGATGACATCACTGATGACATCTCATTTGACATTACTGATCACATCACTGAAAATATCATTCATGTGATAATACGATGAACCTCTTCAGACTCTAATATAACCTTAGATACAATCAGTGTAAACAGACACTCACAGATTGTCACTCATCCTTGGAGTTACTCATACATCTAGTCAGTCATGAAAAGAATCAATCACTCCTCCATTTCCTCAACTATACAGTTATACACACCTTACTTATTCAAACATATACTACCACATATTTACTCTCTTATACAATCCCTGATACATGTTCACAATGATCCATACAGCCACTCACACATTCACTGGCTCTTATGCACAGTTATTTATATATGTCAACTCTCACATGTACTGTGTTTTACATATGTACTTACTTTGAAATGTAGCACTGAGAAATCCATTCACTCACCAATACACTCAGGCAGACAGTCAACCGCCCATACAGCTGTTTCCACATGCACTTTTGAACCCATACATATAGTGAATCAACTGCTCACACATCTATGCACAGAGTCACACACCTCCCAGCCACCCACACACACACTCAGTCTCCCATACAAATACTTGGGCAACCAATCAATAACCCATATAGTTACTCATATAGCTACTGATCAACACATGCAGCAGTTCACAGAACAACAGACATAATGATGCACAAATTAAGACAGTTTAGTCACTAACCCATGCACTCAGTGAGACACATTTAATCACTCACTCATACAGTCAGTCATGCACCTACTAAATCCTTCATCCAGACACTTATACATCCACTCATTCTTCAATATGTAAGACATATTTTAACTTTACAGAAACATACAGTCACTGGGTGTTGTCATCAGTGATGTCATCAGTGATGTCACTGACCATGTCATGAATGATGTAATATGTGACATCATCAGCAGTGGATTGCAGGTGCGCGATATATAGTTATTGCAACTAACTATATATGCGAATTTCTATGGTTTTGTGCGAGTAAATTAAGGTTTTGTAAATGCTAATTCCTAACTATATATGGTCTATAACCTATGGTTTTTTCAGTGAATATATATATATATATATATATAAATTCACTGAAAAAAACATAGGTTTTATGGGTGTTATAGTTAGGCCGCCATTTCACTCATACGAAACCATTGAAATTCCTCCGTTACAGTTAGTTGTACTAACTATAACGCGCGCGCCCGCAATTCACTGCTGATAATGTCACATGTTACATCATTCATGACATGGTCAGTGACATCACTAATGACATCACTTATGACATCTCAAATGACATCACTGATGACATCACTGATTACATCATCCAGTTAATGTGGTTTAGTTTGATATTTAAATAAGTATATATATAGCAATCTGCATTCAAGACTGAGTGGATGTATAAGTGTCTGAATGGAGGATTTAGTAGCACTGTGATTGACTGTCTAAGTGAATAATTTAAAGTGTCTCACTAAATATATGGGACAGTGATTAAACTGTGTGAATATCTGTATCACTCTGTCTCTTGTTGTGTAAACTACTACATAAGTTAGTTACTAGCTATGGGAATGCCTATATTATTTATTAATTAGTTAAGTGAGTATTTGTATTGGATAATGAATATGTGTGTGGTTGGGTGGGAGGTGTGTGACTGTCCAAAGATGTGTAAATAGTTGATTTAGTAGGTATATGAGGTTAAGACTATATGTGGAAACATTTGTTTGGTTGAGTGAATCTCTTTATGGGTGTCCTAATGAGTAAATATATTTCTCAATGATACACGTCCAACAAAGTAGAAATATAAAAGGCAGTGTATGTGGCAGTTGTTGTATATAAATAGGTATACATAAAACTCAATGATTGTATGAGTTACTGTATGGAAAACTGTATACTTGCAATAGTGATTTTATAACATACTAAGTATGGTTACTATCTATATGAATAAATAAAGTGGTGTTTGTATAAGAGTGTAGCTTAGTAAATGTAAGTATGATCAATTGTTTGTATAAGTGAGTAGGATGACTGCATAAGTGAATAGGATGTGTGCTGGTGTTTAATGTCGATGTAGGTGTATAAGTATATTTAATAGTGTTCTATTGATCTTTGTTAGCATGTATGAGTGAATCTATAGGTAAGTGTTTAGATGTGAGTGTAGATGTAGGAATCACTGAGTGGGATTTTAGAAACTTGTATTGGTGTGTCAATGGTGTCAAATATGGTACTCCATATTTTATAATGAGTGTTGAAAGGTTATACTAGTATGATGAGATGTATCAGATTGTCAAGTGGATGATGTCATCAGTGATGTCATTTGAGATGTCATCAGTGATGTCATTGACCACGTCATAAGTGATGTAATATGTGACATCAGCAGCAGCGGATTGCGTGCGCGTGAGTTATTGTTAGTACAACTAACTATAACGGAGGAATTTCAATGGTTTTGTATGAGTGAAATGTCCAGCTAACTATAACACTCCTAAAACCTATGTTTTTCCAGTGAATTTCTAAGACTTTTTAAATGCTAATTCCTAACTATAACAGGTCTGGAACCTATGGTTTTTTCAGTGAATTTCGAAGGTTTTTTAAATGCTAATTCCTAACTATAACATGTCTGAAACCTATGTTTTTTTTAGTGAATTTCAAAGGTTTCGTAAATAACAATTTTTAAATATATTAATTGTTATATTTATTTTCTTGATACTGATTTACTACAATTTTTTAAACTATTTATTTTTAGATATTTTATTTTTTAAATTACATTATAATTACATTATACATTACATTACAAAATATACTTTCTTAAAATGAATTACTTTAGTTTTAATACTTTGCAAATAGGCAATAGACTTTTAAGTACAGTAGTGGGGCCAGATCAGAACGAATGCTGATACGCTGTGAGGGCAACGGCTCTTACCGCATTGACATTGCAGTGAGGGAAACGGCTTTCACCACCTGCACGCTCTCCCGAGCGCCGTGAGGGCAACAGCCGGGTAAAACTACATCCCCCAGCTGCCCCAGGTACCGGCGCGCGAGTGACATAATCGTCGCGCCTGGAGGCGCCTTAAGGGAAGGGAACGCCTCCCGCATCGCGGGACACGCGTGGGAGAAGCCAGGGACAAGGGCGGGACCATCTGTGGCCGTCCGGGGCCAGAGGAGGCCGGGCTGGGCCACCCCCCTGACACCATATTCCACAATATTGGGTAAGCGTAAACTCCCGCCCTCACAAGATCAGGGGGGTGTAAAAGCTAAAGTCCCAAGAAAGAAAGTCCACGTCAATAATCTCATATTTAACCTCTGCTGTGGGTGTGTTGTCAACTGAAATTGCTATGGCAGAAAAAGAACCTGGGCTGGATACTAATGCTGCTAAACCACTCGGCTTATCTCCCCCCCCTTCGAGAAACCCTGTCCCCTTGGAGCCTATCATACTCGTAAATAACCCACCCCGTGTCCCGGAGATGCAGGATGTTGTACCAGTAGAGAGGGTGTCAGTATCCCCTAATAACACCCTATGTGAACTGCCCAGCACCGACACAGTAAATAAGGGTAATCCCAACACACATAATAAGGAGACAAAGAGAGCTACAAAGTGGTTGTACAAACAGGACAAAATGTCTAAGTGTGACCCTCTGGATAATGACTCAGTTTTTACCAAGCAAATCCAATCTGCGGTTTGGGACATGGTGGAGGAGATTTTCACTAGCCTTTGGAGAAGGCTCTGACGACTGTTGCCATAGACATTGTTGATACATTGAACACTTGTGTTGCAAATTTGCTGGAGAAGTGTGACCGTATAAATTCTTTCCTAACTTTGCAAAATCATACAAAAGGTACTACCCAATTATCTGTCCCCACTCGAGGTGCCTCACAGCCAGGGGCAGGGTTAATTGGGAGGTCTGGGGTAAGCTATATCACCGCGAGGTGAGCAACGGCCAATATCCCTGAGTCAGGCACTAGTCCTGACCCAACAACTTCTCAGGAAGGGGAGCGGGCGAGGATAGCAATAAGGAAGCCCAACCCTGATCTTATTACACCCCTATCTAAGTCTAATGAGAATACTGGGGCCCCACAGCGTGGGCATAACACAGTTAACCAACCCCATATCAACCTCCCGCTGGCGGCAGCCCCACTAGTGGCAGTCCTTGTGAGAGTCCCACCCCTGGCAAGAGGGTAGGTGGAATCAACTGTTGCATTATTATCGTTACACAGAAATTGGTGCAACCATAATTGCTCAGGCAACTCCGAAATCTCCCCTCACATCATAATGGCCAGGCGGGTGGGTTGGATTGGTGGGACCCAGAAGGGAGTAACTGGGGATCGTGTAGTTGTGAACTTTAATAATCCCCATATAACACCCCGTATGCTGTGGGATGCCTCAGATCTAAAGGGGGATGCCGGTGGCATGAGGGCATTATCATTAGGTTATTTCTACCCCCACCCCCTATGAACACAATAGCAGCAAGGAGCTGCCGCATGAAACTGAACCCAGACAAGACGGAAGTCCTCATCCTGGGATCATCGCCCTCCGCCTGGGATGACTCCTGGTGGCCCCCTGCCCTGGGCACCACTCCCAAGCCGATGGACCACGCACGTAACCTGGGCTTCATCCTGGACTCCTCCCTCTCGATGACCAGACAAGTCAACGCCGTCTCATCATCGTGCTTCAACACCCTGTGCATGCTCCGAAAGGTCTTCCAATGGATCCCCACCGAAACCAGGAAGACGGTCACCCAGGCACTCGTCACCAGCCGACTAGACTACGGAAACACCCTCTACACCGGAACCACGGCCAAACTTCAGAAAAGACTCCAACGCATCCAGAACGCCTCCGCACGACTCGTCCTGGACGTCCCCCGACACAGCCACATCTCCGGCCACATGAGAGACCTGCACTGGCTCTGCGTCAGCAAGAGGATCACGTTCAGACTCCTCACCCACGCACACAAGGCTCTCCACGACCTGGGCCCCAAGTACCTCAACAACCGCCTGACCTTCTACACGCCCACCCGCCAGCTACGATCGACCAGCCTGGCCCTCGCCGCCGTACCACGCATCCGCAGAGCCACCGGCGGAGGAAGAACCTTCTCCTACCTGGCAGCCAAGACTTGGAACTCCCTCCCCATCCAACTTCGGCTGACCCAGGACCATCTCTCCTTCAGGAAGCAACTCAAGACCTGGCTTTTCGAGCAGTAACGGACCCCTCTCCCACAGCGCCTTGAGACCCTTCCGGGTGAGTAGCCCGCTATACAAATGTTATGATTGATTGATTGATTGAACAGCCCCTGGGGAGTGTAGCCCGGAACACACATAGCGCTTCAATTAGGGTCGACCAGACTAGTTGTCAGAGCTTCCCCCAGTCAAAATATCATCAGTCTAATTTGAAAAACATCACTATCCCTCTTACTAACAGGTTTATGCCCTTGTCACAGTTAGATAAAAATGACTGACTAGCCCAAACTGTTAATTGTACCCATGTCAAGGAATCCAGTGTCCCCGAAGAGGTTGGGGTCATCACAAGGTTAATGAGTTGGAACATCGCAGGGTTACGCTCCAAAAGGGATGATGAAAACTGGTTAAGATTTATCTGTGCTCATGACATCATAGCCCTACAAGAAACCTGGGACATGGATTGTAATCTGTGGGTTGATGATTTTCGATCTTATTCCAAGCCCGCCCGACCAACTACAGCGGGTAGAGCCAAGGGGGGGGGGGTTGATGTTCCTCATATCAGTTAACATTAGGGCTCCTGTAAAAATTGTAGATACAGTTTCCCCTAACTGTTTAATAATTGAGCTTACCGCGTGAATTATCCGAAGACACTGATTATTAATTTTTATATTTCTGGTGAAAGCGAGCTCCCGAACGAACATTTGTGTTATTTGAAACGGTTTTTAGATCTATATAAAGTACAGCAAACCACTTTTGTTTATATTATTCATATGGGAAATTTTAACACTCATTTATGTAATTTCAACTGTCGTATAAGTGAACCCTATGGTCCCCCTCATTCCAACTTACCCCATTTTGAACATACTTCAAGAGGGGAGGCACTTGTAGAACTCTTTTTACATTCAGATCTTTACAAGCCAGGCTTTTTTGATAAAGGTGAGCGGGTTGCAACATTCGAAGCCAGAGGTTGTGAATCAATCATTGACTACAATTTTATATCCCCTGCACTTTTAGGGATTACACTTAAGTACAATGCAACCCGTTCCCCTTTTAGTGATCACAACCCAGTGATCCTAACGTTGAACAAGGGTTTCTGTCCGGAGTTTATTAAATCTACATTGACCAGCCCTACCTCTGTGGTTCCTAAAGACCAAGGGAGGAAATTGAAATGGGCAAAAATAGGTCCTGTTCACTTTCATGATAGTTTAAATCCAAAAGTTAAGGAAGAAATTAGGAAATATTCAGACTTTCTCACCCCGGGCAGGGATACCATTTCAGCTTTTGAAACCATCTGTAGACAGGTCGCTACTGACCTCACCACCACCTCGAGACCCAAAGTAAGACTGATAAAAAGATGGTTTGACTCTAAATGCACCATGGCCCATCAAAACTTGATTAAATCGCTGAAAAGTGTACGCGGGGACAAAATCATTATAGCTAGCCTAAGAAAGGACTATAAACTAATCATCCAGACATGAAAAAATGTAGTCAAAAAGGCAGCTTAGGATGCTCTAACTAGGCAAGAGGTCCTTAAAGACAGTTCTAAGTTTTGGACTATTGTTAATAGTCCTCTGCTCACGGGGGATGATAATGGGGCACTCAACATTAATATCTCGGATGATGCGTGGCTTACTCATTTTGAAGGCATTTATGCTAGCAATGAGGGGTTTGAACCTTTTCGGGCCCCTATTAGTAACCCTCCCCTACCTGTTTTAGTTTTTGTACAGGATGTTAAGAAGGCAATAAAAGATTCTGCTAGCAACAAGGCTCCCGGACCCGATGGGGTTCCGGTAGATTTTTACAAGAGCAATGTGGAACTTTGGGCCAACATTCTCAATAACGTTTTTAATGCTAGTGCCACGCAGGGGTTCCCGATATCATGGTCCAAAGCGATTATAATCCTGTCTTCAAAAAAGGGCAGAGAAGTGACCCAAGGTGTTACAGACCCATCTCCTTAATTGACTCTGCCGTAAAAATTCTAGGCAAAGTAATCCTGAACAAGGTCTCAGATTGAGTGATAGAGAAGGGGATCCTGTCGGATTTTAAATATGGGTTTAGATCTGGAAGAGGCACAATGGATCAGTGCCTAAACCTGTACCTATTGATAAGTAAGTACACCATAGCTACTAAAGGCTCCATGTATCTAGGATTTATGGACTTATCCACAGCTTTTGATCTGGTCAACAGATCGAGGCTGTGGACCATTCTCCTAGACTTGGGGTTAGATCCCTGTTTGGTGTACTTCCTAGCTGACCTGCACCAGGATCTGTATGCAGCAGTGAGGGTGTCCCATGAGGGAAATTGTACGCAACCTTTTAAATCGGGCAGAGGGGTGCGACAAGGGTGCATCTTGGCCCCTTTACTTTTTACATTATATATTAACAGCATTGATAAAACTTTAGGGGAAGCTACCCTGGACACTCCGCGTGTGGGAAGTCAACCCATCCCAGTGCTCCTATACACGGATGATGCCGTTTTGCTAGCACTCACCCCACTAGGTCTACAAAGACTCCTGAATTCCTTTCGGGACTTCATGAGTTCTTTGGACCTGGTTGTTAATATAGCCAAATCGCACGTCTTAACCATGGGACCCCATAAAGATAAGGTTAGAACATTCTATTGTAAAGGGCTGGAAGTCTCCAGAGTTAAGGTTTTTACTTACTTGGGGGTCCTGTTTGACGACAGAGGTTTGTGGGTCCCCCAATTTTTAGCTAAAAGAAACAGTGTAAGTAGGTCCTCATCTGCTATACTAAGCTTTGCTCGTCGTTTGGGCGGTAAACCTTGTGAGGCGGTCCTTGCAATCTATAAAGCTAAATGTATTGCAATAGCGGCGTATGGCGCAGGAATATGGGGGTACAAGAAAGCAGATGGGGTACAGCAGGTTAAGAATACATTTTTCCGCTCCCTTCTTTCCATTCCCCAATCGTCATCAACCTTTGCCGTCCATCAGGAGCTGGGGATGGGATATGTCTCTGATTTGATAAGCATGGCCCCTCTAATCTGCTGGATTAATACATGGTTGAAACCCGAACTTACTATGAATCGTTTGATTTTAAAAGATTGCATGCTTTTAGATAGAGCAACCAATATACCCTGGCTCTCTTACATCAAGGAAACGTTTCACAAACTAGGGCGGCCAGAAATGTATGTTAACCCGGAAGTAGTCACCAAAGCTGACGCTAGCTGGGTAAAATCAAATTTTTTGACATTAATGGCTCAGGAACGCGAGAGCGAGGAGTTAATAAAAACCATGGTATGGGCCCACTTTCTTTTAATCACAACCCCATCTATTGAACCTTACCTAAAGTTAGTAACCAAGCCGTTCCATCGCTGGTTATTGATAAGGGTCCGTTTTAACTTGATTCATTTCATATTGGGGAACTATCAAAGCTGTGAGTGTGATCACAGTTCAATTCAAGATACTGCTAATTTTATATTATTCTGTGACCTGTATTCTGACTCTAGAAAAAAGTTTTTTGTCCCACTTTTACGAGGGAAAGGGTTTTTACAGGTGAAACCAGCCCTAATGTATCTGTAATTACTGGATACCCCATGGGTTATTTTTAACATTGCAAATTTTCTGGTAGCTGCCGCTAGGAAGAAGAAAATAAGATGCCCTGTACTGATTATTACATGAATTTTTCTGCATTTTAATTGTATTTTAAATATAATATATGACATATGTTTGTAACATGATAGTCTCTTTTAACAATATTTTGTCACCCATATGTATTTGTTATGTAACGTGATTTTTGATGAACTTTTATGATTTTAATTAATCGATGAAAGTGGTTTTGACTTGACTTGAAGTACAGTAGTTACAGTTGTTTCAATGGGCAACACAATTTCAAACACAATGCAACACTGAGCTCAATGTGAGTTTCTAATTAAATGCAATTCGTTACTTTATGGATTACTTTTATAACCACAGGACTGGATCCTAGATTCAGTCCTGGGACATCTCCTGTAAACAGTTGAGTAAAAGCGTTTTGGTTAGAGTAGTGATTTTTAAGGAATATTATTGTATTTTAAAAGTTGACACTTAAAAACTTTTTCACATAGAATCACCATTGTTATCCTATGGGAGAAAATTCACTTAGCAGGTAAGTAGTGTTATTGTTACTTTTTCTTACTCAATGGTGGATCCTGGATCCAGCATTGGTGCATCTCCTGTAAACAGTTGAAAGAATGCGTTTAAGTCATACAGGCGATTTTTAAGGAATATTTGTAGTTTGTGAAAATCAAGACAATGGATTCCTATGGAAGGAAATTCAAGTTACTGGTAAGTACTGCTATAATTACTTTTCAGGATCAGTACTGGGCTCAAATATGCAGCACTGAGATCTCTCCTGATAACAGGTGGGTAAATCAGAATTCGTAGTTCAGCTGATTTTAGAGGAATATTTGTAAGTTTAGAAAATCGGCACTTAGAAACTTTTTCAGCAAAAAGCGGGCAATGATATCCTATGAAAGGAAATTCAAGTTACTGGTATCCTGGATCCAGCATTGGTGCATCTCCTGTAAACAGTTGAAAGAATGCGTTTAAGTCATACAGGCGATTTTTAAGGAATATTTGTAGTTTGTGAAAATCAAGACAATGGATTCCTATGGAAGGAAATTCAAGTTACTGGTAAGTACTGCTATAATTACTTTTCAGGATCAGTACTGGGCTCAAATATGCAGCACTGAGATCTCTCCTGATAACAGGTGGGTAAATCAGAATTCGTAGTTCAGCTGATTTTAGAGGAATATTTGTAAGTTTAGAAAATCGGCACTTAGAAACTTTTTCAGCAAAAAGCGGGCAATGATATCCTATGAAAGGAAATTCAAGTTACTGGTAAGTACGGTTACAATTACTTTTCAGGATCAGTACTGGGCTCAAAGATGCAGCACTGAGGTCTCTCCTGATAATCAATCAATCAAGAAATTTGTATAGCGCGCTACTCACCCGGAGGGTCTCAAGACGCTTGGGGGGGGGGGGGGGGGTGGTCCGCTATTGCTCGAACAGCCAGGTCTTGAGTTGCTTCCTGAAAGAGAGGTGGTCGTGGGTAAAACGGAGGTGGATGGGGAGTGAATTCCAGATCTTGGCTGCCAGGTAGGAGAGGGATCTTCCTCCCATGGTGGCTCTTCGGATGCGTGGAACGGCGGCGAGGGCATGGTTGGTCGATCGTAGTTGGCGGGTGGGAGTGTAGAATGTCAGGCGGTCGTTGAGGTACCTGGGGCCTAGGTCGTGGAGGGCTTTGTGTGCATGGGTGAGGAGGCGGAACGTGATTCTTTTGCTGACGGGGAGCCAGTGCAGGTCCTTCAGGTGCCCGGAGATGTGGCTGTGGCGTGGGATGTCCAGGATGAGTCGTGCAGAGGCGTTCTGGATGCGTTGGAGTCTTTTCTGCAGTTTGGCTGTGGTTCCGGTGTAGAGGGTGTTTCCGTAGTCTAGTCGGCTAGTGACAAGTGCTTGGGCGACCGTCTTCCTGGTTTTGGTGGGGATCCATCGGAAGATCTTTCAGAGCATGCGTAGGATGTACAAGCATGAAGACGAGACAGCGTTGACTTGTCTGGTCATCGACAGGGAGGAGTCCAGGATGAAGCCCAGGTTGCGTGCGTGATCCGTTGGTTTGGGTGCGGGGCCTAGGGCCGGGGGCCACCAAGAGTCGTCCCAGGCAGACGGTGATGATCCAAGGATGAGGACTTCCGTTTTGTCTGAGTTCAGTTTCAAGCGGCTGTTCTTCATCCATTCGGCTACTTCTTTCATCCCTTTGTGTAGGTTGGATCTGGCAGTGGCGGGGTCGTTGGTGAGAGAGAGGATCAGCTGGGTGTCGTTGGCGTAGGAGATGATGCTGAGGCTGTGTTGGCGAGCAATGGTTGTGAGGGGGGTCATGTACACGTTGAAGAGGGTGGGGCTGAGTGATGATCCTTGTGGGACGCCGCAGATGACTTCGGAGGTCTCAAATCTGAACGGGGGGAGGCAGACTCTTTAGGTTCTTACGGCGAGGAACGAGATGATCCACTCCAGTGCCTTCCCATGGATACCGGCGTTGCTGAGGCGTTGTACTAGGGTGCGGTGGCAAACAGTATCGAACGCTGCGGAGAGGTCCAGGAGGATGAGGGCCGCTGTTTCCCCGTTGTCGAGCAGGGTCCGGATGTCATCAGTGGCTGCGATGAGGGCGGTCTCGGTGCTGTGATTGGCTTGGAAGCCGGACTGTGAGTGGTTGAGGGATCCGTTCGTCTTGAGGAAGGCGGCCAGCTGTCTGTTGACGGTCTTCTCGATGACTTTGGCAGGAAACGGGAGGAGCGAGATGGGGCGGTAGTTCTTGAGGTCGGTGGGGTCTGCTGATAGTTTCTTCAGGAGGGCGCTGAGTTCGGCGTGCTTCCAGCTCTCCGGAAAGGTGGCGGTGTTGAAGGAGCAGTTGATGATGTCCCGGAGTTGGGGTGCGATGACGGAGTCGGCTATGTTGAAGACGTGGTGGGGGCATGGGTCGGTTGGTGAGCCGGAGTTGATGGTGTTCATCGTCCGGATGGTGTCTTCGGTGTTGACTTGGGTCCAGTTGCGGAGGGAGGTGGTGGGGGGGCATCGGTTCTATGGTTGGGTGCGTGGACTGTTCACCGAAGCTGTTGTGTATGTCTGCGATCTTGCTGTGGAAGAACGTGGCGAGTGAGTCGCAGAGGTCCTGTGAGGGAGTGATTTCGTTGTTACAGGCGCTGGGGTTGGAGAGCTCTTTGACGATGTTGAAGAGCTCCTTGCTGTTGTGTGCGTTGTTGTCTAATCGTTCCTTGAAAGCTGTCTTCTTGGTGGTGTGGATCAGCTGGTGGTGTTTGCGGGTGGCGTGCTTGAGAACGGTCATGTTGTCTGTGGTTGGGTTCTTTCGCCAGGCTTTCTCGAGGTTGCGGCAGTTATTCTTGGAGTTCTTGAGGTCGTCGTTGAACCACGGGGATTTCTTGCTTCCGGGCCTAATGGGATGGGTTTTCAGGGGTGCGAGGTCGTCGGCGCAGTTGGTGATCCACTGTGCCAGGTTGTGGGCTGCTTGGTTGGGGTTCGTTGATCTGGCGGGAGGGTTCTGGTTCAGTGATGCGGTGAGCTGGTCGGTCGTAATCTTGTTCCAGTTCCTGCGGGGAACTTGTTGCGGGAGGTGGTGAGTTGTGGTCTTTCTGAAGCTGGAGTGGACGCAGCTGTGGTCTGTCCAGTGGAGTCCGGTAGAGTGGCTGAAGGAGATGTGCTTGCTGGAGGAGAAGATCGGGTCAAGCGTGTGTCCGGCATAGTGGGTGGGGGTGTTCACCAATTGCTTGAGTCCGAGGTTAGCGAGGTTGTCCAGTAGGGTGGTGGTGTTATTGTCGTTGTTGTTCTCCAGGTGGAAGTTGAGGTCTCCTAGGAGGATGTAGTCGGCAGAGGGAAGGGCGGCGGGGCTGATGAGGTCTGCGATGTCTTCGCTAATTTGAATGCGGGGTCCTGGGGTCTGTATATGAGGGTGCCTCTGAGTGTGGTCTTGGGGTCGGTGTGAATCTGGAAGTGAAGATGTTTGGCGGCTGTGAGGGTGTCGTCGGAGTTGGTCGTGATGGGGATGGTGTTCTTGTGGACGATGGCGATGCCTCCTCCTGTACGGTTGGCGCAGTCCCTCCGGGTGATCTTGTATCAGTCTGGGATGGCGATGGCGATGTCGGGCGCTGAGGAGGCATTCATCCAGGTTTCCGTGAGGAAGGTGACGTCTGGGGCTGTGTTGTCGAGCAGGTTCCATAGTTCCACGGCGTGTCTGTGGACGGAGCGGGTGTTGAGCAGGATGCACTTCAGGTGATTGCTGTTGGTGTTTGGCTTGGCAGGTGCGGGTGGGTTGCAGGTCCGGATGCAGGCGAACTTGCAGGATAGGCAGGTGAAGGGTCCGTGGGTGCGTCCTGGGGTGGCTCGGTGGCAGCCGGGGAGGCGTCCGGTGTTAAGTGCGCTGGGGGTGGTGGCGTTGTACGTCCGGCGGGTGGGGTGGCATCTGCGGGGGCCAGGGGGTCTTGCGCTGGGCGCGGTCCAGGCGCGGACGGGCGCAGACGGGCTTACCTTTGGCGCACCCGCTGCGTGTGAACACTGCGCGCACGCGCTGACTCTGCCATAAATGGAGAGTGGAGGGGCGGAGCGAGGGAGGAGCAGCTGGGAGGTGGGAGCGGGGTGGCATATGGGAGAGGCTCGGGGAAACCAGCAAGAGTGGGGGCGGGGCCGCGGGTGTGCAGCGGCAGGGAGCGGGGTGGGCAGCGGGGCCAGAAGCTGGGGCTAGGGCAGACGACAGCAACAGGGGGCAGAGCACAAAATGGCGCAGATCAACACACTACAATGGGGCAAAACGGCAACAAGATACAGTACAGCAATAGAAATGGGGCAAGACGGCAACAGGGGGCAGAGCTAAACGATACCAATGGGGCTAAACAATACAAAACGAGCAAAATGGCACAACAATACAATGCAGCAGTTCAAGAAGGGTCAAAACGGCAACAGGGGGCAGAGCAGAACGATACCAGTGGGGCTAGACAATACAAAACGAGCAAAAACGGCACAACAATACAATGCAGCAGTACAGAATGGCAAAACGGCAACAGGGGACAGAGCACAAAAGGCAGCAGAGCAACAGAAGTGCTATAGCGATACTACCATCCACAGCGGGGGCAATCAGGGCAGCGGATCGGGCGGCGGTGGCAGCAGGGGACCGGGTGACTTCCTGGAGGGGGCCACGCGGCGGGTAGAGCGACCGGCACTGACGTGGTCAGGCTGGGTCACAGCTGCCCGTCACACGGCTCCTGGACTTAGTACTCCGTGGGAGGGAGGAGCAGCTGGGAGGTGGGAGCGGGGTAGCGAATAGGAGAGGCTCGGGGAAACCAGCAGGAGTGGGGGTGGGGCCGTGGGGGTGCAGCGGCAGGGAGCGGGGTAGGCAGCGGGGCTAGAAGCTGGGGCTAGGGCAGACCGCGGCAACAGGGGGCAGTGCACAAAATGGCGCAGATCAACACACTACAATGGGGCAAAACGGCAACAAGATACAGTACAGCGATACAAATGGGGCAAGACGGCAACAGGGGGCAGAGCTAAATGATACCAATGGGGCTAAACAATACAAAACTAGCAAAATGGCACAACAATACAATGCAGCAGTTCAAGAAGGGTCAAAACGGCAACAGGGGGCAGAGCAGAACGATACCAGTGGGGCTAGACAATACAAAACGAGCAAAAACGGCCCAACAATACAATACAGCAGTACAGAATGGCAACACGGCAACAGGGGACAGAGCACAAAAGGCAGCAGAGCAACAGAAGTGCTATGGCGATACTACCGTCCACAGCGGGGGCAATCAGGGCAGCGCATCGGGCGGTGGCGGCAGCAGGGCACCGGGTGACTTCCTGGAGGGGGCCACGCGGCGGGTAGAGCGACCGGCACTGACGCGGTCAGGCTGGGTCACAGCTCCCCGTCGCACGGCTCCTGGACTTAGTACTCCGTGGGAGGGAGGAGCAGCTGGGAGGTGGGAGCGGGGTGGCGAATGGGAGAGGCTCGGGGAAATCAGCAGGAGTGGGGGCAGGGCCGCGGGGGTGCAGCAGCAGGGAGCAGGGTGGGCAGCAGGGCCAGAAGCTGGGTCTAGGGCAGACGGCGGCAACAGGGGGCAGAGCACAAAATGGCATAGATCAACACACTACAATGGGGCAAAACGGCAACAAGATACAGTACAGCGATACAAATGGGGCAAGATGGCAACAGGGAGCAGAGCTAAACGATACCAATGGGGCTAAACAATACAAAACGAGCAAAACGGCACAACAATACAATGCAGCAGTTCAAGAAGGGTCAAAACGGTCACAGGGGGCAGAGCAGAACGATACCAGTGAGGCTATACAATACAAAATGACCAAAAACGGCACAACAATGCAATGCAGCAGTACAGAATGGCAAAACGGCAACAGGGGACAGAGCCCAAAAGGCAGCAGAGCAACAGAAGTGCTATGGCGATACTACCGTCCACAGCGGGGGCAATCAGGGCAGCGGATCAGGCAGCGGTGGCAGCAAGGGACCGGGTGACTTCCTGGAGAGGGCCACGCGGCGGGTAGAGCGACCGGCACTGGCGTGGTCAGGCTGGCCCCCCTCCCGGGCCACTTATGGCCCCGGGGACCCAATCTCCCGGGGCAGGCCTTTCTATCTTTAAAAAAAAACAATTACTTTTGGGAAGGGAGGTGGCCCCTCTTCCAGGCCATTTGTAGCCCTGAGGACCCAATCCCCTGGGGCTGGCTCTCTCCGTTGGGGACCGTGGGGGGTCTTCAATCCCCCCACGATCCCAGCCGGCTCCCCGCGTCCTGTGGGAGCTGGCATTGCTTTTCCTCATGGGGAGCAGCTAACATGCTGCTCCCCATGTGGAAAAGCAATCTGCTTTGCTTCATTGGTTTCCCTGCTCTCGCTTCAATGAAGCAAAGCAGTTTGCAATGACAGGGTGGGAGCGCCTACCACTAATTTCTATTCTCCCCGGGGACCCCATCCCCTGGGGCCTATATACATTGTTGGGGACCATGGGGGGAGCCCCATTGCCCCCACGGTCCCGCCGACTCCCCACGTCCTGCCGGAGCCGGGATTGCTTTTCCACATGGAGAGCTTCTAACATGCAGCTCCCAGTGTGGAAAAGCAATCTGGTTAGCATTTTGAAAGAGAGAGCAGGTTTCCCTGCTCTCTCTTACAAAATCCAAACCAAGTTTAGTTTGCAATGCCAGGGCCACGAGGCCCCTGTCATGTCATTGCAAATAGAAGTGTCCCGGGGTGGGCATCCTGGGACACTGCAGGAGCCAGTCCTGGGGGGGTGGCGGTCCCCAGGGCCACGACAAGGCTCCAGGAGGGGGGCTGCGAGGCCCCCCTCCTATATTTTACAAACGCCCCCGGGGATGGTGGTCCCCGGGGCTGGGGGGTCCCAGGGAGGTAGCAGTCCATGGGGCATGCGGGGGGGGGGCTTGAGCCCCCCCACACAGGGTATTTTCTTAAAAAAAAGTCCTTGGGGGTGGTAATCCCCGGGGCTGCGGGGGGCAGTGTGCCCCCCGCAATCAAAAATAGATTGAGCCCCAGGGGTGGCAGTCCCCGGGGCTGCGGGGGGCCGTGAGCTCACCACCATTATTTTCTGAAAGCCCCCTTTTCACAATAAGCATTTCCCCAAGGATTTGGTCCCCGTGGGCTAATTAACAATGAAGCGTGGGAGACCGCGCTTCGTTTTTTTATTTCGCCCGAAATTCGCACCTGGTGCGCAAATTTCGCCGATTTGTTTTCAAAGAAAAATGCTTTTTTTTGGCCCTGAGCAGGCCTAGGGGTACAGGGTGTTTCTACCCTGCCCCCTTTTTGCGTTCTGCGCATTGGTTTTTCTTCTTTCTTGTGCCTCGGTTTTACTGAGGCACAGGATGGCTGCCAACACTTCCTGGTTTGGAGTGTTGACAGCCTCTTAGCATACAGCTCGTGCTCGGCAGGGTGCGCGAATCCTGCGTGGTCATAGATATATCTATGATTTTACTTTTAATTTTCTCAGGAACTACTGAACGGATTTACACCATTTAACTAAAAGGCACAAGTATGAAATAAGGGCCAAATTTGGTGTAATTCCGTTCAGCAGATCGGGCTGTAGCCGTGATTAACAGTTTCTATGGAAAATTGCATGGGGAAAACATGTTTTGGGACCCCCTTTTTTCTCAACCCCTGCTTGATGAATCACTCCGAGACTTTCAGGATACGAGCGGGCCGGAGCTGGCCGTTAGTTTTTAGAATTTCGCAAAGATTCATCAACCGGCACCAAAGTTAATCCAAATAGAATGTTGCGGATTTCCTATGGATAATAGGTCCTAACCATACCTACCTACTAGTGAGCACCACTAGGTTTTATATATATATATATATATATATGTATGTATATATATATATATATATATATATATATATATATATATATATATATATATATATATATTATTCACTGAAAAATCATAGGTTTCTGCCATGAGCCATGTTATAATTAGGAATTAGCATTTAAAAAACCTTAGAAATTCACTGAAAAAAACATTCGTTTCATCCATGTTATAGTTAGCTGGACATTTCTTTCATACAAAACCATTGAAATTTCTCCGTTATAGTTAGTTCAGCTAACTATAACTCGCGCGCCCGCAATGCACTGCTGATGATGTCACATATTACATCACTCATGACATGGTCAGTGACATCACTGATGACATCACTGATGACATCTCAAATGACATCACTGATAAAGGTTTTATAAATGCTAATTCCTCACTATAACATGGCTGAAACCTATGGTTTTTTCAGTGAATTTCTAAGGTTTTTTAAATGCTAATTCCTAACTATAACGTGGCTGAAACCTATGGTTTTTTCTGTGAACTTCTAAGGTTTTTTAAATACTAATTCCTAACTATAACGTGCCTGAAACCTATGGTTTTTTCAGTGAATTTCAAAGGTTTTTACATAATAATTTATAAATGTATTAATTATTATGTCTTTCTTTTTATACTAATTTCTTATATTTTCAATATAAATATTTATATTTATTTTATTTTTTAGATTATATTTCATATTCTTATGATAAAATACTAGCAAAACTAAATTGCAAAATGTTTTTTGGATTAATTATTGCTTGACTTCGATTGCAACCATAACACAACTCCAGCAAAGCTATCGGGCCGTATGCTCACAATGCTGTATCAATCCTTACACCTGCTTCAAGCATATGCAAGGTTTTGACGCAGCATAAGATCAAAAGTAACTGAATAAAATGTTATACATTTCACTCAGTCACTTTTAGGAGGCGTTGCTGCACGGCCTCCTGCACAGGAAAGCCTCCTTCTGGCGCAGGGCTTTACTATGTAATGCACTCTCCAGATGCATCCCATTCTTATACAACACACCATGGCACATCTTTTGCACCACCGCTGTGTCACAAAAGGGATGCAACAGCTGTGTAAAAGAGGCACAAGGGGATTGTAAATCCGCCCCTCACACATACAAATTCACCCAGACAGTTTCACCAGCAGCGCAAATTGAAGCACAGACTTATAACATATTTATGTACATATTTTACATTCAAGTGCTTCGGACATACTACAGTATACTATAGGTAAACACATTATAGATTTATGCTGTAGCACTTCCTTATAGTTCTGCACTTTCACATTCTCCATACACTAGTAATATATTCATTCATTCCTTTATAAACTACACATTCATTCTGACAAACTTATACACACTAACATAGAAATATAGTTCTTTCTTTGACCAGTGAAGGTAGTTCTAAAAAGAACTATTTTTTTTCTGTTTTTACTTTTCATTTTTTTTTGTGTTTTGTCAACAAGTTTTTTTTTAAACTAAAAAAAATTGAACTGGAACCCAAAAAGTATCAAACAGGAACAAAAGAATGGAAAAAACACAAAAAACTAATGTCGAGTACAGCGATGCTCCTGCATCCTGCGTTTCATCAGATCAATACACTGCTCCCTATAACATAAAAGTCTATCGCAATGAATGCATACAATTTTAACGTCAGCAAAATCAGGATCAATTTGTGGGTGTGGACTGCTTGCTGAATATTCTGCTGCAGTAGTATGTGCTTGGTGCAGAAGCAGGTGGGTTCTCCTGCAACTTCCGTCTTGCAGCTCGAGCAAAGTTATTGGGGTGCAAGTTCTTCACATGTCGCACCATATTTGCTGTGCCAAAGGAGTATTTTTTAGATGGATCACCCCTTGAAAGAGTTGTTTGGCAAATTTTACAGGTTACTTTTGGAGCATTAACCTTTTTTTGCCCTTCTGGAAAAGTTAAAAATTGCCAAATTAGAGCTTCTTTTCTCTTCTTTGGAGGTTCTTCAGGAATGAAACCTCCCTCTGAAGAACTGCCGGAAGATGAGCCCATTGCTCATATATTGATCTTCCTTCTATTTGAAAAAATTGTCAGAAGAAAGGATTCTTCTTAGAAAGTCATAGTCGAATGATTATAATGGGACTGAACTTTCAACAGTTACAATAGGAAAACTTATGAACCAATCAAATCTCTCCTTTTAAAGTCACATGACTTTACATACGCTTATGATGCGTTTACGCAAATGTTTTGATACCAGTACGCATTATGTTCTACCGCGATTTGTGTAATTGTTTTTAAAAGCAATATCTGATTGTTAAAACTGTAAAAAAAATGTTCATAGTTTTCCCAAATAATATCTTCCCTTAGTATGTACATTAAATATATAAATATATGTTTTTAACCATGTAGAAACATTGGCACCTTTTGCGTACAGGGCGCCGTTCATGATGTCACACTTAACCTTTTATGCGAGGGGTAATGTCAAACCATATTCGTACTGTATGCGCGGGTACATGCTGACTATGATTAGCAGTACATGTATGGTGCGTTCACTCTCTCAGTGACTAATCAGAGCACAGGGCGCGCTAACGAGAATGATTAGAAGTGGTCACTCATTGGAGATCCGATTCTGGGCCTGCCTCTGCGCACATAATAACACCTCCCCCATCTCTCTCTGCTGTTAATTGTTGGTGCACACACTCACACTTGCACATGCGCGGTGCACGCCCGCCCACACTCCCCACATGCCACCATCTAGCATGCTTGCTATCACTAAGCCTGGAAACCAAGACATTAGCCAATGTGATGCCCCCCAAGGCCATCATTCTTATAGACCGCGAACACGCTACCAATGATGCTCCTGAGCTTGGTTTGCTCAGCCCCCGCGGTTCCCATATGATCCGAACACTGACGTGAGCACGCTCTCTTTTGCCTGCTTGTGCTGCAGTGACAGACAGAGTGTCGTCATCGATATCACTACAAACTCATAGCTCGAGCGGAGGAGGACTCCTGACACTCGACGTGCTGCCGCCCATCCACAATACCGTAGGTGCGGAGGCGGCTGCGCCCGCACCCAAAACACCCCAGACCCAGCGAAACCGCAGCCTTTGAAGACACGACAAAAGACGACAGAAGCAAAGGTAAGAGAAACCGTCACAACATCAGACTCCGCTGTAAATTGTAAATGCATGATGCTATTTTTTTCTCCATCATATGGCTCTCCTACCCCTTAATGGTTTAAAATTGTATGCACATAGTATAAAAGTTTCTATCTGCGTCACGAGGTCCTATACAGGTATAATTTTATAAATTATGCGTCCATAAATTTCTGTGTTGTATTTCTGTACTACGCCACTTGCTTAAGCCTCCATCGTTATTAATTGTATTTGATATTTTTTTTCTGCGTCATGAGGCCATCCGAGGCAGGCCCAGACTGGCCATTGCTGGCACAGGCAATCCCCCGATACGCCGCAAGAGTGGGGGCCGGGTTTGGGCCCCTGGGGGCCGATTTTGTTACAGGGCCGTTTTTGCAGCATAGCTGCAAAATCGGCCCTGTAACAAAATCGGACGAAAACTGGCCCCACCAAAGAGCTCGGTCGCACCCCCAACTCCCCTCCTCCCGGGGTAGAGGGTGGGGGGGGCGGCCGAGCACTTTGCCAGGGCCGGTTATGGTTCCCAGTCCGGCCCTGGTCCCAGGTCTCTATTATTATTGATCTTCCTTTGTTGATCATAATATTTCCTTCTCTCTTAAGGAGCACTCCTACGCCTTTTTTTTATAAATTGAGCTTCCATGAATTTCTGTATCCTATTTTTGAAGCATGTCACGTGCTTTACAATGTGTTCTTTTTATTGTATGTTCATGATGGTATTCTTTTCTGCATCACGTGCCCCTCCTACCCCTCAATGATTTTCTATGTACATGGTATAAGGGAGGACCCAGGGGGAGCCGTGCGCGAGCCGCTCTCTCCCCTGGGTTGGATTGCGCAAGGGAACTGGCCACAGGTGCAAGGGGTGGTGTTTAGCTAGTTGGAGCGGAAGGGAAAAGGGATAAATAGGGGTAGAAAGGGTGGTAAAAGGAACTGTGCCGAGGGAGGCGGGCGGCGAAGGTTGTTTATGCCCCACCCACCCTCTCTTTCAGGTCCTATTTGTTTGTTGTTTTATTGTGCTTTGGGTACTGTTGAAGCTGTTTATTCCTGGTTGCCACGCCAAGACAGGTCTAGGTGCAATTTTAGTTGGTAGGCACTTTTTCTGGGAGGTGGGCAGCCTAGACCGGGTTGGTCCATCCTCAAAGGGCAGTTAAAGGAAAGGATGGGGGTATCAACAAGAGTCAGATGCTCCTGAGTTTGTTTGGGTTCACTTGGTGGGGGTTTCATCTTTCATAAGGATGCTAAGATAAGTTGAAGGAATTTTTGGTTTATTAAATAATGAATTGCAAGATGTTTGATTAGAAGTTAATTTGCACCTGTCTTATTAAAGTGGCCTTTCTTGCTAACCAAGAAGTTGTGGGCAGTGAGCTATTGCGCGAAAGTTTCTTTCTATCCATCACGTGGCCCTCCCAGCTCTGCTTTGCTTTATTTTTCTGGAATATATGCTTTCTGGTTCATCGTATTTGCTCCCTCCTGATTATCCCATTAGTTTTAATATTTATTGCTGCATCACGTGACACTCCCAAGCCTTTATTCGTTTTCGAATACTTGTAAGTCCAAACAAATGTAATTGGCAACCACGGCTCGTGCAGGACGTTATGCCGGGCAGTGATGACAGCAGCCATGTCTCGTGCAGGGCGTTACGCCGGGCGGTGACGTCAGGCAGAGGAGGGGCAGGGTGGGGGGTTGTAAAATGTGGGATATAGACGATATCAGGTAAGTACCAAAAAAAAAAAAAAACAAATTTCGTTGCCCACACTGCATCACATTTGGCGATGCAGCGTGGGTAACGAAATTCGTTTATTTTTTTCCGGTACTTACCTGACATTTTCCATATCCCGCATTTTACAGCCCCCACCCTGCCCCTCCTCTGCCTGACGTCACCGCCCGGCATAACGCCCTGCACGAGCCGTGGCTGCTTAAATGCAATCGCAATTTAAGGAATTTCAATTTAGAGATTCCTTAATTGCAATTTTTGCATTTGGGATGATGCATCCCAAATGCAAAAATACCGGTCACAATTGGAAAGTTTCTGAGAATCTGCCTGTTTGCCACAGTTTTTTTGCTTGATGCAACTTCTTTAAAATACTCGTAAATACCAAAGAGGGTTTCAAGGATAACATTTATTTTGCAAACTACTTTTTCAATGGTTAGCATTGCTATTATGATTCCCTAATATACATCTTTTTTACATTTACAGTCTATTTAAAAGTATTGTGGTGTCTGCAACCAAAAAGCTTCAGCAACTTATACAGAAAACTTTATGGTAAGAATCTTTTCTGAGTTCCGTACACTATATTTGAAAGCTGACTATGCACCATCAAGGATGTGTAATTCCTATAGCCCGACGCACAGCACATATTGTTTGAGGTCCTTGGCACAAGTAGGCCCAACTCCCACCAGCACAAACCCTATGGCTGACAGTTAGCAGTACCACATAATGGGTCAGAGAAGGGCACTGTCTGTAGTTAACGTAATATGTTTGCCGATATGTTAATACTGTTCAAACCTGTATTTATGGTTCATGAATTGAATGCATTTATTACTCGGGCGCGCACTCTAAGTAAATGTTGTAACCTCTGAGTGCACAACTGTCAGTGGCTCCAGTGTACAAAAGCGTGCAGCTCTGAAACACGCCTGACCCACGTATACTTATCAGAAATGTCTACTGCCGAGTTAATATTTCTGGCAATATTTTAAAGACCTTCAAACTTGTACAACATTGATGCAGTCATTATTATTAGTTAGAGTGACTCCTCCAAAAAAATGTTGTAAACTCAGACTGCACTACTAACAATTTCTGTAGTAAAAAAGTGTACACACACTTCCAAAGTTTAGCACTATGAAGCTATGTATACTGCTCCCACAATACTCTGCGATTTGAGGCAAATAATTGCAGAAGCTTAAAAGCAAGTTTGATAATACTTTCCTTTCAAAATAAAATGTTCATAAAAAAGAGAAAGCAGGAAAAAACATTTTGCTAAACTACTATAACATTTCTGTTACCATTTTTTTGCAGCATCATTTAATAACGTGTTCATCCATGCTAGTATTTCCCAAAAATATTCATTATGGAAAATCTCTGTATCTACTTTCAATAAGATTATGGGAAACAAAATTCAACAACAATTGGCAAACACAGTAGGTCTGAAATTGATGGTCACCTTTTTACTTTTGTCATTGTGTGACTCGTTTTGGCATCGTGTTTGTAAAACTTAATTGCCATGTCAGCTGCTGTCCCCTCACTATTATAACAAACTTTGGCAAAAGGAAAACATATTTTTGGTTTTAAAAAGCACAACCTTCCACAGTAGTTACTGGCACTGAACAAAACTACTTTGTGTGCTGATATACTCCTTGTGAAACAGCATAATGCTGTGACTCACAGTGAAGCCATATGATACAAAGACAGAGAGAGAGAGAGAGACAGGAGAGAGAGCAGAGTGGATGAGAGTGGAGGGAACAGAGAGAGAGAGATGTAATAAAAGCAAAAGGTCACGGTTAATGCCAGACCAAATTAGGGGCCCAATTATTCAAGAAAGTCTCAAAAGTGCACCCATGGAATATGTCCTAGCATTAAGTGCAGCTATACAGCTTTTGTGAATTCCCAAAAATGTACACAAGTAGGACAAGAAAAAGTACTCCTAGAAAATATTTGTGAACTACATTTTAGCATGAGCAAATTTCCATGTGTAGATTTGCTCATGCGAAATTCTGAATGTTTACAAATTCACTTTTCCTCCAACACCTTTTTTCCCAACTCAGAAAGAAGGTTGATGTCTGCCATTGTCGGGAAGAAATTTCCAACATTCTTCACTATAACAAAAGATTAGAGAAGAATTCTTAAAAACGCATAAAACATGGAGGTTAGTGGGTTTGCACAGACTCAAAAGGCCATTCTGACCCTGGAACTATGTTTACCATGTAAATACATACAAAGTTTTTATTTCAAAAAGCTTTTCACCTTCAAACAATGCAATATTAATTACAACATACTTTTCACTTTCTTCTCAACAGGCCCAATGTTTCGAATGCAGTAGATGACCAAGTTCAATTAACAAAATCAAATGTAAATCATACTTGTATTTTTCTGCCTTTATATTTAAAAATGTTATTAATTTTGTTGACTCTAAACACACCTTTTGGATTAGGACTATGGAATAGTGGTACAAAAATATAATTCATTCTATTGTCAGATATCTACCTTGGTGATAGTGGAATTAGCACTACTTTTTAGACAATAATAGTGTGTAGAGGAGCGGTGTTGCTTTTTCACCTTCAAAGAGGAAGATTTAAATTTATATTTCAACAGATAAACAAAAAGATTACTCCATTTCAAAAAGAAAATTAAGTAGGAATGTTAGACGAAGTCTGCTCCAACTCTAAAAGCATTGTGGAAATCGTAACAGGTGAAAAAAAGTGTGTCTCAACATTACTTTTTACGATAATTTGGTCACAAGACTAGACTGCAGGAGTGTCCAAATACTTATGCACTTTTTATGCTGGACAGTATTGCTTCTAAACACCCCTTAACTGCTTTCTTCCAAACCTTCAAAAAAGATTTCATGAATTTACATGCATAGTCTTTCAGGTCTGTATATCTCTAATGTAAAACAATTGTACTTGTTCTCTCTTTTGTAAACTGACATATGTAAACTCATCAGTCACTACTATGGTAAGCATTTACAATCCTGAATGCTGAGTGCTGAGCTTTGTGTGAGAGCATGCCCATACATAACCAAGCTAACTTTTCTTTAGCTACATAGAAACATGTAGTGTAACCTGTCAAACACTTTGAAATACTACCCTCCCACTAGTCCTAGAGGTGGATGTAGAATTCAACCAATCTTCATAAAATAGAATTGGATGTCACTAAGTACAAAGTATTCCTCTACAATGGAATCCCTAATGCATCCCCTCAACATTCAAGCGAAGTCCAAACACATACTAACTGAAACACACCAACCAATAGTAACATATAAAATTTGCCAAA
This sequence comes from Lissotriton vulgaris, assembly GCF_964263255.1. NCBI lineage: Eukaryota > Metazoa > Chordata > Amphibia > Caudata > Salamandridae > Lissotriton > Lissotriton vulgaris. The sequence continues at coordinate 1,255,614,487 of NC_141696.1, forward strand.
CAACTCTTTGAAGGTGTGATGAATCCAAAAAATACTCCTTTGGCACATCAAATATAGTACAAAACACATAAACTACTTTCACCCCAACAACTTTGCTTGAGCTGCAACACAGAGATTGCAGGACAATCACTTGCTGCTACAAAATGCACATCAACAGCTGCAACACCATCTTTAGCAAACAGTCCATACTCGCATATTGATCTTGAGTTTCGTAAACTTAAATTTCTATGCATTTATTGTGATGACCTTTTGTGTTATGCAAACACTATATCAACCTCATCAAAAACAAGAAACAGCAGCAGCGCTGTCTTCAACATTAGTTATTAGACATTTATCAAGCTTTTTTGTACTAAAAACTACCCCGTCCAAAGGCAGTTGAAAGTGTGCATACTTGCTGCCTTTCTTGCCTGGGGTTATCAATTACTCTTGAATTTCATATACTGATTCAAACTCATGACCCTTTATCGAGCTTTTTTGTTCTACCTACTATCCCGGCCGAAAGCAGTGGGAAATTTGCACACTTGCTGCCTTTCTTGGCTGGGGTTGTCAATTGTCCTTCTTGTAATACAAATTCAAAGTGCAGGCCCTTTATTGAGCCTTCTTGGTAACTATTACTCGTGAATGGCAGTGGGTATTTTGCGCACTTCCTGCTGTTCATGTATAAACAAAAGCTTAAAAGTCTAACAATATTAAAAAACAGCCAGTATAGTCTATGGTTATCAAATCTTCTGTTTGTTATTGTAATTCAAAGTACAGACCCTTTATTGAGCCTTCTTGGTAACTACTACCCGTGAATGGCACTAGGTAATTTGCACACTTGCAGCCTTTCTTATTTTTCACAATATTCATCTAACACTCAATCAACACATCATCTATACGTACACACACCTACTTCCTGCCTTTCCTGGCTGCTGTTATCAATTATTATTCGTCTAATACAAATTCAAAGTGCAGGCCCTTTATTCAGCCTTCTTGGTAACTATTACTCGACAATGGCAGTGGGTAATTTGCACACTTGTGTCCTTTCTTGCGTCCTTTCTTCCGCACAGTCTGTGTACTTTGTGCACTTGCATAACTCCTTAGATGAGATACCCATTTCTCAGGCTCCCACTGCAGAATCCAACTCACAGTCTGTAATGGACTGGAAAACCAAACGCCCATTTCCTTTACAAAGCAGGGGGTTGTTTCCACATCTGCTACCTTTCTTCCTTTTCACCTTATTCTGCATCCACTACCTAAAACATACATATTTCCTAACTTTCTTGCAGCCTTTGCCAAGTATTATTCTAATTCAAAGTAGAGTTCCTGAAATGGGCCCGGTGTTTTAATTTTTCAGCCCAACCGCTCACAATGGTAATTTAATGCACTTTGATTGCTTCCTTCGATGTTGTAGCCATTTCTTATGCTCCCACTGCAAAATTCGATGCCCTATCCATATAATGTCTTGGAAATTCAAAGATCCACTTCCCTGACAACGCAGTGGATAGTTTGCACGTCTGCAGCCTTTCTAATTTTTCACCTTTTTTTATCTTCCACTCAATCAACACATCATCTACACATAACACACACCAACTTGCTACCTTTTTTGGCTGCAGTTATCAATTCTTTTTCAACTTCATATTCTGATTCAAACTCGTGGCCCTTTATTCAGCCTTTCTGTTGTAGCTACTACCCCAGTCCAAGGCAGAGGCAAATTTAGACACTTACTGCCTTTCTTGACTGAGATTATCAATTATTGTTCAATTTCATATTCTGATTCAAAGTCAAGACCCTTTATCAAGCCTTTTCATATAGATACTGCACTGGCAGAAGGCAGTGGGAAATTTGAACACTTGCTGCATTTCTTTGCAAGGGTTATGAACTATTGTTCAATTTCATAATCCTATTCAAACTGCAGTCCCTTTATCAAGCCCTTTTTATTCCATCAACTACCCTGGCCGAAAGCAGTAGGAAATTTGAACTCATGCTGCCTTTCTTAGCTGGGGTTATCAATTATCCTTCTTGTAATACAAATTCAAAGAGCAGGCCCTTCATTGAGCTTTCGTGGTAACTATTACTCGTGAATGGCAGTGGGTAATTTGCGCACTTCCTGCCATTCATGTATAAACAAAAGCTTAACAAAAGTAAACCAATATTAAAAAAGAGCCAGTATAGTCTATGGTTATTAAATCTTCCGTTTCTTATTGAAATTCAAAGTACAGGCCCTTTATTGAGCCTGCTTGCTAACTACTACCCGTGAATGGCAGTGGGTAATTTGGACACTTTCAGCCTTTCATAATTTTTTACATTATTCACCTACCACTCAATCAACAGATCAACACGTACACACACATACTTGCTGCCTTTCTTGGCTATGGTTATCAACTATTCTTCTATTTCATATCTGTATTCAAAGTGCGGGCCCTTTATCAAGCCTTTTTCATGTAGATACTGCACTGCCAGAAGGAAGTGGGACATTTGCGCACTTACTGCATTTCTTCGCAGGGGCTATGAACCATTGTTCAATTTTATATTCCTATTCAAACTGCAGTCCCTTTATCAAGCCCTTTTTATTCTATCAACTACCACGGCTGAAGGCAGTAGGAAATTTGAACTCTTGCTTCCTTTCTTGGCTGGGGTTATCAATTATCCTTCTTGTAATACAAGTTCAAAGTGCAGGCCCTTTATTGAGCCTTCTTGGTAACTATTACCCGTGAATGGAAGTGGGTAATTTGCACACTTCCTGCCGTTCATGTATGAAAAAAAGCTTAACAAAAGTCTACCAATATTAAAAAAGAGCCAGTATAGTCTATGGTTATCAAATCTTCTCTTTGTTATTCTAGTTCAAAGTGCAGGCCCTTTACTGAGCCTTCTTGCAAACTACTACCCGTGAATAGCAGTGGCTAATTTGCACACTTACAGCCTTTCTTAGTTTTTACATTATTCATGTTCCACTCAATCAACACATTATCTACACGTACACACACCTACTTGCTGCCTTTCTTGACTATGGTTATCAACTATTCTATTTCATATTCGTATTCAAACTACAAGCCCTTTATCGAGCCTTTTTGTTGTAACAAGTACCCCAGCCAAAGGCAGTAAAAAATTGCACACTTGCTGCCTTTCTTGGCTGGAGTTATCAATTGTTCGTGAATTTCATATTCTGATACAAACTCGTGGCCCTTTATTGAGGCTTTTTGTTGTACCTACGACTCCGGCCGAAGGCAGTGAAAATTTACACACTACCTGCCTTTTTTGGCTAGGGGTTATCAATTGTTAGTGAATTTCATATTCTGATACAAACTCGTGCCCTTTAACACTTTTTGTTGTACCTACAACTCCGGCCGAAGGCAGTGAAAATTTGCACACTAACTGCCTTTCTTGGCAAGGGGTTATCAATTATTGTTCAATTTCATTTTCTGATTCAAAGTCAAGGACCTTTATAAAATCTTTTTATTGTAGCTAATACCCCGGCCGAACAAAGTAGGATATTTTCACACTTGGTGCTTTTCTTCATTGGGGTTATCAATTATTTTAAAAGTACCTACAAGCTTAGCAATAATATTTTCTTTTGGAAACAAATTTCAAACTAATCTTCTCTGTAAAACTTCTTTGACATGTTCAGTCATTTCTCCAATTCTTATTTCTTGTAGAATAGTTCCATATTCAGCATCATTTCCTTATTGCATATTTGTAATAACTTCCTTATATTAAAAATATAACTAAATGTTAACATTACCAATGCTACATTACATAATTTACTTATACTACCTATGGAGCATAACAACAAATTACAATACCACAAGATATCTGGAGAAGCTTGTTGTGAAGACTCTTGAAGAAAATGAAACTTCTCATTATTGATGACATAAGCATGGTATCAAACTTAATGCTTGCCTTTGTGCTTTTAAGAATGCTGCAAATTCTTAAAGCAGAGTATGACATATTAGTCTCAATTTATTTAAGGGACAGACAATTGTACTATTTCCTCAGATTCTGTTACCTGTACAAAATAACATTCATCAATGTTTGTGTCGAGTAGCACCTTCAAAATACATTGCCGACATCAGGGTTCACAACATAACTTCAGCTTTCCTTCTACATTGAGGACAGCATTGTATTCTTGCTTCCTTTCCTTAAGGCAGAGACAATTATATTGTATCCTGAGATTCTATTATCTGTGATGAAATTGCATTAATCGACCTTTGTGTCAATAACTGCCTTCAATCTACACTGCAGACAGAAGGGTTCACAACTTCAACTGAGCTTTAGAATTAAAAGTATCTTCAATATCTGTCCTTACAACAACCTTCAATATATTCTGTGGTCAGTAAAAATTAAAACTTCATACCAAGAGCTCCACTACTACAGAAAACGTTGATTTCAGCCTAGCTTTATTTAAGGTAGAGATTAATGGATTTTATGTCTTCCGATTTCGTAAAAGAATGTCACAAATAGTATTCATCTATAACTGCTCTCAAGACCTTTCAATCTTCACTACGGACAGCTCAGTTCACAACTTCAATTCAGCTTTCCTTCTACATTAAAGACATCATTGTATTGCGCTTTACTTTCCTTAAGACAGACACAATTATACTGCATCCACAGATACTGTTAACTTTCACAACTTTCATTGACCGATCTTTCTGTCAACAACTACCTTCAATCTACACTGCGGAAAGCTGGGTTCACAACTTCAATTCAGCTTTCTTTCAACATTGAGAACAGCATTTTATTCTTGCTTGTTTTCCTTAACCACATCATTGCTACTGCATATTCCCGCTGTGTGCTGCCATTTGCAAAATCCCATTGTTTGTGACAAGGTCAACTCGTCATAAGCACAGGGCAGGTAAAACCCATGACGAGTTGACCTTGTCACAAGCATCGAAGGGGTTAAGGCAGAGACAATTATACTGTGTCCTTAGATTCTGTTATCTGTGACTAAATTGCATTCTTCAATCTTTGTCTCAACAACTGCCTTCAATCTACACTGCGGACAGCCGGGTTCACAAATTCAATTCAGCTTTCCTTCTACATTAAATACTCCATTGTATTCAGCTTAACTTTCCTTAAGACAGACACAATTATATTGCGTCCACAGATACTGTAAACTTGTAGAACTTGCATTGACAGATCTTTCTGTCAACAACTACCTTCAATCTACACTGCAGACAGCTGGGTTCACAACTTGAATTCAGCTTTCCTTCTACATTAAGGACACCATTGTATTGAGCTTTACTTTCCTTAAGACCGACACAATTATACTGAGTCCACAGATACTGTTAGCTTTCAGAACTTGCCTTGACAGATATTTCTGTCAACAACTACCTTCAATCTACACTGCGGACAGCTGGTTTCACAACTTCAATTCAGCTTTCCTTCTACATTAAGGACAGCATTGTATTCAGCCTTGCTTTCCTTAAGGCAGAGACAATTATATTGTGTCCTCAGATTTTGCAAACAGTGACAAAATAGCTTTCATCAATCTTTGTGTCAACAACTGCCTTCAATCTCCACTGCAGACAGCTGGGTTCACAACTTGAATTCAGCTTTCCTTCTACATTAAGGACACCATTGTATTGAGCTTTACTTTCCTTAACCCCTTGCATGCTGATGACGGCCCCATCCATCATGCACTACGGCGCTCGTGTGCTGATGATGGCTGGGGGCCTCATAAACCCGCCCACCCGCGATTTTGCCGCACAGGCGCAGAATTGCGGCAGCATGCAAGGGGTTAAGACAGACACAATTATACTGCATCCACAGATACTGTTATCTTGTACAACTTGCATTGACAGATCTTTCTGTCAACGACTACCTTCAATCTACACTGCGGACAGCTGGGTTCACAACTTCGATTCAGCTTTCCTTCTACATTAAGGACAGCATTGTATTCAGCATTGCTTTCCTTAAGGTAGAGACAATTATACTGTGTCCTCAGGTTATGCAAACTGACAAAATAGCTTTCATCGATCTTTGTGTCAACAACTGCCTTCAATCTACACTGCAGACAGCTGGGTTCACAACTTGAATTCAGCTTTCCTTTTACATTAAGGACACCATTGTATTGAGCTTTACTTTCCTTAAGACAGACACAATTATATTGCGTCCACAGATACTGTAAACTTGTACAACTTGCCTTGACAGATCTTTCAGTCAAGGCCCTTTATTAAACCATTTTGTTGTAGAAGTTTCCACATTTGCAGCCTTTCTTCACTAGAGTTATCAATTATTCTTCTTGAAATTGAAATTCAAACTGCAGGCCCTTCATTGACCCTTCTTGTTAACTACTGCCCATGAATAGCAGTGGGTAATTTGCACACTTGCATCCTTTCTTGCGTCCTTTCTACCGCACAGTGTGTGTACTTTCTGTATTAGCTTACCTCCTTATATATGGTACCCATTTTTCAGACTCCCACTCAGAATCCAACACCCCGTCGGTGTAATGGACTGGAAAACTAAAACACCCACTTCCCTTACAAGGAAATGGATAGCTTGCACATATTCAGCAATTCTTATTTTTCACCTTATTCATCTTCCACTCAATCAACATATCATCCACACATACACAAACCTACTTGCTGCCTTTCTTCGCTGTAGTTATCAACTAATCTTCAATTTCATAATCTGATTCAAACTCGAGGCCCTTTATCGAGCCTTTTTGATGTACCTACTACCGCGGCCGAAAGCAATGTGAAATTTGCACACTTGCTGCCTTTCTTGGCTGGGGTTGTCAATTGTCCTTCTTGTAATACAAATTCAAAGTGCAGGCCCTTTATTGAGCCTTCTTGGTAACTATTACTCGTGAATGGCAGTGGGTAATTTGCGCACTTCATGCCGTTCATGTATAAACAAAAGCTTAAAAGTCTAACGATATTAATAAAGAGCCAGTATATTCTATGGTTATCAAATCTTCTGTTTCTTATTGAAATTCAAACTACAGGCCCTTTATTGAGCCTCATACTCAGGATATTTTGAATATTACTTTGAGTATAATTGAAGAACTAATCGTATCTGTCACAGGCAATGAGAGTGAAGAAGGAGAAATTAGTGCTGCAGACATGAATTGTGATTTTTTTCTAAGTTTCAAAGACCTTTATTGTGTCCTTATCATTCAGATACAATTATTCATAGATGAATTGTGATTGTGAAGACGAAATCTTTGATGGAGATTTTCTGAAAGTTTTAAATTATGTTGACATTTTAGTACAAATGAAATCAGAAACTACTGACGAGGAAATTGATCTGAATGACATATCTGATGAAGTTGTATTGGAATGTCTCTTAAATTATGAGATATTAATAGAATAAATTTATTATTGAAAAATAATAAAGCTTTGAGCACTATCTACTAATGTATTTATTGTACTAAAAGTGAACACTTGCTGCCTTTCTTGACTGGGATTATCAATTATTATTCAATGTCATATTCTGATTCAAAGTCAAGGCCCTTTATTAAACCTTTTTGTTGTAGAAGTTTCAACATTTGCAGCCTTTCTTCACTAGAGTTATCAATTATTCTTCTTGAAATTGAAATTCAAACTACAGGCCCTTCATAGACCCTTCTTGTTAACTACTACACATGAATAGCAGTAGGTAATTTGCACACTTGCGTCCTTTCTTGCGTCCTTTCTACCGCACAGTGTGTGCACTTTCTGCACTAGCTTGCCTCCTTATATATGGTACCCATTTCTCCGGCTCCCACTGCAGAATCCAACAACCCGTCGGTGTAATGGACTGGAAAACTAAAACTCCCACTTCCCTTACAAGGAAATGGATAGCTTGCACATCTTCAGCAATTCCTATTTTTCACCTTATTCATCTTCCACTCAATCATCATATCATCCACACATACACAAACCTATTTGATGCCTTTCTTCACTGTGGTTATCAACTATTCTTTAATTTCATACTCTGATTCAAACTCGAGGCCCTTTATCGAACCTTTTTGATGTAGCTACTACCCCACCCAAACACAGTTGAAAATGTGCACACTTGCTACCTTACTTGGCTAAGGTTATCAATTATTCTTGAATTTCATGAACTTGATTTATATCAGTTATAGGTTTAGTACAATAACAAAATTAGTCTTACAAGTCCAAAAGAACACTGAATGACAGTCTACACTACAAACAACACAGATCACAATTTGAACTATTATGTCCCTGAAACATACATATTTTGACAATGCATTCCATACATGTTCTATCTTTCATTTCAATCATGATTACAGATGATACAGTCCACCATTAAATATACACTGCAGACAGCCAGATTCACAACTTCAATTCAGCATTCCTTGTACATTAAGTACACCATTGGATCTACCCTTGCTTTCTTAACGTAGAGACAATTGTACTCTGTCCTCAGATTCTGTTAACTGTACAAAATAGCATTCATTAATATTTGTATCAATTAGTACCTTCGATCTACATTACACACAGCGGAGTTCACAACTTTAATTCAGCTTTCAATGTAAATTTCTCTTCACCATGTGTGCTTAGAAGTGCCTTCAATTAATTCTCCGCTCAGTACAGTTCACAACTAGACACCGAGAGCGCTAGCACTACAGAAAACATTCAATACAATCCTGATTTACTTAAAACACAGAAAATTGGTGTAGAAAATGTACAGTGTGAACATTTAGTTATTATTGTCAATGGCGTTCCTACTAAGAGTAAGAAAATATGGCAAAAATTACCAGATATTAGAAAAGTGAAAAAGGCAACGTTCTTTTCTATCTGCTATAAAAAAAATTATATCACAAAAATGTGTATGTGGGAAAATAATAAATGACAGTAGAAGATACTGACTTCCCATCTGGACAAATTGAAAAACTGGATGTTTCCATAACTGAAGAAATCTACGAACATTACAGTATTCATCCACTTCATTCTAAAAAAGTGATGGGGAATACTATAGAGTTATTCCATATGAAAGAAGCAAAGGGAAGTCCCATTACTGTATGCAAAAAAAGCTTGGATGATTGTTCTTTCCCTCAGTTCCTTCCCACACAAAAAAGAGGGCGATATGATGAACGACCTGTGCAGATTCCTACATCTGAATACCAGACATCAATGTTATATGCAGAAAATTCAAGATTTCAACAATGTATTCCATATTTGTTCCATCTTTTGTTTGAGAGTGATTTGTCTGGACTTTTTATGGACAAAACAATGTATTGAAAACACGTGTACATCTGCAAAATGTTTCAGCAAACAAATTTATGCATAAAGTACAGCAGAAAGATAATATTTTGGAATCTCACCTCATTATTATCATGGCATGTCAGCGTTGTAGTAATGAGTACTGGTACCATCGTCATGGACAACTAAAATATATGCTAAGGAACTTAAAAACTCCTACATAGTTCCTTACACTATGCTCTGCTGACTATGCATGGGATGATTTACTTCAATTTCTTGATTACACAAATTCATATGATCATACTCGATCTCATCTAATGCTTCCACAAAATCAGCATCTAAAGTTTAGTTTAGAAAATCACACGTGATATCTACAGCATTTATATCTTCCCCTTCATTCTCCCTACTTATAAAAATTATGTTTAGCTCTTCTATGACACTGTTACTAATGTTGAAACCGCCTTTCAAATTTTGTTGATTTTCCATACTGAATTTCTTTTGTTGTAGGTCCTTGTACAAAAACATAAACACTTAATTTTATCTTCACTGTAATATCAGCATATATGATGATTTATATGAAATATCTTATAACTTAACCAATATTTTGTACATGAGTGTATATTATTTTCAAAATATTCTAAAATTAAATACAATACATACAGTGTCACTCTGCATTGTGTCAAGTGCTTTATTTATTTATTTATACTACCTACTGTTTTGCAAACTTAACGACAGCACTGCCTTAGTTTGACTCACCCCATTACGTTCTCAATTAGGGTTGAGAGAGGCAAAGGAAAGGAGTAAACAACATGTCTACAGATGTACTCCTATATTTAGAACACTGGATGAAGCACTGAATAAATAAAGTTAGATACAAAACAACATACACAAAAAAAGGCTGCATAAAAGATACACAAAGGAAAGCAACACAAATAGATCACCGAAACTTAAACACAAACTGTTAAGTCACCAAAAGAACAAAAAGGCTAAGAACACTGCAACGGAGGCTACGCTGTGGAACTCATTGTGAAGAAAGGTAGAAACATACTGTAAATAAAGCGGAATTCAAATAAAGAAAAAGTAAAAAAGATACATGGATGACAAAGTCACTGGAGTAATACTCTGTTCCCCAACACAAAAAAAGATTTTGGAATAGTTATATCAACAAATGTTTAAGGAGCTGCACAGGGACCCCATCCCCCGGGACTCAAAAAATAACATTGGGGACCGTGGAGTGAACGCCAATGCCCCCACGGTCCCAGCCGGCTCCCGGCTTCCTTCGAGAGCCGGCATTTCTTTCTCAGAGAGAACAGCTTACATGCTGCTCTCTCTAACGAAAAGCAATCTGCTTTCCTACTTGAAAGACACAGAAGGTTAACTTGCTCTCTCTTTCAAATAGGAAACCGGTTTGCTGTGCTAAAGTGGGAGCCTGCGGCGCTTCTGCCCTACCATAGCAAACAACAGTGTCCCAGTGATAGGCACCCCGAGACACTGCAATAGCCGACCCTGGTAAATGATGGTCCCCAGGGCTATCAGGGGTTCCAGTAAAGAGGCTGCGCGACCCCCTCCCAACATTAAAAAGTCCCGAGAAGTGGAAGTCCCCGGAGCTGGGAAATCCGTGCCATCACAGACCCCCCTATTTTAAATATTACTGCCCCAGGAAGGTGGCGGTCCCCGAAGAATGTAGGAGACCCCTGAACCCCCACATACTTCAAAATAAACGATGCTGTCAACACTTCCTGGTTTAGAGTGCTGACAGACAGTTGACAGCCAATCAGCATGCAGCTCGAGCTCGTAATTCCACAGATTTCCGTACGCATATGCCACGATTTTTCTTTAAAAAAATAAAAAATAAAATAAAAGAGCCTAAACATCCATGTACGACCCCCTGAGCAAGCCTAGAGGGTCAGAATGTTTCTAGTCTGCCCCCTTCCCTTACTTCGCAACTTTGTTTTACTGTTTTCTTGTGACTCGCTTCTAGTGACGAACTGGATGGCTGCCAACACTTCCTGGTATTGAGTGTTCACAGACAGTTCACAACCAATCAGCATGCAGCTCCTGCTTGTAATTCTACGTATTTCCGTACGCATTCTCCGTGATTTTTCTTTAAAAAAAAAAGAAATATAGAGCCTAAACATCCATGTACAACCCCCTGAGCAAGCGTAAAGGATCAAAATGTTTGTAGCCTACCCCTTCCCTTATTTCTCAACTTTCTTTACTGTTTTCTTGTTACTCGGTTCTACCGAGGCACAAGATGGCCGCCAACACTTCCTGGTTTAGAGCGTTGACAGACAGTTAACAGCCAATCAGCATGCAGCTCGCACTCGTAATTGAACGAATTTCCGTATGCGTGCTGCACCCCGTCTCTAGATATCGCTATGATTTTACTTGCAATTTTCTCAGAAACTACAGAACAGATTTACACCATTTAACAAAAAGCACAATCTGCGAATCGAACTCTACCTCTCTGCCAAATTTCGTGTAATTCCGTTCAGCCGTTCAAGATGTAGCCCTGGCTAAAGGTCCCTATAGAAAATTTCATGGGGAAAATACGTTTTGGGACCCCCTTTTTTCTGGGCCCCCACTTGACGAATCACCCCCAAACTTTCAGGGAAGGAGCGGAACTGAGTAGGCCATTTTCTTGGAGAAATTCACGAAGATCCGTCCACCAGCGCCAAAGTTATTCCAAATAGAATGTTGTGGATTTCCTATGGAAACTAGGTCCTAACTGTAACTACCTACTGGCGACTGCCAGTAGGTTATATATATATATATATATATATATATATATATATATATATATATATATATATATATATATATATATATATATATATTCACGAAGAACTCCAAAAACGCCACTCCCAACCACACAGATCGGCGAAGCGCTAAGCAGGAGACGGACCACCAGATTGGATAACAGTTCTTTAATCCAGGTTAGATGTTATTTTGCAGGAAATGCGTAACGTGCTTCGGGCTACAAGCCCTTGTTCACATGCGGTCGCCAGTAGGTAGTTATAGTTAGGATTGTTTTCTGTAGGAAATCTGCAACATTCTATTGGGAATAACTTTGGCGCCGGTTGAGGAATCTGCCTGTAAGTTTCCTTAAATTTGCCTCGCTGCGCTCCGCTCCTTCCCTGAAAGTTTGGGGGGGATTCTTCAAGCAGGGGGCCGAGATAAAAGGGGGGTCCCAAAATGTGTTTTCCTGATGTTAATTTCCATTGGGTGGTTGGACTCACTTTTAGCCCGAACGGCTGAATGGATTTCCACAAAACTTGGCACAATTGTAGGGATTGGTAGCCCGATGTGCCTTTGCTATGTCTCAAGATATGTGCTCCAGTGGATTTTGAGTAATTTAGGTTAAAAAAATATATATATCTGGGCGGAGCCTAACCACACATCTGATCTGATTGGCTATCAGCACTTCATCCAAGAAGTGTTGGCAGCCATCTTTGGACCAATATACATGATAGGACCTCATTAAAAAGCATTGTAGTTAATAGAGGGTTTTAGGACTTTAGTTACATTATAAATCATTTGTTGATGGTACCATACTCATTTTAGGAATTGTGGTGTGTTCTAAGGTGATTTTACCATGTGAAAAAGCCTTCTGCTGTGGTATCATGAATCATGTTCGAAAGAAAACTAATATCTAATGATTTTCCCACAGTGGTTTGGAAGGGGATCTATAAGCTAAACTGAAAGCATATTTTCTGTAAATTCACATTATCTTTCTCAGTCATGTGAGAATGAAGTCTGACATTCTCAGTAAAACATGTACATCCAACAAGGACAGAGACTGTCAGTTGATTCCTTTGTGTTCTACTGCAGCCTCCTAGAGTGTTCTAAAGAACAACTAGAGCGCTAACAGTCCTACTTATTACAAAGGTATAGCACACCTGAAGCCATCGTGATGAGAATAAAGTGGTAACTCTTAAAACATTTAATTTAAAAAGGAACAAAATGAGGGGGTATATTATGCCATAGAAAGTATTATTAGTGCTGCAGAAAGAAAAATTAGGGCACATTTTGAGTGACTTCTCAAATCCTCTTCTATTTCATAAAACAATTCTGACATGCAGTCTCCCAAGATGGCCACCAGAGACAAAAGAGCCCAAATGTAGCCCAAATATCACCCAGATGTAGCCCAAGTACAGCTCAATGACAGAATGTCCCAGAGTGTTCTAAAGAACAACTAGAGCGCTAACAGTCCTACTTATTACAAAGGTATGGCACACCTGAAGCCATCTTGATAGGAATAAAGTGGTAACTCTTAAAACATTTAATTTAAAAAGGAACAAAATGAGGGGGTATATTATGCCATAGAAAGTATGATTAGTGCTGCAGAAAGAAAAATTAGGGCACATTTTGAGTGACTTCTCAAATCCTCTTCAATTTTATAAAAAAATTCTGACATACAGTCTCCCAAGATGGCCACCAGAGACAAAAGAGCCTAAATGTAGCCCAAATATCACCCAGATGTAGCCCAAGTATAGCCCAATGACAGAATGTCCCAGAGTGTTCTAAAGAACAACTAGAGCGCTAACAGTCTTACTTATGACAAAAGTATGGCACATCAGAAGCCATCTTGATTGGAATGAAGTGGTAAGTCTGAAAACATTTAATTTAAAAAGGAACAACATGAGGGAGTTCATTTTGCCATAGAAAGTATGATTAGTGCTTCAGAAAGAAAAATTAGGGATCATTTTGAGTGACTTCTCAAATCCTCTTCTATTTCATTAAAAAATTCTGACATGCAGACTGAAACATGCACTTTGAATACCGGCAGCAGACTTCCCTGGTGAGCAGTAGCTTTACTACAGTGATCTAATGAGCAACTAGAGTGCTAATATTCAGAATTTATGGCAAATGTGTGACACATCTGAATGCCTTCTTGATGGAACCAAAGTAAACAAGCATTGAAAATGCAATAGATCTCGCCCTCGTTTAAGTTAAAGCCATTCTGTTTGTAATGAGGTGGATTTTTAGCTTTGCTTTTATTAGTGTTTTTTAAACTTTCATGTAAATAACATGCATCTGTATGCATATATATATATATATATATATATATATATATATATATATATATGAATGCATGCATCTATATTTGTATTTATATAGATATACAGATTATATATGTTTATATATGTATGTATATATATATATATATATACATACACATACATATATATAAATGCATATGCATATATATGCATATATATGTGTATATGTGTGCGTGTAGAGAGAGGTAGAGAGGTAGAGGTAGAGAGGTAGAGAGGTAGAGGTAGAGAGGTAGCGGTACAGAGGTAGAGAATAGTAGAGAGAGAAGTAGAGAGAGGTAGAGAGGTAGAGATTAGAGAGTGAGTAATAGAGAGAAGAAAGAGTGAGTAGTAGAGAGTAGTAGAGAGCAGTAGAGAGAGTAGCAGAGAGTGAGTAGTAGAGAGTAGTAGAGTGAATAGTAGAGTGAGTAGTAGAGAGTGAGTAGTAGAGAGTGAGTAGTAGAGAGTGAGTAGTAGAGAGTAGTAGAGAGTAAGTAGTAGAGTGAGTAGTAGAGAGCAGTAGAGAGTGAGTAGTAGAGAGTAGTAAAGAGTGAGTAGTAGAGAGCAGTAGAGAGTGAGTAGTAGAGAGTAGTAGAGAGTGAGCAGCAGAGAGAGAATAGTAGAGAGTAGTAGAGAGTGAGTAGTAGAGTGAGTAGTAGAGACTAGTAGAGAGAGAGTAGTAGAGAGTGAGTAGTAGAGAGTGGTAGAGAGTGAGTAGTAGAGTGAGTAGTAGAGAGTGAGTAGTAGAGAGAGAGTAGTAGAGAGTTAGTAGTAGAGAGTAGTAGAGAGTGAGAAGTAGGGAGTGAGTAGTAGAGAGTAGTAGAGAGTGAGTAGTAAAGACTGAGTAGTAGAGAGAGAGTAGTAGAGAGTGAGTAGAGTAGTAGAGAATGAGTAGTAGAGAGTGAGTATTTGAGAGTAGTGGAGTAGGAGAGAGTAAGTAGTAGAGAGTAGTGGAGAATATTCCAAAGTTTGGCACAGCACCACTTGCACAATAAGTCCAATCAAATCATATCACTTCGAGTCCTTATTGAAGCGCTGAATCTTGGTGTATATTCAAATGCTTTTATTTTCCTTAAGTTTATGTACCACAGCCAGCCGAAAAGTATCGTTCTGTACAACAGAACATCTTCAGGGCGTTCTTATTTCCTTCAAGTTATGTCGGTATCCTGTTGTCATATAACTAGATATTTCTTCCAAATGTTAGACGAGACGTAAGTACATTCTTATTCAAAGTGACTAGGTATCAATTTTACCGACACAATTCGGGCAGACTTGAGTAATTTATAGCATACTCAAAGTCAGTCTTTCAAAAATTCCAAAGTATAGGACATGATAATCCAAATCCAAATGTTTCTCAAGAAAAGTCATTTTCATCGTTCGGAATATGGGACCCCAGTATGCAAGGGGAATTAGTCCCCCCTCTGCAAACGCGCCAGTGGCCTGCGTTGCAGAGAGGTGTAAAAAGGGGCATAGCCTCATTACACCTCTGTGCAATGCAGCCCCCTGGCGCATACTGGAGGTTCCAGGTGAGCTAGTTGGCCCCCAGGGAACCCTAGTATGCAAGGGGAATTAGTTCCCCCTCTTCAAATATGCACGGGGGCTGCGTTGCAGAGAGGTGTAAAAAAGGGTGTGGCCTCATTACACCTCTCTGCAATGCAGCCCCCTGGCGCATACTGGAGGCTCCTGGTGGGCTAGTTGGCCCCCAGGGACCCCCAGTATGCAAGGGGAATTAGTTCCCCCTCTGCAAACGCGGCAGGGGGCTGCGTTGCAGAGAGGTGTAACAAGGGGCATAGCCTCATTACACCTCTGCAATGCAGCCCCCTGGCGCATACTGGAGGTTCCAGGTGGGCTAGTTGGCCCCCAGTATGCAAGGGGAATTAGTTCCCCCTCTTCAAACATGCACGGGGGCTGCGTTGCAGAGAGGTGTAAAAAGGGGCGTGGCTTCATTACACCTCTCTGCAATGCAGTCCCCTGGCGCATACTGGAGATTCCTGGTGGGCTTTCAGGTCTTATATAGTTAGGAATTAGCATTAAAAAAACCTTTGAAATTCACTGAAAAAAACATAGGTTTCACACCAGTTATAGTTAGGAATTAGCATTTAAAAAACCTATTAAATTCACTGAAAAAACCAAAGGTTTGACACCAGTTATAGTTAGCTTGAATTTTTACTGACCATTGAAATTCCCACCTTATAGTTAGTTGGACTCACTATAACTTGCGCGCCTGCAATGCACTGCTGATGACGTCACATATTACATCACTCATGACATGGTCAGTGACATCACTCATGACATCACTGATGACACCATCCTTGTGACAGATTGACAGACCTCCTTTCAGTGTAATGTAACCCTTGAAACACATATTCAAAAATAGAAACGAAAATTTTCAAAAAAATAGAGATACCCATACCAGTTACAACAACCAATTCAGTAATACCACCATCTATATACACATCCACTCGTTCACCAACAGTTCTATATAGTCACTCATACATATATTCACTCATCATAAGAGGTGAAACACCTATCCATCCTGTTACACACCGACAGTCATCCAAAGGTTACTCACACACATAATCACACATGCAAATAAACTATTGAACATCCATTTATTTGCATATACAGCTATACACACACTACCACTTTACTTCTAAGGAAACTTACACATACTTCCTCTCTTAAACAATCACTTATAGAAACACATACTTATTTAAACAAGAACTCTTTCAATCTCTCACTCTCACATATACTCACTTATATACATCAATACTCACATATACTAGATTAAAACATATGTAGTTACTGATAAAGACACTAGTGAGACAGTCATTCACTCACTAACACACACATATACACACTCATCCACCCATACAGTCCTGCGCATATGCTGTCTTCAAAACACATACAAACAGTGAGTCAGTCATTGATGCATCTATGTGCTAAGTAACACCCCCCTATGTGTTTCAAGGGTTACATTACACTGAAAGGAGGTCTGTCACTCTGTCACAAGGATGGTGTCATCAGTGATGTCATGAGTGATTTCACTGGCCATGTCATGAGTGATGTAATATGTGACGTCATCAGCAGTGCATTGCAGGCGCGCAAGTTATAGTGAGTCCAACTAACTATAACGTGGGAATTTCAATGGTTTTATGTCAGTAAAATTTCCAGCTAACTATAACTGGTGTCAAACCTATGGTTTTTTGAGTGAATTTAATAGGTTTTTTAAATGCTAATTCCTAACTATAACTGGTGTGAAACCTATGTTTTTTTCAGTGAATATATATATATATCCAAAGAAAAAGTACTGAGTCCTGCTGGGATTCTTCTCCCGGGCCAGGTGGCGCAAAGAAATCGGCGGACCACAGAGAGCCGATATCACATAATCCAGGGATCGCCTCACGGCAACAAACATATGCGCACTCAGGAATCCATAGTTAGCATCAAGGGTTTATTCTCAGGTTAACACGCTACGCGTTTCGACACCAATGTGTCTTGATCACACGTGAACCACCCAGCTCGGTGTGGTTAGTTATGCAAAGTAGAAAACATAGAAGAGGTGACCAACTTTGTTGAAAGCAAACAATCCATTCGGTCTAGTGCCTTAGGACTCTGTATTCCCATCATACAAATCGTCCAATTCACCCCTCATAAACTTCTATCATATTGCAAAAACGAGACCATACCAGCAGGGACAGAGTGCACATCTAGGTGAATAAAGTCCGACTATCATACAAGTGAAGGTGCCTTTCATCCAGTTAAAAGGAAAAGGTCAGGTGGACCGTGAGGTGACTGTGATGGAAGTTTTTTGAAAGACTGGTTTATAGTCAAACCCGACCTAAATCTTAGGCACTTCACCAGATTTAGAGTTAAATATAATTTAATTGCAATTTGCCTGATCCATCTGCAATGTAATGAGATACGTTATGGCAATGCTTTTGATTTAACCTAACAATAGCGCGGGGTTCCCCATTCCAAGATGGCGGTACCGTTGTTTTGTAAAGGACATGGCGCTGTAAAAATGTTGGTCACCTCTTCTATGTTTTCTACTTTGCATAACTAACCACACCGAGCTGGGTGGTTCACGTGTGATCAAGACACATTGGTGTCGATACGCGTAGCGTGTTAACCTGAGAATAAACCCTTGATGCTAACTATGGATTCCTGAGTGCGCATATGTTTGTTGCCGTGAGGCGATCCCTGGATTATATATATATATATATATATATATATATATATATATATATATATATATATATATATATATATATATGTGCCAAGGTGTATTGAAGAATGAGTGGGTGCATAAGTGTCTGAATGGATGATTTAGTAGGTGACTGACTGACTGTATAAGTGAGTGATTAAATGTGTCTTACTGAATGCATGGGTTAGTTACTGAACTTTGTGAATGTCTATATCAGTCTTTCAGTTGGTGTGTAAGTGGCTGCATGGGTTGGTGAGAGGCTACATGAGTGCCTATTTGGGTTATTGATTGGTTGCCTGAGTATCTGTACAGGTGCCTGAGTGTCTGTGTGGGTGGGAGGTGGGTGACTCTGTGCAAAGATGTGTGAGTAGGTGATTCACTGGGTGTATGGGTTCTAGAGTAGTTCTGTGAAGGGCTATATGGGTGTGTGTGTGTGTGTGTGTGTTGGTGAGTGAATGGATGTCTCAGTGGTACATATGTGAGTAACCACATATGTGAAAGGCAGTATATGTAAGTTTTGGAGTAAATAAATGACTATATGTGAGAGTGAGTGGTAGTGAGAGTAGCTGTATGGATGAGTGTGTGCGTGTATCAGTGATTGTATAAGAGAATAAGTATGTGTTAGTATCTGTATGAATAAGTGAGGTGGTGTGTGTATGACTGAATAGGTGAGTAAATGGGAATTTGATTCAATAAATCAATCAAGACATTTGTAAAGCGCGCTACTCACCCGTAAGGGTCTCAAGGCGCTGGGGAGGGGGGGGGGTGCTGCTACTGCTCAAACAGCCAGATCTTGAGTAGCCTTATGAAGGTTAGTGGGTCTTCGGTCTGCCGTAGGAGGATAGGGAGGGTGTTCCAGGACTTGGCGGCGAGGTAGGAGATCTGCCATCAGTGAGTATTGATTGATTCTTTGCATGACTGATCTGCCATCAGAGGGTATTGATTGATTCTTTGCATGACTGAATAGGTGAGTGAGTAACTATGGATGAGTGGCGATGTGTGAGTGTCTATATAGGTGTATGAGTGCATATGATAGTGCTGTATAGATGAGTGACTGCATGTATGAGCGACTGTATGGGTGAATGAGTAGATGTGTGTGTAGACCTAGGAATCAGTTAGTGGTTATGTGGTAACTGGTATTGATGTGTTTGTGTTTTCAAAAATGGTAGTCTGTATTTTAGAGTGGGTGTATCGAAGTTTATATTAGGGTGTGAGGAGGTGCATCATATTATCACATGGATGATGTCATCAATGATGTCATTTGAGATGCCATCAGTGATGTCATCAGTGATGTAACTGACCATGTCATGAATTATGTAATATGTGATGTCATCAGCAGTGCATTGCGGGGGCGCAAGTTATAGTTAGCTGAACTGACTATAACGGCCAAATCTCTCTGGTTTTGTACAAGTGAAATGTCCAACTAACTATAACGTCCCTGAAACCTCAGTTTTTTTCTTTGAATTTCAAAGGTTTTTTTAAATGCTAATTTCTAACTATAATGTCCCTGAAACCTACAGTTCTTTTACTGAATTTCAAAGGTTTTTTAAATGCTAATTTCTAACTATGCCTACATAGGTCAGGCATGTGCAGAAAGAGGAAGAAACAAGAGAAGTGCAGAAAGAAGCAACTGAAATGCAGAAAGAGGCAAGAAAGGTGCATAAAGAAGCAAGTGAGTCTGGCACACCATTAGTACCAATTGAACACCCGCATTTAACAATTAATCAAAGGTGACCCTTCTAGGTTTGCAAAGGGCCTTCCACCACCCTTTAACACTTGTCGTTGCATTTTTTGTAATGTTAGAGCTAGAAAACAAGGTTTTTTTGTTCAAGTCTGCAGATTATGCAGCAGATGATGGATTATGTCATTTGAGATGCCATCAGTGATGTCATCAGTGATGTAACTGACCATGTCATGAATTATGTAATATGTGATGTCATCAGCAGTGCATTGCGGGGGCGCAAGTTATAGTTAGCTGAACTGACTATAACAGCCAAATCTCTCTGGTTTTGTACAAGTGAAATGTCCAACTAACTATAACGTCCCTGAAACCTGTGTTTTTTCAGTGAATTTCAAAGTTTTTTTAAATGCTAATTTCTAACTATAACGTCCCTGAAACCTCTGTTTTTTTTCTGGGAATTTCAAAGGTTTTTTTAAATGCTAATTTCTAACTATAATGTCCCTGAAACCTACAGTTCTTTACTGAATTTCAAAGGTTTTTTAAATGCTAATTTCTAACTATGCCTACATAGGTAAGGCATGTGCAGAAAGAGGAAGAAACAAGAGAAGTGCAGAAAGAAGCAACTGAAATGCAGATAGAGGCAAGAAAGGTGCATAAAGAAGCAAGTGAGTCTGGCACACCATTAGTACCAATTGAACACCCGCATTTAACAATTAATCAAAGGTGACCCTTCTAGGTTTGCAAAGGGCCTTCCACCACCCTATAACACTTGTCGTTGCATTTTTTGTAATGTTTGAGCTAGAAAACAAGGGGTTTTTTTTCAAATCTGCAGATTATGCAGCAGATGATGGATTATGTGGCAAATGCGGACAATGTTTAATAGTGCAAAAGTCAGTGCAGCAAAACAGTCGCATAATTCCAGTGGCACTGCTCATACCTTTGACTAGGTCCAGAAGTGCTCCTCAGTGTTTCCTTCTTTTTTTGTCTCATTGAGTTTATAGTTTTGCTTCTATGGAAATGAGGAAGATTAAACCTGAGTTTACCACTCCACAACACAGACAACTATACCACATAATTACTCTCCATAACACATAATCCCACTCTACATAATTCCTGTACACTAAATACCACATACTTTCTATCCACATAATTTTGCTGCACAACATACCACATAATTTCAATATACACAACATACATCCACTCTACTCTAAAAAGCATTAGTAGAAAACGTTAACATTTAAAACGCCAATATCTCTAACTCTCGCAAATGCAAGACCTATTACATTGCAAATGCTTCTTTAACCCAGACCCCCCAGGATATAGCGGCATGGATTCGCAAATTTAGCGGCACAAATATGGAAATTTAGCTGCATTTTTGCGGCACTTTATTTTACTCATAATCATTCATTTTCAGCCTTAAATCAATGGAAACTGTTTTAGCAGAGTATTCCACTTTGAATAGGCAACCTGGAATATGAAACAGAGGAAGCAGCCCACAGGTGAAGCCTGTTATCGCTTGGAAATGCAATTCTCCATTTGCTTTAGTATAGGTTGGTAGCAGTTATCTCACCTTTTGACACATTGCGGGACCGGTGTTTGGCACATCCTTAACCCTTTTCTCGCCTGAGAGTCTGAGGGCGGCTGGACACCGCTTTCGTGGACAGGCCATGGCCCATTGTACAGGTCCAAGATGGCCCACTGTGAAAAAAATAACTGACTTTGTTAGTATGCAAACCTTTTGAAATCCTACCTCTGCCCATTTATTTTAAAGCTCGAAATTATTCTGGTTTCTTCTTCCCACATCCCAAAGCTAACTTCCAGATTTGCAGAAGGGAAGAATATTTGTAAAAAATCCTCTCACATTTGCCTCAATTTGTAACAAGCTATTATACAGAATTTAGCACACAATCCCTGGTAACCCCTAGTTTTACTGCAGAATAAATAAAGACACAGGTTATCTCTACCCAGGAATTATACTTCCATTAAGCAGAGGTGAGTGAGCCAATATATTAACCACAAGCCGAGCTAAGGGTCAGGCTTGGCTCGAAGAATCCATGCACGAGCCAAGCCTTGAAAATGTTTGGCATGTAAAAATATATTCTCAATTAATCAAATATAGTTTGTTTTGGGACAAAGCCTATAAAACCATATCAGTAAAATAAAAAATAAATAAAACACACACATGCTAGCCCTAAATAAATATGCACTTAAAATTCGACCTCTAAATTAATGTTATATAAATAAATTAAGATTATAATTTTAACATCATGTCAAGGAAACGGGAATTAGTAGGTACGGGGGCACTCCTAATATTTTTAATGGGACTAATCAGGGTCTCCGCGACAGGTCAGAGGCATTGGCGAAAGCCCACAGGTCTGCACCACACAGAGTTGCTCTTTGCCCTTGTGCTTTATTTGAAGACTGTTACAATAGATGAACCCTTACTGTTTGTTACATTGCAGCAGCGTTACTGAGAACAGGTTATAGACCGCAATCAGGCAACGCTCCTGTCTAGCTAAGGAAATGTATGCATGAGTCACTCAGTTATAACTTCTATTTTTGTGCTTCTTTGTGGAAAACCAAGCGAGTTACCACTTCACCACTAGGTGGTTATATGGACCTGATACTTGAAGGATGCACCATCCAGACATGTTGTCTGTCCTTTAGCTAGGCATTTACGCTCATTGAGAAGGAGTCACCACCTTTCACTCCAGTCTCAATTTACTCTGATATTGTCAAGAGTGAAGCAATGCTGGTGAATGTCAAGTGGAGTCTCGTCCCTCTTTACAGCAGTTGACTGGCATTTCGTAGATATACAATTTGAAATGGTGAAAAAGGTGTTTTGGGTTGGAACTGCCAGGGAAAGAATAGTGTTATCATTTTGAAGGTATGGGGTAGGATTTTTGCTTCTTAATTGACTGCTGCCAGAATGCGAAAGTGCATAGTCAATTCCTAAGTTGTAGTCTAGTTGTTGACAAAACAAACATCCTTAATAAATTTGGAACTTCGTGTAGATTCAGGTGTAGAGATATATGTATAAACCCTTCAAAACATGTTATACTAGTTAGATAACACAGTCCATCAAAGTACTGCTGTACGTTAGCCTCTGCTAACGTAAATCCCAGTCTACTGTACACAGACTCCAGCTATTAGCATTGCATTTCTTTTCCATGTATTTAGTGCACCTTACCGTGGCGTAGATGTCTAGGCACTTTAAGCAGGCACACTATTTAATGCATTGAGACAGTTTGACAAGCACATGCTCTTGACTGAGTAAACAGCTGACTTATATAGCCCGAGGCAGATGGATTTATAGTCTTTTCTGAATTCTGCCTTGTATTTCTGGACTACAATCCTGATATTAGTGTATACTACTCTGTTGTGGGTTTCACCTCTTATAAATCTCACTGGTCTGCTCGTGTCTTCCTCTTTGTTCTACTTCAAAGGTTGTCTCGTGAACTCACTCCCTCTGCTTGGAGGTGTACATGACAAGAAGTCTAGTTAAGGAATAGTGGTCTAGGGGGTGTCAAAGACATGCTGCGAAGAGATGTTTCTATAGGACATGCAATGGATTGTAAGTGATGTCCTAACAAATGAACTGCACTTTGCTGTAGAGACGAACTAGGAATGTAGTGGTATGTTGAGACTGTCCCAACAATTAAACCGTCCTATTCTGTAGAAATGAACTAGGAATGCAATACTGGTATAAACAAATGCCCAAAGTGAGTAATGATGCTGACTTTCAATGTTCAGTCAGTTTTACATCCAAATTGGACAAAAGTGCCGATTTTGCGGGCACTTTTGTAAAAATCGCTGCATTTTTACAAAAGTGTCGATTTCGCGGCAAACCATGAAATTGCAAAATCCTGGAGGGTCTGTTTAACTAGTAGTCGCATTTGCAAAGTGGTGGAGAAAGAGGACTGGGCCTCCGACTAGCGCTTAAGATTTCCTCTGCATAGGACTTACAGGAGGTAACCGGAGTGCTTCTTGGCCCCCAAAGTCTATCACAAGTAAAATGGACTTCATCCCCCAACCCGCAGTGTGCCACGACAGGCGTTTGCAGAGTGGTGAAGAAAGGGGCATGACCTCAAAAGACCTCTTTGCAATCCCACTGTGTGGGACTTACTGGAGGTAACAGGAGGGGTAGTCGCCCCCAAAGACATCCTTGGGGGCCAGCTACCCTTCCAAAAACCTCCAGTAACTCCCACAAAGCAGGATTGCTTAGTTCTCATAGCAGGCCACACACTCCCTTTGCGCCATGCCCCCCTGTGCCCACCACTCTGAAAAAAGCTCCCTGGCATGCTCTTGGCTAGGGAGTGAAGTTCCCTTCTCTGCTGGGGGTGCTTAGGGGTCAACTAGCCTACCTGTTACCTCCAGTAAGCCTGACACAGTTGGATTGCTGAGAGGTGAACCCAAGCCACACACCCTTTATGCACCACTGTGCAAACACGCCTGCCCCACACAGCTGGATTGCTGAGAGTGGTCAGAGACAACGCCCCCTTTTTACACCACTGTGCAAATGCGCATCCTGGTGCACTACTGCTTGGGTGATGAAGTCCACTTTAGTCCTAAGGTCCTCAGGACACAAGGGGACCTCATCACCACCACCAGCACTGCGCCAAGATGTGCGTTTGCAGAGTGGTGTAAAAAGGGGTGAGACCTCATACCACCTCTCAGCAATCCCACTGTGTGGGGTGTACCGGAGGTCCCTGGTGGCCTAGTTGGCCCCCAGGCAACCTCAATAGCAATGAGGACTTTATACCCCAACCCAGAACGCACCAGGAGGCCCGTTTGCAGAGTCATGCAGGGAGCGGTGGGGCCTCCAGGAGTTGCTATTCTCTTTTTTTTCACTTTTTTTATTTTATGGGAGGTTGGTCGCATGGACCCACTTCTCTAGGCCACTTTTGGCCTCGGGGACCCCATCCCCTGGGGCATACCCAGCCTTTTTTTTATTTTGGAGAGAGCCAGCGTAGCCCCCCCTCCTGAGGCCAATTTTGGCCTCGGGGACCCAATCTCCCGGGGACCGGCCTTCTTTTATTCAAAAAAAGTTAAATAAAAAATGGAAGGGGGCAGAGTGGCCCCCTCCTGGGACATTTTTGGCCCAAAGGACCCCATCCCCCAGTGCTTCACCATTTCTTTTCTTTTTTTTAAGGGAGGGGGGCTTGGCCATTGCTTTTTAAAAAAAATAAAGGAAGGGGACAAAGCGGTCCCCCTCATGAACCATTTTCGTCCCCAGGGACACCATCCCCTGGAGCTTGGCCATTCATTAAAAAAAAAGCTGAGGGAGGCCAAGTGTCCCCCCTCCTGGGCCATTTTTGGCCCTGGGGACCCTATCCCCCGGGGACTGGCCTCACATTGGGGACGCCCTAATGCCCCGGTGGTCCCAGCCAGCTCCCTGCCTTCTGAGGGAGCCAGAATGCCTTTTAGAGCAGTTGGAGCTGCTGACATGCAACTCCCCCAGTCCAAAAGCAATCTGCTTTACTTCTTGGAAATATAGCAAGTTTCCTGTTCTCGCTTCCAAGAAGCAAAGCAGTGTTTGCTATGGCAGGGCGGGAGCCGTGCTCCCACCCTGCCGTATCAAACAGCAATGTCTTGGGGTGGGAACCTTGGGACATTGCAGAAGCCAGCCCTGGGAGATAGCGGTCCCTGGAGCTGTAGGGCGGTGTGTGCCCCCTGCATATGATAAACTAAGTGTCAGAGTGGTGGCACTCCTCGAGAGCTGCAGGGGCCCCCCTGGGGCCGCAACATAATTAAGTACTGCGCCTGGGCCCTGGCCCACCCGAGGCTTATGAAAAACGATAGATGCACGGGAGCCCGCACTCCGTTTAAAAATAATTCACCAGGATTCAC
This sequence comes from Lissotriton vulgaris, assembly GCF_964263255.1. Lineage (NCBI taxonomy): Eukaryota > Metazoa > Chordata > Amphibia > Caudata > Salamandridae > Lissotriton > Lissotriton vulgaris. The sequence continues at coordinate 1,255,640,392 of NC_141696.1, forward strand.
ACCCCCAGCGTGAATTCTGCCAATTTAAAAAAAGAAAAATGCTTTTTCTGGCCGTGGGGTCCTTGTGGGACCCCCTGAGCAGGCCTAGGGGGTCAGGGTGTTTCTAGCCTGCCCCTGTCTCTTGATTTTTACTGTTTTCTTGTGACTCGGTAAGCTGGCTGCCAACACTTTTTTGGTTTGGAGTGCTATCAGCCGATCAGAATGAAGCTCGTGCTAGGGAGAGTTCTCGAATCCTCATCTGCCACCAGATCTCAATATTTTTTTTTTAATTTCTCAAGCACTACTGAATGGATTTACATCATTTAAAAACAAGCTCACTTTCTGAACCAAGAGCTACCCTTTTGCCAAATTTTGTGTAATTCCGTTAAGCAGTTCGGGCTGTAGCTTTGTCTAAAGTTGCCTATGAAAATGAACATGTAGAAAACTCATTTTGTGACCCCCTTTTTTCTCGGCCCCTGCTCGACAAATCACCCCGAAACTTTTATGACAATAGCTGAACTGAGGGAACCATTAGTTTTGACAAATTCGCAAAGATTTGTCAAATGGCGCCAAATATAGATGGCAAAAGAAAAAATACTTTTTGAATAGAAACAGGGTCCTAACTATAACTACCTATATATATATCTTCCACCAACGCTCTTCAACGGAGCAAACAAAGCACTCAAAGGGCTGTATCATGATACATTTTTATAGACAACGCATTTCGGCATCCTACCTTATTCATGTCAATTTCGGAACACTGCCAACTGGTCCTTGTTTAAGTACGAATTCATTCGTGTACATAGAAATAGGACTTACTTTCGAAATGGATGTATTTTTGATCGCCTTTGCAGTGTGTTGCCAAACATATCTGCCCTGGCCAATTTTCATCATCAAGATTAATTCTTACGGGGTAACCCAGTATCCCTGAGAACCTGGGCAATACAGTAATAATTTCAACAGTGGTTCTTTCGGGTATCTGAACAATTGCTTTGAATCATATGCATACCTTCAGCAATAATCAAATTATAGTTTCAAAAATATGCTACATTAGTCATCTTTAAGGTGCAAAACCAAACACAAGAAGAAGGGTCAGAGTGTTTTTTAATTAAACAGTTATTTTTTCTTTTCTTTTTAGTTTTCAACTGACACCTTCCGTAAGAACATAAAAAGCAATTTTTTACTTTTTCACAAAATACAAATTGCGGCGCAACAATTCAAATCAGTGTAAGAAGTGACTGAGTGTGAAATATTGTGACAT